>NW_026138082.1:5000000-7500000 GCF_025592945.1 Manacus candei | reverse complement strand
ATGTTAATCAGCAGGAGCCCCGGGAGACTAATCCTCCCTTCCTGCATAGAGGAATCACACAATTTCTCTTGCCTGTTAGGTTTTATGCATGAGAAAGAGGGTGAATTTTACCCATAGGGTTTGCCTTTTTAATTTTTAGAAAAGATGAAAACTTGTTACTGAGCATATTTTAAAATCATCCCTGTATCCTTTTCTAGCGTATATTTTTCCTGTACAAAGCAAGGGGTAATAACAATTTCACTTTGAAAGAATGAATTCTGTGGATGCGAACAGTGTCAGTAATGTCAGTTTTGGGTTACAGGGTTTTGAAAAATGAAATAAGATACTCAAAGCAATTAACAAACATCACATTTTCATTCTAGATGCTGAATGTGATTAGAAACTGTAAATGAATAACGCTTCATTCAACCTGTTCTGGGAGCAGGTTTACATGCACCATAGCCATACTAAGCATAGCTGTACTGCTATTTATTTGCACAGCCCATCAAAACAGCATTTTGATTAATAGCCTTTACTCTGTTAGAGAATTACAGAGTTATAGACTATGGGTCTCTGTATTACAACAGAGAAGACTAAATGTGTAATGTATGGTAAAAGTTGTAGAGATTGTATTTGAACCAAAAAAAGCCTTTCAACAAAGTTCGTACTAAGGTTCTATTTAGCAATAATGTTCCAAGGTGCATCTTGGTACTTTTTTCATGGAATAGGCAGTTTTTATGTGTATAGTTTGCAGTGGTAATTGCAATAGGAGCTAAACTTTATTGCCTTCCAATTCTCCAGCGTAGTGTGTTTTTACTCATTTAAAAGTGATTTGTTTATTGGGTTTTTTTATATCAGTTTCAAACCCTACTAAAGAAAAAAAGAAAATCCTCTGGCATTTTTTCTTTTTTGGTTGTGAAGAGACTCTGACTCTGCTGACAGTATACTGAAGAAACTGTTTTTATTTGTCAAGTGAAGAATGAGGTCTTACCTAAAAAAATCATGGACAAGCTCTTGGTATGACCTGAGATGTGTCAGACTTTAGTGCTAGTCTACTGGGAACCCTTTTTGGTTAATCATTAGTCACACCTAAGTGATAAAGTCATGGTAATTTTTTGTGATGCTTTCTTTTCTGTTGATTATGTGATACTTAAATTATCAAAAACTATATTTTCATTTAAAATAGTACTATGAGTTTAGAGATGGGAATTAAAGGTCTTACAAAGAATTTTTCTCCACGTACTTTTTCTTCATGTTGACTGTATGAAAGAGGTTGTGTCTGAATGTGCTTCTAGGGTTTTAATCATTCATGCACTTGCTCGGAAGCAGCAGCCTCTCACTTGATCATGTATTATCCAAGTGACATTAAGTAATTTCCATATTAACTTTTCCATTTGCTTATGATAGTTTTACGAATGGCTGTTGAATTCACGCCCACTCCTTCTTTCCCTTCCCCCAACCTTTCCTTTATGCACAGAGGTTAGTTGAGAGCCTGCCTCCTCACACATGTGCTGCTCCAGAAATAAAGCTAGGGCTTCCCTTGCCATCTAAGCTAAAGTTTTATGTCAGTTTTAACTGTTTCTGCTGATTGATAGATGCAGTGAGTAAAGAACTGCAAACTGCTTGGGATATCTGCTTCCTTTTATGCTTAGTATTAGGTCTTGATTCTGCATTGTTTCCTTTGTCGTCTGTTGCATCACTGCAATAAGGAAAGGTGTACCACACAAATGGAAAAAGGTTTTTAGATGTGTAAAGTAACACTAGTGATCAGTGATTCTGTCCCTGGAAAGCATCAAGTCTTAATCCATCTTACTTGCAAGATCTTAACAGCCTCTGATGATGGAGACTCTATAACATGTGCAGGCAACCTCTTATGGTACTTCAGTGTGTTTGTCAGTAGGACATGCACACATGTATCTATATATATGGGTTTGATCATTCATCCAAGCAACTTAAAACTCCACAGCATTTAAAGGCCCTCTTGCTACTACTGCTTCTCCTGATTGAAGCAGCCTTTTACGTTTTAATCTGTTAATATATCTCCAGCTGACATCTTATGAACTGGCCAGGTCCTCTTTGTATAATTTAATCACAGATAGAAACAGTGGGGTATATTAAGTTTCAAATTGTGGGGTTTGTTTTGGTTTTAATTATTTTGTACTTTTATCCAAAAAAGTCCCACGTCTGTCTCCAAAAACGTGCATTTTTTTCCCCTTTATCTTTTTTTTTCTGCATTTTGTTTGCTATCAGCGTTGCTCTCTGCAGCTTTGGGGACTATTTTTAGTTAACTACTGCTTCATCAAGGATGAGGGCCCACATGCATTATGCTTTTGTGGACAGATAACCAAGTGGAAGCTCGTATTTTAATTTCTCTGCAATAACACAGCTTGGATAGGAATCAAGGCGATTAGGTGTTGATTATATAATCTCAGATATAACCTACATTCCCAAAGCTGGGAAGAGTGACCAATCCCCCAGAGGGATGTGCAACCCTTCAGAAGGACCTTGGCAGTTTGGAGAGATGGGCAGAGAAGAACTGTTTGAAATTCAATAAAAGCAAATAAATTCAATAAAAATAAAAAAGCAAATAAAAATTAAAAAAAAGGCAAATAAATTCAATAAAAGCAAATAAAACCCTGCCCCTCAGGAGGAGTAACCCCATGCACCAGTACAAACTGGGGGCTCACCTCCTGGAAAATAGCTCTGTATAAGGACCTGGGGGTCCTAGTGAACAGCAAGCTGTCCATGAGCCAGCACTGTGTCCTTGTGGCCAAGAAAACCAATGGAATCCTGGAGTGCATTAGGAAGAGCAACACCAGCAGGTCGAGGGAGGTGATCCTGCCCGTCTACTCTGCCCTGGTGAAGCTGCATCTAGAGTACTGTGTCCATTTCTGGATTCTCCAGTACTAGAGAGACATGGAGCTCCTGGAGTGGATCCAGAGGAGGGCAACAAAGATGATTAAGGGACTGGAACATCTCTCTTATGAGGAAAGATTGAGAGAGCTGGGCCTGTTCAGTCCTTGAGAAAAGATGACTGAGAGGAGACCTAGTCAATGTCTACAAGTATCTGAAGGGAGGATGCCAAGAAGATGGACCCAGGTTCTTCTTGGTGGTGCCAAGCAATAGGACAAGAGCCAAGGGGCAGAGACTGATGCACAGGAAGTTTCACCTGAACATGAGAAAGAACTTCTCTACTGTGTGAGTGACTGTGCACTGGAACGGATTTCCCAGAGAGATTGCAGGGTCTCCCTCACTCGAGATACTCAAGAACCATCTGGATACAATCCTGTGCCATGTGCTCCAGGATGACCCTGCTTGAGGAGGGAAGTTGGACCAGATGACTGATTGTGTTCCTTTCCAACCTTACTCATTCTGCAATTATTTTAGTACTGTTTCTCTAAAAGTGCTATTATGTTACAATAATTTGGTATAACACATTGGTAAGCTAATTGTAAAATTTTACTTCAGAAGTAACAATATATAGGTCAATCTCATTGATAAAAGCTCTTGGTGTTTCATAGAGATTCTATGTGACTTGGTTATTGTAATTATATTTGCAAAACTTAGAATTTTAGCACAGAAAATATGTTTCTTGGTATTTATTTATGCATACACAAATACGTACAATAGGGTGTATATTTCTTCATTTTGGTACTGGGTTGGACATTTAGTGGGTCAGAAGTGAGAGAAGCATAACCTATATGCTCCTTTCTCCAAAAGTTATTTGTATTAATAAATGCTGGCACCTTGTTCCAGCAGTGTCTTGAGCAAGTGTGGCAGATGAGCCCATTTGCAGCACTTGCTTTCCTTATTGGGCCCCTGCTCCTCCTGGATGGCCCTGGGTCCACCATGCCGTGGGAGCCAACAGTGCCAGTCAGAGGGAGGGGGTATCAGTGGTGCTGGGGAACCATGTCTGTGGGGTGGAGGAACAGAGCACAGGCACATCACTGCTGTGTTTGTATACCTCAGCACCCACCTCCCCCCAGATGACATCCTTTCACTGCATGAAGAATTATTCTTCAGAGGCTTGCCTTTCTTATGCTAATCAACAGAGCTGATGTTATATTCTCCCCTTTTCACTTTTATCATCATTCACTTAGCTTATTTTCCTCTAGCATCAAACTTTCTCTACCTTTAATTCATCTCTCACACAGATAAATCGAAAGCTGCAATTATTTACAGCGTGAGAGGAGGAGGGAGGAAGCACATTGATTTATAAATCATTTTAAATTTACTATTCATTAAAGGTGGAGTACAGAGAGCTCCACTCAGCTTAGCCAGAAAACAAAAGACCTGTTTAGTCAGAAGTGATGCCAACTATTCCAATCTCCTACAGCAGCCTTGTTCTGCAGGGACCACCTGAGAGGTGAGGTCTGCCTTTCCCTGACCCTGCAGAGTTTGTGGTGTTGCTGCTGAAAAAGTCAACAGGCCTTCTAGTTCTCATGTTGAAGCTGTTTTCTTACTAGGGGACTGGGTTTTGACTGTTGGTGTGTTTTGTGTAGATCAGAGAACCACTTCACTTGCTTTTGGAGTGGTAGTCTGGGAACTAGTGGTCAGGGGACAGACATTGGAATATTTTGTACGATAAGATTACCAGAGAGGTTAATCAGTGGAACTGGGGGGTGGAGGAAACAAATTATCTCAGTCTATGTTCTTAGACTATATGCCATCAAATTATGGAAGACTGGATGAGTAATTCTCTGAGATAAGCAATGTGTAAACAACATGTGAAGGGAGAACATGTGAGTACTACCAAGGCTCTTGTCAAGATGTGATCCAAGGAGCACAGGAATAGGAATTACTACCAGAAATATTTAATGGCAAGTGAACAAAATACTTCAAAATTACAAGTGGGCAAATTTCCTTGTATTGGGTTTGTGTAGCATGGTTTTAGTAGTGGGAGGGCTACAGGTTTGGATTCAGTGAGAGGCTGCCTCTCTTTGACAGAACCAATGCCAACTGGCTCCAAGATATGGAGCCTTCCCACTGCTGCTGGGAAGGAGATATTGAATCAGCAGTGAGCTTGAGCCTGGAAAGAAGGAAGAGGTGGGGAGAAGGTGTTTTATTGATTTCATTTTTATTTCTCATTTTCCTGCTCAGGTTTTATTGGTAATAAATTGGTTTTCCCAAGTCAAGTTTGTTTTGTCCACGACCGTAACTGCTGAGGATCTCTCCCTGTTCTTACCTTGTCCCACAAACCTTTCTTTATATTTTTCTCTCCCCTGTCCAGCTGAGTAGGACAGTAATAGAGCAGCCTTGGTGTGCACCTGGCAAACAGCCAGGGTCAACCCTGTGTAAGAAGCATGGGTGGATTGAAGTGGACAGCTGTTTTCCACCTATGCTTTTCACAAAGCCCAAAGAACTTTAGGGAAAATATAGCAGAAATGTTCATCAGCCTTGCAATATGCAGTATGCTTATATCTAGATAGGTATGTGGGCTTGTGCAAAAGATTCAAGACTTGTATGACACTTTCAAGAACATGCCAGGAACCTGTACCCTTTTGGAAGCTTTCTTAGACTGGGTCTCGGTTCTGGCAGCAGATATCTCTGGTGGAATAGAGATATCTGCCAGCCCCACATCCCTGCATGAGCCAATGCTGTGTAGTCAGATTGCAACCTTAAAACATGAAAATGCATAACAGCTCTGCCATTACTCATGCTGACAATCACTGTGACACTCTTGTTCCTTCTTCCCACCTCTAGGTCTACACCAAAACAAGTTTTAACTATTTTATTTTCTTTGGGGGAGTCTATTCAACAGCAAAATGCCTGAAACCAGGCTGTCAACAGCTATTCAGTTTTTCAAACCTTATCTTAAATGAATCTTTTCTGTCCCAGCCTTTCCTGTGGGTGATGGTGAGGGATGGCCAGGGCCATGCTCTGTAGCAGTTAAAGCTAACTTTTAAATTACTCAGATTTGCAACATTTCATGTCTAAAGAGCCTTAGAAATTAATACAGGGACAGGTGCAGTCTTCCAAATTCAACTGTGTTCACTGCAGACAATACCACCCAAGGGCTGGTTGATAGCGAGTGGTTAACTTTTAACCCCCTAAGAGCTCTACAGTTTAAAATTAGCTGAGCTGGTTCATTTGTGTCTGCTGATGAAGTAAACGAGGTATGCTGTTAGATTTCTCCCTGCAGAGTTCAGAGCTGCATGAAGGACCTTTAGATAGAAGACAAATATGCATGAACACCTCCCTTTTCAGTCCACATGCACTCAGATGTGGCTCTTGACAAGCAGGGAATTCTCCTTTTTGCATAACTGAGGGATACTATATGTTTGTGCCATGTGGTTCTGAAACTGGTCCTTTTTGTACTGCCTAGAACGTGTGGAAGTCTCTGGGGAAAGCAGTATAAAATGAGGATCGTCTCATGCTTAGACTTACTGGTACCACTCTCACTGAATCACTACTATCAAAATTAATTTATGTGGTATATTCATTACAAGAACCTCCTTTGCAGCTGCACTTTAATAACAGAAAAAGCATCAGAAAAAGCAAAATATGTAAATAATGCTCTGGAACATGGAGCAGTGGATTCTGTGGGAGTTTTAAGCCTAGATATCTAATGCAAGAAGGGAGCTTAGCAACTAAAACAGTGCACCACACTTTTCTAGATGGGTCCCTGTCGTGTTATAGTAGTAAATGAATGACCTGCAGTGGACAACAGGGGTTTTGCATGAGGTTTAAATACTGCAGCCTGAAACTAGTGGTATTTTTAGAATGCTCCTGACCTCAGTGAAAGCACTTTCATGCTGTAAGTGCAGAATACTCTTAAATATTTTGCAAGAGTAAAAGTGTAGTATGCTCAGCATGTAGTAATTTCAAATATTGGATCAGTATTAAGATTATACAAATCCTTTGGTTTGGTTTGACTATTTTGAGTTCCAGACTATTTTTTTGTGAGGATATGAACAAGAAGTAGTTTTCAACCTGTATTTTGGGAATCGTGTGTTTGTTTTAATAACATGGTTGCTGAGGTGCAAAAGGACTCATTTGGAAATGAATGAGTAAAATGATGGGGGGAGTCACTGAGAGTTTATGGAGCAAATGTGTCTTTAGAAAACAGCTAATTCTCAGCTGACAAGATTAACATTTCTGTAGAGAAATGTGCATTAGAGGGTGTATTAGACTGACTAAATTTCTGTTGCTGGTCATCTTATAAATGCTGTTAGATAACAGTACTCTAATTATTACTATTTTCTTTCTTTTAAATGGTAATCTGAATGGAAAAAAAAAATCAGCCACAGTCCCCATTAGAGACAGTGGAAGTGCAGGACATTAGTAATGCACTGAATGGGCTTTAAAAGTTGCTATACTAGTTCTCATTTTAGCTAGTTCATCTAGATCTGGAATTTATTTATATCAATGCACAATTGGTCTTATAAGTATGTAGTGATGCTCCTGGAAGGAAGTTCAGGACCAAAGCTGGAACGACCTTTTATGTTGTAAAGAAAAGGACTCCCTGTGGTTTTAATTAATTTGTCAAAATCTGATATGATGACAAATGTGCACATATTGTGTTTTATAACTAATTTTTCTGAAAACATCAGTTGTACAGAAGTGCAATGACAGAAATCATTCATTTTCTGAGCTAATAGAAAGCAAATTATAAAATTTTTAAAAGTCATAAAATTCAAAGCAGAAAGCTAATTGACAACGAATAGCAGAAGTTTCAGTTTTAAAACACTGAACTGTAAATTCTGAAAAAAAAAATAATATATAGGGAAATAAAATTGTTTACAATTCTGTTGTAATACAGTGTCTTACAAGTGTTGCTCATTAATGCTAGTTTCTTATCAATTCTACATTCAGTTTCCACAAACTGACCGTAGGTAAATGCAAATAGTAAATTTTCACTATTCAAAACTATCCAAATTTTAAAAGAAATTATTAGAAAGAAACTACACTTAAAGGTGTTATTTGAATCATACTCTTTAAAGGTTTTGTTATATCAGGACTTTTAACTAATTTGCTTACGTGAGCAGTTAAACCCAACAAATCTGTTCCAGAATTAATGATACCCATTAAAACTGATTTGATCTAACAATTCAAAACTATTTAAGGGGCATGTGAAGCTTCTCTGTTCCACTGCCTCAGTCCTACATCTTGTGGACTTTCACTCTTGTTTCCTCTGGAACTTATAATTGCCTTTACTGGGTCCAATTCAGCTCACTAACTTTTTTCAGTTTTCCTGATCACTGTTATTACCAGATGGTCTTTAAAGTTTTCTTCCAACCCAAACCATTCTGTGATTCCATGAAATTTTGTAATTTTAGAATCTCTTGTGATTTGGGTTTCCTTGTTACCTGTAGCATTTTTCATTCATCTACCCTTTCTTTGCTATTACTGTGTAAGTGCCTGACTGTAAGTGCTGCTCTCTGGTCTTCTAAAGTATCTCTGAATTTGAGGTACCAACCTATATTCTTTCTGTAGACTTCCTTAACCTACTGTTGCTGTTCTATCCCTTGAGCTGCTGTGGTTTAGTCTGTTGAGCATAAATAGCATTTGGTGGAGTATCTCTGAGTTTTAGAGTTGTTCCTGAGGAACAGAAGCTCAGTGTAATACCCTTTCTCATGGAATGGTTTCATGAGTCACTGATCTGCCACTAGCTCCCACATTGCTCAGCTGACTGAATGACTGGCTGCCAACAGAAGGAAGAAATCTCTCTTCCCACTCTTGTCTGAGCTGTCCTATTCAGTGGGCTGTGCAGGTCCCAGAGGAAAAGCAGCAAAAATTTACCTGAGAAAACATGGTAAATTTTGAGAGGAGATGGATACATAGAGTTCAAGCACTTTATTAAAAAATAATTAGAAAAAAGGTCTCAGTAAACAACAAAATTTGTTGACGTATAAGGATATAAGGAAGAATGGGGACAAAAAAAGCAGATGAAAACAAGGCACAGTGGTATACAGCCATTAGCTCAACTTGAGGAGGCACTACAGCTGAAGAGATGGTCCAGTGCTCTTGCATCTCCAAAGCAACATTTTGCAAGGTGGAGTTCTCATTGTAGTAGGAGGCAGAGATCCAAGAAATAGAAAAAAAAGTCTGCAAATTAAATCTTTCCTTTATGTTATCTACTCTGAGGCATTCATAATATTTTTGTCAGTTTGCAGATACTCACTCTCCAGTCTTCCTATTCATACCTCACATGTCCTGTCTTTACAATGGTCTCTGTGTAGAACTTGTACTTCAAGCAGTAAAAAGACATTCCCTTGTACTATTATGTTACCTGAATATCTCAGTTGCCATGAATACTTACTAAAATTAGACTTATTTTAGTAAAAGTGTGAGGAAACAGCTGGGAGTATTTGTGTGCTCATTTTCCATTCCTATTAACTCTCTCTTTTTTCCTGTTTTTTAAAAAAATTATGATGAGCAACTATTGTTTTAAACTCATTCACTTAGCCAAGTTTTATATGGATTGCGCTATCCCACTGTTAATATTTTCTTTCTTGAAAGTGTGACCATTCTGGTGAATCATGTCCATTTTTCCACCTTGGAGACAATGTAGCAGAAGATGTTTTTAAATTTGGGGAATGAAATATTGGCAGAGACCCTTGAAATTGAGATGATGTTCAGAAATTAAAATGGAGTTTGTAATTTTATTTTTTTATGTTTATATATATATGCATGTCAGTGTACAAGTACATGTATGTGTATACATATGCACAATTTTTTAAAAATTGTAGGCATGAACACCCTAAATGTAGACACAGGGTTGCTAAATTGTAACAGGCCTTAATGACCTGACATGGTCAGCAGCTCTAAGTATAACCTCCAAATCACAGTTGCTTACTTTTTCATCTTGCTCTTCAAGTTAAAGAAAGAAAAGCACGTTTGGAATAAAAGGCGAGTGTTTTCACAGGAGCTTTGGATGAGCAGTACCTCTGAAATTTAGAGACTGTAATAACTTATGCTTTTCTAATGATAGATTTGAATTAGTTTAGTTTAGGTATTTGAATTGGAATATTTGTCTTGGTCTTTCTTTATCTCTCCAAGATACATGCTAGTACATTTTTCAATTAAAAAGAAAGACTCTTGGGCTGAGTTGCTGAATTTCAGCAAAAATTTTTATTCTGAAGTTATAAGCCCCTGAAAATAGCAAGGGGGAAGATTATAACTGTCTGACATTACCTTATCTGTACAGCTGAGAACAGCATCACTACAATAAAAGAAGATAGCAGTGTCTCCCATTGATTGTTGTTTGATGAATGTAAAGCAATTTACTGGAATGCAATTAGCATTTGCAATCGCATTACCGTGGGGAATTTTTTTATGTTGGCTCTGAATTGAAAAATCTATACATTTTCTGTCCATGAGTCACTTGTAAGGAAGCTTTATTTCTTGTTTCCTTTTTTTTTTTTTTTTTTTCAGGTTTCAGAGCTATAATTTGTGCAATGCTGAAAGGAAATAAACCTAGGAATTTTATGTTTAAAATATGCCAAAGGACAAATTGTACAGTATATCTACTGCAGTAGATGTCTTGGATTAAAATTTGTAAGGCTGTGCATTGCTGGGGAATTAGTTTTTCAGGGTTTTATAGAAAGAAATACATCTCTTTGAAAACAAATAGCTTCTAGATAGGAATATCTAAGCAACCTTGAAATAATTTTAGAAATGTCTGAATTAAGAAGCTTGAAGTACATAGATTAAATAAGCAAAGCAATATGCTGAAACAATAAGATCTGTGTATGATGGCAGAGTAATAATAGTGCAAAAAGTAGCCGTGCTACATTTTCACAAGCATTCAGATTGCCAAGAAGAAATATACATTCATGCAAGTGCTCAGTTGGACACACCACTCTGTCTGCACTTTAAATTGGTATAAATTTAGTTATTTTTGCATCATAAAAAGTATATAGAGATTTTAGAAAAAATAAATACAAATGTGTTGATTGGCAATTTGGATCTTCCGTGACATGTAAGTGAAAGATTGTCAGTGCTACAGGAGAAATCTCAGCTGATATGGAGAGGCTATCAATGAAAAATGTGTGTATGTTGTAAGGAGGAGTCAACATACTTCTGATGGTGACATATGCATACAATAGCAAATACGATCTGTATAGTGCTTTTTAATGCCTTCTGTGCTGCTATCCTGATTCAAAGACGACCACAGAGAATTATTTCTATAGAGAACTAGCTGTGACTGTTGTTGTATTAAAAACACAATTATTTTTGACACTATCAGTTAAAGTAGTCTTCCTATAATGTTATATAGTGTACCTTAACCAATTTAGGAGAAGCTTCTCTCTTATGTGTTTGACCTTATAAGAGATCTTATAAGGTCCCTATTGCACCTTGTATACCTTAATCTCTGTGAGGTCTAGAAAGAATTGCTACTGAATTCCTAGCTACTGTATTTGTTTTCCCACTGGGACATTATCTTCTGAGCTTTCAAATGATTTGTATTTATTTTCAAATGAAAACCTTTAAAGAAAGCAGAAAATCCTTTGTTCCTGTTCCTGTTACGTCCCTATAAGTATAATAAAGTGTGAGACTCTGTCAGTTCTTGTTTTCCACTGAAAACTTCCTTCCCTTTTAATGGGAACAATGGCATTTTTAACTGGGGTTGGCATTAATGTTTTAGTGGAGTTGGAATTGTCTATGTGCCCCATCACTGCCTTGGTTAGGAAAAAAAATATTATCCCCATTTATCCCCATTCACTACTGAGATCAGGCTGTGCACTGACATGTCTGCCATCTTAAGGAGAAGCTGGAGGATTTGGGGCACACCTTTACTGACAATAAGCAAGTGTAATTTAGGAACTACCACTAGGGTAATTAGGAATTGCCACTAGGGTGGCAATACTGTACTCACTTCCTTCAGATTTAACTCTGCTGCATTTTCATTTCACATCAATAATCAGTTAATTGCTTCATATTTTCACATTTTGTGTTTTGCCACATTTACACAGCTCCAAATTTTCTGTCACTTTTATGAAAACCTAAATCCACCAATATGAAATGCAAGGTGCAAGGAATGAGGTAAAATTTTGACTGTAGGAACAGAAGTCTTAATCTTTTTCTAAAAATAATAATTAAAGAAAATAGATTTTCTGTTTCCCTGGTTGATGAAATACCAGAGACATTGTATTGCTGAGTTTCAAGGCTGGATGTGTTCTTAGGATAATTATTGCAGTTTTCCTGAGGAGGGAGATTTGTATTCCATATCTATTATCTTCTAAAGTTAACCTCTTTATGCATTTCCTCCTCTGTATTGCGGTCTTCTTCAGACCACAGATTGCATTGCTGTGCCCTTAGTTTCCTCACCAAAGAGCAATAAGGCTAAAAGCAGATAGTGGCTTTGTCCAGTATAAGGCAAAATATTGTTCTTAAGTGTCATTTTGTGTTTGTAAGACTGGTTTGGCACTTTCAAATATATTCATCCAAATTCTGTCATAGCTGCCATTCGTCTGGAAGTCCACTTTAGTGGAGTTCAGCATTTGATCCAGAAACTGCTGAGACTGCGGTGCCTGTAGTACTTTTACTTTAGTGCTGGGTGGTATCTAACCAGTTTCCAGACTGGGGAAGATGCTGTGCCACTGCTTTTTCTACTCTATAAGCAGTGACATATTGTGGCTGAGGGACTGACTGGCTCAGATGCCATCACCTGGCACAAAGGCAAGAGTGTTCCAGGCAGGTGTTGAAGTTACTCTACTCCTGTGTGATCAATGCCTCCTGGGTCCTGATAACTTTAACTTAACAGGAACCAGTGCACAGCGGGAGATAGGAGCCACTGTTTGTTGTGTTATTGATTATCTGATTAGTGTTGTCTCTGTGAAGGCAACAGCTCCTGTTTCATGAAAGGATGGGACTTGCAGCTTCACACAGAGCCTTCTCAGTGGGGCAAAGGGTGGACTCTAGCCCCATGCGCGAGCTCTCTGCCGTTTTGGGAGCCTCTGCCTGTCTTGAAGCAAGTCAGTTAGTGCAAGCCCAGAGCCATTGTTTCCCACGGGGGCAAGAATATAGATGTTGCATATGAGGACATTTGACAGGCAATTTCTCCTGTACATGTGGGAAGCAGGAGATTCTTTATGGTAGAATTTAGATGACTCTAGGAGCCCATAAAATATCTTCCCACTTCCATGTGAGGCAAGCATCCTAACTTATGAGGCTTAGTGCCACTTTCTCTCCACTCACCCCATGCCCTTGAAGCATTATGTGCAAGGTTCCTTTTGAATTTTTTTTTCTTAATCTTTTTAAGGACCTTTGCCAGAGGTTAAAGGGTGACAGCTTGTGGTGCTCTTGTAAGAAGGTTAGTCTGTGTAGACAATGCAAGCTCTGTGCAGTGTTGTGATTTCATTTTGACTCTGATTTTAAAATCAGTGGAAATTATTCAGGGGAAAGAATGGATTTTGGAGATCTTAGCCGTCTCTACCAGCTCCTGTATTGTGTCCAAGCCAGGCTATAATAGTTACCAGACCAGACATATTTCATGTGTAAGCTGGAGGACTTTCATTCAGGCTAAGCCATGAGTGCTCAGGAGAGGCCAGTGAGTTTGGGTGTTTTAAGAACAGACTGCAGCAAACAGAGTTGAATTTGATTAAATACGCAAGCAAGACACTTGAATATAGTTGGGACACTATGAGTTGCTTACCTTTCTGGGGTTAAAAGACCAAGTTGTGTGTGTTTTTACCAATGCAAATGGTATTAGACAGGGGAAGCAGTCATCACAATAGGTTAGAACTACCTAGAAATTGTAAACTGAAAACATTTAAACATGCTTTTGATGCAGCTTCTGAAACAAAGGAGGTAGCCTAACCCCTCTAAAAGCATGTCTTTATCACTGTGGAAGCTGGGACTAATTTATAAAAATAAATAAACTGCTGCACAGATTGGCATTACCTAGCAGGAGTACAGAGCAAACATTATCAGTTCAGCTCATCAAATCAGATGTGGGATTTGAAAAAGGTACACTGAAGAAGAGCTCATGAAAGCTTGGGAGTAACTTGGAAGACAAACCTAAGCTACATCTGTGAAAAGGGATGCATATCCTGAAGTCTCATCTGTGGCTCCTTTCCTGATAATGAACTTTACAGGAAACAATCAAGAACAGAACAAGAGCCAAAAGAACCACCTCAGGATTTATTAGTTAAGAGTCCTGAATGGGAACAGTAAATGCAGTTTTTTTCACAAGTACATTCACACCTTGTGTGTGGTTCCTCTCTTTCTGTCAACTATGTTTTGTTTAATGCCGTTGTAATTACAAAAATATAGTATTAATTCATAGATGAAAAACAGTTTCAGAAACTTGGTGTTAACACATTGAAAGGTAGAAAGGAGAATAATAACAGAAGATAGAGAACAAAGTGGAAGCAGGAAAGTGGTGTCCTTTTAAACCACTGTGTGCTAAAGTCATATCAGAAACTGAAGCAGCGGGAGTTTTTCTCAAGGGGAAAACTTTCTCAAGCTGTAATTTCTTTTATGAATGAGGTAAATAAACTAATGGCCACAGTTGATGAAATTAGGCCATAAAGGCAGAAGTTAACATATTAAAGTTAGTTGTCCAAACACATATGAGGAGAAATCTGGAAAGAGGAAACTGGATTTTTTACAGAGATGCTGATGAAACCCTTTCAGAGTCAGACAAAAAAGACAAGGCTGTCCACTGATGTGGAAGGAGGACCCTGAAAGAACTGTTCTGAAGGGGAATGCCAATACCTCAGCATCTAAAAGTCAGGTTGAGTGCCTTGCAAAGAAAATTGCTAGGTAGAGGGACAAATCTGACATTTAACTTATAAGGAGTAGTATGTACTTGGCTCTTGAATAAGAAGTAAATTACAGATAGGCAAGGTCTCGATTGATAAAATGCTAGTTTCCTGAGGATTTTTTGACCATTCTTATTAGAGCACATATTCTTCATAAAGGATGGACTGAAGTCATCTTACATTTAGAAACAATGACAGCGTGGCCATTTCTGTGTTACACACTACACATGAAAGGAAGGTAGATGGTTAGATATTTAAAGCTGCCTTAAGGACAGGGAAGTTAGAAGTGGCTCTCTGGAAGACTGGTCTTCCTAATCTGCTTTGTGTTCCTCAAATTCACAACTCTACTGCATCATTTTATATGCCATCTAAAGAGCCTGATGCAGTGTGAACAAGAGAAAAAAACAGCTGCTCACTTGGTATTAGTAACTTTTACAGTCTTTCCCTACTGTGGTTTAACTTCTGTGCTCCCTTTCTGTTGCCTTTAGGAAGGTAAAGAAAGAATGTCTGAATATTTGTCAAAGCATGAACTGCAGCTAAAAAGTATTAACAACTTGATTTAGGAAGGCTGAAGTTTCTGCCTTTAAGTCACACTGTAACTGACAAACGTCACCCCTACACACCCTCCACAGTTCTTCACCCTTTACAGCCACGATAACCTGCTAACCCACGTTTTCACTTATGCAAGGTTGAATGTTATAGCATGCTAGTGAATAGAAGAATTACTTGACTGCAACTTTGATATTATATTTGGGTTGCATAGCCAGACTTTGGTAGCTAGGGGGCTGTGAGAATCTGCTAGGAGCTTCTCCTCTGTCTTATAGAGCCAGTGCCACCTGGCTCCAAGATGGACCCTCCCAGGCCAACCCCAGCAGCAGTGGTGGTTGTGCCTATGGGATAACAGGTTAAAGATACTGTGTGACAGCACTAGCAGTTGGAGAGGGGAGCTGAGAATATGTGAGAGGAACAACAGACCCCTCGATCAGTGTAAAAAGGGAGAGGAGTAAGTGTTCCAGGTGCAGACCTGTAGTGAAGTCAGGCTGTCCCTCTGCATTCCATAGAGGTCCACAGGGGAGCAGAGATCTACATGGAGGACCCCACACCAGAGCAGGAGGGTGTCCAAAGGAGGCTGGAACCCTCTGGGAAGCCCACACTGGAGGAGGTTCCTGGCAGGATGTGTGGAACTGTGGAGACAGAAGCCCACACTGGAGCAGTTTTGCTGGCAGGACTTGTGACCCTGTGGAGGACCCACACTGGAGCAGGCTGTTCCTGAAGGGCTGCACCCTGTGGAAGGGACCCACGCTGGAGCAGTTTGTGAATAGCTGCAGCCCATGCGAAGCGCTCACATTGGAGAAGCTGCTTGAAGGACTGTCTCCTTTGGGAGAGATCCCATGCTGGAGCAGGAAAAGAGTGTGAAGAGTCCTCCCTCTGTGGAGGAAGGAGCAGCAAAGACAATGCATGATGAACTGACCACAACCCCCATTGCCCATCCTTCTGCACCACTGCAGGGGAGGTGTTTACTTAATTTCCCCAACTCAAGTCTCTTTTGTCCAGTCCTTGTCTCAACCCATGTCTGGTTGAGAAAGGGGAGTGATGAAGTTGCTTTGGTGGGCACCTGGAATCTAGCCTGGTTCAACCCATAGCAGGGAGCAAAGGAAAGTCCAATACTATACATTATTCATTATTCTCCTCTTGATATGGGAGAAATTATAGATGTCAGAGAAATGAGTAATGGATCTTTTAATACGGTGTAACCTCCTTAGGCATACCAAAAAGTGCCAAAATATCTTGGCTAATAGCTATTTCTATCAACCATTAGCAGTAAAAGGTTTCTTCATGGATATTAAAGCCGCCATTGAGCCTATTACACAAAAGGATATCTGAATGCTGCCAAAAAGAAAATCAACCTTTTCTAAAAATGTCTCACTGTAAATCATAGATTATAATAGATAATTGTAGAAAATCAAGACTGCTAAAAACTCTTCATGAGACAGGAATAGGAAGGACTGTGTTTCAGAGAAGATGGTTGACTTTCCATGACATTAAGATATTCAGTCAGCTGTTACTGAGTAAAAGGTATAAATTGAGTCAAGTCTTTCCAAAGAAGTTACATGCAGGGCCAGGAGCTCGATTTTGGTGATCCTTGTGGGTCCCTTTCAACTCAGGATATTCTATGATTCTTAATATAGTGAAACTGGTTGTGATGTCTCATCTGTCAGTGAGAGACCAGAGGCTTGGACACACAAAAAGTGAAATAAATTTACACAGAAAAAAGAAGCCCTATGCCTGCAATGTAATTGCTAGACACCTTATGAATGTCTTACACATTCATAAAGAGCTCAGAAAGCTGGAGGGATGTTCAAATTACTACACTTTCCAGTGATAAATAAGACTCATACAGTATTCAAGTGGGAAAAAAAATTGTTTTGTTTCGCTTTAGAAAAGTAGGATATTGAAATGGAAGTATCAAGCATGTGTTACTTCTGTCTGATTTCTTTTTATCTGTCTGGAAATAGAACCATCCTCCACAGAGAAAGATAAAAAAATAATAATAATAGTTAAAAAAAAAATTTAAAAAGCACCACAAAACCAGGGGGAATTAGTAGAGAGAATGATCCAGAACACAGTAGGGAACTGTGGCATCTAAAATATGTGGTAATATGAAAAAATCACATAGCACGGGAACAGAGAACTGAGACATAAAAGTATTTCATCTGCTTCTGGGAAATGAAATTGCAGCAGGTAGCTCACAGAAGAAATCTGCAAAATCAAAATTATGGCAGGGTAAGTGGAGGTCTTCTGACTCTTGGAAAAAGAACCACCAAACTTGCGATGTTTAAATCTTGGGACACCTCGCTATCAGCATTTTAGTGCTTTTCAGGACAGCATACCATGGAATTGTATTTGTATTTCGACACATTTAATATTTTGTAGTTCCTTCTTTGTATCACCATGCATCTTACTCAAGAATGATTTGATACTGATAAATGGCATGACACTGATTTGTTATAAATGTTTTTCTAAAAACAATTTATCGGAATGATTTGGTCAATTTTTATTTTTATTTTTTAAAACAATTTTCCTCTATACTCATCCACTTTTAGAAAAATATACCTGAAATTTAGGATGATTATATTGTTAATATATGAGGAGATTAAACTGTTCTGGGCAGATTATTATTTTAAAGTTGGAATTAATACTGTCATTATGCTTAATATGGATGAAAATGAAGAGAGATGCACATGTGTTCATGTTGTCATTAGCAGAATTTATAGAGACCAAAAGAAAAGGATGCACACCTGAACTGTCATCTCCTAAAGGAATGTGGAACTGGTGGAAATCTCTTAATGAATGTTAGAGTAAGCAGAAATGTGAGAACAATATTGCACCAGACATGAAGGGGAGGCACTGGCACAGCAGAATGCTGAGACTGTGTTTAGTCTTCACACAGTAGGTGTCTGCAGAGGACATGGAGGGAGACTCAAGGTGTGCTGCTAGAAATTGAGGAATTTTTTAGGAAATGAGTTACACTGAGGCTTCCTTGGATTCTTGTATTTGGATATAAAACCAAAGAAACCCAGTAGTAGCCACTCCTCTGAAAAAAACCTGCACATTTGCTAGATTTTTCTAATGAATTATCTGTAAACATGGAAGGATGCACTAACATGACCATAAACAAAAGCTCTTGAAAGAGGGATGTAGCTTCAGAAATTTTAGGATTGAGGATCATTAAGAATTAAGGATGACCAAGATCATCTTTGATGTAGTATTGGTTTTCTTATGGTTCCCAGGGTAAAAGTTCCCATTAGAAATAACACAATGAACTTTTTCCTTGTACCAGTATAATCAGTCTGTCATAGTTGAACTTAAAAATATGCTTAATTCTTTATTTGTGTTGGATTTGGTTTTTTGTTTGATTGTTTTTGCTGGGTTTTTATGTATCAAAAGCTCTTCACCACTTCAAAGGTTTTAGGGCTTAGTTTTGTTTATTGTAAGGGTTACTGCTCTTTAAATACACTGAGCTGTATTTCATATCTTAATGACTGAAAAGACACATGCCTTAGTTTTTCTTGATCTGAGTAGTATGAAACATGAAAATATACATGTTATTCTCCAATATTTAATAAGATCGATCACTGCATAACAAAGAAAAACAAAACTTGCTTTAAATTCTCGGACCTTGAGCTTCTGCAAAGCTTAAAAAAAATATTTCTACCTTGATTAAAAACTAGAAAATTCTGATCCCTTTTGGGTTTTATGTTTCATTCAGTGTAATCTGGTTCTACACGGGTATAAGATCACACCACTTGAATTGTGTTTGGGGAATTTTTTTCCCTTCTGTTAATATTAAAATTGTGGTTTTGTTTTTGTTTTGGAGGGGTTGTTTGTTTGTCTGTTTTGTTGTGGGTTTTTTGTTTGGTTTTTTGTTGTTAATATTAAAAAATCTAGCTGTGTTCCCAGGAGAAAGAGTATGTGGGTTTTATTTTGTGTACTCTTGAAGAAAATGTTTAACATGTGGAAACTTTTCTGCATGCAAAAGATGCTATGAAGCTGTTTAGTGATTTGAAATGTTAAAACATCTCTCCTGGGAATGAATGAATGAATGAGCAGTTGATTTTTTCAGGTAGGTAGGAGACAAAACCTGTACAGATGTGGTTAATTTGTTCTAAATGCACCCATATCCTCAAGCATCTACTATCTAGTTATTGCCTCTTGGGAATTTGCACTCTGTTATGTAAGAATGTCTACATACTTTAGTGAGCATTCCTTCTTTTGTGAGAGTATTACGAGAAGCGTTCAGTCTGTTCATATGCAGGAAACAGCTGTTAAAGACTCCAATTTTATTCCCTTCCTTTTGGAAAAAAATGTAGGAAGAGATCAGATTTTTCAGCAAGCTGCTTTGTATTAAACATCAAATTCAGTAGTTCCCATGGGTGCTATTAGATGTGCTATCATAATGGCTGCTGTACTATTTGAAATAGCAGTTGGTGAAGCTACACTGTGTGTGTAGTAATGCGAACATTCCTGTCTGTGTGAGCTTGTGCACATTCATACCCATGCATGAGCATTTTTCGAATCTCTGTTCGTCCTTTGATCATATTACCTTCATGAGTAGTTTATGAACAACACAAGGTCATTTTTGGGAACTGGAAAGGCTTAGTTTGGAAAACACAAAAGAAAAAGGAACACCATCACTTCCACCACTCTCCTACCCCCCCAAAAAAACCAAAACAAAACCAAAAAAGAAACCCAAAACAAAAACACCATGAAACAAGTTAGTGTTTAGATAATGAAGTAAACAAAGAGGTTTCCGAGAATAAGTCATTGCTCTGTCTATTTGTAAACTGATTGACAGAGGAAATGAAAGAGATGGAGTTGCAGCATTCCTCCTACCTCTGATTTCTTACAGTACTCTGCCTTATATCATGATGACTTTTAGTGGTTGTCTTTGCAAACTCTGCAATTATTTGCGTAGTTGCTCAGGTTTTTGTCAGTGACTTAAATAAACAAATTAGGATACAGAAAGTAATAAACAACTGTGTAGCCCCACCTGCTTGTTTATTCAATTTAAAAAGAAATCCTGATGACTAAGCAAACAGCTCATGATAGCCTACATTCACATCTAGTTTTTTAATGGAAATTTGCTTTGTGCTAATCGTTCTGGTGTGAGACAGGCCAAGCCACTCTTTGTTTTACTGTAGAGCATGCTGTATGGCATTCTATGAAGTTACTTGTATGTTTTGTTTGTCATTTAGGATTGTGCCATTGAATAAAGAAGAATGTACCACCAGTGATACTTTTGCTCAACATTTTTTGTCCGAGTTTTTAAACTGTAGCAAAACCAGCAAGTATTTAAGGTCCAGAAAAACACTTTTCCTAAGCACTAGATGTGGATACTTTGTGACATGGACAGAGATTAAATGTTCACCTTCAGATGCTTCCTTGAAGGTGGGAGATAATTGCGAAGTACAGGTGTAAAGCATAGCTCCATTGGCCTAATAAGAGACAGTTTTCCTACCCAGTTTTTACTGCGTATGTTTTTTTTTGTGGTTATGTAAACTCTTTCAGTGAAGGAAAAATGTGTGAACTCTTAATAAGTGGATACTGACCAGTATCATATGCTTTTCTGACAAGTAAACATTAATTTCCATATTTGTTAAGTATAAAATGAAAGGGAATCAATAATTTTAAATCTGTCAGATGGTTGTCTAAGTATTCTGAATGTTTAGAAAGACAAAGTTGTTTCTAGACATCTTTATCACGTCTCATTTCAAGACAACTTTGCCTAGGTATAAAGAATTCTTTTGGATTTTGCAAAGAATTCCCTGAGTTTGCCACAGCCTGGAAATAGAAGGGCCTGGCTTAACTTCATGTAGAACAAGCCAAAAGATACCAAAGAGCTCTCAAGTTTTCAAAACTCTTCCATAAAAGAAAAATAAACTTGTAGCTAGATCATAAGTAATTCAATGTACTCACTTGCTATCTGCCGATTAAGACCTATTGAAAACAAAGCCTTCCAGATCCTTTCTCCTTCCACCTCATTTTCTAGTTGATCCAGGCCCCCTTGCTTTCTACCTGTTCTCAGGGCTGGCTCACTGCTGCAGGAAAGCTTTTACTCCTTTGAGCAGTGTCCCAACTGCCCCAACAAAGCAGGTTGCCTGCCTGCTCTTCCCTTCTTCTCAAGAGCCTCCAGAAGTTTCTTCCAGCTGGACATGCTCAGTTTGCCCCAGAAAAGAGCTATTTTCTCTCTCCCATCAGGACTGTCTGTCTAGCAAAGAGAAATGGGAACAAGGTAAAAAGATGTCTGCACTTTCTCATTACATTGTTTTAAACAATATGTAGATAATCAAACACTTGTAAATTGTGTACTGGAAATGAAACAAATTTATAGTGCAACAAATTTTAGCTAGCTTCAGTGAACATGTTATTGTTTCTCATCTGGAGCTGTAGACTTTAAACCTGGCCATCTTTATCATACATTTACTCTTCTTGGTGGTGGTATTTGAAAACTAGTGATACCTTCCTTGGCCTCCTGTTTTCTGAAAACAGCATGTTTTACAGTGGTAACATGATCTTGTTCCTTTTTTCTATGTCATACATATATTCTTCAAATATGTTGCCCAGTAGGTTCATAGAGACCATCACAATCATTGTAGTGTACTATGTTGTACAGGGTTTCTGGAAACAATCGTTTTGGCCTTATTTCCTATTTAATGACCATTTCATATGCCACCTGATTTGTCATTTCAGTTTTCCCATCTGCAGTTGAACTTGTTTACCTTTGGATGCTTTACAAGCATGTCGTTATCTTATTGCAATCATTTGAAAAGTTAACCAATAATTGATTCGTTCTTCAAAGTATGTGAAGTTTTCATGATTGTTTCTTCTAGACCTTAAGCATCATCTAGTTCTAAATCCCCTGCTGTGCGCAGGGGGACCCTGCACTAGGCCAGATTGCACAAAGTCCTGTCCAATCTGGCCTTGAACACTTCCAAGGATGGGACATCCACAGCTGAAAAAGAAAATTTATGTATTTCCAAACAAAGAAAATAAACATGGTACTGCTTCTCTTAATGTGAACAAACTGCAGATGAGGTATGGTATTATTTCATAATCCATCCTCTCAGTTGTGCTGATTTGGCATTCTCTTGCATCATATTGGGTTTACGCTAGCAGTGGTTCTATTACACAGTATACAAGCTGCAGGCAAACCAAGTCTCTGTGCTTATAACTCTAATTCTGGCATGCATATTCTGTTCTGCACATCTGAGTCTCACTCATGTTTTATTGGTATGGCAACTGTTTGATTAATATAATTAGTAAGTTGAATTCGAAATTAAAAACATTGTACCATTGAGGGGACTTTTTATTTCTGGTAACAGGGTTACCTTTGAGGTGTCTCTGGCAGTTGAATCAGCTGTAACAGCCCCTGACAGCCTGCCTTGCTCAGTTCTTTCCCTGGAGCAGCAACTGTGCTGGTGCTGTCATTCTCAATGAGGGGGCAAGTTCTTCAGCTGATTGAAAGCCTCTTTTTGCAATGAAAATGCACTAAAAATCTGAAAGCTGTTGGTCTCTCTGCTGCACCTGGTGTTTTAGACTTCCACCGAGTAAATTGCAACCCTCTTTTTTCTATGTCTTTTTTTTTTCTCCAAAGGCTTAGCCTTTTGAATTTAATGATAAAAATCATAGAACCAATTTGCCAGTTTCAGAAAAAAATTGTAAAGTCTACAAAATATCTCCATTCACTATAAATCACCCGTAATTGCATAAATTAAAATGTGCATTACTGCTGGTAGTTGTACTAGTAAAACAGTAATTTTGCTACAGTTATATTACTATTTTAAATATTTGAGAGTTGTGTTGTCTTTCAGGTTAACTCTTTGGAAGATATTAATGCTTTAATATTGATCTGTGCTTAAAGAGTAATAACTGTAATAATAACTATAGATTCATATTCGGCTTCTCTGGGGCTTCAGAGATTAGTACATCACTGTACTTTGACAAGCTTCAATGAAAAATCCATGCTCCTTCTGTTTCAACAAGGAAAAAAAGACAATCTATGGATTTCCAGACTTATACTTAATTTTTACATTATCCTTGAAGATTACAGTAAAAGGCTAATTTTCAGCTGGCCTACACAATTTTTTCTCAGATGTCCTGCCTCCTTCATAAGTGATCCATGAACACTCTCTGATTTCCATGTAGAGTTGCTCCCTGTCTGTGATAGTTGTACTTTGGTTTTGGGTTTTTTTTGTAGCGCAAACCTATGATCCTAGTGAAGTAGCAGAGATGCAGTGAAATCTGTGAGCAACTGGAAGATCATTTGTATTTTTCAGCAATGAATTTTACAGCTAGACTACTGCTGTTGTCACTTATTTAAGTTATGGTTCATAGTTTATTTGGGGAACGTTTTGGTGAGGAGAAAGGTTTTGTACCTGATCCAGAGGTAGCACTGCATCTAATATGATTTCATGGAGCCTCCAGTTGGATAAAGAAAATGCATTCATGTAATTACACCAACTGAATTTCATCTCTGATGAAGTTTTGAGAAAAGAGAGAAAAAACCTCTCTCACTCAAAGCATCAAAGTGGCCAAAAATGGTAGCGGCACATAACTGCCAGAGTATGAAAAGCATGATATACTAGAGCCATCAAAGAATGGACATCTGAACAGATGAGGAGAAAAAGTAAATGTCACTGAAATAGAACAGATAATGGCTTTTTGCTGCCACATAAATGCTGAGGCCACAAGGTGAATCAGAAGACATTTCAAAACAGGCAGCATTGATCCTGTGATAACAGTCCCATTACCATGATTTCATTTCTATGACACTGCGTGATTGATACAGATGAAATCATTTTATTTCCCAGTTGCTGGTGCAATAGAAGGGTATTTCCTTAGTGTTTGCACAGCACCCCTTTCCTTGCACAGTCAAAGCTCCCACTCCTATCTCTGTACCAATGCTAACATATCAGGACATGGCCTGATGACAGAATTTATCTGTATTTTGCTTTGAACAGCCATGTGTAATTACGTGTGGTGGTTTTATTCCATGTTTTTGTGGACAATCTAGGTATTTCCTGAAGCTTCATAACACTTAAATAGCACTGTTAATAAATTATGGATGTACATCTAACAGTATGATAAATCATAAATACCGAAACTGCTAAGAAATATAAAGCAGTCATTTTGTCAAAGCCAAAACCAAAAAGAATTGAAGAAACAGTTTTCAAGTGTAGGAAGCTAGTTAGAATCAGAGAATTCACACCAAGCTGTATGAATTATACTTCTTCCAGAACTTTCCTAAAAAAAATTTGTTCTTGGGGGATATTTTCTGTTTTAACTTAAGAAGTCAAAAAGTATTTTCTTTCTAAGAAATGTTATTGTTTACCAGGAAAACAATAATTAAACATCTGACAAACATTTAAAAGGAAAATGTTTATTATGTGTGTGTTAATGGTTTTTTATGGAGAGAGTAATGACTGTATAACTGGGATTGTTTAATGATGTAAGTAGAAAAATACCTGTAAAGAATCTATATTTTATTAAAGCAACTGATACAGATGGAGGAGGGAGTCAGACAAGATTTCTGGCACACAAAGCCTTTTTGCCTCTATATGTTTCTTCTGTCATTCAGGAGTGTGGTTCAGAGACTAAAAAATATGCCATATATCTTCTCCTAGGTGTTTATAGTTTTTATTTAAATTTAATTTCTCTAACTTCTAGATACATATTTCAAGTTCTGAGAAAGTTCAAAGTATAAAAGACTTTTTCAGTCTTAAAAGTCTTTATTTCATAGTTTACCTTATCAAAATGACTAGTAGCTATTAGAAAAAAAAACTACTGCACTTGTGCAATTATTCTTGAGCTCCTTTTCCTGTAGTAGTATTTCTGGAATGTGTTTCCACATATAGTCTTGCTGGTACCTTCTCCTTGTCTGTTTGAACAGTAATAAAAATCAACATGCAGTGAAACAGGACTAGAAGAAAGATCTCCTTTTTTTTGCCTCAGTGTAACTTAAATATTCTGACCTCTCTAGATAACATCTTAGCCATTGGTACCTGAGAGATTCCCAGGTAGCTTAATAGGTACAAAATCAGAATAAATAACAAAGGAATATGAATCACTAACTTATAGGTGATGTTAATTATACCTACTTTGTCCACACTTCCATTATTATAAATAAATAAAGGGTCTTTATTTTTTCTCTTTTTTTTTCCTGTACCATGGGGAAATGCTTAACTATTCCATCAAGGGTATTGTCTGGATTAATTAGTTAGTGTTGTTCAGTGCTACAAAGAGTATTCTTGATGGTAATCAAGCATGAGATTGTAGTTATTTAGCATTCCGTTCACTAGAACATTTACAGAGAGAATTTATTTTGAACATATATGTTCATTTAGGGTTAGTTCTTAATCATTCTGGACAAATCAATCAATGAATGGAAGACTTAGGTGTTTGACGTGTCAGAGATTTTGTTGACACTTTCAACCAGGAAAGTTGAAGTTAAATCACAGTCTGGATTTTGATGTCCATATGCTTTGGATGTTTGGCATCTCAAGGATTATCTACATCTCAATATATTACTGTAACTTTTTGCTGTTCAGGAAATGCTTAAAACATGGTTTTAATTTCATGAGGCCTCACTTGCTGTTGTCTATTTGCACATCCTTCCTGATGTCTAAACTTGACTTTTTTTTTATACAAATGCCAACCTGATCTCAAAAATAATTATGACATCTTGAAGATATTCTGCATTATTATACATTATTATACATTAGGGTGCTTGTCCAGACCCCCAACCCAAGAGCAAC
Organism: Manacus candei; assembly: GCF_025592945.1. Taxonomy (NCBI): domain Eukaryota; kingdom Metazoa; phylum Chordata; class Aves; order Passeriformes; family Pipridae; genus Manacus; species Manacus candei. The sequence continues at coordinate 7,473,995 of NW_026138082.1, read as the reverse complement.
AATGAGAGAGTTTTCTCCACAGGTTTTCTGACTGCCCTCAATTCTTCCAACTTTTATCTTTTCCCTGCCACTATGTTTAGTGCTGTAATCCCATTCAAGACACGATATGGTCAGAGAAATGTTGCCTTGTAATTATCACCTGCCACAGTCTTATTAGTAACAGTGTGAATGAAGTGGGGACAAATCTTGCATTGCTTATGGTCCCTTGCATGGAAGTGCATTTGAGGTTTGACCCTTTCTGAGGTAGCTGAATTACCTATACCTGCTTAAATTATCAGTTGTACAGTTTGTTTTTCTCCCTATTAAGTAACAGAAGTTTTACTCAAAAACTGATCAAGATTCACCATATAATTACTGCATATTAAAGAAAGACACTAACAAGAAAATGAAATTAAAAACAGCATCTTTTTTTGCCTCCTATCATAATAAAAAGAAATATTCTTTTAGTTGAGCTAAAGATTATTATGGTCTTCTACAGTAAACATACTGTCTACGAAAAACCTGCTTGACATTCACTTTTTGTTGAAATGGAATTCTTAGTGTTTTGCTGTAGTTACACTTTTGGAATTCAATTTAGTAACAACCTCGAAACTCATTCACTGTAGATTGTGAGAGGGAAAAATCTGAAATACTTTACCTGAATCTACCACAACAAATAAATTAAAAAGGCATGTGGCATCAATTTTTCTCAAATTTACATCTTTTAAAAGGGGTTTACAATGTTTGACATAGTCAAATATTAATTTAAATTGAGGTTCCTAATTTTTCTTCTGGTGGAATCCTCAATTCATCCTTCAGCTAATTGAAATTTTGAATAGGTTGTGCAGTATGTTTCCCAAGACCACCATGCCCTAAAATGCTATTTGCTTCATTGTTGCTTTGACATTTTAGGGCCTGACATTGAGTCCTTCTGCAGAAGTAACCACACCACATTTTATAAAAGGCACTTTATACAGTTAAGAACAGTGTACAGTGTTGAACCATGTATACATTTTCAAAACCATTGTTCCTGTTTCCTAAAAATAAAAATTAATATTAGTTATTTGCAGCATATTCTTAGGAAAATCACTGAATTCCCAGTCAGTCTTCTAGAAAATTCCTGTTACTATTTTCATAGAATCAGAAAAGTGGACTAACTGTTACTTTGAGGTTTATATAAAGTGTATTATTATTTTCACTAATATAAATGGAAATTACAAAGAGTGAACACCTAAATTACATGGGTATACTTTAAACATAATGCAGGACCTGCGGGCTTAGAGTTAATGAATATCAGTATGTTGCACCACAGACCCTGAATGTGATGAACAACTTGCTGAGGTTTCATCTAATCAATTGAAAAATTTTTGGAAGATGGAGCTTTGAACTAATATCAGGATCTGTTCTACATGACTTTACTAAAGATGGTTAAAAAAAAAAAAAGGAAGAAGAAAGTTAAAATATTTCGGAGGCATATTTCTGGGGTTTTAATACCTTTCAGTATATTTTCTGAATGATTTTTTAGACTGATGTGCTTTAGCAGGTAACAAGCAAAACAGATATTTTTGCAGAGTGCAGTTGCTTATTACAGTAAAGAATGAAAAATATATTGCCAGGAAATGTGTTGCTGCTATTATTTGAGATTTAAATTTTCCTCTGACCCTGGCCTAGTATGTTCCTCAAATTCATATTAAATAGAATGAAGGAAAAATCATCAAGTCATGGTATCTCACTGGCAGAGGTGTTTCCAATTCTAGGCCATTGTTTTACATAAAAAATATAGTGGGGAACTAAGCAATAATTTTCTTATAACTGGACTATTTCAGAGAACTGGCAGTGCTGAATTTGTTTTGCTTGTTTATGACAAAGTCTGAGGACAAAGAAGTCACAGGCAAACCAGTAAAGCAAATCAGTCTTAAGACTGCCATAGTGACAAGACTGCACATGGATGCTAAGGGTGAAAGTCATTGGAATAAAACATGTATCTCCTCAAGCCCCCTGTGTTTTGTTTTATTTGTAATAGTCTCTGAGAAAGATGTGTAATGTGATTTTGTAGTTTTATTAATGTTAATAAAATCATAAGAATTAACTCAAATAAAGGATTAAATTTTTCAACAGTGCAAGAAATTTTTCCCTCTAGTGATCATAGTACTATATTTAACAAGGCTATATAAAATGACTTTTATGCTGAATATGTCATACTAGACCATGATTAGGATGAGATATTGGAATCCAGTTTTGCAGATATTCTTCTTTTTATATTGTGGCCTGTTACACTGGTTAAGAACTCAGGTTGACAGGTTCCTTTTTTTTTGATTATACTAGGTTTTTAAGTTAGTATTTATATGAGTTGTGTTTAATGGATGTAGATGTCAATCTAAATAACTAATGATGCATGCATATATTCTTCTTAATAATCTATATTTAAGATCTCCCCTCCTTCATGAGGGCAGGTTGCTGGCTTGCTATTTATAGTGGGGTTGAAAACTTTTGAATATTCATGACGTTTAATATCTTATATCTGATTATTGTGATAGAAATACAGTTCCTGTAAATAACTATTTAAATAAGCAGATGAACTGCAATAGAAATATAATGCATATCAGTGTTCTCCAAATAGCAGTGAAGCAGGCACTTCTAGGGAAAGATAAACCTCTGAATAAAACAACTTTTGATTTTACACATCTCTTGTTTTCTGAGTGGGAAAGAAATACATCATATGGAAGTGAATATGACTTGTCTAATTAAAAGGTGAACATTGAAAAGTAGTCTAGAATCACATAAATAGAAAGAACACAGGTATTCCCTGAAAAGTCCTAAACTTCTTTTTTAAAAAACCATATTCACCATGATCTCTATTATGCTTCAAGTTGTATCATAAAGAAGAGTTACATGGATTTTACTTACCTTAATAGGCCCTAAATGCAAATATTCAAGACTGAGAGGGAGTTGGTCTCTGGGACCATAAATTGAAAACAGATGAATGTTTCAAACTGTAGTCACAAATAAAATTTAAAGGAGCAAAATATATGGTTCTCCCATTCTAAAGTAGTATAGAAAGCCATTTGCCATTTAGGAACAATTTAAACTGTCAATTTGTAAAAAAAAACCCAACAAAACAAAACACAAAAACAAGTAAACAAACAAAACCAAAAACCAACTAGCCAACGAAACAACAACAAAACTCCAAACATTTTTAGAAAAAAGGATCTGAAAAAGCTTAATAAAGCAATTCTGTTCTTGTGGGTGTTCTGACTACTTAGCGATAATCATGTACGCCTCACTTAAAATGTAAAAAGTTTTCTCCTTCTCAGTACTTAAAAGGAGTGTTTGTAAAAATTCACTTTTTTTTATTTTTTACTTCCAGTGAACTAAGCAGAGTTATGTTCCTTTTTGTATAACGACTGCAAAGTGAAGCAGCTACAGGACATTTGAGTGTTTGGGTTTTTTTTTTCCTTTGGGGAAGGAGGCCAGGTTTTTTGCTTTATTTCATGCCCATTTTATCTTGCAAATGAAATTAGCACCAGGGATGCCCATGTCTGAATTCTCACCATCCAAAATGGTGAGAAGGTTTGCTGAGGAGGAGCAAATTTATCATTTGTATTGAGTTGGTGCTGTAGCACTTCTTAACAACCTCTTGCACCTTTCTGCTGAAGGTGGTACCAACTACTAAGAGGAAACTAGATAAGCTGGGGGTAGGTACCCACCAAACAGCTGGCTTGGTAGCTCCTATCTGGGTTGTTCTCGAGGAGCTGCTGTACATGGGAAATCCCAGATATGGCAACTGCACTCTTCCAATATCCCTTTACTCTGGGAAGCAAAGTGCTCCTTTTTTGCCTTGGAAGTAAGGACACTTATAGGATGTTTTCTAGGACTCCTCCTGTCTCTGTCTCAGCACCCAGCACTTTGTGAGGATCAAGCAAACACCATCTCTGCAACTACCAGTTCAGAGTGCTCAGTGCACAAGCTCAGCAGAAACCATTGACATGTACAAAAATGAATTTAATGAGTTAGTTTTTGGAAAAATGCGAATCTTCCTTTAGTGTTAGCTTAACACAATTTACCTAGTATCAACTTAAATACTTCTGCCAAGTATAATAAACAGGAAAAAAATCATCAGAAAAACTAGTATAGTGGGATCCTATTTTAAGAAAGCAATAATTTGGTGTTATTCAGCTTAGCTAAAGGACTTGTTTGTTAATTTGAGAGACAATAATTTTCCATACAAGTTTCAGGAAGGTTTTATGTGTAAAGTATCTGGCAGTGGAAGAAGTGATCACTTAACTTCTGATGCCAATAAAACATTTCATTTCTTTATTTATATCTCTTGCTGTATTGCTGCTCTCTGCATTATATCCTTTTTTTTTATTTATTTATTTTGCTACTATGGTAAGCAACACTTTTTAACTTTTGTGCCTGACTTTGTTTTGTTGATGTTTGAGTCAAGTTCTTTCAAGGTAATTCAGCAAATAGGCCTGTATGGAACAACAGTCACTGCCTTGGGTCTTCTCTGAGAACCTTCCAGATAGGATTCATTCATCTGACCTTAACCAGGTCCTCTAGACAGCAACTTATTGTCACGAACACTGGAGATTCTGGAGGGAAATTCAATTCCATGTTTCAGACATCAGTTTTTTGGATTGAATTTATTTCCCCATAGAGGTTGCTGTTGCTTTCTTTTGGCTATAGAGGAAGTCTAGAGGTCCAGATATCTCTCTAGAAGAGCTGAATTTAAGATCAGTTTGGTATTTGTCTTCAATATTCTCTCTTTCCTGACAAATCTGACTTGTAGTGTAAAATACTGACATATAGGATCCAAGGGCAGTTTATTTTTATTAATGGAGCTGCTTTTAGGATTCAAGCTTTTCTCCTATATTTGAGCTCTCAGTAAGGCTACTGTTTGAAAAATCCAATCCTTCCCTGTATACCGTGTCTTTCACATTTACCTGTATTTTTATTGTTAACACAGAAATTTAATTGTTCTTTTAGTTGTGGTCCCCAAGTATTACTACTGCTGTCACATCACCCCAGTTACTTTTTAACTTTTAGTTGTTAATGACTTACCTCTCTTATTTGTGAAAAGAAGCTCTCTTTTCTCTCCCCAACTCACCTTTTCTATTTCCTGTTTACTTCCATCTCTTTTAAAACATGCTTACAGTGTTTTTTCTTTTAATGCCCTTGCATACAATTCCCAGTAATATTAAAAGATCTTAAGAGTAAATGTAACAACAACAACAAAAAAATCAGTTAGAATATCTTTCTTCTTTTGTTTAGGCTTTTCTTTTCTTACCACTTGATTCTGTGGTTCTTTTAAGGTATTATTTTTTTCTCGCTTTTCAAAGATAAATGCAGCTGTCTAATAGACAGCTTTCTGTTGCCTTCTCTTAGTACTTTGGTATTATACCTCCTTGACCTAGAAGAACAAGGGCACTTTTTCTAAAGCAAGCAAATTATATACTTCAGGTTGTGTAGCAACATGGTGCTGATGAGCAACTTCTTTAAAGCAGTTCTGTTGAAAGCACTTTCAAATTACAACATATTGTCCTAATAAAATCTATATTTTTTAACATACTATGCTGCTTTTAACAAATCTAATCCCATTTTTAAAGTCAGGGTACTACAATTTTCTTTACCTAAATTTAGATCTAAACCATTTCAAATAATTTCAAAAATAATTATTAGTAATTATTATTAAACTATTATTTCCATTAGCAAAAATCTTTGAGGATATTAAGAAAGTGAGAGATAAAACAAAATAATAAAAAAAGACTTAAATATAGGGACAAAGATAAGTCAAGCTACAGAGTACAGTTTATAGAAATTATCAAGCAAAAGACCTCAACTTGTGGAATTGGGAGTGGAAATTAAACTAAACCTATGCTTCTTATTTATGGAACAAAAGCAATGTTGGTTAATCCCAAAATTCTGAGGTGACTGAATGCCGGAATTATGCAACAGTGTTAGAGTTCAAAACATTTCTTAAACTCCACGGGCGCCGGAGGTGGTATTTAAAGTCCCCTTCCATCCATCCAGGGTCCAACCATTAATTCTTCTTTCCTCCCAGTGAAGGCAAGATTCTCCTTCATGTTGCTCATTGCCATAGATCAGCAGAGCTTATGGTCTCTGTAACCAGGGACTGGATGTAGGAAAACAAGGGCTTTGACAACTGGAATAAATTGCCTGCTAGCGTGGGACTGTAACTGAAGCACAAAGCTAGACAAAGCTCACGTTCCCTCTGCCCAGCAGAGAGTCATTTGCGATGCTCCGTGTAACCAGCACAGGAGTGGAAGAAGATGTCAGCCTCTCCTTTTTTAATTAGGTGCTGAAGGCTAAAAATATTCTCCTTGTATGCGATAGAAAGACAAGATAAGGTACACATGCTGACTCCCATATGCTGCAAAGCTAGTAAGGTTGCATTTGCTGAATGGCAATTGAGTTAAAACTGGGAAAATGTAGCTGTAATGCAAGCTTCAGAAAGGAAAGCCGGAAAGAACCATACATTTTTCTTACATCTTACATACAGAAAAATTCACCTCCCACACAGTGAGCTCTAATAGCAGCAGCGTGTCCTGGTCCAAATCTGCAGACATGCACAGGGTCATACAGTTCTCTTTAGCTCTCTCCAACTGCAAACCATTCAGAACTGAATAATACCACAAAGGAAAGAGGACTATAGTTCTGTTAGCAAAGACTTTCTGTTACCTTTTGAAACTATGTCCTCTTGTAGCAATTCAGAGACACTTGAAGCTGGGAAATGGTATATGTACTTTGGAAGGAATTAAACTTTCTAAAGCTGTATAGCATTAGACAGCTAGCAAAAAAACCCCAACATATTTCAGACTTAAAAATAAAGACCAAAATAATCATGTCATGGGAAGTTCCTTGGCCAAAGAGCATTGCACTTTCTATTCTTGCTGATCTTTGTCTACTTTAAAAACATCTCAGCTACTCTGTATTGAAAAGCACTACTATGCTTAAACTTGAATATTGCTTTATTTGCATTCTACTCAAAGAGGACTTAGATAAAAAGCAGTGGAAAAAAATAATTAAAATGGCAAATTGTTCTAAAAAAACAACTCTCCCCCTTCTCCCAAGATATTGATTCCTGTGGGAGACTTAAGGAAAGTTATGAAAAACTGTGTTGATGGTAATCTTTTCCCTTTTCTAGCACTAGCTGTCTCGTTACATCAGTGTAGCTACTCTGTCAGAAGGATGCTGAAGTGTGTGATCTTTCAGATCAGCTTTCCAGCAGATAAGTGATGACATTACTTTCACAGGGTCCTTTTCTTTAATATTATAAAATACTAATATTTTATTTACACACAAACATCAGTATTTGACCAGTTTCATCTAATAGACTCTCATTATGTTAAATAGTCATGGACACTAAAGCTAATAATAAATTCTGGTTTTGGTATATCTCTTCCATGCAGGACAGCATATACCCCAGCTAAAAACCACCACATGCTTTCTATTCAAGGACAAAATTACTAATCCAGGAAATCAGACTATAGTTATCTTCAGGTAGTGTCACATCACAGATCAAATGTTATGTTACAGTCCAGTGTCTACAGGCTGCCTTTCTCATGGGCATGGCTGGTGTATTCAGTCCCTGATATATTTTCCACCTTTAACACTTAGTAAAGAAAAATATCCTGAGAGAAATATGCTTTTCAAGTATAGGTGGAAAAGAGTTTATGCTGAGAATTTGTGATGATGTTGATCCTGTTGCTTGTTTTGTTTTGAAAGGCTTTTCTTTTTGGAAGGGGTGGTAGTGTCCAGAGTTGGATGGATTAGCATGGGAAATTCTAATCAAAGTTTACAGCTGAATAGGAAATGAAAAGCAAGTGTTATGAGATGTCAAATGTAGTAGAGAATATCTTTCTAAGGGTTAAGCATTGGTTTATTTGTGTGAATTGCTGTTTCTGTCTGTTTCATAAACATCTTTAATGACCTCCAAAAAAGTCTATATCTTATCCATATACTTAACTGAACAGTTGGTTTTTTTCCTTTATCACTGCAAGTTCAAACTGTAAGGTACCTGAATCTACCTATGTTAACAAGTACTGAATATGTTTTAAAACCTTCTTTTCCAATAGTAACAGTTACACCTGCTCTCCAGAAAGGGTTGCTTTTTTTTTAAATTATAATTATCTCTAACAAAGATGAATAAATTTACTATTGTCCACACATATTCAGTCTGCAGAGTGAGAGATCTCCTGAAGAAAAGATGCATTTGAAAGCTCTGCATCTTCAGCTGATTTTGGAAAGGCAGTGATGATCAGCCATATATATGATGGTAGGATTAAGCCCTTCAAAGTGCCTACACAAGGTTTCCTGGTTGTTTATAACTCTCAGCATCCTACAGAGTTATAACCAGTTGCACAGTCAACATTTTCTGCTACATCACCTGTATGTCTTTGTGTCATGGAGTCCTTCATTCATAATAATTAAATAATTTTCTTTCTGGTAATCTAAATACTTGTTCTCCTTCCTCTCAACCTTTAGTTGGCTGTGTGAATTTTTAACAACAAAAATAACAATGTGTTTAAAATTCTAAGGTAAATCCATAGTTATGAGGAAAAAATAGCACTTTTTTAAAAAGAACCAACCACATTTCATTCAAAAAGATTTCTTTCTTTACAGATTAATAAAAGCACTTAGGGCTTAAAATGAGTCCCTCAAGAGCCAGAGAAAGCTTAGTTTAAGATATCTACGTGAAAGCAATATTAATAAAGGAGTTGCCGTCAGTAAAAGAGTAAAGTGAGGATGCACAATACCACCTCATTTATTCATCACAATGAGAAATGAAAAAGGTGGTGGAAAGATTTAGAGAATCTTTCAAGATGAAGAGTAGATTTTCCAGTAGTTTGAGGTACATGAGTTATAAAAAATTCATTACTTCATAAGATGATGAATGAAAGATTGTAGTTAATGAAAGGGATGTATATAATGGGAAAATAGTATAGATTTGCAGTTAACAGCCAAAACAATACAGATAAAAAAAGACGAGCAGGAATCTGATGGAGACAGAGAATGTTTTATTTAGATCGCAAATTTGGTATATATGCTAGTTTATTACCCAAGAGAGTAAAGAAAGCCCTGGCAAGTTTCTCAACGAGTGTTCAACTTTAATATGAAAATCTATCTTTTGGAGGCAGACTACAACACTTTTTTTTTTTAATTCAATTTATATTTTTAAAAGACAGTTGAAACTAGGTCTTACGGAGAATTGTTTAGAGTTGTATGGCCATTGAAAAAGTCTGCTGGCTGGGTCAGTTTCATAAAGAGAATTGTGTAACAGAAAATTGTATCAACTAGAAATCAAGTCAGTAAATTGGGATTTGTGATGAGATGAGAAAGACAATCATTCAAGGATGCCTGGATAAAGAAGAGTATAAGTGCAAATGAAGAGGAGTTAATGAAATTGATCACCTGTCACTCAGAAAGATTAGTGATAATTAAACCGTTGTCGCGAGATCTGATTCATCACAACACCAAATCTCAGAGCAGTTATGGTTAGTGATCAAAATAATAGTTAACAAAAGTAATGTTTACCTTCTGCAAATGATTGCCATAAATTATGTAATGTCTCTCTTTACAGTTGATGTAGGCCTTCATCTCCTATATCCCATCATGCCAATGTTTGTACGCTATGTCTCTAATAATGATTAGTACAGTATGAAGAAAGAAGGACAACATGTTGATTTGTCATGTTCTGATACTGTTCTAGGTGGATATATCTGCTTTTTCTGTTTTCCAGCAATGAATATGATGTTAGTTGATAGTTTTAGGTACATAAAATGGATCTGCATCCAGCAGATGACACAAAGTAGATTTTTGTACAGCCATCCCAGATGACTGTCCCCACTGCACATGCTGTTACTAATAGAAATTCATGCATATGTATTGAGTACTCTTCTGGAAGACCTTCAAGAGGAATGTGTTTTTCTCCTGAGGAAGGCAATTTGTGCCTACATAGCATGTGGGAGGCACTCTGCGCTGCCATATTACCTCAGCCTTGGTTCCACCTCAGGAGAAAGCATTTCAAGTGCATTTCAAGATGCAGAGAAGTTCATACCACATGACTCTAACACAGATATAATGCAATACATTTCTGTCACTGACCAGGTGAACAGGATGGTTCTAGTGCACTAAGTGCATTAGGTACATGTACCCTATGCAGCCTGCATTCCTCCTGCACCACCACTTTCCTTGTCTTTTTGACAGTCCTCCCAGATATATTAAACTCTGATTAAATTTTGACTTTAGAAAATATTATTTATAACTATATAAATATATTATATTTAGAAAATATTATTATTGCCTACAGAGTGGAAGTTGTCTTATTTTTCTGACAGGCCAATTCCCAGTTTTACATGGTTTATCTGTAATATGCTGTATTCCACTTTTTTTACATTTTATCATAAAAGTCCTTTCAGTGAAGTGTCAGCACAAGATGAAAGACAAATTTGTCCTTAGTACACTAAATCAGATTATGTCTGCGGAGATATGTAGATAAGGGGTTGGTTCTCTTTGGCATATGCAGTATTTAGACCAGGATATCTGTAAATGGCAATTTGAACATATGAACATTTTATCTATGATCACTTCCATTTTTAATTCAAACTAATTAATTAAAATAGTGGATACTTACATTTAATGAAGGAAAAAATTCAGCTTTTCAGCTCAGGACATTTACTTTCAAAATGCACTTTTAAAATTTGTCAACATTATCCACAAAATCTACTCCTAAAGACAGTGTTCAATTTCTAAGTAGTCATGTTTTTTTTGATACAAACTTAACAAGCACAATTATTTCAAACTGATGTAAAAAAATTTCCTCCTCCTTTTAAATATACTAATCAAACTAATACCACTAGAACAGAATAGTATTTCATAGGCTATGATGTTCTTGGAAGAAATGTTAATATTTAAGAATACATTTGAACAACGGTAATAAAATTAATATGAAAATTGGTAGGAACAGAAGGTCATAGGAGACTGCTAAGTAGGTCTTTAAGTTCAGTACTCTACATCAGCAGATAGGTATCAAGCAGCTACACAGATCATGATGGTCCACGAAACATCTGCCCCGTACAAAACTGGGCACAAGTTATTTTCCAATATCTGATATCAATTCCAACACTTAAAGGATTGAAGACCAAAATTAAAAAAGAAAAACAAACAACAAAGAACAAAGAGTAACTAGTGGGCCCTAGAGGGAAAGCAGATATCAAAGTTGTTGTCAATGTCATAGCTGCATTCATGTGTGCCTGCAAGAGTGCTGTCTTCAACATGCTGTTGGAAGTTGGACATTGGAGGCAGCCCGTGACATGACTGAGGATGAAATTCTATCCAGTCCTCAAATCCTGAGATCCAAGGCCTTAGTCAAATGATGTGTACGTTGACCAGATAACTTTAAGAGCTGAAATCATGTGCTCTTTATTTTTTGTATTTGGTTGACTGACAATTTCTGGAGTGCTTGATTGAACTATGCAATCACACAGTCTGTGGATTGAAACAAAAAAAATTTCTAGATTATGAACATCCTTCCAGGTTATTCTGGTACTCTGAAGTATTTGGGAGAAGCAAAAGGATACAGTGAAGTTTCGTGTACAGATAAATATTTGTGAAAATATTTTTTGTTCTTGACTCAGCTCTGGCCAAAGGAAAATTTTTTTCGTTAACATTCAAAACAGTTCAGGGCCAGATTTTTAAACTTTCAGTATCCATTTGTGGGTCACAGAGCTTGAAAAGGTTTTCAATTTATCAAAAGCGTGGCCCATGGTGACACTGATGACCAAATTTTTCAGGGGTCAGCAGCTGATATGCTGATTTTCCCTTGAAAATCCTCTCTTGACTGTGGGAGTCTGAAAATGCTGGTGGTGGTGCACTCTGCAGGATGCACCTGCTGGAGCTTCCAAGCAGAATTCAGTTTGAGGATTTTTTACTTGTAACTAGGCTACGTCAGAAGATTTCTAGAGTGTGTTGTGATCACAGATGGTTTCATCAACAGCTACGTTAGTGATGAGTAGACGTGATATCCTGTTTGTGTGTGCTTTCGCATTAGGACAACATATTTCTGGAGGCGAGTACGGTTGGACCTCACTGTTTTCAAGTAGCTAAAAAATTTTCAAACTGAGCATATTTCGTGTGAATGTCAAATAGTCAGCTGCCAAGTAATGACACTTCTGAAATTCCGCAAGCTTGTAAAACATAAATAAGTTTGCAAATAAAACCAGAATTTTCTTGATAATATTAGGTAACTGCTATCTTGCTCGAGCCTCTGAAAGCCACATTAATATCTTTTACTTGTAAAATATATGATTGGATTCATTCTTAATATGTCAAATACAACCTCGTAATTTAAATGGATTTTTTAATGTGTATTAATTTTAATGAAAGACTGGGAGGTTTATTGGAGGGTGGTAAAATAGTGTCTCTGAAGCCTCCCTGGCTAATCAAATTACTATAAATAACCTTTGATAGTCTGAGGCTTTACCCCTAGATGATGTCTCTCATCATTATCAAGATGTTAAAGAACTGCCAAAGGTTTGCTTTCAGCTGTTGGGAAAGATTGTGAACGTAACTCCTCCCCCCACAACAAATACCTTTCAGTAGAAGTTATAACTAGGGTGTAGTATGCCAAATCTTTGGTCTGCATACATTTGGCAAAGAAAAATCATACTGCTTAGATTGGCACTCATGGATGCACTTAAATATCTATCGATCATGGAAGGAAGACTGAGGGAAAAAAGTGTGTGCCCTTGCTTAGAGACCTGATTTGTGCTTCCTCCATGCAGTCCATACAGCAAAAATAGAGAAACTTCCATAAAACTGTCACAGAGATTTCAATGGGAATGAAACAAAAGATGGGATATTGCAAAAGTGAATCAGACATGTGTGGACTAGGAGACTTCTTTCTGCAAGTGAATGTTGCTTATGAGCCCCTCTACATCAACTCCAAACTCTTGTTCTCTAAAATTTATCAATGCTATAGTTCAGTTTTCCAGCAAAAATCTAGATAAATGTTAATGCAAACAACTGCCGTTATAATTTCCATTTTGAGAGCATCAGTTTAACACCAAGAAGTTCATTCAGTTGTCTAAAATAATGATGAAAAAACCAGCATGGAAGCTGGCCAGGAGTAGGAATCACTCAGTCCTGGGTCCTACACATTTTAAAGAACTATCTAACTAATTTCACTCCTAGTTTCTGTATTCTTTATCTTGGTAGACTGCGGCCTGGTCCTATTTTGATTATGCATTTGTTCTTGTTGTATTTTGGGAAGTCCATGATTTACATCTACTTTATGTTGTCTACATGTTCATGCTTTCTTGAAAATGTAAGTAAGCATGTTAAATATGTGTGCATGTGCGTATTTATATGTGCATGTGTGTATTTTCACATTTTTGTGCAAATACAAACAACTGGGAACTTTGGAGGGATCACAGCAGGTTCAAAGTAAGTCAAGTTAATCTTTTGTATTAGTATGACATTAGGATATCTGATCTTTGAATTTTTCTAGTTCAGGCCCAGAGTCACAAAACTCGCTCTTGTTTCCTACCTTTTTTTGCTTGTAGTCTCAGCTGAGAAATTGCATATTGAGTGGGCTACAGAACAGGAATGACCTGTGCCTACTGGAAATACCGATCTAGAATTAGAGGTATTTTGTCCTAGTGAACAAATGAGACGTGATTGGCAGCAACAAGGCATGTAAAGGCAGTTCTGCAGTTTACACACTGTCCTAGTATAAACTGTGGGCTTAACTCTCTAGACCTAAAGTTAGAAAACCAAATGAGAGAGGGAAAATGCAAACCTATTTTGTAGTCATCTTTGTGACAGCCTTGAGATTGAAACTTTGAAAGGCACAGTTCCCTCTGGTCAACATGGGCACTACATTTCCAAATAAAGGTTTCAAGAGTAAGTTTTCCCTGGCGTACGTAGTTAAATACCTTCCTTCTCATCTTGCTTTGTTGCACACTGGGCTGCACACCAAATTGGCTGTATTTCAGTGCCTCCAAATGTGTACAGTTTGATAAGCACGTTGTAGCAAATCTTCAGGATGAAAGGCACTGTATAAGCGTCGAGTTATTTACCCATTTTAAAGCATTTTATCCTCCAGAGCTGTAAATCCAGCGCAATTTACTAACACAAAATTAGCTTTTTAATGCTGTAGGACCCTGCAACACTACCACATATAACAACATCCACATCCTTGCTGGGGAGTAGAGTAAGGGAAACTGGAGGTTGATGTGTTTAGGTGAAGCTTCAGCAATTAAAGTGCTTTATTCACACTGGATGTAGAATCAGATTAATAGGCCATACTAGGTCTCAGTTCAGCAATTCTGTCATCCTGTCTTCTCATATGAGCACAACAGACCAAATATTCTCACATACATATGCTCACCACTCAGAGAATACAGCAGGACCAGCAAGCATGCAAGCAAGGGCAGAATAGGACTCCAAGTTTCTTACTGATAAAGTCAGCATAGGATAGCACATAATTTCTGTGTATTACTATATCTACTTCATATAAGATTTATTACTTTTTTTTTTGATAATTAATTGGGGTTGCCTGAGAACTTGAAAAAAATGGCAGAAAGCCTCCTTGTTTATTTCCAGACTGGTGATGTATTATGCACTTTATGTTTTCACTTTGTTGGTGTTCCATAGTGATTCACTTTTTTGTTGTTGTTAGACTGTTTCCTCCGGCTTTCTATTGCCTAAATTTGTCTTACTACTTTCACATCCTTTTCTTAGAAGAAACAATCAATAGAAAGTACTTTTAGCACCATGGTTTACTGCAGTGTAGGTGCTGGGTGGTGCCAACACTGCTGACCTATATATTGGGATTTCGGTTAAGCAGCAAATATCATGTGGTGTTCCTTTGATATGTGTCTTTATGGTGCCCAAACATGTCTGGAGCTGTTAATACATGTTTGCTTTAGATTCTGAAAGAAGTCTTAAGACAGAATCTTGTTAACCATTTTTTAAAAATGCTTCTCAAACACTACTTGTTCACATATAAAACATTTCTGTCAACAATATAATACTGAAAAAAGGGAATACAGAAATATCAAGTATGAAAATACATTCTATCTTCACTGGATTTTTGCTGTTATTGACAGTGAGGCAGGACATTACTGCATGTTCCTCATTTTAGACCTGTAAATATATTTCATGTGTTGGGACAAGGTCCATTTCCCGTTCAAGCCAATATGCTTGAGATTTAAAGTTATGAGACTGAAGTTCCAGAGAGAATTTAGTATTAACTCAGAACTATCTACAAGTCATAGTCAAAACTTACTTCCTTACTTATCAATACTCCTAGTATTGTTTGACAGAGAAGAATGGGAATCACAGTTACATTGGGTGAGATAATGGAGATTTCTGTCTCAGTTGGAAGACCTTGGGTCTGGGCTTTCTTCAGCTCTCATGGGCTTGAATCCTTAGTATACCCAGTTGCCTCAGCTATCCCGGTGGCTGGCCACGCTGTTGTGGGCAGGAGGGGGATGTGGTCCACCCTTATCTGGAATTGGGAATCATGCGTCTGGGACTGTAAGAGGAAAAGGGTGAGGAAGGGAGGAACAACAGGGAGCTTGGCTTCAGCAGTCTACAAAGGATCTAGCATGAATTGGATCCTGGACCAGTTCCTGAGAATAGCTGTATACTTTGCACAGCACTCACTGTGAATTAAGCAGCTAACTACTGTCTCCTCTGCATCTTACTAGTTGCTTCTCCACAGCACCATTAGACAGATTCTTGGCTTTCTTAGAGACACCCAAGAGGACTTCAGAGTGAGGAAAAAAGTCTGAACTAAGGTAACAATATATGATTTTAATCTGATTCGACTGATTAACTCTGATCATGACTTTCATTACCTGCCACATTTAGGCTTGTGGACAGCAGATGAAAGGTGAGGGTAGCCTGTCACAGCACCTGAACTGCTTACACAGAGTCTTTTCCAGGAACTGTTCAGTATTGAAACTCAAATGAGTCAGGCTGGGTTTTCCTGTTGTGGTGAAAATCTCATCTTTACTCAGTTCATCCTCTCCTATCACACTACTTTTTTCTTTCTTTTGTCTTTGTTTAGAATTGTGATGTCTGACTGAAATTAGGAAATGTGTCTCCGGATGGTTTGAGATTTTTGCAGGCCTACATTAAGTTGCAAGAGAGAAAAATTGTAAAAAAATATTGTCTTAGAAACACAAAACAGAATGTAGTGTTACTACGCCAGATAGAATTTTTGCTTCGTAGGGAAGATGTAGCTTGTCACAAAACTGTGAGGAAAAGCCTCACAAATTCTAGAACCTTCATGCTCCATCTTTTTCATTGCTGAAGTTTCCTAGGATTAATGTCTGCAGAAGCAAGCAATAGAAACTAAGATCCTGAACAGTAACTGGGGGATTTCAGAGAGGTTCCCTGATGAAAGTTATACGCTATTTCTGGAACAAAATAACTGACAGTAATGCAGGTAAAAATGGCAGTCTGAAACCATCTTTTAAGTACCTTTGAGAATGAGTGTGAAGTCATCTGAGAGGGTTTTTTTTCAATTTATTTAATATTATCATTTTGCCTTTTTATTTCCCACTTAATGAAGATAGTTTGACTTTGGAAACTTTAGTAAGTGCATTTGAAGGCATAAGAGAAAGCTACACTAATTAATTGCCTAATATAGATAAATACAGAAAGTGCTGTTTTGCATTTTGCCTGCTTATTTATTGCTCACAGAGACAAGTAAAGGTCATCTTTTGCTACGGCATTATAACCTTGGCCTCCTTGGTATCAAAATGTTAAATATTGTAAAGAAATGTTGCTGTGTGAGGAGGATTTTAATTATAATAAATCTTTATGTTTTCATTTTAGCACCAGTCCAATCTCTTTCCATGCAGAAGTTCTCAGTAATTTATTCATGACATTTACCTACTTTTAAGAACTGTAGATTGGGAATTATTGCTCTCCTTGCCATTGGAAGTGCCAAGGAAGGACTGCCTGGAGAAGCTTTGCAGGATTTTATTAATCAGATCCACATCTCACATTAGAATAAAACATTTGAAGCTGCTGATTTTACTCATCCTGATGTTATGTTCACTGTTTAAAGTCAATTGGAGACTTTTGATCTAAAATAAACAAGTGATCAGTCCATGTAAGGGTCTGATCAATTTATAATGAATAATCTGGTTTGTTTAGGATTCGTTTTCAGCCTTGTGATTCTGACTTCCCTCCTACTAAATAGTGAGTTACTACAAAAGAACAGCTGAGTTCAAAGCCTGAGTAAGATAAGAAAAATAATTCTTCACATGTATGAATGTATGAGTAGGACCATAAAGCGTATCTACCCTTGTATGTGTAATGTGTTCAGAAATACAGATTTAAAATGTGTTTCTTTCCAAAATATCTTCATCATAGTGAACTAGTGCTGTGGACACAAACTTCAAAGAAAGATTTAGAAAGTACACAGCTGGGAACTGTTAAGACTTCTACTTTATTAACTTTATCACTATGTGAAGTCTGACAAACTGGCAACCTGACCCAGATGGAAAGATCAGGAACCCTGTCTCCTTTATGTTTTTTATTACTTCCCATGCTATGATCTATGTTGGGTACCTCCTGAGTCCTGTGATGGGAGTAAGCTTGGAGTTAAAGGAAAAAAAGGGGCAGGGAGAAAGATATTGGTGCCAACAGACTATATGAAGATAGAGGCCATGAAAGGAGGGAGGAAGAATGAGAAGCAGGTATTCAGTTTATGGGCCAAGACTAGAAGAACAAGCAGTCAAGTCTTCAGAAATTTGAATTTGCGTATATTAGATTCTTTGGCATTTTTATAGACGTTAAGAGCATCTCCACCAAACTCTGTACACTCCCTACAACTGCAGCTCTCTCCACACCCAGGAGTGCTAGGGACACAGGAACTGAAACACTGGGATTCATGTCCCTTAGTCTTCTCTGCAAACTTCCAGACAGCATGCAGCCGGAAAAAATTTTAGTAGGATATTACAGGATATATCAGATTGTGGTTATCAGCCTTTGAAATAATGAATTCAAGGGAGACTGTGCCTGCAGCACAGGGAATGGCAGTGGGAGCCTGGCTGAGATTTCAAAGTTAAGGTCCCAGGGAAGGATGATGGAACCCAAAAGCAAGAAAGAGATCAGGAAGAGCTAAGCAAAGCACATGCAATCTCAGACCCTTTATGTTAGCAAATGACTGTGAAATATTGACAAAATGTACATATTTCTGAGAGAGAATGACACAATATGTCAACCTCTTGGTTTACTTTGTTCCATCAGGACATTCCCTTGTGGATGTGTACTAGCTAACCACTTTGATGACCTGTACCTCTTGTATTATTCGAGTTTGTGAACTTAATATTTTGTCTTTGGTGATCATAGAATCATTTAAGTTGGAAAAGACCTTTAAGATCATGAAGTCCAACTATTAACCCTGGACTGACAACTCCACCACTAAACCACGTCCCAAAGTGCCACATCTAAACATCTTTTAAATACCTGCAGGCATGATGACTCAACTAATTCCCTGGGCACATGAAAGGAATTATTTTAATTATTACCAAATACAAGTTCAGATCTCTAGTGTTTAACACATTCCAGAACTGGCAATCCTATTTAGTATTCTTTATTGAATAATTAATGCTTTTTAACATAATTTGTTCTGTGCATTAAATTTTGTATAGACAAATGCAGTTAACCTGCCTTTTAAACTTACTTTATTTACTTTTATTCTATACCTACTTATTAGTCTGCAGTAAGGTCAAATAATGTTTCAGAAACCTCCTTAACTCACTTCAAATTTGGTAAAAAAATTTACTTGGATCCCAGATATAATTTACCACTGAAAGAATAATGCACTTTTAAGCAGGATTAATTTAGATTTATGATAAACTCAGTTTTAATCTCTTTTAAGGGAATTGCAGTTACTGGCATGTTTTTTTAGAGGTCATGAGAAATTCATGTTCTGTTTCTTTTCCAATGACTAAGTGATATGCTCCATGCAAACAGCACAAATATGTTTTCCAGTATAGTGTCTTGTGGCTAAAGTAGAGTTTTACTATTTTTTCAATTTAATGTGTGATACAGTGGAACTGAAGCATAGGATTTTGATCTTAGAAGTATAAATTAATAAATGTACTGTAGGGAGACATTTATTATGATGTGCTTTATTCCCTAAATATTTGTATGGCTTCTCTCCATTCATGGATTCTTTTCACAACAGGCTTACTTCTGCATCTTTGTTATTTATAAGAAATAATTCAAGTCACCCTAGAAAATCCTTAATAATGTAACAAATTCTTGAACAGCATAAAGGCCATATGATGCATGATATCTCTAAATTTAGCTGTAGTTGCAAAATTTGATTTGAACTTCCAGGTTGTAATACTTGCCAGGTGTACTCAAATCCAAATGTACAACTCTGAATTGTTCTTACACAATCAATTTTTACTGTGTTATATTCATGACCAGTAAGTATTTATCATTGAGTGCCTTTCATTTAGCATTAGAAGAGCTGGTGACAAGTTATTCTGCATACATGTCCTATTTACATTTAAATTTTACATATTACCTCAAAGAAAATCTCGTCAGAAATTAATTGAATAAAAATCAGTATCTACCAAGTGAATGGAGAGAGAGAGCAAGGCAGGGTGGGTAGATGGGATGGAGGAGGCTGGGATAAAGGGTGAAAATGGAAATGAGGAAAGGGACTAAGGCATTTCTATGAGCAAGACCAGGAGCAAGTGAGGAAAGGAGGAGCATAGAGCTGTCAGGATAGGGTCGTTCTGGCATGGGATAGCTTTGAATGTTTTGATGATGAATTGATAAGGGTAGTGACTGAAAGGTATCTGTAATCAGGGAAGAAAAATAGAGAAAATAGGAATGGGTAAAGGGGTAAGTATTCAACATGTGTCAGAGAAAATTAAGCAAGCTTAAATGAGTTAGTTTGGATACAAAAAGACCACCTCTGTGGTAAAAGACTTCTCAGCAGGGAAACATACAGTCTGCAGAGCATTCAGTATACTTCCTTTTATAAGCTGCTTCAGATCACTCTGTTGTATATAATATACTTCTCAGTACATTATAGGGTATAGCCATCCTAAAATTAAAAGTCTGAAGGATCATGCTAAGGTAGGTGGAGTAAAGAAAGTTGAAGCTGAGTTGGTAGGCTCATATAGGTCCAGTTTAGGCAAAAAGCAGGTTAGAAAGAAATAGAATCACAGAATCAATTATGTTAGAAAAAACCTCTGAGATCATCAAGTCCAGTCTATGACCTAACACCACCATATCAACTAGACCATGACATTAAGTGCCACATCCAGTCTTACCTTAAATATCTCCAGGGGTGGTGATTCTGCCACCTCTCTGGACAGCCCATTCCAATGTCTAATCACCCTTTCTGTGAAGAAATTTCTCCTAATGTCCAACCTAAACCTCCCCTTGTGCAGCTTGAGACTGTGTCCTGTTATCCTACTGCTGGTTGCCTGGGAGAAGAGACTGACCCCAACCTTGCTACAACCTCCTAGTTGTAGAAGCAGTAAGGTCTCCCCTGATCTACCTTTTCTCCGGGATAAACATCCCCAGCTGCCTCAGCTATTCCTCATAGGACTCATGCTCCCGACCCTTCACCAGCATCGTTGCCCTTCTCCAGACACACTTCAGCTCCTCAGTGTCTTTCTTGTAGTGAGGGGCCCAGAACTGGACACAGCACTCGAGGTGTACTCGGCCTAACCAGTGCCGAGTACAGAGGAAGAATCACTTCCCTAGTCCTGCTGATGACACTATTTCTTATACAAGTCAGGATGTCATTGGCCTTCTTTGTCCACCTGGGCATACTGCTGGCTCATGTCCAGCCACTGTCGGTCAGCACCCTCAGGTTCTTTTTCACTGGTCTGCTTTCCAACCACTGTGCCCCAAGCCCTTAGTGCTTCGTGGGGTTTGTGGCCAAAGTGCAGGACCTGGCACTTTACCTTGTTGAACCTCATACCATTAGCCTCCGCCCATCTATCCAGCCTGTCCAGATCCCTCTGCAGAGCCTCCCTACCCTCCTGCAAATCAACACTCCCATCCAACTTGGTGTTGTCCGCAAGTTTACTAAGGGTACTCTCGATCCCTTCATCCAGATCATCTGTAAAGATCCTGAACAGGACAGGGCCCAGTACTGGTCTGTGGGGCACACCACTAGTGTGCAGATGTCAACTGGATGCAGCACCACTCATGACTGCCACTCTCTGGGCCTGGCCATCCAGCGAGTTCATAACCCAGTGAAGAGTGCAAGTGTCCAAGCTGTGCGCTGTCAGCTTCTTCAGGAGTGGGAGAAGAGCAGATTGTAAGAAGACGTGAGGAAAGGTTCAGGCCAGTGAAGATCAGGCAGAAGAACCTGTTCCACAGATGGTCAGTGCCTTGAGATGTCCTCCAGTTACTGAACAGAGTCATTTTTCTGCCAGCTGTAAGAGTTTCTAAAAACCTCCAGCAGATTCTGGACTGATGTTTCAGTTGGTGGTGATCCTACCTACTACTGCTACTTACTCTGCTGCCTTAAATAGAAAGGGAGATCTAAAAGCTTCCCAAATAGCTGGTACTGGAACACAAATTTGAGTAAAATATCAGGGATTGGGCTTTTTTCTTGCATTCTGTTTTTAAAATCAAACTAGACAACTGAGAAACAAGTTGCAGAAATAAGTTAAGGAGAAAACTAAAGTAATGAAAGCATAACTCAATATATTTAGAAATGACAGTGCTCTGAATGCTTCTTCAACTTCAGAACCTTCCCCTTCTAACACACTTGTAAGGTTTTTTTCTTGTTCACACTTCAGACAAAGAGTAGGATGGACCTACTCTGGGAATTCATCAATACTGAGTAATGAAAGCAAAGTATTTTTTTTTAAACTGACTTTTATATCACTTGTTGTAGAAGTTGGAAAGCATACTCTGAGTAGACAAAGGAATGCAGAGGAATAAGGATCATTTCAGGATAGAAGGAGTTGCCACTTGCTCTGAGAAATAATATTCTAAGCCTGCCACTGACATAAAGATCCTACCTTACGCCTGACAGGTGATTAAAAGCAGACTTTTCCTAGGTGTGATTGTGTGTTCCTCATTTTAAGATTCTTAACCTAAAATACAGATTCGCAGGTGTGGAAAATGGGCTTCAGTATATGAATGCTCAGAAAATCAGGTCTTAAGTGTCTCATTCTGACACTCAGAAAATAATGGATGCCTTGGTCTTGATCTCTCTGTGCTGCAATTGTAGTAGCCAAAAGTGTAAAGGTTGTTCTGAAAATAAGTTAGTGAACTTTAGAAAATCATATGAAGTGTGGAAAGAAACACCAGAGAAGTAGCTCTGAGAACATTAATAACTCTTAGAAGAAATTAATAACTATGTCTTTAGAGTAGGATGTGAATAGTACGCTGTAAGTAATGCATGGAGCCACATGTTGAACAACAAAGAGAAATCAGAACATTGAATTATCACCTATTCAAGTGTGTACAATCCATTGGGAGCCCCAAATAAGTTGGAGATTATGCAGAAAAAAAACAACATGCAGTCAAAGACATAATCATACTTTATATGCAAAAGGGTCTATGGAAAAGTTGCACAGTCAGCTTCTGGAATGGCCTTACATTTGAGTACTCAACCTTGCAACTATTTTAATGTCCTTTGATTAGAATTTTGTTTCATAAAAACTCATGTGCACGTAAATCTGTGTATATTTCTGCACAAATGTTTATTACACAGATTCTAATTGGGTGATTACATTCTGTTTCTGTAACAAACTAGATTTTTTCCTATTCAAGCTTTAGTTTTAATAGACCCTTGAGGCCTAATCCAGGCTTGAATTTTACTAGTCAAGCATGATTATAACAGTCTTTTCACCACAAGTGTTAATACTGTTATAAATTATTTGGGATTAGCATTCAATATAGTTTGTACTAAGTTTCTTAATTAAATAAGTTGGCTTTTTTAGTGTTTTGACTGCTAAGATTTTGTCCTGTAGCTAGTGGTACATTGTGTCTGCCAGATTACATTTCCTGGACAATTTGAAGTCTCTAGTTGCAGGTTATTACTATAATTCTCCCCTTCAGCATGTACAGGTTAAAAAAAATGAGCTGTGAGATGTCAAGGTAAATGTACATTCCATACTATTGCCATGTTTATTTGTGGATTCTGCAAAAAAGGTGATTCACATGACATACTGAATGATTTTAAAAGTCACACTAAAAGTTCACGCAGGATTTCAATATAGATTGGCTTGCAGCAGAACAGCAGCTTGTCTGCAGCTTGAAATAGTGTCAAATAAAGGAAACAAAAGTTGTTCTGTGTTTGTGTGCGTGTCTCGGGGGTGCTAGTCTGCCTTCTGCTTTTCTAAGTGCAGTACAGATGGAAAGAGCCTAATTTGTGCAGGTGATGCAGAAGAAAGTGTGGGCACCCCATTACAAAAAGTAATTCAGAGCTAAAAAAAAGAAATTTTTAAATGGCTGCTGCTGGAGGGGGGCTTAGCCAGAGAAAGGCTCATCCTGTCCTTGTGTTGAAAACATTGCAATACCATCTTTTGCCAAGTTGTCGTAACTGCCAGTTATTGCACAGCTTGCCAGAAATGCAGGAAGGCTTTCCATCTAAGTCAAAGAAAGGTTAGCAATGGGTATTTCCATACAGTTTTATTCCCAGTGTTAGAGAACTCCCAACCAGTATGTCTTAAAAAAATGTATAGTACATGTACAATGTTTTCATGTTTAGAAATTGACAAGATTCCTTGCAGTGACTGCAATCTCCACTTGAAACAGGTTCTGAAGAACATGGAAATCTACTCTGACTAGAATTGTAACAAACTGAAATTTCTATTTTGCAGAGTATTCTGCGAAGTCTAAATTTGCAAGCTTCAAAGGCAGAAAATTCAAATTAAAATTGTAATACAAAATTAAAAACCATAATCAAGCTCTAAAAGACATTTTGCTGTAACCTATAAATATGCTTTTGAAACCTGAAGCTTAATCTGAAATTAAAAATAAGTGTTCCATTCGCGAAATGAAATTTGTTCTGAAAGTTTTCACTGCTGTAAGAAGTTTCATTATTGATACCATGCCTTTCTCTGTAGTTTTTTCAAAATTGCATTTATTTTCCAATGGAAAATTGTTCAGTCAAAAACTTTTTAATCTGTTCACATTGTACCATCCTTTTATCTAATAAATGTATTTCTTTGATATAGATATTAATTTCTAACAAGGAAGAGGAAGTCTCTTTCTGAGTATATAAGCATTCATCAAGTTATGCAGGACTAACAGTTCTGCACTGTGATGTACTTGAGCACAGTTTTCTCAGTCCTACCAAATTCTATGACAAGATTATAAGATAAAAATATATACAAAGTCCGGTTTTCATCACAAATATTTTATTTTCCCGTAAAAAGAATGGACCAAAAGAAAAAAAAAAAGTATATTAATTATGGGTGCCTGAGAACAGAATTCCCCATTTCAGATTCACAAGACAGGGAAAATACGAAAGTGGTGGCCTGCACCCAGGCTTGAAGTCCTGGGTTTGTTCAAAAGCATGCACTCCAGGGCTTCTGCATTTCCCAAAACTCCTCTTTGAATTTTTAGCTATACTATAAGTTAGAGCTTTTGCAACAACTCTTAGCATCTTGGCTCTTGTCTTCTTTTCTGCCTAGTAAGGCCTATAAGGCCTGGAAGCTCATATCTGAAGCTGGAAGGTAGAGCTGGAAAACATGGGTCTTCTTGTAAATTGGCAGAAATTGAATAATCTTCATGAAACAATTTCACTGAATCAGTATTCTCCTATAGAAGGACACAGACCATAGAACCTCCAGTGCCATCTTTCTTCTGTGGCATAGATGTTTTGACAAAGCTGTCTGCTGAAGTCGTTTTACAGCAGGTGAGCTACAATTAGCCAAATGTTTCAGTGCTCCAAATATACCTCCCTGGCTCTGTCAGATGTGGCTGACTAGGAAAAGATAGGACCATTTTTAGAACTCAATATTGCAAACCAATGGTGGATGGAAAAGACTATGGAGAGGCATGTCAGAGTCAGATGAGTGATTAGCTCAGTGAATGACATACTTCAGAGTTGGCAAGTGAAAGTTAGGGCTCATTCAGAGGCATAATTTGAGTTTACCATATACAGTGCTGGGTTCTAACTGAGCAGTTAAGACCTAATGATGTCAAGAGATTGTTCAATGACTGCAGCAGGAACTGGAAAAGCAAGCAGGGTGTTGGAATGTTTAAACAGACAGAAAGTAGTGCTATGTTACACATAAGTCAGTTATAACCACCCAGCTGGAATAAGACATTCTGTTCTGGTCGAAAAAGATAATTCAGAAAATAGAGTAGGTATATAATAGACTCATAGAATCTTAGAATGGCTTGGGTTGGAAGGGACTGAAGATTATCTACTTCCAATACCCCTGCTGCAGGCATGGACACCTTTCACTTAGACCAAGTTACTCAGAACCCCATCCAACATGCCCTTGAACACTTCTAGGATGATGCATCCACAGCTTCTCTAGGCAACCTGTTCCAGTGCCTTACCACCCTTACAGTAAAGAATTTTTCCCTAATACCTAATCTAAACCTACTATCAGTTTGAAACCCTTGTCCTGTCACTACATGTTCTTGTAAAG
The DNA here is from genome assembly GCF_025592945.1 of Manacus candei. Taxonomy (NCBI): domain Eukaryota; kingdom Metazoa; phylum Chordata; class Aves; order Passeriformes; family Pipridae; genus Manacus; species Manacus candei. The sequence continues at coordinate 7,448,367 of NW_026138082.1, read as the reverse complement.
AGTCTCTCTTCATCTTTCTTATAGGCTCCCTTCAGGTACTGGAAGGCTGTAATTAGGTCACACAGAAGCCTTCTCTTTTCCAGGCTGAACAATTCTAATTCTCTCAGTCGTTTCTCGTAGGAGAGGTGGTCCATCCCTCTTGGTGGCACTCCTCTGGACTCGCTCCAACACATCAATGTCCTTCTTTTGCTGGGGACCCTAGAACGGGATGCAGAATTCCAGGTGGGTCTCACCAGAGCAGAGGGGGAGAATCACCTCCCTCAACCTGCTGGCCATGCTGCTTTTGATGCAGCCTGGGATATGATTGGCTTTCTGAGCTGCAAACATGCATTGCCAGCTCATGTCCAGCCTCTTATCCACCAGCATTCCAAAGTCCTTCTAAGCAGGGGCTGCTCCTGATCTGTTCATCTGTCAGCCTGTATTGATATCAGGAGTTGTCCCGACACTTTGCACCTGGTCTTGTTAAACTGCATGAAGTTCCCATGAGCCCATTTCTCGAGCTTGTCCAGGTCACTGTGGATGGAATCCCATCCTTCACATGTGTCAACTGCACCATTCCACCTGGTGCCATCTACAAATTTGCTGAGGGTGCACTCAATCCCTTTGTTTATGTCATTAATGAAGATATTAAATAGCACTGGTCCCAATACAGACTCCTGAGGGACACCACTTGTTACTGATGTCCATCGGGACTCTGAGCCATTGACCACTACCTGCTGGATGCGAACGTCCAACCAATTTCTTATCCATCTAACAGTCCACCAACTAAATCCATTTCTCTCCAATTTAGAGAGAATTTTGCAGGGGATCATGTAAAAGGCTTTACAGAAGTCCAGATAAATGACATTTGTAGCTTTCGCTTGTCCACTGATGTAGTCACTCCATCGTAAAAGGTCACTAAGTTTGTTTATATGAAGAAGGCTACTAGGTTGGTATATGAAGGGAGGCTGAGTAAAAAAAAAAATTCTATATAAAGACTCAACGTATTATTTTAATTTATAAAGGATTAGAGAAAAAAATAATAAAATGTAGGTCCACATAGGGAAGATAAAACACTCTCTCATGCCTAAATTTGTTATTGTATAAGAAAGAATGGATAACTGAAAGAAAATAAAGAACAAAAATGTACTTTTCTAAAATACAAATTTTGTAAGCACAGACTATGTGTGAATCTCATTTTCACAGGCAGAATAGAATTGAGGCCACTATCTTAATATAGTTTTTAAATGAATTAGACATTTCCATGCTTCTTTTGCCTTTGTATTATATCAAATAAAGATTTTGCAAGCAATATGCCTTTCAGGCTTAACAGTTAAGAAGAAACATCCCCAATAGGCAGATTATTCCATAGTTGTTCATTACTTTCCCCAAGGCATCCTGTCATGCTCTCTGTTTGAGACAGGCTACTGGAATTAACCAGTGTTACAACTTGTTAATAAAAGTACACTGTGCAGTATTTTCAATGTAGCCTTTTTAGATGGCATTAGAGTGGCTATGTTTAAGCTCTTTACAGACACTGTAACTTAAGCTTAAAGACACATACAGGCATTCCCATAAATTCTTGCCATGCCTCCTATCAAACATGGCATTCTGCTCTAGTTCACTCACTACATATCAGAAGCAATACAGAAAACAAGAAAAAGGTTTAACAAAGGAAATGTAACTCAACATAAAGTAAAAAGACTGGCTTCACAGAATCGCAGAATATGCCAAGTTGGAAGGGACCCACAAGGACTACTGACTCCAGCTCTTAACCCTGCACAGGACCATCCCCAAGAGTCACATTGTGTGTCTGAGAGTATCATCCAAAAGCTTCTTGTACTCTGTCAGGCTTGGTGCTGTGACCACTTCCCTGGGGAGCCTGTTCCAGCACCCAACCACCCTCTGGGTGAAGAATCTCTTTCTAATATCCAGCCTAAACCTACCCTGACACGACTTCAGGCAAGGTCCTGTCACCAGTCACCACAGAGAAGAGATCAATGCCTGCCCCTTCTCTTCCCCTCAGGAGGAAGTTGTAGACTGTGATGAGGTGTCCCCTCAGTCTCCTCTTCTCCAGGCTGAACAGACCAAGTGACCTCAGCCGCTCCTCATACAGCTTTCTCTCAAGGCCCTTCACCATCTTCACTGTGTTGCCTAAAAGACCGAGGAAAAAAACTCCAGGCCCAATTAGGTAGGAGATAAGATAAGAAAGCAGAAAGCTTTAATGAGCCACCGGGCTCCAGGAATACAGCCGCCTGCACGCCCATTCAACCCAGGTGCTACGATTTTATAATGATGTCCATCCAATCCCCGCTTGTCCACCCCCCAGTTCTGCCCCATTCCGCCCCTCGGCACACCCCTTCGGGAATTGAGTCTGGGGGAGTTTGGGACCCCTCTTTCATCATCTTCCTCTTCATCAAAGGACATGCAGCCCTTGGAGGCCCTCCAGAGTCTCGGCCTGAAGGTCGTTGTGCTCATGTTTACATTCCTTGGGGCGGGTATTAAGATACTTTCTGCAAATCGACATTGAAAAGACTAAACAACTAATGGACTTAACAGAATTTTGATATGGGAAAGGGGTAACAGTGTTGGGAAAATGTGTAAACTACTGTGCTAAAGGGTGAGGGATATAATGCAGCTACTTTAAAATCTACATTCACTAAAGTCTATAAAAACTAAAAAATCAAAAACTCTAAGGCAACAACTGCCCTCCATTGGATGCTGTCTGTAGTTTAATATCTTTCTTACATTGTGGTGCCCAAAACTGCACACAATATTCAAGGTGGGGCCACACCAGTGCAGAGCAGAGCAGGACAATCACCTCCCTCGACTGGCTCGTGATGCTTTGCCTGATGCACCCCTATATCATTCTTCCCATTTATGAATCTTCAACTCAAAATTAATTTTGAACTCTAAAAAAGGTTCTCAATTTTTTTATAAATGAAAAGGTCATTTTTAAAAGGTGATTGTTTTAGCACTTCTTTTTCTTTAAACTTAAGCTGAGAAAATAAAAATATTATTCATCTGAAACATCAAGACAACCAAAACATTCAAAAACATCATGAAGCATTTAAGATACTTATGATTAATTAGCCAATCTATTGATGAGACACTGAAGAGCAGTCAGAAATATTTGAAGTGTGCTTAATTAATAGTTTTTATGATCCCTCGTTTCTTCAATGTTTGCCATTTTAGGCTGTGAAATCAAAGATTTACAAGTTTGTTACAATTTACACATTTAATTTTCCACTGCTCATGTGGGCTTCTACACAAGAGCATAAACTGCTGTGGTCTGTGGCTCTTTACAGCAATAATCTCTTGTTTTACTTCTGTACTCAGGAAAATAAAGTCTCAACCTTGTTCATGCTCCAGTATTAGATATAATATGTAACATTTGGAATGATATCCTACCTTTCTGAAGTTTAAGGTGTTATCTTATCTTTCTATTTACTAGGTCTGATAGTTCTTTCTTCTTTAACTTGTCCAATCTCCCCTTGTATTCATCTAAATATTTATCGTCCATATACTTCTGAAGAAGTAGTTCCACAACTTAACTGCATATTTCATCAGAATCTCCTCTGGCTTGCTATCTCCTACGTTTCATTTGATACACTCTAGTTCTTGTATTTGGAAAGAGGGTGAAAGACATAACTGTTTCTTCTGTGGTATGACATAAAGCAAATTAAACACCTCACTCTTTCTTTTCTCTGACAGAATGCGCAGTTCTGAAAGTAAAGATGGAAGTTATTTCACAACTTTTAATCTGAAATTATCACTGCTAAGAGAATTTTGCCATATTATTGGTGATGCAATAGGACCCTGCAACTTCCTTTTACTTAAAAGAAACTGGTTTTAAAGTTTCCAAAGTACTTGTTTTAATTATAATGCAGAACTTTTCTTTAGAGACAATTGATAATATGGAAACTAGATTTATTGAAATGCATTGAGCATGGGCAGGAGTTCTGCTGCACCCAGACCCTTAGCTCTTGTTACTGGTTTCCTGAGCTCTTCTGTCAACATACTGGTTCTTCCTAATTACTTACCTGGAGGCCTCAGATTTTCCTGAAGTTTTGCAAAGGCCAGAGGCAGATAACACTCTCTTTAGCATTTCATGTAGGTGGACAAGGGAATAAATTTAAGTTTTGAAACACTTTAGATCAACACCTTTAGTATCAAGGTGTTTGTAGTCAGTTGACACCTTTCACTAGCGTAATCAGATCACCAGCTGTGGGACCATGGCAGAAGGTGGTGTGACAGTGGAGAAGGGAAAGAACAGTCTAGGGACAAAATCAAACTGCCATACAAGCTCTCCAGTGTGTGTGACAAATAACTAAAGTGGGATGCCATAATATTATGGCAGACCAATAAGAACTGGATACAGATATCCACCCATGCAGAATTCACAATGTGGTGTGGGGTTTAGAACTAGAATACTGTCTCTCAAAATTGAGTGTGAGTCCTTCCACCAACTCTAATGAAAATTGAATGAGACTACTCTTCAGCAAGTGTTTAAGACCAAGCCTAGTTTTCAGGCACATGAGTAGTTGATTTCAGAGACCTGGTACATGTGTAAATACCTTAGAGAATTGAGGTTATATTGAATTATACACTTTCAGGACTAACTAGCGTGCAAAAAACATTAAATCTAATCAAAACAACAATATGAAAGTAGCAGACTTTAGTTTCATTACATTTTTTGCTAATATGCTGCATTTAATTTCTCCATTTCCTTTCAGGCAAATCTTCCTTAAAACTCTTTTCTAATACTCGAATGTATCATGAAAAGGTTAATATTATTTTGACAGAATTAAATATCCTCTTAGGGGTTTAAAAGGAAGTATGTTTCAAAACCAAAATACAAATGATAGAGAACCCAGTCTTTATTTCCCCAAAAGATATATGCTGGATTTTCTGTCAGCTTGATTTTGAACTCCTAAGAAATATCAAAGATACACGTTGTAAAACCTTAGCAGAGGGGGAGGGGGGATGTTTAGTGCCTGTTTTTATGCTACCTGCATTTATTTATGTTGTAACTAAACAATGGAGTACAGTATCTCTAATTATTCAAATAGGCACATTTGCAGTTATAATGCATTTTTTCACATGCAAAACTATTATTTAAAAATAAAAGGGAAGAAATAAAGTCTTTATGACCTTAAATTGAAAATACCAGATAATACGATAGAGCAATTTAGAATTGTCAGAAAGAAATAAAGGCTTTTCTTTGATTTTGCTGGTCTTAAGTTGATCTAAAAGTATCAGCCAACTAGTAGCAACTAAATTTAAAACAGTAAGGGTGATTCTATTAGTCTGTCTTTTTTTTTTAATAAGAAGTCTTAAAATTAAAATTACATCTTCTAGTTGATTTAAAATGGTGGAACAAGATGTCTATCTCTTACTCCCTCTGGGAAACCTTCACCTAGCAGAAGTCAACAATTTCTATTCCATCTTTTTTTCTGTCTGTCAGGGTATGCTGGTGTATTAGTTTCAATGCTCTGATTGAGCTTGTACCTGATCCTGTGCTACAATGCTGTATTACAGCAGCTCTAAAGCTGCTCTAAAATGCATAACATAGTAGTGTTTGCTAGAGAAATTCAAATGCTAGAAGTTAATAGTTTCTAGTTTTCCAAGAGTGTAATTTTATGCAGTGACAGCAACATAAAACTTGAAGAACACAGCAGTGGTTCAAGCCCTCCTCATAATTAAATTTGTAAGACATAGATGCTGAGTAAATGGGGATTCACACATTGCTCATTCAGTTTAGAGTAAAAATTTCCACTGAATTTAACTTTCCATAGGTAGTTATTAATTGTAGGTGGTCTCAATTTCTAGAGTTATTTTACAAAAAACCTGGAATTAACATGTTCATTGTTAGGTCCCATTTAATTACAGTTTTATATTGTTTACTAACCATCTGGGCATCGGATTAGATGCTATAACCATCATTTGGTTTGAGATTCTTTGCTTACGCTAACTGTTTGTTATAAAAGATAATGACTTGGAAGTGAAAATATGCAGCTCACATGGGTAGCACAAGCCATTGTTTTAGCTAGCCTTGCTGTTCTTTGTATTCTGATCCTTTGTTTTCAGAAGAGGAATAAACCCTCAAAATCTCACACTCTACAAAGAACCTGATGTACAGTGTGTGAGAGTTTCCTGGTCTTTGTACTCTCTTTATGACCAAATGTGCAAGAGGAAAACAAAGATAAAACCTTTATTTTCTCCTGAGCATTTCATGTTCATAGAGTCTAATAGCCAATTAAGATAAAAGGAAATATTTGATGGCTAAAATCCAGTAATGTTATCTGTCTCAGGTCAATTTGATATTTATTATGTTGCTTCCTCTTCAGCAATTTTACTACAAGGGACAATTTAAGCATTTAAAGAGAAGAAGGACTGATCTGTTTCTATCTTGAATAGTTTTTGATTTTTTTTTTACTTAGGTGATACTTTATCATTACAGCAGTAAGATTTATTTATGTTCATAGATGCTCCATAGAAAAGATTTATCTATATAGTAAGGACTTTATTAAGACTGATAATGACCTCCTGAAGAATTATTATTATTTTAAATAATTTAACACTATTGAATTGTTGGCTTCTTCTTTCTAGAACTATGAGTGAAAAAAGGGGGCAAAGCAGTTATACTTTCTTGTATGTGCATATATTCTGTTATATTAATGCAGGATTATTGAATAACTTTGAAAATTCAATAAGAATACCTAAGCTGTCAGAAACATGTCTAAGTCGTCAGCAATGATAATGATGTAGACTCATGAAGAATCAATAACTAGTGAAAGCTTTGATTTTTACTGAAATAATTTCTCTCAGTCATTGCAAATACTTGGATGGCCAGTAGTCAAAAGTATTTTTTTGATAGACCAGTGTACTAAAAAGGAAAAATAACTGTTAGTAATTGATTTTATCTATGATTAAATAATTATTTTATACTGTTCCTGAGAGTAATTTTTCTTAAAAGTCTTGTAAAAATACAACTCACTTTTCTAAGTAAAAGCAGCAAATCAGGTTAGAATTAATAGCTGTACTTGGTGACAACCACAAACTGCTCCTTTTGAAGTCCAAGCAGGCATCTTTACTGTGTCTGATATTACTGCTCCATACCATCTTTTATGGATAACGACTGGCAAGGAGAAGCCATCTTTTTGCATTCCCCTTCCTTTCAACCAGTAAATAGATGGTAAATGCAAAACTGACCTGAGCTATTTATCGTGAACTTTTGCCAGTTGAAACAGTGAATGTATCTATTTAAGTACCTTCATATCACTGTCATTTAAGGCATTGATTAGATTGTGATAAATAACTGGTTTTGGAAATGGTATGGAAAATTACTGTTTTTAAAATCTTTTTATAGCTCACCAAAAACTTGTTTGTCTCATGTATTTTAGTTGTGTAAAATCCAGAGAAGACTATGACATACCTTTTTTTTTTTTTTTTTTTGCTAGTAGACTTTTCTTGGTTTCAAAAAGCACTTGCAAGTTATCGTGATGAAAGAATTAGAATCACTAACAGAAAAAAAATACCAGCATACACAAAATCCATAGACCCTGACCTGTCGTCTCTGGAAGCGGGGAGTGTACACGAGAGGAAGGGTCCCTGCCCACTGCTGCTGTTCTTAGACTGTTCTCTCAGCATCAGCTAAAGACCACTGTCCAATCAGGGATAATAAGATAGGCAGAGCTTGGTCTAGATACTTTACAATTGTGTCTAATTATGCCTTATTCAATATAGGCCTGAAGAAAATCTCAGGGAAATTATCAGAAAGGTCGTTGGGGAAAAAAAAGTGAAACCTTCTCCTTTTAATGCTCTACAGAGGTCATCATAATCTTTGGTAGAAATCTTACAGGTAAATGCTTCTAAACAGGAGACTGTCTTAAAATCCCTCGAAGTATCTATCGTCTCCATTAGCTTTTGTGGATTCCGCAAATATTCTTCAGCTCCTGTCCCTTTAAAACTATAGAGTTTACAAAAATTAAAACGTATCTTTGCCCTGTACATAGCTGGAAATGTCTCTATTACTGTTTCATTATGGACCTAGAATTCCCTGCCCACCTTATTCCATACAAACGAGGATGTGTTCTAGTATTCAGCATTCTCAGTCATCCTTGAAAATATTCCCTACTTAAACCAGATTCCTAGTCCTGCCTTTTCTCAGGTTCTCTTGCACAGTCAAAATAGTTTTTAACTGGTTAAAATCCTCTTGCTCCTGTAGTTTGCATTACATGTGTAGTTTAATAGTTCAGATCTGATTTACAAAGGCACCTCTGCTGTTTCCCATTACAGACTGAAAAAGAAAATGTGTTCAGATAAATTTTTGTAAATATAATAATTAAATAATTCATATATGTAATCCATGAGTTGGAAACTCTGGCTTCTGTCCTATAAATACAGATGTCATTTCACATGCATGCCTTTCATGTGTTATGCTTCAATGATTGCATTCTTATTTCAAAATATTTCTTGATTCTTGGACAAAGAAAGACTCAGTGCTTCTGTCTAATTTTCTATCAAGTATAAATGAATTATTTTGGGTGTATTCTTTTTATTCTATCACTTGTGCTTATTAATACTGACTTATGAGAGCAGAGCCTGTGAACAAGACATTTGCAACATGTCTGTCTTGCCCACCTCTTACACAGGGTTTTTACACATTCCTTTCTAAATCACTTCTCTTGATACAGCAGGACTGACAAATATTTTGTTTCTCTTTCGATTTTGAAGGACAGGTCCTCATGCACACTTAGTGTTAGTCTATGTCTTTGTGAGATACAGAATGGCCATGGTACTGTTTCTCCTCATGTACTAAGGATTGCCACAGGAGCAGTGGAGTGAACACGTTCAGTTCTGTGCTAGAGGGCTCTTGCAGGTCTTGGTTAGCAAGGCAGGGGAAGAGTTTTCATGCACTAATATTTAAGTCCTCTGTGTTTTTGTGGGTCTGCTGATAGTGAGTTCTGTAAGCCCTACCTGAAAAAAATTCGTCTCTTCTACTCAGGTTTATACACAGGTTAATCACAGCTTTATGCAAAGCCCACAGCCCCCAGAGAAAAGTGACATTTTACAGGCAGACTTGCTTTCATTCCCTCTGCGGTGTTGAACATTTTGCTTTAATTAGAGAGCAGAAGCTTAACTCAAGGCAGCATCACTTTTTATTTATGTATGGGGGTTTTTTATGAATGCTCTGTCAGTATTTCATCAAACTTATATTTACACTCATGCAACAGAATCCAATTGCAAAAGGTAGTATATGAACATGGTGTGAAAATATTGCCTTTACTCAAAGAGGTTATAAGACCTCTTATAACCTCTTGTTGCTACAAACAGTGGGCAAGTGGGTTGAAACAACAAGATGGAGCTGCTCAGATGAAGGGATGGCATTATCAGTCCACTGGTAACTTAATCACTGTCTCTTGGCAATGAGTTTCAAGGAGGGACTTAAAAAAAAAGCTTAAAGAGGTACCTTTGTGGATGCTTATGGTGAACTCCTATTAGACAGTAGAGACAACTTTGAAGACTTTGTATATTTGAAACTACAACTTTTAGCAATGCCAGTATCATAATTTGATCAGTACAATTTAGGATTGTACTGCCTCCGTACAATCCTAAACATCCACTGGTCAGATTATGTGACCAATACGTCTGTTCTAGAACAAGCAGCAATCACAAGTATTGAAGCCCATTTGCTGAGAACACAGCTGTGCTGGGCAGGGCACGTCTCCAGGATGAAGGACCACCGCCTCCCTAAGATCTTGCTTTATGGTGAACTTGCCACTGGCTGCCGCATGAGAGGATCCCTGAAGAAAAGATACAAGGACTCCTTGAAACAACATCTCAGCCTTGGCCATATTGATCAACATAACTGGTCTACTCTGGCCTCAAATCAGGAGGTCTGGAGACACACCATCTGTAACGCTGCTCTTTCCTTTGAGAAAGCACACAGGATCACTCTCGAGGAGAAAAGACAACGCAGAAAGAATCATGCCTTGCAGAATATGCCACCTAAGGAGTCTTTCTGCTGTGCCTTTTGCAGCCAGATGTGCCTGTCTCGTATTGGCCTTTTTAGCCACCAAAGCGCTTGTAACAAACGTGGGTAGAGCCCTTCCCAAATCTTCGTTCGTGAAGCCCAGCCATGATGAGTATCTATAATGCTTTGAAAATTGAATGAAGACAAATCAAATAAAACTTATGCTTGAATGGACTGGAGTGGTTAACACAGCACTGATTAATGTAGTACACTGGGAAAATGATCATTGCAAAACCAGTAGATATTTGAAGGATGCAATTGGCTTTGTTTGATCAAGACTTTAGTTCCTCTCTGGAAAGCTTTTCATTGTTGTGAAAAGGGTCTCTGCTAAATCATGCATGAAATGTAGGAAAAAACTGCATACCATTTTTTAATCACAAGTCAAATAACTTTTTATCACTGTTCAAATAACTGTTCTTATTTCTGTTTTCTTTCAAATCAAACATCAGTTATTTTCCTGTGTTACTTAAAAACATCCAATTATTGTATTTAGATTTTCCCCTCATATTTGTACTGCATTATGATTAAGGCTATAACAACAACTTCCTTTTCATTCAGCTGTTCCTCCAAGATCATACCTTCATAAAGCTTTTTTTGACATACTTTAGAGGAGAAGTAATTTTCTGGCATACTACTTTTCATTGAGGCATTGTGCTCTCTTTCATTGAGGTAAACAATTTGTATTGAATTTAGCAAGTTGTTTTGACTACTAGGATTTGAAAAAGTGAAAACAAAAACTGCTCTAGATCTTTAGAACAAGCTATTCCCATTTCTTGTCTCAAAATATTTTTTTCTGAAGTTAAGCATTATTTCTCTAGTATTTAACAAAAAAAGTGAGATTCAGATTAAATCAAATGAAATATTTTCTTGACATTTTCTTTTAATTCTAACATTTGTTTTTGCCTCATTTGTTTTTTAGGTGGTTTTTATTTTCAAAATTTATTATAAAATAGAGTTTTGAGTTGTCAGTGTGACCATGGCTCAAAATTAACATTGTGTGCAGAATTGCTTTATATATTGTCTAGATTCCTATTGTATGAAATATCTTTGGATACTACACATTAGGGAAGATAAATATAATACTTCTCTAATGTTCATATACTCCTTTAATTTAGGCTTTATGTACATTCTGGATTTTGGTTGACCTAGAAGTTGTATAAAGCAATGCAAAGTGCTTGTTTATCAACTATTTATTTTTATCTTCCTGTCTTTCTGTCATGAGAATTCCTTTGCTACCCCCAACAATAAGAGTATTGCATAATTTTTAAACTTCATTCACCACCATATGGGATATATATTAGCCAAAACTGTCAAAGGAAAAAGTGTAAATTTATTACAGAACTGCTTTTGTAAGCATGAAATGTATTTAAGAATTTTATAGGACTAAGGGATTTTTTAAATAGTATGAAAAAATTAAATCAGTGTAGACCTGAGTACTATTTCTCATGGTGTAACCCACACGCTACTAATAACTATGTAAAAAATTATTCAGTCATGATACAAGTCCACCTCACAGCTCTGCAACAAGAAAGCAAGCACTATTCTCTTTGTTTTTAAAGCATACACATTAACTCCAAGTTATTCTCTTGTGCCAAATACAGTATTGCTGCAAAAGCTCTTTGAAGTAGCAGTGTCGCCCTCTTTGCTATTTTTTACTGTCTGTGAAGATAGTTCTGCTGCTTCTAAGCAGTGCACATTTCTAGAGTTGATGTAGTGGGAATACGGAATGCCATGTCTGATTCATTAGTTGCAATTACTTATCATTATTCATTATTTATTTTGATTTATAATGGATAAAAAGAACCTACCCAGGGCCATTTTAACATGAATGATAAATGGAGTCTCATAAAACGATTAAACTGGCAACTGCTGCTTGTCTCTTAAGTGGACAGTAATTGATGTAAGATTGAGAAATTCCAAGCAATGGTTGCCTCAGTCTTTTTTTATGCAATTCTAATTACAAAAGCTGACCAATCTTCCCCAAAGCTAGGGAACTTTTGGGAAATTTGTAAAAAATGATGAAAAAGCAAATTAAGACCTCATGGAAAATTTTCTCAACACAGACAGCAAAACTTATTCTTGAACACCAGCAGTCAATTCAGTTTAGAGTCTGCAGGGAACTAAAAACATGTCAGGGAAAGGTTTGAGGGAAAAATGCTTTGATTCTTGTTCAGAGTATCTGTCAGAAGATCTAGAACCTCTTCTACAAACTGGAAATGATCTTTCATGATACTAATATAGAACAACTACTTTGAATAATTAAAATGCCCCACCAAGAACAGGAAAGGACGTTAGCTGTTACAATGTCAGGACATAGTTAAATACTATACTGGAAAAAATAATAATATACACACACACATTTTTCATCAGTTCATATCAGATTTATACTGTAAAGTATGTCTATAGTAAATTGACTTTGATTCTATTGCTGTTGATCATGTAGATGTTACAGCATTTGAATTTCTGTCTACCTAATAATGCTATTAACTTTGCTGTCCTCTGTAAAACAAAATCTTAGTGCCTAGGAAAGTCTTTCAAATACAAACATAAGCGAACATAATGGGTCTTAAGGTCACCAAGAAAGCAATTCTAAATATCTTCGATTCCAAGATAAAAAATGTAGTTTACCTATCATTATGCAAGTATTCTTTCTCTCTTAGGAACAAGAAGAATTTATTGAAAGGGGCTGCCTGCCTACCCTATGGCAAGCATATCCTTATTACATACTTGAAGGAAATCAGCTCTTTTTTGTTGGTTGCAGTGATTTGCGAGTGCAGCAGTTCTTTTTATTGTGACTCTCAATGTGTCAGGAGTTATCCATGACAGATAGTCTCCAATGAAGCCAGCCCTCAGTATTTTCTGCCATTTTAAGTGCTGGAGGTCTTCATGTTTGTGACTTGAAGAGAAAAGAAATTTAGATCTGCACTAGGGAGTCAGTCTAGTTGTAGGTAACAGAAGTTTGGGTATTGTTATTTAGTATGTCTTGCAAGGGACAGCATAGCTCCTTGTGCTTCCCTGAGTCCTTCTGTTGCCACATGTGGTCTTCAAATGACAACTGTAGGAGCCACAAAACAAAAAAATGGTGTCTTGTTAATGAAGATTATCTGTCTATGTACCCACATTACCTATATACAAGCCATTAAAAGATTTCTACTCAGCCACCTAGGAAGGCAGTATAACTTTAGTATGCTAGTGAATATATGTAAGTACAGTACTAATTGTTCTATCAGTTGTAGAGCTAATGAGTGTGTCTGGTTTCCTACTGTCTTTTGTCCTCTAATCTCTCAGATCTGTCTTCCATGGCAATAACATCTGTTCCTTCCTGGGTCTGTCTGTGACACCCCGGCAGATAAAGCATTTAGTCATTAGTCTGCAACTAGATATGTCCAGATTGCCTGGCCCAGATGCCTTCAGATGGGGTGTGTAGCTGTTACATTCTGCCTACCTTCCTCTTAGGAAATTGTATCTCAGGATGTAGCTGTGCCCACAGTTATCTGTCTACCTCTCATTTTTTTAGTTTCCAAATTTATAACATCTTTTAGAAAGTCTAATTCTCTTTGAACCTTTACCTATTTGTTAACTCTACCTAAAATTGACCCACTGTGTCAAAACTTATTTGAGGGATGACAGGGAAAGACAAACTTTATATATATATATATATATATATATATATATATGTGAAATATCTTATTAAACTTATTTGATAAACTGTGTTAATATTTTGCTAATGGATAAAAGGAAATTAATCAGTATTCACTAAGTTCACAAATATGTATAGAATCCATTATATACTATTTACTCTGCAATCTTCACCATATTAATCTTATAAATAAATTTATGAAGGTCACTTTCTCAGCAGGAGTAGCACAATATTTGAACATTTTTTAAAGTAGTTTTTTGGATGTTTTTGCTATCTTTTATTGACCAAAACCCAATATTTTGATTAACATATGCAATGACAGGATTTACACAGATTTTATGTAAAAGTGAGAGCAAGTGACTTGTGTCCTAGAATCATTTTAGAATAGACACTCAGACCTCTGCATTTTTTATAGCTTCACAGTGTTTTCACACTTTCTGTATTGTAGGGCTACTCTGTGCAAAGGCTGGTGTTGCAGACTTGTCAGTCACCAATTTTGCTGTATAAATTGAAAAGCTGCACAGATCATAGAGGAAGTAAAGAAAGCACTAATACACATGAGAATAATTATCTTTGTTTAATACAAGATACGATTTCCCCCTTTCTGAATTAAGAGTTAAATTATTCATAGACAACATAAAAGATTGGTCTCCTCTGTGCCCTGACACTTCATCACTTAATGGATAGATAGGTGGAACTTCAGAAGTAAACTATTACCATTAAAAAAAAATAATCAAGCATAAGAACTTGATTACCACTGCAAGACTTGTCCTAATATTAAGTCTGCAGCATATGCTGCATACTAATTACAGGTTTGTGTGATAAAGGGAGAGATGGACTGCTCTGGAACCATGTGCTTTCTAATTAACTAGCATTGAATATAGCCTTGTCATGAAAGAGCAGTCATCTCCAGTACAAATAGGAACCAAATGATTTTGCTGCTCAGACCAAAAGATGAATTCAAAAGCAGGCTGGATGACACTGCAACAAAAGGAAAGCAGCTCATAGAAGATTATTAGGTACCAAAGACACTTTTTCATTCCCCATTGAGAGTTTGGGCACTATAAAATTACTATATTTTTTAGACTTTTTACTTTTACCCCTAAACTGAATGGACAATGAAAAAGTGAAGCCGAAAGAAAGGGATCAACTAGACAGTGCTGCCAAGATTCATTAGTTTTATTCTATATAATCAATTTTCTGCTATTCTTCCAACACCTTATTCAATGCTTCCAACACTTGCTTATGACTTTTGCTTCTGCTTTCTCTTAAAATGAATATATTTATATGCAACAGTTTCTTTGACATTGTCAGAGTTGCAGCCAATAATTTTAGGAGTGCACTTCCATAATTTTTCTGAAAAAGACCAGCAAATATCAGTTTTGGCCAAGGCATTAATACTTATTATTGCAGTCATTCCAAACCATTGTTTCTAGAAATCTGAAGATTGTGTCCCCTCAGTGTATGACTGTGGTGGTTTGAAAAAGGTTTTTCCCCAGGAGGTATTTTTTTCCATACTGGACCAATTAACAGCTTGTAAGCTCGTGCAGAAGTTACATACAGAAATAGAAGAGGTTAATTTTTGACTGCATGGCTAGAGGCAGAAGCAACCATGCTCTGATGTGGGGCAGGGCTGAGGGACCTCTGTCCCCCACTAGCTCCTGCCGGCTGGGCCAGGAGCAGCCAGCCATGGAGTGGAGCCCACCCTGAAGGATCAAGAAAGGCCTCCAGGTCGAATTTACTCCACTTCGCAGAGATGGGGGAGAAAAACGGCAGGAAAATGCTCAATCAGACAGACACAGCGCTGGAACTGAGCCAGCGAGGGGTGGCCAGAGCAAGCCGAGCTCTTCGGCTATGAATTCTGAGGCAGAGGCAGCCACAGAACAAAGTTCTGCAGAGGAGTAGTCTGAGCTATCACAACAGCTCGGAACAGAGAGGCCCCCTGCAAAAGGTCGGCAGCACCAGTGAATCGGTTGGAATCAATTCTAGGGTAAGAACTAAACTAAGAACCTTAAAATTCTTTTACCCCAAGGAGGAGGAGTGAAATCTTCAAAGAAGCTCCCCAAAGGTTCGGGCTTGAGGGAGCTGGGATTTTCACAAAATAAAAACAGGGGATAAAGACAAGATAAGAGACGCTTAACAATGCCACAAGAAATTTATTTAGAAGAACTATAGTTTAAAAGTGAAAAAAGGACTTCTCCTTTCTTCTTGGACTCTTTTTGAAAGGATAGACTTAATCTAATGTAATATATTATTTTACTGTAGAAGAAATAGTTAAGTTGTTACATGTATATATGTATGTAAATAAAACTTCTAATATTTTCCCTTCCCCCCTTATACCAAGGTGTGTATGAGTGTGTCTGAAAACTTCTCTTTCACATTAGAACAAATTGTAACAACCCTTGACCTTTTTAAAATTCCTGTGTTTTTCAAACCACCACAATGACTGATGGTTACAACTGAAAGGAAAATCTGGGGGAACTGACAACTCAGTGAGTGTACTTGCATATTGTAAGTGAAGCTTGTCACCTTTTGAAAGAGATTGTTTGTAAATCTATTTGTCGCATTATTCCACGTGATTACCTTGAAAAGATATACATTTGAACAACCTTCCCTTTAAATTAATTGTGATTTTTTTGTTTGCAAATTGTACTAAATTCCTTTCCTTTGAGCCTGTGTGAGAGCTCCAGAAGATAAGCAAAATGTACAGAATAATCCCATGTAACACAAAGATTAAATTGCTTAGTACGTAGCTGTGAGTAAAGGTGCTTACTAATTGTAGTGAAAGTTATCAAAGAAGTATAGATTAGTGCAAAACAGAACAGAGACATCTGACAGAAATGAACACTACCAAGTGAGAAAAAGTCATTGTATAGGGTTTTTATTCATAGGTTTGTGAGATCGTTACAGGAAATATTTTTCATATTTGTCAAGCTAAAATGCTGTGGAGTTTATTTTTAGAGTGTTCACGGTTTATTTAGAGTTAAGAGCTATAATTTCCAGTAGCTTTCATTCTCAGTATAAGGATGCCCATCCTTGTACCCAAGTGACAATCTCATTAACAAAAACTCTGTTAATGTGCACATCAGCATAAGTATACTATAAATCGACTTTTGCTCTAGTCTAGATAACATTTTTAAAGGACTGTTTCTATCTTGGGTGGAGGAGAAAATTCTTAAAGAATGGTCTGTTGGGACCTGTAACCATGGTAACTAGAAAGTCGACTTGCTATAATTTGTTGTAATTTAGAAAATCTAATGCTGATTTACTTTTTACTTCACAAAATATAATGGAATCTCCAATAAAGAATCCATACAAAAAAGTGTTGTGCTTCTATGTAGTGTTGAAATTCACTTAAAACATATTTGGGGAAAATAATATGAAATTTAAATAAATTTTTGTTTTCAACTTATTGTTGAAAGGATTGTGTCATGATGATACTACCTATGAAGTTACAGTATATATTATCCTTCCTTGTGAGTATCTATGAAATGTTTGTGTAGGACACTTTTAATAATGCTCTAATGACAGTTCTGACTACATCTGCTTGTATGCTCTCCTTCCACTGTGGACAGTGCCATATCCTTCCATGATGTTGCTGTATTTCCACTTTAGGCGATTGTTTTGCACCAATACCTGACACCTACATCCAAGACAGCTAGAAAGGATAAAAACTAAAAGCTAACACTCAGGTAGCCCTATGTCCCTAAGCACTGTTTGAGGAACTAAATGGGAGGGAGAGATTCCTGCAAACCAAGGCTCTTTTGGAAGCAGGGGAAAAAAAGAGGGAAACAGAAATTTTATGTCAACTCTTCCCAAGTTGGAAGAATGAGTTGCTTCTGTTAATTACATTTTAGAATTGGAGGTCTTTGAAGTCAAAGATTAGCAACTTTCCTACTCTGGGATTAAAATAAAATAGCTAATTAGCCCCTAAGAGAGAAAAGGAGTCCCACGAAGTTGAGCTTTTGGCTTTGTTTTATGTTTCCATGACCTCTGAGAATTATGGGTGTTTTGTTTTGAAAGTAAAGAACCATTTTGTGGGAAACTGTAACTCAAGGGGGTTCCTGTATGATCTGATTAGAACCTGTGGTGTCTTTGTGCAGAGATTGTCCAAGTGCAGATTTCTAAGAATTAAGGCCAAGATACTGAAAGAAAATTACTTCTTTCAAATGCTTTGGTTCTCAGTGCTTGCTGAACAAAACATATATTCTCCATATACCTTTCAGTTATAGTAATTGCCTTGTTCAAGTAAAGACATTTTTATATTTTGCTCATAATTCCAAGGCAAGGATGGCATTTACTGTTAATTCTTGAGGAAAAAACAAATTACAGTCTCTTCTTACACTATTCCTTTCTTCGACATTCTTTGCAAGATCTCTTTTCTGCTTCAGTTGTGAAATAATAGCCTGTTTTGGTATCTAAAGTTCACAGGCTGGTTTAGACAGCACGTACACACCCCTCAATCTGAATATTTGCAAATTTAGTGGAAAAAGGTTTTGAATACACTGAGTTAAAAAAAAAAATGGGTGAACTTCATATTACTATTTGTCATGTCCACCCCAGTAATTGATGGCAGTTTCAGAAACCACCATTAACTTAGAATATCACAAGTGAAATGGAGTTTGCAATATCAATCAAAATTTGAATATAGGAACAGATTAAATAGGGTTTTTTGTTGAAACCTATCCATTTGAAGAATCACCCAAAAGACAGGCTGTCTTTTTATAGAATTTATGTGCTTTGAAGCATCTTTCTTTCTATCAAGAGTGAATATATGATATAAATTCATAAAGATCAATTTCTATAAAATATGTCTAAATTTTATGAAAGAGTCATATTGGAAGAAAACAAAGTGATGCAATTAGTGCAAATCAATCAGTATGAAGCAAGAAGAGCTAAGAATATCTTCTAACCATATTTCTACTCATCAAAATTTAGCACTTTCTCCAACACAGTTTCATTTGGGTTCTTCTTACAAATGATCTTTGAAGTGTAGCTCAATCTCATAAATGACATTTTGTCAATAAATATCTTTGAAAATCAGTATGTTTGCGAGAAAAAATGTCAGCAGGCTTTCTCCTGCAGGTGTACATCTGCCACTCTACTAAGTATTAGCTCTTCTTGGAGTTCCTCTTAGAGTTTTTGTTTCGTTATGTTATTATTTCTAGGGAAAAGACTTTCTTGTATGGGAATTATCATATTGAGGCAGCTCAAAATATTGAATTGGTTTAAAAATAAAATTCCCTTAATAAAGAGAGACCTAAGTCAAAGGGTAGTATATCATTATATAATTAAAAGGTACATTAAATATTCATATGCACAAGAGATAAGGCTTCAGATGTTCAAATTTAACTTTTGAATCTCTGATTTTTGATGAGGAAAAATTAATTTTGCATTAATGTAGTCTCTTACTTGAAACTTAAAAAGGGAGAAAAATAATCTCCATTGTCCTTTTTACAATGATAGATGGAGTTCCAAGTTTGGGGTGTTTCAGGTTTTGTTGGGGGGTTTTTTGTTTGTGTTCTTTTTTTTTTTTAACCAACTTAGACTACTTTTATGCTATTCTTATTTCGTCTCTGATTGCATAGTTAATTTAAAGTGAAATTGTTCTAATTTAAAGTCAAATCATCCTTCTTTTCTCTTTCATGATAAAACCTCTTTTTGTCATGTAACCTTTCTCTAGAAGAAAGCTTTTACATTAACATTTCAATAGTGAGTCTGGCTTCATACAAACATATAATTTGAAACAGCAACAACCAGAACCTTCATAAACTACTGAAAATAGATATCTTTCTACAACTAGAGGGGGAAATCATATTTTCTATAAATAGTGCTCCGAGTATTTGGTTTTTTTCTTCTGCTCTTAGCTGGAATATGACTTAGTCCTGACAGTATTACACCTGACATAAAATACAATTGGAAAATCTTCTATACAAGGTTTTACCATAATTAATTTCATGAATGATAATCAATTTAATGTTCTGTCAACCAATTATCACTTTTTCTCAAAGTCTGTGAGAGTATATTCTGTTTGAAAGCTACTCATATCTGCACAGTGTGCTGTCTGTGCTCCTGTATGTTTGAACCAAACCACCATCCTCCCTCCCTCCCTTCCTCCCAGTTTTCAGGGATATACTCATTTAAAATCTATTATATGTTACCCTAAGGTAAAGATCAGAAAATACTGAGGTGAGACATGTGGATAGTACAAAAGGAAGGTTTTATGGCAACACTGGTTTTTGTGGTTGTGGACAAGGTGTATGGGAAAGGAAAGGTCAGATAGGATGGAGGAAGATGAACTTGACAAGAAGAGGACTATTGTCAGGAGCTATAAATGTAGGTCTTGGAGGACAGAGAAAGAAGGCATGAAACCTAATCAGCAACAACAGGAGTGATTGAGAATAGTTGAACTGATGGAAGAAAGGTCTGCCATGCAGGGAGACCTCAACAAATTAGAAGAATGTACTGAGAAATCTCACTGAAGTTCAACAAAAATAAATGTAAATACTTGCTTCTGAGATAGAATAACCCATTAAGCAACATTGTCTGGAGACTGATTGGATAGGAGCAGCATTGAAGAAAAGGAGCTAGGGGTCCTGGTGGATCAAATTGAGCATGATTTAGCAGTGTGACATTGTGGTAATGAAAACTAACACCATATTAGTAGCCCCTTCTAATATTGGTCTATATTAGCAAGAGTGGAGCCTGCAGGTCAAGATGTGATTATTCTTTTCAACAAAGGACTGATGAAACTACATCTTGAGTACTGGTTCCCATTTTGGGACTCTCAGTACTGTAGAAACATTGACTAACTTGACACAGTCCAAGTCCTAACAATCATTAAGATTGTTAGGCAACTACAGCACAGGACACACAAAAAAGGCTGAAGCTAGGCTAGTTTAGCCTGAAGAGGAGAAGAGATGGGAATAGCGGAGATAACTCCGCTCTTCTATTCCCAAATGCAGATTACAGACAGGAATAGACTGTTTTTTACTGTGGAAGAAGAATAGTTGCAGGTTGCACCAATGGAAATTATAATGAGTTATGAGAAAAATGGGTCTTACTGAGAGTGGTTTGACAGCAGAGAAAGTGTTCAGAGCTGTGGAATCTCCACCCTTGGCGATTTCCAAAATTCACTTGAAGAGCTCTCTGTGCAACCCATCTAACTTTGAAGCTAGCCCAGTCATGAGCAAGAATTTGGACTGAACGACTTTCAGAGATCCCTTGCAAATTAATTTATCCTATCTTTCTGTCTTTCTATTTAAAAAAAAAAAAGAGAGAAAAAGTTCTTTTGTCTCTTTATCTATTGTGATTGCAAGCTGTAACTCCATGCCTAGAAGAATTCCATATCTCTGCCAAATGTCTGAGTGTTAAGACTTTAGTCTTTGTGGCTTTGAAGTTTTGACATGATAAAAAGTAGTAATTGGAAAACCAGCTCTGTTCTAGAAAGCTACTTTAGAAAACTTGAAACACCTCTACATTTCTATGATGGTGTGTTTTAGTCCACCTTGCCTGAATTGTTTAGCTATTGTAAGCAAATTATACTTTGCCAAGGGCATAATGACTGCACATAATAAATGTTTTGCAGGTCTGCTATTTGGCTGTTGTTAGTAATCTGCTTGTGTGATGCTGCACACCTGGTACTGTGTTTCAGGGAGGTATATCATGGACATCTCAATTTTTTGACCTACCAGAAATTTTCATTAAAAGGTATTAACTTGCATCTCTGCTTTATAACCTACCACACAAAACTATTTATAGAAATGAACTTTTACCAACTAAGTAAATTATAAATGTGCATTTGATTCTCAAGTTGCAGTAGGATACGCACAGCTAGTCTAGCTGACATCAGTGCACAGTGTGGACTAATCTGCAGTAAAATGATGACTTTATTAAAGCAAACTATTTCACAACTTTTTTTTTTAAATACATGCTAAATTGCTGCTCATTTGGTACTGTGCAAGTACTTCTGACTTACTCACATCCTTGGTATGAACCATGTTTGTTCTCTTTACCGAATCGAGTCATTACCCGACTTGAGTGAGAGGTCATTCATAGAACCATAGAATCATAGAATGGTTTAGGTTGGAAGGGACCTTAAAGATCATCTGGTTACAACACTAGGCCACATTCCAGGGATGGGACATCCACAACTTCCATGGGCAACCTGTCCCAGTGCCTCACCAGCCTCACAGTAAAGAATTTTTTCCTAATAGCTAAGGTTTTCCCTAGTCTTCACCAGTCTTTTATCCTAAAATGATGCCATTTAAATGGGAGCTATCAAGATTTTATTATTCCTGGTCTAGGAGACGCATGGCATTGCCTTGATATCATATACTCTAAGACATTTAATGATGCAGCAACTTCATACCCTCAATTAGAATTCTGGTTGAATATAGAGAGATTCCCTGAATTGTTATATCCGCAAGTCACGTCTCCTGTGTTACGTAAATGAAGTGTAAAAATGGCTTACAGCTCCTGTAAGATGCACTGCTGTACAAAGAGCTGCTCATAAAATTACCAGATAGAATGAACAGATTAAGAACATTCATGCTGTTACTTTCAGTGGATTAAATCTCCATACTTTTTATTTCAAGTTTATCAGTCCTTCATACTGCAGAATGAAAAAAACCACAAACCCTGTCCAGTAAGCCTCAACAGCAGGAAACCTTATCATGCCAAAGAACTTTCATTGCAATGAAGAAACTGCTGAATTTTTAGAGATACCAAATTGCACTTCCTAAGTATGTACTATTTCAGTTCTTCTTAAACTGAACATAGAGTTTATTAAATGATGTATTCAAAAGTTTAGAAAAAGTATCACAAATATTCTAAGCCATGTTCTTCATTCTGTCTAAATTGTAGTATGCACTCTGTATAATACACCTTAATATACACCCACACATGATATAATTTTTGCTAAAGGTGACTGGATGACATAATGTGGGTTTTTTTCAAATTTCATGTCTTAATAAACAAAGAGATTTTGCCATCAACTTACCAAATGCCCAAAAATTCCATGCTACTTTGTGCTTTACACTAGATCACTTAAACAAGGAAGGAATAGTTTTCATAAAGATAGAAGACACACAAATGTGAAACCATAATAGAAACCCTTGCATGACATTAACTCTGACATGCTGTATGAAGTGCCTCTCATAACTATTATATCTTATACAATTATAAATTTTCAATTGTAGTTTGCATTGACAAACTGTAGGCAGTTTTTTTGAAAATAGGTACCTGCTAGTTCTTCCTAGCAGAAAGGAAGTAAAACATTGGTGGTGCCCTTTTTAAGAAAGTAAAATAAACTTCAATTATTTTCTCTAATAAAGGCTCAAAGTTGTTCCACGTCAATATCAAAACCTAAGAATTAT
Organism: Manacus candei; assembly: GCF_025592945.1. Lineage (NCBI taxonomy): Eukaryota > Metazoa > Chordata > Aves > Passeriformes > Pipridae > Manacus > Manacus candei. The sequence continues at coordinate 7,425,332 of NW_026138082.1, read as the reverse complement.
GAATAGTTGATTCTAAATATATATCATGTGTCTAATACCAGTGGTATCAAAGTTTGACAAATCCTTTCAGGGTATGGTTTGTTTTATCAGACTAATTTTAAAAAAGAGATGATGTCTTGTAGGAGTTTCAAGCCAACATATGTTTATGGCAGCTAACGTATTCTGGAATTGCTATGGAAGTTGACATCATTTCTACCTCACCCATGTACTGTATCCTGCTTCTCACCTCCTTCTAGAAGTAGTTGTTTTCATTGTCAAACACCTTGAGTCTAAATCCCTATTGGAGCACCCAAACAGGTGGTGTTTCTGCTGTCAGTCTGTACCTTAATTCACAACATGAAAGACAGCAGGAAAATATTTGATTTAGAGTATTTCCTTAACTTGAAAAGTAACCTAGGCTACAAAAATAATTTTTAAAAAGTCTGTAAAGCTGAACTCTTTTATTTATAATCCAAAGAAAGCAATATATAGGTCCTTAATTTAAATGCTAGAATTTGCAAATTTCAATCAATAAAAGTAAGGGCTACTGTTAGTTTCATAACAATGGTGTATCTAGCTAGGTAAGAAGTGTTAACAAGTATTTTCTGATAGAAATCCCTTACACTTTGCGTATTTGCTGTATGAGGCCTAGCATGAGACCAGTGGATGTTTGAGGTCACATTCAGCAGAGTTGAGAAAAATCTCAAAATTCTCAGTTCAGATCGGGTATTAGTTTTCTCATGCAACACAACCAGCTAGTACTAATATGAGACAATAGTGATCATCCTTTTAACTCCATCTTATCCTCAACAAACTTCTTCGTGGAAGTATAAACAGCTGCCAGGATAGGTAGGACAGGAACACATTCTTCTGGCTTATGGATCAGTGCTTCCCCTAGGCTACAAAGAGTTTATTTCTTGGAAACGTGTAGCTGAAGGATACTAATTTTGTCCTAACTAGCCAGACAACAGACGGCAGGATTTGACTGAAGACCTGATACTTGGAAGTGCAAAAGCCTTGATGTACCTTTCCTCCTAATCACTAAGCACTCATGCGGAATTAAGCTCTTAAGATTTTTGTCTTCGTCTGTGTTTGATGTAGTATTCTGATAAACATCCTCATTTTGGATAGAAATTAAGGACCAGAAGCTTATTTATTTCCTTTTATTTTATTCAAATTATTGTCCCTTTAAGGTTCTTTCCCTAACACATCTCAAAGGTTACAAGCATAACAAATTTTACAGGGTGAATTTTTATCTACTTAATTTTGACTTGTCTTTTTGAGTTTGTGACATATCTGTACAAATTTTGTTAAAGTCATGACAGAAGGGATTCATTATATTACCAAATCTGTGGAAGGTCAAAACTTCCCTGGAATTCTTTATCACCCTGTCACAAGTCATAGCATCATTGTCAATGAAAGGCATTAAGTCAAAAAGTCAGTCTTGTTTTCTTTGTGATTTTAGCAGATATATCTGGATGCAGGGTAATTTTTGACCCTATTCCTTGCCACTTCCCAGAGGCTTGCATGCTTTTATGTCTGACAGCATAACAACACAGGTTGTTGCTCTCTAACCCATCTCTATCAAGATGAGACAGCATTAACACTAAGGCCGAATTAAACCAGACCATGCTACCAATTTAAGAACAACAACTTTTGGACTTACATCCATGCTGCACTGTGTTTGTGATGAAGAGCATTGAGGCTGGTATCCGTTTAACCCATTTCAGCTCTGGGCAGCACGTAACATCCTAGCACAACTTGAATGATCACAGCTTTTTGTTTGCATGTGTGCTGGTTTTGGCTGGGGTAGAATTAATTTTCTTCACAGTAGTTAATATGGGGCTATGTTTTGGATTTGTGCTGAGCACGGGGTTGATAAAATGTTTTTGGTGTTGCTGATCAGTGCTTACATGGAGCCAAGGCCTTTTCTGCTTTTTATACTGCCACGCTGGCAAGGAAGTTGAGGGTGCATGGGAGGTTGGGAGGAGACGCAGCCAGGACAGGTGACCCAAACTGATCAAAGGGATATTTCATACTTTATGTCATCCATATGATCAGTATATAAAGTGGGGGGAAGAAGGAGGGAGGAGGGGACATTAGAAGTTATGGCATTTGTCTTCCCAAGTAACCATTACACGTGATGGGGCCCTGCTCTTCTGGAGATGGCTAAAAACCTGCCCACCTATGGGAAGTAGTAAATTAATTTTCCAGTTTTACCCTTCTGATTCTCTCCCCGATCTTACTGGTGGGAGAGTAAGCGAGTGGCTGTGTGGGGCTTACTTGTTGGTTGGCATGGGTTCCTTAAAAGGTGACCCCGTACTTCTGGTATGGCTTACAGTAGGTCAAGCAATGCTTCATATATGACTTTTCTATCAGTTCTTCATTCACTGGATAGATCTGATGGTTCTTTACCAAAAACACCTAAAGGTCTCTGTATCTGAGAACAGGAGCTCTAGGACATCATCCAAAAGCCATTAGGTCCTGGAAGATCCTGTTTACTTCAAGATTGAATAAGTCTCTAATAGAACATGTCATTGTACTGCCATGGTGTTGATGAGAAAGGGGAAGAAGTTGAGCTGTTGCAGATTAGTCAGGGCAGCTTATGGTCTTTATGCTTCAAAGCATGTATGCAGTTGCCAAACCAAATTTTTTTTTTTTGCTAATGGCCAAGCTGCTAGAAACAAATAGTGATGTAAGTTGAGAATGAGAAAGTTGTTACCACAAATAGTTTGAGGAATGAGCTAATGTCCATCTTTCAAAAAAAAAACTTCTTAAAAGAACTGTTTTCTGACACTAAATGTCAAGAACAAAACTTGGTTAGTGTTTGCAGTAAATCTTTCCTTTTTAGTGCTAAGTATCTGATTGACTATTTATTCTAATAAACATTGGACAAATAGCAGCATGAGTAACCTCAAGCAGATACCATTTAAACGTCAATCTCATTAGTCAGAAAGTGGCAATACTTTCTTCCTGACCCGAGACCTTTCCATACTGCTTATAGCTGCATGGACAAGTTATTTAAATTATTTCATCAAAAAAAAAATTCCTAGATGATTAAAGAAATGCTGTGAAATGTATTTTCTTGAACACAATTACTTTGTTTTAAAGTGTTGTTATGCATTCCATGCAACAGAATTAGCACTTGCATTCATCCAGCATGTTTCCCATGCTTTGCTCATGTGGCAAGAACGGATCAACCCATGTGCTCCTTCCCCTCTGCTGAACTCAGCAAATGCTCTGTGCAGAACTCCAGCAGAGGGACCTATTCTCTTCTAACGACACATGCTCTTTTATGGAGCATTTTATAGCTTGTGCTTGTTGGGTTTGCATTTTAATAGATGCACTAATAAAGAGATTATCCATGCAGTTCAGCTCATCACTTCAAAAAGGTGAAAGGTGTCATGAAAAATAAATAACTAAAAAGAAGATGAGGCCAAATGCCTTGACTTCAGTGAGATCATGAGAGATTTATGCCTGCTGATGTATACTTTTTGTGTATAATAACCCCAAATAAAGAATGGCGTATATTCTTTTAAAAATAAGGAACACTATTTTATATTCTATTCAAATATTTTTTCTTGGTATGACTTACACACCTGAGCTGTAATCAAATCACTTTTCTGGATGTACTGAATTCCATTCTGCCGGCCTTTTTTTGGGGAGTCTCTGAGATGAGGATTAAATTTACTCTGACACAAAGGTCTTAATTAACAAAAGCAATAAAGTGCTACTTAAAGCCCCCTATATTTAAGACCTATTCAGGATAGAATTAAAACTGTAGTCAGCATACTTGCTTCTGTGGCCATATCTAAGTGCACTTTGCAAGGAAAGGATAACAATGCTAAGGAAATTTGTACAGTAGATGTAAAACAAAGAGACTTGAAAGATAGTAGCTAATAAAGAATAGAACAGGATTATAAGAGAAAAACATGCAGGCATCAACTTTAGAGAATCTTACCTCAGATATGCTAAACAAAAAAGGAGATTATTCAAATTTATATGCATCTCTGTCACTTGGAATATTTTGAAGTATTTAAAGTGATCTTCCCCTGTTTGAAAACAGAAAAAAACACATTTTGAATAAGTTCCTGAACATTCCAAACAGTATTGTTTTAAATAATGTCTTCGAGAATACAGCAAAAATGGATTAGGCATCTCTTAATTAAAGAAGACTCTGAGTAAAATTATGTTTTGACTCTGGGTTTTGTGATAGCAGGGCTGTGGGCCAGGATAGAGATTTGGGAGCTTAATAGTTCTGACAGCTCTCTAGTAGCTACTGTAAGCTCTGATTCATTCTACTTTGCTAGTAGGGATGTACTTTCATCACTTGATGTTAAAAAAGTAGTCCTATAATTGGCAACATCAATTGTCTGGGGACTGAGAGGGAGGAATTTTAAATACATCTCTTCAGGCTGAAAGGATACTCAGTGTTTTTTCAGTTTTAACAGAGGTACACTTACAGGAGGCTTTATTCTAATATTGTCAAAGATTCATCTTTTTTTTTATATTCTTGTTTTTTGGAGGTTCAGAATGTTCAAGATATAAACTAAAAACTTACAGTCTCAATTGCCATCAGGTAGTCTGCTTTTGTGGGGTGTGGGAATTTACTTGGAGGCTGAGACTTACAGGTGTGTCTCTTGATTTCAAAGAGGGCAATAATTTTGTTCATATTTAACCGCTAGAGTCATCCAGTCTGGTTTCTTAAGGTCAGGGAGTGCAAGGGCACACTGTGGGAAAAGTCTTTGGGTTTTTCAGAAAACCCCCATGAATACTGAATAGTTGAGAAATAACATTTATTGTAAAATGACTTCTTGGGTGCTCCTCACCATGGTGTGTGGCTGCAGCAGGAGTAGGAGAGAGGATCTGGCATCCTTTCTCTTTCTCTCAACTGTCAAAATCCTCCTACATCCTGATGTTTACACCAGAACTCTCTACCATATGTTCAGCCATCACTTGGACTCTGCAACATATTTCCTTCTGTGTATTATGGAGTTTTCTTGTCTTACAAAGTCTTTTCATGTTTGAAGCAGAAGTACGAGCTTTTCTACCTTTCTAGAATGATTTTGACAGCTGTAAAATTCTACTGACTGCAAGAATACAAAATATAATCTGACCTGAATCAGTGATAATCCCCGTGTGTACAGAGAAAGAAAAAAATAGGCCCATTTAAATATCAAAATGTTTGCTAAAATGATGTGAAGGGACAATTTGAAGCAAAAAAAAAAGTTAAACAATAAGTTTAATATAAGTTAAACAATAGAGTAAAAGTGTATTGCTATGTAGTGGTGTAATGCAAGAACCAGGTGATTTAATCAGAAAAATAACTGATCTGATCTGTGATTTATTTAAATTTCTTCTTTTTATGCTCTAAAGAAAAATAAAGAAAAGAGGAAATCTGAAGAAAAAAGTTTTAAAATCAAGGTTGCACATTTTGTTGTTAGATTATTTTTACTCTCTAATGATGAATATAGTTCTGTATTTCTTCTAAACTCAGTTATATGTAGAAACAGTTGGATGAAGTGCATCTACATATATCAGCTATGAAAAACATTAGAATTGATTAGAAGACTGTTCATATATAGAAGGTTCTTAAGTCCTTCTTTTTGACAGGTTAAAAACCTAGGGACCCTGTTTTCTTCTTTTCTCAGAATTTGCAACTGATTTTACATTGAAACTCAGTATTGGCTGAATAGGGATGTAAATATTACAAGAGAATAAGATATTTCTGAAATTATGATTGTTAGATTGATAGATTCCCTTGTACACTTGTGTGCATAGGGATGATTACATCATGCTCTTCATGTAATCATCATGAAGACCATTATACCCAACAACAAGTAAGGAGCAGATCTTCTAAGAGTAGCTCATTCACTGAGCTGCAGCATCCCCATAATGGAAGGGGGCAGAAAAGACCCAAAGGCAGATAAGTTGAAAGAATGACTCAGAAAATCTTACCTTGGTTTTATTACTCCTAGAAAATTATTATTGTCTCTGAAAATGGTCAGTTTTAGTTTAAGATCATTATTTTCTCTGAATTTGAACCAAACATAATTTGAACAGGTTACTTGGGGGTGAGTAGCAATCTTCTGGACCCAGTCCTGCCAGTTATCCTTCCAGGAGTTGCACAAGTATGATTGTTTTCAAGATACCCAATTTTGAATCACTGACTGCATTAAAATTTATCTTGCTTATCTGTTATTGAGTTAGCTAAACACACTGTGCAAAACTTCGCTTTTTAAATACTGTATATTTAATGTGATAGCTGTATAATCAGTTTGTCCAACAATTTCCTAGTGAAATTTGGCCTATAAACTTTGGGTCATAGCAGTCAATTCCATGAAACTTAAAATTTGTCATTTTTCAACAGGGTACAGAATTTGTTCATTGTTTCACCTCAAACTTGCACGGTCTAAAGGAAAAAATGCTGTTCACAGAAATACTGTGCAAAACATTCTCAGTGAGAAGGTTCACATGGTGAGGGCATAGTTTCTCTTTCTGGCAAGTTATCTGCAGAAGACTTCACTGCTTATCAGTTTGTGAGGGATTCCAATTCAACTCATCTGTTCTGGAGTTGCATTTTGTTGCCAGTTATTCTGAGACTTGTCATATACTGCAGAATGTCAGCCTGCAGATCACTTATAAGGTCTTCTGTGCACATTGCCTCCAGTATTTGTTATTTGCAGTCTATGATTACCATGCTAAGAAATATGATAATTTTCTGTGATTTAGATTTATATAAAAGAAAAAGATTGTACACAGTGTCTGCTCCCTGGAAAAGTATATAACAATGCTTCTTATTGGCTTGAATAGGAATATAATTAGGTCAATTAACTACTAGCTATATCACTGAAAAAATCAACTGGCAATAAACTGGTTTGGGACAGGCACTTCTGTGTGCTCTGCTGTAGTACCTTGGAGAAATAATGTGCAGATACCTAGTATAAAATCAAGATGCAAGGAACTCTTAGGGTTTCTAATTTTTTATTTTTGGTCTAGTTTTTCTAGTTTATTCATTTATTATTTTTAGTATTTTGTAGAAAACTCAATCATGGCTTAGGTCTCTATGTGTGAATACCAAACCGAATTATATTTGATGCCTTTAAAGTCTGACCTCATGTCAGGAAATTTCCCCGTCAGAGATGAAAGGAAAAACAAAGATGATGAGTGTGATAGGCAGTATGTTAACATTTTAACTTTGTGATAGTTTCAGAACAAAGAAAAAAGATTATAAAAGTACATGAAGGAGAACAATAAGGTAGTTCTGCATGTACTTACAGGGAAATCTTCCAAAATCTGAAAAGCAAAACAGGGAGAAAAGAAACAGATTTTTTTAATCATAGAAAGTGGATCTAATCAGTGGCAGAATTCAGTCTTTGTAGCTGATGAGAGAGAAATGGCCTTGATATTTGAGTCAATGCTGACAGAAAAGGCAACAAGTGGAATGGAGTAAAATGGATGCCCCTGAGCAACTCGCTAGAAGAAAAGATCCTTGCAACAGTGTCATGCACAGAGATAGTAGGGCAAGATCACCGGCATCTAGGCCAGGAAAAAGGGATGGGATTGTGATTGAAATTTCAGATGACGCAGACTTTTATAATTTTTACATGCGTGTGCATGTGAAAAGGCAAGAAATATGTGGGATAATATACGGTGAGAATCTGCAAGGTTAAAGTTAAATAAGTACTTTGGTTTTTTCAGAGTACTCTGATTTAACATCCTAATTAATGATTTCAAAGAACTAAATGACTAAATCACACATTACTAAAGCTGACAGGAAATGAAAACATATTTAGGAGGAGAGAAGGCATCCAAAACCTGGAAGAACTGGTTAGTGACAAAATATGTAAATATACTAAAACAGGATTGTTTACAAAGTGCTAGGGTATTAGAAAAAAGGCCCGTGATCATTAAAAATTGAGTATCTGTAAGTCAAGATATGTGACACGAGTGAAAAAGATTCAGAGGTCTAATTTGAGAGTTGTTACAGATCACCAATGTTAGGTTATAATAATATCGGTGCAATATTGTTAGTATTAAAGGGATAAATTTCCTTTGAGATATTTAAAGTTGTCTAATTAAAAAACAACTACTGCAATTTACAGTAGGTTTCATGTATTTTTACACCACATAATGAATCTACCAACAAAAGAGTACTTTATATCATGGAGTGGCTGGTCATTTTATAAGACCTAGTGCTTAAAAACAACCCTGCGTGTGCATGTTCCTAAAATGGATCAGTTTGGTGGATTATGTAAAGAATTCATACAAGGTAGTTAATTTTAGAAGAGGAAATGGGAATAATTATGTATTAGTTTCACTGTCTAGTGAAACTAAGTGGACTAAACAGTTCCAGAATTTAAAAATTAAGAGGATTTAGAATTTCCTTAATCATAAATGCAAAAGGCACTCGAGTTAAGAGAAAATATTTCATAAGGAATAGTTTAAGTTCACAACAGATAAATAAAAAGCTCCTTTTTTTTTTTTAAAGAAAATGAATGTAAGCAGACAGCTTTTTTTTTCTAGTTAATATTAGAATTCAGCACACGCTGGGAGTGTGACAATGGTCAAATATCAAGTCAAGCTACATCATACAAAAAGTAATCAAAACAAAAGATCTTTAGCCATGCAAAATTGAGAACAAAAAACGAAGAAAAAGGGTCTTTATTCTAGGAATAGACAGATGTTAAAAATGCCTCTTTTTGCCTCACATTCTAAATGAAAATTTTGTCAAAGCTTTCAGTAAAGACAATGGTGTTTAATATGGAGAAAATGATGAAAACGAGGACATGGAAATGTGACTTACTGCTTCACAGAAGGAAAAAAGCTAAAAAATTCTATGTGATCCATATGAGGGTGATTAGATAGCTTTCATTTCAGAATTTTGAAAGAACCATATTTGAAACTGCAAATCTATTCGATTAACCTATCCTTAGTCAATCTTTCCCAGCAGATACCATATACTCAGAGAATGATGCTAAAGCCTACACTTAAATTTTGGGTTCATCTGGCCTTTATAGTATGCAAAATTTTAGAACAAATTTCAATGGAAATTATAATTAAATATATGAAGGCAATTAGAAATCGGACAAAATACAGCATGTTTTTAACTGCAATTTTTCTTTGATAAATAATTTTCTAGGCAAATGGCATGCAGTAAAGCTCATCTATTTGGACTTTGATTAAATATTTGGTCAGTGCCAAAGAGTAAATTAAAAATAGGATTGTTACAAAAATTTTAATGTCTTACATGGAAATTACTAAACAGGAGAAAATCATGTGTGATATTAAAACAGATTAGATACACTGAAAGAGAAGGGAGTTATTGTGGGAGACTTTTAGCACTGGTTTGTAAGTGTTCTCATTTAGTATTTTCCTTAATGATCTTGGTCTGAAAGGTAGGAGAATGTCATTGGTTTTGTCTGTGGTACATGCTTTACATGGGCTAGCACTATATTAAAATCAGTGAGCCATAAAATCTTTCTCCATCCAATGTTCCTTTCATAACCAAAGGGAAACATGATACAAGTATATGAAAGATATTTCATTTTTCCTTTGCATTGTTGTTTTTAATGTGGTGCATAGTGGTAACATTTCTGTAAGAGTACTGGAATGCTGTATCAAAAAAGATAAAATTCCTCTCTTCCTTTCAGCTCTGAGATAGCTCTTTAGGAAAAGTGATGGTAACGTCATCTCTTGGGACATTAAAACCTGATTCAACATGCTACTGAACTAAAATACTGTAGGGAACAAACTGACAGTGCAAGTATGAGACTTAATAAGCAGTTTTTCCCCTCCCTGCTTCTTAGAGTGCCAGCCCTTCTGCTGTTCTTCGCTCTGGTGTGGCATCTCTAGGTCTGCGCACAGCACGGCTGCCCTTCTGAGTGCACAGATTAGCAAAGTAGTTAGTGCAAATGTTCAGTTGCTATTTTCAGATTTAAGTCACTTTCTATTTCACTTTTTTCTTTTAATTAGAACAACCACTCGCCCGTAAACTGTGCATACCCTTTGATTGTTAATGGGAGATTTAATTTTCTGGTTGAATATTCTGTTGAATATTCATTCTGATTGAATATTTGACTCAAAGAAACTAGCAGTTTCTGGAAACTAGTAGCATATATCCAAGAACTACTGTTAAAAAATATAGAACTACAGGACTATTTTCTTTCTTTTTTTTTTAGTATGAAACCAAAAAATGGACAAACTTGTCTGTGAAAAATCAGTACATTCAATTTTCTGTGGGAAACTTTACTTGCAAATAAAATCAAGGCATCTTCTAAGACTTCTCTGAGTGTAATCAGTGTTGCTTTGGGAATAGAGCATAAAAATCTCAACTGTCACATCAGAAGTATGTGCATTTAGTCTCACAAATAAAACAGTATTTAAACAACAAAATATACCATGACTGTAGACTTATGGAATTGTTGTCTTTTAGGTAAAATAGAGTTTTGCAAGTTACAACTTGCAAGCAGACCATTCAACTTTCACTGAACCTTTTAGACTTAAGAGTGTTTCATCAGAAGCCAAGCAGTCCATATGTACATTTCAGCTTTCAGAAACATTTGTACTGTTGGGAGTACATGTGCACTGAGATTGAAAAGTAAGTAAATTGTAACCTAGCAATATTACTTATCATCAGACCATTTTCCTGAATTCACACAAAACCTTTAACTCATTGGCTCAGGGTTTTACTATTAATTTTTTTATATATATGTATACTTGAATAGATTAACTAAGTTAAAAATTATCAATAGGGTGATTAAATTCTCACTCTGAAGACCCAATTTTGAAAGAGAAAATTGTTAATACCAGTAGGGGGAAGAAAAAAATTTTGCTTCCCAGGTCCAGCACAAAACCACTGAAATTGCGTACTTTAATTCTCCAGATGTCTTTCTGAATTACTAATCTGACACAAAATTAAAGCAAAACCTAATGATTTTACTGCACCTGTTACAAAGGCAATATGCCTTTCCAACTTGAAGAGAGTGTTGCAGTTTTAAGACAATGCTTACTCTAGAGTTGTGGTTTAAGTCTACACTTTTCTTTAGAGAGGTGCAATATCATAATGCTAATTTTTATGTCCTTTACAGAACACTGAGGAGTTCGTTGAGATCAACAGAAAACCATAGAGCTGCTATTATTTAGTAGTACTATTTTCAGGCAAAGTACTGTTAGGTGTACTATAAATTTAACAACAACATGTTATTACATGTGTAAATTGCCCAGAAATTCTCCATCTAATGAGTACATCTTGTTAGTTGACACACAATTATGTTAATGCAATAGAATTGGAGACTAATTTAAATGTAATTATCGTTTTAGGGCTTAAAAGATAAATCGTACAGAACATAGAACTTGTTCTCATAGAGTATGTCTGAAATACCATCTTACTGTTTTACCTTTGAAATTCATTTTTTCAAATGGAATAGAAAAAGAGCAATTTGGAAATCAAAATGCAATCATGCTGCTCAGTGGTTTGGTTCCAGGTTTAGACTTGCAAAATTAAGACAATCAGAAAACATATCCATAACTGAGGTTCAGAATAGTCATGTGTGTATCATGGTTTCAGTTTTCTGTTTTATTAATACAGAGTCTAACAATAAATTATAAATAATTTATCTGCATTTCTAAACCTACATTAAATTTCTTATTGAACTTACTTCAGTATCTATCTGTCTGTCTGTGTAAACTGTTAATCTGTCTGTCTATATATGTATATTCATGTCTTTCAATTTTTTAATTAAGATTCATTCACTGAATCTTAATATTGTGATAATATAAGTTATGGGAGAAAACAATAATATTTGTGTGCTATTTATTGATTTCACTAGATCCTTCTTGTTTGATGTTATTAGTCAGAAATTTTGTTATAAATTTAATTATTATGAGATATGTATTTATTTTTTACATTTCATGTCTTGTTCGATATTTAAAACTCCTCTCTTGCCTATTAAAATGTCTTAATAATATTTTTATTTTTTCCACATGCATTTTTATCAGATACAGTGTGGCTGTGCTTAAGGTGCTGTAATTCCTATTTATTTATTTATTTATTTAATGAATGACCGCATAAATTCTCAACACTAACACTGTACGATTCCTAGTTCTTTACACAGAAATAGATAATTAATTACGGTCAGTCCTCAAAGACCACTTTTATTCCATTTAATAACTTTGGTAGTAGTTCACTAGTGAATTGTTTCACTAATTGCTGTTGAACATGTACAAGTTTTTTTTCACGCTTGTTTTCCTTGAGGAATCCATTTGCTTTTCCACAGTATTCTCATTATTGGGAATACATTATTTTATGTTCTGCTTAATTTTTTTCTTTCATACCCACAGGCTATTACACCTCCTTCCTGTGTTCATATATCCGTATTCTTATATTGTTAACTTGAATGTATTTATAGACTGAAATATTTTTTCTTTTTGTGGATTATAAATTCAGGTTTTTCACCCTTAGCTTCATTTTTCTCCTCACTCAATAACTTTTTTTCCTGTTTCTCTTCATATTTTCTCATGTTTTCTATGTCTTCCTTACACTGAAGAGCCAAGAATACAAGATTTATGAAGCAAGAGTGAACAAGGAAAAATACACACAAAGTTATAGTTTGAAGGCTCACCTGTCAGTGAGGGCCTAAAACTGTATTCTTTTTATGGCAGTCATAGGATTAGCTACCTGCTCTGTATTAGTAATAAAAGCACCTACATGGGTGGGATAGAGGCATGTTCTCTCTAACTTTTCTGTCTCTTTTCATCAGGTGTCCCATTTCCTACACTAGTGTCTAATAGTGTTTGGACTGTTATGTTTTGAGGTGAGGGCTGCCACCAAATCCATTTATTTTATCCTTCCTGCCATGTTTTTTACTAGAAGTGGTTGAACTGCTGTAGTTTGTGTTGAACTCTTGGGTATTTACGCCCTGAACCCTCACATATGACCAGGCACTTCATGGGATTTGGGCACCTGGTTTGTATAAATCTGAAAAGGACTGGTCAAAGAGAGGAGCATGGATTTACTCAACTTTGCAAAAGTTATTAGGGTGCTCAGTATACATCACATTAGAAATTCAGCTGTCTGGGCAATTTTATTCAGGAAAGTGTAGGCACCTTCAGCCTTGCTTTTTTTTTTTTCTTTTGTGTTTGTGTGTGTGTGTGTTATGCTTTTGGACTTAGAGCTAGTCATTTAGAAACCTGATATTAACTTCCACCATACATCAAAACTTTAGGTGTCTGTCTCAGGTGTCAGTATACTCAAAAGCTAACTAGCATCTTTAGCTGTCAGAATGGCTACCTAAGTTCCTTAAAAAGCCGGTGGCAGCAGGGCAATGCCTCTGAAGACCTGCAGTGTTGGTATGGATAGTTTAGCTTGTCTAATGCAAGTGTTTTGGTTGGGGACTTGACTGAGAGTTCTTACATTCAGGATATCACCAAATAGCCCTGCTGTATGTAGTGCACTCTTGGAGAACACCAAAGGCTGTATGCATCTTAGAAAGAATGCTGACTGTTTTCTGGATAGGTGCTTAACCACTAACTAGGCTGTTTAACAGCTGATAAGCTCCATTTTAATGGAATTTAAACAGAACTAATGTCTAGTTGCTTGATTCTGGATCATAATGGAACCTTTGGTAAGAAATGTCATCTCCCCTGCCTTTTGAGGCAATTTTGAGCATGCACTGATGAGTAAACAGGGTAAGTACTAAGAGAATTTGTTGGAACTTGGTTTGGGGACCACATTTGAATTTAGGCAAAAAAATCTAACTTTTGCTGCCAAGGTAGCAAAGTGGCATCGTAAACATTTTTCCTGGGAACTCCTCGAATATCTCTAAATCCACATATTTTGCTTTCTTCCACTACGCAGTGACAAAGTAAAAGAGCAGTGCAAGGGCCATCCCACAGTTGAGAAAGCTTCATTGGCTACTACAATCTTCAAACAACCACGTATAAACACAGTGAAAGAATTTTATTGTTCTGAAATCCTTAGAATACTGAACAAGGTCTTCTTAATTTGGGAAAAAATAGTATTTATAATTGTGTGAAGCTGTACTATGAAAAGAGTTTCAAAAATCTAGAAGCTTTGGTCAATATCCTCAGCTTGATGTTAAGGCTGCTCTGCTCTACTTTGTTTTAAAAAGTCATTTGCAGCACATGCTGTTTGGCAAATAGAGACATTGTTTTGTGTGTTACATTCTTGTACACTTTTTTAAGCAGCAGGGATCTCTGGATGTCAGAATGGTCTATAAGCGTAAGTGTTCTTCACTAAGGGCACTGGCATTATTCCAGCCATCTGTTCTATAATAAATTCCATCCAGTATGACTTTTTAAAATCAGTATGCTTTTCACTGTCGTGGTTATACTTGACTGAATATTTTATTTGAAAAGTACCCATCATGAAGTATTGGCCAAATAGCACAAGGTACCATTTTCCTCAAGAAAATTTGGTCTGATTCAGGTTTCATGTTGGTGTAGATGTAAAAATGAAGTTTAATAATAAACTTTTACAGAATTAGGAATGTATTCTGAATTTGTTATGAAGGGGGTAAGAGGAGAGAAAGTGCAAGACAAGCAATCCAAAAGCAATTTAATAATCCCAATGTCTTAGTACAAGTTCATTCAAAAGACAGAATATTTTTTAAGGGGTATAGATTAACATTGTACATGCAGAATTCTGTCTGAGGTGAAAACCTTGTCTTGATCTGCTAAGTATGGCTTCCAGAAGCATGAAGCTGTCTACCTAGGCAGTCCTTGAAAAGTCACTTAGAGAAATTTACCACCTTAACAAGAAAACACACAGGAAAAAGAAATTTAAAGAGAAGACAACTTCTCAGTGGAAATTAAGGCTGATGGAGGGAAAAGAGATGGTGATGAGGATGGTTTATACAGAGTGGGAAGGGCAGGAGAAATGAAATTGAGGTGCTACAGTTTTTCACGTTTGTCCCTCCTGGGCTCGTAACAAGAGGTATTTGCCCCTAGAAGACAGGTTTAAAAAGCTTGCTGGCATACTTTAATACTTCTTAAAGCATTATCATCCTTCCTTGCACAACAGTTACAATTTCAAAAACAGAAGAAAACATAAGATAAATTCAGTTCTCTGATGGAATTTCTATTAGTTTAGATCATATGGATAAAATATAGTGCGGTCAATGGTACCTAAAACTTGCATTTACTTCATACATGCATTTCCCATATTTCTTAATTTCTTACATTGTTTTTCCTGATACATTATTTTCCCTAAAATAATACTCTAAGTATGCAAAGGTACGATGGATAGCTGAAGAGGAAAGACGATGAATTAGTGGCATCATTGAGGGCAAGTCTGCAAGACTGCAAGGGAGTTTAATAGCTATCATTTTTTTTCTGATCTCCTTGATGCCCACAGTATACCTTCATATGCACTTCAGTGCATACGTAACTCAGAACCACCAGAGTGTAATCTTGTGTTTTCCTCAGGTCTTTGCTGGGAGCCCTGGGAGAGGGGACATACAGAGTATATATGAAGACTGTGGGTTGTCATTACTACCTGGACTTTTTGCTGGACAATCAGGTTATAAAGAACGGGACAAGGATCAAGGCTATTGTGACAGTGGTGGTATAAGGACAGTGATTTAACTGACCTCCCCATCACTACAGTTGGTCAGATTTAATGTCTACATATCAATCCTTGTGCTTCAGGTCAGAAAAGTCATATTGAAATGCCTGGGTTTCATGGAGGTAGCAGTGTGTCACAAAGAAATCTAGGCTGTAAGTGTCAATGCAGCAACAGGCTCAAGGATGTTTCAAATAATCTTCTTGCTTGCTAAAGCAGTGAGTTAGACCTGCTTTAGAAAACTCAGAAATGGGGATTAGGGATGTTTTGGTTACCCTTTTTTAAACCTATGCAGTAAAAAAAATAAAAAAATTTTATAGATTGGGATTGAGAGGCTATTTCTGAAATGCTCGGCTGAAGGTTTACCAAAGGCTCATTGACACCAAAGTACAATTACACAATGACCTTATTTCAACAGAGATTATAAAAAAAGTGGTCATTTTTATTTTATACAAAGTGTATACCAGGGAAAAACACAATCCTGTGGTCTCAGGAAGAATTCAGAATTGAAAACTGTTTTCATGGTGTGTCATTCCAAACTATTAAGGCTTTTTTTTTCACTGCGAGGTATTTTCTTCATCAGTGAAGGGGAAAAAAAGTTGCAAAATCTGTTGTCTTCAAAAGACAAGCAAGACAACAGGCTTTTTTCTGTTCCCTTTTCAGATGTAAAGCTAATTTTGTTGCTCCGTTTGCTGGAAGAGCAGAGACAATAATATCCACGGTATGAGAATTACAATTATCCTCATTCTTGCAGTTCTGCAAGTAGTTAGAGTGATCTGTATCCAGAGAAGTAACCTATAAAATCCATTCAGAAAATCTTTTTCTAAAAGACCTATTTCAAATCCAGAAACTTCAGTCTGTCAAGAAAAGCACCACAAAATTATCTAATTGTTATGCCACAGATTTCTTTTTATCTCAACTCTTTCATCAGTTTGTGAGTTTGCTTTTTTCTTTTGTTTTTTGACAGTAATGTTTTCAATGTCTTCTTGTCTTTTCTCCTTGAAGAATAATACTCATCTACAGTTTGACCTTTTGCCAAAGAGCTTTGTAGTCTATAACCCTTTTCTCTCCCTGCTACTTTCTCCAGAGTGATAGTTCTCTGGGAAATCTATTGCTTCCTTCCCAGGCTATCAGGACTAATCCAGTCAGGGACCCCCTCTCCTTACTAAGACATATGGAAGGTGCTGCAGGCATTTAAACTGGAATGTGCTTCACCCTATTGACACTCTTGGTTTGGCATGTGGGAATGATCTTTGATTTATCTCATTCAAAGTTCTGCCTCTGGCAGTGGCTTATAACACATGATGGCAAAAAAGAGATCAGACACATGGCAGCTGAACAATTGGGTTATTCTGAGTGAAGCAGGATGAATTGATTCTTTCAACTCGATTGTGTATATTTTTAAAATTATTTTTGTAGTGGGTGCACCTATGACTGCAGCATGCCTGAGAGTCCATTGTTTGGATTTCCTTTTATCAGATACAAGATGCAGGATGAGATTCAAACAGAGCCTGTCCTCCATGCAAGACACAAGGAGTGCAAGATCCTTGACAGAGTATTTTGTGATGACAACATTGGTATGAAAAGCACTTTTAGCCAATTACATTGGATAGATCTAGTTTGGTGAAATTCATCACAGTAGGGAAGTTTAAATAAAGGGTGCATCCAGATTCCTCTTTCTTTATATTTAAAGTTACAAAACTTTATCTGACCAGAACAAAAATGCTTTTAGCTGTCTGTATTTTAAAACATTTTATGGTTTCATACAGCTGCATTTAAAAATATATTCAAAATCAAACTAATAATTTGTGAGCATTGCACAGAGTAATCACATACGGATTTTTCTGATTGCAAATTGAAGGTCGTTTTATGTTTACATGTGAGTCTGATTTTGATTTTGGCTTTTCTTCTGTTATTTAATCTTGTCATTTGGGGCCTTTAGGAGATAACATGGCATCATGTTTTTAAATGTCAGAGCCAGAGGTATTCTATTTCAGTTGGACGTTTTTTGTTTTGTTTTTTTTTTCAGAGATGGGGAGAGATGGGCTTAGGACTTGACTAATTAAAAGCAATTTGTTTTCATGATCTGGATAGAGTGCTTTTGCCAAATGCCTAAGATACCTCTGAGATTCAGGCAGAAATTTGTCGCATCATCCAGGAAATCCTTATCAAAACACAGCTTGGATCTCTGGCGGCACTGAGTGTATCGTTTGATAAGTGAGTCCTATTTTCTTGTCCACACATCAGTCCTTTGTAGCAAAGGGCATTTATTAAGAAACCAGATGGGGAAATATCAGTTATCTTTTGTGCCTTCTGTTTTCTATAAAGGCCAGCAAGACAAGGCAAGCTCAACCAAAATAATTGAAGGCTTCGTAGAAAAAGTCAGGTAAGTCAGGGTGCAATAGATTCACTACAACTCCAGCAGCACCACAGTTCCTGCTTAAAAAAAAGTGGTTTTCATGTAGGTTAGTAAAACAGCTCAAATTTTGAAAAGCCATAGAACTTATTTTTCAACGAAATTTTAATCAATGAAATTACTTGTGCTAATACAAGCTGTTGTGCTATGTATACATGTAACTGGTATAATCCATTTCTGAAGAAAGATTTTTTAAAAATTAAGAGTCTCAGAGGTGCTGAACCACCAGCTGCAGTTTTTATGAACTTCTGCAGAAATTGTCAATAATTATAAATTCCAAAGAAAGTTATCTTTAATCAGAATCATAATCATTAAGAGCAATATTTTTGTCCAATAAATAGCTTCTATAGCAGTAACTCAGGTCTAATGTGTTAAGGTTTGTCCTAGGCTTGTGGCGGGCTGACCTTGGTCAGCTGCCATGTGCTTACCCTGCTGTTCTCACTCCCCTTCCTCAACAGAAGAGGGACAAAAAATGAGATGAAAAAGCTCATGGGCCAAGATAAAGACAGGAAGATCACTCACCAGTTATTATCAAGGAGAAAAGAGACACAATCTGGGGAAAAAAAGCTTAATTTATTGCCAATTAAACTAGATTTGGATGGTGGGAAACAAAAATTAAACACTTTCCCCCCCACACACACTTTTTTTCCTGACTCAACATTACTTCTTCATTCCCAGCTTCTCTACCTCCACCCTGACTAGCACAGGGGGATGAGGAATGTGGGCTTAGGGTCAGTCCTTGACAGACCCCACTCCTGCCTTATGTTGTTTCCCTGCTCCAGCCTGGTCTCTTGAGGGACTGCAGGGAACTCTGGCCAAGTACATGGAACACCTCCTCTTCCTCCCCTCCATCCTGGAACTCGTGGGGCATGTTTCTTACACTTTTTTCATGTCATTCATTGTTTATGAGCAGTGTTCTGCCCATCTTTACACATGCTTTCCCCGAGACACCACTATCGTGTCTGGGGTGCTCAGCTGTGCCCTGAGATGGGTATGTTGGAGCCAGCTGGAACTGGCCATCTGGCACAGGGAATTCCCTCAGTGCCTGGGCACACATACCCAGCATAGGTTTACAAGTAAAATGTGAGTTAATTAACAGTACTAAAATGAAAATAGTATGAGTTAAAGACAGTTTCTTTCATCTGAGCTTTGTTTATGCCTGGGCTTCATACTTCTGATAACTATGAGGCTTTTAATTTTTCACTAATGATACATTTCTTAATGTATAGGGTCAAATTAAAGAAATAAAAAGGTAATCAAAAAAACCTGAGGAGGTTTCTTATAAAAATCCTTCTGAGAAAAGTATGAGGAAAGTGAACAGTACTAGTTTAATATGACTTCTATTTTTTTGAGATAGTTTCTGCTATATACATGCATGGAATTACAATAGTTTAATCAGATTTAGTAATGAAATGCTGCCCTAGCAGGTATTGCACAGTCATACAAACCTATGTTAGGCAATATCCCATAAAACAAGCTCTGGAAGGACGATTTTACACAGTGCCACCAGTGAAGGGCAGAGCAAGAACCACAGTGACATGTAGGAACAGCACAAGTTAAGAAACACATTGAAAATGAAAAATATCACATTAACACACACCACCACATCATACATCTTTCTATATCTTAACACTATCTCAAATATTTGAGAAATAAAGAGGTAATAATATTTTTCTACAGCATGTTTGCATTGTTTCACATTATTTTGACTATGTTTAGATATCTGATGATGTTATCCCTAAGACAGTATTATTAGGTTTCCTGCTATGGCAATCATAATATCTAGGTACAAGTAGAATTGTTTTCCACATTGCCTACATTAATGAACCACAGAGATAAGAAGTGCAGATTTTTAAGCCCATATTATAAATGTACATAAGTAATCTTTTTTGCAAATACCATTAGTCTAGTTTAGCTCACATCGATGCTTGCTGTCTTTAAATAGTAGGAAAACAAGGTTGATTTCCTACTTTGCTACTTTCTGTGTCCAGATCTGTCTTGTTTTCAATCAGTACCTGTGGTATCACTGCTGCTTTCCAAGGCAATGAAACTGTCATATCATTGCTATAGTAATGCAGTTTATCTATAGAATTCTGATACCAATCGACTGCATACTGCTTGTATTTTCTATTATCTCTAGTCACTTCCCTTTGTGGATTCACAAGAAGCAAGTGCTGTAATTGTGGTTTGGAGGTCTCTTAAGAGTAATCTTTTTTATTTTAATTTTTTGTTCTTCTAAGAAGATATGTATTGTGTAGTATAATGTATTTTTACAAAGTAAAGGAGACTAGAACTCATAGTTACCTACATCTCAAGGAAACTGTGCAAAGTCCTAGGAAACTCTCTTATCCAACCTATTTGCCATCATCGTTAGCACAAAAATAAATTAACGTTCATTCATGTTCTGTGGCCCAAAGCAAACAGATTACTAGTTTAGGTATGGAAAACTTCAAATTTTAGATTACTTGTCCAGGAAGACTTACAAAGATGGTTATCTACAAAGTCTTGTGTGCCTTGTCCACCACTCATTATTTCTGTTATGTCTGCTCTTTTCAAAGCAGAACTTGAATTTCTTATGTCTAGAGACAGCTATTCATCAGTACCCAAAATTGCTGCATTTTCCCACTTGTGCCAAATTCACCTTCTCTTTTATAACTTAATAAGGTGTAGCTTTTTTACTGGCCAACAGTTGTTGGCAGGTGGCTGATGAAGCCTGCAGTTGAGTTTTCCATCTGCCATTCTATTCTTCCTATCTAGGCTTCATAGGGTATATATTTTCTCCTCAAACATTACCCTTTAAGCCTGCAAAAGACTTTTTCTGTCTTGTGCTCAAGTTTGCATGATGTGGCACTAATCTGCCATTTCTGAGTGTATTTTTTCATTTGAAAACAGACTTATGGATTTGTTCTTATTACAGTGACGGTATTGAGTGGGGGTGTATCCTGTAAGAGTTACCAGATATGTCACCTCTTGGGGCTATACTAGCTAATGTTCATCCCATTAAGGGGCTAATTAAAACAAGGAAGTGTTCATATTCTGGATGGTTTTAAAGCATCAGGAACACCATCAACTTATTGTTAATGTAGCTTACAGTCTTACATTTTTTCATGGCATACATTATTAGGTAATAATGCAAATAACAGATGTTTATTAGAAATGGATAGATGGCTCTAGTCAGGTTCTTGATAACAAAAGGAAAGTGGTACCTAACAGGTCTCTTCAGTGCAAGCACAGGCGGTGTACTTCACTGGTTAGGGCTCTCAGCAGGACTGAGCAGGTCAGCTATTCTCCAAGATGGAGTATTCAGCTGGGTGAATTTTGGTAGATCTCTATCTGACTTGTACTTCAAGTCCTTATTTTTAAAATTGAGATAGTGGTGTTTCATTCTTTTTCACAACAGTCTTTGGACAAAAGGCACAGTAGCAGAATTCCAAATTTATTTAATTTTTTTTTAGGCTTGCTAATGACTACAGAGGATCTGAACACTTGAAGAGGAGTAGCTGAGTAGGATCAGCACAGCAATACCTATCCCAGGATAGACAAAAGTTACCCATCCTAAGGGAAGAATAAATCCAAACACGGCTCTGATTTCTTGTTTGTCTCTTTCTCATTTTATCCACAAATGCTTGACTTGTACCTCAGCTTTCCCCACCCTCTTTGCCCCACTGTATCTTGACATCTAAGTGGAGTCTTTTAAAGTATTTTTCAAAAGTTTTGAATTCATGCTTTTCAACATCAAGGTTATGGACGTGTGTAATAAAATGAAAATGAAAACAAACAGATAAGGAATTTTAAATAAAGGAAGTGATTTTATGCTCTCCTAATTCTTGGTCTTTCACACTAGGCATTAGGGAGCAGCTTTCTACAGGACCTGAAAGAGATTACTCTCCTACAGAGTTACTGAAAAGTAAATGGGGGATGTCTCCAAAATGATCATGTTTAAAAGTCATTTTATAAATAAGTTTAGGCAATATGATTTTAGATCATATTGGTTTTGTTCCAGACCCGGTTTAAATCTTAACACGTCAAACTTCAAAAGTCTGAAGGCATAATATTCTGTGATTTAAGCGTAAGTATACGTATTCTTGTATGCTGTCAATGGGCATAATTTTAATAAGATTTGAGATTTTACAGTCATGTCATTGCAATCTAAATTGAAAAAAAAAACTCAACCCCAAAAACAAACCCGAAACCTGTTTCAAATGGCAGATAAAAAGCCATATTAGATGAGAACAAAAGATCACCTTAGCACAGGAACTGGCCTCAAGCAGCAGTCAGGTGCAGTTGTCTAGTGAACAGTGCAGGACCCTGTAGAGGATGGTCATTCCTTCAATTTGCCTTCTCAGCTTTCAGTAAGTAGTAATTATGAGACTTCTTAAACTAAAGGCTGTGGCAAGACCATAATTTTTATCTGCTATCAATGGACTAATTTTCCATGAAATTATCTGAATTTTTTCTGTCTAAAACACAAAAGCCTGTGGAAATATATTTCCCAGTTTCATTATTCACTCTGTGGAAATATATTCCTTTTTTTTTTTCTTTTCTGTTTTTCTCACTTCATTGCAGCCAGCTGTCTCTATGGCCAGAGCTAGAAAAAGTAATAAAACTTGTTCCGTACTTATTTACTTTATGTAATCCTTGATTTTAAAGAGTGTTTCATATCCCTGTGCAGCTCTCTATTTAGTGACTTTAAGAGTCCTAATTGGTTTAGTCTGTACTCAGTAGAAATGTTCCACTGTTTTCATAATCCCTGTTATATTTGTTTGTACTTTTCCAGCTTTACTGCGTGTGTTGCTGCAGGTATGGTACTCTCTTCAATAGTGCAGTTTTCTGTTTAATTGCCCACTTTTTCCTAATGTTTTCTGCATTTGGATTTTGTTTATCATCAAGCTGATGTTTTATGCGAATTATCTGGAATAATTTTATAATTTCCTGAGTAGTAATAATTACTTTAGAACCATTCACTGTGTATGTTTAATAATTTTTCCCAAGGAGGTACATAATTTTGTATTTATCAGGACTTTATTTCATCTGCCATTTTGATGCCTAGTCACTCAGTGCTCTAATATCCTTTGCAACAGTATGCTGGTGATTTCAATATTGTCTACCTTGCAAATTTGGATAATCATCAAATTTCAGCACTTCCTCACACAACCTCCTCTTACAACATGTTTTCTTCAAGCTGAAGTTTTATGAAATAATTTATATTGACAAAGTTCAGTCACTGATTCTTAACATCTTTTAGCAAAAGCAGTATCAATTCTCCCACAGCTAATTATGTCCATCAGAATTTTTTCCCAGTCTAACCTAATTGTAATCTTCAATACAGGACAAGAAGAAACTGTTGACTAGCATTCAACACAAAAGAAAACATTCAGAAATATTTAAATAAGATAGGAAATTAATAATTGAAAAAAGTCTATGAAATCCACAGTTCCAAGTGTCTTCATTTTGAGACCTGGATTTAAGTACTGCCTGTTACTCCCTGAAATTAAAAGATTTTGTCTTAATCTCAAGAGTTATCTGTGGCAGTCCCTGGAACAGGATACAGTGTTGCAGTCTATTCCTGGAAAATCATATGTATCAATTACTTTAGTAGTAATTATGGCTCCTCTAGATTAAATGGATGGATGGATCAGATTCAGTTTGTCTCACCTGGGTACCTGCTCTTAGATCAGAACTGCTTCTGGAGGCCTTCAGAGACATACATTTTCATTTGGTATACCAGAAATTTGGTGGGTTCAATACCAAAAAAGGAAAATGGAAGTTAAGAGTCTTAAATTAGGTAGATCGGACCTCAGCTCTGCTTTCTAAATAGAAGTTATGACTGGGAGGGGCCAGTGCCTTCTTTCCTAGGATAGTGTCATTACAAGAGGAAGGTCTGTTGTCTGTTTGCTTAGTTCAAAGGGTTTTTTATCCATGTGTGAGGTGAAACCTTCTAGGCAGAGGATGAAGGAAGAGACTTGCAGTTTAGCAGTGTTCATCATAGCAGGGAAGACAGTTCCACCTGGAGAAAGGCAGCTATGCAGGAATCAATGGTTCCTACCTGATCTTCTCACAAAGCGAGAACATGAACATCACTTTAAAAATATTATCAAAGCTGACAACCTTTGTCAGCTCTCGGCAGAAATCTGAGAAATCTACTGGCACTTTGGTTAGTTTTCCAGACTACAAGGCTGTCTTTATCCTGAAGTGTTATTTTTTGGCATGATTTTCTTTGTAGTGAGAGATGTAGGAAAATTAGATGACTCTTGGTTTTCTTCATATTTTCCGAGATGTGCACAAGCTTTATCTATTCCTTCTTCTCCCCAGTGTAGAATTACCTGTCAATAGCAGATATGGGCATTGATACTTTCTTTCCTTGGTTGAGGTAACAGAACAGCAGGGGTGAAAGACTCTGATTCTGCTTAGAAAAAGGCAGTTCTCACTAAGCTACATTCCTTTTTCACCTAACTGCATTGTTTGCCAGGGAGGTCAGTTTCCCATATCTTCATTGTAAGTGGACTTCTAATCAGTATGTCATCAACCTAGAAATAAACCACAGGATAAGGCATTACCACAGTCAAAACAGTGCCATGCAGCACAAAGCAGGAATCAGCAGGTGTGGCATTCATTGCATAAAGGTATGCTGTGGCTTTAGCAGAGCAGCAGTGTGCAGAATATTATCAGATAATCATTTTCTTGAGATAAAAGTACTCTCTGGAGAGGTCACCTATACTACTAAGAAATGCTCAGGCATTTGGTGTTATATGAATATTATTTTTTCCAATTGTTTCATTAATGACAGGAGTCCACTTTGAAAAAGACATTGTAGTTACCCTCAAATAATTGTATTCAAATCTGCTGTCTAGCAAGGGTTAGAAAGTCAGTAGACATGCATCATTTAAATCACTGACTAATATGTTTATAGGAAGAAGGCTCCACAGTTAGATTTTCTTTACAATTTTCTGTAAGGTATCATGATCTGAAATTAAATTGAACACTGTTAGCCTTCCTCTCCTAGTGTAATCCACACAAAATTGGTCAAAACCAATTATAAACTGCTCCTTTTTTGACAGCTTATGATTGGATAGAGAATTGTTTTTTTGTAAATTCGAGGAGGATATTTACTGACAAGACAGAGCATTTAAAAGGCTAGGTTTAAACAGGTAACCTAAAATTGTCAGGTGATTTTTTGTGGTTTTTTTGGTTCTGGTGTTTTTTTGGTGGTTTTTTTTTTTTTTTTTGGTGGGTTTGTTGTTTGGTTTTTTTTCTAGGCATTGTAGAACTGTAGAAGACTCTGGCTCAGGCAATATAATTTGCCTTTCATAGTCTATCACAAGGCTCATGATTATTTCTTATAACAAAATATTCAGTGCAACAGATTAGTAAATTCTGCTATGTTGGTTGGGCTGCATTCCAGTTCCTGCCTGAGTGACGCTGGCTGCCTGCAGCACTGCCAGCACAATAATTATTGCTGCGTTTTCTGGACCTCGTGAAACCAGCAAGGTGATCACCCCCTTGGAACAGCTGGGGATATGAAGGATGGAAAAGTGCAAAGACATTGCTGCAACTCTGTGTTTTCTTGCCAGCAAGTGCCACTTGAATGATGATGGCTATTGGCAGGGGTAGGCCTCTGCTGGAGGAGAGCTTGCAGCAGTTCTAGATTATAGCTTTTGCTCATTCCAAGGGGAATTGCTGTGGGCACTGAATTAACAAAAGCAAATTTGAAGGTGGGGAAAACAAAGATTTGAAGGCAACTGTAGAAGGGGGGGAAATGATAATTTTTGACAATGAAGCAAATTTTGGTTTACTATATGTGAATGGTTCCCTTATGAAACAAAAAACTTCCACAAACATCATAGTGTCAGCCATGCAGGTTTGTTAGGCAGCCTTCTCCAGCCTTCCTCACAAAATTAAGGTACCAACTGGTGGCAGCCAATGGATGTCATTCTTGTTCCAATACAGAGAATTATACTACTATTTATCAGTACTTTCCCACATGAAGTACAGAAGCACAGTTAAAAAAGTCTTATTTTAGATATTTAGCAATATTGTCATCTTCAAAATATCTGCCAAGAAACTGCTGCTGTGCTTGAGTGCCTAGTATGGATAAACAAATGTGTTTAATCCAGCACATAGCACTAACCTTCACACAAAATAAACATCCAGTAAAAATTAGAGTTTAGTCTCAAATTAGTTGATGCAAATTATCTCCATGTAAATCACAGAAACTATTGACTGCAGTAAATATTTATGCAAATAAGCAGGCCAGTTATATCCAGCTTTAGTATCTCTGCTTCTTTTCGGGTGCCTCTCTTTTGTTTGGAAGTTTTATTTTTGATCCAATTATATTTTTTCTGGACAATCTAGTTACATGGAAGTGGACATTTTGACACCATTCTCATCACTAGTGGCACCTATTAGCGATATATAATATAGCAAGCATTCATCTTGTGTGTTTAGTCTTTTGTCACAGCTTTGTATCTATCCTTTTCATTGTCCCTCACATTTTAACTTTTCAGTATAATAGACTGGGAGTAGAGCTTTGTGATTAACTGACTCTTAAATTGGAACTTTGTTATAGTTGTCTTTTTTTTCTGTATTTGTTACCTTGCAGGTTGATAAAGCTTGAATGCAAACAGATAATATTTCAGAAACAATATACTTAAGAGAAGGAAATATTTGTATCCGTAGATGAATTGGCATACTAAAAAGAATTCAACACATGGAGTACATACATTAGTCATTGCAGACTAGCTTTTTTTATTCATTACATTTGTCATCAGGGCTAGGGAAAAGGAATGGTCAATCTGCTTCTTAATTTTATTATAGCTTTAGTGTTGGAAAAGGCAAGAGAATGAGACTGTACTGCTTACTTGTATTACGGAGGCTGTGCTTTCCAGAAGCAGGTGATAGGTTTTGGTATTTTTCCAAAACAGAAAGCTTAAGGTCCCACTCATTTAAACATATTGTTTCATAAAATCAGAAAAAAACCTTTGTGTTTTCCTTGAAATGTTTGATGGGGGCAGTGTCTGACTGACTCACTCTAACTGTCCATAGGGCTTGGAGTGGGGAACCCTGCCCTGACTGCCCAATGACCTGGAGTTTTCCTGTAATGACTGTGACAACACAGAGTGCTTCATATGTTGCCTTTTTTTCTTATAATCACGTTCCAATGCAAATTGAATACAAATGGTGAAATATTGAAATTGCTGCAATTTGGCTAGCTCTAATCAACAATTCTTGAGTTGAATCAACGGTCTTGAACTAGCCTATGAAAATACCACATTTTCTTTATGAAAAAAAAAAAGAAAGAAAAAAAACCTACTTGACACTTTGGATAGAAATTTATGTTTGTGGAACTACGTTGTAGGCAATGATCGGTGTTCCCCAGCTGCCATTGAATTTAAAGGCACTGGAGCTGGGAACTGGGAACACCAGATATCTGGAAGATGAGGTCTGAGACCTTGTGCTTGTCCCTGGGCATCTGATGTAGAGACCAGATGACAAGTCTGTCTCTAAGGTAGCCATGTTGCAGAGAAGATGCTTTGCTTCCTTCAGCAGTACTTGGAGTTCCCTAAGGACGGATGGCTTTATACATGGGTAATAGGCAAATTTTAACAGGTAGAAACTTTTCTGTCTATAACTGATGTCAATTATCTTTCTTCCATGAAGTGATCTGCATAGTTTAAATATCAGTTTTTAAGTTGTGCCAAGGCATGAAAATGGAGCAGGTGTTTCACATATTCTGTATAGGAATAATGACTATTCAAGCAGAAGCATTTTAAGACCGAGCTTTCTGTAAGGTCAGATAAAGACATCATCCTGTTTATCCAGGTTTAGTTGTGGGATGAGAGACTACAAAGCCCTCTGTGCCTTGCAGTTCTCACATGGATTAGTTGTCATTCTTTCTCTTACTTTGTATTCAGCATATTCTTATATGCCTGAATACAAGTAAAACCACCATAGTGACTCTGAATTGGCTAATTTTCGCTTGATGCAGTTCTCTGATTCCAAATGCCCAGTTCTTATTATTACAAGGCTCAGTCCTGATGAGATAATGAGTGATCCCTGCCAACACCAACTCAAAACTATTTGGCTAATGAGGTTTCTTCCAGGTGTGCCTTTCCTGCTGAGGAGTAGGGACTAATTTTTTTCTGTTGTTATAAGGTAATTTTTTTCAGGTTTTAAGCCAGATTCTATTTTGGGCTGAGGAAACATACACAGAAGATAGTTTCACTACCTGAAGATACCCTAGATGCATCCTTGTGTCAGTTCCATAACTGCATTATCACGTCTTTGTTGATTTTACAAATGTAATGTAATGTAATGTGAATCACTGTATAGAAACTAGTTGTATCTTTGTGAATGAAATCAAGACCTATTTTATTGTTAAATATTTCCATAAAGACAGAAACAATTTGAAACTATTTGATGAAGCTAATCTTTCTAAATGCTCTCTGAATGTTAGATTTTGCCTTCAGGCTTTACTGCAGGCAAATTCATATTATTCAATTATAAGTTATTATTAAATCTTAATTCAAAAGTATTTTTACATTCAGAATTGGTTCAAACTTTCTCATTAGTGTCAGTAAATTTGAATTTTGCCACCTTAAAGGCATGGGTGCCAGTGCTTCAATGTTCTTGCTAGAAGAAGGATGTAAAGGATTGAGAGAGGCAGGGAGGGAAGGAGAGAGGAATAAGGGTAGGGCAGAGGGGTGGGAGGGAGCTGCTAAGAGATCAGTCTACATCTTCCCATTGTCAATGGCAGAAGGGATGAATATTGGGTTGAGTATGTTGGCAGTGTTTAAATTTATTCCCACTGGTGGTCACTAACCCTCCTTTGGCCATCATCCCTCCTTTGGCCACAGTCAGAGCTAGCCTGCTTGCTACACCCCCTAGCTGGAACTTGGCAGCTGAGTATTTTGTGTCATAAAATTATCTTGGGTTTAAGGTAAAAATGAACCTCATAACTTGAGGTTTATAAATGTATCTGTTTGAGAGCGAACCACTTTTATGAACATCTTACGGTTTTTAGTGGAGTGAAAATATGTCTTATTAAAATAGTGCACAAATTGTTATTACATGCGTTCATGAACATGAAATAAAACACTTAAAGCTTTTAGCACCTCTTGCTTAAGTTCATCCTGTAGCTGAGCTACTAACTTCTTGGTAGTCTTAAGAAGTAAATAGAACAGTTTACATGAGACTGATTTTTCAAATTTTCTTTCAGACATGCAAAATGATGTGGTTCTGACATATCTCTAAGTCTTGCCACTGATGGGCAGCCAGAAACAAGAAACTCTGTTGTCTTAAAGCATACACACATGTGCACACACACACACACACACACACACATATATAAAATTTGCTGTAAGATGATGATAAGACTTGTGATCTAAATTGTAGCATGAACTTAAGACTCTAACGCATTTAAGCAAGTCTTTGGAGTCAAGTGTGCAATTGTATACAAAGCTTTGCTCTGAAGACGAATGAACTGTAATACTCTGCTGTTTTCAAGAGTATTGAAATCTACTTATACTTCACAAAATCTGAATTTAGTTGCTGTTTTAAGTTATTAGCAAAAGTGAGTTTGGTCTTGTACAGTAAAAACTATAGCCGTCTGAGGCACAATTATCTCTACAGTGCTTTATAGCTATGTAAAAATATCACCATGACTTCTACTATTTGCTACAGATTTCAAAAGTTTGTGTGTCTTAAATGCAACTCTTATTTAATTATGTTTTTTCATTATTCTAGCAATATGGTTCCTGTAAAGTTATTCTAAAAATTTTAGGAAGCATTATTAAAAATACCAAATAATTTATTTTTAGATTAGAGACTTCCCCCATTTTTTTCTATCAGTTATCTTTTTCATGAATATTGGTGTACAGAAGTTGTGTGGGAAAGTATTCTGCAAGATTAGAACTTGTTGATCTAGCATTTTGCCATCATTTTCCTCTTTTTTGCTGCCTGCTCACTCATCATGTGATTCTTTCAGGGACGTAGTTGGATTTTGCTACTGAGTCATTGGATCTGCATGTATTCATGATGAAGCCTAAATGTATATAAATCATGAATACAATACCCTAAATATATGTTTAATGCACAGTAAATATTTTTTATTTAACCCAACTGTCAACTTCACCAGCTTTGGTTTGGCTAGACTCTTTCTGATTTTCATATAATGAGTAATAATAACTGAAGTGTTATTTAGATAACAACTCTGCTTCTCACTACTACATAAAAAAACCCTACTGTAGAAAACTTGTATTTACCATTTTTTTTGTTATTGCTATGTTTAGTTAGGGAAGGCAGCAGCTGAGACTTAGAATGTACTCTGTACCTGTGGAGAGCCCTGTTGTCCTTAGTAGGTCACAGCAGAAATCCACTTACACACAATACGATGCAGTAATGTGGTCCTACACAGGATTTTTAAAAACTATGATTACCTTGTTATCAAGTGTGGTGAAGGCCTATTCCGTCTCTCAGCAGCATCCAACGGATTAAGGACAGGGGTTCCGTATTTTATATGTGATTCCTTTAAGGAACCAAAGGACAAGTGAAAACTAATTCCTTCTGGATTTTAACTTGAATTACCTGTGCTTGGGATAGTTTTTATTAGATGTGCTGAGAACACGATTGTGTCCACAGCTCTTCACAGAACTTCATTTTAGTTTTGCCTTTCTTCTTACCAAAAAAAAAAAAAATCAATTTTTTTTCCTCCTGCTGTCTAGCAGTAAACAGCTGGACTCACATGCACACCTGCAGATGTGTATGTGTATTTTGTATAGATTTGACTTTCAAAATGTTAATCTGTTTTTCTGCTGGGTGACTGTGGAGAATTTGTTGAGTAACTGGGCCCTCTATCTTAGGATACTATCTAAAATTTTGATGAAAAATTAAATTAACCTCTCTAAGGAATGGGCCAAATATATGCATTCTGCTTCAAAATGATGGAAGTGCTGGTGGAGGGTTAGCTGGAGACATTATATGTGGTGCAGGCAGACTTTAGCATTAGAAATCTTTCATAAACCAAAGGCCAAAAATACTTGTGTTTATTTGGTACTTTTTAACTTTCTATGCCATAGAATCAAGAGCTGAAAGTCATTAAACACCTTAAAAACTAACTTAAAAACACAAGCAAATTATTAGATGCTGTGGTCATCTGATGCAACACAGTTTTTCTGAGGGGACCTAATGAGTTAATGTTAGGGCTTAATTTCTTTATCTCATTCTTAGCCTGCACCAGTCAATGATATAAACCACAGTTGTTTAATTCTCCTACAATGCAATTTAAGATAATACTCTTTTCTTCCTTTAGAGTGAATGAGAACCTGTTACCATCACTCAGCTGTGAGTCCATCAGTTCAGTGGGACCTGCCCCAAGCCCCAGCATGCTGAGTGCCTCTGTGCAATGTTTGCTGCCCAAGGGCCATGGCTGGCTGGAGCTGTACAGACTCACTTGTGTGTGTATGCCCATGTGCACTGTAATTTATATCAGTGCAGAGTTTAGATTCTGTATCATGGTTGAGTTTTTCACAAGGAGCTTTCTGAGCAAAGACACTTAATCATTTTCCATTTTGGAGTTTGTATTATAAATCATCTTTTGACTGGTTTCTCCTTTGTAGTTCCTGTCTGGAATTCTAGTCCAATCATATACTTAAAGAATCATCTCCAAATGGTTTGGTCCCTCAAAGTCAGTAACACTGTTGAGCTATTAACGACCAGCCTCTGACAAGAATTTGGAAATAGTTTCAGCTATTCCAACTTGACAGTATATGAGTTGCTTTTATTTTGTATTTGTTTTTAAAACAGTTAGCGGAAGTCTGGGAAAAAATAATGTATTAGTAAAATGGTTCCCTTTAAATAGGCTATTCTATAATTTTATCAGTGAATACATAAAATAATCTATGATATTTTATTTATTTGGGAGCCTAAGAAGACAATGTTTTGTGTGTTTATTTTCTAACATTAGGAACTGACTGTCCATAACCTTACATTTTGGGTTCACCTCATTATTAAAATGGAGTTGAATTAAAACATATTTTTCTTTTCTAACCGTACTATACTTTTTCATCCAAAGGACCCATTTTTCCTCTTTCCCATTCTTATTTTAAACTCTTGTTTCCAAAAGAATCATGGAATCATAGAGTAGTTTGGGTTGGAAGGGACCTTGAAGATTATCTAGTTCCAACATTGTTATCAGGGTGGGACACCTTACACTAGGCCAGGTTGCTCAGAGCCTCGTCCAACCCAGCCTAGAAGACCTGTGGGGATGGATGGTCCACAACCTCTTTGGGCAATCTATTCCAGTGCCTCACCAGCCTCACTGTAAAGAATTTCTTCCTAATGTATAATCTAAACCTACCTACCTTCAGCTTAAGACCATTTCCCCTTGTCCTGTCATTACATGCCCTTTCAAAAAGTCCCTCACTAGACTTCTTGTAAGCCCTCTTTAGGTACTGGAAGGCTGCTGTAAGGTATCCCTGAAGCCTTCTTTTCTCCAGGCAGAACAGCCTCAACTCTCGCAACCTGTCTTCACAGGAGAGGTGCTCCAGCCCTCTGATCAACTTAGTGGCCTTCAATATCTTTCTTGTGCTGAGGACCACAGAGCCAGATGCAGTATTCCAGTTGGGATCTCACAAGAGCAGAGTAGAGGGGAGGAATCACCTCCCTTGACCTACCAGCTGATCATGCTTCTTTTGATACAGCCCAGGATACAGTTGGCTTTCTGGGCTGCAAGTGCACATTGCCAGGTCATGTTGAGCTTCTTGTCCACAAACACTCCCAAGTCCATTTACCCAGGGCTGCTCTCAATCCGTTCTCTGCCGAGCCTGTATTTCTGCTTGGGATTGCCCCAGTCCAGGTGCAGCACCTTGCACTTGGCCTTGTTGAACTTTCTGAGGTTTGCAGAGACCCACCTCTCAAGCCTGTCAAGGTCCCTGTGGATGACATCCCTTCCCTCCGTTGTGTCAGCCGCACCACACAGCTTGGTGTCATCAGCAGACTTGGTGACGGTGTAGGAAATCCCGTTGTCCACGTCAGTGATAGAGATACCAATACGGACAACCTGAGGAAGAAGAAAGAAAACAGACAATTCTATATCTATTCCTTGAGTTTAAAGATTAGTGTTACTTTGTTACTTCTTTCCTTTCTCTCTGTGGTATCATTGAAACATCATTAAACATTTGAAGCTGGTGGGTATGATTTGAAAAAAGAATTGAAGTTTTTTTAACCAAAAACTTTAAGTTTTTGAAGTAAAGGAATGCAGAGCTTTCAAAATCAGGTCTATATTTTCTCTTGCTATGTAAGAAAATCCCTTATGATTCTGACATCTATGGAAGAGGAGGAAGCTACATAATACTGTTTTTAATAACTTTTGTCACTACTTTTTCCTACTTTTCACTTTTCCCCTTCTAGAAACACAGACCAAATGAATTTTTTTTAAGTAACTCATGTAGAAAGTTTGTATTATTTTTGTTTGTGCATTGGTTTTATTGGTTTTATTTTCTTCACACCTTTATCTCTTCAGGAAGTGGGAATAAAGATCTGTCATATATTTTCCATTTGATAAATCCACAATGTATCTTGCTGCAGTAGTCTAATCTTCTACAGAAGAGCAGCTGCATTTCCACAGCATTTCATTTGTGGACAGCCTACCAGAATGCTGCCATTTCACATATCCAGCAGTCCCACACACTTTGAAGTGTGATTCTTTGGAGTGAAATGAGAAAATCTAATCAGTACTAAAAAAATTACTAGTCACCAAAAAAAAAAAAAAGGCACATTGATTTGTAGAAATAAAAGATTCTTACAGAATATCCATTTATCCAACAGTCCCATAAACAAGTTTTACTGGAACTGCATCTTTCACCTTTCACCAAGCAAAACAAACCAAAACAAAACGTCGATACATGATACTGCAGTTTCCTTTTAACCTTTTAACAGTTGTAGCAGGGATATGAGTTTTTCTACTTTTCATATAATTAACTAGCATGCTGCAATTTTCCTCCATAATTGGGATACTTAACTGTATGATCTCCTGCTGTTTTAATGATTTGCATCTTCCCGTGTATTGTTTTTTTCTTGCTGAATCTCTACTGTTATTACACTAGAAGCTTGTATAGTCTATGTTCCTTTTGCTCCTGCTTTACTATTCTCATTTCCTCTTTGTTTAGCTGATGAAAATAAGAGCTAAGAGTGAGCATTTTCCCTTTGTTACCTGTTTAACAGCACTTATGGTATTACAGGTTTTTTGCTAATATGCTTAACAGACTTCACACTGACCTACATAATACTGCTTTATGACAGATGTTGGCCTTTTTTATATATATATATCTGTAGTCAAGGAAATATTTCTTAATGATAAACTTAGAAGCACTGGCAGTTTGAGTTTTCATGAAGTTTCTAATACAGCTTGATCTTCCTTTTATTTCTTCATCACATTGTCACTGTTAGACATGTCTTGGGATTCTGGGAAATCTTCTATGATGTTCCTCTGCTGCGGAGAGTGGTAGGATAGCAAAAATCAGTTCATAAAGATTTTCGATGAGGTAGGAACAGAATCTCTTTCTGTCAGTAAATATGTAAAATAAAATGGTAGGTAAAATACCAAGACTGGTTATAAGTGGGGTGCATTGTGTGAAAGGGGTCTTTGTTGTAGAAAGAAATTCAATGTTTAACATGAAACCTGAACACTCAAATTTGAAATTACATGGCTGACAAGCTTCCCCAGGATTATTTTGACAGTCTTTCTTTTAAAGTTCAGCATATGCCAGTACATACTATATAATTAACAGTCTTTACATTTGCAATGCTAGTGTAAATGTAGGCTGTCTTTTTAATAGAAAGTTTTCTTAATTTTGAGATGAAAATGTTGCTGTGGTAGTGGACTGTGGCATGAAAATTGAAAAATTCTCCCATAACTATATTGTTGCAAGAACAGTGGTGAACAGTTCTCATTTACTACTCATTTACTACTCATTTACTACTTGATCTCAAAAGATGATATTTTTTAAATGAATGAAGTTGTGACACTTAAACTAATTCAGTTAATCCACAGTGTACCATAAACTCAGTAAACAATCAACTGTCATTTAATGAAATTTAATCAAGAAACAACCTGCTCACTCTTTCTTTTTTTTTTTTTTGTGAGGTGTTCGCATTGTTGTTATTTTAATTATTATTGTTAATAATTATCAGTATCATTCTCTTTCTTTTATTTCTATTATTCTTCACATTTTCATAAAACTCATCTATTCACCATTCCGGTTAGTGAAATTTTTGGAATGGTATCAGAGAAACTCCTTAGTCTTTCTATCTAAATTTACCACTAAATTGCCTTCTAATATTAGCATAAATATTATTTTTGTCAAAACATGCCATTCTGCCTATGGGTTGGGCTAGAGTACTGTATTTTGACATAATGTCCAAACATCAGTTAAGGGAAATCTACTAGTGGAATTCTGAAATTATTACTACTGATACTCTTAGAAAGACAGTTTGTCTAGTGTCTGATCTATCTGTTTGTAATGGTATTGCTTGAAAACAGTAATCATCAGCCCCAGATTGTCCCTTGAATAATTTTTTAAATTATTTATCTAGAATCTTGGGGAACAGCTTATACTTCATCTGATGTTTGTGACAGTGGAAGGAGGTAAACTAGAGTCATTATCAGGAGAACCAGGTCAAAAAGTTGTGTTCATTTGGTTACTGACAGAAGAGCTGGGATAGAGGGAAGAGGAAAAAAATCAAAATGCAAGGAAAGGTGGAAGTAAAGAGATAGGACTAGACTAAAGGATGGTGTTGTAAGTGGAAACAATGTAGCTGAGATGTCATAAGCCTCTCACTTATTTTCAGCACCGATACCCTAGAACATTATAGCATTTGCTGTTGTATATAACAAAGTGATTTGTGTTTTTCCTTCTGCAAACATATCATCCTAGTGAACAGTATAGTACCTTGGTAGAATTGCCCATGAGAATATTTTAGCTAACTGAATATAACTTCGTAAACAGTGAGAAATGCAGTTTTCATTAAAACAAGAAGGTGAAACATTGCAAACTCATTTCATTTTATGGCTAACAACTATTTTTTAACTCAGGGTAATTATCTTGAGTATGGGAAGGGGAAATACACTCATATTCATAGTTTTCTGGTTTGTTCTAATCTATTTATGCTTTTATTTTTAATCATAGGTTTCTGTGCTCGAGAGGCAGATATTTGACTTCCTTGGTTATCAGTGGGCACCTATCCTGGCAAATTTTATACATATTATTGTAGTCATACTTGGCTTATTTGGAACCATCCAGTATAGACCTCGTTACATAACAGGAGTAAGTACTGAATTTCATTTGCTTATTCTGATGTGCATGTATAAAACAAACAAACAAACAAAACAGCGCTCCAAATTGTATTGCTCATAAAGCAAATAGAAATCTCATCTTGAATTAATTTTCTTCTGTAACATTTTATATTAACTTATTATGCTTTTGGGACACGTGCAACACAACTGGTAACTACCTACAAAAGCTGAAAGTCAATATGATCTTTAACTGCATGACAATACAAACTTTCAAGAAGTAGAGTCAGTTTAAGAAATTACAACATCCTCACTATTAGAGGAATTTAGAGCTAGAGTAAATGCTAACCATAGCTTTCCTATATACATTGGACCTCCTCAACAGAGCCATGATTTATTATAGTTATTCATTATTGTTATTAACCATTGTTGCTACAGTACCTATCTGTTATCTATATGCCTCCTAGAAGTTATAGTCCAACCTGAAAATGAAATGCGATTGTACAGTAAGAAATAATGAACTGAGGTCTCCAATATGAAAGTAAGAATTTGGACCTTAATTAATATTTTTTATCCATTTCTTTCCTTATTCAGCTACCTCTCATACAAAGACTTAGTATGGCTGTACTTGGGCACAATGCAGTATTAATTTAATCCTCATTTCAGTCTCTGACTTTGTGGGGGTTTTGCCATTTGTAGTTCTATAAAGAAAGAATAACAGCAACTCTTAAAGCCATCATTCAGAACACCTTCTGTTAGAAATAGATTTACATAACAATATTACTGTCAAAATCAACTATTAATTCACTTAAAGGTTGTATACATTTCAGAAACAGACAAGAGTTGAAAAGATTTTCCCATACACAACCATATTTTCATGTCAGATGAAAATTAGGAAATCTTAGAACAATAGAATGATTTGGGTTGAAAGGGAGCTTAAAGATTGTCTGGTTCCAGCCCAGCAGGGATGCCTGCCACTAGACCAAGTTACTCTAAGCCCCATCCAACCTGGTCTTAAACACTTCCAGGAATGAAGCATACACCACTTCTTTGGGCAACATGTTTCAGGTTCTCACCAGCCTACAGCAAAGAATTTTTCCTAGTATCTAATCTAAACCTATTCTCTTTCAGTTTAAAGCCATTACCCCTTGTCTCCAGTAACTCCACTGAATCTGCACCTACTTCTGCAAAGTCTGTTTCTTCTTATCTGTTCCCTCATATACCAGCAGTTACTCAGAATCTAGAAAAATTTCACTTATTCTCTGCTACCATCCATATTGCATTACTTTGATGCTAAGAGAAGTACATTAATATTTTTGTCTGTGTTTCTATTTCTGTGATCTCCTATATGCAGAAAATGTGTGTCCACATGTGCAATGTCTTTATGCATGCACAAAATTTAATGTATTCCAAAAAATTTACCATCAATATTGAAAAATATATTGCAAACCTTAAATATTTCATGTTTCCTTCAAGTTACGACACTGGAGTCATGTGAATGTGAACTAGAGTTTTCTTCCATTTCTGGTACTTTGACGAGTACAAAAAGCTTGAAAATAAATATCCAAAATTCAAATATCAGTTAAAGAAAAAGGGTTAAATGTTCCATCCCAAGACTATTCTGTGGCATAAAACTGATTATAAATATAAAATGCATAGCTGAACTAAACAAGTTAGATTTAAATGGCCTACTACTATGATAAGTGCATTGTGAATGAGGAGGAATACCAGCCTTATAAATTGAGATCATTTGCGTAAGTTTCTGGATAATGTGGTTTGTGCAACACTGTTCTATTAATTTTCATATAAGTCTTTCCCAGAACTCACCTTCACTGTGTAACCCATCTGGCTTTGTGCGTTTGCCTCTCTGCATCCTTTTGGTGAATTGGATAGAACCAATCTAAGATCAAATTGTTTTTCTTGCTCGAAGTTTATAATAGACACTTGAATCTGCCATTTATCACAGACTGCTTAGATAAAAAAACACTGATGACATTTTTATCCTTTATTTAGTTGGATAAACAGAGGAGTGCTTAAATTTTTTTTTCATTTTTATTGCGGTTCTCTTTGGTCATTGAAGGGAGAGAGAAGGGAACTGCACCCTTTTATTTAGTTGTGTTGGGCCCAAAATAAATCAGTGGTGCCATCTGATATCAGGAATAAAGTTATGAGTTCAAAGACAACAAGAAAGACAACAACCTATAAGCCTGCAAGGGTGTAGCTATGAGGTTTTCAGGAGAGTGTGTGTAAATACTCGGAGTTCAATAGATTCTGCAAGGGTCAATCTATCTTGAGTGACTCTACAGAACCCTTAATCCAGTCACATTAGTACCTCAAGTCTAGCTTGCTTCAACAAGACTACAGAAAATTTCCTTTTTATTGTACATGCTTCATAAAGGATATCACAAAAATATTTTCCAGTGGAAGTGAATTATAGGTTAAAGAGAACAGGGAGATTTTAAGGTGAGGTTTAAAGAAATGATTCAGTGGCTTAGGGAGAAGAGGAAATTAGTTTCAGACAGATGGAACACCACAACTGAAAGTGTCTCCTTGAACTTTCAAGAATGTCAGGGAAGTTTAGAAGTGGATGAGGGAAAAAGGTGACTGTGTCTTCTCGGGCACTGGAATATTGTTCAAACTACATGGGGTTCAGTAGTTGTGGTGGACAAAGAGGACAGGAAATTAAAGTCTAATATCATGAAAGTGGTTAATCTTAATATAGATTCAGAAAGAACACATTGATTTTTGATTGTAAACTTAAGCCATAAGCCAATAAATGAGCAATTGATGCAGGAGGTGAAACATCTGTTCTGAGGGTGGGAATAAGTCTTTTCAAAGATATCTTTTCAAAAGATAATAATTAAGCCATTTTTTGGTGAAAACAATTATGACAAAAGGACTGCTTAACAGCACTAATCTGAAACAGAGAATGAGGATTCCAGTAGGAACAAGGATTATCCAGAGTAATAACTGTGATGTAAATGTGGTGGGTTTTAGCATTAAAGTGCCTGAGAGGTTAAGGGTTCTGGAAAGAAGCAAAGTACTTCACCTGGATAGGGCTCCACCTGGAGGCTCAGTTTCTCCCCATTTCTTCTATAGAGGGATTACAGCTATGTTGATATGCTGAGTGCATATTCCATATTCTACTATGGATTATTAGTCACGTGACTAATCTAGTGACCTTCTACAATGGAGTGACTGCATCAGTAGACAGGGGAAGAACTATGGATCTAATCTATCTAGACTTCTGTAAGGCTTGTGATGTGGTCCCCCACAACATTCTGCCTACTAAATTGGAGGAGTGGGTTAGATGGATAAGGAAGTGGCTGGATAGCTTTACCCAGAGAATGAAGTGGGTGGCTCAGTGTCATATTGGAAATCAGTAACAGGTGGTACTGGGATCAATAGTATTTAATATCTGATTTCCAATATAACATTGAACCACCCACTTTACTAGACAGTAAGACTGAATACACTCTCAACAAGTTTGCAGATGACACTAAGCTGACTGATGCACTTGATTAACTGGAAGAAACAGTTGTCGTCCAGAGGGACCTGGACACCATTGAACCTATGTGAACTTCATGAAGTTCAATAAGGTCAAGTGCAGGGTCCTGCCCCTTGGTCAGAGCAATCCTTGATATCAGTACAGACAAATGGATGAATGGATTGAGAGCAGCCCTACAGAGGACTTGTGGGTAGTGGTGAACAAAAATTAAACATAAGCCAGCAATGTGCGCTTACAACCCCAAAAGCCAATTATACCCTGGGCTGCATAAAAAGAAGCGTGAGCAGCAGAAAAAGGAGAGTGATTTTCCCTCTATACTTAACTCTTCTGAGACACCACCTGGATCACTATGTCCAGCTCTGTTGCCCACAGTACAAGAAAGACATGGACCTGTTAGAGCAGGTTCGGAGGAGGGCCATGAAAACAGTCAATGGGATGGAACATCTCTCCTATGAAGACAATCTGAGAGAGTTGGAGTTGATCAGCCTGTAGAAGAGAAGGCTCTGGGAACACCTTATGGCAGCCTTTCAATATATAAGGGGGGCTAATAAGAAAGACAGAGGTCCTTTTACCAGGGCCTGTACTGACAGGACAAGGAACAATAGGTTTAAGCTGAAAAGGGTAGGTTTACGTTGAACATAAAGAAGAAAATGTTTACAATGAGAATGGCAAGACACTGGAATAGATCTACCAGAGTAGCTGGGGATGCCCCATCCTTGGAAGTATTCAAGGCCAGGTTGGATGGGGCTTTGAGGAACGTAATCTAATGAAAAAGATTTTTGCCCATGGCAGGGGACTAAATGACCTTTAAAGATCCCTTCCAGTCTTGTACCTGGTAACATTAAGTCTGGGAGAAAAGGATAGATTATTACTGGTACATGATTAAAAAAAAAAAAGAGAGAGAGAAAGAGGCAATTCCCTTATGTCTGAGCATCATCAGTCTGCCAAACCATTAGGCACTTGAGAGTATAGCTGAGTTAATCCATATCTTTTTAAAGACTAGACATTTTCAATCTCTCAACACACCTA
Organism: Manacus candei; assembly: GCF_025592945.1. Lineage (NCBI taxonomy): Eukaryota > Metazoa > Chordata > Aves > Passeriformes > Pipridae > Manacus > Manacus candei. The sequence goes on along the minus strand of NW_026138082.1, from coordinate 7,384,531 downwards.
GGGGGATCTACTTAATGCCCTATATAAAAAGTAGCCCTGACTCTACCAAATCTGTTTTGGAGTATTTCAGTTGTATATTGTAGTCACAGAATCACGGAATCAACTGGATTGGAAAAGACCTTCTAGATCATCAAGTGCAACCGCTTGATCCAACAGTGCCACGGTTACTAGACCGTGGCACTAAGTGCCACATCCAGTCTCATCTTAAAAACCTCCAGGGACAGTGAATCCACCACCTCCCTGGGCAGCCCATTCCAATGTCCGATTACTCTCTCTGTAAAAAATTTCTTCCTAATATTTAACCTAAACCTCCTCTGGCATAGTTTAAGACCATTTTAATTGGTAATTTATTATCTTCCATTTTTTTAAATGTTTAAAATAGGATGTGAAAATGTGCGGCAGTTCATCTGTCCTATACCAGGGGACTTTCAAACAACTGTAATCATGCCATAGAAAATTGTGAAGCCAAACTATGCTCTCTGAGCTACCTTTCTGAATTTTAAAGATAGTAAGACAGTCTGCAAATAGTGAATGATTTGGCCAGCATTTTTGGTGAGAAAACATTTCAGAAGGCTGTTTTGCTAAATCTTCTTAAGAGAACTAATTTTCAGGTAAACAGATATTTGTAATGAAAGAAAAGGATGCTTATGCTTAACACATAAGTGAGTTCTTGGATTAATTCACCTTATTGACCTAATTCAATTTATTTTCCAGATAATTGTTTTATTTAAAATAAGAAAGTGTGTGTACTCAAGCTCAGTAAAGAAATTGTTAAAAAATATATTTTCACAGAACCACAGAATGGGTCAGGTTGAAAGGGACCACAGTGGAATATGGTCCAACCTCCCTGCTCAAGCAGGGTCATCCTTGAGCATGTTGCACAGGATTGCGTCCAGACAGTTCTTGAATATCTCCAGTGAGGGAGACTCCATGACCTCTCAGGGCAATTTGTTCCTGTGTCCGATCACTCACACAGTAAAGAAGTCCTTCCTCATATTTTACTTCTGCTTTCTCTATAGCTGTTGGGAGAAAAACTTATATGTAAACCCATTTAATAAAAAGGATGATGAAATTAAATTGAATGGTCATTGTACATTCTCATCAGATTGCAAGACACAAAGTTTTTGAAGAAGTTAGACTCCTACCTGAACCTGCTCTCTCTTTTCTTAGGAAGCACTTTTGTATCCATTTTGAGACAAACCATTCAATGTTTCAGCTTAATTGTACTTATGTGATGATTTACTGTATTACAAATAAAATGTAGACATTTATTTATAGAAGGAGGCACACAGTCACACACACTACTTCTGTGCTTTACACAACTTTTCAGAGCAAATGATAATTTGGGAATATAAGCAATAATTTTCTGCATAATCATTTTGAGCTAAGGCCCAATAATGTTATAAGTACAATTAAGTAAATGACCTTGAACATTTTAGTAGCAGCACTGTCTGTTGGTTGTCACAGGAGACTCTGAATCAGGATACTGATTCTGTTTCAAAATGTGCCATTGGCAAAATGTTTTGTTTGTTCAAGTTTGCTCAAGCACACATAATGATAGTCTTCAGTTTGTTCCTTCTTTCAGTGGTTTTTCATGGATAATAATGAATGTGAATGTTTTTTCTGTAGTTCAGAGAATTATAGAACCATAGAATGTGCTGAGTTGGAAGGGACCCCCAAGGATCATTGAGTCCAATTTCTGACCCTGCAAAGGACATCTCAAGAATCACACCATGTGTCTGAGAGTGGTGTCCAAATGCTTCTTGAACTCAGACAGGCTTGGTCCTGTGACCACTTCCCTGGGGAGCCTGTTCCAGTGGTCAACCACCCTCTGTGTGAAAAGCTTTTCCTGATATCCAACCTAAACCTCCCCTGACTCAGCTTCAAGCCATTTCCCTGAGTCCTGTCATTGGTCATGAAGTGAAGAGATCGATACCTGCCCCTCCGCTTCTCTTTGTGAGGATGTTGAAGACTGCAATGAGATCTCTGCTAGGTCTCCTCTTCTCCGGACTGAACAGACAAAGTGACCTCAGCCACTCCTCATACAGCTTCCTCTCCAGACCCTTCACCATCCTCCTGGCCCTCCTTTGGATGGTCTCTAATGGTTTAATGCCTTTTTTATATTGTGGTGCCCAAAACTGCACACAATATTCAACGTGAGGCCACATCAGTGCAGAGCAGAGTGGGACAATCACCTCCCTCGACTGGCTGGCAATGCTTTGCCTGATGCCCCCGAGGACATGATTGGCCCTCCTGGTTGTCAGGGCACACTGATGGTTCATATTCAACTTGCCACCGACCAAGAGCTGTCATGGGTTGACCTTGGCTGGATTCTAGGCACCCACTAGTGTCACTCTGAACTAGGAGAGGTCACACAGGCAAGACAAACTCAACGTGGGGTTAATACTAAAATTTATTACTAACAGGATAAGATCTAAAGAGTGAGAAATAAAACAGTCTTAAACACGCTTTCCACCCACCCCTCCTTCCTTCCATGTTCTCCCTCCTCACCCCGCAGCAGTGCAGGGGGACAAATCCATCCCTCAGGCAACAGGTCTTCCAAATCTACTGTCCTGTAGGTCACTCTTCCATGGGCTGCAGGGGGACAGCCTGCTTCACCATAGTTCTCACCACGGGTTACAGGGGGGGCGCACAGCTCTGAGTCCTTCCCCTGCTCCATGGGGTAACAGTCCTTGATGGACCTTTCCAACGTGGGTCCATCCCTCAGGCACTAGTTTTTCCATATCTACTGTCCCGAGTATCACTTCTCCCTGAGGTGCAAGGGGGAGTCTCTGCACCCCGATAGTCCTTCCTAGGATACAGTCCATCATAGGGTGAGCTGTACTGATGTGGATCCCCCACAGGGCCATGAGTCCTACCCAGGAATAACCTGCTCCAGCGTGGATTTTCCTCTCCATGGGCCACAAGTTTCTCGAAGGACTCCGCTCCATCCTGGGCCTTCCATGGGGGTAAGGCCTTCTTCCATGCATCCATCTGCTCCAGCATAGGCTCAGCTGCACTGCGTCGGGCCACCCCAGCCCTGACCCAGCTCGACTCAGTCGGGGGGGAAGGGAGGGCAGTGCCTGCCAGTAGGGGCCAGTCTACTGCCCTGGCCTAGCCCATGGGGCACCCCCCCAACCTCACCCCTTGCAGTTCACCTTGAGGGCTTTGGCTCCTCGGGCAGGACAGGCTCCAGCATGGGCTGCTCATGAAGCGGGCCCGGGGTCTGCAGGGCTGCACGCCCTGGCCCCAGCCCTGCCCCAGCCGCCCCTTCGCAGGGGCTGCCGCTTGGCTCAACCGGCACTGCCAAGAGCAGCATGGGCAGCTTGTGGGGTGGGCCTGGGGGGCTGTGGGGCCACTCTCCACAGGGCTGCATGCCCTGGCCCCAGCTGCCCCTTTGCAGGGGCCGCCACTGCCTGCTCCAGGCTAGGTGCCGAGAAGCCTGAGCCAGGCTGCTGCCGTGCCACTTCCTCACCCCCCGTGGCAGGGGAGGCGGCAGAGCCACCCAGGAGCTTCAGTTAGCTCTCCCCTGGCTCAAAAATTCTTCTATGCAACTTATTCTTAAATATGTTATCACTGAGGCGTGATTATTGGCTTTCCCTTAGCCAGCAGCAGGAAGCCCCTCCTGTGACCAGATATCATTGGCTTCACTGGGGGGGAAACTTCTAGCAGCTTCTAACTGAAGCCACCCTTTGTAACCCCCCCTGCTACCAAAAAACCCAACCACTTCAACTCACGACAGACCCCCAAGGCCCTTTCCACAGTACTGCTCTCCAGCACTGCTCTCCAACATCTCCTTCCCCATTTTGTACATACATCCAGGGTTGCCCCATCCCAGGTACAGAATCTGGCACTTGCCCTTGTTAAACTTTATTTAGTTGGTGATTGCCCATCTCTCTCATTAGCTGAGGTCTCCCTGCAGGGCCTTCCTGCCCCTGAAGGAGTTGACAGCTCCTCCCAATTTGATGTCTGCAGCAAACGTGCTTAGTATTCCTTTGAACACTGCATCCAAGTCACTTCTGAAGATGTTGAAGAGAACTGGGCCAAGAATGGAGCTGTGTGGAACCTCACTAGTGACTGGATGCAGCCTGATCTTACCCCATTCACTATAACTCTTTGTGCCTGACCCATGAGCCAATTGCTCACCCACTGCACGATGTGTTTATCTAGCTGTGTGCTGAACATTTTGTCCAGTAGGATACTGTGAGAGACAGCATCAAAAGCTTTACTAAGTCCAAAAAGATTACATCTACTGGTTTTCCTAGATCATCTAGATGGGTTACCCTGTCATAGAAGGAAATCGGATTCCACAAGCAGGAATTTCCTTTCGTGAAGCCATGCTGGCTGTAACGGATGACTGCCTTGTCCTCCAGGTGTTTTTCAATACCTCCCAGAATAATCTTCTGCATGATTTTACAAGGAACTGAAGAGAGACTGACAGGCTTGTAGTTTCCTTCTTGTCCTTCTTGAAAATTGGAACAATGTTAGTCAGCTTCCAGTCAACTGGAACCTCCCTGGGTTCCTAAGAGTACTCAAAAATCATTGAGATAGTCTTTGCGATGACATCAGCTAGCCCTGAGGATTCTCAGAGGAATCCCACCAGGCCCCACAGATTTGTAGGGATCCAGCTGGAGCAGCAGATCCCACACAAGTTCAGGGTCCACCACGAGTTGAGCATTCTTACAGTCATGGTCCACCAGCTCAGGGCACTGAGACCCCCTTGGTCTGTCATCCATGTTGAAGACAGAGGCAAAGAATGAATTAAACATCTCTACCTCGTCTATGTCCCTTGTTTACGGCTTCATATCTATATATGCAGTCCTGTATTTCAATGTATCTAGTTAAAAAGTACATTATTTCTAATGCTCAACATAGATTTCTGGTAATTTCCTTTGTAAATTAAGCAACAAAACATTTAGCTATGTAAAAAGTAGATATTATGGAAAGTTCTGCCTACATCTAAATAGAATCATAGAATCATAGAATCAACTGGGTTGGAAAAGACCTCCGAGATCATCAAGTGCAACCCTTGATCCAACACTGCGGTGGTTACTAGACCATGGCACTAAATGCCACATCTAGTCTCATCTTAAAAACCTCCAGGGATGGAGAATCCACAACCTCCTTTGGCAGCCCATTCCAATGCCTGATTACTCTCTCTGTAATGAATTTCTTCCTAATATCCAACCTAAACCTCCCCTGGCAGAGCTTAAGACCATGCCCTCCTGTCTTACTGATAGTTGCTGGAGAAGGGACTAAACCCCACCTGCCTACAACCTCCTTTCAGGTAGTTGTAGAGAGTGATGAGGTGTTCCCTGAGCCTCCTCTTCTCCAGGCTAAACAACCCCAGCTCCCTCAGCCTCTCCTCATAGGACTTGTGTTCGAGTCCTTTCACCAGTCTTGTTGCTCTTCTCTGGACCTGAGAGGTTGTGTCTGATGAAGTTAACTAAGAAATAAAATTGCTAAAAATATAATGCAGCATAGGATTGTATAGAAGTAAGAAAAAACTTTGAAGTTCAAAACGCATGACCAAGTGTATGAGTACAAACAAAAAAAGTACAGACTAAAAATAGAAAACTTAAACGACCAGTAGTAAACTTTGCAGAGCCATGTTTGGAACACTCTTAAAACTCCACATCATAATATGAATTAAGAATATTACAGTACTAGAGAATCCACCTCCAGCCTGAACCTCAAATTGCATTCATGGTTTAATTTTTGTTATGCCAGATAAATTGATGCTAGATGAAACACTAGTATTTTATGGTATAATATTTACTGCACAGAGGCATCTTCTTGAAATGCTTTTCATGCCATGAATAGCAACATGAATTCTCTGTAGCACTTTCCATGGTAAGTATTCAATATTTTTAACATTCTTTTTATTACAGAATTTATACTAAATATTTTGTTTGAAGAATGCTTACTGTTTGTCATAGCTCATCTTCTTAAAAAGTATCCTTTATTTAGTTTTTTGGGGGTTGGTTTTTTTTTCTTTTTATCCTGGTCACCTTTACAGTAGTTCTCTTTCAGATCTCGTCGGGGTTTTCTGAAATATCTCCATGTTCAGAAATACCTGGAGCAAGAGCATCTTATTACAACTTTTTCTCTTAAAAATTGTTATAAAACATTACTGATACAATTTGGATGTCACAGAAGAGTAGAGTTTGTGATTCTTTTTATAGTCTGTCCTTTTACTACTGATGCTACCTCCATAGAATGACCTTTGTAAACTTTGCTAACTGCTATTTTATTGGAGGGTTTTTCTCACTTCTGGCAGATGCTGTGAAAAATCAGTAGGGATGTAAGCAGAAGACTACCCTTTGGACTTTAAATAACATATGTTGAAAGGGATTTTGTTTCACAGGGAGATATGCTGTTTAATAGAGTGCTTTTGTTGCTGTTGTGATGAAAGATTAGATTTTAGTATGTTGTGGATTTAAATGTGGTTTCATTTTTATTTAAAAGGACAGACTCAGTAGTTACTTCAGTAACTGAATTGAGCCTGCTTTAGGGTAGGGCTGGGAATTTGAAGGGAGTAGAAGTTACTCAGTAGCCTGATGGTCAGTGTCATAGCTCTAGGAGTTCTAGTAGTCCAAATTTTGAGTCTAATGCCTTACACACATACAGAACTTAATCAAGGAAAGGTTTAAGTATTCCACTTGTCAAAGCCCAATTCTTTCTTTATGTTTATCATTAGTTAGTTTATAAATTAAATAAAAGTTTAAAACAGAGGGTCTTCTTTTTTACCTGATAGTCAGTCCAGAAAGTTAGTCTAGGCTTTGATGACACTGGGCTTTTGACTTCTCCTTTTAGAAATATTTTGACAACTTGCAAAAGATCTCAGTGGATTTCACGTTCTTAAGCCCTGGAGATTCAGCTGAGTCTTGGGCAAATATGTCTGAGAATCACTTCCAGTATAGTATTACACAGAGTGCATCTGTCTTGACTGTATGGAAGTAGATGAAAGAAGACATTCTACAGTAAATTTTTCTGTATTTTCTGCCTCTTTTTGGCTCTTGATTTTAATATTCTAATACTATTTAGAATAAAGTAATTTTTTCTGATTGTCTGGGTAAAGTTTGACTACTTTCATCTCCTCTCTTCACTGGGACATATTTAGGTGTGAGGCATTGAGGTACAAAGAATAATCTAGAGGAAATTATGAAAAGGAAATTTCTTCTTTAAAAAGTGTAAAATATTCTTTCAAGATTAAAGAGTACCCAGACAGTCTGCCAGCTCTAAGAAAGTACAATAGAAAAAAAAAAAAACAAACAAAACCCTGTTGATCAGAGAACTAGTCAAGACATAAAAAGGAATCCCAGATCCTTAGTCTCTGACTCTCCTAAGTTTTGTGTAGGACATTATTTTCTTAGAAGTCCCCTACTGTCAGAAAACAGAGTTCTAAAGAGAAAAAGTGTACTAGCCCTCTGGATGTTTAATTTAGATAATTAAGGAGAAACTACCAGACTCCAAGAGGCTTCTTAAATAGTAAACATTTTGAAAACACAATAGACTCTTCTCACTTATTTGAGCAAGAGATCTATTATGTTCTTAGAACCACCGATTCCTGAAAATTAATTTGATATATTTTCAGAAAATATGGCAAAAGACACTCTGGACAAGACTCCAGGATAGAATTTACTTCAGTAAGTGTTCTGTTTGTCTTTCAGACTGAAATGGATTTTCATTAATTTTCAGAGATTTTTTTAAAAATTTTCCATTATAAGAAGTCCATTTAAAGATACTAAGCTAATACTGGTTTTAAAGTGATATATTTTTTGAGTATTAGAAGATGAAAGATTATAATTTCATGATATAATTAAGTACAGCATTGATTTCCAGGAAATATTATGCAGAACCTGTTCAGTGCATGAAACTGTCTGATATTTTTAATTTAAATCCTCAATTATTAGTCTCATAGCAGGTTTGACTGGTGTAGAATTCAGCTATATTCATCCTTTCCCAGTGCTTTTATCCTCTTTGAATGAATTGTATTCACGTTTAAAAAGTAGCCATTCAAAATGTCTCTCCCTCATCCATTCCACAGAAAAGGAAGATGGTTTTCTGGGGACTGTACACTGAGGAGTACAGTTCCATGTACAATTGTTATTAATATATAACAAATATTTTATTTTCATTCAAACCAGAGAACTCAGCCTGGAAAGAAGCCAAAACATTAAGTTTCTCTGCATTTCATTTTCTCTTTCTTTGGAATAAATCCTCTGGTTTGTTACCATAATGACGAGTGGATTTTATTCCACAGTGGGGGTTGTGGTTTGTTTTTTTGGGGGTTGGGTTTTTTTTCTTTTTATAAGAACTAGTAGCTCTTTCTGTTAAAATAATGTCTAATTGGCACTTTTTTAGTTGAAATACTATAAAGATCATGGAGAATGAATGACTTAGCTGATGAAGTCTTTAGACAGATACTTAAAGGAAGAGATTAGACACAAAATCCATGGTGTTAGCTACCGCTACCTAAACTGCGGTGGAAAGCATTAAAATTCTCTCAAGCACCCAGGAGCTCTGACCAGTTAGAGATGATTAAAAATCAAGCAAGGTAATGTTTCCACTGCTCTGAGATGACCTCTGCAGTTCAGTGCTAAATGTTTTTCTGTATCTAGAGTAATCGGATTTCTTTATATTTCCCATACTTGCTCCTATACTTGTTACTGTGGATTTTCCCAGTGTTTATTTAGTATTTTTTTCTAGCTAGCATATATCAATTACTACTGACATATGCTTGTCTAAGAGGTTATAGATCTATCTTTTTATCTTGTATACCATTACAGCATGCTTTCACAAAGTTATCTGTTCACTTCAGAGTTTTAATGTCTCTGTCCTCCTGCCACACTACTGAGGTAGGAAAGTATTCCCCCTGCACTGCTCTACACCATGAGAACTGAAAAACTAAGTCTGAGATGTTTTCTCAGTATCAGAGGAAAGGCTGAGACAGATCAGCATGCGGACCCATTTTTCTCATTACAAGCCAGTGTTTTGTCCAATGCGTTCTGCAAACAAAAAAATGCCTCAAATTCTCTATAAAGTCTAGGAATAAAGATTTGAATCACAGCTACCTAACAGTGTGGAATACTTCAATAAGAAAAAAAAATGATAAAACAGTCTTTGGAAAGTATCTCTCTGTCCCAGCTGGCAGCTAAGTCCTATAAAGCCAAATGCTTGCTCCCTCCTGCTGGGATGGGGGAGAGAACTAGAAGGGTAGAGGTGAGAAAATTCATGGGTTGAGATAAAGACAGTTAATAGATAAAATCTGCATGTACAAGCAATGAAAAATGCGGAATTCATTCACTGCTTCCTAAAGGCAGGCAGGAGCTCAGCCATCCTCAGGAAAGCAGAGCTCCATCACACCTAACAGTTATTTGGTAAGACAAATGCCATCACTCTGAACATCCCCATCTTCCTCCCTCTTTCTACCACTTTATATACTGAGTATAATGTGATATGGTATGGAATATTCCTGTGATCAGTTGGGATCAGCTGTACTGGCTGTGTCCTCTCCCAACTTCTTGTGCGCACCCAGCCTCCTCACTGGTGGGTTGTTGTGAGAAGCAGAAAAGGCCTTGACAGGGTGCAAGCACTGTTCAGCAACAAAAACATCTTTAGATTATGAACACTCTTTTCAGCTACAACCCAAAACATAGCTCCATACCAGCCGCTGTGAAGAAAACAGCCAAAACCAGCACATTCTTTCAGCAAGGGAAAAGTTTGTTGGTGCCTGAAGCTTTCTTAGTAATAACTCAGTGGCTACTGTGACCCATAGTTGTGCTCCTTCCAATAAGAGATTAATTTATTTTTATTAACAGCTTATAGCACAGTGAAATATACATTAGAAAAGAACAGGAAACATTACCTCTAGTCTAGACTACCTGTCCAAATCTCACATTCCACTGCTGCTTCTCCTTTGCAACAGGCTACATGTTCAGGGCTTGATCTGGAGTACTGTCATGTAGCAACAGCTCTGCTCCTCCTCCTCTTTCTTTTCCATCTCCTTCTGTACTTCTGTCTATGTCTCCCTCTATTCTCTTCACCTTAATTCAGCCACCAATCTCTACATATATATTTAAAATGGCATTGTATGGCATGTAGCTAAAATGAAGTTGTCCACTTTAAATTAAATGAAGTCTGCACAACATTACTTATCAGTACTGTACTGAAACCAAGTTCTTGTTTTGGCAAACTGATTAAGTTCACACAGTCTCATAATTCAAGTGAAGTAAACTTTAGTCATAGTCATTTTATATCTTCGCAAAGGATGACCTGACAGTACCTGGAGTCCATCCTTATATTTTTTCCCAGAGTTTTTTTTCTATGAAATATGGCTTTCTTTTTTGTGAGCTTCATTGTCACCCTGAGGTTATGCTTTAAGAAAGGTGCATTGAGAATCACACAAAGCTATAGTACTCTATTCATTTACGAATCTCCATTTCCAATTTTGAGAGAAGATGGAGATGATTTTCTTTAGTTATATTCCAAATGTGGGGTTTTTTTTCCTTCTGAACAACGATCTACATAAAAATAATTTGTAAATCTTGTCACAAATCTCCATTTCAGAACTTCAAAGATGTTTTTCTCTTCCCATCTGTACTTACCTTTTAAAATTTTTAATGTTTTCATTATGTTTTTCAACTCCTGAAGCTCCACAAGAAAAAGAGCACTGTACTTTTTTCAAGCTTTGCCTGTTGCTGTGAGTACCATTACCAGTAAAGATACAGTTTCTGAATTACACTGAATGGCAAGATAAACAATGAGTACAGTTGTAAAATGCACTACTAAACATGTTCCAAAATTTCCATTGCTCCCTATTTCTATAATTTAGCTGTCAAGGGCACTATTTATTTGCTGTTTGTTCTATGGGTTATTATGTATATTAGGCATAAATGTTAATGCTACATACATTCATGTTGGTTAGATCATAGTGAAGTAGCATTTTATGTGCTGTGAACTCAGCAGGTATGATTTGAATTATAAATGCCTCTAAGGACAGAATTTTGCATATCAATATAAATTTTACTTCTAAACAAGTCTAGTAAAGTAGCATTGTAGTTTTACAAGTGAATGCTATGATTCCCTCTATACCAGTTTGAGCTACCAATGGTCCCGCTGCTCAATTTGGTTTCTAGCTGTAATTTCTTAGCTATTTACATTCATAGTGTTTGTTAGATTCCTACTTATTTATTATATTAATCTGTGCAGCTGTTTTAATTGATTTCAGTATCATTTTTGGGTGAATGAAACATAACCAGTTTTGGTTTTCATGCTGCTTTTGTCAGCCATTAAGCCACTTAAAGATTCTGTGCTGCTTTTGCTCTGAGACCAATGAGTGGTTTTTCTTTTCTTTAATTTATGGCTTACAAAAAAAAGTTAATATTTAGTTGATGGCTTTACTGTCCAACCAGAAAAATGAAGAACTCATCAAAAATAGTTACAAAAGTTTTCAAGTTTATTAAATCACCATCGTTTGGAAGATCATAGATGTTGGTCCTTGGACAAAAACTTTTTTTAAAGGATAGCATTCTGTAATTAATGCATAAACAAGCAAAATTATTGCAGCTATGTGTTATTTGTTAAATAGTTTGAATTGATTATGCATATGAAAAGAAAATAATTAATTTTAAGTTGGTATCATTTAGTTTAGCAGTTTGCTGTTAATCAGTTTGACTTTTCTAGTCAAGATCTAAAGTAATCTTAAAAATCCTTCTATCATGACTAAATACCAAAAAGTTATTCATAGGCTGTGGCACTATCACTCTACTTATTTTATTTTGTATCTGCCTGAAGAGCAAATTTCTGTTTGAAATTTAGTGTTGAAACAAGTGTGTCATTGATTTTATTTATAAATTTGGGTTTACCTACCCACTACTTCTACTTTCTGTGAAACAAGAACTGTTCTGTCTTTAGTCTTGCTGAAATACATATTCATAGATTTGAAATGGGTTTAGTGATATAAATGATACAAAGGTTATGGGTTCTACACCTCTAATCGGGCTAGTTAAGCAAATGTTGGATTTCATCTTCATGTGCTTGATTCTGTAAAAAATTAAGATCCAATTTCAGTCTTGAAAGACTTACCCTTGTAATAACTTTAATTACTACCAATATTAGTGGTTTTGCCTGCATGTCTTAGGTTGATTGACAGTGCTTTTTTCTCATAAAGATGTCATTGTTAAATTCACAGAAGTATAGACATGATGTGAATAAGCACACTTTTGTGATACGTGTCTGTTTCTAAGATATTTTGCTGTTTCTGTGTGACAAGGCTCTTTGACATAACTTTATGACACTGACTTTTTACCATTTGCTATTTGAATTCTAACATAACTGATTCTAAAAATGGTCAGTTTTACTTATGGTCACAAAAAATTCTGAAAATGGGCACTGATCAACAGTTTGGATTTCAGATCAGATGCAGATAAGACCACAAATAAACAAAGGATCATATATTTTTCCAGATACCTAAACGTGATATTTAGGTCTATTCAGTATACTGCACAGGAATTAGATTTACCACAGAAATTCAGGAATCAATATTTTAATTTAGTAGGTGCAATCTCTAATCAAAGTGCAAAAATGTATAATGTAAAAAAGAAAGCCAAAATGGAAATAAAATCCAGCCCACTCTGAACTTACAGCAAGTCACAGGAAAGTCTTAGGGTTTAAAAAAAAGGAATCCACATGTTGACTAAAAAGCCCTAGATGGACTGGCATTAGAAAAGGCATACACTGTTCGCAGTTGTAAATAAACAACTCCACTCTCGAGAATTTACTTATAAAAGTGCAGTACTACACTACTTGTTAAGAAAAATTGTCAATATATGAATGTTAAACATATATTTTTAATTTTTGTTTCGTAAGCCTGATGTGAAAAATAGGAAATAATGTAACTAGAGATTATGTAAAGTTAAATAATACGGCTGTAATATCTGAAGCGCAGCCACTGACATCCTTTTAGAACTGGAAGGTAAAGTCTGTATGTTAGATGACATCAAACCCAGCAAAATGATCATGAAATGAGGTAAAAAAATTTTGATCCTTCTGTGCTGTGATTTGCACTCCATTGCACTTTAAAAGATGGGCATAATAGGAGGATTCTTGCACAAACCATACCACTGAGAGTTTGTAGAAACTAAAAAGCTCTGATTAAGTCGGATTAGTGTTGGGTATGTTCATGCATGACAATGACTCGAAATTTTAAATAGAATGTTGCCTTCCCCATAACACTAGCGTTCATTTCACTGGTAGGAGAAGCAATGGGACTCTCAGATTTATCCCTTCCTGTCATCTGGGAAACATAGGTGCCAAGTAAGTGCTGGCACTGAAAATCATGAGGATTGAAACACACTGAAATCTGTGAGGATTTTTTTTGTTGTCTTTAGAAGAGTTTGTGTCACCAAAGTGATCCCAAAAATAAAATTTTCTTGTCTTGAGTGTAAACAAAATAGAATATGGACTTAATCACACTGTATTATTCTTGGTCTTGTTTCTCTATAGAAAACCTTTATTTAGTAGTTACAAAAATTAACGAATGTTCTCACCATTCACATAACTTAGGAGCCTGTATTAGATCTCGTGTTCCTTAATGTATGCTGTGTCTGGGCAGTAATTAGATGCACTGCCATCTGTGGTCTCCTGGACTTCGCTGTGGTGCAAATTATCTACTCAGTTCCCATTCTCAAAAATGGAGTCTGCACAGTTCTGCTGCCCATGCTCTGTTTAACCTATCTGTAAAAATTATCCTTCCGAGGTTCAACTCTCTGAGCTTTTTGTGTCTTCAGTTCTTCTACATTTCTTTTAATCCTCATATGAGCCTTCATGTCTGTGTTGGACTCTCTTACTAGATATACCACACAAAACAAGTTCCTAGAATAAAGGATAACATCTTTCAGCACCTTCTGTTATTGCATTCGGGAAATTTAAGTTTTCAGTCCTATCTCTACAAGCAAAATGAGATAGCCACTGTTTTTATTCCTTTTTTTTTTTTTTTAATTTCTGTTTTGATTTGTCTGCCTCCATGGCATAATTACTACTTCTGAAGGCTTGCATATTCCCTGCTAATTCGAGTCCTGTTTAGATAGGGTGGTGTACATGTTGAACTTGACTGACTCCAGTATCTGAATATTGTCTTATACATATATATTCCAGACAAACCATTAGACTCTGTAAGTTTCACATTTATATATTCCTCAGGTCATTAAAACTGTGCTGATGAGATGAGCTGCAAAATATTGTCCTAGTGATGAGAGATCTGAAGTGTTCCTGTCACAGATTCCAAGGGAGTTAAGAATACATTAGAGAACAGTATGTTGTACTGACAGTATTTTTGAATTAAAAAACACTATGTTTGACTGATACTATTTTTTAATTAGTTGCTTAATAGTACATAAGTATTTTCCCACTATTTGAATGGCAAAATGTTTCAGTATGTTTCTTTGCTTTCAAAACACTTAATTCAGATGTCCCCTAGCAGCTTTGATATCTAGCAACTATCCAGGTTTAGCACAATCAATTTGACCACTTGCTTTTGCTACCAGTAAGGTAGATTTTCACAGAAACTGGCATTTATTTACATTAATGATTAGGATTTGCTTAGATTAGTCTGTCTCTCTGTGAAATCCAACTAGAGACAGGAATGCTTCAAGATGCAGATGACTGCAAATTGAACCATGAGTTTAACTTATGACAAAAACAAAGTAGCTCACACTCACTAGAATTTTTCATATGGTTTGTTGCTATTGCTAGAAGTCTGATTTTATTACTGTTTAAATTGGACACAGTAATATATTTGTTTTGAGAATGAATTACTTTCTACCAAGATAATTCAAATCTAGCTATGTGGGGAGGCTAGTAGGTGAAAGTAGAAAGTAGACCATTCAGCTGAGATATGAGGGAATAAGAATTAAGGCTCTATAGGCTCTGAATTGCTCCTATACTTCCTAGGCTGGTGCTGTATTAAAAGGCTATTTTCTTGATGACCTCTATTTAGTTATCTTTTTAAGTAATTTGAGTTTAGTTTGTTGGGGATTTTTTTTACTCCAAAACAACTTAAAAAACCCTCTAAAATGTCAAATCTCATTTTGTCTAATGGGAAAGGGTGGTTTTGGCACAGCTATGGTGTTAAGTATCCTGTGGGGGATTTTTTTCTGTTTTGAGGTCTTAGACTAGGTAACTATAACATTTGATGCTTCCCATTTCATTTAAATCTATCGAAGTGGTCACAGTCAGATCCTGCCATTACTTGAATGGGAGGACAGTTTCCATTTCTTTACAATGTAACCTTTATCATGAGGGAGTACAAAAATCAGAGAAATGTAAGCCCTCTCCCTGTAGGGATTGACTCTCAATGAATAATCTATCATCTGTCTCTCCATCTTTTTTATGTAATCTATTTGAAGCTCCATGGTGAGCAGTGAGTGCTGAATGTCAATGACAGTTGCGTTAAGACAGCCAGGAATATTCATTAATATGTTTGTGAGTAGTTTGCTGTTTCATTTCCCTGATACTTGGAACCATTTCTACTAACTTATTAAGAAACATTTACACTTAGAAATGTTTCTTGAGAACTTAAATATGGAAATTAGTAGTTTAGTAGGATACTATTTGTTTACATCAATCTTCAAAGGCCTAGTGCCCATTAGAACTAGTTAACTGATCAGCCTATCATAGAAAAGGATTGCTATTTTCTTAGCAGACAACACATAAAGTAGTAATGCCATACTATCATTGTATCACTGTTTTAATATCTTGGGGCCAAATGAACAAATGTTTCCTTAAAACTGGGTGAATTTCTCCTGAGGGAGGAATCTTCTTTTATACTCCAGTGGGGTTCCTGACCTCTGTAGCAAACACTTTGTCTCATTAAGCTAAGACACATGGTCTCGTTGTCAAGATGGTGATCAGTTAAAGCTTGGACTCAATGATCTTGGAGGTCTTTTCCAACCTAAATCAGTCTGTACTTCTATGATAATAGAGCCATGCTGAATTCTGTCTTAATAAATCTCCCTTTGAAGTTCGAATGCACTGGTTTCAGTTATGCTTCTAATTACATGCACCAGAACTAAGAAAACTATATGACAAGGGGACATTCAGAAGGTTAAGGCATACAGTGAATATGCTCTACTACAGTGAAAACTGATCCTCACCCTTATAAGGCTTCCCTGCTGCAAAATCTCTGTGAGAAGGAGCATGGTAAGTGAATGGAGAATGATATTGTTACGAGTTTAACTATTTGAAGTTTTCCTGAGCTAGACATGAAATATTTATATCTTCCAGAAGGAGAAATGCTATAATCCATTCCTCTTGAAAGGTTTTAAGTCAATAGTTGTGTGCATGCTGTGGTTGTCACCAGTGAAAATGGAAAGCTTTTAATATACATAGCATATAACAGTTGTAATTGAAATTCTATTTCTTTCCTTTAACTAATCCAGAGAATAAACAACATCTTAAACAATAAATAGTTGCATTTTGATGAGCTACTTATTTTAAAATGCTTCTCCAATAGCAAGTTTTCTTTTGCTATTTGTATAATTCTATATATCCTTCTAGAATAAGCATATGTCCAAAAATTTGCCTCTGCTTTTACCAAATGAGGAGAGTTTTGTTGTAATTAAATTATATATGACCTCAATCTTATTCTAATAAAAATTGCATCCCATAAATGCCATACATTACTGAATATTAATTTCTAACTTTTTCTCAAAAAGTTTAAGGACCCTTTTGGAAGAAAAAAATGAGTACGGAATATCACTATTTTGTTGCTTTGCACGGTCCTTAGCAAGTATCACAAGTATTGTGACAAGGTACTAAGAATCTTAAAAGTAAAAAAAGGTTAATGTTGATGCTAACACTACATCTAATTAGAAGATTTTCATTTCACTCATTCATTAAAGTCATTGAGCTACCTGTTCTTAGATTTTCTATGAATAGGCAGTTGTGTGGAGTCATGAAATGCTTGCTGAAGTGAACAAAGATATTTGAACAACTCAGAAATCAATCCTACATACACCTAGGTGCATTTTTTAACTTTTCATATATATCATTAAAACACTGAACTTAACAGGAATACTTAGGTATAACAATAAGTATGACTGCATTTGGGGAACTGTGGTTATAAACTCTGATTGACAATATGATTGACTGAAAAGAGAATTTCCACTGGAATTTAATATAGACCTAGCACAAGATAGAAAAAAAAACAACTTCTCTTTTTAATTTAAATCAAATTTAAATGCAAATCTTCAATGTGAAAGAGTTTTCTTGCCTACTGAGCTTTTTAATCCTCATAAACAGAATGATGACTTTTCATTTCATATCTGTGGAGAATGTGCACTTGCAGCAGGAATTTTGAGGATATCTTACCAAACAAATATATCTGGTCAATCTTGCAAAAACACTTTTGTAAATATACGACATATCAAATGCATTTACATTGCTCCCCATGTCTTCCCTTCCTGGTAGTATTCTCATAAATGACCTTCAGAAGCATGAAACTTGAAGACTGAGAAACAAAAAATCCCCATGATTATAATCATGTGCATTTGAATATTAGTTGAAGTTGAAAGCAAATCCTGCATTCATGTATAATATTCTTAGCTTACTGTATTGATTGTTCATCTAAGTAAAGCAGCTGTGCTTTTATGTGATTTCTGAAACAGCCTGAAGGACAGAAATACATACTTTCTTTGCCACAACTAGACAAAGTATCAAAGTATTGCTGTTAAGTTTGGTATCTAGTAGATAATGCATCAAGAAGTTTTCTTGTGTGATGCCGGGAGTCCAACTTTGAGTAATAATGTATTTACATAAATACTTTTGATTAATTGTGAAGTAAAAAGGTCAAGTTTCCAAAATTTTATTTCTATGCATTTACATTTTGAAAAGGCTTTTATGGACATTACCACCTACTTAGGCAAGTAATAAATTATACATTCTATGGAAAATTGCAGACTAATTTCACACCTTTTAGTTTAACCAAGTTTTCTTGTCAGAATGTTGGGATTTAAATTATCACCCAGTAAAATGCATGGCCTGTAAGGTTGCTGCTGTTAATATCATTATTAGTCAATTTTTTTACAGTGAATTCTATGAACTAACCAAGAAGGTGCTCTGTTGTGCTAAACAGTGTACAAATACAGCAATGGTGGGATAAGATGGTAACTTGGAGAGAAAAAAAGTGAGAGAACATAGCAATCACAGAGACAAAGACAAGAGTAAAGATGAAAGGGAAGACATTTGTGTTTTATGTCAGACATACACCAGGCTGCCATTTTGAAAGGAATCCCCATTAAGATCTAAAGACCATGCACTAGGTGAGACTGGACTTTTGCTATGGTGTCCTTTGAGTGTCAAACTCTCTGGAGAGGCTGGGAATGGGAGCATCACCCCATGCACACCTTCAACATGCTTGAAAGAAAATGCTGGAACAGAAGAGAAAAGCACTGACATTCAGAGGCTCAGCACAGGGAAGTCTAGTTGTAACTGCAGAAAGGTCTCAGAGGCCGATGCTCCCTCTCTGGCTTCTTTCTGTGACTGTTAAGGCAGGGGAGTCCCTATGAAGTTTTATCTCATTTCCCTGGGGAACAGAGAGGAATCACTGTGACTCTGTCCAGTGTCTGCTGTTTGAATGCTGCCAGGGTACAATTATTATGGAAGAGTTTATTATCTTAAAAATAAGAGCTTGAAGATAAGCATCTTTTCAGCTTTGTCTCCTTTTCTAATAAGATGACACATTAGATACCATACAAGTTATTAAATGTCTAGCCTGTATCAGATACAGGATGTCACAAAGAGATCACACAGTTATCACAGACCAGCAGACATAAGGATTTAAAATCCTTCTCTGGATTATAACCCTGGTGTAAACACATGGGAAGCTATTGCTTTCAGTGGAACTTAACTGAATGTGCTAGCAAAGAATTTCTTGTTAAGGGCTAAAAGAAGCACTTATAGGATACTTTTTTTTCTCCATGGTAAATGAAAAGGAAAAACAGCATCACCACAAAATTAGCAGCATAACTGTGAGAGTACTTGTATTAGAGCCTGAAAATAATCAGTATCTATTTTGTCAACACCTTCCTCCCTTTCAAAGATCTAGTGATACTGCAGATGCAGAATTTAGTTCAGGACTTGTTTTTTGTTACATGAATTTAATTATCATGGAAATAGGCAACTTGATAGCACTAAAAATTCTCATGTTTTTATCCACTGAACAGACAGGAACATACTGTAATTGACATCTGTGGTAGCATCTGGCTTATAACCTGACAGGTACCTCATCCTAGGCCAACAGGTGATAGATTAGTTCCAGTAGTAATGTATGTAAATTTTTCATGACAAAATATTTCAACCTTTGGCATGTCTGCCACATATAATCTAGTCAAAATAGGTATTTTTACAGCACTCAATACTGTAGTTTCCAAGTACTTTACAAATATTTTACATTAATAGTATTTTAAAACTGGGAAAATTAGGTCATATTTCTATAAAGAAATGTAGAGATATAAGCATAACATCTTTCTTCCAGCATAACCTGCTGCTTTAGAAAGTTTTTTTATTTCTTTTTTTTTGTTTTTCTTCTTTTTACTCTATTGTTTTTATAGAGGAGATTTCATAACATCATTGAAAACACTTATTAGGGAATAAAGTTTTGATATATACTCTCTGTTAGACAGCCACCAAATTCAGTAAAACCAAAACTTCATTCTTTAATAGGATAACATTTAACATTTTGTTCAGAAGCTATCTCATGCTTAGCAAGTATTTAAGTTCCATTGACTCCAACGGACTTTGCTTGAAGTTAATAATTTATATTTACATGTATTTTCAAATGAGGATTAAATTAATCATGCTAGATTAAAGCATTGAATAACAAAGTGTAGATCTTTGCCCATGCAATAGATATCACCTGATGATGACACCAGAATGTCTTCATTTATTGCTGCTAACTGAAGTTGTTTATTGATCCCGTCACAGAAATGTTTAAGAAATCTTTGGTTTGTCCTCCTGAAATCTTCAAAAGTTTGGACCTAGATTTAGAATCCAGTGTGAAACTCCCGAGTGTGCTAGGTAAACGTTTTCAACCCCAGCTTAATATTTTTCTTATATTTTACTTATCACATAGCAAATGTACTGTCAAATTTTGCATTGTGTGGAGCTTGCTAAAATGGAAACACAAATGGACATGAAGGAGGTAACGTATGGCATGCACACAGAGAGAATGTAAACATACAGGTTCCACAGCAACTCTAGTACAGGTCATTAAGAAATGAGAACTTTGCAGAGAAGTCATGATAAATTGTAGCATTGTGTCTCTAATTATTAGCTCTTGAAATCATTGAACTGTGAGTCAGGTTTAATTATTAAGATGTTTGAGTTGCAAAAGGGAAAATACTGAGTGGTAAGAAATTAACAAAACAAGTGAATGTTTGTGTGGCTGGTAAGAAAAAGTCATGGTTCTGTTATGAAGGTAGAAACAGTTGTCATAGATACAGAGAGAGATGGTTCTGGAGCTGGTTAAAATGCCCATGGAAAGTCAGCCAATATATGACAATATTGTTAAAAGTGAAAGGAAAATGGATAAAAGTGTGGGGGAAAAAACCCAGTATAGTGGAGTTCACAAGCTGTAGCTATCCAGCTTTGCTTTCAAGGATAAATAGAGCAGTTATTGCATCTCTGATTCCCATTAATTTCTGAAGTAATGATTTTGCTTACAGCTGTATACTCCAGGAACAAAATATACAGCTCAGGACCTGAGCTGCCTCTAGAACAGGTGTTGCAGTTGAAATAATTGCAAACATTTCACTGCTCTTCAAAAATTCTTTTAGATCAATAATCTTTGGTGTCTTTAGAAAAGACTTGAAAAACTTCTGCCAGGAATTATGATAAGATGATGCTGAAGTTGTTGTTTGGTTGATTGTTTTTTATTTTGTTTTTAATTTATGGAGTCTGTTGGAAAATACAGCAACATTTTTTTCTAATTCATGTGCTTGAAAATGAGTCAATAAAGGCATCAGATCTCAGACAGCTGGCCACAAAGCAACAGGAGTTTAAAGATAAAACTATTTATTTTTTTAAAATTTATTTTTTTAAGGAAATTATCAGAAGAAAATAAGCAGATATCATTTATAGGAATGAAAAAAATAAGAAAATAAGTAGTTACTAAGCCGGGGAAATATTGAAGACTGCTTACTTGATCTTTCTTAGGACAGCAACACAAGGCAGGAAATCTCATACTACCGGGAAATCTCTAAATAAGCCAGAAGCAACTGACAAGTGTAAAACTACTCTTGGTGTACAAACAAAGCTACAAACAAGCTAAGAAATATTTCAACAGTAAGTCTGACAACAGAATCAAAAAATTAAAGGCAGGAGTTCGATTGTTGTATTGGGTCTAGCTGAGCTGGAGTTCATTTCCCCATTGCTGTGCTTTGCATTTGGAACTAGAAGAGTGTTGATAACACACCAGTGTTTTGGCTACTGCTGAGCACAGCATCAGCATTGTAACATTCCTTCCCGAATCGAGGGCAAGATCCTGGAGGGGACACAAGTAGGCCAGCTGACCCAAACTGACCAAAGGGATATTCCATACCATAGTGCATCAGCTCAGATATAAAAGCTAAGGAAAGGAGCAGGAAAGGGGATATTCATTGTTTCCAGTGACTGCCTACTGAGAAACCATTAAGCATTGCTGAAACCCTGCTTCCGGGAAAGTGGCCAGACATTGCTTGCTAATGGGAAGTAGAGGATAAACCTTGTTATTTTCCCCCTTGCTTGTGCATGTGCAAAATTTCGCTTTTTTTGCTGTAGTAAACTGGTTTATATCAACCTATGAGCAGTTTTCCATCTTATTCTCTCTCTCCTGTCCAGCTGGGAAGAGAAGTGATAGAGCAGCTTGGTAGGTACCTGGCATTCAGACGGGGTCAAACCACTACAGTTGTAAAGTCAACCTTGGAAAGAAAATGTGTTAGGCTGATATTTTGGTTTTACTGCCTGCTCCAGTGATGTTCAGAATACTTGCTCTTTATATTTGCACAGTTTTCATCACATCATTCAAAATGAGTCTGATCTAAATCAAAAATGTCTTTCTAAATAACACTCAAATAGAAGTTGCTTTGTATCTATAATTCTTTTTTCTTTTTTTTTTAAAATTACATTAATTGAAAAGAAGGATAGCATCATAATGAAGCAGCATTTATATTGATGATTTAACAGCAGTCATCTAAATGTAGTTACATGTATTTTCCCCTTCCAGGTCTCAGACATTTCCATTAAGAACAAAAATGAACCCTTATTTGATGAGTGAATTTAAAGTCCTTCTGTGTTATTATTAGAAAGACAGAACTCTGTTTTTCTCCTTTTATTCTTACAGGTCTGTATGCACATTTAGAATTTATTAACATTTTGAAGTTTGTTCTTCTGGCTAGAAAACACTGATCACAGCTTAAAATGTCATCATAGTGGGGGCTCTTTGAGTAAAACAGCATTCCTTTTTATCTGGAGGCTTCTAAGTTTGTTGTGCAGCTCTCCCACTTGAGGATAATATGCAAAAAGCAAGAATAGAAACATGCTTTTTTTACACTGGAATAAAATCTCCAACGTGTTCTTTTGTGTTATTCATTATTTTTCTATTTGCGACACATTTTTTTTTGTTTTACTTTAGACTTTTAAGCACTGGTTTGAAATCCTCAAAATTAAAAAGGCATAAGACTCCATAAATTGCCTTCCTTAGCATTTATCCTGTAATAGGAATGATCTTTTCCAGATACAGGGTGGTTAACCTTAAATAAGAGCATTTTAAGCACTTGGACAACTGATCTCCTACAGACATCTCATCTTCTGTTCAAGAATCAGAAAATGTTATTTATATCACATAGTAGGTTCCTGTCAGGTGTCTGTTACTAAGAGTTAGAGCAGGTCTACTCCACATTGTTTGGGGAAGTTTTACCTCTCCCTGAGCAATCTTCTTCTGGATTAACTATCATTTTTAAGAACAATGGATATCATAACTACTTCCAAACGAAGACTGGTTTTCATAGAACTGTTCTTTGATAAACGTCTGTCTGTGGAAGTGCCACAACCCTTGTGATATATCTTCCAAAATATAGCTATGTGGTTAATCGTCTTGGTGTCTTCCAGTTGTGAAACTAAATGAACCCAAGCCTTTCTTTCTGCTTTCTAATTCCTAAGAATTAATATAAAATTTGAATATTATCTGTAATTCTAAATCTTACAGCATTCTATTAATTAAATTTCTGTGTCCCAGATACGCTATATTTTACCTACCCAGTTTAGGGTCCATTTCTTAATTGCTTTCTAACATGTAGAAAGCAAAGGGAGGAAAGTAATCATATAAAATTTGCAGGACAGCGCTTTGTCTCCTTCCATTGAATTCCTGGGATTTCTTTATTGCTATGTTAAATCCACAAAGTTTCGAATAGGTTGGGTATCAAAAGGCATATGGAAAGGAGCTACAGACTTGCCACACTAAACAGATATTCTCACTCAATCTGTCATATCAGTGATTTATACATGCTGGCTACATATCATTTTGAGGAAGAATTCTTAACACTGCAATTCATGCCAGAGTCAAGAATTCAGAGGACTAACATATTTCTTAAGATAAAGATTCAGGATTTTCCTGTAGTTAGGCAGATGTTCCCTTATCTTTGTTTCATCGATAAAAATGTTGCACTGCAGGCTTTTTAAGGCCTAATTTCTGCAGGTTTATATATTCAGTGACCTTTCAGTTTCCACAACAAAATAAGGTATTAAGGTGGAAATCCCTGGTGAATCAAAACAATTGTACAGACCAGTACTCTCTCCAATGAGAGTTAGAGGATTGCATCTGCGATCTTCACTTGAGACCTTTTCTAAGACTTACCATTTATTAGTTTTAATGTTCTGCAAGTACATCCCATGAGATAACTAGAAAAAGATCCACTTCATTGCTTCCCAATACACGTTCAACAGGCAAAAGTTTCGACACACTTGAAATAACAACTCTGAGTTAAATAGGGAATGCAACGCCACACATCAGCCTCTTATGATGCTTCATCTGCTTTCTGCAGCATTTTGTTCAAAAATGAGTACCATGGGAATGTCATCAAGACAGTAGGTTCTCACTTAAACTGGGAGTAGACAAGGTTGCCAGAGAATTAATTCAGCCAAAGACATTGCAAGTGTTGGAGTTGGGCAGAGTACCAGGTGCACTATCCTTTTCTCCCCATCCATTCACCTCCAGGTGAATGTTGTCTCAGGTTGGGTGGGACAAGCTAGTGTTTAGTAATGGGAAAGGACAGAGATTTCTAAGGATTTCCCTCTTTCTAGGTCTAAATCTGCTCCAAAACCTAATTAACACAATGAGCATTTATGTAAGTTTCAAGATAAATCCATATTTATACTACTCAGCCAAGATTTACTGATTCTTTTGGACTAATTCTGTCTGATAGGGGAGAGTTTTCTAATTTTATAGCTAGATGTATGTGACAAGTCTATGTGTGTTCTAGATTTCCATCTTTTCATTATAATGCCAAACTGCTTGCATTGCTTTTCTATGGAAGCGTGGTCCTGTAGCTGAGATTGCAAACATAAGCTAATTGTTCTTTTATCTTTCTTGCCATTTCATTAGTGTTCTGGGACAGAATCCAACTGCTATGGAAGTTTTCTTAATTCTCCAGCTCCAATTTCTTACTGATCACTACTGACTTGCTAATGGCACTCTGACATTTTTTTCTCTTTTTTTTTTTTTTCTTTTTTCCCCTTGGAGCTTTGGAGTTTTATATTTATCTTCCTGGCTTTTGTTCCCAAGTTCTTATGTGAGTCACATTTAGAATTCTCTTTTTCTTCTGGCAGTGAAATTACACTTTTTATGCCTTAAAGATGTGACCATACTCTGTGTGGCTTATGTATTTGAACATTATCTTATTTACTTAACCTTCCACTTGCTCCTTTCTGTTTTGAGGCTTTATATCTCTTTGCAGTATTAATACTCCTATCTTTCTTATCCACTTCGCTTTGGAAATTCTCCTGTTTGTTCTCTGTATTACTAATGCTATGGGATACATGTAATGTAGAAATGAGAGCAAAGGAATATCTAACATGAGGAGAGATGAGGAGAGATGAGTAGAAAAAGAGCAGAAAGATTTGGGTAACCTATTGAAATTTTTTGTAGACAAAAGGACAGCCGAGTTTTTCTATAGGACTCTATTTCTTTTGAAGTATCATTAAAGAATGGGGACATGTCTGCTGAATATTACTGAAGTCCCAGCAGTGCATATACTCAACATCTGAAGTTCCAAAGCAGGATGGGGAGAAAGAAATTACTGGGTCTATTCAATGATTTACCTAGTCATTGTAAGGTTTGGCAATAACTGTTTATACATAAACTTGCCTAGCATTTTCTGTTACTTTTATGAGTGGGCTACAGTTAAGCCTTTCTAAGTAAAGTTTTGCTTAAGTCTATTTACTATTTTACAGTTAAAGCAATTCAGTACAATTAAAGCCTTTGTGATCATCTAGATCAATGGAATTAAAAACTAACAAAAAAATCAAGAGGGTATTTTTGTCTGTTTTTGACAGCCATTATACTAATGCATTCTAATAATTCTTTTTTGCAAAGTCAATGTGACATTTGACATAGAAAGAAAGAGGGAAGAGATGCCACAGGGCATCATTTCAGGCTGTCATTTGTCCCCATTGCAAAGTCATCTACTTTTGTTTGAATGGGCAATGATTTCAAATTAGGGGATGGCAACAAACTCTAGGCAAGAGAGCCAGCATGCAGCCATCCGCCCCACAGCTGAGCCACAGTGCTGAAGGAGCAGGATCTGCTCCTGCTGAACAGAGGGATGAACCCTGAGGGTTGCGCGGGCCCTTACTCTGCTTGTCTGTCCTGTTTTAGGCAACTGGCACCTGTGTGGGATGGAGAACAAAAGACATTATTCTTTCTTTGCACCATGGTGTGGATGAGAGGAAGGAAGCCACCATTCTTTGTGGGGAAAGAGAGGAAGGAAGAGCACAGAAGCCTCTAGCCCATATAGTTATGGGTGGTGGGCTGTTGCCTTCTGTCATTTTGTTGTCTTGATTGGCACAGCTCTATTTTGAGAGGCTGAGAGGCTCTCATGGCTCACGTGTAGATCAACACCTCTGTGTAACAGCGTTTTCTAATTTCTTTTTGTTTTCAATGTTTCCTTTAAACAATATAAATATGTATTAATAGAAGACTTATCTAGAAGCTAAAAGAGCATTATTCTTCTGCTATTATAAGCTCATGTAGAGGACACTGCTCATCACACCTTATTAACTGTGGCTACCTGACTATGTAGTTCCTACTATTCACAGAATAAGTTGTGAAAATGCCTACACACACTTTTACATGCACTGGAACAAGAGTCTATTAAAGTTGCAAATGGAGCATCTGAGACTAAGAAAGTTCCAGAATTGAGGCTGCCTCTGTGACCTTTATTTAGCCAACTGTGTTTTTGAATTATGCTACAGTCTTTAATTGCGTGATCAAAATGAGCATCTCCTTATTAGTGCACGACATGATTTTCTCATACTGGTAGTGAATAATGTGGTTACCTTCAGCACCTCAGACTCATTTGCAGCAGAAAATTTTCATCTTTAACATGAGACTAATAACTATTACTTTGCCCAGCCAGGGGTTTAGAAAGGTAATCCATGCTTAAGATGTACTCAGAAGCTGCAGTAAGTCAGCTAGCCTAAGAAAATCCAGCAAACAAGTCAATTTGGATGATATTCAGTAAATAAAGCACAAGTCTGGACTGGGTGATGAAAGTAAAAAGAAATATTGAATAGCAGAAACCTCTGCTGTGATGCATGAAAAAATTGGATGTTGGTATAACTTAACATGGATAACTTTTCATTCACACTTTTTTAAATTTTCCAGTACTTTATTTAAATTGCCTTTGGATGCTTGGAAACATGTTCTTTTTATTTGATTTTTATTTCTTTTGTCTTTGCATGGAATACATTATTGTGCTTGGACAGGAATGTATTTTTGAAGCATCCAAGCAATCAGGCCAGCAGCACATTCTAATTTAATTCAAGCATGAAATATAAGCATGACTTTAGCTTGCATAGATACAAAATTTTTCAATGGTCACAAAGTTATCCTGTTGATTTTAAGGCAGCAACAATTAAAAAATGACAGTATTTTCCTACTGGGTGTTTCAGTACTGTTTCAGTACTGTTTCCACATACCAGGAGGAGTATGCACTTGATCTGGCACTCTGAAATGAAATTGGAGAGCAGGAAAAACCTGTTCAATTTTCATTATACCTTTCAGAATTTGGAATAATTCAGTATGGTCTCTTAAAAAACCCAGTGATTTTCCAAGCAAATTTATCAGTCTGTCATGCTGTTGTCTCTTGTCATAAAGCTGTCATCACAGTCTCTCTGATATGGCAGTGGTGGGGGCACTGGCGAAGCTTCTTGGCTGAGTGGTGCTCAGATTTTGCATGGCAAGTTAGGTTGTTCCAATGAAAGTCACATGGCTCTCCTGCCACAATGTGGAAGCTACTGTGCCTTTCAGTATTAATGTCATCAAATGCCATCTTGGCATCTGGATATATTCCCACCTCATTTCAAGTATCAGCTGTTTATTCCCTCACTGTTGACCTTTCTTACCTCCTTATAGTTTGCTGAGCTATCATCCTTTCAACAACCTGCTATTTTTATTTTTTATGAAAAGTGCCAGGAAAGGGTTTGTGTAACACTGAGTGTTTATCAAAATAGTGTGTATGCTTTTCCATCTGAGCTGTGCATAGGGTCATAATGCCAAGAAAGGTCTGTAAGAATCAAGAAATCAGAGGAAAAGCTGGGTTGGGAGAAAACCCTCAAAATCATATCACCAAATATCCCTCCCAAAGGAAAGCAAAGTTGTGTAATCTGAGGTTTCAAGACAGCTTTTGGACCCATCGTTGATTTTCTTGACTTTATTTGGTCTATCTCTTACTGTTCTTACATTAGAAATTATGTTGTAATTTATTGTATTAATGATACATGACAAGTTTGTATGCATCTTGTGCGCTGAAAGTCAGTTTAATTCCCTCATCCTGTATTTCTCAAAAATTTTTTTTAAAGATGTTTAATTTAAGCTTAAATAATCTCTTTAGATTTCAATTTACTGAGTTAGAATTGTTCTAAAAAGAATATGAAGTCTAGTCTTAGCTTGAAATAATATGAACACTGAACAATAATCCTAAAAGAAAACCACCAAATGTTTAAATTTCTGTCGGAATGGTGTGCCATCTCTTTAGGACAAACTAGGGTTATCTAGACTATCTCAGCTTTACGTTGTCATATAATAAATAATTTGCTTTT
Organism: Manacus candei; assembly: GCF_025592945.1. NCBI lineage: Eukaryota > Metazoa > Chordata > Aves > Passeriformes > Pipridae > Manacus > Manacus candei. The sequence goes on along the minus strand of NW_026138082.1, from coordinate 7,356,175 downwards.
CTCTCAATGTGAACCAGTTCCTGCATTTGTAAAACATTCCTTGTTTCAAAATGTGTAAACTGCAGTGGGGTTGGGGTTTTTTGCCTTTTTTTTTCTTTGAATTAGCGGTGTATAGTGCACAATAGTTAAACTATGCTCAACCTGCCATACTCTCATTTTATCTCATGATGGTTTTGTTTATGAGAGTCTTATCTTTAGATACTGCCTTCTTTCCCTTTAGTACCATATCTTTCTTTGTAAAAGACATGTTAAAATGGTTATGGCAAGACGCTTCTTCAGTGAGTGAAAAAACTAAAAATGCACAAAGATATAGTCTATTAGTATCTCAGCTCTAGCATTTCTTCCTACAAAAGAAATGGCACTTTTGTGGTTATACAGGCTACCCATGTAAAACCTTTTTTTGGCACCTCTGCATACTGAAACTGTCCAACTAGCTGATAAGCAGGCACCATGCCACTGAAGCAGATGGGCATAGCTGTAGAGAGCCAAAAGACAATGTACGTGCATCAAGTGTGGATGTTGGTGGCAGGCTTCCCAGTCAGTGATGTCTTAACGATTAAATGTCCCGAGTTTTTTGCATCTGTAGTTACAGAGATGCCAGTCTTAGTCCTGGGTGGTGTTTGAAAATTTCTCCTGGTTTGTTTAAAAATTATAAGGAATTTTTTGAGAATGCTTGACCTAGAAGATACTTGGGATGAGAAGGTTAATAGTAAAGGAAATAGTAACAATAACCTTTCCCAGTCCAAAACAGGCACATGTTCTCACCCAAAACTGAGATGCAAACAGGAGTTCCAGAGAAAGGACAATGAAAGCATTTCTTAGGGTATTTGAGATATGCAGAGGAGAGAAGCAACAGGTACTTTCAGAGAAAGAAAATAAGATACATTCATTACCATAATTTTACCAAAAAAGAAGGATTTGAAGGTTACGTCATGAAAGAAAAAACCTCAAAGGCATGAATAAGAAACATTAAGCTATTCTTTGATTGTATCACATTTAGGGAAATAGAATTTTGCCAATCTATATATGTTAAGAGGCCTGGGCCACAACATTGTCTGATTACATCTCTGGTTTCTTTTCAGAACTGGAAAAATGTAAAGCATGGAATATTTTTAGCTAATGTTTTTTGATGCCTTTTGAAAACAAAGGAAAAGTTAGTTTCCCTAAGATACTCTAAGAGAAGGGTTTTTCTTTGTTTCCTGAACAATACGGAGTAAAACTTGCACACAAATTCAGGTATAAACCTTCCTGAAGAAGGCTGTAATTCATCCAATGAGTAAAATGTAATGTGTTATGGTGATTTGAGAAAAATCAGATATTGATTGAATGATACATGAAGAAAATATTTTTAAAATATTACTTTCTTTAAATATATGCACTCTGTTTTCAGCATGAAATGAATGTTTTTTAGGCAAACACAGTCTTAAGTCTCCCTGAAGACATTAGAAAATTAAGTCCAATTTGTCATTTTATGCTCTTTTAGAAAGTCATGTTTAAGTATCTACATTTATTTTTTTTGTTATAGCTTCAGATTTCTTTTTTATCTAATTCAATACTTTCGGGATTAAAAAAGACTAAAAAAAACCCATGTTGTGTTAAAACATACTGATCTTATCAAATCAGGCAGTCTTGCCTATCAGATTTACTAGAAGGAAATAAGGGAAGTGGAAGGGCACTCTTTGTCTTCTTCTCTCCCCTCCCTGTGGCTCATTGGCCTCACTCAGTGAGTCAGTCCTGGGCGTGTGGGCACAATGAAAATCTCACAGGTATGCACACCCTACAGAAGGAAGTTACATCTAACCCTGTACTCACCACACAGTTCCATGAGGCTAGATTTTATACCTCTAGAATTTGGCTCCATCCACTCTAGCTACCTTAGCCTCCTAAACAAAATTCAGTCTGTCTCCATAGTATGGTTGCTCTAAATGGCTGTGTCAGTTGAGGTTCCTTTAAAGGAGAGCACTCTGCAGATCCAATTTCTGTTTGCTTCTTATTTCTAAAGAATGGGAAGTGACCTTTGCAGTTACCTGGTGCTTTCAAAACAGCTACTGACCTCCCAAAACAGAGCTTCCAGCCAGTGGCTGAAGGTCTGTGTTCTCTGTTCTGCAACTATGAAAGACAAACACTACTAGTATCTTAGTCACCTCTCAGTTTTTTCCTAAACTTTTGGAGTGATCTTAGGGACTTCTTAAAATCTGAGCTTTAAAAAACAGTTCAGAGAGAGGCAAGAAAGCATTTTTCTCATTACAAATACATGTTTAGTTAAAATTAAATCACTTTTGGAATATGAACACCAGAGACCACACTCAAAGCCCTGTGAACTCAACAGCCAGGCTCCTCATGACTTTCACTGCTAAAGCATTAAGTCAAAGAAAATGGAGGGAAGAAAACAATACCTGGAAAGCTGAATACAAACCTCTCAATTTATCAAAAAGATCTGATTATAAATGGCTTAGTTTTAGCACGAATTTTGGTATATTCACTGAGGGAGATAGATTCCCTTTATAAATAGTTGTAGTTGGCACTCAAATACTGAGGCATCAATAAAAGAATCTAGATAAATGTCAGTAGACTTCTGTTCCTAGCAACAGTAGCTATTGATTTTATTTTTTGCATTCTGTTAAAAATGAACACTGAAAGAATTCTGATTGTCCTTATTTATATTTTTAATAGGGAATTTAAATGGGAGCAGCTGCTAAAAACTCCATTAAAATAAACTGTTCAATGACTGAATTATAATAAAAGATTTTTCTTTTTGTATGTTTCTAAAAAAGGCAGAGACACCAAGGAAACAGTCAATACATGTCTAGCTCCACCAGTTGCTGATGTCTGAAGCAGATTACAGCTTCCCACAGCTTTTCCAGTGAGAACCTCTTCTCATTAGATTACAGCAAGGATATATGTCTTATGTTTATTTTAGCTGACAAAAACCACCTTGCCTTCCTGGCTCCACATTGTCCAGTTCAAGCGGGAGGGAGTGCCAGTGTTCCCACTGAGGTCTGATCCCTTGGCAGAAGGTGTAGGTTCCTCCTAGGACTGCCTGAGGTTGAAAAGAACCTAGAGAAGTGGTCCCCAGCTGGTGAGCCTGGTTTACCCTGGGTAAAATGCAAGCATATGGCAGAGTCGACACAGCATGGAGCCCACATGGAGAAGCCCAGCTGCACTGGGGAGGGGTCGAACAGTCAGTGTGGCTTGTTGAACTGGTACCATCAGCAGACCCTCTTGGTAGAGTGGTCCCTGGACTGGGCAATGTCAGGGAACAAGCAACATCATTTCTTGGTAAGGGGCTATTCACATATTCTGCAGAAAAGCAATTACATGATCTTCTCGAGCATGTTTTCAAATATTTCTTAACAATTGAGGCAGACTATCTACAAAACCATTCTTCCACCTATCACTTTTGTCTTAAATATGTGGGATTTTTATTTTTTTTTGCAATGTGATCATTCCATAGTAATATTCACTCTCAGTGAATCCTTGGAGAAAGCAGCTTATAGTATTGAGTGATCATTGTCATGTTTCTTTTTCATTGCTAATTAATTGGTAAAATGTTCTCAGTGAAATTTTACATCAATAATTCCTACAGTTTTCCGCTAAGATTTGCTAGAAAAAAATATCCATAGAAGACAGCTTGAATTCCTGTGAATGTAATTTCTACACTGATCACTATGTATTAACTCAGAAAAACCAGGGCTTGAAATGCTTAGTATCTTAAGAGTGTTCTAGAAGGCAGGGTTTGAAAAAGTTCTTTCAAAATATTTCTAGCTCTTGAATTGAAGAACCAAATGACCTCCAAAATCACATAATTTTGATTTCTATCTTTTTCTTTTCCTATGCCAGCTTTAATATGAATTTAACAGCTGATTAGAACTGGTAAAAAATACTGTAATTTCCAAACCATTAGTTCAAGTTTTTAGATCTTGAATAGCATTGATTTCTAGTGCTAGTACCTCTTGAGGTAGATCCTGGTAGCTTAATGTTGGAATTGAAGCAGAAAGGTTAGAGAAGGATCAAAACAGCACTATTTTAAGGTTCACTATTGCCTGACCAGCTCAAGTTATGTCTTGAAATATAGAGCTATTACAAGAATTCTAATATAAAGAAAGACTTTTGAGCTCTACTTATGCGAGAATTATCTGCATATCATTTTTCTGTTACTTCCATTTAATTAGTAATTTCTATTTTGAGAGACTTTATAGTCTCTTCCCCAAACAAAAGACAGAATACTAAAAAAGTATGAAAGTAACATTAGAGGAAAAATATCAGTCCATCTGTTAATATATGCATGTATATGCATGTGTCTGCAGCTGTTTCCATATGTACAGTGTTGCAACACATTGAGTATTCAGATATTTGAAGTTGCTTCCTGCTGATAAATGTTTCACAACAAAGATGTGATCAAAAGAAATACAGGAATTGAATGACGACTGTAGCCAAACCAATTAAATCTCTACTGCTATGTCAAAAAGATAAAATATCCTGTTAAAATTTCTGCCTTTCCTTACTTTGTTTAGTACATAAAATACACTTTTTTTACAAAGGCCAAGAACTGTAACATATGGATGCAGAAGAAACCAAAAAAAAAAAAATTAAAAAAAACAAAACGAACAAACAAACAACGAACAAACAAACAAACAAACAAAAACAAACAAAAAACCAACCAAACAAAAAAAAACCAAAAAACAGAAACCAAAAAAAATCAAACTAAAAAAGCCCTAACCAAAACAAACCATGAAGAAAAGAATTTGAGATAACAAGAAGAAAATTTCTCTGCTCCCCATTTGTAAGAAGAATGGCAGAAATATTGTCTGTTTAAAGAAAACTTTTTTTTAAAGTTAATCCTCTGTTACAGTATATTTTTGTTTGGGGATCTAGAATGTTTGTAGCTCCCTAGTGTAACATAATAGATTGACTGAATAATGCTACAATGTAAGTTATGTATTTCTGTGTGCTTAATTTTATATTTTGGTCATTCACCCTTATAGCTTCATATGGAAAGAAATTATTATTTGTAGGAATAGAGTGACTGCACTGAGAAAATTTAGTGTATCTTTCTTATGAAAGCTGTATGAATGGATGGATATGTCTCCTGAGTTGTTCATGGGAGGTTTGTCATTTAGTGTTTAGGGTAATATTTTCACTGGTACAGTTGGACACTGATACAGAAGCTGAAAAACAAATGAAAGTGATGCAATACCAAAAAGCACTTGTCTCAGTCTTTTCCACTGAAACCTAAAGAACTGTGAATCCAAGAAACAGGAAATGAAAAAATTAATGATTCAACCTTAAGCATTAATGGACCATCAGTAAGTATAGGATACAAGAGATAATAGTTGTCTCTTCAGCAGTCCATTGGTGATATTTTACCCTTGTGATGTTGACGTTGCTTAGTTCTTTTTTTTTTCTTTTTCTTTTTTTTTTTTTAATGTGGAGAAAAAGGAGTGCATATCCACACAGTGCAGTGTTACTATCTTATTTTTTATGTCACCAGTAAAATATTTTTAATAGGCTCTCTAACACTGGGAATTTTGCCTTTGAGAATTTTGGCTTTCCAAACAGCGAGGATAGAGTGATCTGTGTTAGACACTGAGAGATGAACTGAGCCCTGAAAGTACCTTTCCTCTCAATTGACTGCAATGGGAATCTAGATGCTACTCAGAGGAGGACATCTGCATTGCAGACATCTAATTGTGGGCAGATGGATATTTCTCTGACAGTAATGTTCTCTGTAGAAATTCAGCTTCTTTTATGCAAAAGGAGCTGATGCCGTGTCTTCAGAAGGAAATCTGTGCTTGTGCTTTCTGTACCCGGCATAATTCTGGCACACAAGAAAATGGAAACAAAACAGAAGAAGCCAAAAGAAAGAAGAATCCCAGTGAGTCCCACCCCAGCAATAACTCCATGACTATGAGTACAGTGATGGGTGATTGTACATAATAGCAGTATACTGGGCTCTGGGCTGTCACTTCATCCAGTTTCGACCTGAGCTGAATGTGCCTCAGCTTTCTTCTTGTCTTTTATGCTTATGAATCCTTCTCACACAAATTAAGGGGAAAATAGAGTTAATAAACTCCTATATAAAATCAGGACTTATAACAGCTCAAGGAGTTTGAAAGTCTATACATAGCCATTGGGTGTATGGAAGCCTCTGGAAAGAAATTTTAAGCAACATTTGCTCTGTATCTGAAAGTGGTGATTGCTCAAAAGTAAAAAACTATCACAGCAGTAATCTTCTGTTTGGTAGTGACCAGTTCTGATGCACTTGACAGTTCAGCAGCTTTCAGTCAGTCTTGGCAGAGGACTAATTATTAAAGTGTAACAAGTAATTATTAGTGTAAAAAGTTACACTAATTATTAAAGTGTAACAAGGAAGTAAAATATCAGACAGCATTTTTTTATCTGAGGGAACAAAGGGAAGGAGAAAAAATATATATAAATTTGTGACTAATGAAAGACTGAAGAGCCATGGGTTCACAATGCCAATGGGTTAAAAAATTCCCTGGTAAAGACAAGCAGAAAACTAGAATGTCATTGCAATCTGAGACAGAAAACTCCAACAACTCAAAATGGATGCTACAAAATCAATTCATATTTGCTTAGAAACAGAAGCTCACAAAGATGGACAGTGCTCTGATACTATAGACATGATTAATTAAAAATAAATAAAAAGAAATAAGACTGCAAGAAATATCTAAGTCCTGATGATATGAAGAATCCAGACAAGCAAAACTAGTGCAACCTCTATGCTGTGACAACCAAAGGAAAAAAATCCAGATAATTATGTCATTCTGCAAAAACTTCCCAGTACACTGAGGAAAGTGAATGAACATTTATTGAAGTTGAACTGGTTGTACAAAACTCTCTGCTTTGAGGAATATTATTTGTTGTCAAGACTACTGGTTTTGGCCCTGAGCTCTCTTCCATTGAGGCCTGTAGGTGACTGCTGGGCAGGGAAGACTTTCATCTGGATCATTAAAAGCAGAGCATGGTTGCTCTTTGTGTTAGGTTGCTGAGAGCAGCAGTTCTGTTTAAAACATCTGGTCCTCACACATTCAGTAACTGTATCTTTACTGGGTGATAATTTTGCTTCTAATTCCTCTTTGGAGCCCTTGTATCCCTTGGTCAAACGTGTTTGTAACTGACACATATCAGAAAAGAATTTGGGAGCAAGAGAAATGCCATGTAAAGTTCTGTGGAAAAAAAATGCTTGAATTTAAAATGGTCAAAGCTTTCAGATTTGCTCGCTATTTATACTTGAAAGGTATGTGACATATTTCTCCTTCAAGCAAAGAGTGACAAGAGTATTAGATGTGAGCTCTGGTGACCAGGTTTATACAACAGGCAGAAGTGGGCTACCTGAAACTTTGATTCTTGTGCCCTTGTAATCATTTTTCTATTCAGCTGAGGAATTAAATCTAGTGATTTAATTTCTTTGACCTTCAGTTTTCCTGTTAGTAAAATGTAGATAATGTTACCTAGCCAGCTTTGACAGAAGTGTTAAGAAGAATGTATGGATTCTTATTTCTGGAACCAGTATTTCAATATTTCAGTTTTCCATTTGCTTATGATGATTCATAGCAAATTTTCAAACATGTATCAATAGATCATAAGATAGCTAATTCTTTTCAAATTTTTTGCAGAGGGTTATAAATTCATGTTTATTTCAAGAATTGTAAGCATATTATAACATGTAAGAGCTGTATTGATATAATTTATTTTACAAATAAAAGGAACTTTTAGTGATTGGCTAAAAATTTTCCAGATAGTAAGTATTCAAACATTCAGTCTTAACCTTCCAATTATACCTCTTTCCAGTGTGGAGCTCCATAAAAATAATAAACTGCATTGTCATTGTTGTGCTTCCTGTCAGTATCTCCTGCTTGGTCAATGTGTATTTATCAAAATCCTTGTTTTGTTGATATGTGACTGCTGTAGCATTGTGGTGGCTTCTGTCAGATAATGCAGCTGTCTTGAGCTCCCACATATAAGAAAAAATACAGCTATAGCCCTTTGAAGAACTCTTATAAAATGTTTCTAATTCGACACATATGAGAGAGTGCCAGAGGGATTTGTTCATTGTCACAGATCTTCAGAGCTGAATTTCTGCAACAATTTGCTGAAGCACATAGACAACAAGAGGCATTTATGACTGCATGTGAGATAAGAGATGTGCTAGATCTGAAGCATCAGAAATAAGAAACAGTGGGAAACAGAAACATCCTTTATTTCAAGACAACTAAACTTAGTGTTTATCCACGGCATTCAGGCAACAAATACTTAATATAATGTTCAAAAGGAAACAGTTTAAAGCATACTTTTACAAGAAATTTTTAACCTTATCTTTAGTCCAGTATGAACAGATGTTCCTTTAAAATAGTGTATCTAAATGGCAGATAAACTTGTCATTTTTTGGTGATAGACTAGACAGTGGAAAAGTAAAGTTTTGCTTCTTCATGTAATAAGGTTCTCTTCTGGGACAAGCAGGTCCCATGTACCTTGGAGTGTTCTGTTGAATGAGCTGTACATGATGAACTTTTTAACCAGGTATCACTTACATGCAATGTGACAAGTTGTGCCATGAACAGCCAATCTAATGAAACCTAGTTTCCAGTGTCTCTCTCCCTAATTTTTTCCCTTCATGTTGACTGGTAGATGATGATCTTGTAAGTCTTTCTGTGTATAAAGATTTCATAGAGTGTCTATTCCCATTTGTAGTCCTCTTTTCCTGAAATTTGGTAAAAAAATTCCTCAGATCTTCTATGGTTTTGTCCAGTTTGCTTAAAATTGTTCTGAAGCACAAAAGATCTTTCAAGGGAACAGACATTGCACATAAATACTACTTTGTCAGTCTCTTTTTTTTCAGAAACCAGTCTAAATGCAGTATTTAGAATTTTCACTAAAAGAAATCCACGTCAGAAGGACTACTTGTATTAACTCCATCAGAATATATAACATTGCAGTATTAAAATAATTGGCAAAAACCAGCAAGTTAAAATGCTGCAGAAAATGCAGTAAAAATGCCAAATTAAGGTTACTGAATCTAAATTAATGTTTTCTTCTCTGGTATTTATAAAGCTCCATGTTACATGTGAAACCAGGTGTACTGTGAGCAAGCTACAGGAAAATGACATGCTCAATATACTTAATGTCTCAGAGTTGGCTTAAAAAATATTGAATGCATTTCACAGATTTCACAGAGTATTCTGTGCTGGAAGGGACCCACAAAGATCATGAAGTCCAGCTCTTAAGTGAATGGCCCATAAGAGGATCAAACCCACAACCTTGGTGTTATTAGCACCATGCATCTGAACTAAGTTCCTATTTTCTAAAGTTTTATTAGGAGCCCGCACTCAAAGAGTAGACATGGATTATCGAGACCATCCCTGGATAAATCCCTGCAAAATCTGATCCATGCCGGTTGTGTTGTAAACAGAGATTGGACCAGGTGACCTCCAGAGGGACCCTCCTGACCTAAATAAATCTATCATCTGTGACCAAAAAGAGCTGACCTATAAAGTATATGTAATCTGTATGCTTTAAATTGCCTGAAATTACTTCTGTATAAATCAACTCTAGCCTTTAAAGCTGTGTTAGCCTTTATTAAACCAAAATAATATTTATCATAATGCTTTATAAATCTGTACATGGTCTATTTAATAGCTAGGTTAGCTGACAATTATTTTGTTATCTATAAAAACAAGAAATTAGAACAGATCTAAATTTTAGCCATATTGGGTATAATCTCACTTTAGATCCTGAGAAAGGACAGAATTGTATTATTTTCACAGTATCTAGAAGATTAACGAGAAAATGGCATATTCAGTGATAGACAATGTGATACAAAACAGCACTTGCAAGAGAAATGCAAGAAGAATTCTACATCAGTTGTTACTGAATTTAGAGAATGAGGTTGTCATTCATGACAAACAATAGTTCATCATGTATTTCTTTTGTGGGGGATGGATAGTATAAAGTCCAAAATATTGTCTTGCTTATTCAGAATGTAAACACGGAGGTGTGCAGAAAACAGTGTTTCCTGATTTGGAAATGTAGTTTATCAACGTTTAATCAGTATAGTTTGAAGAAAAAAATATAAGACGTGAAGAATAAGTCTGTAAATACTTTAGAGAAATGGGGTGGTGTTACAAAAGGAGAAAATAGCTCTCATCTATAACAGAGAGGGAATAGTGTCCTATCACTCGTATTTCACGCAAACACAGTGCCATGTGGAATGAAATTAGCAAACGTGCAGAATTGAATTGTGAACAACTAGAGGATAGCTACAGCAGCCATTAGAAAAACATTTGTAGATCCTAAAGTTTATTAGATGACAGACTAATTTGTCAAGGGAAGTTCTCAAGTACAAACATTAGATAAGAGTAGCAATATCAGGTCAAACTTTATTATATGAGATTCTCTAGCATTATAGCAGGGGAATGTAGATTCCAGTTCTAGCACATAAGGTCTTACAAATACAAAACAGAAGCAAAATAGTGGACAGAAGGATAGAAAACATACTCCATTATTCATCAGATACATGAATAAGAAGTTTTGCAACTACCAATGAATATATATTGCTTAAGCATGCATCCTTCTCCTATATGCTCTAAAACAAAACAAACAAACCAGCCAAACCCCCCCCACACTCCCCAAGAAATTAACAGTTTAAAATGCAGCCTGCTCCTTGAGGGTGTTGAATAATTATGAACTATGCTTTGGAAAGTCACAAAATATATTGATAGAGGCAGCTGTCAGGACCGAATTCCTCCATATTCTGTAGAAATGCTGCAAAATAACCTATATATATATAGATTTATTTTCTTCAGGTTATATATATGTTTGGTTTGTTGAGACTAAACCTGAAGTGTTGCAGAATCCAGTGCCTAATTCAATTAGACTGTTATTTAGTAAGTTATATTTGAATAACTATTTGAATAAACAGCTTTGCACTTCTAATGTATAATTAAGGTTACATGTCTCTATATTGTAGTATTCCCCATTGGAACAAAAATAAGAGATACAGAGTAGTCTCAAATCAAATGTAAGATCTATCAGCTGTTTTCTGAGATAGATTTTATGGTCTGATTAAGTACTCACTAGGTCACTCTAAACTGTGTCTGGGAAAGGGAAGAATTTATTCATGGTTCTATTTTACGTATAACATTTTTATCCATATGCACCATATTTATAGTCTGGTTTTGTCTTGGGCTGAACTAGTGGTCTAATGAACTAAGTTTAACTCAGTTGATAGTGGAATTGTTAATGCAGTGTTTCTCTCTTCCTCCCTACAGTATGCTGGCTGGCTGGTTCTTTGGGTTACGTGGAACGTCTTTGTTATCTGCTTCTATTTGGAGGCTGGGGACCTTTCGAAGGTAATTTACCATTGGATAATTCAAGCCATCAGCACTTTGTTAACATGCCCCAGTCAACAACGGATTGTGCTCTGTTTTACTCATCCTTTTCGTGTTATCAGGAGTGTAGTAGTATGATGGAAATTTGGAATATTCTGGAGCGTTAGAAATTTTTAAACTAGAAAGTAATGAGCATATGCATTCTGATGCCCACAAAAATAATAGTATATATGTTTTAAAAGAAAATTTCTTCTTTTTGCCCCTCTCAGTAGTCTTGCAGTGCAAATTTCACCCCTGTGAGAGACATTAATTAATGCTCTCATGAATACAAAACATTGCCATCTCAGGGATAAACAAATATTTATTGTACCATTTAGCTTGCTGTTACTTAGCTGGATTCGATTCAGGGTTCTTACATCATGGCATAACAATTACAAAAGAAGGGGTCTTTCATTAAATTAAGTTGTAAATGGAGATGCCAGAACAGATTTCCTTTTGGCTGCAGCAGTGATTTTTAAGTTTGTGCTTATGGTAGTAATGTTATGCTTGAACACTTATACACAGTAAAAATCCATAGGAAAAATATATTTTCCCAAGAATCACATATTTATAGGGTTTTATTGACACTGCAAGTGATAACACATAAAGTGGTAGTTGGTAATGGCTCAATCCAACATTTCAACCCAAAACTTCTACTTTCTAAGGTGTTCCCAGAAAGCTGGCAATTTGTGGGATAAAAGATTAGCAGTGGCAACAAATTATTTTTTTAGAGTAATACACTTCTAAGTACTGTTGCCCGTGCTGAATTATGCTCACAGTGCTATGAACTGACCATCAAGGAGAATCTCATGTGTCAAACAGATCACATTCCATTCTTGACTTAGATTTTTAATAGGGAGTTTAGCCCAACTGTAAATTAAAGATGTAATTCTCTGATCCTTTGTGAGTTACTGATATCTTATGATACAGAAAGTTAAACACAATTACAGGAAGAATGAATGGGGCAAAGATACTTCCTTACCTGTATTTTGTTTCAAATCACCCCCAATGTACAAAAGCTACTGGAGACAAGAGTATTTCATCCCCATGTATTCTGTTTCTTCAAAAGATACTGACTTCAAAAAGGATCAGAATTTCATTTCCTGAGAGTGTAAAGTACTTTTCTGCAGGTAAAACATTACACTTTCTTGGTTTTATATCTTCAATCTCATTAAAAGTTTGGCAAAAAACATAGTAAATAAAAGAACTTGCCTATCTTTTTTTTTTTGTTAAAATACCTTCTTTATTGCTAAGTGAACTAATGTACATAACAAACTCAGCACCTGTTGTACAATTATACTCAATCCAATCCGCCCTCTTTCCACCCACTTGTTTCAACCACCTGCATTCCTACAGTTGTAAATGTTGGGATGCTTATCTTGTCTGGGGAAGTGAAAGGGGATGGAAAAGAATGGAGAAAATAGAGGCAGCTGTTTGAGTAGTGTCTTAATGGGTATAAAAACAGCTTAGAAACACTAGTAAGTGCTATTTGGAATAAAAATGGGCTACAAACGGTACCTAAACCTTGAACTGAATTTTTTTCTGTAGTCTAGGGATGTGTCATCTAGAGTTTTCCCAACCAACCATAGAGTTCAGGCCTATGCTTGAATGCAGTTAAATTTTTTATTTGGTCTTTAGAGGTATTATTTGTTCCAGTGATATGATTTTCCTTGAAATACCCAGTAGAGTGTATTCCTTGCACTTCAACTGGCTTTCAGAGCAACAGAATTGTTAAAAAGAGAAAGCAAAGGAAAAGTTCCTACAAAATGAATTCAAGAAATAGGTAGAGATCAATTCTAAAAATGGTCTAATTCACATTTGAGGCATCTGGGAATAACTGCAACTTTAAATCTGTAGTGATAATCCTACATATTTTGTTTATTTGGAATGGCATGTAGAACCTTGAGAAAAGCTCTGGGTCTGAATTGGCTCTAAACAGAGAATAAAAAATAACCTTTAGGCAAGTACTAGGGGGATGCCTCTGGGGTTGTAAACTGTAAGAGAGGATCTTGTGCAGCATGGCTTTAAGAATTGATGGATTAAAATTACAGCCTAATAATAGTTCAGATGGGTATAGTTTATTTTTATATATATAATTCGTAACTCACTACTGAATAAAATAAAAGTAAGACTGGTTTTTTTGAAGTTTTGTGAACAGCTTTCATTTTACGTATGAGTACAACAATTTTTCCATCATCACCTGCTAATACAATGGAGAGGACATATTTCACTGTTATTATTAATCATTGCTTTTAATAATTATAACAAAAGGCTTGCTAACTTCATCCTTTTTTTTATTTTAGTTGTGGGAGCATAGATCATGACATTTTTACAGTTTCTCCTTATTACACTGAAACAGGTCTGCAAAGACAGAATTTTTTAGAACAATGAGACAGGGAAATCCGTTTGCATTATACACCATTGCAATCATAGATATCTTGTGAGAATCATAGATATCTTGTGAGAAATGGCATCACACTAAGTATTTTCTATCCTCAAGGCACAGTTATCTTTGCTGAAATTCTTTCACATCAAGCTGGAATATGTATGGTTTTATAAGAAAGGTTTGTAACAAAGAGGAAGTGCAATGACTTGTTCTTAACCTTGATTTTTATGTGGATCTGTGAATGAATACCTAGAAAGCCCACTTCTCAAACTTTTCAGTATTACTCTTCGAAAACATTTAATTAGTCTGTGTGTTGTTTTGTTTGTTGGTGAATGCCATACTCAGTATAAGTAGGACTTTTTGGTTTCAGGACTGGTAATATTTATTTTGGCCTGTGGCTAAGCAAATGTAGCATATGAAAAGCATAACCTCTTGTCTTGAATAAGCCACATCTAAAGTACACTAGTGAAACAAAAGAGTAAAACATAATAGAAAGCATTTCTGAGAAAAATGTAATATTTCCGTGATTTTTTTAAACTGAGGAAAGGACATAATGAGATAGATTCAGCTATCTCAGAACAACAGCAACAAAAAAATACTCATGTGATTAAGAAACAGTATTCTTGCTTCAAGGCATTTGAACGCTTCCCCTAATGATGCCTAATGATGCCTAATGATCCCGCAAGGAGAATAGAAGCAGAATAAGACCGATCATACTCCTATTTTTGGTTTAGAAATGAGTAAAAATTTTTTTGCTGAAAAGAATGTGTGGCTGAGCTTGCACTGCTGCTATCATAAGCATAACGGGTGAAGATACTGCTACTACCAGTTTCTGGAAGTCAAGGCAGAGGCTGGGCTTAGGGTGTTGAACAAGGGGAACCAGCTGGGATTCAGGATCCAAAGCAGCCCTTGATGCACATGATTCCAGCCTTGATTCAGTACTTTTGGTTCTCTTTGCATGCAACCCTATTTGTGTGACCAGATACAAGAGCTCTCCTCTCACTGCTGCCTGGCTGAGCTCTGGAATTACTTTGCTGTAGTCCCTAGAGTATTATGTGTTTGTGACCAAGAAAGCACTTTTTATAAACTCATTTTAACTGTCAAAATTGGTTTATTTTCTAGTTTTGTGGCATTCTTTACATCTTCCTTATTTAGACTTAATAATATACAAATGTTACATTTAATCTATTGAATCATAAGGTTGTACTTTTATATCTTTTGACACAAAAATTTCAATTTTAAAAATCAAAAACTCCAGTATCAAGATATGCCAGAATTAAGATTGTTTGACTTCACATGATTTAGCTCGCTCTTTAGATTAATTTTTATATACCTTTTAATTACACAGTCACAACTGTATTTTTTTCTTTTTCACTATCCTTTCCTTAATCCCTATACCACATGGCCTATTTTAGAGATGAAGGTCTGGGAGTTGAGTGACACTGCCATACTGGATCTTACTCCCTGTACTGCAGCAGTGAGAAAAAAATATAGAAGTAAAACCTGTACTTCAGTTTGGATCTGAAAACATGTAGAATAAGAATATGAAAGGTTAGGTACAGAACCGTGGTACCTAAGAGCTCTAGGCACACTGGTGATATTGTGTACATGGCTCAGCATATGTAGTTGGAGTGTGGTTTCTGAAGATTTTAGTACTCATTCTACAGATATGAGTTGCAAGCTATTGTTCTAAAAAAAAAAACTTTCAATTTGCATTCAAATTATATTACTTCCTTTCCTATATTGCCCTGAACTGCAATAGGGGAACATGAAATAATAAGGAAGACTAAAAAATGAACTTATTTAAAATTGAAATGGTTAAATATGATACAAAGAACTGAATGTACCACAGTTATTAAAATGTAAGCTTAAGGAAAATTTGTAATCGAGTTGCTTCCTGCCAGAAGTTTTAATGGAAATCAAATATTTCTGACCACTTTGTCTCCTACCCACCCCAAATAACTGGAAATATAAGATAACAGACTTACAAAATCACAGACTTATTCATGTTTGAAGAGACCTCTCAAGGTCAGTTAATCCAGTCTCCTGCTCAGAGCAGCACCAACTTAAAAGTTCTATCAGGTTGCTCAGAGTTTTAGCCAGGTAAGTTTTAAAAGTCTCCTAGAATAGACATTTCACAACTTCTCTATTTCTTAACCACTGTCATTGTGAAAAAATTTCTACTGATAAGCAGCTGAAATTTCCATTGCTGAAATCTGTGACATTGCTTCTTGTCCTTTCACTGTATACCTCTGAGAAGAGTCATGCTTCATCTTTTCTAACACCCCTTTTAGGCTTTTAAATGAAATTTAGTACTTCAGCTTTCTATTTGTCCTTTCTGCAGTTGAATTCCTATTTCCAACCACAGACAGCTTGTTGCAGCTCACAAGAAAAAAGCTATATATTGTGTCATAAATAATCAGTTCACTTTTCACAATTTTACATGCTTTACTGTGGAAGAGAAATGAAGGATCTTTACATATATGTAAAGCTATATAGTATCTTAGGTAAAATGGGGAAAGATGAAGGTTATCCATGTTTGGAAAAAGTAATAACACATTCAAAAAGAATTAGAATCTTTTAGTTTAAAGACAATTCCATTTATACCAGTGTTTAAGTTTCCTGATATTGTATTTAACAAAACATTGAAAATATTTAGTCTAAACCTTGCAGTCAAGTAAAATGCTGCAAATGTATAACTCTTCCTCTTTCCTGCTGAGGTGAGTATGGAACAAAAATTTGATGAAGTCTTCTCAGTTCTCAGTAACTGATAGGTAGCGGTAGGAAGACTCTCTAATGGCATTGCTGAGAAATACCCTTGGGGAGAGAGACAGCTCTTCAAGGCAGAGGAACTACTGAAGAAATGAAGATTTAGGGAGAGAGTTTGCAAGTATTGTCTGCTCTGTATCTGAACTGCAAGTTAGTCTTTTTCCATATAATGAAATCAGAGGAATAAAGATGTAAGAATGTAAGAAATGTAAGAAAACGTTGGTAGGATTCTCCAACTGCCAAAGTGCACTGTGATTAAAGTCAGTGTTTTCGTACTCATAGTCATGGCTCATAGTAAAGTAAGGCCAGAAGGGACTTCAGGATATGGTTAGTCCGTTCTCCTGCCTCCAGCCAGGCTAACCAACCTTAACTATGGGAGAGCATCTTATGCAAAAGATCTTAAGGAGGAAATGAGCAGTTTCGAAATCCACTCACATATGACACTCATGCATTAGCAATTTTTCATCACTGAGCCCTCCTTTCCTTTGTTGATCCGAGATGCTATTCCAAGATTAGCCAGATATGGCTGACTTTTAGTGGTTGTAGGGCAGTCTTTCTCTTTTCCTTTTCCATTAGTTGACTCTAATGGGAAGAGAAAGAGGCAGAAATGGTTGTAGCACTTCCTGTAAACAAATTAACACCAGTACTGCATTGCTGGAGGAAATAAATGCATGGTGTAAGGGGAAATATGTTTCTTCCTACCATTCCCACTTGTCCGCAGTGTCTTATTCAGCAAAGTTGTCAGGACCAACCAGAAATAGGCACCTTGTAATATTTAGTATTTTTCCGCTTGAATATCCCAACATTTGCAAGCTAACATCCACCTATGTGTCTGACTTTCACATACCACTGCTTGGATTGATACCTAGTTGCTCTGAAATCCAGTTTATCTCCAAATGCAAATTAACTACAATAATGCAAATTAATTCAGGGTATGATTTGCATAGCTTGTCACTCATGTTGCTTAAAAAACATGCTGGCTATGAGTGCTGAACACTTTATGCAGCTAATATACTCTGATTTTAAAGGGAGGGTTTGATACACAGATGAAGCTGATGAAAGAAGGAAAGAAAAGAAATGGGTAATTCATCTTCAGCATAACTCAGTTGTAACAAAGTAATGAACTTGGTAACAAGATTGAACTTATTCCAGTTACAAATTCATTCTACATTGCTTTGTGTCCATTAGTATAATTGTTATACTGCTTTGATTCCACATTTACTAATTATTTTTGTGAGGTGGTGGTCTTTAACAGTTAAATGTCAATGTCACACATACTTTAATAAAACAACCTGCGGGATGGTTAATTTTGAACATATTACCTTCCTTGGATGTTGTTTTACCAGATGTCCTGTTAAGATAACAGAGAAATTAAATTAGTTTTCAACTCAAAGCATCTGGTTAACTTTGTAGGTAAATGCCTTTGAGCAGTAAATCTGACCAAGGTTTTCAGATAAATAGCTATCAGAATGTTTTAAGTAAATGACTTTATTTTTTCACTTCCATTACTTAGGGTAGATTTGACATGCTTGATCATATATCTAACAGATGAAAATTGAAAATAGTCCTGGCAACCAGCAGTGTTAGGTTATTCAGAGGGTAGTTTCATGGGTAGATAATATTAAGCTTGCTAATGGTTTCATAAAATTTAGTTTTGTGGCCTTTTTTAAACCTCAATATCTTTTCCAGCTAGAAGATAACTGATTATAAAATTTAATCTGTTTCTTACTGTAGACATGGCATATGGTGGAATACATTTAGATAAAAGCAGAATTTTTCATCTCTTTAATGGTAAAGAAAATTGTATTAGAAAATCATTCAAAGTATAGAAAAATATGAAATATGATTGCATAGATGTTGCTAATTGTAACAACTTTATCTTTTAAAATCCTGGGGTTATTTTTTTTGAGTTTATGAATAAACATACATCTGCATGGTGATTTATGTATGCAAACTTTTCCCATAATCTAATATTTTTGCACTGAATATAGGAACACATGAAAATGAGTAAGTGTAGTGACTGATCAGATGATAATTTCATATGACAATTTACATATCTGTACATAGATATCAAGTATCTTAGTTATGTCGTTAAGATTGCTAAGCACACATTTTAGCATTTTCCTTAAAACTTATAGTGACAGGGAAGCTATATATCTAAAGGCAGTGCCGTGGATATTTCTGCCAATCTTTTGAATGTTACAGCCAAACCATTGCAGAAAAATATCTAAATATATACTTATGAGATTACTTTCTAATATTTTTTAATTATATTGCACTACCATCTAGTGGCCCCAATTTGATATCAGGGTGCCATTATACTGTGAGCCCTAGACACATATAGTATAAGTAGACCTTGTCGTATATGGTACATAGTCTTAGTACATAATTTTGTGAGAATAAGAGAATAAGTGGAAACCAAAATATAGTAGAATGTTGCAAGAATCCTAACAAGTGCTATATCTTTCAAACTCTTCATGAAGACTGGATTTTCACAACTTTCTCGTCATATTTTCCCCATGTTTCTCATCTCTGTGAGTATTGATAATCAAGTGACACAAAGCCCTACTTTTACAGCTTTTCATGGTCTACCTCTGGAAGGAAACCACTTCTGTATGCTATGGTGCACCATTGCTAGTGTTTCACCAGTTGTTTAAGACACTGGGGGAAAAATCTGTTGAATTTACTTAAAATGAAAGATCAGAAGGTAAATTTATTTCTAGTCAAGCAGATGCTCAGAAGATCACAGCTACAGAATGCATGTTTGCTATGACAGCTCTTCTAGGGAGTTATCTATGCCTCTCATATGCAGTACCGTTCCTATGGGTATATGAATCAGCTATGGAACAGGAGCTGAAGGATTATTTACCATAGCTGAAAGCAGGGGAGTCTGACAGAGTAACCACTCATCTTTTGTGAAAGTATAAAAATATAGGAATATATGCTCTGCTTTTTAAATTTCACTGTCTCATGGTGTCAGCTTTGTGTTTTATTATTTATTCTTTTGGGGTACAGATGCAATACTTTAACATAGTCCCTAACATTTTTTTGTTCTAAGCGTCGATGAAATGGCTAGAATATACTTTCCCCACATCTGCTTTTACTCTAAATATAAATGAATAATTGACCTTCAATAATAATCTGTCAGATAAAACCCATCTTGTGAACCTGGGGTCTACCAGAAATTTTAAGGCAGCACTTAACCCATACAGTTTCTGAGGAGCTTTGTATTACTTGGAATTTCTGAAAGAAACCATTCTGATCCTTATGGCACTAAAAATTATGCCAGTGTTATTCCTATAGGAAATAAAAATTCTGTATTGCTATCAGCATATTTTCACATGTGAATCAGCATTTATTGAACCTGGGAAAGCAATGTGAGCTGTAAAGTGCTCTCCTTTTTTGATCCTGTTTAATATTGACCCCCCCCATATTCCTTTCTTATCACTGCAATGGTAGAAGCAAGCTCACAGGCCATGTATTGAAAAAGACTGTGGTGACTGATTAGCTCTTACAGTGGTTCATCCTCTTATAGCATTCCGTATTAGCAGTTGCCCTTCTGCTGGAGGCTCCCACTCCCATGTTTCTGCTAGAGTACTAAAGCACTTGAACATTCATGATCTATGTCTAGGCTAAAATATACAGGTGTGTCTTAAGCCACTTTGAGCAGCCACATAAAGTATGTTCTTACACACACACACAACTTTACACTGAAGCAGGTGAATAGCTCCTACAGAAGGCACTAATAAAAAGCTAAGGAGACAGTAATGTGTTTAAACTGTCAGAAATATTTCAAAGCAAATGTCTTCCCTAGTCACAGAGCTATGCTATGCTTTCTGCACCACAAGAGAATTTACAGAAATCTCCTTAACCATTTTAACAGGTTACATATTGCAATGTAACTATTCAACGTACAACAGAAATTAATTTTTTCTTCCTGTAAAACTGTTACTTCAAAACTGTAGAATTATTTTAAATATTAGTATTTTTTTCACATAATTTTTCTTCCTTTCTCATTACACTAAAAGGAATGTTTCCAAAACTGGTACTGAAATGCAATGGTCTGTGGTATATGGATTAGTGAATTAACGAATCCATATACCATCCACTGATAACAGTGTAGGATTTGATGATGGATTTTTATTAATTGTCCATAATAAACAGAAAAAATATTCTCTGGCAAAACCTCATTGGCTTCAGTGATGTCACACTGCAGCTGACAGCACATTCTCAGCTGGTTTTGTTTTGTTAATTCCATATGCTCAGAATGAAGGACTAGCTTTGAAAAATATTTACTCTCCTTTTCTAATAACCCACTAAATTCAATGATTACCCTCATGAGTTTATCCCCAGAGGGTAAGTTCACTCTAGTGTTGTTTTCAAAACTTGCTGCTGCTATTTCAATGATAATAATTTTAAGGAGCATCCTATCTATTCAGGAGTGCTATAGTAGACTCCCACAAATACCTGTTTGGGTAGAAACGGGATTCTGTGTTTTGAGGGTAGGATTTGATTGATTAAGTAACCTTCTGAGTTGAACTTAAGTGGGTTTCATGCTAAAAGCCTTTGGCAGGCCATAGTGTAACTGGCTATTTTTCTTCCACGCTACAGTAGTTGAGTAATTCAGCAATAATGAGGTGATCAGTAATGTGCTGGGTCTAAGTATCTCACTGGTATCTTTAAAGTGCCAATGAATTTTTTTAATAGAAAAACTGCTGTTTGCAATTTAGAGAGAGAGTAAGACCAGAGTGCTCAAAACTATGTGAAGAAGCCAGTTCCTCCTCTATGGATAATTGAGATATACCTCACTACTTAGATGAAAAAGAAAAGGTGTTGGATTTGTCAGGCTTTTGACCATATATTAGAAGTGAAGGACTCTGCCTGTATAGGGGCTCTTCTATGACTTCCAGTCAGATGCACAAAGCAATCTCCCTCTTCCTCTCTTTTTTTGGCAATTTTGTGTTTGTCACTCCTCTCTTTTCCTCCCTCCTCTTATTCAAGCTGAACACTTTTTTTAATCTTGACTTTGCTCACCTCTGGCACATTCCTCTGACAGTTAGCACATCCAAATGTATCCTAGCTGGATTTGGCCAAACTGGCAAGTTTTATTTGAATTTGGCAGTATGGGGAAACACTGTATTTGAGTCCATTTTCATTTATGCATTTCTCTTTAGCCATCATTTACATTTTACACTAATTGTTGTTATTCTTCACTGCCCATTGTAACCAAATCCATTTGATTCATTGTCTTCCCACAGGTGCTCTTAAAACACGAGTATGAGACATTTGTCCGGCAGCATTAATGATGGGAATTGATTTGCATTAGGTGGACAAGTTAACCAGATGTAACATATTTGTTTATCTTAAAGTTTCACCTAAAGACATTTTTTTATATTTTTTCCTCATTGGAATATCAATACAGAGTTTATGTAGGTGTATTTGTTCTTTCATACATTGCATATCACATCCTAATATAAATTGTAATGAAACATTGTTAAACATATTAATGATATAATCTGGATAATATACAGTATAATAACTTCTTGCATAAGTATTCAGATAAGAATTATATAAAAATTGTTACTGAGGGTTGTGCAAAGGTTATCTGTGAATATTATCATTTACCCAACTGCACTTAATCCTGGGTGTTCAAATGGCAATGTAAGAAATACTGCCATGGGCAATGCTGAAAGAGATTCCTCCATTGGAAAAGCTTCTCTGTAGGCCTAGGGAACAAACCACTCACTTCTATTGAAAAACAAAGATATATATATATACATATATATATATATATATATATTAGGTCAGTATTTTCCACCTCATTTGACAGCACATATATGCTGTCAAATTTCTTTATCCTCGTAGGCATGAATTCTAATTAAATATTATATTGTTCTTAACTCTTGTGCATAAATGTCTTATATTTTTATTTATTCTGTCTTGAATAGTTTTTATTCTACTTACTAAATACTGTCAGTGCCTTTGCAAATGCTTTAAAGTAGTTCAATGACAAAACTAGTTTCAACTCAGCACAAGGATATAGATTATAGTGTAATTTGCGTAGAATAAGAAATCTTTGGAGCTTCTAATTGTGCATTTCTCATGGTTGGCAAACAACGATGGGGTTCAAAGCGTGAGATGTTTCCTAAAACTACAACTTCTGGCTGTTGTGTTTGCCTTCATGAATTCTGTGGTTTTAATTTTTAATAAAGGAAAAAGTCATAAGCTCAGACAGCTGTTTGGAAGAAGAGGCTGCAGGACAGCTTAGAAACAACAGGCTATGATACTATGTAATTAGATATTTTTTCTTGTCATTAGCATATACAACCTGCTACAGGAATGAGAATATAATGATAATTGCCAGGCTCTTGGGTTTTCACACTTAGAAATAGTGTAAAGTACAAATCTAAAGTAATAGGGATTCCTTCAAAAAATGTCTCTGTCTGCATAGTGAAAATAGGAGCTTATAAAAGACTATGGAGACTTAATTTTGATGTTAAATTTCTGGCAAAGCATCTCCAGGAGATAATAGTACTGATTCTCATTCAGGTCTCAAAGTGAAAATGAGTGTAGCATTCATTCTTTAACTTATCATTAAAGGACATTTGCCTGTGTCACAGCATGTAGCATTAATGATAGATTCTGCAGAAAAGAGTTGCCTCTATATGAAAAGCCACAGAAGACTAAAGTTTGTTGGAAAAGCTTGTATGGGAAATTTATTTGATTTTTGTACACATTCTGTTTAGCTTTAGGCAATATTTCCATTTTTCACAAGCGCAATAATGTGTCCATTAAAAAAAATTTATAAAAAATATATTTTTTACACTGATATCATTCTGTGCTGTATAAGACAGTGCTCTTTTGTTTCCTATCATAAAGAATTATGCTGTCAAAGAGGATAAGTGTCAAGTACCATCTCTTCCATGTCTCATACAGAGTCAGTGCAAAATATTAGAAACATATGTAGCAAATTGCTAATAAGTATTGTTTCACATATAATTTAGGTATTTGATAACCCTAAGAACTGTTTTCAAATAATAGTCAGATAATCTACTATTTATTTTAAATGGTGAGTTATTGGCAGGAAAACACAGACTGAAGAAAACCAGCAAGCCACTGTGAGTCCAGAGGACAAAGATGTGCATTCTGCTCCTTCTCAGCAGTACATGCCCTGGTTAGCTGCCATCCTCCCATGCCCATATGACATGCCCCTTTCCCATGTGTAATTCTTCAGTCTCTCTCACTCCTTTTTACACTTCCCATGTTTTCCTGGACACTTGCCTGATGCAGGTGGTGCTGGGCTGAAACACTCTTTGGAGATCCCTGCTTCTCTGCCTAGACTGCCAACATAGCTTAGATTCCTGACTTCTAGACAGCTGTAGTAAAATGAGCACAATCCAACCCTCAGTGCTTATCACCCACTGAATTCATGATAGTTAAGCACTAATGGGATGCCTTCCTTTAACGCTGGGCTCCTAATATATTTTAAAATGTGGTACTATGAAACCTAAATTGCCTTTAAATAAGAATTTGAGTGTTTAGTCTGTTAGTAATTTCTGAAAATGGGGTTTGAGTTCTAACAAAAAAATCCTTATCCTTTCTTGAAAATCCTGTGTTTATTGATTTGCCTTCAAGAAAAGGAAAAAGAATAGCAATGGTGGAGGTTTGATTTATAAACATACTAACAAACTGCTTCTTGTTTTCAGTTGGAGTTGCATAGTTTATTTGATTCTCCTCCTTCACTGATTATAATTTTGTTTC
The DNA here is from genome assembly GCF_025592945.1 of Manacus candei. Taxonomy (NCBI): domain Eukaryota; kingdom Metazoa; phylum Chordata; class Aves; order Passeriformes; family Pipridae; genus Manacus; species Manacus candei. The sequence goes on along the minus strand of NW_026138082.1, from coordinate 7,331,869 downwards.
AGAGGAAGGCGGTGATGGTTCACACAAAACAAATTAAAAACCTGCCTACTATGTCTATGAAGCAATTGGAGTCAGTTCTGAAAACCTAATAAGAAAATTCGGTTCAGAAATGGAATAGTTGCATTCCTTAAAAAGGCAAATGGAGTAAAATGCATGCTTCAAAGCAAAGAGCAATGTCAAGAATTTGTGGCTCTGTATTGATTGGTACTATAGAAGATACTCATAACAAGAAAGATAGAAAGACTGCATGAAAAATTCAAAGCAAAAGATCTGATATGAAGATTTCCAATACTGAGGAAGGGATATATATTCAGCTTACTAAAAAATTTAAGGCTAAATTTTTATTAATGGCTGTTTCTTTTCTGTAGTATTTCCTTTGTGATGGGCTGTGTGGTACATGTTAGATTAGGTACAAAGGAGAAAGAGGCACACTGTTGAATATGTAAGTCCTTGAGCAAATAAATATTTTATTTTACTTTTTTAGAATTAAATATCAAACTGTAGAGATGTGGAACTCCTGTATTTTACATGAAGAAAGTCACATGGAACTATGTTAAGTATAAAGTCCATTGGGATGATTTATTTTATCACTAGAATGAAAGAGAAAAAAAAGATAAACAAATTATGTATTCATATGTTGTTGATATATTTAGAAAAAAACACCCATGAGTCCAGAGTGTCCTGTCTCTTTTTCTTCTCTACTTAGGTGATGCTAAATTCCCTAGAGTAGAATTGTAGAAATATAAAGATGGAAGATATCTGCTTAAAATAGTTATAATATTTCTTGGATATAGAAATTAATAATGATATTTCACCTGTTTTTAATACTTGGTTAACCAAGTGATTTTTTATAAACTAATAAAATTAATTGTGTATTGTCACTAAGTAACCTGTTTTTGCATTTAAGAAGTTTTTCCTAGTAGGCAACCAAAATGATTTTGCTGACTAACTTTGACTTTTCCTGAACAACCAGGACAAAAATTCTCCTTACTATTCTGTCTACATGTTAAAAGACATTTATCATGCTGATTCTTCATTTTTCTTCTCTTCTGTTGCCAAAATAGATACATTTCTTTCATATTTCCTTATTGCTCATATTTTCTAGGTCTCTTATTGCACTTCTCTAGATTCTTCTCATATACTCTACAGCCTTTTAAGTATGAAGTAAAAAAAAAAAAAAAAAAGGTTATTCCATTTGAGACTTTACCATAACTAAGTACGGCTGACCTATAGGCCCTTTAGTATTTTACCTATAAAACTGCCATTCAGTGCTAGTGAACAGGATTCTCTGTGTTATTAATTTCTGAGTCACTATTACAGTCTCCTGCAGTTTTCTTTGCCATATTTTACTACCTTGCCAAATGTTACTTACTCTCAATTTGTCTGATTTCTTCTGCCTACAGGAAGCACTTTGCTCTTCCTTTATTTAATTCACTTTGTTGTTCTTGGGTCATCTCTTCAATTTGCTGAGACTATTTGGACTGCAGACCTGTCCTCTGCAGTATTTGCTGTCCTTTTTCTGCACAGCGTAAACAGTGTTAAATTCTATCACCCAAATCCTTCATAAAAATACTAATTGTGTTGAATCTGGAGTGGACACCCACCTTCCACTTCCAATCCTTTCTCAGTTTAACAACCAATCACGAATGAATACTTTTTTGTGAATAGGTTTTAAACCAGCTGTGCAGCTCATTTTGGTCTTTTACATCCATTATGCACTTTGTTTATTTGTATATAAGGGACATCACATAGCCCAGTGCCAGAAGCCAGAATAAAGTATGTCCTCTCTACTGTTCTGCCTACCCAAAGCCACCACACCTAACTCACTTATCACAGAAGAAGGAAAGTTATTTTAGAATTAATTGCTCTTGAAAACTCATATTTTTCTTGAAAACTCATACTTTTATCTTACTTACTTACATAGGTACACAGGGATTGATGGATTAGCAATTTTGTTACAGAACCTCAGGATCAAAAACCAACTCACGAAAAAAATGTCTGTCTTTCTGTAGTTGCTCCGTCAACTTTTTTTTTTTCTTAACTAGTTCTGCTTTTTTCTTTTTTTTTTCTTAAGTCAGAAACTTCAGGTGAAATTGTGTCCCTATTTAAGTCGATACAGGGTTTGGTTTTTTATTCCATTGACTACAATGAGGCTAGGAGCTGACACAGACTCTTCAAGGGCATCTCAAAGTGTCAAGTCTTATCTCTAAAAGCATGATGATGTTTTGAGAATTCTGAACATCAAAAACAATTTCATAATAGAAGAGAATATTTTAGTTTCATTGATATGGAAATCATATTATGGAGCATGTATTGTTAAAGTATTTGGAGTCTAAACCGACATCATATAAAGCATGGTGATAATTTCCATCCTCACGAAAATGTTGTTAATTTATTTAGTAAAAAAGGTGTACTGCTACTTATTATCACAAAACAGAAATAAACAAAGTAATAATATGAGTTCTGTTTTGGTTTTTTGCTTTCATATTTCAATGAACTTGGAATATAAAAGATGTGCAAGCAGGGCATCTGAATACGTACATGAAGTAAACATTTATTAATCTATTAAATATCATCTGCTCACCAAGTAAGCCAGTGTATTGAGTCTGGCTGAGATGGAGTCCATTTACCAACAGTAGCCCTCAGAGTGCTGTGATTTTCGTTGGTAGCTAGAAGAGTGTTGATAACACACCAGTGTTTTGGCTACTGCTGAGCACAGCATCAGCACTGTAACATTCCTTCCCCAATTGAGGGCAAGATCCTGGGAGGGGACGCAAGTAGGCCAGCTGACCCAAACTGACCAAAGGGATATTCCAGACCATATGACATAATCTCAGATCAGCTAAGGAAAGGAGCAGGAAGGGGGGCATTCATTGTTTCCAATGGCTGCCTGCTAAGAAACCACTACATGTGCTGAAACCTTGCTTCCCGGGAAATGGCTAGAAATCACTGGTGATGAGAAGTAGAGAATAAACCTTGTTATTTTTTCACTTTGCTTTTGCACATGCAAGCTTTTACTTTGCTTTTGCCTTAATAAACTGCCTTATCCCAACCCACAAATTGTTTTCCATCTTACTCTCTCTCACTTTTGTGGCTGGGAAGGGGACTGATACAGAAGCTGGGGGAGCACCTGGCATCCCTCCAAGATCAACCCACCACAGCCAGTTATTTAACTGTGGAACAGGAATATGACTTTGTAGTTCAAATCACTTTACTGAACTTTGGGAGATTTAAGTCCACTTTTCAGCTCTGACTCAGATTTCCTGCAAATCAGAGCTTCCACCTCAAATTTTGCTCTCAGTTTTTGCTACTGTAAAACAAAGATGGTTTCAACTGCCTGCATGAAAAGGACAGCACCACAGTGAGGTTAAATTCAGTATTCCTCAAGTGTCTCACAGTATTAGTGAAGACACCGTACTCTGCTGGTTCGCCAAGTCTAGTCCTGTTCATATTGTGGGATTACTTGAAGCCTGGCTCATAGAAACAGGTCCCATTAAGTTTTCTCATGTATGAATCATTCCCTTTCTCAGTAAAATTTCAGGCTACTGCTAAAAGAAAACTAATCAACAATACAGTTAACCTTTCTTCTGCTAACTTTTATGATTACTATGGTTATCATACTTGTATGTTTAAATTATTTATAGAACTTTATAGGAAACTGTTCACCTAATGACTGACAGTCAGTTTTTTATTTTTGTTTCTACTGATTTGATTATTATAATTAGACTAGATGAGTCTATTTGGCATATTGAGTTTACAGGCTATGGGACGTTTGCTTTCTTTAAGAAGTTGGTGAGACTAATGTAGAAGATAAGGAAAATCAAAAACAAGATTAGACACTTCTGCTTTTGCTATAATGTTCTACCAGTAAAATGCTGCTAATTTCTCTTTTTCTTTATTTTTTTAATTAAAATAATATTTGACAATCAATAAGTAGATAGGAAACAAAAGGTAGTTGACAAAGAGATAATTTTCAAAAGGGAAGAACTGGCCAATGTATCCTAGCAGGATTTGTGCTAACCTTTTCTCCAGCAGAATATTCAGCATTGGTCAAGCAAAAGTGGTGAATAAAGTAAGGTGACAAAAATAGTGGAGTATACCAAGAGCTTCAGGTTAGCCAAAGTTAAGAGACTGGGTAGAAACGCAGAACAATCTCACAATTTTTGTATTTTACAAAGTAAGTGATAAGACAAGTTGGCCTTCGTGATAAATATACAGTCATGCCCTCTAGATTATCTGCTGCAAATTAGGAAAAAGATCTGTCACGTGACTAGTTCTCTGAAAGCATCAACTCAACACTGAATAAACAATGTTAAGGCTTGCTAGGAAAGGAAAAGATTACCGGGCAAGGAATATCATACTACAGACAAAAACTATGAGGACCTCCACTATTAGATACTGTTCATTTGTAACAGAAATAATGTATAAAATTGTTTTAGAAAGAATGAGTATGCTAGAGTGGTTTTATGATGAATGAATGTCACAACTTCTTGGAGTAAAGAATATTTTCCTGCAGTATGTGTTTTCCACTTACAACATCAGGGCTATAGTTTTAGCTTAGGCTATGGTTCCTATGATTTTTGGTTTCCGGGAAATAGGATGTGTTTTTATTTGTTGTTTGTAAATATTGCTTTCTTGAAAACAACAATAAAAAAAATCCGTCATAAAAAACTGATGAATAAAGACAACTGGATCAAATTATTTAGGAATTTTCTTGTAATTATTTACTTTTGTAGCTGATGAAACACTCTGCCTACCTTTCCTCCCCCTCCTATTCTGCTCCAGTAAAGAGGAAGACAGGAGTGATAATCCTCCTGGACTGAAATATTTTACACTTGTTTGGTAGGTGATAAGTGCTGCATTCCAAGGAGATTGGCACAGGGAAACTTCACTAAAGGAGTAATCATTTCCGCATGCACACCAAACAATTCAGAGCCTTGTCGAATTGACAGTAATAATACTTTTTCTTTAGGAAAAGCTACTGCAGGAACAACCACATGAAGTTAAATTTTTTATTTTTTTAAATAAATTATATTATTATTCTATTGGATCTACTCTGCTGTGAACTCATTTAATTGTTGTGAGGATTTTTCTTTCAGTAGTTCACATTAATTTGCAAACTTCTTTTCAGTTACATTTTAACATTAGTAACATGTATTGCATCTTCTCAGGAAAGGAAGGCAATTTTAAGCAACTTTATGTTTTAACCCAGATGAAACATTTGTAGTGATCAGCATTACAGCCACCATAAAATGTTAATAAATGTATATCCTGATAAATGCAAAGCATATAATATTGCAAGTGAAACATATCTACTCTTAGTGGATTCCTATAATTTCTTTAAACATTATGATTTCACTAAAACCTGTCATTGAAAGGATGTGCTTAATTTTCATTCTGCATTTCTTACCCAAATTTATGCCCATTCAAAAATACTGTTGAGATCATTCACATTTGTTTCTTAGGTTAGTGAAAATAATGTATTTAGTACTGCATGCTTAAAACACAAAACTGATTTGATGATTACAAGCTGTTTTAACTCCTTTCTTCCAGATATCTCAAATTTATGCTTTAAAATGCTGTTGCTTGGAATTTCTTCAGTCTACATATAATTACAAGGCAAATAACCTATACTAAAATTGAATCCAAATGATATCAGATTTAAAGGACCATATTAAAAGATCAAAGTCAAATTGGTTTTTGGTTTCTTGATGTTTAAGCTGAAAATGTAATTAAAAGTCCTATGGAAAATTTTAGTTTATGCACATTTTATATTTTACTTCATTTTTCCTATAGTGTCATGTGCTATCCATAGTTATGTCCTAATGCCAAATAAGAAGACTCCATGGAATACTAGGAGAAAAAGAACCCACTAACCCATAATGATAGATATTTCTACTACGACCAGGTATCACATGGATGATTTTGAATTGTGAGTTTTATTCTAGAGCCGAGTGCTCCATCTGTGACAGCTTATCTCCCCAAGTTGGAAATTCAGTCCATTTTCCTAATAGAGACTGAATGCATCACTTTTAAAAAAGGTCATGCTTTGAGCACAATTATGTTTACTTTGAAGGACCGTTGAAAGATAATGTCCAGTGAATTGATGCCAACAGCTTGAGCCATGCTTGCTCCCACTTGAAGATTGCTTGTTTTTGTAGTCCTTATCCAGGCTCTTGCCACACATGATCTCAGTATTGAAAGCATTGAGGTAGGAGAGGATTTGCATGATTGTATTTTATTTCCCTTCCTTTTAAAATGTAGTTTATGCAGTTCTGCCTTCAACAACATAGGATTGACGACTAGGGAAATGGAGATACATTGCTGATATGTGATGTAGTCAAGAAGATGAAGGAATGATAGGCCCAAGTGCTAGAGAATATGCAGTCTGGATGTGACATGATTGCTGGGAATCTTGAGGTACCTTCCCTTGAATATTGAGATACCTTCCCTTCACCAATTCTTCTTGCAGGTTTTGTCTCTAATGACTTATAGTCATTAGTGCTCAGACTGTATATGTTGTAGGATGTTTTAGCAGAAATCTCAATTTAATTTTGTAATTTCATGGAAATGTTAAAAAAAAAAACTAATGAAGGCAGAATTCAGAAAACATTGAAGTAAGAATATTTTTTGTCTTCACTACCTTAACATTAATTGCACAGCTAAAATTATAGGCAATGCATTTAAAATAAATATTAAGCTAAGAGAGGAAAATCCCAATAAGTCAAACTACTGTATCTTTCTGAAGAATATGTCATTTTTTGCTATTTGTAAAAAAGGTATCAGTGATGACTAATTAGACCTTGAATTTAATGCTAAAATATTGTAGTTTATTTTAAGCTGTCATATATTAAAAGCCATCCAAAACTGCATGTACAGTGCTTGGCTTAGAATAGGTTATTTCATGGCTTTGTTTTGTCTTTCCGATAGGCAATGCACTTATGATGCCAGAAGATAAAACAGTGCCTCCTCTGCTGATTTAGGCTATAACATTTAAATGCTGCAGTATCTGGAATAACTGTGTGCATCTTAATGGTAATTGTTAGTAATTTGTTGGACTACTAGAAATCTTCTTGACACATGCAAAATAGAAGAATAAAATTTTTCTACACTAACGGTGCAACACTAAAAATATCTAAATATTGTCAGAGAACCAATTTGAGGGTTAACACCAAAATTGGTGTTAAAAATTGGTTAACACCAACTCTTCATGGAATGTAAGGTTTCAGCACTTAAGACATAAATAATACTTGTGGTAATAAAAATGTGCAGTATTGGAAATTCCATTGAATATATTTCCATGTAGATGAAATATTATGTGAATTTTTACTTTCAGATTTCTGCTTTTAATATTGCAATAAAAATTTTAACATATGATGATATAGCCAAAGTTATAACTTAATCACAAGCATCAAGAGCTGGGGAATGTTAGGTGGAATTAGTCAAACTTTTCTTAATTAAGTCCTCTAAAAAAGAGGTTTACTTGTTTATTCTCTTTGCTTAAGATGCATTTCTAAGTAGTTAAATACTGGATATTGGATTCTGGATGTGAGTTGTTTGTTTGTCTGAGAATAATGAGGGGTTCTTCATGGGGTGCCCTTTATGCAGTTCACAAACCAGCAGAAGAAATATGTAGGTGGTAGGCTCAAAATAATAAAAAGTGGTGTAAAAGTGATTCTGTGGAGAAAAGCAAAAATATGAATAATATTTTTCTTCAACATTTTTCTGATATTTTAGAGTATTCCTGTTTTATCACCAAAATTGGTGTATTTTCCATTTTTATTGCCTCATTGCCATGTTGGTACAAATATATGAACAGGTAAAAGGGATTTTAAGTCTTTTCCATGTCTAATCACTGGCATTATTTGGTGAATTATGCTTTTAAATCTCTTTGAACATTATTAGTCACCAGTCTGGTGACACATTTACTGACAGTTGGGAGCCGTAAAGGACATAAATTACCTCAACAAATCTTTCCCTATGTAGTGGCAGGATAAAAGAAGGCACTGTTTGCCTACAGACTGTACACTGAATTTTGTGTTCCTTTATCCTTTCATCTAGAAACCATTTAGAAAAATTAAAATTGCAGCCATGTATTTAGTCTTTTGTAATTCTAGGATCACATCTGAAGATGTAGTTGTACTAGACACGTATATTATCTGTTGTGAAACTTTTTTGTTGAAATATTCTACCATTGTCTTTTTACTTTGAGGATCATAGAAAGCAATGAAGTTTTTGCCAGAATATGAGGTAAAGTTTTTGCTTATGAGGACAAAAGTTATGATTATTAGTATGGTCATTGAATAACACCTTCTTTTTTCTTATACTTTTCAAAGGTTACAGGCATAAATTTAAATTGAGAATATTCTCAGTAATTATAATTTAATAGGCGTAACAATACTGTAAGCAGCCACTGCCTTGTGAAAATTTTAGAATGTGTAAGGGAAGGAAGCTAAGGAAAAAAGTCGGAAGTATTACAAGAGATCTTGGATGCTGCACAATAAAAGCTATAAAATTATTTTAAATGATGAAGTAGATTTTTATTGTTACTGGAAAGATAACATATTTAAGTAATCCCAAAAATAAATAAAAACCTAAAAATAATGTGACTTGTCTTAGTAAAAACATGTATTCATAGATTTCTGGTGCTTTTTCATGGGAAAATTTTTTCACTCAGTCCAACTTTGCATCATCAAAAACACTATCTGTCAGAAAAAGTCATTAAAGTGATAACTCCTACGGAGGAAGAGAATAGACCCATATTTTGTGGAGGAATACTAAAAAGGTCAAAGGTATTTCTTGAAATGTTTGAGCAATTTTGACTTTATACTTGCTATGTACTCTTCTGTTTAAAATTACATACTTGTGAGGGGAGATGTAAGTAATCCATTTTAAGACTGGGAAAGCCCATTGTGATTGTCTAGTTTGATCTTTTAATAACACAGTCCTTTGAATTTCACTGAGTAATTTTTTCAAATTCTGGTGGAGTTTCCCTTATTATACAGAAAGAAACTCAATCTAGTCTGTAAAGGTTTAAAGTGATGGAAAATCCGTTGTTCTAGATAAGTTGATCTACTGCATAGGTATCTAGAGTTAAAACAATGCTCCTATCTCATATGAGTTTATTTAGCTTCTACTTTCATCCTGTGCATCTTGTTATACCTTTGCCTGCTAAAGTCAGCATCTTACATCATCAGAGATTTTCTGTTCATATTTATATTGTCTTCCTTCTTGCACCACTTGTACTGTATCATCTTTACCAAGTTTAAACTATAATATTACTGCTATTGAACTACTATGAACTACTAAGATGAGTTATATAGATTGAAATTCTTAAATCTCTCACTGTAATTCAGACTTCCCAGATCCAAAATACCTTTAGAGGTCTTCATGGAGCTCTATTAGGTTTTTCAATTTCCCTTCAAAAGTGAGATGTGACATCCATTTTCCAGTAATGGTCTCAGCAATGTAAAGAATAGAGTAAATAAATAATCCAGTTCAAACATACACATCCTACATATATGTTCAGGGATTACATCTATTTTCTTTTTTATAATTTGTCTCTGGTAATTCTAGTTCATTAATCACTATAGGTCTCGAAATCCTGCCTGAGAATGATTTTCCTTCTCTCTAAACTGGAGAAAGATGGATTCAGTGGGTGGACTGTTAGATGGATAAAAAAGTGGTCAGATGTTTGCATCCAGAGGGTAGTGGCCAATAGCTCAGAGTCCCAAGGGACATGAGTAACAAGTGGTGAGTGTCCCTCAGGGGTCCATATTGGGGCCAGTGCTATTCAGTATCTTCATTAATGACATAGATGAAGGGATTTCATTTCCCTCAGGAAATTTGCCAAGCGGAGCGGTATGACTGACAAACCTGAAGGACAGGATGCCATCCAGAGGGATTTGGACAAGTTCAAGAAGAGGGTTCATGGGAATCTCATGCAGTTTAACAAGACCAAGTGCAAGGTGCTATGCCTGGGTTGGGCAACGCCCAGTATCAATACGGACTGGGCAATGAACAGATTGAGAGCATCCCTGCTGAGAAGGACTTGGGGGTCCTGGTGGATGAGAGACTGTCAATGTGCACTTGCAGCCCAGAAAGCTGGGCTTGTATTCTGGACTGTATCAAAAGCAACGTGGCCAGCAGGGCAAGGGAGGTGATTCTGCCCCTCTACTCCACTCTGGTGAGACTCTACCTACAGTACACCACCTGCATCCAGCTCTGGGGTCCCTGGCACAGAAGGGATATTGGCCTGTTGGAACAAGTCCAAGTCCAGAAGAGGGCCACCAAGCTAATAAGAGGGATAGAGCGTCTGTCCTATGAGGAAAGGCTGAGACAACTAGGTTTGTTCTGCCTGGAAAGAGAAGGCTTCAGGGTGACCTAATTGCAGCCTTTCAGTACCTGAAGGGAGCCTATATTAAAGATGGAGAGACACAATTCACAAGAGCATGTAGTGACAGGACAAGGGGGAGTGGTCTCCAACTGAAAGAGAGTAGATTTAGATTCAATATTAGGAAGAAATTCTTTTCTGTGAGGGTGATGAGGCACTGAAACAGGTTGCCCAGCGAAGTTGTGGATGCCTCATCCTTGAAAGTGTTCAAGGCCAGGTTGGATGGGGCTCTGAGCAACCTGGTCTAGTGAAAGATGTCCCTGCCCATGAGGTGTAATTTGGAACTAGATGACCTTTAAAGATCATCCAACCCAAACCATTCTGATTTATGATTCTGTAGTTACAAAATTCAGGCATTCATCAGAAAATCGGTGATCTGCGTTCCTTGATTTTTGTTGTAAGATATTAAAATGTATTATTTTGAAAAGTCCACTTTACTCTGTAATGCAAGCATATGTGTAGCAATGTCTGCTCTTGATTAGTGTTCACCATTCCACTATTTTTATCAACTGCAAATTTTTACTGACATGAATGTGCAATTTCTTCTGCATAAATTAATATTGTATAGATCTAGAACTTTGCACTAGACCACTAGAAATTTCTCTTTGCACAATGGTTTCCAATTAACAGCTGTTTTCTGAGATTAGCCAGTGAACAAGTTTTTCAAATGATTATTATGTGCTACAGGGAATTTTTCATGTTGCTAATTTTTAATCTTGATGTTGTGCAGACAACTGCCCTTACAGAAGTCATATTGTGTCAACACACTTTCCTTTGTGAACTGAACTTGTCACCTCATCAGAAGTTCTGATGAGATGTTTTCCATAAAACTGTGCTGATTGGCACTAATTATGCTACTATTCTTCATTCTTTAGTGTTTTTATGTTGCATCAGCTTTTCTCTGACTTTACTGAGAATGGAAGTTCAGCTAACCAGACTATAATTATTTGGGTCATCTCACCTACCCTTTACAAAATATACTACAATAGACAATTACAGATCTTTTTCCTTTACATTATCTTTTATAAATATAGCCTTAGATCTCCATGCAGAATGGAAAGTACAGTTTTGTGTAGTATGTCCTTCAAAAGGACTCAGATTTACAGGCCATGGAACAGACTGTCCCACACAGGGCAGACTACCTACAGAATATATGCAGAGGCTGAATATCACTAGCTTTTCACATGACAGAGTGCATAATGATGATGCCACTTGAAAGGTTACGGCTTGCTTAAACTCTTCTCTGCTCCATTAAGTTGTTCTGGGTATCAGATAATCTCTTTCAGTGGTATGCTTTTAAAGCCTTTGTCATAGTTCAGTATTGTTATCCCTGTCCTGCCATAACAGAATGTCCTGCCATTCTGTTATGGCAGGACATCACAGAATACATGCCCCAGAGAGAACAAGAAGACAGATCAAGGTCACTACACAGCATGTGTTGCTTTCAATGATGATGGATCAGAAAGACTCTAATGTATTTAGAAAGTAGAATATTTATCAACTATGGATCTCAATAAGTATGGATCATAAGTTCTCAATCTTATGATTTTTATGTAGTTGTAACTCTGGGCCAGATCCTCAACCAGGGTAAAGCAGTGTCAACAGGCAATGTTCTGTTGAATGCCATGATGCCACTATGATTTCTACAGCAGCTGAGCAGCCATCTTTATTCTGAAGTGGCACTAACACTGTATTTGGCTTTTATTTGGGCAGATTAGTTACAAGAGTTGCATGGCATTACCAAAAACCTTTTTGATGTCTTTAAGTATTTAGAATGTATTTGGACTGTTTCCAACTTTTTTTTCAAATTAATACATCAAGAGGCTCCCTGTGAAGTCATGCCAAAGAACGAAAGAACAGAAAAGTAGCACAATCAGGAAAAAAAAAAACTTAGAAAAAAAAATCTAATATTTTCATGCCTGCTTGTGCCCTTTCAGTGGTGCAATTTTAAGAAACAAGGCTTAATTTCTCTCCTTTACAAACTCAGTCTTTTCTTGTGCAATAAATGAGGTTGGCATATATAAAGGAAGTAGCTATGATTTGCAGTGTTATTTTACCAGCTAATCAGATACACATTTTGTTACCATCTTGATCTTAGAAAATAATTGGAGGACAGAGTGTTTTCAAAATCTAACAGCAAAAAATATTATATCAGAAGTTCTTTTATTTTGGGGTTGCACTGTAATCCATTGAACATCAGCAAAACTTTACACGGATTTAAAATACAGTGTAATATCCATGGTTTCTGTGTGGGAAAAAAAGTGTAAACAAAATCTATTTGATTATCCATGTTTATGAAAAGTGTATTAAAATGTATAATAAGCATAAATAAATTTGGAAGAAAGTAAAATATGATCTGCATACTATGCTACAATTGAGGATTCATAACAGAAATCACCTTGAGCAACTGTTAACACATGTTCATGCACATGTACATGTACAAAGTCTAATCAAGTTATTTTTGCAGACAAAAATACTGCCAATTAAAACTTTTTATTGGAATTATATTAAATAAAATGGAATAGCTTATATGTTTTATGTAGTTCACAATGCACTGCAGGGAATCTATGAAATGTCTCTGATCCAGAATTCTCCTAAGGAGATTTTGTCTTAGGAAATTTCTAATGCCTATTGCTATTAGGATTTGAACAGCTTACTTTCATTGGATGTTTCTGTAAGTTTGCTAAAATCAAGAAGTGAAAAAAAAATATTATAAAAAATTCACACCTATTCTTTGGTTTTATTTCCATGACCTGGGAAATGCTTAGATGTTGTGCTTTCAAAAATGTTATTGGAATTGGTTTGCAAATTCCTCAAAATAGGTTTAAGGTGTTTTCTTTGTAAGTGATTTCCTTAAAAATTAATTTAGTAATTTTTCTTCTTACCTGTCATATTTTTTGATATAAAAGTAGTTGTCTGGTCTTGAACAGCATTGATTTATCTGTGATCTGTAAACAACATATATATTATCTGTGTATTGTATTAGTATCTGTGAATGGCATATATATTATGTCTGATCTGGGCCAAAGTAACTTCAAAATGAATTAATATTGATAAATTTGAAGCATGAAGACTCTTCCTCAAAGCTATTAAAATTTGTGATTGAAGAATCCAGTTCAGTTTCCTGAATCTGATAAACAATTTTTCTTTAGCCTATTCATTATAAAACACATGTGGTGGAGAAATTCAATTTCTAAATTATAAAGTGACTAAAAGTCTTTGAATGCCAACTTTTTGTACTGGTCAGTCTTCAGGGAAGTTCTAATTAATTGACACCATTAGTTGAGATCTACTTGCAATTACTCCATTTATGTTTGCCTACTTCCATCTAGAATTAGTCTGTACTTGGTAGTGCTCACCTGTGGCCAGAGGCTGTTATGAATGCTTGGTAGTAGACATCAATGTGATGTCTGACTTTGTGTAAGTGTGCTTTGCATTTCAGTGGACAGTTTTGTGTTTTGAAGACAACTATTTAACCTGGAAAACCAAACACAATCTCATTCTGGGAAACATCACAGCACTTGGTATAGTGCTGAAACTGTACCTCTTTTTTCTCCATGGAAACTCTCTGACTAAATATTATTACTGCATGCCATAACAATCTGCTTTTATATTAATACTATTAACATGTTATCTTTCCATTATGATCTAATGAAGATGATAAAGATTTGTCTGCAAACAGCATCAAAGAACCATTTGTTCATATTGTGATGAGATAATGTATGAATTTTGGGAAGTTTTTGTTTTTTACATTAGTCTTTCTAGGCTTTCTTTTACTATTTTGTCATTTGATTATGCTGCAGACTTCGGGGGTTATTTTCCTGGTTTTGGCTGAGATAATTTTCTCCTCAGTAGCTGGTAAAATGCTGTGATTTGGATTTAGTATGAGAATAATGTTGATAACACAGTGTTGTTTTGTTTGTTGCTGTGTAGTGGTTACTCTAAATTGAGGACTATTCAGTTTTCCTTGCTCTGCCAGTGAACAGGTGCACAAGAGGCTGTGTGGGAGCACAGCCAGGGCAGATGACCCAAACTAGCCAAAGGGATATTCCATACCACAGAGTGGCATGTCAAATATATGAAATGATGGGAGGTCAGGTAGTACTGTCGTGGTTTAACCCCAGTAGGCAGCTAAGTGCCATGCAGCCACTTTCTCTCTGCAACAGAATGAGGAGGAGAATCAGAAAAAAGCTAAAACTCATTGGTTAAGAACAGTTTAATAATTCGAACAAAAATGTACTACTACCATTACTACTATTATTACTACTAATGATAATGATAATGAAAGAGGGAAAGAGGAATAAACACCAAAAAAGACAAGTGAAGCACAATGCATTTTCACCCACTGACCAATGCCCCACCTGGCCGCAACAAGTGATCAGCCCCTCCCAGCCAACTTCCCCCAGTGCAACAGAAAATTCACCATGAATTAAGTATTGTGTGTCAATGCAGAAAAGACAAAGAAGACTCTTGGATGTTTTACATTCCTGTACGTAAAGACTAGTTTCTCATAAGCAGACTAGATTTTCTAAAGTCTCTTTTATTAGTGGTGGTTGGAAAAACTGATAAAAAGCTGCATTAACAAAATTAATGCTATAAAAATTGCCCACAAAAGATTAAAAAGAATTAGCATATAAGTGGAGTAATTTCCATAAGGTACTGTACACATACATTTTAAAATAATTAATCTAGTTTTCATAGTTAGACCTTTTGAAGAGCAAAAAGACTTGTACCATGTTTGCTTTTATATTGATAAAAATTAGGAGTGCTTTTCCTCCCTATTTCCTTTTTTCAGAAATTCAGTGTTTAGAAGGCATTTCAGAGACTTGACAGCATTATGACAAAACAGGTGTGAAGGAATTGAAACACTTAATTAAGATAACATGGCTTTTTCTTACTCTAATTTCAGTAATATCTGCTTAACCACTTCAGAGGAAAGGTGGAGGCTAATTGGGTCTCTTGGCTCCATATTTAAGGACAGGAAAACATATCAGACAGTTCTGAGGGTAGAAGAGAGTAAAAACACTGATGAAATAAACAAAATAAAAATACAGGTTGCAAACAGTTGGAAAAAATGGTAGATGAACAGGCAGATTTTTCCCTGATACAAATTTAAGGGTTTTTTTCCTTCTATTCCTTTCCACATTTTATTGTGTTTCTAGCTGTTATAATGGGCTTCATCATATTTTACTATTTTTGATATTTTTGTGTCATAGACTGAATTATTTTCTCTTTTGGGAGGTAAAAGGGGGAAGTACAAGGAAAACAGGAGAAACACCATGAATGCTCATTTTGAGTAAGTGATCTTAATTCCTGAACTCATCTGCTATCCAGTTTCTGAAGACAATTTACAGGGGTGGAGGCTTGTTGCTTTTATTGAGTTTTGTGTAGAATAGAGGTAAGGACTTCATCTACTTTTAAGTTTTTATGTTCGGTGGAAATCAAGGGCAAAGGGAAAGAACAGTCATATCAGAGCAGGACTCGTCTTCTACAGAGTGACTTCCCATTTCTCAGCTTTTGAGATGCAATTTCTCAAATATGAAATTCCATGATATATGTGCAACTTAGTGACTTGACAATGTTACAGTTCCGAATAGTTTTGGTACCAAGTCAAGTGATTTTTCTCTGGCTTTGTTTGGTTGGTTGGTTTTTTTTTTTATATTAGTAAGATGACAAACCCATTTAACTGAGATTTCTTTTTCTGAGAGAGACAAGAATATTGCTATTTTTAACAAACAAGGGAAAATTGAAAGATTGAAATGAGCTTCTTGAGGAACAATCACAAACCTCAGCAACTCTTTCTACAATGATGATATATCTTTCACTTTGTTCTTTCTTAACATAAATACAGAGCTACATGTATTTTGAGGAAGTACAATATTTTTCAAACATAACAGCGGTAATACTGCCAAAAAATGATACTTCATTGCACATTTTCTTCTCATTTTCCTCTTCCTTAGGTCAAGATGATTAGAGAAATTCCTGGGGTAGCTGTTAGTTGCATTGCTTAGAGTATACTCCACATAAGAATCCAAAAGTATGGAAAGGCTAAAATAATGTTTAATTTGCTTCCCCCTGAAGAATTATTTCTATAATACATGCCTTTAATTTTCCCTTAAGAAAATGAAATCTAGAGAAGTGATGGACTCATGAGGCTAATTATAATTCATGTCTTAAATACTTGCCTTTATCTAATTTTGTGTCACCTTTTCATACAGATATCTTCTTCTACTACAAATACACAGAAAACACTCATACTCTTCCATTTCAAGCTGTCCTTAAGAGTTATGCTTACTGTGGTGCTAGCAAATAAATGGTCTACTGAATATGAAATGCAGGATACACTATAATCAACAGTTATATTCAAAATTTTCGGTTCCATATAGATTTCTGTATATCTTCAGAAAAAAACCCACAGCCAACCCTACCATATTTGAATTCGTGTTATTCAATTTTAAAGACTCGTATTCAGGCATTTGGAAAGGGAATTCCTAATTTATTGTCCTTTTGTGAAGGTAATATTAAATGTGATTAGATGATCATACACAGCTTTTACATCACAATCAATGTCACATTAATTGCACAGAACGCTGGTCTAAAACAGTAGCATGTTATTTCTGTTTGCAACATATCTTATTTGTTGCACATTTTGCACTGAATATGCATATAATATGCATTTACATGTTACACACTTGATGTTGGAATGGGCTGACCAAGGGAGGTGGTGGAGTCATCAACCCCAGAAGTGTTCAAGAAATGGTTGGACATGGCACTTAGCACTTTAGTTTAACTGGCATGGTGGTGTTCATTCAAAGGTTGGACTCAATGGTCCTGGAGGTCTTTTCCAACCTAATTGATTCTGTGATTCTACGATTTTATTATTCGCAAGTCTCTGCATAGAGTAATAGCAGTGTTCTCTTGAAGGTGCCTTTATAAATATAAAATTTTCTTACAGAAGTCAGCCCTTTGATTAAAAAAAAATGCTAAGCCATAATAAGGATACTTTTTTCCCCTTCCCCGATGAACTTTTATTTGAAAGTAATACAATAATTATTAATTAAAAAGCTCATTATAGGTGAAAAACTAATGCATGCTAAGGTACCCACTGAAACATCACATGAATAGATTAGAAACAGTTGTGCAAACTGCATCCTGATAAGGCAGTCCAGTTTTCTTTCCAAATGGTTTGCCACAGGCACAAAATTAACAGAACAGGAAGACAAATCAGGCATTTCAGCTCCCTGGCTATTCCTTGATCTGATGGGAACTGTTCCTTTTATCTAAATTACTTATTTTAAGGGTGCCTAATAATCCAATTACACTGCATCTAAAAACTCTTGTCTATCTTTCTAGGAAGAATGCCAAAAGTAGTAACCAGGAATTAATGCCAACGATAGTCTAGAATAGCTGTCATGAATTGTCCCCGAACACTTCATGTAAGTTTGTGTGTTCATGTTGTTCATTCAGTGCTCTAAAATAGACTTTGCAATAGCACGTACCAAATCCTCCCAACCAGTTTAGCAGTTTACTGCACAAGCAACATCTTTGGTTTATATGCAAAAATGCTGTATTGTCTTCTCAAATTTCTAGAAGTACCCCAGAAATTTCTGCAAGTCTTGTCTCCACTGATTGTGTCTCCCCTGGAAGCTGGCACACTGAGTTACCAAATGGTTCCTCAATGTTATGCTGAGACAGTGCTACTGAACAGAGAGAAGACTGCCAAATATTAAATCATCAATGCTACTTTCCTTGGCACCTGGGATTTTCTTTGGAAAGTTCCCAACAAATTATTATGCAGGCCAGAATCTGCTTACCTTATGAGATCTGACAAGATCACAACTGAAGAAACGCAGACGATAAGGCAATCCCATCATTACCAGCATTCACAGGCAAATGAACTATTTTTTGTTTGGATCTACTTCCAAGAAAACTTAATATTTGATGGATATAATTAGGTTAAGTGAACCTGATTCCAGAACTAGATATTTAACTATATTTGCAGTGCACAGACAATATATCTCAGTTATGGATACATGACAGTTCTAATATCAAAAAGTACATATACACAGCAAAAATGTGTCAAAAGAGGATGTATGAGAACTCTGTAATTCATTATTTTGTTGGCCATTGATTATAGGAAAAAAAAGGCCAAACTAACCAAGCAAAAACAAACTGCACAATCCTACAAAATTAAAAAAAAAACCAAAAAAACCAAACAACACATCAAGAATAAACAAAACTAACTTTTCTTGCAGGGGAGTTTCCAGACCTTTCAGAGTATCTGGAAAAAAGAATATATATATATATATATATATATATATAGTGAAATCAAATGCTACAGACCTCAAAGAGTCATGGCAGAGATACAGGTCTCACTATCAGAAAGAAAACTCAACTCAAATCTCCCCTCTGAGTAAACTTAAATAACACTGGAGCCCACAGGAGTGGTTCCACTGAAAAGGCAGAGGAGAGAGAATAGAGACACCTTATGATAATATAGGAAACCTAATCACAGGGTCATAGCAGTTATTTCCACTTTCTGACTCCGTGAATACCTTATAATTTTACAAACTGGAATAGTTTCCAACTGGAATAGTTTCCAACTAGGAACTTCCAAGGAAATACTGCTACTAGTTCTACCTCAAATTTCAGCAGGCAAGGCTGAGACACTTGTGTTTCAAAACACATTATAGCAGATAAGAGATTGTATTTATCCGAGTGATGGGAGAGTGTAAAACAGGCCAAGGGGATTTTACATTCATTTTAAATATTCTAATCACTATACTATTAAATACAGAAATAGAGGCAAAAAAAATGTCTACCATTTTGCAAGTGGTGTATCATAAGAGAACATTTTGTTAGGGAATGGTGGAAACAGTTGTTTAAACATGCTTCTCATTTGGTGTCCTGCAAAGACGAATTCTGTAACAAAGATAAAATGCAACAAAAAAAAGGAATTAACAAAACTGAAGAAACAAAATATGGAACAAGTGAAATCATAGAATCGTAGAATCGTAGAATCAGCCAGGTTGGAAAGGACCTCCGAGATCATCAAGTCCAACCCTCGATCCACTACTACCATGGTTACTAGACCACGGCGCTAAGTGCCGCATCCAGTCTCATCTTAAAAACTTCCAGGGACGAAGAATGCACCACTTCCCTGGGCAGCCCATTCCACTACCTGATTACTCTTTCTGTAAAGAATTTCTTCCTAATATCCAACCTAAACTTCCCCTGGCAGAGTTTAAGACCATGCCCTCTTGTCTTACTGAGAGCTGCCTGGTAGAAGAGACCAACCCCCACCTGGCTACAACCTCCTTTCGGGTAGTTGTAGAAAGTGATGAGATCTCTCCTGAGCCTCCTCTTCTCCAGGCTAAACAACCCCAGCTCCCTCAGCCTCTCCTCATAGGACTTGTGTTTGAGTCCCTTCACCAACCTCATTGCTCTTCTCTTGACCTGCTCCAGCACCTCAATGTCCTTCCTGAACTGAGGGGCCCAGAACTGGACACAGTACTCCAGGTGTGGCCTCACCAACTCTGAGTAGAGGGGAAGAATCACTTCCCTGGTCCTGTTGGCCACGCTGTTTCTGATCCAGACCAGGATGCCATTGGCCTTCTTGGCCACCTGGGCACTCTGCTGGCTCATGTTCAGCTTCCTGTCAATGCAGCCTCTCAGGTCCCTTTCTGCCTGGTTGCTCTCCAGCCACTCTGTCCCCAGCCTGTAGCACTTCAGGGGATTGTTGTGGCCAAAGTGCAGGACCCGGCACTTGGCCTTGTTGAACCTCATCCCGTTGGAATCAGCCCAACTCTCCAGCCTGTCCAGGTCCCTCTGCAGAGCCCTCCTGCTTTCCAGCTGATCAACATTCCCCCCCAACTTGGTGTCATCTACAAATTTGCTGATGGTGGACTCAATCCCCTCATCTAAATCATCAGTAAAAATATTAAACAGAACTGGGCCCAACACTGATCCCTGGGGGACACCACTAGTGACTGGCTGCCAACTGGATGCAGCCCCGTTCACCACCACTCTCTGGGCCCGGCCCTCCAGCCAGTTCCTAACCCAGCACAGGGTGCCCCTGTCCAAGCCGTGGGCTGCCAGCTTTTCCAGGAGTATGCTGTGGGAGATGGTGTCAAAGGCTTTGCTGAAGTCCAGATAGACCACATCCACAGCCTTCCCCTCATCCACCAGGGGGGTCACCTGATCATAAAAGGAGATCAGGTTGGTCAGACAGGACCTGCCCTTCCTAAACCTGTGCTGGCTGGGTCTGATCCCTTGTCCATCCTGTAGGTGCTGTGTGATTGCGCTGAGAATGATCTGCTCCATAACCTTGCCAGGCACTGAGGTCAGGCTGACAGGCCTGTAGTTTCCCAGTTACTCCTTCCAGCCTTTTTGTGGATGGGCTTGACATTTGCCAACTTCCAATCATCTGGGACCTCCCCAGTGAGCCAGGACTGTTGGTAGATGATGGAGAGAGGCTTGGCAAGCTCTTCTGCCAGCTCCCTCATCACCCTTGGGTCGATCCCATCTGGTCCCATAGTTATTATCCATGTTACTATCCAAATTATATACATAAAGTCAAGGATTTGTACCATCTGCCTACTCTATTTTTTTGAACTCCAGATATTTTTAAATCCCTCCTTTTCGGAGAGTTGTTGCTTTTCAGTCTGTTAATCTTTCCAAAATCTCTCCTAATTTTCCTTTTTTTAAAAGATTTATTATTTCTTTCACAGAAGTCTTTCTGTGATTCTTGTCTCCCTCCGTATAAGGATACCTTTCTCATATAGTTGAATTGCAGTGCTTTGCCTTGGAAATTTTACAAACCTTTTCACTGATCACAACCCATGACCCCCATGGAACACCTGCAATTCGTCTACTGCAACAAGGATGCGTCTGCCTTGATACCATTTACCTGCCTCCTTTTTCCAGTAGTTTTGTTGTGCTTCAGCGCCATCATTTCAGCAGCAATGAAACTTAGCTTATAATATACGTATTTCTATCTGGAATGTAGAGGAAAGAAAAATCAGTCTGATTAATATGCTAAGAAATGTTGTCTTTCTGACTCAGTTTAGGGTGGGAGCAGTAAAATGTCTGAAGAAAGACACATTTTTTTTTCTCTTGTGTGTTCTCTAATCTATAAATAAATACAGAAAGGAATATAGGTTACCCAAAGGAAGAAAACACTCCCATAAAATGCTAAGACAGACTTACTTGCATACCATTGTGTGATAGTCATCATCTCAATCCTCTCTGCAATTATAGTAACATTTTGCTTTACAAAACTGCTGCAATTAGCATATTTAAACATGGTTGTTTCCAAGTATGCTGTTTAGCTCAAATTTATCAGCATATTCATTGCATAAAATTTCATCTTAATATACCATGAAGGTCAAGCTATTAGCAAGACATACATAAGCTCCCAAAAGCATGCCTGAAGCATAGTGGAAAATTCATGACACTTAAGTGACTTGACTATAATTCCTTTTCATCTCAACAGCCTTTAAAACTCTCCACATGAAAACAGCAATAACCTTATGACAGTTGCAGGGCAATGTGTTCTCTGAACATTTGCTCACTTGACATATTTTAACCTAAGGGTAATGTACAGTGTCAGCATATTTGAAGAAGTTAAAGGCAAAAACAGACTTCAAAACTATAATAATTTTTCATAAGAGCCTTAAAATATTTTCAAAAATAGACAACTATATAGATGCACTAAATTTGCATATGCACAATATTTGCTGTAGACAGCCTGCATTTTTGAACAGAAAAGAAAATCCATTTCAGTTTGTATGTTCTTTTTTATGCCCTACAATATTATTTCTTACACATATTTGTTCAGCTGCCTTTCTGAAATTGCTTCTCTGCAGTCTGCATGAGGCTAGGAACTTTATACAATGATTTATCTAAGAGGAAAGATTCCAGCAGGTTTATTTCCACAAACTGGATTTCAATAGCAAGATAGGAAAATGAAGCATTTCACCACAAGTGATCCCTGTGTTTTAATTTTTACAATGTAAACAAACAAAACAAAAAAAACCCTAAACACTTTTATATACCTTTGTATATACACTCTTCTTCTTCTCCTACAATACCACCATTAAGGATCTGGTTGCATTCAGATTTAAGCCGCTCTTGGTTTAGGTTCATGTCATGGATGTCAATTGCCTTCTCAATGCCTTTAGCATTGGATTCAATAAGAAACTTTTGACACATTTTGTTATGTTCTATTTATGGCCCTAATCTTGATCTCCCAGGGATCTCCATATTTTTTTTTTAGTTTACATTTAATTCAAATTCATCTCACATGTTTTTCTGAATACTTTGTGCACATTTTTCTAGCTTACTGATCCATCAGCTATGCAAAATTCCACATCATCAGTAGAAGTAATGGAGCAAGAAAGTGTCTGTTGTCTAATGATAGATGCAACCTCATACAAAAGCAGATGAAATAACATTTAGCAGAGTTTAATAAAGAAAGGTGGGGGAGGTTACAGCTGCACAAGTCGGTGTTAAGAATGACAGTAGTCAGTGCTAAGGGAGTAGAAAACAGGCAGTTGATGTCAATATTCAACCACCTAAAATAATTAAGACACATGCTCATGATCTGCTCTGTTACAAGTATCATAGAATCAGTCATTCAGGTTGGAAAATCATCGGGTCCAACCATTAAACTGACACTGACAAGTCCATCAAATTCAAACACCTTTTCCCTTGCAACTTAGAGAGTATTAACATGCCTTCTAAGGGGAACGGGCTGACATTGCATGAAGTTTTTGCTCTTGTTGAACCACTTTCAAGCTAATTTTAGGCATTTAGGCATGCGTTACACCGTAACCTAAACATTAATGAGTAAATGGTTTCAGTTTTGAGCCATGTCCTCTACTGTGGTGGCTTTAGTTTATTCTTTGATATAATGTGTTTTCTACTGTGAATTTTGCCACAGTCAGTGTGGCTGATAAGAAGGGAGATCTGTGCGGTCCACCTCCGTAGAACTGCACTTTGACAAAATAAATGTAGTGAACGGGGAACATGCTAGATCACACAGTTTCATTGTATCATCTACCTGCAGAATTACCTCCTGTCCTGTCACTTATATAGAAGGGTTTACATTCTTGACTACCTACCCACAGGGATCAAGAAAATAAAATTTGATGTAATAACTTCCAAAGCTAGAAATAACCAGTTGGAGGATTTCATTCATTCTAAAGCACAAAAGAAACCAAAATTCAACCATTTCAGGTTAGGTCTTTGTCTGCACTCTACTTCCAGGGATGCAAGGAAACATTCTTTAGTTCAGTGTAATCAAACAAAAAAAATCTGACTTCAATCATGATTTGTATTCCTAGACAGTGGTCGTCAAATCCCTAAATGTCCTTGAGTTTATAATGACCTAAGTCAGACTGTAAGTCATTTTATTTTACACATTTATATATATTTCTAAGTTTCTCTGTTCTTTGTTGCTTCATGTAGAGAGTTTGTGGACCTGGTTTGATATTTTTTGCCTTTTTAATAGAGATGGTTATTTGCTTAAGGACAGCAAGTTCTTCAGTGCTGGAATTAATGAATAATATTTACATAGTGCATATCAACTCATAGGGGATTTTGAAAGAAGAGAAATCATTAACTTAGCTGGCTTTCTTGTACTGACTAATATCTTTGACATTATATAATTCTAATAGATGGTGATTGTCTTTAATTTTTCTAAATAACAAATTCATAAAATAGTTGCTAGATTAGAGCAGCAGTCTACATTTACCTTTAGTATACACATCCTATTTTTCTATTTTGCACCTTATTAAGAATGGAAGCAAAGGACGGTAGAGGGTTTCTTCTCCAGTGAACTAGTATTTTGTATAAAAGGATTTTATTATTATTTTGGTTGGGGAATATATTAGGAGACTTACAAGTCAAAATGAGAAATTGCCTTACCAA
Source organism: Manacus candei (assembly GCF_025592945.1). Taxonomy (NCBI): domain Eukaryota; kingdom Metazoa; phylum Chordata; class Aves; order Passeriformes; family Pipridae; genus Manacus; species Manacus candei. The sequence continues at coordinate 7,307,544 of NW_026138082.1, read as the reverse complement.
GAACTGAAAGTGATTGTAAATTCTAACTTCACGTGAATCATGAACTTAGATGATTTGCCCAGTAAAAGTGAGCCTGATTAGCTTTCCCTCTCTGCCACATGTCAAGTGTGTGTGTCCACGTGTGTCTGCTCAGTGGAAGTCAAATTGTAATTTTTTGTGGGAATGTTAAACCTTTCAAGATGCAGTGCTCTCCAACAACAAGATCGATTGGAAGTCTTATTTCTACCACCAGCCTCTATGACTTCATATAAAACTCCAGAATTCTGATAAACTGTCATGGGGAAAAATGATAAAGTGATTTATACTCAATTTCGCTGGAAGGGAGAAATGCAGAGGCTGTCAGTCTGGGTCTTCAGAACAAATGAGTTACAGTTCATGAGGCAGTTCAATAAGGCTATCATTTCCCATCAACTCCTATCAGTGACAGCCACAGATTTACTGGATGGGGAAAGGGAAAATGGCTGAGTTTTGGTGCCATGTGAGTCCACACTATTACTCTGTCAACCAGACTTGTGTAGACAAGAGGCTACCATGAATATTTGATAGAAACTTCTTCCCATAAGTACTTGTAGAAAGTAGTAAAGTTGTTCTTTCATTTGTATAAAAAAAGCTCTCTGCCTCTCTATTTGGATCCAGTTGAAACTGTCCATTTGTAAACTGCTGAGGTTTCTCTGATTTATTTTGTGAGTGTGCATTTGTTTCATTCAGTCGTCTGTTCTGTGCCACATGGCTTATTTATAGCCCTTGCTGAATGAAACAAAAGAATCCTCAATCTGCTGGGATTTCATATACAATGCATTTGTCACTATGTGTCTCATAAAATTGCAATACAAACACAGCCTCAGAGCCACCTGTGCATACCCAGAGGAAAGAGGACTTCATCTGCCACAATTACAAATTGTTAGAAACATCTATGTTCCAGGCAGAAAAAGATTCAGGTCAAAGCTGAAGAACTTATTCTGTATGTGTTCATATTAAAATAGATCAGCATAAATTACTTCTATGTTATCCCATGTTTCTGTTGCACAGAATTTTCCTAACAGTTGTTGGTGTCTGTTCAAAAAGCTACTGTGCATACTACCTGCATTTTTTTGAGGACAGTTGCACAGCTGGATTTCCTAACAGAAATCCAGATTTGTTTCACTGATACTCAGATGCTAAAACATTTAACTTTTTCTAATCTTAATTATCAGTAATGGATTTGGTCCCTAGGTGTCAGCATTAAACATTCTCTTAGGTTGGACTGTTTTGCTACATGAGTGGGATTATAGAATCACAGAATTGTAGAATATCCTGAGTTGGAAAGGACCCACAAGGATCATCAAATCCAACTCTTTGCTCTTCACAGAACCATCCCCGAGAATCACACCATGTGCCTGACACCATTGTCCAAATGCTTCTTGAACTCTGGCAGGCTTGGTGCTGTCACCCTGGAGAGCCTGTTCCAGTGCTAAACCATCCTCTGGGTGAAAAACTTTTTCCCGATATCCAGCCTAAATCTCCTCTGACTCAGTTTCATGCCATTTCCTCAAGTCCTGTCACTGGTCACAAGAGTGAAGAGACTGCTACTTGCCTCTCCTCTTCAGCTCACAAGGAAGTTTCAGACTGCAATGAGGTCTCCCCTCAGTCTCCTCTTCTCCAGGCTGAATAGACCAAGTGACCTCAGCCATTCCTCATACAGTTTCCTCTCCAGACCCTTCACCATCCTTTGGCCCTCCTTTGGACACTCTCTAATAGCTTAATGTCTTTTTTTGTATTGTGGTGCCTAAAACTTGCAAGTGTTATTACCAGACTACTTTTTAAGACAGAGAGATAGACTCCCAAAAGAGAACCTAATATAGCAGTTAGAAACAAGACTCTGATGTTCTCACTCACACTGATATGTCTCATGTACCTAATTCTATGTGTAAGTCTATGTTGTGAATCAAACACCACTATACCTGTATCAGACATCAGAACTATATCTCTAACACACAATAATCTCAGAAATGAGATAGTTTCCAAGCCTTTACCTGTGTCCATAGGTTAGGCAAAATATTTTTAAAATACCTGTTCAGTTACAGAAAGCCATTCCATCATAAACCCACTGAGAATAAAGAGTTGAAGAGTTCACATTAAAAAAAAAATAAATAATTATCAAATATGTCCTTTATTTTTTAAAAAAAAAGGTAAACCAAAACAAAATGCCAATCAAACAAAAATCCATGCCACGAAATTTCATTTATATAGTTCCTTAGAATCTTCTAGGCCTTCTATTCAAAAGCATCTTTTCTCCTATATCTGCAGTTCTTTTCCTAGATAATAAATAAATATATAAATAAAACCCCCAGGACAACCATGGTCTATTTCTATTAGTGACTGTGTTCCTGAGTTTCCACAGAAAACGTAATTTATTATTTTCATTTGAGAATCTAAGAAGGCCAAGGCTATCTAGGCATTAAAGTTAAGATTAATCTAATGCCAGAACTGTTAATGATGTCAGATTTGATTTAGTGGGTTTTTTCTTGCTATGAAGATTTAGAATAACATTAAACCTTTCTACATTTATGTAAAAGTACAGCTAACACATATATTGCTAATGTTAAAAGATGGTTTATTACCTGAGTTTTTAAACCAGTGCTGTTTTGTTTTGCCTAGTGTATTTTCCCATGTACTCGAGCCTTTCCCATCATTGCTAATAGGTACCATTTCTTTTTTCAAATACTACTCTGCTTTCATTTGCTTTAATGATTGAAAGCTGTATACCAACTCTTATCTTTAATCTTTTTCCCTTAAGCTTTGAGAATCTCAGTAAATACACTTTCTAAAATAGAAAAAGAAATTCAAAGTCAGATCAGATTAACAGGTTTGTCATTTCATGGACCATATTTCATCTAGGAATAATAAATACAAAGAAATATTTTCTCATTTACATTTCTCTCTCCTGGAGCTGGAGATGCAGAGGACTGAAGAGTGTCTTAAATGGATCAGACTCTGTGTAGACAGAATAAAGAAAGTGCAGGACAATTACAGTCATAGAGTCCTCATGTTTCATATCAATCATCTGTCGTGTTAAACTCTGAGAGAACATAGTGAAATGCACATTAATCTAGTCTTGAGAAATTCTAACATAAATATCACCACATATTTTCCCACTCCTTTTGTTTCTTCATTTAGCTGAACACAGGAGATTGTGATCTTATGGCAGAGCATCAAAATTCTCTATACAGGGAGCAGGAACTCACAGGAATGCATCACTTCAGTCTCTGTCTTCTTTGTGTTCACATAACTGACCATAAAAAGGGATAATAAGCTAGGATACCAGAGCTCCATGATCCTTATCTCAATGCAACAGTTCCCTACTCTCCCCTGTGACTGAAGAACTGAGCGTGAATTGGAAGAACTGCATTTTTTCAGAATATCAGATGATTTTTCACAATGTAGAACATCTTATGTCTCTTTGTTTGAATATTATGTCAGAAAGGTAAGGCAAGAAAATGGAGAAGGGGATGAGGAAAGAAGCATTTTCAGCATTGGAAAAAGCAGGAGGAAAGAAGAGGAAGTGTAATAGGTGAAATGGAAGGGGAAGTGGAAAGGGAGAAATGGAAGGGGAAATGGAAAGAGCAAACCATACACGTCAGGTTTCTCAACTAGCAGACGGTCCTGGAAGAACCTTTAACTCTAACTTGAGTTGCAGTTATTGTTCAGGAGTGATTTCTCTTTGAATTTCACTCAAATTTGAAATTGATTTTTCTTTCTCGTAGCCTCAACTATGAAGCATGAACTACAAATCATAGATTTATGAAGTCTTACAGAATTTGGTGTGGCACAAAATTTCTCATTTGAGTCAAGATCTTGTCTAATTTTATCCTGTTTTCCAGTTCCCTAAAGAGGTATCCATCTTGACTGAAAGTGCTAGAAAAGTATTTTCCCATCTTGCCTAATATTGATTATCAGACAAATCTCTCTGATAGTTCTTCTATGTTCTGAATGAATATTTGAATTTGAAAAATGTTCTGAAACATTCTTCAGAAAGCTCTGATGGCAACTGGTACACCTTTAGTTTGTCATATTTCCTAAATGAACTGTATCCTATTTTAGATTCTGGTTTCAAACAAAGTTCTGCAATGCAAGACCAAATGAATTTTCAGTTTCAGTCCATAGTTCACATTTGAAAGATATTTGTATCAAAGAACCAATATGAAAGCTGGCAAGACTAACAGAAGAAAACCAGAACAGCTAGAATAAATGTATAGCTAAAAAGTATATGGGCAGTGTCCACACTACCTGCCTGAGTGTCTTCCCATGATTTCTGGCACTGGTTCTTGTATTTTTTTTTTAACATCCTGTTTTATGAGAGTCTTATTTACCTCTGATTTGCACTCCCAAGGACAAAAAAAACCTCAGATATGTGGAGTTTTAACCAAAGTCTATGGAGAACCAAAGGATTTGAAGTTAGTGCAACAATACCCTTCTGTACTTGCAGCAGTCCTTTTGTACAAATGTTACACATTCTTCCACAGGAAGAAGAAAGTATCTTGTGAATCCCTCATTTACAGTATTACTGGTGAATATGTTCATGATTATATGACTATCTCCATTTTATTTTATAGTAAAACTTTAGGAGCTATTATGACTAGAGAGTCTGTTAAAAAATAACTTACTAGAAGTTATTAATGGATTAATTATTTAAATTCTGCCATAAAACTGGTCTTGTAAGAATGCAGTTGCTGAGTCATTTTTGAACTATATGCAGTTGTACAGATAATGACGGGTGAAACTGTATGTTCACCAAATTGCCTCACTCCACTTTTCTCACAGAGATTAACATGAAAGCTAGTTCTTTACAGGGTGAGAAAGTGTATATCTTGCTCAGGGATCAAATAACTTACATTCTAGCAGTTGAATTGCTGCTCAGATTTCTTTATTATATTCTCTGTTTTCCAGTAATAGAGTGCTGTTTCTCTACAGAAATTCAAGTGTAACATGTCAACTTCTCCATTTCTTGAAATAAAAGCATAATGGGTAGTATATAAAAAAGAAAAATGGAGCCAATCCATGGTCCAGCTAGATGAGAACCACAGTAGGCATGATGTTGCTTTATTTATTTGAGCCTTAATATTCTGGATTTTCTGGTTCTGTTCAAGAATTAGAATAGAATCAATAGTGAGGAAAGACTGAACTGTGAATAAAGTTAATTGAGGAAGTCCTAAAAGCATACTATCACTGGTACCAGCAGAAGCCTTGAATGTTAACTATCTGACATAGCCTATTCTGTTAACTGAGAATGAGCCTGAGAAAATTTCTTTTTTTAATCCATAATAAAAAAAATAAATTATGTCAGAATTAGCAACTGATAAACATTAAAGGCAAAGACACATCTTGATGTAGATGATTTTTGTAAGGGTTCTGTCATGCTTATGGCAGAGAAAATTCCAGAGAAAGGATAGCTTTTGTTCTGTTTTTACTATCACCAGATAAAGAAACCATAAAGAAATTACACATTTATTGAATTTATATTATAAGAAATCTATTTATACATGTGCACCACTCCTTAGACACACTTCTGCCAAAAACTAGAAGGGTGCAAAGCATTATGAAATATCTGTCTGTGAGGAGTAATTAATTGAACATTGCAAAGCCATACACACTGCAAAGCCTAATGAATAAGAGTCTGGGCCCAAAGTGGAGTCCATATCCCTCAGCTACATTTGCTGCTTAGGCTAACATATTTCTGGAGATAAAATAAAAGATACTGATGATCACCAGGAGGCAAGGGGCAATTCGAACTGTGTGTTTCTTTTAGCGAGTTTCAGAGATGCAGATACAACAGATGCAGATGTAACAGTATTGCCACCATCCCCACCTGTCTCCAGACTTGTAGCCCACAACACCCTGCTTCCACTGCTCCACACTGGTTGCAAGGGCAGCCAACCACTCCTATATTTAAAAATCTTGGTCCTTAACCTCTCTGTTTTCTGAAGCCCAAAATATGCCCCAGCGCTTCTCTCCCCATGCTCATCTACCAGTCCCTGACTTTTATAGCCCTTGTCTTCCTATCTATTCAGTATACCCAAATTACCCAGGCATTCTCCTCTTCAGCCTCAGTTCCCTGCTGTATAAATCCAAGCACTTCAACATAGGTCATAGAATCACAGAATCATAGAATCAACTGGGTTGGAAAAGACCTCTGAGATCATCAAGTCCAACCCTTAATTCAACACTGCCTTGGTTACTAGACCATGGCACTAAGGTCCCAGCAAGTGTTGCTCTATAGTCATACCCCGTGTCTGCCTCAGGACTAACTCCTGGCTACATTTCTGCTGTCCATCAGCTCTGTTGATGCATTCCAGGTAGCTGTTGGAATTGGCTCATCCTCCCCATTGCGTGGCTCCACCATGTCTTCTACTTTCTTGTCCACAAGAACTTGAGCTCAGTCAAACATTTGGGCTGACTCAATGCACATCGATAGACTGCTTGGGGAAAAGAGATGAAATATCTGGCAGTCCTATGCAATGCCTGTCAGAAGGCTTCTCAGAGCATGACTCAGACACCACTAAGGGGAGAAGTGAGGAGGGTAACTACTGTAATATCAATGATGAAGTGGATGGAAGGCAAATAATTACAAATGTCATCTGCTGATGTAAAGCATAGGCCACTCTGGGCAGTTCTCACTGGGTCGGGGACAGAGCCAGTCCACAAGAACATTGACTCTTCATTTTGCACAGTAGTGCTGGGGCTACAGGGCAACGTGGCAGTCACCTGCCAATGGGGAATATTTCAAATTTTCCTTCTGTCCTGGGAAAGTCAACCCTAAACCTCCAGCCATACTAGAAAGTGATTTGGCAACAATATTCTCTTTAGAGATAGTAATACTCTTTATCCTTCAAGGACAACTTGTTATATGCCATAGAATTCAAGATCGTTTAGACTTGAGAGTGAAAGTATGGCCCTATAATTCAGGACATGGGGACCAAAAGTGTCACATGCCCACAGGAATCTGAGGAGCTTTATCTCCCTCCTTATCTTCAAAAGTCTCGGTAGAAACTGGCTGTCTTGTATGAAATACCTTGATTGCTTCAAATTGATGTTTACCAATGGCAAGCATTTCATTTGGTGAATTTGCATCCAGTTTCCCTTCTCTGCAAGATGTTGAGAAAAATCTGACAAGAGACCAAATTCATGTCAGATTTCTTCTGTAAATGGAAATCTGTCACTTCTGTTGGCAACAAGAACTAATGATTTGATTGTCATATAGAATTTGCAACAATCCAGTTCCAACAAGCTGGAAAAATCACTGACATGCAAGACTTCTTCATCTGCCTAAACATACAGAAATCATTGAGGCACATTAATTCCACTATTTTGCTTTCTCTAAAATATGCATTTAAAAATAAAGAGAGTCTCCCTTTTTCCACAAAATGACAGTCACCAAATCTTTTAATTCTTTGCTGATTTGTTGATATTTATTATGTCTTTAACCCTAATAAAACTACTCTTTTTGAGAATCATGTTTAGGTTGCCTTAAACAATTTGACTTCAACAGTACTGTGGTACCTTTGCACATGCTTGGTCATAATAATATATACTATCAAGTCTGTTGAAGATCTTACCTGAAACACTCATAACTGTTCTTGCTTGTAGCTCTTAACTGTTTAAAGAAAAGCTCTTTTGGTCTTTTTTCAATGGGATCTTGGGTTCTTTAGTAGTTTTACCTATTTTTTCTTAGAAATCTTGCTATACCTGGTATATATTACCAGAGCTGTGAAGGACACAGATTTTCAGTGCTTTCAAAAATACTACATTATTAATAAGGTTTTTTACTGGAAATAGAATAAGAACACTAAAAAGCTTTCTTTTTTTTTCAGTTGAACATTTTTCTTCCTGTTTCAATTTTTAAATTTTGTATTAATGATTTACCGTACAAAAAATCAGCTATATTTCAAAACAACTAAAAATAAAAATATTTTTATTTGTATCTAAAGCAAGCTTCCCTAAGTCTACCAATGTTCTCATGGAACATTTTTTATCATAGTTTCAAAAATCTTAGTATTTTTTTAATTGCCTTTGCATATTTCTGGCCGTGTTATGGCATTTTGTGAAATCCTCCACCTAACTCTGAGCTTTTAATGATCCCTTTATATTCTGGTTAGACTTTATTATCCTACACTGTAAAGAAATGAGTAAGGTACTCCTACTTCCACTGAGTTAATTCTGCGCACTTTCCACTGATTTTTAACAGCTGACTTTGCAGCAGATGATTTGGGTTTTTATACTAAACTTATGCAGTTTCTTTGTGATATGTCTTTTGCTTTTGTGTTTGTATTTTCATAGTGGGTTTACTATACTTTACTACCTTTACTAGTTTTTCTTTCTTTAGCTTTGCTTTTCTATCTTTAATGATCATACTTCAAAAAAATTGTACATGTCCCTTTTTGTAATTCATTAATTTTCTTTATGATTATTATTCTAGACATTTCACTTATTAAATTCATGACACTTTCCTCATTAAAGGATAAAACTTGACTACTAATACTTGACAAGGCAATTAATGCAGTGCTTTTTGGGAAGATAAACTGTGCTTGTTTAACATGCTTGGTGTGTAGTAGTTGGAATTTTATTTCTCTGATTACATTGGCAGTGGAAAAAAATCACTATTAAATCTTCAGTGTAATGTCAGATTTTACTTATTTTTTTAATGATCTGTATCTTACTCTTTCCCTTATATAAGAAAAGAAAAAAAACACAATTAAGTGCATGTTATTGAACTGTGTTAAATCTTGAGGGCTTAGGCTTTTTCCTATTAGTGCGAGTTAACCTATCAACGTAGGTGGCCTAGTTGCTCAGCATACTGTTCTCTGACTCACATAGCAGGTGATTGAAACATTATGAATTTTCATCCTGATATTATCAGACTGTTTCAACAGTGCTATAAAATGGGCTTGTTTGCTCAGAGGACCCCCAAAGTTATTTTTTTCCCACATAAGAATCAAAAAGAAGTTCAAATAAAGCTTGTCCTTTTTTATTTTCTTGCTTCACATGACTTTCTTCTCAGTACGATGGAATAATTAATTTTGCTCCATTCTTTAAGAGAGAAATTAATTTTGTTTTCCTAATTGAAAATGAAGACCTCCATGAATTCCCAAGTTTATATGAGGCTGTGAATTTTGCTCTGAGAAACCTATTTCCCTCTTTTGATTTGACTTCAGGGAAAGACATCGGATTTCCAATATTTACTTCAGTGACCTCAAAATCAGAATCTGGATCATCTTGTTTTTGAAAATTGGGTGACTTCAACTCATAGAATCACAGAATCACAGAATAGGTCAGGTTGGAAAGGGACTCTGGAAATCATGTAGTCCAGACATCCCACACACCACACTTGCCCTCCCCATTCAGGCACAATCAGCTGTAGCAGGATGCCCAGGACTACATCTGACTTTTGAGTATCCAGTAGTGGAGATTCTTAAGCCTCTCTGGGGAACGTATCGGTGTTTGACCACCCTCCTCAGGATGAAATGTTTCTTATGTTCAGATGGTATTTCACACAGATTCATGTCCATTGCCTCTTCTTTCACTTGAAAAGAGAAAGAGTCTGGCTCTCATCTTCATTGCTTTCCATCAGGTAAATTCCTTTCCTTGTTTGGTCGATGAGAAGACTCTTCCTCCTCCGTCACTTCTTAGGACTGCTGTGGAGAAGATGGGTCTTCACAAAGGCCTAAGCTTATCTGGCACTCTGAACCAAACTTTAGACAATGGTTAATGCATTGTGGATAACTAAGAAGCACCACTTTCATAACAAAGGCAATGCCTTTTAGAAAGAAATTGGAAAGAAAAAAAATAACCTATGAATCATTTTATCTGAAATTTAAGCAGGTTATAAATATTCTTAGTGTGTCATTGTTCTGTAGCTCAGAAATTATAAACATTAGTAGAAAGCAGATTTAAAGAAACTGTGATAGCATCTGCTTGTACTTAACTCATTTAAAATCACCAGTACTGAGTTCCTTTTCTTTAAATTTAGTTTCAAATCAGAAACTCAAAAACATGCCCTGAGTTTAAGAGACTGGAATTTCTCTTAAAAGTAGGTCACAGAAAAAGGGATCTGAATCATTAAATGATGCTATCCATAACAGAAGAGGAAAACCAGAGTCTTATTATGTACTGCTGCAGACTTTTAAAAGCTGAAACCTGAAGCTGAATTTTAGTTAACTGAAAGTACCTTTTGAATTTGGAGTAAACAAAAAAAAAACAACTGTCAGCACAAATATATGGATCTATGATAAACTCATCTCTCAATCCCAATCGTATTCTGCACACATAGACTTCTGGGACTTTTACACAAATATTAAGGGTGTATTCATTTCAAAGGCTAAATAGAAATAACAATGCATTTTGTGTCACTGAGTCCAACACTTCAAATGCTGAATGTTCTGATGCATGTTTAGGATAAAGCATTCTATCAGAAAATATTCATCTGGGTGGTGAAATCAACTGCAAGAAACATTAGTACAGATAGAACATGGGGTTTGTGATGCAAAATGCTTTGGAGGAAACATTAGAGGTTTGTTAACAGAAATAAGAAGGGAATGGGGAATGCATAGTTGGATGAAGACATAATTGTTCAAAGACATTAAAAGTTATTTTTGTAGGCCAGGTTGTTAGAGAAAATAAAATATTTATCCTATTTATTTGGTAATTTGCTAATTTTCAGCCTTTTGAAAAAAGTAAAGTTATTTTTAAAAAAGTGTTTTTTTAATTTAATCTACTTTTAGGAAAATCACTGTGCTACTTAAATGGTCTTGTTTTGTTTGAGATCTTCAGGTGTCTATGTTTCAAATTGCTTAAGGGTTGGAAATCTACCACTTAGGAGCACAGTGTAGGAGTTCATAGTGATGCATGAAAAATAGATGTAGCTCAGCTGTGATGCAATACAGAAGGCCTCTAAAATACATGTCAGCAAAACTGGAAGAAAAAAAACCGGTTAAAATCATGATACCCCTCAATGTGACCTCAGTTTTCTTGTGTAGTAGTTTTATTTGGATTTTCCATATTCCCTGTACATATGTATATTCGTTGAAATAAGATCCTGTCAAAGTAAAACACTTATGTTTAGAGTTTTCCATACAAATTATAGGATGTATCATCTTTTATGCAAATTCTTTTCATTAATACATATGCAATCTAAAGATGATGGGAGACATAGCTCTGTTCTTTTTACCATCTTGCTGTTTGGAAAATTCATATAATATTTTGGACAAAAATTTTGAAGAACAGGTCTCTGAAGTTTGGCATCTACATATTGCAGTGCTGGTGATATGTTTTTAGAGTTACTGAGTACATCTTGTTATTGTAGTATCATTTTTATCTCAATGGAAAATTTCAACATAATCTATTTTCTAAAATTCATAGAGGAATGTTTCATCTTCACAGTGAAGAACTGCAAATATGACTTTTAGAAACACTGTGTTTGGTTGAAAATTTGGAAATATTTTCAAGGAATACATTTATGGATACAGTTCATGTATATATTGGCCTAACAGAAATTATTTTTCTAATTCAAAGTGTTTGAAGCACTTTTTGTATCAAGTTTGTGCTTTCATCAGTCCAGGAATGATTGGTCTCTCTTGGTTAATTTTTTTCTCTCATGTGGATGTTTTCAAAATTTTTGCGTATTTTAGAATGCTACAGAGGTTGATTTAAGGCAAGAAAAGGAGGATATAATGCAGAGATTCAAAAGCATTCCCTGCCTCTCCATTTTTCTTAGCACAGATTCAGGTAGAGTTATAACCACATGAAAACTAACAGTGCAGTAGAAAGGTCTAGTTATCCATACATGTGGCAAATAATGTTTAGCACTGTGTCAAAATTAATTGCGTATGTAAATGAGAATACTGTAATAATGGTCTAGAAGACATTACTTCATTTATGACTAAGATTATATTGGTGAATGTTGCTGAATACTGTAATGGCAAATCTTTGTAGCTTTAGAGAAAATAAATAAAAGCTAACACTACCTTGAATTTTGCAAGCTCCCCTGTCCCCGACTTTGACTGTATCTTTTGAAAAGCTGTAACCCCATTCAAGCTTTTTCCTCTCTTCTGGAATGTTTGAAATCCTATTCTACAACTGCTATAAGTGTCACAAAACTGCAGCTTATGCATAAACATCTTAAAACTCTCAAGTATATTTGATTGTTTCAGGTGACATCCTTCCATGTCAGTTTTTTTTTTTTTTTGCAACAGTCTCTATATTGAGTACTGCCAAATGCAAAATGTTCACAGGCAAAGAGAAATCTCTAGCACACATCTGTCTGTCATTTGAGATGTTGCTTCATGTGGGAAAATGAACAAATCTAGGTTTTGTTCTTTTTGTGCATGTAACTTTTGTGTTTCAAAATCCTGCCAAATGTTGTTCTATTCAAAATTAAAAAAAAGTAAACTCCCAATCTAGCCGATGATTTACTCAGGTTGGACTAATCTAAATGTCAACCATATTCCTGAGAATATGACACTAGAGGTAGAAAATTACGTTTGTATTACTTGAAATATGGTAATTACTCTCTTCTGGAAAAATTGACATGAAGAGACTTTATGGTATACAGGACTTGCTTACTGAATTTGGGTGTTTAAGATACCTATGAATAGTAATAATATGGCATGAGGAGCAATAAAATCTGCCACCTTTCCCTCATAGCGAATGCATAAAGAGCAATATTGAATCTCAGCATAAGTTTTTTTTGTTCAAATTGTATGGTGGGATTTTTTTTATTTCAAAAGCAATCGATGACCAGGAAAGAGCTGAAGTGTTTGTGGGACTTTTTGTTCTTAAAGGGTGTATTGAGAAGCTTTCATTTCTTTTTGGGGTGAAATGCAGTATTCACTTACAGATGCTGTTCTCACCAACAATCCATTGCCATTACACCAGCATCACCTCTTTCAGCCTCTGTAAGGACATTTGTTCAGTAGCAGAAACTTATACTCAGTCCTTAAGAACTGTAAAAATAGATGCCGATGTGGTGACTGTAGCCACACATTTTGATAAGGATAAAATGTTATATGCCAGAATGTATTGTTTGTAAACTTATGGAATGGAGAGGAATAATCTGCCTCAAAGAACAGGAATGCAAAATAACGCAGTATCTGAAAAAAATTATATAATGAAGAATCAATATTTTACTCTTTCACTTGAGATGTAAGATCGGTGTCTTGAAATGTGCTGGTTTTAACCTGTGAGCAATGGAGAATTTAAACAGTCTCTTCAGTGCAGTAACAATACAATACATTTATACGGCATCTTCCCTAAAAGAGTCACAAGAGGCCTATCTGTGATCTTTCAACGTGTCAAGCATACTGGCTCTGACTAATTTCTTGTGTGCTGAAGGGAAAAATGAATGTTGTTTAGGTCTCCTAGACAACAGTCTGTGCTTCAAAAGCAAACTATGCAATAGGTATCTATCTGATTCAAATCTAGTGTTCAATTTCAGAGTGAAACAACATGAGTGTCTGTTTGCCTGGGCTATTTCAGACGGATAAATAAGCTCATCCAGCCTTCAGTACTATTCAGTTCAGATAATATTTTTTAATACATATCTAGACAGAAATATTTCTCCTTCATTTTCCTTATAGAAAAATTAATTCTATTAATTTTAGTGTTTTGATATTTCTTGTAACTTAACAGTGATTTTTACTTTGTGTAAATTATATTTTCCAAGTGGGCAAAAGCTTACTCTAAGCCAACAACTAGTAATGTCTGTATTAGTTGCTCTTGAAATATTATATTTAACAAAATGTATTTTTCTCTTTTTAGGCCTATATTTTCCCTTTTGTATAGTTTAACTTTGCCAATAAATGTCTGCTATCCTCAGTTGCCAACTAAGCTACCATAGCAATATGAATTAGCCTGAAATTATTGTACAGGTTACAGAGTGAAATATTCTTCACAGAAATTAACAAAGAAGTAATTAACTCAGCAGTGCTTTCCTATATAATTATGATGACATCTTTAAAACCACAATTATGAAACACCTCAATGTGATTTCTGGCATACAAGTTACTGTATATAAACATTGATTTGCAGTCTCGATTTGAGTAAAACCATCAAGATTAACTAACTAAACAAACTGATTTTCAGCCACGTCAGATTTCACGTGAAATTCCAGTTAGCTGAACCAAATTTAGCTTAACCTATTTTCCAGAACAACTTCTTGAGGAAAGAGGGAAGAAATGAACAAAAATACTCTAAATGATAAACAATGTAGACAGTTCTTCAATGGCATTTTATCCTGAAGAAATAAACTTTCTATATTAATTGTTGAGTTTTGGCAGTGGAAACCCATTCAGAGGATCCACTCTACCTATTAAATAATGCTAAAGTAATATTAAAAAAATGGTTTCTGTGAAAATTAATGTCCTCCAAATTAAAAAAAGCGTTTTATAATCTGCCTCCAAACTAATATTGTTTTTTCTCTATCAGGCAAAAAAATGTTTGCTTCTTTATTCATTCACTTTTTTAAAAAATTTTTCGTGGCCACAATCTCTTAAGTTTAAAAATATTAATTCTGTAAATTTAGTCACCAAAATGCTGTTCGAGGCTTTTTTTAATTTAAAAGGCTTTGTAGTAGCACAGTCTTCATCTCATTCATATTGGTACAACTTAACTTGTGTCTGTTTGTACCTAATGACAGACTGTTAGAAGAACTTCAGAGTACACAAGGTTTATGTACTGACATTGGGCCACAGATGCCACTGTGAGATCCCAAATTGCCATTGCAAATAGCTAGCGTATTAATGGGGAATTAAATTTCTTCCCAGTAAAAGATGGAGAGAGCATCTTATTTTATGCTTCCCTGCCCTGTCTGAACTACTTCCTTTTTATAACAACTGCATTTCTGCCAAATGCCTCTTCTTTACAGCCAGGAACTCTAAAAGCAAAGTGTCCTTGCCATTTAGGAAAGATGTTGACAGGAGGTAGATGCAATGATCCCCTGCCTACTTAGACATCAATTCTTTCCCATCAGCATCACATATGAATAAGTGACTACTGCCAAATGCCATTCTCTGGAATGGAGAAATTTAGACAGTACTGAAGAGTCTAGTCAAGATCCTTAAAACAACAAAACTCAAGGTCTCATCTCTGCATAAAAATGAGCTTAACTAGTATTAAACCTGAGTTTATTATTAAACAAAGTGCACTGAAATTAATGATCACATTTTACAGGTGAACTTCTATCACAAATATCCCTGCCCTTAAGTAAAACAGATGTGTAGACCTGATAAGTGCCATCTACAAAGTGAAAGCTGTGTTTTCTCAGTGCTAAATTTGGGGTTGCCTTGTGTATGTAACTGTAACGCTTGGCACACAAGCAGGTGGTAAAACAGAACTCTGCAGGTGTCAGTATATGGAATACACAAGGATAGTTGATCTAAACAGCTGAGAGCTCCTGCAATATACGGGCAGTGAAGGAACATGAGTTCTGCAGGCCATGGT
This sequence comes from Manacus candei, assembly GCF_025592945.1. Taxonomy (NCBI): domain Eukaryota; kingdom Metazoa; phylum Chordata; class Aves; order Passeriformes; family Pipridae; genus Manacus; species Manacus candei. Next base: position 7,292,076 of record NW_026138082.1, on the reverse strand, counting down.
ACTTTAAATGCTGTAGTATGTTTTAATATTAATATTAATAATAATCTCTTTTGCATGAATGACACCAATTTGAAAAGTTATATTGTAATGTAGGTACAGTTTCCATAAAAGTCCTTGAAGCTAGCATGTTATTTACTAGGAATTACTGGATAGCACGTGCTATCTGGTCATTAGGCACTTCAAATTTCCCTGCAGACACAGCTATTTGAGAAAAACAAAATGATGGTATTTAGGCCCCTCAAACTGAACTGATAGTTGTCGACTGGAAGCAAATTCATTCTCCTTACAGGAATTTGTGTAGCTTCTGTTTCTACATATAGTGTTGCAAGGTGTCAGAGCTAAAACTCCTCCCTGTTCTCACTTTCTATGTAGCCTGTGTTGTCTCTTAAACAACTGTAATTTTCAGTGAAGAAAGGAACACATCCTTAGAAGACAGGTTTTAGAAATGAAAGTGGCAAACATTTCACACTGTGTAGAAGTGTGATATGTTACAAGTAATCCTGGAAGAAACGGAGTAGTGGGCAGAGTGGAGTGCTCAGAGCTGCATGTATAATTCACACTTAGTATGATGGGTGCTATAAAAGAAATCAATACATAAGCTGGAAGGCAGATGGAATTTATCACATATCTCTGCTGTTTGTCACCTGAATATCACTAGTAGGTATAGGATACATCTGTATAACTGAATCTTATTTCCCTTCTAAAAACACATGCTAAATGCATATTAATTTCTGTACACATAACTGGAAGTGTTTAGTGTAAAATATATATGGAATGTTTTAACTGGAAATAACTTGCATAGTGCCAGAAAAAAATGCATCTTTTCCAATATCGTGTTTACTCCTCAACGAGAGATCTGTCACTTCAGTGTTTCATTTTGAGTAGCTCATTTGGTTGAAATGTACAATAATTACTTAACCAGTAATAAAAAAAATGACAGGACAACAAAACCTGTTAATAGTAGCAATCATTATAGCATCCTAATGAAATATATTATGCTTCATTCCCATAGCTAGGCCAAATGCTGATTTCTGACAAGTAGATATTCTGTTTTTGCCATTTGATTGAGATCTGCAGTGTAATCCTAAAAGAATGAGGAATGATTGAGATATGTATGTATGTTGTTGCTATGGTAAATAAAAAGTGGCCTTCAGGCCTTTGATATGATATTGAAAAATTACCTATTAAAGGGAAACAGTAGGAATTTGAATTGCAGTATAGAATTTTCAGTTTTCTGAGAGGTACCTTTCTTCTAGTTTAAATTGTAAGCACCTGAAAATCCATTGTAAATTGATGTTGTATTTACTGTGTAGCAGTCACCTTAATATGCTTGCCTTGAAGCCCCAAAAGCAAAATCGTACTAATCCTATGGCTTCAGAAAAGCAGGGAGAAAAATAACCATCGATGCTTATAAATATGAAGCCTGCAGACTGTAAGTAAAAGAAATTTATAGAGAAAACCTTGAACAATTCCTACAGCAACATCAACCCAGTTTCATTCTGAACTGTTGAGCCAAAAATGTGAGAAAACGAAGTGACTGAAACCTGCCAGAGAAGAAAAACTGCTAGTGGAGTGATCATATGAATCCACAGACAGCAGCATTGATTCCACTATCTTCCCTGCATTGATTAAAGACTGTTACTATTCAGGTGAATTGAAACCTTCACTGAAGCCATGGTGGAGATGAGCACAATAAACAGTGGTTTGTCATTTGTAACTCAGTAGGACTCTGAAGTAATGGACTGATTTCTTCTTTTTTTGCTTCAACTAGGTTATATTAGGGGGCTCATGGGAAGAAATATATATATTGGGTGTTTCTTCCATTACATACTTTCTTCTTTTTTTGCTTCAACTAGGTTATATTAGGGGGCTCATGGGAAGAAATATATATATTGGGTGTTTCTTCCATTACATACTTTGTCTTAAAGAACATGTTAGCAATCAGATTAGGTAAAATCTACAATAAGACCAAACTTTCCAAGTATAGCTCTACCTTATTGGTATAGCTTATAACTTGAGTTCATCCAATTTACATAAACCAGGACATTGCTTTAAGCCTCATTTGAAGATGAAGCTGTACTATGCAGGCACCACAGATTGCAACACACTGTGGTTTCTCCTGATCCAAATTGATATTGGTATGTCATTCCAATTGTGAGAGAGAAGAGTCCTTTTCCATGACAAAAAAAGATTTCTAAATTTGTTCAGGATTTTAAACTTGAGGGGGGAGGGAAGTGTTTGGTTGGTTTATTTAGTTTTTTATTTGGTTGATTTTTTTATTTGTTTGGGGTTTTTTTTGTGAGAAAACAGCAATTTTTATTAAACCTTCATCTTTTTAGCATTTCACAGCTTGTGAAAAGATTAACTGATCAAAGTCAGAGACATCACCCCTGGGATACTCCTGATGACTGCCAGGGAGGAGGCATTTACATGAAGCTTTTTTCCTGATTCAGAACTGAGTATTAAGCCGGGTCTCCCACATTTCTGTCACACCTCCTACATATTTAGTCACTTGGTGCTTGTTAGTAGCAGCAACCTGAGTAGGAACTTTTCTATTTTGAGTAGATAGTTCAGGGAAGTTATTTCAAAAGTTAAGTTTTACCTGGTCTGCCTTCATTGCAATGAAGACAGTTTTCTTGACATAAAAAATCTATGGTAATAACATACGTTAAATATATTATTCATGACAGGCCAGGACCTGTAAACATGAGGTATGTAGAAAATGCTCAAACAGACTAAAAGAATTATCCTATACTGGAGGCCTGTCAGGAGTCTGACACAGGTTTAAGTGAGATTTAACAAAACACTATAATAAATCTTTCTACTCCCTTAACATGAAATAAGGCCTGCAGTTTACAGCATTCCACAAAGAATAACTTGGCTATACTCTCAGGAACATACCAGAGCAAACCTCTTCTCTGTCACTCATTTATGCATAGTAGCAGAAATCAGATAAAGAGCATTCACTGAACTTGAAGTGTAAAATAATGATTTTTTCCAACAGTTCTTAAATTAAGCTGATACTATTTCAAATTCGTGAAGTTGAATTAATTCAGAATCCTTTCTGTCTCTTAGTCAGTTATAAAAAACAAAATATAGATTTTCTTCCTTATCCCTCAAAAAACATAAATATGAACAAAAAAACCCCTCTAATTTCTGTGAAACTACTTTGAAATATGACTTGTAGTAGTAGCATTCAACAAAGTATCCTCAGCCTGACAAAATCAATGAAACCAAAATAATCTGCTGTGATGCTGTTTTGCTTCTATTGAAAAGTTTTCAAAAATTGGGCAGAAATTCCTAGTGATTTTACAAGATAACCTCCTTTTAGCTGTAGAAAACTCAGCTTTTTCTATATGCTTTATCCTCTCCCAGTACTCTTCCGGCAGAGGAAACCTGAAAATTTCAGGATATATTTGTTAAATTATTAGAATATGAACTGTGTTTTGGGTTTGCAATGTGAAGTTATAAAAGGCAATAATTGTTCAGGGCTTTGGATGGAAGGAATTCTTATTAAAAAAGGCATCAGTTAACAGTACCATGTGATTTCAGTAAGCACTCTTCATGGAATAAAATTGTGAGTAACTCAGCATTCTTTGATATAAGTTTATTTAATTAAATATAATTATTTTGAATTTAATAAATTATGATTAAGAAAGGTCTCTAGTATTTTGTACGTTGTTGATAATTTTTTTCTTTTACTGCTTAAAATTGTTTGCATCATTACAGTTAACCGTATCCATCCTTACACAAAGCTTTTCAAGTATAGCAGAAAAATGTCAATCCTACTAATGCAAATTGATATATCAGGCATAAAGCCAAACCAAACTGGCTGTTGCATTTTTGTAGTTTATATGTGCTGCACCTGAATGTAATTAAATGCAAATTGTTAGTTAAAAACAAAATACCGATGAAAGAATATCCCTTCAAAGTAGTTTCCTTAGTCACAAAATTTTGCAGGTTTTTGCAAGATCTTAAAGATGGAAAATAGCCAAAAAAAAAAAAAAGCCTGTTCAGGAACTTGAATCCTGTTCATTCCTTCCACATGAGCTGACCTCGCTTCACCAGTTTCAGAAATTCATTACCACAATGAGTTATTCACATGGTAGCAACAGATAACATAAACTAAATTGCTCACCTTCACAAACTCTAGCATGTCAGGCATATATTGCTGTTGTGCTGTGTATTTTCCATCAAATACCAGTTAACCTTAGGTGAAATTCAAGGTGTTTGTACTTAGCCCTGATTATTTAACATCTACTTTCCTGTAATACAGCTTTTCAGGCTCTACATATCCATGTTTCCTATGTTTAGTTACCTGTCCCGTGGGCAGTGAGGTTAGAAGTCACATGCTATTCGTAGTGCTCAGATCCTGTTTCTGGAATTGATCCTTCATGGATAAGTGTGACTTCTTTTAGACTGTGACATGTGAGCCATGTCAAGTTAGCTACTTTATGCCTGTGGTGGTGCCTCCCCTCTATCCCAGCCCACACTATGATCTCATTTCATGGCAATGTCCCTTGCCATTTAGATCCCCAACAATTTCTTTTTCAATTCTTTAATCCATCCAGGATACAGGACTTGCTGCAAGGAATCACACAATAAAGTGTTCCCTATTATAGAGAAAAATGCCTGTTGTAATTCGCTTTATGTTTAAATCCTTAAAGGATCCTAGATCATGGAATGGGAGTTTTATAAATGTGCATTTTAATAATTAAAGTTAAAATTAATTAGAGTCTGTGTTGCTGTATAAGTATAGAAAGAAGATTCTTGGTGCATGCTAAGCAAGAAGAAGGAACAGTGAGTCAGTCACAACACAAATTGTGGGGAAAAATGGAAGTTTCTTTTACAGAAACATCAATATTTGATAGGATCTGAAGCAGTTGCTAACAGCTTTAGAGAGAAATGCTACTTATTAATAAGCCTACCCTAACCACTTATACCAGTGTGTGCGACACCTTGCATTAGATCAAGTGGAATAGAATTGAGAGCACAATGTGTCTCCCAGATTTGAGCTTCTTATCACCTATAATATATTTGGAGATGATATTAATCTTCTTTGCTTTTATTTACCTCATATAAGACATAAAAATGTATAAAAATCTCAGCAAATGTACATTTTGTCTGTGTCTGTGGTTAGGCAATGATTGGTTCAGCAGAACAAGCAGACTTGTGTGTCCTCACAGATTCAGTTAATCACACTTTTAAGAACAGTCTGAACAAAAATTTGCTACCATTTTGTTTTGTTCAGTAGCCTGTAACAAACCTTTTTTTCATAAATTTCTGTGATAACTTTGCTAGTCTATTTAAAATTCTGGCATTCAAAGAACCTGATAATAATGAATTCCACAACTGAAATGTGTGGAGTATAAAGAAAGTACTTCCATTTTTATTTTTTTTTTAGTTCTCAACTTCATTTAGCATCCCTAGTAGAAGAAAGAAGGAAAAAAAATCATTTCCTACTTACTCTTTCATCATATCTGTCATTGCATACAACTTTATAGCCCCATCTTCTCCAGGCTGTAGAGTCACAGGCTATCAACTTGTCCCCGCCACAGTTATAGCTTCTTTTCTTATGGAAGCCATTCCACTTGTTTGGTCAACCTTATCCCATTTTCTGCATTTTTTCAAGTTCTTCTTTCAGCTTCACATATTTGAAGATCATGTAAGTAAGACTGTGTGTATAGTAAGTGCATAGTAAGGCTGCACCTAGTCCTCTTTCTAGACCAGACGAATGAGAAATACACAAAAACTACTGTCAGGTTTTATCAACACTGAATTTAATCTGTCATTTCATTGCTCATTTTTTCAGCATTGCAGTGTCTTGCAACTCTGTTGCATGTCTCTGTTCCAGTTCTCACTGTCCTGAATTATTTTTTTTATTATAAAAATTAGGAAAAGTTTTAAAGTGTCAGACATTTGCACATATTGACTGTATTCATTCTTCAGTGAATGAAAAAAAGTTCAGGTGATTTGTTTCTAGTTTATCATGTATTGATTTACTTTATCACTTTATTCTAAAACCTATTCTACTGGTTTTCCACTCTATGACATTTTAGAGACATAACCAAAACTAAAAAAAAAAAAAAGAAAAGAAAGAAAAAATCGTTATAGTAATCATCATTAGAAAGAAAGAATTAGTCTTTGTTTTCTGCTGTGATCTTTTATTCTCTGAGTGCTTACACAACATTTTGACATCTATAGGCACTGAAGACTGTTTGTCAGATTGAACAATTCTAAAGAGTCTAGAAAAAAAAAGATTCTTTTTTGAGTCTGTTGCATTTACAAAGTACTTCTCATACTCTCTTTTTGACCTGTTGTGTCATGCTTTTGCATTTAGATTCCGGGATATTATACTCTTTCTATTCTTCTATTCTGGACACAAATAGCAATTTTTGAATTATATTTTTTACTGTAGATAGCTGCTGTAACTTATGGTTTTTTGTGCTTTAAATTTTAAAGATGAGTGTTGTTCTGACCATCACACTCTTTGGGGGGAACACAAAGTCACTATAATTTATGGACAACAAACAGTAAGCCAACAATAAGTCACACCACAGGCCCTGGGCTGATGCACCACTAGCTAATGGCTAATGTAGACACAGCCGTTGTTTACTCTGAATCATCTTGCTGTGCTTTGTACACTACTCATGATAACAGCAAGCATTTTGTATCTTAAGCTTTTCCTTTTCATTTGTTTTTCTCAAATATCCCTACTTTCTTCCTTAGAAATTATTACCCTGTAGATTTCAAGTTTTTAATGTGTTCCTTCAAGGATGCAGATAATAAATATTTTACTATTACTATTGTAAAATGGCTCTTATTAGACATTTTGCCTTAAATCAGATTCTGCACAGGTGTATCATCTAACACAAAATGCTACATAGAGTATTTTTGAGCTATATATCTATCTATCTATATATATATGAATATATATAAAAAATAAGAATATAATTAATTGAAAAAATAATTTACCTAGCAATAGAATATATCAGAGACTGAGGATTTTGCATTAAAAATTAGGTATACAGTCTGCTAAGATGATAGAGCACCTTCAAAGAGAGCATTTTTAATAAAGGCAGATACACATTCATCCACTACAGGCAAAATCCTAAATCCATCATAAATATACCTGCTATTATTGTATGACAGAACAGTGAAAAGCAGATGGACCTTATTTGCAATAATGTAGCTGGGCTGAAGGTATTTTTCTGCCTCTTCCTGCATTAATAATGACAGGTGGTGTTGAAGATAATTTTAACCAGATTATGATGAGCTGTAGTTCAGATTCAAAGACTTTTTTTCCAACTTCTCATGCTTGATATATGACTGAACATACTTTTAAATGCAACTCTTCAAAAACAGCATTTGAAGATTTGTGGGTGTGAGAGCTGATGAGGTGCTTGCCTTTTCTGAAAAGAATTCTTTGAAAAACTTAAAAAGAATGCATTTCAAAAAAAGGTTCCTCTGACTTTCATGTGAAGATATCTATTTTGATATGAAAATGCTTGTAAATGGTATTTCAAAATAGCAGATTCCCCCCTTCTGAAAAAAGGATCACAAACTAGATGAAGAACAAAAAAGAATGTTGTGCTTACTTTAGACCTTGCAAGCTGACAAGGTAGTGTATTAATTGCAAGCTGCTTGCAAGGCAGTGTTTCTTCTTTTTAAGAAGAAAACAAGTATATACATTAATGTAGTACTTGGTTTCCCTCACAGCTCATTGAGTTACCTTCAAAGCTAGAACAGCCCTTGAAGATAATTTCAGTTTCATAAATTGCATTCTTAGAGTTTCACCTTCTGTGTTATGTGTATTTATGCATATGAATGTATGCAGATATATGCAAATGACTGCAATGTTCAAACTTTCTATAGTTGTTCAACTGTATATAATGGGAAAACAAAGTAAAATAATGCTTAGACTGTAGTTTATAACTTAAGTGGGCAAAGAAATTATTTATGAAAGTCTTAATATTCATAATGACCCTATTCATTAGGGGTTATGTATAAGTGAAATATTAAGTAGAGAACTTGTGGTTTCTGTCATTTCTTTGGGATGAAAAGTTTCATTTTATGAAAAACAAAGTCTTTTTTCAAACTGAAGATACAAATAAAACAAAAAAATGCATTGAGTTCAATCACAAATTTGTTTTGAATGACATCTGAATGACCAGGCTGCAATAGTTGAAAAGGTGGTAACTACGGGTATATATTTCAAAAGACTGATATACAGGTATGTCATTTCAAAAGACTGCTTGGGAAAAAAAGTCTAAAGAACAGTGGCAATTAACCATGTACCCACTCATAGGGTCTGAATAATTATAACTTTTGTGAATGTTTATTTATTCTGCCTGTTAAGGCTAAAATTTGATGCACTTTGATTCTGGCATCCAAGTCTGTGTGTGAATTCATTTTTGTCATCAAGAAACTATTTCTGTCATGAGAGAAAGCTGCTGGCAGATTCCAGTGAGCCCAAAGCTGAGGCTAATGTCATGGGCTCCTCCTTTCTTCTGTTTGTAATCAGTTGCCTTGCTTTGCTGTTTTTCTCAGCTGAATCCTCACCCATACTTGCAGCAAGTTTGCAACCTGTTTAAGCAACTTGCAATGCAGTTTAAGCAAGAATAGGTCACATCAGTAGTGAGTTCTTTTTACCTGGGCTAGAGTTATACATAACCATGACTTAAGAAAATCCTTGGAAGAGTCATATAATGTTTCCCCTTTCAATGTGAGCCGAATGAGACCAATGAAAAATTATTCAGAAAACAAAGATGTTTCTTCCAAATCAGTTTCTTGTCATGAAGAGGATCTGCATAAGGCTCAGTTTTTATTTAAAATGCCCTGTTGTATTTGAGGATTGTTCCAAGCCAGTATTTTAACTTGGCGTGAATTTTTTGGTACATCTTAGTGATATGCTGTTAAGTCTGACATGCATAGCTCGATTGCTTTGCACAGTAACCATTTTCAGACTTGGGCTTTATTAGTTGCTGCCCAAAGTTGCAAGATAATTACCAATACTGGCTATCTGCTGCTGAAATTGATAAATTTTCCAGGTGACAGGCTACATGATAGTTTAAAATTTCAGCCTTGAATCTGTGATACTGTTATCTTGGTTCAACCAAATGTAATAAATCTAACTAATTTAACTAAACCAGTAAATGAAGTTGTGCAGATACTTTTATTGCAGTTTAAATGAGGCATTTTTCAATTTAGCATAAATTGAAATCTGTATAAGCTAAACTGAAACAAACTGCTTTTAAACTGAGTTATACATACACAATGGAGTTTAACTAATTCACTTTATGAAAAAGCTTAAGTTAATAAACCACAAATCTCTTGTGTGAACAAAACTTTATTCTTGCTGTACAAAACTGATAAAGGATTGTTAAATGCGGTTTCCATGTCTTCGTAGAAAAGCGTAAAAGAGGTCATATTTGACACATAGTAAGCAGGGTGCATATGTACTTTGCTGAAATATATCAGATAAAAAGCAAAGGTATGAAATAAAAATTTGATTTGGTTACAATACAATAGTAAGTCTAAACACTAAAAAAAAATTGTGTAAGAAATATAAATAAATCAGCTCTCTGAAAAGCAAGTTCTCTTACAGAGAGAGGTAAGAATAAAATGAAAAAATATCTTGGATCAGTTGATAGATTCTTCACTGCAATGAAAATTGTGGAACTGCAAATGATTTATTATATTATCTAATTATATACCTTCTAGTATACTACTAAAATGTGATTTCTTTCATACACAAACCAGAATACAGGCCAATAAAATTTTTAAGAAAAACACTTAAGATAAACTGTTAATAATCTTCAAACGTGTGCCTCGCTACTATCAAACTTCTGACTAAAGAGAGACTTTGGCACATACTTATGGACCTCTTCCAAATGGGGCTCTGCACCATTATTATCTTTAACTATATAAGTACAGGTTCTCCTGTGTTATAGTGGAGTATGACTGAGAAAAAAAATTGCTTTTGACTTCAGAATAACACAGTACCTTGGAAATATTTCTATTACAGCAACCTGAGGCCTCTGTGGATGAGAGGGGTTTGTAGTAGTATAGCTCTGCTGCAAAAAAAGAACATGTTCTACTGATGTAAATACCATGGATACATCATATTTATAGGGAAGTTGTATTGAAGATCACTTTCATCAGGCTTTGATATTTTTTTTTACATCTGACTTCACTGAACTCTTCCCCAGCAAAAAGCAGATACATTTATTCTAGGCTGCTCAACAGCACTCTCACATGTGCCAAATGGAGTGAGGTAGATGTCCTCACTGTGACATCAGAAAAGAGTAAAGGAAGAAGAGACACTTCACAAAAAATCACAAACACGTCATGTCTGGAGCCATGGAGTGGTTCAGGGCACAATTTCTTCTCAACTTAGATTTATCTTGAAGCCTTCACTTGAGCAGCCCTGTCCTTGATATTGTCTTGCTGAACAATCCAGATCTTCTGGAGCTAAAGCATACTGTTTACACGATAAAAGTATGGAAGAGAAAGTGATGGGCAACTTTGCAGCAAGGTGAGTCTCTCCTTCTGAAACAGAAGCCTACCCTTGAAGAAGCATGGAGTTGGGTATAGGACCAGGGCAGTTAAAGGGAGGACTGTGACTATATGTTAAGATTGCCCTGTAAGACTGTATCAAACAATAGGGAGAAAAAGGTCTAGAAGCCATAGGTAAGATCATAAAGAAATTTTGGCTGATTAGTGATAAGAAAATAGAAAAAAAGGTCAAGATCCATCCTAAGTAGGTACTGTGTTTTTGTAGCAGAAGGCTGACATGGAATATCTAACTCTTTTTTAACTGTGTGTTTTATTCAGGACAAAATGTTGCCAGAATTCAGTTATTTAAAAATAAATAAGCAGCAGCTTGAATGCAGATAAAGGTACCCAACTCAATTAGGAAGGATTTTTTTTTCTCCAAATCTGAAAGCAAGCATTATCCTCCTTTGATAGAAAAACACAGCTGTGCAGTGCTGAGATACTAATGCATTCTGCATTCAGCAGATTGTAGGGAAAACAGACATTCTTATTTTGGATACAATTCAAACTTTCGGCAGTGTTTTCCAGCTTTGGAGGTCATTTGCCTGACTTCATTACAATGCACACACAATGTTCATACCTTGTTATATGCCAAGTGAGTATAAGTAAGTATTTGCATATTATTGCTCTGCAGCTTATTGACAGGCATTTCGTTTCAGAATTTTAAATATTTAGTGACCAGGTGCTTAACTGCTGAATAAAAATAATCATGTCTGTTTCTTATGAGGGAAAAATCCAACCAATCCAGTAAGACATTCTCAGTACCCAACCAGTGAAGTGTGTAAAAAATGTAGTGAGCTAAATTCTGTTCTCATTTAAAACAGCATAAATGTGCAATTATTCCTCTGAAGCAAAACGTACACCACTAGACATAATTGATTTTAATTAAAATTAGAATGTAGGCCCTAGGAATCAGAATGTTAGTGATATTTTGTGTGAAAACACAAATACAGTGGATGGAATCATTAGTCATGGAAAGAATAAAGGAAAGAGAAGAGAAAGCATACTCTAAGCCTCTTCTCCATGCTTGTCCTAATCTTTTCCCAATTATTCACATTTCATATTTGTTTATAAAAATTTTTTTTTCAGTGGGTTTTGTTTGTTTACTTGTTTTTAATTAGTGGGTGACTGTTAGACTCTTTAGCGTACCTGAATGAAAACTGATTGATTTTCGAAGTCATAAAGTATCTTCTACTTCCTTGATTCAGTAACTTTCATTATTTCACCATGGAATGACTATTAAGAAGAATGTAATGGCATCATAAAAAAGACAGATGCTGCCCTGGGTTATGTCAGCTAAGGTATTTCCACTAGAAACAGGGAGATATTGAAGCTTTTTTAGAAGGCATGGCTGAATTTTCATACAAAATACAGGCTATAGTCCTAGAATTTACATCGAAGAACCAAGTATTCAAAAATAAAACATGTAAACAGAAGCTTTTGGACAGCTTGCAAGAACTGAATACAAGAGTTCAAATAGTTCAGTTGAATAAAGAAAAATATGTAGAAAAGAGGGCAAGAGGATGGTGTTATTTTCCTAATATCTCTTCCTGCCTTTGTGAATTAGTGTATTAGAAACCTAAACTGTAGAAAGCTATTCCATGCTACCAGCCATCCTTGTCACTTTATGTGTACTGTGAAATAAATGGCTGAAATAAGTGGCCTCAAGTGTGTACACAGTAATTGAGTTTTCCATTGATTATGTATTTGTACAGTGACATAATTATGTTTTGTATTTTGTCCTCTTTTGTTTGGTTTCCTACTTAACTTATTAGAAAATAATTCGAATTTTCTGTTTGCTGTTCTATTGTTGTTGATGATTTTAGGTCTGCAATCATTCCAAAATCTCTTTTCTGACTGGTAATATCTAATTCAGGATCCATCAGTGAATTGATATAATTAGAGACCCTTTTTTTCTGTATGTGCTTTACTTTGCAGCAGTTAGTACTGAATTTCATTTACATATTATTTATTCAGATATCTCACTGGTTCTCATCTTGGTATGTAGCCTACATCTATGTTATTAGACCTAAAAGAATTCAGACAGGGACAGAATCTCTGGCTCAAGTCTGTATTCTTGCATTCGTTAGCCAGGTCCCTGAAACATTTTTGTCCTCTGCCATCAAATCATTGCTGAGACAATTGACAAGCACCATTTTGGCCTTCAGAACAGGGCTGTCAATAGGCTTTTAAAATGCAACTGTGGGGTAGGAAATATGTAGTAAGCAAGTTTAGTTTCCGTATGGTGACTGTGTACTTAGCTTTACAATTAAAAGAGCTTTTATTATACCAAAAAAAATTTTCTACTAAAGTCTGCTAGTTTTGTCCTATCTTCATATAGACATAATAGACCAATTGCTTAGCAGCAATTGTTATCGTGCCCTCACTCAGATTTGCTTTTATGTTGCTGAAAATTTTGAGCCATTTCCTCATATTTTCATTACTGCAGCTCTTCATCTCTGCTCTGTTATGAACATCTCTGCCAGCCCAGAACTTTTTGGGGAACTTGTGCTGAAAACAACTGTTTGAAATGCTCCAGTTGAGTGATTGCCAGGGCTGGGATAAGAAAAGCCTTGCTTTGCATATCTTACAGAAGATTTTGCTTTTTATATGGTATTTGTTATTTCTACAGCTGTGTGAGGAACATCTTTTCTATTGGCCTCATGGTTCTGAGAATTCCCGCAAAACTAACATATGTTTTGTTTGCTTCCTTTAAATTTAAAAGATTTTAAAGAGATTTTCTGGGTGCCAAGACTATCATTTATTTTAAGCAATCTGGACTATCTTATCAGATCTTACAATGTATAGGGATTCCTTCTTTATTCATGGACTTTGAAAGAGAATGATTGATGAATGGAATTACTCCATCAGAAGTAATGATTAAAGGTTCAGCTTTTAATACTTGCTCTAGATTATGGAGTCATTTGTTTTACTATTTTAACTTAAAGCACTGAACTCATAAATGTTACATTAGGCAAGTGTAATGTCTTCAAACTAGAAGAGTATTCTGTTAGGTCAGACAACAGCTAAAAGTTTGAAAAAATTCTGGTGCTGTGGGCTGGTTTATGATTTTTTTGCATCATGATGCCTTATTTTGGGCTTATTTTTCAGCAAAATAAAAAGCACATTTTGGTCTGAAAGACTTCTAGACATTTTCTTTCCTTTTGTCTAAATCATTGAGGCAGAGAGGAGAGTGTGTGCATATAGGAGAAACTGAGTTCTTTGTAAAATAAGCAACCTCTCTATGAATTGGTAGCCTAAATCTATGACCCCTAATGTTCTCCTGTATCTTCCAAATATAAGTAAGTAGATATTTTGTTATTATAAAAATATTTTTTTCTACAGTGTTTTGATCTTTCTTTTCTTCATGTGATGTCCTCCTGCTTGAAAAAATTACATGTGTTTAAATCTTCCTCTGTTGAGAAGCAGTGATCTGGTTTGATATACAGGCTCTAGCTAATATAGATAGGAATGCCAGTTGTTTCTTGTTGGTCTATTTACATCTGTTTTGATTTTCTTTTATGATCAGTATCACAGTTAGAACTCTAAGTGTTCTATGTTTTTACATACCTGCAGTGCCAAAACAGATCATTTTAACACATTTAATAATTTTTTTAATTTAAAATTAATCTTAATGTGACAGCCAGCTAACAGGTTATGCTTTGTTTAACAGCAAAAGAAATCTAAAACAGTCCAGCTATAAGCAATTAAAATAGATTTTAAGATAAGCTTGATAAAGGATCCATAAGAAAGGCTATAAAGCTATTGAGCAGTAAGATTCCATAACTGAATACACAATGAGAATTATTATTTTCAAATTTTTTTTCTGAGTTTCCTGTAGATAGTAGTTGCTTTTATAAATTTTACTTGTGCAATTTTCTTTTTTTTTCAAATACACAGTAATACATTCTAAAAATAGATGCTACTGGTTTCATCTTCATACATCCTCTTTTCCATATATTAAGAAATTTATCATGTGTGTACTTTTACATACATCATAGAGAGAGCAGCTCACTGGCCAAAGGCAGTTTATTTGAACTTCCATGAAGTTTTCTGCCTCTTCTAATCATTCAGAAATTCAAATTAAAAATCTGCCTAAAGCTTCCTTCTCACCTTTTAAACCTAAAAATCCAGGATCCCAGCATTCATTAGCCTCACTGGGGAATAGTAGGTGCCCTTTTAAACTAAAACTGTTAGTATGCAGTGTCGTAAATATCAGATGGTCAAAAGCATCTTTCCCTGCTAAGCTTTTATCTGGTCTTAATTAAAATAACTGTTTCTGTATATTCTATTACAGTATCTTAAATACCGTAAGCTATCCCATGATACCATCTTCCAGCAGTTATGTTAAAGGGGCTTAGAATATTGTCATGTGGCAACAGATGCTGTTCTTACATGTCAGGCTTAACTTGAGTCCTGCTTTGAGATGTTTGAAGTTTGATTGCCAGAAACCACTCATGAGCACAGAATATTAGATTATTGATTTGAAAAAAACAGAAATAGATTTTCACACAAGCTGTTTTTCTACTTCCCTCTCTACAAGGGAAAAATATGAAGGAAAATAGGTATGCCTGGGCCTCACTTTAACTTCTGATAATTCATTTGCCTTGTTGTGCTATTATTTATGTCTATTCAATTACCAAAATAAAGAGGATACCCAAGTTAAGTTATGCTTTATTTTTATTTTATTAACTCCAGCTTTGGTCTCTTGTTCCCTTTTTCTTGCTTAGTGCCATTACAGGCATTTCATTTATGAGTACTATCAACAGTTATGAAAGAGCAATAGAAATGATTGAGGGTCTGGAAGGGACTGATTTATGAGGAAAGGAGAAGAACTAAATATGGAGTGCCTGTCTAAATAATGATTCATGAATGGCATGCTAAATATCTGTAAGTGTTTTAAGGAGGTAAATGAGAGAGGAATCAGGTAGGGTGGTTCAAAGTGAATTAAGCAGGAGTAACTGAATTGAAGCAAAGGAAGGATTTAGACACATTTTCCTGTACAGCCATATTTTTCTTACAGTAAAACTGCGTGCAATAAGAAACAATCTCCCAGAGGTGCTTAAAGCAGTGTTGCCACTTGACTGGATCAAGTGCACCATCAGGATGCGTTAAAAAAACAATCTTTGAATCAGTAATAGCAATAAGAGTTGTTTTTGTATGTGTATCACAGAGTGTTCTGCAGCCAGTATTTAACACTTCACGACACGTTTTGTGTCAGGTGATGAGTGTTAGTGAGCAAAATCAGTGTAGACACAGATGTTTACAAATTATGACAAAAGTAATAATCTTAAATCCTTTAGTTTTAATCACAAAATTGAGAAGAAAGAAACACTTTGCCTAGCAGACTAGTTACAGTGCTCAGACCCTGGTTCTGTCCTCTCCTTTATTTATAGATATTTGACACTATGTCTGTTATCTCCTAGAGGAAGACCCAGTAACACGTGTATAGAGCTAATGACTATGAAGTTTTTGAGGTGCATTATTCCTATTTTTAACTAGCTAAGCTATTGTTCTTTGTGGAAAATTCTTTTGCATAAACTACAGAAAGGCACCGAGAGTGATTCTGTGGCATAACAACCCTGGCAGTCCTTTTGAAGTTGGACAATATGTTTCCCTGAGCAGAGCAGGGAGGGAAACTTCCAAAACCTTGAGACTAATCTGATAGTGGTCATTCTGGTCATATTACATGAATGTCCTGAGATTGTGTAAAAGGAACCAAGAGAACTAAAAAGTTTCATTCCTTCCCAGCAACACCTTATTTTCTGGCTTGCACATAAAATTGTACTCAGTTTGATCTGTAATTTTTTTTTTAAGTTTGTCAGTTCAGCTCCTAAAAAAAAATAATCTGACTGACAACTGCCAATCATATGGAAAAATGCTGCCATTCATTGTAAGTCCCAAATATCCATCCACCTGCAAAACTGGAAGACTTAGAAACTTTCACAGCACTAAGATTAGGGAGAGAAAGCCAACCACCAACTATCTCACAAGAATAAGAGTGAGACAAGCAGGAGAGGAGAACTTTGAATCCTGAGAAGTTTCTTTCCTCTTTTTAGAAGATCCAGTGTGTTATTACAAGGATTAATGACTGTGTTTCCCCTGCTCTGACATTTTATAACCTTATTTCCCTATTAGAACAGCCTGCTGGATTGGTAATGTACAAAAAATGTAGTTCTGTTTCAACTCCTTCATAAGATGCACTTCTCAGGAGGTGAGGAAATGGTACAAGGTGGGATCTCCGTAAAAGGATATGGAAGATAATTGGAGAATCACAGGGTGGCTAAGGTTGAAAAAGATACCCTTCAGATATTTATATACCTCACTAAGATCTTCCTGAGCCTTCTCTTTGCTAGGCTGAACAGTCACAGCTTTCTCAGCCTCTCCTGATACGAGAGCCCACTCTTGATCACGTTTGTGGCCCTTCTCTGGAATCTGTCCAATATGTCCACATTTACCTTGTACAGAGAAACTGAAACAGACTCCACACTCCAGGAGTGGCCTCAGCAGTGCTAAGCAGAGGGGATGGATCATTTCCCTCAACCTGGCAATGCTCTTCCTAATGCAGCCTAATACTGTTACTTCCTAATACTCTTAGCTGTCTTTGTCATAAGGATGTACTGGTGGCTCATATACAGCTTAAAGTCCACCATCTTTTCTTAAAAGATCTGTTCCAGATAGCCATCCTCCAGTATATATACTGATGCCTGGAGTTATTCTTCCCCAGATGCAGGACTTTACATTTAGTTTGTTTAACTATGAAGAGGTCAGAGTAATGAGGCTAATTTTTAAAGGACGTATATTTTTTTCTATAATTCCTTTTTATGGACATCTCCTCAGTTTGCACTTTAAGTTTGGTCCTACACTATTAACAAGAAAGTTCTCTTTTCACAATAGGCCTGCTAACATATACCCATTCAAATTTTGGCATGGATCCTGTCAATCTGATCTGGAAAAGACCCAGTCAAGATCTGTGAGTCAGTCAAGAATCACTACATTTGGTGTAACTTTAATTTCTAGATCTTTAATTTCTTCAGGGAAAGCTGATATCAGAAGGTCTTTTGATTCTTAGCATGTAAAGACTATTAACTTTCTTTATGACTGCTAATTTTGTGTCTTGCAGAAAAGACTCTCCATTAGCTTTCATATTTTTCTTCTTTACATCATGCTTCTTGCAAGAACTAGAGGAATTGTTATTACCATAATAAATTATCCTTACACTATCCATGAAACAAGCTTGAGGAGCAGGGGTTTTTTTATCATCCAATCCTGAATCCTAAAAGCTATTTTGGAATTGCATGGGTTTATGTACTAGTGTTAATTACAGAACAAAGTAATGTATTAATACTTTCTTTCTAGAATACAGCAGTAGGTGTAGAGGTTGCACCATATAATATCTATGTTCATAGATAAGTATGACTAATGGATTGTACATCAAAAAGAAGGCACTATGCAGGAGTCACAGAAACCATAGTATTATATTTAGATTAAAAATTAGACGAGAAATAGCAGACCCCTAAAATTTAATGAGCCCATTTGGTTAAAAAAATGTATTCTCAGTTTGTGTCAAGCTACAGACCAGTGCTATGTGTGCTTGGTTCATTTTTCCTCCTTTTAAATTCTTTTAAACAACCACATGCAATGGAGCTATAGATTACCATAACATTAGTCCATATCCTTCATGAGGTAATATGAGGTGTCTGCAGTTTTTGTTTTGTCATCATGTTGCCTGCGTATTATAGAAATAATTGTGGTGAAAATAAACATCTCTATTACAGACAGCCTTATTGGTGAATAATCCTCACTGTATCATTGTAGGTGATAGAGACAACCTAAAAAAGAAAACAACAATGCTTCAAAGGTGGCCAAGTCCAGATACTCAAATACAAACTGGTATTCTTTTAGATTTACCTTTCAAAAAGGTCAAGAGTCAGCAAATGTGCATAACTGTTTCTTTCTGCATGGAAACTAATGAATAATATAGGAATTGCTGTCATAGCTTCCTCTCAAATGACAGTCTTGTCCAGCTTCTGAGCCACTCCTGGAAAAGGAAATACAGCTTCCAGTAACCTAAGGTTACAAATATCAGAGCAGGTTACAAATATAAGCAGAGTACAAATATAATTACTGTTCTTTGGGGATATGAGGGATTTTTTTTCTTTTCCTTCTGGAGTAGTATAGCTTCTGAAGAAAAGATGTTTCAGATTAGTTGCATCTTTTTCGTGCTGTCCCTTATACATAGCTGGAAGTATTTCTTTCAACTTTCCTTTTTTTTTTTGTTCCTTTTTTTTTTTCCCCAAAAGTTGGACTGCCAATAAATGAATATAAGTTTTTTCCTGTAAACTGCAGTGACATCTTCTTTCAGCTTGGTTTGTCCCAGTCTCTAATGTGCAGGAAAAGCAACTACTGCAAAATCCTGACATTTTGAACTATTAGTGGAATTTTGTGAATGAAGAGGAGATCTAGGTTTATTCAAGAACATGCCTGCTGAACCACAAATAATCCAATATAAAAGAAAAGTGTCTCTAAATGTTAATGTCATCATTCTTTTTTACATTCCATAGACTTGAAAACTGTCATATAAGAATCCTTTACCATACAAAGATAAAGATATTTCAACACAGGTTTTGAAGTAATAATTGGGAATCTTTTTCCACTTGTCCATTTTTTCTTTTTTTTTGTTTTTCTGAGATCTCTTTCATCTGTTAATAGCTTAACCATACAGACAGGACAACATAACTTAATTATCCTAATATTTCAGTTGCAAGTTATATTCTTTACTGCTTCAGTCGTGGAGATAGCAGCTAGTCCTGAGTAAGTTGACATTGTTGGCTATTACCTAACACTACAGAGTTGGAAAAACTGCTTTAAAAACCAACAAGCAAGCTAAGCAAAACAAATAACCCATAGAAAAAAAAGAGGAAGAGGGGTTTTTTTTCTAAAAAGGTTTTCTATTTAGGCCATTAATTACCTCCCGAAATAAATCTTAAGAAGTCACCTTCATGATGTTTACTATCCTTGACATTGGACATGCAAAACCACCAGGTTAATTTGAAGATTTCTGTTTAGGATGCTCAGTATTTTGCTCAGTATACTAGATACACAGAATCTGATTTTATCATGTAGCAGAATATGAAATGGATTAACATTAAACAAAGTATTTTGCTGATACTTATCTTATTGAAGAAGAGGACTTTGGAACTGATGCCAGCATGTTTGGTAATTAATTGTGGTGGTCAAAAAACACAGTGATGTCAAAGACTCAACTTCTTTATAATTCTGGTGTCTTTTTATCTCCCACAGAGATAATGACTGGGTTGCTAGGAAACTTACTTAAGTTTAATAAAGGGTAATAAAGGTATCTCTTCTATGGAAATGATGCATGAGCGAAAAGCTGAGTTACTTTAGAAGCTACTTACCCTAAAATGCCTTTATTTTTGTTTACAATGAGTGGACAGGTGCACCTGTCTCTTCACAGAAACATTTTAATGTATTCTGATGTGTTAGAATGTATTAATGTACCTTAATCAAACTCCAAAGTGGATACTTCCCTGAGACTTGATGGGATTATTTCATTACCCATTACCAGAAATGTACGAGTGTTCAAACTGTATCAGTGAAAGAACCAAGGGACCTTAACTGTGTTGCCTGAGTCTGTCTCTATCAAAGTAATTCTGCAAATCTAACATCATGTAAGCAGAAAGCTGGAGAGGGAGAGAGTTATTCTTTGGTTTTGTCCTTTAAGGAGAGACTTAGTTCTGTCCCTTTGCCTGAAGACTAGACTGCCTTTGTGTGGTTTTTGGTGCTGTCGCTTCACCTCTCCAGCCTTTCCCCTACAGCTGAAAAATAGACAGCTTCAAAAAGGTTCTTGTGCTTTCCCCCTCTGAAACACTGTAAAGCCAAGGATCATTCAGACAACTCCAGGGGCAGGAGCCTTACCTAGGTGATGGAGTCTCTTAGATTCTACCCCCATTCTACCCCTAACACGGGGTTTGGAAAGAGTTTCCATTTAAGGATGAACCTATATGGAGGCAGTGAAGACACTGATATCCCTCTTTTCATACTCTAGGGACATTTCCCACCAGGCCACAACTTTACTCTGATTCATACCTGTTACCTGGAAATTTAGGCAGACACAGGCAGGGTGAAAATCTGACTTGGTACTATTTTTCTTAAAAGATTCTATAGAAATATTCTGTGTCTTTGCTGAATGCTGTTGTTTTTATCCTTTTTCAATTGTATTAAAATTCGCTGTAAGCTTTCTCTTCTCAAAGTAACCATGGTAGCATAATTACCTTACCTGCTATTTCCTTCTTCCCCTCTTTTCAATATTTTTTTCTAGGAGATCATAAGTATATATGAAAATAACCCCCCACTTTAAAATAATATTAGGAGACTTTGCTGACATTTTTACCCTCACAGTTTTATGATCACTGAGAGCAGATTTGCTTTTGGCAAAGGAAGTGTGACAACTATCACTTACACTCTGTAGGACACTTTAGCATTGTTGAGATCATAGAAAAAAACATCAAAAACTGATGTCTGATGCTCTTCAGTAGAACAATTTATATCTATTTCTTGCTGTCAAAATAATAATAAGTTTAAAATAACAAGTCAAAGAGAAAATGAAAACAGATCTTATGGACTTCAACCGATTTGCAGATTCCTCACAGGCAGCATCTGAAATCATAGATATTCAGAATACTGAATATGGGTTCTAAGTTAGCTTGTGAGTATAATTTTTTAGTTTTAAATATCATCTCAGAGGGAAAATTATTTCTTTAAACATCAGTTGGAAGTACTCACTTTACTTATCAAACAGAGATATCCTAGAGACTCTGGAAATTCCTCTGTAGAACTCAAATCACTTGCTTCTTTCTGGTTTGGTTTGTGTGTGTGTGTGTGTGTTTGTGTGTGTATGTGCTGTCTTTAAACATATGCTTTAGTCAAGAATAATTCCTTATAGAAAAAAATATTTATATTTGGAACAAGATTAATCTAAAACAGTGGTAGGGAAGAAGTATCCTAGTCATTAGGCATCCCAAATATAAGATTTAAACAGTTTAACCTGTAGTGTGAACAGCATTTTCATATTATGACAGCAATTGCAGAACTGAGATTTGATTAAGAAAATGAATGTAGCTGTCCTGACTATAAGAGAAAAAAATGAAAAAGTGAGAGGGGAAGACTCATGAAATATTGGGAGATCAAACTGGGTAAAATCCGAAAGGTCCTCTGAAAAATAAACAGTTTATATCACTCCACCTGTCTGCATATAATGCATTCTATAATATTATTCAGATTTTATGGTATAGGAATGTAACAGTTCTAAATGTAAAACCAATAATCAATATTGTAAATGTGATTATTGTTCACTGATTATAATAAAAATAACTTGTGAATTTATTCAATTCTGCATCAGTGAGTTTGAAAGAAGGAAAAAAATCAAAGGATTGTTTGAGAGATCTGAACTAAGAAACAGTGATCCTTCATGAGACTGAATGAATTTGTTTTGAACTCAAAAAACCCAGAAAATTGGTTTCTTTGGATTCCACAAGATCAAATGTGCCACTGGCTGAAATTTTTTATGGTGATGAGCAAAAATTGATGAGTCTGATGATCCTGCAAAAGAGACACACATCTCATTGTCTTTATTGAAATATGATCACAATGTTAATTAATGTTTCTTCTCTAGAGCTTTCAGCAACATTTTAACATCTCCTATAATTTAATACACCTGTATTCAATAGTAATTTTTATTCACTTCCTGCATCCAGAAATTTGCAGAGATCAATCTGTGCTGTATGACATAAAAAACAACTAGAAGGCAAAAGTTTCAACTTGATCAAAAAGTTAAAATTTCCTTTTATGTTAATAAAATTGCCTTCAATTGAACAAAATCAACATTAAAATAGTGTCTTGAAGGCTTGCATTTGCAGATTTGCTAACAAATCTGGCAGGCAGAAAAAAAACCTAGGCAGCAATAAAGAACCGAGGCTTAGGTCTCTGAAGGTTGTGATGATCTAAAACATGTATTGAGCAACAGAACTACTAATTATGGCTATAAACAAAATAATTATTATTCCGCTTTATCTGACCACAAAAGTATCATCAGCCACATTACTGTGTGACTCTGCATGTGTTCAGAACTGCTGTTGTTTGAGGATCCTGTTTCCCACCTAAAATCCATGATTTGTATGCCTGTATTCTCTAAAGAGACTAATCTCTAACCTAATATAATTGGAATACTTTACTTTTGGCAGTCTAGAGTCTAGATTACTTGTATAGAAAGTAGGTCATCTGGATTCACTTCTTTCCTTCCTGTAACAGCATGCAAAACCAAAAAGAGTCTCCCAACTCCTAGAGAGATGCCTTAGTCAACAAGCTAAGAGTAAAAATCTCTCCACCATTTTGAAGGAGAGATTCTGCAGTGAATAACTCAAAAGAGGGACTATACTAAGAAAGGAGCGCAAATCTGCAGTCTTCCAATTGGTGCATTCATTTTATAAGAAAAATATACTAATTCTGTTCTGCTTGTGCATTTTGTGTTTCAAAACCACTGGCTAAAATGTTGAATAGCATCTTTTAGAGAACATATCCAAACCTTGATCTCTTTTCTTCTGATGTTCATCTTATTACTGTATTTCCTAAAGTCCTGAGGATCCATATTATTTCCTGTAGTGATACAACTTCAGAAACATAGAAGGAATGTATCTCTAGCATGAATAGCAAATAGTATAACACTTGATGCTTTTCATAGAAATGCAAATTTAAGGTTGGACTCCGCCTCATTTTTACATTCAAGACCTGACAGAAGGAGTTGGATATCAAAGAGGAAGAAATACTTGACGTAGGAGTGAATATAAGATTGGCATAAGGTGTTTTCTTTATATACAGCCTTTTTTTTACTTATAGCTTATCTATCTTGTTCACTGTGTGAGATTTTTAGGTTGCAGTTCTAGGAGTTAGTCCAATAAGTCCAAATTTCATTTAGGACCAACATGTTTAAAATTCAAATTTTCCAACACCCAACTTGTAGTCAGTCAAGTTCTTCATTAGAGCAGATGTTTAATCAGGCATGACATCTGATCTAAAAATCCACACTGTGATCCATACAGTTAGCTGTTCTCACTACTATAATACCCCATTGCAGAACTCTCTGTCCAGGTTTCCTAGGACAGAATCTGTAAATCCAGGGGTAGTAAAATGAGATCCATGCTAATTTGGTACTAGCATTCCACTACTCACAAGTGCAGCCCAGTAGGAGATTTTCAGAGCAAAGCTGTTGGTGCTGAGGACCTGACTTGTGCACTATGCAGGGTTCAGAGTCAGACCTTGTGGATTTAATGCCTGCAGCAGTGGGAAATCATTGGAAGGTTCCTAGAGTGTATCTGGTTTATTTTTCCCAAAAGGATTTTCGGACCTCTCTGCAGCATGAACAGAGGTCAAAAGTAAGGTGACCTGCAGTCCCATCCCAAAATAAACCCGTAAATTAGTCTCACCCTTGTGATATGAAAAACCTGGGAAATTAATGGATTTCAAATTGAAGTCTAAAAGGATTCTTGGATCTTGAGTATGTGACATGAAATCATGTAGCTTTAGAAATGCCCTGATGTGTCTGGTTACCCCTTGTGGGCCAGGCAGCTCTGACACCTCTGCAGCAGCAGTTTCACATTAGGCAGCACAAGCCAGGCTGGATCAGAGAAACCCTAAGATCCCCTCTACAAGACCTTTAGTTTAATATTATGGCATCAGAATTTAGGCACCTTTTATACAAGGGGGTCTTGTGTGCCCTGTTATGCAACTGTGCTGTGGAGCACATTATGGTTGGAGCAAGTCTTTTCATCCAAAAGCAGATACTTGGTCATTTGAATCATTCCTTAGGCCCCATTGACTGCAACAGAGCCTTCTAGGCTCATATAATGGGAATGTAGATACTTATCACACAAGGAGACACCTGACATGAGACATGGAGTTAGGCATCTTAATCTTGCACTGTATTTGTTTCTTGGAATTAGAATTCGGCCATGCTGAATTTCCCAAAGAGCTTTATAAGCATCAGCAGAGTATTCTTGTTCAAATCATTCACATTATGATTATTCAGATCAGTGTGAACCTTTATAAATTGAGCCTTTATGAGGGAGTAGATTTTGAAAGGGCAAATAACTCAGCAAGAGAATGTCAGTGTCTCAGAATAGACTCAAAAAGCTGCCCTCCCTTCGCAGTAAACTGTATTACTTAACAATGCATGTTATCTGTAAAATGGCAGGTTTTTCATTTACAACATGAATTTATTTTTGGTTTTTGAATAAATATGCTTATTGTATAAATTTAGGATTTTCAGTTCTAGAGGATTTCAGTAAGATAGTAAATTTTATAAATTATCAATTTGCAAGGAAATATTGCAGCCCATGAATAATTCTCCCTCTGTTTGGCTGCTGTTATTCATTACTCTCTTTCAGAAGAGCAATAACTCATTTCTCCATGTGCTTGAGGGATGGATTTTTCCACTTCTTATGCACAGGCACAGACACTGCCTCACAGCTGAGGGACTGAGGTCATCTTGCTATACTTAAATCACTTCTGTTAGCTTTACAGCTCTTGTATTACTCCATCCCCTTCCTTTTACTTCCTTCTACATCACTCATCATGGAAACAGAAGGGCAAGATCTCCCTCTTTACAGAAACATGAGTCCCTCTGCAAGAGGCAAAGTAAAAATTTAAAGCTATACACAGGAAAGGGGGGAAAGGCTGAAAGATGGTATGCAAGGACGTCTATATTTTAAGAATGAACTTCACTGTAGGAGAGTTGAACATCAGCATAAGTGTACCCAGCCCTCTGAGCAGCAAGACGGGGATGGGGAGCAGAATGAAGCTCCCATAATCCAAGGGGAAATGGTCAGTGACCTGCTACACCACTTAGACATAAGTCTATGGGGATGGATAGGATTCATCCAAGGGTACTGAGGGATCTAGCAGAAGTGCTCACCGAACCACGTGCAATCATTTACCAGCAGTCCTGGCTAACCCAGGAGGTTCCAGTTGATAGGAACTTAGCAATTGTGATGCCCATCTACAGGGTCTACATCTACAGAAGGATTGGAAGAAGGATCTAAGGAAATACAGGTCTGTCATTCTGACCTCAGTGCCAGGAAAGTTCGTGGAACAGATCATCCAAAGTGCCATTTTCTGGACAAACAAGGGATCAGGCACAGCCAGCATGGGTTTGTGAAAGACAGGTCCTGTTTGACTGACCTGATCTCACTCTATGACAAGGTTACCTTTCCAGTGGATGAGGGACAGGCTGTGGATATTGTCTAGCTGGACTTTAGCAAAGACTTTGACACCGTTTCCCACAACATTCTCATGGAGAAACTGGCTACTGGTGACTTGATTGAGTGCACTGTTTGCTCTGTAAGAAATGGCTGGACAGCTGGGCCAAGAGAGTGTTGGTGAATGAAGTTACATCCAGCTGGCAGTTGGTAACCACTGGTGTTCCCCAGGACTCACTATTGGAGTCAATTCTACTTAATATATTTACTGATGATCTGGACCAGGGGATCAAGCGTTGCCTGAGTCAGTTTGCGGAAGACACCAAGTTGGACAGGTGTTGATCTGCTGGAGAGCAGGAAGGTTCTACTGAGGGATCTGGGCCTGTTTAATCAATAGGCCAAGGCCAATTGTATGAGGTTCAACAAGGTCAAGTGACAGGTGCTGCATTTGGGTTACAACAAGCCCATGAAGCACTACAGGCTTGGGGAAGAGTGGCTGGAAAGCTGCCTGATCATAAAGGACTTGGTGATGTTGGTTGACAACAGCAGCAGTTGGTTGAACATGAGCCAGGAGTATGCCCAGGTGGCCAAGAAGGCTAATGGCATCCTGGTTTGTGTCAGTAATAGTTGGACAACAGGATAGGGACAGCGATTATCCCTCTGTACTTGGCACTGGTGAGACCACACCATGAGTCTTGTGGTTTTGGGTTCCTCACTACAAGAAAGACATTGAAGTGCTGGAGCATGTCAGAGAAGGGCAACAGAGCTGGTGAAGGTCTGGACGACAGGCATTAGGAGGAGCAGCTGCGGGAGCTGGGATTGTTTGTCCTGGAGAAAAGGAGGCTTTGGGGAGACTTTATCACTCCCTACAACTAGTGTAGGGAGGTTGTAGTGAGATGGAGGTTGGTCTTTTCTCATAAGTAACAAAAGATGGGACAAGAGGAAATGGCCTTACGTTGTGCTGGGGAGGTTTAAATAAGATATTAGGAAAAAATTCTTTATGGAAAGAGTGGTTAAGCATTGGAACAGGGAAGTGGTTGAGTCACCATCCCTGCAGGTATTTAAAATGTAGAGGTTGCAGTTAGGGACAAGGTTTAGTAGTGGACTTGGCAGTGCTGTGTTAATTTTTAGACTTGATCTTAGAGGTCTTTTCCAACCTAAATGATTCTCTGATTCTCCGATTATTTAAAGGCTGACCGCCAAATGAAGGTGTTTCTTATAATGTCACTGATATGGAAGTGTAGCATTTGAAAGACAAAATGTTTCAGAAACAGAAAAAGGAAATGTTTTGGAGAAGATGAAAGTGATAAATTGGGTAAAATGCTGAAAGTGTTTTGGAAAGAAGGTAGACGAGTCAAAATACAGATGGTGGTATCTGAATAGGAGAAAATAAACCCCAAAACACTCATACAGCTTTTTTGAGAAACATGCATCAATATGTCCCTAACAGTAACATTCATAAAGAGTGAGCTGTATATGTATAGGATGGGAGAGAAAGAAGAGGATGTGTCTTTGTATGTGTGACTGTGACTGTGTTTTAGATTAATTTTCTTATATGGCTAAATTACCCTTTCTTTCTTCTTGGAGAACTTTCTTCTTGGAGAACCAAGTTTGGCTCTCATAGTGAAAAAAAAAACCAAAACCAAAAACCCAAATCCTTAGGAATTTAAAATATTTAAACCAGGAAATAAAAAATTTTGAAGAATAAATTTTACCTGAACTTAAACAAAGGCTGAATGTCTTTCAAATGCATTAGCTTCCCTCAAACCTTGAAATAGTGCTGTGATCTAATACTCAGAAATCACTTCTAATTTGTATGAAAAAAATGTATTAGTAGAATGAGAAGAACTCATTGCAGTCCTGCTGGGATATTTGTATTTTTAACACAAAGAGTAATGTTGCAACTGAAAAGTGGACTTGTCATTTTTTTCTCTACTGTTTTTTTATATATTATGCAAACCATGACCTACAGCAGGTCACTGAATGGGATTTAAAGAGAAAGGGCCTTCCCTACTTTCCATTCCTGATGATCCAGACTTTGATTTCTAGCAAATTTAAAACAAAAAGTTTCTTCTTGAGATAAGTTTATGTTAAAATTGTTTTCATAACTGAAATTCATAAATAAAATTTAGTATAGCCAACTAATTTGGTATTTTTCATTAATTCATATAAATTTCTTGAAAACTGCATTTCATAGTCCAGACATATTAAAAGCTGGGTCAAAATTAGCAAATGGTTTTCATCAAGAAAGGGAAAACTATCATTTTGTAGAAATATTTTTAGATAATTTTTTTCACTTTTTGATTTGAAAAATAGATTCTAAAGTATCTTTTCGTAAGTTTTAATCAATCTTTCAATATGAAAAAAATATCTTTTGATTTGAATCATATTAGTAAGTATAATAATAACTAAGGTTTGATTGTTAATTCCATTTTTGGTGATGAAAATCAAAGAAATTACTTCTGTACTATTTCAACCATACTTACATGAATGTTATTGTCTGGCCACTGATTGGAGAAGTATTTTTCAATTTATTTTTCCATAAAAATGAATATCCATGTATAAAATGCACATTTTTCTTATTATTTCTCTGGCCAGACAATAGATAGAATGGTTTCACTGAAAAAAAAAAAAAAAAAAAGAAAAAAGTTTCTTTTCAATAGTGCAGTTACTTCAAGGTATCAATTTCACACTTTGCATATATAATAGGAATGCCTAATACCATTCCTTGCTTTCAAACACTTCGTCTATGCTTGACATGGAGAAAATGTCATTCATTACATGGCTACTAACACAGTTTCTGTTCATTGACCCCAATTATATGAGCTATCACTGCTCACGCTTAAGAAAGCACTTAGCCACACACTTGAGTTCCATTAATGGGACTTGTTGAATGAGGAAAGGCAGACACAGGCTTGAGTGGTTTGTTGAACAGGGCTCATCTTAGGTGCTGGCCCTGCCAGCATCACTGTCTTACAGTACAAGAGTAATCTCATTGATTTGGGGCCCCCTGGTGGTCTAGTGGTTAGGATGCGGTGCTCTCACCGCCGCGGCCCGGGTTCGATTCCCGGTCAGGGAAACTCCCTCGGGCAGATGGAGCTCGTCAGCCCTGTAAGGCCATCCATCTAGGAGAAGGTCACTCTAAACAAACCTACGTCCTGAGGACCTCGCTGCCACCGTCCAAGCTCGCTCGGCCCCGGCAGATGAACCTCAGGATTAAAGGGTGGGCTCAGTTCAGCGCACACTGGGTCTCACCTAAAAAATCCACTGCGCAGGCTCGAAGGGTAATGACCTTTCCCAAATCTTCGCTCGCAAAGACTGGCCATACAATCTCATTGATTTCAGCAGGGCAGCTCACACAAATAACAGGTCAAAATTAAGTACATGTCTGAATATTGGAAGGACCAGAAGCTTAATATCTGTGTAGTTAACTACAGGTAACTGCAAGCAAGCCTCATCCACAGTGCAAACTGACCTCATACATGGTAGCTCAAATCCTGAGTGTTGTGTCAAATCTGGAAGGACACTATTAGACTATTTCTTGAGCAGTCAATGCATCTGCTGCTCTGGTCCATTGTACACTATTGCACAACTGCGAGGAACATCACAGGTTTGGTTGTGGGATAACAGGATGGAGAGAAGCCCTGGCAATACAGATGTCCATGCCTCAGCATTAAGCATCTCAGTCATGGTCTATGAAGAAAATAAAGTGGTTAAAAATGTCATTTACAACTGCACAGTTCACACAGAACTGTCAGAGCTAAAACAGTGGAAACATCTCCCCAGCTCTCACACTGGACAGCATTTCCCCAGTTAGGGATTCTTCATGAACCACTCACGGACTTGAGGGGCCAGGGACAGATTGGTGCTTTCTTATGAAATGGAGAAATATGGACAGGGATGAACAAGAAAATTAAACTAATTTTATTGACTTTTTTTTTTTTTCTGAAGTATACAGACATCCCAGAGAAGAAGGTAAGCTAAAATTGAACATCTATGGTTCAAGAAAAACAGCTTGTGTCTGCACACAGAACACAGTTTTCAGATGAGAGAGAAATTTGTAGGGAGTTAGTATCTGAAATTCTAAATCAAACCATAAGCCAAATTTGCAGTTTGTCATTCACTTCACTTTGATTATTCTATGTTCTTATTACTGAAGTGTTTCTTTCACATGACAGTCCATTAAATTTAACAGAAATATCTAACTCCTGTCATTCTTGACAGACTTACCCATCCTTGTAGATAGAATTATGCAAAACAACTTTTCTCTTTATTATGTCACTGTGAAAGCAAGGCACTGATGCTTCAGGTGCATAACTTGTTAAAAATATAGCCTGAAAACAAGGAAACGAATGTATAAATTGCCTTTGGGCTAGGCATCATATGTAATTGTTTTCCTAAACTGTATTATCTCCTAGGCACATGCTGCGACTCTCCTGTATCAGAACAGATAATACAGTATCATGATTTTTCAAGACAAAGAAAGGAATTTTAATGAAAATGCCACTTTTAATAAGAAAGCTCAATAATATTCAGTCTTGGTTGTTTCAGCTGAGATATTAATGTCTTGCACTTCTTTCTGGAATTCAATAACTGAGAGGGAAAAAGGTAGAGATGGGGGTTAAAAAATACTTGACTGTGCTAAGCATATAAGGTCACTGGAAACACTGGTAGAACTGATCTAACAGCACTTGCTCTTTAAAGATTTTTTTTTGTGATTTCTCAAGTTAGCTAGAAGGGAACTCCTTACCTGCCTAAAGGCTAAAAATGATAATTCAGTTTCTCAGCAAGATAGAAACTGTATCACATGGAGACTAAGAAAATTCTGAAACATTTGGTAGCAGTGAACCCTTGCTGCAAAGTAACAATTGATATTTATTTTTCTTATTCAAATCTCAATTGTCTTAAAATAGAAACAATAAAGCCACTGAAAGGTTTTGAGCTTTTCGAGTATGGTATAGCATTATAGATGTCTCCTGTTGGCTGATTTAGAAATTATATGAGCAGAGAATATCTGCTGCTTTTTTTTTTTTTTAAATTTAACTGTCTGTTTTATCAAATGCAATAACAAATTGATTTGCCTGTAGCAATGAAAATCAAGGATCAGACCGGAGTTCTTTTAATGATGACAAGTAGAGTAGTCACTGAAGCAGAAAGACTCCTTTGCCCCTATAGAATTGTTTGTACCTAAGAAGCACTGTCACTCTTCTTGGGATTTCATATTCTAGTGCAAGTAGCAATCCAGCTACAGTGGCTTAATCAGTCCCATCTTGACATCAGTCTAGTTTTATGATCTTCAATAAATGTATTTCAAAAACAGATGCAAGATTCCTCAATTATTCCCAACATCTATGCCAGTGTCAGAAGTGTAAGCATCTTTTAATGTTGGACATGAGCAGTATGCTTGAAATTTGGGTGAAGAAACACCAATTGCAAGAAGGAAGTTTGTAAGAAGAGGCAGGACACCAGCCTGTGTGCATAGGGCTAGAGTTCTTCCTCTAATTCTATCACTTTTGTGAATAGCTCGTATAAATAAAGAAAAAATTCAGACATACAGCAAAGGTCTCTAATGTAATTACACAGTGCACATTGCATGAAGAAAAGTAGCTCTCACAGCAAGGAAGAGAGAGCGATTAATAAGTAAAGAAAGTAACATATTGGAACAAAGCAGCAGGCACCAAGGAAAGACTCAGACTACCTGTAATCCTTATTTCAAGGAAATAAAACAACCTTGAACAAACAGGAAAGTGATGGTAACAAAAATTAAATCTGTTTTTGCAACCAGTAGGAGGGATAAGGGTAAAACAATGAGAATATGAAAATAAAATTCATTACTACTCCTTTTAAAGAACAGATTAGGAAGTCAGTGAGACAGTGTGGCTAGACATAACTTTCTAAATATCAAATGGCTTGCAACCATTTGAGTGCTGTCACACAGGAGATAATAGATTGGAAACGACCTGTCTTTTAGGGGAAATTGATCTGCAGCTGGTATCAGGTGCCCAGTCTAAACGTAAATCACTGCAGACTCCCTCTGTAGGGACTAGAGAAAAACAAAATTTCTTTCCAGAAGCAATTCGCCTCATAGTAAAAAAAACAAAGTCAAAGATTATTTCTCTCTTTTTATAGAAAACTTCTGTTAGTTCAGTGTTAGCAAAACTAAAAGGTTGAGTGAAAGAGATTTCATCAATAAAGGCTAGAGTGATAGCATTTAAAAAAAATTTTGGGTTTACTTCGGAACCAATGTGTCTCAGCAAGTTATTTATCCCTTCTGCTGCCACAAGGCTGTACGTGGAAAATTTCTAATGCGTTTATCAAAGCTATTTCTTAGCTTTTCGAGAACCTTAGTAGCCCTAGATATTTTCTCCCAATTTTGATTACATTTAATGAAAAGAAATTGTTATGATGGAGAATAAATTCTGTAAGGATTATTAAAACATATAATCCATGCTGCTGTAAGAGTAATTTAGGAGTTAAAGGCAATATGTTCGCACCTTCTTATCTACCTCCAAGGCACCTGCTTCTGGTCATTGACAGCGACAGGATACAAGGCAGGATGCATTTTTTGGTGTGACTCATTACAGCCATTCTATCTTTCCAACGTTGCTCCTTAGTATTCTCTTCTTATGATACACTGCACCAGTCACTTTGGGAGAATACAAAGTTTTTGAAAAGTACCAGAGTGAAGATCAGTTGTGAGATTTGTAACACCTATTTCTAGGAGGCATTATTTCAAAGAAACTAATATAGCTACGCTAAAGTGACTCCCAAGAGTGACCAAGCTACCCACGGTAAAAGTTAAAAGGTGACAATCCCTGTTGGAGAACAGGAGCTAAGTTTCAAGAGCTCAATCAGCAGGACAGAAACACTAAGTGTTTAGTCATGCAATGTCCAGTACAGATATCGTTAAGATCAGCATGACTGGAAGGAAAATATTAACTTGCTATCAGTGGGGGAAAGAGGGTAAGAAATAATACTAGCCATCCCTTCAAGGTTTCTTGTATTCTGATTGTCCCACCAGGGCTATGTGAGACCAGCATCAACATCTGTGCTCCTTCTCAGGCAGTGTCAAAGTTGCCCAGGAATGGCCATGCTTTTAGACCATAGTACAGTTTGCACAGAGTAAAAGAACAGAAGAAATAGATCACAGAGCAATAAGCAGCTTACAATCACACATTCCTTTCCTAATGCTGCCTATTGCAACTGTAGGAACTAATTCTCTTTAGTTTGTGATTTTTTGTTCTAATTTAATGTCCCCATCCTACCAAAGCAATATGTATTATATTAATCTCTACTGAAGTTATAGATATAGGTAACATCTCTGTGCTGTAATGCACGTATAAGCCCTCTAGCACACTGAGACCGTAGTTTTTTACTATTCCATCACATACCCTAGGATATGTTATATGTCAATAGAATATTTATTATTACATTCTTCCAAAACATCTCATTTGTTACAAGAGGTGACATCCATTTGACTGCTGCATTTTGCAACTATGCCATTAGATCAGTAAAAATTTTATTCCAGCTGATTTATGGAGGCAGATGCATTGTAACCCCTATCACACTGAAAAGATGAAGTATCATACTGAAGGAGCATGACCAAGTGCTAATGTTTTAGAAAAAGAAAACATTACGAGGCCAGTGGCAACATGCAGTAATTTGTTACGAAATTCCTGAGAAATACAAGGTTTGTAGATATTTGCAAACATCAGAGGCACCAAGTGCTAGGGAGCTGGACAAAGAAATCCATTTATTTAATTTCAGTGCAGCACCAAAATATTGTCAAACTGAGAGAGAAGAGTTACAAGGGGCATGCACAGCTTGCAAATGGAAAACAAAGACATAGTGCTAGGGAACAGTAAGAAAAATGTGAAATAGGTCCTGCAGCATAGCACAAGAGACTACAATATTCAGTACTTTATTGGTTTTGATGCAACTCAGGAGGAAAATGGCAAATCAGTGAAGAAAAGGCAACACTGGTCATGCTGAAACTTGCACAACCTTCTAGGAAACAGTCAGAAATTTACATAAAGTGAGGTTCTGCACTGCACGTTAAAAGTTTTTCAAAATGTGTAGAACAGTGATCCTGTTCACACATGTCAGTCCATCCAGGATGAAGTGTTTTCTGTATGTGAACAAACAAAGTTAGCTGAGTAGGTAGGGTGCTCCAACAGGGAGGAGAGCACCTCATAAACACAGAAGAAGGAATATGGGAAAAGCTCAACAAAGCGGCAAAACATTTTCTCATGCCAAACAGTATTATGCAATGTCCATCAGAGGAACCACAAGCACTGCAAAAAAGCTGTTGAGATAATATCAATCTAAGTCCAAATCCTTTAATAACAAAGAAGTTGAGGTTCTGAGACTGAGGAATACTCTTTGGTTCAGCCACACTTGAGATAAAATAAGTGAAAGGCAACAGGGTAAGCTTCAATGGCTTCTGGTTATGTTACACCACCACACAATAAAGCATTAAAATAGGGAAAGCTGTCCTAGACTGGGAGCAGTCTTTCCTCAGTGGCAATAACAAAAGAAAAAGGATATTATTTTGCCCAGCATAGCTAAGAACAATCTTGGTTTTTAAAGGAGAAAACTTTAAGAATGCAGGTAATTTTACTAATTATTCTATATAGTTTTATATCTGGTACCAGCAAGTTAGTTCAGAAATTTCAGAGCAGAATTCATATCCAGGAGTGAAGAGAAGTACAGGGGGGGAAAAGGATTGAAGAAAGTAACTGGAAAACAGACTATGTGTTGTAAACAGCTGTAATGGTAGGAAACTGCAATATCCTTGTAAACAGATTTTATTAATGACACTTTAGTCTTGCAAATTCTTGTACAATGCAAGCAAAAGACATCAACACAAAGTTGCATACTTTCACAAAATGAGAATAGAAAACATTCAGGACTTCTGTCAATGCCTTACTTTCCCATAGACAGGCAGTGCCTGTCCAAACTGTCATCTGGTACAGGCTGGATGAGGGGGTAGCAAAAGCAGGGATGATCTGGTATGGGAGGATGAGCTGAGGCAAACCAGCTGACCACAAAACAAGCAGTGCCCTCAGGGCCCTGGGCACAGTCCCACAGCTCAAAACAAGGCCCACATGGCAGCACTGAAAGTTCTTGTTGACAGTCCTAGACAAGAAAAGGTAATGGGTCATGTCCAGGGTCCATCCAGGTGAACAGCAGAACATGTCCAGCGTCAGAGTTGGAGGCAAGGCTATCCAGTTCATTATCCAGCAAGCTGAAGGTTTAGATGTGGTCTGCCCTGCTCCTGTGTGTGAATTCAATTTCTTGAAACTTATCTTATTTTGCAATAGGACTATATTCATTACTCCAGTTCAATGCTAACAGTGCTCTCTTTTCTAGATGTTTTCTAGACGTTTCAAATTCAAGCTAGTAGCAGATGGCCCTATCATGCTTTACTGATTTTTTTGAACTGATGAAGATACATTATTTAGAAAAATGTAGTCAATAATTTATGACAAGTCATATGGTATTAAAGGACCTGTATTGCAATAGTGCACCAGAAAGCTTTGCTTTCCCTGGGTTAAACTAGGAGAAAAGGGTGTTTTATTAATATTTAAGAACTGTTCTGTAACTGGCCAGACCAAGTTCTTATTCATAAAGTGTAATAATATCAAACACATGGGGTAAGTGTTCTCAATGTACTCTATAGTTTGTATGTTAAAACAATGGCTTTTCAGTTGTATTAGACATTAATACAACAGAATAATTTGAAAACTGTGAAAAAGTACAGATTTTATAGTTTTTATAGATTTTATAGTTTTGATAGTTTTATAGCTTTGCAAGGTTGGTAAGACTAGTGAAGTGAAAATCGGAGAGGTTTCACTTCATAAACCCATTCATTTGTGTAGGCAGCAAACACAGCCAAAGAGACCTCTGGTGGGGGTGTGGAGTTTCTGTTCAGTCGGTGGAAACCTCTGACTTTTCCAGAAGAGGGAAAGATTGTGGCATGGGGTGGTTACAGTTGCCATTCATGGAACAAGTGAATAGGAAACTGGATGGATGCAAGGATTTGCGTCTATAAAGCTTCACATTCATCACACAAAAAGTTATTTCTGTGTAGTTGTATAGCAGCCCTGTAAGTTATATAGCAAGCCCTTTACATTTGACTAAAAAAATATTTAGTCTCAAAATAAGCATTTTTCTTATGCTGCAAGCTGGACCAGCATGCCTCCTTACCACAGTTTACACAGAAGTTGATGATATCTTCCTGAATTTTCTCTTTTTTCTTTCTAAAGTACATTCTGAATTGTACTTGAAGGCTGAATTTAATACCTTGTTGAAAATTAAGAGTATCTAGCAGCAGTTTCTTGCTTTGAAAGTAAGATTCTCTGTCTGAACTCAATACTTTTCAATGGGAATTGCCATTGATTGTATAAATGATTCTGGATGAAGCATACTTGCAATTACTAAAAATAAGATTATGTTCCACTAATGCACCTTAGCATTGAATCCCAAAAAGCACCCCAGGGGGACTTAAAAATGGAATACAAAATTAGCTGAAGCACCGAACTGGTCACTTGTTAAATAATCCTTTGCTTTCTTATCTGACTCTCACCTGCCTTCCCTTCACCACTAGACATGTTTGTTCTCTTTCACTTACCTCACCTCCCAGCTGAAACAAGAATTATACTAATGTGCTTAGATGTTGAAACCACCATGTGTTCCAGCACTAGGGAAAATATCTATGATGTTAAAATATTTATGCAGCTGGATTCAGTGAGATGCAGCATCTCCTTTTAACTTAACAAGCTTGTCAACTGCTAGTTAGAAAAAAAATATAAGACACCTTTAGAGCCAAAACCCCCTCAGACAATTTTTGACATAATCTTATGAACCATGTAATTCACATCATCATTTAAAACACTGTGCAGTGCCACATCCCAAATACAGACCAGAATATGCACGTAAGTGCACATAGAATACACATATACTATTCTTAATTCTTTATGCTTGGAAAGGTTGTGCTTTAATTCTAACTCTGGGAAGAGAAACCATTTCCAAGAGAAGAGGAAAATTGGTCCTTGTCAAGGTGAAAGCAAAATCACCCATTTGTTTCTCTTTACATACATTCTATCTGGTAAGATTGGAGGAAGTAGCAGTCAGAGCTGGATTGCTTTGATATGCCTTAGATAAATAAAACAGATAAAGCTGTTATCTCAGGAATAAATTAAAGGTTAATACACAATATTTATTCCAGTCAAATAATTATTTTTGAACTGACAATAACATCTGAAATTACTGATTTGAAATCATTAATTTAGAAAACAGAAAAAAAAATCTATATGCATGAACACAGGATCTTGTTACTGCATAAGATTGCTGGCATATTTCAGTACACAGAGTCTGTCAGCTCGTTCAGAAAACCTAGAAAACATGAGCAGTGGAAGCTAGAAAACCACCTCATGATGTGTGCCTGTCTGTCAGACAGGTGCATTTACATATATCTCATGGTTTGGGAAACTCACTTCTCTGTGCGAGTAGTTGGCAGGAGACTGCCTTTCTGGCCAGACCATGGGCAAGCCACTGTCCTGCTCTGGTTCAAGAGCAGCCAGCATTCTTGTCACCTTGCCTCTCTTTCCTCCATGAGGCAGAGTCTAAACAAAACGGTCTGTCCTGATCACTTCTGCAAGCCCCTGGAAACACTCCATCCCCCAAGGTAGGTTCTTGACAAGAATTAGCTCAAGATGCTTAAGATTAGCTTTTCATTTTTAACTCCATTGTGTTGTTCTGGCAATGGGGTCTGGACAGTGTTAGTGGCCAGTGCTGCCAATGGATTTGTTTATAGGAAAGTTTATGTATTCCAGAGGCAGCGAAAGGGAAGTATTTATTCAAGATTTCTTCACTGTGGTTTTGGACAATGCTTTCTATTTTAGATGCTGAAAGGTTGTATAAATTTTGACTTTGGGATTTAGACATGATTTCACAAAAATGTAATTGTGTGAGCTTGTCCCTGAGATTAATAAAGCAACTATTTCTATTTTTTTACAATTGTAAGGAGAACAAATAGAAAATGGAAATGATACTCCTGACAATTTTTCTGCAAACGGTGGTATGACAAAAATGTCTGTTTTATTTAAAAGCCATAAATGGTCATTTGTGGGATTAGAGCCCTGTGAGTTCCACGTCTGATTTGGACATGGTTGGATCTGATTAGGACTGAAACTTAATTATAAGCAACCAAATAAAATTCCCAGTGTCAAGTCAGCTTTATGGATTAATCTGTATTGGTGAACTAGGCTCATCTGAAAAATGCAAACAATACAAAATCTAAAGTCATGTATCCAAGAAAAAAAGATTATTATCCAAGAAAAAAGTGAGATGGGAGAATATCTTGGATTGTATTAATGCTAGAAAAAATTTGGAGGCACAAGAGTTTAAGTAGTTAAGTCTCAGTTAGATACTGTAGCTCTAAGGATAAAGGTAACCTATGGATATAAAATACTGCAGTTGTAAATGGTTGTTAGTTTCCTAAATGCAGTTTTGTTGTCAACAATTTTAAAAGGGTAGTGAACAAGAAGAAAGCAGTGGGAAAAAAATGATTAATAAAACATAGCACGAAGCACAGGAAACTCAATTTATTCCATGTGCTCACTCCAGTATAATGACCAGAAAAATCCTAGCAGATAATTTTTTAATCTGAAAGAAACCAAAGTCGCAGTGAAAACTATGACTGAAAATTTTAGGTAGATAAATTCAAAGGGCTTATTTATAAAATAGAAGTAATTAACCTTCCCTAAAGAACTGAAGGAGCCCTCATCACTTGCAGGAGTTAAACTATGATTGTATGTTATTTTGAATTCTGTACAGAACGTCACTGGACAGTATCTTTGTACTTGGTGGAAGAGACTGAAGTTCTCTTTCCTGTTAAGCAGAAAGTGAAATATCCCATTAACACTCCCCTCAAAATTTAAAAACTAAATTCCTGGTAAAATTAAGCTTTTTCTCTAAGGAGCTGAAAATTCTGCAACTTCTGAAATCCTAGTGGCATTTAGCATGCCCTCTTTCCCTTTATATTCTATTGGTTAGTTAATAGAATAGTAACCAATTCCACAGGAGAAGTCTTGATTGCATGTACATTTATATGGAGACTGTTCTATGGATGTGTGTGACAAATTAGCATATATAGTTGGTTTGATATCTTGCCCAAACCCCCAAATCATTGTTCTGTCTACATATTGAGGTCTGGTCTGCAGCTATACGCATTCAGACAGGAAATAATTACATTTACATATGCAAACAAAATCATCTCCAGTAACCTAGGTCTTGGAAGTAAGGTCATTGTATTAAACTGATTACTTTTATCAAGCTATCCTTAGGAAAAAAAAAGATATAGAGAAAGCAAACAGACTTATACAGACTTATCTTGGCCTCCATAGCCCTTCAATCAGCGCTA
Source organism: Manacus candei (assembly GCF_025592945.1). Taxonomy (NCBI): domain Eukaryota; kingdom Metazoa; phylum Chordata; class Aves; order Passeriformes; family Pipridae; genus Manacus; species Manacus candei. The sequence continues at coordinate 7,252,821 of NW_026138082.1, read as the reverse complement.
TATTTAGAAGCAGGGATCACAAAGTTTTGAGTGTGTTTTACCGTGGTTGGTTGTGGAGTCTGATTCTAATTGCTTCTACTGTCTTTAGGGATTATTTTCATGAAGTGAGGAATCACTCATCACAAATAATAGTGCCACAATTAAGCCTTTCAACAGTGGAGTCAGCAAGGAGAATTACCCATGGCCCACAGTGAATAAAACTATCTTTTTTTAGATAACTATATTGACAAAAAACCCTTGAATTTCTGGCAAGAATTTGGATAATAAAAAGAAGCTTCTGCTAAATTTTACAATGACTTCAGGAGCAGGAAGAAAAAGAACAAAAGGTACTAAATTTTAAAATACTTCACAGATTAGCAAGATTATTTTATTAGCAAAAAAGTAACAGGTTTGCTTTGATATTCTCGAGCACAGAGACCCTTGACTTTACATCCTTAACTAAGACATCGAGCACAGCAGTGGTTTCAGGAATGTGACATTTTAGCCTGTGTTCACTTGGAAAAAGGTATCAGACTTCAAAAATGTAATTCTTCAAATATGTTAGTAAATGATTTAATGTTAACGAAATGTTGCAGTTTTCATGTCCTCTTTATAAAGTTATAACATCCTGTCATGCTGTCCTCTTTGCATTAGAATTTCAGAACTGAAAGCCTCCCATACATTAAGCAGTCTGGCTCTCAGCAAGGTGTTCAACTTGACATTTTGAAGAGCATGGATATTTCTATCCCATTTTTTTCAGCTTAATGCATCATAATTATGCATTTTAAAGCATTTTAATTCTAATTTATTGCTCTGTTTCCAAGCAGTATTGTTCTTTAGTCTCATATAGCATATATTTCATGACAAGTATAACTTGTCATGAATATTTTTTTCAAAGTGACTCCTTTGTGTATACTCTGTTGTATACAGTGTTATTTCTCGGAATTTAATATAGGTAAAACTGGGGGAAAAAATATGCCTCAAGTTCTTGTTTATCTCTTGCTTTATGCATACAATAGGCAGAGAAATCTGTTCTTCTATGAAAATTAGTATCATACATGCTATACATTTTTCAAATGCAACATGTACTACAAGATATTCACTGTCTAATGAACAATGAAGACCTGGCTTCCTGTGTAACTTAAGTTGTGAAAAATTCTGATTCTTTCTGTCTTCAAGGACTGTATAGCAGTTCTGTCTTCCTAATTTTAGGAACTTGAGTTTGTCTAAAATAGCCAGCAGACTTCTCTCACTATTTGAATTGGAGGTGCATAAAGTAACAAGATATTTGCCTGTGTTCTGTGATTATATCTGCTGATTTATTTCAGTCACACTCACAGTGTTTTTATTCACACACATTTGTACAAGGAAGACCTTATTCATGCAAATAGTCCAAGAAAGGGAATGGATCATGAATACTAGAAAGAATAGATTTATAGAGTATTCATAGCTAGTGGAAGGCATCATAGCCCTTTATTAAAGCCTCTTTTTTGGCTTTACCACAAGAGTGATCAAAAACAATGGACATTCATGTATAATTGATTAAACAACAAGGCTTTTTTCCTGTTTATAATGCATAGGTCATCCATTCTTGGAGTAGAAGTAATACCATTGATTTTGATGATTAATCAAAGTACATAGAGTACATACAAAATAATCATAGTGACCAGTTATGAATAAATTCTACAGGAGGTTAAAATCTGTGCATATAAACTACTACAAATAAACAAATACAGAGATTTAATAAACAGCCTGCTCAGGGATAGTTTGCAGAATGACCGTATTCATCAAGAAAAGTTGTTCTCCATAGTCAGTAAATGCATTAAATATTCACTTTTTAATGTTCTATTGCAGTGCTTGGACAAGCAAAATATGTTTATGCATTCAGCCTTCCATGAAGCTGAGGAACTTTTGTTTTATACTGATAGCTAAAAGGGGGATGGGTTAGTTTGACTGTTTAGAACATAATCTTAGACCTAGAATAACAATGTGTGAAGTGCAGAAGCCGAAAAGGATGGAATACAAATGAGCAAATGCAAAACAAGTTGTTACATAGGCAGAGTAACTCATAAGATTTGTCTTCCTGTGGTTTTGCATCCTTTACAGTCATTGCTGTGTCTGCCATTTGCCCAAAAGACTTATTTTTCACAGTACTCTCATTTTTTTTCCTTTTGTGACCTCCAGGACTAAACCTTCAGGTCTTCACCAAATCATTCCTACCCTCACTTTTCAGCTGTAATAATACCTCATCTGCCAGCAACAACCAACCAACCAAACAAACAAAAAGCCAACAACAACAAAAACCCAAACCAAAAGCAGTTACACAATGCTTAACACCCAGTCACATTTGCTGCTTGCCTGGTCCTGGTGCCTGTGTTGCCCAGCAGACTACCAAGCCAGCCTGCGGAAAAAGCTGTAGGCACATTTTAACCTTTCCCTTTGTGGATGTAGTAATAGGCTGTCTCTCTTCTTCCCTGTTTTCTTTCTTTATGAAATTTGTATGATTTTAATATCTAAATGTGTCTGCTATATTTGATTAAAATCTGCCAGCGGGCTCAAAAGTTACATGGGAGAAGGAAAGAAGGAGTTATACAAAAAGAGAGAAAAGAATAAGGCAGGTAGTAGGATGCTGGAAGCCTTTTTTTTTTCCTTAGAAAACTACTCTAAAGAAAATTCTGTAATACATAGTTAAGTACAGAGCTTTAAATCTTTATTTATTGTCTAATTAATACACATAATATGGGATTTAGAACACACAGTTTATGTGAAACACTAGCTGCAATTGAAAATAATAGTTTTTCAAGGACAGATAATGTAGTGTAGGATCTGTGGCAGGTCGCAGCCAGCAGGTGATTATTATAAAGTATTAAAGCCTGCAGAAAAGTTCGTAGTAGTCAACTAAGAAACTCATGTAATCTTCAGATTGCTGGGAACTCAAAGTGGATGGCACATTTAACTTTGGTGGTTTTCCATTGCTTGGCAGCCAGGAAGCTCAGGAAAGACACGATCAGCCCTGGTTATTGAAAGCAAATGTGAACACAATAAATCTATCAGGTTCTCTATCTCTGTGCTAAGGCATCCTTTGAACCAGTCAGTGAGGTGCCTGCCTGTCTCTCCATAATAAATTTCTGTGCATTTCCTGGAGGAAAAAAATGCCCAAACCAAGACAACAAAAAAACCCACCCCAATATATTCTATTACTGGAAGTGCAAGTAAACTGTTATGATTCTTATAAGAAATCATCTTCTGATTAATGGAAATGCCTCCCTGTGTTCACACATAGCATGCAGAGAACTGAGATATTTTTTTTGCACCTGTGATAACACTTTTCAGGTTTATTACTGTTAGAAGAACAAAAATATCGAACAGAATAAGTTCGATATTTTTGTTCGAGAACTTCTCTTCTCTCCAAAATACCCAAGAACTCTACCTCTTACAAATAATATGCAAACCAGATGCTTTCTTATTAATTAACCCTCTTTGTGTAAGCATTTTGCCTAAGAGCATCAGTCATCGGCCAGGTCTTTCTTTGCCAAGTGCTCTATGAACATATGACAAAAAGTCCTATGCAAAAGTGCTCACAATTTCAAGCATAAGACAAAAACACTTCAAAGGCTAGGGAACATAATATAATTTAAATGTGAGAGGTCGATAAAGTTAACTCTGTTTAGGATACTTTAACTCTGCAACTCTGTGCTTTCCCACCTTTGACTTTGGCTTTGGTTAGCTGATTGCTTTGGTCTAGTTTCACTTATGTTTGTGGGTTTAAGACTTAAGTATGGTATTTGTTTTCGTATGTATTCTACATGTATTTACAATCACACTCAATTTTAAAAACGAGTGAGGTGGTCTAAAAATAGTATATCCTTGTGGTTTGTAGCTTGTAATTCTTATCCACTCCCAGCCCAGGACCATTTTCTCCTCAGGCAACAATACTTAATATTTTCCATGCAAAAATACTGCACACTTGCAAGATAACAGCATATCTAGGAATCGATTTCCTGCACACAGGATTTACTATGAACCCTCTTTACCTTCTTATGCTGTGTCTTGAAAGTACAGAAGCCCATTAACTTCAGACGGTGATTCTGTTGCCTTCTTTGCTCCTGCAAGGACTACAGTAAATACAGTACTAATAAAACTTGTAGATTTACCCACCTCAACTTTAGATTTCCATAATTGTGTCTTTTAAACTAGTTTCTCTCCAACATACAAGGTGTTCAAAATTCTTTGTGTGTTGTGGTTTTTTCAGAGCTGCATGAAAGGATGAATACAGTTTAGTTGTCATACAGGATATTGTAGTGTTGATTCCCAGTGCAAGCAGTTACATTTGCTGATAACAAAATGCATTTATCTTCAGTAGAATTTTAGATGGTTCCACAACCTGCTGCATATTCTAATGAAACTTGTATCACTACCAATTAGACACCTGTAGAAGAAGTAGGCTATGCAAATGACTTGCCCCCCAAATGCTATTTTCCCTCTCTCATTAAGCTTTTAAACTTAATTATATCACAATTAATGGCTAAAGACTTTCCCCTCAAATTTCAATGTTGCATGGAATTTAGCCAAACATCTCACACAGACTTTAAGGATTTGTGTGATTGCAAGTCTTTCAAAATGGATTTTCATTGCTTCCCACATGCCTAACCTAACCCCACACCTGAGCACTTTCCTTTCACAGACATACAAAATGAAATACACTCCCCCCCGCCCCCTCCATCTCTGTGACAAACTATTCTGGTGGGCTTGGAAAGCTGTAGATTATTGTTTTGCTTTTCATCTCTGGAGGTCCTTGAGTTCAAATGTGACTAGATTTAAGTCATGCTTGCTGTAAACAGCTGTTTGTTGGTTGTATACCCAAGATAGAGATTAAATAGTGGGTATCTTGCTTATGAGGTTATATTTCCATCAAGGGTTTCCAACAATATCATAAACCATGAGAGAAAAGCAAACATGGCTTAGGAAATTGCCACAAGTCCCCAGGTAGAACTGTATCTTGGTAATTCACACTTACCAGTTTGTTTCATGCAAATCTCAGGACCTGGTCTAAGCCCTGCCTGAGATACAGTTCCCGTCTTGCTCCGGGGAGCATTAACCTTTTATCTGCTCTGGGCTCCTGTGGTTGCTGCCCCATATTCCAATTTGTTTGACTCCTGCTCTGGTTGCTTTCATCTCCTTCTCCGGGGTGCTCTCTGATGAATGCTTTGGCAGGAGCTGTAAGCATTACCCCGTATCTTTTAATTACACATGCAAGCATATTTCTGAAAGCATGCTGTGCGTTCATAAGTCAAAATTGGATTACGAGATGCCTAAACTGTTCTCACAAGTAAGTAAAAGCATGTGATCATCTCTGAAAATGTGGACAGCACAGATTTGGTAGTAGGCTTTAGAATTCCCCTTTGATATTTTGACCTTAGCATTTTTTATGAATTTGTAGAAGAAAAACGTGTCAAGAACAGTTAACAGAAACTTTAAAATCTTAAAATATAGAAGGAGGATAGTGATTAAGTATTTTACTGAATCTTGACATACTATCACTTAAACAAGATCCTCTTCACATGTCAGTTACTGTAACATGCCACAGAAAAGCCATGAGTGCTCTGGGGAAAGAAAATGTGTGTCTTCCCAAGTCAGACTACCCCAACCACAACAGCGGGGGTTACTTCATTTTTGCCTATCTGCAGTTATCATAAAGATTGAACATGCCTACGGCTTACACTTGTTTACTGGACAATTTCAGTGAGATCAGTAATAAGAATACCCTTGGTTTGTGTAAATGACAATGCAAATTATTGTAATTCTATCTTACCGCACATTCTTGTATTCTAAAGCCAGAAAGTAGAGAACAGGCTTCACTTCATGTGTATAACTTTGCATTTTAAGTCATAGCCAAAGCTAGAATGAATTTGAGGCATTATACCTCTATTTAGCTGACCATAAAACAAGTATGTTGTGGGTTAACCCTGGTGGACAGCTCAGCTCCACACAGACACTTGCTCACCCCCCTTCCCAGGGAAAAGGTTAAAAGTGAGAAAATTCCTGGGATAAAGACAATTTAGTGGGTAAAGCAAAAGCTGTGTCTGTAAGCAAAGCAAAATCAGCAATATGTGAAGAAAATTAATTAAAAAATTTCCAATTCTTTTAGCTTTAAAAACTTGGGCAGAAGTTTGGACAGAAGTATTACTCTGATAAAAACATTAGAAACATAGTCTTTCTAGCTATCTCAAAAAGAGTAAGAAATTTGCACAGTAATGTTAACTACAAATATTGCCTTTAGCACAGTTCAATGTACCTGGCTATAAAGTAGCACTTACAATGTGAACTTATCTTTATCACAGAGACTTTTGCTCAAGGGGCAAACTCTGTGAAAAGGGATGTCAAAAGACTATTTAGTGAGCTAGGCTTGTGTTTATTTTGTGGATTTTATTTGGTATTTCTTTTGTTAGCTTTCAGTAACACCAGTTGAGGTGATAGAAAACATTTGAGTTTGCTTTATTTGCTATTGCTCACAAAACCTCAGAGTATAAAAGTATGCAATTATTCCGAGTCTTAAAAAAATGAAAATTTTAGGTAATGCTCAAACAGCATCTGGATGTGGCACTTGGGGATATGGTTTAGAGGTGAGTATGGTGGTACTGGGTTGATGATTGGACTAGATAATCTTCAGAAGGTCTCTTCCAACCTTGATAATTCTCTGATTCTGTGATCTTCAGAAGGCTATTCATTGCATCTTACCCTCTGTAGGCCATCTGGATGAGAATGATAGACTGGATTAGATGATAGACTGAAATCTGTCCTTTGGATGACTAGAATTAGTTGGACTACAACCCTGTCTTTGTTGGTAACATTACATAATGAATGCATAATTAAGAAGCGTTTGGTGCTGTTTCCATACAGCCAATACTTCTTTATAATTTTTTGTTTTGACACTCTGTTATTGATCGGGAAGAATCACAATCAATAAGTATTACAGCTACTCAGTGACTAGATTATTAGAAAAATAAATTAGGAACTATCCTGCTTGCAAGTAACCATTATTTCACATGATGGGTAGAAAAAAAATGTATACATGTCGTGGCATATTGTTAATTTGCAAACACAAAGACACCTTTTCTAATCCTATGAATTTCATTTATTGATTAGAGATCATGATAAATTAGTTTCTTTTGGAGTGCTCTTTGTCTAAGCCTTCTCTTTTAAATTAAGAATCTATCTTACATTACCAAAACCCAACATAAAAGCTATGTGCCCCTATGTGTACAAGCAAGTCACTTCTTTCTCTTCTGTTTCAACAGAACTATTAGTTTTCTTATTAAGAAAAAAAAATCTGTTTTCTTCTTTCTCCAACTGATCTTTGTGTTCAGGTATAGCAAACATACTACTTCCTATTGTGGATTATGCTACAGGCTATTCTAATATTTGCATTTGTACATCATGTGCATTTTGAAATAAAGAAGTGACAGCTGAACTCCATGTTGAAAGCCAGCTTCTGTGTTGCAATTGCTCTATAGTTTGTTGATTTACTTTGTGTTACTTTGCTTTGTTTCCTCTGGAAGACCTAACAATCTTTTGTGAAAAAATTGTGTGTTAAAAAGGAAAAAAGAAGTATAAATCTCACAGAGGAAAAGTAATTGGTGCAGAGAAAAATTGTCACAAAGCACATGACTGCAGAGATACAAGTCTTTGGGTCCAGAACAATAAAAATACTCAGAGGTAGCCATAGAATCCCAATAGGGAAACTTGCTACTCCCAAGTACGCCTTGCACTTTGTGTTGATGAAGGAATGAAAAGGTCTGAAAATATAACTGCTCATCATTAAACAAAATAGAAAGGAATTGTGATGGAGAAATACACAAAATTCAGTATACAGAAATAGATTTCCAAACTGTTATATACACAGCTCCTGTCTCCCTTGTAAATAGCAATAATCAAAAGCATCTGACTGCCTGTGTATGTGGATTTGTCTTATTTGGTACTTGGTAAATGCCAGCTCACTAACAATCATATGCAAACAGCTGGAAGAACTGAAAGTAAGTGGATAGAGGCAGAGGGATGAGGACGGGTTTATAGAAAGTGGAGGAATTATGGGGACTGCTACTGTGGTACAAAGGAGAGAGATGTTAGGAAAAAAGCTTTAAGGACAAAGTAATCCATATGCTGTTATTTTCATGAGGCGATTCTTAATGCAAAACTGTCTAAAAATTCAATATCTACACTGTAAAAGTTTGGAAGTCAGATCAATACAAATCATTGCTGCCCAGGTCTGTGTCAGATTCTCACTGTATGACAAGATGAGCTGAAACATATCAGCTGCCTTAGCATAGTTACAGGGAAATGCCAGGGCAGAGAAAACTAATCAATAAATGACCGCAAGGCTTAGGAGAAAAAGGGTTAAAAATAATAGGTTAACTGATTCCAAAGCTTATGATAATTCAGCTTTGAAAGTAAAATGGTGCATCAGTGGTACAGAAAGGAGTTGAGGTCAAAACTGAGGTACAGGGAACCACAGTGTCTGTCCTGTTGTCAGTCTACATGGCTCGAGCCTTTCATCCTGTGTTAAGCACAGGAGTACAGCGCTGACAGTATGTCCAGCATTGACCAGTCCTTTCAGTAAGTAGAGCAGATGGACCACAAATGCTGCAATTTGCTGTGAGGAGACCCTTTTATTTATATTCCCTCACGGTGGGTGCAGCTGACCCCTGATATTACAAGTCCCACCAGTTGCAAAGCATGATCTCTCAAAATCTGATCTGGATATGTTTTCTACCTCCTGTCCTCCCACTCCTTCCACATCTGGGAGTAGAAGAGCATAGTAAGAGCCAGCATGTTCTTGACCTTCTTGAGTGAATAAGACAAACCTTTTGTTTTGAAAGGTACACTAGACTTTTAGTTCCCATTTTCAGCTTGCTCATGTCTAGCCAGATGTTTGTATACCTCCAGTTCTTGAATCCCTAGTAGGAAAACTGTGGAGAAAAGAGGAATTATTCTGCATCCAGCAACAAATATTCCTCAATATGCCTTTAATATATGCTCTCCCACTTTATGGGTTGTTACTGATGTTATGTTAATTACTTTTGGTAACATGGGGAAAATTTTCTTCTTATTTCCGAGTAAGTATGCATTTATTTTCTCTGAGAACCCCATGACCGGATAGGTAGGTTCAGTGGCACACCTGCTTTAGATTTTTTTTCCTCCAGTTAAAGAATTGTCATGAACCAGTGCCTGGAGGAAGTTTATGAAGTACTAAATTCACTAATGTCTTCAATAGACATTTGCAGATAACCTTTGAAGTAACAAAGATGAACTTGAAGCATAAGAAAACCACACCATCGCAGGGCAGCTACACTATCAGGAGGCCTGATGACAGCATTCATACAGAGCAAGAGCAAACTACTGTGGATAAGTGACAAAGACTGCTCATGACACCATGTTCAAAAAAACACCACAGTATATATACACCACCAAAAATTTTCTCTTTCTTTAGACTGTTTTCATTACATAAATGCAGGATTTGCTATTTTTCTCCCCTTATTACCTTAAATCTTAATGTATTCGTCGGTGGCACTGATGTGTGTTGCAAAATGTGCAATATGGTTGATGTAATAATCACCTTAGGGATTGATTGATTGATTTTTAAATCTTTAGCTTCAGAAATTTAACACTAAATTAGTCCACATTTTTGCATTTAAAAGGTAAGACCTTGTTACACAATATTTTGCTTGAAAATAATTGAACGTTTGGCCCTTTCAGTAAAATCAATGTCACATTGTAATGTCTTTTAGGTTTGCTTACTATATGATTTTTTTTTTAATTAAAGTGAGTGTAGGACTCAGAAAAAATGTTCCATGTTTCTAATCTACAGAATAACATGGGTAGTATCTACTCTCCAATCTACAAATTTCCTCTTCTGCTTTTTATGAAAGTACAAATTCCAGAGACCAGAGAAATAATTAATTCCCTGTACTGATCCAGTCCCTGGCCTTGCATCAGATGTTTAAAGCAACTTTTGCTAAATATTTTCTCCTTCCTCTTATCTCTGATAGATTCCATAAAACAAGTCTGTGTGTGGTGGTAAAAAACATCCATAAGGGACTAAAGAAAGAAATCATCTTCTTTTCTGTGTTGCAACAAATGTAAGCAACAACCAAAGCCATAGACCATAACAGGAAAACGTAGGAATACTTTGAGAAATGTTGTTCTGTACTGCAGAAAAGTGTATGATGTCGCACTGCAGATAAGTATATGACATTCTGTTCTTAAATAGGACTTTGAGGTGTTCAACTTAGGTACCTAAACATCATGTTTGTGCACAGATCAAAAAGTGAGAAACAGGTGAATCTGAAACCATTTTCATGAAAATCTGAACTTTAGGGTTTGGCGATATAAATGGCACATGCTAATGACTAGATGTCTCAAATTGCCACATTCCCATCTCACCCTGACTAATACTCTTATCTTTAAAAAAACCCCAAAAACCCACAAACCACACCTTCCAGAAAATATCATCTGCCTTCTGGAAAATTTTGCTTCTTTTAGAAATAAGATTTTCAGGTACTCTACATCAGCATTAAATTAATGTATCTTCTCTTCCTGTGCTTATTCATACATTTCCTACTACTCCCTGCAGAGAAGGAGAGTTCAGGAACTGATTCCTGCTATCTACCTGCAGCCTTCTCTCTGGAACACTGCATCCTAAGATGCACACTTTATCTTTGTTGTGTTGCTGTGAGATATGAAAGTTCTATCTTCTGTTTAGGAACTGACAAATATAAAAAAGAGACCTGGTTTTGTTTTTTTTCCCCAATTATTAATATACTTTTACCAAATCTTGGGAATCTGCACAGATCTTTTGGATCTCGGTGCCAGTGCCCCTGTTAAGCATGTCTGGAACCAAAATCCAGGTAATATGATGATCTCTTTCCTAGTTCTTCTTGCCTCCTTGTACTGCAGCAAAGGAAGAAATACTCTGAGAAAATTTAAAACAATGTGAATACTCTTTTCTAATGACTTAGTACTACAGACACCATCAGCAGTGAGATTCTGTATGCCAAGAGTGAACATGTCGAATGCTGTACAAGACACTAAATAGAGACGCATCCAAAAGTGTATTGGATAAATCTAGTTTTATAAATGAAATACAGTACCAGAAGAGTTAAACCAAGTCACCTTTGTCTGATGAGATGGCTGCCTTGGGAATACTGTGCAAATATCTTTAAATTTCACTGAAAAGTAGATCTTGCCAATCAAAATCATGGGTTACAGTTCTGCAATATTTATTTGTAGTAGCAGAACTCAGTCTATAAATAAGCACTACATCCCATGTCATTTGTTATGTTTTCTGTATTTTACTGTGATTAGAACTAGCATCCAGATCAGTCCTACTTCTTGTATTTACAAAGTAGCCTGATAGACAGTTGATATGGCACTTTTCTGTAAGGGATAAGGACAAACTGTGCAAAGCAGGCTTCTCCCAACCCCTTTTCTCTTTTTGATCATTACTCCTTTCTTTAATGTTGTCTTCAGCTAAAAAAGCACCATTTGACCTTTGAGAAATGTCAGGAAAATATTATTTTCTCTGTACCACTCCAGTCTGTGGACGTCAGGTACATCCTTACTCCAAGCCCCGCTCAGAGTAGCGGCTCTGAGATCGGTCGTGCTAAAATGCCTCTTACTGCGCTCTCAGGGATGCCACGCACCTCTCCTAACCTTCTCTGACTGCTAAATGTGGCTGTGGGAGTTTCACTAATGAACAGCATTGCACCATCTGTTTGGCTCCCACTGTTGGACCTCTGTAGAGTGAAGGAGGAGCAGCAAGCAAATGCCAGTCCAATGTCTCAGTCTGACTCACAGAGTAATACAGCTACCACTTCTGTGTTTTCTTCCCCCTCTTTTTTTTTTTAATTTCCAGAATGACTCAGATGCATTCTTTTTCAGAAGTAATCCAAAAGGGTAGAAATTTTAAATGCATAGAAGAGAAATAAATTCATCACAGTGTATATGATAGAAACAAAGAAAGGAAAATTCAAAAAATTAAAAATCCTTTCTGCATGCTTGAGTGTGTGTGCAGTGTCTGTGACTTTACAATGTGAATTTCAGACTGGATAAAAAGTTGTACATGAATAGTTACAGAAGTACAGGTTTTGGGTTTTTATGATTCCACAAGTTTTGACAGCTTAATCTGAAAAAAACAAATAAAAATCTTGGGCAGAAATTGTGTATCAGGGATTTTTGCATTCAGTAAAAAAACAAACAAAAAAGGTGAAATATTCCTTTATTTTGATTGCACTTCCTTTTAAAGTCCTCTTAAATTTCTCTTCTTTTTTCTCTGTATAGTTTCTAGTACCTTTTTACAGCTATAATATAGATTTTACACTCTAGGATCGAAGGAAAGGTAATGATTTACTATGATATGTAGACTAGTATACTCAAGCTTTATGTGTACTAAATAAGATATTGTTTTTCTGTAACTATTTTAATTGGTCCTTAAGCAAGTGAAAGAAAATGCTTCTTTTCCAGCTCTTTCAAAGGGAATAAGTCTAGGAGAGGAGTGGGCTGGGTGCCCTGTCCTTTCTGATGAAGAGCAGAATGTTGCTGCATTCCTGGTGGAGCAGTGTGGAGGGGGCTGGGCTGGTGGCATAAAGCATGCACTCCTTTACCTGTTCTGGTCAGGCCATCCTCACTCATAATAGATCATAGAATCACAGAATCATACAATGGTTCGGTTTGGAAGGAACCCTAAAGATCATTTTGTTCCAACTCCCCTGCCATGGACAGGGAAACCTTTCACTAGACCAAGTTGCTCAAAGCCCCATCCAGCCTGACCTTGAACACTTCAAGGGATGGGGCACCCACAGCTTCTCTGGGCAACCTATTCCAGTGTCTCAGTGTGGTCACATCACTTGGATGTGATTGTCTGATACAGGACACAAATTACCTTAGCCACATCTTGTGGCTACAGCAAATTTTCAGACTTGGGTTAGGGCTGTCTTGTTTTGAAACTTCAGCCTCTCCTATGCAGTTTCCTTGTTTGTTGTCACCAACATCTGTGTTGTCTTCATGTTGTATTTACACAAAATGGCACTGGGCCCAGGTCGCCAAAGACCCACGTTGATGTCAGTCCCTAAGTCACAACAGCTTGAGCTCCCTCTCTTCTCCACTGAGCAGGGCATGTCCTGGACCAGTCCTCTGCTGACATCCAGGTCCTTCATCCAGCTGCCCCTCTCTTGGCATTGCCCCAGGAGCCCTACAGACCATCTTATCGCAGGGTGTAGTACTGCCCTGTCAGTTTGGATACTCTTCCTGTATTACCACAGCCTCTGAGAAAGGAAGAGCTGAGCTTTGGCCCTTCTCAAAGCAGCATGACTCCTCCTGCAGAGCAGCATGGTGCAAAAAGACATGAGGAAGAGAGGGCAGAAATAGAAGTTTTTCTCATCCCAGCTGCTTCATGTCCCTTCTGGTTACAGGTGTGTGGACAAAAGCAAAATAGCAGCTATGTGGAGGGGTTTTCCCTGGTCTCTAGGGAAAAGTAGGAGGTCAACAGTAATGAGGAAGCAACTTTTTGCTTTTCTGGTAGGACCAGAGTCTGAACAAGATTAGGTTGTATAGAACATGTTTTTCTTTGCTTTCTGCAAGTATGTGTAGATAGTTTAAAATCACCAGAGCCATGGCTCCAGTAAAAGAAAATACAAAATGGAAAACCCCCACAATACTTAAACCAAATAAAAATCACATCGTTGTTGTGCCAGGTACTGTCAGAGACATAAAAGAGATGTTAATTAATTACGTGTTCCTTACTTTCTGAAGCTGTGTTTGCTCCCAGCTCTGCATTTTACAGCTCTTTATAGGTTTGAGTGTTATGCAATGGAGTGGGAGCAGATGCTATGCTTTCCTTTGTGAGCACCTATGCCAATGACAGGATTTGACTATATCAGGCAGATATTTTGTTCACTAAGGCTGAGAAGCCATTTTCTGTGAAGTTGAGTATTGAATGATGGGAGTGGTATCTTGTGTCAATTTTATACTTTTCAGGGGGATGCCAAAAGAAGATCAAATATGGGAACAGTTGTGTTTTGATAATAGTGCAGAGAAAGAGATGGCTTTATTAAATCTCCCCAAATCTCCCAAAGCAAGAAGTACAATTACATTAGTACACTCTGGAAACTGAGTAGGTTTTCTTGGAGTTTTATTCAGTCATGTCCTGTCCAGCTATTAAAACCCTGTCCAGTGGACATGACATTGCATGATATACGTCAAAGCCAAAGCCTAGGCTTTAGGTACTATCATAAAATTTTTTATTTGGGAAAACAGTCAAGGTAAAACACCATTTGCAGACTGTCCACATGAAAATTCCTACACTCGTGTCTCTGGGCTTGATTCAAGATCCATGAAAAACCTCTTATATTGCTCAGACCTTGTGTGAAGAGACCTGACTATAGGAAAGAACAAAGCAAGAGGAATAGATGAAATAAAAATAAAAGAAGGGAATGACTCACTGCTGTTAGACCAAGTTTGCATTTAATACAAAAAGGCAGAAATATTTCGTTTGTGACTCATACTGGCACTTGGCAGATTTTTGTATTTTAAGTTTTTGAGTTAATAAAAACTGCAATATTTTCTGGATTTATAGATTTCCCAGGGGAAAAAAAAGGTATATGGTTTTTACACCTACTGTCCACAAGACAGGTAATTTATTTAATCCTCCTGTCACCTGTATTTGTCTATCTACAGGGAAAAACACAGTGATACAATCAGCAATTTGAAATAGCTGTCATTTAAGTAGGAGTGTGGTTTGCCAAGGGCAAATCATGCTTGACAAACCTGATCACCTTCTACAACAAAGTAATGTGCTGGGTTGACGGAGGGCAAGCAGTGGACATTGTCTATCTGTATTTCCCCCAGGCTTCCAATACAGTTTTCAGCAGATACCTCTAGGAGAAACGGGTGTGTTGTGGTCTACGCAAGTGGTCTGTGTGGTGGATGGGGAACAGGCTGACCAGCTCACCAGAGGTTGTTGGTAAATAACTCAGTTTCAAACTGGCAACCTGTGACTAGTGGGGATCCCCAGGGCTTGAAATTGGGCTCACCATTGTTTGCTAACTTCAAAAATCAAGTGTACTCTGACAAAGTTTGCCAATGACACCAAACTGAGTGGGAAATTGAAGACTTTTGAAGGGAGAACCACCCCGCAAGAAAACCTAGACAGGTTGGAAGAGTGGGCTAAGAAGAACCTTAAGAAGTTCAACAATGTCTTGCACCCAGGAAAACATAATCCATGAGTGTAGCACAGGTCGGGACCTACCTAGCTGGGGAATATCTCTGTGGAAAGGCAAGTGGGCATCCTTGTGGACTAAAAGCTCAATATGAGAGAGCAGTGTGCTTCTGTAATAAAGAGAGCCAACAAGATGCTGGGTTGTTGATGCAAGGGCATCACCAGCAGAAATAAAATCACTGTGCCATTCTACTCATCACTTGTCAGGCTACAGCTGGAATACTGTATTCAGTTTTGATCTTCACTATGCAAAAAAGATATGGACAGCCTGAAGAGGGTACAGAGAAGGACCAAAAAGATGATCAAAGGACTGGGAAAGTTTGGAAAGACTGAGAGTTGGGTTTGTTCAGTCTTGAGAACAGAAGGCTCAGGATGAACCTTATCACCACGTTCCTGTACTTAAAGGTGGCTAAAATGAAGATGGAGACTCCTCTTTTACAAGGTGTTTGATGGTAAAGATGACAGGTAATAAGTGCAAGTTACCCTGAGGAGATTCTGATTGGATACAAGAGGAAAATTTTTCACAATGAGAACCATCAGCCATTGGAATAATTTCCCAGGGAAATGGTAGATTCTCCAGCATTGGACATTCTTAAAATTCAACTCTACAGGATGTGGGGCCATCTTGCCTAGATCTTGCTTCTGCCAAGAAAGGTTGGACCAGATGATCCTTGAGGTCCCCTCCCGACTTGGTATTCTATGATTCTGGAATGAAAATCCATTCTGCTGACGATAGGTACCTAGTGTCTTACTGTTGCATTGAGAGCAGCCTTAATTGTTGTTGTAGTTGTTGCTTGGATTAAAAGAAGTAGCAGGAACAGGTGTAAAAAAACCAGATTACAGGACTCAGGATGCCCTCCTATCCTCTGCCTACCTCCTACTTGCCTGCCTTTTGCTTTCCCAGGATGTGAGTCAATGGCCTCAGACAGAAGAAAGCAGTGCATCTCTCTTTCAATGACACCAAAAGGACCTGATCTGTGTAATACCTTTTTAAGATGCTATGGTAAAATCTTTTTATGGTTTCCAGCTATGATAAAAAATCAGACCTCCAAGAACTTTGGTCGTGCAGTGGGGGCTGAGCAGTGCCCAAGATGAAACATGGGCTTTCTCACTGGAGTGGGATTCACTGTGTTAGCAGTCACTCAACAGCAAGCTTGTTAATACCACTTTTTGCTCAAATATGGTTCCTGTGATGGTATAGCATTAATAGGAGAGGAGGCTACAAAAGTTATGTAAATAGATAGATCAGATTTATGTGGCAAACGAAATGTACTAAATTCTCCTAGATGAGTAAAGACTTTTTTTAAAAAGGTCTTTATATGGCAAATAAGATACAGAGCCAAAAATTATATTAAATCTTTATAAATTGTGGAGTCCTGTCTAAATAAAGGGATTTATGCAGGTAATTCTATTAATTTTATTGATAGTTACCTCCATAAATCCCAGCCTTTTTAACAGGAAAATATGTTTTTACATTCAAAACACATCTGGATATCACATAATGTAGTACTGTAATCCTTGCTTTCAGTTGGAAAATGAGGATGGTGTTCTTTATGTAATTGTCATATACATTAACAAATAATGCAATGAGATATTTTAAGGGATTTTTTAATACAGTGAAAAATAAGATGTTTGGTTATTTTTCAGAAAGACAAAGAAAATCTGGCCTATGAGGTCTCATTTGTTTTCTGTCAAAATCATCTGTAACACTCGGAAATTTAAAAATCTTTTTGAGAAGAGTTAATTCATTTTTATCAAACAGGAACAAGTTTGTGTATTAAAGAGGTATTAAAAATAAATTACAAGATACATTTCTTAAAACACTCAACAACTTAAATAGCCCTGTGGGTTTTGATAATTGCTGATGAGCAGTCACAGTACTAGAGCTCTGGCCAAACTGTTACGAGAGAGTAGGATCAAATGCTAATATTTGATTAAGTTTCTCTGAAAATTTTCCTTTAGATTAGGTCAGAATCCTACCCAATTAAACCTGGAGGAGAGATGTGTTTTCAAAAACTTGGGTGGGAGAGGTGGAATGGGGAAAGGAACATTCATTATTTTGTCCAAATATCATACCAAAAAAAAAAAGTGGTTTGTAATTTGGAAGTTGTGAATCTGAACTCAAAATTGGAAGGAGCCCTTGGGTCTTCATCAATCTTATCACTACTCTTGTAATTTAGACACTTTTTGTACTTCCAGAAATAAAAAGAATAATGTGTCATAGTAACATAGCTGTACTGGAAGGATGTACTCCTCTCCCACAGCCTCATTTGGCTGAATGACCCACATTGATGCTGCAACTCAATGGTATCCCATGAGTCACAGTATTGCATCATCCATTGTAAAACTACCCATCCCAGGGAAGGTCCTGGAGGCATTCCCACCTGAACCTGAGTGTCTGTAACTCTGAGTTTGGGGTTTCTGTCACCACCTGGGACTTCCACCACCATGTCGATGGATCTGGACTGTGACCGGCACTTTGACCAACGAACATTGAAATTGCAACAACCAAATCTCGTCACTGGATCCAATGGGTGTCTTGCAGGTCCTTCCAGTCACCTAGGGAGTCCACAGCCCTGCTCCGACTGCCTGTACTGGCACCTCAGACTCATTCCATCACTACAGAAACATCTGCCAGTATCAAATCCCAGCTAACCGCCATTCCCTGCCAGCACTGACTCTCCAACAATTCTTGCCAGGTTTTCCAGGCATGGGGGAGGTGAATCACATGGAAGGGCAGCCATCTTGTCTCTGTCCTGTGGCCATGTGTGTTTTTTCCAGGTGGAGGAGACCGGCTGCCATCTTGATTTGGTCTGGTGGGCAGGGCTTGGGAAATTTCTCCTTGTCAGTTGGTTTAACCCAGTTTTACCAGAATTGTTATTAGCATTTCTTCTTGGTGAAGAGTTATTTTTTCACTTATATCCAGGCATATTTGGTGTCTTCCTCTCTGTATTGGAGAAACCAGGGATATAGAATCCAATGGAGAAGACTTCTGTCCAAGGTCTCTTCTCTTCCAGATTGTCTCAAACCGAGACAGAGTAGAAACATACTGACATCCAGAAACTCTGGCTGATTGCTGGTAAAGGTAGGCAAAAGAAGCCTAGAGGCACAATATTCAGAACAAAATATTCTGGAAAGTCTTATAGGAACACTGAACATCTTCTACAAGATTGAAAGAATTGAGCTGAAAAGACACAAGCAGATGGAGAAAAAAAAGATGATATTCTTTATGTTTGTCTCTTACAACTGACAGGAAAGACATTTAAAAAGTAGTCTTTGAAGAGCATTATCTATTTCTGTTTATTTTATTGCAAGTCCATGCCACTGCTGTGTGTTTTGATATGTCTCTTCTCTTAAATAGTTCAGCTTGTTCCAAAATAATCAATACATCTGTTTCTGTATTCCTCATACTTATATACAGTGTGCAATCATTAGTGAAGTCTGTGACTGATATTTTGTGCTCCTCCACATCCAAAACTAATGAGAAACTATTTTATAGCTAGACAAATCTTCTGGTCGCTTACTTTACAAAAATAAAATTTTCAGAGAAGCTGACAAGATCAGAAGTACTGAAACTACTGTTAAGATTCACATTTTTTCCATTAGGATTATTTTTGGATAGTCATTTATTTCTAAGGAATTTTTTAAAATAATATGAAGTATCTAAATGGAAGAGAAATGCCAAACCCACAAATATTCATATCTGAAGCAGCAAAGGGCTTTCAAGACTACCTGTAAGACGTCTGTTTTGTTTCACACTGTGGAGATTGTTCACTACTTCTGAAGAAATTGTGTGTCGTCTCCAGTAAGACCAATCTGTAGAACCATAGCAGGAAAAAAAGAGGATTCTGAATTCCAGATGCTAGATTTCCAAGGGTTCAATCATGACGGGGCTGATTTAATGGTTTCAGAATGGATGAAATTCACTTCCTCAGGCAGCCTGTAAACAAAAGTCACTCACTGAATTCAAACCTATCTTAAGGTCCCAAGTATAGATTGTTACTGATATCCTAAGTAACATTGGGGGAAATTTCGTTTCTCTTAATGTAATTGCTTATCTCCCCAAATCTCCAAGGGAGACATTTGGAAAGGTTAAATATCAGACACAAGCTTCAAAGGAAGAAAACAAACCTGGTACCCAACTTCCTATGAAGACCACTTTTTGAATAACAACAGTTCAGCATAAACTGTACCCCATGCTAAGCAAACACATGCCAAAGCCTCACTTTGTGCACTCAGAATTACTTTGGGATTGACTGTCTTTTTCAGTTGTTTTGCACTCAAAATTTACAGCAAGATACATGAAAACCAACACTGTTCAAGTCTTTGTATCAAATTTCACATCAGGATTTTATCTTTTGTTGGAACAAAGGGAATAATTTCTGTTGTACTTTCTTATATGCTGCTGTATCTGCTCAGAAAATGAGGTACTTCTTATGAAATTTCATACAAAAATTATATGTAATTATCTCCTCTCTACTGGGGAATGTACTGGGCTGAATAGCTGTCAATGCTATTTTAAAAGATAAAAATTGAGGGGGACAGATTTACATTTAAATCATATTTCAGTCAACCATAAGGGTGTAGTTTACACAGTAAGAGTATAAAATGTTATCTCATTAAATATGCACAATGTTTTGGATCACATAAAGGACGTGGATTGTACTTTCAATTTCCAAACAAATTAAACCTGTTGTCAGAAAGTACACTGTAGCAGGATGCAGCGGGCTCTGTGGAAACCAATTTAAACAATTTATGCTGCTGCATATGAGTTGGGTGAACTAGATTTCAGATAAATTCTTGGTGACAGGCTTAGGTTCCTCTTACAAGAGTAGAAAGAATCCACATCTCTTTTTCTGATCACAGATTTAGGGCAATACTTTTACCCTCCATGCAAAAGAGTTGAAAGAGTTGTAGTGGGAGATCCTACACAAAAGGCAAAAACAAATTGTGATGCAATGAGAGACGGTCTCTAGGAGTTAGCAGCGACTGTCTACGTCTTGTCACATACACTTTGGGGGTTGATGGTTAACATGTGTGCAGCTTGCAGACTAGTCTTCTTCTGTACAAATAAAGTCAGTGACCCCATGGTATCCTTCTTTCTCATTTCAGTTTACAGCCACATATAAATGTTTTTTTTCAGGTCTTTGAAGGCTGCATAAGGAGTCAGATTTTGCATTAGCTCATTCCAGTGAATCTAACTCGCCATAACGTTTTTCTTAATCCCTGTGCTATAAAAAAGAGGAAGAAAAACCCCTGCCTATCCAATGCCTTGTGAGTTGGTTTTTTTTTCATAAGGTGTAATTAGTAAACTACAGTGCAAACGGAGTTTTCAAACATCGACTTCCCATGCCTTTCCAGTGCTCTAATGAACAGTCAGGGACACATCTTCACATATAATTTCTTACGGTATTCACTGTGTTTAAAAAAAGTATACTAAGAACTTCCTCTCTTATACGGATCTGAATCATGGGTCATCTACCACCACCTGCGTCTCCTAGAACGCTTCCATCAACGCTGTCTCTGCACAATCCTAAAACATCCACTGGTCAGATTATGTGACCAGTACATCTGTTCTAGAACAAGCAGCAGTCACAAGTATTGAGGCCATGTTGCTGAGAACACAGCTGCGATGGGCAGGGCACGTCTCAAGGATGAAGGACCACCACCTCCCTAAGATCTTGCTTTATGGTGAACTTGCCACCGGCTGCTGCAAGAGAGGAGCCCCGAAGAAAAGATACAAGGACTCCCTGAAAAAACGTCTCAGCCTTGGCCATATTGATCAACATAACTGGTCTACTCTGGCCTCCAATCGGGAGGCCTGGAGACACACCATCTATAACGCTGCTGTTTCCTTGGAGAACGCACGCAGGATCACTCTCGAGGAGAAAAGACAACACAGAAAGAATCGTGTCCTGCAGAATATACGGCCTAAGGAGTCTTTCTGCTGTGCCTTTTGCAATCGGACATGTCTATCTCGTATTGGCCTCATTAGCCACCAGTGTGCTTGTAACAAATGTGGATGGAGCCTTTCCCAAATCTTCATTCGCGATGCCTAGCCATGATGACTAAGAACTTCCAAACACGGATTCATCATCCAGCCAAGAATTCTGAGAATTCAAATGTTGGGAAATTGTTTATGACAAAGATGAGGCCATGGAGTAACTGACTGTATTTAATTGAAAAGCATTTCAAATAATTGTTTGTGTAATGTAAACAAAACCAAAACAATTTTGAAGATAACCAAATGTGTAAGGCAAGATAATTTTATAGAACAAGTATAATTCCTTGGTAATAATGCATTTATGCCTTTAAGTTAGAGGGTTCTAAAGCCCTTTACAGACTGCATGCACTGTCTTTGTTGTATTCATAAAAATAGGCAAAAAGCTGTAGATGGTACTCTTAAAAATTAAATGACTCAGCAAATTCCTTTTATGATTCTTTCTCAAAAAGACTCTGGGAGGCTTTTTATTGCCATCATATCCTCACAGTCAACACATTATTAAATTGCTGCCGCTACTGAAGAAATTGGATTCTGTTCATTCAACACCCAACCACATTTTCAGCCCTCTTATCTCTGGACAACAATCACAGCAAGTCCAATTTCTAGCCCTAAAGTCTGTTTTTCCAAAAGTGGCATCCATCTCCCTAAAGACTTTCATTAGGCACTTCTGTAAGCATCTTTCAGGTTTCCTCTGGATGACTCTGTCATGCAATTAGGTTACTGATGGGCTGCCGTGACAAATAGCTTGCCGTTTGCCTTTTGATGTACTTTTGATTTTGATGCTTTAAGTATTTCCTTCTTCCAAATGCTGTCTTTTGGGAGCTGTACCCACTCTATTTCATTTTTTGAATAAAATACTTGCAGCAGCATCTTTTCTTTGTGAATGCAAAGAGCACGTTATAATCTGTCATATTTTTCCCAAGAATGAGTTTTACTTTGAACAATACTTACTGTGTTGTGGAATAGTAGACTAAAGAGTGTATTTAGTTACTGGTTTTCTATGGCCTGAGAAATCTTTCAATTGGCAAAATAAGTCATATAATCATAGAATCATAGAATGGGTTAGTTTGGAAGGGACCTTAAAGGTTATCTAGTTCCAACCCTCCTGCCATATACAGGGGACACCTTTCAGTAGACCAGGTTGCTAAGAGCCCCATCCAGCTGACCCTGAATACTGCCAGGGATGGTGAATCCACGGCTTCTCTGAGCAACCTGTGTCAGTGCCTCAGCACCCTTACTCTAAAGAATTTCTACTTATTCTTCAAAAATATCTGAATAGTAATGTTTTCTGTGCAGCCTTCATTAGGCTCTTTTACCTGTGGCTTACAACACCATCTTTAATTATATTACGATTTACTATTTTTCCTCAAGATCTCTGCATTGCTTATTGCACAGTGGAATGGATCTGCAGATAAATCACATCTAAGCAATGAAAGAGACTATTATCTGAAGGACTTCCTTTGCTGAAGTTGGAATAGTAAGGCAGGAACCTGAAAGAAAGAGGAAAAACTAAGACAGCTATTGCTACTCTGGAGGAATAGATTCCATTCCTGTCTGTCCTGCCTGAGTTTCTGAGTGATGTTACTGTCCACTTTCTAACATAACTTTTGTCTAGTAACTATTTTTTCTTGTTCCTTTTTTTGTTGGTTTTTTTTTTTTGGCATTAATTAATTTTTCCCTGAGATATTTTTCTAAGAGCCAAACAAATAGCTCAAATTGTTCTTTTTATTATTTAAGTAATTCTAGAGTTAAATCCAGCAGCTATTCCTGACTGCTTTAAACTGTATTGGAAGAGTACTAACTGAGCAAAGCATGATGGCCTTTAAATCGAGTTATAGAACTGCTTTAAGGTATAAGGTCAATGCCAAACAATTTTAGAATACACTCCCGATTTCTCACTGATAAAATTTTCCAATTTATTCATGCCTTATTTTTGCCTGCCTTTCCCTACACCAGTATGAAATATTTCAGGTCAAAGAGACTTAATACATTGTTAAAATTACTTATTTAAATTCCAATGAGCATAAGCTTTTATAAAAATAACTTCAAAACCTTTTCCATTGCTGCTTTTCATTACTGTGTTTAATGAAGAAATTATGAATGCAGATTTTAATGACACAAATGTAAGGATATCACTTCTGAATTTTGTGACACATCTAGAGGTAAAGAAATAAAACAGCCCCTTAAAAGAAATGTTTTGTACTGCAGGTGGTTAAGCAATTCCTTAGCTCTTCTGCATGTGAGCAGTGACTACTTCTGTTTTATTTATGCAAATGCATAACACAATTCAGGATCTGCCTCTAAACCAGTCAACTGATGTGAAAATAAATTTGAGCTAGGCAGAGAAGAATATTATTGTCTGAGTGTTCCAACTGTAGTTTTATTGTATTCTTTTCTCTTAGTTTTATAATGTCCTTGTAACTTAAAACCAAAATTGCCTTGGTACTAATGAGCTGTAATTACTTCCACTTTCTAAACATTTTCTTTTTTTTTTTTTTTGAAGTGTCTAGGTCAAAATGTTAACGCTTAAGAATAGTCTACATTCACACTCCTCATTTAGGCAGTTAAAGGATAGGTTTTCTCAAAGTAGTTAAGAAATTTAGGAAGGTAAGTCCTCCTGGTTCTATACCCTGGTCAGCATAAGGGAGCATAAATTATTTAAGTTCTTGGTACACTAGATGTCAAATGTATCAGAAGATGTCTATGACCTAAAAACACTTTCTCAAAACCCAGGTTATAAAATAAGAAGAGATAAAGAAGTAAAAAAATTCCCATAAAATAATACCAACTAAAATAAAAACTCTACCCAGGTTGCCCTGTGTTCCAGATTTCTCCCACTAGTCTTTCTTAAGTATGCATGTATCCTACTTTATTTTTATGCTGTCATCTTTCTATTGCAAGTAAGTAATTAACTCTCCAAAAGTTAAAGGAGTAAGTACTGTAACTTAGGAGAGAAGATCACTAAGTTTTTTCATACAAAAAGTCAACTTCCCCATGAACTTGTCTCTAACACTGAAGCTGTTGCCTGTTTCATCATAATGTTTACCAATGTGTTCAATGCCTTCTGCTCAATTTATGTTGTCAAAATACTATTACTTTTATGAGATAAGGGGGCGTAGGTAATTATGCTGCATAGTATAGAAAAGATTTTTTTTCATCTGCTGGTAGTTGCAGGTTTTATGTATTAAGAATGTTGCCTTTGTACTGCATACCAAGAAAAAGTACTAGAAATGATACTAACTAGCAAATATAACTGTTTGTTCAAATATTAATATACTCCCCATATAGTCATTATAACTAAAAGGGAAAAGTGCTTTTAAGCATTTCATATTCATCAATAGTTCATGAAAATATGTAAGAAGTTATGACACATCTAATAAAGATGAAAGGGATGAAAATCTTGTGAATTTTTAATATGGATAATAAAGCTCATTAATACAGCTTAATTATATTGATAAATAATTAAAATTACTTTTTAAACTATGTTTTACTTTTATTTGAAACAACTTTATGTGGCACTCTTGGAGGAATTACATACATAATACTGCCAACCATACTATAAGGGGAAGTAAAAGTTGTTCTATTGATTATCTGAGTAAATACAGCAATTGAAAACATTCTTAGGACATTTCAGACAAGATGATGTATCTTTTCAAAATATTAAAGTATTAAATAATAATGAAAAAACTCAATGGTCTGTCTTGAGGTTAGATGGCTGATCAGTCTGCCACTCTTAAGGCAAATCAATTTCTGTACACATTGTCATACAAAGAAATAATGTCACTGGCTTTGCAGGGGTACATTTGATTTTCAGTGACCTCAGGTACACCATAGTCAAAGGAAAGTTAGGTATTTGATTTAAAACCAGGGGCTTAAACCAAAGTTCAATATTAAGTCCCTAGCTTTATCGCAGTGAAATTTTGTAACTTTATTCCCTCAGCAAAGTAAGCTAATATTGAATAGGAGCTTTAATTACCTCACATTCAGGTTTGACACACTTTCAGCAAGATCCATACCAAATGCCCGGGTTGAAATTTGTCTTTTCACCTTTGCTGCAGTTTCACAGGGGGATGCACCAGTGTACCTCCTCCTTTCTCTGAGTTCCCTGACTGGAGCCTGCTGACACTCGCCTAGAATCATAGAATTATAGAATATCATAAGTTGTAAGGGATGAATAAGAATCATTAAGTCCAACTCTCTTCCTCTCATATGTCTACAAGTGTTGTCCAGACACTCCTCAAACTCTGTCAGTTTGGTATCATGACCACTTCCCAGCAGAGCCTGTTCCAGTGACCAACCACCCTCTCAGTGAAGAACCTTTTTCCTTATGTCCAATCTGAACTCCTGATGCAGCTTCATTCCATTCATTTCCTTGTGTCCTAATCACTGGTCCCATGTCGGGGCTGAGAGTCCAGGACCACCTAAAAAATCTTGAGTCAAAACATTTTGATTTTTCTGTGCTAACATTCCATCTTAATATGACATTTATCTAGGATTGAAAAGACTTTATAATTTTCCCACTGTCTTCAGTACTTAAATAAAAAATAAATTCTCTTTTTTGATGAATTTGCTCAAAACATAACTACATAGTCATCACAGTAGAGAATCTCCATCTAAGGTATGTTTGAGGTTTGCTTATGAACTTGCACACTTGTTAAAGAATTCAGCTAGATGACAGTAACGCTACTGCTTATGGGTGAAGCTCAAAATGACAACATTATATGAAAAGATACTACCAAAGCAATAAAGGAAACCAATGTCAATAAAAGTTATATAAAGTCAGGACTGAAATTCAATTTTGGTTCTTCAATAATAATACTCAGCCTTACCACACCTTAAAGAAAAATATATTTCTCAGTGCACTAAAATTGAATCCTGTTCTTTAACAAAAAATACTTGATCTTATAAGAGCTACTTAGAGTAGTATTAAAATACATCTGTTGACATAGTAACCTCTGTAATCTCCTTTTTTGAGCCTGTCTGTAAGAACCACATATCAGACCATAGATAAAGCATTGCTTGGGTTGTTATCAATCATTTAGTGCATTACTTTACTTCCTTTTGCTGTATTTTGAGGTGAAGCATGAGTACCTACAACTCTGGGAGAAGAATGTCTTTACAAAACAACATCTCATAGGGTACAGTTAGGAGACTTCTTCAGAGTATTCAAATATGCCAGTGATTAGATGTTTGTCAACTAAAATCTATGCTTCTGAAAACAATGAGCAGCTATGTGTTTTATGCAGATTTGAAACATCTAGTAATAAACATCCCTTGCAAAATATAAAAACCTTGCCTTTCTCTTCTCAAGATTACTAAAGCTATGTTAACATTGCATATGCAACCCAGGGTGGGAACTCCAGGCTCTCACCTTCCAAGTCAGCTGTCATGGTCAATTTATGTCCGTAGCTTCATTCCCAGCTTGGTCTCGCTGTTCAAGCAGCACAATTTAGGGTCAACTCCACTCAACAACTGGTTGCTATTAAGGGATTTTGTGGAGTGCAAGCATGAATGTTGTAAGACGGGAGCTTGTTTTTCAAAAAGGAAAAGAGGAATTCAAGGTGAAGGTTCAGTTGTTTAACCTCCAACTGGGTGCAACTTAGTCAGATGTGAATTTTGGTGGAGGGCCAACATTACTAACTGTATAGAATATTGCTATAATTTCATGGTAGAAGGCTAAAATTTTACTTCATTGCAGTCTTAATACAGTCTACTGGTTTGGTTTACTTGTTTAAATAATATTTGTGGAATAACATCCTGTTTGGTTTTGAACTCTGGTTTACTTTTTGTGTAACAAATTCTTTGCATGTACAGTTTGACATCTTGGGATCTGAGGGATTTGCCAGCCTTTCTTTAAATTGAATACTTTAAAGAAAAGTGAGAATATTCTAATGAAGTACCCCTTAAAATCAGGGGCTAATATATTCAAATTCAGTAAATTGGTAAACTCCAAATGACCCATTTCTGTTACCTCTAAGGGTAACATATGCCCAAGAAAACAAACCTAGACTTTAATATCCAACCTAAGCAGTCTAAAATATATATCTACAAAGAGGGCCAATTTTGAAACATTTGCATCATGAGAAAAAAATTGAGCATATTTAGTGTGCAGTTGCTGGAAGGTGCTTGTTGCATGTGAAGTTGTTAATGGGATGGACAAACTGCTTTGAGTAGTGTCTTATGCAATGCAGTGAATAATATCCCAATTACATTCCCTAAGAGAAATTTTGAGGAATTCTGCTGCAGATTCTGGTAAAAATGAAGCATTGCATCAGTGGTGGACATACTTTGGCATAGCTCTGACTAGAGCATATGGTTACAACTCAAAGCCTTTGTAATATTATTTTACGTGTCTAGGATTATATGACTTCCTCTTTCATCTCTTCTCTGTTTGTTCAGTAAATGCAGGCAAGAAGAAATTCAAAACTACCTTTAGGACAATTTGTGGGAAAAGATTTCAACTTAAACTAAGAGAGGAGACATGAAATAGGGTTGATGAGCAGTTAGATTCACTAGCAGAGTGTCTTTTTTTTTATATAGGAGATAAAAAGCACATGAGATCTGAAAGTGAAAAGAGTGGTAGGATTCAGGAACTCCGAAAAAAATGGAGGGAAATTCTTGGGGGGAAAAAAAAAAAGACCTGGGATGAGCTACTACTAGAAATTAGCGTACATGAAAATCATAAATTTTAGATAATTCTGACCTTTACAAGGCAGATTGTCTTTTCTCAGACATATTAAATGTCTGTTCAAGGTTTTCAAACACATTCCATGACCAGAGCAAAAATCTGAATTTTAAACCTCTGTGAGATCTGTGAGATTTTGAATTGTGATTTTAGTTCTAAACACTGTCAGCTCTTTTCCAAATGTGAATTAGATTCATGGGCTTGACTTATATTATCCTTGAAGTTTTTAGAGTCAGTCTAAATGTACCAGTTTTGTGTCTGTGTGTTTGGGTATGTGTGTTTTAAATAAGTAACCAAAACCTACAAGGGATGGAGTCCATCTTACAGTAAGATATCTCAACCTGTAATCCTTGTCTCTGTTTAGTGCTGTTACTTGCTACTTCAATCTTGAATACTTCTTTTTGCGAAAATTAAGATTTGAGTTTAAAGTTTATTATTTCTTGGACATATTTGTTTCCATTTACCATAATTTTTCTCCTTTATGAGAAAAGCTTAACCCAAGAGAAATGTGTTCAAATATTCTACGTTTGTACTTTTACTGAAGATAGAAGAGTAAAGTTTGGATGAAATGGAAAAGCTGCTGTCAGGATTAAAGCAGCAAAATAATCAGAATTCCTGGCTTCTCCTTCCTCTAGCTTTATCTCTTTAGGAGTTTTTCTAAGTTGCAGAGTCCTTTTTCAAAAGTAATGTCAGGGTCCTTTTTATTATTTATTTTTTCTTTTGAGAAGCCTGTAATTACTTTTCAAACACTGCACTACCAAATCCTTTTTTGAGACAAGCACACCTTTTCCTGTGTAGTTCTTGAGAGACTGGAGCCTTCGTCCTCTCCTCACATGTATTATTTATGTGAGTAGACAGGAAAACTGAGAAGAATAAATTGGCAGATCCACCATTGCATACCACTCAGCAAAAAGGTTAGGGAGCACAGCACCACAGAAAGTGCACCATAACTTTTCAGATTTCATTACACGCTTTGAAACACCTTACCTCTTGGACAAGATGGCTGGCTTCTGCCAACATAACTGGAAGTTGACCATGACAAGAAGGACTTGTACACTGGAATAAATGAACCAAAACTATAGCAATTATTCAGAGTTCATAAGATTTATTTTCCTCTACTACTTCAAGATAAGAAAAGTCTAGCCAAGAAAATCCAAAGGTAGACTGTGTATCAAGTAAGATATTTTGTGCAGGTTATTAATTTCTTATGTCTTCCTTAAGTAGAATTTTCTCTTTGTCTAGCCAGTATGTAGGAAGAGAAAGGGAATAGTTATTTGGGGAGTTTTGCCTACACCTGTTAACTTGGTGACAGGAACAGTGAGAACAGTAAAATTTTGTGAATGTAGGCCGGTAGAGAGTTGCTAGCTTTCTGCAGAGAAAAATAGTATTAGCATAATCTCTTCTCTGTTCCTGGAGTGGAAAAGCACCATAACATCTGCTGGAATAGGCATTCCCACACATCTAAAGAATTGTTTAAGAAACACATTTAATCACAGCAGTCCCAAAAAACCTCCTTGACTTAGTCTAACCCTAGCAATTGCAATTCAAGCCTACAACCCAGTGTGATATACACCAAGGCAGAAAGAAATGCATGTCTGAGCTGAACTACCTGAAAGTGCAGTAGGTTGATATGTGCAACTGTGAAGTCCCTGAGCATGAATTGGCTATTATCTGAAAGAAGTATCCTAAAGTGCAGAAGTCATTGAAAATATAGAATTTAAATGAAGTTATAATTGCCTAAATCTAAACCTCTGAATAATGTTTCTAAAAGGAATCATACATGCACAGGTATGCTGTGGGAGCCATAGTTCTTCACAAGTGTTTATGGTCTCTTTCACTGTGTTTTTATACTTAACTATTACCAATAAGGCAACAATGCAACAGTGACATTTTATGAAGGAGAAAGAAAGCTTTATTTACCACAGATAAACATTTAAAAGCAGAAAGTTAGAAGATATATGAGGAAAATTCTCCTATGAGCCTCTCCACTAAAGAGTTTCACATCTTTAATGATTGCCTTCTATATTCATAGTCTCCTTCAGAGATTTGCATGCCATTTAATTCAAAACTACTTCTGCTAGACTGCTGTTTGCTGGTGATACTTTACTACTGTTCAAGTCCCGAGTGTTCTAGTAACATCCTATCAATCTCTATCAACATGAAGGCTGCATTTTTCTTATGTGCTTTACAAGCACATATAAAATGCAAATACACATATAAAATGCAAATGCACACAAATATAACATGACTTTATCTCTCTGCTTAAAACAGAACAAATACTTAAAAAATTGTTTTATTTTCAATTATAGTTTTTGTCACTCTGAGCTTCTCATGTTTTTCCTTAGAGTCTATTCAAATGTTTTCAACTAATAAAATAGACAGGACAAACCCCTAGAATATAATTTCTTCTCTAGCAGGTAAACAGAACTGCACACTGTATTTTAGCTAAGGTTTTTTTTCTATAGTCTGTATATCGTCATGAAGTTGAGCACACAATGAAAGCCGGGAATGGAAATTCAGATTTTTATGCTGTTCTACTTACTCTAGAAAAGCAATTTTCTGGATTGCTGAATACAGAGAACTGAGATGGAGAAAAGATTAAATAAGTATGTTTTACTACTGTGTCTAAAACTATTTGTGATGGAGAAAACTAAAAAGTGAAGTTGCAATTCAAATTCCCTCTTCATAACACACGGTTCTTGTTTACTGATATAATGAGTCTATAAAGCTTAAATTTAAAGAGTTGTCATTAATTTGAAAGCAAATGCTTTTTAAATGCAAGTCTTTGCAAACTACTTGTGCAAAAGATGCAGGATTGTGCATTGTTTTTTTCTACTGATTTTGGACTTTTGCTGCTCGCAATGTCTTTTTTCCTTTGCAAAGTCAGTTATTTGGTCGACCTTGTCTGTTACCAGTTTGCTGCTACTTAGAATCATAGAATCAACTGGGTTGGAAAAGACCTCCAAGGTCATCAGGTCCAACCCTTGATCCAACACAGCTGTGGTTACTAGACCATGGAACTAAGTGCCACATCCAGTCTCATCTTAAAAACCTCCAGGGATGGTGAATCTACCACCTCCTTGGATAGTCTATTCCAATGTCTGATTACTCTCTCTGTAAAAAATTTCTTCCTAATATCCAGCTTCACCTATAAGTTCTAGATGGATGTAGAAGGAAGATTTGTTAAGCAGGGCAAGTGGCTCACTGGATTTAGCAGGGCATTCCAGGTCTATGTTATGGGCCTATAGCAGAATAGTCAAGAGAAGGTTCCCAGGCAGGCACAAGTAGGTCTCAGTGATTATGTGGATGATTATGATTAGGTTTATTGTTACTACAGTATCTAAATATTGCCAATGCAGTATCTAAATAACAACTCTATTATCTATGACAGTGGATTATAGTATAATCCAGTTTTGGTCTCTCCTGTTGATTTGAGCTTTAGTGGGCCCAGTCTCCAGAGTGTTTTATATCTTCTTGAAGGTGTGCACCAAAGTCAATCACAAACATGTCAGCTCCCCCATCTCTGAAATGTACTCACTATGTGAGCGTACAGAGAGTTCCTCTTGAAATATCCACCTAGTGTTCTTAGAACAAACCACATCACCCATCAAAGAGTTGTAAAGGGAGAAGGAGTTGTGGGGGAGTAGGGGGAGAATGCACACAAAGATCCCACTATCTTTCATTGCCATCCCAATGCCATGTTGGATCACTACAACTACAATTTTCCTGATCTGAAAAACTTTTCTAACTGCATGTACTTTCTCATTTTTACATTAAATGAGAAAAAGTTATGGTCTTCCATTCTGCCTGTGGAGAGAGAAAAATCTGCATGAGAGAAGAAGAGGCAAAGACAGGACAGGACCAATAAAGCGAAAGTGGAGCAGCAGAGTTCACTTGGTCTGTTCTCCCCTGGAGGCTGAGGGGAGACCTCGTTGCAGTCTACAACTTCCTCATGAGGGGAAGAAGAGAAACAAGCACTGATTTCTTCCCTGTGGTGACAGGACTCAAGGGAATGGCCTGAAGTTGTGTCAGGGGAGGTTTAGGTTAGATATTGGAAAAAGGTTCTGCACCCTGGAGGTGGTTGGGCACTGGAACAGGCTCCTCAGGGAAGTGGTCACAACACTAAGCCTGACAGAGTTCAAGAATTGTTGGGATGATACTCTTAGGCACATGGTGTGACTCGTGAGAATGGTCCTGTGCAGGGCTAAGAGTTGGACTCAATGATCTTTGTGGTCCTTTCCAACTTGGCAGATTCTGTGATTCTGTGTTGCTTCTCAGTTACTGCATGCTGGGACATTCATCTTCCCTAGTGTTGCCATCTGACCCAATTA
The DNA here is from genome assembly GCF_025592945.1 of Manacus candei. Classification (NCBI taxonomy): domain Eukaryota; kingdom Metazoa; phylum Chordata; class Aves; order Passeriformes; family Pipridae; genus Manacus; species Manacus candei. The sequence goes on along the minus strand of NW_026138082.1, from coordinate 7,220,551 downwards.
TCCAGATTACCATTTTAAGTCAATATGGAGCAATATTTATTTACTTCTAGAAGGGGCTGTTTCCTTTGTTTGTAAAGGGATTTCAGACATCTTACTCAACTTGTCTTTGCTAGTCTGTTATTATGTTTCAGATGTATAAAACTAAGTCTGACAAATCCCACCCTAAGCGTCCAGAAAAGAGATCAAAGCAAACCTACTTCTTACATCAATCCCAGTTACTACATTGAGTAAATAAAACCTGCTTATATGACACTAAGGTGGGATTCAACAGGTGACAATGCATATCTCTTTGTTTAAATCAGTCAGCTTTCTCTCCTTTGACAGTTACCAGAATTCTATTTAACAGAGTTAATGTGTTCTAGGATACAATTCATCTCACCTGAAAGTAATCATCTAATAATACAGGTCATATAAATCACAGTTTAAAAGTTAATCCTTTCCTTCACTGGCTGTAAAATGGGAGTCTATAATGTGGCAATGGAGTAGCATGGCACCAGGGTGAGAGCAAGAGATTCTGTAAATGTCTGGCTCCCAGAGTGCAATTCACCGTTTTTGGTTACAGACCAAAGCTACAGCTTATGGTCAAGCACTAAATAGCCTAGAAAAGTTATTTATTCTGATGTCTTCTGTTGTCTTCACCTTCATTCATTCATTTAAGCTAAGCTATACTCTCTCATAATTAATTGGACTAAAAACATGCTCCTGGACCCTTGTAGCTGCTCAGCTGAGAGGAGGCAGCTTGTTAAGTCACTGCAATTCAATTGTGTTTGATTGTATTGCTGTAACCTGAAGCTTTGGCTTTCCTCTACTGTGGGTTTAAATCAAAAATAACTTCTCCGAAGACATTAGATTTATTTCAAGGAATAAAATAACATGAGAAGCAGAGCCTTAGGCCACACAGCTTACACAACAATAAAAGGGAGAAGGGGAATTTATGGATGACATCAACAGAAAGGGTCATAAACCCAAAATTACAGCTTGAAAGAGCTATACTAATTAAAAAAGTGTATTGCAGAAGTTGGAGATTGTGATGTAGATAACAACACTGTACAAAAACATAAAGAGTGATTTTTTTTCTTTTACTAGAAGCATAGCTAAACCCCACATGAGTCTTGAATCATGAGTGGTTTAACTTGATCAGAGGCACAGGAGTATATATCCTGTGTAACGGAAACATACAGCTTAGACAAATCACTAAAGTGAATATGAAATTGTAAAGTGAGTATTTCTTATCACGTTGTAGGTATCTGAGGCATGAACATTATTTGATTATTCAGTTAAGTACATTAAAAAGAAAAAGGAAAACCAGCACACCATACAGTTCAACATTACAAAACAATTATTCTATTCAGTCAGTGCTTTAAAAACAAACTCATTCCAGAACAGCTGGAAGCCTGCAAATGACATTTATAACAATTGCAAGTCGTAGTTAACGTAATGTATCAAAAGAAAAGATTGACTCTTTTGGTCTTTTTTTCCCACATATTTTATTTTTAAATTTACATTTGGTTTATGATTTTTATGTAATATCTTGCCTATTCTTTTGTCTCCTTTGAAAAGTTCTAATTAGCAATTCTCACTGGCTTTGGTGCATCTGTCACTGAATTCCTCCTAATGTGTTTTAACATGTCCAAAGCCTGCTCTAGAGTGCTCTTACACCAGTATGTTCATTTTGCTTATTTATTTGTTTGTTTCACATTCAGATACATTCCTGTAAGCACAGGTTTCTCTGCCAAAATTAGTTGTGCCAAGTATGTTGGTATAATGGTGCTCATAACTGATGAATTACTTCTAAAAGCCATAGAAATAAAGGAGCATTTTTAGGTGTGGGTTTTTTTTTTTAATCTTGACCATGGATTTGTGCCATTGAGGGCACAATTAGAAAGAAAGCAAGTAGAAAGTAGAAAACAAGGCAAGCCACACCGAAGTTACTGTGCAATGACTCATTCCTGAAGAAAAAGAAAATAATCTGGGAGCAGAATGTAAATGCTTGGTTTGAAAGACTCTGACCTATTCTTGTTATCTCATTGGAGATGAAGCATTTGACTGAGTAATACCAACGCAGATCACTTCAGGCTCATATTCCCAAACCTAGAAATGACCCACTGAACTGGATTTATTGTGCTAATACAGCAAGACATGGTGCTGACTATGAATGCTTCTGTTAGGAGTGTGATAGTATGAATTGATATTTCACTTAAATGACAAGTCTGGAACTATAAAGTAAGACCAATAAATGAAAATCATTCCTTGATGAAAGGCCAAAGCACATCATAGCAGTTGTCAGTTACCTCATGTATCTTTTGGCAAAAAAAAAGTAAAATAAGAAACCTCATTTACTTTGGCATGCAATGGACTTGAGAAATGGAGAACTGAACTACTCTGCTGTTAAACAGCTCCAAAGCCAAGTTTGTGGCCAGATTCAGCAAATGCAGAACCAATCCTGTAAATGCTTTGCCACACCTGGGGAAAACTGATGTAATGCAGCGTGCCTTACAAGACAACTCTGGTTGTATTTCCCTGCTGTGTGGGTAAACTCTGGTCTTCATCCATCTCATCTGCTCTTACAGAGCTTTTATGCATCTGACATCAAGTGGTCCAAAGATTCAGAAGTTTGTCCTAGGAAATCCCTCTGCTGTTTGTTGTTTCTCCAAGGCTGTCTGTGAAAAAAATGTGGGCAAAAGCTATGAGATTTGGGGGTGCCCAGGATTTCAAGCACTCAAACATCTGGCTTGGCTGCCCTGTACATACCTCCATAAGCCTTCCATAGTGTAGTTTTATGACCTAAGCTCCATAAGCTTTCCCATAGTGTAGTTGTATCACCTAAGTTAATCTCCTGCTCTGAGTGTCCCTTTAGAGGTTTCAGCCATGCTTCAATAACTGCAGAAGTAGTGTATGGAGAGAAGATCTATGAATTAAATTCTTCAGCCTGATTTCCTAGTGCTGAGCAATGGAAATCTCCACCACCATGCTCATGCTGTCTGAATCCCAGCACCACAATGCTGCACCAGGCACTGGAATGAACTCCTACAATAGTAACCAGCATGAATCTTAGCTGTTGCACACACATAGAGATTATTTGTTTATTTTTTTAAAAAGCCTCATATTAAAAGGGAGAACATGTTGGGAAGCTTTGGGTTTTTTTCCACTGACTCCTTCCAGACGATCAAAAGGACATAGCAGACTTCTGATTTCAAGAAAGCAGGAGAGCAGTTTGAACAACCCTGAAGTACCATGTAGTAGTACTTTTATTCCTCTCAGACCCACTTAGATTTCTGCATGCAATTCAGTTCATCTGAGGAAGAATTGATTAGAGTTTATGGTGCTCTACCCACATTCAATATGCAGGAATTTTCTGAGGGAAAACCAGCCAATGACAGCATATTGAAGAGATCAGAAAGAAGATGTCTTTTAGAAATGTTCATCCTTAAATAGATTAATACAAGCCTAATGTACTATTAAAAGATATTCTGATATCTTAGCAGTTTCTTGTTGTCAAACCAAGAGTTTTTAATTGCTGTGGCTTCTCTGTTGTAGAATTTTCTTTTGTTAATAGATCTGATCCAATTCCCCTAGCAGTCAGGAGAAATTCAACCACTAGCAGTAGTTGAACAGTTCTCATGCTGAAAAAAGAAGAGTCATTATTATAGCAGTTAATATGACATAGCCTATATTTTAAGGTATGATTTTCTGTCATGTAATGCCAACTAATACCATCCAAAGCTCTCCAACATAGAGGAAGTTACAAATTAATCTTCTAAATTTTTATCAATGCAAAATATGTTACTTAATTGGTGAGATAATTCCAGTTACGTAATAATAAGGTTACGCGTCTACATTTTCATATTTGCTTTTGTGGGATCAAAAGGTCCAGGGATCTTTTTTAACAGAGTTTAAACAAAAGAGAGAATGAATCCAATATTTGATTTTCTGATTTTGTTTTCTTCTTCTTGTGGCCTATGCTGGGAAGACTGAGGCACGGTGCAACTTTTGATAAGCCTTTGGGGGTCAGTTTTAGCCATACAAATAAGTCAGAATACCTTTCATAGCCTTTTTATTTTCAAAGAGATTAGTAATAAAATGAAAAGAAAAAGCTTTCCACATCCATTTTTCGACACGGATTTCAGGACAGTATTCTTTAAAGTTCTTTTATTTTCTCAGCTTAATAGCTGTGGTTGGGAGCTTGTTTTTCCCCTCCTTTCATATACCTGACAGAGCAAAATATAGAAACTGCTACCAGTTCAGATTTTACTGTAGCCTAAGCCTTGTCTGAAATTGTTCATCCAACGCACAACTTTGTCTTATGATATTGAATTAGAATTTTTTAGTTCAGATATTTTGGGCTGTGAATCTCTCACATCTCGCTGAACCTTATCAAAATTAGTGTTAATGTCTGTAGTACTCAGAAAATGAAGGAAAGGTCAAAACTATCAATTCAGCTTCAACTGAGGTCATGCTAACCTCCAAGACAAATCTTCATGTAAAATATGATGACTCATCTCCTTGAAGAAACCTGCGGCATGGTTCATTTCTTGGTTATTATAGAAAGATGTATTTAGTCATCAAGGTCTGCTACTGCCAAAGAAAGGGAAAGAAAGAGTTGTCTAGCTCTCAACTTTGGGGAAAAGAGCTGGTTTATTTCTCTGTCATCAGGCATCTGTATACCTATCTGCACACAAAACAGGTGTTGTTTATTCAGGGATGTGGTAGGTGTTACTGAACACAAAAACATTATGCATTTTATAAGGATAGTCTTACTCAGAGACAGATAAATAAATATTGGGGAGGAGTACACAATCCCTCACCAACACAGTCTATAATCTAATAGATAATAAACATTCAGAGAATGCAAAAGTGAAGAAAAGAAAGAAAAAGTCAATACAATTTTTCATTTGCTATAATACCTTCTTTTCTGTTGTATCTTTTGCTCTTTTAGTAAAAGCTTCTGGGCATACCTTCTGACTACAGAAGCTATGACCCAGAGCATACAAAGCCCATTTTCACAGAGAATAACCTGTACAGCAGTCCATTCCACAGAATGACAAGCCTGAAAGCTGTGGGAAGGAAGGAAATATCTGAAGGAAGCTTCAAATTCTAGGAATCAAAAGACTTGCTCTCAGAAAATGCCACTGTTCTCTTTCAATGTTGCTTGTGCACCTATAGTTAAGTAACCTGGTTCAGTACATCCCTTTATTCCAGGTGTCATTAATATTTAAAGAAAAATCTTTTCTTCTTGTCTGAATTTGCAGGGCAGACTCAGAAACTTAAAAGGAAAGACATATGATTTAATGTAACTGTGAAATGTGTAAGAATAATAAATACTGTGTGAGTTTTAGTCCATAGTGAATTAATTATATTTAAAACTATAAAGTGAAAACATCTATTTCCTACCAATAAAATGAAACTTTATTAGGGACACGTAAGGTCTAATAATTTAATATATTTGAATTGTGTTTAAACAACACAATAAGGCATTATCAGCCTGAAAAGTAAGGCAAGGCATATAGATATTGAAATAGGTGAATAAGCAGCATGTACTGAGGAAACTCTCATGATTGTTTGATAGCTGGTATTGCAACATTTCCCAACCATCTTTTATTCACAGTCTGGAAAAGCTGCTCCTAAAAGAACTTTTCACTGTTTCTGGTTTCTGATCATTCCGGAAGGATGAAGATGTGGCAACAGAGAGAGAAGAGCCAGCCACAACACTGGCAGTAGGACCCCCAAACTGAGCCTGATCACTTGTGGCACGGGAATGTGAAAATGTGCCTGCTTCTACAGGTGGCAAGGAGAGAAACCTCCTGTTTCCTTGTAACATCTGTCTTTGGGCTTTCCAAAATGGGTAAATATTTCCTAAAATTCATGTAATCTCATCTATTGCAATCTAATGCTATGAAAGCCTGGCATTACTTGGAGTAGGAGTCTCCAGCTGCAGCTGTCTGGTGGTGAATTGTCTAAGGGAAAGCTAATCAGCTTCAGGTACTCATCTTGGTAGGACTCATTTGGATAGGTGGGATGATTCGTCCACTGGAGGTGGCAGTCACTTCTTAGTCCTTACAAAGGAGCCTAACTAGCTATCTTGGTCTAGAAACTAGACTAAGTTTAATTAGTTAGGTGAGATGAATGTTAACCTCTGCAAGTGGAATTATCTCTATCTAGTATGAAGTTATCTTTAGTCACAGAGTGCCTTAAGATGACAGATGCCTAACCTTTCACTGAAGTAGGTGCAAGAGTATTTCAAAAGTGGTTCAAAGCTGTGCAAGGGGAGATTTAAACTTGGACATTACTGAAGCATTTCTTTACCAAGGGGTTGGTTAACCACTGGAATAGGCTTCCTGGAGAGGTGGTTGATGCTCCAAGCCTGTCAGTGTTTAAGACATTTGGACAATGCCTTTAACATTATGCTGTAAGTTTTGGTCAGCCCTAAACTGGTTAGGCAGTAGGACTAGATCATCACAGTATGTACCTTCTATCTGAAGCGGTCTATCCTATCCTATCCTATCCTATCCTATCCTATCCTATCCTATCCTATCCTATCCTATCCTATCCTATCCTATCCTATCCTATCCTGTCCTATGCTATCCATCTTATTCACAGTCATGATCTTTCTAGGGGGTTGGTATTTTGCTGCTGAAGATGAGCAAGAAAAGTTCAGGGTTTTGTTAGCTGGATGTTTTCACAGTCTTTAACTTGGATTATCAGTGATCATCCTTAAAAGAGTTATAAATTAGGCCCTTAACAGTCAAAACTTTTCCTACCACTTGCTCCTGTTCTCCCAGTTTGGGGGAAAATCCTTGGGCAGACTGTGTTAGGGAGCCCAGACAAAGATTTTAAGTCCATAAATTTTATTTCTTTTGAACATGGTCTTAAAATGGAGATATAAAGTAGTGATTTCTTTGCTCAATTTTGTAGATTATCTCCCCATATCAATGCAAATATATAATATATACATATATACATGCTAGATAGTGTTTTTATCTATCATCAGCCTTTGACACCAGCTCTGCCTTACTTCATTGCTCTGGAATTTTTCCTCACATGTGTCTCATAACCTGTTGGACAATTATCAGCAAAATTAAGTAAACCTTTATCTTGCTCTCTGTCCTGCTGTATGGACTGCATCATCTGGTAAGATCTGTAGCAAAAGTCGAGCTCTACCATTAATTACAGTGTGTTAATAAGACTAAATTACATTTGTATTATTTGTGTTGGAAGTGCAAGTAAAAAAATGAACTGATGTAAATTTCCAAGGTTCATGGGTAATTTTAAATTTCAAACAGAGTTGTCTCAAATTATCCCTAGGAAAATTACTGGGTTTGGATATGGATCTGAAATCAAATCCCCAAAGATTTTCAATCTATTTTTATTACACTCCCTTTCCTCACTTGCTTTCCAGAGGCAAAAGCAAATTGTACAATCAGTTCTGTAATTTGTTTTGAAAACTTAAATTTGTTTTTAAGCAGGTGTAGAAAAATGTCATTTTCCAATTAAATGGAAAATAGATGAGTATAAGAGTGGACATTTTCCATTGTGAATTTTTTGGGTTTTTTTTTAATTGTTACTGATTTTTTTTAACTTTTATAAATCATTCAAATGGTGAGAAATGTCGAGGGTGAAAATTGCAGATGAAGGACTACGCAGTCTAGTAGCAATACAGGCTGATGTTCTTGCTATTGGTAGTTAAATTTTTCTGTCTGTTCTTCTCCAAGAATCTGTTTGTGTGATTTTTTTTCCACATACTTAGAAGTTTGCCTTGCATTTGGGCAGGTCAGAACAAGTGTCTTTTATTTTTTAGGTTATCACATAGATTGCACAATTCACTTGTGTTTCAGTATTTGCAGTGCTATCACTCCAAGGTTAAGGTTAAAAAGAGTTGATTTTAGAACAAAGAGAAGCATTGTTAATTTCCATAAAGTATTAATTTCTGTTGGGATTTTGGGCAGCAACTAGAAGAAAATAAGGTAAGGTTTCCCTTTATAGAGGACTTTGTCTTTTATGGTTGTGAGCATCTACATGCGCTACGAAATTTCTGTGAATACTGAAGTGTCTGTGTGGGAAAGGATATGAACAAGCAGTGGAGTGGAGCTGGACTCTGCTTAAAGAAACCTATTATATCTTTATATATTCATTTGTGGAGCTACAGAGCATTGCTGAGGTATCCAGAAAGAGCTTTTTTATTATAGCTCAAGGCAATTTAATGCAATTCAGGGTGTTTTCTTTAAGAGTGTAAACTGTACCGCACTTCAAGTTGTGGGAAAATATTACAGCAAGAATAATGAGATCTGCTTATATGTTAATCTGCTTATATATAATATAGCTTTGTCGTTTCCCTCAGTTTCCTTAAGTAAAATACCACCTATATTAGCTACCAGCTACAGGTAAAACCTATTTTAAAAAGTCAGATTGCTGGTCTTTTGAAAGTTACCAAGGCCATTAAATCTAGACCTGATATTAGAAAAAGTAAGCTTGGAGATAAACAGAGATCCTCCCAGTCTGGAATTGTATTGAAGCTTTCTGATTCGATTACATGCATCACAGACTCAGTGGTGTAGCCCTGCAGAAATCTGTTACAAAATGAACCTCAAGGGCCATGAAGAGATTGATCATTTATATAAAATAATGTTCTTTTTCTGGTTTATTCTGTTTGTGTAACCATAGGAAAAATATTTCCTTTCTTGACAAAAGAGTTGTTCACCATTCAAACAGGTCTTATGAAGCTAAGAGAAATATTTTTTTTGCACCAGTAGATAGAATTCTTATTAAATACTTTGCCATTATGTATGTAATGTTCTGAATGGCTTTTGGCCTTCTTTTTTTTTTTCTTACCAAGGCACAGTAATTGTAGCTTCTTTTTCTGTATTCTGGATACAACCTAATATGAGGATTTTTAAAAAGTCTGATTTTTTTCAAGTGTATTGAACAGGGTTTGACCACTTAAGTTTACCAGAAAAAAAGAAAAAAATTAAAAAAGGCCAGAATCTCAGCTGGATTGTCTTCTGATATGTGTAAGCCCTTTGAGAATACCCCAACAACAAATTCTCTAAGTACAAGGAAATATGTTGAGTCCCTTTGCAACCTGTGTCTCCTCATCCTCCTAGTCATTGCTTTTGGTTTTGTCTGCAATTTCAGAAACATTAATATCACACTGGAAAAAAAAAATCAAAGTGTTTGGGGAAAAAAAAAGTCAAAAAATGGAGAATATCATTCTTCTGACAGTAGTTCTGTGGGAGATTTAGGCTTATGCCTAACTTTTGTCATTTTGCACAGGTCAGGCTGAGATTAGGTGGAGTCCAAAGTACTTTACTTATCTGAGCCTCTGAACACATTTCTCATTTATGGTTTTGATCTTCTCTGTTTCTGTGGGAGTCACCACTGGCCATCTGCAGCAGTTAAAGATACTGGAGAAAGTTGCCAGAGAGTTCCTTAAAAAGTTTGATATGTTGGCAAAACCACTCACAAATTAGTGGTGTTTTTCTGATGCAGCTAATCCTCTTTTCTCCAGTGATACAGTTCCTTTTGATCTTTAGGTGAAACGCTTATGCATTCACAAACAAAACCTAGCTGGGTGAACGTCTGCCTAGGATAGCAGATGTGATATGCACTGTGCTTTCTCTCATGGGTGATAATATTCGCATAAAAATGCTCTCTAGCTCTAGTAATTTGACTTTAAAAATAATCTCATCATGTTAAGAGGCAAAGCTGTAATTGACTGCAAGTCCAATAAACAAAGCAATATAATTTTTTACTGTCATAACTCTGATGCTATCATGAGAAAGGATACCTTGACTCTAAAAAGGTCATTTCTCTTAAGCTGTAGGAGGACTAACAAGCTAATTATAAATCCAGTTGAAGGGAAGACTTATTGACGCAGTCCATATTTATATCTGGAACTCAATGGGTTTATTCCAAAACTATGGTGAACTCAGTTGAATCTGCTGGAGTTTCAGGCACTGTACATGGACCATTGAAATAAATCCTTAATACTGTTTTTTGGGGTTTTTTTCTGTATAGACAAAGTTATTCCTTAAGTAGAGATTTTGCTTTAATTATTTTATTGTATCAAACAGTCATGCAGTTATGTAATAAAATGTATTCTAAAGGTTATATATATTTCAATATATAAATGCATACAAAATTTGACCTACATTCAAGATAGGACATGGGGATATTTTGAGCCCAATAGGAGAAAAGGATGTGTTCAGCTATTTCCTGGACTGGGGCTTTAGTTGCAGCATAAATGAAGAATAATGGGAGTTGCTAAGGGGAATATTTCTCCCCTCATACCAAATGACTGGGAAAATTAAAGGAGAAAACAAAAGAAATCTCAGAGATTTTTATAACAAACCTTAGAAGCAACATAGGAAATGGATTTGAAAGACCGTGTTGTTTAAATTATTTTACAAGTTCAAAAAACCTTTTTTCTCCATTAATTTTAAAGATAACTTTATCATCAAATAAATGACCTTTTTATTTACAATAAAAAATATGTAAATGATGCATTGCAATCAATATATAGGAATAAGCACTAAGACAGAAATATTATCACCGGCAAAAACATGCCCATATAGCTGAGAAAAAGTGGAGGTGAAAATTTATTTTTCTAAATATAACCTCATAGTAAATTTTTCCCCTCAGTGTGAATTAGTGATTGGTAACGAAGAACAAACAAGAAATAGATTTGAGATATATAGTTATAATAATCATACTAAAATTAATATCAATATGAAAGACACTAAAATATACTGAAAAAAACCCTCTTCTTTTGAACCCTACAGCTGCAATTTAAGAGACCTGCCATATTTATTGATTGATATGGAAGATCTACAGCAAGAGCTTTAAAGAAGGAAAACTTTCCTGAGAAATAGCACGCAATTGTCAATAAACAGAGTTTATTGTTCACACTTCATCCTGAACAACACAACCTTTTTGAAAGAAATTTGTGCACTGTGATCCATTTGTCAGGCTGATTAAGACTGAGCTCTCCATTAACATATGATAAAAAATCCCAAACTTGCATAAAGAATCAGACATTGACCAAACAGGGTGGAAAACTGCTTTATGATTTTATTGAATATGTAGAAATATCAAACAAAAAAGCAGAATTCGAGATCACTTTATATTGTCCCCAAATGTTTTAATGAACAGAAATGTGAGAGAAAGCTTTGAGATATTACTGAAATTCAGAGCTCCATTATGTTATAAAGTCTGAAATTCCCATTCAAAAGCATGGCTTTTGTCCAAAGGCAATTTCCCTAGATAATCAAGGAAAAGCTTTGCCTTTGCTAACACAGGTATGTAATGCACTTGCAGTATGTAGACTGACAAATGCATTGAAAAGAACACTAAATTTGTTCTATTTTCGCCAATGCAGCAGAAAAGTTCAGAGTGTTTGTGATTAAAATGTATGTTTGACCTTGGATTATTAAGTAGGAAAAAAAGAAGAGTATATATTAAAATAGTTTTATTTTGATAGTCTTTCTGTTCTTCAGCCTGTCATCCAATAAAGCAGAACATATAAGTATTACTATCAAACAGCTTTAACTATGCTGTCAAGCTTGACTTTTTAAACCTATCAAGCAGTCATTCCTTTTCCATTGCAAAACATCTAACAGCAAGCTTCCTAGCCTTCCTCCTGAACAAAAGTTTCAGAAAAAAAGCCCAATAGAAGCCTTTTTACAAACTTACTTAAAGACAAATTCTGAAAGATGGTCCAATTAATATTTCCTATCAGAAGCTAAGTTAACTGATGTTTCTGCGCCGAGGTCAAAGCAACCTCTGTAAACAATAGTTAAACAGGGAACTGTGTGAAACAAATAATATTTTTGCCCATTGGTTACCACCTGTCAGGAACAATGGTGCTGTGGTATTTTGTTACAAAACTGTCAACATTTGATTAAAAATTGTATTTTGTAGTTGTAGCACAGGTTGTGTAATTAAAGTGTTGTCTTTAATTACAACACCTCAGCAGGAAATTCTAACAAAAAATCTGTATCATTAATGAGCTACTGGAAGTAAATGAAAGTGACTTTCTCTGGTACTGGATATTGTTAGAAATTTATATTTGAAGCTGCCTAGTACATTCCACTAAGAAATTCTAGTTTTCAGTAGTTTATGAATTTGCCTTGTCAACTTTTCATGCTGAAATTTTCCATACTTTCTTTCAGCTTCAGGCTTTTCTTTTTCTTTTTCTTTTAGGGAGTTGGATGTTAAATTTCAGCAGAGGTTCAAATACTTCAAAGAATGAGAGTAGGTGGTAGATTTTTAAAAACAAATTCCCAGGTTTTTGATGCATTCTGCACCATTCATACTTTAGAACAGCATCTTGGCAAGAATAGTGAAGACTGGTGTTGGAGATACACATCTCCATTTGACAGTCAGATTTGGCCAAATAAGCAGTGTCTTAAAATTTCCTGGTGCACCTGTTCAGTTGGTGCTGTGAGTATTTGTCATGGATCCCCTGTGTATGATCCAGGCACTTTACTCCTGCTCTGGTCTCACAGTGTGCAGCTGCACTGAGCCCACTGGAGTCCTCCCAGGAACAGAGCACATGTCCCAGAAGCAGAGAGGCTTAAGATCAGCAGATCCTTCCCATCTGGCCTGGGGCAAGAATAGGTTGTGAGACAGAATTCCCATTTGCATAATCTAGTTTTTCTAGGAATAATAAATTATAGATCTATACCTTCAAAACTCTCTTCACAATTTTATAGGAGCTTCTGTCAACTACTATGTTGTAGGTGGACAGCAAACATTGTTTTTATATCTCACCAAGAACCCATGAAAATTACACAAACTCTCTTCTGGATGATCCAAGGCTGTCACTTTAGCATCCCAAGAAAAATTTTCTCTTTACTTAGACAGTGAATTGTAAGAAAAAGTGAACCCTTTCAAGATCCTTTCAAGAAATAAAGCTGTTAAATCTTAACTGAGAATGCTGTGCTTTTTGGAGATCAAATGGCTAGGAAGCAGTGTGCCCAGGTGGCCAAGAAGGCCAGTGGCATCCTAGCCTGTATCAGGAACAGTGTGGCCAGCAGGACCAGGGAAGTGATTCTTCCCCTGTACTAAGCACTGGTGAGACCACACCTGGAGTACTGTGTCCAGTTCTGGGCCCCTCAGTTCAGGAAGGATATTGAGGTGCTGGAGCAGGTCCAGAGAAGAGCCAAGTGGGGGTTGGTCTCTTCTCCCAGGCAACCAGCAGTAGGACAAGATCTTAAGCTCTGCCAGGGGAAGCTTAGGTTGGATATTACAAAAAAATTTTTTGCAGATAAGAGTATTTAGACTTTGGAATGGGCCGCCCAGGAAGGTGGTGGATTCACCCTCCCTGGAGGTTTTTACAATGAGACTGGTTGTGGCACTTAGTGCCATGGTGTTGGATCAAGGGTTGGACTTGATGATCTCGGAGGTCTTTTCCAACCCAGTTGATTCTATGATACTAGTAGTACTTAGTTCTAATTATAGAAGTGAGCCATACAATTTATCCTAAGTAAATATTAGCAAAGAGTCTTATTATACATTTGACTGTCATAAGAAGTTGGTACCATCCAAATATGACCACAGGTGGGGTTGATTCCAGGTTGGGATGTTGGACAGATCACCCACTGTACTCCTTTAGGAGCAGGGATTACCAAGCTGTTGAAGCTTCTTTCCACAGATAGATAAGGACAATAGGCGTTATTCACTTCTGGTGGTTCTTTGTTGTCCTGCGGCCTTCTCCAATGCCCCTGACCCTATGTTTTCTTTCCTCTGACCAAAAAAAAACCAACAACAACAAAAAAAACCCCAACCAACCAAAATCAACAACACCAAATATTAGGTGTAGAATTTTTGGGGTTTTTCTCCTACCACAGACTATATAGTTATACTAACAACCTTGGCAACAAAAAGAAATTGGTATAGTTTTGTGAAGACTTACAAAGTCATAGGACAAAAGAGACCAAAATGTTCTTTATTGCTTGATCCTGTGCTTTGTTTTAGTTGTCGTCGCAGGAGAAGATTCTAGGAAAACTAAACAAGAAACAAAAAGCCTAAGCCAAAGATCATTTGCATCTTGATTCAGCCTCTCTGAGCAACATGGCTGATGCCTGACTCACCTTCAAAAGCCCCAAATGCTCTAGCCTAGAACTGCATTGCTGTACACTTTGTCTCAGGACACCATGATAACTAAAATGAGAGAGCACAGTGAATGTGCAAACTGAGTTAAAATTATACAACCATTTTGTTCACAGCTTAAGAACAACAGTTATGGCCCTGGGAAAGAAGGGCAAAGAGCTCACCTTCACAATTTACATCCCTCAAGATCTTGATTTTGAGGACTTGACAAAGTATAGCAGCACATGGAAAGACATACTTGATTTTAGTTATTTCTAATTTGTAGCCAACTTCACATCCAAGATAGAATGAGGCACTCTATTCCTCATACCAATTGAATACTTGAAAAAAGCTCTCTCAATAGTTTTTCTACGTTACCAATATGGCAAGTGATTATTCCCATTATCTAAAAAAAGGAGACATGAAATCAACCTACACTGTGTTTTCTGAATAGCATCTGAATTTGTGGCCACCTTTGCACAGATATTTGAAGAGGATAGGTAGTGACTTGTGACTGAGATGTGGAATCTGATGGACATCTCTGTTTCTGAAGTTTCCCTCTCTACTAAATTGCAATAAACATATTCTGAGAGACAAAAGGGCCCTCGGTCCTTGATTATTGAAACAAGTTCACATAATCTCCCTGTAATTTCCCACAATGTTTCTAGTCTTCTTTGAAAAGCATACTGTATGTGGGCAGAGGCAATATTAATAACATTTTTCTAAAGTATAATAAACTCTTCTCAAAAACTCAGTAACATACTGAATGTGTTCTGTACTGGCCTAAATTCTTGAAAAACTCCCCAAGTTTTAGCAAAACCACTGTTCTCAAGGAAACAAGCAGAATATCAGCAATAACCATGTATAAATTCAAGTGTGCTTTAAAAAATATCTGCCTGTAATTTCAGAACTGCTGACAGTGAGTCAGAGCAGGGAGGCAGGTTTCTGCATCTACTGTAAAACTGGGTAAAGCCTTCTGTTTTGTTCTGCTTGTCCAAAACATTCTTAAGGGCTAGTTTTAGCAGAGCTACTGTGATTAATTAATGGAGCAGGGTTGTCATCATTTCTCAGAGTGGAATTTAGGAAAAAGATTGCAGATTATTTCAAAATGTGTCAAAGCAGAAATATTCTCCCTTGGAAAAAGCAATATAGCGTATTGTAAATGCCAAGGTCAAAGCAGTTTTACATCTTCAATCAGGCATCCTAAGACCAGTAAATACACAACATGTCATATAGTATGCAATTAAAGTGATTTATATACACAAATAGAGATCAAAAACTTACTTTACTCCCACCCTTTCCCCCTCCAAACAATAGGAAACAAACTGCATTGTCACAGATATGCGTCATGCTGTTTCAGTCACTACTGGAGAACAGCCAGAGATTACAATGATGAGATCAGTATAAGGCTGCTATATTGAATGAAATAGAATTGCTTAGTTACAGCAGGGAGACTGAGTTTGTGACAGCAGTTATGGAGCACAGAGCAAGGTAAAACAAAGTGGTCATAAAAGTACCCAAGTTATATTTCGGCTCCATGGCTGGTATGAGCGGCAAGTGGCTTTGCTTTCTTTTGGTTTAAACACATCATAATTCTTAAAAACTTCATGAAGCTGGATGAAAGCATCAACCTAAAAATGGAGGACTTTGCAGAAACATATAAAAGGAAAACTCCTGATTTTAGAAAATGAAAACATCTTTTTGTGCTGAAATGCAAGACACAGACAGATTTCCTAATGTTATAGCACATGATACAGAGAGAAGAAAAAGCTGTCAAAACACCAGGACAGCCTCACCAAGTCTCTGGGCCTAGTGATTTGCTGGTTTTACAGTGCTTTTTAGATTAACATTTACAGTGAATGTCTGAATTTGCATATAATGGTTAATTCTTTGAATTCCCTTTGCAGCTTGTTATTATTCTCTAATCCTTTACTTTTCTAAGAAATTAGAGTGGTTTTCAGTAAAACCTTTCCATCAGAGAATTGCCTTTGTAGATATCTAGGCTTTGCAGATCTCTGCATATTATAGACTCATACAGTATCAAGCATTTCCAAAACGATAAAAGAACAATACCAAACCACATGTCTAGAATATATTCCTACTGCGTTTCAAACCAATTCTGTGTAGGAGATTATTAAGACCTTTCTGAAAATTCTGTATTATTCACTAAACTGAGCACACAGTGCCGCTGAAATTTATGTGGTTCATTCTTTTAATTTCTTCACAGAGCAAAATCAGCTGGGGTAAAGAATATCACTGTATTGTACTCAGAGAACAGATACAAATGAAATATGGAACAAATGTTATAATTAATTGCCAAGAAGACAGTGTCCAGTCCATTAATTTTAGAGTCATTAAAAACATCCTAATAGAGTGACTTCTAGATTACTCTGAGATCAAGTGATAAAGTGGTACATTTTGGGTTTGGTTTTGGATAGAAAAAGGAGCCCCATGGATGGAAAAATACCTCACTGTGGAAGACTTTGTAAAAATATAGAACAAATTTTAATACTGGAAATTTTTAAGTATAAGATAATAATTTAATTATTTGAAGGGGCTTTATCTTATAATGAAAAAATGTTAACATTGCATTCAGATTAATTTAGTGGCAGATTGTATACTAAAGGATTGACCTAATTAATTTTGAATTTACAGGGCTTATAATTTTGTGGGACAACATGTCTTTAGGCAGTTCTGAGGCCATGAATAACTGCCACATATTTTGGTGAAGACTCTGTATTACTGTGTCTTATTCATACACTGATGTACGTCATATAGATTCTTGGCATCTGAGATCTGGAAAACACTATTCCTTTTTGAGATTTAAAAAAAAAAAATCACAGACCTTTTGGATTCCTTGTTAGGTTTTGGCAAACTCAGAAAAACCTGTGAAGTAGATTTGAAAATAATTATTTTCCAAATACATTGACTGAAAAGTAAGATAAGATTAAACTCTAAGCATTTCCTTGGAAGTAATCAATATTGTGTGACAAATTTTCAAGTTGCAAATCTTGGGGGACAGTTTTTTCCCCTTCAACTCAATTGTGCATGCTTTCTCCCTAGTATAAAGCAACAATTGATAGGCTTTTGAAAATTTTTTGAAGTACTCACAGCCTTAACTTCATCCTTATTCTATATCTACTATTAAATCTGAAAATCTCTTATAAGTAAGGAGAGATGCTTCTTAAGCTGTGCAGTAGTGCAACTTCCTTTTTCACAAAAGGATGATATGTGGGGTTTTTATTATTTCATTACTGCAGTCATTTTTGCTTTTATTCCCGTGGTACACATATAATTAAGCTTGATATAATAGCAGAGTTTTGTTCCTTATTAAAGTATTGGCGTCGAATGAGTTATACAGTTAGAAGAAAATTACAAATTAACAAATTCAGTTAAAAATGTTAATAATGTAAACCAGTAACTGCTGTGATTTTTTTAAAGGAGTGGTATGACAGAAGAGCAATAAATTTTGGTCCTCTAAAGAATAATCTGAAAAATATGCTAATGAGCATAATAATTTTCCTTTGTACTCAGTGAGCTTATGCTGAAATACTGTTCAGCCTCATAGGGATGAGGATAAGGTTGGTTTTACCTGGTGGAAATTGTGTAGAGACAACCCTCAGTTCCGAAGGAGAGTTTGAGATCTTGTACCTCTTGCAAAATAGACTGGAAAGACACACTTTATTATCTGAATGTGTACAACTGTATTGAGAAAAAAAATGAGCATGAGAAAAATGAAACTAAAAAATTTTAACTAAGGGAATGCTGGATCTCATATACATAATTGCTACATCTGACCAGCTGCAAATATGCCATGAAGCATTTTATTGCACCTAACATGCTAGTTCTGCCTGTGAAGTTTGTGCAGAAAGTCCTATTCCAGCAGGTTTGTCATGCAAGTGCACTTTTGTGTCAGTAATTTGCTAATGCTGTCACCTTGCAGAAAAAGCAACACTAATCTTAGGGGTAGCACGTCAACATTCCCCAAATTATCACAGTATTTGGAGCACCTGCATCTGATCTCTGCCTGATGCTAGCGCTAAACCCATGTCTCACAAAAATGATCTGCCTTTTTATTATCTTAGATTTGGTCTGAGAAAGGGAGAATTTCTCATTAGCAGGGTGACTCCAGTACAAGGCTTCTGGCTCCAACAGATCAAAATCTCCTAATTGACCAAAACGCAATTATAAGTCTTTAAAATGTCGGTCTTTTTTGAACCTTCCAAATGCATATATGCACCTTGTTTTGTAATATTTGTTGACACATGGGAGTGCCTACAGAGTGGTATTTTTACATTAGCTCCACCTGATCTCATGCATTTTTCCATCAACTGCAAAGCCTTTGTTCTCATCCACATCCTGGGTGCATACAGTCCTTGCACAGCTTTTAAAATCTAGCTCTTAAAGAACTTTAGTCAGTCCTCAAAACATTTAGAGACCTATAGATAATGGATTTTATAGTCCCTTTGATATAGAGGCAAAGAGCATAAGTCCATATCTAATATTTCTATTCTTTCGGCGGGTGTCGTGGTTTAAGAATGGTATTCCCCAATTTAGTGTTCCCACTGAACTACTCCAAACCATGTTCTGCTCCATCCCTCCTCCCCCTTCTCCTCCCCCTCCCCCTTCAGTGGGATGGACAGGATAATTGGAGGCACAAAAGGTAAAGATCACGGGTTGAGATAAGAACAATTTACTGGAAACAGAAATGAAATAATACAATGAACTGTAACTGCAACAATACTAATGACAGAGTGTACAAGAAAAAGGTGAACAATTCACAGGTGATGGCTCACCATGGAAACTCCAAAAAATACCAGACTGAAAATACCCAACCACTCCCTCCACCACCCTGTAAAGTAGCCAAATTGTAGAATAGCCTCTGGATCCTAGCCATGCCCCCTCCTACCTACTGCAAAAATTAGCCCTATCCTGGCCAGAACCAGGACACCCAGGGATGCCAGATGTTCTTCTTTGTTAGGCAGTAAGGAAAATTAGAACGGAAAGAAACATTAAAAAAACCCCTAAACTATCATCTTTTTCTAAAGTTTGCAACAGTGAGATACATGTTTTACTTGTGATATACAACTGATGACACACCTCGCTGACATGTAGCAGAAGTTTGGACTCCACTGTGATGTTATGGACTGAGTTGGGACCAGCACACTAGCACGCATGCTAGTAGCATGGAAGTAAGAAAACTGTGACTAGGTGGGAAACAACTTCCTGGATCAGGCAACACAAGTACTCATCACTTTCTGTAAATCTTAGAAAAGGTAACATTCAACCATGAATCTGGGGTTTTATAACAAAAGAAAAACCAGATAGATATATCAGACTAAGATCAGATTTCTGGCCCATTGTAGAACGCATGCTGGAAAATATCAAGACTAAAACACACAGCTTTATGAACTTGGGGCTTTTGTCTCAGATTTCATGAATACGCTTCTGTAACTTGGAAAAACTAGGAAAGTTGTCAGAAGCTATGTTTCATTTAATTTTTTTTGTCCTTTATATTTGTTACCAAAATTCATAAAATCCTGAAAAAATACAGAAGATTTTTTAGCAGATGAAGACTTAGCAGCAGATGTCTTGTGATATCTATGCATGCCTAAATAAGAACTGTGAGGTGCATTTCTATTAAGAAAAAATCCATGTCTTGTAAGGAATGATCTAATAATAGAAGGCAATTTAAAATAAAATAAAATAAAATAAAATAAAGGAGAAGAAAACCAGAAGTCTTTTTTAACCCTTCGTGTGAAGCTTCCACTAGTGTTATCTAAATAATTTTTTGGCTGGTGTGGTGGTGTGTATTTGAGTAAACTCTGTGCTACATGGAGGTTACTTTAATAGTTCACACCTTGAAAGGGTTGTTAAAATTAGCCTTGTAAATATAGCTATTTGATCTGGAATGGTAAAACATTGATTATTATTCTCATTTCCTACAAAGAGAGGGTTTCCATACACTCAGTTAGAACCAGGAAGAAACACAATTCATTTGGTATTCAGTGCTATCAGTGGAGCAAAACTGTTCACCAGGAACGAGGAGTAGGAATTGCTCATGGTGGTGATGCTATCACCAGAGGAGGAAGTTTTTATAAGTGCTGAGTTAATATCCCTTTGCAGTATTCAGTGTTGTGGTTTACTTGGAGGAAGATGAATTTGGGGGCTAGAAACCTGTGGACTGAAAACTGACATTTTTAGCCACAGATTGATATTAAAATAAATTGAGGTATATGTTATTTTATAAGCAACACAGAGTATAGAATCATAGAATCAACTGAATTGGAAGGGACCTCTGAGATCATCAAGTCCAACCCTTGATCCACTACCACCATGGTTACTAGACCATGGCACTAAGTGCCACATCCAGTCTCATTGTAAAAACTTCCAGGGAAAGTGAATCCACCACCTCCCTGGGCAGCCCATTCCAAAGTCTAATTACTCTATCTGCAAAAAATTTTTTTGTAATATCCAACTTCCCCTGGCACAGCTTAAGATCATGTCCTCTTGTCCTACTGCTGGTTGCCTGGGAGAAGAGACCAACCCCCACTTGGCTCTTCTCTGGACCTGCTCCAGCACCTCCATATCCTTCCTGAACTGAGGGGCCCAGAACTGGACACAGCACTCCAGGTGTGGCCTCACCAGCGCTGAGTAGAGGGGAAGAATCACTTCCCTGGTCCTGCTGGTCACACTGTTCCTGATCCAGGCCAGGATGCCATTGGCCTTCTTGGCCACCTCGGCACACTGCTGGCTCATGTTCAGCTTCCTGTCAATCCAAACTCCCAGGTCCCTTTCTGCCTGACTGCTCTCCAGCCACTCTGTGCCCAACCTGTAGCACTGCAGGGGGTTGTTGTGGCCAAAGTGGAGGACCCGGCACTTGGCCTTGTTGAACCTCATCCCATTGGAATCAACCCAACTCTCCAGCCTGTCCAGGTCCCTCTGCAGAGCCCTCCTGCTTTCCAGCTGATCAACACTCCCCCCAGCTAGTGTCATCTGCAAATTTGCTGATGGTGGACTCAATCCCCTCATCTAAATCATCAATAAAGATATTAAACAGAACTGGGCCCAACACTGATCCCTGGGGGACACCACTAGTGATTGGCCGCCAACTGGATGCAGCCCCGTTCACCACCACTCTCTGGGCCCGGCCCTCCAGCCAGTTCCTAACCCAGCACAGAGTGCCCCTGTTCAAGTCGTGGGCTGCCAGCTTTTTCAGGAGAATTCTGTGGGAGACAGTGTCAAAGGCTTTGCTGAAGTCCAGATAGACCACATCCACAGCCTTCCCCTCATCTACTAGGGGGCTCACCTGATCATAAAAGGACCTGCCCTTCCTAAACCTGCGCTGGCTGTGTCTGATCCCTTGTCCATCCTGTAGCTGTTGTGTGATTGCATTTAGGATGATCTACTCCATAACCTTGCCAGGCACTGAGGTCAGGTTGATGGGCCTATAGTTTCCCAGGTCCTCCTTCTGGCGCTTTTTGTGGATGGGCGTGACATTTGCCAACTTCCAATCACAGTCTTGATCTAACAAACTTTTCCTTTTCTGAACTACATGTGAAGTTCTACTGAAGAAACATCCTTCTGCAAATTTTACGGATGAGTTTACAAAAATTATGTTTACTTGCAATGATAACATATTTTTCAAATAATTTGACAGCTTAAAATGTAATGATATTGTCTAACATGGTTCTGAATGAGCTAACTCAAAAACATAAAAAATACTACATTAGGCTCTGTGTGAGGTTTTGTGGGGTTTTCTCCAGAAGTGCTCTTCTCTAGAAAAATATTTTGTTAAAAAATAGTGGGATAAATTCAAACAGTATATTCCCCTTTGGAACAAAGCTAATTCCTCTATCATTATCAGAAAGAACAATTTAGTTACTTTTATGGCTATCTACTCATTAGTGACAATAATCTCGAAATGTTCAATATTAAATAGTTATGTATTCATTGACATCCCCAGAGGTAAGGATTTAAAAATAAGTCAGAACATCCTGTGCAGAATGTATTTTTCTAAAAGCATTTCACTTACAGCGCCATAAAAGGTGATCGAAATTGCATTAAGGCTTTAACTCCCAACCCAATCAGACTCGTGAAAAAAGGCTTCTAATTGCTTAAAATACATTTTGAGTCTTCTCCTTTTTCATTTGTAGATATTGTTAATATATGAAATAGATAAATTTTATTATCTTTGTCTTCTGAAAAGAATTTCTAGACTACTGTTAACTAAAGCAAATTCCAGTCTTGCATCTTCATCAAGCAAAATAAGGGAACGAGACAATTTGGTGTAGTGGCATGTATTGGGTCTGGCTGAGATGGAGTTCATTTACCCATAGCAGCCCTCACAGTGCTGTGCTTTGCATTTGGAGCTAGAAGGGTGTTGATAACACACCAACGTTTTGGCTACTGCTGAGCACAGCATCAGCACTGTAACATTCCTTCCCTAGTCAAGGTCAAGATCCTGGGAGGGGACACAAGTAGGCCAGCTGACCCAAACTGACCAAAGGGATATTCCATACCATATGACATCAGCTCAGATATAAAAGCTAAGGAAAGGAGCAGGAAGAGGGTATTCTTGGTTTCCAATGTCTGCCTGCTGAGAAACCATTACGCGTCACTGAAGCCCTGATTCCCGGGACGTGATGAACATCACTGCTGATGGGAAGCAGACAACAAACCTTGTTATTTTTTGCTTCGATTTGTGCACTCAAGCTTTCCTTTTCGTTGCTTTAGTGAAATTCCTTATCCCAACCCGCGAGTCATTTTTCATCTTGTTCTCTCTCCCCTTTTCTGGCTGGGAAGGGGAGAGATAGAACGGTTTGTGGGCACTTGGTGTCCAGTCAAGATCAACCCATTGCATGGCTCAAAAACAAAGTTTGAAAAAATAACACTCCAGTCCTAATTCAGCAAAATCAAGTCACTTTCCTGTCTCAGTTTCCCACATTTCATGATTTTACTACTGCCACTATATACCTCATGCTATTCATTAATTCCAAAGTGCTTTGAAAATATGAGTAAAATATTATTAAATCAATTAACAAAATAATTAAACTGTCTAAATAGAATTACAAACAATAATTAGGAATTAAACAGGATCTGTCAACTGTGATGGTGAGAGCAAAACTAGGACAATGCAGAACCTATGTGAATATAGAAGAAATAAGCAACAGTGAAGACTTATGTAAGCTTCTATTCATTAAAATACACCTGAATGACTTCTAAATACATTTGTGTCTATTAAATGATCAGATCTAAGACTTTGAAAATTATTTTTCCTTATATTTATAAATGATTTTTTTTATTTAACTTCAACTCTACACTATCTAGCAGAAACTCCTTCCTGAAAGTATCAATGAAATACAAGCCTCCAGCAATTTCATCAGTGTCAATCATAGCTAGGTTGCAATATACAGGTAGTACCACCTCTGTAACATATCCTTAATCTGTGTTTCTTAAAATCAAATATTCACATATTTTTGTTTAAAAGAGGCAGATAAGTTTAAATAATGTAATTAGTTGGTCTTTGTTAAACTGTCTGATAGTGGTAGAATAGGTTTTGACTAGATGACACATCCAAGAAGTTGGTAACTTATAACACACTGTGGAAGTGAGGAGGTCTTCAGCTAGTGGGAAAAAGGTGTTTCTGATGCCTACCTTAGTTGCTGTTTATTTTCTTATTAAACTTGATATAACTGACTGAATTAAATTGATTGAATTCTAAGATATTTTTTAAGGTTTTTCAGGTGCATGAAGACAAACATTTTTAATTTTCATTTGTCAGGAAAAGAAACAAAAACCAAAACCCAACAAACCAAAATTCCAGAACCAACACCCCCTTCCTGCTCCCCTGAAAAAAAAAATCCCCAAAGTTTTAAGGCAAGTAAAACCAAAATTCTTTATTAAGCTTCTCTCTTGAAAGGCAACCCTGAAAAGCATAAGGACAAAATGCGTTAGAGCTTCAAGAAGCACAATGACATCAAGAAACAGAAAATGATCAAATGTACTGACTGAAAGCATAAAGAAGTCATAGTAACTCATGCCAGCTCTTGCACTGTATCATCCTGTCTAGAATGTGCACACTCTGTGAAATACAAAAGGATGGGCAGAAATAAAAGAATTCATTTTGTCTCATTTACTAGTTACCTCCTGGTTTTCTGGATACTGCTCAATAATAAGGGAATATTCTTCTCTCCTGCTGTTATGAGTTACATTATCTCAGATTGATTTCGCATGTTTCATAGAATTGTGCCTGAAGAAAGAACTATTAAATGAAATTCTGAACTGAATATTGATGTGGCATTAACGGCCTTTACAAATAAAGCTTAGGGGTTTAGCTGACAAAGTATGCTAGGTCAAGACACTGCAAACTAAGCCTTTTAGCATGTGTATGTTCAAGTCAAATTTATTAGTGGCTAATGAAAAAACTGCCTCAAAATCTTGTAGGGTTTTCTAGAGGGTAAAAATAAGTGTACAGAGTTTCTCAAAGCCAGAAAACTCTAGTTTAAATCCCATAAATGAACACTAGAAACAACCTCCCAGAGGGATCAAAAAATGTTTAAAAATAATACCAACAATAGCAATGCATTTTATGATCTTGAAGTACCAGAGGAGGCAAGTGTGGAATACATAACTTCAAACAAATCGGAAAAAAAAAAAAGGTTGGCCTGGGCAAGGACTTTTCTGCAATAATATCTGTACACTTTTATCCCTGTAGTTGTTGTAAACAACAAAGAAAGTCTAGCAAATGTTTGCAGAGGTTTACATGGTAAACACCTAAGTTTATTCACAACCTGTATCCATTGCAAAAATACTTGGGAAGTTGAAGTGTTGCATACTTGGAAACTCTAAAGTTAGGTTTCTTACACAACTGCAATTCATACCTTGTTGTACATAAGCATTATAATCTAGTTCTCACATAATGTTGACATCCCACTATTTTCTGCAAAGACATTTCTCACATCTATGTATGTCTATGATCCAGCATGTTAACTTAATGTTCGCCTGTTTCTTTTTTTTTCCCTCTTTGTTCTCTGAGTGTCTTGTAATGTAGCTATTTTATGCTGTTCAAAATCTGCTACTTCTGCATCAATGAATGGCTATGAAAAAAGAAGAATAATGAAAGAGAAAGGGCAAAACATGAGGCCTTCTTTTTCTCCGTGCCAAGCATATTGGATTAAATACGTAAAGTTGTTTCAGCCAACCTTTCTACCAGGAAAAGGGTAGTATTATACTACACACCAAAGCAAAGGAAATATAAAATGAAATATGGACTTAAAATATCATTTTAATTGCAAGGAACATGTGAGACAGCATTTTATATCATTTTATATAGTCAGAAACGTGACAGCTTTGTTTTTTTTTTTAGGTTCAATCCTATATAGTCAATGCGATGTGGATCTTACTGCCCAAAGCCCATCCAGATCCTCTAAGAAAGTGACTGAATTATTTTGTGCATCTTCCTAATTAATATTGTTAATCATTAGCTAAATTAAAGTTAACCAAAGCATATACATCTAAGCTGCAACTTCACACTAAATTTCAATGTCACAAGGCAAAATTTTCCTCTTTGGGTGGTTCAGTCATTGTGAGCTCTTACACAAAGTCCATGCTGGAATAACTCACATGTCAGTTTGTAACATAATTATCATAATGACTAGAAGATAGATGGGATTCCAGTAGGGATTATTAAACTAAATATTCATTAGACAAATTGCAGTATGGTTAACTAAGAAAGTTTGGGGTCTGGATCAGTTAAAATAGAATTAGAATTTGTTTATTTTTTAATATACAGTTTCCTGATTATAGCGGAACTTGCAATATCTAAAATATTGCTTATGCAGTACGGTGCTAACGGTGTCAAAAGGAGGGTTGAATGGTAAAGATTCTGTTCTGAATTTATCAGACGTGTCAAAGCAAACTTTATATACTTTATACACTAATGTTATTTTGGTTTTGTCTTTAGTATTTTTGTAAGGTGATTGGTCCTTCTACTCTTTGTTTTCAATGTATACATTGCATATACAAAATACACATCAGTATAATCTGTAACCTTTCTCTTCTTTGAGTTGTGACAGCTCAGTTGGTTAGATCATGGTGCTAATAATACCAAGATTGTGGGTTTGATCCCCTTACAGGCCATTAACTTCAGAGCTGGACTCAGTGATCCTTGTGAGTCCCTCCCAACTTAGAGTATTCTGTGATTTTGTGATGTGTCAGATTGCAAAGTTATTTTACTGGACCTGTAGTTTGCAGGCCAATGTGTATTCGTATACTCAAATGTTAATAAAATGAATAAACAAAAGCAGAAATCCTATTTTAAAGAGATTTCCCATAAAATTATAGTTTTTAGTGATCCACTTGTGATGATTTGAGCAACATATTAACATCAGGGAGTTTGCTAATAAGTATTTTCAATAAGCTTTGTACTCTTCATGCATACTAAACCAGGAGACCAGTTCATTATCTTGATAGATTAATTCAAAATAGATTTCTAACTCCAACATCAGATAATTAAAGATAGCTTTGACTATCATTTACCAACAGTAACACTTTTTACAGATTCCTGACTATTCATCTTTTTCTGTACATTTTTTATAAAACCTTCATACAATGAATGAAAATGTTTCAGATATGCTCTTGATAAAAGAAAATATTGTTCAGTTTTTAAGACAAATGAGTATGCATTGCTCTGTATTAATCAGAGGAGTAATATACCTCTAAGAAAGTAAGAACTGAATTTTACTAGAAAATATAAAGTATGATTGTTCAATTCATCATTCAGTGGTAATACTAGACACTCCATTTCACAGAATTGTATCCAGAGATCTCATGAAGTGTTCACAACTACTGAGCAAACACTGCCACTAATAACTGATTTAAAGAGTTGCAGTGTTGAACAGAACAGGACCCTTGCACACAGAACAGGAACCATGAACTTTAATCTGCTTGTTATCAGAGGAACATATTGTATGTTAGTCCAATGATTAATATCTACTTGAAGCTAGAAATAGCCAATATTTTAAAAGCATATGAACTCTGTGCAGCAATCAAGAACCACTGGGTCTATTACAACCATAGGTATGTTACATGAATATTGGCTTCTAGTTACAACTAATAGCAAAGGATCTTAAGCAGAGACTGGAATTATTCAGAATAAAGGTGACAACAGGTGTGATGGTAAATAAGAAGTGGAATAATAGTAAGTAGGATATCAGGACTTAACATATATGAAAACCATCATCTGAAATTTGAAACAAGGAAAATAGGTTCATAGAAAGAAAGTTGAACTTATACACATGGTTACCTGTCTCACTAACCACAGACTAAATTAATTACAGGTGAACTCACCTTCACAAAATCCAGAAAATATCAAGGACCATTTTGTTTGTGAGCAGATTTAAATTTAAAGATTCAAAATCAAGTTATATTTTAACCTTCTGAATAGTACATGAATCCAAATATGCTCCATGCTACTTCAGGCTATTTCTGATTTCAAAATTTTTCATTTGTGTTGCTGTATTCTAGTAAATCAGTTTAAGATTAGAGTGAACATTAAGAGAAACTGTTTCAGGAAGTTCCACTGGCTTCGGGTATAGGTTGGGAAGAGAAAATCTGAAACCTTTTTTATCCCAATTCTGTCCATTTAATAAAAACATCTTAACAACCTTAATGTACTTTATTTTTCAAAGTCCCACTGTTTCCCAAATGCAATTTGTCTTTTTCATCTCTCTGAATGCTTAAATACTTGTTTATAGCATTATTTTTCTGCCTACTATTAATATCATACACATATTTTTTTCTGCATCTGAAACTTTTAATAACTGAACATGAGTTCTCTTTCTTTGTGACAATTTACCATTTCTGTTCAAGCTAATGCTGTCAAAAAAAACCCCCAACAAAACAAAAAGCAAACAAAACCCACAAACAAAACAAACAAACAAACAAATCACCCCCCCAAACAACAACAAAAGAACAAGTGCATTAAATTTCCATGTTATCTCTTTCTACTGAGTCTGCAGTTTCAGTTTGAAAACCAATTCCTCTTTACAGAATTAGGTAAAAGTGCCTGCAATTTTAATTTTTTTTTTTTTTGCTATTTAAATCAACTCTATGGTGCCAAACATGAATTCTGCAGAAAGTTTTGATATTACTATGTGTACATTGTCTCTCTTGTCTTCTTTCCAGTTTTGGAGAGGCTTATCAGAGAACCTGGTGTTCCAATGGGGAAGTTTTGAAGTTTGGAGTTTTAATCCAGAGCAGTACATCCATGGCAAAATGATGGCAGAAGGTTGGAAACAGACTACAGCATTGCTACAGTTCCTGGAGGTCACAGGCACCCACAAATCAACTATTTGGTTGATTAACTCGGAAATCAGTTTTCCAGCATCGCAGACCCCCAGGAACCTTGTCTCTTAGTCCTCAAATTTCTCATACTGCATGAGTTCACAGTTGGTTAATGCCAAGTTTCCAAAATGCTCCAGAAGTTTTGGAATCATGCATGTGTGTCAAAGTGAATAATCAATTTTCAAGTAGAACTTCAGTATTTTTCCAAAGGAAATGCCACATTATATATTTAACTAAAACAATTCTTTTATGCATGAGGGAATTTCCAACTTATCAAATATTTGCTCTAATACCAGGTATTTCTATTTGAAGTACCTTCCTAGCACATCTATCTACAGAAAATATGCAGTTGGTTGACAGGTTTTATACATATATATAATTATTTTTTTCAATCTGATTTCTATGTATTACAGGGTATCTATGCTTTTGATTTTATTTCTTAAGTATATGGAGTTGAATTGAATGCAGATATGTACCTTTGGATTAGCGTCTAGAGCTGCTCTAAAGCCAAAGGACTCCAAGGTGTGATTCCTCTCATGCTGAAGAAGACTTCCACACCCGACGAGATGACTCATACCCTCAAAAGGCCTTTCAGCTCCAATGACTATATAGGCAACTAGCTCAGAAGTAGACAGCCAAAGCTTGGGAAGTGCATTCCAGCCTTTACATGCCATACACTGTTTCTAGAGTTCTGCAGCATGGACTGTGCAATACTGTAGGAATTATCTTATCAAAATTTGTGAACCTAAGAAAGAAGAAAACTTTTATAGAGAGCCATTCACTTAAAATTCCTTCTATAAACAAAGTTCCCTTTTCTTGCATTGAAACTGCTCATATCTTAGAAGACTCCAGGGAAAAGCCTTATATTTAAATTTAGTTATGTTTATGCTTTACGTGTTAGATACTTCCAATTATTATATAAAATGTATCAAATCTCAACAGAATGACTGGTGATAAGTGTTGCATATTTATAAATATTATGTATTCCCAGAACCATGTTTTCAGTTATTAGAATCATAAATTCTCATTGCTGAAGAACTCAGTAGGTCAATTAGTCCACATCCCCAGCCTAAATACATGAAAAAAAAAAAGGTGACAGAACTTTGTCTATTTTGTTCTTAAATGCCAGCAACAATAGATCATACAGAGTCTCCAGTCAGCTCTTCCCGGTGTTTTCCTCTCCCTTGGCTTCAAAAGCTTTTCCCCCAAGATCTAATTTGTATCCTCTTTGCAATGTCTTTGCAATGTAGTCTAGTTCCTGGGCTAATGATGGATGTATCTCCATTATAAGCAGGGAAACGGGTTCCTCAGTTCCTTTCAGCAGCCAGTCATGCTCTCAGTCTTCTGATCTAGGAAACCTCAATTCCTTCCATCTTTCTTCACAGGTCTTGTTTTCAGTCATCTGCTCATTCTAATTGCTCCCCTCTGGGTCCTCTCCAGTCAGTCCACAAGTTTTCTTGTAGTCTTTTGAGTTGAACCCTTGCCAATAATAGAGAGAGTTTGTGAACTGTGATAAGTTTCCAGTTCCTTGTGAGAGAGCAATGTCCAGGCTTGTACAGTGTTTGTATGCCCTTACTGTGTTTGTATTTTAGTTATTTCAACACAAATGTTGTGCTTTCCAACTCGTCCTTGCTTAATAGCATTTTCATGGACAAATGTCAGGTTTATCAATATGATTTTGAATGCTACTCCTTTCCTCAAATGTACTTAAATCTCTCAATATTATATATTAACTAGCCTTTTCACTTTTCAGTCATCCATGGAATTAATTAAAATATGTTAGTATTGGACCCAGAACAAACTACAGCATAACATCACTTCATATTTCTTTCCAATATGACCATGAACTACTGAAATTTCTCTCTGGATATGGCTTTCCTTTTTGCAGAATACCTTATGGGTAGGTCAGAACAAAAGTGGTTTCAACAACATTAAACTTATGACATTCTCTGCAGTTGCTAAGGAATCACAGTATATTTGCAAAAATCAGCAGGAAAACTATACCCAGAATGAAAAAAATACCAATATCACCATCAAGAAGGAAAGATATATTAATGGGTTCATGTATATATAAGATATATTAATGTCTTGTAAAGTGTTTATCTGAATGTCTTGTCTCAGTGTAACAAATTTCATCTCACATGCTGTGAGAGTCCCATTAATTTAATGGAACTAGTGTCAGTAGTCAATTTTTTGTCAAAAAAAAAAGGAGATTCTTAAATTATCTTGGATTAAGCTGTAAGTCTCTACAGGTTAAAAGACTGAAAAATACATGGGGGCAGCTTAATGAGGAAGTTTTTCAGGATACTGTGCACTCAGCCCAGGTGATAAAAAAGTGTGTAATTAATACTGTATTGTAGTGCTGAGGTACACTAGGGGCAGAACCAAGGAGTTTGTAATTTCCTAACCTTTGAGGACTCAACCATGCAGTATTTATTTTCAGCCTTAACTCTGCCATACATTTTTGATAATAGATCCTTTTTTTTAAGAGATGTATGCCTTAAATGTAATAATGCTTTACAGATCCATCTCTCAGATTAAATTAAAGCATTTGTTTTAGGTTGGAAGCATATAGGCCTTTACTGCTGCCTTCTCTGGGCAAATTCAACTCCCAGTGAAATCAAAATTGCACTAATGCACATTGTAGAAAACTGCTATGGGATTGGGAATTCAGGGAAGCGTTAATTCTTCCAATACTTTTGTTCAGGAAAGAAAAAAAAAGCAGTGATGTTGATCTAAAAGTTATGTATCCTTGTGTAAACAAAAGATTCCTCTTATAAGTATTTTATTAGAGTTTTACTCCAAAGAAAAAGACACAGCACATGTGATATATTGTTGGCATTTCAGAGTGAAGTGATTCTATAGATACTGAAAAAATTGATTATTTATTGAAGTGTATATATTTTTCCATTGGGCAGATATGCATTTCCTTGAAAATATTTTTACCCAGTCTAAATTTAATCAATCAGATATACTATGTGTATTCCCTAACCAAAAAAATGAACTCCACTTCTTTAAATTCACAGCGTTTTGCAATATTCTTAAGCACCAGAAAATCAAAGAGGTTTTTGTATCATTCCTCCCCCTGTTGTCTATACCAGTTTTCCAATTCAAAGTAATAAAAGCATCGATCTTCTAATATCTTGACGGTGGAGTTCATCTAATTCTGCATTAGCACTAAACACAAACAAAAAATTTAGTATAAGCAGCCCCAAGAGACACTTCAACCAGATTTCTCCATTTCCCCAAGCTAAATCAGCTCCTGAAAACTCAATTTAAGGCACTGACACAGACACTGCAGTTAGAATGGTAAATCTACTCCCCATCAGTTTCTTAAATAAAGTTTTCAATCATTGATTTGGTCTACAGAGATAGAGCTCTGTTCTAGGTACTCCTTTCAAGCTATGCTTATTAAAGATCATTGCTCCTAGTGTTTCTTCTTAATCCTGGCTGGAAATTGGAGGGTCTTTGAGGGATACCCCATAGATATTCGTGTTTCAAGAAGAAAACCCATTCTGTAATTGGAAGTTGGGGATTTTTGTTCAGTTGGTTGGTTAGCTGGTTGGTTGGCTGGGGTTTTATTTGTTTCTTGAAGAACTGCAACAACCCTTCTAAGTCTTCAAGGAAAGACACTTTGACTCACAAAATTATTTAGGTTGAAAGGTCAACTTGTACAACTCTTTTCTCAAAGGAGGGCCAATTAAATGACATTGTTCAGGTGCTTTTTTGATCGAGCTTTTGATATCTCCAAGGATAAAATTTTTACCTCATCTCTGAGCAACTCTTCTAGTCTTTGGTTGTTCTCATGGTCTAAAATATATTAAAAAATAATCATAGTTTTCTGTGTCCCAACTCATCTTTGTTGTCTCCTGTCCTTCTGCTGTGCACCTCTGAAGGGTACCTGGATCTACCTTCCCTAGGACCTCCCTCTAGGTAGTTATGGGCAGTAGTAGCATCCTCTAAAGCCTTTTGCTATTAATGCTGAACTGGTCCCACTTTCTCCACTTCAAACCTCCTGCGCTCTAGTCTGTAATTAGTTTAAAAGCCTTTGCTGGACTGGCTACACTCTGTGTGTGTTTCTTTCCTACTGGGAATCCCAGAACTGGACACAGCCCTCCAGGTGTGCTCTCACCAGCGCTGAGCAGAAACAAAGGTTCTGCTCAGTTCCTCAGCCTGCTGGTGACACTCCCTCTAACACAGCCCAGAAGGTTGTTACCCACCAGGACCCCCAGGTCCCTTCCTGCAGAGCTGCTTCTCTGCCAGTCAGTGCTCAGCCACAGGGAGAGCTCCATTCTCATTGAAAAGACCACGGAGGTCCTGTCTGAGCGCAGAACCAGAGACCACTCATATTCAAACCGTCTTGGGACCATTCAATGTAAATTTCAACTGAAAGCCAATCTTCCCTTTTGTACAGCCCTGTGAGATGAAGCAAAGCATCCAAACATAAGCCTTCAGCAACAGTGGAGCTGATAGCTGACATGAGCTGTTAATGGACTGTCATTAAAACACAGGTGATCTAGGAATTAATTTTTAAGAATGCCTTCCAGGTAGCAGATCCTACTCTTCAATTAACAGGATTTTCTGTGTTGTCTTTTATAAAATATCTTTTATAAATTTATTAATACCCAAAGTAAAAAACAGTCTGATTAGATTCTAATAAAGTCTGTATTATTTCTCTTTATATAAATTTTAATTTGTCTCTTAAAAATAGAATAATGTTTCTACAAGACTACCCTGGAAAATACAATAACAAGTAGCATTTTTTTCATCATTAAATAACATAGTTTATCTGTTAACCACTATATCTTCCACAAAGTACCAGATGAAAATATTTGTATGTAAGAGAAAAGAGTATTACATCGTGGGAAACAAAAACTGGAAGGAAGAAATAGTGTGATACCTGGAAAATTACTTGTTACCACCTAAGAGAACCATCAGATCAAAATTTTGACACCACACACTGAATCTGCATATTTTTTCTATAACTTATGTATATTATACAGGCCGGTATCTATGTTGTACAAACTGGTGCTAAGAATAAGATTAGCAAAATAATAGATCTTTTTATTTAGTTGATTTCAGCATCTTAAATTAATTGTTCTTGCATTACATGTAAGAATACACATATTCTTATATATGCAGATAGTCCTATTATGCTTTAGCAGCATTACATGCTAAAAAACATGCAAAAACAGGGACACGCTATTCATTTGTGGATTAGTACCTTAACTGGTTTCAATGGCTACAGTTTCTTTTGTAATACATTTAACACATGTAATACATTTGCATTTACCCAAAGTTATGCACTGAATCTTTTTAAATGGCTTTGAATTGTTCTTAGGAGGCTGCAGTTTACTACAGTGGTGGGCACTGTCACATCGTAGCAACAGCTCAAAAGAGGAAAGGACACCCACTTGAAAAGTTTGCTAATGTCAGCTTGTTGGAGATTATAGTTTGTTTATTAACGTAGATGATGAAGTTTCTTTTTAGTCAGTTTCCATGAGACTTGTCAGAATAGAATTTTGTGAATAACTTATTTTTCATTTCTGGTTCATGGATTTAACCCATATCACCTACTCTGCATAGTAGGACTGCTAACATTTTCCCAGATTTCAAATTCAGCCTAAGCACCCTATTAAATGAAGTTTGGAAAAACTGTAACATTTTCCCATGAAAATTTCAAAATACGTTTTTTACAGTGTGGTTCATATTCTTGTTTTTTTTTTTCATTTTGAATACTAAAACTAGCTAAAAATGGATTTCCTGGGTAGTAGTGTCATTATTCAAAATTCTTTCTGAGGCACAATATAAAACAAAAAAAACGAATTATGGCTCTGGAACAGGAGAAACTGTGTACTTTCTTTCTTAAAAGTAATTAAAATAATTCTCAAATACAGGAAGCTGCCAACATACAAAGTATCCCATAATTTACCCAATATTCAAGATAAACCAGATCTTATTATTTCAATACTTAGATGACAGTAGTGGTTAATCACATTAGTTTTAATAAAACTAATCTGTGGCCCATGCTGAGTGATGTGGTATCACACCAGAAAAGGAGAGAGCAATTTCACCTACTGCTAAATTAATTACTTCATGTAAAGTGAAAAGAGGTTGATTTATCAAATCTGATATAGCATTTGGTATTCTAATAATAACCATCATCACCTACAAGGACATGAATGAACACTTTATGAACTAAAGTTTATCAGAGTCATATAACATGTTCCTGGAACAGATGTCTTTTTCATTTAAAAAATTAAATAGAATCTTTCAGGCAGGAACTGAAGGTGGTTTTTAACGTCTGTAGGGTAAGTATAGGTCAGGCAGAAGTAGGTCTTGCCACACATGAGCATCGAAAACTGTGACACAACTGTGCAACCTGATGGGTTGCAGATGTGCAATTCCTTACATTTGATAAAAGTCAGATCTAGATGTGAAATGTGTCAAACCAATTGTCAGCAATCATAAATATTCAGCAGTGTTGCAGGAGACCCTGCTACATGCAGGCTTTGTGCACATCGTGCTGAGCATGTATCTGTGAGTCTTCACTGATCTGACTTTTCTTTTATTGGCCCAAATTTTCAAGGTACATAAATGTTGTACAGTTTCAGATCTGAAGCTGCAGATAATGATGTATATCAGCCTGGTCAATAGCGGAATAAGTTGTAGTGAAAGAGTCTGAAGTAGCTGATGCAGTACCGTTATTACCCACAATTTCTTAAACAGGGCTCAAGGTCTACATGGAGGGGGCCCACAGTTCTCCTTCTCTGCTTCCTGATAATCAGTCTGTGTCTGGTGTCCTGCTCAACGTCTTATCTAGGTCCCAAAACAAGCTTTTTGGAGTCCCTCAGGAATATTTATCAGTCTGTTTCAACTGGGTCCTTTCTATTGACTTCAGAGGAATTCAAAACATTTAAATCTGGATATTTTATTTTGTACTGAGAATGCCAGTGGATTGAGAGAATTAGCATTATAAACTGATGCATTATCTTATTGCAACCCACCCACAGAAATAAATCCTGTTGAAAATATTCACCTTGGGATAGATTTGAATCAAACTGACTAAGATGACTCCATATTTTTTTTTAGTAATTTTCAAACTTATCCAGGCTTCATTTTAATTATTCTGAGATCTTAAAGCATATAAAATCACTACTGATTAGAAATGTTTAGACTATAGAGCACAATGTACACAACATGTATTTCTCCTCAGCCTGGTATTTCAGGAAGCCCTTTTGCATTACAATGACCTCATTTTTCCTAACACTGCTTCTGGGATAACATCACCATTTTTGTGGTCTGAGAACTCTTTTCAAGTCTTCTTAAAGTTTTCTTCATATGCTGAAGGTGACAGGTAATTATTTTGATCTAAAAAAAAACCAACCAAACACAAAAAAACATAGAAAACAGAAAACATAAGTTTATCATTGTACACATGAATTTCATTTTACGGCCCCTAGCACTAAGAAATAACCAACACCAAGGGACACTGAACAAACTGCATCAACTGGAATTTCTTTCTGCACATATTCTATAAACTTTCTGATGTTTAAGTTCTACACCATACAATTCTGCATCCTTCATTACTAAATGTTGGACCATGCTAAAATTTTTCCTTGGACAGAGTTGGTCAAGCAAAGTATTCTTGAGGTGATTTGGTAACTTGATAAACCATTTATTCTAGAAAAGGGAAGAATTTTAAGGATAATAATTTCAAGCTGTGATTTTAATCAAGGTCTAGACCTTTCTGTTGCAGCCTACACAATGATGTTCCCAGATGACTGAAAACTCTGCATAATCTTTTGAATACTATCCAAATATAAGATGTCCTTGTGCTTAGAAGAGTTTTATTTAGAATTAAGAGGTTATGTGTATATTTGTGTCTGAAAATTCTAAGCACTATTGATCTGTGTATTTGCCTGGGTAAGCCAAGATGAGAGACACATCTCTTTTACTGTTTAGAAGTAAGAAAGGGAAAAAACAGTCCCAAGAGAATAATGAACTAAAACATCTTTAAAAGCATTATGCCTTAGTCATAAAAATCTGGTACTGGTATATTGTGAAACCACTTTAATCAAGCATTTTCAGTTCAAAATGAATAATCAGGGTTTGGAAACCAATCAGAATATTCCCTTCACTTCAGAAACAGATTCAAAACCACACTGAGTTTAATTTGATCATAAAATACTTTGCTAGGGTTTTTTTCATGGAACACAGCTTTGGTGTGGTAATAGAGACCATGTGCCACCACCCCGTTTCCAGCTCTTGTGTCACCACCCTGTTTCCAGCTCTGGATCCATGCCCTAAATCAAGCCATTCAGTTCCACCTCGAAGCAGAAACTTTACTCTCTAAGATATCTGTAGGATTATCATCTTCTAGTTACAACAGTAAATATTTAAATTGTATTTTTGTACTTTCAGGTTTAATCCAAAATTTAGAATAGATTTGTCTCTTGCAGTGAAAAAAGCTAGGGGTTGTTGGTTTGTAAGATCTGGTAACCCTAAGAATAGTAGAACAATGTAGAACATCTGAGACTGGAAAACTCTCTGCTGTACACCCACATTAACTTGGCTTGGAGACAAGCTGTCTTTGTCAGAGAATGGCAATTTTTCAAAGCAAGGTATTACATTTAACTCAATTTCCTTAAACAAATTTTCTCAATTCCAGAATGATATCCTTGATTACTGCACAGTGAGAAATAAACAGGATTCCACAGTTAGCTACTACTCTTCAATGTGAATGCCTCTGCTCAGCTGCCTATTTCAGTGTATTTTTTCACTGCACAAGCTTACATCCTCCAGAAAGTAATTTTCCAAGAAACTGCAAAAATTCTAGTTCTCAGGATCTTCACTAAATATGTACCTTAGCTTAATTAAAATTTCTATGTGACTTGAACTTCTCAGTCCCCATGTCACTTGACATTAGGCTACTAGGAAGGGCTTAATTCTCTTGTTCAGCACAAGGAAAAAAATCAGTGGATCTTAGCCCAGAACATTCTTAGTCGAAAAATATTCAGTTTAAATATGACAAACATTCACAGGAGAGTAATATTCATGGGACAGTGACAATCATGTTAACCTTGCAATACAGACTGAAAGTTTCTACTTTCTTTTTATATTTTAGTTGAAGAAATTAATAGATAAAAAAAATTTAAGAAAGATGTTAATAAAAAATGTTGGTGCCACTGAACTGATTAAAATAATATTCTGGAGCTTAGCAGGTATCTTTTTTTAATGAGTAGAAACAGAGAAGATTAAAATTGTTAGGTTTGTCAGTGTACATATTTAATTACTAGAAAAATATGGAGATATAAATTAAGATAATATTAATTGCAGCTCTAATAATTTCATTCTAATTATTTTATAGTATTTTATTAACATAACACTCTAGTTTCTTTTTAGAGTAGAAAATCAGGACTTCTGAGTCATCTCCTTCGTGCTGGTATCTATAATTCACTGAATTGTTTGGAAGTGCATTAGTAAATTGGAAATCACCTAAGATACATTTGGAGCTTTTTTAACAGAATACTGAAAAAGGCTATCGGTGAGACAAATTTTGCTCATTTTCATTGACAAACTTCAGAAGTAAATCTGTTGGGTAGATTAAGACTGGTTAAATCTTATCTGATTAATGGCATATGTAAATTAAATTCTGTATCCAATTTTAAATTATACTGGTGCAAAATTATTTTACAAGAGAAAATTAAAGAATGTGATT
Organism: Manacus candei; assembly: GCF_025592945.1. NCBI lineage: Eukaryota > Metazoa > Chordata > Aves > Passeriformes > Pipridae > Manacus > Manacus candei. The sequence goes on along the minus strand of NW_026138082.1, from coordinate 7,182,399 downwards.
CTAGGTTACTGAAAAAAATTCAAATGAAAGAGAAAGCATTACACACATACAAAAATTGGGGAGGCTAAAAAATCAATTCAGTTGCAACAGAAAAGAAAAAAGGAAAAAAAAAACCCCACAGTTGACAATCTCTGTTTTGGCTCTTCAACAAGGACAGATTTTTTCTTTAGACAGGAACAGGTCTGCTTGCATGAGAAAATGGTACTGCCTGGTGGGAGTTAGTTTTAGTGGAATAAGTGAGATAACAGAAGAAAAAAATGCCTGTAGAGGCCTCTGTGCATCCGAGGCATCCAGAACTACAAATGCTTTCAGACTCAGATCTTTTATCACTGAAACCTTATGTGATCATTCAGTCTCCAAGCAGCCTGTTCTTGCTAGTTTGAGTTTGATAAATGAAACAAGTGGTTACATGGTTGTATTTGACAAAAGTTGTAAAAAAGCTTGGCAGGTTTGCAGAGATTACAGCAATTCCAATTAGAAAAATGGAAGAAATATTTCCCGTGACACAGCAAGCCACAACCATTGAAGTCAGTACAATTTAACTTCCCTGAGTCTGTGAGATCTCCTGGACTTTTAAGGAGAATCACTCTGAACCACTGCTAACTCTTTTTTCTCACAGCACTGTCTGGAATCAGCTTCTCTAAGGTGCAACCAACAAAACTCATTGAAACAGTAATATAGTGTAATTACTGCATAGACATAGTATACTTACTAATATGTACTAATGCTAATACGATGCACACAGAGCTATTTTCCTTTTAAGCACTGCTGTACTCCTGATACTTCTTATTACAGAGAAGCTTGTATTCTTTTTCTGGAATCTCTTACAAAGCTTTTTGCTGCCATGCTCTGTCCTCAGCTGTCCTCAGCCAGAAAATTTTATGTACTGTGCAGTTAACCTCACCAAAAGTTATCTACTGTGTTAAACACAGGCACAAAACCATCAGAGTTCAACATTTTTTAACAAACTAAACTGAAATAAAATTACAGACTTAATTTGAAGATGTCTCAGATCCTAATCTCTGAGATCTGTGTCTCCGAGACCTCCAAAGTCCAGGCTTTGCCTTATCTGGCAGTACTGACCACTACAAATACCAGCACATCTTCAGAATGTCAGCAAAGATGTCCTATTAAATATTTTCCTCTGTTTTTTTCCTCTTTGATAAATAGCAAAATCTACTTTAATGCACCAATTTTCATTAACAAGCTTTACAAATACCAGCAGAACTTACAAAAGAAGAACAGTGATTGGCAATAAAGCCCATACAGATGTATTTCTGTGCCCACGAAGGAAGCAGCTGTTTGTTGAATTTAGGATAATGAAATCTTCCTTGACATACAGACTGTGAACAACAACATATTGGCTTACGCAATGTGTATCAACAATTCTTGTTAGTTTTCATAGCTTCAAGGCTTATCAGACCATTTTTCTGCATTTCTCTGAACAAAGTTTGAGCCACAGATGTTGGAAAGAAAACAGACGACAAATACACTGGAGAGTATAGTAAATCTGCAGACTCTGGTGTAGACTTTGTCTGTGTCCACTAAAACTGTATTCAAACAGGGAACAAAGTAAATAGCAAGCAGAGTTTGTCCAAAAATAGCTCTAAATGCTGTCAGTATAAGAGATGTTAATGATAGATACATCATCCCTTTGTTGGCTTCACAATTCTACAAGGGGATTCAAGTCTTTAACAGCTTTCTCACTAAGAGAAACATTTTCGTAAGCTAGGTGATCTTCAATACTGAGTAACAGGAACTGCTCTGCTAATATGGTTACATGTAGGGAAACATGGCTTGAAGGTTATAGACAAGTTCAAAGTGCATAACAATTTATACCTGAGAAGATTTAACTGTGCAGTAGCTGATTTTGTAATTAATAGGCTCCTTCTATATTTATTCTCGTCACACATATTTGGGGGATAGGAATTTACAGGGTCTAACTTACACGTTGACTTGTCAAAATGTTATTTCATTATCATTCTTAATCCATCCAAGTTGGACCTGAGCCATGGATGATGTCTAATCTTACTGGAACTAGATTTCATATCTACTTATTGTTTTGTTTTCTGATGTTGACCTTTTTTTGTTAACTGGTTCAATGTGTGATAACTGCTCCTTGAAAGCCTTCTCAACTGCATTATTTAAAGTTCTTTAAGATTTGAAGTTGGGGCTTTCAGTAGGATTTATTTTATTATTATTATAAAGAGTTAAGGAATATAGTATTTCTGTGCCAGATATTAAGTCTATTTTATGACCAAGGGAAACTGCACAGCATTTTACTGATTATTCAGAGTAAGAAATAGAATATAGATCTGATAAATATCTGTAATTTTTTCACTAATAAGCATTCAAAGACTATTTCTGAACAAAACAACATTATTTAGTCCTAATCACAACATTCAACTTAACTGCCAAAAGATGATTGGAGAGAAAAGGAATTTTGTAAATATTACAAATTATTTCAGAAAATCACCTGGGGATAAATTGAGGGATGGAAGAAAGTTAGATTTTGTGAAGTTTTATTTACATATGTAATTATTTGAATATGTGTTTATATTTCCCAGTGTAATTTGGAAATTTACATGTGCTTTTGACTTATAAAGTTTTGGATTACTGTACCCTTTGTAAGCAAAAATAATTGCCTCTAGAGTAATGATCTTCTACCCACAGAGCCCAGTTTTGAATTTTTATGTTTAGCTCCTCCTGATCCATTTTCTCTGCATCTGGCAGATGCATAACAAACACTCAGTTCCTGCAAGACAGTTTATCCCATTCTTTTTCAAGGAATACATTTTTCATCCCTTCTCTGCGCTTCCTAAAGTATTTTTAGTCCATCATGATTCTTCTGAAGGTATTGCAAGTGGTAAAATAGAGACAGATAATGAGTTCTATTCATTTGTGCTACATCTCTGATAAGAGACTAGAGGTTAAGAATTTTCCATGGTAACTAGAACGGTTGAAAGTTCTTTTGACAATAACATGATGGATTCCAATTTTAGTTATTTAGAAATAAATATGGTACTTTAAGAAAAGTTACTCCAAAGATACCCATTATTTAACTTCTTACTCCAGGTAAGAAGACTAGTGTTCTACTTGAGGGGTCCTGACTCTAGAAAAAAAACAATTTTCGGGCTTGGGTGTAAGGTAAAAGTATTGATTTCCAAGAAACACATGGCAGACATTTCCAGTGTCTACAGCTTTGGTAGGTGGGGTTCCAGAGAAAGGAGAGGTTTGTTGGGGATGAAGACTTACAGTCATACATAAATATATATATTTGGGAAAAATTTGTGTAGTTTAATAATTCACTGTTGCTTTGATTACCTTCCAATGCTTGAAGTTAATTACCTGACTAAATTCATACGAGCATTTTACATTTTCTTATACAGTTTATTATTTGCTGGATTGGCCTGTTGTGAGAATGGAGGGTAATTATTCATCACGAGAATATTTAAGGTCCCTTCTGCCATCTGCTAGCTGTACATGCTTATGCAGCACAGTAATCGATCTTTTTTTTAATGTACAAAATTTCTGTACTTTTGGTGAAGAACTGCAACTTAGAGAAAAAACATTCAGCTCCATTTCAGTGTCTAGGGTAATCACAGATCAAGTGACGTGTGACATTTTCCAAAACCTCTCTGGGTGGAGTTGCCTTTTTATGAGTTAGTGCAAAAATGGAAAATAAGTGGGACTGAAAAAATTACTATTTTGAAGAGAGGGAAAGTGGATATAGTGTATCTGCTACAGAAAGGCATTCTATTCCTTTTGGCACAGTAAACTTAATTAAATAGTTACATTTTAAAATCTTTATGAGAATCTTAATTATTAATGACATGAACAGGCTGAAAAAATGTAGGTTAGGTGTGGGGAGAGTTTGGCTCTGCAAAAACATTACTTAAAAGCAATTTTTTTTTGCATGACTGAGCACATGTGCACACAGACTAGATAGTCACACTTTACAATGAGGTTACAGTTGTAAATTATTCATAAAGTGTTGGTAAACACTGTAGGCTATTACAGAATCCACAGAGTCCATAGTTTTGTTATAACTATGTGTAACACCCTCAAGTAATGTGCCACCACGTATAATTTATGAAAGTAATATTAGTAGTATTGTTTATGATGTATATTAATAATTTATTAATCCTTTATGAACTATTTATAAATGCAATCTTAATGGAAAGCATGGCTGACTAGTTACTCCATCACTTTAGCTGTAAGGGAGTTAAAGGTTGCATGCCTCCGCCCCTGCTTTTTAACAAGCCAAGCAATCTTTAGACAAGGCAACTCTCCCTATTTCCTTACATGCTCCTAGGAAATTAGAAATCTGAGAGAAGCATTACAAAGAGGTTTTACCTGTAAGAAAATGCACAGAATCCTTTTTTACATCTTCTCCAATATTTCAGTAGAGCTACCACAGGTCCATTAGACAAAACTCCTTCCAGTTGTTCCATGCATATCAAAGTCTATGAAATTTTGATACCTTAGGATTCTTGTACAGTTTGGAACATCAGACCAACAAAACATAGGCCATATTTCTAGGAACTGAGCACAGGAGGGTTGCTATATAGGTGTGCATATCCATCAATCCTTATGGTATCTACCAGAAAATGGGTGATGTAACAGAAATTACTGCTATAGTCTAGGATACCATAACGTCTAGGAAGAGATCCTGGTTTGCAGGATTATTTTTCTGCTCCAGAGAATTTCTGCCTGCCAAGGTACTGCTACTTCTGCTTGCAGCAGGCAAGCTCCACTAACCTTCATGTGACAGTGCAGTTTTATCACTGCTCTTTTCTTCTTTTTGCATGCTGAGAAATCTCTTGCTGAGGCATTTGAGATCGGAGTACCGTCCCCATGCATTAATTCTTCACTTATTCTTTTGCAGGAAACAGACCTCATTCTGACCTTTAATATCTCAATGCATCGTTCTTGGTGGATGGAGAATGGGCCAGGCTGCACCGTGACCTCAGTAACCCCAGCACCAGACTGGGCACCAGAGGATCATCGTTATATCACTGTCTCGGGGTGTTTTCTTGAATATCAGTACATAGAGGTGGCTCACAGTTCTCTTCAGATCTTCCTTGCAGTAAGTGTTTATAGATAACTTCACTTCCATCATCTTTTCTGGATTTCTTCTTTGTCATTACTGGAATAGCAGAGGATTGTGACGTTCATTCACAAACCCTGGCTCTAAGTCTTAGTTTAGTTATGAAATTCTGTTCTCTTTCAGCTAGTTTGAGATACCTGCATGCAAAAACCTCCAACATACATATTTATTATTCTTCTAAGAACTGCTGACATGATACACTTTGCTTTCCTGGCCTCGATTTTGACCACTGAGTGTCCCACAAGCCTCTGATAGCAGGTTACATTCAAATGACACTATAGTATATAACTCGTGACATAACAAGAAGTTACAGCTATTGTTGTGAAAGCCAAATTGAATATAAAAGAAAATCCAACAGTAAAAACAGATTCACTGATCAGTGTGCAGGACTCAAATCTCATCAATTTCTCTTTAACCATATTAATCCATAGGCATTGGAGTACAATGGAAAAAATTTTTCAAAAAAAATGTTGCATATGAATGAAAATCAAACCCAGAAATCTTAAATCTTTTTTAGGAGTATAAGAATCCACTGTTACACTGCAGAAAATTTCAAAGGGATGAAAACCACTTGTTTTCAGGGAACAATATATACTGTGGCCCACAGTTACTCAAAAAAGCCAGCAGCTTTTCCATCTGTCTATTCCCCAGTATTTGTTATCACTCAAATTTAACTCATGGAATTATAGCTTCATGGAATCATTTTGATTGGAAAAGACATTTAAGATCATCAAGTCCAACCCTCAACCCAGCACTGCCAAGCTCAACAGTAAACCCTGCACTTAGTGCCACATCTAAATATCTTTTAAATAACTCCAGGAAAGGTCACTGAACCATTAACCTGGGCAGCCTGTTCCAATGCTTGACAATCCTTTCGGCAAAGACATTTTTTTTAATATCCAGCCTAAACCTTCCCTGGTGCAAGCTTGATTCTGCCCTGACACAAGCCAGGATGCCATTGGCCTCCTTGACCACTTGGACACACTGCTGGCTTATGTTCAGCCAGCTGTTGACCAGGACCCCTAGGTCCCTTTCTACCTGGCTGCTCTCCAGCCACTCTGCTTGTAGCACTGCCTGGGGTTGTTGTGACCCAAGTGCAGGACTCAGCACTTGGCCTTATTGAATCTCATGCCATTGGCCTCAGCCCATCAATTCAGATTACTCTGTAGAGCCTTCCTACCTTCAAGCCATCAAAAGGAGATAACTAGGACAATTTTTCTGCCTTTTTTTTTTAAATTTAATGAATGATGAACAAGAAACTTAAGGAATATTTAGTTCAAGGTCAATTCTGTTCCTGATGCAACAAGGTTTTCAGTGTTTCTGTGTTTAAATAGAGCTGTGTTTCTAGACTCATTTTTTTCAAGTCAGTGTAATGGTTCAAAATAACAAACCATTGGTATTTTGCTAGCTGTAGACAACTACATCTGCATTATATTTCCATTTGTGTTAATCTAATCGTGTTAATCACTTACATGATTACCATAAGTAAAGAGCTACTTGTGTGGGTCAGTTTTCCAAATCTGGTGCTTGACTACTGTTTTCATCACTTTTGCATTCCCAGTTGTGGTCATGGGGTTCTTTTTCTAATAGAAATGCTAGTCTAAATTCACTATCATATGAAATGTTATGAGAAACAGAGGAATTACCTGGTACTACTCAGTGACATATAACACAAAGGAAGAAGAGCAGATACTGCTTGTTTTCCAGCAAATTAGCTGTAACAAACCCAAGCATTAGATCTGACCTATCTCCAGTTAGTAGAAAAAAATTAATCTTTCCCTTCAATTTTCTTTTATGGACACTTAAATAGAAATCGTACTTTACTTGTAAACCTAAATTTCAACCTATGAATTGGATACTTGTTTTCTATTTTTATTTCTGTATGTTCATGACAATGATCATGCTAACGCTGACCTTGGCTTTTTCATGGACTGGTGGCACTGCAGCATGTTTTTAAGGATGCTTTCTACTGCCTACAGACAAAAAGTTACAAAGTTATCCTGCTTCATTGAGGACCACTTATATCAGCCTTTGGAAACATTATACTGAGTTTATTTTGTACCACTTGGCTGTAAGCTCACAAGTAATGCAACTGCAGAAGGTTAGGCTTCATGTAGATGTGATAATTGCAGTGGACAGTGAAAAGAATATGACAGATAAGATAAAAACTATAAAGCCTTCATGGTTTGTACTTTCTAAAAAGCAAGTCTTAAGGTGGGCTGTGAAATATGTCAAGGATTCCAGACAGATATTCTCCTGATGAGGTGCAACAAATCTCATAGTCTCCAAGAGAACTTCTCACCTCAGAGAAATGTGTCCCAGAAGCAAACAGCAAGAGACTGTGCATCATAAAAATACTGCTGCCAATTTTGTGTAAGTAAACATAGATTCTAGATTTTTAAGGGTGAAATTTTGGAGACTTTTCATTTCTCCTACTTCTTAAACAAAATAGCAATTAAGACAACCAGAAAGTTACATAATCCAAAAAGTCAGGGGAGTCCTCAGTGTGCATAGTGGTGGGGTTCATTTTGTAGTACCAACCTTAGCATAGTAGAGAGATAGATGTGATGATGCATAGATATTTTGCCAGCTTCACCTGAGGAGTGTATTTTGTTCAGGTTAAAAAAATAACTGGAAAAAATTGCTAGTTTAGCTCACACTGAAGTAATAGAAAATTCAGTTTGGTGGTCTCTATATATCAACCAGCAGAATGCTCATGGTTTAGAAAAACTTCAAAATAGGAAAAAATTATTTCCAAACTAATGTGTGGAATAAAATGCTCTGATAAATAAAGAGTTATCCCAGTTTGGGTATTTAGCATTTATGTGTATGCAAAGCAGGGCTAGAATAACCCACAGTGATAATAAGGACGGCAAAGCAGCCACAATCACTCCTTTGTCCCATGACACAGAGCACTTATTACATTGGGTGATGCTTGTGGAAGACTATAGCCTCTGTAGAGCCTAACAATATATCAATTCTTGTATCACATATGTAAGAAATGACCACATAATGCACATTTATATCTGTCTTGTAGCCGTTCCCATGTCAGCACATTACATCTTGCTCAGTTGATGTCAGATTTTTTTTTCATGTTTATGGAAATCTATTTTGAAAAGCTTCTACTGTTTCTTTACTCAGTTATTGTGGTAGTTGCCCCTCTGAAGTGAATCAGCACCAAAATCTCGGTGCAACACACCATGTTAAGTCAATTTTTAATGTGTCCTTCATATCCATACCTCTTGCTTGATTCTTTTCAGACTAAGCCACATTGCTATCACTTTATCTCTGTATATTACCATCTTCCAGCAAGTTAAAGAGAGAAAGGGATTCTGAATGCAAGGAAGAGGAATCTCTTTTGTTCTTAAGTACAGCTTTGCAGTGCTGTAAAATAAACAAACATATTTTGTGGGCGTGTCCTGCAGCACACAGATATATGGAACTGAATAGAACCGTCAAAGGCCAGATTTTCTCTGCTTTCTGTGAAACCCTGGGCTCTGGGAAAACATCTGGAGAGATCCAGAAGGGCCAGTGGTATCCTGGGGTGCATTGGGAAGAGTGTGGTCAGCAGGTCAGGGAGGTGATCCTCCCCCTCTCCTTGGGCCTAATGAGACTACATCTGGAGTACTGTATTTAGTTCTGGTCTCCACAGTTCAACAAAGAAAGGTGGTACAGAAGAGGGTCCAGTGGAGTGCCACAAAGATGTTTAGGGCTCTGGAACTTCTCTCTTATGAGGAGAGACTGAAGGAGCTGGGCCTGTTTAGTCTAGAGAAGAGAAGACTGAGAGGGGATCTCAGTAACACACATAAATATCTCAAGAGGGTAGTACCAGACTCTTTTCAGTGGTGCCCAGTGACCGAAGGAGGGGTAATGGCCATAAGCTAAAACAGAATAAGTTCCATCACAACATGAAGAAGAACTTCTTTATATTGAGGCTGGCAGAGCATTGGCTCTGACCAGGGAGATTATGGATTCTTCCTCTCTGGAGAAATTCAAAACTCACTTGGACACAACTCTGGATAACCTGCTCTAGATGACCCTGCCTTGGCAGGAGGGTTGGACTAGATGATCTCCAGAGGTTCCTTCCAACCATAAAAATTCTGGGATTCTGTGTTTCTATGGAACAATTCCCTCATTTCCTACCCTCTCCAATTCTTGGTGAATCATAGCTGAGTCTGCAAAGATGAGATCTTAGCTTCATCACACTTTGAGAGCAACAGTTATTTAATGCTTTGCTGATACATGCAGAAAAAAGGCATCATTTTGACCACAGCTAATTCAATTGTTTTATTGAACAAAACTAACTCTTAATGTAGCCTATGTTCACATACCGGGCAAAACTCTCCACTCAACTGTTCTCTCCCAGGGAAGTCTCATTTACAGAGCTACGACATCTTGAGCACCTGGCCTATTCCGTATACTCTGCAAGGACCACAGCTCTGCCTGTCCATGGTGCCTACAAATTACCAAAATGAACTGGTCTAGTGATGGTTTGACTTGTATACTTCAGACAATAAAACATACTTATGTGCTTAATAGTTATTGATTCTTGTTGCTTACATTAGAGAAGCTATTTCATTTTCAGGCCTAGTGGGTTATCAAGGATAGATATACTTAAATTACTGATCTCTGGAGAGAATTCTTCCAGGTAAAGAATGAGGTCAGTGATACTAATGGGGATTTGATTTGCAACTATTTGAGTTTCATTCTGTATAGTATTTACAGAGTGGAAGGTTGAATGGTAGTTCCCACCCATTCCTAAACAATAGGAGGTACAGCTGCCACTTCACCATGAAGAGGGCAGCACTTGGGAGGGACACAGTGCAGGTTATACACACCTGCTAACCTTGGCGTGTAATGTCAGGGCTTAAGATGGTCATTGACTCTGTGTATAAATAGTATTTGCATCCCAGCCTTTCAGTCATACAGCTGAAAAAGAGTCATAAGCTCGCAGTCCACGCTCCGCCCCCCCCACATCAATGTCTAATTATATCTACAGAGCCCATGTACAATTTTTTTTCAATTACACTTTTTATTGAACTCCTTTTTTTATAACAGAAGGGGGAAATCTTTTCAGTTCAGACCCTGAGCTGTGGTTAAGATCAGTGGGTTCTGCCTCCAGGTCTACCACAATGTCCTTTGGAAAATCATTTCTTCTCTTTGTGCCTCTTCCCAAGTGCTGCAGAGAGGAAAGCATGCCTAAATTTTTCATGTTCAGTTCATAAGACTCTATACCATTTGCATAGATAGAAATCTCTCGAATATCTTGAAAAAACCCTAAATGTCGATGACACCAAGTACAGTAAGGCCTTTGTGTGGTACAAGGAAATTATAGCAATTGCAATTGCATTTCATACAGAAATGGAGATCAGATTCTCTATATTTTCCTTCTGCCTGAGTTTTATTCTTTGATTATGCATGACCTGCCCAAAAGTCAACAAATTAAAATCCATTTGTAGATCAAAACTCTGAAAATATGCAAATAAAAGATCAGCCTTGGAGATAAGTGTGACAGAATTATATCTATTTGCCAACAAAGGATTAAGGGTATTTAGTATGCTTGTCTTTTACTTCTCACTTACACATTCACAAATCTATTGATTTTAGTAGAGCTAAGTGCCCGAGTTATGGGAATAAGACTAATGTGAAGGCCTCACCTTAGCCAATTTGGGCTTTAGTTATATAGACCTCAAAAAGATGAACTGTGTAATATTATTGCAGTAAAATAAGTGGAGGAAAAGCATTTCTTATGTACTTATCTGCATTATTGATGGTAATTTACATACCAAATAAATTAAACTATAAGTAAACTATTACACAAAAATATTGACCATTTTCATAGTGATCCTGTCCACTGACTTTTATGTGCTGTATATTAGTCTTAATTCCTTTTTGTTCCTTCCTGTATTTAAACTTGAGTATATGCTTCATGCAGTCATTAAAATTATTATTTCATGCTTTAAAATTTGTAATATGTAATTATCCATCCATAGTATTTACAGTAAATGCATAATGTTTGGGACTCTGCAAAGTCTGCATCATACATAATACTTTTCAAGCTCTGATGCTGTCAAATTGATTTAAACATCATGGAGCATAACTGTGTTACTAAGATGCAATAATACATCTATGAAGTTAGGATGCCAGCATCAGAATCTGCTCTGCTGCAGACTTACCACATGACCTTTGGCAGGGTACTTAATTCATGCCAATTATTGTCTGTACAATACAAAAAATGTTTCTTAAATATTTCAGAAAGATGCTGCCAGGATAATTCCATTAAACATTGTAGGTAATCAAATATTATGGAAAGGTGGTCTGTGTATGTATTTAAGCACTTAGAACAGTAGAATAGCATTAATGTGCCCTGCTTCTCTCAAGGATTAATCGTAATTAGAATAGGGTACTCTTAAAATCCTTAATGTGAGCATAGCACAGGTGACATTAAATAGTCTCATGCCCTTGTGGAGAGATAGGAATTGCGAGTAAGAGTGTACTCTCATAGGAATTTATTTACTGGACTGTCTATATGTGCTTTAGACCTCCATGCTCAAATATGTTTCTGACAGTCTACCACTTAAAGGTTCTCAATGCTGCTGAAGAAGTATGATTAAAAACAAAAACAAAAACAAAAACAAAAACAAAAACAAAACCAGCAGTACCTGTTGAAAAGAACCAATCTTCAAAGTACAAAACAAACCAGCCAGCCCATATGGACAAAAAAGGAGGAAAAGATAGGAAGATGGAGAGGGAATACTAGTTTGCAATTTCATTGCACCTCCTGTTACTGTGTGCAATTTTGTTCTCTGCAATACAAGACACTCAGCTATTAGCATTCAAAGGAGGGGAACAAAGATGGTGAAGGGCCTTGAGGGGAAGCCATATGACGAGTGGTTGAGGTCACTTGGTCTGTTCAGCCTGGAGAAGAGGAGACTGAGGGAGACCTCATTGCATGCAGTTTACAACTTCCTTGTGAAGGGGAGAGTGAGGGCAGACACTGATCTCTTCTCTGTGGTGCCGTGACAGTACCCAAGGGAATGGCTTGAAGTTGTGTCAGGGATGTTTAGGCTGGATATTAGAAAAAGGTTCTTCACCCAGAGGATGATTGGGCACTGAAACAGGCTCCACAGGGAAATGGTCACAGCACCAAGCCTGACATGATTCAAGAAGCATTTGGACAATGCTACCAGCTACATGGTATGACTCTTGGAGATGATACTTGTGGGTCCCTTCCAACTCAGCATATTCTGTGATTCTATTTGACCATTTTCAGCTTTTTTGTAGGCATGATAGAAAAGTAAAAAAAAAGGGCTATGATTCGGAATGAGTAAACTTTGTATTATATGGTGGAAAATTCTCCTTAAAGGCAGCAAAAGATGAAAGTGTGTAAAAGTTTGAAATTTATGAAGTAACTGAAAAGAAGATGGTAGCTCATCAACAGTGCGCTCTCATACTGACAGGAGGGGACAAGCCAGGTGGGACAAGCCACAGAGAGCCTTGCAAGAGAATGAAGTAGTTGAATTTCACTGGAAGAAACTAAGTAGAAATGGAAGGATAAAGCAAGATGTGGAAAATCATCTCAGTAGTACCTTTCCAGGTGGGTTCAGTCTAGACTGAGACACTGTCAGGAGCAAGGAGAGGATATGGCATGGGAAGAGAGGCAGGATGATCCTCTGAAGCTGAGACTCAAAGAGTGAGAAATCAGGTCATCAACAGGACAGCAAAGGTTAAAGAAACAGAAGGCTTGTAAAGTTTCTGCATTTAGGGCAGAAAGGGAAACGCCTTCTGAAAGGGGAAAGTACTTTTTTTTTGTGGTTTTAAATTTTTCTATTTTTATTTGGGAAGATATTGATAAGACCTGAGCAGAGAGAAAGGCTAGAAGTTCCTCTACAGACACCAGCAAATGACAGAGCAAGACTAAAAGAATCATGCAGCAGGTATATCAGCAGGACAGACTGCATGATAGGAGAAAAGGCAAAAGAGCAAAGGCAGGGGAGATGGGGGAGTCACAGGAATGCATGAAAAATAAAACTGCCTAACTAATGATGTCATTAGGAATGAGGCAAGCAGCAAAGTAGTGTTTCTGTGAGTCCCAAAGCATCTGTGAGTGGAAGCAAACAAAACACAAGTTGGCCCTGGCTTGTCCAAGTTGAAATGCTAAAACTAAATTGTCAAGTCCTTTTGTCACAGCTTCAAAGAAACAATCGAAGAACTTGTACTGTAGTAAAGGTCTTCACTGAGTTCAGATGGTTAATACTGATCTTTTAGGAAGAGTCACCTATTGATTACCCTTCAGGTTCTGCTAATAAACCAGCATATTCCATTCCTGTGCTCAAAATACATACAATGTACTATGCTGGGGAAAAAAAAATAAGATAAAGATCAGATATATTTGCTGCTAGTTCAGCAAAGCTCTTGCAAAACATCTGACCCTCAAATATAGCAGTAAACTTATTCTGAGTTCTTAATTTTCTGGTCTCCTCTAGCCATCATAAAGGTCTTCAGTTGTGCAGGAAGCACATCTTGCCCTCACTTAGATCTACCCATGCTAATTTTGTTTCCCCATCTCCCTTCTGACAGTAGCCTCTACCTCTTCTACACACATGCATGTCATACACATACCTTGCACATCAGCTACCTCCTCCTGTGCTTGTAGAGTGGTGAGGATATTTACATGCGAGAAAGGAGACGAGCTTTAATCAAGTTTTGACTCTTTGAACCTAGTGGAGAAAAATAGCATTATTTAATTAAGGCAAAGTTGTTTTCTAGGGCAACACACAGACTGAAAGAAACTTGGTTCTTAATGATATAGATTGGTACTTTAAAAAGACTGGTTTTTCACTGTGGGATTGGGCAAAATCAGCACAATGGGAAGAGGGTATGAATCATTGTAAAGTGTTAATTTAATAGCACTGTCGTGCCGTGTTAGCAGAGGCAACATCAGGTTCAGACATCTTTGACATTGGCTCAGAGCAGAGTATATTGCTGTTTCTCTGTTTGACAATAATGCTAGAGCGTATGTCGTTAGTGTTTTGAAGGATTGCTACAAGAGATTTTTTTATGCTTATACATCTCATCTGTTATTGCTTCTATCAAATTTTACCTGCATTTCTTCACTACTTCTTGTAAAAAATTGAATTGCACACATCAAAGCATAAACATTTTTTATAAAGCAGGGAGCTTTGTCAGTAGAATTGTACTCATTTATTTCCCTAAAATCTTCCCTCCTTAATGAGCTGTGTTTCTATAAAACTAAGGTATATGATAATTGTCTGAAAAATAGTTTACTTCAATTCAGAAGAGAGAATTTGGGTTTAAACAGTCTTTCCCAACAATGCACATGGAATTGTCTCTGAAAGGATTATTTCCCTGATACAATGAAAGAAAACAGCACCAGCATGAGCAGAGACGGGAAGAAGCCTCTCTCACAGACCTTCTTGCACTAGCAAAGACAAACAGTGAATGTGACTTTTTGGAGGTAGGTTGGAATTTTGATAACAAAGAGATGAACGTTAGATTCATTACTTTGAGGCCTGAGGGAAGTTTCCTGAGAATTCTTTTTCACCATCTCATAAGTATTCCTTCACACAGGGGACTCTGTTTCTGGTTGACCCTGTAGAGTAGATAGTATTATGATAAAGTAATAAGATTACAGTTTCCCAGGTTCGGTGCCTCATGGCGTCCTGGGGCTGTGTATGCCAGTGGTGCTGTGCTGACTGGTGGTGCTGGCTTGCTGACTTGCTTCCTTCCACAGTTGGCATTTAAATTATTCCTCTCTTCTGGTACTGGTATAGTCCTGTATTTATGATACTATCATGGCATGCATGTGAAGAGCTGCATGTGAACAGATTCTAGCTATACACAGGTTAGACTGCTTGGACTGGGGTCTGTTTACCTAGTCTTGGTGAACCTCTACAGGTCTCTTGTTTTGAAGAGATTCTGGATAAAGAGCCTAGTCCATTTGATTTTCTTTCTATATAAATGAATTTACATGGTAGGGAAAGCAAATTACGCTTGCTTTAGATGTAAGAATGATACTAAGAATAGCAATAACAATAAATATCACAAGCTTCTGTAATCATAAGTATTCTGATACAACATGTAGTTAGACAAAAAGACTGAAAACTCATTGGTTAAGTGCCAGGTTCACCAACCCCATTCCTGACCCAGTTCTGAAGGTACAATTAACATGAGTGTTGGTCCTTAGAAATTTAAAAAAACCCATCCAGATACAGATATGCTTCAGTGTCACCATGCACAGTATTCTTGCTGCTATTACGGTACTGCCTTGTTCTGCCATATACAAAAGTGACAGCCATTATTTTGCCATTTTGTATTACATCCCAAAAAGAACCTCCAGTTCTGGAATGAGGGAACTCAGTTCATGAGTTAGGGTAATTTTTTCCTGAATATAAGATAGGGAATGATAAAACATACAGCCATCTTCCTCAATTTGATATTGAGATAAACATATTTTCAAAAAAAAAGGGCAGAAAAAGCCAGGATACCACTGTTTTTCAAATTTGTGTTGAAACTTGCATTGTATATTTTATGTAGTATATTTCATGTTTCATTTTTGTGTGCTGTTAGCACAGCTTTCTGTGCAAAAGATAAATCGAGCACATAAAAGTATAGGTTTATCTATGAAAACATAGAATGACCTGGTTTGCCACTTTAGTCATAACTATTCTGGTCACAATACCATGGTGCTGAAAATCGTCACAATACCGTGGTCTGTTAAATTCACCAAAGACAAACAATGTCAGGAACTGTAACTGAACCTGCATTGAGGGTACTGGTCAATGATAGATTTCTGAAATTCTGTAATACAAGTTGAGTGTTTTTGGTAGAGCTAACTACCCCACTAAAAAAAAATAATTATGCCTAAGGAAAATAAAAATCTAGGAAGCATTTAGATTTGTGTGTAAAATAAACACACTTCAGAGTATGTAAAATGAAAACAATAATATTGCATTATGAATTCTGCATTTCCTCCCCCCCATTTTCTAGCATAGACAGTATAACAAACCTTTTGCCTTCCAGAAAAAAAAAAAGGTACCTCACTTTCTGTGGCAACTGTGTACCCTAGGACCCTTGGAATAAGTGTCTGAGGCATGTCAAGATAATGGGGTCAGAAAACTGCTTGTAATATTTTTGATAACTGAAGTTTCTCATGCAATCTCAGAAGTAGAGCTGACTGGGAATTTTGTGAAGGAACATGATTTTTTTAAAAATGCATCAGCCCTGAAATGTTTTGTCTTAACATAATGGTGTCATAAACTTCATTTAAAGTGTAGGCAAGTGATGTTTAATATAGTACCTGGTTTCCTGACAGATTTCTCAGACGGCTGTTTGTGCTCTAGGCTTTTATGGTACATTTATACTTGGATGGGACACCTCCTAAAAACTGCAACATGATTACTGATAATGTTTAACTTTTGCTACAGTCTCTGTCATACATTAAGCCCAGATCAGCTAGCACTGTCCCAGACACTGTTGGGGCAGCACAAACCAGGGAACATCTGTGGTAGCCAGTATGGATCTGCTCGTTTTGTTCTGACAGATAAAAAGAAGTTTATTTGTGTGAACACAAGCTGTGCCATAGCATTTGGCCTCTAGGACAGAAGACAGTCTATGGGTTGTTTTAGTTGCTACTATGTCTATTTACACTACTGTGCATCCCCAATGTCATGGCTATTGCGCAGTTAGAATCTGGGTTCCCTAGAGATTTAAGAACATGAACACTAACTAGATCTCCAGCTAGTTTTTGAGTCCAGTTGTGGACCTACACCTTGGAGTTCAGGAAAGAAACATGAACTGTAACCTAGTACTGTGGGAGGAAAATTCATCTTTTCTAGGAAAAATCTTAATTTTTTAGTGCTTACGTAGCATGCAAAACAATGTGTGCAATAAAGATGCTCTGTAGACATGTCCTAAGGATTCTTGGCTCTCTGACTTCTGCAGTGCTGCAATTTTAAGGAGCGTGGAGTCTGAGATAACTTTTTATCATAAATTTCTGAATTTTCCACCTGAAGCCGAGGGTTTAAGTGACAGGTAATATTCATTAGTGAGAAAGTCATTGTTCCATCCAACTGAAGAAAATTACTTTCCCTTGAAATCAGAGGTAATCTGTTCTTTGCACGTATTCTCAGTAGACATCAGCCAATTCTCACCACTTCTCTAACAGGTGTTATCTTCAGCACTGGTTGGACAGACAGGGAGAGAGCACATACATGCACCTCTGATGTGTTTGGGGGGCTTTCAAGATGGGACCCTGAGCAGCCCCATTTACCTAAACTGCAGCACTATTAAGACATCAGTTTTTCAGTACTCAACTGCTTGGAAATGACTGGCATAAAGTGATTCGTGCCTTCAAAACCATTGGAGCAGATATTTTTTCCCAGAAGGCAGCAGTCTCTTAAGCTCTGTCAACTTAACCTCCATTCTGGTCTGAACACAATAAAGGAAATAGCTATTTCTTAAAATAAACAATTCCATAATGAAATGTTGTGACTTTTCCTCTACTTTATTTTATTTCCGTCTGTCCATGTTTTCTGCAAACATATTGGACATGTGTGCATACTCACAACCTGAGGAAAAAAGGCATCTACAAAGCTACAGGAGCATTTGTCTGCTGGTAATGATTGTTGCCATAGATGGGAATTCAACATTACCACGACAGAATTTATTTTTCCTTATATGTTCACAATGATCAAGTAGTGACATCTGGAATCTGCCTCAGAGGTTCAAGTCAATAAAATATTAATAGCTGCCATTTCCAGCAAGGAAGTTGTAGCAAGAACACAGCAGAGGAATCTCTGACATTTTTGTTCCCATTGTTTTGCACCTAATTAGTTAACCACGTCTACTTCCACATACTCTTCTTCTAAAGATTAGAAAAAATAAATCTAGGACTAGGATGCAGTTCCCTGACTTCCATTTAGATAAACTGCAGTTTATTTTCTGTGAGTGCTCTGTTGGGAAGTGGCTACTGAAAAGGGACTGGATTCTCAGGTCCTCCTCCTCACTTCCACTGAAGCTGGGAGGAGCCAGACTGACTGCGCACATCTGATTCACAATGAAAACCAGACACAGAAATCAAGGCAAAAGCTAGGCAGTCTCATCTGAAGCACTCACCATTTTAAAAAGAGATTTTCAAGGCTTTCCTTAGTAATTCAATTCTAGTGAATTCAGTCATGAAAGCAGGGAGAGTTGGTGGAAGAGAAGGACTGTCGAGCCTTGCTTCAGACAACCCTATTCTTCCCATTCCTCTCATTCAGTGAGCAAGTATTCAGTCACATATACATAAGAAAAAAATAATGAGGTTTAATGAATCTCCAAAGATCAGCTACTTCATAAAAGCAAATGCCACACTTCTATCAGTAAAAGGCTTCCAAGTCCAACATCAGCAGCAGAGGGAATTTCTATTTTAAAGCAAATTGCACCCAATTTCAGTAAATTATCATAGAATGATTATTCAACTTTTATCCAGTCAATGTTATGTCTCCCTAGTGAACTGGTTTATTGTCAGTACGTCTGCTTCAAAACATGTCTTCCCTGGAAAGCACTCATTCATTCAACTTCTGCCACTGGAAGCAGGCAACAGTTTGAAGCTAGCAGCTGCCCTTGAACAAAACAGGTAGAGATGCAGAAAGGCTGCCGAATCCATAGCAATAAGCACATCATGGCATAATTACATTAAATCTCCAGAATGGTCTGTACACACAAAATGCCATATGTTTTGGACAGAGGAAGCATGTATTAGCAAAACCATAGTATAACATAAGCATTTCCATTGTAGTCCTGTTAGTATGAAATTGACTTTTTATCTTGAAAATTATCATTGACAGAACAGAAGATAATATTTGACTGGTCAGCTAGTTAGCCTGAGGGGGATATAATTAATATCCTGAAGGGCAAGAGTGGATGATAGAAAGGTTTGGAGGGATTTTCCAGTTGTAACTGCATAATCTAATAGCTGATGCATCCGTTTAACCTTTCTTTGATATGCTCTTCTTTCACCACTGCATGTAATAGCAGTTCTGTTTTCTAAATGTCTTCATTTGACTTTGAACAGGTTAATAGGATTTATTGCTTCTGCAGCCTGCCTACACAAAACAGAATGTCAATATGGACAATACCTTCTGGCCTGCCAGAGAATAATAGACTGTTTTCTCCATCCCTGCTTTTAGGCAGTGATTTAGTTTCCTGAAGATTTAGGTACAAAAGGGAGAAGCGGAGGGAGGTGGTTTTCCTGTGAGAGTCTACCAAGAGCTGGCACTGCTAAATAGCCGCTTGGCATTTGTATCACTTGGTGGTACTTGCCTCATTTTCAGATGGCAGCCTCCTGATTCTCCATTAGAGATGCCTGCAGAAATTTTGCTGTGGCTAGATAGCAATGGTACAAAATACATGACCCAGATACATTTCAAAGATTGCAGTGGACTCCTGCAAACATTTTCTTTTACAAACTGCATGAATTGATCTCATCTTCAAAAGAATTAACTTGATAAATCATTATTTTGTGCTCTGTCTGAACCTACATTTTAGGTTTCAGCGGCTTTGCATTTTGTAAAGATGGTTCTGGAATCACTGCGTATCGTAAGAAAAGGATTTTTCCCTAGGCTGTTATCTCTTTCTTGCCACAATTATTGCTTCTTGCTGCAATGATCAGAATATAACGATGCGGCAAATTTTACAGAAATGTGAGTTACATGAACTAAACAAATTGTCATTTTCTAAAATCCTTTCCAAATGTCATCTGCATGTTTATACCTTTATGAGTCGTGAAGCTCTGACTGAAAGAAGTTAGTGGCATTAAACTATATGTAAAACGTAGGTAAGCAATATGTGCTGCATTTCCAATTTCTTTTTGATCTTGGAAATAGTACTGCCATGAGAGGCTCACTATGATGAGCCTAAAAATTACCATAAGTAGTAGTTATTTAGTCCTATGATTTTTAAATATGGGGATGGACAAAGTCCCACCACAGTACATTGTATTCTCTGTCCTGAAATGCTCCTTTTGTGTAGCTGTTGGGCTTCCTTAAAATTTCTGATTCATTTTAATTAAAACAGTCTAGCAGAAGGTGAACAAGAAAAAGGAATGAGTTTTGTTTCATTGTTGTGTAAACAAAAAAAGAAACAAAACAAAAGAAAAAAGAAACAAAAACAAAATAAAAAAAAACCAAACCAAACCAAAACCAAAACAAAACCGTTAAAAACCCCAACAGATTTGTTTCCAAAGTCATATGAAGATATCATCCTTTTCTGCACTTACTGGGAATTGCTTTGCATGGTGTGATCCATCTCAACTCAGGTACTAACAAGAATTCATGAACTTGCAGAATAACAAAATTAATCCCACCTGTTTCCAGACGAGGGACAGCCACAGATGACAGCTGCCATCAGCAGACTGAGCAAGCACCCTGCACTTGAGCAGTGTTTCATCTGGGCAGTTTGATCTGAGAACAGTTCTGAACTTTGGACTGAACTTTGCAAAGGCGCCTTCCTCAGCTCTAACACTCTTAAGAGCAACAGGCTCCATTTGATCCATAGCTCCTTAGAGAGCTCGACTCAGCGCATGAAGCTTTGAACAAGTCTCAGGGGGAATTTTGAAGAGGGTATGAAAAGCATTTAGGCCATTAACTGCCTCATAGAGGAATTCAGTGGCATTTTGGAGTCAGCATATGCAGCTGCATAGATCATTCAGGAAGTTTATAACTCTTCCTCTAAATTCAGGTGTTTAAATAAAACTTCACTGAAATTAAAAAGTATCATTCTTCTGAAAGACTGTTAAGTTTTTTTCTGTCCCAAACAGACTGCCAGCTGGAAAAGTACAAGCAGTGCTAAACTGCTATGAGATTAGAGATTAACTCCTGATTTGTGCACATGAACACAGAGGTGAATGTAGCATCATTTCTGGAAAGCTAGTTCTTTTTTTATTTTATTTTTTTTAATATCTTAGGGAGGTGTACAAGTACCTACAATCGTTTTCCACTGTGTACAATTACCTTCAAAAATCCACTCTTCTGATAACTTTTAAAATGGGTTCTAAGAATCTCTGTGATTACATATGAAGAATTTTTTAATATGAATCCTAGAATCCAGTATTTTTCTATGCACAACAGTTAACAAAGCAAAGACTCGAATAGTGAAATTCTTATTCAACTTTTATTCAAAGAATGTCTGAGAGACTTAAGTTTCACGTGAAAAAGACCTATCAACTGGAAAGGGTGAATGTCTGAATTGTTAAACTATTTAACATTCCTCCTTTTGGATTTCCTGCTAAAATTTGAAAGCACACCATTAGTTCATTTAGCATTTTCTTATTCTAAATTAAAGTTACTACTGGTGTTGTTTGTCGCAGTTGTAATTGCTTGATTGTTGATGCTGTTGTTGTTGTAATTCGATTATATCACGTATAATTCTTGTCACTCAAGTCAATCAGACTATCAAATATCATTCAGGGTGAAATCAAAAACTAAGCATATCATACTGTCAGATTGCTTTGCAGAACTGCCATTGCATACTATAAATTTATATTTGTTTATTAAAGCTACCTTAGCGATCAACATACATGACATATTGAAAAGTACTGAGTTTTACATGAGTTATCAGAATACAGTACATTTGTTTGATTTTTTTTTACCCTCATTTAACATAAATGGCACTTGTCAAAATTGCAACCTGTCAATGTAAATTTGGGCATCATTCAGCCAGACTCCACACAAAAAAGGCACTTTGGCTTTACTTTGTGCAATATGGGGCCTTTGTTTGCTCTCCTTCTTGACAAATGACTGCACTAAAGCTACAGAGACAGAAAGACTGCCATGGGAGATCATACAGCAATTTGGAACATGCATAGGTTGGATTTTTTAATGACATCTCGATAATAATACACCTGTGACTAAAGCAGGTGATTGGAAGTGGAGCGGATGCATACAGACAGATGGATTAAGACAGCAGTAATTGTGCTTTCACTTGATTATAATATTAACAGGCTCCAGGTGATTTCTATTTTTCACAGCGTCACTCATCTCGACAAATCCCAGCAGGCCTGGAAGCAGAGTAGAGATGCATCCTGCTTTTCACATGAACCTGTTTCCAGTGTAAGCACTTAAGAGAGTTCTTCTGTCGAAAAGCAATTAGCTTCTGCAGTCTAGGGTGCCACTTAGAATATCCAGGCTCATGAGTTTCATCATAAAATTGACCTTTTTAATTTTTTATGCCTGAGATTCCCCACTAAAAGAGTAAGCATTAAAAAATACAACCCTAGAGAAAATACTGAAGGCACATGTAGAATTTATTAAAGGATGTCTAGCCCTGAAGTGCTGCAGATAGAAATTCTGTCTGAATATAATAAATATGAAGTATGCATTATTGTGTCCTTAATTTTTAAATAATTGGTGTCATTAGGTAGCATAATGATACCAATTACATAAAAAGCATAGGAAAGCAATATGTGCTGCATTTACAGACTCACATTTTTCCTGTAATAATTGCTTTTCCATACAAATAGTGTCTGCTTGCTGATACCTTTGAAAAACTAAGTACAAATTATCCCAATGTTTCAGAGTTTGTTTTGCTTTTTTAGTAGCGTTGCCTATCTTGGGAATATACTTTCTGACAAAATTTTACACCATTTTATATAACAGAGACTTTTAATAGGCAGTGACATTTGTAATAGGCAAAGAAATACCTCTTTTGCCCAGACAACTCGAGTAACACTATTGTCAGCAATAGTATCATCCCTCCATCTCTGAGACCTATCAAGTTTCCATGGAGACACTGGAGATTTTCAATAGGGCAAGAGTGCTCAAGATTTAAAGTATGGATAGATGTTAAGCTTTAGGAATATCTGACAGAAGCTGAGGTAGTTTTAGAACAGTACTTCAGTACTTTTGCTCTAAAATTTAATAGCAAGTTTCACTTGCATCTCTACTACTTAGACTGAAAGAGGATATGGCAGCACTTTTAGCCCTACTTGGAAGTGTTTTGAGGTCAGCTAAGATTCCTGAAGCTGACATCTATTCCTACTTATGACCTACAATATCTCTACAAAAATGATCCCCTGTTGTAGAGAGAGTGCAGAGAAGACCCAATGTCGAAGGAAAGAAGGAAGCAAGAATATGCACCTATACAATATATGTACACATATATGTGTGTGTGTGTTTAGGAAGTGAATGAAGCAGAACTTACTGCAATCTATATAGAAGAGTTCTTTAGCTGATGTGTTGTGGAATATTAATATAACGTAAAGAAATTGTCAAGATTTATTACTTGTGTGACTCATTTGTCCGTATTCAGCTTCAGACCCAGCCCCTGCTGTCTGAATAATAAGTTCTAGAAAATCAGTAAAGACATTGTTATATAGACATTACATAGGCATCAGAATAACTCAGTGGTCAATCACCTTCAAACCCCTATCTCTGACACTGTCAATGAACAATGTTTCAGCATAAGCCATAAATTAACTCAGTTCCCTTATGAATTTATTGGGTTAATATTGTACTCTGCTCTAAATGATGAGACATGAGAAATAATTTTTGCTTTAGGATGGGCTATCCTTTAAGAAGGAATTGAATTGTTGCATTTTCTAGGGGGAAAGAACAACAAAACAAAAATAAACAAAACAACCAAAAGCCACAAGAATATCCACCTGTCCTGTGCCCTTTAATCACTTGCAAGTCCCCTTCTTCTCACCTCTGAAACTTTTCCAAGCAGCACACTAGGCCACTTCTCTTTTTTCCTCTGCTCACTGGGAAAGGTCAAGATAATTATATTGTATATCCTCTTTCTGTCATTTCACAAAGAGTCCACTTTTGCAGTTCTAAAACTCCATTTCTATAGCCTTTCTTTTGTCTTCCTTGCTCTTCCTACCAGATGGTGCTGGTTTTCTTGCACCTTTTTCCATGTTGGCTTAATCACCCTAAAGCCTAATGTTTTGGCTTAAAGCTTTGGAAAAATTTGAATTTAGGTAAAGGATTCTGACTATGCCTATCTTAACCCTTTTCCTAGTCATACAATTTCTACTTGTTTTCTAACAATTCCTCTCCAATTAGCAACTACTCTCTGTTCCAAAATACTCTTTGAAACTCCCTGTTGTCTTGTTCTCATGGTAAATACTTCTCAGCTTTTGCTCCATGCTGTCTTTACTGTGCATGTTTGTCTTTTATTATTTAGACACTAAGTCCATTGGGGTACAAGATGTCAGTTTATTTATGTTTATAATACTCAATGTAGTATTATTGCCCTCTGTAAAGCAATAGTGGAGGCACATAAAGACTGATAAATCAATTTGAAGGAAAGCTTCCAATGATTAATGAACTTGTCATATCAACTAGGACACTTTTTAATCATTTTTGAGGTACTGACAAATGTAAGAGCTGTTAATTATACGAGCCACAGCCTGCTTAGTGCTCATGCAAAGTTTTACTATCATTACAGTGGCAAGAATTTCCTGAAATTACTTTACCATTGTTTCCTTCCTTTCACAATACCTTCTGCAATAAAGTATTGTGTATTGGATCTTGCTTGTTAATGAGTTGTTTCAGTTTAAGGTCCCACAAGCTACACTGTGAGGAGAAGGAGCACAGGCAGACATGGAGGACATAGGCAGTCAACAAAAGAAAGCGCTGTACTTAGAAAAATAATTTTCCTATAAGCATTAGATTGCAACTCCCTGAAACAGAGTCTCTGCTTTCAAAAAACCAATTTCTGGCAGATTGCAGAGGCTATTCCCCTTTGGTTTTCCAGCATCAGACAGGAGATGGGAATGGCAGACCCTCTCTCAAGGGGCTGGCAGCTGCTTAAAAAAACAGATGGGACCTGACAGGCTATTTCCAAGAGATGGAGTCGCTGAAGCAGGAAGAAGGGATGCCTGAATGACTATGGGGAAAGATCCTGCTTTTAAACTGGGTGAATGGAGGACTCTTTTGACAGGAGGCAGCCTCCTTTCATAGGCTACCAACTGTCCTGTTTGTTATGTGACGTTCTTATCAGTCAAAGGTTTTACTATGAATTGTGAATTATTTGGTTAGGGTAATGTTTGACCTGTGCAATAGAAGCTATCTCTACTTGTTTTTGACAAGAACCATTTGTGTTGCTTTGTCAGTTTGTGCCCCTCCCTCAATCTCCATGTAAAAGACCCACCACACAGATCACATCATACCTCCTTGTCATGAACCAACAAGGAACTTGAAGCATTCCACTTTTTCTTATTTCTTACTAAAAACTAAAAAGAAATTTTTTTTCTGAAAATATTTGAAATTTAAACAGTTAGAGGTCTACTTGTGACAACCTTTGAAATTCTAATCTCTCATCTTGAAAATATAATTGAGTGTTTGCAGAAGATGCACATCGCATCTGCCAGAAAAGGGCTGTCCCTGAGGAGTTAGCTCTGTGCTTTGCAGCCGTGCAAGCAGGTACTCCTCATCACCAGGTGCAGGAAAGTGTGCCAGCTTTTTAGCAAATGATGAGAATGAGCTTCTGCAGAAAAAAAATAACAAAGGTTGGATGAAAAGGGCTGACATGCAGGTCTTGATCTAGTGTGCTGCACAAAGGTGTTAAGCTTGTAGTTTTTGGAAAAAGATAGAAAGATGGATACTCCAGAAGGCTGCTTAGCTTTTAGATACTCATTCTACTTAAAACAGAAATCCAGCAAAAATGCAGATATAGATTTGGACCACGGTTTGTGTGCAAGACAATGTGTTTGGTCTCTTTCTCAGTGCAGGAAAGGATCCGTGAAAAAAGACTGAAGTCCTATATACAAGGGGTGTGTGAAAGTCCACATTGGAACCAGTGGTCATTTCAAACAATTGTCTTGGAGCAGGTTCTTTCCATCCTTGACAAAAGACAAATGTAATTAAAATTCACCAACAAAGGAAGCAAGAATCTAAACATGGCCTGAACTCAAGAAAGTTGTTGCAGAGCCCATTAGTGACTCTGCACTTTAAGTATCCTCATGTCTTCCTGCTCCTGGGCTGTGGCAGGGTCTGCTGTGCCCCCATTGAATCACTACTGAGGTCATGGATGCCCCTGGGAGGTGATCTGTGGGTACAGTGCTTGCAACTCCGTGCCCCATCCTCTCATTTACAGTTAAGGGATTCTTAGAAAGTAACTTTATCATTGCACCTTGCAGAGCTATTCCTGACACAACCAAGAGGAGTCATTATTAGGGTCAGACAACATTATATCTTGTCAGACATTATGTCTTGTATGGATGTTCAATATGTTTCTAAGCCGCTTTCTCTCTTCCAGGAAAAGACACTACACCCTAACGTGGTTAATACAGTTATTGCTTGTTGCAATATTTGGAACATATTTCTAATACCTCCTGTCATCATTAACCTCTATTTCAATGGATTTCAGACCTGTAGGAAATTAACCCTAGTGTAATGTAAACATTATGTCAAGTTGGATTTTTGATGCACATTGTATTTGTAGCTGCACACCCATTCACACAAAAAAAAAGATATGCATTTGTGCATTGAGTTTTAATTAATAAAAGCCTTGCCAATTCCTTTTTAGACCTGTATCATCCCTTTCTTTTAATGCACTTCATTCATCACTTTTAAAAATTAGACCAATTTAGTAGCATAAATTGAATCCATAATTGAATCTTTTAGCTACTCTCAGACTTTACAAGTTAATCAAATGGCATAGTTTTAAATGCATTTTCAGTACATGCAAAAAACTGTCAGTAACCAACCAGCCCATTTCAAATGGGAAACTCTCATTCTCAACCAGGTTCTGTGCTGATTAAACTTTTTCTCCTCACAAATACCAGACTAGATTTTTCCAATCCCTGATAAAAATTAATAACATAAGACTATGTGGAAGGATGAATAAAGTATAATTCTAGTTAAGGATGAGAAAAGACAAATAAATGAAAAATGTTATCTGAGGTAGAAAAGAGATGTTTAATTGAACAGCACTAGAACCAGATGTCAAATGCCTTCACAGAAAGAGGCAGGAAAGGAAAATCCCAACAGTAGCTCTGTGAAAACATCAGTGCAACTGCTTCTTCCTCGTGTGCTGTGGACTCACCAGGGACATCATACCTGGTCTAGCATTTGACAAGTAAGTGTCTCTGTTTATGTGTGCTGTCACCCAGACAATCTTTCCCCCCCCCCCCCCCCATTCTCCATCTCTCTCTCTTGGGCTAACAAAGCTATTCTTAAGCTACCAAGAAGTAACTCAAGTAAATTAGGTGGGACTGACATCTATCACAATGAGTCACTATATCAGAAAGTTGCTTTGTTTTAAGCCCTGATATGTTTGAATGGTAGCTTCTATCAGATTTTCCTGGATTTGTGTCACAAGTTATTTGAAAACTATGGCAAGCAAATGATGTGTATAGATAAAACCTTTCTGAGGATGTGTGTGTGTCTGGAATAGGAGAAAAGAATATGTGGATTTTCTTGGAAAATAAGGACTTGAAAATTCATGGAATGCCATTAAAATGTCCTTAGTATCATTTTATTTTCCTGCCCCCAGGGCTATAACTTTGCCCACAAAAACTTAGATGTTCATGACGTTATACTAAAAAAAAAATCTGAAACCTGGTTGTGAAAATCACAAGCTATAGCAGCAGAAAACTGATTTTGTCAATATATTCTACATCTCTCTTATAAACCTTTGCTTGCGTGGCTGTATTGATTCTCAGTGCAGACATATACCTACATTTTAATATTATACCTCTGTTTTTTCCTTACTTTGTTGACTTGTGGGAAAAAATGTTGAGCAAATGATGCAGTGCTAGCAACATAATTGTTTGCCCTTCCACTCAACAAAAGAAACATTATTTTTAGAGCATAAAATGCATAAATTTTAATAGCACCGGAATGTATTACAAATGACAGGTTATGGCTTCATTGATATAATTACTATTAACTCTCTGAACTGCTTTCTTAGCTGCTTTTTTGGGTAGCCATTAAAGCCATCCAGCTAATGATCTGTAGGTAGCATGGTTTCACTGGAGACAACAGGCAGTGAGCGTTAGATATCCAGAAAGAGAAATTGGAAAATGAAAGGCCAAAGGCTGGCAGTGAAATGAGCAACACTTCTTTCCACTGCTCTTGCTTCTCTTTCTTTCTTTTATTCCTTGCTGTTAGCATCACCCACATTTTTTCATGCCACTTCCTCTTCACTTTCCTCCTATTGCCAATTTAACAGAACAAAACAACAGCTGCCTAACACATGTGCAGTCAAATATTCACCCCATTTATGTGAGAAAATGTTCAACTTTTTATCAGCTTCAAAGCTGTAAGATTTCCTCTCAGAGCACAAACTTCTTTCACATCTCTGATATACATTTGATACTGGGGTGCATCAACTGGAATTGTATTGATAAACAATTGCTGGTCGAGGCTCGCTGCTCAATCCACGCGTTTATGTTCATTGTCTACCTCAGCACTGTTGTGAACTCAGGAATTCTGTTCCTACTTCTTCAGCAGAAAAGGAAATTATTATAGCATCATTGCACAGTGATGCTATATACCACATTTCAACATTTCTTTGAATTGGTAAAAGACTAGAATAGTTCCAAATCACTACTGTTAATTAAAATGTTTATGTATATTTTTATCCTAAATAGAATATAAAATGAGTATATTAGATATAGTGAAGAGTCTGAGAGCATTGGTTGTTCTAAAAAAGACCATTTCTTTCCATGTGAATATCAAAGTAAGTGAAATAGTATTTAGAGCTTCAACTAATATTTGGCAAAAAACCAAAGAAAAATTAACAAAGATCTAAAATATACTTCTCAGATTGATTTTTTTCATGATACACTTATAATTTTAAAAGTAAGTCCTACTAGATTCTAACTCCCCCAAACCTGGGTTCATTTCTAAAATTAAGTTTGAAGATTTTTTGCATTTCCACCCTATATTTTGCTTCCCAGGCACTATCTGCTTTTTGCAATTAATACAAATGTTACAGGGCTTGATTTGCTTCACTGCAGCATCTGACCTCAATTTCTTTTCATCTGTAGCTTTGAAATAGCATAAGCCTCTTTGTGGCAGACTTTCACATTGTGCTGATACTGCTTACTGAGCCATGGGCTCACACCATCAATCGGCTATACAGACTGCATCTCTTTTGTTTTAGTTTAGATACACTCACTTTGTGCCATGTCAAGGCAGGAATTTAGGCAGACAAGTGTTACAGCTGGGTTGGAAATGGGTTTTCAGCCATCTGACTAATGACACACATAGCTTTACATGGGTTGTGATGGAAGTGGAGGAAGACCCATAGCTAAGAAGATTACACGACTACATCAAGGATTAAAGCTGCATTTATTTTTATGAGGCAGAATGACATGTGGCGTATCTCAGGTTGTTCCTGTATTCATTTGCTCACGCCATCACTGAGAGATTAGCAAATGGGTCCAAACAAACCAGACTTTATAACAACCGGCTCTAACCAAACTTTCATCAGTGTCACTGCCAGCCATTCATTACTTCTGCAATTCCTCTTGGAATTAGCTCTTGGAGTTTGACTGTGGTTGGAGCAGATATCAACATCAAATTTGAGCTGATATCAGTGAATCCTGTAAAGGCATATTTCAAACTTGTTCTGGTGTCAGAATTTCTTCTTAGGAAAAAAAGTGTTCATTGGACACAGAGAAGAAAAATTACTGATCAAATGCAGTTGAGAGTACAGTCATCCCAGGTAGACAAGTTACTCCCAGGTGGTCTAGACACGGCCTGTTCCCAGCTGCACCTGAGAGTATGCTGAAGATCCTGGCCACTAATGTAGCTATCAACAACTCTCAGGGCTGCAGCAGCAACTGAGCACAGGGACAGCTGGCCATCCCACAATCAAAAGATGAATCCTTCTGGGATGGGTTGATAGGATTTGACAGCCAGCCACTCTTCCCTGCTCCAGCAGTCCCAATGCATGCATCAGATACGAAAAAATTAATATTGCACCCAGTGTCCTTAAAATCTGTCTGTCATTCCTCTCTGTGGCACTTTTGAGGTGGTTGCAGGAGTTGACTCCTGTTGTCTTGCAGCATCCATTGAATATCTGAAAGATGACAAAGATTCTTCTTTCATCATCAAAATGTTTCTTATTTGTGTTGAACCTCACAAGACTTTTCAATGAGGTGAACAAAAAACAACTGATGAGGTTTAAGTGAGATTAACGTAGCTGAATCTCTTTTTATTCTCCTTTATAATAATAAAATTATTATCAGTCCAGTGTTAAGGGAGCTGTAAGAAGAAAATTAGGAACTTTAGAGAAAAAGTACATCTACCTCACACAACAGAAACCATCCAGAAATACACAGGAAATACTCTGAGCAGCCTAGTTGATAAGCTAGAAATACTGCTCTGTCTGAATTTATCTGCCTGTGAGACAACCAATTTTTTTAGCCCAGTTATGTTCATGGCCAGTCTTCGCGAACGAAGATTTGGGAAAGGTCTTTACCCTTCGAGCCTGTGCAGTGGATTTTTTAGGTGAGACCCAGTGTGCGCTGAACTGAGCCCACCCTTTAATCCTGAGGTTCATCTGCCGGGGCCGAGCGAGCTCGGACAGTGGCAGCGAGGTCCTCAGGATGTAGGTTTGTTTAGAGTGACCTTCTCTTAGATGGATGGCCTTACAGGGCTGACGAGCTCCATCTGCCCGGGGAAGTCCCCTGACCGGGAATCGAACCCGGGCCGCGGTGGTGAGAGCGCCGCATCCTAACCACTAGACCACCAGGGGGCCCCGCAGCCCAGTTATAGTGTATTTTAAATTGCACAGTTATCAAATTCCGTGCTTGATATGTGCAGCTAAGAATTTATTGAGACCAATTAAAGATTTAACAGTCTTATCAAAATACAACCATTATTAGTGGTATAATTACAATGACAATAATAGTCTAGTTTATCCCATTATTGGAGGAAAGTCTGATTAACACTGGAGTTAAAATTGTTATGCAAAAACATTCCAGTACGTACCCCTTTCTCTGGTGTTACACTTATGCTTTCAGTGTTCTTCTGGGGCTAAGGCTGTGATGTCAGTTTGACTTGTACTGTATGACAGTCTGAAAGAATGGTAACTGAAATGCTGCCTCTCTTTTGCTAGACTATCCTGCTGTTGAAAAGACAGGCTTTATAATTAAATAAATTGGAAATACTGAAAGATGTTATGCTTATTCCCAATATACTTTTTTTTTCAGAGGTAAACACTTTTTACAGCCTTTTTCACAGCCTGCTAGGGGGGAAAAAAACTCTTTTTATCCTTTTTTCTTCCGAAGAATGAAAAGGTAGAAAAGGCAAAAAGGAAAGAAAAAAAAACCAACACCAAGATTAAAATATGGTATTTATGTGATAATATACATGAAAAAAATTAGACATTCTTTAAAATTAAGCAAAGATGTTTAACCTTCCATTCATCTCTCCCAATAACAAATATAGGCCTGGTACTGGGAAAGACATCTGAAAATGTAAACTTTATCAGGTTTTTAGCAATCTCAGCTTGTGTCTAAAACTGGTAGGGTAAAACCTACTGAAAAGGAACTCAGACTCTTTCAGCACTGTATATATTTCAGAATACTCAGGCTGCTAGAAAAATGAGTCTCAATGTCCATAGAAGTGTGAGTAGGAGCCCTGCTGTGAAAATATTTTTATCATAAGTTGGAACTTACATTTATAACAGCAGTAAAGCAATTGTTGGAGCTTAATAGCATGATGCATTCTCAATTACTGCTATGTACACATGTCATCCAAGATAGCCTCTGCTATCAGCTGGTATCATCCAGTCTAGGTTAGCAGTCAAGAGACAATGATGTGTCATCTTGTCACAGTTAAAAATAATTCTGTGAAACTTATAGTATCACACAGTTTGTCAAGTATACTTAATTGACTTAAAGCAGCTCATGCACTGATCAAATCCTTATGGTATAATAGCAACATAATAGGCTACAACACATGACAGTACAAATTATGGAGAGTCTTAAATGACAGGTAAATAATTTGAATTACAAGAATGGAAGTGCATGAGGGGATACTGGGAGTGCTATAATAAACCCTGAATGCAATTTTCCAGTTGTATCTACTTGCATTCTCAATGTTCACAGTTCTTTTATGCACTGATGAGATACACATAAAATTACAACTTCCAAATAAGCCAATTTACTTTGTTCTTTTAAAATCTGAATTCACACTGGTGTGATGCCAATTTTCACTTTACCACAGGTATTTTAATATGTCTTATTTCTGTGTTTCCAATTTAATGAGACATAGTAGTAAACTGTGTACTGGCATTATTTTTCAGGTTTTATTCATCTTTTGAAAAAATTTTCTGGTCTGATTTTCTCTACCTTTCTTTTGTATTGCAACTCTTTGCTAATTCTCCATAGGGCTGACTGGAAAATTACGACTTGTACATCCAGCAGTACAGGAGGTTCTTCCTGGATTGCATCTAGTCTGAAAGACACTTGCAAGACCATAAAACAAGTACCATCCTTGTGAGTTGATGCTTTTCTATAAACTAGGAAGGAAAAGAAAAAGAGTCTGAAAAATTATAATGAAATCCATATGAGTCCAAAGGATGCCAGGCACATATCTGGTGGGAGGAAACAGTTCCTAAACAAATTTTATTATCAGTTTATGCAATTTGTGGTTATCTACTATTCATTTGTTTCAAGTCAAAGTCATTCATTTTTTGGTAACTTAGTCCAGCCCAAGTATGGAGACATATTATTTAGTGTCTGGTGGAGGTTGTTAGTATCTGCATATCCAGTCACAGGACCCGGACATTTAAATCCTTGAAGAAGCTACAGAGACTTTTCCTGATGTGCTGATA
Organism: Manacus candei; assembly: GCF_025592945.1. Taxonomy (NCBI): domain Eukaryota; kingdom Metazoa; phylum Chordata; class Aves; order Passeriformes; family Pipridae; genus Manacus; species Manacus candei. The sequence goes on along the minus strand of NW_026138082.1, from coordinate 7,149,491 downwards.
AACTATTTTCATTGGCAGAAGCAGCCTTGAGAAATTGCTATTTGTGGTTTTTATCTTCCTGAATTAAAAATGTTTTTCTAACCATGGGAAATTGTGTCTTGAAAAATTATACTATTTTAGGAGGACTGTCTTTTGGACCACAGATAAATAATATTTCCCTGTTGCAAATGCCTGCCCTTGTTTCAGGAAAACAAATGGTGGCTAATGAGTTCTGTAAATATGCTACCTTTCAGTGACATTAAAGACAAATACAGTTATATCTACTTTCCAGTTAATAATAAAGCACAGATTGTTGCTCTTATTTCACCCACTATGTACAAAAAGAAATAAAATTCTATCTATATCAAAGAATTTCTCATCCTCAAACTCAATGAGCTAATAAATCATCTGGGCACTCTTTAAAATCCTTCAGTTGGAGGTCTTGTAATTCCTCCTCATCTTCAAAAAATATTTTTTTCATTCATTTGCTCTTAGTTTATTAAGTGCAAAACTGAAATCTTATTTTCCGGTGTAAGAAAATATTTTTAAAAACACATATACACCATAGCTTGGGTTTCTCTTTACTTCTGTAGCTGGACTCAGGTTGAGGAAGTAGTTCTTTTGATCTTTGAACAAGCTATCCTATCCTCCTGGAACAGCTGTATTTTTCTGTTTCTAGACTATCAAGTAGAATCAGGATGTGCATCAATTGCACTTATTCCCAAGTTAGCTGTCCTCTATCATAAGTCAAAAAAAAACAGAAGAAAGGAAGCAGAGTAAGTGGCATAAATGTAGGAGGATTTTTCTACTCGAGTTTTATCTTGAGTATGCATATTGTCATCTCTTGTGATGACTCAAAAGCATGAAGAATGTTTATCTGGCCAAACATCTGGCCTCATGACATCATAGTTTAGATTTTTCATTTGTTTTCCTCCAAGAAAGTATTTTCCAACATGAATAAATTGCTTAGCATAGAAATTGGACAGCTTTGTGAGATACTCTTTATTGTTTCTCTATTATTTGCAATTTGCATTTGATTTTCATTAACTTATAAGGCAATTTACCTGAAACTGAAAAATAGTTGCATGCAAGTTTGACTGCTATCACTGGTTTTATCCTAGTTCTTGTGCTTTTAAGTATGGTATGATTATCATAGCTAAAAATATTCCTTCTGTCACTTTTTCTAATAGGTTTTCAGTTGTGGTGTCTACCACAATTTTTCACTTACAGCCTGCAAATACAACACTCAGAAAAATCACTGTCACATTTCACTCCTCTTTTTTTAGTGTGTTAGAATAGTGCAGTCTCAGAGATAAATGAATATGAATCTTGTTGATAAATTATTATTTTTATCATTCTAAGCAAAAAGGTCTAAGGCACTCTAGACCCACTCTTAATAGAAGTTCAGAGAGGAAATAATCTGCATTAACAAATTGTGAACAGCTGTTGATCAACAAAACAAATCATGTAATCATATCAGCACTTAAACCATAGCTGGTTTATAGTGGAGAAAAACAGAAGACGTGCCAAATATCAAGGACAGAAAGACACAGATTGCCTTCATAAAATTTTGTGTTCAGAATGGTACTTAAGCACTCTTTAAATGTAATTCATCATCTTAGACAATACTGTAGGATGATATCAATATCTGCTACATTTTTCTATTCACTTTCAGTTTCTTTCCTCTTAACTTACTTTGTATGTTCATCCTCAGCTGTTTAACATTTTCATTTTTATGTGTTTATCAGGTATAGCTGAAAAGAGTAAAAATGCATAGCCACTCTGTAATTACAGATGTAATGAAAAAAATAGAAGATTATTTGCAAAAAAAATAAGAAAAAATATACAAGTGGAAATCAGATAAAAAAATTTTTTCTTTTGAAAAAGCAGTAGGATTTAAATACCCCTCTGACATGAAAATAAATTAAGGAAGAACAATGTTGCTGTAACAACATTCATTCAGAATTGCATAAACATTTGATTTTTCAGATTCCCTTCAAAGCCAAGAGGAAAGAAAGGAAAATATTTTGCTTCATTCATAATTTTCCTTATTGTTGAAATCAAAATACCGTCTTTAAAAAATAACATTAAACTTCCTTAGAAAATAATAAGCTGAAACAAATTCAATAGATCTCACATGAATTGTCCAATAGTTTCAGTCAGTTAGAATCTGCATTCTTCAGCAAATAAAGCATGAGAATGAAAATGCTGTTGGAGCATTACCACTTATCCCAACAAAGCAAACATTTTTTCTAGTGCTACTGGAACAACTACACCATCTGTTGATGGGAGGTCATAAGATTATTTTAGCACTAAAGTGCCTGAAATCAGTTCACAGAATAATAAACCCAGTGTAAAGCTGAAGCATCACTGAACTCTCCTATATTTGCACAAGTGACACAGGAACAGAGCCATGGGGATGGAAAAGCATTCAGACAACAGTCAGTCTTGTACTGTGCCTTTAATGCTAGAACAGTCTCTGTTTAAATGTGATCTGTTTAAAAGCACAAAGTTGAAATATTTTCTATTAAGCATCCAAAAGATAGAAAAGTTCAGTTGGGTCCAGTACCATTTCGGGCTAAATGAAGTCTTTTATGTTTACTTCCCAGTAAAGAAAATCGTCTCTCACAGTCAAACTAGATTTTCAAAGCATTCAAGAAATGTTGAGAACCAGAACATTTGAGCCTTAACCAAATTACAACTGCTGAAGTGCATCAGGATTACTGTAGACTCACTCCTCTACAATTTAATTGACACCAGTTCTTGAGCACTGGTGTCAAGCAAAATAAAAGGAAGAACTGCATCTTCTCAAGCCACATATTACAGAATATTGTTTATCAGTAAACAAATTCAAATACTGATATTCTGTCTGTGCCAGGCTCAAATCCTGAACAGTGCACTGCTGTAAAGGTAATGCTGTCTTGGGTGACAGTATACATTAGAGATGAAGTATTTCAATAAGTCTATACAAAACCTCTAAAACAATCACTTTTCTTTTTGCCTAATAGAGTAGATGTGTAGTTGCCATCAGTGAGTCTAATAAACTACATCAATCAGTGACTCAATGACTTATTATGCAATTCATTCTGTGGAACGATTTTGAAGTACAAATACGACTTCTGCAGTGAACAACAAGCAAATGACAACAAAAAGAAACATGAATTTCTGTTATTGCTTCTTTCACTGTTACTGCTGTGTCCATAGGACCAGCTTTGGCACTTAGGTTTACAAAGAGATTAATCATCTAAAAGAGGGCTGTGGCAGAGTAGGGCTATTCACTTTTTATTAGTGAGATTCAGACTATGTCAAAAGAAATGTAAAATCCCTTTACGGACAGTGTAGAGAAGGTTCAGAGGTATTCAGAGCATCAGTCAGATGTCCATTGTTGGACAGTATGATTAACTATTTGATGCCTTTGCTCTGCTGATGTGCAAAGACATCTCACCCTATGAGTCCCTGAAGCCTACATTTGCCCAAACTTTCACCAATAGACTTCCTTTAACATCTAATGTTTTGGGTTGGCTCAGAAATATCAGTCTTGCTTGTCATTGATCATTAGATAATTGTATTTAGTCTGTGACCCCTGGACTCTGATTTTGCAGTTGCTCTGATTTTGAAGCAGGTGATGCCTGGCTGTGAAATGTGGCTCTGATGATCTACTGACCCCACAATACCCATCCCAAGAATTTAAGAGCCACACAGCTGAGGATCAAATATAAGGACTGAAGACTGACCCTGCAAAGAGAAAATGATGATTTGTTTGTTTCTGACTTCACTATTCTTACTAAAGCTAGAGGCAAGAAGGCTGCAATGGGCTTGATGAAAGTCATGCTGGAACCATAAATTGTTAGCCCAGATCCAGACCCAGAACCAAACCGTGCACTAGACACAGCAGCTGCTTTCAGATCAAGGGCCAGAACCTAGGACTCTTCCCTCTCCCACCTGCTTAGAAAATTCTTGTTTCAGAATTCAACACTAGGAAGGAAAATGGGAATAAAGTTCTCATTGTCTAGCTTTACTAAGGCAGGAAATCTTGAGTTTAAATTACAGTGAGGAAAGTACAGAAGCAGCTCAGTTCTGTGCTGAACATAGAAGTAGGGAGTTACTAGTGTGCATCAACTAGGCTAATCAGAGAATTGCTGCCAGGGGAGGTTTCCAAGACATTTTTCACTCCAGCAAAACAACTGTCAGGAACAATATAGGTAGAGCTGACTCTGCCTCGAGGTTGGAAGAGTCAGCAGATGTGCTTCCCTCCCTTCTTTCATGTGATCCCCAGTGTTCTTTAAAAATGGATTATAAACCTGAGACTGTAACAAATGTGGATAGAGCCTTCCCAAATCTTCGTTCGCGAAGCCCAGCCATGAGGATGAATAAACCTGAGAGGTGCAATCCTGGAAGTAATTCTGCACATATACACCCATGTAAAAGAGAAGGAAATTTATGTGATTATCAGAGGAAAAATCTTACACCACCCCATCAGAGAGGACAGAACAGGATTTAATACAGTGGTTTCTGTCCTTCTTCTTAGACTGCTCCTAAGTTCCTATTATTGCTTCACTGTGGGCTTTGTCCAGGCTCATGATGTCGGCTTTCCCTTCCACACCATTTTTGGACATAACATGTTAACTTTAGGACAGTTAGTACTGGGATTTGGGTGGTGAATAGGTGAAGATACATAGAGCATAATCAATCTGAGACTTTCTCTGCTTGGCTTCTGTCTCCCATTAATTCACCATTAATCAGGGACTGAGGTCTGGCATAGCAGACCAAGGGAGATCAAGACAATTGAGGGGATTCATGGGAAGGATTTGGAGAGAGGCCACCTGCAAGATAGATTGTACACCATTGCTGTACTCATTTTTTAAACAGAATCTTGAGTTGAAGAGAGAGAAGTAGCATTGAAGGACTACTGAATGGAGCATAATCTACTTTGCAACACTCCCCTTCGACCCACGGTGTTAAATTGCATTATAGAAATCATAAAGAAAAGCACTGGCATTCATAAATGGGGCAGATTTGCTACTAACACCTCTCTATATTTCCATGTTGTCAAACCACACTTGTTGACACACCTGCTCCAGAGACATATATTGCCTTTCTGCTGAAGACAATGTGGAGTAAGGAGCAGAAACATTTAGAACTGTTGGGAAAATGAGACAAGTATCTAGACTGGAACTAAAGATGGGAAAAGAAGTTCTCACCTTTCAAAGGAATATGTTGTCACTCAACAGGATCTACAAAGAGCAGTCTGCCCATTATCACAGGGAGTGAGTAGCCCTCCCATATGAAGCTCCCTACATTTGCAAATCTACTGAGTGAATCTAGAGCAAATCCTACATGAACTAGTGCCTGTCATGAAAAGCCTAGGATCCCAGTCTCTTAGTGCATGCCACAACCACCAACTCCAGTTCTGATAACCCCCAAAAACACTACCAGGAAACAGGGAGTAAGGCTCTTTCTGTTCTTTCCCTCCTCATGGCTAGTCTACTCCCACCCGAGAGCTAGAAGATTTATGACAATAACTGTATGGTTATATTCTGACATAAATTAGTCATTACTGTGTTGGGGTTATTTTATGAAGGGAAAAATTTCATCTTCCCCAGTATTTAAAATTAGGGGCTTGAAAGGAAAGTTGTGCTTGCTTTGACACCTTTGAGGGAGGTTCTAGGAAAAGGCTTTCAAGAGTACAGACGTGGGACACGTGTCCCATCCTAAAGAGAAGAGATGATGGTGCTGTAGTACAGCTAGAAAAGGAAATGGATTTTGGCAATTGGATTCAGGATGTACTGTATGCACTTAAAGACCTCATGACCTGCTTCCTTGGTATTCACACATACATGCAAAAACTGCAACATGGCCCATTTATTTTAAAGCACTGCTGCAGTTTGACAATGATTCCAACTACAGTGAAGCAATGTTGAGAAATAGAGTGTTGGTTTTGAATGTACTACACAGAAAATATGTCCAAGGGAGTTATGTATATAACTCCTCTGTACTCTTTTAAGTACTTCTTCCCTAAGGGCTCTCATGCACTAAACTGCTTGTTTGGAGTTTGTGCATCACAGCATTCAAAAAGCCCCAACACTGCTAGCATATTTTCAAGTAGGGTAGCCAGATGTTCAGAAGCAGCAGCAAAGACTAAGGTTAAATACCTCCCTCAGCAGCTCCTCTTCTGAAAATATTTTATGACTGTGAGTTATTCTGAAGAGTATTGAATTGCCTTTTTCTGTACCTTCCCGCAGAGGTAACAGCACACAAGAGCACAGAGAAACAGAGGCAGAATGACAAACATGGAAACTGAAAGATCAAGAAACTGCCAGTTCCTTATGTTTCAAAAGCACCCTATCATTTCTATTAATATAAAAGGCTAGAATCCGAAACAGAAGATAAAGATTAGTTTAAAACACAATATCAAAATATAATGTAAACTGTATCTTAAGCTGAATGCCTGAGTTGAGAGGTTCAGCTTAATGAGTTAAAAAAAGTTAAGTTAAAAAAAGATCAAGACAGCTAATGTGAATAAGCACAAATTATTTCAGATGTCTTGTTACAAAATCAGAAAAAAATCCAGTAGATTTTTCAAGAATTTTTGTTTCATTTTGGAGGTTTTTGGTGGTTTGGTGGTTAGTTATGCATTTTCTGTCTTCACGTATGTCCTTTATGTACATCTGTATTCTCTCTTTCTCTGTGATTATTTACGTGATTATTTACATTTTCACAGTCAGGCATAGGGTGGTCATTTTGGTGTGGTGTAAATTTTCTGGCTGAAAGCACTTATAGCCATGGTGAGATAGCCATCAATTAGGAAACTTCCTTCCTGTTGTTTTACCCCTAAAATGTTTCCAAAATTATTTTACTACAGAGAAGGTTGGTGTCTTTTTTTATTATTATTCTTTATTTTAACTCCTGTGCTTTGGGGTTTCTTCTGAGAACATATTTGCAGTCATAATTAAGAAATGTGTTAAACCTTCTGTCAATTAGCCTAATTGATGTAAAACCCTGATTGGGTCCTGAGAGAAATTAATTTCCCCAGCTGAACCTTATCAAAGAACAGCTTTGCACAAAATAGGGAAGAAACCAAAATATGCACTACTGCCAAGAAAAAAACTTGTGATGCTTTGAAACAAGGTGAAAGAAAAATTTATGTGTTACAGCAGACTGCTGTGTAGGTGTTACAAAAATAAGTCAAGTGTTTTTAAAATGCTTTCCTTTTAGTGCATAGACCTAATATAAAGCCGTTAAAAGTAAAAGCAGAAATGAGGAAGAGATGCCTGTGGGTTAAAAGATTTATCAGGAAATAATATCAGAATGTGGAAAGGATAGGGACTGTAAAAGGCAGTGGTTAACAGGCCAGAGAAGTGGCTTGCTTTTTTGTTTCTCATTCCTTCTGAAATATTACAGTATACAGTGAGTACAGAGAGCATATTTGGTGTAATGACAGAGGCCTCAGCCATACGATACTATCAGCAGAACTGGATGTTAACTGCTAAAAGCACATAATGGGGAGCACATGAAGCTCAAATGTGAATGAGAAAGAGCTGCTGCAAACTCCTGTATGCGTGTGTGGTGGAAAACTTGGTCAAATAATGGGATCAACTACCAAATTTCTAAAATATTCCAAGTTTTCCATAAGAAAACTTTCCTTTCCTTCAAGTCTGGTTAATTAAATATAGACCAGGAGCCAGGTACTAAGGACTTCAAATTTTGCTTGTAGAGAAATTTTATCTGTACCTGAAATTGCACAGAAATTCAGCCTGTGAGTCAGGATTGGAGCCTGTGTTCTTAAATTCTGCTCAGAGTATAAGTACACAGTGACCTCTCAATAAACCGTCTCACCATTATCTCCCATTCTCCACTTGAAAACAGAGTTAATAAGTTACCTGCTACTTTGCTATAATCTTGTATATTCCTTGGCTTATGTGGAGGGGAAAAAGAGAAATTCGTTGGAATTACTTATTTTTGTTGGCTTTAAGGTGTATGTGGGAAAGACAGTTCAGATTCATCAATTCTAGTGAAGAGCTGGACAAAGTGGTGCTATATGCAGAAAAGCTTCTGCTGTGCAGGTTTTACTGTATTTAATCTTAATCTCAAAAAATGGCTCAAGAACATGCAGTATTATTTTGTGTGTTTTGATTTCTGAGAGTATACACTTTCACTGCCATAAAATGCTTATATCACATCTCTACATTTTTCTCATAGAAAACAATTCTCACAGAATGGTTTTGTCATAGTAAAGACAGAAACACAAAACAGACATAGAAGGAAAAGTTGGTTTTTATGCTAGTGTCTACACTAACTTTCCTTGACCCTGTGCTTTAATATTTACTTAAGTAGTTACTAAACTAAAGCTGGATGTAAAGCCTAGAAGACATTAATGCTCCTTGTTGGGCTGTGACACAACCCTCATTGTTTCAGACACTTTGAATGGGAAAAAAAAAAACCAACAAAACAAACCAAAAAACAGAGAAGATGACATTGCCTCAGAGCTATAAGTCTATACCACACCGGACTTACAAGCATCTCAGTTAAGTACTGTGCAGCCTGTGCATGGCCCCTGTGCTTTAGCTGGAGCTGCACCAAAGCAGTGTAGTAAAAGCCAGTCTACACAATTTGGCCTTGAAGCCAGAGACTGGCCCTTGCCCTTTCCTATTTCACGACAGAGCCATATCCAGAGTATCTTCCCCTGTATCATTAATTGTCCAGGTCCCAAGAATGTACTCTGGTTTATGAAGACAAAATATTTCCACTTTTGCCATGTCTCTGCATCATTAGTGTGGCCTTATTCCATAGGGCACTTGATTTATGCCACTGTGCGGTTTCATGTCATTGCTGGCTCTACAGTTCACTTCTTTTTATATGTTTCATGAAGGCTACTTGCTGATGAGGGAGGGTTCCACCAGCAGTATGCTACCCCAGTGTACTTGTAGCCTTGAAGTCTCTGCACCTGATCATTTCATAAGAGGAAATATCTGGCACTGTGGTTATACAGTGATCAGCAGAGAGGAGCTGTGTTTGCCTCAGGCAACCTCCTGCCAGCAGTACTATGTCTATTTTGAAATTTCATCCCTCTGCACATTTCATATTAATCCACAGCTCTCTGTAGAATAGGCAAGTCAAAAATAATATGCTCCATAAAAAATGAAAAATTAAAAAAAAGAAAGGAAATTGTGAAAGAGCGAGTCAACGTGACATGTTCCCTCATTGTTTTCTCTTTGCCCTATTCCCAAGTGCTCTTTGCCTTCTCTAAGTCTCTGCCTTTTGTTTTGGAGGTATGTTTTAAGATAGTACTTTCTTCCTTTCTGAAAAATCACAAGCAATTCCTGACATAAGGGTTGAAACTTTTGAGGTGTGCCTTTTTTCCCCATCTTTCCATATTACATACTAAGCTGAGCTCTGGAATAAGCTGGTTACCCCTTTCCTGGGATTCTTTAGATTTACTTATATAAATAACAATGTAAATTATGTCTAATGAATTAGGTGTAGCAATAATGGTGTAATATGCACTGTGCTACTTATTACTGAATCTGCAAATTGAAGTTAATTTACTCAAGAAGAAAATAGTAAAAGAAATCATAATACAGTTGAGGGTAATTGTACTCCACTGTACCTGAGCAAGCTAGATATTAATTGCAAATATTTTACTATCAGTATAAGTTTTTCTGTTATTCTTCCATTAAAGCAAACTGCTCATTTTTCCCCATTTTCAGAATTAATTTCTTTCATAAATACTCCTATACACTAAAATTATTACATAGCAATATTGCATATACCATATTATAGTAGAAAACCACAAGGACAGAAAAAAAAGCTTCAATTACCTAATTTGACCTCCTGCATAACACAGGGCATAGAGATTCCCTGAATTAATTCCTGTCTGAAGTAAAAATACATTTAATATTGATCTTAAAATGTCCCACAATAGAAAGCCTACTACCATTCTTATTAAAATTTACCTTTAACTTGTCTAAATTTCTAGCTTTCAGTCCAGACGCTTACAATACAATGATTTGAAAAAGTACATCATCCTGTCCTTAGCAATATTTTACTGGCTGGTTTTGTGATTTATAATGAAATTTAAACTCCTTTACTTAGCTCACCTACTTAAATCTCCTCCCCCTTGTCCGCTAATCACTCTCACAGCTCTTCTCTGAACCTTCTCTATTTTTTCAAAATCTGTCCTGGAGGGACACAAAAGAATATTTTGGAAACAACCGTGAATAGTACCAGTGTTAAGTGTAGAAAAATAAAGCATTCTTATTTAGACAGAGTTTCCATTTAAATAACCACAGAGCACACAATCTGTTTAGCCTCTGTGTTAAGGAAACTCCCCTGTCTGACCAACCAGGAGCCGCTCTGTGGTCTCTTGCCTTGGGCTCCTGGTCCCAGAGCTCAACCTGCATCTTACACTGCAACTCTACAAGTTAAAGGCATTAAATGTATTTCTCAACAGCTGTGTTAAACTGGAAATCCACATTGCACTAATTATGCACTGTGAACCACAGGTCCGGAGTCAGTACTCCACAGACACCCCATCCGTGAGACAGGCTTTCCTGCTTCTCTGCATTCAAACACTTTGTTTGCTTGTACTTGCACTACCAAGATGTCGAGATTTCTCTGAAGGAGAGTCAGTCCTTGTATTAGGGAGGGTTCGGAGCATACTGAAGCTGAAACCATGACACCATTAAAAGCTCAACCAAACTAATATTTATTACCAGGAGGTGGCCAACAAAACGAACAAACCCAAAAGAGAGGAGGGAGGAGAGAAATAAGCCCTCAGTAAGACTTCCCCAGTCACCCAGCTGTTGCATATAAAGTTATCTTACCGACCTAGCGTACCCATAATTACCCATAGCAGGAGCTGCATTCCCAGAGAGAGTAGACTCACAAATTGGCAGGTGTCCCTGCCAAAAGGCAACTTTGTCGTTGAGGCAAAGCTTGCTTCTCTCCGAGAAAGAGCTATCTGCTTTTATACAATTAACTGAGTGACCTCAACCTAGGCAGGTTGAGGCAGGTGGTCAGCACTGCCCAGCCAGAGGCCCTTAGTCCTATCCCCCGTAATGCAAGTAGCATTTATTCTGTGCATGCATGGCTTTCGCCACGCCTGTGCACTGCACCTGAGGGGGTCTTTTCCAAAAGAGTCCAGGGGTTTACTTCATACCCATAGTCTTCAATTTCTCCTTCGAGCGACCTTGGAGTATGATCAGCCAATCATAAAACAGCAATTAAATATAGTTTATACTCTCTTCAAGGACGAAGTTCCGGTTTTATCAGTGCTTGTTTTCTCATAACTTGGCAGGGAAAGAACAAAACTTTTACGGGTGGCTGGGCCAAACACAGACCAAAAGTATCAGCATAATTAACCCCTGATACAGTCTCCAGTCTGCATATTCTAAATTCAGTCAGTTTTTAAGATTGTTTTAGGCATATAAAAGCTCTGAACCTCCTACCTTGTTCTTTTAGAGTAGGATTAACTCAAATCACCAGGCTTCAGTCATCTCAAAGCTGAAACTAGACAGCATTGGGGTTTCTTTCCCAGACATGAAACAAAGCAGACATTTCTGGAGAGTTCATCCATACCTATTTTACATAATTTAGGTGCCTGAAATAGGTGGAAAGTTTTGTTCATTCTGTAGGTGCCTGTCTCTTGCCAGTGAATACACAGGAAAGCTAGTCAGCATTTTTTCTCACATTTATGGGGGAAAAAAGGAAGATAATTATAATCGCACCAAGTGTGCTGATGATTCGTGAGGTGAAAGCTTCAGAAGCTGCTGAGCAAGTAAAACTTGAGGGCAAAACAATAGGCCTGACATTTCTATCATGGCCATTCCCCTCTGTCACAAAAAGTGAAGCAACTAGCAAGAATATTTGGCTCTTAGAAGAAACATCACTATATTCGTATTCCATTAATGTCTCACTAAGTACAGGGATTGCCTTGATATTACTTTGTTCATTTTGAAAAAGTGAATAATTCATGGCAAAGATGGCCTAATGGGAAAGTATTTCAAAATTAGTATGCATACCACAGTCGTTACATTCAAACAACATGTTATGCTAAGGTTAACTATAAATGCTGCTGCTAATTCAACATTACAGTATACTTGTGACATCTTTCCATCTTTACTTGTATATTTGTATGCAAGTATACTCGTTTATATTTCTCCATGTGTACTATAGGGGTTGACAAGGGGAAAAACAGATTTGATGGAAATAGTACAAGAAGTCAACACACATTTAATAGAAACTATATGGCCACAATTTCTGCTGCTTGACAGCAGGAAACACAATAGTCGACATACAGAAGAAAAAAGATATTATATTAGAATATAGAATCTCCCCATGATACACCCAGTATCGATGTGAAGAAGCCATAAATAATGAAAAAATGCAAAAAGGTGCATGTGAAAAATGCAAAAGATGACTCTAAATTGATTGAAAAAAATATTGTTATCAGTAGTGAAAGTCTGTGCTTGACTGAGGCAGCAGTAAGGACAGTGAAGACAACTGCATTACTTAGTGTACTCAGTAAGAGCTCAAGATCAAGTAAATCAATATAAGAAAGAAGAAAAAAATATGCCATTATCAGGACCTTTATATTTGGTACAGTAATATAATGACCTAAAAAGAAAACTAAAAAGAATTTGGAAGGATATCTCCAAAAGAACAGAGAATGTCAGATTCAGATCAGATGGATGAAGAATCATTATCCAGATTTTGTGTTGAAGTTTAGTGAGATGGCTTGACCAAACAATATGAATGAGGAACAGAAGAATCCCAAGGCAGGCTTTTGTGCTATGTGCCATCCTCCAGATAAAATAGATATCTTCATGAATTATGCAATTAACATCTCTCTGAATACCAGTATGGCTTCACATCTGTTTGTTACCCACTTCTATAAAGTCTTCCTTCATGTCTAGATTGCTGCATGCTGAAGATCACAGTGAAATTCAGAGGTAAGTACCTACTAATTAGGCACATATTAAGCATGAATTCTAACAACTTATTGTGGAATTGAGCCTTCTCTGACAATTTTGCAGAGTTTTCATGAGAAACTTGTGAGCACAGAGACTTTCTGGGCACATAAGCAGCCAGTTGCCTCTGCAAACCTCATTTGCTTTGCAGAGGAACAGCAGACCTCTGAAAATGTGAACAAAAGACTGCAAAGGTTGTAAAAGAAAGATATCCACTGTCATAGGCCCAGACTGAGCTCAGATATAAGCACACACTTATCTCCTCCTTCCTGATGCCTTGGTTTCTACAGAAAAAATATCTGGGAATACATGCTAACCAGAAGCTCTGCTTGTCCCAACCAGGTCCCTAGTCATTCAAGCAAAGGGACCAAGACCACCAGGTTAGACCTGCTTAACCAAATTTAGATACTACTTGCAACACTTTCGGAAATGGGAAGTTTCTGCCCTAATGATTTTTTTAATGAAATCTGTTGTCATTTTCAACCTCAGTTTTAACCTATTTCTTTAGTATTATTAATGTATCTGATATGCTTCAGTTCTTCGGGAAACAGAGACCTTCTTATTGAACCTGTGTACACTCTGGTTTGTAGACATCCAAGCAAAGGATCTATTTTATTTGAGTAGCACATTCGTATGTCAAACCTTGCAAATCTTTTATCTCTAATAAGGCCTGCTGCCATTCCAGTTCCTGTTCACTGAATTTTTGGCTGCTGTTTCTTTTTGTTTTGGAATAACACACTGGGGGGGGTGTCAGAGTCTGTTTTTCCTTCATTTTTTATAACTCTAAATTTATTCTCAATGTCTCCAGCCTTCCACTGGACTTGCATACCTAGTGTGTTATACCTATATATTTCTGTGTTCATGCTGCAAACATATGTTCCCACAGATTCATGATTTCTTGCCCACTAATACTGTTACTCAGTTTCTAAGAACTTCCCAAATATCTTCTTGAATATTCAAAAGATAGTATTAGTGTTTTACTGCACTGAATGTGACAAACCAAATAATTCTGAGTTTATGAAATGTAGCTCATCTGTAACAAGAAGAACCTTCACAGATATAATGTGGTTTGTTTTAAATCTTAGATCAAACAATATATTAATGTGTATCTTCAGTTTCAGTAACCCTCTTAGTGATTTGCACAGCATTTAGCAAATTAATAAATGATAATAGGGATGGAGTTATTGAAAAGCAATTGTTTTCCTACATAGTGAAAGGTTCCAGAGTTTATTCACCTGATTAGCTAGGTTTATCAATAAATGTTATGATTTCATTGAAATTCTCTTGAGTTTGTGTGGACAAAATACAACTATCACTTTTCATTTACTGCTATCAAATAGGATAAAAAACATGATGTTTATAAAGAATAAAATTTTGTCAAAAGCTCTCAAATCCCACTATAAAAATCATTCACACACTTCACCTAAAGGTCATCAGTGAGCTCCTAAGTCTCTCAGTCAGTTTAAAAATGGAGTTTCTATGGCAGATTTACTTTATACAAGTTATTTGTCCACTCTGCCCATTTTTTTTCTCTCTTGTGCAAGTGGAATAACTTGCTAAAATTTCTGGGTGAGTTACAAACCAGAATCTGGTCAAAGGGATTGCTAGTTTTCTGCAAATATGTGGCTCATGGAGTAATCACTTTTCACAATGATTTGTAACATAGCAGCACATACATAATTTTGCTTCAATTATCATTTCTGGCACCTTGTCACTGTAGAAGGCAGAAGTCCAAAGTAGCTGGTAAGGACCATTCACTAACTCAAAGTAAGGGTTTTCTACATAACATCATAAACTGTCATTTCTCCTAACAGAGAGCAATTTCCATATTTACCTGGTAATGCCAAGGTGTTTAATAATTTTATTTGTTGAATATGTTGTATTTTAGATGATTAAGGTAGGGTTTGGGTTGAAGTTTTTTACTTTCTATTAGTTAACTTCACAAATCATGCAAAAAGGCATGATCTGTGATGCTCTAGGTGTGACATAAATAATGTCACATGGAAAGATGAGAATGCTGAGAGCAAACAGTGAAGACATCTAGTTTTGTCTACTCTGTAAAGCAGGGCAGTTTCACAATAAATATTGTATCTAAATAATGTAGTAATTCCCTAACTATTGACTTCATAATCACATAATCATTTTAAATAACTAACTTTCTAACTCATGAGTTTTGATGAAGTCGTATGTCTTCATGCACTAGCAAACTACATAGCTAAAGATGGGGGCAAGCCTGAGTGTCTCTTGTGTGTCAGTAGGTGTCCGTGATTCTATGACTTGAAATGGGCAGCTGCTAGATAGTACAGACACATCTCCTAATTCCCAGTATTCTCTTTTTTGCATTAGATAATACACTCTACCATTAGGGCACAGTGAAAAATGAAGGGCAAGTCAGCATGCCTGTGTGCACTTGAGCACGTGGTCTCTTTTTCTATCTGTATGTTAACCCTTCTTTCCTCTCTGACAACACACTTTGTGCCTTCAAGTGCTGTTTCATTTTTCTCAAAGCAGTTCTCCAGTGCCTTATACTGCAATTAATGTTTTTCATCTTCCTTTGGAACATTCTCCTGATGCTTCCTAGTAGGTACAACTTTGTTTGCTGCTGACTAGCATCATGTATCTGGATATTTGAAAAGAGCCTAAATTATAGAAAATATTTCAGATTAAAGCTCTTGAATTGGAAACATGATTAGAACTGACCTGTGACAACAGAAGTTTTTTATTCCTTCTCCTGAGAAGTCTAACTCAACTCTATGCACACTTTCCTTAAAACTCTTTCATTAACTTTTAAAGATATCAATAGACCTTTTTCCATTTACTCTGCATATATAAGAAACCAGAGAAAAAAAGACCCTCACTAAACATAGCTTTATACTATGTTTATTGCTGCTGTGCAGCTGCACAGCTCAGAGGTCTTCAGAGATGGCTGTGCAAGTTGGACCTCATTGCACAGTGTTGTGTTCTTTCATGTCTCCAGTTAAATTATCCTTCTACCCTTTATTCTGCCAAGGCAACACAACCAGATGAAATATTTCTCAATTCTGACAATGAACTGGTGATGTAGAGGGAACCAAACATCTAAGAATCATTTCTTCTCTGACCCTCAGTAGGATATAATATTGTCTCATTTTTCAAAGAGTTGGTGTATCTATTCAAGTCAATAACACTAAATTTCTATCTACCAAATATGTATTTTTGACAGAGAATTGCAAAGGAAATGACACTATAAGCAGTCGGAATACATAAATTAAATATAAACAATATTAAAAATAAAGCATTAACATATTGCTGGTATTCTGCACGGAATAATCTCATATAATGGATTAATAAGAATTTAGAATAGAATATGCAGTTGTAACACTTTTCATGCTTTTGATGCAAAAACTCAAACCAAAAGTCATAGTAATTACTGTAACCTTACATTGCCCTGGTGAAACAGGCACCATTATCTGAATGTTACAGACTTTGTAAGAAAAAAGAAAAAAAAATAAAACCTGACTGGATTTCACTGTTTTGATACTCATGTTAGAGATCACTGTGGCTCTGCATCACAGAAGTGGGAGTTTTTGGAGGCAAGAAGAAAGGCAGACCATTTTCAGGGACAAAGAAGGAACACAGCTGCTGTACCAGCATGGTGGCTACTGCGTGTGTTGTTGTCAGAGCAGAAGGAAAAGGGCTATGGCTTTTGCTCTCACTTCATACAGTCCATTGCCAGTGTTGAAGCTGGCTGGAGACCACTAGTGCAGAAGCTTTCCCTCACCTTTCCTGCTGGGGCCAAGGCATCCCAATCTGCCACTAGATGGGTTGCCCTGAGTGCCCTGAGCCTGGAACAGGTGACAAAGCTGCAGCCTTCACCACATGTGGGTTAAAGAAAACACAAACCTCACATTTTTCATGGCGATTAGCATGTCAAAGTCACTTGTGTTCTTCCTACCAAAGCAGCTTTTTCATCAACATATTAAATAGGTTGTTACTGAGACAGAGGGAAGAGATGTGTCCTGTGTTCCTGAGAGCTACACAGAGCTTCAAGCTGGTAATCACTGCTTTAGGGAGAGACATGCCCAGTTCAGACAAAACATTTATTTTTAAATGGACGTCTGATGTCTGTTGATGGCAGAGGTCTAATTCAGACTTCCTTGATCACCGTGGCTGGCACACTCCCAGGTACTGCATTATATTAACAAGGTTCATAAACTGTCAGATATATAACTCAACCACTTAACTCCCTGCGATGAGGCACAGACTCTGAGGACATGGCCTTTCCGAGAATGTTCTCTCTTTGTAATTTGTCATTCCCCCAAAATGCCTCATGTGATATGATGTTACTGGAATCTTCAGCTAAAAGGTTCAATTATTTTTTTTTTGGTCACACATATTGCAGAATTTATTCATATGTATTCTGCCACCCCAGGCGGTGACTGGGATCTCTGCCATCAAGCTATTTCCATTCAAAGCAAGGAGATCACTATTTTTCATGCTGAATAAACAAGGGAATGATCCCCTGCCCTTCAGGAGAAGAGCTTTAAGGGGAAAGGTGCCTTTGGCCATGGAATTCAAACTGTCCTTCCACTTGGAGCCTCTGGAGCATAATCTCTCATCGTACCAGCCTAGGCTGCATGGTGTGATATTCATTTAAACTCTCCAGTGGTTCTCCTTTTGCAGGAAAGGTTTCCGCAGAGTACTTTGGCATTTGCTTTTTGAAGCCTGCTTAGTTGATTTTGCCAAACGGAAAAGGTAGTCTGAAACATATCTTTTATTATAGATTACAAAGGTGGAAAAAGCCTGCAGTAGGCTAATGCTGAGAGGAAAAATAGCATTGCAACATTAGCTGAGTTCAGTTACTTTAAACATTAGATACCACAGGAAGAGGTTTTATTGACCTTGAAACCCCCCTGACACTTGATGCTATTATACTGTGCACCTAGAGCAAAATGTTTGTGCTAAGCAATGCATTTGCTAGACGTATGGATCCTAGGGAGGTGCAATGATGTGGAGCACCCTATGCATGCTGCTTTGCATTTTCACTGAGATACCTCTATTTCCTTACTCCAGAGTGTGAGGGTTGAGGGAATTATTGCATTAAAATAAGTTCATTCTTCCTCATCTTCCTTACATGCATTGCCAAAGACAGAGGCTTCCCTGTCAGGTATCCCACCTTCCCATATCCTACAGACAAACTCTCCACCTGACTTAGACACCTTCCTGGTAGCTCTGCTGCTAAGGGCACTACCAAAGAGATATGTCAGTTCTTCTGTTGTTAAGAATCTACAATTCCCACTGGGCTTCTGAATTATTGTATTATTGTATTTTGATAATCAATCAAAATTCAGGTTTTATAAGTTCAAGCCCTATTCATCTAGATCCTACTATCTAGAGCTGTTCCTACTAATATCTTATTTGTTTTTCTTTTTATATGTTAAAATAATGAGCTTGACTCTTCAGGGTGCTGAAGGGCTGCATCAGCTGTGCTGTGCACTTTGCATACCATACATCCATCTGCCTTGTCAGCACCGCCATCACCAGCTGTTGGAGGAACATTTTGATCAGAACATTATTAGGCTGTTACAACATGACCACGACCATGAAGTCAGTGCACTGCCAAAGCTGTCATGTTCCATGAAGTTTCCTGACCCTGTGACCATCATCAGAGCCTTCAAATAAACAGCAATTCATGACAGGGAAAACAAATAGCATCACAGGGAAAGAGTCAGTTGTTACTGGAAAGTCTCTTACCTCTGATGAAATTTGCTGGCTCTCGCTTATGTGACAGCAATGATCTAATTTAATCAAACATATAATGATGGAGAAGAGCAAATTGCCTGTGCTTCCTTTCTGAATTTTTACTTTGTACAGTTTTCGTGATTTGCCACAGTCCTGAGAAACTGGCAGACACAACAACATCTCATCTTCTACTTACTCTCCTCTAAATGGTTCTGTTTCCCAGATCAGAGGGCCCAGTGTTCACACTCAAAACATCGAGGTTTATTTGCCATATGGGTGCTTCAGCATGGAGGGATGAATTTTCACTGAACAGAAGTACTCATATGTGTTTGTTTATCAGGAATTCAGAGCTCTCTTGTACCATCAAAATATTTCCCCCTATACAATCTGCACAAATTTCAAATACACTTTTTTTTCCTGCTGCCCTCAAGAGTGCATAGCATTGATAATCAACTGTTTCTTCTAACACAGTTCAGTTTAAAATGCTAGGCATTCATTTGGTGGGCTGTAAGGATTCTGTGGCTTTGTTAGATCAGCAGCATAAAGAACCAATTTTTCTTATCCTAATCCTGTGACTGTCTGGAAAAGGTGACACACAGTTACACATAATGATAAGAAAAGCTACTGCTGCCAAAGGCAGTAAGATACCAAAGCCAGATGATTAAACCATTCCAAAGCTTTCCCAGAAGACAAGAAGAGTAAAAGTTCCAAAGTTTCTTTTCATAGAAGTTTCTGTGCTATAAACCCTTAAGAGCAAAGCCCACATATAGGCACATGTATACTTACACTTTAATAATCCATTCCTACTATAAACAGAAAAAAACGGGGTGATGAGTATTTTAAACCCTTTCACTGTAGGTTTTTTTTTGTTTTATCTTCATTCTTTGTTTTGGTTTTTTGGTGTTACCAAATAGAAAGAGGCAGTTTGCCTTGTTTTAAAAATAAATGGAATTATTTTTCCCAATCTACACAGCTCTAATGGCTAAATCCTTTTGATGTGAACAGCAGCCACCATACACTGTTGATGCCCATGCATCAGAACTCTGTTCTACAAGTGACAAGTTAGGTTACAGAGATACACCATGAGAGGAAACAGAGCAACAGACTTTTCCATCTTCAGGACTTCCCATACACTTGGATCGGATGGAATTAACAAAAAATATGTATCCAAATATCTTCCTTAACCTTAATCAAGTGAGAAAATATTAAAATAGTGACAATTCCACGAAAGAAGAAAGAGAAAATTAAAAGTTCTCCAGTTTTTTACATGTTTTTTTTTGGCAGCAGTAATGCATTCAGCCTGCACTGAGCAATGTGCATTTAAGCTGCACCCAGTACCTGCTGAATGCAGCTGGTGGAGAATTTGCTCCTTCTTCCCAGTCCTATCCTTGCTCTGAACTGTGACCTGGGGATCTGCAGAAGTCAGCCTGCTGTGGCCTCCCCTCTGCCCCATGACACATGCTTACCTCAGTTTCCTGAGGGAATCCAGGAGAGTCCTGGTTGGGGCATTTTGCCTGTGGGAGCAGGAATGTGAAGTTCAGTGCCAAGCCTGAATCCACAAGGTACTCTGCAGTGCAGTTAACACAGAGGTCAGCAATAAGCGATCCCTAGTTCCATCTCATGTAAGTTGGTAGCCCCTTTCAGAGGTTTTTTAGGTTGTCATTCATGTCTGAGGCAGGAAAAGGGACACCCTACTCTTTAGCTCTTGAGACAAAATCATGGAAAAGTGCCAAATATCATGTGGTTATCAAAAGCATAAATCACATTGAAATACCTAGGAAGAGGGAAGATTCGTAGAAAGTTTTAGGTCAAAATTGCAGAAAACTCTCACTAAAGTTTAAACTTTCTGGAAATTTGGGTCAAGCTGAGTGTCTGTAATACAACTACAAAACAGGTAAGTATCTCTTTCTTTCTACTGTTGTCAAAGGTTTGCACAACTCTTTTCTGACAAGTCAGTGCTGTGATTTTCAGCGCCTCTGTAGTCTCTTCATCAGTTGAAAAAGCTTGCCAGGGAAGATGCTAAGGGAACAGTTGTCCTGAACAAGATAGAACTGCACTCAAGAGCCTAGAAGGATTTCAAACAAAAGCATTCTAGCAGGTCTTCATGGTGATCTTCAAATGCTTATACAAAAAGGAAATCTCCAGGAAATTGAACAGTCCGCTGAGAAATAAACATTTTATGCTAAGCACCTTCTAGACAGATGACATAAAAAAGATTATGAGGCACTAGGTGAAATAAATGCAATTTTTTCAGTCCTCTGTTCCAATTTGTCCAGACTCATCTGTATTGATGATTCATGTTTTTATTGTGTCTGCTAAAAAGAAACACCAAACCTTTCGAGCACTTTTCAACTTAAGAGAGGAAAGAAAAATGATTTGACAACTACACAGCCTAAGACATTTCCATTTTTGTTGACTTTGCTTTTAAATTTCACAATTTCCCCCTAAATACTATTGTGGACATGTCAATTTAACATTGTCTTTTTTTATTAATTATTTTATTGCACAAAATAAAGCTACTTGGCCATACTAAAGAAAAATTCTTTCCAGTCAGCATATAGATATTTAATTTTGTAGAATAAGGACAGCAAGGCCACATAGTCTATTCCCCATCAGGAACCTGGCCTTATACCAATAGTTTTCCAATGCTCCTTTTATGATGAAAGATAGTTAAACCTGGAGAAATGACAGGGTTCTCATAATGTTAAATGTAAGCACAAATAAAAGCGTACCTCAACAGAGTAGTTTCCATGGAATGTAGCTTAAGTTTTATATTAAACTCCAGCAATGATATTCCCTCACTTATGCGGCACTGCTGCAGGCAGTGAAATCGTGCTTGAAAGGGTTTTTGTAGGGGGCAGCTTTAGAACCCCCATGACACCAACTTAAATTTACAGATATTGATAGAAAGGTCTCAGCCTCACCTTTCCTGCTAAATAATGAGTATTATTCTTCTGAGAATCAATACACTGGAAGCTTTCTAGATAATAATTCTCCATTTCTTGAGTTGCTCATAATGTGGAGATATCTATATATATATATCTCCAGACTTCAAAAATCCATTTTAAAGAAACACTGTTCCTTAAATGCAGAGCATTATAAAGGCTTTATGTGTGCAGCCCACTACAAGAAAAATTATTAGTTTGCACATGGGTAGACATGTAACACCAACCTTTGCAATATAACATTCCCAGGGCCAGAATTAATCTCCATGTATTTCTGCATTATTATTGCTTGAACTAGCCCATATTTTGCTTAGGTCTTAAAACAGAAAACTTAATAATGAAAAGTAAATACACAAGCCTCAGCTGTTTCAGAAGATACTGTAACATTTTCCCATAGGAAAACACAAGGGTTTGGTGTTTTTTAAGTCTATGGTCCATTTCTCCTGACCACGTAAGGTTATAGAATAAAACATATTCATTCAATGAAGCCAAGACTACGTACCATTTCCATAAACCTTAACTCATTAATCTTCATCTCAAGTGTTCTCCTCATCACCTTATCCCACTTAGATCTTACCCACTTTTAGTTTGTGTTTCCTCCTTCCTGTCACACTTTTGTTTCAGGTTTCCAGCTCAATAAAGTTAACTCGTAATAGTTATCTACACAGACATTGCTTTAGAGGAGGGAAATGTGAGGGCCTTGACCAAGAATGATGCTGTTTTATATAATTGCTTTTTTCCAAAATCTGGTGCTATTTGCAGTGTATAAAAACATTCATCGCCATAAAAGAAGTGAGAAAAAAGACACGATTTTGATCAATACTAATTCTGATTAAGTTCCATTACAGCACTTGATATTTTCAGCAAGTCTGGAAATACAGAAATTCAGGATTGCTAAGAGTCTTTAACAGCATAACAGGACACTGTTGACTTGGGTGGGGACTATTCTATCTACTTTTTTATTTGCCTTATACGGCTATAATAAGGTAATGAAATGCATTAACTTTATTCTGTAATTAATCTTATTACCAAAGCTTCAGTAGTGCGGTTTTATTGCTTATTTATTTTAGGCTTTTGCTTCTCTTCTTTTTAACTTGGCAGAAGGAAAGTTGGTTTTATCAAAATGTTTATAGATTGGGAAAAAACTCAAACAACCAATAAAAAAACCCCAAGTGTTTAAGATCATTGTATGTAAAATTAGGGTCAACAGGATGCCCTCAAAGTACACCCAGGGAGCTGGTGCAGGCAAAGAGCAGTACTCATTTATACTCTCATATGGACATATCAGGGACAGTTGTAGAGAGCAAATTTTTTCAAGCTGCAGAAAATGAGGTTCATGAAAACATACATTCACTAATCACTACATGTATAAATGAGCAGGGTTGTTATTAATGGATCCTTCTCCTCTAGAGGCCCATAATACAGCATTAAAATATGAATGGGACAGATGCAGACACCTAATCTTGATGGGTCTAGGATCCAGAACTGAACTTCTGTTCATTGCACCTATTTCTTTTTATCACTGCATGGTTTATAAAAAACAAAGCTTGGTTAATTAAAAAAAATAAATAGGGAGGGATGTAAAACAGCAAGGGTTTTCAAGCTGAATTTCCTAGTTCTAAAGTGATTTTGTGAGACAGTCCGGCTCCTTCTCTTCTTTATCTCTGAAGACTCATTTCCTTCTTTCTCACATATGATAAAAATCTTTTGGAAATACTGAATTGGGAAGACTCTGTGTAATTCTTATACTGCACTGAGCGCTGCTGTTTGAGGGCTTTCCAGGAATATATTAAGTGATGTGACTGACCTCTATCATTTTCATTTGATTTGTTTTTTTCCCTCATCTTCTTCTCCAGGGTGAGGAGTGTGTTCAGTGAAGAGTTTTGTTTGGATTTTTTTTTTTCTGCTGTACATAGGTACATTGCAGTGTGCTTTTCTTAGAGACAAAAGGTCAAAGACGTGCATCTTGCACTACAACAAAGGTGGTAAATTTTGTGAGAACCCTTCATCCTTGCAGGAATTCATTAACAATTTAGGTGTCTGATCCCCAAGAAATGTCTGCTATGTGTGTAGATGAGCGGTACCCTTCCTATGGGAAGTCCTAGCCCATAGGGGAGAAAGCATGTTCCTGATCTCTATCCCAGAGGTCTCTGTAGTCACCATGGGCTCAGGTCATTGAGCATCATCAAAGTAAAAGCTGCCACTTTTGCTTCTTATCCTCAGCTCAGAATTTGTGCCCACTGCTGCTGATGCAATTAGAAGATAAATCCTGAATGGCTGTCACAGGATCAGAACTGAGAAGTTGCTTGATTGCCAAAAAAGAGAAAAAACCAAAAAACTAATGTGAGATCTAAATTAAACCAAAATTATTATGCGTACCAAGCAAAGGGTTAGATAAATGTGGAAGAAGGGGAGGTTTATTTTATGAACTCTGATTATCTCATGGGAAAAAAGCTTCCATTTGTACTTAGATCAGAACAACTTGAGTTGTAAGGCACACGTTTAATCAAAAAGCTCATCTGATGAAATGCTGTAGGATTTGCTTGTATATCCAAGGAGTTCCCTAGAGATTTAAGGGATGTAACTGAATACAATTAGAAGATCAGCTGTAAACATCATTTGTCATACAGTTTGTTTGCTGTGCTTTGTAAGAGAAGTTCAGTTAACAATAAGTGAATCTGTGGTGGTTTAGAAGATAGTAAAGTATTGAACTGTATTGCAAGAAAAGGATTACCATAGCAGCCTACTAGAGATGCAACTATTCAACTATCTGGGATCTGATGGTCTGTAGAAAGAGAACAGAGAAACTATTAAGCCGAGGTTCACATCCAAGAATGGAATCATTTATGAACAACCTTTCTGGGCCTACTTCGTTGCTGAATTAAACCTCATGTAATGTCATTGAAGTCAATGGGGTTATACAGGGCATAAGTCAGTGGAGAAAATTAGCCCTCTGTCTTGAAGCCAAGAAATGAAAGGGAATAGTGATCCAATAAAACAGACATGAAATGCTGATATTAGTTGAATGCCACTGTTCTTGGTACAGTGAGTTCTTTGTGTCCAGTAGTGAATATTTCATCCTTCCCAGGTGTAAAATCTTCCCAGCAGCACTATAAGGCAGATTTATAATAAATGACAAAATTAATGGTTTAGTTCTGTTGTAATGCAGCTTCTGGGCTCCCAAATGGAACTTAAGCAGTTAGCAGACAATATCTGTGCTGGCTTCAATGTGATCTCCAAATCAAGTCTTGATCTCTTCAGAAAAGCCTTGAGGCTGACCTTTTTTTTCCCTTTAGTCATCTCTAACCCATACGTGTGTTAGAAGCTAGCATTTGTGGGTATGGGGAGCTTTCTACATAGAAAACTGACAGAATTTCCAGGAATATCTGTGTAAGACCTGGAGTATACTAGGCACAGTCACTGCCTCAGGTATGAATGTACTAGGAAATATAATGGATTTGTTTGCATTTAATTTGTATATCGGTAATATTAAGGGCTCTAAGAACCCACAGTATTGCAGTGATTGTACATGTGCCTTGGATTAATGAAAAAAAAATCCATTTTCACTAACCAGCATTCATAATGGTTTCTCAGATTTCACTTTTTCTACTTTCCAACCCACTGATTACTCAAATTGAAATTAAGAGCATCATCTCCCTCAGCCAGAGATTATGGGTTTTGTACCGTGCACAAAGAGAGTTCTGTCCTGGCTGGAACACCTAGGTATTTTTATTATCTATATAAAGAACCAATTCCCAAAGTGTACAGATGGGCTTGCAGCTCATGAAAATATCTCTGTGAGATGACCTGTGCAGAATAATAGATTTCGACAGCATGGCTCACTTTTCACTACAAAGAGACCAAACAACTTGAATTCTTTTGACATCTTACTGTGCAGATTTCAGCAGTGAGTTAAAGGGTGAAAAATGATTTATTATTATTTAGTAGAGAAAACTCTCCAGACCTAGATGTTAAGGAAGTTGTGTAAAGCATGGAACGCATGGCTCGGGTTGCTACTCCAGTATCTGTTCTGTTACTTCTAATGTGACTCCTTGGCAATGACAGAACTTGTTCGAGGGACTAGCAGAGGACTCATATGATACCTGGCCTGTTGGATGTGTGATTTTGGCCATTTCTTCCTTTTTGTATTATTTTTTTCAGGTGACACTTCAATAACTGCTTGAGATTTTCATTTTCTTTAAATCCAATTGCTTCTGCTTACAATTCAATTCTGGGCATGCTCTTCAGAGAGGATTGATAGGAACAAGATACAAATTTTGCAGCTGCCGTGTGAGATGCTGATGTAAACACAGCCAGACCTATCCAAAGTGGAAGATATGTCTTGAGGCTTGAGGACTATTGCAGATATAGGAACAAGTCCCATTAATCCACAGCCATAATTTCAAGTGATAAAATATCACTATAAAGCTGGTTTACAAGTGCACTGAATTTGTCCTTTGTTTAGTTGGCAAGGTTCTGACTTTAAAAAAAGTTCTGCTAGAGAGCCAGGTTTTGTCGGATAACAAATCTGATTTTGACAGAAATCTTTACATTATCAGTGGCTAAAAACCCATTGATCCAACCACTCATTTGCTTTTCTAGTTTTCAATAATTAAAAAGAAGTTTATTAGTTATTGGAAAAATTTTGGTCAATTTTTGGAAGTTTTATTGAAGGATGTGATATTCAAGAAAGATGCAAAATTCTCCTGACTATTTCCAATTAAAATTACTAAACTGTTGTAGAGAAT
This sequence comes from Manacus candei, assembly GCF_025592945.1. Classification (NCBI taxonomy): domain Eukaryota; kingdom Metazoa; phylum Chordata; class Aves; order Passeriformes; family Pipridae; genus Manacus; species Manacus candei. The sequence goes on along the minus strand of NW_026138082.1, from coordinate 7,123,130 downwards.
TATGTTTATACCTCATCAAAGACAGTCTGTTGAATTTTGTTTCTGTTTCTGTTGTTGCTTTTCTAAAGCCGTCTCTTGTTTTTCTGTTGTATTTGTCTGACATCTAATACTATTACATTCTGTTTCAGCTGGCAGGCTTCATCTATGCCTGTTATGTTGTGAAGTGTATTACTGAAGAAGAGGACAGCTGTAAGTACTAAAGCTTTATTGCATACAAAATGAATACTTTTTTTTTTTTATATTTAAATCACCCCTCCACTATGCTGGCTCCTGCTGACTTCAACCTAAAAGCCAGAACATGTTTTCTGTCCATCTTTCTTGGTCTAAAATTTGGAAATGTCTGAATGTCTGAAGGACAAAGGAGACATGAAATGCTGCTTAAAAATTTAATAAACATACTCCTTCCTTCTGAAAAGATCATTGCAATTCTTTATCTCCCAGTTTAGCTTAAGACATTAAAAAAAAAAAAAAAAGAACAAAAAAATACCAGTTGGTGAATATAAGTTTGGGGTTTTTTCCTTACTTCAGATTGTTATTAACTATCTTCAGAGTAATTGCTTACCACTGAGGTTATAGGTCTCCTGTGTTGACATGTGCATTGGCCCGTAAAAACACTTCTGGCAAAAAAATAGCTTTAGATCACTACAGAACCTTCACTTATGAGAGGTGAAACAGTGCAGTTCCTCTTCATTCTTACTGCTCTCAGGGTACAATTAAGAGGAGTGAAATGATTTCATAGAGATATATGTTCGTGTTTCTTCTGCTTATTTATATCAGTAGAAGCCTGTTGAGCAGAATTTGCTCTTATTGCATGCTATAGAGTCAAGGCATTTCATTTTTTCTCTCTACTCTAACCTTGATTTTTTTTTAAATGGGCCACTGCAGCATTTCAGTACATCTTGGGATTCATACTAAAGCACTTTAGAAACAAGTATCAGAACTGCGTGTAACTTTGATAAAATATACATGAATCCTAGAGAGAGCTCTGCAACAGGAAGCTAAAGGGGTTTTATTTGATTGAGAGCACTGCAAGGGCTGGCAGGGGTTTCTTTGTGTGTTCTCCTGCGTGGAAAATAGCTGCAACCCTATAATCTATTGGCAATACAGAGTCACTGTGAATCATCAAGGGGAGATTTAGTGCTGAAATCAAACCACCACACTTTGGAGGTCGTTCTGACTATGCTCATTTCAGTTGTTTTTGTGTTTCTGTGGAGGTGAGGAATGTATAAAGAGTAAAAAGGGTTTGAGACAGATATGTGGATCAGGGGTATGTCACAAATAGACTTGTCTGTTTAGGGAAGGACTCTGTCATATGTGCTTTCTCTTGCTTTCCCATTAAGTGCATTCACTATCCACAGGGCTGGAGGAGAGTTATTCCTTGCCACCTGAATTGAAATCCCATTTTATACTATCCTGTCCTCTCTTCTAAGGGCTTATATCTTTTTTCCACTCTTCTGTGATGCTTTAGGGCATGATATAAGTAAAAACCAAGGAAGGGGCTTGATTCTTGGCTCACCAAACAAGTGCAGAAGTCAGAGCACATCTGAGAGGTTTCTCCCACGGTCTGTAAAGCAGCATTCCTGGCAGCAAAGTGCCGCAGCCAATATGGTATTGTTTTCTTCTCACTGTGGCAGGTGCTCCCTATTGTTCCAGAGCCACAGATTGTCATGCTTCTTTGAACCTTTTCTTGCCATCACCTTGACTATTTTGAGGTTTTTATTACTCTGTTAGTAAACCTCGGCTAGGTTTCCTTGTCCAGTCAAAGAGCCATCTTACCCACCTGTGAGCGTCTCTCTGAGGTACCAGGGTGAACCCCCAGCCAGCACAATAAAGCCAGAACAAGCTCAGGCACTGCAGCTTTCCCCCTGGTGAGGCTTGGAAGCTTGGCTGGCAAAAAAGAGAAAAAGGGAACTTCTGTGACTGAGTTGTGCCAACACTATAATAATGCTCAGATTGGATTTGGCCCCTCAAGGTATCATAAAATTAAAGCCTTAGTTTCTACTGAGAGGTATCATGTTGCAGAGACTAAGAACTATTCTAGTTCTCTCTCTGCTCAGACAAGTGTTCGCTGTGACAGCCAGGGCCTGCAGTCCATACAAACACTCTCCACTCAGGTTTAATTTAAAATTCTTTTATTTCCTTAGATACATTTTCTCTCTTTTTCTATCCCTTCCTTTCCGTCCCTTTTGGCAACACGCCCATCTATCATGCTCTTCTTAGAAGATTTTATCCCTTATGGATGTCATGTCATTCAGTACTTTTACTCCAGAGGAAGATGCCTAAGCGTGACTTTCTCCATACATTCGCAGATGGGGTCATCTCATGCAGACCAAGGGAGTGCTAAGGAGAAAAGCTTTCAGGATAAGTGGAATATGTCCCAGAGCCATTTATTGAGCTTCCTGCATAGGCAAGTCTTTGATCTGAGATTACTTCAGATCCCCTAGCTGTGTTTCTCTTTCCGTAGTCTCTTCTTCCACTTTTCCAGTTCCTCATCCCTGCCTGTTGCTGGGGAGCAAGAGAGATGAAGGAGCCCCCTTGCCCACAGTGTACTCCCTCCTCCAAACTTGCTGAATATCCAGCATAGGAGAAAAAAGCACTGTTACTCACCAGCCCCTGCCTAGCATCCATACCTGGTAAGGGGTTAGGTTGGGCTTGTGCTTCCATTCAGTTTGGCAGCTGGTGTTCCCCCTTTGTCCTGTGTCAGCTGTGAAAGATCCTCTGGTAACAACCAGCCACCAGAAAGCAACTCTGCCACACCATTCCATGCTTTCCCACCACTGAAGTGGTTTGTGAAGGACAACAGAGGGACACTGCCATCTTCTTACCCACCTCTATATTCACAGGAGAAATCTACATCTCTGTTTTTCAGAACCACTCATGTGTGTAAAAATGTGATGCCTCATTGGCAACCACAGAGAACCTCAAGGATAACCATATTGGATCATACTAAAGTGTCACTAAGCCACAAGTGCTTTCTGATGAGACAGAGACAATAGAAAAATCCTTTTGCTTCTCACAATGGACACAGTAAATGCCCATACACTCAATTCCATTTCTTCTGCTTTGGTAAGGGGCCATGGGAACAACAGTAGTCCAAAAGAGGAGAAAAAGACACAGAAACACTGAACTTGGCAGGTGTAAGCAGCAAGGCATAAGACTAGAGAAAAAGCCATGCAAAAGTCAAACGTGGGCACGTTCCAGATTTTAACCAGAGGAAGATATCGACACCGCTCTGGAGTATAGAAGGTGTCTCATCTTCTGTTGGCACAGAGCCTCAACTGTGGAAACGGAGTCAAGTTGCTCTTAAGCTGCTTCAGCTGAATTAGCTTTGCTCTCAAAATAATTGGAACAAGCTGAAAGAATTATTATTTCTCCATTCTTTATGCAGATTTTATTGAGAGAACAAATGAGCGAGGGTAGAATTAAGCAAACATTTCACTAAGATTACCCTGCTCTAACCTCACCAAAGGATTAGGGATGGAACAATACAGTGATCAAACCAGGGTCAGAACTAGGGCTGAAACAGCAAGTCTAGAGGTTTTAATTACTCACACACCAAATAAATCCAGCCTCAGGTCCCCTAAATCAAAGCTCAAGTCTGTGCTATCTTTCAGGAGAACTATCTGCTTTGGGTTAATTCTGCACCAAGGACTAAAGATGAAACTGCTTTCCCTCCTGGTACAGCCCTGGAAGTGCTATAACGTTGGGTCCACCAGAGTCAAACAGCAGCACTCATCTGCAAGGGGAAGACAAACCATGGATTTTCCATGGTTCCTTCTCTCAGAGAAGGTTTGTCACTCCCAAAGGTCCCTTCTGCATCATTTTCCCTGTGGTTGTGTAGGGAGGAGGAACTCTGAGGCTTGGAGTGCCTCAGTTCTTTATCTGGGAAAGAGAGAAGACAGGTGCCCAGCAGGACTGCTGCCAATTCCATATTTTCCCCTTCACCATTGTTACTGGTATGCCTAAGCCGTGGCCAGTCTTACCTCATTAGCATTATTAGTTGCAGCAATTAAAAATGAAACATAAAAATGTCAGGAACAATGATTACTTGGAGGCACTCAATGGCTGTAAACTTATTGGAGCTCCTCATTTGTCTTCCAAAATCATATTAGGCCTGCATTTTTCAAAGGCTGCACATTATTTTTAATAACATCGAAATTTTCCTTTAATGTGCATTTCCTCACTAGCAATTTAGCTCCCTGCTATAAGCTGCTACTGCCTTACTAAAAGAAAATCCAATGTATTTTTGAAAACTTTATTAACTATACAGACATTTGGTGGAAAACACTGCAATGTAAGCAATAAAACAGCATTCTCCCAGGGCTTTTTGTCTGTAAGAAATTAAGAAAGAAACCTAGGTTACTGAAGTGGGAATTCTGCACTTGCCTTGCAGGTTCCATTGAGGGAAAGGGGACTGGATTGTCTACTAGAGGGACAGCTTTGAATGGAAAGGAACCCCAGCCAAGAGAATATCACCAATTCAGTCTCTTTCCCACAGTGAAATCCTAATTCAGAAGGCTCCCTTGCCAACCCAGAGAGGCAGCAGAAATAGCATTTACCGACTATAACACAATGGCAAGGCAATCAGAGAACAAATATGGCCCTTCTGACTGTTCCCCACGTACCAGGAGGTACAACCTTTGCACTATCTCATGCTAGCAGGGATCCAACTTGCACATACATTATCTTCTTTTCTCCTGGCATTGTTTCCTGTTAAATTGCAAAGCCAAAGAAATTGCAACTGGATTAAGCAGATTTTTGCTACATAGTCCCTTGAGCCCACCCTTTTGGGATGTCTGGCACAGAAGTAAAGGTCTAGATAACCTGTGAAATTATTTCACTCTTCCCCCCTCCCTCGTAAAAACTTGAATTCAAGATCCCACCTGAATTCCTGAAAATGTTGAGGATGACTGTAATACCCTAATAGGAAATACCTAATGGTGAGCAATACAGTATTATGTGCAGTTATGTGCCGACAAACTCGGTGTCAAACAATAATTCACTCTGGGATCCTAGGCCTGACCTGGGAAGTATGAAGGTGATGACAGAGACTTTTTCAAAAAGACAATATTAAATACATTAGGTGTGAGAGATGTGAAATTTTGTCAAACATTTTCTTTTTATCTCTGTTACAGTCAGTCTTTCCCCTTTGAGCAGGCTATTTAACCTCTCTATACTTCCGTTTCCCATATTTAAAATGAGAAATAATGACAGGGACAAACTCATAGGCGTGTTGCTTCATAACTTTGAGCTTCTGGGATGAAAGGCACCATTGAAGTGCAGAATATGCTCAGGTATCACTTTATCTCTGTGCCAAATGCTTTTCACAATCTGCTTAGAGAGACATTACAGAGAACTAATACCTCAGCTTCCATCCCAGCTTAAAAATCTCTAAAACAAAGACAAAGAGAAACTGGTAGCAAAAAGTCGATTATTAATTGTGCTTCTTTGTTTCCCATCACATTTTCTGGTGAATATAGCTGTAAATCCTGACAATACAACTACAGGAGAAAGATAAGAAGGAAGCTGAAACTAAGGCTGGGAGAGATGGCTGAAAATGACTGCAAGCATCTTTCTGCAGTCAAGGGTGAACTTGAATGTATCTCTGGAAGTTGTCCTGGACAGCCTGACAGGTCTCTTCCCCATCCATTTGAGAGCTGACACCACAGTGGCAGTGTGAGTTGCAGCCCTATAAGTGCAGCATTATGTTACACTTGTGTAACACAACACAAGACAGGAGGTACCTGGTCTATCCAACCACATATTTGATATCCAGTAATGAAGAACGTCTGATGCTTATTTCGCTATATATTTGCTATATAGGCATAGAGGAACACAGAAAGTTTGTGGTTCCCAGAAAATCCTGACAATAATTTGCAGTTCATCAACTTCCTTAGTCAGAAGAGGTCTTGTTGTGTTTAGTTTCCCACAGCAGTCTTTTCTTCCTGAAAGTGTCCACCTATGTTTGAATCAAAAAAGGTTTTAAAGAAAACAACCTCACAAGGCGATCCAACACCTCAGCTATATATTTAGTTAGCTTTGCACCTACCATTTGTGCAATGTGTCCTGAATCTTTCTCTGTAAAACACCAGTCATTCTGTCTTCACCTTTTCCATACTGCTACAGGTGACATCCATCTCATATTCCTATAGCCACATGTAATTAGGCCTGCAGCTTAAAATAAGAATCAGAATTTCCACCACAGTCAATGGAGGCATGGATGAAACTCCAAAGAATAATTTGCCCTATCTGGGGTAGACACCTCTCTCACAAAAGGGTGAATCACTGGTCTGACTTGTTTGGTTAGTGCTAGAGACAACCTAAGCAGCCTGCAGAGGCAGAACAGTAGCAAATAATAGTAGGAACAAATACAAGCCACTCTTTAAAACAAAGTTGTTCTCCAAATTGTTAAATAGGTCATTAATGAATGCAATGAACACACTACAAAAGTTGAAGCTAAAGCTTGTTTTTGTTCAGCTGAACTCTCCAATTTACAGCCTGTGGCTAAATTAGAAGTCTTTTCTGATGACTTGTTTCATTTAGTGTGGTGACTGCTACCTGAACTAAGTAAACCAAAGGGATTAAAATGGGATGCCTTTGGCTGCCAGGATGCTGATAGGAGCATGGAGAGAGAGAAGTATTTGAAATCCCATGGTACTACCTCATGCCTGTCATCCTAAAGAGGGCTGCCTTGGAGAGCAGGAACATTTAGAATATTCCCTGAGGTGCCTGTACAACATCAATCTTTTGCAGATATCAATAGATTGTTCCTGTGTTATTATTTCCAGTCATATCCAGTCTTGGAGGGGGCCTCTCACAGAGCAGAAGGCTGGTGTTGAGCGTCTCATTCTCCTCAGCACAGAGCACAGACGCTCCCCATCCCACCAAGGCGTGCTCACCAAGGCACAGGCTGAAAATGTCTGAGCTGCAGAGTGCAAGGCTGAAGCGCAGGGGAGAAAGCCTATGGTGGGAAGATATGACAAGTGAAACCATCTGCTTTTGAGATGCAAATGGACCTGAGCAGTCCAAGGTGTCACGGGGCTTGGCAGACATTACAGAGCCTGGTCTGTGATCATTTGTCACTGCAACGCAGAGTGAAACAAACTTAAAAGCTCCAAGGAGGTGCAGTTTGTTTAAATAATAGCAAGTAATTAGTCTGAAGACAAAATCAGTGATGGCATTTTATAATTACAATTAATTTAAAGGTTAATTTCCTTTGGTGCTAAAATCTTATTTAAAACCTTTACCAGGAAAGGAAATTAGGATATTACTATCTAGATGCATAGAATGCTTCTGGGAATCCATGCTTATTATCACTAGAAAATTAGGTTAGACTCAAAGTGGGAATTTCAATTCATTTTAGTGTGTAATAGATGGTGGTCAGGGCCTTGAGTCAGAAGGGTTGCTTAGGGTAGACTGTATGATTTGCATTTTCTTTGTTTGTGGGATTAATTGCAAATGTTTCTGACAAAAGGGCTGGGTTTATACATGAACAAGTTTGACATGAAAAGAAAATTGGTTATGGATTGCTGCCTTTGTAACTAATGAAGTTGATGTTCAAAGAATCCCTAGGAGACAGGATTGTGGTATGAGACAAATATATAAATAAAATCATATAAGGGAAAATGGTGGTGTTGCTGGCTTCATCTATGATAATTTCCCTTCTCCCTCACTTGTCTTCCCTGCCACTCCCCTTGTATCCATCGCTGCCTCCTGTGGGGACCGTCAACTTCAAGTTTAAAAATTATCTAAATAATATAATGTAAACTTGAAGGAAGTAACATTTCCATTCCATCAAGCGATCACAATGGGCTACTGCTTAATAAGATCAATGCATTGAAACAGCCAGGGAAATATACCTGCCTTACACAATTTTTTTCAAATTCTTCACCACAAAATTTTGATCTTTTCAAGAATGACATTTCAGAAATGTTGGAAAAGATCTGCACATGTCAAAAGGGAATGAACAGTTAACATCTTTTTTTTTTTTTCCAAAGAAAGATACATGTAATACCAAACCAGTTTGAAAATATTACTCATAATGAATTATTAGTTTCAGGAGAGGAACACAAAGGCATTCATACCATGAAATAATGTCACACACAGCTGTGTCAAACTGGTAGCAGAAATGAGGTAGTATCTAGTGATGGTTCTGACAATAGAAGCTACAGATCATTTGAAGAGATGTTCAGGTTGTTGTTGTAGCAGAATAGGGAATCTTCCTGGCCATGGAAATATTTTGACATTGAAAAATAAATAAAGCTCATATTCAAAATCAGGAAAAAATAGCAAAATCTGAAACTCTTCGCAAGTTGAAAATTGCATGGAAAATGGTTTCAGGTGTGTTTTGTTTTGATGCTGGTGGCAGACTCCATTTCGACATCAGTCATTGCCTGCTACTTTGCAGTGAACGTGGAGGGCAGGCTTTGAAGGCAGGCCCCTCAACAGGGAGCGTCTCCTTCTGCGCTCGGTCAGAGCTCCAGAGGGGCGGGCAGCTTGGATCTCGCAGAAATCAGGCAGAGGAGCAACCTGCAGGTGGCCATGTGCAGCTGCAAGCCCCCTTCCCCACCCTGGTGTCCCACCCTCCGAGGGCAGCTGGCTGCATTCTTAGGGTTTCAGCCCAAATTAGCAGATGGAGCATGGCAGGTCCTGGCCATCTGGGCTCGCTCCAGACTGACAGATAACGGAGTCTTGAGAGGGGAGTGGTGATGAGCTGCTGTAAGTGGATCAGACTCATTAGCATTTCCAGTGGCCCTGAGAAGGATACCTACCCACAGGCTTAGTGTTCTTCCCTCTGAGGCAGTCAACACGAGCTCCTCGCAGTTTCCTACATACCATGAACATAGCTTCGTACTGAATTATTTTTATCAGCATGGCTCCTGTTAAAGTTTTCCTTATTACTTTTCCTTTCAAATGTCTAGATAAGTCTTCATTAGCATTGGATTGCTAACTTTCATAGATTTGGGCCTTAATTCTCCACTTTGTTGCACCTACTAATGACTCTTTTTCTAATTTATGAGTGTGGCAGTCACACTTGGAGGCCACTGCCCCAGGCATTTTCTTTTTCCTCCTTTTTTCCTTTTTCTTCTCTTTATTACTTGCCCTTAGCAGTGATCTGGCTAAGAACAATTTTTCCTAATGACTCATCTGATAACTTCTATAATAATTCAGTCTACCCCGCATTTTCTTTAATTTTCAGAATGATTGTCACTCAAAAGCTATATTGCAGGGCTATATTTTTTTGCTCAGCACTCAAGCATGAAAATTTGAAAGCAAATGGCTATTATCAGCAATGTCCAGGTCTGTCCAGTTTAGAAAAATAATATATTGCTCAGACTAATATTGTTCTTTTAGTTGAGTGGAGGTCTTTTAAAAGCTCTTTACTGAGCATCAGACAAGCCCTGCTGCAAGTTTGGACAAGCCTTGCAAAGCCTTGCAGGGGTCAAGCAGCAACCCTGTTTCCAGGTGTACAGGCTTGACAGGTGGCTTGCTGTATTTCTCAGCTATAAAATGCAGTGCTGACCATTTCAGTCCTGTATTTCTCATTGCTGCAGCTATGCTCCAGCCATTTCCTCCTGGCCTCTGGTTCTTATTCCTGCTTGCCTTGTCCCTGGCCCTGTTTCTGCCTTCAGCTACTGCAGACTCAATGATGCCTCCCAGCCCTTGCTTGGGTACTCCTGGCTACTTTCATCTAATCTTATTTCTGCTAAGCCATGAGCAGCCTTGGTTCCAACCTCCTCAACATGGTTCCTGCTGTTGGGCAACCCTGCCTTGCCAAGTCATTGCTCCAGAGCATATCATGCCCCTGACCAGACCCCTTCTCCACCTGGGATCTTGACTTGTTCTAATTTTTGACTTGTCTAATTTCTGGAACCTCAGCACCATTCATCTTACTATTTTCTGCTGAGTACAACCATGACCTGGGCTCACCTTGAATGCAATATCTGCATCCCTGCTTGGTCCTAATTATAGGGAGTAACAAGCAGAGATCCCTGTCAGTACCTCTATAAGGGCAGTAACACCAGGTCATGCTCATCAGGTTTCACAAACCTGCATACTTCCCCAGTCTCACGTCTTGTCTCAGAAGGACCGATCAAAGAATTAGCCAGGGGGATCAGCAGAAACAGAGACAGAAGAAGATGATGCAGGGTCTTATCCAACCGGAATCATGATAAGAGGAGAAGAAGCTGGAGGAAAAGCCCTTGTGAAGCGAAAAATTACAGAATAATTTTGATTATTACTTAAGTAAACATCATGAAAATAGGGACAGTGGGGCAGAATCTGACCTGAGAAACTGCGTCAAAATTTGTGTAGGGGTTTCCCTTTGCTGCTTCTACGGCCATTGTAGAGCTCAGAAATGCCATGATGTGACAGTTTAAAAATCTGAGGTTTTATTATTCACCTTGCAAATTGATTAGCTAAGAGCACTTACAGGCCCTACATTATTGGCTGTTTGGCAAAAATGCTGTTCATTGCACTGCAAGAACTGGACCTTGTGTCCAAGTCCTTACACTGTTTCTGAATCCTCCTGTGACAGCAGGAAGGGCACAACCCCATGTTCTGGCATATGCCTCCTTCCCCATGCTGCCCCAATGTTTGGCTTTATGCTCTTTTGAGAGCCTAAATCACTGTGTACTCAGCACAAAGACCAATAATGTTTGATTATCATTGTAAACAAACTTTATGGAGATTGCATTCAAGCAAATCTCCTCCTGTGTGCTATATTGTGGAACAGCCACCAGGCCATGCTCGCAGCATAAAAAGGCAGCAGCACTAAATCGTTTGGAAATGTCTTCACCAAATAGAGAGGCAGGTAGCGGGATACTGGCAAAACTGCAAGAACAAGGGTGTCCCCATATGTTCTTTTATATTTTGTCCCCATATGTCATTTCCAAACTTATTAAAACCAAACCTAATTTACTTCCCTCCATTTTTATTTTTTTTCACTCGATGTGGCCAGTTTTTAGCTACTAGTTTTTTAGTATTTGTGCACAGCTCTGTCTTGCCTCACATACTGACTTCTGCACCAACAGTGCCTCCAGTGGTGTTATAAGCTGTAATTTGTTTGACATCTCTCCTTCCTCCCAGCAACACCTGCAGTGGAGTGCCTTGCTGTGGTGTTGAAGCTTAATCACAGCACTTCCGAAGCCTGAGTGCAGGGAGCCAAATCTTTGGCCTCTGGAGCCAGTGTATATAAATTTAAGACATTGCATGTCAGATGTAGTGCATGTACACTACATATTCTCTCTCTGCTATACCACATGGGAAATATATCCAATCATGACATGCATGTGGAATAAGCATCCATGTGAACATGCACGTACACTTCCCTGGTCATTAGTTCTTTTTAAATAGTATCATCTCTAGCATGGGTAATTGTAATTTTTTTTTATATTACTTTAGTGCTTTAGATTCATGAATATATTTAAGGACTACCATAATGTCAAGCATTTTATATGTGTGAATGCCAGTCCTGTTTCTTGGAGCTTGCAATCTGTGTATTAGACAACAGGCAACTGAAGGGCACAGGCAGAAACTGGGCACAAAGAAACTAGGAGCAAATATTACTCACTGACGTAGACAGGAGTATAACGGTATTGGCAACCTAATTATTCCCAACAGAGCAAAGAACAGTTTTAGGAAAAATAATAAGAGAATTGTTTATGAAGACACTCTAACAAGGAAAGACACTGTTTGAAAATTCTGCAAGTATGGAGGTCAAGCTGGTGGCATGGGGGCAGAATTTAGCTTTTAGACCTGGAAGGAGGAGAGATTGATGTTGAGTATCTACAAAACGCTTTAAATGTAAAAAGATTTAGTTTATACTTGATGTAATATAGAAAGTTAAATCAGTAGAAGGATGCAGAGAAGAGTAACATAGGCAAAGAGGTGATCCCTGAAGCTTAACTCTATATTTGGTGAGTTGAAAAATAAAATGGGAACAATTGTGGTGTTTGACGCTGGGAGCCCTGGTTAAATGTTATAGCTGTGTCAACAGTTAGAGTCTTCTTCTTCAATATGCAAAAATAATCTCCAAAAATTAAATCATGCACAGCCCACACCAAAGTTGACATCAAACTTATATCCTTAAGTGATAGGCAGACTTGAGGACACAAGTTCACTATGAGGGGCAGCAGAGAAGGTTAGGGAGGAGCAACTGAGAGTTCTGATGTTAGCCATGCAGAACTGGAACTGAAGGTTAATTATCCATGGGTAAATATCACAGAGACAAGCTGAGATTTAAGTTTGTATAGGAGGAGCAGAATGAGCACAAGCCAGGTAATCCGTGACACCTCAGAGAGCCAACGACAGCAGAATTTGTGTTTGTGAGTGCAATTACCCAGTTTACAGGAGGTAGAGAAAAACAAAAGGCAGAGATTACTGTTCATTGGACTCCAGCAGCATGCTGGAGGGAGAAGCATCAAGAAAGGAGAAGAACGATGAGAGGAGGAAGGTGAGCACCTGCGGAGGAGGCAGAGGAGACCAGCAGGGCAAACAGTTCAGGAAAAAGAAAGCAGTAAATGCATGAAAGTTGTCTGGATGACCAGAGAGAGGACTGTGTTTGCCTAAATTTGAACAGAAAGAGGTGATCTGACTGAAGTTCCAGCTGTGTGCAAAGGACAGAATACAAGATGGGAGTAAAACTCTAAAGAAGTGGAGAAAAGTAGCTCCAAAAATGGCTTGAAATCATCTGGGGTGGAGTGTAGGAGAAAAACTAGGACAAGCATGGATAAGGGTGGAGTTGATTTTTTTTTTTTAGGAATTTACATGTATTTGTATTAGGGAAGAAATTTTTTAAAAAAAAAAAGGATCACGAGAAAAAGTCTGTTTTACAGAACAAAATTCCTGTAACTGTAGTAAGAGAGAAGGGGAAATTAATAGTAAAACAAGTGAAAAAGGCTGGCAACCTGAAGAAAAGAGTACTACTTTATCAGTTTGTTAGTACAAAAAATGGAAGAGTTGATGTGCAGAGAAATGACTGGAGATGGGATGAGGGATGTGGATGAGGAAATGGTGGGGATCTCTGGGCTAGAACTTATAGAGCTGGAGGAGAAAAACTACTTCATCAAGGAGATTGACAAAGTGAAGCAAAAGAGAGGAATCAGTGAGAGAAGTCACCCTTAATACAAAATTGCTACCAAAGACATTTTCACTTTTAAAGAGGAGCCACAGGCAGGAAACTGATGTGGTAGTGAAGGCAGGCTTGAGTGCTGACAGTAGATTCACCATGGTGAGAGGCAGGCCCTTGTGCATCAAGGGTAGGTATGAGATAATCAGCAAAACAAACAATCACAGCAAAGGAACAAAACTAGAAGAGGATTTTAAAGCAGTCAAAAAATCATCCATACTGCAGGTCACAAGTTGACCAAGTTGGCTGTTTCCCAACCTTTCCTTTTCCTTTTATTTGCAGATAAAGCCATTCATCCCCGTCCCCATTCCTAAACTCTAAATTTTTTCATATCTAGTCTGCGCTGCTTTTTGCACGCCTACTAAAATGCAAGGAAAGTCATAGTCAGTCACATTTCTATACATGTATGCCCTAAAGGATCCTTTGGGTGAGATCCTAGGCTAATGTAAATTACCATTGCTTCATAGAAGTCACTGAAGTTATCAACATATATATTAACTGAGGACCTGAATCTTTGTGCTTCTGTATTTATATCTTACAGAGAAAAATTTCTGTAAGTAGAATAGTGTCTAGTCATCTGGTTTCTTTTAAGTATCTTTCCTTTTGCTTTCTACAGAAAGATATTGCTTTTATTCCATACTCAGTTCTTTCTCTTTGTCCATCTGTTGATTTCAACAGCTCTAATTTTTCTCACTGCAAACTTTCTAAAAAAAAACCTTAATCTATATCACATTCATGCTAACGGGGTCTTTTCTGTGCATCCCATTTTAATGGTCCCTCTATATACCGTAGACTTCCAGAAATGAAAAATGAGAAACCCATTTATGCCTCTCATCCTGTCCTGATATGTACACCAGAAACAGTGAGGACTGTGACCACGAGCAGAGGCTGAAACTTCACATCCCTGTGGGTGCTTATTAATAGAAAATATGTCCCTATTTTGAGCCATATGTTCTGTCTGTGTTACACTTTTAACAACAGTCATATGTCTGACAAGCTACTTAGCATCAGCAAAAGAAGAAAATACTCTGAATTTTTTATAATACATTTTACAGATAAATAGTACTGCTATTATCCTATAAGTCCAGATAGGAAAATAAACATCTCAGCACCCAATATTTCAAAGGTGTATTGGTTTTGCATGGCCAGGTTTTGGATGGGCTGCAGGGGTGGCTTCTGTGAAGTGCTGCTAAAACTTCTCCTGCGTCTGACAAAGCTGATGCCAGATGGCTCCTAGTTGACCCACTGCTGGCCAAGGCTGAGCCCATCAGCAACAGTGGTAGCACCTCTGGGGGCAACAGATTTAAGAAGGGGGAAAGTTACTGTGCAACTGCAGCTATGAAAGTTACTGTGCAACTGCAGCTATGAGAGGGGAGTGAGGATAAGAGAACAGTGACTCTGCAGACCCCACGGTCAGTGAAGAAGGGGGGGGAAGAGTTGCTCCAGGCACCAGAGCAGAGATTCCCCTGCAGCCTGTGGTGAAGAACATGGTGAGACAGGTTGTCCCCCTGCAGCCCATAGAGAACCCCATGCCAGAGTAGGCATGTGTGCCCTGAATGAGACTGTGACCTCTTGGGAAGCCCACACTGGAGCAGGTTCCCGGCAGGACCTGTGGACCTGTGGAGAGAGCAGCCCATGCAAGAGCAGGTTTGCTGGCAGGACTTGTGACACCACAGGGGACCCACGCTGGAGCAGCCTGCTCCTGAAGGGTTACACTGCATGGAAGGGACCCATTGGGGCAGTTCATGAAGAACTGCAGCCCATGGAAAGGGCTCACATTAGAGAGGTTGGTGAAGGACTGTCTCCCATGGGAAGAATCCCATCCTGGAGTAGTGAAAGAGTGTGAGGAGGAAAGAGCAGCAGAGATGACATGTGATGAACTGACCCTAACCCCTGTTCCTCATTCCCTTGTATTGTTTAGTTGGAGGAGGCAGAGAATCAGGAGTGAAGTTAAGCCTGGGAATCAGGGAGAGGTGAGGGAAGGTATTTTGTTATTTGGTGCTATTTCTTGTTATCCTGCTTTTCTTTGTTAATAATTTGAGTCTGTTTTTCCTGTGATGATAACTGCTGGAGTGATCTTTCCCTGTCCTTATTTTGACCCATGAGCCTTTTGTTGTATTTTCTCTTCCCTTGTCCACTAGAGGGGGAGAGCGATAGAGAAGCTTTGGTGGGCAACTGATGTTCATCTAGGGTCAACCCGCCACAAAAGGAATAGGATCCTGTTTGCTTGCATATTCACATGTGCTTTTACTAAAGAAAAACATGACCTAAAAACCACTTGTGATAACAGTGACATTTAAGAAGAATATAAAATAGAGTAGTCAAAAATGTGTTTGATGCATGAGGTTAAGGATGGAAGCCTCTGTACTGATTCAGCTAATGAGCCTTGTTTTATTCGTCTAATGTTACTGCTGCCAGGGATGTATCAGTTCTATGACACTTTTAGTGACCTTTCAGGCACAGCCAGGATAAAACGCCTGCAGAAAGGGCAGCCTTCTGCATGCTTTAAGAAACTAGTTTAGAGTCCACAGGGAGTTTTAGCACAGTCTGGACACCACAGGATTTGCCACCATGAAGAAAGCTTGCTACAGAGAAATTAATGAAATCCTTTTGTGTTGGAGTTCACTTTCTATTACTTCCTTTACCTACCTTGCAAAGTTTGTTGTTGCATGTAAGAAGCCATTGTATGCCTACAATGAGGTCACAGTAGTACTCTCTGCCCCACTATCATTTGGTTACACACATGGGAACCTTCATAGTGAGTTGAATACAGAAATGTCTCTACGAGCTTGCCTTCTTTGTCACTTGACAATCTGGCTTGTTAACACTCCGTGCAACAATTACTCTGTGCAACAGGGCAAAGCCATAATGCATGAAGAGATATTTGGCATGCATCTTTCTCTTGTGCCCACACAAACTCGTTTTGCTCAAAGAAATCTTTTTCTTAACACATTGGTTTAGCTTTCTGGAAACAACCCTAAAGTCACCCTCAAGACCTTTTTTACTCCACAACTGCAAAAGAGTGTCTATACCTGCAGCCTACTAATAATGGTTTACCAGTTGCTTGAAGGGTCTAGGAAAGTACAGAAGAAATAGAAGGCTGGACTAATGTATATAAGCAACCTCTGTAAAGTGACATGGGTTGACAACAGTGAGACACTCAATCCAACACAGGTATTTTCTGACTTGTGATCACATGGATCAAGGGCAACCAATAAAAAAGAAAATGAGGTGAGCAAGCAACAAACCATATGCAGCAAAGATATGTTCTTTTTTTTTTTCTACAGTCTTTGTATTTGAACAGAGGGGTTTTTTCCTCCCAGCCTAGCGTTTCACTTAAAAATTTTCTTCATTCTGTGCCTATAAACTTAGTATGCTTCCAAAGACATGATCACATTTTGATAAAGATATCCTGATGGTTATAGACAGTGAATAAGCAGAAAGCAACAAATGACATTTATCTTGATTTTAGCAAGATTTTTATGCTATAGAAGATTTTTAAGAAGGACAGGGAAGTACTGCTCAGATGCAACCATCATAGGTTGTATGCAGAATTGTTTAAAACTCTATTTGAAATGTACTTATAAACCAGATGGGATGACATTTCAGATGGGATCCCACTGGGACTTCAGCTAACTAAATAATTCTCTTCATTATTTTTGTTAACAACAAGGAGGATAGAGGCGAGAACATTTGTAAAATTTCAGATTAAAACAGACTGGAGTTCTAGTGAAGATAGGATTAGAAGTCAAAATGATCTTGAGAAATGACTTGAAATCAAGAAGATGAAATTCAGTACAGATAAGCGCAAAAGAACTCCTGTGGGGAAGAATCAATCATCTTCAAATAAAACATGGACTACTTGGCTAGACCTACAGTTCATATCAAAACATAAAGATCTGATTGTTAAGTGTTTGTACGTTGCTGTTGAAAAAAGAAATTAGGGAAAAAACCCAAACCAAACAGCACCACAACAAAAAAAAGCACAAGGTAAAAAGGAAACAAACTAAACAAACCAAACAAACCAAAACTGAGTTATTCCAGAAACTACAGGTAGTTGCCCAGTTAGTCCTGATTTGTGCACTCTACTGTAAGAAAAGCCTAAGTAGACTGAGGAAGGATCTTCGGGCTTTGAAATTTAAAGGCTTGGAAAACATGAGCTGTGAGAAATGTTTGAAAGAACTAGGTTTGCTTAAACCTGGAAACAATAGATAGCATGAAATACCTTTTGAAAATGCTTAAAAGCAGTTGTAAGAGAAAAAAAGAAAAAGAAAAGCTCATTTTCCTTCATGTCTATAGGGAGAAAAGGCCAAAATTCAGAAAAGTAGTTAATTTTCAGGAAATTACATTTAAATTAGATATTAGAAGTTAGGCACAGGAAAAAGCAACACAGAGAGACTATAGAACCTCCTTCATTAGTGATACCAGGAATTAATTTAGTAACACGTCATTCTGGGATATGAGTATGCATAATGCTGCCACAGTGAACAGAGTCAGACAAATTATTTCTGCAGGGGCCGTTGTTGCCACTGAAGAATGACTTGATGACAGGCTGAACAAGTGTGTGGTTGCAATGTACTGTACCCATCCAGTCTAGTGTTTTGATAGCTCTTTGCTTGCAAAATAAATGGAGGACAGAGGTGTACAAGAATTTGATATTTTTGTACCGTGTCTAGGGTGCATATGACTGCTTTGATAAGTGTGGCTAAGTGTGAGACACATTGAGGGGTACCTTAGTATAAAATAACCTTATAAATGCAAGTTTTAAGTATTCCAACCACTGTGGAGGTTCTCAAACAAAGGGTAGTAATTTTATTTTTTTTTTGTGATTGTTACTGCATTTTAGATCCACAAGAAGCTGTCCTCCATCAAAGAACCTTTTCTTTTTTTTCTACTTTTAATGTACACAGATCCAGTCTGTCAGTAGCAGTGTCCAAGACATGTGAAAAATGCATTTCCATAGCTTTGGCCCTTTTCTATCAAAGTCAAGTCAAATTCGCATCGCTGACGTAAGAGATAATTTTTCAGGATTGAGAACTGCCCACGAAGAATCGCTAAAAGCCAATAGCTGAGTCTCCTGGGACAGAAAGGAAGAAAAGGGCACCATTTTACCTGTGCAAAGAAAGTATTATAGCAGAGAAACAGGGGTCTCAAGCTTAGGTGAGCTTGAATTTCCCTGGAAATTGTTTAAAACAAGCATGTAAAGACCATCAGGAACTTGCAATGGTTTGAATTAATAAATAACTCCCACTCTGCAACCTTCTTGCAGACCTTCAGTGCCTTGAGAGAAATAGGTTTCCTTGCATCTGAGAAGTTTCATCTCTGAAGCTCAGATAAATTGTTCCAGCTCTCTGTTCATGCATTTCAATCCAAATGTCAAAGCAAGGAATCAGAGAAACTTCTCTCTCTCAGACTGAGTTTGATCAATGTGTTCCCTCCTCTACATCAATGGTATGACAGGAAGCCAGACACAGTAATCACAGTCAGAATCAATGTATTCATGCCAACAAATAATGGTTTTCAGTATTTGTGGTGTCTGAATAGCATGTTCTTTTGTATTACAGTGTGGTGGTCTGCTTGAAAAAGAGGGATGTGTGGCTATTTCTGATGGCTGTTATAAATCTTATATTGTCTTTTTGTGGGTTTAAAAAGGAAAAACAGGGGACTTTGCCTTTCTCTCCTCTTTTAGGCTTTTTCTGCATCTTCACAATTAGCTTGTCTAATTTTAACAGATTATTAGAGGACTCATCAAAAATAATGTATGTGCCGGGTGGTTCTTGAATTATAGGGCCTATCACTTCTGAAAAGATGTTGCTAATGCAAGCAATTTTCCCCCTTTCAGTTGACTTCATAGGTGGATTTGACTCTTACGGCTATCAAGGTCCACAGAAGACATCTCATTTACAACTACAGCCCATGTATATGTAAGTACTTAACTTCTAAGATATTCGGCAGAGTGGCAGGCTGATCTTAAAGGATCATTAAGCTGAAAGATGGCATGACTTAAAAATTCAGAACACGCAGAAGCCTTTTTTTATGGACTGAATTCAAGCTACACTTAAGCATCAACATTGCTCTTCTGTTGAATTATAGTGATTTCTTGGGGCAGGATATCATATGTCACAGTTATTCAAATAACACCCAGCTCTCACCTGATTTTTCCCTTTTTTCATTCAAGCAGGTTCCACTCAGAAGCAATGAGAATTCAGTGTAAAAAAAAAAAACAAACTAGTCAGATATGACAAACCTTGGTTGGAAAAAAAGTGGGTTTTTAATAAGATTTATCAAAAGTTCAGCAACTTGCTAATTTAGTGGATGCATTTAACATTTGTCTGACCAGAGCATCTGTTCACTGAGGCACTTCTGTACCTCATTTCCAGTTACCACATTTAAAAAAACCCAAAACAAATGTAACAACATATGAGTTTTAAAATCAGTTTGAAAAGAAGACAGTATTTTACCTAACCAGTGGGTGACAACTCCATCCCAGAGTGCAGCCTGATATATTTGGGAAATCTCCTGATATATTTGGATAATCAAATCTCCACTCATACACACAACTGGGGTATATTCACACTAAAGCTAACACCCAACTACAGATTACTCCAGGAATAATCATCTCTAAATATTTCTTGTACTGATGCCAACTGCAATTCAGAACAGTCCTGACTGCCCAGATAAATCTTACCTCACTGCTGCAGCCTTTTGGAATATTTTTTATTTGCCATCAATAACCACACACTAAAAGCATAGCACTGAAGACTTCACAAAAGGGCAACATTTACTTTTTTTCCTTTGTTTCTCTTCTGAACATCTCTTTTGAGGAAAATAACTAAATTCAAGCAAACAGTAGGCATTGCAACATACACTTCCATTCACCCTTGAATGCAATTTCATTTCTTATGAGTAGTGGAAGCAAGTCTGTTAATAGATTAGTATATTTTTGCATGGAACTGGCATTTACTCCTTTATCATGGTACAATCAGTCTGCAGTAGTTCAGGATTGGGCCCTTTGGGATCTTTACGAGCAACTTTTTAATAATCTCAAATTACAATAGTGCATATCTCCAATGCCATCTTAACTTCAGCTTCCCATCTGTCTGTGCTCAAGTAAAGATTTTTCACCTGCACTTTTGGCACAGTGCTGTGCATTTAGAAAATGTTATTTCCTTCCTAGTATTATATGAAGCACATAGGTACTTAGAACAATTCTAATCCTATTTCTTTCTCAGTACACCATACCTTGTCGTCAACATATGGAGCACTCTAGCTGAGATATTATCCCATTCTCTTTATGCTCTCAGTGTTTCTTCCAGAAGAACAGATTGCATTTACTGTGTATTTTCATACTGACTGGAAAGAAAGCTAGACCTGTGGAAAAAAAGAAGGCAATATTTTTAAGCTTGTAGCTGAAATGAAGAGATACATGATTAATCCATGCAAACTATGTTCCATCTTATTTCAATGCTGCATTCTCACTGGAGTATAGGTGATTTTACCATCTTCACAGAGAGACAGAAATCAGAATGTGAGCTGACATTTTGCGCAATCAACCCACAAAAGTATTACCACGTCCCAACCGCACTCAATGACATTTGATGTTTCCCTCTGACTGTATAGTGTTTGACAGGGTTCTCTAGAATTGCTACAATCTGTCCTAAAGAGGCTTCTACAGCATTTAGTAATACCTCTCTGTTTTCTGCAGCTGAGGCACACCAGGAACGCATGCATATGTATTCACACTGCAGTTGCTCTGTAAATATAGGCAGACCATATCCATATAGCAATATTCGTATAACTATTTCCACAACTTTATCAGTTGCTAAAAAATGTCTTTTAATCTATAAGCAACAGAAGATATATTAAGCATCATCCCATCTAATTCCTGCAAAAGATCAAGAAAATACAAAGATAGCTTGTTGCCACCTCTTCATCCTTTACTATTCAGTCTCACACTCATGTGGAGCTCTGGATTTATCAGAGAAATAGGAGACACTTGCCTTTAAATCATCTTATTACTAACTATATCCAAAGGCACAATATCAATTCTTTTGTTTTCTGTGCTGTGGTAGTACCTATATGTGTGCTAGGCATGCTGCAAAAGGGAAGAAGATATGGCCTCAGCTTTGAAGAGCTCACCAAAACCATATCAGCTTCTAATGATGTACAGATTCCGTCAACATATAAATTTCAAAATGTAGTTCAGTAATGTAGCACAGAGAAGCCCTTATATATTTACAAGATCAATTCATATACAGAACTAGTACAAATCTTAAAGACACACAGAATTGTGTAGTAGGTCTCAGTCATCATCCATGTACTGCTTGCTGATGTGAATTGATTTAGAGGATTGCACTGGCAGAATTCCATCAACACAAACTTTTATTTCTATTCAAGTTAGACAGTTTTGCATCCAAATCAATTTTAACTGTCTTACACATGAACGATTTAATTATTATCCTGAAGGAATGCTGGGTTTAGTAATTGCTAACTATTAAGACACACAGTTTTGTAACCAGTTTCATCCTGTGTGCTGAAGTTAGCACTTCATTTTGTTAATTTGGAGGTTTTATTGAACCTACACAAACTCACACGTGCAAATAATTATATTGATTTATTCAGGCTTCTTATGTTTACATTTCTATTGTGTCAGGACTTTTTTGTGCAAAGATTTATTATTTTTTATTCGTGATATCAATCAAGCTCTACTTATAGGAACATTCCAATTCAGTTTAAATGTACACAGTATATTTGTGTGGAATTTCATCAGTTATGCAAAACTACTCTGAATGAAAGGATACTTACAGGAAAAAAAATCTTGATTTATGAAAAAGAAACATTATTTGTAGATAGTGAATTGAGGTGACTATCTCTGGCTACTATTTCCTTGAGTACTCTAGAAATATTAGATTTGGGCGCACTTTGGGGTGTTTTCTCTATATTTTAGGCTTTTAGTTGCAATCACAATTCTCCTTATCATCTCTTCCAATTTCATATTTATTTTAAATAAGTTTACTTTTTAAAGAGAAAAATATATTCAATTTAAAATTATGTTTTAAATAAAACACTGACTTTTTGGGGAGAATTCTTGTTGTGACATTTATCTACCTGTTATAAATCGGGGTTTTTTTATTATTTAAGTGCCAACAGCGTGCTCTATGCTGTACAAGCCAAGAAGCCTAGACAGTCCCTTCAAAACGAATATGCTTTTTGAACAGAACGGGACAGAACCGATGCTCATGTACCTCCTTGCAGTGTGACCACAGCTGATGTACTCAAAAGCAGCTTCCTGGCATTCTGTGCCAGAGATGCCAGTGCTCATTTCCAGACCATGGGAGAAGAACACAATAAGATGGAGGAAATCAATTGACAAGAGAAAATTCTGCTCTTGGGAGGTGATCGAGGAAGGTGACTAAACACTCCCTGACACTGATTCTGCTGCACATGAAAAAACACAGTTGTAGTTGTGGAACAAGACTGCACTGCATGATCACTGTTCTTCTAAAAACAGTAGGAAGGAGGGAGGGGAGAGAGATCTTTCTTTATGTTCTTCACAGTAAACTTGTTTGCTCAAGAAAAGAAGAAGTGAAGCAAAAAAAAAAAGCATGCGTGTCTGATGCTGATGCCTAATGCACTGACGAAATTGCTCAAAAGTACTGTAGCCCAAAAATAAAGCTTGCTTGCCTCCATTGTGAAGTCTAAGAATATTTGCAACATATATACTCACATGCGCACACACACACACACACACACACACACACACATAGGTATTTGTCTAGATGATTACACATACTGAAGGTGCTGCCTACTTTACCATTCACTTAAAGTAGAAATGAAACACAAAAAAGACACTAAGACCAGCAGCTCATGTATAACCACCATGACACTCAGCAAGTTCATGCAGCAGAAATCTGCTGGGTAATGATGTCCTCATGTTTGTGGTATTCAGACTTCATGGACAACATTTCATTTAAATAAACTACCAGCTAAGCTTTGATTATGAACAAACAACATCTTGTCCATTTTAGACTGAAAGCTTTAGTCACAAAACATGGGTTTGGGACAACACTGTTAAGGTGTACAGGGCTGTGGCACTTGCACATGCACCCTGCTTTGCGAGCGAGCCGAGGGTGGCTTTCTCCCGCTCCTGCAATTCAGCCCTTCTGTCCTCATACTGTGCCACTTCTTGTTTTTACAGAGACAGCTACATATCTGATGGATTATATGTCAGGTCATCTTCCAGTTGACCCGTGGATATATAGTTAAGATTATAATTAAATATAACTCCTGTCTAGGATTGTTTAGAAAACCTGTGCTGACTTCTCTGACGGTGTTCCAGAGAGAGCCAAGCAGCTCCCTGAGCAAATACTTTGTCTTTCTGTCCACTTCATCCTATGTGTAGCTGAACTGTTACTGGTTTGTTGCTTACACTTGCTTGCAAAGGGGCAGCAGAGCAGCAGGGCAGGGATCAGATAGGTATATGGTGGATTATAAGTATTGTTCTTTTTCTGTCTTTCTTCTAGGTCAAAGTAAACATGGGGAGTACCCAAGGTGGGCTGGAAGACCACTGTCAAAGAAACTGTTTCAGAATGGCCTCCTGATTCTTCAAAGAGAAAAAAATCCAATTTTTCTGCTAAAAGAAAAATATAAAAGCTGGTTGAACAGTGAGACAGAAAACAAGAGACTTTCAGCCCCTCTTTCTAACAGGTACTAAAGGAGATGTCCCAGCCCCCCACCTTGGACCTCCTGCCTCCCAGCACCAGAGGACAGAGCAGAGGCATTGGTGCCATCTTTTATCTCTTCCCTACCCCAGCCACCGCCAGCGTGACCCATCTGGATTAAGACATGAACTCGGTGCTTTTGGAGCCTCCTTCATACTTCTGGCTGCATCAAGTCTCCTTAGTCAACACGACACTGAAATACCAGGATGACCTTCCAGCAGAAGTTGATAGACAGCGCATTGTTTGCCCTGAAGGCTGTACAGTTCATACTTGCCTTAACCCAACTGCATTGCACACTAGAGAAACTACGTGCAAGCTTTCTGAAGTTAACATGCTGCTGTTAATTCTGAACAATTTCTAAGTCAGTGGTTTTCTTCTGTTTGGTTTTGCTTTGTTTTCGTGTCAGGGAATAAGGCTCTGTTGCTCCATGGCTCCAGAGCGACCAAGTAGAAAACTGCCAGCTGTCTGATAAGTGCTTTACTTTTGAGACTCCACAGTGGTCAAGAAACAGTTTATAATGATTAAAAAGAAAAAGAAAGAAAGAAATAAGACCTTTGGGGGGTCAGGGTGAGGAAAGGGGTAACATAAACTAATAATTGAACCTACTGGATATACGCAGCAGAAATAGTTCTTTAATCCCACTGGTTTTATTTATTGCACTGTAGGTGCTTTTATAGCTATCTCTAAACGTCTTTTACTAACTACAGAGACATCTGCAGATTTCTATCAACAAAGGCCAACTGAATATGTACTAGCTACGTTTAGTCTTTTATATCTAATTTCAACTAAAAATTCTCTGTAAGTGAGCTTTTTTTTTCCTAATTGCACCATAAGGGATCCACATATTTTATTTTTTGATTTCAGTTGGAAAGGGTGGGGAGGCACTAGTTGAATTGAAGAAATATTGAAGACCTTTGTAGGGTATATTTGGGGGATTTGTTCTGTGTTAGAATGTGTATTTTATCTTCCTGTATTATTGTGGCTGAAAAAAAACAACTGTGCTGTTACGTAGTTGGCAACAAGATGCCTTTGGGAATTTTGCTAGTAGGTCAATGTGTATATGAAATACTCTGAACTCCTAGGAACATATGTTTTATTCTACATCTGATCTGTATTTTCAAGAACATAGGTGGCTTTCACTAGGAAAACCCAATACTTTGCTCAGGTTTTTCAGAAACTTGGATTGTCATTGTTTCTTTGCTCAGACCTTGCATAGACAAACGCACGCACCTACCACACATGAGGTGACCACGTAGGTTTTGAGGGCAAGAGGAAAGGTCAACACTTGGAAAAGCTTGAGGTACACCTGAGCAACTCCCTTTTCCTTGCTGGCCAAGGCCTTGCTCCAAAGGCCTGTGCGCTCACACCACTCACTCATCTCTGTACAAACCAGTGCCCTTTGCTGTGTCTGCATGGATGTACAGTGTCACAAGCAGCAACTCTGGACAATGACAGAGGGACAGTGAAAGCAAGATATGGGACATGTTCAGGAGCTATGCTTACATTGATTCAGTGAGATTTATATAGATAGATAGATAGATATATGTAAGTGTGTGAATGTGTGTGTATATCTATGTATATAAAATACACAGGAATAATTATTGTTGGGGGCTGCATCACCCAGGAAGATTCTGATGCAGTGGACCAAGGGCTCCTGTCTCAGATACTGCTGGGAATTTCCTGCATGAAACAGGCACGTACCCTAGGCCTGATCCCATAAAGCATTCACTGCTGATTTGGATCTCAAATTTAAATTTTCATACTTGGGGACCTAAAATTCTAAGTTCATTCTGGATAGAGCTGCTTTTCACCCCCTGGAAACCCCATGCAACTTCCGAGTGCCAGGATGAAATTTCCCATAACTTGAAAAATTTCAAAAGTTTCTACTTTTCTGTAGTATTAAATATAGCAGATGTATAGAATTAAACATAACATAGAGGTTTAAATGGAATGAAAATGTCATAACAGGTTCTTTTATCTTTCCCTGTATACCAGTTAATCAAGATGATATTTCTATAAAAATCACTTTTTAACATGAAAAGAAACCAATTTAGGCACCTAAGCAGCAATCCAATTTTCAGACGATAATTTTTCATACCTCTCAGTGATTTCCCATGGAACAGCAGCTACTGCTAGTTAGCAATTTTAGAAGCCAGACAATTTAATGAAGTGTCTACATGTAGTTTATAGGCCTAATTTTAATTTGGAAAGTTTTGGCCTTAGTTTCTCTGTGTCTTAGTCTTCCCATCTATAATACGGGAATAATATGTGCCTCACTGGCTTTTTGTGAGGTCTGAATTGTTAGTGTTTGTAAAATGCTTAGGAAATAGGAAGCACATCTAAACTACTACAGACTGCAATATAAATGTGTATTCATATATTACATATAGAGTAGATACACACACTCGCTTACACACAGTATACATATATATATACGCATACTTACCTATATGAAGTTGGTATTCATAACCCTGCTTAAATTGCAGTTAGAGCACCACCATTTAAAAAATTAGGACTGTTGACTACTCAACTAAATGATTAGTGGACAGATCTCTTCTGGAAGCAGTTTAGAGCACAGTAATGTGAGAATATCTGGATGGCACTTTTGATTTGTACAGCTGTATCCTCCTCAAAATCCAGTAAAGAATGTTATTTTTCTAGGCTGGGCTTTTGTTATAAACTAAAATATTCAGAAGGCAAGAGATACAATCCAAATGTGGGTTTTTTCCTTTTCTTTTCTTTTTGGCATTTGTTAATTCCGAATGTATTTTTAACAAAAGTGATTTTTTTGACTTACTAGTGTAATTTGCATTTTAAAAAAAATAAATGGAAAAAATATAGGTTTCCAAGCTATTCATGGCCCCCTGCTGCTATTCACAACTTACGGGAAACTTAGAATTACTGTTACCAGCTGAGCAACAATGCAGGATAAATAATCCTATTACATTTACATGATGACAATCCTGATCTGTGCAGTGCATGGATGTGACAGCACTGAATAGAAATTGCCAGGTCATGACACCATTTTAACACTGTCATATGTAGCAGGTATTTTCATTATCACTGACACTAAAAGGTTTCCTTTACAAGGTTGACTGCAACAGACTCTTCACTTAGGAAGCAGGGCTGGTTTTGTGCACTCATCAGGAATTTTAAGCCTATGATAGGTATACAGTGGCCAACAGTGTTAAGTATTACAAAAGTAATCCTTTCTAAGAAGGAGCTATGTAACATGAATATTTCCACTGCATTAATATTCTTTTATATGCCATTTATTGTCCCTACATTGAAATGAAGAAATATTGTGAAATGTTTATAGAGTTCACACATATATGCCTGAGGTCATTTAATAAAGGTGGAGTAGAACAGTATACATTTTGAGATAGTCGGTCATACTGTCTTAAGTCCTTAGAAAGAGAGTGTATTAATTAATGTCACTAGGATTTTTTAGGCCTTCATTATAGTGCAAGTGATACTTTTCATTCAGGTAAGGAGAAAAGATTTGTGCTCCATTTGCTTAATTTAAGTTTGCAATACTGTACTGCTGCACAGAATTTTGGCAAAGTCTAGCACAGTATGTATTGATTCCTGGATGTCTCCAAATAAGAATGGCTATTAACTCAGTGTCTGAAGGTTTTGATCACTTGCACACTTACCTTCTGTTTAAGCACATTGATACTAGCCAGAGCAAAACTCCATACACCATGGACCCTTCCAGCCTGTAATATTTTCATTGCCAGTCCTCTGTTCTATCTTTAAATGCAAATGCTCAAAGGGTGAGGATTTTTCCACAAAGATGGAAAGGCCCGTGAATAGTCTCTGGGTATGTACTTCTTGCCGACTGTCCACTGATGAGTAGCTGAGGTGAAATTGAGGTGAAATTTTTCTAGCTAATCTGAATCTGACTTTTTCCCAGCACTTGTTGGTTGGTGACAGACACTAAAGGTAAACCAGGTTTTATTGAAGAACCAATGCATAGCAATACTGCAGACAGCGCTCTGTCCACTTCTCCTCAGAGAAAGATGTAGGCAGTTGTTATGCTAATTGGTCTGCTCCAAACTATGTGCAATATTAAATGTAATTACCATGCATAAAAGAAAGTGCCCTTTAGACTGCAGTTACTCATTCATGTATAGAAGTGGTGCAGCACAGAATGAATCAGTAAAAGAGCTTTTCTTCCTGTAGTCACTAATATGCTTCATTCCCAGACATGGATTGGAAAAATCAGCTCTGTTTGATCTCGTGTTGTGACAAGTTGCTCTGTTCAGATCTTCACCAAGAGAGGCAATTGCAGCTAGTTAGAGTTGTGACCTTTGCATAGCTGAGAAGAAAGATATTGTACCAAATGTGAAATTCTAAGTAGCATCATATATACATTTGTTGCACATCTCTCTCCATATGTACAAAAGAAGGGTCTTTTAAAATGAACTTTTCCTTTATCTCTCAGAAATCAACTGAGACAGATAATGTCTTACATAAGGGTCTTCCAAATTCTGCCAAGATCACTTCAGAGATTTTTTTTCTTGTGTCCAATAAAAGCACCATCTTTCCTGCTCTCTGTTGAGTAGAAGACTTAGCTCTTGGGACTTCCAAATGCCTTGGGATTATTATTTTGGATAGATAGGATCACTGTGAAACCTAAGAATTAAAAAAACTAATGTTTGTGGTCATCTCTGATTCAAAATTAATTCTTCTGTACAAAAGCCATACTTTTGCATCCACCAGTGGAAAAAGGTCTTTGCTGCCACCTGTTACCTAATCACTTTCCTAGCTTTGCCATTGTCCTACTGGGAAATAGGCTATGGGGAGCTAAATATGAAGCAGCATGTTCATATTCAGCATGTGCTCTTCAAGAGTCTCCAGTTCTGCCACACAGAATGCTATTTCATACTTATTTAATTTATTTCTCCCTGTCACCATCTTCTTGTCCTATTATCACTCTCCCCATCTTCCTGAACACAATCCCAAATACTCTCCCAAAATTACATACTTCTGTTTGGAACATCCATTGTTTCCAACTGTTTACATAATGATGGTGATGACAGTCATGGAGGACAGTATCACTGTGGATATCTGCAAAATGACAAGATGAGGAAGCACAAAGGTCCCAGATGCAGGGAGACACTTAACAGAAGGGTAAAGGGTGGCAGCATTACAGAAGCTATGAGGTACAGTGAGTCCTGGTAGGAATCATTTTTACATGTGCAATTACATTTGCCGAAGATATAGTTCATTGAGCACGTAGACAGTCATAAATATCCAGAGCTACAAAAGGCACAGGTGAACCGGAAGAAAATTCTTAGAAAATGTGTTTGTGAACATGTTGACTGGATTAGATTCACATTTCAATCTCTTGAAATTTGTCTCAGGGTTGTTTTTTCCCTCTTGCGAACATTTGGATGGTTGGTTTCTGTGCACGCAGGTGAATGTTTGTTCCTAGGAGAGCATGTACGTATGTGCAATTTAATTCATTTACATGAGATTCTCAGTATCTATGTGCTTTTGTGTAAACGTTGGCTCAGTTCACTCTGTCACACATATCTACACACAAACATATCAGTTATGTGAGTATATTTTAGGGTGGGAATACAAAACCAACTACAGTTTCCCCCTCTTTCTACATAGCTTTTCCTATCCCTCCTCTCAAGAGATGCAAAGTCTCGAGTATTTATTTTTTAGATGGGCATTCAGTATACAAAAATTATAATTTCTGATACTTGCTGGATGTACAAGCATGGTGCAATCTATGAACACAGTAAATAAGACAGTCCTTTCTGCAAAGAGTTTATGTTTTAAATAAAGTAAGTGAGAACATTTTAATTTAAAAAAAAAAAAAAAGAAAAAAATATGATCTCCGTGTCACACTCTGCTGTTAAATTTGTTAAATTTTAATTAATAAAAAAAGTGGGTGCCAAAAAATTTCAGAAAAAGAAGAGCAGGGAAATGAGAACTTGGAGTATGGTTATGAGGTGATATGATTAGTTTAAGCATGTACATATGAGACTTGGGTAAAAGAATAAGCCAATTATATCTTGCTAGATTATCCAATTAATTTATGATAGCTCCACATAGTTATGTATTATATTACAGCCTACATCTTAAAAGCATTTAAAACAGTAGTTTTGGAAGAAGAACAACATCAAAGGGACTGCATATTGATGCAATCACAAAAGGTTGATGGATTGATTCAATTAATCAGTGAGTCATTTCTAAGAGTTCTACAGGGATTTATTTACCAAATGCTTACATTGTTTATTTTACTCTCTGGAGGGTTTGTGTACTATCATTTTTCTTCATTATTCTTCTTGTTTCATTCATCAATTTCTGACAAATGTTTTCATGCCGATATGGCATGTTCGGCATGTAAATTGTCCATATTTACTGATTTAAAGCAGTACACTCCAAACTTCAAGTAGCTGAGAACTTCTGTTTATTTCCCTCAGGTCCTGAGAAATACTAACCATCTATAATTAGTATAAAGACACGTTTCCCATTTAATCTTTGCTTTCAAAGTCTACTCAACATGACAAGGATGTAAGGTCTTGTCTAGCATAACATGCAAGTACCTGCTTAAACTTTAGACACAAACTTACTATGAAAAATATTTTGACTGCTGTTAATACTAAATAGAATATCTGTTCCATGTTTGGTTTGTCCTTACATTTTGTAGTTCAAATCCAGGAAAACAATGCAAGAGGGTCAGCAGTTTCACTATCTTTTCCATAAGTTTAGATAACTTTTTTACAAGGGCATGTAGTGATAGGACAAGAGGGAATGGCTTTAAACTGAAAGAGGGCAGGTTTAGATTAGATATTAAGAATAAATTATTTCCTTTGAGGATGTTGAGACATTGGAACAGGTTGCCTAGAGAAGTGATGGATGCCCCATTCCTGGAAGTGTTAATGCCCAGGTTGGATGGGGCTTTGAGCACCCTGGTCTAGTGTAAGGTGTCCCTGCCCATGGCAGGGAGGTTGGAACTAGAAGATCTTTAAGGTCTCTTCCAACCCAAAACATTCTATGATTCTATGATTTTCTATTTTAATATTGTCATAGTATGTGCTTCAAAGACAATACACAGAAATGGTCCAAATAGATCAAATTGGATTACAAAATAGTAGATATTGAGCAAAACAAAGGTCTGTGAAGGATGAAGAACTGAAACCAAGAGGAAACCATTATTTGATGGAGCTGAGCCTCATTTGAACAAATACTTTTATTTTAAACTATCAGGAATACTGAACCTCTAAATAAAAATTTCAAAAATTATCATGTGTTATTGCATACATATATGCAATGTGGGTGTCATTTTCAGGCATCTTTGGCACTGGCCGAAATCTTACTTCACTTTTAGGTGAGTGGGAACAACTTGTCATGAAAAGTAAAAGATAAAAGATCACAGTCCTAGTGACAAGAGTCATGGCAGCCTGCATCATGTGACAGCCTTCCCCAGTGGATTTAGAAAACACCACCCTACCTATTAAACTGGAGAGCATCAAAGAGATGGATGCAAAAATATGAAAGTACAACATTTAAAGACTAATGAAGATGTTAGCAGAATGAAATCATGGTACAACTCTGATTGCATACAACAATGTTGTGATGCAAAGGTAGTGGTGGGAGACTGACAGAAGGCAGGGTAAAATGTGAGAGAAAATTGTGTCAGCATGAATGAGGGGCTGAGCTGTATACCCCATACTCTGGGCTGACTGAAAGGAGTAACAAGCCCTGGACTGCATGAATGACGATGCTGTGCTGCTTCCTGTGTCTGCAAAGATGATCTGGCATCAAGAAAGGCAGCACATGTTCACATTTTGGGTGGTGGTAACACACAGGCAATGATTTCAGAGAGCCATATAAGATACAGCCAGCATTATTTTCCTCTATCCATTTTTCTCTGTTTATTGGGTTTGTTTTCTTCAGATATTTTTCCAATCTTGAAAATAGTTGCTAGAATTCTTGTTATTAGCTTTATTTTTTCTATCAACAATCACTATGCCCTTCTTTCTGTGAAATACAAAAATTACACACCCTAAAATAATATGGGCTATTGTCTTAGGTACAACATTTTTAGTTCAGTCCCTTGGTCTGGATTATAACAGACAGATGGAGACAGATACTTCTTAGTGATACCCAGTGACAGGACCAGAGACAATGGGCACACACTGAAACACAAGAGGTTCCCTCTGAATATCAGGAAAGACGTTCTTACTGTCAAAGTCATCAAGCACTGACACAGGTTACCCAGAGAGGTCGTGGGTTCTCCATCCTTGGAGACAGTCAAACCTCAACTGGACGTGGTCCTGGGCAACCTGCAATAAGTAGTTGTTGAACTAAATGATCACCACATGCACTTCCCAACCTCCAACCATTCTCTGATTCTGTTATTTGCTTCTTATTAAAGCTACAGTTTCTTGCCACTGGAAATATTTCGAGCATCTCAAGAGGATGCAAAAATCTTGTTTGTTGGGCTGAGGGAGTCTCAGAGTTAATCTTTGGAGTGAAAATAAGACTTTTATGTATTAAGATAGAAAAAAAAACCTTTTGGAAAAAACATCTGTTTCTAAAATGTATTGGTTATTATTTTTCCCTTCTTTGAGTCCCATGTAGTTGGCTACCTGGATGAAGTCCCAGTTCCAGTTAAAGTCAGTGGGAATTTTGCTGTTTGTTTCAATAAGATTTCAAGATGTCATACTTTGCAATTAAAATGCTTGAATATTTTCTTTACTTGAAAAAACAAAAAATCACAACCATTATCCTCAATAATTTTTAAATACTCGACAAAAAATTTAGATTTTTTTTTTATCCTATCATGCTCAACATTTGTGAAATGCATGGTCTGGTGATACAAAATTTTATCTGTACTCATTTATGTTGACCTACATGACTTGCTCATTGCCAAACGTGCCACTAAAATCTTTCTATCATTCCCACTCTTCTGTGTATTTCATTTCATGTGAATGAATATCACTCCAGGGGATTAGTACCCTTGGAGTTTTTCTGCAAAACATGAATATTAAGGAGAAATCAAAAGACATTTGCATAGCTATTTGGCCAATGTGACAGTAAGAATCTGCTACATGACCTCTTTTCCCTTTGTGTATAAATGTTAAATATCAGTTGTAACCCAGAGTTCTCAGTGTAAGCAATTCACATCCTTCTAGCTTCTTGCACAATTTCACAGAGCTCTTCAGACTTGATAAGATTTCCATTGAGCAAAATAATTCAGCACCAGGGAAATTTTTGCACATAAACAGAAAGATAAAGCACAACCTCAAAAGACGGGTTAATAGTATCCAGAGCGTCTGGAAATCCAATACTTTTGCCAAAGGCATTACTCAGTCTGGAGTTTCTCCTGTGCAAAAATACTTCTTATTCATTAATTCACAGCCTGAAATGTAGTTCCAATAAAACTCTGTCTAAGTGAGATTCCCACTCTGACAGCATACACAACCTCATATTCTTCCCTGTGAAAGGAAATACATGACAAACTAGCATCGCTCCTTCAGTCCTGTCTCCTTGAGCTTGTACTTCTCACACCTGAACACTTGAGACTGCTGCCCCATGACAGTCTCAGTTCTCATGGGTGTGTGGAGTTATTAAACTGAACCACTGGTGAGTGCCAGTTAAAATTAAATAGGGTCTCTTCATCCCTAGTGACAAAGCATCCAGTGTGTCAGTGGTGCTGTGCCACCTGAGAAGGGACAGGTCTAGGCACAAATGGAGCAGAGAAGTCTTTAAAGCAGGGGGAGCCAGGAAGGGCAGCAACATCTACATCCCTGCTCCCTGTGCCTGCCAGAGCCACCGACAACCCCACACCTTGCTCTGGATCCATCACCAGCAGTACCCATAGGTCACATCCTTCTGGCACCAGAAGGAACAGAAAGTCTGGATCTGTAGAAATCACTTCCCAAGTCTCTGTTTTAACTCAGATCATGCCCTTCTTGTAGGAGAAGCAGTCAGACTCCTGTCTGGTTACAGTTTTTTACATTTGAGGTGGCAAAGCCCTGCCTTGCTTCACTTTGCACTTACTAAAGAGTAAGTTCAATTAGAGGAGACAGTTTTGGCAAGCAGGGACAACACTCCAAAACATTCCCATTAGGAAAGCTATAGTTCAGGTGCACTTCCAAAAAATAAACTTTAGGTGAAAAAAGATAATGTTCATTGTTTGAACATTTTCAAGCCTCCTTTCTGGATGTGAAGACATCTTGGGTCATATGCATAATTAT
Source organism: Manacus candei (assembly GCF_025592945.1). Taxonomy (NCBI): domain Eukaryota; kingdom Metazoa; phylum Chordata; class Aves; order Passeriformes; family Pipridae; genus Manacus; species Manacus candei. The sequence goes on along the minus strand of NW_026138082.1, from coordinate 7,089,054 downwards.
TTAGTGTCATTACTTTTATTAGTACTTATTGATGTAATTACTTGCTTTATTTATTATTTTGTCATTACTCATATCAGTGGAGAACATTTTACATTTAGAAGTACATATTACATTTAGAAAAACCAAAGGAAATAGCAGGAAAAATTGACATAAAAGTGTTCTACAACACCAGAGTACTGTTGTGTTAACCATCAGGATTAATCTTAAAAGCTCATACTTATAGACCACTTACACAGAAAAAAAAAAAAGCTTCTCAGTCCTGGAAGTCATACAAATTATGGCCAGAAGTTCTGTTTATCTCAGGTTGATAAATTATGTTTAACTGGGTTGACAGGTCACTGCCCCCGATCATCTCCCTGTCCTACCATCTTTTCTGTTTCTTGCACTCTTAGGGGTCCCAAGCTTGTAAAACGGAAGTTCATCATTCAGGTTTGCCCCTGAATGATTCCTTTTCTGCACTTTACTTTTCGTCTGTATTGCCCATAACAGAATCTTGAGAGAAAAACCAGGTAGATTCCTAAAAGGACCTGTAGACATGTTTAACAACAGATTTCTAGACGGGCCTGCTGACATGTATAATGAGGACTTTCTGGGGAAGTATGGATGGTGAAGGGCCCCTCAGACTGGGCCTTCTCAGATTTTATGGGGCTATTTCAGTTGTCAAGAACTGGACTCAGCAGCCTGAGCCATTCCTTTAGACACCTTATTTCTGTGGTGCCTGTGAGGAGTGTTAACCTCAAATCAGACCCCCAGTTTCACTGAAGTCAGCAGATCTTAATCTCTTCTTGGGTATTTAGCTTCTTAGGCCTTTTTGAAAGCTCCACTAATGTTTATTTTCATTTTCAAATTCCTCTGAAACGGAACAAAATGACTTTTGAAAATCAGTCATCAGACCCTGTGAAAAGATACACTTCGCTCATCAGGCTAAATAAATTCAGTCATTTGATTCACCCCTTGAGATTCAGCTCTCCACATGTATTACACTCTGCTAATTTCCCTGCGATTTTTCACAGCTTGTATGAAGAGAGAAATAGAAACTTCATCCAGATCTACTCTGATACTGTTTGAGTTCCTGATATGGATGCATGTCAGTAATAACAAAAATAGCTGATCTGCAACAGCCCACGCTATGTGACAGTTTGTACAATAATTTTTTACCCTCAAACTCCATCACTTCAGAATCCCTTCCTCTCCCATCTGTCCTAAACAAGTAGGAGAGGCTTTTTGCTAGAAAATGTATTTTTTTTAAGTACCTCTCTGGAGGAGAGCATAACAACTCTGCCTTAAGAAAAATGTTGTTAGCCCTTCCAGTGTGTCAGAATGGAAGCTGCTACTAATTATAACTAAGATCCTGTCAGTTATCTGAATTCACTGGCAATTCTCATAAGATCCTGAAGAAAGTGAGTAAACACATTAACATCAATGTGCCAGCAGCAAACCACCCTAATTCCTTTCCTGGCTTTCTAAAAACCTGCTGCAGGTTGCAACAGCCGCAGGTTTGTGCTGCAGCCCACGGAACACCTGGGGCCACTGCAGGTGGCCTGATCCAGGATAGCAGCTGTCTCCATACAGGCACATCCATAACAGGTGAGCAGTGCAATAGCTGATGATCTTCTTGACATATCTGGAGCATACTGCAAATTTGGACAAGAGTGGGGAAAATCTGTCATTCAGGCTCCTTTATCTGAGGAGCTAAAGAGGGAAAACCCCCCTAAGTAAAACAGGGCGTGCATTAAAATGGGGCACCAACCTCCCCGTGGTTTTGGGTATAGTTGGAATATGCCATGCTCTTTTTTGAAAACAAAAAGACAGAATTTTTTCTGTTGAGACCCAAGGTACAGGTAATGTTTCCACAGAGCCAAGTCTTCCCCAGGGACCATTCCTTCAAGCCTGTGCACACAGGATGTGCGTGTAAACCAGAAAGGACTGCTTCTCGTGAAATAATAACTGTCTTCATTACCCAGGACCTCCTCATACCTCTCTGGAAGAGTGAATAGGCCTTCATGGGACTGAAGAAATAACAGGAGTGAGTGTAAAACACACTCATCTGAAGGCTCCTGCGCTGGCTAAAGGAACACAAAGGGTGCTTAGGGAAAACAAGAACCTGGTCCAATGCTCATCAGGAAGGGAGGTTAAGTACCCTTCTTCAAAGCTTTTTATTATTATTCATAAATAACACCAGGTGCAGTAGCTGATTTCTTTTTTCCAAAATACACATATAGCAATGCCTATTTGGAGAGAGTTTGACACATGGGATTTTTCAAGCCAAACATGACTGTGGAACCACACTCCTGGGTGACAGAGCACAGCAGGTCCCTTACCCTTGCTTGAATTTGATACAATTCACATTCCCACACAGACAGCAAGAGAATTAAAGGAGAGTGGGAAGAGTAGCAAAGATTAACAGACGTTGAAGAATGCAGTATATTCAGTAAAAGCTTAATGAGATAATCCCATGGTAACCGTCAGGCTTTGGCTTTTGTGTGCAGCTATCTGCAGAAATGCTACCGGCACGTGTGTGGTTTGCTGCTGACACTTTTTGTTAAAGAGTGTTAAACAGAAAAATCTGTTTGAGGGTCTGGATTATGTACAGGTTTGGCTAGGGGCATGGCATGTGTATGGTATGTGTATTCTGGTGTCAGAAGAAGGGTTTCAAGGTATGTGGTAGTATGTACAGCAGCCATAGTATAGTATGGGCAGTTAAAATGGAAGATAGTGAATTTAAACTGCTTTTACAACAAAAGGATTATTTTTTTTTCTTACACAAAAAAGGTTTGACAACTTTTGTAGAATCGAAATTTAAATAAGTTACTTCAGAGTCCTTCAACATTTTTTTACTGCACATACAGTATTTTATTTTTTCAAGTAGCAGGTGTCATCTACTATCAGGTACCAGGTCATTTAATAGCTGTCTGGGCTAAGAACCCAGAGTCTTTTCTCTATTTTTCTCACCTTGAACATCCGAACTTCACCTTAACTTCCATCCAGACTAGTATCAAGCTTTGGTCTTAACTGCTCCAAATAGAATGGAAATCAACAGTGTTGCATAGGAACAAATTACCAAACCATGCAACGACAGGTTCAGAAAAAAGGTCTTCCAGTTTCCCTTGGCTGTGACAGCTGACAGTGCCACTGTCCTTCCTACTGCAGCGGCTTCTGGGACAAGTGATCCAGGATCAGATTACCCTGAAATAAGTGTAACAGGGTTTCAAACTAATAAAGACTTAAAAATCTTCTGTTATTAGCAACTCAGGCTTGGCACACATTGACAGTGACCAAGAAATACTATTTAGAGGTATCTTGCTTCTCTTGAAACAGTAGTGTTACAGAAACATAATGTCTTATGTTACTGTAATACAACTATATTCTGTCACACTGCCACAAACATGAAATCTGCGGATGCCAGGCCTCACCTTGCTGTGGATGAATTCCAGCAGCACATATTAGGGGGGGAGTTGGAGTCTTACTGAATAACCTGGGAGTTTGGGGCACTCAGTCACTGAGGAATTTGCTGTCTTTACACATCCATGATGGAGTTACAGGTCTGAGTCACACCAGTGAGCCATGCTATCAGTCAGTAATTAGGTGTCAGAGTCAGTACAATGCTCAGCTTCCAGACCATCTCTGCCTTGCCCTGCTGCTTGCTCCCTGTGTGTTGCTGATATTTCTAGCCACCAACTTGGTAGCCCTTGTTACCAGTTCTTATTGTTTAGTAACAAAGTGCCCTAGATACAACCGGCATCTTCCAGGGACCTTTCACAACCTGAAAGGAAAATGTTTAATATTTATCAGGCCAGCCTAAAATAGCTTCTGAAATGGAAGAAAACTTCAGAGTTAAAGAAGAGATATTTACTCTAGAAAAGATAGCAAAAAAAAGTCAGGGAATTATTTATCGGCCTTGAGAGTGAGTAAAAAGAAACTAAATGGCAGCACACCTAAAAATTGCTTCATGTGCTGACTCGGTCTTGTCTGATTTGCTCAGGTGGCAAAGCTAACATGACAGTTTCACACTCATCAGAATTAGGACCTAATTCCTTAGACAGATCACCTCTCTTGGGTGTTGTCTTTCCAAATAAGATCATAAGCTGATGTTAAAAATCTGCTTCTGTATCTTCTTACTCTCAAAGAATCCCTTGGACTGGAAATGCATCACTCCTTCATCCCATCACTTGCAATTTTGGTACCTAATTTAAAATCATGATATTGGCTCTGAAGTTTCTTGTCAATGACATGCTGTTTGTCACAATGTCAACCTCTGATATGTAAAGAGATTCCAGACACCAAATGAGAAACAGCCCTGGGCAACCTGCTCAATATCCCTGCTCAGTCGTGGGTTGGACTAGGCTGTTTCCAGAGGTGCCTTCCTACCTCAGCCATTCTGTGTCTTCTCACTGGGAAGCAGCAGGCATCCTTGTCAGCCAGTAAACAGAACTTTTCATATAAGACAAGCATGGCCCTTCTTACAAACTCAGCATCTATATACTTCTCTGTTACATAAGTTTTAGTATAAAAAATTGAAAAACATGCTGTACTAGAATCACTTCTAGAAGACTTAAATCAGAATGCAGCTCAGTACATGCCTTGAATGTTCAAATGGTGATGGGAAACAATTCAAGATCTAAGGCAGTCTGGGATAGACAGTACCTAAATGCTGCCTGTGAGATTTGGAAGACCTTATGACAGTGTGTTGCTAGATCTTGAGCTCCTGTGTAGGTTGAATTCTCCTAGATGCCCTGAGGAGGTGGTTGGTGCTGTTCTATTTCTTTCTTATGAAGGGTATCAGAAGTTCTTAAAAAGCTAAACAGGGAAGGAAAGTACTAGAAAGGAGATGTGTGCATGATAGAGGAAGATCCCTAAAGAGTGAAGGAGTTTTAGATCAGGTGGAGACACAGGAGAGTATATTTCCTAGAAATTCTGGTCGGTTTTTACAAGATCGAACCATGAGTTAATTCCCTCATTGCTTACCCAGACACAACTTTCATTTGACTTCATGTGACAGCAAAGTTCACTCCTTCCATGGGGAACACAAGCCCAGGCATAGGACATTGCATTTAGGAAGCTTGTTGTGTAGAGTAAATGTCTCATAAGTAAATACGCTTTTGGAGTCTCTAAGCAAAAGCTCTGCATATATGTTTTCATAGGGAAGATGAAGCTCAGGGAAACCACAAAGTCTGGATCAGGGTTAGGATGCTGTAAAAGTCCCCTGACTTTTAAGTTTGGATTTTCTCCTACATCTGTATCAAGGTCTGTTCTGCGCATTCTTATGCACTGCCATTAGGTCAGCCAAGGAGTGTGTTGGCTGTGAGCTGTGTTGCTTGTTTTCTTCCAGAGGTAGATGGCTTAATGGGAAGCCCCTGACAAATATCACAGGGCTTGTGTGGTCATCACCTGCCATACTCATACTGATACAAGCAGCTCCTAAGTATCTGTGATTTCACCCAGAGAGGAACCCCTCTTTTGACTCGCGAACACCCAGGCCATGGTGTTCAGTTTTCTCACTGGAATGGCACTGGCCCTTATAATCCTCTTTAGGAGGCAATTTCGTATACCAGCACTTTTATCATGAATGGTATTTCTACTTTTTTTCCCTCTGTTCATTCATCTGTTTAATTTCACCATGGAGACAGGTTTTGGAAAGAAAAACATAGTCTTGTCACAGGGGTTACAGCTCTGCACTTTCTTCTTGCCTTTAGAGATGAAACGTTTGACTCCAGAGGTGTGTTTTAGTAGCTTAATAAACAAATAGGTAGCACTCTTGACCACCTTGAACAGAATCAGAATCTGCTTGTTCAGCTGTGTGTGCTTCAGCCAGCTCCAGGGACAGTGAGCAGTGTTGGTGGTTGGCTCTACCCTTGGTGGTTGGTTCATCTGTGTGTGCCCACACATAAATGAAAAGTTACTGCTTTGGAGTTTTTAAAATATGCCCTGTGGTTCACTGTGTGAAATAAGGTCATTATTGCTTCTTTAGCTTGTGAACATCACTTTTGTGTCACCCAGTCCAGAGATCATCAGTGCACTGCCTGTTGGAGCTACCTCAAACATATTTTTGTAATAGTAATCTAGCATCAGGTTAAGGATATCCTCTAGATCAGTTATCCATTGCTCCTGGGCTCTCTAAAGTACATCATCTGTTAGTATAAGAGCCTCTGCTTCTGTCTCTAGCACTTTCCGTGATGGGAGTATCTATTAATTGACTAATGCAGATAAATGTATTCAAATGTTTCAGATGTATACACATTTTATTGCCATACGAAAAAAAAGATACAAATCATCAGCATGTCCTAACCATGTCCTGTCTTTCATGTGCACTGGTGAAGTATGTTTGATCTTCAGACTTCCATAATATCATTGTCAGATCCATAAATCTTTGCAAATGCCTCGAAGGAATTTTCTTCAGTGTCACTGCTTTCTTTCCATTAATTTTCCAGGTTAACTTTGTATTTTCAGACTCTTGAGGTCCTGATAGGATAGGAGAACTTGGTTTTGGGCAAGTCATCCTGACCAATTCTTTTAAAAAATTCATCATATTAATGCTCTTTACTTCAGAATTTCTGTGCCTTTTTTTGCAGACACCAGCTCAAGTTGCTACAGGAATTTCTCTTCTGGGCTTGTATTTCACTTTGAAGTCATGCCTTTGTAGGTTTATGATCATGTGTGAATTTGAGATGGTGCAGAAGCTTAAGATTTGTCAAGAATATCCCCTAAGGTTTGTTATCTATTTCAGCTATACTGCATAGTATGTACTGACATCCAGTGACAGTGGTAAATTCTTTCCTGCCTCAGTATAATTTTCCTGTGATAGCTCTACACTTTCAATTCTTATGCCCCCAAAGTGTCTCCTGCAAAATACTTCTTTGTCCACTATTTACAGCTTATCTACCTTTTCAGCGTTGTGACCTGAATGTCTAGGAACATATCCTGGAACACATACAGTGACTTTGTTGTTGCCATTTTTTGTGGTTTAAAAATTTTACACTCCCTGTGTTCTCAAAGTTTCCATCAGATTTTCCCAATAAGATGTGCTTTTTATTTGGGCTTGATAACAATGATCTGTATTAATCTATTAATAGGTCAACCATCTTATTTATTATGGATTCTCATTTTTCCACCAAGAAGTTGGAGATTTGAAAATGCTTTATTGTTTTCACTTTGTTTGAACAGATCCAAGGGTATTTTTTTTCTCATGTCTGACTGAAGTGACTCACACAGCACCTACTTTTTATTTTGCTGTGATTCAGTTTTAGATGGTACTCCATCTTATGAGTAGTGCCATTAGGTGTTTCTTGAGTGTCCCTATATACTAGATTGTCAACAGCAAGAATTCCTATTCCATCTAATATTTCACTGTACTCTTTCTGGACTTGTGCAGATACTATGTGAACATAGGAGAAGTTATACTCTGGAAGAGTTGTCTTCTAGACAGACAAGTGAGGGTACTTCAACTTCTTCTTCTACCAGATTGTCCAATCTGACACGGTGGCTTAAGCAGACTGTAATTGCTGAAGAGGGCCTGAAAGCGACGTCCTCTAGGCCAGGTAGACTGTAGCTGTGCTGTAGAGAGGAAGAAAAGACAAATGAGACATTTGCCTCAAGGATAAAGTCCTGTGTTGTCACGTAATCAGCAGAAAAAGGGAGAAGACTGGTTGCTGCAAGGTAGCTCAGGCTCAGCAGAGACAGTCTCCTTAGTTTTGATACTTGATTTTGGTTGCAGCTACAGAAGGCCCATACTCCTTATCTTACACTAGTGTTGGTAATCTCAACTGCTGAGGTTTCCCCCTTTTCCAGTTATGCTCAATCATGCTGCTACTGTCCCCTGTCATACTGCATTTAGAAGTACCTGAATCCTTGGATTCTGGGGTGCATCATGTATTCTTTAAACACACCAAGAAAAGCTTCCTCGATCTTTTCTACTGGAAGACAAGTTCACAAGCATTCTCATAGATTATAAAATTGTTATCATGCTTCCTGAAGCTAAGACAAATATTCTTAGGACTTGCTCTGTTGTAGTAGCTATCACACAGGCATCAAGATTTGTCCAAATGGTTACATCTAAACCTGCATTTCCCCAGTATGTCATGACATTATCAGCCTTGCTGATGTAAAATGTATGAACATTGTGGCTTCATTTTGACATTCTGAGCTGTTCTACCTATTCTGGCAGCGCAGTTCAGGTAACAAAACCATGTGGCATAAGTACATTTTCTCATACTGCGCTGTAGCAAAAGTGAAAGTGGCTGCACTGTTGCTAAACTTTCCACCCCTGCTCTGCAAGGACCTGGACAGTATTTTTTTCTGCCTATGCTGTGCAGCAGTCTTCGCTCTTAGACACTTCATCAATATCCTTATCCAACAACACAGGCACAGCTTTCCTCCTCTATTTCCACCTTCCAGAAAAGGATGAGTCTGGGCTAGCAGATGTCCTGAAATCATAGACAAATGGTCACTGTCCACACACAGCATAGCTTAGTCTCTTCCTTAGAGCAAATCCAACATAACCAAAGTACACTAAAACTGCTGGGCACATGATGTCTGACTAATCTGCACATGCACTGCAAGTATGGGCAACCAGCGTACACACAGCCGTGGCACAACACATACACAATGTGTCAGAAGTTTACATACATACGCATTTATGTGTCTCTTATCTGGGACTTTTGATCAAAAAAATGTGAGGCCTGTAGCCACCAGCAAATTTATTTGGTCTTAAAACATCAACTGTTTGGCAAGTAGCCCTGCTTGGGGCACTTTCCTTTGAATAACGTGGTCTAGCAGACACTATATGCTTCCTGTTATTGTGCTGGCCACATGCTTTCCTTCAACTGCTTTGCATATCTTGATGTTGCCTCAATATTTATTTTTTTTTCCATTTATACATCTGTTTCTGGCTACACGGCTCTCCATCACATATATATCATGAATGATTCTTTTGACCCAGGAGGTCCTTGCTATTTTCCTGTCTTTGTTCACACTCACTGTGTACTGCCCTGTCTGAAATTGCTCTCATTTTTCTCTTAGAGATGTATCATCTGACTACTGCAGATGTCACTTTGTTCCTTCTCTGCATATTTTCCCATTTAAATTCATCCAATGCCCAAGAACCACTTGTATCTCTCTTTGTCTCTGTCTCTAAAATTGCTCCATGAGGTCCCTTTGCATCACCTTCAAATTATTTCCTTTCTATTTCCTATAGAAAACATCACCTTGCCTGTATCTGAGAAACAATTGGTCTCTTTTCCCATGATTCAATTCTGCTTTTGTCTTGAACTCTGATTAGACTTTTCTCTCAGCAGCACCTTTTTGCTTTCTTCCATGCTAACCTTTAAGCTTTGTATGGACATGTTCAAACTTAGAATCAAGGCATTTATTTTCTTCTGCCAAATCCTAAAATACTTTTGTCTAAATCCTGAAGGTCTAGTTGTGAATCACTAATTAGATTCTTCTTAAATTTTTAAGGAAAAGAATTCTCCTTGACTGTATTGCCTTTCATTTGTGCCAATTTTAGTGTCTGCACTCTTTCAAAATATTCCCGTAGTGAGGCAGTGTGCTTTAAATTGATGGAATTATGAAAAAATAAAAAAGACCTGCCTGTGTGCACATGGGATTTCCAGAAGACCACAATTAAGTGAAATGAAGATATAGTTTAACCAGCATTAGGTGAAGTCAGTTCTCTTTGAACAAGTCAAACTCTTGGTCTCTTATGAATTTCAGTTCTTAAATTCAGTGGAAGAGCAGCTCAAACTTAATCTCAGAACCAGTTGTCCTCAGTAAACTTATCGCAGCTACACTGGCACTCTACCACTAGTTCAAACAGTGATTAAGGAGCAGCTTTTTTATTCCAGAGAGACATATGAAACAAATTTCAAATTCTCTCAAAGCAACTTATTTAGGAAACATAAAAGTGTGAGCTGAGCAGCTTGACTCTGGAGTATGCTGCTTGCTGTTAAGATGATTTAATGGCAGGAAAATAGCTCAGATTTCCCTGTAGCAGCATTAATACAGTCTGTACAACTGATTTCCAGGTTGTCAACCTGAATGAAGTTGAAAACATCCTGACAATTCAGTAATGTTTTCTTTTCAGCTGTGCAAATGCTGTGGCAACAGATTACAGCTGGATTGTAAGTACTTAACAAGACCATTATGAAAAGAAAATAATAATTGGAATGAGAGATGAAAGGAGAGAAAAAACATGGAAATAAATTAAATTAATGAAAAAGAAATAATTTTCATTACTCTAAGATTTATAAGTACAATAGCAGAAAAACTAGTCCATGACGTATTCCCCTTAGTGGTTTATGTACCAGTTATAAAGCTGTCTTTATGCTTTCTTTTCACTAGGAAGAAAAAAAGCAGAAAAATTAATTTCTGCTAATTGTAACTGTTAAATAGAATGACATACCAAACATTTCTCTGAATGCACTTGGATAAATGTTGTCATTATTCTGAGTTCCAGCATAGCCCATGTACTCTAATTTTTTTACAATGGTGTGTGCTTTGGAGGTCTAAAAGTCTGTCTTGAGGTCAAAAATTATCCTTGTACAAGCACAAACCTCATCTCTGATTTGTAGTAGAAATTTAAAAGCAAAATTTAGTTAAATCTATTTCTGATTTCCTGGAGGTATTTTCATCTCAGAAGGCTGAATAAAGAAGTTCAATGCAGGATGCAAAATAAGAACAACATGTACACAACAATATTTTGGAAATATCTGCAAAAATTGAGTGAATGTGTGTTTGTCTGTTTGTGCATGTGTATGGATGTTGCAGGAGAAAGAGAGTTACTTAATAAAAGTATTGTAGATGACCCATCTATCAAGAGTACAATTCCTCTCTCATCACCTTGGTGATGTCTAAAATCCATTCAAGTATGCAAATCTTTTGAAAGGTTGGCAAGATGAAGAAACAGGAACAGGACATAGGTGCAGTGTCTCTCTTCTAACTCCTGCTATAATAAGTAATAAGTAAAGAAGATTTTGTCTGTAGGAAGGCTTAGGATACCTATATCAGCTTCTCCACCCTTGCTTTCCTGGTCCCTTGATGATGTGACTGATCAGGAAGCAGGGACAAATAACTTCTCCCAGACCTTCCTAGACCACCTCTACCATCACTGATCTGGTATGAGGATAGACTGCATTCTTGGAAGCAACTAAGTAGTTATACAAAGAGTATATGTCATGTTTGCCCCATGCAGAAGACATCCTTCATTCCAATAGGTAAGATAAAATGGCCTACAAAAAATTAGTTTTACCTTTCCTGTTTAAGCTGCTCAAAATAGCTGCCATTCTGTGGATAAGCAGTTTCTATAAGGACACAAAAGAAGTTCAGTGCAGCTGTCCAGATATATATGCATCACATTAGCAGGTTTAATCAAGTTCTACTTCAACTGTACAATGGCAAGTACAGCAGAATCCTCCATTCATTTCTAGGCAGTTACAGTGCAATAAATAATGAAGTAACTGGTTGTACATATTTCAAAATGTCACAGATGTCTATCAAGGCCATCAAAGTGGAATTCAAAACATAACCATTAAAAAAAAAATATAAATGTTGTAACAGAAAGTGTTTTCTACAATGAAAAGAATGGTCAACTTGGAGCATAAAAGCAAGGAGAATACAATACAGAAGGCACTTCATTAATGGAGTTTATATAAATGTTAACAGAAGTTGCTATGCTGTATTTCCCATTTTCTGTTTTAAGAGTGTTAATCATAAAGTATATTTACAGCAGAAAGCTAAATATTCTCCTTCTATCCAACCAAGCTAGCAGGCAAGCCACCATACAAGTAGAGTTTAAAATCTGGCATGTTGCCATTTGCTATAAATCATACACAGTCTTACTATCTGACACCCTGTAAACAACTATTTTAAAAACATCAGCCAGCAGTAAATACATTTAATTCCCAGAAGGCCCACTACAATTACTTTGCTTAGTGTCAAGGAGTTTGATTTGCAAAGGAAACAGTTGGTGCTTATTTGTAAATCTATTTAGGAGGCAGGCCAACGTTTCAAGACTTGTTCACCAGTTTGATATCAGATTTATTTAACCACTTGGGATATTGTGGAAGGACAAGAGGGCTTTCTTGGGCTCGTCTGAATTTACATTGCAAGCACAGGTGAATGTGGGACATGCTGGCTTGGTGCCACCATACCACCAGCCTTTGGAGAGGCAGTTCCATAACCTCTGAACTGGTGGCAGCAGCCTGGAGCTCAGCACCGGCAAGGAACAGCTACAGTCTCCCTCAGTTGCAGTGTTACCTCACAACATCTTTAATCACCCAGTCTCCCCTTTTATCTTGGCTAAAGGGAAGATATTTTGGGCATGAGTTCAGTGGCACGTTCAAACTTAGGCTGCTGAGTTTACAGTGCAATGCCACATTTGCTCTGGCATTTGCATTTGTAAGTTGCAAAATAACTGGAAGAAGAGTTTGTTCTTTCAGGAGTAGTCCAAGAGCCTGCTTACAAATGCATCATTCAGATACTTTGAAATTATTATCTCCTAATACTCTGCCCTGTCAAACATTTCCAAGCAATGGCTATTTTATACAATATTATTCTACAGTTTACAGAGCCTTTGGAGAACTCCATGTTTAAAGGGTTAAGGCATACATCAGCTGGAAAGAGCCGCTATGTTGTGTTGCAGCTCAGGTTAAGTAACACCAATCAGTCAGGTCTCTGACCAAAGAGACCTCTGTCATACTTCTGAACTCTACATGAGTTCTGAATTTGCAGCACATTTTGCAGGCATTCATAAGCAGACTCTGTCCATGCTACAAACAGAACAAAGGCTATGTAGTTGTGATCTGCTGGTACTTCCGCTAAATTGTCTCCCTCAGCTCCTGTCTGCCTGCAGAATCACCTGACACATGTACACAGTTCATTTTTGCAGTTTATGACCATCTGTAGCCTGCTTACCTCAGGAAAAAAAAAAGGTTTACACAATTCTGCAGTCTGTGTTTAAGTGAAAATTTCTGAATTTGTTTGAAATAAACTGACCAGGGAGGAAGAGATCACAGTTCTATGCAAGGTGGGAGGCATTTCTAGATAGACACCTGGGTAGGCTTAAAAAGAAATGGAGGGTGTGGCTAATATCACCCTTCAATTTGGCATCTGCAGTGAAGACAGATGCTAAAACCAGGTTTCATCAGTGTTCAGAGAGCAACTTCTTGGGCCTCTGTGACACTAGACATTATGTGGTGCCTGACAGATACAACTGGAGACATTGTGATACAAGACTGGTGAACAAATTATATTACAAAAGGGGTTTTATATTTCCAAAGGTTTAGTTTGCTTACTTATTTCAGCAAAATGTTGTTAAGGACATTGTTTCCCAGTAATGATTTGACTCTTCACAGCATGACAAGATGCCATAGAAGTTCGACAAACAACATGACTGTAACACTAAAATCAGTCACGTCATAAAATGCCCCTTTCGAACATTTTTTAACAATTAGTGTATTGAAAAATCAGCTATTTTGTGAAATTATTTGTTTTACAACTGCACTTCCATATACAGAGCCTGAGCTTGTGAGATCCTCAGTATGTATACTATGTAATCCATTGCTGCATGGAAGATAAAAACTCCCCTGGTACTCTCACTTGCAGAGCACATAAGTTCTTTTCCAGCCCCCATCTACAGTTCAGACTGTGTAGTAATCTCATATTTTAACCCTAGAGATCCTGTTCCAGTCCCAAGTTTCAGCCAAGAGATGATTATAACTTTTACTCCCCTTTAGATTATTCATTCAGTTATTAAATTATATCAGTCCCTAGAATCACCACAAGCCTTTGAGTTTGAGTGGGGTACATCTATATTTACTATCACCCTTTGATTATGGCATTGCAGTCAGTTCTCAATCTGCATGACAAGTTTCCCTTTCCAACTCCATTTGAATTAATTGTGAGATTACAATTTTTTGCGACACCGTAATTAAAGCAGGAGTGCAATCCAAACATAGAGCATCTACAGCTTTTCCTTCACTCATGAATGTCACGATTCTATTTTTAAAAGAAGTTAATGACTGTGGCAAAGTGTATTTCTTCCAAACTAAGGATGCTTGTTGCTCATAGGTCTTTTATACAAGAATAAGAGAGGAACCAGAACCACCAAACACTCCCAGATGCCTTTCTGATGTCCATCATTCATGATAGCACCAGAGCATCATCAGTGTCAAAATATAAGGCAGGAATGGTCCCTATTACATACTCTAGGTAGCAGCAGTTGGGACAAGGAAGAGTTATCTCTTAGCCCAGCACTGCATGCATTTAGGCAGACCAAAATGCCTTGCCTTACTGAAATAGTAGCCAAAATAAAGAAATGTGAAATTTATATCTTCCATTGAGCTCTTCCTTATTTGATTCTACATTCTTTTGCGTATTGTGCCTGTGATCTGGCATGCAGTCAGACTCCAGCACTCAAATAAGACTGCTCTAGAGAGTAAAACATATGGGACAGTCTCATCAAAAAAACATAACGCCAGCAGCCACTGGTGGCTGTATTATCTGTTAATCTACTTTGGGGGAAAAAGTGAAATCAAATTTTCCCTAATATTTTTTTTATATCTAAAACAGGCTTGTGTGGATAAAATAGCTTTGAATTGTTAACGGAGTACTGTATATGCACTCTACTGAGACAACAGCTGGGTCTGTTAAGAGGCCCAGGCAAAGCAGTCTAAACCACACTCTCTACGTTTTGTATTGGACACAAATAGAAGGATCTGCTCCAATTGGTCTTATTCTAGCTTCTTTGGGGGTTTTTATGTACTTTATCTTGATCCCATCAAAAAATCTTAATCCTGGTCCATAAGTGTTTGTTACAAGAGCTGAAAGTACCTTATCAGTTCTCTCCTTGCTTTTCTCTAACAATCACACAGTTGCAAAGGGAATGAGACATGCTGTAGACGGATTAACTTCTTTGACCTGAGGAAAAAAGCTGTAGAGTTACAGGTGGTATTGTAATACCTGTCTCTTCTCACAAACCATGTCTGCTCACCCTCCTGATCACGAGATGGATTCACATTATTCATGGAATCAGTAATTCATGGGATTCCCCCATTATCACCTTTTCCTTTTCACATCTCGTTCTTCATAAGGTATTTTCCAGTATACAGCGTTAGAGTCCAAAGTGTAGCCTGTCAATAGCCTAATGTGTTCTTTTCAGCTCAGAATAGTTCTAAGGAGCTTGATCTGAAATTATGGTTATAAACAAAATTCAGGCAAATCAAGATTGTGTCAGAGTTTTGACAGAGAAAACTGACATTGCAGACCATATTTAAAATCTTAATTAAAGAATCTTAATGCCTACCGTTACTGAGGCTCTTTGACAGATCTACCAGCTTCTTGTTACATCATTCATCCTTTATGGCTAAGAAAATTTTGAAGGAGTGGTAGAATCTGTGAAAATGTGATTTTAAGACGCATAAAATACATAGTACCGAATACAGAAACAGTCTACTTACTGATCAAAAATGCCATAAACAGACGTGGTTCTTGCTAACTGCCTACTGCCATCTACTGATGAGAGAGTAGAAGCTGAAGGCATTTGTTGCAAAATGTACGCATGCGACGACCTTCAACCAGACAGCACAGGAGGGGGGAACCAGCTGCAGAGCCTCCATGGTACTTCTGCTGAGATTGGGCTTTATGCCTGTTCCTCTTTCCAAACTCTGAAGATCTCCCGGGAGCTGCAAGAGGCGGGAGCTGTCCTTGTGTTCACCGTATGCCTTTGTATAGCTCATTATCCACTCGATTCCTAATAGCAGTTCTCCCTTATGCTCAATCGGAGTCAATAGGGAATGGAGGGATCAGTACTTCTGCAAGACTCCTTTAAGATGGTAGGAGGCTTTTCCCACTCCACGTTGGAAAAACCTGCAGTCATCTAGCTGTGCTTCAATTCTCACTAAGTGTTCCTATAGCCAGGAAAGCAATATTACAGGTATGAATCAGTTCCAGAAAATAAGAAATCTATTTAAACCTCTGCATGTGAGCTAGCTATCAGTGGAATTCAAGGGTTCAGTACTTTTGCTGAAATATGCGTGCACAGAGTCAAGTAAAACATCCAGAAGTGCCCCACTAGCCTCCAGTTGTTCTTCCAGAAGGGCATTGGCTTCTGCAGCTGGTGTATCATATTTGCCAAATCATTGAGGACATCTCAAGTGACATTAGATTCCTGTGCTCAGACGATTGAATCAAGGCACTAGACAACACCATCCATGGAGCTTTTTGGTTGACTTTTTTCCCCAAATGTGTTTGGGGAAAACACCTGTGTTTGTTCTGTTCAATGACACCATAAATGCCTCTGATAATAGTGGAAGTCTAGACACCAAGCTCATGTGTAGACATGGAATTTAGATGCGTTCATCGGGAGCTGAACCTGAGCTCATGTGTCCAAATACCATCCAGCCACTCAGTACAATACCATGTGTTCAACACCTCTCTCTAATTTTTTTCCTTGACACCTCAATGTGATTGCTGCCCTGGCTTTGATCAGAAACAATGAATACCTTCACGAAATTGCTGAAGTTTCTCATCTGAAAGGTTTTATTTCCCTATTAACAAGAAAGAAAAAAAAAATGTTTTGGAAAGATTAACATAAAGGCTGTGGGACTTCTGGTGTACATTTGTAAAACAATGTTAGGAACTATTGAATTCACAGCTTTTCCGTTCTGACTCCATCATGTTGCAGCACCAGTTTACTGTTACTGGAAGTAATTATTGACATCAGATGGCTATAGACAGCTAGTAAATGGTGGTTTTGTCTAAGTGAAGAGATCAAAGAACTGGTCTGGATTTTAAATTATAAATTTCAGACCAAAGAGGTGGTTCTGCCATTATATAAGGCAGCATTCAGGGACTCAAGACTTTCATGAGTCGAAGTTGTAAATTAGGAGTGAATGTGCATGGCTCTGTTGCTTTAAGGTCTGTGATTTTGTGCAGTAAATTTTCTTTCTGAAGCAAAACTATTGCTCCTAGAGTGTTGTAGGCATGACAAATAAGTTAGACCTCTCAGGTAACCACAGGGGGACAAGAGGCAGCAGTGCAGGGCATGATCTGAGAGAGCAGTGTAAGTCTCCTGTGAGAGAAAAAGAGTGATAGACAATGAACTGGAAATGCAGCCTGAGAGACCAAGAAAGATCAGAAGAACAGCTTAACCTCCTCACTGCAGTACCTAGACCCATGTAGGGAACCAGCATGAAGGCAGAGGAAACAAGGTAAGGGCACAGAGTCAGCTAAAACTCTGCAATACCGATACCAAGCATCCTCAGAGCAGGAACAGAGCAGCAGATGAGCTCTCCTTGCCCTTCAATAACCCAAGTGATAAAAAAAAAACCTGGTCAGATTGTGTTGGTGCCAAAACATGCTTTATCTGAATCTTTGCTCTCACATAGCTAGACCCTTCCTATTAATTGAAAACCATAATCTATTCATGGCTAACTTATTCCCGCACAATCTGATTGTGTGCAGTGATAAAATACAACTGATACTTCTTTTCTGAGCTTTTTACTCTGCTTCTGTCTTTGAATTACATTAGAGACTCTCAGCAGGTATGAGAGTCCCATTGAGCTAGACATTCCACTGGGACCATGCATAACAGAACTCTGTGTCTGAGATATAGTGATGTGCTGCACACTACATTATATATTTCCAGACCAGGGTCAAAATGAGCATTTGCCAAAGCAGAATTAGTCTGGTAAATGAGGCTTTCATTCCAGGAAAATAAGAGAAAGTGATTCCTCATATCTCTGTTTCCATATAATAGCTACTTTTGTATGATGATCAGAGTAGGGTAAAACATTGTAAGTGATTCAGAAGAACAAAGTAATAGAAGGGTTTGAGTAGCTTGGAGGGAAGAGAATGCACTGAACTTAAAAAGCTACTTAATGCATTCGTAAATAAGATAAAATAATATGTAGAGTCACGTAGACTATCATAAGGAGCACTAAGAAGAAGAGAGTAATGATTTAGAAGAAAATAAAAACTTAGAAGGATAAAAATACATATTTGATCTACCCCCTCCCCCTCAAATCTCATAAATATTAGGAGGATGTCCCAAAATTTTACCCTCCACAAAAACCCTGTAGTACTTATTTGGCAAATAAAATAGTCTTTAAGATGTTCCTTATGCTACATTTCACTGCTATGCACTTTTTTGTATATGATGATCTCTAATGAATGCCATTATATCCATTATGTAATGTAAAGAAATATTGATTTCTTTATATACATGAATTACTAGTTAAATTGTTCAGAAACATTTAAATCATACTACAGCTTTTGGGTTTACAACGGCTTTTCTCCCAACCAGTGATATTTAAAAGCAACAATTGAACAACTCCAGCTGCCCAGAATCCCATGCCTTTGGTAAAACTGAAATTTGTCTCCTACCTATTTTGTCTTCAGTTACAGCACAGAAAAGGAGAAGAAAACATTGGGGAAGAAGGGAGGGAAAATCAGAAGAAATATAATAGGGATTGATGTTTACAGAGGAATCCCTGAGTTCTCCTCTGAGCCCTCTCTATTCATGTTATTCATGCCTGTATGTTACACAGTACGAAGTCAGTGAGCAGCCCCTGGAGCCAAGAAGGGAAACCATAGGGTTATCCCAACTATTCAGCTACAGCAGTGCTCTCTTTGTCTTCTGATTCTTGTGAAGACCTTTTTATTTTATGGGAACCAAAGTAACTTCAATGGGAAGTATTTAGGTTGTTATCGCTGGTATGCCTCCACTCCACAACTTGGGTCAGATGTTGATGGATGAGATGGAAAATAAAAAACTCCATTTCGGAAAACTCAGGAGTTCATGTCTAGTTTTTGCTTTAAAACTGTTGATTTAAATCACGTTCTCCAAAACATCTTTGATTTCCAATACTAACCAGAACATTTTCAAGCTGCAGTTGGAATTCTCAGGGAGCATGGTATAGAAGATGTCTGAGGTTTGGGAGGAAGCAGCAGGACAACCACCTGTCTGGGAGCCTTGGGTGACAGTCTGGACAGCTACCCAGCAAAACTGAGTTTGGGGACACCTTTGCTGCAGCTGTGGGCAGCAGAAGTATCAGATAGCCCATTGCAGCAAGAGCTTCCAGCCACAGCAGCTTACTCCTGGCTGTCAGCACTGGCTATTAGGATCAAATGAGCTTTCTCATTTGATTTGTCTTCATCAGCGTTTGGGGCAATTCATGGGTCAGCAGCAGCAGTGAAAAACCAGTTACCAACAACAGGTAGTAAATCACAACTTTTTTATGACCTCTACCTCAGTCCTTCCTTAAACTGACATGTCCCTTTGCAGCTTTCGCATAGATCCACACATGCTAACACTGGAGTAACTGCTAGGGTGTCCTACACCCAGGCTTGACATAGGTCAAGACCGCTTTCGTTCAAACCATAACATTCTCTTCTTTGCAGCCACATGTGATGCTGCAGCCTCAGCAGAATGGCACTTCTCTACTCCAGCTATAGAAAACAAGAAGGGAAACCATGACATCACAGGCAGACTTAGGGGAGTTTTGCTGGTTCTGGCTGGAGTTGATTTTCCTCATAGTAGCTACTATGGGACTATGGTTTAGATTTGTGTTGGAAAAGTGTTAATAACACAGGATGTTCTAGTTATTGTTGAGCCATACTTACACACAGTCAAGGCCTCTTCTGCTTCTCACCCCATTTTACCAGTGAGAAGGCTGAGAGAGCATAGGAGACTGGGAGGAGATACAACCAGGACAGCTGGCCCCAACAACCACATGGATACACCAGACCATATAGCATCATGTTCATGGGGAACGTTGGCTGGGGAGGTCACTTCTTGGGGACTGGTTGGACACTGGATGGTTGGTGGTAAGAAATTGTTTTTGTTTGCAACACTTGTCTTTCTTGGGTTTTATTTTTCTCTGTTATTTTCTTTTTCATTGTTATTATTATTATTATGCCATTACTAGACTCCTTTTAACTCATGAATTTTCTCCCTTTTACTTTTTTCTCTTCCTCTTAATCTACTAGAGTCTGGGGAGGGGAGTGAGTGAGAGGTTTTGTGGTGTTTAGTTGCCAGCTGTCCTTTTTGGTGCCCAACATAGGGCTCAAAGAGTTTGAGATAATAGCAGATTGATCAGAGTGTAATAGGAAGGATTTATATCTATTAACAGTTGCAGGTCATGATATTGATTCCTACGTTCTCAATATTAGTTTATCAGATCTGTGCCATGCTTTTTTTTCCTGCACATGTTAAAGATTGGTCTTGGCTTTTTCAGTTTGCTGTGCTCTGTAGTGATTAGTATGTTTTCCCTGGGAGATTTTTTATTAAAACACTGACCTTGAGTTTAATCTGGTATATCAGGCCTGTACTGAAGCCATTACTGTACATTGGATACCATCTCATGGAGACAATTAACAATTATACTTCTTCCTCTGAGAAACCTTTGGGGAAAAAATATAAAGTGGTACCTTCTTTACCTTCTTCTGTGATGTTTTCTCCCTCATTACAATAAACTGTCAGCGTCTTGAACACCCTTGGGTAGTTAAAATACTTCTATTGGTATTTCTTGGGAATATTGCTTTGGTTTTGTCTAAGGTTAATGAGCAATTTAGTATGACTCAAGCTCCATGAGAGTATGATCATGGGTTGCATAGCATGTGGGAGAATATAGGCAGGTATATAGAGAACTTTTCCCCTCCAATGGTCTGGAATTTCACTCCCAAACCACTATAGGATGCTGATGAAGTGATAGAATTTTGAAAAACAAACGCTGGCGAATTCCAGAAACACACAACTTACCACACAGTGCTGGGCCCTGGCCAGGATCTACCAAACACTGCTTGATATTATGCAACACTCTTAGGGAGAAGAAAGGGAAAACAAACAAACAAACAAGCATTTTGACTAAACCAGGCACTATATCAGTCACCCCTATAACTGAAAAGAAACAATGGAAATAGAAGTCATCTCATTTATTAAGGGATGAAGAAGCTTTTCCAAGAGGGAGTAGGAGAAAGAAGCAGAAGAGGTAGCCTGTTTCTGCAGCAGTGCACACAGAAGAGGAGGAGGAATAGATTGAAATTATGAATCACAGAATCACAGAACATGCCAAGTTGGAAGGGACCCACAAGGATCATTGAGTCCAACTCCTGGCCCTGCACAGAACCATCCCTAAGAGTCACACCATTTGCCTGAGAGTATCATCCAAATGCTTCTTGAACTCTGTCAGGCTTGGTGCTGTGACCACTTCCCTGGGGAACCTGTTCCAGTGCTCAACCACCCTCAGGGTGAAGAACCTTTTTCTAACATCCAACCTAAACCTCCCATGACACAACTTTAATCCATCCCCTCAGGTCCTGAGACAAAAAACACCCAGTCTCTATCCCTAAGTGAGCTGCGAGATACACAAAAAGATTTTATCCATCACCCAAGTGAGTTAATTCTCAGCTGGTTAATCTGATGCTGTTACTCTGAGGCTGTTACTCTGAGGCCATGACTCAGGAATTTGAGAGTAAGAAAGTCCAGCAGCTGGGATCTCTTGCTAAGGATAAGGCATTGACAAAGGGATTTAAAAAAAGGCAAGAATCTTTGATGGCAAGTCCTATAAACTGTGAAGGACAGGTATCCATTCAAGGAAGATCTTGTAGATTCCCAAAGTCAATGGACCAACATGGAGGGAGGTATCCAGTGTCTGAGGGAATTAGTTATATTGGAGGTGAACTATAGCAAAGTGGATAACAACTAGGCATTGAAAGAGACAGATGGAACCCAGTGCATGCGGTCCATATAGCAAAAGTTTGTACAAAATGCACCCGCATCATATACCCATATCCTGGAGATAATGAGGTGGGCAGATGTGGAGGCACCAACAACTTCAAGAATACAAATAGAACCTTGCTTCCTCCAAGTGGGCCCTTGTCACAAGGGCACTTGGACACACTGACACAAAAAATGTCTGACCAAGCCAAGTGGGGTAGGTCTTCCTCACACACTCCAACCAAAGCCTCAGCTGTTAAGAGTCACTGTAGTGTTTAGTTGCCAGCCAGGGTTTAAAACATGACAGTTTAAACTCTATATTGCAAGGAAAAGCCATATTTAGGTGTGCAGCAGAGCCCTTCTATTTTAATCTGTGGTACAGTCAGAACCCCAATTCCTTAAGGACAAATGTTGAAACTCTTAATCTGCAATAGTGCTTCCACCACTAATGGTGAAGATAAATGCTTCTGTTGCCTTTTTTTCCCCATCACAGTGACTATTCTCCAAAATTGGCTTCTTTTTCAACAACCGTGTTCTATAGACAGTGTTTTGCACAGAGGTGATTTAGAAAGGTAAGATTATTTGAATTGCAAAATGTATAACATGATGTCTAAGATATAATCTTGGTTTAGACTAGAATAGATATACATAACAAAGTATGATATTCTGCAGAAAATGGGCACTTAAGACAAGCCAGTCTCCTTGACAAGTAGATACAAAATGCACTCTCCTTACCAACAGGGGATATTTGGGTGAAGCTCTGTTGATACAGTTTGTTGGCTTATGAAACCAGGTAAGCAAAGTTGGTAGTATTGTTGTAGCTAGATGTACCCAAATCTGATCAGAGAGAGCTTATTTCAGTTGATTGAAGTATTAAGAAAATTTCTCTTTTTTTTTCACCCAGTGAAAATATTTTTTATACACAGAAAACCCTCTCAGGTGAAAATATATTTATTGATATTAAAAATATCTTTATAACTATTGAGACAGTATAATGACGCTAAGGGTTCAAGTGAAGACAGGTCTCAATGTGCTATCTTTGATAATTTGTGTGAAAAATTCCTCCAAGTTTGGTCAAATTATAAGACCATCATAAACCCACAAGCACAGTAAAGACTGTTTTTAACCAAATAATTTGAATATTCCACCTGCAGCAGTTATATCTTCTTGTGGCTTTTCCTTACTTACCAGATTTAATATGCCATGTCCTCAGAATGGAAAACCTTTTTTACATTTTTGGCTATGACAACTGTATTATATTTTCTCTGTAGTTTTTCTGCAGCCCTTATGCCAGGGTTTTGTGATAAGTAAGAAAAAATAAGACATTCTTTCACCTCCATTTTCCATATTTGTTCTTCTCTTTTGTTTCCTCAGAGTTCAGTGTTGCAAAGGGTAATGGTATCTTCTGCAGAACAGTGTGTAGTGAATGAAGTTGTGGATATAGGAAGGGACAGGGTGATCTCATGGTAAAGGGACCTGAGCATTACCCCAGTTGCATCAGCTTTAAAGTTGGGAAATGGATTCTGTATCACTCTATATCATAGAATTTATGTGGCCATGACCAGATCATTTCAGTCCAGTTGCACTACTGGGCACTGTGCCCAGTAGTTTTCTTTTCTCATTAGCTGTCACTAAACAATCAGGGCCAGGCTTGCAGAAACAGTAAATGCTAACCTCTGACATCTTCTCCCAACCATGCATCATCTCATCCAGTGGTACTTCATCTCTCACTCTCTTTTTTTGATCCTTCTATCAACAAGATTTTCTGTGGGAATCCTGGGTTTAACTTTGTTATAAGGAGTGCATATAGCAATAGGTTAGAAGTCTATCAGTCTGGCTGGAGTCTTATTTTGGGATGAGTTGTACTGAACAGTGCTAAGCAATGCTGACGCTACCAAGCTAAGAGTTGAGGTAGTGCTAAAGTAGCAGCATATAGTGTTACATCTAACAGTTGTTTGCAAGCTGAGACAGTTCCAGATCTGAGAAGGCACATGCAACCAGCTCTCTTGTATGTATCGGTATATCACACACACACACCTCTCATAAAAACAATGGGATAAGGGCCACGGCAGACCTTGATGATCAGGACGGTATCTACATTTGATATCATACTGATGGAAGCCTTTTCAACCTAAGGCGACTGAAGGCCCACACTAAGACCTTAAACCATCTTGTCCAGGAGTTGCTTTATGCTGATGACGCCGCCCTCGTTGCCCTCACAGAAGCAGCTCTGCAGTGTTTAACATCCTGCTTTGCAGATACTGCTGAGCTTTTTGGGCTGGAAGTCAGCTTAAAGAAGACAGAAGTTCTCTATCAGCCAGCACCTCAGGAATTCTTCCATCATCCCCATATCACTATTGGCCAATCAGAGCTCAAATCAGTCCAGCAGTTTAATTACCTAGGGAGCCTCATCTCCTCGGATGGTAAGATTGACGGACAGATAGACAACAAGTTAGCAAAGGCATATAGTGCTTTCAGAAAACTCCATAAAAGAGTTTGGCGTAATAAACACTTGAAGGAAGGTACCAAGATCAGTGTTTACAAAGCCATTGCGCTGTGTTCTCTTTTATATGGTTCCGAATCATGGATCATCTACAGCCACCATCTGCATCTCCTAGAACACTTCCATCAATGCTGCCTCCGTACAATCCTAAACATCCACTGGTCAGATTATGTGACCAATAGATCTGTTCTAGAACAAGCAGCAGTCACAAGTATTGAGGCCATGTTGCTGAGAACACAGATGTGTTGGGCAGGGCACGTCTCCAGGATGACGGACCACCGCCTCCCTAAGATCTTGCTTTATGGTGAACTTGCCATCAGCTGCCACAAGAGAGGAGCCCCGAAGAAAAGATACAAAGACTCCCTGAAACAACATCTCAGCCTTGGCCATATCGATCACCATAACTGGTCTACTCTGGCCTCCAACCGGGAGGCCTGGAGACACACCATCTATAACACCGCTGATGCCTTTGAGAACGCACGCAGGATCACTCTCGAGGAGAAAAGACAACACAGAAAGAATCGTGCCTTGCAGAATATACCACCTAAGGAGTCTTTCTGCTGTGCCTTTTGCAATCGGACATGTCTATCTTGTATCGGCCTTATTAGCCACCAGTGTGCTTGTAACAAATGTGGATAGAGCCTTTCCCAAATCTTCGTTCGCGAAGCCTAGCCATGCTGATTAAATTGGGATTAATTTTGCACATAAGAGAAGCTTCAGTCAGGGAACAAAAGGCTCCACAGGTTATTGGCTGGCCAGGAGTTCGCCATGGTTGTGCTGCCTATTGCGCTGCCTGGGTGAAGGAAGCCACAGTGACCACGTGACAGAGGGCAGACTGCCTGGCAGAGGTGGTTTTAGAGGGAGAGCCATCAGTACAGTAAATGCAATTATAAAATTAGCTTCAGCTTTTACCTAAGAAATTATAGCTTTGTGATTAAATCTCTGGTTTAACCTCTAGTTCTACTAGGCAAGTTCTGATTGACCTTGGACTGATACTGAAAAATGAAATCCTGTTCTCAAGTAGTTTAATGCTGCCACCCAAGCCTAGACATTCTGCAGACTTTCAAAGGTGCTTAAAAGCCTCAGGGTGAAGGCTGGTGTTTGGTAAACAGACAAATAAGCTTAAACAGGTTCTAATAAACTCCTTTGAAAATTAAATACTTAGCCTGCTCAGGTGTTTCTGAATGACCCAGAAGGTGCTGATCTGTATCTTCATAAGTTTTTTAATAAATGTAGCTGCTTCTGCCTCCTTTTTAGCTGCTCTCTTTAATAGTACTCCCCTAACACACTGAAGTGCAACGACTATAAATTCACTACTAGCTACAAACTGTTCAAACCCGGTAGGAAACTTTTAAGTCCCTACATAAGTATGCAAGGAACAGATGTTATAGAGCTGACCAAATTACTGAATTTCTTGTACTGATGATAAATGCACAGGAGAGGGGGCTGTAGGACCAGGTTGGTTTTCACTAAAGTAGCCTTGCGAAGCTGAACACAGGACGATGGCTAAAGGATGATAGGAATAATGAGAAAATAGCTTAAACTTTAATGTCAGCCATTTTTAAAAACGTTTCTAAATAGTTTTGTGTTATAGGTAGTCCTCTAGTGCTCGACATCAATGAATGCTCTTAATCTTACCTGTATGTTCCAACTGCAGAAATATGTCTTACAAAGATTCTTGACTTCTTTGTGTGACATAAACACCTTCTAGGATTATGAGATCAGCATGGCATAAGTGTTAGTGCATGCAGAAGGCAAAGTCAAGTGGAAAACAGGCTCCTGGAACTGCTGAGATAGGTCAGCTTGAAAGATGGGAATTGGAGAGCAATCAGGATAATTTTACATTTGTCCAGTAGAGGCGTGGAGTTTAGAGATAAAAAAGAAAAATAAATTTTCTGCCCTATTACGTCTGTTCTTGGCACTTTATGGTGTGCACGAGGTCTAATACAGGTTAATTCTCTTCACATTTTTTAAAAATTTATTTGCAAATAGTGTAACAGTAATAATTGCATCCCCCAGAAGTTATCATTTTTGTAAAATCATCCCCTATCTGGTTACAGTGGCTCGAACATTACACCATGAGATAACTTTCTGAAAGATATTCTAAATACTGAACCAAAAAGATGGTTTCAGCAGATTTAAAAATGGGAATCCACTATAAAGGCTTCCTCAAGTATTAAACAAATCTCCCAACAACATTTACCAGGAGCACTTATCATGTCTTTACAAATAATCTGAGCTGTTGTCCAAAACTGATGTGCTCATGTTTTGTTTCCCACATGTAGGGCACTTCATCTAGTTCAGACATGGTTTGTTTTCTTAAGATGAGCTTTGGGAACCTATGTCTTCTGCATTGCCCAACTTAGAGATTCTAATGCAGCTATGGCATCGCATTTCAGGTGTCTCTGATGCCATTATCAGAGTTAAACCACATATTATATATCTCTTTTGCTATTATTTCTGATGTGCTTAGAAAAACAGACACTCTATCCTTTAAATCAGAAAGGACAGAAATGTATATGTCTTTTTCCATAGAAAATTGACCCCATGGAATTGTATTTTTTGAATGTTTTATTCCTTTATCTTATGTGGTAATGAGAAACTGGTGCTTTAGATTGAAGCATTTGGCCAACAACTAATTCATGGAAGTGTTTTAGATTTTTTTTTTCTACCTCAGAGTGAATTTTTTGCCTTATTTCTTAGAAAACAGTCATGACTCATGGTTGCTTTTTAGCTGGCCATTAGTTTTCAGTCTCTGCACACTTATAACTCACAATGCATAATTGTGAGACTGTATGAATAATGAATATTTAGTATCAGTGAAATTCTGTGCATAGAAAGGTAATCCTGGACCTGCTGTAGAGACCCACAGAAGTGAAGAAAAGTGGATTCCTCCTACCCCATCCTTAAACATGAACTTAGATGAGAGGGGATGACTTACCTTCCCCGTGCAAGGTACTTTCTCTATTACTTGAAAGAAGTCTGGACCAGACCAGATGCCTCCCTTTTAGGTGACCAGTGTTAGATGAAATGAAACTCCTGGTCAGGGCTAAATCAAACCTTGCTTGAGTTGAGAAAATTCCCTACATATTTTTTAGGTAACCTATGTAAATTTTGGCTCTTATTTTCTTCCCAAGCCCTATTATGAGAAAAGACAAGCTATGTCCCTGAAGGCTTGACTAAAGCAGATGCCATGGTTATTTTCATTAAAAAATACAGTGGGAGGAAGAACTATACCCAGTTTTTACACAGTAGGTGACTTATTAAATAGCTCACTCAAGATGTGACTGATCCACATCAAAGCATTCAGTAGGAAACAGAAAAGCAGCAGCCAAAGCTGCCACCTCTGACAGCATAATGAATATGAGTACAGCTCTGTTTTGCTGCAGTTTCAATGAGGCAAAGTGATCATAGAGCATGATTGAGATAATCAAGCACATCACAATACAGTCAAGAATACAAATCTTTTATCAGTATTTGGTCTTGGACATAACTGAGGACTTTGGTCCTATCATAAGCTGTGACTTGTCTTTCTACATAAGGGTACATAAGTCCTTTAATTCCTCCCTATCTGCATTCCTTAGTTTGCAAAGTGTTTTTGCAAATGTGGCACCATGCTGGCTACACTTATACCACTTGAAAGAGTAAACTTCAACTGACAGAAGAAAGGAAAGGTTTGGCTCTTGACCACCTTTCATACCATCTCCCCACCTCCCCAGACAGCCAGCAATGCAGACTGCTCATCCCAGGGGGCTCCTAAAGGTACATGCTAGCTGCCCTGAGCCCAAGCTGGCCAGATCTCTGTCTGAAAAGAAGCCTTCATAATCTATGACTGAATATACCAACACATTTTGTTGGCAGTTTCTCATTTTGGGTTCTCTACTCTTTATCTTAATGAAGTCCCTGTCATAAAGCCCCAATGTAAACTGTGCACAGAAGATATTTGCAGAAAAATTTAAATAGTCTAGCAGTAACAAAAAATGGTGCTGAAATCCCCTGCACACAATATACTGGCACCTCATCTGTGAGATCCCTAACAGACACCAGCAAATTAAGTGAGGCATGAGCTCCTTTATTAGACCAGCTGGTAGTGCTATAGAAAACAAGCAAGCACAGAAGCCCATCTTCCCATCTCAAAGAAAAGCTCCTGATTCAGTGTAAAGAAAGGCCTGTGTGTCCCAGACAGAGGCATCTGTCCAAGCCCAGGGGAAGGGTTGTGTGCCCACTGCCACAGCGCCTGTGCACCAGCACTGCCCAATGGCTTTTGCTGATGTGTCAGTCAGCCTAACAAAAGCTATTATTTCTTCTTCAAAAATTGCTGCATCTATATCCTTAGACTATCATAATTACATCAGTGTTTCCATTTGTACAAAATAAAACCTTGAATCATCCCACCAACAGGGAGCAATTTGTTCTCTGTCTTGGTCATCTTTTTTCTTTCAGTGATGGTAACCCTGTCCCTTGCCTATGTCTGCACCCAATGGTTGCTAAAAGAGCATCATGGGAAATTAAAAGTTTCTTTTTGGAATCACCTGAGTTTGCTTTCCTCCTTCCTCCAAACAGCAGCTGCTGAAAATTTTCAAGACCTGTTTAACGCTCATCATTTTTGCACAATTCTTGCATTAAGGAGAGGAGGATAGTCAGAAGGCAGGAAGGAACAGTAAGCACTGTGCTACTCATGCTCATAGTTTATTTTGTATAACACATGCTCTGTAAGAGTCCATCTAGCCCATTGTGCTCCTGCTAAAAGTATCCATAAAAGATTGCTCAGGGAAGAGTAAGAACCAGATAAGTATATGAAATGCATACCTCTAATGGTCTTCCAGACATCAATTATTTCCAGTTTGGAGACTTCCAGGACTAGATATAGCTTCTATGCATTTAGTACATCCTCTATCAACTTGTTTCAGCTCCCCTTTTAGTATCTACCTCCTTTGGTTGAGAAGTTACACACACATACGCTGAATTTCATCTGCCTTTTTGCTGCCAGCCCATTCAGCCTTGTGAATTCTTCACAATTAGTCTTACTACCTAAAACAAATTAGAGTCACTGTCAATCTTTCTTTGACATTGTCTGAAATAGGTTTGTCTATGAATATATTGAACAGAACAGATCTCTGGATGGATCTGAATTACAGTAGTAAAGTCCCCTTGACTTCAAGGACTGACTGTTTCTTCCAATTCTGTTTCCTATTCCCAAAAAAGGTTTTTATCTTTTCCCTTCTATGGTAGCTACATAGTTACTGTATTTTAGATATTTGGTCTGCTGCTAAACCAGAATATATGTGGTGGTCAAAGGAAAAGATAGCAAAGAGTCTACAAGCAGGTATGGAATCATGGGAGTAAGGAGAGATGACAAAGTCAGTATGATTTCCTAGGCTAACTCTCCTAGTGCTTTCAAGAATAACTTCTGCAACTTCTGATTACATCTAACCAGAGTCAGAGAAAGAGCATTCCACCTTGATTATTGGGGAAAAAAAAAACATGGGGCACCTAGACCTCCACCTTCTGAGGTGGTCTGTACACCCTCTAGGCTTAAGGAGTCACAGAAGCCCAAGTCTGCTGAAGGATCCACAAAGCAGCACAGCCTGGCCAGCCTGGGTCTACACCCCAGCACTGAAACTGCTCACACACATGCTGAGCTGCTGACCCTCTTCGTATGCTCTGGGTGACAGCAGAGTTCCGGTTCCCTGCCACATGCAGCTGCAGAACAGCTGTGCAGAAATGTCCTGCTTACCAGGCTGAGCCAACACACTCTCCTCACCAGGGACGGCCTAAGGCCAGAGTCAAAAGGTGCCTTTCCCACACCACCCCAGCAGAGACCTGCCTAGGTTGCAATGGCTGGACTTTCCTCTGCCTTCATGCCTCACATGTACAGCATCTCCCTTTTATTCTCCATCCTGAGCTCTTCTCTCTTACTGGTGACAATCAGTAAAAAACTGATTGTCAGCTGACAAAAACTCCCTGGCATCCAGTTTCAGCAGAGCTGGAAAAGTTCCAGACAATAACATCGTACCTCACTGCCTGGCATCCCACAAGTGTGTGTCTGACTCTAATTTTGTTCCCAGGCTCCTTGTTTTCCTTTCCTTCCCACCCCCAGTCTGAAAGAAAATGAAAGTCATTGGAGCTTATTCTAGGCCAGTTGGTCACTGTAAACAGACACCAGCCCTGCTCATAGCCTAGATACATGAATACTTACATAGGGACAAGCCTAACATCCTCGGTTTTTATCTGGATGGAAAATACCACACTGCCCAACACTACTGCAAGCAGTGGTAAGTGCCACCTACTATGAAATTCTCTGTCCTCATCCTTACTACCCTCCTCTTCCTCCACTGGCCTTTGGCTTGAATCCTAGTCATAGTAAAGTCCTCTTCTTCTGAGCACAACCATTACACTGGCATTCCTGGGAGAAGAGAGTCCTCTTCTGGAGAGCAAGGGTATATAGAAGATATAGAGAGAATATACAGGTTGCAGAGGAGCAGGTTGTGGCCCAGTAGAATCATAGAATCATAGAATATGCTGACTAGGAAGGCATCCATGGGTATCATCAAATCCAACTCCTGGCCCTGCACAGGACACCCCAAGAATCACATAATCTGCCTGAAAGCATTGTCCAAATGCTTTTTGAACTCAGACAGGTTTGGTGCTGTGACCACTTCCCTGAGGAGCCTGTTCCAGTGCTCAGCCACCCTTTAGGTGAAAAACTTTTTCCTGATATCCAATCTAAACCTCTGCTGACTCAGCTGCAAGCCATTGCCTCAGGTCTCGTCACTGGTCAAGAGAGTGAAGAAATCAGTGCCTGTACCTTTGCTTCCCCACATGGGGTTGTTGAAGCCTGTAACAGGGTCTCTGCTAGGTCTCCTCTTCTCCAGGCTGAACAAACCAAGTGATTTCAGCCCCCCATGAAAGGTTTCCCCTCCAGACCCTTCATCACCCTTGTGGCCTTCCTTTGAATGCTAATAGCTTAATTTCTTTTTTGTATTGCAAACTGCACACAATATTCAAGGTGAGGCCACACCAGTGCAGAGCAGAGCTGGACAATCCCCTCCCTCGACTGGCTGGCAATGCTTTGCCTGATGCCCCCCAGGACACGGTTGTCCCTTCTGGCTAACAGGGCACTGCTGACTCACATTCAACTTGCCGTCGATCAGGACTCCCAAGACCCTTTCCACAATGCTGCTCTCCAGCTTCTTGTTCCCCAGTCTATACACACAACCACGATTTTCCTGTCCCAGGTGAAGAATCCATCACTTGCCCTTGTTGAAGTTCATATGGTTGGTGATTGCCCAGTCCTCTAATTTGTCCAGGTCTCTCTGTAGGACCTCCCTGCCCTCGAGGGAGTTGACAGGTCCTCCCAGTTTAGTGTCATCAGCAAACTTACTTAGTTTTTCTATTTTGATTCTATACACACTGCTGAAACAGAGAGCAGAACCCTTGCCTTGGCATCCCTCTAAATATTTTGTGTAGCTGAGTGTTTAAAGCTCCTCCTGCACCAGAATAGAAGACAAGCTGGGTTGAGAAGGTCCTTAAGGAGGGGTAACAGTTGCTGGTTTTCCTAGGGGACCCTGTGATGCTGCTGGAGGCAGCTGAAGGGGATTGGATGCCAGGGCAGATCTCACCCACACTTCCTGGGGTGTGGTTGTGTGGGTTGGAGCGGAGTATCATACTGTCTCTGCAGCTGAAGAAGGTTTCTTCAGGGGGCCAAACCTGGGAACAGTGCTAAGCTAAGGCCTGCTCTATTTCCCTGTGAAATTACTTGTTTCAGGCTATTGTAGAGTTGCTCAGCAACTCTTTTGTCAAAAGCAGCTGGTGTGACTTCTGCACTGCCTTGGGGCACAGAGCCTGCAGGGAAGTTCCTCTCTGCAGTATTGGGGACATCTTCTTCACCTCAGCCTCTGTGGGAGAAAAGAACAAATTTATTTTGGGAACTGAATAACGACAGTGAGTGAGTGAGTGGCTACGTAGTGCTTAGTTGCCAGCTAAGGTTAAACCACAACAGTCTCTTGCCAGAAATAGTGCACAGCATTTGTCTCCTGACTGGCTTCTTGAGGAGAGAACTCATGCTCAGAGTCCCAGACATCCCACACTTGCCCTGCCCATAAACCCAAGGGAGGTGTTAACAGCCATGGTCAGCTCTGGTCAGCTCTGGCTGGTCCAGGGCTTGGTATAGTTTTAAGAGTTATACCAGGTGTGGTCCCCTGGGAAATCAAAAAGGGACACCATAGTTCTCTGGTCCTTGGGCTTTGATGGAAATGGCTAATGCAAAGTGAGCACTTGTCACGTGGAAGCACAGACAAGTCCTGAGAAAAACTTCTGAGGGACAATGATTCATGTTAGATATCTACAGTTCCCTCTCTTCCTGTCAGTCAAATCCAGATCTAAATCTTTGCCTCGCATATAAAATCCTTAAGGGTTTTTCTTATTGCTGTTGAAAATTAAACTTTATGATGAACAAGGGGTAATGATTAATTTTAAAAATCTACAGTTTTCTCTCCTCCTGTCAGTCAAAGTCAAACCTAAATCTTCACCTTGCATACACAAAATCCTTAAGGGTTTTTATTACTGCTCATTTTTATTACTTTATTTGTAGTTTTCTTCTTAAAACTAGATAGAAATTATCTAATAACTCTGTTTGCCCAGATCAACACTTCATTAAACCCTCTTAAGAATTGATGGCCTCATAAGGTAGCAGTCAAACATACTGAAATTGGTTTTTTTTTAGCTTAATTGAGCAAATCTATAAAAGAAAACCTATGCCACTTTACATACTTGTTGAAAGTAAACTGCAAGAGGGAAAACACTGATCTTATAATCTTTGACAACTTGATATTCCATAATTATACTGGATTTTTTTCCCCTTAAAAATTCTAGCTGTTTCTCTTGTCTTTTTTAATTATCTCTGCATTTCTAAGGTTCCCTCACTTTCAGAGATATAGAGATGTGTTAAAAAAAATTTGTAACAGGAATTTTAATTTTTTGAGTGTTTTGGAGGGGTTTTTTTTTTGATAACATGGGGAAAACCTAAAGAATGTTTACAAATTTAATATTTCTTGCCTTTGTCCTTGTACTCCACTTCTACCTTTTTTTTACATTATACTTTGAAGAAGAGAGAGGGAAAAAGCTGCACTTCAGAGTGAAAAATCTTTATACTTTTGCTCTTCCTAATCTGAAAAGCGTAATGGTTTTATTATTTTTAAGGGAAAAAAATGCTTTTTCTCATGAAACACTTATTATATTCTACAGCTTTCTATTACAAGAGTTATGTGCTTCTATACTGTGGAAGTCTGACTTGGTTGTTGCTCAACAGTATCATCCTAGTATAGAATCATAGAACCATAGAATCACAGAATCATAGAATCAGCTGGGTTGGAAGGGACCTCCAAGATCATCAAGTCCAACACTTGATCCACTGCGACGGTGGTTACTAGACCATGGCACTAAGTGCCACATCCAGTCTCATCTTAAAAACCTTCAGGGACGGTGAATCCACCACTTCCCTGGGCAGCCCATTTCAATGCCTGATTACCCTTTCTGTAAAGAATTTCTTCCTAATATCTAACCTAAACCTCCCCTGGCAGAGCTTAAGACCATGCCCTCTTGTCTTACCTGATAGGTGCCTGGGAGAAGAGACCAACCCCCACCTGGCTACAACCTCCTTTCCGGGAGTTGTAGAGAGTGATGAGGTCTCCCCTGAGCCTCCTCTTCTCCAGGCTGAACAACCACAGCTCCCTCAGCCTTTCCTCATAGGACTTGTGCTCCAATCCCTTCACCAGCCTTGTTGCTCTTCTCTGGACCTGCTCCAGGACCTCAATATCCTTCCTGAACTGAGGGGCCCAGAACTGGACACAGTACTCCAGGTGTGGCCTCACCAACTCTGAGTAGAGGGGAAGAATCACTTCCCTGGTCCTGTTGGCCACACTGTTCCTGATACAGGCCAGGATGCCACTGGCCTTCTTGGCCACCTGGGCACACTGCTGGCTCATGTTTAGCTTCCTGTCAGTCCAAACTCCCAGGTCCCTTTCTGCCTGGCTGCTCTCCAGCCACTCTGTGCCCAGCCTGTAGCACTGCAGGGGGTTGTTGTGGCCAAAGTGGAGGACTTGGCACTTGGCCTTGTTGAAGGTTCCAACCTCATCCCATTGGAACTAGTCCAACTCTCCAGCCTGTCCAGGTTCCTCTACAGAGCCCTCCTGCTTTCCAGCTGATCAACATTCCCCCCCAACTTAGTGTCATCTGCAAATTTGCTGATGGTGGACTCCATCCCCTCATCTAAATCATCAGTAAAGATATTAAACAGAACTGGGCCCAACACTGATCCCTGGGGGACACCACTAGTGACCAGGCATCAACTGGATGCAGCCCCGTTCACCACCACTCTCTGGGCCCGGCCCTCCAGCCAGTTCCTGACCCAGCACAGAGTGCCCCTGTCCAAGCTGTGGACTGCCAGCTTTTCCAGGAGTATGCTGTGGGAGACAGGTTTTACTGAAGTCCAGATAGACCACACCCACAGCCTTCCCCTCATCCACCATGAGAGTCACCTGATCATAAAAGGAGATCAGGTTGGTCAGACAGGACCTGCCCTTCCTAAAGCTGTGCTGGCTGGGTCTGGTCCCTTGTCCATCCTGTAGGTGTTGTGTGATTGCACTGAGGATGAGCTGCTCCATAACCTTGACAGGCACTGAGGTCAGGTTGACAGGCCTGTAGTTTCCCGGGTCCTCCTTCCGGCCCTTTTTGTGGATTGGCATGACATTTGCCAACTTCCAATCATCTGGGACCTCCCCAGTGGGCCAGGATTGTTGGTAAATGATGGAGAGAGGCTTGGCGAGCTCTTCTGCCAGCTCCCTCATCACCCTTGGGTGGATCCCACAGACTTGTGGGGATCCAAGTGGCTCACCAGGTCACTGTTTCCTCCTGGATTACAGGGCTATTCAGATTCTCTTTCTACTAGCTCCAGAAGCCAGCTATCCTCAGGACAACCTGTCTTACTATTGAAAACTGAGGTAAAGAAGGTGTTAAATACCTCAGCCTTTTCCTCATCTTTGATAACTATATTCCTGCCCATGTCCAATGAAGAATGGAGGTTTTCCTTGCCCCTCCTTTTGCTATTGATGTATCTGTAAAAGGACATTTTGTTGTCCTTCACAGAAGTGGTGAGATTAAGTTCAAATTGTGCCTTCTTTCTACATGACTTAACTATATTCCTAAACTCTTCCTGAGTAGCCAGCCCTTTTTCCATAATTAGGTAGGCTTACCTTATAGTTCTTACCTTAAACACAAGATGTCAGGTTTTCAGCTCAAATATCTCTAAGCATGTTAAACATGTTTTTGGCATTGGATAAATTCCAGTATTACTGAAAAGAAGAAAATCACTAAAAATTAAGCAATGATTGCACAGTCTCTTCGACTGATATGAAAAGGCTTTGATCATTAGTTCTTTGTGTTCCTAAATTACTGCCATGATGGAGATACCAGACTAGGAACTTGGATCTGACTCTCCATATCCTGAGACTGGCAAAAGGCAGAACATAGCACCATCATTTGCTCTTGGTAAATTTTATTTAATCACTGAAGGCCTGCTAAGTCCCCTCTATGTCCTTCTGAAAGACTGTTAAAATGGGAGATACAGATCGAAAGATGTATGCAGAATTATGGAATAAAACAAAAAATCTTTCTTTCTAGATAAACTCTTCTCTGAAATCAGGTATTTTTTAAAATAGTCTATGGTCTGTTGTACAAAAGTAGCAATGGTTCTGAGGCATGAAGCAGGATCTAGACCCAAATGTTCCTGAAGCTTAAAGCTTTTAATGTACAGCACTGTGGATCAAAACTAATGCTACAATGGAAAAGTGCTTTTAATCTTAATCCTGTGGTCTCTGATTATATCCAGCTCTACACACACGCGACTTGACTGCCAGCTGAAGGCACAGTTAGCCCTTGAAGGAGCATGTTCCTGGTTTGAAATGGCAGAATGACACTCATATCTGCTGTGCTCTCTTAACAACTGCTTTACCTTTTAGCGTCACATGCACATGCATTTAATAAAATTGCTTCTTTGCATAAGCTCCATGTTGATGTTACACTAGGTTCTACATTCATTAAATTTTTTTTTTTAGTCAACTGATGCATTTCACTGATTATTTTGATTACAGATCTCAGAGGGAAGGGAATTCAGTCTTGGTAAATTCAGCCTAGCAGAAAGAAAGCTCTCATACTGAGTTTTCATATATTGTTTATAGTATAATCCAGAAAATGTTAGGTATTGAACTTCATATGTACCAAATGCATATTAAAACAAAACCCCTTAATATTTGGTTTCCTCTAGGACAGAGCTAAAGCTATTTGAATGCTCTAGGATTTAGAATTACAGTGCTCTCCTGTCTGTAGTTAAGACTTTTTCCCCCTAGCCCAGCAGAGACCAGAATTAAAGCACTTACAGTGGTTCTTTACTTTGGTGCAGAGCTTAAAGACGATCAGTGGAAGAACAATAAAAATACAAGTACAACAAGCAAAACCTGAAAGCAAAAATCCATAGCAGGTAACAGCACGATCATTTGATATATAGCAAGATATCAAGAAGCAGCATTATGTCCTGGAAACATGCATGTTCAAAAACAGAGAAAGAAAACTGAGAAACAAAGAGATCTGTACTGACAAAGTCACAGAAATGGCTATTTAGGAAGCAAACCCATAGAGGTGTGGAGGCAGGACTTCCAAAAAAACAAAAAAAGAGGCAGAACAGGCAAACCACTTGTTTCTCTCCTGAATTCTCTGTAACAGGATTTCCTTGTCACATCATGTGGAGCTATGTAAATATGCCCCCTTTGGCTACATGACAGGAATCATTTCCTCCACCATGCCTGCAGGGAAGGAAAGCAAAAAAGAGAGGTCAGGATCTTGGGGATTTGTATTAGCAGATAGCACTTAGTCAGGAAAAGGATAAAGATTACAGGGGAAGTGGTGCTATTCATCTGTAATCCTTTTCTGTCACACATACTTTATATATTAATAATAAAAATATGTGGAAAAAAATTAAGCTTTACCATTCTTCACTTTCAATTTCTCATTGGTACTTAATGCAGGAATAAAGATTTTTAAATGTTTCTAGAACAAACTCACAAGCTGACATTTCGTTAACATCCACAAATGTGGAAGCAAAACTTTTTCTAGCCAAGCTTTCAAATGTTCCTTTGCATATCTTCACCCCAAAGAAAGAGACATGGTAAAACAGACATTTTAAATCATGACAAGTTTATTTGTGTATTCTTAGCTGTGTTTTCTCTACTTCACATATTAAATTATGAATAATAACTCAGATTAGACTAGTTACTCTAGCTTTAGTATCATTTCATATTATACCACACAACCAAGCAGAGTTAAAATGGTATGACTGTGTGCCTAGGGAATCTTTTCAGTTTTTGAACTGAAAGTTCAAGACATCCATTTTCAGCAGCCTGAGAAGGGCAGACCTTGCCTAAATGAAAGCAAGGCAACAGGTGTGCTGGAATCCTTTAAGTGCTGTAACCCCAGTCACATGGATGCAGTTTTGCCAATTCAAAAGCTTAAGCTTTCTAAATAGGAAAAAGACTGGTCATGTGAAAAAAGCATCCAACATATCTATATCCACACTAGGAAATACACCAGTATTACTCCCAGGGAAAAAAAAATTCCACTGCAAGCAAAGTTGTTAACCCAGAAAAAGCTTCCTTAATGGTCTTTTTGAAGGAATTGCTGTGATTCTTCCCATTAAGAATTCTATTGAGTTCCAGTGCTCCAGCAGAGCTGGGACCCTAATTCATGCTTAACACAGTGACACAGAAAAAGCCCAGATTTTCATAGCAGCACTATGCCTAAGCATTGAGATGACAGTGAACAACTGTTTTTATCAGCTCTGGTCAATACACAGAAGTTTTGTTGTTTACAAATGGATTCATAAAAACCAACACCAGTAGGGACTTTTCTAATAGATTTTGGTCTCATTTTCTACTAATTCAATGTATACAGAGTGCACTTAATGTATCTTTGATAGAAAGATAATTTCTAGAAAAGCATCTATTCTTGAAGACTTTAGGCACTACAAAATCTGTTACATACCAGACGTGTGTTGAAGCATACTACTTTATTTTTTATTATATTAAGACATACTATTGAAACAAGACTCACATACTCAAGTTAAACTCCTTTGTAAAACTGCCCTGTCCTTATTGCTATTCATTAGCTTTTAGTCACTATACATTTACACCCTGCTCCTGAAATTTTGAGCAATGCCAAGACTCACATGAATCCCCATTGAACTCTACCAGAAACAGCCCCACCTGATGATCCTTCCTTACTGATGGTTACTTCTTGAATTCAATTACCAGTTTTACAACTACTTCTGTTGCAATGTAATGTGTTTTAGGCAATAATATCATGCAGCACTAAGATAAACATTTTACCGATTTTTAAATATAAGCATGCTTAGACAATTTTAGATATTTTATACCAATTTCTTGTCCTGTTGACATGACTAAGGAAGCTGGGAAGATACTATCTAGAGGCACATTGTGTTAACATACACTGCTTAACTGATTAATTTAAATAAACACATCTTGTTTGGGATATTTTTTCATTGGCATTGGCCCAGGTTATACCAGTTTACCTTCACTAAATTGAATTGTATCAATTTAATTTCACTGATTTAAAATCATGCTGTTAGTGCTGTGTTCAGATCAATTATTAGCTGAAAAAAAATTTCCATTTACCTTATAGTTGTGTCTCAAAGGTTCCACAGATACATGTTTTCACTGGAAAATAAGAAGTACTCAATAAATTCACTTCCTTAGTATCCTCAGCACAAAGCAAGCCTACACCTGTTTTACATATGAATTGCTTAACCAGTAGTCTTCTAGCATTAGACTTTTTCACAAACAAAAAAAATTATAGGTGGCAAAAACTTAAAGACAAAACTGATTGCAATTACCCAATTGCTCTCTTCTCTTTATTTTTTTAATCTCTCTTAAAAGTAGATCAAATCACTCCAAGTAGCAGATGAGGTCACAGTAAGTCAAGCAATCACAAGTAGCCAGATACCTCTTGAACTAATTAATATAAAGAACATTATTGCATTTATATTTACTATTTCTTTAAAAAATCTGCCACTGTTTATGTCAAAAGTTATGAAGTTATGAAACTTTGACTGGTATTAAAGGACATGATGGTGAGAATTTTCTCCATTAATTTAATTCAAATTTATCTGAGGTTAAAAGTTAAACCAATGCTTTTTATCTTGGTGCTTTGCAGCTGCATCAAATGAGTTACTCTCAGTTCTTATCCTCATGAACAGAGATTCATGTAGCAAGAACCCATCACAACAGTTGGTTTCTCAGCAGACAGCCATGTGAGTCGCTTCTTGGGAAGGTTCCTGTAATAGCTTGGCATTTCAGAGATTTTTTTTTTTTATGTTGCTGATAAGCATACCACAACCACAAAGCAAACTGCAGGGCTTTCGCTGCAGCTTTGGCTTGCCAGCAGTCTCAGATTCCACTTTGACAGCACAAGAATTTTGTTTTCTGTCCAGACAATATCTTCAAATGTTACATTTTTTCCCCCAGTTATGCTTCCCTAGGATAAGAAGTTTACTGATGCCCTCTCATTACTCTAGGGATCATTTTAACATTTCCATCCAGGACTTAATCTGCAAACCAAGCAGCTAAACCCATTGTTAGGGCAAGATGCACTAATGTTGCTTCTAAAACAGTTACTAAAAAACAACTTTTGGAGGGAGAGTGCAAACAATTCTTCACCCGTATTTATCAAGTTCCTAGCTGAACTTCTTTTTCAAAAGAGCTTTATTTTGCAGTCTGTAGATTGCTCTAGCTGGCCTACACTTTTTAATAGTATTATTGGGCCTGTTTTAAAACACGACATGTTAGATAAGATAGAAGACTTTTAGGAACAGTTTGTCAAGGTTGCTGAGTACTACATGCAAAAAGGCACTTGATGTCATGTGTAGACTTATTACTGGTATATGTACAAGAGGATGGCTGTTTTCAGCTGTATACAGGAATTCCTAAGGCAAAACACATACCATTTCCCAAAAACATTATTTCAACATATGCAATCAAGCCTTTAAGAATCAGCCTTTAGCTTAAGTATGGGGGAGCAAAGAATGCTCCATGCAAACAGTCCATAGCAAAAACATTGAAATTACCTTTCAAGGAAATCATTCAGGAAATCATAACTGAATGTCTGTTAATTGCTGTGTCTTAGCAGCCCTTCAGAAAAGTCGTGGCACCTGACACCATGTTGTGTCACATATTGGATGTGTATAGCAGCAAGTAAAGCATTAAGTTTTTTTAAGGCAATTTGCTGTCTTGCCTGTTTCCATTTTTGATGCTTCTCAATCCCCACTGCAGTCAAGCTATCTATAGAATAATCAATTCGATGCATAGAATAATCAATATATCACTACTTTAATTTTGCAGAATCATAATTCAGCCTCTGTTTTTTTCCATCCAACTGAGAAGATTTTTCTGAGCATGGCACCTCTATAGTGAAGCTAGATTTACAGGCTGGTAAACACAGGGGCTTGCAAATTAGGGTCAAAGCCATGAAATGAACCTGTATTTTGACCTGCGATGGTAAGAAACCAGCATCATCTTACTCTGTGGAAGGACTTACTGGGTGTAAGCAAACAGTATTTCTTGTGGCACTAATAAAAAAATATTGTGGAAGGGAATTACAGTATTTCAGTCTTGCTAGTGAATTAGGTTTTATTCTGGCTTTTCTTTCCTTGGTATAATTGTCATGCATGTCCTACTAAATATTTGTGTTGGTAGCCTAGGTAAAATCCCACTGGAAATCCAGACACATGATCTGAGCAAGGGAAAATGTTTAGATTCCTGCCTTCTTACACAAAGAGAGCATGAAGTTGAAGGTGGGTTAAGTTCCTGGTGTTAGCTCATGAAAGTAAAACCCTCATATCACACCCAGGGCTATTCAGTAATGACTACAGCCCAGCAGAAAAATTCTTGTGAATGTGGTGTTCCCCAGTCAAACGAAGTAAAAATAGGGAGAAGTATCTGAACATATGTAATCTTACTTTTAACTACAAAATGTGCTATTAATGAGTTAATTTCACACGGTACTCTGTATGTGGAAATGACTGTGTTTTGTCTGTGATATGGCAGTACCTCAAGTATCAGCCAAGACCGAGAGATTCACTGGGCCACACAGTGCCACAGCTGCAAGCACTTCTTGTCACACACGACTTACAGTCTAAATAATTGAGACAGGCAAATAGTAAAAGAGGAAACAGAGATACAGGAGTATCTCATCCAAGGTCACACAACTGGTCAGTCACAGAGCTGAGATTAGCAAGGGGATTCCCAGGTCTCCACTCCAGTGCCCTCACCTCAAGACCATACTGCCCATCCTTGCTCAGCTGGTGAAAGCAGCTCCACTTGTTACAGCAGCTCCCTGCAGAAGTGATAAGTCTCCACAGAGTCACAAAACATGCAATGGGAGTCTCTGCTGATAACAGTGGGTTTTGTTGAATTATGGAGACAAACTTAAGGAAGTCTTCAAAAACATTCTCAAATTTGGCTGTAAGAAGTAAAGCATCATAATTTAAAAAATAGCTAATTTGAATATCTCTATGTATTCCCACTGTCTGATCAAGTTAATTACTTAATTTGGTTATTTTCTGAAATCTTTTTAAATTATTAACATTGTAAAAAAACCCTCTAGTACAAAATTATAAAAGCATAATTTGAAAATCCAGTGATAAGGGTAGACAATTGTTTTAACAAATGTTCAACTGCTTTTCAGGCCTGAAGCTAAGAAGAAAAAATAGCAATTTGCACATCAGAGAGTGACTCACAATATTTTTGAAAACATAGCTGCTAAGTCTTTATTTTACAAAACATTCTGTTTGTGTGTCATTGTGCATAGTTAATTAAAGCAATAATAGCTATAAAATATATTTGCCCTTCAGCAGAATTTATTCTCACTGTGTTGTTGTCAGGTAATCCTGTGGCCAACTAATATCATAAAAATAAATTCAAAGGAATATTAATAAAAATAATGCAGTAATGAAGGATTCTTCCTTTGTGAGAGTCTAAAAATGCTGATGTAGTTTGGAACAGTCTCTTGCCTGTACTGCTGCTGTTGTAGTAAATAACTTCAGCTTCCTCAAAATGACTGCATCGCACCCAGGCTGTGCATTGAGGGATTTAATTCCAGATTAATGTTGATAAATTTTTTGGGAGTTGTCTGTTGTTAAGGAGAAAATCAGTGATTGTGGGATACATGGAGTGTAGCTTGATTCAGGTGGAGTTCTGGAATTTAGAGTGACTAAGCTCACCTGGGGAAGCAATCCATAGTCATGAGATTCTCAGCTCAGTCTCTCAGTTTTAACTTCAAGAACTTAAAAATATACACTGCTGCTCTATGAAAAGTTTTATGTTTAAATTTCCTTTTTCACTCAAGTGGTTCTTTGCATTTGCTGAAGACGAAAGTGATTCCTGGCTTATGAACCCACATGACACGAGGGACACATGAACCCACATGACACGAGGTAAGAAAGCCTAGGAAGAATAAAAGATTTGGATGAGGAGGAGGAAGTAATTTCCACTAGCTTAAGTTGCTGGTCGGTCTAGTGCTCAGTG
This sequence comes from Manacus candei, assembly GCF_025592945.1. Lineage (NCBI taxonomy): Eukaryota > Metazoa > Chordata > Aves > Passeriformes > Pipridae > Manacus > Manacus candei. The sequence continues at coordinate 7,046,195 of NW_026138082.1, read as the reverse complement.
AGAAACTGGATTCAGCAAGATTGGGAATACAAAAATGGTCATGAGCGTCTACAAACCTGTAGGCTAAACACAGAGTTTTATGGCACTTTTAGTAAGAAAAGATGTAATAGGAAAAAAAGAAAAAGATACTAAAAAATTAGCAACGTAGGCAGAGAAACAAGAAAAAAGTCAGTATTGCAGGTGTAAAGGAGGATTTTGAAGAAGTATGCAGAATATATCATTCCAAAACAAGAGAAGCAATTAAGAAGGATGCATCAAGGTTCTCGGTGTCCTTCAAACTATAACTTGAGACATTGATAAGATTTGTTTGGAAAGATCCATAAATTCTAGAAAAGCATTTTCTTTCCTTAGCCCAGATGTCGACAGTAAGCACATAAATGGTGTAAAAGGTTTGATCTGTTTAGGCAGTGTGTAAGATACACAATTATGTTTTGAAGGTTGTTTCCATAGTGCTAGATAAAAATAATGGCACAGGCTTCTTTTCAAAATAAATACTGCAACAATTAAACTAGGCACACAGTCATTCTTCCTGATTTAATTTGGATGTTCATAAGAAATTATTCTAGTGCATGCCTTTTGTCTGTAGAACATACATGATTCTTTCACCTCACAGGATGGACAGAAGCCCAAGGAGATAACTGTATTTTCCTTCTAGCTGCAGAATCATACTGCATAACTATTAAAACCAAGTACCACCAAGGTCACCTTCTTCGGTGGACCACAATTCAGATGCTAGAAGGATTTTTCTAGGTGAGTTGTACAACCACCAAATAAGTTGTGTCCATGCATCCCACCTAAATTCAGAACTGTAGATGAAGCAGAAGATCTAAGACTTCTGTTCCTGCTGAGCAGCCAAAGAAAACTGTTGCCACGACTTCTGTACCATTGCCACAAGCTTTTGTCACAGAAGGTTACGGGCACTTTTTGGTGAAAACTGTCAAGCCGGTAAAACCAATTTACAACTTTTGAAAGCAGGATCATGTCCAGAGAGTAAGTAGTACACATAAGACATATTCTGGAGAATGTAAGACAATATATTAAATGTGGAGTGTACAGAGTATGACAGGTGTTGAGGGGCAAACATTAGAATATCAGTTTTTATTTCATTTTCAAAATAAGTATAAACATTTGTTTAAGGACGTTTTATAAAATACTTAGAATATATTTGCAATGGTTGTCCAGACATAAAATGAAAATTTTAAATATGTTGAAAAAACACTAGCAAGGTAAAAAAGAATCCCCCACCCAAGAATAAGTTCTACACCCAATGACCCAGTACCATGCTGCCAATTACTTAATGCTATACATAGGAAAATAGGTCTTCAAATTTCCTCAGAGGCCATCAGCATAAACCCAGAAGAATGAATGTTAATTACTCATCCTAATAATATTAATTATTTTTAGTAAAAGTAATTTTCATGAAATCTCAAGTACTACAGCCTTGGGAAATGGAGTCCTCCTTTTATATACGTGTATATACACGACACAGATGGAGATATATATATATATTATACAGACAGCACAGTCTGCTTTAGCTCTAGGTATTGCTGAAAGTATCTAATCAGGTTTTAAATTCATTATAGAACTGCTTCAGTGATTGTGTGTAATAATGAATTCTGTAGTTTGGCTGTATGTTGCATAGCCTAGTACTTTCTTTTCCTGAAGTTTTATGTAAGCTTGTGCTCTTTGATTAAAGGAAAGAAAGGAAGGGAGGAAAGAAGGAACTGAGGAAGGATGGAAATTCTCAGAAAATACTTTGGAAAATTTTACAAATTTGGATAAATTTAATTCATTAATGCAATAGCCACCACGACTTCTTTGTTCAGTGTGAATAATTAAAAAGAAAAAAAAATCAACCCTAAATTCAGGTATTACCAGAACTGTGGCAGTCAATTATATTAATTGCTTGAAAATACAAGTGCCTGCCCTGGATTTCAGCTGTGAAAAAATCAGACATGAGTAAAAGGACCACCCATAAACATACCTATTCAAACAAACCCTCCAATAGTTTTAACAAAGAAGAAAAAAAATATGGACTTTGCTGCATTCCTGGAGGTAAGCAAATTCAGCTTTTGGTGGATGACAGTGGATAGAGCTTTCCAAAACTGGGGATCTCTCACAGATAGTTAGTGCCCTGCCAGCTGCTTCTTCATACTTCATTTGCAGAATTCAAATGTGTGAATCTTTGTGGAGTTTGACTTGGTGGTACATCACAGGCAGAAAAGCAATTTTTCAAGCAACTAGACTCAGTTCTACACAACAGTGCTCAAACACAATGAAGTTCTTGTAAACCAAATAGTTTGGTGATAATGAGGTTTAGCTCTGCAGGATAATTTATTTTAATCTGTTATTTTACGCAAATCCAGTAATGCTGCTATCTTTTTAATATCTTCCATAAGGCTTTATTTAAGGTCTAAGACATGCTCTACGGAGAGTGTAAAATGTGTGGATCTAAAATCACATTTTAAAACAGGAAAGTTTTAGCAACAGCGTCAATCTGGATGCAAATCTGACTCATGGTTTCTCAAAACCTGGGCAACAGCCAGACTAAGACACATCATGCAGGCTGTCAGTCAGCAACTGAGCAACCTCCTTGGGAACCACATGTTCACCCCTGTATGGACTCCTGCTTCATGCACCCAGGCACCTACCAGCAGTGCACTGAGCAACAGAACCAGCATCCCTCACTTACCGCTCTCTCGGGGAATAAGCAAGTGCCATGCAACACAGAATCCTATTTTCTCTGATTGTTGGGGGCTTCTGGGGGGCTAGGGTAGTCTTTCTGAGAAAATTCTCCCTTAAGGTCATTCAAATATGAATCTGTGTAAAGGCACAGTGGGAAAGGCCATCAGTACATACTAGTGGGTTGACCTCAGCCCTATATTTTTTTCTGTCTACTGCTACATAATTTCATACTTTTTCAATATGCCTGAGAGAATTTATATAGCATATGGCAAAGACTTGTTGCAGAGCATACATTTGTCAAAAAGTGGCAGGGTCCCCTTGGGGGCGTCAAGACCTCACCAGCCAGGGCTGGTCCCACCATCCCAACCAGAAGCAAGGCAGAATGGGGGGCACTGGGGGCACTGGGCTGGCATGTCTGCTCACTCTTCACAGCTGGGACCAGCAGGACACAAGACTGGGCATAGGCCCCTGAACTATCTGTCCTTAGTCCATAGGCTGGTAGGGCACAGGCAATTCTATAACTCCTGTTAGCTTAATGCTTCCCCTCAGTCAAGTACAATTACCATTGCCTTCATGAATTCCCCAGGACCATTTCTCCTCTGCTGTGCTTTAGCAACATTCTTGCTTTTGCAAAGATGCTGTTTTTCTAGTTTTTTCTTGAAGCTCCACATTCTTGAGTGGTAGGGTTGTAGGAAATTCTGATGTTTATTCATTCATCAGAAGTTTTACACTTCATATTTTCAAAGTAAACTTTGGGATTATAAACTCTAGAGGCTCATATAAGAAAAGTTAAACATATTGTTTAAAATAAATAATTCCTCTATGTTATTTTTCTGGAGGGTAACTACAGCCTGGCATTGCACAAATTCATTTCCACTGACTTTCAGGTCTGATTGGGTCTGGAAGAAATACAGCATTTTCAAGACGAATTGCTCCCAAGCCAGCAGATGTTGGCAGTTGCCACACAGAGTCTGGGATGCCTCCATTGACAACCTTCAGCAAGACAGGTCAGGTTCTCTCTGTGGCTTTCCGGGAGGCTCAGCTCCTTCCCAGACTGCACACACACTTCAGTGCCACACAGGGCCACCAAAGCTGGGCTGGCTCCATACAGTGTCTTCAACACCCCACATTCTGAGTCACTGCAGCTGAGAAGCTGGTCTGCTGAGCTCAAACATGGAGCCAGGAAAATGCATGGAGCTGCTCCCTGAATGAGTCTGAGCTCATGGGCTCACTGGGGTTGAGGGAACGACACGCAGACAGCCCTGATGTCCCCTGCTGTCATCTCCCCACTCGCAGACCTCCTCGTCCTCCTCTCACCCTGGTTAGCCCAACCCAAGCAGAGCAACTGATTAACTTCTGATTAACACTCTAGACAAAGTTCGGGATGGAAACTGCACAATCCCTGTTAAGTTACTCAGTTGCTGCAGGGACAGTTCCATGACATCTGCTCTACAGGATAATGTAACTGATGATGTCAAGGCCTGTAATATACTATCATCAAGTAGAGGCATTGACATACTGGCCAACACTCAGACCAATACATGCATACGTTCCTCTAATGTCCTTAATTGTGAGTACCTGAACAACCAGATACCAGTCGGGACCTCTGTGGATACACAGTTTTAATTATTTTTGTGAATGTCACCTTGGTTTTAGTGAGTACCCCTGATGGTTACTACGATTTTTCTTCGGGGATGATTTTTAATCGGACCCTCACAATTTGCTCTGAGGACACTACCCTAAGAGCATAAAGGCGTTTTGAAATTCCTCCCCCCTCGTGCCTTCGAGCAGAGGACGATTTCGGGGGAGCGATGGCAAATGCTGCTCCTGCAAAAGGAAAGGGGGTGTGGCCCGGCCCCAGGTACCGGCACACGGCGGAGAGAACGGCGTGGGGCGCGGGTCAGCACCTCGCGGTGCCGGTGCCGGTGCCGGTGCGGGTGCCGGGCGGTGCCGTGCACGCACACACGCGCTGCCCGCGGCTCCATGAGGGGCGCAGCCGAGCGGCTGCGTCAGAGCGGGCGGGACCGGGCCGGGGCGGAGCGGGGCGGGCGCGCCCGGCGGGGCGGCCGCCGCGGGCAGGGGGCGGTGACGCGCGGGGCGGGGCGGGGCGGCTGCGGGGCGCGGCTGGGCGCGCTGCCCCGCGGCACCAGGGGCGGCTGCCCGCGTCCTCCCCGGCATGGGGGTCGGGCTCCGGCTGGGACCCCGCGGGCGGCGCTGACCGGAGCTGCACCCGCCGCTGCCGCCGCTCCCTCCCCCGCAGCCCCTCCAGGGGGAGGCCGGGCGGCGGCGGCCGGCGCCCGCGGGCGGGCGGCGCGGGGCTCGGCGCGGCGGGGCTCGGGACCCGGAAGCAGAAGCGGGGCCAGGAGGTGGCTGGATGGGAAGGAGCGGCGGCGGGCGGCGATGGGGGAGCAGCAGAGCTCGCTGAACGCGCCGCGGGCGGCCGCTGCCGCCGCGCCGCCGAGCCCGGCCGGGGGCCCGCGGGAGCCCGGCCCGGACGAGCCGCCTTCGCTGCGAGAGACGGTCCCGGGCGGCGGAGTAGCCGGGCTGGGGCGAGGCGGGGAGCTGGGGCCGCCCGCCACCGACCCCGAGCGGCGAGGGGCTGAAGAGGAGGCGGAGGCAGCGGCCGGGCCGGAGCAGCCGCCGGGCGCGGGGGAGCCGGCGGCCCCGGCGGAGGAGGGGCCGGAGGGAGGCAGCGGCCGCCGCCGCCCCCCCCGGCGGCACGTGTACTGCACCGTCTACTGCGTGGAGAACGACCGGCCGGCGGCCGCCACCGGCTCCCCCCGCGGCGGCCCGGGCACGGGGCAGCCCCCGGTCCGGCGCGGGGTGGTGCCGGGCGACGACCCGCTGTCGTCGGGCGGCAGCATCGAGGTGGTGGACTTGTACCTGCTGCCCGAGCCCTTCTCCGGGCTGATCGCCGGCGAGTTCGGGCCACTGCTGGTGCTGAGCTGCCGCGTGTGCCTAGAGGAGAAGCCCATCAAGCCCCTGTCCTGCTGCAAGAAGGCGGTGTGCGAGGAGTGCCTGCGGCGGTACCTCAGCTCCCAGGTACGGGCGCTGCCAGGGTGTGCTGGGGGGGCTCTGTGCGGCCGCAGCTGTCCCGGGGCGCGGGCTGAGCGCTGCTCTGGGCCCGGTTCCGCGCCCGCCGAGCTGCAGAGCTGGGGCGAGGTGGTGCGGGGAGGTGCGGGCAGGAGCTTTTCCCGTCCCGCACGGAGAGTGTTGGGCAGCGACCTGCGTGCGAGCTGTTGATTCAATGACCGCTCGTTCCCGGAGCGCTTGTCTGCGCGTTGTTCCGCAGCTGTCGGGCTGGTCACGGCTGTCTTCAGGCTCTTTCTATTTTTACAAGGATTTTCTTTTTGAATTCTGAAACTTTTGCTGTTACCTGGCTGGCACCAGTTTCCTTTAAAGAGAGGTCAGGGAGTGATACAGAGCGAAGTTTGTAAGCTCTGAGGCAGCTCCTGGAGGGCTCCTGGGGTTTTTTCCCGCATCCCCGGTGCTGCCGCTCGGACGTGTGGGTGTTCGGGCCCTTGGTGCAGTCGCTCGCCCTGGTCTTCTCAGAATGCATCGCGTTTGGTCTTATACCATATATGAAAGATTACAATATTGCGTGCGTCTGGGGTGTGTGTGTGACTCTTTGTGAAGAATCGTATTTACAACAGTAAACAAGAACTTATTTGGAGGAAAAAAATCGAAAACACAACTTTTCCACCTTGGGTAGATGGGCTCACACATAGGCTGTTTACATCTTCATCACTGTTTTGTCAGTCAGAACTGCTGTTTCAAACCGAAATCAGCAACTTGAAAGCAAATCTATGTCTTCAGTAATGTTTTCAGTAGCTAGTTTAGCATCACAGAACACTTGAGTGCTGTCATACCCTAAAGCCGAAGAGCAGTGGGGGAAGTTATGTGTATGGGAAGTTGTGGGAGAAACAAAACCAACTAAACCCTTTGCTTAGCATCTCTATGCTTTTATTCAGCAGAAACTTTTGGGACGTGCCCGGTGGAGACATGCTAGTGTGGTGGTAGAATGAGTTTTTACACTGTTGGGGTGTAGAGGTGTGGTGGGGCAGTCTGTACTCCTACTGGACTCTTTGTGTAGGGATGGGATGGATGGATACAGCTACTTCTGCACTCTGTAAATAGTTGACAGGCCTGTTCTGACCAGAGTGCATTTCACTGCTTGGAAATTGCACATGCTAGTCGAAGTCAAGTACATGCTCTGCTCTGGAGTTACAAATGCCTGTGTAGCATTTGCTAGTGCTGGTAGCATTTGTTCAGGCTAACAGTAAACCCACTAGCGTTTTTATGAACCACTTTTGATATGTTTATTAAACAGGGAAGAGCTTAACATGGGAACTGATGGATGGGAGATGCAGAATTATGTTTTGTATGTCTCCTGTAACATTGAAACTCAGGAGCACTTAATAAGCCTTCTTGAGACTTTGTGCACAGAGCCCAGAACTATTTGATTTGTAATTGGTGGACTGGAAACTCTCAATAAGTTTTTGGAGTTTATTGTCAGTGTATGTTTGTGCCACTTTCGTATCTGCTGCTGAGGTGTGGGTCAGAATATTGACTTGCATTGAAGCTGGAAATTGCCAAGTGGTGTGATGTTAGGATGGTCTTCTATAACTTCTGCAGGTGCCTGCAGCTTACAGTGATCTAATGAGTTATGTGATCTATCATATCTATCTATATCTTAAGCCATACTGAAAAAAAAGTCTTCTGCCTGGTTTCGGCTGGACTCTTGGAGGATGATCTAGCAGCTTGGTAGCTGAAAGAGCTGGCTGGCCTGGGAAGCAGATTTATGCCCTAAGAATTTGGTTTAGTGTTGGCCAGCTGTTGGATACAGATATAGGCATTGCCTCTTCAAGGAAGCACTACTATTGCTGAGCGCTCATGAAGCTTATCTCAGCAGCTATTGAAAGATAGCCATATGGGTACTTACTCCTGTAGGTAAAAGATGGGGCAGGGATACAGAAGCAGAGGAGAGGATACTGATGTTGAGGAGTGAGATTCAAAGAGCATTTCTGTGGGCATGTTCTTACAGATGCTGTTATGACCAGGCAGAATTTTAGTTGCTTGATAAATTTGTTCAAGGAAAAAGGAAACGAAATATAACAAATAACACTCCAATATTTTCTTGCCCTACCTTGTTTCAAAAGAATAAGAAAGTGATGTTTCTTAAGAACAAGAAGTGATGTATCTTTCCTTTGTGCTATGGAAGGACTCTGTGAGTCATCCTGAGGAGAGAGAAAGGCTTTGCCATTTCAGTTACATTAGAGGAATTTCTGGGAAGGATGAGTGAAAAGCCAGTATAGGTTAGAAATCAAGTCACCTTTCATCTTTGAGACTTTACACTTTGTATAGCAAATTAAAAAGAAAATTTACCAGAAGTTCAAAATTAATAAGTGTTGAAAAGCTGTTTTTGTTTGAAAATTTTAGCATATTTTCATTTTGGATCCAATCAACTTGATATAACAATGTACCTGAAATTGAAAGCAAACAAAAACCAACTGAAAAACAAAACCTCAAGCAGCAATATACACTGTTTAGGTCTGGTTTCCTTGTCAGAGAAATAACAATCTGTGCCCTTTGTATGAGAAGACACTGGCTGACTACCACTCTGTGGGAGTGGTGTCTTATGATGAAAATGTGGAGTATGTTGGCAGAAGTATAGCACTTAAAATAATTCATGTTGCCTTTAACGTCTGTGTGTGTTCTCTCTCTGAAGAAAGCTGTATTCTTCACGATGGTTTCATTATGTTTTCTGAAATGATACTTAATGGAGTAGCAAGGTAAAAACTCTGTTATGCACTCTGTTTTCTTCTATGCAAACATATAAGAGCATCAAAATTTCTGCCTGGGGGGCCCTTTATAGATCAGAAAATCAACTGAAGTTTTAAGCATTCTTTTTAAGAATGCCAGATGAAAGTACTTCAACTGCAGAGTTTGCTCATAGTGTTACCAGCATGCTGGAAAATGAGGGTAATTGTTTTTAGGAATGTCCACATCTGAAGGTCCTTAGAGGTCAAATCCAGTCCTTATCACTGGCACCTTGCTGCATAATCCCTTTCAAAGATTTAATGGCTGAAGCAGAAGCTTACCCTGCAAGCCTGGAGAGCCCAGGCTGATCTGGAGCCTGACTTGGGGAAATTGCATAACTTTACCTCTGCCTCAGTTTACCTATTCTCTCTCTGCATCCTGATAATCACAGACCCCTGAGGGTTCATCTGACATTCACAAAAAAATTCTATGGTTTTATTCACTTGGACTCAGAAACCGATGATATGGTAACTGGTAAGTGATTGATGGTGATGGATTATCACAGAAGAGGTGATCTGATCACAGCTCAGGATTAGTGGGGGTCCCACAAAGCCTGAGTCAGGTCCCAGCAAGCCCTGTCTCTAGGAATGGATGCAGCCCAGAGCTGTTCTTTGTTATGCTTAATCATGAACATAAAGTGGATGAGGCTGAAGAGTGTGCTTGTTTGAAAGGCCAGTGTTGTTTCAGGATGGGGCGGTCTCCATGGGCTCTTAGGTATGTTGAGTGAGTTTAGGGTCAGAAGTGTGGAAGAACTGTTTCCTGTTCAGCTGTGGGTTTCTGCACTTTTAGATCCAGCATACAAACTGGGGACAGGGTAGAAAAGAACCAGGACACCTAATCTCACCGGTGTAATATTACATTCACATCTCCTTCACATCCCATCTTTCTCTCCATTTAACGTGGCACCAAACCCAGGTTATTTCAGAAACTGTGCATTTATAGGTTTACTAAATGAGTGATTGACTTCCTAACCTTTCTGAGCTGCTCGTACATCTAAGTCAGAGGGCGAATTTGCTCCTGGTTTTGCTTTTTAGCTGTTTGTGTGTCTGGGGTGGGGTTGGGATTTGTTTGGAAATTTCCTTTGAAAATTAACAAATAGGTAAGGAAAGACTTTTGACTTAAGAACAGGAGAAGACCTAAAGAAGTAGGCTTTTCTATTTAACTTATTGCAGACTGGTAAAAAACATAAGATTTATATGTGTTTTCTTATCTCCCTGATCTGTAAACCTGACAAATGCTATTCAGAACAACAATCTCACTCCTCACTTTTTAGCAAGTATTGACTAGACCAAACTAACATTTGCTGTTTCCTAACATCTATAAAGAACAGTTTGTTCTTCAATAAATATTTGAAGATATATATAATTGTTTCATTTCTCCTATAAAACAGCTGTAAAAGTTTTATAGAAACCTTGCTACCTGCTTTTTCTACATGTAAATCAGGAAACTTGATAATCCAGTTTTGATCCTGTACTCATTAGTGATGCTTTATTTTGTAAATCTTGTAATTCTCTTGGAGCAGTCATTCTTGTATTAAAAAACTTCGTGTGAGTTAATTTAAACAGCATACTATATTCTTGATCAGGTATTATGGTGCTTTAATTATAGGAACTATAATGAGATTAGTGGCCATGAGTAAATCAGAAGGGATTGTTTGGGGCAGGGAGGGACCACATCTGACAGCATTTTTTCCATGGTGGCTTTGGTGGGACTAAAATCCTACTCTCTTCTTTTGAGCCTGAAATGTGGAGGTCGTCTTTCTTCTGCTCAGGACCTATTACAAGTATTTCTCTGTGAACTGAGACCTTGTCTGTGCATGATTTCTTTCTGCAAGAGTAGGAGAACTGTTTACTAACTGCAGAGTGTTACAGTCAGAATTTTTGTGGGGAATGTGATTATAAAGGCTGCATAGTGAAGAGGAGAATTTAAGAGCAGTCTGTATCACATAAAACTAGTTGGCTTGGAGCTGGAGGGACTTGACACCTGTGTGCCTCTTCAGGTGTCTGATGGTATCATATAAATGATTCACCTTCAAAGCTGTAGTCTGCTGATGAAAACCAGCCAGCAGAAATGTAGGCACCAAGTGCTGAATCATCTGATGGTTAATGAGCTGTTTGTGCCCTGAGTCAAACTAGAGCTCAGAAAGGCTACCCTCATTCAGTGCAGAAGCAGCTCTCTGTTTGCAGGGGTTATTAATCTAAAATGATGCTCTAACGCTAGCTAGTGAGTTGCTGGGATGGCTGCAGACTGCCTACCAGGAGGTGATGGCAGGGTGAGGGACCACCCTCCAGCTGACACTGCAAGAATACAGGTTTCCAAAGGAGGAAGAGAGGTATAGGAGGAGAAAAGAACCTGTAGTTTATGGGCTCTCTAAACCAAACCAGCAGCTTCAGCCACTGTAAGGTGGCTGTGTTCCTGAGGATGAGGCAGATAGACTCACAGGTCAATCAGCTGTGAGCAAGCAGCCTTTAAGCTGCACAAACACCTAAACTTCTTCACTGTAATTTTCAGCAAACAGCTTCTAAAAGTCTGTCCTGTTTTCCTGATTTTTGTATGCAATGCCAGTGCCAAAACACTGCTGTGTAGCTAGATGTCACAGTTCAAGATGATACTCAAGTACCTTTAAGATTGCAAGAGTTAGCCTTTAAAGTTGATGAGGTATATGGCAGACTTTTAGTCCATCTTGAATGCTTCTTGATGGATCCATTTTGGGCCAAAACTTCAGTTTGGAACAAAGCTTAACAAAATCCAGCATTGATGAAAATGCTTTGAAATTAATTTTAAAGAAAACTAGTTTTGAGCAATGTTCTTGAATGACAATACTACCTAGTTGTCCTAGTGTGTGCAGGCCTAGATGCTCTGCCAACATATGAACACTTTGTGTGGTATGTTTTTTCGCTGTGTAGAAGTAGTTGTAAGCTTACTCTGCATGGATAGCTATGACTTCCTGTTGTTTGGATAAGTCTTTGTCAGATGTAGAGCTGGAATTAAAGCTGTCGTTTCTTAGCCTTGCTGTTATGAGGTAAAGGGGTAAACTAGCAGGTCCTCTTCTTACAGCTAAGAAGACTTCTGTTAAAACTCTGGGATCTGAGATGTTGGGAATAGAAAAGATGGTGTCACCGTTGAACAGTTGTAGGAAGGCTTTTGCTAATGGAGAAAAGCCTGAGTTCCTGAGGTGAGGATAAATAGTGTCACAAAATTGTTGATGTTGGTAGCAAGGAGTGAGAGTGAGCAATAAGTCTACAGTGATACCATGAGTTTGCTGATGTTGATAGTAAAGCTGATTTTGAAGGTTAAAGACTTCCTATGAATTGGAAATTGTAGCGGGAGATGAAGGAGAACCAGTTTTGTTTAGCTGGGATTGAAACCTAATTTTTAAAATGTTTCATTTCTGGGAAGCAGAAGCCCTTGTTGTCAGCTGTCTCTCATAAGCCAGTGTGTTGCACCTCACTGGTCTGTGGGTGGTGTTGGCATTGGGGACCGCAGGCTGAACCATCAGGAGATATCTGCTGTGTGCCTCCCTTCCCGCTGCTCCCACCAGCTGTTCGCAGGAGCTACCGGGCACAGGTATGGACTCGGTCCAGGGATTTTTAAAGTGAAATGAGTTGAAAACTGAACTACTGGGTTTAAATTACTCAAACAAAGAGAAATGAAGGAGTTAAATGGGGGTTGGGAAGGCCTTCAGCTCACCTCTGCCCCATTCCTTCTTCTCCACCCAGAATAACTGTTCTTCCTACTGCTCTGGGGCCTCTTGGCCCTTCATTCCTCTTTTCTTCTTGTACAAATATCTTGCTTCCTGCTGTCTAAACTAGCCAGGCTTGAGGAAACCTATGTATTTTACATGGCCAGGATGTCAGTACATTGTCAAAACGATTAAGAGTTGTAAGGGATATAATTTCTTTAAAAGAATTCAAACTGGAGACTTCCCCCTGAAGAAAGGCATTGCTTACCCACCCACATCTTTCAGTATACTCTGCTTGTACTTAGGTTTCTCTTGCGCATTTTTTCAATACTTTCTTTATGAATTACATTTTAAAAATAAAAAAGTCCTTGTCTATAGGGTTTTATTAGCCAAGTACTTATTACTTTTTCTAAGTAATCTAAGTGACAAATTTGTCCAGTGATGAAGAGGCTATCTAAATTTTGAGTTCGTTTTCAAGTACTTGGAAAACATCTGGTAAGGTAAAAAAATGAATTTTACTTGGAAGTTAAAAATTTGGATGAAAAACAAATTCAAGAATTTACTCATAGAGAAGAATTTTATGGATTTCAGTGCAGAAGGTCAGAAGTTTAACAGTAATTTTAGTCAGATTTGGAACTAAACCTGAAATGGCTTAGAGTCTGCATTTACCTTAAAGTCTACCTCACTACTTCAGCTTAAGATTGGTGTATATTTTCACTGACAGGCTTGTTGAGATGTGCAGTTGCTCTTGTTTACTTAATTGTGAGAAAAGCTGGGCACTTCCTAGATTACAATTCCATGAAAAGGTAAAGAAACTCCTAAGGCTATCTCTTATGAGCTATAGTGCACTCATTTTCCTCAGTGGTGTTTTTATTAAGTACAGTACAAACTATATTGGGTATTCTACTGGAAAAATAGAAGGGGCAAAGCTTTATTTTGTCTAGCTTAGTCATCCTGATGCCGTTGTGTATTGTTTTCTACCACAAACATAGTAAGAATGGCAGCAAAGGCAGGTACCTCTCTAGTGTACTTGGTTTGGCTTCCTGATCTCATAGGAATGGTGGTGTATCAGCTTAGGGGGGTGTAGGATGGGGATCTGAATGACTCTGTTCCTTCAGCTTGTAGGAAAGGGAAGTTCTATGCAAACTGTTTCAGCTGTGACGTGGCTCTGTGGGATTGCTCACACAATACGAGGAAGGAAGAAAAGGGAGAAGAAGATTGCCAGGATGGGAAGGGCATGGTGATCATGTAAGAATCAGTTTGCCCCAGAAGGTGGACTTGCTCAGAGTAAGCTTTTATAAAACAAAAAGGGAATTGTGAAGATTGATGGCCTCCATGTGAGGTTGATCTTTGGCCTCTGTTTAAAGCTGCAGCTGAATACTGGCCAGTTATTCTGCCAAATGGTGGCTAGACAGTGAAATGGGACTAGCTTTATTTCTGGTTTCCTATTGGATGGAGGCAGGCAGGAAATAAATCTAGCCTGAAAAACGTAATAGGAAGGATTTTAAACACTGTTTAGGAAAATAATGGGTTAGTGTTTTACTAAGGTGCTGGAAGACTTTTATACCCCATAGGCAGCAGAGTGGGTGGAGCAGGTAGATGCAGCATGACATCTGTGACACAATTACAGAGTGGCTGTGAGAGATGCCACTTCCCTGAACAAGCAAAAAAGTCCTTTGCTGTTGTCAGTACTATTGCTGCTGTATGGGGGCAATGCAATGGTGGGGAAGGGCTTCCTAACCTTTCAGCTGTTTTAATGTTGCTCACTATGTTAGTGTGCTTTGGAGAGAGGACACATTATGCCTTTCCATTCCAGTGCACCTGTGCAATGCCAGGTATAAATTTGTCTGCTTAGAAGTACTCTTTCAGAGGTCTTACAGAAACAAGCACGTAAATTGTTCAGTGCTTTTTCAAGTGCGTGTGCAGTTCAGTTCTGCAATAGATTGGAAACTCTGTTTAGTTAACTTCATGGTATTAGCATGCAGTTTAAAAATGGGAAAGAATGTGCAACTTCAGAGTTTTTTGGAATAGATGGGTTTGCAAAAGAGTAAACATGGTCCATAGTATTTAGATGCCTAGTGCTGCATTCCAACTGCAAAATATAGATGTTAGGACTCTGGGCAGAATTATAGTGATAGTTCTATGTTTTATTGTGATGAACTAATCCTGCTGGAGATTAAGGCAGAAAAACAGTAGTGTAACACTGGAGTTTGAACTAAATGTTCTTGGTGTTAGGCACTTATGGCTATTGACATATACAGGGCCACCTAGACCTCAAAGTGGCCAAAGTGAAATACAGCATTAAAATCTGGATATTTCAAAGTATGCACATATCTGTGGTTCCCATTTGCCTTACATAAAGGCAATGGAAATCAAGCAAACTCAGAAATTTTCACTTATTTGTGTAAAGGAAGTAAATTCAGCTGTGCTTTTGCTCTATTTCCCAGTAACACTTTGAGTAATTTTCAAACTTCTGAAGATACCCATTCTTTCAAGTTCTAGCTTTATTTTAAATTACTATTATCTTCCCAGTCTCTAAGATATAAACCTTCCTTGCAGTGAGTTATGACAGTTGCTGATGGACATTGCTGAGTGCTTTTGCCTCAATGAAGTAGATAGTTCATGTGGAGGCTTGATTTGTTGTTCTTTCAGTGAGAGTAACTCAGCAAATTATCCCAGAGTGTAATGCTTCATGAGGACCCCACCCAAGCCATAACAGGTACTCAGACAAGGCCAAGCTATCGCTTTTGGTAAATTAAGGATCTAAAATGACTTCTGGATCTCATTCTATTTTCTTTCTATATGAAGAAAAGCAGACTTGTTTAGAGCTGATGGTATACATCACTTTGGCTAGCAGTGCTGCTCACCCCAATCTGCAACTTCATTCCTGCTGTTAATACATCATTTGATCCACTGACAAAAAAAAATTATCTGGTTTAAAAAGTTACCTTTCACAATAGTTTTTTACTTTTTTTTTTCTTTTCCAGTTTTTAAGTGTCTCATGCACAATGTGCAAATGTTTATTTCCCCACAAGGTGGTAGTGAATAAAGTGCTAAGCAGGCTGTTTATTTTGGCAACTGTGACAGCCTGTCAGACCTAAACATTTGAAAATGACATGTTCATGAAGATAACAAGTGGAGGTTTTCATTGGAGCTCGATGAAATCATACCTTCAATTTGGTCCTTTTACTGCATCATTTCTTCTTTCACAATCCATACAAAAGTCATGGTTTATCCAGTGCCTTATGGTGCACCCACAGCTCTTGGACAGTCGTGGTCCAGGGCATTTCTCTGAGCTGCTCACAGCACTGAAGTTCCCAGGCTAGGCTGGTAGCCACTGGTCCTGTCTCTGCTGCCTGTGGCATCGTTACGTAAGAAGTTTTCAACTAGCTGAATTCTAAAGCATTCTGAAGTGTTTTGTAACATAGAACAGATTATTCCTGACAGTCTTACAAGTGAAGTTTTTCATGTGAATATTGTTGCAGATGAGAAACCTCTTTTTTGATCTTGCTTGTTTCAACAGCTTTGGTTTGCTGCAGCTGAGTAATACCAAGCATGACCATTATTTTCTTGAGAAATTTTTTTCTGCACCACAGAGCTCTCAAAAGAAGTTTCTTTTTGTTCCTTATCTATAACAAGTGAAAATGTGCAGGACTTAAAACAATAGAAGGATTTTTGTGCTTTATTTATTCTGTGGGTTGTGTAGTGATTTGGGGTTTTTTTTGGGTGGAGGGGACAGAGGTATTAGGATTTTTGATGGTTTTTTGTTTGTTTTTTTCTGCAAAGATGCAAAATGCAGTCTGTTATCAAATACATTTTTAAAAAGCGCAACAGAACAGGGTACAGCACTGTCATGGAAGAACTGCTATGTATCATCAGATCTTTGGTGGTGAAGGTTTGTTTTGAGCTTGGTCATACAGACTGTTGGTACAAGTTAGAAAACAAACTGGTATTGAAGAACACAACCAATAAATTAATGACTATTCCAGTATATTCTTTTCCACTTTAATTGACTTTTTGTGTTTCTGGAGATGTACTGCTTTTGATCCATACAAATTTTAAGCCTGTTTTTAAAATTAATGTAGATTTTTTTTTTTTAAGCTGTGTGCAGTCCACAATTCTAGCGTGTGCATTGGGCTGTAACTACAGCTTTCATAAGCTGGAAGCACTGAGTTGTTTGGGGAAAGGAGAGGAGACCTGGAGAGGGTCCCTTTTCCTTGCCTCAGTAATGAACTGGCACCAGATGGTGACTTGTCTGGTATGAGCTTATCATTTAGCTTCTGTATTGAGTTTTGATGTAGGAGAGTTTTGGTTTATCTGTTCTTATGGTGCAAAGAACGCACATGCAAGGAAGAGGTTTTTGATTATTTGCATTTTTCAAATATGAGCTCAATCTTACTGTTGGAATGTTAGTAGGACACAGCAGATCTGGATTAATGACGACAGATGATGCAGGCAGCTAGTAATGGTGGAACCACTAAAAAGCTGAATGCAATTTGAGGTGCTAGTACTGAAAGGAGAGCAATAAGGCAGTTGTATCAGGTGCAGCTTTGTTTGGAATCTCAGGTTTAAGAAAAATGGCAGGAACCAGGAAGTGCTGCAAGGACAAAAGTGCTATTGCTCAGATGCAGAACTGCTTACTTTAGCATAAGGAGAACTGGAAGAAGAAATGACTGTTCTGTCTAAATGCAAGAGGGAGTAATTTGGGCAGGTGCTTGTAAAAAAAGTTCTGGCACAACACAAACTCTAAAAATTGCAACAAATTAAGTTAGGTTAGAAATCAGTATGAGCCTACAGATTTGGGATAGAAGGGAGAGCCTTTCTGGTCTCTGAATCTGGAAAGAAGGGTGCAGTATCAGAGTGGTTCTCAAAACCAGCACCCTCAATGCTCCCCAGAGAAGGCTTGCTGTGTGACACCACTATGTGCTGACTTTGGCCCAGCTGGATGGGAAGGCTGCCTGTGCTTCTCAGTACACTCTGTTGAGGAGCTGGAGTCCAATGAGGAAACAGTAGAATAGAGTTTTATTGTCTGGTGTTACTTTTTATTAACCATTGAAAACAGCAAAATATATATTTTAATGCCCAATGTGTACCTGCAAGCAGCGCACTTCAAACCATGCTTTGCATCTGGTATTTTTTGGTCCGTATGGAAGCTGAAGTCAAATGTCTCCCATTGTTTTTAGGAGAAATAGCTTTCAAATGAATTTCAAAATTGAGTTTTTGAGGCACTTTCTGGTTAGACTGATCTGGCTGAATCAGAGCCATTTCCAAGTGATTCCTTCCCTCTGCTGGCAGAGGAGAGACTACATTGCTGTTACCTGAGTTGACTTAGGTTATAGAGGATGCCTTTGTGAAATAGCTCTCCAAGGGGATTCGTTCAGGCTGTTTTATAAAGAAACTTACAAGAGAAAGAACATTTAGCAAAGACCAGTGATTTCTTTAGTTTCCATTGACTACTTTTACATGAAAACAATGGACAGAACAGATAGTTAAGGTACCAGAGAAGAGCTATGTAATGCTGAAAAACAATATCTGAAATTATGTGGTTTGGATGTGGGGCTTGTGTTGAAAAAATATTATTTTTGTGAAAATGCTGTTACCACCTGGACGAATGTGCTGTAAATCACTGGAAGGCAGTAGCTGGTTGTTGAATGTCCTTGTCTCTTGTTAAGTCTTTATTTTAACTATGTGCTTCATTTGACAGGCTGCATCATCATCGTTCTGGATTTATCTCCTGATGTCTTGTTCGAAGTTGTTTTTTTCCTTCTGGTGTTTGCAACCAATATCTGACAAGTTTTGTGAAAAGATTTCAGCATTCTTAAAGGACTTATGTTGACTGCCACATAGTCCTTTGGAAGCTCAGGGTGGTTGCAAGGTGATTTAGTGGGGATTCTGGTGAAATCCGTCCTGGCTCTGTGCCTGCCTTGGTGTACATAGGGAGAGCTTTGCTGCTGAGATGCAATAAACATTGAGTTTCTGTATTCATCACCAACTATACTTACAAGCTGTTTGAATGAACTTGTTGAAGCTGTTGTGCTCTTTATAGCTGCTCTATGTAGAAGCTAGATCCACAGGGAAAATCAGCAAATCTTGCATAGAGGTAGAAGCTTGGCAGCCATGCACACATCTTATGTTTTGAATGCCCTATATGTGTTTGTACCTTTGAAGAGTGTGTAGCAGGAAAGAATTTTTTTTAATTCAATTCTTGATAAGTTTGGTTTATACCAAACCAAACTGGTGTTCTGCAGTGCTATAGTTTCACTTACTGTCTCTGAGTTCACCAGTGAAGTCTGTCTGGGGAGATAAATTTAATGGAAGCACTAATTGATGTAATTTTTTGGCTCTGAAATCTGTATCAGGCACCAGTTTGATTTTAACAAGCCTGCTTCTGGATTTGAGCAAACCTTACACAAACATGAAGACTGATATATGCTGATACCAGGTATTGAAACACTGAAAATATTTCTGAAAGGTGTATGATTTTAATAGATTCTTCATATATGTAAGCCATGGTGGGAAAACCGATGAGAACTATTCTGGAATATATCAAATAATGGCATATCTTGTGTAGTGGTCTACTGAAAGACTTGAAAAATGGAAAGCTACTGCCCAAGGAATAAGGCAGGTGAAATTAAGTAAATGGCTGGCTGATAAGTATTTTGAGTGGGTTATAAAACGTTTGTTTATGGCAGGAAGTTGAGCTTCTTCAAAAGGTATATGCTTATCTAGTGAGTGCTTATCTAGTGTAAAGATCCTGGAGAATGACCTGTTCTCACCAGCTTCCAACTTTTGCTGAATTTCTTCTTCCCTTTCTTGGATAGGCTTCCTTTTCACTGTCAGGAGCTTTCTGAAATGCTATTTCCGTTCCATAGTGATCCTTTTGCATACAGTTTTCGTAGTAGTGCTCTGAAAGAGCTTGTAGAATTGAAGACTAACTTGGTCACTTTATAGATAGTTCATCAATGGCATTAAAGTGAAAATTACTCACATGTGGACTTTTCTTATTTCTGTTGTGTTGTTAGAATGTCTTATTTTTCTGCCTAACAATGTATAATTGACAAGGAGAGAAAGACTTCCTTGCAGGAAGATCTTTGTAATTAGATGTCATGTCCTTTTGTCTGTCAGACTGCTTTTGGGCAAGTAGTAGATTTGTCTGAGAGCTATACATGCTTTGCACTGCTCATACCACTCTGTAGTGTTAAACTAAAGCGCTTAAGCCAAGACTGAACCTACATGACACATCAGTTACAGCTGGTTTACGCAGTTTCTTGCTATCCTGTATGCACCTCTAAAGATTCACAGCAATGAATTTGCAGCACTATGTTTTTTCTCGACCCTTACTGCAGGGTCATGGGAAGTGTTGTTATATGTGGCTTGGAGAAGTTCTGGGCTAGCCTGTGTTACTGTGTTACTCAGCTGGGATTTCAGCTTGCTGGTTTTGAAGATACAGCTCTATACCTTTGTGCTTCTATTATACAGATATTTTTGGTTGTGAAGTGGAACAGCTGTGAAATTTGGAAGTATAACAGGTAACAGTTATCTTCCTGTTGCACTGATTGTTACAAAAAGTTTTTTGAAAACTACTCCCTCTTTGAAGTAGCAGAAGGAATTGATTTTTTTTTCTCCATTTTCTTACCTTTCAAGCTCTATAAGTAAGGAGAAGAGGATGGATTAACCATGAGATTAAGACTGCATTTATCTGATTTTCCTTCCATCTTTCTCTTTGAACAGAATTTGGTTGGGGGTGGGAGAGCATTGGGAAAAAAGAGCTAGTCTTTCTGAAGCAGTAGAGTTGCTATGCAGAGCATTTTGCAGGTGACAGGTTTGTGTGGTGGCTCAGGGGACAGGTTTGCTCAATTGCAGCTTTAACGTTTCAGTTCAATGTGTATAGTGTGCTGGATGTAATAAGAGGTGTTTTGATGCCATGTAGGTGTTCAAATGCTCGTGCAGGAAGTGACTAATACGGCTGGGCAGGTAGGGCTGCACTAATGAGACCAGAAGGAAAATGGGCTTTATTTATAACAGAGCAGCTGTCGCTACCCAATGTAGAGAACACATCACACACAATCCATATCTTGGATTGTACAACACATATATTAGTTGTGCTAATACTTCAGGATGCAAACTCAAGCAAACAAGAAATTGCTCATAGATTTTTTTTTTATTAAATAAACTGGAAAAATACAGAACTATAGGACAGCTTGACTGTCTTATAGTGGCCACGTGGAAAAACCTTGGAATCACATCTACTTGTAACTCCAGTTCAAACTACTTTAAAAACCAAATTTGTCTCAACTTTTTGGGGAAAGTGTGGTGCACTTTGGTGTGGTTTCATGTGAAACTAGTTGCAAACTTGTGAAATTCTAAAAATTTTTTTTCACAGAAACTTCAAATTTGGGGAAGTGGTACATAATTGTTGAAATTTCCTTGAGCCTGTAAATATTGTATCATATTACACTAATTACTGCAACAATACAAATACTTGTGATGATAATTAAACCCTCATACTGAAGGTAAATTACAGGTCATATAATGAAAGGGGAAATATATACATTTTGCATAGCTTCCTTTCTCCTTTCATGTTCCCTTTTGGATTTCTATGTTTGGACTCTTGCTGTTACTTCCTCTCTGAGTCTGCATACCTCAGACATTATAAAGCTCTGGGAATGTAGGCAGAATTGCAGTCTTCCCATCTTAGTGGTGGTTAAGTGAAAGTCCTAGTCTATTCATGTGGACCTTTCCCTCCACTTTTTTTTGTTGTTTTTTGTTCCACTTTTCTGCTTATGTCTCTTGAACGGTTTCTGCGGTTGGTTTTCTTTTCTCAGTTGCACTTGAATTTATGGCTTAATGGGTTTTACTTTCCAAGGGTCTCTTAAAAGTACTTCTTTTGTGTGGTAGTCAGTACAGCATGTATGCAGTTTGTCTATCTCACGTAGGATGTGAATCCAACATTTTTCATCCTAAGATATTTGTCTGCTGTCACAGCTAAGCAGGAAAATCATGTGAAGTCCCGTGTGAATTCAGCAAGTGTGTTTTTTCTTTACTAGAAGTGTCTTCCATGTATCACAGTTACAACTTGTTGTCTGCTGTTAAAATAAAGCAGTCCTAACCCAGATTTCTAGATTTGCTTGGTTTCTTCCAAATAGAAATGTTCCATCCCAATTGAATCTGTGGGCAAAATCCTAGCAAACAGTTTGGAGAACTCTAAGGGTAAACTTTGGAGAAACCCGCTTACTTGGCTGCTTCTATCAGTGTATTAAAAACCAACCAAACAGGAAAAAAAACCCCCAACAAATCACATTTAGATTATTTCACTAAAAATCTTTAGTGTTTCAGTGATTGAGTGGGAAACTCAACATTACAGGATGTCTATCTTTGTATTTACAAGTGCTGTACACAGGTAATGCAATGTTTAACTGCAGTTTTTCATCAGTATCATCTGCCAATTTTTTCATTAGGTGGCTTAACTCTCTAATCATTCTGACAGTATCAAGGTGTCCTAGTCTTGTGGGGCTTAAGCAAGATTCACTTTTTGTCCATCCAGGCAATTTTAGACCCCTGTAATACGCTATAGTTGATCCTGGAGTAGGGTGGCACTGTTCTGGTGTGTATACCTGTTCCTTTCTTGCTGTCCATTAGGGAGTGGGTGAACCAAAATGCAGCAAGAACAGCATGATGGAGGTGGCAAAGGAATTAAATTGAATGGGTCAGGGCACCTTGTTTCTAGATGCCGTGCCATGGCATGGGCACTGAAGGGAGTCTGCTGATGGCCATCCCCTAAGGCTTCTGATGTGGGGGATGAAGGCTAAACAGCTGGCTTAGTGAAGAATAAGAACAACACGGTGTGAGAAGGCCTGTCAGAGAGGTAGAAGAAGAGATGCGGGGAACAGGGGCCGCAGGGGAGGGGAGGGGAGAGGCAGGGTGCCTGCAGGCTGAAGCTGAGGCTGCAGGGCTCTGCTTGCTCTCCCCGTTTGCTCTGCCTAGGATGAGATCTCTTCTGGCACATATCTCTCTAGCAGCTGATCAGCATAAAGTAACTGCCTAGTGTGCTAGTAATTATTCCCTTAGTTCAGGGGTTAGGTTTTTCCTCTATATGTGACGCTCGACTTACAGCGTAGCTGACAACGTACATAGAAGCTGATACTCTCCTGTAGAACTTGTTTTGAAGAGTAGGATTATTACAACTTTGATGAGTCTAGGAGCAATGGGATGAGAGAGAATAGTGTAATAGTTGAGGGAGGAGAACTGCATTGTTGAGAGTTTTTTCCTGGTAGTATTAGAGCCTTCCAAGGTCATCCTAGCTATATCCCTGGGGACTTCTCACAGATGACCACTTACTGCAATGACTCGGTTTGTGAGCTCACCCTTGGCACTCAAAGTTGCTAGGAGCTATGCTTTGAGGTAAATCAAGCTGATGTTGGGCAAAATACGTTCTTGTTTGCAAGATGTTCATATTCTATAATGAGAAATTAATAACTTTCTTTAGAGGTTTGGTGTGCAGAAATAGCTGAGGAGGCACATTAAAAATAGCTTTTATGATCTCTGTTTTATCATTCTTCCTGTGGTGAAAGCCTTACTAGCCTGTTCTTCCTTACTGATTACAGTTTTGCAAGTGAGAAATCAAGTGAAACTGTAATTTGCAGTTAGTTTTAAGCATAATCGTTTGTACTTTAGAAACTTAGCACTCAAAATGTGTAACTATATGGAAATTACCACTGGTGTGGTTTCATACTTTTTTCCTAATTTTAATAATGTATACTGCTTTTATGATTTATATAATTTTGTCAGACTTCCTCATGTGTAATAAGTTGTTCATTGTGCAAAACTAGCACAATTCTGCATATGAAAGCATGAGATGTAAGTGGTCATTTGGGGAAATCATTAATCTGTGTAAAGACTCGGGCACTCTTCTATTTCACTTGAGCTATATGTAAGTCTTCAGTCATATAATTCTTAGAATACTTTAATATAATAAGTTCTTAAATTCTTAAAATACTTTAATGTATTTCAGTAGAGGCTGAAAGTAGACTCCAAAGACCTCATTATTAAACATGGCTGTATAATTACGATACCTTATGCACAGGAATACAGCAAATAATTTTGCCTTTAATAAAAGCTATTTCATTAAATGTAAGTTATTTAATAAAATGTTCTTAAACTTGCCCTTGATAATACCTTACCATTGCTTGACAGCAAGTGAGTTGCAGATTTAAGTATAAACATCCTTTAGCTTTTTCACATTTGTCATTTTTACCTGAGTGACCCAGTTTTAAAGGATTATATTTTCATGGAATCATAGAATGGTTTGGGTTGGAAGGGACCTTAAAGATCATCTAGTTCCAACCCCCCTGCCATAGTCGGGGATTCCACCCACTACATCAGGTTGCCTGGGGCCCCATCCGACCTTACTGTAAATGCTTCCAGGGATGGGGCATCCACAACTTCTCTGAGCAGCCTGTTCCAGAACCTCACCACACCATTGATATGTTAATATAAATTTTAACAGATTTATTCAGTTAGTTACTTTTTTCTTGCTGTTTGGGTGAATTACCCTGCTCTCAAATGAATATTAATCTTTCATATGTTTTTTCAGTATTTCAACTACTTGTTGCAGGTTAAAAAGAAACTTTACAGATGCAGAGCCATCACTGCATGAAGATATGGAGCAACAGGAACAGTTCAGAGGGAAACCAACTTGTATGTGTGTTATTAAAGTAAGGGAAATTATGTGGATCAGAAAATTTTGAAGAATTGACTTTTTTCCACCTTGTATGTCAGTCAAGAGGGCCTTTTGTTCCAGGGAAAAAACCTGCAGGAGAGAAAAGATACAAATTGTGGAAAAGGTAGGGACTTCCTAGGAAAGGCTGATATGGGTGCCTCTTCCTTCTTTTTCCTGAATTTTCTCTTATCTTCCTCTCCCCACACAAGCTAGCACAGCTGTGGCTGCTTTCCCCTTTCTGAGGTAAACTGCAGCTAACGGGGCCTCTGTAGAAGCTTGTATTGGTGACAAATGATGGTCAATGATTGCTTAGCCATAGGGAGCAATTGCAGTGTGCAGACCTGGAAGAACTGTTGGGTTATTTTTCTAAAAAACGGTAATTCTTATCGCATTACGAGTCTGAAACAAAACTAACATTTCAAGAGAGATCATATTTGGATAGACAGGTCAGTGGTGTTTGACATCATGTGTTGTGCTTCCATTTCAATGAAAATATCAATTAAATGCTAAATTAGATACTCCTGAAAAGTTTTCTCCTCCTTGCTAACAACCATTCTGTTTATTTACTTGTCTGTTTGTCACGAAAGCTGTTGATCCTCTCTTTTCGATCTTGCAAAATCTGGATTTGGAGACATGTACAAACCCCCTCGTGTTCTGTTACTGTGCTTTGTACCAATTCCTTTCTATTCCTGTACTGCTTCAGTTCTTACTTAGTAGCCTCTCTCCCACTGAGGATGTTTCTTTGGAAATAGTTAATGAAAGTAGAATCTCCTCAAAGAGTATTGAATTCAATTACTACTAGAGCCTGTGGTTTCAGAAGTGGAGATGGATATAGTTGGCTTGATACCTTGTTCACCTCACTTCACCTGCCCACTTCCTGGTCCCCAAGCTGCAGTCCTTACTGATAGTGGTTCAAAAACTCTGATACCTACTGGTAGGGCAAAACTGCTTCTTTAAATATTCAGTGTGGTGACCCAGTTTCTGGAGCTCTAGAAAAGTTTAATGCTGGCAGAAGGGAAGTATCAGGGTATCTAACAACCTGTTCATCACTTTTCAAACCCTTATAGTCAGTAATCCTTAATTATTTTGATTTTGGTTTTTTTGCAGGGAGTGGCATTGAGACAAATTTGAATTAATTTTGTTTGTATATAGGTAGGCAGTATCTACAGAAATGAAAAGTAGTGGTTTTCTTCTGATTGTAAGCAGTTTTTCCTTCCATAACCATTTTTAAGTCGGAGTCTCTGGAAATGATACCTTTACTCTTGGAACAGAACAATGAAATGTATTTAGTAAAAGTTTTTTGCAGTGTATGTCAAGTTAAAGAGGTGTTCTGTTCATAGTATGTCTTTTAATAATCATTGTTCTTATAGTCAGCTGCTTCAGTGTTCCGTAGCATATGTGACAGTTGTTGGTAGAGTTCCTCTCTGCTTCTTGGTCTGAAGTTGCTGAGGATACCTACTAGCTGTTTCATTAGAAGTAATGCATTTCTTCATCTTAAAAAGCCTACTTCTTAACAATTCCTTTTGTTTTAGCTTCACAGGTAAGACTCTTGTATCCTTCAGGGAGACAGCTGAGAGGAGAGCAGGAATTACACCAACAGAAGTGGGAAGTGTGAAGGCCATCTGAAGGGCTATGGGGTGGGTGTGAGGGCAGATACCTGGTTCAGACGTGAAGCTCAGTGAAGGATTTATATGCATGCTGCTGAGCATTTTAAGTACTTGAACAAAATGAGAAAATATAGATGAGTATTCATAAACCTAATAATCACCTAGCTGTGCCAAAATACAGGCTGTTTTCTGAAGAACATAAATTTTCGCACTTGTGCAGAAAACGCTGCTGCTTAGACTCACATGGAGGGAGTGATCAAATGCAGCCCTCCAATCCTGTAGTTGCCATTAACTGTTTTTACTGAGGAGCTGCTGTAGCTTCCTAAAGCTTCCTAAAGTTAACACAAGATGTGCTTGGTATGTGATCTGAAGGTGTAGATTGACATGACAGGTAAGGTGACTGGTGGCCAGCTACCTCTACAAGAGTCTCTCCTTGGTCATGTGTTTCCCACTTTTCTCTTGTGTTGCAAACTAGTGATCGTGTGTCACAGGGAGAATTAATTCAGCTGCTTCCCCTATTGGAAAACTAATTTAAAAACACTTCAGTCTCCTGTGTTAACCAGCTGAAACTTCTCTCGTTACATCCCTGTGATTTGCTCTCTAAAGCAGAGGGGAAGAATGGAAAGCTATATTGACTTCTTTCATACATTTTTAGCCATTAGTCAGGGTGCAATCTTGGCTGACTGTGACCTGATGGAGTGGCTAAAGCATCTGAGACCAGGGCAGGGATACCTAGACCAGCTGGTATGTGAGAGATGTGGCTGTACCTGCACCCCAAACCTTTCAGGTCCATGTAGGTGTTTGATGACATAACTGGAAATCTTGAGTTAAACTCTGATGCAGGGGAAGCCTGGCATACCATCCAGAAAGAGAAGTTTGCGTGGATAGAACTCTTCTTTTTCATTTCTGTTTCAGGCCAGTCTTTCTAACCAGCTGAAAAGTATGGCTTCAGAGGTCTGAATTCAGTGATGACAAATTACATTCACCTTTCTCTCTGTGTTTGTACACTGTTTGGGACTGTTATTATTCTCCAAGTAATTAAAAACATGAGGCAGGGAAAGGAAGCCTTATTTTACCTTGTGTTTTGTTGTTTTTTTTTTTCTCCTACATGCAAGTATTTCCACAGCCTTATCTGATCACAACAGTATTTTTGCAATAATGAAATCTCTTCCTCACTGTTAACACTGAAATTTTAGCCAGGAGTCTAACCTGGGGCATTTTGACTTATTCTACCTCAGTTCATTTTTGCCTCACCACAAAAGCTGTCAGAGTACCACACTACAGCTTTGTCAATTCCATATCAACATTTGAAATAGTAAAAGGCTTGTAGTAAAGATCATATTATGTTGTTATACTTTTTTTTAAAACACAGATTTATGCCTATAGAGAGCATTGCTTTGTTTTGTCTTTTTTAAAGAGAATTCGTAACAAATGGGAAGTCATAATTTCTTCTCTTGTGGAAGACCTGAGGTGAAAATGAGTATTTTAACAGCCTAGTCAGCTGATAATACGGCCTTTAGGAATTTAAGTGAACTCGCTTTATATTTTCTCTGCTTCAGGTGAAAGTGGGAAGTGGAATATATTGGTCCATGGTTTGTTTTTCCTGGTATATAATGCATATTGTGTGCTTCCCCCCTTGTTTTGCTGTTTCTGATGATTTTGTAATGTTGTAAAGATTCTAGCTGCTTTTGACAGACAAAGCCTGCAGAAATCAATACACAAATTCTCCGTTAATCAAGGTGAAGTTCCAGCTTCAGGTGTGGCCCAATTCTGGCAGACTCTTGGGTAGACTAACCTGGCACAGTAACAACCTCCAAATTACAGCCAGAATTTGGTCAGCAGGAGAATTAACTCTGATAGTTTGGCTGTTAAATGTGCTGTTTAGAAATTATCATGTGCTAGATGAGTGCGGATCCCTACTGGATTAGATCACTTGTGGAGCATAGTTGTCCTTTCAACTTTCGTAAGGGGATTTTTTTCTTCTTTGCCATAGTTTTCTGGTGAGGTATCTTGGGTAACAGTGTAATTGTTTGGTGATGGGTAATTTGATCCCAGCTGGAGTGTCACTTTTGCTTTCACTTCTGCTTTTCCAAGTATGGGTCAGAACCACTGTTTAAGCTTTTGCCTCAGCTCCCTGGAGAAGGCTGTGCTGTTTACACTTCTTTATCATGTATACTTGCTCCCTGTTATGGCTGTATACATCATTTCATTAAATGTGTATTGAAATGTGGGTTTAACTTAACAACTCGCTATAAGAAATAACTTCATAAAGTCATGTGAAATTGGAGCTAAAGCACAGTATCTGGGGTTTGTCTGAATGATGATGTGTGGGAACCAGCTTGAAAGTCTGTTCTGCATTAGCCTTTCCCAGATCTATCCCAGAAAATGGGGCAACGTGCACATCTGTCACTTAAGCTGTGTAAAAGTTACCAGTTTCTTTCACTTTGTGGTAGCTTTAATAGCACAGCAGCTTTATTTGTTGTGGATAGGTACTGGTCTGATGAGATGGTAAGAAGGCAGAGCAAAATAACTATTTATAGCTATTTTGTAACAACATGATTGCATGAACAAATTTCTTTAAGTTACCTTGTTTGTAAGGGGAGACAAGTGATGGTATTTTAACCTCATGTATTCCACCTTGAATCTTAGAAATAAGATACTCCTGACAATCATCTACCAGTTAAAAAGTACTTTTCAGCCATTATTCTGCTTCTGCTTGTACATATGCAACTCTGCTGTTCCTATATTAAATTTATCAAGTAAAGAGGGCACAAATTGGTTTAATGTCTGATAGTCAAGAATGAAAATATTGATTATTGAATACGTGTGCAAGAAAACTCACAACCTCAGACCTGGCAGAGATGTGGAAACTAAACAGTTGTAGGTATCTTTCTGAAGGAAAGCAGGACAGTTTAGGAATGGCTGTAAGATGCCTGTCCTTTTTTCTGTGGGCCAGGGTATGTAGATGATCAGGTTGGGCAAGAGAATAGTTGAAACATTTATGTTAAAAGTTCTTGCTATTTTTAAGTAATCACCCACATACATGCCAACTCTGTTAGGTTTTGAAGCTCCCTTGTGGGACGGTGTAGTGAGATAGGTGGGAGCATATTTCTCCTCTCCTACCTTCTTTGCTTGATTAAGAGAACTTTATTTTATGCTAAGCACCACTTTCTGTTGGAAGAATATTAAGCATCATGAAGTGTTTCTATAAGTACAACAATAAAACGTAGCAGCAGCCATTGCAGGAGAAGCCAAAGGTCAATTAAATACTGCTGATGATATCAACTGGTCTTCTCTGTATTAGAGGCTCAGTAATACAGATTAGTGAACAGATTGTGCAAATATGCAGTGGTTTGGGCCCTATTTTAATTGAAAGGGGAACGCTGCTTGGCAAATGGGAGTTCAGGAGCCTATTCCAGC
Source organism: Manacus candei (assembly GCF_025592945.1). Classification (NCBI taxonomy): domain Eukaryota; kingdom Metazoa; phylum Chordata; class Aves; order Passeriformes; family Pipridae; genus Manacus; species Manacus candei. The sequence continues at coordinate 7,017,262 of NW_026138082.1, read as the reverse complement.
TCTCTTGTCTGGTGGGAAACCTTCCTAATAAATACTAGAAGAATGAGCTATTGATCTCCTTTTTTAACATAAATAGTTGTTGGATAAATTGTCACTGTTGATAGACTTTGCTTGTCTGCACCTGAAGACCAAAGTGATGTTTCTCAGTGAAGATTGGGACCACAATTTTTCACTCTTCTGTAACAGTTTAATATGAAATGGTTTGAGTTGGAGGGAACCTTAAAGATCATTTAGCTCAAACTACCCTGCTGTCTGTAGGGATGCCACCTACTAAACCAGGTTGCCCAGGGCCCCATCCAACCTGGTCTTGAGGACTTCCACAGCTTTTCTGGACAACCTGTGCTAGTGTCTCACCACCCTCAGAATAAAATATTTCCTCCTAACATCTAATCTCAACCTACCCTCTTTCAGTTTGGAGCCATTACCCCTTGTCCTGTCATTCCATGCCCTTTGTCCAGCTCTCTTGTAGGCCCTCTTTAGGTACTGGAAAGCTGCTGTAAGGTGTCCCTGTAGCCTTCTCTTCTCCAGGCAAAACAACCTCAACTTCCTCAGCCTGTCTTCTTGGTGCTCCAGCCCTTTGATCATCATCTTATGGGTGATAACTTTTTGTCTGTCTTTAAGAAACGCATGGGAAAGGTTTTGATTGTGATACTAATTATTGTTAATATTTAACAGTATTATTCCTTTGAAATTGATCTGAATTTGGGTTAGTCTAGTCTAAACTCGGTGGAAGATGGAGTTTGTTGGATTTCCTGTTGTAAGCAAAACAAGGAAAAAGCTATGTGCTTTTTTAAGCATTGGTCCTGTAAGAGAGCATCATATAAATAAAAATTACCTGCTCAGGTAACTGAGCATAATTTGGTTTAATCTCCTTAATGGGAAAGGGAGAATAGTATGTTGGTTTTGGGGGTAGTTTGGTTTTTTGTTTGTTTTTTCTAATTTGTTTTTTCTGAGGTAGTGTATTTAAATGTATTACAGTAAACGTGTTGTGACTTTTCTGCTTTTGTGAGGTCAGGCATGCTGAAAGCAAGGGTTGCTGCCCAGTGGAAGGCTCCCATGTTGCCTAGTCGGTGACTGCTGCTTCACCCATGTCCCATCCTGTTCGACCTGTTCCCTCCTTGCCTTCCTAGGGTGTCAGCATGTGCTCTTGCAGTTTGCCATGACAGAGCACTCAGACAATCAGGATGGACCCAGATTAGGCTTGGATGGTAACAAATTGAGAAATAGGTGGCAGTTTCTATGTGTCTTGTGCTGGCTGTAGGAGAACAGACTGTCCTCTGAATTTAAGGGTAAAAATTAAAGAATTAACGGATTGCTTTTTCTTATTTTACAAGAGTCAGCTGTGCAAGTTGGCTTGTTCTGGTTCTGTTTTTTGGCTGTGATGTTTTCATTCTGATGCTGAAAGTCCAGCAAACCATTACAAAGAAGGTCTTGCTTTTTTGCTACTTGTATTTCCTAGTGCAACTGTGACACTTCGAGCAGGGTTTGTTCCTGAGATGCTCCAAGTTATTGAAGCATATCATAATATGTGGATGGTTTTCTGGCCCTTGCTTCCTTTCTGTAATCCTTACCTGCACCTGCTCAATTTTAGTGGGGTCTTTTGGTCTCATTCCTAGGCAGGAGCAGTTGCCTCTGTTTTCCTACCCAAAAAGGGTGGGTATCTGGTTTGGTCTGCTCTCCTCAAAGCTCTTCTGTCTTGAGCATCTTTGTATCTTTTAGTGAAAGTGAATGTGTCTTCTAAGGCATAGAAAAAATACCATACCCATACTTAGCTAGCGTTGCTAATATGCACACCTGGTCAAAATCAGAAAGCTTTTGTGGTTTTCCTTCTTCCCCTTAATGAAGTGATTGGGTCAGATTCCTCCAAGGTTTGCGGCTTCTGCCATGCTTCCTCACAGGTTACCTTCCTTTGCTGGGATTTCTCCCTCCCTTTGCCCCCACACACCACAAGAAAAGAAATAAAAGATTGCTTTATCTTACACTCTTCAGGGCTCCCAGAGGTTGTGAAAGCTTTCTGCCAGTCGATCTCTGTCTGACTCTGGCATGCCTCTTTGCTAGAGAGTGACCCAGCTCAATAGGCAGCCATGCAGGTGTACCAGCCCTGGAGATTTACAGCCATGGGACTAAGCATTACCTCTGCTGTGGATTATTGAAGATGTCAAAACACTAGGGCAGAAAGCACATAACCTCCATACGTGCTGATGACATGCACTAGGTTTGATGAGTAGTGGCAGGCAGATACATGATTTAATGCAGTGCAGTTTTTCTACATGTGTTACTGAAGTAAAATTGTTTGCTTTTTTAATTTATTCAGTGAAGTAACAGGAGATGAAAAGGCAAAAAGGCAGAGCTCTGCAGGTTGATAATTGTTTACATCTTGCAAAGGAGAATTACAGTAATAATTAGTTTTTCTATGAGTAATTTTCTATAAACCCCATCCCTATGTGAACATAAGTAAAATCTGTGAACAGATTGATTGATATCAAAACCATGTGAGCAGGTAACACCTAATCCTATGGAAGAAAAAGAAAAGGAGTAGAGCTTCATGTCACCATGTCTTCAAATGAAAAAGCAAACTAAGAGATTTTTAAGAAAAAAGTTTGCTTGAGTTAAGCACGTTCTGAAAAATATCTTGCTAGTTTATCATCACTGTTTTTAGAGAGTCCTAGATGTGACGGTGGAGGGAAAAAGAGGTTTGCACGGGAAATGAGCACCATGATTTGGGGTTTTGCTCCAGGCAGCTGAGGCCAGTTTTGCCTGTTAAGGTTTTGGGTTGTTTCTGGGGCTAAAGCTGCTCAAACCTTTGATGTGCTAGTGGTGGTTGAATTGCAGTTATATATGTGGGGATTCCCTACCTGCTTCTTGCTTTAGAGTGCCTTTCTCCTGGAGGATGAGATCTTAAGAGTTCTTCAAAGGCTCTGAGACTTCTTTTTGTGTCTTTTTTAGTGTTGTGATAATGAATGCAGAGCTCATTAAAAACAAATTATTGTCAAAACTAGAAGAGGTGGTGTCTGCTCAAGTCTGCTCAGTGTTAGACCCTAATTGACTCTCTCTGAATGTCACATGGATCAGGAACCATCATGTCATTGTCATGGCTTCATCCAGATGTGTAGTACTTGTGAAAAGAGAACAAAGACTACTTAAAGGACATGTGAAGGGGAACAGCCTTGATGGATCCTTTCAAGGTAGTTCCACGTGAGCTTGTGACACAACAGGAATTTTTTTTAGCGAAAGTCTCTGGTTCAACTTTTATTAATAATAAATGACCATTTTAAATACAACTCAAATACACTATTTTGAACTCCTGGATCCTTTTGAGGTCAGTGATACATGCCCAATAAAGCTAGCAAAGCCCTTCCCCCTTCCCTTCTGAGGAGAGGAGTGATGATTCTTAACTGGAGTGAGGTTACAGGTGATGATTGTCAGAGAAGATGGTGGAGCAAGTTAATGAGAAAGGGATTCAGAAAGTAATTTATTGTAAATCTGCTGAGAAATTAATTAAATTTAATTAAAGGGGGAAAAATCGGGGATCCAGACTGATGAAGTTAATACTCAAACCACAAACATGGTCACAGAACCATAACCTTAAAGGCGGGTGTAAAATGTGTAGTAAAAGTTTGTATATTCTTTGGTTGGCACTTCTTGAATCATGTCTACTTGGTTTTCATTTGGTTAGCACCTACCACTGTGGAGTCCTGAACCGTGGTAAGTCCTTCAAGTACTTTCCATGAATTTTTATTATTTTTTTTTTTTTAAGAAAATAAATTCAAAATTACACACTTCCCAAACCTACAAGAAAAATAATTCTTCACTGATTTGGAACTTATCAACAAAAATGAAAGATGTTTCCAGTGAACTAGAAAGGAATAGGACTTTGCTTATAAATAAAGGGAATTTTAATCCAGTTGGTTTTTTTACCAGTAGAACATGAAAGTCTTGTAGACTATGTTGTCCCTTCATTTGCATTTGTGCATTTCCAAAAAATATTCTTGTATGCAGAATTTCCTTGGTAATTTACAGGGTATAATAATAATATATATATATTATTTGTATAATAATATATATATATTATATTTGTATAATTTGGGTATAATTTGGTGTACTGGTAGACATTAAATTTCTCTACAGAAGTGCATATGACATAGAGCAATATTCACTTTCAGCATTAGTAGGTAAGAAGAGCAATTTAGCATATACATATACTCTGAACTAAGAGTAGAGTTTCAGTTAGAAAATATTTGTTTGTATGTGTCTATTTTAAAGTAGAATGGCCCCTTCTTTAAGGAATATAGCTGTAATACAGCTAACCAAGTACAACCTGCAAAGGTTACTTTACGTCCAGCTTGAGCCCGGCTAAATGACTGGTATAAATCAGTGCTTCTCCAGTCTGGTTTGAACTTTGCTTGCTGTGTAGCTAACAAAGATTTCCTTTAAAAGAAAGCTCAGGAGGTGGAAATAATTTTCTGACTATCATGCCACCTGGTATTGTTTTCTGTTGCTGGTGTTGCTGCTTTTTGGGGCACTAAGTGTATCGGTGTAGAGTCTGTGTGTGTGTCCTGTCCCTGTTCCTCCCTGTCAGGGCTCCCCCCCTTCACCCCTAACTGCCCAAAAAACAGCTTGAAAAGAAAAGAATTGGCAGAGAGAGGTACATACTGCTCTCTTGATAGTTTAAACATTACCTTTCTGTAGGATGAAATGTGCTAGAGCCTGCTTTCTCCTTATGAATTGTAACCAGAGCTAGCCCCTGCTGAAGTGCTTTACAGAAGCTCGGCTGAGCATAAGAGCTGGATGCTGCCTGGCGTTTAGCACCAAACTGCAGCTTAACTGCTTTTAGACATGTGAGTCCTTCCTCATGCTGTGAAAATACACTATGCTATTGTGTACATTGAGAGTTCTGAGGTCCCTAATACACAGTGGTATTCTTAAAACTTGAGGATTTGGTATTGTGAGAAGCAGATATTGAGGGGATAAGGCTCTTCAAAACAAAAAGAAAATGAAGGAAAATAAAATAAAAAAAAGATATTTTTACTCATAAGAGATCTTTTGTTTTGTTTTTTCTTTCTCATTCTGTAGCACCTCCTGAGTCTGTGGCAGCAGGTAGCCTAATAGGCTATCTCTAAAGCTGTACTGCCATCAGTTGCTGATGCTAGTGCACAAAGATGGACTCTTACGGTAGGACAAAGCTCCATGAAGTTACTGCTAATAAGCTCTGTTCACTTCAGTCCCATTCAAAGCATGGGAAAAGGATCAATCTCTGCCAAACTTGAAAAGCTGAAACTATTAGAAGTTAAAAATTATTTGTTTCAAATGGGTGTAAAACAGATTTTCAAGATAAACACTGAAACCACACATGACTTTTACCACATATATTAATCGTATTCTGTGTGGGCATGAAATACACAAAGTGTTGAGCTTTGTATTCCTTCACTTTTATAAGTGCAGGTTTGTTCCAACTAGCATTTAATATAAGCAATGTTTAAGTACCAGCTTCGATGTCAGATACAATGCACATTCTCATTATGAAGTAGCTTAGTTTACTCTTAGAAAAAGGATGTGCCTCTTTTTATATCTCCCTAATGCTTAAAAAAACCCAAAAACCAAAAACAAAACAAAAAAACCACTACAACAACAAAAAACCCCAACCAAGCAAAAAAAAAAAAAACACCAAAACCATGAAGTAGTTGTAGGTGGAATTATTTTGATTATTTGGTTTTAAAGTGTTGTACCTATATTTCTCTAAAAAAAGCGTATACTAATCCTAGTGCAATGGCTTTTTATATTTCTGTAGGAAATTGTTTTCTTAGTTTATTGTGTTTGAGTGCTATAGTGCTGTATTGATTGTCATCTGCTTTTTAAGTACAGCTTCATGATGTACAGGGTCATTCTTCCAAGAAGAGTCACTCTTGTGGTGCCATATGCTTGATTTCAATTTTTAAATTCTGCTACAGTTGAATTAGTATCCTACAGGTACAAAATGTGGACATTCCCCAGCATGCAGTTAGTGTAGTTTTGGGGATTTCTTATGTTTGGTTTTTTTTTTTCCATACCTTTGAGTACATCCTCCTTCTCTGCTTAAACTTGTCCATGTAAAAACCAAACTGACTCTAGCCTTCTTTGGATGTAGCTGAGCTCTGCTCACTTTTTAGAGCTGAAAATGAAATTTAAGGAAGTTCCTTCCTAAGAGTGGGTGTATTGCTGGGAGAGCTGTCTCTCCATACTGCCTCCATTCTGACCTGCCTGCACCCTGAGCGGAGGGTGCTCAGGGCATCATGGCAGCAATGGCTGGCTGAGGTGCTCTCCACCATTCTCTGGTCTGAGACTGTTGCCACCATGCACACTCTGCTTTTCTTTATCTAACATATACCTAATCTCTTTATTCTCTGTAGTTTTAGCTACATTGCAGAGAGAATAGAGGTAGTGCAGCAGGGATTTTTTTGAAATCAGTATGAAACTTGGGTTTCATACCATGGTGTTATGACTCTTCTAATCCTCTGGCTCCTGACTAAATTATCATTCAGCTGCTGAGGCAGCAATGACAGTGTTGTGTTGCTTTTCAGGGTTTTTCTGTCCTTTAGCTTAAATACTTCATTAATAGAGTCTTTGTGTCTTCTGGTACCACTGTGCAGCAGCGAGATCTGCGTCCAAATTTGAGGTGTTCCCATTTTATTTAGAGTGTTGTTTGGCAGGTTCCTCTAATGGAGCATGCTAAAGAATAAGCAGTCTAGGGAAATCAAACTTGCCAACCTTGAAACACTAATTCCTGGAAAGACGTGCTGGTTGCACTTATTTTTCTCTGCATGGAGATATTCAGTGATGAAGGAGTTGGCTGGTGGTCAGCTCCACTTGTACAGTCAAAACTCACTCACTCAAGATTACTTTGGACAGACACAAACATGTTCTAGCTGGGTCCTTGCAGACTCTCAAGATCCAGCAGGGTTCATTAACTTTGGCTCACTGCCAAGCAAATGCAACTCTTGTGTGCCCAGACCAAGTAGGATCTGCTGTTTTGGCATGGAGTCCAAGCTGTTAAAGCCTGCCAAGCATGAAGGGTGCAGATCTGGGTCCAGTGCGCTTCTTGGATCCAGGAGCTCTGGAAACATATTGCGGATATCTGACCATATGGATCAGCTTGGGACCATCAGGGCTTATTAGATCAACAAAAGTTTCTGCCCTGTTAACCTCAAGCTTATTTCTGTGCCTGGTTTTAGTTCAGTTTTTATTGTTTTCTTTTATGTTGTTTTTTTGTTGTTGTTCTTGGTTGGGGTGGGGTGGAGGTGTGTGTTTTAAAACTGACTCTGAGGTCTGGGGAAATTTATTAGCTTGGTCAGCCTCAGGCTCAGCTAAAAGTTTCTGCACTTGCAGTATGGCATGTAAGGAGCTTCTTGGAAGCAGACTGCACAGGCACTGAGCACGCTCAGCAGGAACCAGCTCAGGGCTAGCACTGAGTTAGAGCTGCTAGACTCTGATCTTAAATTGACTTTTAATTCCTCTATGCTTTAATTCCCAGCTCATTTTGCAGTGAAACAGTATCCACTGCCTGCTTTCTCACAACCTATATGAGCCATGATATTGGAGCTCTGACCATTACACCCAAAGTACAGAGACCTGGATGGACTCTGCCAGTTAGGACTTGTGTTTTGGTTTTGTGGCGTGTGTAGCCATGGTATGTACTAGTTAGACTGTATGTTTAATACCTGCCAATGTCATAAGGGTAATTAGCTTTCCTGTTTAGATTCAAAAATACTCTCTAGAAAAATTGCAGTGTGCTTGATGTAAGTCAAAATAATTTTAAGAAAATATGCTTGATAGTCTGTGGGCTGTTACAGTACTTGAAATTATTTTTGCTCACAGAATTCACGAATGCTTGCTTAACTTTTCCAGGCAAAAGGTCATACAGCTCTTATGGGTTTTCTTTCATATGCAGGTGCAGCTGGGACAAGTGGATATAAAATGTCCTATCACAGAGTGCAGCGAACACCTGGATGAAACAACTGTCCTCTATAACCTGCCCCATGATGACATCATCAAGTATAAATATTTCCTGGAACTCAGCCGCATTGACTCCAGCACCAAGCCATGTCCTCAGTGCAAGCACTTTACAACCTTCCGGAGGAGAGGCCACATTCCTACCCCTGCCAAATTGGAGAACAAATACAAAGTGAGCATTTTTGCTAGGGCTGTGGGTCAGATGGCACTGCAAAAGTAGAACAGCATTTGGTGGGCATTAAATGAGCTTTTTTTGCTTCAGTGGAGCTGTGTGCAAGCTGTGATTAGAAATATGAATCTGTAGTATGTTGTTGATTAACTACTTACTTGGCTTCAAATAGTTTAAGTACTTAAACTTCAGCCCTTTTTTTTTTTTTTTTTGGCAGAGAGCGTAATTTTGTCCTGGCATACATTGTAATTTAAAGAGTGTTTTCTCTCGACATGCAAACAATATGGTCACAATCAGAAGAGACTGGGGAAAGGGAATTTATCACTATAACCAGTAATTCTAGACCCTCTACCCTTAAGTTTTCCCTGAAACTCTGGGTAAATGAATTCTGGTCATTTATGCTGTTAGGCAGTTGGCTTTGCTCCTTCCTTAGTAATAGAGCTGTTGTCCATCCTGCTTCTTGGTTTTGATTTCTTCACTCTCTTACCAGACATAATACATTACTGTAGCCTCATCACTCACAATGCAAAAACTTGAGAAACAGGAGGGGAAAAACCCACTTCTACAGCATTTCTTTTCATAGAAGATTTGCTTATACTGTGATTTAAATCAAAGATAAAAAGCAAGAGTTTAGAAGAAGCTTTGTGCTGCTGAAGGTCCATCTAAGTTCCAGAAGATGACGTTTCTGTCTGCAGCATCATGTTCTGTGTTAGTTTTCCATCCGGTTATTAGATTTGATGTGGTTAATTTCATGATTGAGCTGGCCTTTCCTGGACAAACCAGTTTCCTCAGTAGGAGTTTAGATGACTGTTTAGATAGCTCTAATTACACAGCATAAGATTCAGCCCAGTGTGAAGATTAAAAGGTAGAAGGTTGTGTATTCATTGGAGTTGAAAAGTTGGTAAAGCTAATTCTGAGTTATGAGCTATTTAGGTATATTGGTGCAAGGCATGAATTACATGCCACAATCGCAATGTCTGTTGGGCTCAATGTTTTCAGATTTTTGGTGTCTTACATTGAGATGGAAAAATTTGAAACTGCAGGTAAAATTCCTTCTGCTCACAGCTATTCTCCTTCACCCATCTGCTTCATCATCACCACACATGAGATGTAGTCCAGGGTAGATCAGAGCAGGTAAGGCTTCTGCAGCCACCTTCCTTAAGGTGTCAGGAGCTATTACTCTCTCACAAGTGCGGGTCATAGGTGATGCAGCTGTTGTATCGTGGGCATGCCAGATCTGAGAATATTCCTCAAGGCATAACCAGTGCTCTTTTATGAGTCAAAATGCTACAGTTAAAATGTTCCTACGACTTCCCTACAAATTACAGTCAGAAGGAATGGGTGACTGTGATGCATAGTACAAACCAGCAGCAGTTCACTGGTCCTGCAGTGATTCATTATGTGTAGCTCTGATCTGCAGAGCTTAAGTCTCATGGGAACAGACTCTGGCAAAATATGTCCTTTGAGCTGAGCTCAGGTGTTGTGTGCAAGAATGTCTAATTGATGCTAGTCAGAAATATAATTAGGAAAGTGCTAGCAACAGTATGGATGATCATGGGCCACAAGGCATCAGCCTACTCCCTGAACATCTACTGTTTTCTGGTATACACACAGTTTTAGTGATTTATTTTAAGCTTAGCACAAAGAGAAGTTTTGCTGCAGGGAGAAGGTTTAGAAAGAAGACTATATCAGAAATTGAGTATATGTGAGTAATTACATACACACATAGCTGTGGACCGATATTATCTTGGTTTTCTTAGGTTCTCACGTGATTGCTTGTGTGCATCCTCTCTGTGTCCTGAATGACAGGCTTTTTGGAGTTAAAAGCTCATTTTCTTTTGCTTATAGTGTTAGGAGATGTCTGACTGGAGGCTCGTGAGGCTCACATATTCACGTGCGAGCAATATAAACAACAATTTCACCAGATGAATTCTGCACCAGCGCTGGAAGTGCTGGCTTCAAGAGAAGCCATGTGGGGAACATCTATGCACAAGCCTACTAGTAATATCACAGCACATGAGTGCTCAGTGCCAGTACACTCACTTTTATACACTGCAACAGGAAAGCACTCTAAAATCCAAGAGTTGTTTGAACAGATACTTTAAAAATGTTATTAATGCCATTTCTAAAATCTAATACAGTATTTAAAATTACAAATAACATCAAAATTTAAAGAGGCAGCGAAGTAGCAAATTATCAATTAATTTTCCTTACTATAACTGGTTTATGTCAGCTAAATTGATCTAGGCCCTGCAGTTCAATTGGCTGAGATTTAAGTCTTTGTATGCTAAACCTAGAAAGTGAGTATGTTGAGGGAGAAGGAGGGGAAGAAAAGGGGAACTTGATATCCAAACCTTTCTTCTACCATTAATGCCACTTAGGACAGTAGTCCCACAGCAGTGGGACTACTTAATTTTCTGTATCAAGTATTTGTATCACAAATGGATCCAGCTTTGAGCAAGGAAATACCCCTGTCCCCTCCCATATGACCTAAATTGGGAATGCAAGACTTGATTGTAGCCAAGACCCTAATAAAGCTTTGATCAAAGCTGTTATGACAAAGTGCAAAGGAAACAGGCAAAAATTGAAAAATTGCTAGTTAAGTTCCTGTGTGTGGAACAGATAAGAGTTTCACAAGAGTAAGATGACTTGTTCTGTGTGGGGTTTGGGGATTCCCTCCCCCCCCCCCCCCCATGTCCTGGCTTTCAACTGTTGTTTTAATGTTAGTTCTTTAACCTGGCACCTTCCGTGGAGAAGCAATACTTGATTCTTGGAGTCTTATTCCTGCTTTATCAATCTCTAGGTTCATAATGAAATCTTCTAGTTCACTTCTGCCAAGAGATACACGTCACATAAAAGGAGGACTTGAGTGTTTGGCTTTGCAAGTGCAAATGTGTTTTCAATGCAGTTGTTAGATAAACTATCTTTTGTTTTAACTGCTGAAGAGTTTCTGAAACTTGTTGCTCTTGAACTAGCAGGAGTCCATACCAGCAGAGATGCTGTGATAGAGCTGATCTGCGTTATTTATACCAAGTAGTTCCTCACTTTTTGGATCAGATTTTAACCTTTAAGTCACAGATACCTTCATGGCTGTTTATCACTTCAACCTACCTTGAGCCTCAACTGCTGTGGATATGGTGATTTTGCCATGCTTTCCATCTTTCCTCTCAGCTGTTCATTCCTGCCAGCCTGCTTTTGCTCATGTTGATGTTTTGGTGTCACACTGGGAACTGGATCAAAGATCAGCCCTAGTGGGACACAACATTTGTTTGTTTTGTTGTTGCTTCATTTTCAGCTGCTACAAGAAAGAGGTTGGGTTAGTGATGAGGAGAAGGAAGCTGTTTGGGCCGGAGCCCATATTTATTTTCAAATAAAGTGACAGTAGCTGTAGCTAGAGACCGTAATTCATGTGATCAGTTAGTTGCATAATTAATTTGACCATCCTATTATATAGCTAGTGTTCCATCACCAGCAGAAAATCCCACTAAGCTTTTTGCACCTTGAGGTTCTCAGAATATTTTTCCTGTGCAGTCAGTTTTGCTATCATCATGTCACATTAATCAGTGTTTTGTGTTGAAATTATTTATCAATTTTGAAAGGTCTTTTCCTGATAAGTGAGGAAACTGATAAATAAAATAGTTTGCAGTAAAAAGGCTAGCTAAGAAAATGAAAAATGTTAGCTTCAAAGGTCAGTGTTTCAGAAAGCTGAGAACTAAGAGTTGTGTAAGGTTTTCTATTTCAAGGGAGACTGACCTCTAGTATAGACTGACCTCCAGGCATAGAGGTTTGTGTATATATCCATCCTCTCAATTCTAATCTATGGAAAGGGAAACCATAAAATAAATGGAAAAATGTTTGTGTGAGGAAAAACATATTTGAAAAAACGCTGGGTTAATGTTTTGGGCTTTTGTAGGTATAGTTTCTCTGCTTTGCTGGACTATATTTTACTGTTTTAAATCATATGTAGATAGCACTTCTGTGCCCTTGTTACGATGGTTTCATGCACTAATACTGAAGCATAAAGCAAATCATATTTGACTTTCTTTCAGAACAGCAGAGAAAGAGTGGAATAAGAATATGAAAGACTGCAGTATTTCTGCAGTCTGTGTTTCTGTTTCTTAAGCATGTTGGTGTCACACTGCATCCAAGTTTGAATGGGTTTAGGAGTTTGTTTTGTGATCACTAGTTCCAAGAAAAATAAGGTTCGTAAGTACTTACATCGTTTTCTTTGCCTGCTTAGTGTATGCTCAGCATTGAACCATGGAGAAGGGAAGTGGCCCATTCAAAATATAAAAATAATTTACTAGTTCAGTTTTGAGGAAGGTGCTGTCAGGGTGGCAGGTGGAAGAGGAAACTGGTAATGAAACACAGTTCTCACTAGTTCAGTTAGTTAGGGCCATTTGTGGTAAAAAATGTTATTTCAAGTTCATATGGTTATAGCCTCATCTTGTATTTCAGTATTTTCTAATTAATGTATTTGGAAACAGGTGATGTCAGTATGTGTGTAAGTTTAAATATATATCCTAGTGGCTGCTCTATTACTTTCACTTATGTAGCTGCTATAATAGAAAGATAGAACCTGCAATTAATTTGTGTCAGATTTTCACCAAAAACCAAACCAAAACTGAACCCATGAAACTTGTTTTAAATTAAGTTGTCAATTTTTTTAAGAAAGAAGATTTAACTTGCAGCTTTTCTACCTGTTGGTTTGTGTTTGTATTTTTTTAACATCTGTGTTCTGTCTCAAATGTCTGAATACTACAACTATTAAAAGTAGGTGATACTTGTAAGGGGTACAGGATATCAGAATTTAATATCACACTCTTATTGTATCTGCTTGATATGAAGGAAATGTATGTATTGTAATACTTAAATGCACATACAATATTTTTTGCTTTACAAAGATAATGACCAGTAGATGGTAACAGACTAAAATGTTATGTATTGTAATGAGAAGAAAGTCTCTCGATTTCTTGATGCTGTTTCACTTCTGTGCACTTCAGCTGTATGCCCAGCAAAGGATCATGAATGGGAACATGCTATCTTAAGGGTAGTGAGAAAATTTTCTTGACCCTTGATTCCTATTCTTGCACTTGATGATCCACAGATGTGGACTGGCGTAAAGAGGTAATTTTCATAGTCTTGTTGAGAGTGGCAGTCACAGTCCTGTTGGAGTTTTGGTCCTCCTCTGGATCCAACGAGTGATACCAGAAGTCTCAAAACCCCAAGATTATATATGCTCAGGTTCAGGTGGGAATGTCCTGTATCTCCCCCAGGGCAGGGAGTTTCACAATGGGTGATTTAAGTGAGTCTTGTGATATTTTTGGAGTCTTTGATGGTCTAGGTGTTGCAGCTGACTATTATGCCAGTCCAGTATGGCCATTTAGCAAAGCTGACCCCTCAGGCTGGGTGTGAAGGTGCTAATGCCTCCCTGGGATGGGGGGAGTTATGACAGCTGAGTCCTTAGATGTGCCCTGGGCAGCTGCTGCAAATGATCCATTATCAGCTGTCCATCAGAAATGACATAGAGGGTATAGAATACACAGTTTTGGTTATACCCACATAGTAATAACCTGGTCCTGGCCACTGTAACTAGGACAACATCGCACAATACAAACCAAGCTATGACTGTTAGACACTGCTGCAGTGGAAAAAACAATATTACTCTTTACTGGTGAAGTTAGACAGCCACTGAAAAATAGGTTAGCTAGGGTCATAGAAATGCTCAGGTTGAGCAATTGTGTCAATTAGGTTGCAATGTGAAACATTAAAGGCAAAAAACTAAATGCTCTCTCTGTGTATAGAACTTGGGGAATAGCGTTAAAGGTAACAGACAGCTTCATTTCTAGGTCATGCATCAGAGATCAGATCAACTTTGTATTATCATGTCAGTAGTGATAGATGTAGTGATTGCACATATAAATAATTTAGGCTACCCTCCAGCAAAGCATATAAGGGAGATCAGAGCTCCTACTTTGGACTCTTAACTGTAGTCAAGGAGGCACACCACCAGTTAGCATGTCTGAACAGAGGGCACAGCAACTGCTGGGAGTGACAACTTCAGAAATGCATTTTGGAGATTTCACATGTGACTACACTCTAGGATGCAGTTTCCTGAACAGCACTCCCACACCATGCATGGCCAGCACAGACATGTCCGTGGTTTGGTGGTGAACCAAATGTGGAAACAGATATAGCCTTTGTTTGGCTGGTGGAATCCCTCAATCCCATCCATCAGCTGGTACAAAGCCAGGGTAGTGCCAGACATAGACTGCAACTGGAGATGGTGGACAGGGCTCAGCAGTCGCTTGAGAGGTGTGATTTCCCATCTTTCAGGCTGAAACGTTTTTCAGCCAAACACAGCAGAATTGAACATGTTGCAAAAGCCTGGATGTGCCTGTGTCTAATATGGTTCTTGCTTTCCTTAGTCACAATCCAGGTAGGAGGCCTGTCTTTCATCAGATAAGAATGTGCCTCTATTTATTACTTGGCAAACACAGGAACTGCCATAGCTTTTCAAACAGAAAATGGGCAGGCTCTGGAAGAAGCAATGACATGATGACGATGGTACCTGTTTGACACAATGATTTAAAACCGAGGGAGTGGAAAGAATAGATCCTTTCTCAATTTGAGTATAGCTTGTGGTTTTTACCATTAGGTGTGGTCTGTAGCAAGCAGGCTGTTTGTCACGGCCTCAGCTTGCCTTTACGCAATCAAGAGCAAAAGAAGGTGCCTGACTTCCAGCTGGTCATTCTGGCTCTTGGATGAGAACCTTGTTCATGGCCCCTGTTCCCAGGACCATTTCTAATATAGCTTCATAACCCATTCTGGGTTCTGTAGAGCCCCCTCAGAAGACCAGGTGCTCTCTGGTAATAGCCTTGGCAGTGAAGTTTATTACTAGAAGACGACAGATCTACTGCAATGAAAACTGTCTGCTAATTTTTAGGTGATCTCACAAATGTAGGAAGCAAGTGAATAAGCTTCCTGGATTTTGCCTTTTGTCAGTTGAGTCACACAATGTATTTGGGGAGCAGTTCCTATGGTTGAACCAAGCTACTTGTGTTTTGTTTGATTGAGACCTTTCCTGACTTTAGCAATTGCTTCTATATTTTCTCTCTTTTTAAAAAAAATAGAACAAGCTAGCTTCCACAACTTCTTGTGTTTTTAAAACAGACCCTTCAAAAGATGCTGGACCTTTGCTGAGCAGCTACTCTCTTAACTGAAGAGCAGTGGTTTTAAAACAGGCTTTCTAATTGGATCAGCGTCCAGCTTGTAAACATGTGGTGTTTTCTCATTTGTACAGATCCAGTGTCCGTCTTGCCAATTTGTTTGGTGTTTCAAGTGCCACTCTCCCTGGCATGAAGGCGTTAACTGCAAAGAATACAAGAAGGGAGACAAGCTGTTACGTCACTGGGCCAACGAAATTGAACATGGGCAGAGGAATGCCCAGAAGTGTCCAAAATGCAAGGTGAGCTGCTCTCCCTTGGCTTGCAGGTATTGTTTATTAAATATTAAAAATAAATATTTTTGGCTTCCGCTCAGCATTGAAAATGAAATTCACACTTGCTGTGCAGGGTCTTTTCAATGACCCCTTAAGAAAAACAGGTCAGATGTTTTACTTGCTGGTTTATGCACTGATTCTGCAGAATATCTGCCTGTAAAAGCAACGTTATGAAAATAGTAAGAGGGGGCATTGATATATACTTAGAATCACAGAATCAGGTTTGTGGTAATGAATGTGCTACAGAATAAATCATTCCTAAAATAAAGCTTTAAAGAAATGGGAAGCTGTAGAGAAATATGATGCCCTTTGTCATGTTTTCTAGAGAGTTTGAGTGAATTCAGTTTCACAAGACAGGAAGTACTCTGTCAAAGAGTTAAGGGAGAGTTTAAGATTTGGCAAAATTCTGAGTTTTTTAGGATTAAATGTCAGTTCTGCACAAGTCACATCTCAAGGTGCGACTTCACAGGCCGCACCTCGAGTACTGTATCTGATTCTGGGCCCTTCACTTCAAGAAAGACATTGAGATACTGGAGTGAGTGCAGAGAAAGGCAGTGAAGTGGTGAAGGGTCCAGCAGGTAAATCCTGTGAGGAGTGGCTGAGGGAGCTGGGATTGTTTAGCCCGGAGAAGGCTCAGGGAAGACCTTATCACTTTCTACAACTACCTGAAAGGAGGTTGTAGCGAGGTGGAGGTTGGTGACTTCTCTAGTGCAACCAGCAAAAGGACAAGAGGACATAGCCTCAAGCTGCTTGAGGGGAGGTTCAGGGTGGACATCAGGAGGAATTTCTTCACTGAAAGAGTTGTCAAACATTGCAGTAAGCTGCCCAGGGAGGTGGTGGAGTCACCATTCCTGGAGGTGTTCAAGAAATAACTGGACATGGCACTTCATGCCATGGTTTAGTTGACAAGGTGATGGTCAAAGGTTAGACTTGATGATCTCTGAGGTCTTTTCCAACCTAGATGATTCTGTGAAGTGTTTCTTATTAATTAGTTTAATTTTCAACACTGAAGTGCAGTAGTCGTACACCCTAAAAATATCATTAATCTATTCCAGGATAGGAAATACTTCCTACTACTCAAATGAGATTCAACAGCCCTGCATACCCCTGACCTGGTTGCCCTTAATGAAGGAGCTGTTACCTTGGTTCACTATTTTTTTTCATAACACCTATCTCCAGCTACCAAGGGAGTAATAAGTCAAAACCTTAAGAGCGTCATGGTGGTGGGAGACTGTCCTTTTTTTTTTTTTTTTTTTTTTTGAAAGAGAATACCTAATCTGAAATTTTCTATTGCTCTAAATCTACATAGACAGGACAAAGTAAGGAAACTGGAATGTTTGGTAGAAAATAAATATTGAAAGGGAGATTTACTTGTAATATATACCAAGTATATGTCACACTTTGAGCCTTACACTGTGCAAATAAGAAAATGTTCAGCAGCTTAGTAAGTGTCTCATTTTGGTCTTTGGGAAAGAAATGCCTGTGATGCCATAGCTTGAAAGATTTTGAAACACTAAGCAAAATTGGAAAGCTCTAAAATCAGCAGCTAGTTGTTTACCCTCCCTCATGCACATGTGACATTTTAACAGAGTTTTTACAGCTTGCTCTTTGGTAAGAGTTGATAGGTTTGAGCCAGTTCTAAAAATGTTCAGTTTCTGGGAAGTCATAAAATAAAATCCTTTGTTCCTTTTGGAGTGGGACCTGTGTTTTGGTTTTAATTCTTTGTGTCCGGATTCAGATTTTGTGACCATGCAAATAATGTAACTATTGTAATAAGTTGTCCAAAAAAAGAAGAAAGTGGACCAAGCAAAAAAGTATGAATGTGGAAAAACAAGGGGAAGAAGGCTGCTAGCTGGAAAGAGAAAGGAACTAAAACCACTAACTCTAACATATTCAACCTGAATAAGTAATAAATTTAAAATGCCATATTTAAATGTACAACTCTTTTCACCATCTTCAAAAAAAAAAAGCTAGACACCTGAAACTTTTGTGGCTTGTCACTAATTGTGAAGCATAAAATTACATGAGTTGGGCTGCTAATTTCAAAAATACTTTAGGTTTCTTTCCATAATCAAAGGAAAATAAAACCTCCTACATGGTGGGAGGCAGTATGGAAAGTTATGAAACTAGCACAGAAAAAAGAAACTCTGTCAAGTCCTTTCTGTTGATGTGTATTGTAAGTGAATATTGAAGAGGGAATTCAACTTTGTTATAAACTGTGTTGCTACCCTTACTCCTGATACTTTTTTCTTCAGAGATGAAAAATATTCTTCCTGTCTGCAATCTCCAAAATGTTTCTATCAACACATTGTTTATTTTTAAGTCAAATCTATAACTAGCAAGTAATCAAAGGACAGTTAGCCAATGGTTAGTGGTACTGTTGTTCTTTTCTTTCTTTTTTTTCAACTGTTATTGAGTAATTAAAAAAATACATCTTTGGCAGCACTCTTCATCAAGTCTTTAGTAGATATCTGGGCACGTGGGGATAAGCATTCCAACAGTTAACAGTTTGGAGTCAAGGGGATTAGACCTAACACTTCTCTGCCTTTCTTTCTCCAGCCATCCCCCTAAAACCTCTATATAAAATAACATTGAATCAAATGACAATCATATTTCCAAATAAAATAAAGAGAAAGACAGAGAAAATAGAGTTGATAACATACCATTTAATTTATTCTTGTTCTAGGTCCACATAGTCAATGTTTCAGGTGACAGCATATTTTATTTTTAACCTCTTTCATGTGTTGGTTAAAAATTTGCAGCAGCCAAAGTTTACAGATTGAGAAAAAGTCAAGATGAAATTTTGTCTGAAGATATTAGTATTCAGTCTTTACACTAAAACTGAAACTAAGAAAAATTAGAGATAGAAATTTCAGTAGAGGTAGAATTTCTTTGCTTAGGCAATTTGTAAAATTACTGGTAACTTCCGAAGTTACTGATTACAGTGTAAACTGTGACCATATTTTACAGATACCTTCTGGAGATAATTATTTATACAGACCACATAGATGCACACACACGCACACACACGCACACACAGACTCTCTCTTTAAGTACCTGTACCACAGAGAAGTCAAATGCACTATTATTATCTTGTCTGGGCATGCAGGTGAGAAAATGGAAACACATTTATGGGGGCGTGTATGTATTGGCAGATCCTCAGGCACGTATTCACAAGTTTTTCAGTGGCTTTGGTAAGTGCTTTGAAAAAACATAATCCTTTGTAATCTGAATATAGTGGGGACTGTTGAATAAACTTAAACTTGATTGCTTTTTGCTGTAACTGGATACAGCTTCAGTGAATCTAATAGAAATAGCTTATATTTACCTAGTCTCTCTAAAGTGTGTTTACATAAGATAATAATGTTACACACTGTCCAACTGTGTAATTGTAGATCCATGTTTTGATTGTATATTAGTATGGAAATACACTAATTTTTTTTAACTGTATCTTAAATTAGTTTTTATATATTTTTTTTGTTTTTAATAGAGCCTTTTCCAAATTTACTATAAGCTATTTTAAGGAAGTCAGCATAGACAATTTTTCTCAACAAGACTTGTCCAAAAAGTGCTGGTCCTGTTCTAGAGAGAGCTGGCTAATGCATGCAAACTTGCTACATGTTTTTAGATGCCATTTGACTAAATCTATAACATTACTTGTCTTTCCCTACTACTGTTTTAGGGGTTTATTTTTTGCAATTTCTAGCTAGGTGTTTGCAGGAAAATGCCTTTGTTTCCGCAAGTGTCTTTACAGTACAGCAAACCAAGGAAGTACTTCATGTTGGTGTTATCTTACTACAGATTTCAAAAACAGCACTGTCTGAGGAAAGACCACACAGCAGCTCTAGTTTAGAAAGCTTGAAGCAGCAACAGAAGTTTAAGTAAACAAGGATGTCAATGCAAATAAAGGAGTGTGTACTTCTTATCTGTGGCTTATCTGTTCTGATTACTATAAGTGTTATAACTCAGGGCATAGATTTTGAAGGTGCTCTGCAAATTAATTCTCATCCTCTGGAGGGAGGAGTGTCCTTATTTGTATACAAAGGGATAAAGCTGTGCAGATTCTCTTCAGGAGTGAAGGAGAAACGGCCATTCTCACCTTCAGAACTTTTGGCAGTGATTTCCCTAAAAGATTTCTATGAGAGGACTTCTAACATTCAGAGGAGGTAAAGTGAAGGTCTGAAATAGCCACTGTGCTACTTTAGTTGTTTCCTTAAGACTCTGAGCTAGGTGTGTTTGCCTTTGATGTGTAATTTTTACCCCTCTTGTTCTGGAAGCCATGTAAGGTGAGGGTATGTCTTTGGTTTTGAATGGGTACTGGGTGTAGGATGAAGTCTGTTGCATTTACTGAATGTTTGGAGGCAGAAACTGTGCTTGCAGTCATCATGCTCTCACCTTGCCTCTTCTACCCTCATGGTGCTGCTGGGAACACAGCTGCAGCTAACTATAGCAAGCTGCATTCCTGGCCCCATACATTCCCCCGGCTGCCTGTTGCATACCATGGTATTGCCAGTGGAGCAGGAACAGTCATTTGATATCTGATCCATCAGCTATCGCTTTCTCAATTTATAGATTTGTAATCCATCTCTGTCAGTGGATTATCTGGAGGGCAGGGAGGCATGTCCATGTGAACCAGAGCTGAAGTTGATCTGGTGAGATGTCATGTCTTAGGCTTGAAAGCAGCAGAGTTCATCTGGCATCGTCAGTCTGTGTGCATGTGACCAAGAGTCCAAGCCCTGCATCTGAGGTTTGGGGGTTTTTTTTAACTTCATTTTTTTGATAAAGTCTCTCCTCACTGTAAAAAGGAAAGTTCTTTCAACCAAAAAAATATGGGCAAGTACAATCAGTTGTTCCAGATTGGCAGCTTTTGAAGATAGTTACATATGTGCAGATAAGTATTCACTAAAATTTTTTTTATGGTTTACTTTTTGAGGAAGCAACATAAAGTATATGTAATTGCAGTATGTGTCTGTAATAAAATAAATCCCATAAAAGAAGTATCAACTTCTTTTATGTTTAAAGAGGACAGTATGACTGGAGGACTTAGAGTAGAAACAAGTAGATTGTCAAATGATTCAGCAGTGGTGCCTAGCTAACTGGAGCTGGTTTGCATCTAGGAAAGCACGGGTAGGCAGTTGGCAGGTAGTTTCTAAAAGGTGTGAAATATTTATGAAAGGTATGAATGGTAGAACATATAAAGCTATTCCCAACATCTTCTTGAAGTTCTTACTACCAAAAAAATTAATTTATTTTTGAAACATGAAGTAGTTTTGGTTTGCATCTAGGGTTTTTATAGGTTCCAGGCTCATACCATCCATCCTAACTGAAAGTCTGTAACTTAATTGGGTTGGTAAATTAGAGAAGAGAAAGGAGAATTAAATGGTTTTGATTCAAAAAGAAGATAAAACAACCAGTTAATTCTCATTGGTGGGATAAGATCTAGTTGCCTCATGTACATTTTTAAGATGGAATCAGCAGATAAGGAAAGTTACCTCTAAAATTGCAGAAGTCCATATAGTTGCTTTCTGAATTTCAATCCCCCGAAAAACTAATTGGAATTAAAATTTAAAGTTAATTTGTTAAAATACATTAAGTCACTAATAAAATTCCTTCATTTCAGTTCAAGTTAATCTTAGGAATTACATTAAACTATGGCTCCATGAGCAAGGTCAACATTTTTTCACATGTAACCTGAAAAGTAAAAACAAAAACTGACAATATAATGTCCCTTCTAGAAGAAAATAGCATATAACTTGGTAAGTTATTCTTAAATTGGTACAATATTAAGTAGACTTCTGTTTCTACTTTGTTTATTCAGTGCTTAAATGTGAAAGTTTTAAAATCAAGTGGCTTATAAAGCTCATCAGCAATGGTGTTTTTTCAGGTGCTTCTGGAAAACAGGGCAGCTGTGATACAGCAGGCTTTCTCAGGGTGGAGAGGGTTGCTTGGTCATAAGGGATGCTATTTGCATCCCTTCTCTGGGGCAAATGTAAGTCCACTAGAATCCTTTCTCACTAGAAAGTATTTTTATAGCCCAATTCTCTCTTTTGTGAATGTCTTTCTCTTATGTTTGAAAACAGCATTTGAAAGTGTAGAAGTGCAAATTCTGAGATCACTGCTGTTGACAAAGAGATGTTGGCAGGTGTATCTGGAACTGCTGTTAACTACATCTGCCACTGGATCTTTTATCGTGAATATTGCTGATGGAAAACATCACTTTGCTACATGTATAAAGTGCCAATTTCAGTAGATGTGTGGGTGAGTCAGGTGTGATCCCAGATGACCCCTGATCAGCACCAAAGAACAAACACATATGACCCTCTCAATAAGGTTGGATACCTCAGGAGCCATGAGCCTCTCTTGAGGTACCTGAGCTATCAGTGTCTCTGATGCTTGCAGGGTCACAGAGTGGTGATGCCTTGTCTTTGCCTGTATCTCCCTGAAAAATAAATATATGTAGATATCTGTAGGAATTTCAGGAGGCATTCATTTATCCATTGCAAGTTTCAACAGATAAAATTCCAGTTGGATGTAACAGGAAAAAATATTCCCAGGGAGAATGGTGAAGCATGGGACAGGTTGCTGAAAGAGGCTGTGACATACCCATACTTGGAAATTTTTAAAATTTAATGGGATGAGACTTGGAGCAATCTGATCTGACTTTGAAGTTAGTCCAGCTTGGAGCTAGGGGTTAAAATAGATGACCTCCAAGAGTCACTTTCAGCCTCAATTATTAGGTAATTTTATCTGCCTTTCTGTGGACCACTGTGGAATGTGGTCTCAGGATGTGGGACAAGGGTTGTATGTGGGATGTGTGTAGCAATTCTGTGGGCTAGGAAGAGCGTGTGTTTACCACTCCATTAACTGTGGTTTTCATTGACAAGATTTAAAGTAGCATGTAATCATATTTGATTTCGTGGAATACTCAGGACCAGGATTACCCTCTCTCCAAAGACTCTTGGAACTGTTAACAAAAAACAGAGCTTTATTAGGTCTATGCAAAGTAGGTAAATTTTATCAGTTTGCAGAAGAGTACATGGAGATACAGGAATGGAACTACTTCTGCTGGCAATCAGCAGAAAGATGGATGTAGAACTTAGGCAGCCCTGCTTCATGCTCTACTGTGGGCATCATGACGCTTGGTGTAATTTTTAATATGGTTTGTGGAATCTTTCTGGGGAAAAAAAACCACAACAACAAACAATGCCACAACAACAAAAATACTTGTGAAACGATTCACTGTAACAGCAGTGTCTTTCTGGTGTATATTACAAAATGCCAAATCAATTTGTGATGGGGAAGGGATGGGGCCACAGGTGGTGTGAGAGGAAAACCCATCTGTGGAGAGATCAAACAGAGTTCGTAGCTACATTTACTGTGCTGCTTTTATTTTTAATAAAGTTCAGTGCTAATGTGTCTTCAGAAATAAATAACCAATGTTTTCAGAAATAAAAACAAATTTTCAGTAAGGGCAAGGATCACTCATATTCTCATCTGATATGAAGAGTGTTTAAGCAAGGAAGGAGAATTATACAGAAAATGGAAATCTGGAAACAACTTATAACTCATATTTAATGCTCTGAAGCTTGCCTTAGAAAACCATTATTGTCTTAAGCCAGGTGCAGTATTAATTAATGCAAATGCAGGCTTAAGCAAGGTGTTGCTTGCAGTGTCTTTTCATCTGGCAAATGGATTGTACTGGGTAGTGCCTGCTGTCCTGTGCTTAAGGAGGGGGGAAAATAACTTTTTTTTTCCTTCTTCTCATACAGATCCACATCCAGAGAACCGAAGGGTGTGACCACATGACCTGTTCACAGTGTAACACTAATTTCTGTTACCGTTGTGGGGAGAGATACCGCCAGCTCCGCTTCTTCGGAGATCACACGTCAAACCTCAGTATCTTTGGATGCAAATACCGCTACCTCCCCGAGAGACCACATTTAAGGAGATTAGTGCGAGGCTCTGTTTGTGGTGAGTGATAAAGGTTCCTTGTGGAGAGCTGCACAATGAAGTGATTGGGGGGATAAGGCAATATTTAAATTAAAACATGGTTTAAAGTATTGGATGGGCAACTTGCTTTTCAGTTATGTAAAGGGGGGTTATCAAATATATTTAAATATATCACATCTGTACTCCTTTTTTAGATAGACTTGTATGAGTAAGTATTTTGTCCTCTTCTGATAGCTTCTGTTTCCTAACCTTTTTTAGTAATACATAAGCAAACTGGAAAAATGCTGTCAATATGCATGTGGCTGGCTGTATTTAGTATTCTAAAAGCATATAGGAGAAATGGATAAGAGCAGGAATCTTTTTTTAACCTCTCCATTAAGGATCTGTTTGAATAAAGCACTGTTAGGATTTGAACCTGATCTGGGTTATTTTTTAACTTTTAGCTTCAGTTCAGATAATATCCAGCTTAAAAGAAAATAATATACATTTACTTTCTCTCAGAAATATGATCCCAAAATACAACCATACAAAATGGTTGTATTAATGTCAAAAACTGGGGACCTGATAAGGAAAACAGAACTTCTTGTACTTTGAATTAAGTCATAGAAATTGGAAATGACTTGGAATTCACCTAGGATTAGGAAATGCTTTGAGCTTATCAATTGGTGATGTTGATTGCAGAGGTAAAGGTAAGAGTCTGTACATGTGGAAATAAAAGTCAGCAGACCTGAGGTGAAAACATTACTCCTGAGCCCAACATATTCCAGTAAGAAAACTGGGTGATTTTTAGAGTAACACAAGAGTTGTCACACAAACATAGGCCTAGTAATAAAAATGCCAATCTTGCTGATCTGCAAAGTTGTGGAAGATTCACAAACCTGGAATGCTTGTTTAACAAGCAACAATAAGTCATTCAAGCCCATTAATTTGACCTCAGGAACTTGCAAGGTTTTATAACAAACTTTATCAGAGAGGTGAATTAAAGATACATGAATAACAAGAAAGTGGATGAAAACTGAAAAATGATTGGAGGTGCCTGCTCTTGACACATTTTGTAGATATTAATACCAGTGGATGAGAAGATCTAGTCTAGATTAAAAACAATTCTGGCACTAAGGCACATGGGTAGAAACATTTCATGAATAAATTTAGACTTAACACTCAAGAACTGTTTCAAAGCACTTAGTAAGATTTCAGAAGAGCATTTATTAATAGCCACAATGGCAAAAAATGTAAGCTGTTTTAAAATGGATCATGTTACATTTGGTGTAATTAGTGTCTGCTGTAGCAACGGACAGTTCTCAGAGACATAACCAAGTCAGTGCTGCTCACGTACAGAATCATGGGGAGCCTTATTAGAATTATAGAATAGTTTGGTTTGGAACGGACTTTTAAAGGCCATCTAGTCCAGCCCACTTGCAATGTGCAGGGACATCTGCAACTAGATCAGGTTGCTCAGAGCCCTGTCCAACCTGGCTTTGAATGTTTACAGGGATGGGTCATCCACTACATCTCTGGACAACCTGAGCCAGTGGTTCACCACCCTCATTATAAAAAAACTTATATGCAATCTAAGTTGCCCACCTTCAGTCTGAAGCCATTACCCCTTGTGCTATTGCTACATGCACTTGTAAAAAATCCCTTTCCATCTTGCTTGTAGGCCCAAGATTAAACCTTCTCTGTGCAATGGAGATGCAAAGATAAAACAAGTGAGTTTTATCACAACATAGATCTCCAAAAAATAACATTATCATTCTGATAATATTTGCATTGGTTTACATTTAAGGTATCTAAATATGTATTTGGAATGTTTTAATGTCACATAAGAAGTCCCAAATACAGATGCATGTACTGCATGCGCATAACTACTATTAAAATTAGTTTATATTTACCTTGCTTTTTGTTTTAGGAAACAACAATACACGACCTTTTCCTTTTAAAATAAAACAACTGTTACTAGTAAGAAACAAAATTATTTTATTTGTCAACATCAACTTGAGGGCAACAGAGAAATGTGGAAGAGAATATATGAATTAAAGTTCAGTAGTGAAGGTGTGTATGTTCATATTTAAGAGATCACACTTAGGGAAGGTATAAAATATTTTTATTTTAATTTCCTGTTTGCAAGCGTACTTGTGGTTTGCATTAATTGGTAAATAAGAAAGATTAGCAAAGCTCAAAGCCTCAGATGACATTTCTCATAGGGACTTTCTGTTAAAAATGTCGCTCTAGGACTACGGCTGTCGTATGGTGCCATTTCTCAAAAGAATGGTCATCATTTGAATAGAGACAGAGCTAGCTGGACCTGCCAGCACATGTAGTTAATGACCCTCTTTTTTACAATAGCTTGTTAACACCCACATTGACAATAATTCAAAAAATTCTGCATTGATGCTCATGACTTAAATCCCTGTCACCTCTAGAACTCTAAATTTTAATATTGGTTCTATTACACTTTATGAATAACTACCAAAACACTCCAGAACCCTAACTGAACTCACACATGAAAACAAAAAATTACCAGCTTTAAAAATTTGCATCAGATTTGAAATCTGGAATTGAGGTCAAAGCTCTTCCTCCATTGGATTAGATTTTGGCTATGATTTGCATATGTGAGCTAGTCTAGATTTTTGCATTTTTTTCCACAAAAGTGCACATGTGGGTTTTCACATGTGTTTTTTTTTTTAAGACAACATTATATTGCTGTAAGATTGTACCTACTGACATTTTTCTTCGCAGAAGGTATAATCCCAAACTGTGATACAGTGTCAGTTCAGTTTGTAGATTCTGCCATTTTCAATGCTGCAAATCTGCTAGGATCATCTGTCTTTGTAAAACTTCAACAGAATTGATCTGTGCCTGTTAATTGGGCTTGTGTAAAGGTCTGCCTGGTAAGTCTGTCCACAGCAGGGGTCAGTTAGAAATAAGATCTCACTCCCTGTTTGTTTCCAGTATTCATTGTTTTAAACAAGACACTTAGTTAAGGTTTGTATCTAAACCTTTGATTAATAACTACCAGTAGATTTATCCTTCAGTGGTTTATACAGTTCTTAAGTTTTGGCTTCCAAAACATTTCTGTTAGAGGTTCTAGGATTTTACTGTGTGTTGTATGGCAAAAGTCCTGTTGGTTTTTATTGATTCCTAATGATTTCATTGGTTACTTCTGTTATCATGAAATTGAGTAAGTACTAATAGCTTGCTTACCTGCTCATCTTTCTTTTATGGACCCTCCATCAGATTCTACTTTGTCATGATATTTGATACTGTTTTTTGTTTGTTTGTGTTTTATGTTTTGTGCTGAACTGAAGCTTACTAGTCTGAATGACTTATGATCAAGCTGAAAACTCCAAAATGTTGAATTCCAATTAGGGATCATGTCTAGGCTCAGGGATGTCCTGGTTGCTAGAACTGTAAATGTAAATACATAAATACATTGTTAGGCAAGAGAGGAGCATTATCATCAGGAGATGCTAGAGTACAAGCCTGGGTTTTGGTTCTGTTCTGAACGTCAGCAGAAGAGAGAAGAGATGGTAGCAGAGAGACAGTCCATTAAAGCAAAGTCTCAAATTCTAGTAACATGTAGTAAGAAATAAAGGTTCGATTTCCTGTAGTAAAATGCCTCTACTAGCTAGCTAAGTAGTGAGAATTAAGGGAATCTTATCTTGGCTGTCAGTGGGAGACTGGTGAGGTGTTGCTAGATATGTGGGTGTTTTCTATGACTTCTTTATTACTATGGAGAAGAAATACTTAAGTTAATGTGATTTTGTAGCTGTGTACAATAAAGGTTTTTTTTGCTTGTTTCTAAAATCTAGCTGGGTAGGGTGTGTAGAAAGAAAAGTGCCTCATGGCAGGCTGGCATGCTGTCATGGTTTCTGTTGAGAAGCAGGGTTTTGTGCATACAATCACAAACTGTTCTGCAATAAAAATAAGGGAAAAGCATTTATGGCAGCATAAATTTAAACATACTTTTCTTCACAAACTAGTTGTTATGTAAATGTGATAGTAATCACAGGGAGTAGAAAACTTAAGAGCGGAAGTGATCTCTAAATTTGATGACATTTCTTCCCCTTCTTTAACCAGCATGTTTTTTAGAGAAACTTTGAGGTTTGACCAGTACAGTAAAGTGAAATTGCTTTTATTATTCAGTCCCAGCAGACTTAGAGATTTCATTCTCATAGTAATTATTTGGCTAAAGTGTTGAAGGCAGAATGTTTCATTATAACTGGAGTCAGTGATGAATTGTACAGAAAGGAAAAACATGTTCAGCTGTCTTAAATGTACTTAAGATGTCACTGGAGTACCACTTGAATTCAGCTGGATGAACTATATTCAAATTTAACTGCTAGGTACTTCGTGGATCTGTTACAGGACACAACATGCAATGAAGCTATTAAAGCAAATTAATTTTTTTGCATGGTAAGCAGCATTTCAAATAGGAAAAGCAGCATGTTTTCAGATCTGACTGACTCCTGTCCCAAGCAAAGCACAAGGTTCACTTTATGTATGCACAGCTTTGAGCCTTGCAGAAGGAAGCATGCATTTCTGTAATCTAACCTTCATTAGCAACTTCATCATTTAAGTCAGTCTGATTTGTAAGAAGTCATCTGTATACGCTTGATAGGACTCTTTTAAAAACAAATGCAAAGTTTTATTAGAACTTAAATCTACAGAAAAACATGATCCTCTGTATCACAAGTAAGGCAACCCCTCTGAGACATCTGTAAATACAGTTACTACATTACCACAAATATCTAAGTCTTCATGCAGTGACCCAGTAGAGAAATTATTTACCATTAATTTGAGTGTGATTGTAAAAAAAGATTCCCTTTTGAGGCTTGTTCTGTTTACAACCATTTCTTCTTAAGTTATCCCTAAAAACTAGCTTTGGACAATACCAAACTGGGTCATAGCCTGCCGCTGAGTTCATCACATGGGCTAATGACCCAAGATTTCATTCAGCTCCGAGACAGGTTTTACATTTGCTCTCTCCACTAGCAGTCTTGGAGCTAACAGACATAGGGTAGTGGGTCTTTGGGCAGTTCAGTGCCTGCAATAAACATCCTTAGTCTCAGCGTCATTTCTCGGTGTGTCATGATTCCATCACATTACATTCATCCTTCTGTCTACACTTGAATAATTTAGGTAACAACTTCTATGTGTATAGAACGCAGCGCAGTAGAGTCCCAAGAAGGTCTACCATTAGAATGCCTAGCAATTAGAGTAATACAAATAATATTTGCCAATTTTTTTCTTCTAGGAATTAATGTTTCCCACCCACAACACTACTATGAAATTTAAAAGCTATCAAAACAGCATGAAAAGGACCAGTTCATTTAACTGCTGTAAATATTTCCAAAATATCAAATTTTTCCTTCAGACTGCTCAAATTAGTGTCTCAGGTTATGGAGAGGTTTACATCATTATTGAATGAAGTAATCCATTTACTGAAATCTGATACGAGTGACTTGAGAGACGGAATGGCAGGGAAGAGAGAAATCACAAACTCACTTTTTCTCCCATTCTAGAGGTGATCTTTCAAACACATGCCTAACTTAAAGACTTGCCAAATTTCAAGTCCCTGAGTAGACTGCTGGTGTATCAGTAAAAATGCCTTCCCTTCTGTGTTTTCAAACAGCTCAGACAAATGATATCTTAGATCCAACTACTCAGCCAACTGAGACAGGGAGATTCTTCCACTTGAAGTGTGCAACTCAAGAAAGATAACTCGGTTTCAAGTTCAGTTTCAGATTCACTGTTTCAGAAGGACCCCTGCTTTCACTCCATGATCATGAACTCATTAGAAGTAAATAATATGAGCATGCTTTTATTTGTTCTTGGTCATATGCTCTAGCCAGTATGCTGCACAACATTGCTGCCTTATTTATGTAAGTGCCACAACATATCCTTACAAATGTTGATCCAAAATAGACTTGGCTGTAGTTTGATTTAGACCTAAATCACAGCTGTACACAAGCACTTCACTGTAGCCTTTTAAAGCAAGAAGAAGCATATTTAGAGGGGGTGCTCTCATCACCTTGAGCTAACCTAAACTTTCCAAGATGCTAGTTTGCTTGGCATCTTTCCAGGGTGGTTGCTGTGCAGTTGGATTCCGGAGGAGCCAAATGATAGTAGCTTTATAGCTATCACATTCCTGTCAATGCTTGAGGGACTTCAGAATGGAAACAGAAGTAAATGCAAGCTGTTAATGGACAAAATGAACTGTGCTCGAAGAGTTGTGGTGGGTTAAGAGTACAGAAAGAAATGTGTGCGGGGAGCTGGTTGAGTGGTGATAGATCCTACCTGGATTTGTAGGATGAAATTGCAAATAGGAATCCTATTTGTAAAGGTAAAGTATTTAAAAAATGAACCAGCTTTTGGGAGTCTGATATTGAAATGTTTATGCATGGTTGGAAAGGGAAAAATAAAAATACCTTCTTTGAATTGCATAATGAATTTTACATTTCAGCTGGAAAACTACTCATTACACCCCTAATACTGGTTCTGGGACTGGCACTGGGAGCCGTAGCTGTTGTAATAGGTAAGAGTTACATATGTGAATGGAGCTAATCCTGATTATGCAGTGACTTTTGTTGTATGACCTCTCTATATTTTCATCTCAAAGAGATGGACACAAAGTACACATTTCACAGATACTGTTTTGGTATCAAGCACATGACTTTTTTTTTCTAAAAAGCTTGTCTCTAGGTTTTGGTTGGTTTTTTTTTTTTCCTTACTTGCATTTTATGCTTATTAGCTTTATTTTTGCTCCTATATTTGGTTTTCTGACCCAAAGTCTTTAACTAGTGTAGTTAAACTACTACAAAGGCCTGAGTAATTTAAACATAATCCTAGGGGCTGGCTGACTTGGACCTGCCCTTTAATCACCCCATTGAATCACAGTTTTATGGTCTTGGCCATGTGCATGACAAGATTTTTGGGGCACTAGGCATAGTCCCAGGAGCTCACCAGCTTGAAGATGCAGCAGCAACAAAGCAGCAAATCGGGATGAGTCAGTCTCAAAATATGATTCAGTGCATGGGCTGCCAAATTGGATTCCATCACAAAAACTGGTACTGTGAACTCATTTGATATGGTATCAAAGCTCTGTTAATGTGGTTATATTAATGTGGAGGTAGTTATTTTAGCAAATCTGCTCTTTACCTGGCTTCACTGAGTTCTCCTGCGGAAAGGAAATTAGCCATGACAATCAAGGTATAATTTTGCTCATGCAAGTGCATATCTACTCTTTATATTGGCAGTAATATGTTATTTGGGTATCATGTTGCTTCACAGCTCTACACCAAACTACTTACTCCACTGAAAATTTTCAGTGCATGCCCTGAGGCATGTTGGGATGTGGCATCTTTATTTTAATATAATAAAGCCAAAATATACCAGGAGAGTTACATTAATAAGGTTGTAAATAACCAGTCAACCTATAACCAAAATACTATTACAGGTTTTCTAGACTACGTCTGGCCAAATAAGGAATATTGCTATTAATTTCTATATTTAGACTGCCTTCACTGGATATATATATATGGGAGGGGGTCTATCTTAAATATTTATTCTATTCAATAGCATCTTTATTCCAAAAATATAGACAATAAAAACTTCTTAATGCCAGTAAAACTTATTTTGCTCTGCAATCTGATATAGTGTACGATCTATAATCCACTGTTTTGCTTATACTAAAAATTAATAGGGTTTTGCAGTAATATAATAACACTAATTGCAATTACAGGCATGCCATTGAAGTCTCATCCTAGGTATGGCTGGATAAGATACAATCAAGAGCAGCAGTATGAGCAGTTCCAAAAATGTGGATTATTTATGGGAAAGTTTTGGGGTTTGAGATAATTACAGCAGTATTTTTTGCCAACACTACTGTTAAAGTAATCTCAGTATCATAGCTGAAAACCATTATGCACCATTTACAAGGCTATTGAGCAAAGCAAGAACCTTGGTGATTGTGGGAGTGTTTTGTTCTATGTTGTTACTCTAGTGGTGTCTGAAAAGGAAATCTTTGGCCGTTTCAGTCAGCTGGTGCCAAGAGAAAGGGGGAGATCTCATTTGGATTTGAGAGAGTACCTCCTATGACAAAATACTTTTCACTTGATTTAATGTGATTTATTTATTTTACTTTTTACAACTTGCTTTCTCTCAAAAGACTTTTAAGAATAAATAGCATCCTGCCCAGGCAAGGATAAACGTTTGGTATTACTTCACAATAGATAAGGATGTTTGTAAAAATAAATAATATTTATAAAAAAGTAAAGCTATAGCATGCTGTCTCTATTGCATATGAAACTAATTGAAAACTAGTTTAGTTACATCAGACTTGGATTTAGATCTAAGGATTTCCAGAGTGGTTTTTAAAGTTTTGTTTGTATCTTTTACCAAACAGCATGGTTCAGAAATTAATATGTCAGAGATGGGTGTAGGATTAGCAGGAATTTGTTGTAAAGGAAAGAATGAGTGTAACTCAACTCATTATTGAAGAGACTCTTACAGGCTAATATTTTTTCTGCTTTT
This sequence comes from Manacus candei, assembly GCF_025592945.1. Classification (NCBI taxonomy): domain Eukaryota; kingdom Metazoa; phylum Chordata; class Aves; order Passeriformes; family Pipridae; genus Manacus; species Manacus candei. The sequence goes on along the minus strand of NW_026138082.1, from coordinate 6,985,121 downwards.
CCAAATGCCTTGTCGAAATTCTCTTGGGATGTAGAAAGCTCCACCTGAATACATATATTGAAAGAACACAATACACGCACAAGGGACTGCATTTAGTTATGGTTTTCTTTGTATTTTCTTCTTTTGGCAGGTTTATTTGTGTTTCCTATCTATTGCCTTTGTAAAAAGCAGAGGAAAAGGTCACGGACAGGTATGCCCTGGTGAGGATGGACCTTACTCGCCTGAACTGAGCTGGTCCTGCAAGGGCTATACGTGCTTTGTGCAACAGAGCAATACAGTGCTGGTAACAGCATCAAAGCCACCGCCCTGGAAGAAGAATGGGGGTTCTCCTGCCATCTTCCCTCAGCCGAAAACACTACTGCAGACCAGAAAACCTCTTTGCTCTGGTGCACTCTCAGCAAGATGGGCCCCCTGAGTGCTGCTTTTTAAATGGTTTTGGTTGGTTTTTTTTTTTTTTTAATTATTACTTTGGAGGGGGTTTTTTGAGTCTAAGTTTCTGAACTAGACAATCAAAGTCTGTATTGTAGCCACAACTCTACTACCGATTTGGCCTGTGAAGAAAGCATTTAACTGCTAACATGTGCTCCATTTAACTTCAGTGTCAGCCTTTAAGGGGGAAATGCTTAGAAGTGTTTGGACTCTTACTGTATACTGAGCATACTACTTTTGGTATTAAAAACTACTTCTGTAAATAACTTCCATCACACAGCATTCTGTTCAGCATACCAAAACCCCGTCACATGCCAGAACACAACAGCTGGTTATCTTCTGAGTGCTCCTGCTAGTAGGCAAGAGTGTAGATTGCCACTACCAAACTGCAGTGCCTCAGAGGGAAATATCCTTAGTATTGAAACTCTGTGATACTTAAGAATATGATGATTGGTTTCACTTCAGTAATTTATTTATGACAGTCTATTAATATTAATGGTAGGGGTGTGACAAGACTTGTTACAAGAGTACTTTGTTTTTAAATTGTCACAGTACAGAAAAAATTTGAAGGGTTTAGATAACAAGAAGTGTCAGTGGCCTATTCTGTCCCAAGATATCCCTGAAGTGTGTTTGCAGGGAAGATGGGAACCTGCTCTTCTATTCTGACTTGGAATATGATACATATGCTCCACACTAGTTGTGTGAAGATAGACTTGATGAAATTTTATAACCTAAATAGCACATTTTGTTTGTTCATTTAAGTAGGCTGCTGCGCAAGTCTTAAGAGTATCCACTGATGTCTCATGAGGAAAATCTGTGAATCTGGGCTAAGGGGAGGGGTCATGAATTCTTAGGAGACCACTTCATTCTTAATTTCTGTTTCTAGTGTTTGTCTTCCTGGTGCATTACAGTTCTGAAGAGAATAGCTATCTTTGCTCTTTTTTCCTATCTTCAGAGTTCCACTGTTTGCTACCAAACCTCTTTCTCAGTCCATCACCCCAAAAGCAATCTAATTCAGCATTAGGAATCAGCTACTGAGAATTTTTACACTTTTTATCCCAAATTTATCATACAAATATAATTTCCAAGAAAAAATAGAATAAAATAAATTTGTGTAGGCAGAACACTGAAACAAAGAAAGGAACTGATCAAGAAAAATACCTACTTTATACTGTAAAAATACAAGCTGATCTTAAATAAGATTGAATTTGTACTGTGAAGGTACTTTTTTCCAGTGTATGTGTTTGAAGATACACGTGTGTGTGTGTATGTATATATATATATGTTTGTGTATATATGGGAAAGGGGGAAGCAGGAAGATGGGAAATGTCCTGAAGAGTCTACAGACTTCAAAATTTAGGCTTGCAAATAGCATATCATGTAGGAGGATGTACTTTGCGCCCCTTTCTTTGTTACATCTGAATCCAGTTGTAATTTTTAAGTAAATGGTATTCTGCCCCACCAAGATAATACTGTTGTAAGATGCTCACTTCGACTTCAAAGCCTCAGTGGAAGAAGCTGATGACTTTTGTTTACCTGGAAACACAAATATCAGCTTTCTGTAGTTGGCTAGTATGCTTGTTTTCTGTCAGCTTCTTGTTCTGTGTTCTTGGTTTGTTTTTTTTTTCTTGTTGAAACAGTGTGTGCAAGCACATCATAGTAGTCAACAACTATTTAATAATTTCCATTTGAATTTAAGTGCATGTTGACCCTGTTGTCCTAGCAGTAGAAGCAGTATCTAAGATTTGCAAATTAAGCAGGGAAGCAATGACATATAGAAATAAAATTCAAAACCTATTGTCATTGCAAATCCACCTATTAATTAGATTTCTTCTTCTGAGATGCATCAGTTTTCTATTTGTGTTCTGCCTGAGGTTGGAAGCTGCCTTAAAATTGGTCTTGGTTTTGCGTGTGTTTTCTGAGGCTATACATATCAGTTGTCTTTGGCTTACTCAGGGATTTTTATTCCTCTCTTTAAATGTCAAATAATGAAGATATTTTTGTATTATTTAGAAAAACCTTCAGACCTCAGAGAGCAAGATATATATAGATAGATTTGGGTTTGCAATGCAGTCTGTAACATGGTGTCAAACTATTCCACTTGAGAATATTTTAGTACTTGAGATTATCTGTAATTAACTATACAGTGGATTTATTTCCTTGCTTTTCCTGGTTCTGTATAAATATGTGAGATATTATTACACTTTTTGTAGCTATTTTCACTCTGGCGTGTTTGCCATTTTCAGTTTCTGATAGGAGTTCAGTAAGATTTGAAATCAAGATACTAGAATAAAGAGATTAAAAGGCAACATAATAGATCTGCACTTATTTATATTCAGAAAGCATGTCCTTGTGGATGGAGAAAAGGAACACACAACTCAGCTCCTACATTATCATTTCATCTAGGCCATTTTGATTTTATCAGAACAGATTAAATCAAAGGGAAATAGTTTTTCATTTTCTATACAGAGCAAAAAGAGACATCTTTGACCTTGTAAAGATGAACAAGTCTGATCTTTTTCTGTGGGGAAAAAAGGGAATGACAATAATTTTTGCTTTTCTTTAGAATGGGACAAACTTTCAAGAGTCAGACAGAGTAGAGATATGAAAGTCTTTTTCCATCTGTATGAAAGTCTTTTTCCATCTGTGTAAAAATATTCCCACTTGAAAAGTACATAAACACAATTTTTATCAATATGTTGTAACATAACCAACCAAAATATGAGAAGTAGCTCAGTACAAAAGTTCATGCAATAAAACATTAGCTTTTAAGCAAGTCACTACAGAAAATCTTACATATATCAAAGCCATGACATTTGTTTTAAAAGCATTAATTTATGAGTTTGAAAGAAATTGAATGAACTTCGTAAGGAAATTCAAGGATGTTTTTATCATGTAAACATCTTTTGGGTTTTGGTAACTACTCTAAAGAAACTACCAGGCTGTTCTACTCCATCTTTAGTAGCAGAAACCTTGTCACGCAGCTGAATTAACCTACTAATGCAGATTTCACACTACTGTATGCTGATCATTGCTGGTCATTGTCTTTGCTTTCACCACATTTATTATTTAAGATTATTTATTGTTGTGCGAAGCTGTTGCTCACCAATACCTGTATTCAGACTAGGAAATGCTTAAATCCATTCTACACTAGCCTTCTCTTTCAAGTTTGCCTGAGAATGGATTTGCCTATGCACCAAGTCCTGCTTACAGACATGCAGTCGGAGCTAGGACCTTCCCCATGGTGCCATGCAGTGTGCTCCTGCTGGGAGGGATGGCTGGACATGCTGTCTGGCAGGGGCTCCTCTCCCTTTCTCCACTTTCTCCATTATGCCTAATTTAGTTATATTTCAGTCATGGAGTTGAGCTTCAGCGCTACTCAGCCATGTCATTGGCTGGATGATTGACTGCTGTGGCATAGGTATATTTGCAGAGCTTATCCAACACCTTGTGACTGGAAAATAATTGTGCTTTTCCCTATGTCACAGTCTGTTAGCCAGTGAGAATAAGAAGCTGAGTAGGAATACAAAGGAGAGGCAGAAGGGCAATTCTGAGTAACCTCATGCTGAGGTGATCCATCAGTTTTAGTTCCATACAAAAAAGTTGGTTAGTCTTCAGTTCTCACCACCTCTGTAATAAACAACATATTCCTATCTTTCCAATGTCATTAAAAATACAGTGCACTTTGAGTGATCTGTTATCTCCTTTGGGGAAGTGCAAATGTGTAAGTAAGGGAAGATTTTGTTTGGTTTTGATGGTACTAATGCTGACTTCGTAACTCTTTCTGGTATGTTAGGGGTTTTTTACTTTACTCCAGTTTATTCATTATAAAAGTTTTATCAACATGAAGTTTATTAAAAATATTAATTTGCAGGGACTATTGCCAATTTAACTAGAAAGCATTTTGGATCACCATCAGGTATTCTTTTTAGCCAAGGGGCTTTCTACACTTCCAAAGACTGTCACAGCTTGTGTGATGTTAAATGGTGTGTAGGTGGGGCAGTAATTCTCTCAGAGGATACAGATTCTCCAGTGATAAATGGTTTCTTTTGCCAGTTAGATTTGAGAAACTGTTTGATATTCAGTGGCCAAATAGTTCATCATGCAGACTCTTGAGGGTTTGGGTTTTTTTAATTTAGTTGGAGTGTTTTGTTTCTTGAGCAAATTTGGGTATGCTGATCATGTAGTTTCAAGTTGTGGATAAGAACCATGGATTACTGTTACTTTTATAATCTATATTAAGTCTATGATTATGCTGATGGAAAGAATCCTACCTGAGTAAACTCTTAAAGAGATAATTTCTTAGTTTCTTTTAATTTTGCAGCTTTGTAGTTGCAGTGAATCAACCTCATTCCTGGTATCAGTCATAGCCCCATTAAACCAGAGAAACCCATTTTTATGCCAGTATGGGATTTGGTCACCAATACTTTGTTGGCATGTTGATAGCCATTGTGCAGGAACTTGAAAATCTGTTTCACCTCTTAAGTGCAAACTATTATGGAGCCACTCCTCTCATTTGCCGAATGATGCCAATGTGTTTAGTAAGTGCAGGAGAGGGAAGGAGTAGGGAAGAATTTCCTAACAACAATCTTATTAGAGCAAATTCTCAGGAGAATGGATACTAGCTTTTAATATAAAAAAAGAGACCTTCTTAAAGCTTTGAGTCATTAATAAAATTAGAAGCAACATCCACAGACAGTGTTAAATAACATCTTCAAATTCTGCATTCTTCAATGTAACAAGTAATAGCACAATGTAAGAATTGGTATTGTGAACTGTTCAGTATTTTCGGGACTTAACACATAAGCTTGAGAGCACACAACATTTTTAAAAAGTTATGATGCTGATCTGTTTGGTGGTTTGTCTTGCTACTGTTACATGAAGAACAGGCTGAACCTTGATTCAGTTGAAAGACAAGCAGTGTTTTCACTTATGTTACAATTTGAGCAGTACTTAATGCCCCCAAACTTTTTTCTTAATGAAACTAACAAATGCAGCTGCTTGTAGACTTTCAGTTCCTGGCTGATTTCTTCATTATCTTTCTTTGCGTAAGATTTCAGAATCTATGTTCTTTCTGCAGTAAGGAACGGAGTGCTCATATAAGGCAGTTAATCACTGATGTTTCTTTTAGCCTGATAGTGAAATACCATAAGGTAGGGAAGAGAAAACTGATCTTAGAATGCATGCTCTGATTTCAAACATAAAAATGTGGAATAAGCTTTAATTACTCTGTAGCAAAAAATTAATACATACATTTCTAAGCATAATTCTAGCTGTTTATTTCTAAATATATCTGGTTTAAAAAATAGAGTAGTTATAATAGCAATTAGTTTATTAAAGTATGAATATTGTACCAGAGGAAAACTTTTTTTGGAGCTTGTTTGGCTTACCAAAACTTGAAAAATTAATCCGAAGTGTTTTGGATGCATCAAAGTCAGAAGAGAAACATTGTGTAAAAATATTTGTTTAGCATAAACATGAATTTTGCACATAGCTTCTTAAACAAAATTTCATGCCAACCCCAGTCCAGTGTTCACCTTGTTGAAAATTTGTCAGGCTGAAAACAGTATTTTTGAAATTTTAACCTACTCTCACTGAGCATGTTACTAATATAATGCCACATTTTCTTCGTTTCTAGAAGGAAATCTATTTACAGAATCCAGAGAAGCTGTTCAGATATTTTAAACCTGTCCTGTAGAACTGCTGATGCAGTCAAGAAACATTTCCATGCCTTATGCAAGCTCTGGATGAGCAGATGGATTCAGTCTTTAGTCATGGACTATCTTTTTGCATAAAAAATGCTCTCTTGAGAGTTCATATCAATTTACATTCTGCTACTTTGTGTCCTAGAATTACAAGGACAGAAGTAGATTTACATTTCACTTTGTTTACCATCTCATGATAAAGTGTTTGCCATGTTTCCATTTGTTATACACTTTATTTGTAATCCTGTCCTTTACCTTCCAAATTTCGTAAGTTGAAACTGACTTGTGAAAATGGCTTCAGATCAAATTGGACATGGAAAGTGTGATCTCATAAGAAGTAATTTCATTAATGCTTTGCTGAGCTATACCAGCAAAAGATTAGTTTTGTTTATTTAAATTACTTAAATGCAAAATGCTGAAATTTTTTTCTTCAGGGCTTTTAATTCTGCAATTTTTTTCAAATGTAATTAAACAGCACATCTTCGCTACATAACTAACCATCTGAGTATAAAATAACATTTTAAGGTATTCTTTAATTCTTTTCACTATGGTAGAGATGAGAATAATAATATGTGCTGAGAAGAAGAAAAAAGTATCCTGAGGAGCTTGTCCAACTGAACTTTCTCTTAATTCCATGACTATTCAGTGAGAAATCTTCCCTTGTTCTCATGTCTTTTATGTATTTTAGGATGAAGAATTCCCTTTAAAATAGGTTTAATTTGAATGGTGAAGGTAGTGAGGTAATGAATCACATCCTTTTTAGTGTACAGGCTCCTGGCTTAACTAGGGTGCTGGCCGAAACACTGTGGATTCATTAAGAAAGCAATTTCTAATTCTGCATTTGGGCTTCATACAAGCTATATACATCAGTGAGTGGAACTTTTTGTAGTATATTTATTGGATGGCTAAGAAGTTATAAAAACTGGAGGTAGGTAATGTCCATGAAATCAACACTTGAATTCTAGTATTTAGTGTGTTTTGTATAATGAGGAATTTTAAATGTGTAAGTGCCTTATTGCTTGAAGCAAATGAAAGGTGTTTGTTCCCCTCAATAGAGCAATATGGGAATTCCTGTTCTGTGGACTCCTACAGTTACGTTAAGCCAAAGTAACCAATACTGGTTTGCTCGGAAAGTTGGAAAATGTTATGTTAGTGAAGAAGTTATTAAAAAAGTAATCTGGCATGCTTATTTTAATTCTTATGACCTCATTTCTGAGGTTTTTTTAACTCGCTGTTTGCTCCTCTCCCCCCACTGACTCCCACCTTCCTTCAGACTTCTGCACAAATGCATGTTATGTTGTTGTTAGAGTGAGTTTGGCTCTTCCAACATAACAAGCCATGAGTTTTCAACCACTGAAAGAAATGCAACTTTTTGGAGAATAAAATTCAGCTGAAGTCTGGTTAGAGCCATACTGCAGTAAACCACAGCCTGTCATAGGTGTACCTTCCAACTCCAGGGCTCAAACAGTCCCTGTTCGCACCAATTAGTGAAGGTGGAAGCCCTGAGGAGTGTGGTGTAATTAGATTGGGACTTCGAGCAGGTTAGCAGCATTTCAGTTCAGTATCCAACTTGAACTGTTAATATAAGTTGGTAACTCCTCTGGTGTGGATATCTTGATGGACTAATCCATCAATCAAGCTTGATGGCACAGCTCTGGGATCTCTGCCCAGCCCCTTCATCGCAGGGTGGGAGGTATGATCTGAAAAAGTATTATTCATTTTGCCATCTTCTGATAGCTTCAAAATGAATAGTGTAGGGTTTATTTCTTCTTACTTCAATTCCCAAAAGACAGTGGAATTTTGCCTTTTATGAAATAGATTTTCTAGAGGACCTGTTTTTTTCTTACTAACATTAACTCCACTTTTGTCCATCTATTACTGGAAATCAGGCACCAAGATTAAGCTACTTTTCTAAAATTACCTTGAATTACATGAACTTCTGGTAGAAATTATGTTTTAAAAAATAGTGAAGTGTAAAAGGTAATTATCAGAAGGAAATTGAGTTAATGGGGGTTAAGAAGAAAAATGATACTTAGAAGGTCTATTTATTATAGATTCGTGATCATAAAATAGTTTTACTATGTTCAATTTCCTCCACTGAGAATTTGTGGAGGCAAGAAGGAAAAGAAGGAGAAATGAAGATAAGAAGATCATCCCCTTGAACCTTTTCTTCTCCTGAAATTCCTGTTTTTCAGAACTGTAGAAGAGGTGTGTTTTCCACCCTGGAAAAACTGGTAATACAGCTGTCACAGTGTTACTGTTAAACACTACTATGAGTGCTTAATCAGGATTCAGCTTGCATATCTGAAGGTTTTAGGATAGAGAGTTTAATTTAGAGCCATACTGCAGTAAAATTTTAAGTGAATTAACAGTCTTAGATGACTCTTAATGACGTCTATTTCAGCGTTCTCTCAAATATTTAGGCACTAACTAGGTCCTTCTATAACCCATTGAACAGAAGACACCATATGTCAAAATACTTCTTCAATCTTATGAGTTACTGTTTATTTGTACAAGTTATTTCCTTAAATGAAATTTTTTTTTCTTGGAACCAGCAGGCACACAACCAAAATGTTGATAAGGCTTTTCCATTATCTTTGTCTTACATTTAGCTGATAACTCTATTTTCTGCTGCATAGTATTGCAACAATGGTCTTCATGCTGTAATAACTTGTATTGGGTAGTCTTGGGCAATATTTTACAAATAATTCATCTTCAAGTTGGTATTTTAAGTGTATACCAATAATCACTGTTGTGTGTGCTATCTGTGTGGCCGCTTTAGTTCATGTCAATGTTTTGTAAGGATTATTTCTTGCTACCCTCTTCAGAGTGCCTTTTCATTTAGCAGGTCTAGAAGGCGGTTCACTGAAGTCTTCTGTTGAATCTACCATAGTAATGTCTGATCTTTAAACTTGTCCTGATGAATGTATAACTAAAATCTTGTTCTTTTAAAAAGCTATAGTAGACACAGGTGTATATGCACATGTACATGCATCGATACAAGGGAAGGTGTTCTGCCAATGTTTGTCCTGCTGGACAGGACCTTTTGAAAGTAAGTGAATTTTTAAACAGTTTTATTTTCAAAATGTTACCTCACTAGTATTCAGTAGTAGGTATGTCTCTGTACTGCTTCACTTCGCTAAATACAATCATGATCAATATAGGCAGTTTCATTTAAAAGACTGCAATGAATCTGGTGTATTGAGACTGAATTTCGTAAGACAAAACTTACGGTACTTTGTTTTCTTTAAGGCATTCCTTTGACTCACACTGACTCCCAAGCCCCTGTTACCAACAGACTGAAAAAGTGCTTCCTCATGATGAAATGGAAGAATGTAAAGTAGCATTTGAATGCACTCCACCTGTCTTAAAATCAGTATTCAGAAATGGGGTGGGGGAGTGGATTTGATGAACTGTGGGAAGACATACGTTGTAGAGTTCATTCACTTGCACACAAGGGGTTTTACAATGTCATCTAGTAACATCTACCTAATAAAGTTTTGAAAAAGAAAAATTAAGTTGCCTGAATGTTTAACTCTTTCTTTAAGCAATTCCATGCGTGAAGGATAGCTGGACCACTCCAAGGAATCTTGCTTAAACCTGTAATACTTTTTATAATTCTTACATAATATTTTTTAAAAAATTACACTAAATTATTTAAACTCCAGAATCTTTATCTTTACAAACACTGTATTTCAGTCAGTTCAGTCTTTAACTGCTTTAACACTGAAAATAAAAGCAGAGGTAAAAAACCAGTGTACTGTGATGAATATTTTAATGTAAAATATTCTCTGCCATATGGTGTCATCTCTGGCTACTGCTTTCAATTTTAAAAACATCTTAATTGAACACAGAATTTTACCTTCTCACAAGATCTTAAAATGTTAGCTTAAAATAACCCAATACAAAATGAGGAGAAAATATGCTGGAATCCAGTTTTCCCATTCCCTTGTTATGACTACTTCCTAAAACTTCTTCAGTTTCAAAGACAGTTTTTATAGAAAGCAGTCTGTAGCTGTAGACTTTAAATATGTAACCCATTAATTGAACTAAGTGCCTTTTTCTCTGGAAAGGAACTGTGTTCAGTTTCTGCACTTTGTGAGCTGACAATATTGATGGAATGTTTTGTTTGATAGGTTGGGGATTTTTAAGCACTATACCTAATTATGAAATTGCTGTTGCACGTTCGTGCACAGGCAGACAAGGTATCACAGTTGCCTACACCTCTGGGAAATAAAGCTGAAAAACAATTCACTGCAATGAAATACACAGCAGAAATATTGAGGCCTGTGCCAGGCGCCTCTGGCAGAGGACAAGCCTTTCAGCCCTCTCCCCAACCCCCTCCAAAACAGTCAAGATTTGCAATCAAATGTCAAGGACATCATACCAGAGGTTCCTTATCTGCAGGAATTCTAGCATGCAGTGGAAGGATAGTCAGCAGGCCAAATAAATTGATAGCCCTAGAACTGAAATTGAAGTTAAAAGCTAACTTCTCACTTGCAATCTCAAACTGTTTGACAAAAGACAGACAGGAGGCTTTGTTTATAAACACCTCCACAGAGATTACAGATATGCAACTGTAATTTTTAGATGCTTCCCCTCAGGTGATGGACGTGCTTTTGCAGGTTCTTGAAACAGTGATTATAGGAAATATAGATAGATATTTTCCCTAAATCACTAATGCATTTGTGCCTGCTCATAAGAAATTGCATTTGATCATTAATAAGTAAATAATATATCAAAAATTTTGAGTAAATATTTGAATTTCTTATGTGTTGCTTAGTCGTTTGGCTTCAGCAGCAAAATGAGACACTGTGGGATACATGAAATACTAGCTAATGAGAACCTAATTAGAATCAGCAGCCATGTCAAGCTGTCATGTTTTGAAAAAGTTGATAGGGTTTTTATGAAGGAGTCTCCTCTTACCAACCACAAAGTTTATTGGCAGGTCAGCAAGTTGTAGAAGTCTTTGTTGTAATTCCTTGCAATAGCCTCAAATGAAACTAAGTAGATGTAGGCTGAGAAGGAGGATCTCACAGGGACAATGTGGACATCGTATGGTCAGAAGATGCAAAACAATTGGAGTGAATAGCTTTTGCCATGGAGGGAGGATGCCAGTTAAACTCTGCAGTCTGTGCTGGGACCTTGCTCTTGGATGTATTTGCAAATGATGTGAAGAAAAAGGTAAGTAATGGGGTAACAAACACTGCTGCTGATGAAGAGTTACCCAGAACAGCAAACATGAGAGCTAGTTAGTGTGATCAAATAAATGGGTTTTGGACAACAGAAAATAGAGGAAGGCTCTTCATCATGGAATTATATGACTGATGCATACGGGTTATGTTTGTAACAAAGGCCTCTATTTCAGTGATACAGGAAAGACAGAAGAGTGACAATATGGGAGCTGTAACAAAAAAGGTTAATCATGATGAAATAATGAAAGACTAGTGGAATCTCCTGCTGAAGGATATTGTAGATGTGTTGTTCTGTCCGAGTATTTCTAGGTCATTCTCTTTCAGTTCTTCTGTTGAAGGTCTCTAGGTGGGGACAATGTCATAGTAGATTCTAGCAGTGATCTATTGGGGACAGTGGGGATATGGCTGCTTCCATTCTAGTTGGCCATAGAAAAACACTCTGCCCTGGATGGAGATGTTGATAGAGAAGATACAGATTTGTGAAGTTATGCAAGTCTGTCCCCTCTGTAGTGCACTGTTCTCACTATCAATGAATTTTGTTCCACCTGATCTGAGCAATGTTCTTGCCTCCACCTCATTTCCACCAAGCTTATCCTCACTCTCTCTTGGATGTTCTCAAGGTCACCTCAGCCTTTTCCAGGCTGTTTTCTTCCTCTTTAACACTTCCCCTACTGGAATACTCAATATGAAGCTAAGCTTTGTTTTCATGACCCTTGTATGAGTGCTGGACACATCCAAATCCATGTTCTATGCTGGCCCAGACCTCACCTCCTTGACAATTTGGACATAAATAAAAAATACTACTTCTCTAGAAACATTTATTTCTAATGAGTTGCCTTTTTAGATGCCCATTGCCCACTTTTGTCTGCCTTCTACTTCATCAATTCCATTTTAATTTGTAAATGATAGTTTCTATTTTGTTCCTTTTTATACTAAAGAAATGTTGGACAGTCTCTCAAAACTCCTAGTATATAGGAGAAAAAGTGCAATAAATCAAAATAAAATTACAAAGCTGGTTAAGCCTGAAAAGTAGCACTGTGTGCTCTCTGCTAGAGATTCCCCTGTTGCTGATTGTACACTTGTACACTCCTTATTTTGATTTTTATTTGCATTTTTTTCTTTAGCATGTGTATGATGCATCTAAAGAATTAGTGTGCCTGTTTTTGGCATTTGGGTTTGGCTTTTTTTCTTTTGCTTTGGGTTTGGGTTTTTGGGGTTTGGTTGGTTGGTTGAGGGTTTTTTGGATTTTTTTCTGGGGTGGGGCAGTTTTTTTTTGTTAAGGAATCCATATGCACCTGCATATTTGGTGAGGGACGGCCCTGAGGCTGAAGCCTGGCTGGGGGTAGGTTTGAGTGATCATACAGTCTGATGGATGGCACCCAGGGCATCACGGCCTTCGCCCACAGGGCCGTGAAGATGGCCAGTTCTTGTCCCAAGCCATCAAGCCCCTTCCTGCCTAAGAGCTGCCACGTAGATTCTTTTAACCCATATTTTGTCAATTAACAGTAATAGCAGGCTCCAGTCATTGGTGCACCACACCAGAACACACTGCGGAGCAGAAAATGGTGGCTGGGAGAGGGAGCAGTGAGGAGGACGCATGTTCACGTGAGCAGCACAGTGTGGCAGCAGTCTCCCTCTGCCCTGGCCCACTCTGGGCTTCTCACCACAGCTTTCCCTAGGCCTTCTTGATTTTAACTTTTTTATTTTCAAACAATGTCTGTTTTAACTTTTAGTTTGACCATTTTTCTTATTTATTATTTTCTGTTATTTATTAAAAAATACTTTCAAAAACATGGCTTCATTTTAATTTCAGCTGACTTTTATGAGGTGATGGACAAGTCAGAGCTAATAATAAACAGCTTAGTGACAAACCTTTGCCAAATCAAACAAACATTAATTCAGCAGAGCTTTCCAATAAATCCTTCAATGTTTCAGTGTCTGCTGTTGCCTTTCTCAAATTCCTTTACACCAAGCACTCTATGTCACCACTCCCCTTAAGATGCTATTTGTAACAAACAGGTTACTTAGATTACAGGCAACATGTAGCCTCCATTTAACTATCACTTATTTATTAATTACAGTTTTGAGTTAGCTGTTTTGTGGCTTTGGACCTGAGAAATGAGTGTAGCGATGTTATCTCTCCTGTAGCAGTAAAAGGAGAGAATGTAGAGAAAGGCTAACTTTTCCTTTCCCACAAAGGAGCATTCAAGGGCTAAACATGACTGTCAGAATTGTACTTCATAAAATCAACCTTCATGGGAACCCCTCGTCAGCCTGATCGGGGATAATGGAGCAGCTGTCTCTGCTGAACCTATTCATTTATCTGACAGCCTGTCAGATGAGGAGTTCTCCAAAAAAGGTGGCTGAACGTGTGCTGCAGTCATTGCTTTGGTTGTGGCACTCTGTCCTGAGTTGCCATTTTCTCCAGCTATTTGAGGGGTAAGTGTGGGGTGTGTGCATGGAAGATCCATCAGGTCCCCAGCACCCTGGGCTCAGTGTGCACAGGGTTATGGTTCCCTCTGAGGTGTAGGTCCAGCCCAGTCATAGCACAGCTCTGCACATCACAGTCTTGCTACTGGAAGAAGGTATGGGACCCACTCCTCTCAATATGCATAAAGGTAACATTACTAATTATTTTTTGAACTATCATCTTTTCATAGCACTGTCGAGATAGGAAAAAAAGTGCATACTTCAGTATACAATGTCTCTGTCTAAGAAGAGACAGAGAACTTAGAAAAATAAGTTTATGTGATTTAGTTTATTGTGTATATGCATGATCATATTACTATGGTATGCAAGCTTTTGCTCGCTTCTTTTTAATATAAATGTAATCTGTAACAATTTATGTTATAATGTAATAGTATATCAAATTATAGATACCTAGTTAGATAAAATAAAGGCAAATGTGGGGTCCTGCACCTCTGGAAGAATAACCCTGGGCACAAATATAGGCTGGGGGCCAACCTGCTGGAAAGCAGCTCTGCAGAGAAGGACCTGAGGATCCTGATGCACAACAACCTGTCCATGAGTCAATAATGTTCCCTTGGAGCCAAGAAAGCCAATGGTATCCTGGACTGCATTAGGAGGAACATTGCCAGCAGGTTGAGGGAGGTGATTCTGCTCCTCTACTCAGCCCTGATGAGGCCACATCTGGAGTGCTGTGTCCTGTTCTGGGCTCCTCAGGACAAAAGAGACATGGAGCTCTTGGAGTGGGTCCAGCAGAGGGCAACAAAGATGATTAAGGGAACAGGAGCATCTCTCTTATGAGGGAGCTGGGCCTGTTCAGCCTGGAGAAGAGACACCTGAGAGGGGACCTCATCAATGTATATAAGTATCTGAAGGGAGAATGTCAAGAGGCTGGAACCAGGCTCTTCTCGGTGGTGCCAAGCAACAGGACAAGAGGCAACAGGTAGAAATAGAGGCACAGGAAGTTCCACCTGAACATGAGGAAGAACTTCTTTACTGTGCAGTGACTGAGCACTGGAACAGAGAGGTTGTGGAGTCTCCCTCACTGGAGATATTCAAGAACCACCTGGACACAATCCTGTGCCTTGTGCCCTAGCATGACCCTGCTTAAATAGGGAGGTTGGAACAGATGATCCACTGTGGTTCGTTCCCCATTCTGTGAAATATTCATATTTATGCAGATAACAGCAAACCAATAGCATTATTCATTCCTTGCTGGTTTGTCACATTGCAGAACAAAAGAACTGCAGTGAAATAATTTAACTGCTGCTTGGTTTATTGTCTGTATACACTCAGGGCTTTTTAATTATTACTCTTTTGCTGGGCTTTTTAATTATTACTCTTTTGCTGATTTGCTTATCTCAATGGCATTCTTTGGTACTGAATTATCTACATTCCAATGTGGAAATGTACTTAGCTTCAGTAATTGCCTTTTTATGTAATGATTACCCACCAACTTTAAGATAAGAACAAGAACCTGGAAGATGGTTGTGGGTGTGAATTTGTGTGTATTGAAAACTGAAATGAGAACCAAGAAAAGGCTTTGAAAGTGTAAAGATAATGGCAACACAGGATTACCAGGAAAGGAAAATGACTGTTGTGAATGTGCATCTGATGAGAGTTGCACGTTGTTTTTGTTAGAGACTTCTGACCACATTAGACTGATGTACTGGAAAACTTTAACACAACTCAGTCATGAGAAGGAGAATCCTCTCTTTGTTTCTGCTGGTTCCTGTGCTTGTTAGGCATACAATATTTAAAATTAGCTCTTTCATGAACAGAAAAATTAACAAAGTGTGTTTTATTGTGGATTTATTGTCTGTGCTCCTCCCTCATAGCCTGCCGTCACCTGGTGTGAACTCCTCCCTGTTAAGTATCTCTAGTTCTGCCCTGTGTTCCCTAAATTCTCACCCCTCTCTCCCTCTCTAGCTGAGCAAGAATTACCACATGCCTTACCTTTTCCAAAGCATGTAGGTTCCAGTTGATCATGTACTAGAGCTGTGATGGTTGCCAGACCAATTTTCAAGAGCTGTCAGGCTGGCTGGATGCCCACTCTTTCTGGATGCTTCACTCTTTCTCCCAACTGAAGCAACTCCTACTTCAGCCACTTTTGTCCAGGTACTGATTTTCAAAAATCATATAGGCGTGTGCTATCTTGGAGGATGGTTATTCTAGGCCACCACACAATGTGGTGTTCCAAGCCTCATTTCTTTAGAATCCCAGGATAAATTGGAGGTTTTCACATGTGCATATATAAGGTTTTCCTTTTAACTTCAATGTGAGATTTCATTTTTTGAACATGAGTATTAGAGCATGGCAATGATGCTGTGGCTCTCTGGCTTTAGACACACATTCAGAGGCCAACCAAAGCAAAGTAGGCAAAAATTTCTGTTTGTGATGGACGAGCCCAAATCTGCAGAGACCCGAAGCCGAGCGGGGTGCAAAGCTCAGCAAACATTACTTGAATCAGTATGATTTTTTGGAATTTGGAGTTAACACTAGAATCCAATATGCATTGTATAGGAACAGCCAGTGAGCTGTCAGCCTCTGTTCACTGCCTTCATGTTGTGAGACTTGTGTGTCCCTGCTGTAGATTTTACGTACAATTCTCCCCATTCTCCCTCACCCAGCATGTCTTTTCCAAGTTAAGGAGCCTTAACCTGTGAGTTGCTCACACACCAGAAATTCTTCCAATACTCTGACTGTTCTTACTGCTGTTCTCTGTTCCTTTTCCAGTTCTGTCAGATCTTTTTTTGAGATGGGTAGTATAGTACGGAAGGTAGATGAGATGCACACATGGTCCTGCATATCTGAGTAAATATGGAATTTTATAATGGCTTAATCATTCTTCATGTATGTTTGGCTTTTTTTTGACTGCTAATGAGTAAGGAAGTGAAAGTTCTTTGAAAGTTTGACTGAAACACCAAGGTCTCATTCCTGAATCCTAGTTGGTCTGTACTAAATTGAGATCTGAGTAGTGCTTAGCAGGATGAAGAGATTCTAGAGTTAGGAGTCTGTTCCAATTTCTTCTTGATCAACTTTTTTCTTCCTTTTGAAAAATGTAATTATTTATGACAGAATTTTTTAGATTATTTATTATTATGTTTTCTCAAATGTAGATTTTTTTCCACTTTATAAGCCTATATATGTGTCCTATCTCCTCAATATTATGATTTGAAGAATAGCTCAAGTACAATATAGCAATTATTCTTTCTGCTTTAGAATACCATCTCCAGCAGTGAAGAGCCCTCTTGATTATTTCTTCCAAAAGAGTTGCAAGAAACTATGCCTTGGGCAGAAGCTAAATATTCTGGCAAGAGAAAAAAAATCTTCCTTCTAAATACCAATAAGTAAAATGCTGATATATGCCTAAATGGGAAAGGACTTGGGTCCTTCCCAGTCCTTTTTCACAGTTCCAGTATTCTTGTATAATCGACCACTTTTCAGACCCCACTTGTCTCTTATGTATCATTGGTAAAATGACTAAAAATGTTCCACTTTCACCTATCCACTGACTTTTTATACAGTCTGAGAACTAAAGTGCAGATTTTTTTTTCCAGAAGGAAAATTCCTTGCTTGTAATTTTCTCCACCCACACTAGGAAGTTAACTCATCAGAAAAACTTTCAGCCTGTTTATTGACACTGTGGACATATATGTATAGCCAAACTCTCAGACTGAGTGATTTGTTTTACTTTGATGGTTATGTAAAATACTTAAATAATAAAATAGTGTATTTTTTATATGCCAATTATTTTTCCCTCTAGCTGTTATCGTTTACTTTGGCTGAATGCCAGGTGTCCACCAAGCCTGCACAGATTCCTCCCCCTTCCACCAAAAAGGGGAGACAAAAGGAAAAAAATGGTGAAAAATCTGGGCTTACCAAGGAAGAAAGTTTATATTTAAACAGAGGAAAAAAAAAAAGAAGAGACTAATAACACTACAAACACACAGTCAAAAGAAACTAACAGTAAATAATTCTACCTCCCTCACGGAACGGCGTCTTGGACAGACGTAGCTGCCTACAGGGCCATACCAGAAGAAAGAAGAAGGGCCGAGCTAATTCTCCCTTCCTTCTTATAGTCGGACTGACGTAACATGGTATGGAATATTCTGCTCCTCCCGGAAAGAGGAAGTGTTATTTTACTACACAAACCCATTACACTAACTTATACATATATATACACATATGCATCATAACATGCTGCAGTATTAGTTATTATATTTATGTTGCTATGTACATTTTATTTATATATGTATATAATTTGACTCCTGTTAATTATTGAATTTCTTTTTAGTCATGTTCATCTGATTGCAATAGGCTCATACATTAATTCTCACACATGTTTATGCAGCAGCACTTGCAACGATGCTGTATTGAACTGTATGTGCGACTATGGTGAGGCAATGTATGTTAGCCAGTTCTTCCCACCATAGGTGACCTAAGATTAGGACAGCTCTATTTATTAGCTGAAAATGGAAGTTTACATGTCAGAGCCTGTTGGAACTGCTGGCCTGAAACAAGGATCCTGTCCCTGCTAAACAGGTGGGTGCTAAAGCGGAGAAGAGCAGTAATAGTTGAGGTCTTCCACAGAACAGGCAGCAAAGTTCTTTTAACAGAATAGCATAAACAGAGCTTTTCATTACTATGTGCTGTTTTCAGCATAACACATGAAAAATTGGAACTGAGCAGTTGGAAGCAAGAACTTTTTTCTAGGAAAAAACTGCCTTGAAAAGTCCTTTGTGTGCATGTTGGAGTTAGGGAAGCAACAATATGATTTCATAATTTGATTCTAATTGGGCTCTAACAGGCTTCTGTCTTCAAGCTCTTGGGTTGGAGCAGTGGCTGAGGCTAGGTGCTGTTTAATATGATTCAATTAGACTTTGGTGAAGCAGTTTAAAAATACAAAAGTAGCAGATAGGTGCCATGCATAATAGTAGTGAGACTATTATGCCAACATGTTTTGCAAATACTCCAAAAATTGTATAAATTATTGGCATTTTTGAACATGGTTTCTGGCAGCAACATCCCACACTGATCAGAAGTTAATCAGGAGATCAGAAATTAATCAAAAGTAAAGATGATTGCAGACACATGGCTGAGACACTTCTACCATAACATAGATGTCAGGAAATGTAGTTAAATCCCTTTCCCCAACTACAGTAAGTCACAAGGCACTTTTCACAGGGCTGGTAGTTAATTTCCCAAGTGCACAGAATGATGCACACTCAACACTTGCACCTCAGTGTAACTCTTGCAGCTACATGTCTTCCTAACATCTTCAAGGTGTCCTCAAGACAGGTGCCTTCTGCAGTTTCCCTCCTTACATTTTTTCCTTCTGCACTTAGCATAACTTTCAGTTTCTCTCTGCAAATCTACCTTGATGCACAATTTTCTCCCTTTTTCATGTTCTCAGAAGGTACCTACAGATTTTGTTAAGCATATAGCCTACAAACTCCGTGGGCTGTAAAGACCTGCACAAAATATTTAGTGCAGCTTTCATAAGAGCCCTTAGGGAAATGAGTATTCAAGAGGAGTTTATAAAAATGCAGCATGTTGTTCACGTCTGTCCTGGAGCAGAGCAAGCCAGTGGAGACCTTTTCCCTGAGCCCTTAAATACACTGTGCAAAAGGTTAGGAGTAGCAGCACCTAGGCAGTCTCCTTCCTGTAACTTCCCCAAAGGCAATCAAACTACAGCAAAATGTCAGCTTGCCTGTAAATTCTGCCTCCCGACCTCATTAATGCAAGTACACACAGGTGCCTTCTCTCACCCCATCCTTTCTGTCTTTCACTGCACCCAAGTCCTAAGGACCGATCCCTAATCACATTCTTTCTAATTACTATAACTGTTCCTCTTCTGATGTTTAATTGTCCCTAAACCCTAACATTGCTCACTGTCCCATATCAAATCAATCCTACCCAAATTCTCTGTGCTAACCAAAGCTAAGAGCCCCCTGAAAAATCTTGTGCTTGCTCTTGCCAAATTCTGCTCATAGTGATGCTAAGCCAAGGACTAAGTCAGTCATATTTCACTGCCGAGTCAACCTGCTCAGATCAGCTAATTTTATCCTGGACTCAAATATAAATGAGAACGTTGCAAATGGTGAGGACATGATGCTGATTTTGGAAAGGAGATGAATGTGGAGTAGACACACTGTCAGGAATGTGTATGGGCAAAAGGAGCACATCGGAGGCCTGTACATGCCCAGTTGTCTCACCTAAAGGGGTGTAAACACCAAGTGGCTGGGCATCTGAGAGGAGGAGGCTGGATGAATCACTGGCAGATATACACACTTAAAACAGTTTTCAGTGTCGAAGTTACAGTGAGGGAATGGCAACGCCTAATCTTCAAATATCCACGATATCAAATGATAAATGTAGGTTTCCTATGAAAATTAAATACGATTCAAGCTTCAACCTAAACTGTATTTCAAAAGGTGACCTGGTTTTAGAGTGTTTTTAGCTTTGGTTGTGTAATACAATTGGCACCATCAAGTGGTAAAACAGTGTACTGCTCATTCATAGCAATCTCGGTAGTAAAAAAGGGAACATTTTAACATTAAAAAAGGGAACGAATTATGTGGTTGTGTATTAGAAAGGAGCCTAAATAAACCTTTGAATACATTTTACCAAGGTTATTTGAAAAAGTTTCCGATGTTTTCTCAGGAAAAGTACTAGATTTAAATGTTTTATGTCTCCAGAAAATCTGACTTGGATCAATTATTGTTTCAGCTTGAGTATATATCATGGTACTTAGTATTTTTCAGTCTAAAGTACTGAAGATGAGTCTATTTACATGTGATCAACATGGAAATAATGGTCATTTTAGGATAAGAGCTGGTATGAGTTTTCTCCTTGGTAATATCTTAAAATATTAATTCTGTAAAATGGGAGCAGAACTAGTAACCTGCATTGTTACTAGGCTTACTTAACTTTTCCTTGCTGGCCATTGAATAGGCTTGAATGAGACCAGCCAGTGGTAAAGACAGTCTGCAAAAGAGACAACTATAGAGAGATAAAATGAGTAGAAATTAAAGACAGAATTTAAAAGAGCACAATTAATTTGTTTCTAAAATAATAACAACAACAAAGTCCTTTGCTAGGCCAAACCCAGCTCTGCAATCTGAAGAGATTCTCAATTATGTAGTAATCATGCATCATTTCAATTAGTACCAGCCTTGGTATAGATAACACTTAATATATGCATAACTTGATTAAAGAAATAATAGACTTACCTGCAGGGTAAAATGATCTATAATTATCCTGGGTGATTGTTACATAAATGTTTGTAATTTTTTCAGTGTGTGCTTATCAAATAAGAATAAAAAAAGGACCTTTTTCCTTAAAAAAAAGAAAAAGCACCCAAACAAAAATGAAACTAAAAAAAGAAACCTAAAGACTGCTCCCATTAAAATAACCTTTTTCATCACTTAAAAATTTATTTTAATGAGAAGCAGAGTCTAGTGGATGAGATCACACAACTGAAGAGAAAGAAAAGACAAGCAGATGAGCTGATCTCTGAGAAAGAAATGCAGATAATTTAGGCCAGGCAGGAATTAGAAGGGCAGCAAACCAACCTGAACAACAGTGAACATAAAATCCTTATGTTACAGTGAAAGTAAATTTTTCCTGGTATCAATGAATAACACAAAGCATTTATTTGGATTGACTCCTCATGTTTATCTGAGGAGAAATATCTGATGCCAAAAATATTTCTCCATTTTGCTATTAATGTTACAGTTTAAATTTCTTTCTATTAATCTACTCTTCAGTCACATAAGCGCAATATTTTAGTAACAGGTGAAAACTTCATTCACTAGTGTTCATTTGAAATCAGTGTTAACTGAGCCTAGGATTCCTATAATGGGAAGTGAAGAGCATTTGCACACTGTAATAGGCTCCTCGAAAGTCAGGTTGCTCAGCATCTTCATGCATCCACTACACTTTTCATACATTCTTGGACTTCCCAAAAAGGGCAGGAAAATTTGAAGGGCCATTTGTGAGCTCTTGGTCAAATTTTAGAAACTTACATGCAGAATAAAATCCCTTGAATTGTCCTTTTTTTTTTTTTTTTTAAGTACTGGATGCAGTTGACTGCAGTAGCTTGTACTGCTTCAGGAAAGAATGCGCTGAGAGAGAAATGGGACAGTGATTTGAGCGTAAGTGCACAAAATCCTCTCTCAGTTTGTCCCAGTGTTAGATGCTAGAATCCCAAGTATAAATGCAGAGAAATGTGGTACTTAAATAAATGCCACTCCTTAATGATTAATCAAGACCAAAATACATAAGAGTGCCCATGTTAAAGTATCAAAGAAAGAAAGAAAGACAGATGTTTATCAGGAAATAGTGGCGAGAGAGACAAGGGAGATACACAAAAGAATTGTTGTAGGCTTCATAAAACTCAGTGTGATTCCTTTATACAGGCCTCAGCTACTCATCATAAGAAAGTGATTGATAGCAGCAGTCTGCTGTCATCCTCCAAATCCCAGCGCTTAGCAGGGAAGAGGAGGAGTTGCTGCAGGCTTTGTTGTCAGCAGGGAGGATGATCTGGGGAATGGCAGCACAGCTCCGAAACAGGAGCCATGTATCCCCGCGTTGATACAGCACTGAATCCAAGCTAATGTACTTTGCCTCCAGCTCAGCTTTTTGGCTGGGGCTCAGTGCAGTGCTGGCTCGTGTCCCTCTGAAGCACTGCCTCAGAAAGCTTTTGCAGGCATACTACAAGTAACGGAGTGTTTCATTTCACACCTTTGAGAGGAGTCTCCTCTATAAATCCCAAACCCTTCAGCTTCGTCCTCATCTTGACTCTCCCTGAATTTAGAATTTGCCAAACCAAAAGAGCATGCAGGGATGTCACTTTCTCACATGGCTAAAACCATGGCTTAACAAGTGGAACCTGCTTTAAAAAAAATCTGCAAAAGTACATAGACATGTCAAAAAAGAATATGCAGTCTGTAATTTAATTGTATTTATAGTTGGGTAAAAAATGAGAAACTATTAGAGACTTGCTCTCTTTCTAACCACTCATTACTAAACAAAAGATGAAATCAGAATGTGTGGCAGATTTTCCATAAGCAAGCTATCTCTTAGCCCAGAATACTGCCATCCCAAACTAGTTCTATGGTTTACAGGTAAGCTTTCAGTAAATCAAAATATGAATCCTCATGTTGACGTTGTTTTGCCTCCTTGTATATATATCATTACCAAGCTAAAACAAAGTGCAGAACAACAAACAACCATAAAGCAGCCACTTTCAAAAAACAGGAGAGAGATTCTGAAATTGCAAATGGTTGTGCCTGAGATGGAAAATGAAATATTTTTTAAAATAGTGATGGCACAATAGTAGATGACATGCGATATCAAGTTATTTGGCTTATGGTAGTTGGGATTTTGAAATCACAGAACTCAGTTTTAGTTGCATCCTATTTTTGGGCATCAGTTGTGTTCTTGGGGAGGTTGGAATCACTCAGCCTGGGCACCCAGTTCTCTGAACAAACTCTGCTCAATGTGATGATTTGCTGACAGTTCTTCCTTATTCACTTCTTTTTAAGAAAAAAAATAAGCCTTTAGTCTGGTATTTGCTGATTCTAAGATTGATTCTGCAGAGGCAACCTTTCTACAATGAACTCTTTTAAAGAAATCTTATGGACTTTTTCCTTTTTTTTAAGAAGAATCCATCTCACGTGTTTTACATAAATTAGAAAATTTTTAAAGATCTAATCTTCAAGTGATGCGTGATTCATATCTTGGCATTGTAATGCTAAACAAATACCTATGTAAGGACACAAACATAGTACATATATAATCTGATTCTTCCTGCTGGTGAAAGCTATTTGTTAAAGAGTTACATTTTTCTTTTGGTGATATAGATAATAAATAGGCAGGAATGTTGTCAGGTTGGTTCAGTCACTCCCAGTCACATGGCAGGATGCACTTTCACTTCAATCTGGAGGTAGGATTTAAGCCCCAGAAATGAACAATACATCCAGCAATGCAGCAATAATTCCATGTGCTAGGCCTTCCATCAGTATCAAGAGCATTTCAAAAAAGGAACTCCTTTAAGAAGTTGAATTAAACACTCCTCAGCAATAGGTTGTGTACCAGCTTCCCAATGCACATATACATAGGTGAATATTTTCTAAACCAATAAAAAAATCCATTTCTGAAAGACCTGTGAAAAACAGATTCTATCCTTGCTTTTAGGATGACTTCTTACCTTTTAGATATAAAAAAAATATTCTATGAAGACAGAAGAAACCGCATCAGCTGTGTTGAGTTAAAACTAAATCACATTGGATCTATCATGATTATTTTATCTGTATCAGAGATTGATTTTGACCTATTAAAAATTTAGTTGTCATAATATAGATTCACCAAGTTAACTTTCTTAATATAGCATTTTATAGCACGTATTTGCCAAACCTGAAAGTTTATTGTACAGCAGGATTGGCACATAGCAAGATAAAGGGACAGAGAGATGGACTGAAAATAGACAGAATGACTGGGTTCAAAGAGCTGTGATCGGCAGCACAAAGCCCAGCTGGAGGCCAGTTACCAGAGGTGCTCTGGGCTGCACGAGGCAGAGTGGTGCCAGCAGGCCAAGGGGGTTGATCATTCCCTCTCTCCAGCACTGGTGAGGTCATATTGGAGTTCTGGGTCCAGTTCTGGGCAAACGGGGACATAAGGGAGCAAGTCCAGCAATGGACTATGAAGATGACTGAGAGTGTTTCCTTTTCGTCAGGTTAATGTCTTTGTACAAAGTTTTCATCTGCATGAGTTAAATTGATTAATTGTGTGTTTTAATCCAGTGTTCAATTTCTGATGTGTGTAGTAGCAATGTGTTAGTAGACATGTCCATGCACTGCTTCTGAAGGAAAGCTATTTACTATGCTACATGGAGGTGGAAGGCTTTGGGGGTATAAAATCACTGCTAAAAGGTGAGTTGCTGATCTGACCAAAAGCCTAGTGGCAACCTGACTTACAAACCAGGATACTTATAGCTTACAGAAAGTGACAAGAATGTTATTTCAAAGACATTAGGTGATTGTAGCAGGGGGGGCTGCACAATGTCAGGCAGACTTGGTGAACATGCAACAGTTCTGCAAACAAAACATGGCATTAAGTACATCTAAGAGGGACTCCGTCTACAGACATTTAGCCCACACCTGGCTCCACAAAGCAGGATGCAGTTTTCTGAAAAATGGGAGCAACCTTGTCACTTCAGATATAGCAAGAAGTCTCACCTGGCCTGGACCTGCTGCTCCAGAGCAGTGCAGCCCTCACATCTGGGCTGTGCTGCACCTCTCTGCTCTGTCGAAGCATCTCAGATTCCCCAGGAAGTGATATTGGATGTTTCTCTGTAGGTAACTGAGTGCTTTCTGTACTGAATAATTCAAGTGCTTAAAGTTAAATGTTTTGTAGCATTTTAGAATTCCTAGGGTATCGTGTCTGTCCCAATATGACACTTCACAGATCTCCCACAGATCATGTGATATATGCCAGGTCATGTGGGTATGTCAGGTATTTTTGACACCTAAAATGGTTCTATATATATATATGTTTAGATATTTAATTGCCTTCCAACATTCAGGCAGCTAAGTTTAGTCATATGCCATCTGGTGTTGAAACATTCCATGAGGGAATCAACTCCTGAGCTCTCATGGTTCCCGTTTATCTGAATGACTCTAGAGCTCTGTGTCAAGATGGCATGAACCCATGCGTAGAAATGCCGGGTTTCTTTATTATTTTCCTTTTTATTTTAACATGAGAGATGAGCCTTTATTTCTGACAAATAGAGTATTTCATTTCACAAATTATATGAATGAATGTTGAATTGCTTTTCACAGTATATATATATCTTTTAGAAAGTCCTAAAAGCATGATGACAACACACATTCACACTGTGATATCCACAGATCCCAGGATGTTTGTAAGCAGATGTCAGCATCCAATAAAGATCTTGATTCAGATTCTTTGAGATTAGGTGCATAGTAATCAATGTTGGATAACTGAAGTTCAGTTCTACTGATCTCAATTATAAGAAAGTTGGGATGTTTTAAGGAAAACAGAGCTGTAGAAAAAACAGGCAGACATTTTAAATTCATATTAATAATAATAAAATAACTTTTTGCACATGATTCCATCACAGTCCATGTCTCATACAAAGTTAAGCATTAAAACCTTACTCAAAAAAACCTGCACAATGTTTGTATCTTCATTCTTACATTCTGTTAGCTACAGCTGGAGAAAAAAAAATTTCATGGTAAAAAAAAAAAAGAAACTACTTTATCATCAGACCATTAAGATAATTTGGAAAGTAGTTTCAGAACCATTAGAACAATAATGAAAATCTGCTGATAAAAATGTAAATGTAAGATTTCAAAGTCAGATTAAATCATGAAAGAGTAACCTCTTCAGGCCTTTTTATTGTTTAGAATTGTCTTCTGCTGCAGGCCTGGCATGACATCCAGTTACAGGTACTATGACTCACATGAAGATAAAATAAATACATGCTTACAGTGTATTTCATATAATTTTGCATGTTCCTAGTATATCTCATACATCCTTCCAGCCTGTAAGAAAACCTAGGGATGTCTCCTAGACTAATATCAAAATTCTATTTTGCAGAACTGTCATTTCTCAACATAATCTTATGGATCAGATACACAGGTAAAGTAAAAATTGTCCCATAGTAGACACATCTATGCATTAAAATTAATGTAATGCTTCTTATTTCCACTATGTCTTCAGCCACAGCCCTGCTGGCTTCTGCTACACATGATTTTTTTACTGAGGTTTACCATGGGACAGAAAGGAGAGAGGTTTCAGAAGAGGTTTCAAGAGAGGTTTCATCTTGATATAAGAAAGACATTTTTTACAATGAGAGTAATTAACCACTGGAACAATCTCCCAAGGAATATGGTAGAGTCCTCATCAGAGTTCACCTTCATGACTTTTTGGGATGCTTTAGGCAGACACATTTCCTCTCACTCTAGCACCAGTGGAAAATGGAGTTAAACATATTATTTATTGTTAAGAAGTAAGGTCTAGTGAATGTAACATTGTTCTCTAATAGTATATTTGTATAATTTAGCTCAGTGTTATTTTTTTTATACTGTTTCCAGTATCTTTCTCGTATTGTTCTAGTACCTTTTGACCCATGGAGCCAGAACCCCACTGTATGAAACTGCAGACTTAACTGTCTGTAAAACTTGCAATACATCTTCTCACTGTTGTATGTTGTAGTAACACTGACATTTCACACTTTGTATTTTTAAATTGCAACATTGTCTTAAACATTAAGTATACATAGAATAAGAGATGAAAATCAAAAGAACCTACTAAAAGTTAAAGAAAAAACTCTGCAAGAAGATTGAGTGTATTCTATTTTAATATTTCTTTGAAGTATTGGAACCTACAATATGCTGAGAATTGAACATTTACCAAAGCACTCAATGACATCTGAATGGATGGAAATAAATTACGTCTGGTCTGAACACATGACAGTATGGTTTTCCAACCTTGTAATAAAACAGTAGATGCACAGCACATCCTTGGCCTTTCCATCCTTGGCATATTACTAGAAAGCTTTAATCTGCCCATTGCTGGGGATCTAACTTTATATCACCACTAGAATGTCGTGCTCATTTCAGCCTGCCATTTTTCTTACAAAGTGCATGTATGCATATGCCAGAGTGCATCCTGCTAAACAGTCACTCAGCTTGAAGGACCAACAACTTCCACTGTATTTCACAGTTCTTAGACTGTTTGCTCTTATGTGAATTATTCAGCGCAGTTTCCCCCGTTATTTTCCACGGAAATTTAGTAAGAGTTTGGGATACTTGCAACATGCAGAATCCTGCAAAATGCACATAGTTACTTCCTACAAGCAGAGAGACATCCACTGAAGTCTGACACAAGATTGAATGTTGTTGGTTTTTTGTTGGAGGACAAAAACCAGTCAGCGCAATGCCATAAACGTAATACATTTATTGATGCCTTTTACTGTTGTATTGTGAAAATGGTGTAATCTGAAGTATGCAGTAATACATAAATATTTCAAAAATAAAATAATTTGGCTTTTGTTTTATTCTGTCTGTCTTCTTAAAAACCAAACAAAACCCAACTGTTCCTAATTTCAGCATGATGGGAGAGACAATGACCTTTCTCAGGCAACAACTAAGCTCCTACAACTTGATTGAGCCCTTCCAAGACAGAAAACAAAGTCTGAATTATGTCAGTCTCTTCAGACAAAAAAGTGAAAACAAATCTCTCAGAAGGCAAATTCTATGAGGAATCTCACCAAATCAGTGATATATGTGGAACAATATGAAAATGCATCCTGCTGAACTATAGGTAGAAAACTAATCAGCTATTTTACAATTAAATGACATAATTTCAATGGGATATTAATTTTCTAATCAGATTCACCTTTAAAATGCTGATTTCCCAGCTGCATGTTACAGAATATTGTAAATGACTCTTTTCTTTTTCCTGTCTAACATACCATGATATGAACATGCTACTGTGGAACTCCAAAGGCTTATAGGTTTGTTTCTCTATTTATCATTCTCTTAAACGGAGAATTAATATTGTTGTTTGCCAGTACTTGTTAGGTAAAACTCTGCTTGGCTTTTCTTTACAGTAGAGTGCATTTCTGATGTGGAAGAAGAAGTAATAAATCTAAATGTAAATAATAAATCAAATTCAGCATCTAATCACCTGGTGAAATTTTCTGTTGTTCAGTAATTTGAACAGCACATGCTGCTGTAAGATCTGCTTCTACATAAACAGTGTTGTTAATATTGGTATAGGCCTGTAAGTAAATTGAGTGCTCAGTTTTCATTATGCTTCATCAGAACTGCTTAAGCTGCTTTAAAAAACCTTACACATATTTGCAGAAAAGTTTGTTTTCTAATTATATTGTTAGTTTCACATGTTGAGAGAAATGTCTCAGCTATCTATTTCATGCATTTGTGTCTGGACTTGGGTTTGTTTTTTTCATGTAGAAGTTGATAACATTTCTGAGCTCAAATCTTTTAAGAGTAGGATGTCTCTGCATTTGAAATGACAGGAGTACAGGAATTCATTCTTCTGACAACCTCTGTTCTGCTTTTGGAAGAGGTAAATTCCAACTGAAGGAGATGTCAAATCACAATGAAGAGAGGCTTGCTTAGGAAAAAATAATGATAATTCATGCCTTACAGTAATTCAAATTCAAACCCACTGCTGTGCGCGTACTAAAGCAAAACCTCATTAGATGTATACAAATTAAATTTGCCTTGGCCTTGATTTTTGATTTTTTATGAAAGCAAATTGATAAATAAGTAGATTTGATGCTATGCTCTACAATATTTTAAGGGGAAAAAAATTATTTTCTAGCTATGAATGTTCTTTTTTTTCTTTAACCGAACTGCATAATCATTTTCTTTTGGATTTGTTTTCTTCAATTACAGTATTATCTGTTTGCACAATTTCTCAAGCAATGTCCAATACTTCCTTCATCTGCATTTACTCTCTTGCTTTGTTATTTTTAGTATTACAGGCCTTGAGAAGCTATGTGTCCTTAGTATGTCCTGGAGGCATTCAGTAGTATCATATACTCAAATTACATATGGTGTTAGACTGATAAATGCATGGACTGTCAGCCATGGTGAATGCAGCATTGCTAAAACAAGTATTCTGGATCCTTCCACAAGTGAAGGTAGTGTGGACTGTTAAAGATCGTGGAAGTTATGTTGACACGAGCAAAACATAGAGTAAATCTGCACTGCAGTGTGAACTATGTATCGGCACTCCAGCTTCCAGTGAATAGTAGGATACAGACCTGTGTGCTGGGAAAAAAAAATAAAATCATTTTTACTTAAACTGCTAAGTATATGTGACGGTATAGGCTCTGTCAGTATTCCTTTGGATGTATTCCCATGCTTCTACCATAGGAGGTAGTAGTACTTGACATCCACATGTGCTCAGATAAGCCAAATACTCATTCACGAAAGGCACCTAACTAGTTCACTGTGCCGCTGTGACACCAGGTACTCCCGATTGCTCAGGTGGGGAGCGTAACCTGCCGGTGCCCCGGGGCTCCTTGCTCCCCCTCCGGAGAAGTCCCAAGTGCCTTCCGTCAGCGGGGGCAGCCGTGACCTGAGGCATTACGCGGGGGAGATGGCGAACAACTGTGCAGCTGAGGAAGCCGGGTGCTGGCCCTTTGGAGCTGAGGGGCTGGCCCAGGCCGAGGGGCTGGGCTGCGGCAGAGGGGCGCCGGGACGAGGGCTGACCTCGGGCTGGCACGGGACGAGCGGGGACGCCGCAGGTGAGCGGCGGTGGCAGCGCCCGCGCGTGCCCGGGAGGTGGCGCCGCCCGGCCCGGTTGTGTGGCGGGGGCGGGGGCTGGGGCGGCAGCGCGGCCCGGGCCCGGCTGTCAGCGCCGCCGGAGCCGGGGGTGCGCGGGGCGGCAGCGCTCCTCGCTCTGCCATGGAGCCGCAGGCACGAGGTGAGTCTCGTCTGGACAGAGCCCCTCGGGGCGGCGCGGGGCTCACGGACCTTCCGCTACCGGGGGCTGCCGCTCCCCCCTCGGGAAGGGCGAAGCCGGCGCGGGGGCAGCGGGAGTTCGGGGCGGGGATGCCCGGCGGCAGGGAGAGCCCGAGGGAAGGCGCGGCCCGGGCACCGGGCGGCGAGAGGAGCGCGGTGCCCATGAGCGGTACCGTGGGAGGCTCCCGTCACCACACCGGTGGTGGCGGCCCCGGGCTCGGCCGGGGAGCGCGGCACGGCACGGCACGGCTCGGCCAGGATGCGTCCTCCGTCCCGTCCTCCATGCCGACCCGGGCTTCCCCTGGCTTTCCTTATGGTTGGGGTGGTGGTGGCCGCTTTCTCCTCCTGCTGGCTTTAGGCATTTCACGGTCAGTTAGCTGGCAGACAGCTCCGGGTTAAGTTAGTCCCTTAAGGGTTTGGGGCTTTCTGGGTTTGAAGTAATTTTGTGTGTCTTGCCGTGTCCTGCCTGGCTGTCCGTCCCTCCTCGGAAAGCTATCCCCCGGTCAGGCTCCAGCCGCTGCCTCTCGGGGCTGGTCGGGACGGTGCGAGCCCGAGCAGCATCGCCGTCCTCGTCCTGGGAGCTCTCGGCGTGCGGGAGGCGCCTCCAGCAGCAGGGACCCTGGGACCGAGAGCTGCTTAAAATTGGATCCGCTGAAGTATTTCTTCAGCTTTGCAAACACGGCACTCCGTTCGTTTAAGGTGAACATTTTCTATTGCAACAGTTAGGACTAACATGCATACATACATGACTTTACACTCTCGGTAAAGTTAATTGACCTCCAAAGAACAAACTTTTCATGCGAGCTATAAATGATGTTTGGGTCAACCCAAGGTATTTAGCATACACAGGTCTTGCTCACCTTTATAATCTTGCTTTTGTTTTCTAAAGAACCTCATGGTTTCACCACACGTCTGGAAGTCACCAGTACTACACAGGTGGTACAAATGTTTCTTCAAAAGCAGAGTGTTTAGAAAACATTTTATGTCATCTATAAAACAGGGAAATGAAGTAAGAGGGAGACATATGCTCATTGAAACTAACTGAAAAAATAGGCTTCCAGAATAGTTAAAAACTACCTTAAACAAATGCACTTGAGAGACAACTCTTGCCTGCAAATACGGTTGTACACAAGGGAATACAGCGGGAAATTTGAGTTCATGATGCTTGTGAAAGAGAAGGTGTTTCCAGCAAGTGTGGTGTATGTGCTGTCCTAATGGATGCATGGCTGAAGCTGCTTGGCAAAATAAATAGGTCTGTGGCTCAGTTCACAGGGTTTTTAAAAGTCACTATTAAGATTATAGAATAAGACTGTTATTTAAACTAAATTCTGAATACATCTGTACAGCTACTATGATGGGAGCTCCTGTTCTTTAAACATTAACTTCATAGGATAAGGAATCTGATCATTTCTTGTTTTGTGGAACTGATGGAAAACAGTATCAGATTCCAATTAGCTAGATAGTGGCATATGTAGATGTGATTTTTTTACCTTCTCTGATTAGCAAGATCAGTAAATAGGTTCTTAGTGCATGTTAAAAATTCAGGTCAGTAAATGTGCTTTGCTAGTGTATATTTGGGTCAGCAACTCTGTTACTTCCACAGGTCTTGAATAAGTTCTTCTAGATGAATATAAGAGCATTTTGAATTGCTTCATCTTACCTATACTCAATTTTAAGTCACTTTTTTCTTCTGTTTCTCACTTGTGTGTTTTATTTCTACAGTTTCTCAGAAGTCTCCCATTACTAAAACAAAAAATAAAATATTACTTTGATAAACAAGTAGTACAAGCTAAGATTTTTGTGCTAGATACTTGCATGCCAGCAAACCTTTGTTCCAAAATACCCCCTTCCTTCTAGACTTGAGTAAGTGCATGCTACTGTAGTTATGGAGCCTTGCTGGCAAAAAGAATTTAACCTGCATGTGTCTAATGCTGTCGAATTCAATTAAGTACATCTAACCACTGGCCAGAAATCTGAATTTTTCAAACCCACTGTGCAATTTCCAGAGCACAGTTATAGGAGTTTACTAACAAAACAATAACAATTTGCTTGGAGAAAAGTTCCACTTCAAATATCTGCTTAAGCAGCAGGAGAAACTTGTATATGTTTGAAAGAGTTTATGAATTGCCTCTAAAAACCTTTCAGATGCCTACAGAGAAATGAATCCTGAATGGTTTGTTCCAGTGTGCTCTGCTGGGAGATTGCATTCCAACTGAAAAGACAAAGTAAAAGCTATGCATTTAAAAGTGGTGTTGAATTCATGTTTAACAATTTACAGATTTTATTCAGAAGGACTTTTCTACATAAATATGTTGTTTGTGCCATTTTGTATTGTCTTTAAGGGAGGCTATGCCTGAGTAGAGCAATTTCATGTTCAAGAAACACATGCGTGCAAGTATAAAATGTACATTTCTTCAGAGCAGGAAAATCATTTCTGTCAGAATTTTTACATAGCAGCATGAATCAACCTTATAAATCTTAATGCAACTCTGGAGAAAATTATTACGAGTAACTGTATCAAGGTACTGGGTAGAGGTCACAGCTAAACATCAGGAGTTTCTGTGTGGTTCAAGGCATAACATAATACCTGTCCATGCCCCAAAGACTGTGAAAGTTAAGGCTTTGATATTTACTTTATAGTAGAGAGATTTCATGGACTGAAATGGAATTACTGTTATCCTTAAGCATATTGAATATGTCTTGCAACATTCATGCAAATGAACTAGATGGGGCAGTCAACCAGACAGAGTAATAGTAGTTAAAGTTAAAATTATTTTCTAAAAATAACCAGATGTTCCATGTAAGCAAATTCATATGTATAATAAAAATAATAAATTTCCCTTTACAGACAATGTGTCTTTAAGTCTCTGGGTGCTCTTCTCTTTGATTATTTTTTTTTCTTAATGGTCCTAGAGCTAGCTGGTCCAGGAACACACCAGCTGTATTTATGCTAGGTGCTAAAAATTCCATAAGAGCATATTTATTTTCCTTCAAATGCCTGTCAGTAATTTTTCATGTGAAAAGTTTGGAAGTCTGAAGAACAGTGTTTCTCTCAAAGAGAGGAAAATCAGAACTGTGTATTTGCCTCTCATCATACTCGTTCTACTCCAAGTCCAGATTAACTGGCTATCCTGCGTAGTCCTGCCTTCTAGTTTAAAACTGTGAATGTCCTGTAATAATGGCAGTACAATGGATGTCTTTATCTATGTGACTTTTTAACACTGGAGCTTTGCTCATAAAACATCTCTCTCCTTTTGCAATTCTTCTCCCTTTCTTTATGTATCCAGATATAATCATACTTTCTTTCTCTGTTGTATCCTTTCTTGATTCTTACTCTGACAAAGCTTTGGTGTGCAGCTTTCTGCTCCCTTTTTCCTACCCAGGTAGCTCAACCAACTTCTTGCACTTCAGACCTCCAAATGGGTTTTTGAGGCATCTCCCTGTCCTAGCAATTCTTACAGCTGTTCGTGACAGGTGTTCTGCATCCTCAGCTAGTTGTGCATTGTAGCCATAGTAGCTTGCTGTGTGTGCACTCATCTGTTGGGTATTGTGGTGATAGCTGTGGTTAGTTCAGATGAACTAACCTCGTGGAGGCCTTTAGCACCTCGCTTCTCTCTGCTGTGTGCAGCTGACATGCTCCTTCTGTGATCCTCAAGCTAGCTGCATCTGGCATGAGAGGTTACAGAGAGACAGCGTCATGGCATGTGCAATTTGACTGGAATTTATGATCAGAGGAATATCATTAGAAGTCACAGCATTAGCCCAGTAGTCCTCTCCCTGCCACAGTGGCGCCTGCCACTTCACAGTCAGGTGGTCTGAGGTCTCCGTGGTGGGAGGTACTGCTGAGGAATGTGTGAGGAATGCTGTGAAATGGTGTACAGATGGCAAAATGGCATTGGCATCTTGATCAGCCTTCTCTCTCCCTCTCTCTTTGCTAGCTACTCCTGTGGTTACTAATACATATAGGAATCTGGATAGAGGATCAGCCTCACAGTGGGAAGGTGGGGATAAGGAACACACGATGATTTTGCTGCAGCAGCAGCAGTGCTGTGGCTATCACACCAAAGCAGTCCTGTGTTATGCTGGAGAGGGCAGCATCTTCCCTAACCTTGTGTTTGAGGTTGGTGACTTTACCAAGGAGCACTGACTGTTTTGTTCTTAGTTCACATTTCCCCTAAGGACAGAGTAAAACTGGTGGTTTGGAGCTGATTTAGTATAATTATTTTATGGGAAAAAAAGTACCTGGCTGCACATGATTCTTGAGGCATCAGGATTCACTCTAGTTATCAAGGGATTTGTGTTGTCTCCATACTGCCTTCTTGAGCTCACCATGACCCTGCTATGGAAAGCAGGAGGTAAGACTTCACAGAAGGTCAGGAGGATATTGGTGTAATTGAACCATCTAGTGATAACCTGCTTAGTTCACTGCATGATGGAAGTTTCAGCTGCTGTGTTAATAAGACCACATGAAGAGGAGGTCAAGTGAAAAAGGTAGGGTTGTAATATTTGATAGGATTCTTAAATATTTAACAAAAGAGTGCACAAAGCTCAAAATAATTGCTCTTTCATGCTTTTTGTACTACAAGGAGAGAAAATACATGAGTGGAATGAGTTATTTGGTGTATATCAGATTTTAAGCAAGTAAATGCTTCTCTTTTATCCTTTGAACCTGTGCTGCTTTCAGCTTTATGACACTTGTCACAGGATGAAATTCAGTTTGCTGAGGCTGAGAAAATTTCAGTGGTTTCATGTTACACCTGAGAACTGAGAATAGAATACTGGTGGGATTTGAAAAAGATACATAAAGGAAATACCTTCTCTAAAATCTAGGACCAATGTTATGAGGCTTTGTAACTTTGCCAGTTTCCTAACCATGAAGATATAAAATGTAGAAAATATTAAAACAAACACATCAAACCCTAAAACATGTTTTTAAATTCTTGCTCTATTTTTTCTCCTGTATCTTCTTATTTTCACAGTACTGCTGGTATGAGTCCTACTGTGAGGCAACACAAGTATAATCTGATTCTGTTGTCAGTGGTGTAAAGTGCAGTAGTGGAAAGATGAGTTTCCTGATGCTGACCTGACATGCCTTGATGACTAGTACAGTACAGAAATACATGGAACTTTTGAGATGCTTTGCTTAGGCTGCGTGCTGCTTGAAGGATGTGGCACAAGCTTGGGAGGAGATTGCAGAAGTGTTGAAGGATGTTCTGTGTGGCCATATTTAGAAATTTATGTATCATTTAGTATCTTATATTAGTATAATCCTAGAATTTGGGTTTAGAAAGACTGTAGTCTGCCTTTGATTCAGAATGTGTTTTAAGGGTTAAATTAAATCTTTCTTTCTAATTAGAAAATACCTCTTGGGGTAGTAGATAAATATGAGATCTGAGCAGGGTAGTTTTATCTGATTGTATTTATATCTCACAGAAATGCACAGTTGCAATGCCAAACTTTATATATATAGTATGCTCTAGTCCTATCACTGCTTTCTAAACTGTGCCTTTTGGCTGCTGCATTCTCTAAACTCATCATGTATGAGAAATCGTGAAAGGGGAATGACAAATGTGGATTCTACTATCAGATGTCACACTGACCTTCTCCAAAACCCTAGGCGTAGTAGTTGATTCGTTTGATTCTCTAGGACAGAGGTAATGTTGCTTAGCCATATTTGAGATCCATGGATCAAAATCATAATATCTAACTAGTCTATCATCATTACACTTCTGCATCCATGGTGTGGTTAAGAGTTGCAGGTGAATAATTGGGAAAGAAATTTAGGAAGTGTTTGTATTGTACTTTAGCAGTAATTCCCCCTTTTCTTTCTCTTGTACTGCCTCTTATTCCCTCTTTCACTTTGTACAAAGAAATAGATAGGTAGCAGAGAGGATCTTGTTGCAAATGTTCTTTTCTGAAAGTGTATAACAAGTGCAAGAATGCTTAGGAACTATGTAGTCAGGGATCCATTTCTTGGGTAATTTTTACATCTTTTGCATTTCTAATCACTGAAGGAGAATCCAGGATGCTCAGAGAAGTAGGTAGGGGGTATAAAACCAGAACAAGGTCTAATGCCTTATGCCATTTCCAGAAATGGAAGGCAAAGCTATGCCTTGAGCAGTGAGTTCCTTCTAAAGCAAGGAGGCCTGTTGGGAAAAATGCTTACTTTTGGGGGTTTTTTGTTGGTCTTCTGGGGTTTGTTTTTTGTAAAGTTGTCCTGTTACCATTTACTTTAGCCTGCACTTATCCTTGCTGCCCACCAAGAACCTAGTCAGTAAAGTGTTTTAACTTAATGAAACTACTTAAAATGTGTAATGGAAAGCAGTCACTTTTCAGCTTTGCTGTTCTAAAGACAAAATTATACTTTTAATGTTTTTGTTGTTAAAAGTACTTTAAGTTCTATTATCTTACAACTTATTTCTCAAATGCAAAAGTTTAGCATTTCGTATAACACTGAAACTAGGGCTCTAGTGGTACTTTAGGCAGAGAGAGATATAAAGTTACACTCTGAAAACACTTTTGATATTCATGCAAGCATGAA
Organism: Manacus candei; assembly: GCF_025592945.1. Taxonomy (NCBI): domain Eukaryota; kingdom Metazoa; phylum Chordata; class Aves; order Passeriformes; family Pipridae; genus Manacus; species Manacus candei. Next base: position 6,948,256 of record NW_026138082.1, on the reverse strand, counting down.
GTGCCTATAGATACAGTGTTGGTTTTCCCAGTAAAAAATGTTTATGTAGCAGGCAGCACAGTTTACTTCCACGTGCTTTCCTGCTGAAAGGGCTACTTTTGTTTGTTGATCAATGAAGTTGATCAACAAGGATCCTGCCCAAGCTATTTCTCCCTCTGTTTTGAACCTTTCTTTGTTTTATTTTCTTTCCATTTATACAGTTGATTTCTGTCTGAGTTTTACTTTAGTTTGTGAAACACCTTCCTCTTTAGCCAACTAAATGCATAAGTTGTCTCTCTTCAGTACCTGTGCCACACTTTAAAGTTGTATTTAATAATTGCCTAATAAATAAAGTTACTAACTTATAAATTGTAAGTAAAGTATGGAAAGCATAATTTAAAACTATCTATGGTATGAATTTAAAAGACTGTATTATTTATATTCTGTAAATATTTATAAATGGGAGCTGAAGGGAGCTGATGCTTTCCATGTTTGCTTCTTCAGTAGAGTTAGGTTTTTCTGTGTTCACCTGTTTGTTCAGATGTTCTCTTTTTACCAGTTTCCTCACTAGGAAATTGCCTTGTCACCTCGGTGGGACTAAGGTGGTGAAGGTTTGTGGTTACGACCAGGTTTCTCATAACCTTCTTAAAGTTTTAAAATACTTTTGCATAGCTTCCTTGGAATAACTGTTTTCATTGTGCTTCAGATGGATTTAGTAGTAACTTGTCAAGCTGATGTTGGCTCAGGCATTTTAGGTGCTTAACTAATTCCTCTTTCTATGTTTCTCACTTTAATTAAAATGTTCTTAACTGCACTGAGTAGATCACAGATAGGTCACGCTAAGAAATGCTGGCAGATTTTTAGAGGAGGATGTGGTGTGAATGTGTCTAGTTAGAATATCTTCTGAAGGCCTTGGATATTTTTTCTGCTGGGCTGGTGCATGCTAAATTTTCATTAAAAAGTGATCTGAGATAGTTGTATTTAAACACATCCAGATTTTTCTTAAAGACAAGTAAAATGTATGTACATTACAGAGTCAGAGGGGCAATTATGCCAAGAACAGAAGATTATCTGCTGCTCAAAGTATTTTAGGTAGATGGCAGCTATTAACTTGTTGTTGTGGGAGGAAGGAATCAAAGTCATGATCAGAGAGAATGATGTTTGTCATGTAATTAAACTATCTAGCCAGCTGTACACTATTATGTGCAGATGAAGAACCAGTGAAGCCCTGTGGTCTTGCAATAGTAAATCCTTCAGTCATGTAGTGCACCAGGTGGTGCCACAGCTTTGATAGCAAAGAAAAGATGACAGTGAAGAAGGAACAATTACTGGAATAACCTTACTGATTAAAAAAAAAACAAAACAAAGGCTGCTGAATAATGTCATTCATATAAACTGAATCACAATGCAGGCTTGAAGACTTACATGGGGTCTTTGCAGAGATAAATAACAGATATCGGCAGGAAACTGGAAGTCAGATATTACAGGCAGAGGAAAAATATGTGTTCTCTTGGTTTTAAATTGCTTCAAAAAACAGAGAAGCATAGATAATGAGCAATATTGATGAAGCCTGCAGTAAGCACAAGGAATTAGAGTATGTAATGATAATAGCTTGTACTCATTTGGGAGAGGTTCAAAGATGGGAACCAGGTTTACAACTAGATCCAGAATTAGAAGGCTTCTCGGTTGTGTCCAGTTCTGCACAGAAATATGGAGCATGAACATGACCTGAAAAGGGAGCAGCAGTATTCTGGTCATAGTTATGTGCTGTGCATGGGAATCAAGGACAGGGAAGGGTCAGAAGAGAGTAAGTTTTAACAATTAAGTTGAATAGGGATGAAGATGTGAATGGAAGTTATTAGCAGACGTGCAAGCACTGGAATACTGGTTTATTTCAGAAAAGTACATTTTTTTATGTCCATCCTGCAACAAGTTCCTCATAAAAATCTTCTTACTTAAGGTAGTAGAAGAGTGAAGAGAAGACAAAGACTGTCTTGTGCTCTCCATCTAGACCGTTCTAAGGTACTGAAGTTAAAATAGGCATGATTCCAGATTCGGTGATCTGTAAAGATAGGTTAGAGGTTTGAATGGTGTTCTTGCCACTGAGTGTGGTTTAATGCAACCTCAGGGGTATAACAACTCATGCCTTGTGCTTAACTAAACCCCTTACCTCTCTTACCCATTGGCCTGTGCCCAAAGCAGCTGTTGGAGAAGCTGACCCTCTTTGGTTCAGGGCTCATCTTCCCAGTGATCTTCAAGGAAAAAACCATAAAATCTGCCTGTGGCAGCTGCCATTTTCTGCGGGTATTTGAGGATGATTCAGGAACCTCAAATATTGAGACTGTATGGTGTGTCTGGAAGTGCCAGTCTCTGTCTCCTGCTCTGATAAATAGCCTCCCTTCCTGCAGTATGGTCATCTGTGTCACTTGGGCTGGCTGCATGGGGCATGCCTCTGTCTTCAGACCCTGCCCGACAGAAGGAAAGCCTGTTTCTATAGGAAATTCACAGATACCTGAGGCCTAAACCCCAGATGCCCCCACTCACAACCTCACTAAGCAGACACATTTCCTTGTAATGGCATTCTGCAAAACACTGAGTTGGCAAAGCCAAAAAGTTAATGATGCCGAAAACTCTGAAGGCCTTAACATGAAGCTTAACATTAGGAGCGGAATAATAAGTGCTTCATTTCACAGCTCAGTATGCTGGCAAAAAAACTTGTGAGAAAAACAGGTGAAACTTGGAGTTGGGCAGGCCCAGATCGATGGTGCTATTCTGACTGAGGAGTGTTTTGTGTGGCCTGTGTGCAGAGAATTAGTGTCACACTAACTCCAAGTTCCAGGTTTGTCAGAGCAAGACTGCCTGGACGTAAGACAGTGCATTTCCAGGAATCGAGGTGGCACACGAGTGAGCTGGTTTTCAGTGTGTTTGTAGTATTTGCTTTAAAAAATAAAAATTTGTTTTGTCTTGAATATAGGGCCTGTGCAACAGAGTACATGGCCATTGTGTCTGTTAAAATGGATTGTTTTCAAATAATTTTCATATAAATAAGCTTTATTTTTATTGGTTTTAAATAGGAATACAATTGTGTTGGAGATAGATGCATCCAAGAGTAGGTCAAGTTTATTTAGGGAAGACTAGAGGAGGTCCACACTGTCAGATGACCCCCATTAGGCAGGCAAAAGTGCATTGGTGCAAAGTAGCTGGTCTTTAATTATGAAGGGATTAAGGGGTGAAGCAGGTGGTGCTTAAAAAATGGGACAGCGGGAGGGAGGAAGGGAGGTGGATGTGACACACAAGACATGTCTGATCTGAGGAGCGTGTTGATTCACTGCCTTTTCTTGGTGGCCATGAGCTATTATGTAATCTAACATTAAATATTAAGAAAAACTGAGAGAAGTAATTGTGTCTTTCTCCTAACTTAGAGAGTGATTTCAGCTCTGGGGCCCCCAACTTAAGAAGGACTTGGAGGCCTACGGAGATAATGAGAGAGCTGGACCACTTTTTCTATGAAGACAGATTGACAAAGTTGGGTTTGTTCAGCCTGGAGAAGAGAAGGCTCCAGAGAGACCTGAGAGCACCTTCCAGTACCTAAAGGGGGCCTACAAGAGAGCTGGAGAATTTTCACCAGGGCATGTAGTAGTAATGGCCTTAAGGTAAGGCCAAGGGGTAATGACCTTAAACTCAAAGAGGGTAAGTTTAAATAAGATATTTAGAAGAAATTCTTTACAGTGAGGGTGGTGAGACACTGGAACAAGGCCAGAGGAGCTGTGGATGCCCCATTCCTGGAAGTGTTCAAGACCAGGTTGGATGGGGCTTCAGGCAACTTGGTCTAATGAAAGGTGTCTGGAAAGCAGTGCCACGGAAAGGGACCTGGTGGTCCTGATCAATGACAAGTTGAATATGAGTCAGCAGTGCCTTGGCAGCCAGGAGGGCCAACCGTGTCCGGGGGGGCATCAGGCAAAGCATCGCCCACTGGTCGAGGGAGGGGATTGTCCCACACTGCTCTGCACTGGTGTGGCCTCACCTTGAATATTGTGACAGTTTTGGGCACCTCAATAAAAGAAAGATATTAAGCTCTTATAGAGCATCCAAAGGAGGGCAACGAAGATGGGGAAGGGCCTTGAGGGGAAGCCGTATGAGGAGCAGCTGAAGCCACTTGATCTGTTCAGCCTGGAGAAGAGGAGACTGAGGGGAGATCTCATTGCAGTGTACAACTTCCTCGTGAGGGGAAGAAGAGGGACAGACGTTGATCTCTTCTCTGTGGTGACCAGTGACAGGACCCAAGGGAATGGCCTGAAGTTGAGTCAGGAGAGGTTTAGGTTGGATATTAGTAAAACGTTCTTCACCCAGAGGCTGGTTGGGCACTGGAACAGGCTCCCCAGGGAAGTCATCACAGCACCAAGCCTGACAGAGTTCAGGAAGCATTGGATGATATTCTTGGGCACATGGTGTGACTCTTCGAGATGGTCCTGTGCAGGGCTAAGAATTGGACTTGATGATCATTGTGGGTCCCTTCCAACTCAGCATATTCCGTGACTGTGTCCCTGCCTATGGCAGGGGGGGTGGAACTAGATGATCTTTAAGGTCCTTTCCAACCCAGATCATTCTATGATTTATTGTTGTTAATTTATAATTATACTGCCTACAAAGCTTAGTCACAGATCATGGACGTTTTGTGCCAAACAGTATGCAAAAAAGCAGCCCCGGTCCTTTAAAACTGTGATCTTTACTCTCCCACTGTGAGAGATTGAGCAGATATAGGGGAAAGATAATTTTTCCCTTCTCTCTCAGCATTCCTAAATGTGTACTTTAGTAAATGTGACTATGCCGAGATAATCTATATTAAAGCAATAATGAATTTGAGCCTGAAGGGAATAAAGAATCTGTCATGTATCCAGTTATAATTGTTTCCTGTGTATTTTCCCTAGTATGTTTACAGGACCAAAAGTGACACATCTGCCTTAGATGTTGAGATTCCTGAATTGGGGTGTGGGGAAAGCAAGCAACCTGCTGGCTGCATTAAGATTTTACTCATTTTTAAATTAGACTTTTAAAGGTATTGTTAGTTATGTGTTTTGAGAGCTAAAGGATACAAATTATAACTACTTGAAGAATTTATTTTTTAATTAAAAATATAATTTTATCACTTCTTGCAGTACAGATACATTGTTGGAAGTTAATTGAGGAGGCTTGTGAGCTTAACTACACTGCAACTAGATTGCTATCTAATTATATTCTTTTGCACTGGGCTTTAGAAAAGTACAGTAAACTGATCCGTTCTTAGAAGAGAAAGGTTATTAAATCCTGCATTTAAGTTGCAGTGATTTTGATTCAGTGAAGCAGATGAGGGTGAATTGATGAGCATGACATGAAGCGTGAGCCTAATTATACAATTGATGGGATTACAGTCACTTCTACCAGCAGAGGATGGGACCCCAGGTGTCTGTCTATTCTGAGATTAAAAAAATGTACCTTCATGTATTTTTAGTATGAAAGGGTGGATTTAAGAAATGTGACTGATGACTTCCACCTCTGACTGCCAGCATTTCCATATCATAGCTATCTTCCCCTACTTTGCTTTTTCTCTAGTCTGATTATATATACTTTATTCCTTCATTTGATTTATACAGTCTGTTACAGTTTCTAGAGTACCTTATTTGCGGAGAAGTCAGTGTCCTGCACTTTCTCATTCCCTATTATTCCATCGTGACTTTATCTTGTTTCTTTTTTTTTTCTCCTTCCCTCTTCTACCTAAAGAAAGGAAAGAGAGGATAATCCTTCCGCTTGTAGCATCTTTTTCTTCCCATTGATATCACAGAAAGTTGTGCAGAATGATCAGTAGGAAGCACAGAAGGTGGTACAATGCTGTCATTACTTTCAGTTTAACATAATACAAAGAGTCTTCTGCTGTCTTTAAACTGTTACATTTCACAACAAGTGCTTTGTTTTTCCATAGCTACAGCCTGAAAATGTCACCCTTCTCTTGCCCAGGCAGGCAGGATTATTATTTTAAACAAAGAGAGCTTACTATTGGATAAAATGCACAAGATCATCCCTTGCATTTTGGGACATTTCAGATAATTATTTTTTTAGGAAGATCAGTTCTCAGGTTGAGGTCTTAGGTTGAAGTAAGTGATATGTATTTTGTTTTAGCATTACTGCTATTCTCATTTTTTTCCACTACACTTCTCCTTACTAGTGTGCGTGGCTTCCTGGTGCAGCGGTCAAGCTGTCAGTTCTGTTTTCTGCCAGTTATTTGTGTGTAGATTGTGTCTCTTTACTGGCATAGACTGTCAGCTGTGTCATTGGTTTCTGGGGGAAAAATAAGATAGACATCCTCAAGGTATGATTAATTTCTTCTTATTATACTAAAATGGAGAAAAGAATCAGCACAATACAGCTGTTTATCCAGGAGCTTCAAATAAAAGCATTCCTTTGTTTAGAAACCTACCAGTCTATCTCATAGGTATGGATGGATTTATTATTGCTTGGTTTTGCAGGCATTAAGAGATGGAAGGGAAAACCTTAGTAAAGTCTGTAATAAGCTGCTCCAGGATGACTGGGAACACATTCTGAGATTTTAGACTACATCCTAGAGCTCTTGAACACCCAAAAACTGTACTCCTTTCCTCCCCTTAATACCGCCCCAAACCCAGAGCCTGTTGGAGAGAGGAAATGAAGACACTTGCCCATCCATCTCTCCCTTCCAAGGAGCATACTCAGAGAAAAAAGATTGAGCCCTCATGGTTTCAAAAAGTAGAATCTGTAGTTTTCTTTAATGTTTACATTTTTAATCTACATGACCTGTGTGTCTTGAATTCTTGCCTCTCTGAACCAAGATGAATCCAGCCTCTTAAGTTTGTTTTCCAATCATAACTTCGAAAACAACCTTCCTTATATTCTAAGTCCTTTAGGGAGAAGGCAGATTGTATGGTGTTTGCTGGGCTCAAGCAGTTCAGACTTGTCCACAGATAGAACCAGACACAGAAGGGAAGATCTTCCTTCAGTAGTTTGTTTTCTATGTGAATTAAATGAAAACATATTTTCCTATTTAGATCTTCCCATAGCTTTGTAGTGGAAAAAATGGTACTGGAAACCCTTGCAACTTCTGATAGTTTTTTCTGATCAATTTAGTTATTTAGTACTTGCTTCTGGTCCCCCTTCTCCCCCCTTAATCTCTATATCTGTCATTAAGACTACATTATAAAGAAGATCAAAGACACTAATGCAGTGTCTGGACAGTTCCTTTGTTCTACTTATCATTTCATCCCTTTGAAGACTTAATTGCAATTTAAATTTGTAAACAAGAGTTTTCCAATTTTAAAGAAGAAACTCTAATGACATGGCAAAAGAGGCTGTAACAAGTCGTTTTGCTTACTGGAAAGGTTATATAATTAGGAGTTGTTTTCTCACTATTTGATATGAATGCCAGATAACAAGGTAGGCATTCTATTTTTAATTAGTTGGGAAACAAAAAAATAGAGCAGTAAAAGGGCTTCAATTCTTAAGTATTTCATTAGAATAAAGGATCATCTATATATATATATTTCAAATGAATGTCAGAAAATGTACACAAATGGAAATTGATGTTCTTGACTTTATATTTGCTGCCATTATGGTTAATTCAATAGACATCACTGCATATAGTGTGAGCTTTTTTTTTTTGGTCGGGTTTTCTGGTTTTTTTGGTGTTTTTTTTTTTAAACAGTCAACATACAAGAATTAGTCTGATACATAACAATCTAGAACAAGGGCCTGAGATTAATACAGAGAAAATACATAAAAAGCACTAATTAAAACATCTTTACCTTTAGATACCTGCCTTGGATTTTATCATTGTATTATCTGGTTATTTTAAATTTTATTAAATATTTTATGTAAATAAAATATTGTAAATAAAATATTTTATTAAACATTTTATTAAATAAAATATGTAAATTTCTTAAATTTTATTAAATAAGTTTTATTTTTAAATTTTATGAAATAGTTACAGATTCTCTTATTGGAAGATCCACTTATCCTCTATCATCATGGCTGGGCTTCGCGAACAAAGATTTGAGAAGGCTCTACCCATGTTTGTTGCAAGCGTGTTGGTGGCTAAAAAGGCCAATACGAGACAGGCATGACTGGTTGCAAAAGGCACAGCAGAAAGACTCCTTAGGTGGAGGCAAGGCAAGGCATGATTCTTTCTGCGTTGTCTTTTCTCCTCAAGAGTGATCCTGCGTGCGTTCTCAAAGGCATCAGCAGTGTTATAGATGGTGTGTCTCCAGACCTCCCGATTGGAGGCCAGAGTAGACCAGTTCTGTTGATCAATATGGCCAAGGCTGAGATGTTGTTTCAGGGAGTCCTTTTATCTTCTCTTTGAGGCTCCTCTCTTGCGGCAGCCGGTGGCAAGTTCACCATAAAGGAAGATCTTAGGGAGGCTAGAAACAAGGCATGATTGTTAGTATTTCTGGGTAAGTGGGTAAGAGGAGCGGGGAGTGCAATTTCATTGCAAATCCTTCATGAGGAAGCACACATATACTAGTCAGGAAAAGAGGGTGCATTGGGAGCCCTACACTGACCTTTCAGGTTTTTTATTCTCTTTTTTTTTCTTCTGCTATCAAAGATTTTATGTTAATCTTGGAAATGACTCTGCTACTTGTGCAACTCCCTCTGAGAGTGACCAAATCTTCCTGGCTCCTAACTAGTACCTATGCATCTTTTGGCAAAAAAACTATCTTTCCCAGATTAAGTACCTGTGTGTGGTCAAGTTACATAGCTGGGTAGGAGAGGAAAATGTCTCAGTCTCCTTTGAGACTGAGAGGAGATCTCAGTGTAGTCTACAACCTCCTCATGAAGAAGTGGAGGGGCAGGCACTGATCTCTTCTCTGTGGTGACCAGTGACAGGACCCGAGGAAATGGCCTGAAGCTGTGTCAGAGGAGGTTTAGGTTGGATATTAGAAAAAGGTTCTTCACCCAGGGGGTGGTTGGGGACTGAAACAGGCTCCCCAGGGAAGTAGTTCCAGCACCAAGGCTACCAGAGCTCACAAAGTGCTTGGACAATCCTCTCAGACACATGGTGACTCTTGGGGTTGTCCTGTGCAGGGCCAGGAGCTGGACTTCAATAACCTGTATGGGTCCCTTCCAGCTCAGGATATTCTGCGGTTCTCTTCTATGCCCACTCAGGATTTTGAGACTGTACAAGAGCAGTACTTGTAGGTGAACTTATATGACATCCCTTCAAGTGTGCTGTAGGATGCTAGGCTGCTTAGTGGTCACCTGCCCTTAAAGGCTGGCTCTGTCATCATTAGGGAGTCACAGAACTTCCCTCAGTCTGAGACTAAAGCATGCAAGAAGACAGTAGAGAGAGAAACCAGTGACTGCTAGGAATGTTCTACTGGCTGTGCAATGTAGCACAGTGCAGAGATACCCACAAATTCTGAGCAATAGGTATACCTGTGATCTAAAGCAGCAGTCCTGACTCAAGGCTCCAGAGCAGTATGTTATGCTATCAGCATGCCTGAGCTGATGAGATGTATAGCTTGCAGTGGCTAACTAGCAGAGAGCGAGTTCATACTGTTGTATCTACAAGTTTGAGCTTGTAGATGCTGATCTCTGTGATGCTCCATTTTAAATATAATGTCCTAATTGTAACAGCTCTGCTTATTGTTGCTGCTTTAACGATGCCTTTAGCTATGCAGAATTTTCATTTAGCAGGATTAAAGCTTCTTTATGTAGTGGTCTGGGGAGTATCAGATATCTTGCAGTTCTAAAAATACTGTGAGTCTCAGTGCAATGAAGTCATTAAACTTAATATCAAGTGGGAATCCTAGCAGACTAGGTTCTTTTGGTGTTTACAAATTTAGACTTAGAAAACCTAGATTATGTGCAGGTAAAACTGTTTTAGCTCCTTGCACATAAAAACAGTTGGTAATTTGGCAGTAATGTTTCTGACCAGGCGTGTATGTGTCGCTTCTTGCGGAAAACTAATTTAACCATTGGGAAACGTTTCACTCTGAAATTTTAGTCTCCCTGTATTTTATCATCAGGAGCGTTAACTGAAAGTTAATAAGTAATAAATATTTTCCCTGATCCTGTAAGTTAGCAGAAAGGATGATTTAAATTAATTTTATAGCTTCCCCATACTTTCAGTAAGCCATTGGGAAAACTGAGCCTTGAAATGTTACCTGACCAGATTTGCAACTTCCCAACAATATTATTTTAATAAGCAGCTAATGATCATTTGAATACTATGATTTAAGATAGCAAATTTAAAGGAAAACGTGGAGATCAGTGAATGGAAATTGAGGTGCACTGTAAAATCTATCATATTCCAGTACTGCAGGAAAGATTTGCCTTGGGCATCTGATCAAAATGCCATTCTGTATTTTAGTTCCTGTGAGAAGTTACAGATTATTTATATATGTATATACATTATGATATTTACATTTATATATGTAAAATACATTATGACTATGAGTAGATATATGTTTATCTATAGAGTTATATACTATGTAGATATATTTAATTCCAGGTTTACTGGAAATCAGTTAAGTTCCTTCTACCCCAAAGGAAGAAGCATGAAACTGAAAAGAAAAGCTCTGTTACCTTCTCAGCTGCAGGAACTGTTTGTATAAACGGAATGTCTGTTCATGCACATGAATTAATGTCTGCCTTGCTAAAGTGCAGATTTCTTTTTTCCTCTATAAAGTAAATAATTTTTGGAATTGAATGTACATGCAGTATTATCTTAAAATTCTGGCTTTTAGATACCTAAATCTGGCCTGCTTGTGTTGTGTAGAAAAATTTTTTGATTTTTGGACTTAACTCTAACCATTTAGCTGAATCAACTCATTCGTTTTTGTGTTTTCATAAATAGTTAGATTAAGTATGTTTAACAAAATGTGTAGATAGATTAAACACACTCAATAGGATCCTAACTTGTTACTTGATTCTTAAAGAACTGCTCATGTGGTTAATTCAAGATATATCAGCAATCGCACTAAGCTCTTTTATTCTGTTATGTTTCTGTGCTTGCTGCATTTATAACCAATATCTGTAAGGTGTATTTTCCAGACTGCCTGGTTGAAGGAACACTACAGGGAAGGTTGAGAGGACACAGAGTAGAAGGTGAGAGGTCAGCAGTACTTAGCAATACTTGGGGTATTAGCAGTACTTAGCAATAGGAGCTGTTTGGCTACCACAATCATTACCAATTCTTATATATATTGTTGTGAATTTTGCTGCAAGTTTCTGTTATCCTTAGAGACTGAAAAACTAACAAGTTTTCTATGAGTAGCAAAATGTTGATAGCTTAATTTCCTGTGGTTTTGTGTCATGTGGTTGGCTGACTCCTTGAATCAAGTTAATGCTATAGCTCTTCCTGAGGCTGTGCTGAACTCCTCCTGGGCAAGGTGCTATATGAACCTCACAGAAGGTGGGCTTTCATGGAATGAATGCTGTGGTACCCAGAAGTAAATTGTTTCCTGTTATTGTAAAACGGATTTTGTGAACTATCCTTTTTCCCTGTTTGGCTTCTCTGATACCTCATATAAGGATGAGCTTATTTAGCATCCACTCTGTCTGTGACATTACTTTAAATCTTCTTTGCCAGCTGACTGTTTTCATTAAACTTGTTTTAAAAGACCTCCAACTCTTTGAAATCTAATACAGAACTCAGTGGTTATTAAAGGGGAACTAGAGACAGGCACATAAATTAAAAAAAAAAATAGACTCAGAAGAATAAGATCTCAGGAACCTTGCCTGCATACTTTGCTGTGCAGTTGGTAGCAATTGTGGATACTAAATTCTTTAGGATGGAAACCACAGGGACAGGTTTTATGTTTACATTCTCAGTAGATGGAAAGAGTTGGAGTCTCCTCTGCCTCAGGAAGCCTGCTGTCTTCCTAATGTTTTTTATTTCCCCTCTTTCCTAAGATGAAGACTAAGACAGGTAAATTAGAGAAGTGGACTGTGAGGGTAGCCCAAGGCAATGGTGAAGATACGTTTTCAGAAATGACTGTCAGTTGCTCAAGTGGGGAAAAGAGACTGAAGAGTTCATATGACCTAGCACTAGAACTGAAGCACCCTACTTACACTGCTAGTCCTGGCCCAGGACAGAAGTAGTCAGTCATAAGTGGTGCAACAATATCAGAGACTGAGAACAGCTGGGAAGAACTGAGAGAATTGGTTGCTTGTGATAGGGTTCATGTGAGGAAGTTTCTGAACTGAGACTAACTTAAAGAAATTTGTGACCCATAGTACGGTGGAGAGATGTTCAGACTGGAACTGTGAGGTGACTGAAGTGAAACCTTTGCACAGGGGCAATGACCATTAGGGAAGGCTCTGGTAGTGGCTTGAGCAAGAAAGTAGAGACTAAAGGATCAGATTAGATTTTGGAAGACTTAAACAAGAAGCAAAAGGTAAGAATTGGGACTGGCATTGCACTGCAGAGGATCATACAGAAGATTGACGTGCATGTGCTATTTTGGAATGGATTGTAATTGCAGTCCAGTCTTGAAGTTTAAACTTGACAGTTGGATCTAGTTAAATGTTATTCACAAACTAATGCTGTCCCTTGAGCATAGGTCTGCCTTCTTTTTAGCTCAAGGATCCGTTGCTCCAAGGTCACCTCATCTCACATCTACCCCAAGGCTTCCTTTAAGGGTTTTCAACCTTAACCCTGTTGCCCCTGAGATTTTTTCCAGAGCTGCCCTGTACTGATGCTCCTCCATCCATGGAAAAAGAGACTGCTTTCAAGATTATGGGGACTAAGTTTAGCTTGATTTCCATAGCAACACTATTAATCCTCAAATACCAAACAACAATTGTGTTTGGAGATGGAGGAGTGTTAATAAAGGTGATTTGGGAGTATTCATACTGAATAAATGTGCTTTTCTTTTGTTGGGACTTCAGCAATCTAGATTTTCCTGGCAAGCAGCTTTTTGGGTAATAGCTAAGATATCAACTACTTCTATATGCTTTCATGTTTTTAAAAAGGTTTTGTGCTTAAGGGTGGTGATCTTTTTCTGCATATGGTGCCAGGCAGGGGTTCAGCACCTGTTTTGCTGCTCTTTTTCTTCCCACTCAGGGAGGGTTGTAATTAACAAGGCTGAGTTCACCCCATTGTGCTCTGCAGCGAGGTTGATGGTATGAATCAAATCACTTCTGTTAAACAGGAGGAAATCCAGGTACACTGGGAAATGACAGAAAGCTGGAGGGAGCTTAGTTTTTTGCATGAAAATGTAAAGTACTCTATTTCAACAGACTTACTGCTTGTAACCTCTGTTCCCTAATGCGAAAACTTAACTAAGTTGTATTCTGATTTCTGTGTAATAGAGTGTACAGGCCCCCGTGGACCTGGGAAAGAAATTATTCTCTTCCACAGTAAGCAGTATACAGGTGTTAGGAGTCAGCAGAGATGGCTGATTACCCCACTAAAGAACTGAAATAAAGGGAAAAGTGCTGTCCCAGATGTAACCTGAAGGAGATTTTTCTTCCACAACAGAAAAAGATCTAGAACTCTAAAACAAGTTCCAAAGGAACAAGAATGTCTTCTGCTATCTCATGGTTCATGTTGTTTTCTTTGCAGACCATAAAGAATGAGAGGCTCTTAGTGGCTCCTAGTGATTGGAACCCCAGCGATCTTCTCTTTACTGAATGACTGGGAGATAGGATATATTTTGTTTCATCTGTACATATTATACTAGGCAGGCCCAGGTCTTGGAAACATCTTTGTATGCACTTATCTTGCTTATTATGCTTAGTGGTCTTGGACATGCAAAAGAAGAAAGTGACTGGAGGTTGAGTATATTTATCCACCCTTCACAAGTTTAGATTGAGCAATCAAGGTATGCTTCTCACTAACATTTACAAAATTCAAACAGTAGGTATGACATTTGCTTCTGCAAACTGTGTACAGCTGTAAAGGTTTCAAATTGCTGCAATCAGAGGTGCTTTTAAAGCAAACTTTGCTCAGTGATATACTTTATTGTTCAGTGCACTATTGCTGCTATTTACATCTATGATCCACATTAACTAGCTTTCTTATTTTGATGAAAAAGCTTTCTTTTTCTCTTCCATATTGTTAGAAGCAAGGAAATGCCTTATCATGGATTAGTGGGGTCCAAGGTGTTTGCTTTCTTGGAATGAGAGGTGCTTATACATATTAAATTGCTTTTGTGCAGACATTGTCATCTGATAGTTCCAATACCTTTTCAGAAGCAAAGAGAAACAGAATCCAGATGATCTGTAGCAGGAAAAGGTTGGGTTTTGGTTTTGGTTTTTTTTTTCCTAGTGGGTGAATATTATAATGTTCTTAGATTTTAGGGGAGGCCAGTACCATAACTGGTATAATCAATAACTGAAATGATTAATAATGGTTGTCTTGACCTTTTAACTCTTTAAGGCCTGTTGGAAACCCAGTCATTGCATGAAGCAGATGAAGATGTGGTCGCTGACGTTGATTTCACCAATATGATTTCTGAAGAAGAAAAAGAAGAGTTAAAGATTGAGCTAGCCAAGGTAATGAATTTGAATTTGTGTGAGTGCTACTGTTTCTAATTTTTTAAACTGGAAGATATTAATTAAAGGATAAAATCATAAATGTATGCCCTTTTGGTAAAATTATTCTAGGCTACAATACTGTGAAGGAATTAATTTCCTTTTAGATTTTTTTAGGGTTAAATATGTTCTACTTGATAGTTGTACAGAGAAAGTTAAATATACCTTACCATATTAGTAAAGACTTGTCTTTATTTAGAAATCTTCCTTGATAAAGAATGGAAGGTGTTTTTATTAGATCTGTGGTATTGTCGTTACAGTGGTTGTGCCACCTGATGGAAAAGATTCTTTGTTAGGTTTTCTTTGGCACTGATGTGTTTGGAGAGGGTTATATTTTCTTTCAGGAGTCTGGAACTCAGGACACTATGAAGAGGCTTAAAAATAATAACAAGGAGATAGAAGGAAAAAGGTGGGAACCATGTGGGTTTTTTATTATGAAGATTAAAGAAATTGTCTAGATTTGGTCTACAAGGGGATGATGTGTTCAGTTTTAATTACTGCTGCTGAATACCACAGAAACAGAAGTGAAATTCAAAAATAGAAAATGAGAGAATGGGAAAAAGTGTGAGTTTACTTATTTTAAATACGAGTCAAATAATAGAAATTACAACTGTATGAAGGGGAAGAGTTGTTTTTGTCTTAATTGGAATATTAAATTAATATAAGTTGTAATACTAAGTACTCTAAGAAGTCACATTCTTAACAATTTTCCAGTCATTCACCTTTAGTGCTGATAGGATTTTCTAGTGAAACAAAAGGCTGTTTTTTCACTTTAATATTTTATCAAGCCTTATAGTTTCTGAGTCACTAGTTATTTTTAACTTCTTTGCTGATCCGGTCACATCTGTAAATAATCAGAAGGAAGCTGAAACTTTACATGTTCAGTTCATCACCTAAGTTAGAAGTTGACCTATTCATTACTGGCTTTTCATCAGGATCAGAGGCAATGGGCACACACTGAAACACGGGAGGTTCCCCTTGAACATCAGGAAACACATTTTTAACATGAGTGTGATTGAGCAGTGATACAGATTGCCCTGAAATGTTGTATAGTCTCCATCCTTGGAGATACTCAAAAGCTGTCTGGGTGCAGTCCTCAGAAACATGCTCTAGGTAGTCCTGCTCGTTCAGGGGGCTTGAACCAGATATCCTTCAGTGGTCCCTTCCAACTTCAGTTCTTCCGTGATTCTCTTCTCTTTTCTGGTGAAAGGGACTTAATAGGCAGATGAAAAACAAGGAGGGAAAAAATTCAGTACTTCTTCAGTACTTCTGAGAATGATATGCCTCTCAACACAATTACTCTGAAGAGTTTTTGGGTGTCCTTTCTGCCTACTGATTCCCATGGAAGCAGTGAGTTCTCAGTGGCTAATGCTAGAAATGCTTTAATTCATGTACTAAGAGAATGCCTTTTAAATGTTATGGTCTTGACTGACCTTGGAATTATTTTTTTAATTGCTCGCAGCAGTTTACTGGCATACAACTTATGCCTAAAAAGAAAATAAAACTAAAAAATTATGATAAGGAAGGTTTGGGAAACTTGAATTTAGAGTGAACAAAGTCTAAACTTAAATAAGGCTTATGACTCTTAGAAAAGACTGTAAAAATATATGTATGACCTTGCCTCCTTCAGAAAAACCTCTATGGGAATCGGCTAATGTTTCCTTTTGAAAAGCTGTTAGTGTTTACTTTCAAGCCCTTTCTGCTCCACCAGTGATAGTTTTGGTTTTTTCCATGTCTTTATGTGTTATGTAATACCAGTTTGAACCTATAGGAACAAACACCTTTCTTCTTATTGTTGTAAAATGTAAAAATCATCCTTAATTTTATCAGTAGTTGATATACTGGGGAGCTGTTGAGAGCAGCTGTTGTGCATGTAGTTAAACAGAAAAAGTATATTCCATCTGCTGTATCTGCTGTATGTATTCTTTGTCTTCTTCCTCTTCCTCCTTCCCTCTCCAACATTAAGAGAGGAACAAGCACCGCTGGTTTTTTTTGACAGGTTTTTTGTATCCTCTATTCCTGTTCCCCTGCTAGTAGTTTCTTTGTGCTGGAAGTTTCTCAGAGCATGGACTCATTCTGTTCTTGTATTTGTAGTCTGACTAACACAGCAGGGCTCTGACTCTAAACAAGCCTTGGATCTAAAATGAGTAACTCTTACAGAAAATTTGAGCAGTCATTTGAATTTACAGAGGTCAGTTTGACTTTTCAGAATAATAGCAGAAAATTGTAGCCCAAAAACTTTACATAAGGCCAGAAGATTTTTAGCAGAACAGGTTTCTTTTCTCCCTTCCTCCCTTGCTGTGAGAAGCATGGTACAATGACTCTTGAGTCACGATGGGGGCTGAGATTGTGAGCTGAGACTTGCTCACTGCTGTCAGTTGTCCTTCCATTACACTTGTCAAAGTAGTCATTTACTCTTTTCTGTCTTCCCCCTCCCATACCTTCAGAAAAGGAGCTATCTGCTTTGATCTAGCTGATGCACAGGTTCTAAGTTCAGCAGTGTGTGTTACTGCATGTTTGCTCCCAGTTTGAGGAAAGATGCTAATACGTTTTTTCTGCAAACTTATGCCTAAATTTATTTATGAGTGTCCCTGATGTGTCTGGGTGTTTTTCACCCAAGGGAAAACTTATGTATTAACAGATTCTAAACCCAGAGGTGTAAAATTTGAGCTATATGATTTGTACATGTGCTGCTTTATTTCATCACTGCCTTTCTCTCTTCTCCATCTCAACTTGTTTCTGTCCCCTATGCTGTACCTGTACAGGTACTTGTGCATCACTCTGCAGTGGATCTGGTTAAAAGATCTTCTGTGATGGCTTTTACCTGATTCAGTCCACCGAGGAGGGCTGTGCGAACAGTCAGACAGGGCCACGACATATTTAGGTGATGTAGTAGTAGTAGTGAAAAAAGATACTTAATCTAACTTACATTTAACCATGCTGGCTTCTGTTTTCTGTTGGGGCCCCTTAATATTTTAATTGCTTACTGCCTTGGAAGCTTGTATTTCTGTTGACTTAAGCCCTAGTTTCATAACAGACTCTGCATTTATATGAAAGGACTTTTAAAAAATGCCTAAGCAGGTGACGCCTGACTATCATGGGAGCTAGGTATGTAGCGTACTTAAATGTTTTTCAGTATCCTACTGTAAGTCCCTAAACTTTTCTACCTACTTCAAAGTCTTCAGTCACCGATATCTGAGCACTTGAGGGCGGTTTTGTATCTGTCATTATTTCAAAATGATGGAACTTGAGGAGGATTTTGTCAATTCAAAACTGATCACTGTATTAAAAAAAATATTAAATTATTTTTCTTTAGTCAAAAATGTTATTCATACTTATGCCATTGAGCACATGGCTAATGCTTGCTTAGGGCTTTACAGCTTTAGATGTCTATTCAGTGGAACAGATGGAAAGTAATTTTACAGAAGCCCTCAAATGTTCATGTATCCAGGTACCTAATGATCAGGCTAGTGCTAGCCCACATGGAAAGCATTAATGTTTAAGTACAAGTAAGCATACTGGTATTGGTTTAAGTTAAATGCTTCAGCAATGTTACTCAGGCAGATGTGCACTAAGGGGTTTGCTGGGGGAAACAACTAAAGGGAGCTCTGAACTGCTGCCTGAGGAATGCTGACATTTGTGATTTCTTTCTGTAACCATTTAACCAGTTATCCTGTCAGAAGAGAGGCTCTTGACAGCTGCCTCTTGACAGTGTTTCATTTGCAGGTTAGGAATATAATGGAGCATAAAGGACATGGGCAAGAATAAAGCAATTTGGATTGTTGTGTATTTTACAGGTGAAGTGTTGGCATCACAGGCATTGGTGAATACTGATATCTGCTTCACTCAGATCATGGTTTTGCTTTGTGTTCGCAGTCTTGCTGCTTAATTCCTGAGCTGCTTGAATAATTCAGGTAGCAGGTAGTGACAAAAGAGAAACTGACAGCTGAGGGATTCAAGGATGAGACTTTTCCAAGAACAATGAGTTTACAGCCGGTTTTACAGGGAAGCAGAGTGTGTAAAATAAAAATAATGCTGGTATTGGTGTCCTAAATATAGCCCTGGAGGTCAGCACTGTTTCAGCTGGTGCTTGCATCATTCCCTGCAGCCTATGGAGTTATATCACAGGGAGACTGTGGTTCCAGGGAACTTAGCATATGGTAATCAGATACACTGCCATATGTTATCCTATTAACATATGGAAGAAGGAACACATTTGGTAAGGGAATTTCTAAACCTGAAGTGAAAGGCAGCTGCTCTGGTGTCACTTGCCCTTGTTAGCTTCAGTGCCTCTGAGTGCTGCTTGTATAGATTGGATTGGGAAGCTTCCAGATGAGGAATGCAAACCTGTGCTTGCTTGCAGGAGTGTTGCCCAAGGGGCAAGATCCTGAGCCAGTGGCAGGATGTTTCTACTGTCCCTCTTCTGGCCCTGTGTTCTGGTCCTTGCCTTGTTGAAACACTGGCTTTGTTTAAATGTTTCAAAAAAATGTCCACTGCAGGAAGAATTATATCCCCCTATTTGGGCTGGATGGCATCTTTACAACTTGAAAACGCACAGTTTGGTTAATGACTAAGACCTCTGAAAAGGTTAATCTGCTGTGTCTTCTGAGTGCTTCTATGCTTTGGGTAGGACCTGCTCACTCATGTTAACAGTCCATCTATAAACTTTTATGTTGCTATTTTGAAATATGTAGGGCCTAAAATACCTAAGTAAAATTTACGTGACAAGGATTATAACATTTTATGATACTCTCAAGTCATGTTATCAGGCGATTTTTCTGGGTTTTTTAACCTGCTCCTGTGAGTTTGCATCTTTTTTTTGAGGACTGGAAGACTAAAAATCTGCAAATATGAAGTTAAAAGCCTATGCATTCAAAGACAGATTTTTGCCTGAATTGTCCAGTCCTGCCCATTCCCATTTTACCAGTGAATGAGAAGCTGATGTTTGAGACTCCTAATGCCCTAAGGCAGATCTTGGTCAAGTCACTTCCTTACTGGACAGTTCTCTGTCTTATCAGATGCATGTGTATGATGGTGCACATAGATGAATGACACAGTTTGAGACATTAATTTAATGTAGTGTCAGCTCTGTTCTGGGCATGCCTTTGTGATCTCCACAAGCACTTGACTCTGTCTCTGTAGTTACCTACAAAAACACAAGTTTATGTGAGATTCATTTAACCTCCTAACATCATGTGTGTTTATCATTCTGTGGGAACAGGCTAACACCTTTGTCCTCCCCATTTTTTTCTCTCAGCTAGAGGATGAAATTTCAACTTTGCGGCAAGTGCTAGCAGCCAAAGAGAAGCACCTGGTTGAAATTAAACAAAAGCTTGGCATAAGTCTGATGAATGAACTGAAGCAGAACTTTAGCAAAAGCTGGCATGATGTGCAGACGACTTCCGCGTGAGTACTGATCTTGATACTTACACATATGAACATACCATGTTCCTCTCAAACTTTTTGGGCTGAATTAATAGCAAGATTGGTAGAAAGAACCACCCACCTTTCATCAAGTGCTGTCTGAAAAGTCATTTGATATTTTTTTTCCTTTTCATTTGACAACTGAATTTGACACTTAAGGAGAAGCAAGAGTGAGCTGCTCCACAACTGAGCTGATCTGAGAGTTGACAGCAAGGCAGGCAGGGCAGTGGCATCACCCATGAAGGAGCAATCCCACAGTATCTGAACAAAGAGAGCAGAGCAGGTCCAGTGACAGTAAAGAGGGTCAAGCCAAGAGTTCAGATCTACCATCTGTATTGATGAGCCAGGTCCAAGGTCAAGCCAGGGAGTCAAATCTATGAGTTCAAGATTGATGAGGTACCCAGCCAGATAGATGCATACCAGTAATATGACTTGGGCTTAAATGCAATCTAAGCTTTAGTGTAGCTCCAAAGTGAAGGGAAGGTAGCTCCAAAGTGAAGGGAAGATGTGCTTAACAAAACTTCCCCCAACTCTTTCTTTCATGGCACTTTGATCACAGTCTCACCCAAGGTTGCACAGTTGTGCAGTGTCAGAGGTAGCCTGCAGCCAGCCTCAGGGGAGTGGTGGGAAGCATTTGCAGTGTCTCTTGGTGCATTCAAGGCACTAGCAGAGACTTGAAAAAAATATATTAAAATGTATGGTTTTGCATTAAAATAATTTTTCTTTGTATTTTCATGGGAAGTCAAAAGAGGCATAAACTCCTTAATAGAAAATGTAGTTTGTATGTCTCCTATCTCTAACTTTTGGACAAGTTTCTCATCTAAGTCCTGTTTCTCATGACATGTCATTAGCAGAAGCATCAATGCTGGCTTGGTGAGCATGTGTGACCTGTGTTAGGAGAGGGTAGTTTAGAAACACTAAACGTTAGAAGAGAGGAGGGGAACAAAAACACCTGAGCTAGAGTTACTGGGAGACACTAGCAACATTTTGAAACAAAAACTTTCATTTTTTACTTGAAATTGGGTAGCAAATTCCAAGATAGCTTTTCAAGATAGCTTTTCATTTTTCCTTCATGACATTGACATTTTCCACAAGGATAGACTTAGGAGACTTTGTCAGTATGGTAGCTGCTACTTTTTATTTGAGATGATTTTCAGAAACAGCAAGCCATTAGGCGATAAGTGTCCAGAAATAGTTATGTGGAACTGAGCAGCAGGAGCCCATCTGTGCCCCTGAAAATTCTTATGTTCATGGTCCCACTGCTATATAATTCTGGCTGACACTCATGCCAGTACACTGATGCCAGTACAAATCATGGTAATCCAACATTCATAAGAATGAATGTGTTAAGTAACAGAGGTGATTCATTGTTGCTGTACCAAAATAGCAATGGAATAGTATTACTCACCAAGATTCTCTGATTTAGGAAGGAAGAAAGGCTGTTTTAAAAAAATAAAAGTTCAAAATATTTACATGCCTGCAAATTTTGTTTTCATTTAGCTGCTGTGTTTCTCTGTAAATTAAACCCACTTTAAGCTCTCCATTTAGGGATGGATTCTTAGGGTTAGAGTGGACTTAGAGGCAGAGGGGTGGACTTCTCTCAGCAACAGTTCTGTAAAGTGTTTTTGATCCCTAGTTAGGACTCAGGACCTAACTCACAGGATGGATGCCACCTGTAATGACTAAATTTTAACTTGAGATTCTGACTGTTGTAAAGCATTTACATTTTAAATGGATGGCCACAGGTAGCTTAGGAGTTAGGCTGAGCATTCTTGACATGTAGATGTCAGAAATTATCGTTGAAGGATTGCTACAATTAAAAAGAGAGAAAAAACCCCAAAGGTAGTAGTTTTCACACTGAGGAAGGATAGACATCAGTGGGCTGATGTTCTCCATAGATTGGAGATTGTGTTAGGCTTGACATACAGTTTAGTACAGTCTGTTTCTTTTCTATTAATTTATGGCTTAGGGTATGCAAAAGCAATTCTAACTACCTCTGGTAAGGCGTTACATTTGCAACAATAATGTGCAGCTTTTTCTGTACCAGAACAGCTTTTTTTTTTTTTTTTAAATCAGCTTTATTTTTCTATAAGGAAAAGCTGTAATGTTATTTGCATTTTCCAACATTTTATAAAAGGCACCTGGAAACCATTCATTTTTTATGACCAGAATCATTATGCATTTTTCAAATTCCTTGTTGATTTCCTATATTATTCTTCACTGCATTGATTTTTAGTATAATCTATGTGTTTGGGGGAGGCAGGGGGTTCTACTATAGAGGAGATCAGTATCTAGAGAGCAAATGATTGCCTTGAGTTTAATTTGCTTTCACGGTGGTAAGGCATTCAACTGGAACGACTTCCCACACACACATTTTTAATGATTGGGTTTTCAGTGAATAGAGGTGGGTGGATATTCAGATAGCTTTTAGCAATGCAGGTTTTTTATATTTTAAAAATAGGTAATTAATTTTTATTTAGATGCTAGAAGCAGGGTAAGAAGAGGGACTAAGGAAAGGGGTCCACAAGATACCTTGGCCTTTGCTAAGTATATATGGTGTAGCCATGCTCAGCTCTGTCCCTCAGCTTTTAATTTGGTGGTCTTCTGTACTTCTTTGGAAAAAGACATAAGATATTATAGTCCTGTCCCCTTGGGAGATACTTCAGTACTATTGAGTTTCTAAAGAGCAGTTGTATCTGTAAAATTACCCACAAATAACCTCACTCCAACCTAATAGTTCCCAGAAGCTCCTTGGTCATTCTTTCTTGAAATGTTATCAGCTGTTAAAAGACATAAGCCTCCTCTATTTTAAATGGTTAATCTCTTTGGAGTTTTTTTAGGAAAGTTTCAATGTTGCTCTGCTGTGACCTGTAGTACTTAATTGAGATTTGGGACAAGAGCATTCAACATGGACTTGGCCTTTTCCCTCAGAGGCAGAATAAAGATCTATTCATTGACTACTGGTTGAACTATGTGAGCAAAGTTAGTTCTGTTAATAGGTAACTGGAGGACAATTGCATGGGTTTCCACAAACAGTTGGAACCTAATATTTTATAGTTCAAATTTCTGCCAGGTGATAAGAAAATAGAAAGTATTAGTTACGCTGCATGTGTTTTAGGCTTACAATCTACAGTACATGCAGTCTTTATTATATAACTTTAAATATATAGTAATGTGTTCCATAGGTTCAGAATTCTCTTAGGAAGCCAGATATAACTTGTGGACAACCACAGTCCTACTGTGACTTCTAGGAATTAAGTATACTATGTTCCCACACACATACTTCTTATGAGTGGTAGTAAAAGAAATGTGGGTGTTTCCGTTCTCTGCAATGTGTAATCACCTTTTGATGTTTTCTTTGCTAAATTTTCAAGTAAATGTATCAGTTGTGTAAGTGAAGAAATTGCGTGTTGACTTTAGCAAGTACGTTACCTGTGTGCGAGCCCGTGCTGTATGGAAGTAAAGGGAGCTTTGGGTCCGATCAGGCAATGTTCGTGCCATCTTCAAAGATAATTGTTTTACTGCTTTTCCACATGTATATCTGTCCTTGAATTTGGAAGGGTGGAGTCACAAGGCTGGAGAAAGGACTTGGAGAAGTTAACTTAGTCTGTTCTCATTGTTCCTTTTCCAGCAGATGTATGTCCATTTGTTTGCACCAGGACCTTCAGCTAATTGGAAGCTCTGTAGCAAGGTCAGGTGGTCTATTCCAAATGTTTGTTTCTCAGGGAAAAGCCCGCTGTAATTATAATTGTGGAACAGAAAATATATACGTGTATTATAGTTATCTGTATATGTGTATATGTAACAGTAAGGATGGGAAGGGAGGCCTGAATGTAAACTGGAACCTTTGAAATGACAAGGATTAATAATATCCAGGAAAGTGTCAGTGGAAAGGGGATGAAGGAAAGGGAAGTGAGAAATGGAGGGAAAAAGAAAAAACTGAAATGAAGGAAAAGGAAAGAGAAAGAAGGAAAAGGAAATTAAAGGGAGGAAGGAAAGGAGGAGGAAAGGGAAGGGAAAAGAAAAGAAAGGGAGAGGGAGGAAAAGGAGAAAGAAAGGGGAAGAAAGGAAAAGGAAGGCTGACATAGGTTCTGTTAATCTAATATACAATACAGAGCCCATAGACAGTGTTATTGGCATAGTTTAAGGTGTGAAGAGCTGTGAAGTTTTGGCCTTGAATGTCTTAAGATCATCTGTGCTTAAGCCAATAACCTGGAGAGTAACTGTACCACAACTGCTACTTTTTCCCCCACTCTATGCTGCATTGCACAAATAATGCATTTCACACAACTGTATCCCCATTTTTTCCCAAGTGTTTGAAGATTACAGTGTACAACAGCCCAGAATGTTTGTCACCTTTGTCTGGCACCTTTTCTGACCTGTGACTCTCTCCAGCCAGCTGAACAGTCATCTCTTGTGTGCTGCACACAGATTTCTGGCTGCAGCCTGCAGAGGTTCAGTTTCTGCAGCTCTGCCCTTCCGTCTGTGGGAGAGGGACTACCTGGGGCATACCTCCTTTGATTTAGGCATATGTACCCATCCAAGTGCCATCACAGTTTCAGTTAATTCTTAACATACCTGTCAGTGGGAAGGATGTCAAAAAAAGTACATTTGGTTTTGAAGTTGGAATGAATTTCAAGAGAGTACTAAAAAAAAAAAAGAAACCAACCAAAAAAAACAAATAAAACAGCTCACAGCAGTTTAGAGTTCATTTCTGGGTAAAATAGCAATATGAATAGAGAATGTTTTATGTACACATTATCTGCCATTCATATATGCATTTATCTCATTTGAGCATTAGCACAGTTTAGTTAATGCTGAGCCCCACTTCTCCTAGAAAATCAACAGAAAAATAGTTTTCTAGCTGAGAGTTTCTCAGATATCCAGATGCTTTACATTGATTCCAGAAAAGCCATTCTTAAGCTGACTAATGGTTTGAAAACTGAAAAGAAACAAGCTCTATAGGGCATGGCTTGTGCTACCAGGCTCTGCTCTACTGTATGGTTTTGTTGTTAATTGTTTGCATTCTGTGACATCTTATGTAAGCTTTATCACAGACAAGCGTTTCTCAAGTGAATTAATTTTACCAGCAAGCATTCATGGAGAGGCACAATGACAAATGTGCAGATCTACTAATTTTACAGAAGCTGAATTTTAATTTTTTATAATTTACTGTAGTGGGTCAAATGTGCAGCTTGCCATGCAAAATATAAATATTATATGTATAGCCTACTTCTGTTAGCAGTCCATGTATTGCACCTATGAAGGAAGGTTAGATTTAACTCTGCCACATGAAGGGCAGTTCTGTACTGAGTTGAGATGAGTGTGACTGTCCTGTCTTATCCTGCAGATGATGGTCATTTAAATGTCTAGTTCTCTGACCTCTCTATATGGCTGCCGCCTGGCTACACTCCTTATGAATCATTATTTCCTTCACATGTTGTGTTTTATGACACAGTCTCTCCTTACATTTGCTTTCCCTGGCTGTAAAAATCAGCTAGTGAGACATGGTTGTCACGGGATAGTATAAACTAAATGTAGTATATGAAACTGTCAGGCGAAAATGCAGTCAAAATATGCTGCAAATATACTTCGTCTAAGTAGTATGTTACAGCACTGGAGATGTGAGTTTTGTCTAAAACTTCTTTTAAATGTGTTGGGTATATTATCAGAGTATAACTGCAATATCAGCATATTTTGTGATAACCTGTAATAATCCATTTTATAAACAATTGCTTCTTTTAAAGAAATACCCTATTTTAAAAACAAAATTATAATCAGAAGTTGATAGATGAAATTCATAGTTTGGTGTCATATATAAAGGAAATGTTCAAATGTTCACAGGTGAGTGTATTTACAAGTTTGTAATTGTGACAGCAGTTGACATATTTGTTTAATCTTTTGTGTCTACCAAATACACTATAAATATTTACTGATAAGCGCTAAGTGAAAGCATGGAATATGATCCTTGTTAACCACTGCCAGCAATTCTTCTGTGCTATAGAGTATGTTCAGGTGCCGCAAAATCAGAGAAAGCCTTCCTCCTCTAACTGAATAAATCAAGTAGCCTGTTTCTACTTTTACTAATGCTACTGGGTACCTGGCATAATGCTGATAAACTCAGGGAGGTTAAGGTGCCTTTGTATTAGTGTAAGAAAAGCATAGACCCTAATGATGTTTTTGTGTAAAAATGCATGCCATGGGTTGGATTGAAGGTGCTATTTCTTGAATATCTGTATCCTAAATTATCTGAGTTTGTTTGTGCCGGAGCATTTCTGCCTATAAGGTTTAGGGGTCACTGGTCTAATTTCAGCTGCTGGTTGACTGACAGCTGAGTTGCTGTCACCTGTTCTGATGCACTGAGTGGTCAGTACTCACCTGCTGATTGCCAGCAGTGGCTGCTCACAGGATGAGAGTGTGTAGACAACTTAGCATGCATAGCATTTGGTGGTGTAAGGAGGACTTAAGCCATACATACAGCACTTTTTCCAATTAGTAAGTGTTTGTAGGTCTTACCTAGAATATCCAACTTTATTTCTGCTCATAAAGATTTCTGAAAATTATGTAAGTTGTTCAGTGCATTAAAACAAAACTGTTGTGTCTTACATGACATAATGAAAACTGCTGGGTCAGATAATTTATGCTACATATAACTGCAAATATTCCCAGATGTCAAAGAGAATATGTTGAAGAGATCATTGTTACCAGAGTGTTTGGAGAGTCATCAAATGGATGCTGTAAATATGACGTAACTACAAGGATAAAAATATCTGAGCCAGAATACTGTGCATCATATATCAAAATGTCAATGCAAAGTATAACTAACTACAGTGAGGCAATGTGCTCTGTGGAAAGATAATTTATTTATGAAGAAGGCATAGTGATATGCATAATGGTGGAGAGGAGGGAATGGAGGGGGCTTGATTTTTAAGCTATCTATCAGCGAGCTCTACTGAGATGCAAATTGCTGCTTCTTGTCTCTGCTGACAGGTGTTGTATGTTATACTCCATTTTCACCTTTGTTATTTTATTGTTTTTTAAAGCTCATCTTCAGCATTGCTGAAGGGAGGAGTCGTTCATATCAAAGGTCATTTTTGATGAAGTTGGTGCTGAAAAAAGACTAGTTGTGTAATAGTTTTAGCTGGATTTATGCTCTTATGTAATGTCAGAAGTATTAGGAACACAAATGCAGTCTCCATGTCTTCCTTGCTAGTAGAAATACTGGAGGATGTTTGGTTTACAAGATTTGCAGAGAACACAATATTGTTGGAATACCAAAATTGGTGTCATTTCAGCCAATTCCCAGGAGGTGTATTCTGACCAACGTAATGTTCAGAAATACGTAGGGGACTCTAATGTTTCTCAGTGAAATTTGAGTCTGTCTGCTGTATGTGGCATTTGGAACTGTTTCTCTTAACGGTTTTACACAGTGTGAAGAACTTGAGGAAGAAAGGTAAGACATGGAGATATTTTATCATAAAGTTAAATATGCCTATCAATAAATTTAACTCCAAGGTGTCATTTCAAAAAATCATTTCAGAAGGATATCTGCAAAGTATTTTACTATGTGCATTCAACCTATACATAAATAGGTTGTTTTACAAATGATCTTTTAGACCTGGAAGTCAAGTCTTTGCCTTCATTTTGTCATCAGCAAAATTCCACTTGTGCTGAATGGTTTAGGAAACTTCTCTGTCCGCAAACTGTCTAAGACTTGTATGCCACAGGCATTAGAGTATTTGATTTTTATTTTTTTTGTAGGCAACTCTTATCAAAAAGCTACGTGCTTATAGTTTGGCTGAAGTATCATTAATATCTTTTTTAGGGTCTCATCCCATTCTAGTTTATATGAGAGTATATCTACTGTCAGCAAGAGAATGACAGAGCTGTTAAACTAGTTACGCTAGAGAAAGAGGCCTCACTGAAATAAGAGCATTGCAATTCTTGCTATGTCCAGGGACAGACTGGCGAAGAAGAAATGAGATCTGGTGAAAACAACCTTTCCCATCTTCTCTGTATTTTATCAGAATAAACAAAACAGGCATAACCAGTGCTCCTTCCTTCCTAATTATAATATGTGTTCCTGTCAGTGTTGCCATGTTTTAGCCCTTGTTGGCATTCAGCGTTGTACCTTTGTTTGATTCTGCTTATCTAACTGGAGATTCCTAGGGAATTGGTACCCTAGTCTTCAGCTGCTCCCTGTAGATTGCCTTGTGAGTCAGTGAAGACAGAGACA
Organism: Manacus candei; assembly: GCF_025592945.1. Taxonomy (NCBI): domain Eukaryota; kingdom Metazoa; phylum Chordata; class Aves; order Passeriformes; family Pipridae; genus Manacus; species Manacus candei. The sequence goes on along the minus strand of NW_026138082.1, from coordinate 6,920,073 downwards.
AGTACATTCATAGAGGGAACCCTTTCACTTGGCAGTTTCAGAACTTGTTAGGCCAGTAGGATGTAAGAAATACTGTGGCTTAGGAACATAAAATCAAAGTATATTGTCTGAAAGACCAGAGCATTACTTGACATCTGCCATCCAACCTGTGGTTTGTAAAACACAGTCCTGAACAGAGGACTTTCAGCAACAGCTACTGCTGGAGCTAAAAGGACATGACATAAAAAGTGATGTGCCATGCTGCAAACATTAATCTTGTTTTCCCTCCTACCTCCACAAATTCATATTGCTTTCATATACATAAAAGTAAGAAGAAAATACTCTGTTGCAGGAATTATGCAGTGGGATTTTTTTTAATCAATCTCCAGTGTATTTTGGTACATGTTTGCAGTTCTATAGTTTTTGTTCAAAGGAGAATTAGAACCAGTAGAGTTGTATTTCTGAATTTTTCACTATCATTTCTTCAGTTCTTGTCTGCCAACACACACCACAGGATACAAGACTGATTATAATGTGCTCTCCTTTTGTTACTAGGTCAGTACTTCTAATTCTGAGCTTGTCTGCGTCATTGGGAGTATCAGATAATTTACTCAGAAGAAAGGCTCTGACATGCTGAGAGTTGGTTTAGTCAGCAGAATAGCATCTGTGCAGAAAAGCTTATTGATTCCTCTAAGAGAGAACTTTACTGAAGGGTCTGTGTGGGTCAGAGCATGTATTCTGAAACAGTAATTAAGGTGATTCTTTGTTTGAATCTGTATGCTATAACTGAAATTAGTAACTTCTAAGAGAATTCAATCCCAACAATATACATTCATTGTCTAGTCTTTTCATCTTTCTTTCTATGTCCTTCCCCAAACCTTCTTCCTTTAAAGAAATTTTAAAAAATAAAAAAAAGGAAACTTGTAGCATATAAAAACAGATTTGATCAATTTTTTTCCAATGTGAAATATCACAGAATCATTTTGAAGTGCATTTGTTAAATGTACCTAATATGTATACGCTTGCAAGAGCAGAGTTGTATTTGTCCTGATTCTTTTCTGTGCTCCAGATAACAGATTTTGCCACGAGGTCAGTGTGTGCTGTAAGAATGCTTATTTGATGTAAATGTGATTTTACGTAAACCAAAGTTGTATCAAACAGGTATTCAACAAATCGCCATATTCTGCTTTTAAACAGCATGTGCTGGCCCGTCTGGGGGATGTTACTTGCCAGCAGGAAAGACACAGCAAAGGATTGCTCTGGGAGAGCGTTTTGCTCATATGAGGATTAAACTGCACTTGGGAAGCAGTGCAGAAGTGGGCTTCCTCACCATTTGTTTTGTGCTACAGTTACCTTGTTTCTTAAGCCTTCAGTGTTTGGGACTTTAAGGTGTGGAAATAAGGGAAAAGGGAATTAATTGCATGGGATTCTAGTTGCTCTTTTTTAATACTTACCACTGTTTCTGTTCTGGTTTTTTGTTTTCAGTTACAAGAAAACACATGAGACCCTGAGCCATGCAGGACAAAAAGCAACAGCAGCTATCAGTAATGTAGGAACAGCTATCAGCAAGAAGTTTGGAGATATGAGGTATAGGCATCTGCTGCTTCTCTGGTCTTATTTTGAGAACAAAATGTATAAATGGTTTGTCAGCTCTTCTTTTACTTCTACGTTAGTGTTTTACGGGTTCAAGTAGTTTGTAGTCTTGAGTATTTTGCAGCATTCATGTTTTTAACTGAAAAGAAGGTATAATGATGAATGAAGATGTAATTTTTATTAGAGTCCTGGTTTGTTTGTTTGTTTGTTTTTTAAAGTACAGTTGGAAATCCCTTTGAAATAACTTTGCAAGCTCAAGGAAATATACAAGTTAAAATGGAACAAAAAATTGCTGTTAGATCTTTATTAACCCAATTTTATTCATACATGGACTCTGGAGAAAAATATCATCTGAAGAAAAGAAGCCTGCCTAGAAGCTGCTTGTGAAAAGATAAAAAAATATTTTAGGCTATTTTTTGTCATTTTTTTCGAAGTGTACTGCAAAATTTTGTTCTGAAGTTGTATAAAAATAGATATGATAGAAGTAACAGGAGTTGAGGTCAGTACAAAAACTGTCACTTAAATGCAACTTCAGTGTCAAGCTTTATATGTTGATGTGGCTTTTAAAATGTTGATCCCTCAGCATGAGAGCAGAAATTGTACGCTGTAAACCAGCACTCCAGTTTTCATTAGGTAGCAAGATTACAGAACTTCTTGAGTGTTTGAAGAAGTTGATTTTCTTTTTTGTGATGAAATAAATGGACATGGGTAACTCTCCAATGTATTGTTTGAGCTGCAGAATTAGAGTCTCATTTATTAGAGATATTGGTATATATTCACTTTTTTGTCATTTTGTATTCTATGAGGTAACCATATCCTAAGACCTGTGTGTGCTGCAAATGGCTGAAGCATGGTTCTTGGCAGCTAAAACTTCTTTTTCCACTTTTTAAATTTTAATCTGAATCTTAAGCTATCTTTAGAGTCTCCCCTTTATACCTACCTTTTACATGCAGTTTAATAAACCCTTTACAGAAGTGCTGCTGTTTTTATAGGTGAAAATAAAAAAGGAAAATCTTCATCACAATATGATCAGCTTTACAGTGTCTTTTTCCACACTGCAGTTCAAAATGGAAATTTAGTGCATGACTTGCAACCAGGGTATCAACATAACTAAGAATTTTTGACTTGATGCAGTTAAACATTCATGGGTAGTATATGTCTATCAAAGGGTATAAGAATAGCCTCTTGTCAAAAAAGGCATGCAATTGTGTTTTCCTCTTACATTTTTTTTAGCATTCAGCAATCTGAGAGCTGAAAACTTTCTAAAACATAGATTTGAGCTTTCATTTAAAAGTTTTTAAGATTTTTCTTAATTAGTTTATTTAGAATTTATTTTAATTTGTATGAGCTTTTGACATTCATAACATCTCATGTCTCCCCAGATGAATAGGCAGTTATGTGGTAAAGTGTGTGGTTTGTTCACTCATTCATTCCCTACTTGGAGTCTCCCTGATGTCTTTCTTTTGATGCCTTCTGGCTCTTCCATTATGAGAAACAGTGAGTGAGTCCTTCTTCTGTCCTTCATGTCAGTCATTATTTCCTGTGGTTTTATTTTATTTCACTTCAGTTCCCTCTTTCCAGGCTCCAGTTGTATGAGTCACTTTCACAAGCCTTTTTGCTACCTTTGTATATTCTTTCTGCCTTGCATGCATTTATAGTTGTATTCTATGTTTTTGAGAAGTGCATGAGATGTGTGTGATGCATGTGTTCCATTTCATTTTCTGTTCATTCCGAGCACTTTCTCTTGTAAAAAAGACAAGCCTACAGCTTAGCAAACAGGTGCTGTTGCTGTTTCCATACTTTAGACCCTACAGCAGTGACCAAAGAGTTGGTGTGCAAATACCTTAAGTGCTGGCTCTTGATCACAAAGGGAAGGATGACTTTAACAGTTCAAGATTTCTTAGTTCCTGTTACTTATGCTTCGCACAGGGTGCGAGATTAACTGCAAAGCAGAAATGTCTTCACTGAAATAGATCATGTTTATCCTTTGTTATTTCCCCTAATTAATCACTGTTACCAAATGCCTTTGTTGTTATCAATGCTCATCCCCTTGGAAATCATCCTTCTGACTAGCACTCAGAGGGCATTTGGAAGGTATTTATCCCATTAACCCTTTAGCCAAGGGCTCAAGGCAGAGGCTGAGTCCCTAGGCACTTTGATTAATCAAGAAGCTGGTTTATTGTAGCTTCCTTTGATTGAATTTTTTTTCTTGAACCTGGTTAAGAATTTTTCAAGAAAATATGAACTACCAGCACTGCCTTTTTTGTGGACACTTATTGTTTTCAGTTGAGTTTTCAGTTAGGAGAGTTTTCTTGGCACTTGATGAAGAAGCAAGTGGTCTAGCCAGATTCCCATAGTTATAGAAAGAGTGGCATGACTTGGGCCTTCTGCACCTGCTGAACATCCTAAATCTGGAGTGATGGTTAGTATGCTTCCCTCAGCAACAAAGCTGGCCTAAGATTTTGGCTCAGCTTGGGCAGATGCAGTTCTGTGTGGGGTCACACTGTAAACCTTATCACTTACATAACCTGGTTTTAAAAATCTTCCCCCTCCCTTTCCAATCCCAGTTGTGTTTGTGGGAGTTAACTGTAAAGAGGCAGGAATTTTCTGTGTCATTGTTTACTTGCTTTTTTTGCTAATCCAAATAATTTTATTTCAGGGATCTAGTATATGGATTATCACCACCCCCTCCCATAATGCCGATTTAAACAAACATCAGACTCTAGCTTAATTCTCTTGGTTAGGCATTAAGGCTGATAGTCACCAATGGCACCCAGATGCAAATCCCTGTTCTGCTTTCATTCAGAGCAGACACTTGAAACTGATTTCTAAAATCCAGATGTCATCATAATTCCCAGTATGTTCAGCAGTCTTACCCCCTGCCTGTGGCGATGGTGATTTTGAAAGGGTTTGTAGTCAGCCTGACTAAATACTGAAGCCTGCCTTCTTTATGAAACAAAATTCTGCTTTCTATGTTGCTTGCTATGTCAACTGTACAGAGCACTACGTGAAACATATATTTCTGTTCTGAAGATGCTGTATGTTAATTTTAACCTTGTATTATCTCTAAAAATATTACTAAAACATCATATAACAGCAACAGGCCAAATAGATTCCTCCAAATGTGCTATTCTGCTGTGTTAGCATTCAAGAAGATAAAATCTACAAGAAAGAAAAATGAGAAAATTCTGTGTCTGAAAGAACAGCCTTTGGGGACCAAGTGCTTTTCATGCAGTTGCTGGGCTTCTCTTTCATCCCCACCCTGGCTTTCAGGTGTCACAACTCTCTAATTCATTTTGTGCATGAATAATCAGTAGCATTTTACATTTTCTGAATTTTATATTAGTGCTTGTATGGTCTATTTGCAGTCATAATGCATCCTATCCTAAATATTATCATGTTACTAGAAATACCAGAAATGCATATAAAGACAGTGTACTGGTACTTTTGCTTTAGGATACAAACCAGACACTAGCAATGTAGCTGAGATAATAGATTCTTTATGAATAGCTCTTGTGATTAGTTATATGCCATCAAGATTTTTTGTTGCTTCTCCACCCCCAGCTCATATTGTCTCTAATATTTTTCTGACATGGAAGGCAAAGGGGAAGAGTGGGGTCTCGGGTCGCTTACAAGGCAATAGTATGGGCTCAGATGTCTCAATATTAAAGTTATTATGCTGACATTTTAACATGGCTTTTGCTATGTAGAGCACAGATGTGATAAGAGTTGAGGGTCTTTACCCCTTTCCCCTTTACATACTGCTAAAGTTTGGATCTTTTCATGCAGTACTGTTGGACTGCTCTGCAGCCATCTGTGTGGATCTAAGTTTCATCCCTGCTGATGACCTTTTTAGAAACAAGTTGTGATACCAAGTGGGAGACTTTCTGGTTTTTGGTTTGCTTTAAAAGAAATAAAAAAAGGGGAAAAAAAAGGAAACTACTTACACTACTATGTGCACACTACCACATACATTGCTACTACTCAAGTAAATGTATTTAAAGATTAAGGTAACAAAGGCATGCATGCAATTTAGGATGTCAGCAGTTGTACTGCCTATAGAGGCTTCATTCAGCTGTCTCATACATTTTCTTTAATTACATGATCACACAGACCCCTTTCAAATTCAGTGCCTGGGATGAGCCAGCTCTCAAGATGAATGAAGATAATATAATGCCTCATTCCTGCCAGGAGTTGGAAGGCACATGTGGAAAGAGACAAAAGACTGCAGGGAGGGAGAGCCTGGGGGCATGACTGTGCCCCTCAGAGATGACAGGAATCAGCACAGAAGGCACGAGGCCCCAGAGGGGTGGAGTAAGGCAAAGTTCATCCCTCTGGCAAGGGGCAAGGAAAGTTCTGGGAAATACAAAGCAGATACTGGGAGAATGCATTAACCTGTTATTTTCTAAGGATCTAGAAGATAGCATGAAGACAAAAACATAAAAGGGTTTGTCAAGAACAATTATCTTGAACTGACAGCACCTGTCATAGCTGATAGATGGGAGGCAGGAGATGTCATAGAGCTTGACTTTGATAAGGCTGTCTGTACTGTTTTTGCAGCACTGGAGAAATACAGCTTAGGTGATATTGCTTTAGCAGGAAGAGAGCATAGGGAGTTGAAAATTATATCCAAAGAATAGGTCTCAGGAACTCACCATAATGCAGGATTTTGCAGGCATCTGTCCTGAGCCTATTAATTATCAGCATTTTCATTACTGGGTTAGATGAAGGCATCACAATGGCATCACTTTGAATTCCCATATGAGTGCAGTGGTAGAGTATGCAAGCACTTTAGACACGAGGATTAGAATTCCACATTTATTCAACATAGGAAAGTATAAGGTGCTTTATTGACAGATAGAAAAAAAAAAAAACCAAAATCAGAGATGGGGAGTGCTGACCAGCCAGCTTTGCAGAGAAGGGCCTGGCAAATGCTAGGCTGGAGGCTCACATGTGCAGCTGAACAGGGGTTATTTCTGAAGGCTATGAAATCTCTCTCATTTAATGTTTTTAGAAGCAGGTTGGGCCAATATCAATTGGTGATGGCTCAGGCATAATTTGTTTTAGCGCTTTGGGAATTGATTTTTGCTGTGCCTTTATTGTTGTGCCTTTTGGAGCTCTTTGTTGTGGTTTGTGGTGATGGTGGAGTTTTTGCACAGCCTTTTACAATTTCTGTGATCTAAGGATGTTCGGGGCACTTAAAACTGTTGCTGGAACTGAATTCCTTCAGATACTGTCATGCTCAAAACTACCATTCTTAAACCTTTCTGTCTTTGATAACCTTATACAGGAAATAGTAATACTGTCTTGCTTCAGAACATAATTTCATAAGCATTTCTTTTGCTGATGGGTGAGGCATTGTTTTCTCTCATTTCTACTGACACCCATTCATTTGTGCCGGTTTTTAGTGGTTTGCAGTAACAGATTTCCTTATCATATGGCTGTGTAAGTATCTGTATTAGCATGGAGAAAAGGGTGGCTGCTGCTGAGAGGCAGCAGGTAGTAAAAGGAGGCTGTATATGGCAACAGTATTACTTAAGCTGGTCTAAGCAGAACTGTGTTAAAAAGATAAACCCATGACTGTTGAAGAAGCACCAATGTACATGATGATATGTAAAACCCTGTAAATAAGCCTGAATAAATCAATACTTTTCTTTGGAGGAAGGAATGAATGTTGTGCAGTAAATAATGCATCACACCACACATTCAGAAAGGATGTGAGAAATAAGTATTGAAGAGACGTTCATTAAGTGTGCACCATCTATCTGGCTCACTGTATGAGACAAGTGTTCCCTTGAAGTGGTCTGTAATTAAAGACTACATCAGTAACACGGATGAAGAGAGGCTCATCATGTCTGCCTCATCATGTCTCAACTTTGGAACATTAACGACATCCTTTGAATATTGTATATCAGTGTGCCTTTCCCAGTTCTGCTGCCTTAATTAAGTTTCTTGTGAACTGGAACACAGTGTCAAAGTGTTTCAAGTATTGTTTTCAACACAAGTCTTTTAGAAAATGTCATTTTAGGAATTAAAAGCCCTTATTTTTTCCCAGCCTTCTTAACTGAGAGATGATTAAGAAATCCAGTGGGGAAAAAAAGACATTTACTATTGATGTACATGTACAATTCCAGTACACCTATATTGTAATAATATTAAGGTAGGATATGGGTAGGGAAACCAGTTAACATTGTTTAAATCTGATCTAATAAGAGAACACAAAACTTAGCAGACAATACTTCTGTTATCCAATCCATACAGAATATGTGACTGCATAGTGAAGGACTGTGTGAAAATTTTTGCTTTGAAGGGATCTTAACTGATTCACATTCTAGTGTGAATTCCAGCATCAAGATTTGAATGCAAATTATTTTATTTTTCTCCTTGGGCAGTTTGACATGTCACAGATATATATGTATATATTTGTTCCTTTTTCCTATTACTTTTAACTCTTGCTTTTCTTTCCTTGTGCATCCACCACAGATCACATTCAATTAGGTAAGAAACATTACTCTCCTTGAATACTGCCTCTGTATTTGCCAGGGTTTGTTTTATGGACTGTAAGGCAGTAACCTCTTTCCTTTTAGCATCATTATATAGGATAAAAGCATATGCTACTTAAAGTGTAATGCTTTATTTTTACAGCACGGTGAATATAACAAGAAATGGACTGGACGAAGTGTTTGCCTTGAGTATATTAGTCTGAAATTCAAATAATGAATGTGTTCAAAAGATGTTGGTCTTGGGAAAACCTATTTATACATAATTGCATTCTCTCAACCATCGTTTTCTGTCAGAGGTTGGAACAAAAGCAACAAACAGGAAAAATTCTATTCAGCTGAGTTTTAGAAAGATTTTATAAAGTATTTAATTACCTCCTCTTCAATGAAGCAAAAGTATCTTTGCCATGACTCTTGAGTCCTGGCAAAATTTCCAATAGTAGGCCAAGTTCTGAACATGATAACAGAGTTCTTTATATTTAGAGTTTGAACTTATTGATTCTATAATGCACTTCAATATATGATGAATAAGAAAACAATTTTATGTGTACTCAAAGATTCTATAAGTAGTCTGGCTTTACGTCAGGTCACCCTGCAGAAAGGCTGAACAGCCCTGAATCCCCTCCCAGTCCTTCTGGCCTTCTAGTGACTTCAGTGTACAGGAAAGCCCAAGAGTATTTTTTCCATTCAGCTAAATTATCCTAACATGGACTCTTACTTCCCTGAGAAAACTTCAAAACGTGGCATAGATTGACCTTCCTATCTCACTCTGACATGAAACCAAAATGTAATATTAAGCGACCTTTGTCATGAAGGATCTCTGTTCTCTGCCCTAATCACCATCACAGACATGTATGTCTTTAAAAAAATCCTTATTGTTTTAGGCTTCTCCTAAAAGAAGATATTGCCACTGTTTCTATAACCTGCATCCTCTTTAGAGAAATTAAAAGATGAACTCAATAAATAAATATTGTGCAATTTGCACTTAATGTTTGGATTGTCTGTCATGTCCGTCTCTCATCTGTGTGAATTTAATTTGGCAGAATGTAGTCTTCTTACTTAAACCTTCATATTTGGAATGTTTGCTATTAGAAGAGGAGCAGCCTATGCTGAAATACTTCCAAACTCTATTTGTGCCTATTTGTCATATGTTGCAAGACTAAAAAGGCAAGCATACTTGTTTAATTTAACTAGGATTGTTAAAGATTTGGTGCACTTGTGAAATGTTTGGGCTAATCTTTCATAACTCTTAAAAATTATATGCAAAATTGAACATGAAACATTTGCGTTGACTGCTGTCTGTTCTCGTCAATCTGAGCTTAGCAGAAGCCTTAAAATATACACAACAGCAAACATTTCGTATTAGATCTCTTTCACTTGCTTGCCAAATAGTTCTTCCTGCCCTTCCCCACCCCCATTTCTGAATCTTTAATCTGGAAGAAAAATCTGTATATGGACTCAATGCTGCTCTGAATTTGTACAGTTTAGAAAAAACACATATACTGTTTGTATGAGAGCTTTCATTTTTTAATGCTATAATCATGCTTTATGTGCAGCCAAATGTTAGTGGCTCTTTAAGTAAAGCTCTCACTGTTCTCAATCAGACCAGGCTGCAGCTGTCAGTCAACGCTGAAAGTGGCAATGCATGGATTTTTGAAAAAAGACATACTCCTGCAGCGCACACTTTACCTAAAATGCTCAGATCTAAATGTGCATATGGAAAGTTCTTAAATCTTAAATAAAAATTCTTATTTGGAACAGGCTTGATGCTTCCCAGCAGTGGGGAACAGGTGATGATGTGACAGCAGAGTTGGTTTTGATGGCTCAGGTGGGAGAATTTGGTTAATGCAAGTCAAGCAGTTAGTGTGGGTGGTCATCTGCAAGTTTAAAGGTGTGCAAGATGATTTGATGCAGAGGCTCCATCCTCTGCTTGCAACCTTCCAATGCTCTTGCTGCTGGGAAGCCTGAGGAGGGAAGTGTCATAAGGAAAGCTGGACGAGAGCTGTGGAAAACAGCTTCCTACCTTTGGTAAAGTTGAGGGGTGAAGGAGGAGGTGAAACATCTGAAAGAGATGTGGACAACTGAGAGTGCTGCCTCTCTGGTTGAAGGTAGCTGTTTAGTTATCCAGTTGTGCAGGAGCCTGTTCAAATTGGGAGTCAGCACTGGCTGTTTAGACTGTATATGTTGCACGTGCGGCAAAGGCAATTGCCTGCTCACCTACTGCCTTTAGCCAGCTCTGTGGATGTTCACAAACCAGAGGTGTGCTGCACTTGCCCAACACGGAGCTCATCCCTTGTTACTTTGAGTCACAGGGATGGCTCTCTGTTCCACTCTCACATGTTGTGTGTCTGTCTAGATAGCAGGAGCCTGTGCCACTTAAATGCATATTTCCAGGAACTGTTTTGCCTAATTGTTTTGAGCCCCATTGCTAGTCAGCTGACATGAGAATGATGTAGCAAGATCTTTAGTGCTGAGAGTGAGCTGGAGTTCACAAGTGAGTTTGACAAGCTGTTGCCATCAGGAGAGGAAGAAAACCAGCACTCTTGAAAATATGTATATGTACATTTAAAGTTGATTTAAAAAAATATATTATAATCATGTTGGAAATTGGATTTTACAGCTTTTTTTCTTTATTTTTACCTTTGTCCTACAGCTACTCTATTCGCCATTCCATAAGCATGCCTGCAATGAGGTAATATGCTACCCATATTCTGTTGCTATGATAATGTTCAGCAGTGTAATTAAGGGGGATTTGCATACTTTGATCCTGATCCTGCAGTTTTTGGTTAGATGAATAGTCTCACTTCAATCAATTAAGGTTATTCATGTAGATGAGGGCTGTAGGACAGGCCATCTGTTTTGGTTTTTTTTTTTAGTTTAATTGTATTAAATGTGTAATCTCTTGTACAAGCCTTTGAGTAAATGAAGTAGTTGTGAGATATATTTGAGTAGCTGATTGTTATCAGGTTTGTATTACTGAATCTGAAATTCAGTTGTTTTGCTGTCTCTAGAACATTGTCCAAAGCCCATTAATGTCAGAGATGCTTTCCACTCGAACAGGCTTTGGATCATGCTCCTATGGAGGGATTTTACATGAGTGCTTTCATATTTTAATGGCTATAATCATGCTTTACTTGATTGCAGCCCAATATTGACATCTGTTCAAGTAAAGCTCTGACTATTTTTTCAATAAAATTAGAATCCAGCTTTCTTTTTACTCCTTTGGCCTGTAAATATATGAATATCCCCCCTCCTTGCCAAGCATGTGGGAAAAACAAATCTCCTAACTATATGATGGATGCTAATTCATTCAGCTTCAACAGGTGAATAGTTTAAGGCAAGCATTCACCCACTGATGTGACCTATGGGTCAAATGCAAGTCATAAAACTCAGTTTCTCTCTCCTTTTGACCCTTCTTGCCCTATGAAAAATTCGTCATCTAATTAACAGAAACAAAATCTACATCATTTTTCCAACTGGCTTTTGTTTTCCCTTTCCTTAAATTAAGGTCATTTTAACTTAGCCTGATGAGGGATATGATGCAAATGTATTTGCAGAAATAGGAACTGTGCTGGACATCAGCATCTGAGCTGCAGAGCCTTCACTAATTATGAAGCACAATGTATGGAGCACTATAATTGAGCTCTCAGGTGTCAAGTGAGGAGGAGAGAACCAGAAGGTCCCCTTTACCCACTACAGATTTGCCCAAGTCCTTTGTGCTGGCTGAACACAGAGAAAAGCTTAGCTTTGTCAGAGAGGCACCTTAGGCACAGAGTCTCCCTGAAGTCTTTGTCTTTGAAAGCAGCAGGATACGTCTGCAGTCACAAAGTTACAGAGGGGGGGGTCAGGATTCCTCAAAGACATTTGGGACCCACTTCCTATGTAGTTCTAATCTCCTTTTTCTCATCCTCAGGACATTAAACTTGTCATCTTTTTAATAATGTAGGTTACAAACTTGCTCATCAGCTAAAAAAAATGTTCATTTGTTTACAGCAACAACACAAATGGACAAAGCTACAACAAAAATGATAAAACCGTAGAAATGCAGCTCTACAACCAGCATTCTAAGGCTGTTCTTCTAAGAGCATGAGAAATGTATCACAGAGTAGGCAGGCCAGTCACCATTTGTTTTCCATTACTAGGCAGGTTCTGCTTTTGCAAATTTGTAGCTAAAAAATACTCATCCAATTATCGTGATTGGATTTAACTGACAGAGCACAAGTTGAGTGTTCATAGCTTATCAGCCTATAGCCCTGTGCTGCCAGGCAGCCTTCATTCTGTCCTGGCGTTGTTGCCTGGTAAGAACTGATCATATTGTGGCGTTATCCCATGATGTTTACAACTGACTCTTTTTCCTTCCTTCAACTTTTTTTTTTTCTTGTAGGAATTCTCCAACTTTCAAATCATTTGAGGAGAAGGTTGAAACCACTGTCACAAGCCTTAAGGTAAAGGTTAGGGGCAGAGTTACATGGCTGTGTGTGTTAAAGTGTGACACCTTAGTTGTCCCTATCATTTATACAGGAGACCAGTTGAATTTGCTGTTCCATCAAGAATTTCATGGAACTGCAAGAGCACTAATGGAGAATGAAAGCAATATGGAGAATGAAAGCAATATGCAAAGAAACTGCCTTTCTCTGCTTTGTTAGTAAGAAATTATTTCTGTTGCCTGCCAAAGTGAGCAAGTGGTCTCAGAAATGCCAAAAACAGTGGTGAGAGCTGTCATGTAACTCAGGTGTGATTGATACTATCCTCTTAGCAGCTCTTAGCCACTAAGTCTTTCTTTGTCTGCAGATGTATTTCCTTTAAAATTTAAATGTTTTATCTGGATTTAAAATTTCAAAACTATATTGACATATTTGCTGCAGGAGAGGAACATCTAATGGCAAAGTTACCAGGCAGCACTAGTTAAGGCTCTTACTCAGCAGGGCAGAGCATGGCAAATTTGCAGTTAGCTAATCTTTGCTGCATGGTGAGGCACAAAGGGGCAACATGAGGGTTTGTCTCCTAATGGTTCTTGTTGATCAGATAAAGTCAAGTGTGTTCATAACATGGCATTTTACTTGGCTGTGATAGAATGCTTTATCATTTTCAGATTTTGAGTGTTCATGTTTATTTAGTGATAGATTGTTCTGACAACTTTAGGTCATGATAGTGTAGGGCAATTTCATCTTCGTGGCACTGTGTCAGAGAAGGAACAGTCATCTCAGTTTCCCAGGTGGGAGGCAGCATCCCAGGAAAGACTGAGTGTGTCTAGGAGGAGGAGCTAGAACAGAACCCAGAGCCCCAGAACAGTGCCTGTATACGCTTTCCTATTCTTTTTACTTTAGCTGCAAATGCATTTTATAGTCACCCTTACTGTAGGAGGAATCATTCATGCAGTGGGGTGCATCAGCTCGGAAGATCTGAATTCCTGTCTCCTGCAGTCAAGCCTATTGCTTGCATATATCACTTTATGTTCCTTCTACTTCTACCCATTGATATAAGGGATGCAGCTCACTGGAACACCTGAAGTCTGAAATATTTTGGGTTGGTTGGTTCTTTTGTTGGGTTTTTTTTTGGGGGGGGGGGTTCCCCCATTTTTCACCAGCAGGAGAAGTGCAGCACATTTTGTATCCATTTAGTCACTAAACCTACTCTTGGGGCTTTCAGTAGTACTTCTAGCTCCCAAGTTTGCATCTAGACTACTCTAGACTCCAGAAATCCATACTTCCTACACATAGGCCAACCTTTGAGAGACAGCTTAACACCTTGCTTTCAGGGATAAAGGACAAATGTGAGTGATGTTCTTTCTGCATCAAAGGAGGGGTTGTCTGTTTCCAGTCACCTCAGTGTGATTCAGAAAAAGTCAGTTCAAACTACACAGCTCTGAAGACCATTTCCTCTCACCATTTCCTCCACTTGAGGAGGCAGAACTGTTGATTAAGCAAAGGTGTTCTAGAGGAGACTATTTGTCAGGTCAGCTCAGCCTGCTGTGTTTAGAGTGCTCTTAGATCATCCTTTAAGGAATCTCTAATTAAGAAGGACAGTACAGTAAGTTTTGAGTCTGAAATAATTCACTGTCCATTGGCAAACCCACTAGCATTTTCTGAAATATTTTCTGTCTGTTTTCTCATTCTTTCTTTCATTTCCTTGTGCAAATGGGGAAGCTGGAGTTATGGACCTAGGGTGCCACCAGTATGGGCTATGGACAAATGGGAATGTCTCAGCACTGTTCTTCCTTTTGCCTGCCTCTTTTCCAAGCCTTGTAAGATTAGGAGGACTGGGGGATGGGGGGAGAAATCATGTGGTTCCTCTTCAATTCTAGGATCCTGTTGTGGTCTGAAAAAGTGGGGAACTTCCCAGAGAGGCTTCTAAAGAAAAAGAAAAGGACAGCAGCAGTCTTATCATGTCCCTCGCACCTCCTGTATTAGCCAAAACTGATGTTCAGATTTCATACATTTAGAAGTCAAATTTAAAAATAAATTTGATTTGCTCTTGGAGTTTGGTCTGTGGGTTGCAGCTCTCCTGGGAGAATATATTAGTTCAGTTTCCCCTGGTAATCAAACAGCACCTGGGTGCCTCATTCTTTTCAGCTTTTCTGAAAATCTGAACACAGGTGAATTAAATGTTTGCATAAACACTGAGGTACCGGCCAGTGAAGTGACTTTCCTCATTCTTGGTTCTGGATGGAAGAGTAGGCAGAAAAGCAAATGAAAGAAAAAGAAAATGAAATTGCATTAATGTTTCTTATTTTGAGGTGTCTAAATCAAGATGCACGTTATCTGAGTCATTTGAAGCAGCGCAGGAATAGCTTACTTTCACAACCACCCTGATCAGTCTGAATCAATGTTCTTTTGAGAATTTTAATTGGCAAATAAAAGTCATGAGCCTTGCCATAAAAACTTAATACTAGCTTTACTAGGCAGTAGCTGCCTTTTTGCTGGAAATTCTGGGCCCACCAGCATTTTACAATACATGTATTTCATATTGCTATTTGCAAAAATCAGTGATGGACAGACACCTTCTGAAACTAGACTGGATACAGATTTTTACCTCTTGAGATGGGAACTTTTAATCAGTGACTCAAACTGTCAGAGCAAATATCAAGCCCACTACTACCTTATTTTATTTCAAACTAGGCAAACTGCTGAGCTAGCTAAAGAAACAAAGGATTACATAGGATTAACCCTTTGGAAACTTAGGACACAAAGTTCATTTAATTAAAATAACCTTTCTTGAACATTCAGTGGCTGACAGGCTTGAAAAATGAGAGCTTGTCTTTAAGTCCTGCTACAATTCTAGGATGGAGTACAGAGTTTTGCCCTGTTTTCAGACTCGAGTCAACTTTGAGTGGGCATATCAGCAAGCCAAGCCACAAAAGAACATTTTCTTACCAAGACAACCTAGTCAAAACAGCTTTGTCTCTTCGTCACATTGGCTTGGTCATTTCCAAATCTTTAGATAAAGCTCTGTCTTTGTTAGGAAAACTCTGTTTCAGAGATTAGGTCTTACTGGTTTTTACTTTTACTACATTTACAAATTCAGTGACCTGAAGCATTCTGGAAGTAAATGTGCAAGCACGTTGTCATATATTTCATTAATGTAATTTGATATCTCTTCACCACCTTCCTCAATGAAAATGCTGCAGGCAGTTTGGTATATCAATATCTATGTAGCTGCAAGTGCCTGAAGGGAGACAAGCTGATGGGTTTGTTCTTTGGCTACTACATTCCTTCTGCTGTCCAAAATCCCAGTACGGTTTATGTATTTTGCAAGAAGGTGTGTTACCATTGCAGGCGGATGGGCCACTTAGCAAATGAACTAGTTCATTTTAATACCCATCTCTTATCCAGGCTTCATAGAACTGGAAAAAAACAGTGAAACCAGTGTGAGCTACTCACACTGGGTTTAGTGGTAGGGTCTAGGATTCTGCTTGGGATCTGCCTAGGGACTGGTTCCTTTAAGTGTTATGAGACATGCCACTGGCAGATTTTACAATGGTAGCCTAGTTTAGAAATTGGGGGAGGAAAGAATTTGCTTTATTTGACTGTTTTTGTAGCTGTTGTTCTAAGAAAAAACATCCTATGTGTTCTCTGCCTGAACAGTTCCCAGCCCTCCATGACCATGGGGTGGAATGCAAATGGGACTTGCTTCAATGTGAACAGAAGAACTTTCTGTTTTCTGTTTGCCTTGTTTCAGACCAAGGTTGGTGGGACAAGCCACACAGGAGGCAGTTTTGAAGAAGTTCTCAGCTCTACAGCCCATGCCAGCGCTCAGAGCTCTCTTGCTGGTACCCGACTTCCTGAGAGTGAAGAAGAGCTTCAGTGTTAAGCTTCAGGCCCTCCTGAGCCCCACATACTTCTCTTCAGAGACTTGCCCAGACAGTGATTTGCAACCTTCTCTCACCACACAACTTGTGCAACAAGGTTTTGTCAGCTTTGGAAAACTGCCTCCCTGGCCTTGTGTTGGAGAAATGTTTCCTCTCCCTGTTTCTATTTTAGATGGGCCGTTTTAGCGCCAGGTACTTTGTACATCATAGAAACCACACACCAGTCATTGGCTATAATGCACTAAATTCTGTGTTAAGTGACTAACATAGTTTTCATTTTCACATGACTTCCCTCCAACAGTCTCCCAGTTCCTGTTTCTTATCTCTTTTAGTTTACTCTTTTGTATGTGTTGGTTTCTGGATCCCCTCTCAGTGCCACATCAGACAGATGGACCTAGAGCTGTGCTAAGCTTTCAGCTGCCAGCAGCAGCCCATACACCAGCTGTCTACCAGCCATACCAGGTGCCCTTTGTTCAGGAGTTTCAGTACATGATCTGTTTCCTAACAGAATTAAAATCACTTATTGTCACAAAAAATTTTTTCTCCTTCACTGGTACAGTCTGGCACTGCCTTCCACCTGTTAATCGGCAGAGCTAAGGACAGGAAGAAACCCCCAGTTATTCATGCAGAAACTGAACTGATCACAGCTCTGGATTCAAGATGGTCACTGTGGCTGGAAAAGTTTCAGTTTAGAAATATGTACCATTGCTTGCTCTCTGTGGTTTGGTAAGGCTTGACACTATAAGTTAATTACAAAATCAAGTGGAGCGGAGGAAACCTCTAATATTTTTGCCTCCATATCTTACCCTCAAAAATAAGGAAAGTATTTATGAGCTTCAGTCAAGCTACAGCCTTAAGTGAAAGAATACAAACCCAACAACTGGCTTCAGATGTGCCATAGGTTAGAGAGCCCATGCCTTCAGGCCACATTTCAGAGCTACTAGGATAGACCCTGTCATCTCACAATATACCGGATGAGTAAAAACTTTACTTCACTCTTGGTGTCAAATTTTGTCATGCTTTGCTCCGGGACAAAATTCCACCAACTCCATTATCTCTGCTCAGTCACCAAGAGCCAGGCATCTCTCAGCTTTGATTCAGCATGCTTTCTTGCATTCTTCTAACTTTTTTTCTAAGGAAAGAGCAGCACGTTTGTGACACTATCTGGCTGTCTAGTGAGCACGTGTCAGTATGCATGTTGCATTATTAGGTTCACCAGATTGAGGAGAGCACAATGTTATCAATAAACAAGACGGAAAAGAGCCTGGCTACTTTGAAAATGGATGCATTTTTTGAGCATACGCCAAAGCTTCAAATCAGTGTTAGTGAGTTTGACATTACAGACTGCTTAAAATTTGTGAGAAAACTTGGCTTTAAGTGATTTTTTTTTTCCTGTGTGGCTTTTGGTAGTTTTTACAGAGTTGAAAGTCTTTTTGTAATGTTCTACTGGACATAAGCTAACTTTGGACATTTATATCACATGCCTCTTTAGTGTGATTTTTAGCATGGAAGCAAATCTAATTATGCTTTTCTAGTATTCTTGTGACAATTTTCTAGCTTATTTTATGTGGTTTTTTGCATAAATGTGAATTTATTTAAAATGTAAGCTATTAATTGTCTAGTTTGTGTAAATGAAGTTCTTGATATTCTTATTAAAAATAAATTTCTCTCTTACTCTTTTACCCTTTGTGATGTTTTAATTCTGTGTTTACTAGTAGTACTGAGCAACCTGGTCTGGTGGGAGGTGTCCCTGCCCATGGCAGGGGGGAGTTGGATGGTCTTAAAAGTCCCTTCCAACCCAAACCATTCTATGATTCTATGATTACTGTGCATCTATAAGCCTTGCTATTTCATGGAAGAATATCAAAGTAAGTTGCATGAACATAATCTGCTATTTTTACTTACAGTTTTTAAAATCTGTTCAGTTTCTTCTGGGCCTGAAATTCCCCATGAAAAATCTAGGGCCCAAGTTTTGAAAATTCTGAGGTTCAATGGAGAAACATACTTGAACTAAGTTCAATAAAAGTCAAATGCATGGCAGAAAACATCTAGGTCTAAAACCACTGACCTTTTGAACAGGGCCAGCAGCCAAACCAAGCTCAAAACATGGAGTCCAAACACTGTTGGGACACTAATTTAGACCTCATTTTATTTATTTATGTATGTATACACATTGGAAATACTTCTGGGGAGCAGTAAATTGCATTTAATTGGATTCATTAAGAGCATAATTTCAATAGTGCTAGTGGAGGTAGGCTGGCCAGGCAAGCTTCACTTCAATAAAAATTCTTAAATGTTACTGTCATGACAGCAGCTGCCACTAGGTGTAGGGTCAATGCTCATATGAACAGATCAGAAGAAAGACATGAGGAGGCAAGTTCCTCTTGCAGGTCATGGGTCGAGCACCTTTTCCTACAGGTGAATAGTGCACTTTAGAACTGCATTAGGAAGCCTGAAACCCCACAGGCTGTTTGCTAACCTATCTGTCAACCTCTCATCACAGCTCGTGCTTTCTGATCACACCTTCTTCTCCCATCTCCTTCCAACTAACTCCTGTTTCTGTCACAATGCAGTGTCCAAAACTGACATAGGATTGCAGTGGCAGCAAGTAGAAGGGAATGTAATTTTACACATTTTTTTAAAACCAAATCCAACACAATGCATACCCAAACCATGTCTCCATTTCTCAGGCTAGCACCACTGCACTGGGGTTTCACACTGTCCCCTACATCCTCTGCAGAACAGGGAAGCTTCCTTACTCCATTGCAAGGAATGGACTGTTCCCATTTAGGGTAGCACTTGTGCTGTGTATGTTTCTACCAAGCATCTCTTCAAGGCCACTTTTCTGGTTTGTTAAGAATGTTCTCAGTTCTGTCTTTCAATGCACGTGTAGCTCTTTCATGCTCAGCATTCAGTGGAAACTAATAGAGACTATAATCTGTGTGCATCTTGGAGGAATAAATATGCTGAAGAGAGCTCAGTGGGCCCCACTCCATCCCACTTGCAGTATGACTGTCTGTTGCCAATAACCACTTTTCTATTGCTCAGCAAAGGACAACCTGTTCTTCCAGGGTTTCCACAGGGCACAACTGCTCCCTTGTGGGGTTCCCAGCAGAGCAGGCATCTCACATCTCCTCTGGACCGGACCAATATGCTCTGCAGATTTTGTGCACTGTGCCAACCCCTAAAGCAAGAGCTCCCAGCAGCTGTGCCCAGCACTCTGTGCCTCTGCCAAAGGCACCAGCTGCAGAACGCTGCACAAGCTTCGGTCAGGCCCCTGAGGTTTGCATAAAGGAAACATTTCCTGAGTCATGGTGCCTGAAAATGTGTGCTCAGCTACATTACCTATCTTTAAACTGGATGACAATTGAATTTAGTTTTATGCCGCTTCATTTGACATGAGGTGGAAGACAGAGAAGCGAGCTCCAGGTCTCGACCATGTAAATTTTCCAGGTGCAAACTTTGCTTACTTGGTAATCATGACATTGCCCTAATCTCCAGCTGCACACAACTCAGCAGTTGGCTGTGCAGACACTGGCCTCATTATGGCATTTACCATCACTACAGCTTTGCTTCCCAATCATTCTGTACTTCTACATTGGCAATATTACTTCTGCCAGAAACTTATTTACAGCAGAATCAGTACCAGTGTGTAACAGCCAGAAGAAGGGAACCAGCTTTACACAGGTGTAGAGGCTTCTGCATTAGACTGCACAAACACCAAAGGTCCCTCCCAACCTCAGCTATTCTGTGATTATCAATTACCTGTCAAAGAGTCTGTAAAACTGCCAGTCTGGGGTGAGGGGGAGTAAGGAATATTGGAATTATGGAAATGTTGGCACCAGTTCTTGACACAGCACATGAACAGTGGGAAAGTCCTATGAAACAATGAAGATATTGAGAAAATATAATTAATGAGATTACCAATTTTATCCACCATCACTTCTTAAGGCTTATGTACTCGAAAGAAATCTCATCTCTAGGCTCAGTCAAGAGCTCATAGAGGAACGTGCTCAGTGGTCTCATTTCTGTGTAGCACTGTGAGTGGATATTAACCCACTGAAAGGTAATTAAATCCATACATACTTGGAAGTCACAGAACAAGACATACACAGTGCATTACATGAACTGATTAGATTGCAATCAGCTAATTTGTAAACGTACTTGAATTTCCCCAGCGGAGAATCTATTTGTAACTGAGACTGCATTAATCAAAAGCTGATTAAAAAAAAAAGGAAAAACCCAAACAAGATAATTCTAAATATTTGGTCCTTGACACAAACTCTGATCTGGGAGGTAACTATGCTCCCTGCTCGTATCTAAGTGGTCCTGGGATTCTCAGCAATGAATGCACAGGAAAAAAAATTTGCTGGCAGAATCAGTGATCTTACAGAAGGAAACATAATGTACAGAATATAAAACAAAGTATTTATTATAGCTACAGCATTTAGGAACACCTCAGGAATGTGGACGAGATGTAGCAGCTATTTTTTTATTCCTTTCTGTGTTAATCAGAGATACAAGCTGAAGTATTTCTGGGTGAAAAAACTTTCCTGCAAAAGAAAAGAAAGGGAAATTTAATGAATAAGGCTGTCATTTTCCCACCTGTGAAAGGCTGGCATTGGAATGATAGCAGTGATGTCACTTCAGGCTCAGAATAAATGTCAAATTATTTAAGAAAGTGAATACTCACAGTTTGATCCAACTATGGAGTACGAGTAGTTACAGCCCTTCTTACCAAAAAGCTTATATTTTGTGCCATATTAAGACCTTAAGAGCTGAAAAAGGGATGCACCCTGACCAAGATAATCTGATACTATGTATCCTGCTACGGGAAACCACTCCAATTACAGGTGCACTTGGGGTGTATGCTCTAAGCTCTACTCAGACACCAGCTCAGTTTAGTTTACTGAATTGTGGTAGGAGGGCAAAGATGTCAGTTAGAAAATTAAGTATTCCAGCTTTGTTCATGTTGTCCTCTTTTTTTGTCTTCCCTAATCAAATTATTACATTTTTCAGAGAGCTTATTATCTCCCTGAGGAATCACTAAAGTATAAATGGGACTTGTCAGGAAGTGTCTGGTGACTGCTAGTCCTCTTCCCGAGTTTGTCTACCACTAGTTTTTTTCCAGGACTGGCTGACTTAGTCACAAGTTCTTTTCTGGTGTTCAGCTCCCTTGCTAAAATTATAAAGATTATTATTTTACCTATTTCTCCTTTCAACTATCAGTTTATTTTGCAAAGGATGAAAAGTAAAGGATAGAATAAAAGGTAATACAATTGCAGCTAAACCATTTCACTGAGGTGGTTCTCACATACATGAACCTTGGGCAGGTCACACACAACCACAGCTCATGTAGAGATAACAAATGCTACTTCACTGGCTCATGAAACACTAACAAAGTAGAAACAAGCTGCTGTCAGAGCATCTGTGAAGGCTGAAGACTCCTTTAGGCCCCCTCTGATGTTTCAGGGAGTTCCTTAAACACATGCAAGTGTAATGAAAGCTGGGCCTCTGTCTAGATAAAAAGTGATCTAAAAGCAATTTGGCATAAGTGAAATTCAGGCTCAATATCTATAGATAAATAAAAGGTATTTTCACACTGCATTAAGTTTCCCTCAAAATATTTAGGGTACTTGAGCAATGAGTAAAATAACTAGTTCTCACTTGCTCTGAATGTCTGTCAGAAAAAAAGGCAATTTATCTATTTCATTTATGAAAGAGGAAAAATAGAAAGCCCAAATGTCATACCAGCAGTTGAATCATAAAAATCTTGCAATCTGCCAGGTGTGTTTTCCAACTCTTCGTACTCAAATGCTTGTAGTATCATCTCACACTGATCCAACTGTTTTACAAACTTGGCTTCTGCAGTAGACTGGTTTTCATATTCCTGAAAAGATTTGAAGTATAGGAAAATAATTTTGTTTCTCCGAAACAAAGTATTAAAAGCTCTTTATGTATCAAGAATTTTCTTCATTAGTACAAGCCACTCCATAAATATCCACCGCAGTTACATCTTTCACTTTGTTTTTAAGACGCTATTCAGCAAAACACTTGAAATAAGTATGTGCCAAATTTATATTAAATGTAATGGGACTCAGAACACAATTCTTTTGCATAATCTAAGTCTAAATATATCACTTGTTTTGGCTGACTCAGGGATGATACAGAAGCAACCCTGCACCATATACAAGTTAAACAATAGGTTCCATTTAATAACATTTTACATATAAAGATCATTTGAGGCCTGGCCTAATATGAATTACCACAGAGTGTGCCTATGCATTGTCATCACCTATTTTTAAGACCTATTTTGCACTTTTCTCCACCACTTGCTGTTTCCATACGGAGCTGTTCTTTACATTTCTCCTGTCATTCCTTCCTAATCTTTTTGGTCTAATCTGTCTGAGCTGCTTATGTCCTTATGTCTCTCCCAAGAGATAGGAAGTCCTTTAATCTCTGTGCTATCTTTTCCCTCTCTACAGTAATCATCAGCATATATTTGTGAGTTATTCCCATTTCTGGTCAACTTGAACAATGTTGCTGTCATTTGCTTCCAGTGATGGCTGCAGACAGGTTTGCCATTTCATTTTTTCTGTCACATTGCATGTGATGTCTCATTAGCTGGTCTTCTCCTGACTTCCAAAATCAACCCCAGGAAAAAGGTTTTTTTCTGTGCAGGTTACCAATCACCTTGATACCCTGGGCAGGCCGACTCCATTCATCATCACCATTAATCGGTCTTAAGTACACACCATCCCATCTGTGCTCCCAGATGCACAGAACCTGTGACTCACAGCAGTTCTGCAGATAAGAGCAGCACAAGTACAGGAAGAGGTTTTCCTACTGACCAAAGAACATGGCATCCCTTTCTGCATCTTAAGAAAACAGCTGTGGTGTGAGTGTCATCACAGTGGCAAGATCCTGGCTTTGTAATTCCAGCACAGGTAAGCATGACAGTCATTTCCTTGTCTGACATACTACTAGGAGCCTGTACTTCGGCTTATTACTTTACCTTTGAAGTCAGAAATCCAGATTTTGATAGCCATGACTGACTCATTTACTATTCTACTTGGATTTCAATGATACTTTGAATTTTCAGTTACATTTTGATTGTTAGTTTAGTAATCAATTTCACTTCAATGTTTTATCTTCTTTTTCTCCTTTCAACCTGAGTTTGTTTGCCTTAAATACTACTTCTTATTTTCTTAAATCTATTTCTACTATTTTTCTTATTTTTTTTGGGGGGGAGTGGGATGTTCCACCAAAGACAACAAACTCTTGGCAGCATTAAAAAGGAGAACTTCAGGAGAAGGACAACTAGGGCTGTTTTCCTGTAAAGGTCAGTCCCACAACCAGCAATTAAACTGGGAGTATCAATCTGTTACCAACCTTTTTGGGCCATAAAACCCACCAGATCTTATTCATACCTCAGCTCACATGACCCTCAAGAAACATCAGTTATTATATGTGCAACTGTGCACAGTGCTGAAATAAACACTGTTTCTTCCCCAAAGGTGTTTAACACTGTGAAACAACAGCACACTTTGGAAAAACAGTAACTAGTCTTTCCAACGCCACAGGCCATCTTTTAAAAATTACTCCCATGCTTTTGCAGTTGAGAATAAAAAAGCAAGACAATGCCAAAATGTGCTGACTCGTTTACTTAATTATTTTTTCTAACATATTCTGGATTGTTATAAAGTGAAAATATATCTGAGGCACTTTTCTGCTGCCTCTCCCCCCTACACTACACTTGTAGAGTGCCCACCAACACAGCCCAAAGCAATAGTCCTTGTAAAGCGGAAAGGCAAAGAGAGGCAGAGACAAGGGTAGAGCAGTGCAGGAATGACTTGCTAAGAGTATCAACAGATCTTGCCCCACCACCATTCAGCTTTGGTCCATGATTTTCTTCACTCACAAAAGAAATCATAGGGAAATGCCTCTGGCTAGGTGAGAGGCCAAATGATTGGAGGCTTCTTATTTTCTGCCTCTCTTTTTTTTTTTTTAAGAAGCAACTAGTTGTTTCACTTAAGACTAGAGGGACTACATATGACTGTTAGATTTTTAGGGTATCCTCGCTGTTATGTGGGTTGCACTCATGCTATACATTGCAGATTCAATGCCAATAAATTATCCTGAAGGTAGAAACAAAGACCAAATGATTAAAAGTGCACATATATCAAATTATGGTTAATGAGAATGATGAAAAGCTAACATGCTGAAGAACTGACTCCATAGTGAACCAGCTCTTATACAATCATAAGAGAAGACTGAGACCAGCAAAGAAAAATACCAGTTCTACAGGACTAACCTTATCTATCAAAACCTCATTTTCCTCAACTATAACAGCTTCCCAAGGGAGAAGGAACCAGTGCTCAGTAAAAAAATGCATACACTTTATTTCCCAGATCTGATGATAGTGATTTACCCTCTTTACCCTGAAATATAGCTCTGAGAACACATTCTCACTGCCTGTTCACCACACGACTATAACAGGGAAAAAAACAACAAAGCAAAACAAAAACCCCACAAACAAACAGGGTGTTGTAACAAAAGGCAGAAATTGGATGCAAATATCTGGAATTTAAATACATTCCAAGCAGAAAAGCAAGAATATCAATATAAGATACAGAATCAGGTCCAAGAAACATAGAATGCTTTGTTTGCAGCAACATGTGAATGAGAGGTTGTGGATACACTTGTCCTCATGTGACCGTATGTTAGGAGAAGATGAAGCACAGTAATTATAAAATTGAATTTTTTGGAAATAATCCTCATTTACAAGTAAAAAAGATCTTATCAATTAACTGCATGAATTCACATAAAAAAGTTAAATCACCTTCAAATACAGAAGATACTTTCCAATCCAAACTTTTAAGGTACACAAGGCAAGAAATCCATAGTGTTTGTAGAAAAGCGCTGTTTTGTGTCATATTTAAGTTCAAACTTAAGTTTTAATTTACTTTAACATTTTAAGTTACTACTGAATATTTTAGCCTAATGGGCTTTATAATCAAGAAACAGAAACCACAGAAATTACTTGTATAAAAAGCAGAAAATAATCTGTGGCGTCATCAGCTCCCATTATTTTCTTCCTGTATTAAAAGCTGCAAAGGGCCAGATGTGAACAAGAGATAACATAATAAAAAAACCAGATTTATACCCAAGTGAGCTAGATATAGAGGACAAGCCCTTCTTTCAGTTGTACAAATCAAGCCCTGGACAGGTTCATCTGGAACTTTGAGAGGCCAGAGGCCAAAACTGGTTATTTTGGCAAAGTCCAGGGTTTCTGTTAAACAAGGATTCTAAAATGACCCTGACTCATACCATTACACTTTATCTCCTAAGCAAATGAATCTAGCTTTCTGAGGTCAAAATAAGAGATGGCACAGTTTCACAGGTATACAGGAAGAAGAGACTGGGTCACCCTGAATTTTACCATAGGATTAAGAGAATGCAAGCTTACTTCCCAGAGTTCATAGATTTCTTTTCTGAGGTCCTCTGATAGAAGCTGGGTCAGTTCTTGCATAGCTGCCTGAAAAAAAGAGGCCATTTCAATTTACCTATCTTTTGAGTGAGCACATTTCTATCACTGCCTTTTCTGAATAATTATCTACTTGTTACCAAGTTTGTAGAAACATACACTAGACAGAATATTACTGTATTGTGTTGGCATGGCAAGGTTTTGGCAGGGGGAAGGGAAGAGGGCTACAGCACTGGCCAAGGCCAAGGTGGTAGCACCTCTGGAATAACATATTTAAGAAGGGAGGAAAAAAATCCTGAGCAACTGCACTCCATTGCCCCCCCCCACTGAAGCATCAAGGTCTTGTTCCTTCCCACCTCCTTCCAGCTCTGGAGCTCATCAGATTTCAAGGTTAGCAGGCCAAAATGACTTACCTGGAAAAAACCCCATCCCAACCTGAAAAACTTCCCCCTCAAAAAACCCCAATTTTTTTTTTTTTAATCAAGTTCATTTTCTGCTGCCTTAGCCTTGGGCAAGACTCGCTGGTTAGACTTACTGCACAAGCAGCAAACTTCAAAACCAGGTCAACATCGGCTGTAGAGCAAAGGGGAAAAAAGAACTCTGCAGTGGAAGCAGAATATTGATAATTCCCCTCAAGCCACCTCCTGAAGTTGCCACCCTTCCTGTATTTTTTCAACAAAGCATTTCAGAATTATCCTAAATATTTAATGCTTTACCCTCCTTCCCACAAAGTCAACAGCAAAGTTCTCACTGAGTGAAATGAGAGCAGGAGCTGAAAATACTCAAGAAAACTTTTTAAACATACTTAGGCATCAAAATACCTTTTTCCTTGCCTAAATTCAAATCGGAATTCTTTCTAGACAAAAGTTGAAGCCTGATTCTCAGTGACACAACAACCTTTAAAGGCTTCTAGGAAAGATTTTTTTTTTCTGTTCAGTGTTTTGAGGCTCTTCAAAGAGTGTAACATAATGCTTCAGTGATTATTCCCCTCCCTCTTTAATGCTTATCTGTTTAAAACTTGGGATTAGGGGAGTTGTGACTAACTCTAGGAGTAAGCTTTTTGCTAAGAAAGTGAAAACTACAGATCTATTAATATTCAGTGTTTTTGAAGTAATATCTTTACTGACTGTAATTGTGGTATTTCATTTTTTCAATGTACTTCCTAGCATGTTCCTACACCGAACAAAAAGGCTATCATGAGTTTCTGAGGTGACACGTTGCCCTCTAGCTGTGGCTACAGAAGTGGTTTACATTTTCTTCAATTTTCTTCAAATAATGCCACAAACCAGAAATGACAAACCAACAGTTTGGATACATACAAGACCAAAAATAAAGTAACTCTAGGCATGCTGCACTCACAACAACAACAACAACAAAACAAAAAAACCCCACCCAACAAACAAACAAAAACAAACCCAAAACAAAACAAAAAAGACACCTGTGTCTGGAGTCCCATGCAAAAGGTTTCAATAAAGTCTTTGTCACAACTGCATGATCTGGCACCACACATATGATCTGACATGAACTGTCATCCCTCCCAGTCAGTGCACCCACACCCTGCTCTCCACCTTTTGGTAAGGCTGCTGAAATGACTTATTCAGGCTATCAAAACTACAGTTAATTTGGAAATAAATGACCAAGATGAAGATTACTTCAAAGGTTCCCCTGTCATAACTTTGTACTTGGTGATGCTAAAGATACAAAAATCACAATGAGTTGAAAATTGTAGTTGGTTGTGGCAGACTTGTGCAATGCCAATGACAGTATTATATTGCTTAGTGTTCCCTCACCAAACCATTGAAAACATACAGAATGCTTTGCAGATGTGTTTTCATGCCTTATGTCCATACCTCTTCTCTCCTGTGTTTCTCCTCTTTTGAGATATTATCTGCAGGAGCAATATCTCCAACAATGCATTCAGCCATATCATGAACCAAAGCTAATCGTATGCATCTGACAAGAAGCAAAGACAGAATAATTAGCTTTTCAGCATTTTAAGTTAAATCTTGTTATCCACAAAGGTAAGAGATGACAGAATTTATACCCTTCCTATATTCTACAGGTTGGCTGGAGTTTTTTTTAAACTTTACATTTTTCACTTCTTTGTCACAGGAAGTAGTTTCCACCCAGACATGTTTTTAGTTTCTGATTTCTAGCTCCTGCTGCTTGTAAATACAGATTTAAGTATAAATACACCATGTACCAGAGCATATTCAAAAGTCACGTACTTAGCTTTTGTACACTTGGCTTTCAGAGATGTGGTGATAATTGATATACTTCACGTTATTCCTCCAACAGGTAGAAGGTAATCTGATTAGAGCCATCTCAAATTCATTATATAATCTGACACTCACAGCTCTATGGCTATGCCAGTCTGCAGCAAAATGCTCAAAAAAGCCTTCACATCAGCTTCTGAAGGGACTAAGCAAGCATGATCCTGTAGAGGACTCAACAACTCATTCAATAATGAAGCTTTCTCTACTGTGCTAGAGGTTTACTGAGGCTCATTAACTGCTGCTAAGTGCTAGTTCAGTCAAAATCCACATAGTGAATGGCTTTGCCCTTGCTGTCTGTTGCTTCAGACTATGTTCAACGAGTATCTTCAGCTTGCTTATGGCTTGAGAGAAGGCCAGCTCAGAGCCTCTGCACTAAAGACTTGCCTCTGCACTCGCAGTCTAGCAATAGAAGTTTTTAGCCCCTTTCAGTTCTCCAGGTAAACAGCATCCTGTCCAAAGGATGGAGGGAAAAGAAGAGGGGGGAAGGTTTTCAAACTCCTTCAGTGTGTTTTAAAAGTTCTTAGGACGATAGCTCTTTCTAGCATTTTGTCTGCAACTCTCCCACAACATTAACACATGGTCTTGATAACTAGAGGCAGTCTCACCTGTCCTTGTTAAGGCTTTTGTCTTCAGTCACCAAAGCCATCATTGCCATCCTGTACATATGATCGGATACGCTCTCTGGCTTCGCCACGTTCCTGTACACCCATCCTGTCCGTGGTACTCTCTGCACGAGTGTCACAGAATCACTGAATCAGTCAGGTTTGAAAAGACCTCTGAGATCACGGAATCCAACCTTTGGCAGGACACCACCACGTCTCCTAGACCATGGCACTGTAAACGTTAAAATTCTTGGAACTGAACTACCTCTCTTCAGAGAGACCAGAAGAAATTTTGCCCCACCGTGACCTCCACGGGCCGGTGAGCCTCGATGCTTTCCGGAAACACCTGCCCCAACGACCTGACCGGGCTCCCCAAGACTGTGCCAGCAGCACGGCCCAGCCGCAGCCGAAGGACAGGGGCATCCTGCCCTGCCCTGCCCAGAGCCCCCCTCTCCTCGCCGCAGCCCCAGCCCAGCCCAGCCCGGCCCGGCCACCTCCGCTCCGCAGGCGCCGCGGCGGGGCCGCCACGCACACCTCGGGCAGAGGCACCGGCTTTCCGCCGGCCTCCACCGACTGCGCCCCCGCCGCTGTCCGGGCACTGCCGGGGAAACGGCCCCGCGGGAGGCCGGCGGGCACACGCACGCCCCGGCGGGCACACGCACGCCCCGCCGGGCACGGGCACACCCCGCCGGGCACGGGCACACCCCGCCGGGCACGGGCACACCCCGCCGGGCACGGGCACACGCACACCCCGCCGGGCACGGGCACACGCACACCCCGCCGGGCACACGCACACCCCGCCGGGCACGGGCACACGCACACCCCGCCGGGCACACGCACACCCCGGCAGCCTCCGCTGCCGCCCCGCTGCCCCGGGCCCCTCCTGGGCAGCGCCCGCGCCCACCTTGAGCTGCCCCAGCAGGCGCAGGAAGGGCAGCAGCCCGGCGCCGCCGCTCGCCGCCATCCACCGCCCGGCAGCCACCGCCTCCGGCCGCTCCACCTCCTCCTGCCGAGAGCGGAAGGAAGCGGGAGGCCGGGTCAGTGCTGCGCTGCCCGCCCCGTCCCCAGCTGAGCGCTGGGAGGAGGGCGCGGGTTGTAGGGAAGCGGTGTCTGCGGGGTGCCGGGTGTGTGGCGGAACAGCGCTCCCGAAGCTCTGCCTCCTCGGGGATGCATAAAAAAAGAATGTTTCGGACTGCGACTGCAACGGGAAAACAGCAAGAGAAGCTGGGCTGCTCACGGGTCGTGAAAGGGGAAGGGAGGTGGGCGGCCTGTCCTTTCTTGTCCCAGGGTGCAGCGGGGAGGAGCGAAAGGCAGTCTCGAAGGCAGGAATAACTCATACTGCAGCCAAAACTGAGCATCTCGGTGACCTTTATCGTACTTTTTTTTTAAAAAAAGCGAAAGGTAGATATTGCAAACTCATGTATATTATTAACAGAAGATAGATTAGTTATTAGGGTTGCTAATGAGTTTTAAATTATTCTGGGGACTCACAGAGTCTGGCTACAGGCACTTCCACCACGTTTACAAGTTGAATAAATAACACACTGAATCACTTGACAGTTGGTGGATTTTCAAAATACCTTACATTTCTTTGCTATTTTTATATTGCCGACTGCAATAGCAAGTAACAGCTTAAATGTGGTGATGAAATAGTCTTTTTTCAGAAAACAACCTCTGCAGTTTGCCAGATATCAACAGAAGGCAGAGTATTTTTATTTTTGCTCATGCATATGCCTAAAATCATAAATTAATAATAAAGTCCAGACACTATTTTGGTGACCATTTTAAGGCTGCCTTCCAACAACAAACAAGAATCCTAGACCAGGAAAGTCATCACCTTTACACCTGTGCGCAATCATAAAGGTTGTAAGGGACTTCTGGTATTGCAGTCCAGCTTCCCTGCTTGAAGTGAATCACATCTGTTGCAGTTTTGTCTTGACAGCTCTTGAAACCATGCAAAATAAAAATTACATAGCTTGTCCAGGTTAACTACCTTCCATGTAAATAATTTGTTTCATGATGTCTGCTTTGGACCTTCTGAGCCACTTGTGCCCATGGTTTCCTGTTGTAATGCATACCATTACCAAGGGGAGTTTAGCTCTGCCATATTTACAATCCCCCTTCAAGTAATTGAATGTTGCTGTTATATGACCCCCAACACTCTTCAACAGGCAAGACAGTCCCAGGATACCTCAACATCTCCTTCAAGATGATGTGATTTAGGTCCTGATTGTCTTGATAGTGTTCACTGGAGCTGCCCTGTCTTGATCTGAGGAAGCACCAAAGTGGGCCTTGTGTCCAGCCAGCACCTCACCAACACCAAGCAAAGGGGGACAGTAACTTTCCTCAGCCTATTGGCCACACTCCTAATGTAGGCTACTGTGTGATTTCCCATCTTTGGGATGAGAGCACACTATGTGCTTGTGTTGGACTCAGCTTTCACATAACCCCCGGTCATTTTCGATGAAGCTGATAGCCAGCCTGTTTCTTCCCAGCTCATACCAATGGAAGGGCTTATTCGGCCTTAGGTCCAGGATTGAGCATTTATCCTTGTGTTTCTCCATGTTGAACGCGTTAAGTCTTCTGTAAGCCCAGTCCTGAAGATTCTCGAAGTCTCTCAGAACTTAAGCTTTACTGTTTAGTGTGTCAACCATCCCTCCTAACTTATTGTTACCTTGAAATAGCCAGAGAGTGTATCTTGTCCCATGGTCCACATTTTTGATGAAGACAATGCACTATATATACCCTAGTATCAACCCCTAAAGTACTGAACGTGCTATGGGCCTTCAGGCACATTGCCAAGCCACCAGTTGCCACCCACTGAGCCCGTCAGCCCAGGCAGTTTTCAATGCATCTAGCAAACAGCTTGTTCATGCCATATTTCCTCAGTTTGTGAGTGAAAGTACTGCAGGAAATCATTTCAATCCCTGTACTGAAGTCAGGATCTATTGTGCCCACTCCTCCATCCTTGTCCATGTAATTATAGCCATTCCATTATAGGGTGCAATCAGGTTGACCAAGTGTGTTTTCTTCTTCATAAATCAATGCCAGCTGTTCTTGATCGCCTTCGTGATCTGTACAGGTCTCTCTAATAGAGCTTCATCAACTTTCTTTTTGTGGCTGCAAACAGAATCTTTATTGTTTCTTTAACAGCTGAAAAAAATGCCTTCTGAACTCAGTCATGAAAATAATACAGAGTAAGTTATTAATTTGCATTTTAAATAAGATGCTGTATCCAGTTTAGGAGCGTATTAAGCCTGCTTTGTCTTTTAACCCTTCTTGAATGTATCTATTCAATGTACATATTTAGTATTTGTAGCCTTTTAAATCCATTTTCTTTTGCAAATCCATTAATAATTCTTTAATATGAATGAGTCTTCTACAGCACACACGAGGAGGCATGATTTTCAGTTTTATTGTCTGACAAATTCTTTGCCACTGGTGTCCTTAAGATAGGTTTCTAGAACAAACTCTTGTGGGACATTACTGAGGCTGGATTCACAGGCACTGATCTCAGCTCTCCATTTAGTTCAGAAAACACTATCAAAAGCAGGATACTCTCATTCACAGATTGATTTTCTAATGCATTTAGTATCTCTGCTCGATTTGAACCCTTTGGAGCTGTGCATGCTCTGAAGACCCGAGGTTTCCCATGGTGTTGGGAAGTATGGAAAACTGATGGGCAACAGGATGGCAACAACATCATTTGACATTGTGGTGGAGAAGCATTTCCGGGCATCAGCCATAAATAACGTCTTGACTTATTTTTGCAACACTTATTTCTTTAAAAGTATACCCTGACATATGTAGCATTTACATGGGATAAAATGTACAGAAAACAATACACTTAATACAACCTTTGTAATTCTTTTGTATAGGTATTTATATAACTTTTGTGATTTTGTAAAAATTGTAATATTTTTAGTATTTTGTAATATTTGTCTTTATATAAAATGTATTTATGTAATATTTATGTAGTGTATTTTTTAATATTTGTCAGTTTTGTAACATTTGTATGTATATAATTCTTCCGCATGCACTTTGTGTGCTGTTTTTGCATATTGCTTATTGACACTGGTTTGCTACCAGGTTTTTCTGACGTAGTACTGGAGGTATCATTTATGAGCTTTTTCAAGTACTTATCAAATGCATCATGTGGAATATTAGAAACATAGACTTTCTGTAGGCTGGAGGACACTAATATAGTACAAATTTTAGCTCTATCATGATTTTATTCTTTACTAAGCAGCCTGAAAAAAATAAACAAATTTGGGATGCTTACCTCCATGCAATTTTAAGTGGCTTTTTCATTTAACTCAGAAACTTTAGCAAGGATTAGCAAAGTCTCCCTGCAGGATATTAAGGTAGTGTTAAGGCTTAAATCTCAATCTTTCATCAGTCTCAGCTGGCTTTTTCTCCATCTTTTCCAGAACAGATGGCAATTCCAAAGGAGAAATTCCAAAAATTGATTTGTTACCACCGAGTAATTCTGATTTAGTAGCTGGAGATGGCGCTCTCTGTCCACAGAATTCTGCTTCGACTGCATTTGCTGCTGCCCAATGCCAGCCTGAAATTGTGCTTCCATTTCTTTAAGAAATAGCTCTGGGAAAAAGGGAATGCTTCACACGCTTGGCTCAGTAATATGAAAATCATCTCTCCAGATGTCAGACAACTGAGAGCAGACCCATTAACTGCTCATAGCATGAATCTTGATCCGTTTGTGGTTTAAGTAACGTAACACCAACAATAACAAATTGGGTTTTGAAAACTCTTATGTGTTCTGCCAATATGGACACAATAAACCTTATGTTGGCAAAATATCTTCAGGAAAAGTAATTAATTGATGGGATTCATCTGGTGGGAAAAAAAAAAAGAAAAGAAAAATTGTATAGTTCAGTGGACATAGCAAAATAATTGCATATCACAGACCCATCAGGCAGCAATAACAGACCTGATGTCCTCCTTTAAGAGGCAAAAGTTTGAAGAGCACCTGCCAGACACTGTAACTGGTTGTTTTAGTTCTTCAGACTGTATTATACCTTTCTTTATCTGAACCAATCTTATCAACAATGTAGAGTTAGCTAGTGAAAATCTGTTGCAAGAATACTTCAGTAAGGATACGGAAAGAACAAACCTCTGGAGTGACAGGTACCTGTGTGCCACGTAGCTCCGTTCACTCTGCCATGCACTCACTGCCCCACACTGCCCTGCGCAGGCTGTCAAAGCAGGTGAGAGAGGCACCTAAGAGAGGCACCACTCACTGATGTCTGTGCCAAGGGCTGAACATCTGCTGTGACTTCACAGAACCACAGAATGGTTTGGGTTGGAAGAAACCTTAAAGATCATCTAGTTCCAACCCCCTTGCCATGGGCAGGGACACCTTTACTAGACCAGGTTGCTCAAAGCCCCATCCAGCCTGTCCTGGAATGCTTCCAGGGATGGTGCATCCACAGCTTCTCGGGGCAGCCTGTTCCAATGTCTCACCACTCTCACAGGGCAGAATTTCTTCCTAATATCTAATCTAAACTTACTCTCTTTCAGACAGTGTCACTACATGCCCTTGTAAAGAGTTCCTCTCCAGATCTCTTGCAGGCCCCTTCAGATACTGGAACACTGCTGTGAGGTCTCTCAGGAACCTTCTCTTCTGCAGGCTGAAAAGCCCATTCATGTTCTACACCTCATGGGAAGTAGGTTAACACTAATAATGTTACCTCTAGTCTGGTTATTATCTGTAAATATTGGCCATATGCAGCCTAGGGGTAAGTGAATGACACTTCATTTATGCTGGCCATTAACACTCATCTGACCTCAAAGCCAAACGTTTCAGGAGAGTCTGGTCTTTGGGCTCCAAAGGAGAAAGCTGCAGAGGAGCACTGGGGACACTGCAGGGGAGTGCTGGGACAACTGCGGAGGAGCACTGGGACAACTGCCCTTTCCCAGCAGTGTTGTGGAAGTCCCCTCACATGTGGCACAGCAACAGAACCACCGCATCAGAAAAAACAAAAGAACAAAAATGAAATGAGAAGATTGTTTCAGTTTTTGGTGAAATGTGTGCGAACTCCAATGGAAGGCATATCAGAAGGCTGAAGAGAATGTACACTTGTGGTAACCTTCCCATAGTTGGCAATAGCTGTCCAGAGTATGCACATTCAGTGTAGCTAACCTGTGGGATCACTACCAAAAAAGAAAAATGTTCTTCTTGCTGCTGTTGCATAACATCTTGGGCTTTCTGTAATTGGCAAGAGATTTTCTATCAGATAATCCTATTTAACCCTTCAAAAGGGAGAAAAAGTGATCTTATTTTATTTGTGTAACGTATCTGCAGAGCCAGGAGTAGAACTTTAGAGTAGCACCTTTAAAAATGAACAACAAAAAAAGTCAATTTAAGAGCAAATCAATCTTACATGAGCAGAACATTTCTAATGTAAAAAGACAGTTGAATTAGAGGATTAGGTCACACTGCCCGATTAACATCATTTGATCTTCTGCTATTGAAAAGCCACTGGCCTTCTCAGAGAATGGAAGCATTCAAACTTTAAATGAAACCACAAGCCTGGCTTAGAAAAAAACCTGCTAAACTGAAAACAACTTGCCTTGCTTCAGTAATTGTTGGTTTGTCTCTGCTGCTGGGGGATGCATCCAAATTAGGATTTAGAAATCCCTTACATTTTGCTGTAACAAAGAAGGGCTGCAAAACTGAATGAGGGCATCTTGGGCACTACATGGAAGAGGCTTACAGCCTGTGAATCTTGCCTTGCTTTGCCATCTCATATTTATTTCTTGTTTAAGGATGGATGACAGATACTCAAAGATCTGTTTGATGTT
Organism: Manacus candei; assembly: GCF_025592945.1. Classification (NCBI taxonomy): domain Eukaryota; kingdom Metazoa; phylum Chordata; class Aves; order Passeriformes; family Pipridae; genus Manacus; species Manacus candei. The sequence goes on along the minus strand of NW_026138082.1, from coordinate 6,884,503 downwards.
TGTTTACTTTATAACAAATTCACTATTGATTTTGCCTTTTTAACTTTTGCATGGGGAAGAGGTGACAAAAAAAAAGGAGCTCACCCTGGACTGCAAGGCCTGCTCAGGATCTGAGAGGTACCCACTGATGACATTTGATAAGAGATCAAAAGAGGAAGGGAGTTCTAGTTACAGTTGTTATTTTTTAAAAATTGTATTTGTTTTAACTACTGAGCATTTTTAAAGAAGGAAACTTTTCTTAAAATTTTAACTCTTGCTTGGGAGCCTCAAAGAAAAATAGTAACAGATCAACCTTGATCTTTGGAAATTTTCTAAGGTAAAGTGAGAATGAAGGAGCTTTGTTATAATTAAGCCCTTTGTCACTGGAAACACCAAGAAAAGAGTAAATCCTGTGTGTAAAAAATCCTCTGACTACCTCTCATATCTTTTCTGTTAAAAAGTTTATACTGTTTATTGCACATGCACATGTTGCACTTAAATGATTTTTTTGAAGGGATTTTAACAGTCCCCTACATGTCAGCACTTAGTAAAGTAAATAACAAGCAGACAGTATCTCTAATGATCTGATGATCAGTTTGCTCAAAGGGTTTTTCTGTGCTTTTTGGAAAGTATTAACCAATATTCAGAAGCATTTTATTATTTGAAAAAAATGCTCATTTAATATTCATGATGTTATTTTCAGTAACAGTGTTTTTTCAGTTGCTAAATGTGGAGAAAAGCAGTATTTTAAGATATAGAAAAGCTATGAATATTCTAGTAATTCCCCCCCATCATGCTTTTAGGCATTGCACATTCATATAATGAGCACACAGATCCGGCTCAGTCTCCTGAATTTTCAGCAGTCTCCCAAATGTCAGCCAAGTCAGATCCTGCTTAGTTTCCAAAATCAGATGTGATCAGGCATGTAACAATGTAAAGAAAAATAAACCTTGAAAGGCACTCTGAATTATAATGTACATTTTTTTCTGACATGCAAGAAAGAACAAAATGGAAGTTTTATCACAGCTCTACTTCCTTTTGAGTGCCCCCACCCACCCTTATTACTGTGAGCAACGTTTTCTCAAAATAAAGGCACACTGATTTGTTTGTTATTTTAGGCTCTGAGAAGAAGGTCAGACTGGAACGCTGTCCAGATATATGCCTCTAGTCCCATTAAGGACCTACAAGCGCCCTTATCTCCATCCATTGCAAAAGAGTTCATTGTCTTTCAGAGAGAACTCCTAGTACTACCTAACTCTATCTATTTCTTTTTAGCTGTATGTACTCTTGCATCCTTGTGGGATCTGAAGCCGCTTCATTCCTATCGGTTCTCACACAGGGAGAGATGCACATAATTAGCTGCTTTGGCCTCATGCTTCCCCACTGCTCGGCTATTATTTTGATGGCTGGTGACACGGCTCTGGAGCCTCCCTTCCCCTCTATCACCCTGCCTGGCAGCCACAGCTGGGCGGCCTGATTTGTTCCCTGCCAGCCCCGGAGTGGGGGGAGAGAGCGGAGTACACCCTCAGGCCACAGCTCTTTGCTGCAGGGCTTCAAGGGGTCTTCTAAGGGCAGGGCCACTGGCCACAGCTGGGGGCTGCACTCTCTCCTCTCTCATGTGAACAGTACAGCTCCTACACTAATAAAAAAATCTGCTTTGCTAATTTTGTCCAAATATTTGAGCTTTTCAGACATCTCTGGACGAAACACACCAGCTATTGGCATGTTCTTGCTAATCCAAGGAAATCTTTTGCATGGGCCCCTGCTTTCTAACCTGAGATTGACTTTAATTATCCATTATTTTGCCTTCCTCCCTGTGAGCCTCCTGCTGAATGCATTGTGCCACCCAGCATATTAGTCAATCATCACATCTCACAGAGCACTATACTTTACATCTTGGCTTTGGTGTCATTCATGTGCAATGAGTGGAGACAGCAATCAGTTTTAAGACGCTGGGTAAGTGTAAGCATGCTAGGGCCTGTCTGTCCCTATAGTAAATAGCTTTGCTGACATTTAAGCTGCACATGGCTTGATGTTAGGTCAAACAAAAATGTCACACTATAATCACTTTTTAAATAGCTGTTTCCGGCTCAGTTAGTACTGTATAGTTCCAGAAGAGAAAGCACTTACAAGCTGACAAACAGAAAGAGGAACCGTCTGTATAGGATGTTTGCCTAATCCCATCCCTGTCCTTGCCTGTCAGGCTTGGAGACTTTGTTTGGGGAAAAAAAAAAAGCGTATGAGATTTAATGTTACTGTACTTTTCAGCTGGGAAGACTCTAAAGAAAACTCATGAATAAGTTCTGGGGAGGACTCATATCTTTGAAGTAGCTGTGAGGGGGTTGATTGGCCCAGGGGGCACCCAGCCGTCAGCAGTTTTTGGGGCTGATACTGTGTCTTCTGGCACTATGCTGCTGAGTTGCTATTGCTGGGAGAAGGCATGTAGGTAAAATCCTAATGAGCTTTGACAGCTGAAAATGTGAGGATTTTCACATTCCCTGATACCACTCCTTAAATCTGTCTCTGCCTCTGAACCAGCCTGTGAGGGACATGGACCATGGGGAAGCCACACAAGACTTGCATCTTCTCTCAGACACCTCAGTTTGGTGTATGACTGTCTCCATATAGAATCATAGAATCGTTTAGTTTGCAAACAACCTTTACGTGGTTTCACTGAGGCTCTGGCATCCTGCCATACCCTAAGAAGGAACTAGCATTCCCATAGGGCACAGCAGTGGTTTGCCAGAGAGCACAGCAGCATTCCCCAGGTCCTGGTCTCCCACTAACACAGACAGGCAGTGGGCCAGAGCACACTGTGATGAGGCTGAAGTGTGTATATGTCTGTCCTCTCCACAACCCAAATATGGCTGGAGGGAATACTTTCAACCCACCACTTGGGCACTTTTTCTCTCTCCCACCTTCCCAAAATCAGATATGTGTGCAATGCTGCCCACCCGCAGCTTTACCTTCACCCACAAGCCCTCTCAGGTGTTATGAGAAGTGTCTTTTATGGCAATGGATGACTGTAATCAGAAGGTGGATCAGTGGATCATGAAACACTTGTAGAAGGCAAAGCATGATGAATGAGAGTATATGATCTTTTGTCCAGGAAGAACGGAGGAGCCGTGGAAACCCATGAGGGAACAAAGCAGTCTTGTCATCAGTGGTTTAGCAGGAAGGAAGAAACCAGCCTTACTTGGCTTCCACTGTAACACTTCTTAATTTGATCTCTGGCTCTATTATTTCTAACAAACTGGGAGTCTGAGGAGATGCTATAGAAGTGACTGAATGCCACCATGAAAGTCAAGTCCAAGCCTTGAAAACCCCTGGCTGCTGCTTCACGGAGGCTGCTGACCCCAGCTTGTAGGTCTGTTGTAAGTCATTTCCTTTTCTGATTAGGTCAGAACAGTGGCACCAACCTGAGTGTGTCAACATGGGGATTTCCTGCTACGTTTATTTTCCTCTATTCTGAAGCAAGCTGTATGTTACACTTTTTAAGTTGAAAAGCAAGTTTATTCCTGTAGAGATATATTTCCAAGCTGCGTTTAGACAGTAAGCAGTAAATCTTTACACATTCCTCATTTCACATCATAGTTACAACAGGTGGTGGCTACTGTCTAATCACATAATAATGAACATGATAGATAAACAAAACTCTTGCACATTCAGACTGTGGAAGATAAGCTTTTGCCAAATGCAGTTGCAAACTGTGGGGAACTATGAAGGGGGAGCTGGAAAAATATTACAGTCTCCAAGAGGTAGGGTGAGATAATATTTTGTTTAAAACTGCCCAACACTTCTTAACACAGAAGCAACTTTTCTTACACCTCAAATTTTTATCAGCAAATCTTTTTCTTTTAGGCACAGTTTACTGGGAACGATTGTACTTTTGCTCTACCGCTGATGTGAAGGCGAATGGTTGCTGTTGCACGCAAGGTGTGAGGATCCCCTTTGGGGCTGTTGGAGAGTTCATCCTGGCCAGGACATGGATAAGGAAGAAACAGAGCGATGTAGTATATGCAGTGCACGGAAAATTTATTAAGGATGACCATGCATTCAAAGTCCAGCCATTTCTTCCTGCTTTAGGCTCTTCACCAGCACAAAGATTGAAATGGGACTAGAGGAGCCAACTGTGGGTGAGCATTCCTGACAAAGCATAAAAAATGGCATGCACTGAAAAACAGATGTTGTGATTTTTGGTTTTACATGGATTCACTGCTCAAGAAGACTCAGTCTAGGGAAAAGGAAAGGCCCCACTGACGATTCAGATAGAAAATTTCTAAGTTTACATCCTTGTGTTGTGGAGTCCTTCTTTCTTGTAAAACACATAGAGCAGAGTAGGGGTGTTCAGTGACAGTTTTGTTACGTTACATGTGAAATCATGTATGCCATGATGAACCATTAATGAAATGCAATGTTTAGAGCTGTAAGCTATCACCCTTGTTTTGTCTACTCATCATCAAATAAAGACTTACAGAACTCAGGCAAGAGAAAATTTTCTTCAGTCTTATAGGATTTAAAATGCATTAAGGCATTCACCTGAAAGATACTTCCCAGGAAATCAGAATTTAATAATCAAATATTATTTAATATCATAGTTATTTCTGTTTGGTTTTTTTCTTGTTAAAAATACTTGACTTCCTTTCATTGTACATCACATACACAGTATTGAGTTGTGATTAGTAGATATGTTCTTGCAACATCACGTGTCATTCTTGTTAGTGAAGACCACAGAATCTCAGAATGTTTGAGGTTGGAAGGGACCTCTGGAGACCATTTGGTCTGACCCCCCTGCCCAAGAAGGGTCAGTGAGGGCAGGTGATCCAGGACCATGTCCATACAGCTTTTGACTCTCTCCAGGGGTGGAGACTCTGCAATATCTCTTTGTCATCTTCAGTGACAAAATATCATCCCTTTGTGACACCATTACAAGGAGAGGAACTTCCCATCTGCAGCTGTTTAAGTGGAAAAAAAAAAAGGATACACTAAAATGAGAACTAAAAAGATGCTAACGTTTCCACTTTTTGCTTCGCTGAGTCCACATTCTTTAGTTATATGTAAAAATTTAAGCAAAGATTTTATTAAGTAATTCTTTATGCCCACAGTTTTACTGGTTTTTTGGAACTGGATCATAAATCCTCAAAAAATTTTAAAGCTAAAACCTGCAGCCATGTACCATTGAAATTCCCAAGTGTTTTTCAGTATTACTAGTTGTCTTCTCAGGTTCTGCAGCTTTTCATATCTTGTATTTTTCATATGGGAAATCTAGTACTGTAATATCAATCAGAATTTCTGCTGTGCAGATAAATGCTAATTTTAACTTACCTACCTTTTAAACTAAGGTTCTTTAGATGAGGCAAATATTTAGACAGTTACTTTTGTTTTGTTCTGAAAAAGACTTAATTTGGACACTTGGCCTTAATATATTTTATGTTTTAATGCAAATTTATAATCAATTTGCAGGTAGTGTGGATATATCTAAATAGAAGATATGCTTTTTTGTGAAATTTGTATCTCAGCTAGGCTTTTCGACCAAGTGCATTGGCAGATGTCATTTATATATGCCTTCCTATGTGCAGTTGTGTATCTGCTCTGTGAGAATATGTATTTAGTTTCTAATTGTTTTGCTAAGGGTAACATTAATGAATGTTTTCATAAGCAGAAGAGTGAGATCCCTGTCAGAGAGCTCTCTGAGTGTCAGAGTGGCACAGCGTGCATGCAAAGACTCAAGAAAGCATTTCAGGACCGCTGGAAGTTGCAATAACCCCATGCAAGACACCCTGATAAAGTGCCGTGCAAAAGTGTTCCATTGCAGGGCACTGACAGGTCGGTGTGGTGACATTAGGAAGATGACAGGAATGTTTGAATGGTGATTCCACATGAACAATATTCCCTGTTTTTTGGTTATTTGGAGGGTCGTTCCAACGAATACTACAAAAGAGGCACATTATAAAATTGTTGGGGTGAAGTTTGTAATTGTCTTGTTTAATGTAGTTGGTCGGCCTTTGTAAACTGGTTACTGTGCCATTCACAATTCACAATAAAACCTACCCCAATAAAATGTCTGTCTATTACCTTCTTTGTCTAGCTGCCTTTTTTTTTTTGGTTAATAGATTTGATTTTTACAAAGCTTGTCAGTAGGGTTCTTGCTCTCTCAAAGTTCTGGGGTTTTTTCTATGTGAACATTTCAGTCAAACCAAATATGACAACTTAAAGAGGTGCAGATGGCTGTTGAGCTGGAAAGGACTGGCTATCTAAATTAACTGATTGAAAGGAGAGTCTTCTACTTGGTTGACTGAAGTTTGGCTCTGCTGATTTCATAAAGACTTTTTCCTCAGCCTTGGTTCATGTCTTAAAGTTTTGTACCTTCCCTGATGTGGATTGTGACTCTACTCTCTACTTATGGTAAGCACTTCATTTTCTTTTCAAGATACTCCCAGGGGTGAGTGTAAATCCCCTTCAAATCCCCAATTTCATAAGTATTTTGCATTTTTTTAAATTTTATTTTCACACCGGATGTCAGTTATTCATCACTGTTACTTGACTTTCTCTTGTGAACTTTTGGATGTAAAAATTAAAAAAAAAAAAAGCATATGCAGAAGGGTGAAAGATAAATCCTTTCTTTTTCACAAAATTTATTTTGTATGATCAAGGATTTATTTGCACTTTTTTTCTATTTGAGTTTTCTTTTTTTTCAATTTCAGGGTTTCTTTTTCTTCAACTTATTTTTGATTTATTCCCCTCCCCACTTTTTTTTTTTCCAGTTTCCTGTTCCCTCAGATCTTAGCAGCTATGTTATAAGGTAAGTTGTTTAAGTAGATACAAATATGAAATAAAAAAAGCATTTTGCTGAACAAAAGCTGCAAAACTGAGTTTGATGGCAGAGGAAAAAATGTTGGTCTCGCCCTTCCCTGTTTTTGCATCAAGAATGTCCAAATTAGAAGACTAAAGTACTATGAAGCAATAGCATTTCAGGTAATTGAATTTGGGTTTTTGTGAGTTTGTCTGTGGTCATTACCCAGGTAAATAAGGGCTGGTCTTGGATTTCAATTTTTCATTTTGGAAATAGGAACTCTTTTTTTTTAGAAATATTAATTTATTGTGGCTGATGGCCAAGGTGCTCAATTTATGACTGAATTACAGATTTAGGTATAGAGTTACAGCTCTATTTCATGCAACTTTTTGCTTTGAATTTGTGACTTGTGAAGTGAAAAGGGAAGACCTTCTACAGCAAACGGCTGCCATATGATCCCGTGCTTCACTGCTGTGAAGTGCTTGCATGGCACTGCGCATTCTCCCTGCAGGAAGCCCATTCCTGTGCAGGGAGTCCTTAGACCCAGTAAAATGTTTTCTTCTTCTCTGAATGCAGCTGTGAGCAACATGCTGTACTGTACCAAATACAATTTGTTGGCATCAGTTGGAACTTTATACTCTTCCTTTTTTTTTTTTCTGTTTTCTCCATGTAAACATTTCAGCAAACCTTTCTGTTGGCTTCTTGGCTGCAATATTCTGGGGGAAAAAGAAAAAGCAGATCTTTCGTGACCTGCAGAACATGGAAATGGGAGTTTCAATAAATGTTGGAAAGCAGTGCCTCCAAACTCTTGTTTACAGGTGTTTTTCAGCCACCTAGCAGAGCACAGAAAATGCCACAGTCACTGTCTGTGAGGAACACAGCTCAGACACAGGCTGCACAACACTCACGAGCTGTGTTAAACAATCTTCTGGTAAAAAAAAATATTCTGGTAAAGAGGTCGTGAGTAATTTTTAATACCAAATATTTTTGTGAATGGAACTTTTCGCAACAAGAAAATACAAATATGTTGCTTTTAAAATACACTCATTGGAAATCATTTTCAATTAAGCAGACTTGTCAAAAATAGTCTATCAAAATAATTACAAAAAGCACTTTCATTTAGGTAATGGTGTTCACTGCTCCAGTATCAGATTTGCTAAAAAGCACATTGTAAAGAAGGATCCCAGGCCAAAATCTTCAGGATGCTTCCAATCCCACTGGAGCTGTGCGAGTCTAATTGAGTACTATTCCATTATTATACTCGATGCATTTTTGACAGGTGAAATAGAACATTTAAATGCTTTATCCAAAGCATTTACATGTTTTTTCTTTGTTCATAGAATGCCTCTGTTTAAATGTCTCCCTCATTCAGTTCTTAAAACCTTTTTATGTCCCAGGAAAGAGGGACGATGGGAGCATGTTCTCTCAATTGCCACTATACTGAGTGTGAGAACTGGAAAAAATTATTTCTCTTCAAATCAATAGAGTACTCTGGACAAATCAGGCCTTTTTTCTTTTAATTAAAATAGGAACACAGTTCAGAAACTGTCATTCAAAATTAAAATAAATCTTTCTTAAAATATTTTTTCTCAATTTTACTTCTATTTTTCGTCCAAAACTATTTGCCAAATTTGACATAAAATTTTGCATAGTTTCAACATATGTCTGCTTCTAAACTGCATAGGTAAGAAAAATTACTTGCTTTAAAGCTACTACTTACATATTGGATATGTATCTTTTGCTTAAACAGCAACGGTTAAAATTACAATCAGTTTATCACCCAGTCCTATGACACAAAATTACATTATCTTATTAAAGAAGAATAGATATGTATATATTCTCCTTTTTGTTTTTGCATCACCTACTGCTGCCACTTGATCAGAAATTTGAATTACGAAGACAGTCTCCCAGACACTGCTAGTAATTAGTCGCTGTAACTTGTGCGTGCCTTTGTGAAGCCCTCAGTGTGCCTGCAGATAAACAACTAATTAGCACTTTTATACAAGTGAAATGGATTTCCAATTATTGCTGCCTCCCCCCTCCTTCCTATTCTTCACATGCATTTTGCTTAGGCCTTCAGGATGCCTCGTGGCTTACCAAACCAGATAGCCTTGTCTTTCTTCCTTTCTCCCTCCACAATTCAGCAAATGTTTAATCCAAGCCAGGCTGCTGAGCTGCTGTGCCTGCCATCATGCTGCTGTGCTGGTGGGAGAAGCCTTTTCAAGGAAAGAATGAGCTTTTTAGATAAAACAAGGAAACGTAAAATGCACGTGGGCAAGAACAGTGGTAGTAGTTTGTAATCAGATATAGCACTGCCAGAGAGTCTGTACTGGCAAGTAAGAGTCTGTGGAAGTATCCCAGGTCCCTAGATTAGCTCAGAGGACTAAAGAGAAAAAATGTGACCAGCAGTATCCAGTGCACATGGGCACAAACTAGGAAATCCAGAGGAATCTGTAACACAGTGTATTACAAGCAGCACAGAGGTGCAAACTAGTCCTGTGACCTGCTTATCTGCAGAAAGCTGGGATTGGATCCAGCTACTTTGATCCTCCGAGAAAGGAGGGAATGCAGCATCATGTACAGCTAATTTGGTAGAGTTCATCTAGAGTACAGCTCCAGCCCTAACATGGGCCAGATGGCATGACCCCGCTGCTGTGCTGCCCGCCTGCCTGAAGCACAGTACATCCCTTTCACAGATGAGTGCCTTTCCACGGGATGGGATTTTTGTCTTCAGAGTTGGTCTAAGAAAAAATAAATGCCTTGCCCTTCTTTTTCTCTAAAAAGGGACCCACCTCTTGTGCACTGATGTTTCCATCAGTGTATTTGGAAATCTTTACAGCTTTCCACCAGAGCCAAGGCAACTTCGATGCCTTATTTCTCAGAGGCACAGTAAGTATGGAACATATTACCTTGCTGGGAAAATCCTGAGTTGGATTATTGTTTTGGCACTTTTCAAGTGGCCTTCTCACTCTATATCCCAAAGTACCTCACTGGGTAATAAATTATATTACCAACAACCAGTATGACCTCAGTAAGATCCACCTGTGGCCAAGAATAGCTCCAATACTGTCAGTTAATTAGTGGTAGCATTCATTAACTGAGGAAGTGAGAGCCAGGAAGTCAGTGATGTGGCATGGCGCAAAAGCTATATAACCAGTCACCATCAGCTGGAAAAAAAGGAGGTTAGGTATCACCAGGGAGTTCATTCCTGTGGCCCATGAGAGGGACGTGCTGCACACACAGTCACCTTTGCATGCACACCTCATTCATGGTCACAGTTGGGGTTGTCATGACACTCTCCTGCAATCAAGGCCTGACCTGCTATCACCTTAAGCCGTGCACTGCCCTGACCTTAAACCTTAACCCTGTGTAATCTGATGGGGGTGGCTTCCCAATCCTGCAGACTGGAGCCCTCTAAATTCAGGCTAAATATTCCTCCTGTGGTGTACAGAGGTTGATATGTCTAATTGCATTCAGCATGTTGATCTAGCATTAGAACCCAGTTAGGCTGTTTGCTGTCTCTCTGTGGCCATTTAGGGAGCCTTTCTGGGAGCAAGGATCAAAGAGTCCATATTATGATGTGGAATAAAAAAGGCATCTGTGCTTCTACACCCTGACATGGTTAGTGCCCCACCTTAATTCTTGCAAGCTGAAGTGATGAACTGAGACCCAAGATGATGGAGAGCTGAAGGAGCAGAATGCAGCTTCTTGTGCTCCAGAGGGAAAATTCCACCTGCTCCACTAGCTGGAAATGCTGGCAGCATGCAGAGGAACTGATACTGCTCGCTGTCCCCCACACTGGCACAGGCAGCACCCAGTACTGCCCTTCTCGGCGAAGGCATTCTTGCCCTGCAAACAGAACTGGACCTGAGGCATTAGCAGGGTATTGATCCATATGAAAAGGAGGCAGAGAGCACTGCAGAGAGTGTGTGATCCTGAATGCCTCTATAGTCTCAAGATCTCATAGACATACAGGTGTGCTATGATGGACTTTTCCCTGAATGCATTCTTGGTCTTTCCACTCCTTCACAGCATCTCTCTGACAGCCTACAGGGCTCTTTGGTATCACTCATAGTTCCATTCAGAGTTCATCCACCTCTCTTAACCCCCTTTACTCTGTCAGTAACCTTTCTTGCCCTCCCACCACAGACAGCAGACACCCAGCTCCCCTTAAAGTGCTTTTTTTTTTTTACATATGAAAAGTGCCTTCTTGCTTTTCCCTCTCCTCCTCCACTCTGCTCCACACCACATATTCTGGAAGTCACCTTCAGACCACACTGGAATGTTACCTCTATTGCCCAGGGCTAGGATCATATTACAGCCTTCCTCTTCTCACTAAAGATGTGTGCTCTGATTTGAACTTCTCCAGAGTTCAGGGATGTTTGGAATCTGGGCTTTTGGCTTGGACCCCTCTCAGTGCCTCGTGTCAGCATCTAGGAGTTGACAGAAGTTGTTTGCAGCTGAGGTACCCAGGTCTGCGTGATGTAAATTACCAGGAATAAAAGAAAGAATTAATTAATTTAATTCATTCATTAAAACTGGCCCTATGAGGAGTTGCCTGGCCTCTGGAGACACACCAACATATCTTTCTTTCCACCCAAGCCACAGGTCAGACAGTGCTCACCTGGCTGCTGGAAATATCAACAAGCAAGAGGATTTCAGGAGGCTAGAGTCACACACCCTGGCCTGATGGCACACAACTTCATATTCTTGCTTTCCTTTCGGGGGACTGGGCTAGGACAAGGTGGTGGAGAAGATCCTTACAAAGAAATAACTCCATTTGGCATGTGGCTGCTTTCCCTTTGCAATGGCTTTGGGGAGGCTAGGCTGTGAGAGAGGAGAAGTGATGGGCAGAACAAGTTTTTTGTGATTTTTCTTTATTTTACCAGAATAGGGTTGGACAGCTTGACTTTGCCTCCAGATCAGGACTCAACATGCACAGGGTGGGGGGAGGAAGATGAGACTTGTTTCAAAGCTCTTTTCAATGTGCAGGCTGCATTCCTCTCCTGGCAGCGTGGCACCTCAACTCAGGGCAGTGTGGCACCACATCCCTCAGGGTTATGCCTGCTGCTGCTGGGGGGGTGTGAGTGATGCATTTCAAGCCTGTGCTCTCTGCATGCCCTCAGCCTGCTCCTCGGGGAGGGGGTCCTGCGGAACTAGCCAGGTGTCAGTGCAAGCCCCAGGGAGCCTGCCCAGTATCAAAACAAACAGGGCTGTCATTTTCTCTTCTGCCTACAGGAACCAAAAATTTTCTTCCTGCCCTTTCCTCCTGGCAGAAAATAGGCAGTTGAGAGAGGGGCCAAAGAGGCCAGGAAGGACCAGCAGCTCTGCCTTCCCCCAATAGGAGGGAGCTGTTGCAGTTCAGGCTATTTTTAACCTGGTTTTGTTGCGCGCTGGCAGTCACATCCCTCATTACTTCCTTTTTTCTCTGTCTCTCTGTGTCTTTGCAGCTCCTTCCTGCTGCCATGAGATGTGTGAACTATATATGGCCTGGGAAATCTGCAGCAGGCAGTATTTTTAAACCATCCAGGCCTCCGGTCTGCAGGCCGCTGTGACGCAGTTTATCCAGTTTTGCGAGTTTCTCATGGGAATGCAGGGTGCCCGGCAGCTGCCTGCAATGCTTGGCTGTTTATTTTTTGGCCTCCACGATGCAACCCTTGGGGCCCAGGTTGACATCTCGAGACTTGGGAAGCAGCAGGCCTTGTGTGTGTCTAGGGGAGATTTTGAGCCTGGCTGTCATCACAGTTAAGCTTTCTGGATGTCAGCTGCAGGTCTGCAAAGTGAGGTGGCTTTTCCAGGTGGCCAAGTGTTGCCATTGAACCTGGAGGGCTGGACACAGGGAGGACTTGCTTAAGCGCCTACCCTCCTGGCAGAGCACGTGTCCCAGTTCAAAGTACTTGTTCATATCCTCTGTGGAAATGGTATCACTTTTGTAATATTTGGAACTTAGCACTGCCAAATTTGTTTTGGTTTGGTACCTCACTCAGTCCTCCAGGACCTGCCTCTTTCCTTCTGTGCCCTTCTCTGAACACAGTGAGTAGGCTTATGGAAGGTGGTGTGGTGTGCCTGGGAGGCAGTGCCCATGGAGGCTGAGCATCAGGCTGGGTCCTGTGTATGGCAATGGACAGTCTGTGTCTGGTGCAGAGCTCTAGCCAGGCAAAAGTGCTTGGTGGGGAAAACAAGCAAAACAGAAGGTAGAGTCCAGGCCACTGGGAAGGATTATTTAAAGAAAAGGCATGTAAGGAACATGGGTCCTAAGATAAACCAAAGACATCAGAATCAGACGGAAGGTGCAGGGGAACAGGTTTACAATGATGAAACCCTGGATAACAGACATCCAGTGTAGAAAAGACTGAATAAAAATACATGAAGAAATATTTGGGAGCAAACCCTTTGACCTGGGCTTGGCTACTCTTGGGAGACAACCAGGTAAGCAAGGGACGATGCCAGGTCCATTTGCAGGTGATTTAAAGAATCTCTAGGGAGCATTGCAAACAGGAGCGGGCAAACAGGGACATGGCACTGCGGTGAGGGCGTGGCACAGCAGTTTGCACAAAGTAGAGTGAGCAGGAAGGGCACAACCACTCTTCTGGCTTTTGCTGGTGGGTTGTGTGGTAGCTGTGTGTGGTTTTGTTTAGTGGTTGGTTTTTTTGTTTGTTTTCTTGTTTTTTTTCTCTCTCCAGCTCAAGTAGATCCATCGATGGTTTCCAAAGGATCAAAAGCCATTGCTGCTGCTGCCAGCAGGAGTGTTCTAACCCAGACAGAACCCCCCAAGAAGGACGCAGCCGTCCAGGCCACTGGCTATAGGGAGTGTCTGAGCCTTGCATTAGTACCAGAGGACAATGCGAAAGACACCTGTATACAGTGAGATCAGGTGAACAATTTGCTTTGTTTAGTGGCAGAGCTTAAGGAAGAAGTAGAGAGGCTAAGGGCTATTAGGGAAAGTGAAGGGGAAATAGACTGGTGAAGTTGCATCCTTTCAACCCCAAAAGAAGTTCAGCGGGAGTCAGAGAAGCCCTGCCCCTCTTGCCATCAGGCAGATTGAACAGACCAAGTAGATGTGGGATAATGGAAACGGGTCCCTGGACAGAGAGGTAAAAGAATGCCCTCCTGACCCCCATCACCTGTCACAGTGCCCTTAAAGAACAGGTATGAGGCTCTGGGCCTAGAGAGTCAGGCAGATGACACTCAAGATAAACATCTGTCTGAATGTCTCTCGGTTGCACCCTGCCTATTAGATGGATCACAACTGCAGCTATTAAGAAAAAAAAAAAGAGGGTAGTTGTAGTGGGGGATTCCCTTCTGAGGGGAACTGAGGGCCCTGTATACTGACCGGACCCATCCACAGGGAAGTCTACTGCCTTCCCAGGGCCGAGGTGAGGGATATTAGCAGGAGACTCCCCGAGCTAATTCAGCCCTCTGATTATTACCCACTGTTGGTGGTACAGGTTGGGAGCAATGAGATCGATAAAAGAGGTACCAGAGCAACTAAAAAGGACTTTAAGGCTTTGGATCAATGAATTGATGGGACAGGAGCACAGGTGGTGTTCGCCAATTCCTGCAGGAGCAGGGATGAATGAGGAGAGGAGTAGGAAAACACATTTTATCAATAGATGGCTAAAGGATTGGTGCCACCAGCAGAATTTTGGTTTTTTTGATCATGGGGCAAAATTTATGGTACTAAGCCTGCTAGGGTTGGATGGGTTTCATCTATCAAGCAAGCGCAAAAGAACCCTAACATATAAGTTGGCAGGGCTGATCAAGAGGGCTTTAAACTAGGTTTGAAGGGGGAAGGGGTTGAAATGAGGCTCTCCAGAGAAGAGCTCAAGGGTGGAAAGCCAGGGTTAGGAGTGACATCAGCAGCCCAGCTGAAGTGCATGTACACTAATGCACGCAGTTTGGGAAACAAGCAAGAGGAACTGGAAGCCATCATGCAGCAGGAAAGCTACGACATAGTTACAATCATGGAAATATGGTGGGATGACTCGCATGACTGGATTGCTGCAATGCTCTTCAGAAGCGATAGGAGAGGTACGAGAGGTGGAGGGGTGGCTGTATATGTTAGAGAGCCTCACGACTCTCCAGAACTTGAGGTCAGTGTCTATAAGGTTGAGTCCTTATGGGTCAGTATCAGGGGGAAGGCCAAGAAGGCCAACCTTCTGGTGGGAGTCTGTTATAGACCACCCAACTAGGATGAAGAGGGTGATGAATTATTCTACAAGCAGCTGGTGGAGGTTTCAAAATCACCAGCCCTTGTTCTTGTGGGCAACTTTAATCTGCTGGATGTCTGCTGGGAACTCAACACAGCAGAGGAGAGGCAGTCTACGAGACTCCTAGAGTGTACGGAGGATAATTTCCTGTTGCAGCTGGTAAATGAACCTACTAGGGCTGGGGGCCCATTAGACCTGCTGTTTAAAAACAGAGAAGGGCTGATGGGAGATGTGGTGATCGGGGGCTGTCTGGAGCATAGTGACCACGAAATTATAAAGTTTTCAATACTCAGTGAAGTAAGGAAGAGCATCAACAAAACCTCTACCCTGGACTTCCAGAGGGCAGACTTTGGCCTATTCAGAAGGCTGGTTCGGAGAGCACCTTGGGAAACAGCCCTTAGAAACAAAGAGGTCCAAGGAGGATGGACATACTTCGATAAAGAAATCTTAAAGACACAGGAGCAGGCTGTCCCTATGTGCCGAAAGAGGAGCTGGTGGGGAAGACAACTGGCCTGGAGATTTTGCAGGAAATTAGGGAAAAAAAGAGAGTGTATCACCTTTGGAAAAAAGGGCAGGCAACTCATGAAATGTTTAGGAATATGGTTAGGTCATGCAGAAAGAAAATTAGAGAGGCAAAAATACAATTTGAACTTAATCTGTTCTGTAAGGACAACAAAAAGTGTTTTTAAAAATACGTCAATAGCAAAAGGAGGGGCAAGGAAAACCTTCATTCTTTGTTGGACATGGAGTGGAACATAGTTACCAAAGACGAGGATAAGACTGAGGCACTGTGCTGGTTTAAAGGTAAACCAGCAGGGGAAATGAACTCAACGCAAAAGAGAGATTATAAATCAGAATAACAATTTAATAAAATAATACGATAAGTACGATTATACAAACAATTGGTTTTAACCCACAAAACCCAAATATATAACCCAGAACCCTGGGGCATGAACAGAGTGGTGTTCTTTGGGGCTCCTGAGTCCAAAGGAAAAGGAGAGGGGAAAACCTGTTGGTGAGAGCGCTGTTGCAGTCTGGTCAAGAGTGGTGGTTGCAGTCTGGTTGAAAAGTGGTGGTTGCAGCCCAGTCGAGAGTGGTGGTCTGCAGTCTGGTTGAGAGTAGTGATCTGCAGTCTTCCTCTGGATCCCACGAGTGGTTAAAAAGGTCCCAAGACTCCAAGATTATATATCTTCCAGTTCAGGCAGGAATGCTCAGTACCTCCCTCAGGGCAGGGGGTTCCTTAATGGGTGTAAGGACAAGAGCAACTCCTATCTCGCAGGCCTCTTAGCACCTAGTTTATAGCCTGAGGAGTCAGGCCTGCTCTGGGCAGATGGTATAAATGGTTCATTGATAACAGTTTCTGGGAAATGGCATGGAAGGCTATAGAATACACAGTTTTGGGTTACACCCATCCAGTGATGAACTGGTCTCAGCTGTCCTAACTAGGACAGGTACTTAGGAGGGTCAAGGCCTCCCTGACCAACCTGATATCCTTTTATGATCAGGTGACCCTCATGGTGGATGAGGGGAAGGCTATTGGTGTGGTCTACTCGGACTTCGCAAAGCCTTTGACACCGTCTCCCATAGCACACTCCTGAAAAAGCTGGCAGCCCACGGCTTGGACAGGGGCACCCTGTGCTGGGTCAGGAACTGGCTGGAGGGCTGGGCCCAGAGGATGGTGGTGAACGGTGCTGCATCCAGTTGGCAGCCAGTCACTAGTGGTGTCCCCCAGGGATCAGTGTTGGGCTCAGTTCTGTTTAATATCTTTACTGATGATCTGGATGAGGGGATTGAGTCCACCATTAGCAAATTTGCAGATGACACCAAGTTGGGGGGAATGTCAATCTGGCTGGAGGGTAGGAGGGCTCTGCAGAGGGACCTAGACAGACTGGAGAGTTGGGCTGATTCCAACAGGATGAGGTTCAACAAGGCCAAGTGCCGGGTCCTGCACTTTGGCCACAACAACCCCCTTCAGCGCTACAGGCTGGGGAATGGCTGGAGAGCGACCAGGCAGAAAGGGACCTGGGGATTCTAATCAACAGGAAGCTGAACATGAGCCAGTTGAATATGCCCAGGTGGCCAAGAAGGCCAATGGCATCCTGGCCTGTACCAGGAACAGTGTGGCCAGCAGGACCAGGGCAGAGATTCTGCCCCTGTACTCAGCACTGGTGAGGCTCTAGGCCCTTCAGGAAGGATATTGAGGTGCTGGAGAGTGTCCAGTGAAGGGCAACGAGGCTGGTGAAGGGTCAGGCCGTATGAGGAGCAGTTGAGGGAGATGGAGCTGTTTAGCCTGGAGAAGAGGAGGCTCAGGGGACACCTCATCACTCTCTACAACTACCTGAAAGGACGTCAGAGTGAGATGGGGGTTGGTCTCTTCTCCCAGGCAACCAGCAATAACACAAGAGGGCACAGTCTTAAGCTGTGCCAGGGGAGGTTTAAGTTAGACTTTAGAAAGAAATTCTTTACAGAGAGAGTGATCAGACATTGGAATGGGCTGCCCAGGGAGGTGCTGGAGTCACCGTCCCTGGAGGTATTTAGGAGACTGGATGTGGCACTTAGTGCCATGGTCTAGTTTACAGGGTGGTGTTGGGTCATGGGTTGGACTCGATGCTCTCAGAGGTCTTTTCCAACCTGGTTGATTCTGTGATTCTATGATTCTGTTACTAGCTTCACATGACCAACGAACCTTTGTTCTTGCCTCTTCTTCCACAGATAAAATTCTCTCTGAGTAGAAAGGTGCTGCTGAGGACAAAAAATTTCCTTATGAGTTTTTTTTCTCATTACCACCTTTTATTTCTGTTTTATATTCAACAGAGAGAAAGCAAAAGGTTGTTTTGAGACTCTTTGCTGGAAACATCCTGTCCAAAAATATTCTTCAAGCATTTTCACTGTAAGAAAAGGCAGGAGCCATTTGTATTGTCTACAGGATGAACATCCATTTTTCTCGTGCTACTATTTTTTTGCCAAAATTCTTAGAGAAGATAAACAGTATGTTTTAGTTACTCACAATCTTGCAGATTGAAGACTCTTAATCAGATTTTCTTCTGTGAGAAAATGGTGTGTTTCTTCTCCTTTTAGTATTTATAATGCATATAGACTGAAATTAAATAACCAGTATCTGAAGATTCTTGTATATGACTTTACTGCTGTTGAAAAATGCATCATAGAATCATAGAACTGTTTAGGCTGGAAAAGACCTCTCCGATTGAGTACAGCTGTGAACCCAGTACTGCCCGGTCCACCACTAAACCATGTCCCTAAGTGCCACATCTACGTGTCTTTTAAATACCTCCTAGTGTAATGACTCTACCACTTCCCTGATGGACTCCAGGAAAGTGTCCCAATCTTGACAATTCCTTTGTACAAGAAATTTCTTATAATATCCAATTTAAACATCCCCTGATGCAATTTGAGGCCATTTCCTCTTGTCCTGTTGCTTGTTACCTCGGATCAGGCTAAACACCTCCAGCTCCCTCAGCTGCTCATCATAAGACTTGTGCTCCAGATCCTTCATCAGCTTCATTGTCCTTTCTGGACTCACTCCAGTACTTTAATGTCTTTCTTGTAATGAAGGGTGGAAAACTGAACACAGGATTCGAGGTGGGGCCTCACCAGAATTGAGGACAAGTCACTGCCTTGGTCCTTCTGGCCACGTGATTTCTGACACAAGCCAGGATGCCATTGGCCTTCTTGGCTTCTTCACCTGGTCACCCTGCTGACTCACGTTCCGCTGCTGTCAACCAAAATCTCCAGGTCCTTTTCCACCCAACAGCTTCCCAGACATTCTTCCCAAGGCTGTAGCACTGCATGGGGTTGTTGTGACCCAAGTACAGGACCTGGCATCTGGTCTTGTTGAACCTCATGGTCTCGACCCATCAATCCAGCTGGTCCAGATTCCTCTGCAGAGCCTTCCTACCCTCCAGCAGATCAACGGTCCCACCCAAATTGGTATCATATGAGAACTGACTAAGGGTGCACTCAATCCTCTTGTCGAGATCATTGATAAAGGTATTAAACACAACTGGCCCCAAAACTGAGCACTGGGGAACACCACTAGTTACCTGCCACCAACAGGATGTAGCACCATTTACCACCACTCTGGGGTCAGCCATACAGATACTTTTTTACTCAACAAACCGTGCTCCTGACCATAAGCAGACAGTTTCCCCAGGAGAATGTTCTGGGGAATAGTGTCAAAGTCCATGTAAACACATCCTCAACCTATGCCTCACCAATTAAGTCGGCCACTTAGTCACAGAAGGAAATCAGGTTGGTCAAGCAGGACCTGACTTTCACAAACTCACACTGGCTGGGCCTGATGCCCTAGTTGTCTTGCACATGCCACATGATGGCACTCAAGATTATCTGTTCCGTGACCTTCCCTGGCACTGAGTTCAGGCTGACAGACCTGTAGTTCCCCAGATCCTCCTTCTGACCCTTCTTACAGATGGACATCATTGATGAACTTGCCCGCAAGCATATAATATATTTGTGTTCCTATATAAATACATGCTTTTATCTACTGTTGTCATTTGTGTTCTTTTTCCTCAGTAAGAATCCTAACTCTGGCAGTGAGGAATTTTACTCAAAGTCTCTGGAATACAAAGATTTCACTGTGCTTTGGACCACATCCATCTAATTTTTTTGAGATACTTGATTCTAGGCTCATGAAAATACCTGTAATTTGTGAAGATTATGCTTTCAGAGTTTAAGAATTTACACAGTTTAAGAAATGATGATCAGTGTTTATATGGTAATAATTTGACCTGTGCACCGTTTCATTCAATTTATTTTAACTGTTAATAAGGCACAGTATTTCAGTTTGCAAAAAAGTGAATGATCACAGCTATTATCAGAAAACCACTGGGTTTGGTACCATGAAATTTGGCAGTATTATGGAGAAGGTTAATTTCTCAGGGCAAATTGAACCGGTGTAGGAAAGCCTCTGTGCCCAAGAAACTGTTTTTCATGCATTATTAACTTCTTGGATTTATAAACATTTAGGTAAAACAACAGCAAGGGTATGAGTTTAGCAGGACTAAAAGAAAGCATGAGGTATGTTTATCACTAATGGGTAAGGCAAAGGAAGCAGATAAATCCTCATTACTCTACTGATGATAACTGACCCCAGGAATGACTTAGGATCCTGGTGATGTTAGTAAAGATGTACTTCCATTTAGTAAAGAAAATCTGGGATAAAATTCTGTTAATGTGGAATATTAGATTAGGTAAAGCACAGATTTTATCTTACTTAGTGTTACTTTCCAAGTAGATGTTTGCTCATGAAAACAGGGTTTTTCTTAACATGTCATCATATCAAAACTTGGCTTTAATTGTCTTCTTTCTATCAGAAAAGGCCTTAGGTTAAGCGCATACATTATTTTGGGATCAAAATGGTTTTATCATTCCAGAGATGTTTTCCAAAATGTTCCCATGACATGCAGTGGTCAGTGGACTTTTAATTCTGCAGATGCCAATTAGAATACAAGGTCTAAGAGGAAGTTCATTTCTGGGCAGTAAGAGTACATCGTGGGTGGCCATAGACGCCACAAAGCCTATGACTTCAGCCACCTGAGAAATTAAGTAATGAACCCTGACTGAGGAAGCTTGTGGGCATTACATCATTTACACATAAAAACAAAAAATAGATTTATGGGGTACACGTGTGGCCATGAGCCAGCAGCCAGTCCAGAAGTCTCAGCTGTATCCAACAGACTAATGCCCTTTAATACTATTCTTTATACAAAGGGATCCCACAAACCTACTCCTCTACTTTGGGTTCCTGTTTTTCAGTTGTTGCTACGGATTGACTGTGACTATGAGATGTGTCGCCTAAGCTGCAGCTGTACAGTGTGTGCTTTGCATTGAAGTCATATGATGTGTGCCAGGTGTTTTTCCAAACCAGTGTAGCCTTGGAGAAATGTACTGCTGCTGCAATTTTAATGGGGATTGGGAACAGACTTAAGGGATTTCTAGAGATCCGATGTGTTTGAAATATTTTATGGTGGTACTGACCACTCAGACATGGGGATAGGATTGTTCTATTTCAGAAATTATCCTAAAGGCTTACTAACAGTCTGAAAAACAATTATTTAAAAAAAAAAGTATTGCCTAGTACAAAAGCTAGAGAAGTAACAGCTTACAGTAGTAACTAAGTAGCAACAGAGCTGTAGCCAGCAGTGTCAGAGGGCATAGCTCCAGTGGTCCTTGTTGGGAATGGGGAGAGGAGATCCCTAAGAGTGGCTTTAAATGAAGGAGAAGCACAGGAAAGATCAGATGATTTTGCAAGGAGAAGGGCAGTGAGGCTGATCAGCCGTGAGAATAGCTGCTGGCAAGAAGAGAAGGCATGCAGGAGGCAATGGGATCCTTGGGGACAGTGGTTATTCTTTGGGGTCTGGGCCTCCACATAAGCAAAGGCAGCTGTAGGATCTTTCCGAGTGTCATCTATTCCTGTTGCTTTAGGCTCCGAAACAACTCCCTCCCCCCAAAACACACCCGTCACCTCAGGGAGCGTGTTGGACCACAACCAGCTTATATCCCTGAAAAAGCACCATCTGCACACTGACCCTGGGCAGTCTCGCTGAAAGCATCTCTGAGCTTTCTTTAATTAAAACTTTGATTCGTGCTCAAGCAAGAGAAAACAAACATTGTCCGGTTCCAGCGTTCAGATCCCTCAATGTAAGCCAGATGTCCCAGCTGGTTCCTACAACTGCTCTCAGTGTGGCAATGTGACCTCCTGCCGCACGCCACACAAGGGCAGCAGTCAGGGACAAGCTCAGTAGCTGCCTCAGTGCATCTTGCTTTCATATTTAGTCTCAAAATACATTTCCTGGTCTTGATATTCTCATTCCTCTCTTTCTCTTCTTTTTTTCCTCCTCACTCTTCCCTCCCACCTTGACACTTGGCACACAGTGCATTATCTGAGTAGCAAAATGAAGGAAAAAGAAGAAAGAAAAAGAAAGGATGAAAGAAAGCAGGCCTATGACTCTTTGTTTGTTTCTAAGGCAACAGGTAGGAGATGCAGAGCATTGGCATCCTCCCAGCTGCACGCCTGCGGTGCTGGGGCTGCTCCATGCCCCACAGGGACTGGTGGGAGGCTGTCTGTCTGTCAGCACGGGCGCTGGGGAAATGGCGTTAAAACAAATAAGCCTCGCTTGTGCTCCCTTGTCAGCCCTTTGTGTGGGGCCATCTATGCGGCTGCCCAGTGCCCGGCTCCTCTTGACAGGGGCCTGGAGACTGATGAGCAGGCAGGCAGGTGAAAAACGTGATCTCAGATGGCCTCAGATGACAGCCTAAAAGCTGAGACACATTTCGAACAACAGAACTAGAAATAAATTACTTCCTCCTCCCAGGGTTACAGCTGGGTCATGCAGGAAGAGGGACACAATTATCACTTCAGGAAAGAGAAAATGCATTTGGCAGTTACAAATTTTACTGAAAAGATAAAAGAGAAGGCTTTTCTGTCTGGGTTTTTTTTTTTCTTTGGTGTCTGGACTTACTCCACCTGCATCCATCCATCGTAAGCAATCATTGTGGGAGAACCCATGAAGCTGGGGTCACGGTCTAGAAGCAGGGAAGGAGGACACTCAGATCAAAATGAGTCAAAGATGGGCAATGCTGAACCCAGTTGAGTTGTGTAGGCACTGCTGAAAGCCATCCTGGAGACCCTCCAGAGCATTGTGGGTGCAGTTAGGGACATGGGCTAAAGCAGAAAGAGGTTTGTGGAGAGGCTGTGTCGTACCCCTACCTCAGCAGGAGAGCAACCTGGACATAAAATCACTGTCACAGTGACTGGCCAATAATGCTTTTCCAGCCTTTCCAATAGGTTAGGACTAGGAAATATTTTCATACAGACATGTTGTTTTGAGCTAGGCTACTGGAAGATACAAGAACATGGCAGAGGAAGATAGAAGTTTTGATCAAAATGTGGTGGATGTGTCTGAGACAAGAGCAGATTTACTAGAGCAGGCTACGAGGGTTTAGCCCCTGTCTTTCCTTTTCTTACTGATGGAGCAACATGCCTCTGCACTATGTGTTGTGGGCCCCAACCCTACAGACTGAGGATGGCATCATGGTCTATCTCACTATCTCACTGATTATGACCTGGACACTTGATATTTTTGAGCAAGTGGAGACAGGTCAGCTCAATGGAACCTTTCCAAGTAACCTAACTTCATAACCTCCAAAAACATTGAGGCAAAGTCAGGGTTGGAGCATCAAAATTCCCATTGCATTCAAAACTAAGAAGATTTGCAGAAAACTCTGCAGAATTTATTTCTGAAGTTTTCTGAAATATCAGGCAGCTGACCTATCTTTCTAGCTGTTACACCAAATTTCAGAAAAAGTCCAAGCGGTATCCTGAATACTTTTTAACAATAAACTTAACTTCATCTGACTTCAGTTGATGTCAGTAGAACCACTGATGCCTAAAAGAAACCTATGTTCTTTGTAGGATCCATAGAGAACACAATAAATAAATGCAATTGCTGGGTAATCTATGACAAAAGAAGTGATGCCAGAGTTCAAAATGCCGGTCTCCATACTTTCAGAAGCAATGTTTCTCTGCAAGCAGGTATGTTGCAAAGCTAAAATTATTGTCAGAGAAATCAAAAGTAACTCCATTGCAAAGAATGACAATGTTTCTTTCCCAGATTATGATGATTTAATTTAAATATGGGGCTAATAAATCACCTCTTGCTCAGTTGGGTATTTTATATGTAATAATGACTTTTCCAGGCAGAGTGGGTTAGGTATTGGTAATGAATAGCGGGCTGTAAATTCTCTGAGACAACATCTATATGTATATGTGTGGCTGTGGCTGTGTATCTGGAAGGTGTGAAGCATGTATGTGAATACTGCAGGGGATGTGTAATGAAAGAAGTGGCAAGAAACAGAAATAGCCTTTCTGTGATGGTTGCAGAGATCCACCAGCATAGCTGCACGTTAACTGCTGTTCTAAGAATTGTCTGTCATGTCCATCATACCCAGGGTGGAGTATGCATCTATAAAAAGAAGAGTTTGCATCTATATACCCAAATACCCTTATGTGAATAGACAAAACCAGTATGATTTCCTACTACACCTACTTGCCATTTTTGACTCCTGTAGGATGGTTAACAAGTAATTCTTGGAGCTGTAAAATTTTGCTGGTTTTAGAAAAGTTTACTAGTCTTAGAAAAGTAATGCCTTCTATTTCTAAATTAACACTACAAAAACATACTTTAAAAGGCACTTTGAAACCCTCTTTGGCCAAGTTACCTGGATTTACAAATTCCAAGCAAGTATATAACATGACTTCATTTGAGTTCCAGATAGGTTTTAGGAAGCATCTTGAGAAAGATCTTGTACTAGAACTTTCACTAATTGATGTGATAATATGAAGTGTTTTGAGGCAGGTTTTTTGTGATTGTCTCTTTTTTACATGTGGAAGATAATATGTCCCAGATCTGTTGTACCTCGTCTTTACTTAGTCCAAGCCTTTTGTTTCTATGCATCTTTTATTTTGTAGTGTGGCTCCTTTTGAAAGAAGAATGATAAAAGAGAAAGTTGAATCTAGCAAAAAAAAAGAAATGTCCTTCAACTTGTCAGAGGTAAACAACTGTAGCTTTTATTTTACTACAAGGAGCACAATTACCTCAAAAAACAGTTTACAGTACTACACTTTCTTATTTATTTCTATGTTTTTCACTTTCTGTCATAGGATTGTTTTGAGACTTCCCATCTATAAAAAATCTGCATATTGCAGACATGAAACTCTGCTTAGACAAAAAAAATTCAAGATTACACTTTTTTTTAATTCTGTGGCAAATGCGATGGGTGGTTATAGCATCATAACAATGGGGAAATGTGGTGTTTTACAAGGTAAGAGATAAACAGAAATATGCCCTTTGCCCTAAACAATACACATCAACTAGGTGTGGAGAACTCCTGTGCTTACAGTTCTCTCACAGATCAGGCAAAGAGGAATTCAGATCTGTGCTATCCCACACTTGAGAGACTTCAGGCTGATCTGAGCAACACAGAGTTTATGTTTTCCATGGCAGAAGGGGACATGGTAACTGACTATATGATGCCAAACTCAGGAAAATGTTGAAGCGTGTCCCAGCTTAAGCACTTAAATGATCACATTACATGTCAAATGTTCCTACAGAACTCCTTTAAACTGTCTGTCTCGTAAGAGTCGGTGTTTGGCCAAATGCATAAATTAAAAATAACTTCTTCTGGCTCTCCTAAAGGCACCAGCACTTTTCTATCAAAGGAAATATCATTTGTATATCACATATCCTTTGATTACCCAAAAGGCCTGTACCAAGACATGCTGGTTCAAAATGTGGCTTCTTTCTCAGACTATTCCCCAAGGTTTGGGGAGAACAATTGCTTTCAAAGACAATTTCCCTGCAAAGGCAGTTGGAGTGCAAAATATTTCTGAAGCAGGAGTGCAAAATCTGGTCTTTTTACGCTAATCAGGGGTGCTCAAAAGTCTGCAAGGGCAGCCCAGGAGGGGGTGTGTAGGATCCCTGGTAGCTTGGGGGATGGCATCAGGATTAGTGCTGAGGACCTTTCGGCAATGCACAGCTTAAGTACCATTACTAATAGTGCTATTTGTGAATCTTGGCCAGGGTGGAGATTAGCTCCCTAGGGATACTTTGGCTAAGGCTAGGAGCCCTGAGCAAACATGTCAGAGGACCGACCTTTTTTTTTCCTGGAGAACACAAGGCCTCAGAGGCACAGTACAGCCTATCATATGTGAGGATCCAACCCAAGAACATCATTCCCCTGAGAAGTGAATGGCCTTTTGAGCAAGACAAGTGCCTTTGGTATGAAACTCACTGGTAAATACATGAAAAAGCAGTCTGCTCCCACACTGGTTTCTAGCAGAATGACAACCCCTGACATGTCCTGCTTTAGGTAAAATGACAGTAACCCTTAAACTCTTGTAAGAGTTAAAAAAAATTCCAGATCCTAAAAGATGTGACATTGTCTGATGCTGACACCAGAGAACTGTAACTATGGCTGATGCAGAGGCAGTATTTCCCTTTTTGCCCTTCCTTGCCCTGGTGGTTCCACCTGAACTGAAGGGAATACATCTAAACATTAAAGTCCTCTTCTGTTTCCATCACTGTTTAGAACCAGCTGAGCTATCTCCGAAGAGACAGGAAGAAGGCAAAACTTCAGCTAAAATTGTACTTGTTATAGGGATTTTCAGAAACTTGAATGGCTGTTACTTGACTCTCTAAACTACACCCCATTGCCAGCTTATAAATTATCAACATTATTATACTTCTCCTTTCAACAATGACCATACTCTCTGTCTGCTGAAGAAGAAGATCTAAAAATAGGGGGAGGCACAAACGCCATTTTCCAAGGTCAGTTCTCATGATCTCAGAATTTTGTGCCCAATGGCTTTCTAGTCAGTGAGGTATTAAAATGCTGAGCTTTCAAGTCAGTAAATTGCAAAAATAATCTACTGATCCCCTCAGCACAGAAAGAAGTCTGTCCAACTGGGCTGTTTCTACATATGCTGTCAGGCAGAGAAAGATGTCCAGCAATTGTCACCTCCTCCTTTGGCTTCTGGGGCAACTGCACGTAATTCACTGAGTGTGCATAGATGTTGCTGGCATGCATGGCAGCACAAGCAGCAGGGAAGAAAGCAGGCACTACCAGAGAAAACAGAGCATAATGAGAGCACTGTTGAGCACCCTCCCACATGTGTATGCACACACACATATACACTCACATCGTGAAATATGAGAAAGAAGGGAGAAATGGGAGGCCAATGAAGTGTAGTGGGTGTCCAGGGAGAAGGGGCTCGACTGTTGTGGCTTCTTTTCAACTGCAAGGATTTAATGCAACATTAATCTCTGGTGATCTTGACATGCCTGATCACAGTCTTCTGATTTCATCTGAGTCGGCATTTCCAATTCAAATGCCTATTTTTTGTGGGAGACTTGATTCCACAGGGAAAAAAAAGATCCTACATCTCAGCTGGATACTGATTTTTATTCTCCAGTTAATTAAAATAGAAAACTCTCCATCCCTGAATGATGGGAATGCAAAGAAACTCAAGGATGGCTGAGGTTGTTTTTAATTCACTTGATTTCTGGCATTTAAGGGGAAACATGAAAGTGACCAACTTAGGTATCTTTGAGAAGAGACATTATTTGAAAACAGAAGACTTCAAGTGAATTGTCAGACAGGTGCCTGAGAATCAAATCCTTTGATATTGATACCAGCAGCAAAGCTAATTTTATTCAACAGCAGCAGGCAGCAATCTCTGTGTATGACCACAACCTAATAATATACCCTGGGTTGAATAGAGCCAACACTTAACAAAATCCACCAGTGACCCTTGAGGCTCACTTCTTCCTTGCTGAGCAGCCTGTCTCCACTAGCAGTCAACTCATGCTGGCAGGGCTCTGTGTCCATAAAATTTGTGCTAAGTGTAAATGCTTCTACTTCACAAGAGAATCTGTGATGCTTCTATGCTTAAAAACATGGGACAACTGTAGCAGCATATTTGCAATTGCCAGGACCAAAATAATATCTCAGGATTTTTAATTACTTTCCAAAACAACTCTGTAGTTCTGTAAGATTACCATTGAAATAAACAGATCACTGGGGTCTAATTTAAGAGTGAGCAATGTGTGGATGTGCTGAGCTGTCAGAGGAAATGAAGAAGAATTGACCACTATGATTTTGTCTACCCAAAATTCTTTTATCTGACTACTTTTCAGAAAGCTGGGAGGCTGATCTTGTGAAAGGGATATTGGAGCTAAGGAATTAAGGCTTTACCAAGGGATCCTACCCAGGATTGTTCCAGGATTCTACCCCATTTTGGGTTTTTTTGTTTGTTTGGTTTGGGATTGGGTGTTTTTTGGTTTGGTTTGTGGTTTGGTTTGTGTTTGCTTGTTTGTTTGTT
The DNA here is from genome assembly GCF_025592945.1 of Manacus candei. Lineage (NCBI taxonomy): Eukaryota > Metazoa > Chordata > Aves > Passeriformes > Pipridae > Manacus > Manacus candei. The sequence continues at coordinate 6,856,602 of NW_026138082.1, read as the reverse complement.
TGTTTGTTTCTTGGTTTGGGGTTTTTTTTATGTGACACGGCTGCATGCTCTTGGACAACAAAATATTTTTGCAGCATGTGAGAACCGATGACCAAAGTGACGCTTCCTGTCATCTCTGTGACATGGCTGGGACCTATTTACAAAATACCAATAAAGGGGCAAATTAATGGGGATATTATGTGCTAATAACAGAATACTTATGCTCATCTAAGCTGTGACCTCCTTCTTTGGTCCAAAACCTGTCAAATAAATATGGCCCATCTGTCAATATGGTTGTCATGCATGGTTGACAGTGAGAGTCCAACTGGTAGAGTCTGTGCTCTGTGCATGCTAAGTGGCACCCATTTACAGAAAAACTATAGTTAAAAAGGGTCAGGAGAAAAAATGCCCAAATACAAATTTGTTATCCAAAAAACTGGGTTTACTGTACAGTTTAAAGCCATTTTGGCCTGGCTATGTGAATAGGAGTTAAATCCACATGGAAAAAAGTTCAAACAAAACAAAAAACTGGGAGTGTAAAGTCATTATTTCTCCCTTCAATCTGTGGTTTCTCATGGCCTGCTGGAGCAAACTTGTAACCTGAAAGCTGAAAAAAATAATGTGCGTACTTGAAACATGTATCTGAACACTTGGGGTAAACCGTCCTTTGTGCCAAGCTTTCTTTCGCATATGCTGTATGAGAATTGATTGCCTTTGTGATTTTTATCCTAGCTGAAACAAATGCACATGTTGTTCTTATTTGTATGAATGGCTAATCCATTTTAATATGCTGTTTTGACACATGTACATGACTTTTACAAGTTAATAGAGGTGATTCACATCTGTCATGCTTTCCCTTCCATCCTTTTTCCTCCGTACTGGATTTTATTAAAGATAATAGGGAAATATATCCTTGTGCCAAAGTTAATGACATGAAAATTTTTGAGGCCTAATAGGCATCAGCTTGGTACAGTACCAGTAACCCCTACAGGCTTTCCTTTTGAATGACCCTCTACAAAATCACCAGCGTACAAAATTCCTTTAGGCATTTTGTCTCTCTTCCTCAGTTTGCCCCCAAATGCCTTCTTCTGGAACTCCCTGTGTGTGGGGGGTTAGAATGAGGACAACCTTTTTGTACAAGGAATAGTCAGAGAGATTTGTGGTGGCTCTTTGGTATTTTTTCTTTCCACAATGCAGGTGTCAACCAGGCATAAATTGGCAACTAGGAACAGTACTTTCCTGTTTTATTTGTACTTGTCTAAACCATTTATCTGGATATTAACTGTTATCTCTGAAAATAAACAGATACCTCAGCCAATCTACCCCAAGTTAGCCCATTAGTCATCAGAAAGAACCAAAGAATTCACTTGGCCTCACCTTACACATCTAATTTTGTTGTCATTGCCAGATTCAGAGCAGGAACCTGAAGTGGGAACTGTGAATCATTGGTTGGAGGAGTATCTTTCATTCCACTGATTATAGTGGAAGTCTATGGAGAGTCACCTTGGGCAAGACATGGGTTTCCTCTCCAAAAAAATCAATAGTTCTATTGAATTTAAACCCAAACTCCAAAACTTGTAATCAAGATGTTCTTAGGAGAAGAGGATGATCTTTTGCTGTTATAGATTGGAGAATATCAAAATAAGAGTAATCAAACTCTAAGCTTTGAGGAGAAAAAAAAGTAAATCTCCTAGTGGAAACTGAATATTTTCCTGATTGTTTCCATCTGCACTACACCCTGGCTATCCCATCCAATTTTAACTGATTAGTGAGGAGGAGGAAAATAATTTTCCAGAAATATTTTTCTGCACTCATGCAGTAAGTACATTCTGGTTCACAATTTCTTTGTATGCAAAAACCAGGTCCTTCTAGAGTATCTGTATGAAAAGAATTATCTAAACAGGGGCTGTATACATTGTAGCTGCCAAGGTGCTGAGCACATGAATATCCTGTGACATAGATTTGGCAAGAATGAGACTAGCCTTGTTATCTCGGCCAAATTCCAGAATAAGTAACAAAAGTTGGACAACCTAATTTTCTCTCAGTTTCAGTAGGAGATACTGAGCACGGTGCTCCTTCTTTATATTTAGGTGGTTGTTCTCCTTATACAGAGGGCATATAGAATACTGCCTTCTTGACATCACATTTATTCACGCTCTCCAGAAACAGAAATGACAATTAGTCATATCAGGCAGTCACACATTACTTGGCTCTTCTTACTCTTTTCTAGTGCTGCTTAATAGCTGGTTCCTCCCAGTCAGGCAAGGGGTCTGTGCCTGTACCCTGAGCAGGTTTCAACCTGTAATACATTCTATTGACTGCAGCAAATTGTCTGCTTGCTTTGCTGAAAGGGTCTCAGGAAAAGTTTGTCCCAGGATCATAAAGTCAGAGAGGTAATATGGAGTGTACCAAAACTCACAACTCACTACTAGATCAGGGGTCTCCATTTAAATTTTTCCTGCTGCTGTTAGGAAGTACATGGAATCCTATCTTCTACTTTGCAGGGTGAGTCCTGAAGAAAAGAACTAATGTCAAAAAAAGGTAAGTAGCTGTGACTGACAATTAGGTACTGCTGTTGTCGTGGTAGGAAGTACTAGATGTCCACAAGAGAGGTCTGGGATCCTTTAGGCAAAAGGTCTGTTCCAAATGTAGACCCTACACATGACCTGTGTGCAGGCAAATATTTCATGCTAACAGCACATGCTATTGACACTGTTAGCTGTTTTGAGAGAGCTGCTGGATAAATGGAGCTGAGCATGTACAAGGGAGACTCTTCGTTGGTCTCTGATTAGAATCAGTGCTTGAGACAATGCTGGTCTTGCAGAGAAGACATTGGCATGGAATTCGGATTCCTAGGAGATGGAAATGACTTTTTCTCCTAGGGCTACCACTCCCATTAACTAGAGACATGAGACCCCCTCCCTTGCTACAAATTCAACTTGATATCAGACTCATTACTCAAATTTTCTTCATTCAGGCAGTATGACAGGCAGCAGAATACTGGCCAAACATCAAGCAACAAGTATAGCACCCTGCAGCTGAGATCCAGAACTGCTAGTCATTGTCTCTATGTAAATACTTTTAAGATATAGTATCATGTGTTTGTTAAAAACCTATGTAAATTGCTGTATGCATTTTAGACGTGTGCACAGTAACCACTATGTTGCAAAAATAGCTGACTAAAATATATCCTCATCATTGCTGTTGAAACGCTTCCTGCTTACAGACATTTCCAGTTAAAGCTGCAGGTCTCTTTGGGCTAGTTGGGTTGTAGACCACTTGCTTTTATTGACCTGTCAACATCCACAGTACTTACACTGTTCAGCATCTTTGCTTAATGCAGAGTTGGTAGCGGCTGATGGGTTCCCTACTGGAGGTCATGCACAATTTTCCTAAGCACGAAAGCCCTAGTTTATGCCCCAACTGGTCTTGTAATGAGTTGGAGGAATTGTGTGTAAATAAACCCTAGATTAAAACCCAAAACTGTGCTATCTGAAACCCAAGTTGCCATTTCATGCAGAGTTACAGTATAGCACAGGACAGCCTCATTGTGCCTGGCATCGGCAGCTACTTTCTGTAGATGGCTCTGCCCTGGGAAACTCATTTCAGGGCAGGTCAGCAATGGTTCTACTACCTCCTACTGCTGAGCACTTCTGAAGGGAAGTGCACTGCTTCTGCCAAGGCCCCCACGCAAACCTCCTTGCACCTGAGCCTCAGCAAGCTGCTGGAAATCAGCCCAAACCTGAGGTGAGCTCTACAAGATGACTGCTGTATGCTGATGAATACTCTGGCCTCAGCAGCTTGGAAAGCTGGGGGAAAACTCAGTAAACTGGAATTGTGCAAGAGTCACTGTTCTGACTGTTTCGGTCAAGCATCATGTTTACAGGGAATTTTTTTGAATGCGATATCGAAGAAGAACAGAGGCACAAGTTTACATAACCAAAATGAAAGAAAAAAGGGTGCTCAGTTTTAACATTAATGATGGTGTGTCACAATTTAACATGCAACTTTCCTAAACACTCTCTAATATGAAACTAGGTATTAAAAAAATAATATGTATTTTAAATGGAGGTTTAAAAACTTGGGAATGGCTCTAAAATAGAGAATATTATAGGTTTGCAGTAAAAAGCTTCTGATTTCACTGTAGGCATTTCTTAATATTAATTCAGTCTACACTAAGTCAAGGTTTTCATTGATATCAGTGTGAATTTTCCTGATAAATTATTTACAAAAGCTGTAAAGACCTTTTTATATGATTCATTCCTAATTACACTCTCCCCCCTAAAAAATCTGTTAATTTTATCTTTGTTTCTGTAAACTCTTAGTATTTCTCAATGCTGCTTAAACAGGGATCTAGATGAGAGTGCTTTGTGGAATGTGCCTTTTGTTAGAGTTAGTAGAGCTGCTAAAATTCCACTTTTTCAGTTTTAAATCTGACATTTCTTTGCAGACTAATAAAAAGGATCGATACACACTTGCAAGTACATGAAAAAAAAATGAAAACAGATATCTTTAAACACAAACCAAAAAATAATGCAGGCAAAAGAATGAGACCGTAGATTTGAAAAATGTCATAGGACAGCCCCATCAGTTAATGTTCATTTAGTTTCCCATACATTTTCATTCATGTATTTTATTTGCCATTCAGGCTCTATCCAGTTTTTCTATTTAATTAAATAGAATATTTCCTTCCAAAATGTTCTAAGTGTCAAAAACTAATGAAAGACAAAGTTTTCTTGGCTATGAACAAACAGACCTCATTTTCAAGGGGACAAATTCACCTTCTGATGGAAACCCATTATAGCAGCCTTCCAGTACTTAAAAGGGGCCCACAGAAAAGATGGGGATAGACTTTTTATCAGGGAATGTAGCAATAAGATGAGGGGTAATGTCTTTAAGATAAAAGAGAATAGATTGAGATTAGATATTAGAAAGAAATTTTTCCTATGAGGGTGGTGAGGCACTGGCACAGATTGCTCAGAGAAGCTCTGGATACCCTATCCCTGAAGTGTTCAAGGCTAGGTTGGATGAGGCTTTAAACAATCTGGTCTGGTGGAAGGTGTCCCTGCCCATGGCAGGGGAGGTGGAACTAGGCAATCCTTCGACTCAAACTGTTCTATGATTCTATTAAATTACACTGAACATAAATGTTATGCGATATGCACAACAATGTTGTCTTGGTGTCATCAATTCTAAGTTATTGACCACCCTCCCCCCCAAAAAAACTAACCCTGATATTGAAAAGGCAATTCTCCAAAAATTCTAAAAGTTTCTTATATCAATTTATTACATAAAAACTAATAGAGAGCATTTCCTCAGCCATATTATTTTAATTTCTGGAAGCATGTGTTGCATACTCAAATCCTTAGTTTCTCTCTCAAGCCGGAAATGTGGCATGATTTAGATAAATTATCTTCAAAATATGATGGGCCATTATGGTGTGCTACATTTACTGGTAAACAAATATCACTCTTTTCCAAGATTTAGATACCTCTATACTGCATGTGTTATCACCTTCTTTGTTACTCTTTAATTCTTGTGACATTTTCTTGAAGCTGCTGAAAACCTCAACAGACTGTTGAAACACACCTGCTACCTTATTTTCCCTTTAATTATGACATTATATTAATTTTTAATTCATAATTTCTTTATGTGAAAAGGCAATTCCAAGTGTTGAGGATTCCACTAAGTTTTCTCCTCTTAACACTGGGGTGGCCCACCTCCCTCAGCCTCTGCTTGGAAGTTCAGTGCTACAGCCCACAACCAGGAGATTGGCACAAGGTGGTGGCCTTTGCTGGATTGGCTCTGGGATGTTCATGTCTCTCATGTACTCAGTAGCCTGGAACTGGACCCAGCCCTCATCAGGGCTGAGCAGAGATGAAGGATCACCTCTGAGCTGCTGGTGATGCTGCCTAATGCAACTCTGTATGAGGTCAATACATACATGGGCAACTATAGAAGGCAAAGAATCTTTTGCCACACAGGTAAAATAACTAAGGACAGGCAGGAAAGGTAAGGGTGAAAGATGACTTCAACAGCAAGACTGGGCAGGATTTCTGGAAATAGAAGCAAGAGTGCTTTTTCATAAAAAATGCATTTGGAATACAGCCACTTCAGAAAAAGAGTGGTGATGTGTAAGAGGGATGCTGTGACAAGATGGAGAGACACACTAATTTTATTCTGATTCAACACGATATTATCAGAAGATGGAGGAGTGATATGGTAATGAAATTGGGATCAGAATCGCTACAACTGCAAAATTTGCCAATGTTTACATGGAAAATAAAGGCCAGAATCTGAAGGAGAAAAATTCAAAGCAAAAGTGTATAAAGCAAACCTGAGAAATCAGGAAACAAGCAAAACATGTTTTCCACTTGCAAGCAAGAAGCATACACATTTTGCCTTGTGAATTTTACATGGAAGTATCAGAATTTCTTCTGCTTCTTTCCTGCTTTTTAGGAATCTTCTAGGTCTTCCCATTCAACTCTTTTGGAGTGTTTGTACTAAAGAGAAGTTCACAACAAATAAGTATACATAATGAATTAAAATCTTCTTTTTCAAACTGCCGAGACTAATGTGAAAAATGGGCATGTGCACACAAACATATTTAACAAGCATTTTAATGTTGATTTAATTCTTATTTTCTCTCCCTTTTTTTTCTATTCTCTATACTATTTTCTCTCTTTGCCTCAGCCTACGCAGAGTAAAAGAAGATGACAAACCTTTTCTTCTCACTACGCAGTGATCACTTCCACCACCACCTCCCTGATGTCCTCCAAAAGAAGACCAAATCCTATTTAGGCTTACACACCTGCAAATCAAGTAGAAATGTATGGGAGTTGTTGAAATTGCTGGTAGTAGAATCATCACACAAACAAATTACAGAAATAGGGAGGCCTCCTAGGACAGCTTGCCTACTTTCCATGAGACTTTACGTTTTCAGCACCTGTCAATGTCAATTATTTACCATTGCAGCAATATAAAAAACTGCAGGAACACTGAACATGTTTGTAAAGCCAATGAAAGAAGCAAGAGCAGAAATTATATAACAAATGTCCCTTATGAAGACAAAGTTTCTGTAAAGGGAAGTGACTTGCCTGGGGTTATTTATAAATCCAAGGGCAGCCCAGCTTCACTGCTAGCTGTGCCTGGGTACAGCCTCAGCTGCATATTTCTTGCTGAAGGAGCTCCTCAGCTGTGGTCTAAAGACTCTCGCAGACTTTCTGATTCAACCAGTATGGTTACCCATAACAATTTCTTTAAACTGTTTCTGTACAGTGTTTTGCTTGTTAGTCTTTCCCCTGGTAGAAGACTCTATGTTCTATGCTCCACTCCTAAAACAAACAACATGCAGATAAATATGGTGCAAAGCACTTACCACAACTGAAAAATAAACTTCTAACCACAGTGAGGGAGAGGAAAAGAGCTGGGTATTTTGTGGTCCCTGAAGGAAATTGAAATCTGCTTTTTGGTGGAGACATGCTTCAAAAGATGAAACCAACCAAAGGGGGAAAATGTTTCTTTTTTTCTTGGGTATGCGTGCAGCACATACTGATGGTTGCCAAAAGTTAAATGGGAAGTACTATTGATATTATTGTCTGGTTGTTATTAAATAAAAATCATTTTAACTTTGTTCTCTTCTCCATTGAATTAAAGAAAGACATGACCCTGAATCAAATCTGATCAAGTTTCCTTTTTGCATATCATGCCTTGTTGCAATGCGCTTCAGACAGTGGCTGTTCCATGACATTTTGTTTAGTGCCTTGTTTATTATTGTTTTCCAAGTGGAAAAATGGTCCCAAACATAATTTATTTTTCTCCAGAGTTCCAATGGTCTGCTATACTTTAAAAGAAAACAGATGATAAAGGCTTCTTATAAAGATTTATGTCTTCTTTAAGTGACTTCATAAGTAAATTGAAATTATTTTTTTAAAAAGAGAGAGAAGACGAGGAAAGAGAAAAGGAGTAAAGAATGAGCTAATGAAAGACTGACATGAGAAGAAGGAAGGAAGGAAGGAAGGGAGGAAGAAAGAGAGAGAGAAAGAAAGAGAAAAAGAAAAAAGAATAAAGAAAGAAAGAAAAAAAGAAAGAAAGAAAGAAGGAAAGAAAGAGAAAGAAAGAAAGGAAGGAAGGAAGATTTTCAGATAGTTGGTGTAGTTAGTGAGTTTATTTCTTAAATAAAAATGACTAGTATTTTCTAGACTAGCACTTGTATAAACATTCAGAAAGTGTTTGTGCTTGCATGTACTTCAGAAGTCCCCAAAAGGATTCTAAGAAAATAATTTATATATGTTATTGAAACAGACATTTTCACGTCTCCACAGACTATTGAGTGATTCATGTCCTTTCCTAATGACAATAATGCAGTAGGCTTTTGACCACTAGTGAGCGGAGCTGGCTTGAGCTGGTGACCTGGAGATGAAATGTTTACTGCCAATCTCCCGGGCAACCATCTCCCCCTACAGGCACCTTTCAATAAATCTTCCCTTCCTTATTTTCAAAAGACACTTTGGAAACACGCCATTTGAAGCTATTGAGAATACTTCCAAAAATCCTTTCGTTTAAGGCTTGTTTTCATAAGTATTTTGTGTAAGACATGCAAAGTTTTCTTTCCTTAAGTTTTAAGTAACTTGCAGATTTTAACATGGTTTTATTCCTTTCATTTCTAAATGTCTTATACTGTAGCCTGTGGCATGGCAGTTAGCCAGTGAGCCTTCCCACATTAGACACTGCTTAGGCACAGCAGCTGTCATCTCTGCTCCAGGGAGGAACCAAAAACGCGCTACATGCTCACTTTCAGCTTCCTCTTCCACATTGCCTTACACCTCCCAGGTGCTTATACTTCTGCAAACTCCTTACTAAAACCAAACTCTAATAGAAAAAGGAACGATGGTGAAATAAAACTGGTTGTGATCTAAGCTACTAAATACCATTTTAAATAAGGGAGTATGAGGGTACATTAGTCCACCACAGCCTAGCATAGTTATGCAGTATTATGTGTAGAAAGAGAAAAAATAATACCTGACACATAACTGTGTTCTTGGAGATCAGCTAATAATCTCCATGCTAAATATCCCAGAAAGCAATGCTTAATATTCGCACTGGTTTCATTCAAAGACATGCCCATCTGATTGTGAAACTATCATGTAAAATGGTTCCAGTTCTCTATGCCCTGCTCAAGCCTTTGTGAAACAAGTTACAGCAATTTTTATCTGGGTCAGGAATTCAAAACAGGGCACAATAAATTCAAATTACTATGATGAAACACTCAGAATGGAAGTTCAATCTAGGGTTTTTTTATTATTTTTGCTACTTTAAGCTCTAAGAGGATATGCCTACCATACTGCTAAATGCTGTACTATAACAGTCACAATGGATAGTTTCTCTCTTTACATCTCCACACATGCAGAGTAAATTATGTCACTCTACCTTCAGATTTTTGTCAGTTTGTATCTCTTAAAGACATAGATGAAATATTTAACTAGGTGCAGACTCAGATACCTTGTGTTTTGAATTTCAGCTACAATCTTAGTAAGCTTGTATTCTGTAACAAATGTAACAAACTCATTTTGTATGGGCTCACAGTTCTGCCTTTTTAATCTTCTGTTCCACAGATGTCTAAAACAGACCACTGTAACTCAGAGTGTCTATAGTGAGGTGAGCAGCAGTGCTCCTTCTGCCATGTGCAGTGAGCTCATTCCTTGGTGAAGGAGATGAGACACTTCTCTTTTATGCTGCAAACTTGGAACTGACTCCCATTGCACTTCCCTGGCCAGTCCAGGACCTGTGGTCTGGTCTTGTCATATCATTGCATCAAACTTATCCATGGCCACATCTTTGCATACTAGTCAAGCTTGTCTGGGCCAATGCAGTTCATCAACCAGTCATGTACATGCCAGCTCCATACTTTGAGGATTTGGCCTTGGCTGATGCCTGAAAATCCAAGGAATTTACATGATTTTCATTGCTGATGACCACCAGAGCAGACTGTACACTCTCCTCTCTGAGGAAACCAGTGCCTCACTGTGAGGTTATTTAAACTACAGGGGAAGGAGAGAAAAGCTCTCGCTTTTCCCTCACATTCCTCATGAGGCGGATGTAACCTCCCATGGGGGAGGGCAGAGAGCTCTGTTCTGCTAAGCATCTGAGTAACCTTCCTTGCAGCTGGAGGCAGAAATTTCTTCCCAAAGACAACTGATTTACCAACCAAGGTTATGAGTATTGTTACTGTAACAGGCAAGGGTTTGTATCCTATGTTGAGCAGGAACTTAAAGGGACCAGGGAGCAAGGGAAACAGGACTGAGGAGAATGGGCTGGAGCAAATGGTAGTTGTTTTGTTGCCTGCAAGCAGTGACTAGGGAGAGTGGCCCGTAAATGGGAAGTAATTCTGATACTCTGATCTTCCTGGGAAACCCCATTTTCATCTTTGGAAAGTGAGCCACGATCTCCACGAGCATTATTATATGCCAGAAACGTATGGGCAAAATAGCTACCTTTGTGGCTTTTTTCTGCCTGTAAGGGGAACCATCAGCACAGTAGGGGATTTACTACAGTTTGGGTGCTCCACTCAAGAGGCTACAAGAGCCACCAGTGCTCTGGAGCAGGTGGTTTTTAGAATCTGAATTGAATTTCTTGTTTTCATCCAGATCTCAGTACTAAAAAGTGTGAGATACAGCATGTGAGGTCCTCTGTGAGCAAATATCACAGAAAATAAACAGCATCTGAGGTATGAGTCTTGTCTTGAGTTAAAGAAGAGATGCCACAAATAACTCCTGTGCAGACTGAGGCTTATGGTCATTTCAGCAGAAATGTTCTTTTAGAATGATGTTTCACAAATGCACAAATTCCACTACACATGGACATGGTCTCAAATTCCATCTGCTTTTTGTTGCTGTGACTCTTTTGCTGAAATTATTGGGAGTTTCTCTGGTACAAATGGAAACTCAAAGAATTCAATGCCTACTGTAACGTTATTTTCTCCAGATCCAAGTTACAGGATGATTAAACAACCATATCTTTAATTCACACACCTTCGGTTGTGACAAATTTTACAACACTTGGGTGCAGAATTGAGCTTTTCAATGATAACACAACACAGAGTCATTCAATGAATCCCTAGAGGATTTCTATAAGTGCTCCAGACAAGACAAACCTGTTTAACCTATGGTTCTCCCAAACATTGTCTCTGCTGGATATTCTGGAATAAGCAAATTCAGATATTGAATACCTAATGCCTTTGATAACAAAGAATAATGAAATGGAGACGTTTAGAATGCATCCAAACAAAAGCAGATAATAATTTTAATTATTAACTGCATAAGGATCATTTCCATAGTTCAGGGTGACCAATGTCTGAGCCAACTGCAACCCTTTATCAAGGTCCCATTTTGAATGAGATCTGTCAAACTTGGAGGAAAGAACTTTTGCTTATACAATAAACCATGAATGCTGCTGAAGGAAAGAGTAAGAAAGAGAAGGAAAGAGAGCAAGGAGGCAATGGAGAGCCCTGAACAGTGCTAAAGTAGAGAAGATTTACAAGTTGTTGACCAAGAAAACAAAGAATAATGTGGGAAGAAACTTCCACAGGGAAAGTGTACAGAAATCTGAAACACTAAAGATGAATGGATGGATTACAGGCAATTTTTCAACTTGACATGCCCATTTTCATATACAGCAGCATGTCCCAAGGAGAAAAGAAAGAAGGAAGAATCAAGGAAAACATGACTTGCAGTTACTGGGAGTACTTCTTAGCTACAGTGAGATGGCAGTAAAACAGCAACACAATAAGGATTTTAAACAATGAAGTGTCTTAAATATAGCATGCCGTGACACAGAGCACCAAAATGTGTTGGGATACCATCTTTGAAGAAAAGCAATGAATTTTCCATTTGAGAGGAGAAGCAGGTATTTCATGGAACTCGCTGTATATATGATGATCAGATGAGGAGTTGTGCAAGCTAAACAGCTTGCTCTGAGCCAAATTTGAAGAGACTGGGGCAATGGCTGTTGTTTGGGGTTGTTAGAAATCACGTACTTGATTGCTCAACAATACAGTTGTAATTAGAAGAGTAAAGACAACTCTATGGAATGAGAAACAATTTAAGAGTTTTATTCTCCCCAGTGGGATGGTGAGAACTGATGAAGCAGAGCTTGGTGGCCTCCCTGCATTCCTTCTCACAGGGCACTCATGTATGCTCTGTTACAGGCCTTGTTGTGGGACTGCAGAGACTTTTGAGGCATCTTCACACACCCGTCTGTGTTGGGTCTCAAAGATGGTGGTGGAAAGGGTAGAAAGAATTTAATTTTTAGTAAAAGAGTTGGAATCAGTCACATTCACAAAGAATATTTGGAACTCCTCTGATCAGGCAACTCAGCAGGGATCTCTAAGCATGGAAGACAGCTGAAGGATTTTAAGTGAGCTACACTGCAACAAACCATTTCTTTTCCACTGTTGCCTTTCTCCTTTTGAGCAGCATTAAAAGTGTGTCAGATTTTGGTAAGTACAGAACAGGGAGAAGAAAGGAACATCTAGCAAGAAAAAAAGCACTCTGAAGAACCATCTTGATTATCAACACTCAGAATTTAATAGACAATTTTCTTGGCTCCCAATTTAGTTTTTTCTAGCTGTGCAGTGAGTAGAGATACGTGAGATTCCTCCTTTGTACAGGGCACTTTTGATATACTTTGGCAATAAGACAACAGATTGATAGGACAGTAGAAAACAGACGCTGCAGGCCTAGACAGAAGGCTGGGGGAAAATAGCAGGGAAATCTTTCTGTCCTAGTTGGACAAACCTAGTCAAGGCCTCAATAGTAGCAGATACCAAAATAATTGCTAAGAAGATTTTCAAGACAGAGAACTGGAAGACTAGACTTTGTTCTCACCATGAATACAGCCATGACATTTCTATATTAAAACTGTAAGGTTCTGGCTGACTGGCTTGATCTTCTGTTCTCATGCATTTTATTACGTCTGTTGATTTTTTGTATGTAGCCTTTTGAAGGTGGTTGAAGAGAAGACCAGACTCTTCCAGGGTGAAATAGAGTATCTTAGTTACCTATTAGCACTTTCTCTCTGCATCCAGTAGACATAGTAATACTCTGGGGAGTGACCAAGGAGAAAAGGGTCTTTGATCCAGCACCTTAGGTACCACGGGTTTTCCAGAGAGTTGGAAGGCTGCTGAGCCTTCTCTGGAAAGAGCAGGCTGCTGCTAGAGACTTTACATGTCTCCAGAAATGAATCCTTTAATCACAGAAAAGCTGCAAAGTACCATTAGCTATTCCCTCTTTTTGCTCAGAGGTAGGATGACATTTGCCAAGGCAATCTGAATGGGAGGTTTATCTTACCTCCTTTTAAAAACCTCTACTCTCCCTAGGCTGCCTGTACCACTCTTTCAATGTTTCTTTATTAGGAATTGGCCTTCCTAATACATAAGTTAAACACACTTCACTTAATCTGATTATTTCTTGTCCTAGGAATACTGAACATATTGAACAAAAAATTAATCTTTTTTTATAACTGTTTACATATTAGAAAACTGCTATCATACCTCATTTTCGTACATTCTAGACTAAACAAACTCACATCCTCTGACCCTTGTCATAGGTCAAACTTCCCTATCCTCAGCTCTTTCTTCCTTCTATTCTTTTTACTACATACTTCACATGGGGTAATGTTCTCAGGTCCCAAGGTCACTTCATTTCCCTAGGTGAAGTTTGGACTACTTCTCTTCAGAGGAAGAGGAGACAATAACCCCCTATATTTTACGAATAAAAGTTCTGAGGTTGTACTCCAGAAGCCTTCCTTCTTTTCTGTTACGCTGTTCATTTACAATAATTAAAAATACAAGGCAGGTGGGAATTCTGAGGTCTTCCTTCCCCTTGCTGGTAGATGTAAGGAACCTGGTGAACTTTCCTCAAATTGGGCTATACCTTCCTAATATATACTGGTCACATTAATTAATTAATACTGGTGTGTTTTGTCTGGAAAAACCCATCTCATATTAGGTTGAGATGTGGGAGGGGGGATGGAGCTAGGGAATTGGATTTTGGGGCCATCTCAAACCATGACATAAATGGTAGCAGAGGATGGTTGCGAACCATCAAAGGGAAAGAGATAAGAGCCATGATGTTTGTGGTAGCAGAAAGAGTTTTCCAGACAAAACACAGACTGTACCATTGTAGTGAAAGTAAGGTTATAGTAATGTAAGTTAAGTATTAAGAGTAGAGTTAAGTTTGTGATGATACTATATTGATGTCTAGTAGAGAGATTTTAGTTATATTTTAGTTTATTGAAGATTGCATGTTGATTAGAGGTTTTTTTTTTAAGCTGTTGTGATATGTTGACATGTTCGCAGGAGCGAGGGGTGGAGTGTTGTCATGGTTTGGATTTTGTTTTCCCCCAGAGGCTAGAAAAAGTGGTAGACCCCAAGGGGTGGAAACCCCTGGAAGTTTTGAAGTTCTGCCCAATGGGCACTCCTGCAAAAATGTCAACATACCAACAAGCACCGGAAGAGAAGAGTTGTAGTTTTGGTTGTGTTGGAGAGGTGGCCATGTTGTAGAGCCACGAGGAAGGGGCTCTGAGCCCCTTGGGCCCTCTGGGCCCTCCCAGCCCCTGGCTGGGGGGGCTGCAGGGACCTGGAACAGCACAAAGCTGGGCTGGGTGCCTGTAGTTATGCCAGGAGATGTTTTCTCCATGGGCACAGAGCAGCAGCCGGCACTGACCAGAGAAACGGTGGCAGAGAGTCAGAGATAAGAACCTGAACTGGAGGAGCAGCAGAAGCAACATGCAGCACCAGAGAAAGGACTCCTGGAAGGAGAGCTGGGAAGAAGAGAGAGAGCCAGCAGCCTGAGAGACAGAGTTCTGGGGGGTAAGACTGTACCAGCCCCCCAAAACTCCTTTGAGACCTCCTGGAAGGAGGAGTAGATGGACTCCTATTTGAGAGGAGCCTTGGAGTATGCAGCACCAGAGAGAGAGAGGAGCTGAGAAGCTCAGAGTGTCCCGGAGCTGGACCGGGACGGCCAGAGGAATGCGGGGGGAGTTGACCTTGGCTCTCCCCCCCGCACTGCTGCCACGGTGGCAGCCTGAGAGGCAGGGCACAGAGGCCCTGCAAGGAGCTGAGTCTCCTGGAGATACCAGACCGTCACGAAGACCCCCCTGTGTCTTCGTGATATGACGTGGTGAAACGACCTTGTCTGGGGTTACGAAGCCCACGGAAGACCCCTCGGTTGGAGGCGATGGGGCCGAGAGAGGCTTGAATACCTCCCTCGTGGAGTGCTGGCAGAAATCCAGCTATCAGCTGCTGCATGTGGAGAAGAAGACAGACTGCTGCCTCAGAAGATGCTGCTGTTCAAGGACTGGAAGGGATCTGTCCTTCTTTCCCTCCTGGACTTTTATTTGGAGGGGAGAAGAGATCTGATCCACTGTAAATACATATGTCATGGTAGAGATAGTTTGTGATCGTGTGTATAATGTGATATGGTATTTATTTGTACAGTCATTGTAATATATTCCCTTTCCCCCACTTTGAGTCTAGTGTGTTTTGTCTGGAAAAACCCATCTCATATTAGGTTGAGATGTGGGAGGGGGGATGGAGCTAGGGAATTGGATTTTGGGGCCATCTCAAACCATGACATAAACTCTTGCTAGGAATGTCAGAGTTTTACCATGAAGGCAATGATCGTATAAATTATGTCAAGTCAGTAAAAGCCTATGCATACAGTTAGTTGAGGTATCATCAGCATACATATACATCAGCAAGAGGTATCATGCTCAAAGTATGTGCAAATAATGTGCATAAGATTGCCCAGGCATCTAGTAGAGAGAAAAGTTTTACTTATTTGCAGTACTGAGACAGACACTAAGATTACTGTCTTCAGAGCTGTGAAAAAGAACTCATATGGTTATGCTGAACATGTGGTTGCTCAAGGAAGATGTTTCTCAAAGACTGTCAGGAAAGGGAAAACACAACCAGGACTGCTTTCGTATTTCCATGTTTAATGGTTTACAACAGTGGAATTCAGGGCCTGTGATCTATTATAATGGGAGTGAGTATGCAAGTCATGGCATCATCTGGTTTAAAGGCCCATGGCTGTTGTTCTTTTCCATCTAGGATCAGACAAAGAGGCATGAGGCTCCACATAATTAAGAGCAACTATCCCACAGCGGCAAGGAAAGCAGAAAAGATTTCATTGGGAAGAAGGACTGACTACAGTACTTTAAAGACATGATTGTAAACAGAAGAAGCAAACCAGAGAATGTTTAAGAGGAAAATAGCACCCTGACCCTCTCTGGATTAAACACTATCAATCAAGTTTAAATTTAGCGCCTCCATGGTCCCACATGAAAAGAAGGCAGTAGGGGCAAGGAAAGCTTAACGCCTGAGAATATTTGTATTGCATGGCAAGGAAAACAAGCCTAAAGTCAACAAAGGGCAGCCTGTAAAAACAAACAGTCCTGATGAGAACAGTGCTGCCACCAAAAAGCTCATTAGCAGCCAGAAACAGAAGAACTGCCTCTCTGCTCTTTCTTTGCTGACTGCCCCCGGCACAGCGCTACCACAGTGCTTCTGACTCAGCTGCTGCCTCCCTTCTAGCATAACCCCTGAGAACTTGCCAGTACCATCACAATGCATGCCCTCAGCATGAAGAGCATTTTACCAGGGTGGGCTGGGCTGGGCTGGGCCATGGCAGGAGGCAGGAGTAGAAAAAGAACAGGAAATATCTGAGGTTTTTTGAAATAATAGTAATGTATACATACACGTATAGTAATTGTCTTTATATGTTCTAAGATAAGCCAGAAGAGGGAAACTTTGGGTGTAAAATGACAAGAATAAACACTGCCATGCCCACCAGCAAGTACATGGGATTTCAGAAATCATGTGAATTCCAAAACCAATGTCCCATCTGTCATCACCTATTCACTGCAGGGGGAGTCACAGCTGTAGGGCAATGAGATGCTCCATTTCCTCCTGATGCATGGGAAAACACAACCATGCATTTGGACAGAGCTGAGATATTCAGTGAACAGTAAGGAACACAAATACATTTTTTAACCTTGAGAGCCAAGACATCATTTTCACAATTTTGCATTTCGGTACCTGAAAATGAGCAGTTGGATGATGTCAGAGCCCTTTTATACAGCAGTTTGAGATTTTGTACGTTTAGGTTTTACACTGGTCATAAGATTGTGCTCTGTAGATCCAGTTAATTTTAACTGGTGGTGGAGTGTTAGGTCTTCAAGGCAACAGTCATATCCACAACAGTATTAAAGTATTGGGGTTTTATTTGCAAATGCCATTTTTTCCTTTTGTCTTCTCTGTTCAGAACACAAAACTGCAGATAAATGAATAAAAAGGTAAAAGTTTCTGGGAAGTTCCTCAAATGTAGCAAGTTGCAAGGGAACACCGGTTCTCCACAACAACCTGAATACTTTTCTGCATTATTGTACCACCTTTTAACTTCCCCACCCTACTGTGCTATTTGACTCCTTTCCTCCTCCAAACCTGCTCATATGCACATCAAGCAGCAAACACCTGGGCAGTGCCCTAGTGCCTTGGTTACTGGTATATATTTGTGTACCTAAATGTATGATCACACACAGTCCATTTATGACCTTTGTGGGTTTGTCTGTATTGGTGGAAACTGAGGTTCGTAGATTCATTGCCATGGTCAAATGCATTGATCTAGTCACTATCTACTCTTCCATGAAGGAACCCACTGGATTGTGTATAATCTGGAATATATGGCAGAGCTAGACCATACACTTTAGAGGTAAATGCTGGTTCAGACATGTCCCTTGTAAAATCACTGGCAAAATTCCAGTCAATTCAGCAGAAAAAACCTTGCTCCAAGGCTGACTCTTCGTTTTCTTACCTGTTACCTGTTATAAGGTGCACTGGAAAGATGAAGCTCAAGATAAAACCCCTGCATTTAAAATACCTGTATTTGTATAACACAGTAGTACACAGCTTTGATTTGGCTTCATTTTCTGATGTCATATCTTTCCAATTAGATGCATGCTAAGCAGAAAGGATATCCATCAAATTAGAGGACCCATCTGCCACAAAAATTTAGAAATAAATTTAAACACTCAGAATAAGAAAAAGCAACTAAGAGTAGAATCTAACCCATTGGAAAACACATTTAAAATTAAATAGTAAGAACATACATCAGTCTTCTATATGCAATTTTCATTTTACAAAAAAACCATGAGCTACTGCAGTATAATTACAATTATGCAGGTAAATTATCTAGCACTTCTAACAATAAATAAGAATGTCTGAGTTTCAAGAATTTTCAATTATATGTATAAATCTATTGCTTCAGGTCTTTGATTTCGTAAATCTGTAATCTAAAACTGGGTTTTTCTTAAGAGTAAATTTTACCCTATAGATTCTGCAGTTAAAGAAGATTCATCCTGACTCCTTTTACGTTCTTTTGGGTTTTTGCTATTGCCCTCAGTTGCAACAGGAGCTGCAGCAGAATTGCTTTTTCTTTTGCAAAAAGAATAGGGAAATTAAAAAACAGGGACTGATACCTATTGTGCTGCATACATTGAGATGACTTGTAATACATAAGAAAGAAAAAATGTAAATCTACAGTATTAATTAATTTGCTCATAAAAAAGCCTGATTCTTCAGTACCTCGGAATATTTGTATGCTCTTGCTTCAGGTTTAGAACAACATTTCTGTGAAAATGAATTTGAGACTTTTCCCTCAGAAATTGTTCAGATTATAAACATAAAATATGAAATGATTATGGAAGAAAGGTTGAAAATTACCTCTGTTGCTATGAAGAATGTAGGAAAATCACAGACACTATTAGACTGACATAGTATTTTCCAGAGGTATTTAAAAGAAAGTTCCCTTTAAATCACATGAGAAATACCCTTATCCTGGTATGTCTAATGGAAAGAATACTGGCAAAAATCTTCAGAAAGTCACACAAGTGGTAAAATGTCCATAGGTAAAAAAAAATTGGTGAGTCCATACTCTCCTTTCCAGCTCTATAGCATGACACCAGACTGGTATTTACCTTCAGAAAAGTGCTCTTCTGACTTGTCAGATATGATCATAAGGAGGAAAGAAAAAGGTTCCCATTAGAGGTTGGGTTTACTTGAGTTTCTGCGTGTGTTCATCTTTGATTGCTCAACAGAGGCTGTGAGCAAGCATGCTGGCTCATTCCAGTGCTGGTGGCAAACAAAGCAATAAATATAGAAAAGCATCTCTGTTTTCTCAGGGCTGTAACCAAGCTCATACTGCCCCATTTTGGTAGCAGGCACTGTAAGATATGACATGGAGCTGCAGGAAGTACCTCCTGTGTCTGTGGTTGTATGGCATTGCAGGGTGCCCCAACAAGGTAACTTTACTTACCTCTCTGCTTGTGACCTGAATGAGAATAGAGAAAAAAAAAAAAAAGAACAGAAATGGCAGAAAACTCGTGGCAGGCATTCAGGATCTCACACTGTTTTGCTGTTGTTAACTAGCTTTCAGACAGGTCTGCCAATAGAACCCCACTCCATGGGGTGTCCGAAACCAGCTGCAGGAGCAGAGCTCATGGGTCTTGACCTCCCTCTCCGTCCTTCTCCCGAGAGCCTAACTGAGGCTGCTCAACTGCCCCCAGGAGCTGGGTGGCTTCAGGAGCATTTCTGGTATTAAACCCTTGTCACAGGTCAGTTGCTTCCCCCAGTTCCTCTAAAAATACCCATGTCTTGTGGCTTCTGTAATCACATAACTTCATGTCTCCCTTACTCCTTCCCCAGAGGAATGAAGAATGTTGAGCTGCTGGCAGCTAAACTGTATTTAAAGACATTTTTATTTTCTGAATCATATTCAGTGTGATGCTTGTTTTAATTATATTTTATGCCGAGTGCTGTAAGATGCATGCATGAAAGCTCGTCCATAAATAAACATGTCTTTAAAAGTCCTTATTTATTTTCCTTTAGTCAATTCCCACTCCTTTCCTGAGGTGTACAAAAGCTGGGATATATGGTCTCCAAAGCCCAACCACAAACCCCAGACAGCACATGATGACAAACAACCTCTTTGCACCACTGCTGTGAGGGCTTGGCTGTACCCTGGCACTGTGGGCACGCCTGCATCACTGATGGCTGCTCCAGGGCCCCCAAAATGGTCAGGACTGCCCCTTCTGGAGAGGCAGGCGCTCTCCAAAAGCCTCTCTTAGGGCAGTTGTCTGGTGAAAGAAAAAAGTCTCAGCAGGGAAACACATTGTGAACACTGTGCAAGCGACCACCACCTGCTCCTGTGAGGTGGCAGGGCTCAACCCTGACCACAGGTCCTGGTGGAGGTGCTGTGACCTGGCTGTGCCCCATGCCGGAGCTCAGACCCCCTCAGGGCATCCATGGGATGGGAGAATGTCACCTGCCACTGAGCTGGGGTGAGGGCAGGGGGCAAGAGGTCAGCTCAGCAGCAGATCAAACAGCGATGGCAGGCGTGGGCCTGCCTGTCAAAGGACCCCTTTGAGGCCAATAAAAAAGGGATTCATGTTCTGTTGCTGGTTGGATCCTGTGGACGAGGCGAGGCTGAGAACAGGCCTGTGAACAGCGCTTGTTGGAGGGCAGCCAGGGGAGGCTGCCCCGCCAGCTTTCACAGGACCTCTCGCTGCTGCCGGTCACAAGGCCTCAAGCACAGCTCCTGCCATGGCGGCCCTCCTTCCCTGCCCCACACCCTGCACCCCAGCACTGCCGGCAGAGCTGCCTCTTGCTTGGCTCTGCCAAACCAGCTGTCTCCTGACAGGAGAAAATAATCTGGGATCAAGGATAGGAAACTGGATCCACACACGCAGGCAAGATGAGAAACTCATGTTTTACAGCAAGCCCCCTCCATCGATATGCTCCACCTCCCTCCCCCACCTCTAAGCAATGAGAAATGAAAATAAAAGAAATGGAATAAAAGCAGGTATACAATGCTTTTTTTTTTTTTTTTTTTTATGCTTGTGTGAAGAAAAAGAAGAGAAAAGAAAGCATCCAACTGCATTTTTTTTCTGGCATCAGCACGCTGTCCTGCTCCCATTCCCATGACAGCTCCTGTGCCCTCACCACAAACACATGGGACTGTCCAAGTACCTAGGGTTTTACAAAGAGGTGTGCCATGAGGAAAGCCACTTGCAAAGGCCAAACAAAGGGCAGTAGTCCTTTATGGATATAAGCCCCAGCGACTGTCTGCCTCTTGCTTCTGTCCCTCTCTCATCTGTGCTTCAACACCCCAGTGATTGTTCACACTGCTCCTGCAGCCCGTGCTGCCTGGAAATGTTTCGAGTCACTGAATGTATTGCTTAGAAGAAGAAAACGGCCTTTGATATGTTTCTCGAAAAGAGACAATTAAAGAAAATTAACCCACAAGCCTTCTGAACTGGTTATCTGGCTGGAAAGCAGCTACCAGTCAGCCCTACAGAGAGCAGTGGCCAACTGCCAGGAATGAGTGGAGCCATCTGGTCCTGCTGCCCTCCGGCCCTGTTGCCCCCAGGGGTTGTTTAACAGGGATGTGTTTGCTACACCAGCACCATTGCCTTAGCAACACAACCAAAGTGTTTGTCAACATGTGAGCAACATGAATGATGGTGCCTTGTCCAAAGAGGTCTGGATTGCATGTGTGATTCTTCTTCACAAAAGGCAGTTTCACCACTTGCCTCACAAAGACCCTGAGCGGGAAACTGGGAGCTGGGACGGAAACTTTCCTGGGAGTCAAAAGCAATTTTTTTTCTAATTGCACAGGAACTGCTATGGCCGTTTGGAATCAGTGACATCTAAACTAATAAATAGTACCACTCTAAAGCCGATGAGAAATATCTACAATTTTAAGAAGTGTCTGCTATTTTTAAGTAATAACAGATCTTCCCCTGAAGTGCTGGAAGCCTGTTATGCCCTGTCACCAGACTGTATCAGCCTTCTGAGGGGCTTTCTATTTCCTTAAACCTTTACTGAATTAGGTCTGAGGAAGCAGCTTATATCTACCTATTGTCTTGCCGTCACTAGCTTTAAATGGAAATCTATTCACTGAAATCCCTTTTTTCATCAGCCATTTTTTCCCACATCGGATCAGATGTCAATACTGTCTTTAATGGGAAGGAGCAGGGTCATGCCTGAACAATGTTTTGTTCTTCTAATGAACAACACAGGTTTTCGCAGCTTACTTTTCACCTCCTCAGGTTCCCACCAAAAAAAAAACCAACCAAATTCGTTAGTGCTATCCCTTATGAGGCTTTCTTCTTCTTCTCTCCTTTTCCTGCTCTAGCTCACGTCAAAGTGCATGTTTTCCCACGACCAATTCCTCTTATTTGATTGATGCACATCTCTGTCAATTAACAGTGCAGTGCAGTTTCTCTCCATAAAAGAGATTTCTTCCAAGGCAGAGAGCATGCCCTCCCCACTCCAGTTGTAGTTGTAAGTAAGGTTAGCATGTTAACTTTAGGTTATTCCTTTGGGTGACATAGGGTGGGGAAGGCAAGGTGCTACTCATAAGTGTCTTTCATGAAGGCTGATGTATGTACAGTGCAGAGCGTCTAAAGTGCCACACAGGGATTCTGAAATTCCCCTGTGGGGTAGAAAATATAGTAATTGTGATGCTCAGATTTTTATGTACGTAAGGACAGGACCCAGTTATTGTGACCTAACCCCAGAGGCAGTTTAATATCTTCTGTGAGGATGCATGAGCCATCAGCATTGCCTGTGTAGTATGTAGCTGGATCACTCGTCTGCAGAGCCTTCTCCCCATCACCTTTCAAATTCATACAGCCCTGTGGCTCTCACTGAAGTCAGTGAGAACCAGGATTTATGTGTATAAACACCTCCTTTTGTGCAAAGAACCCAAAGTCTCTGTGGGTCCTCTAAATACTCCTCCAGAAGTTTCTAGTGTCCCTGTAATTTATACTGTAACATCCCTACAGGGGAGCAGAGGGCTGAACTGAATGCAAAGGGAGAGAGACTAGGAGAAAAGACTGTCAGTAGTATTTCTTGGTAGTCATCAGAGTGCAACATGAGAAGTTCCCCATACTGTCTGCACTAACATCTGTATACAAGAAACAGAAAGAGTTGTAGCCACAGAGGGAGGCGTGTTTTATGTGGTATACTTCTGTTTGGAGTATGCTGTTCTGGATGATTTCAGTGCATTTTCACAAGTAAACCATGTTCTTGTGTTTGTATTAAAATGTTAATACATCTTTTTAAGTTTTAGGCCACAGTTTTACAGCTACATGAGAAAGACCTTGCCCTCTGCAGATGTGTATCGATCTACAAAAATGTAATATGACTTGCCGCACCAGTAGGGCTGCTATAGGTTCTTTGATACTGAAACAAGAAGAGTAACATAAAGTCTCTTGATGGGTCCAGTTTATTTAGGCTGAAAAAATAAAGTGTTGTCAAGGGATGGATAGACAGTACAGTTTCAAAAATTTTTTACCCTTCATATAAGTGGTCAATCTAGAAGACATAAAACAACCGAAAATTTTCCATCATTATCTTTTAATTGAAAAATAGAATTAAGGGTACATAATTACACCTAGAAAGGATATTACCCTAAAAATGTAACATTTTGTAAAACAAAAACTACAAACCTTGTTATGGTTGAGACAAAACTATTTGCAAGTCAGTAAATAAATACCTTTAGGATGAAAGGTATTTACTATTTCAGAGAAAGAATATTTTATTTAATTTTTTAAGCTTTAAAAATTGGGGAATGTACTGCAAAGTTGCCACTAGTTTTTATTAGATCTTGTATAAAATTCTAGACTATAGAAGGAGGTGAAAATAATGAAAATGCCATAATGTTCTATTGTCTACCTTGCTTTTAGTGATATTTGTCAGTGGTGTCTACAAATGATGTACATCTGCATTTCATGCTTTGTACAAATGTTTTTCCATAGACAAAGTGCAGCTATAAATCATACTTTTGGACTAGATGGTGTATGCTTTAGGAGCTTTGCTTCTGTGAGTTAAGTATTGTAAGAAGAAAACCAGATGATTAAAGGTTAATATAAAATTTTCTTCTGTGTGCAGAGGATGACTAGAGCTGACACTAGCCATGATTCACCCACAGGAAAGATAAAGAAGCACCTTGCACACTTCCTCAAGGGAAAGACAAGAAGTAAAGCTTTACTAGGAATGAAAATGCTGCTAGGGAGATATGAGTCAAACCAAGAATGAGATATTCTCACTATGTGCACAAGAAATCAATTTATTACAAGTACTCATGAACAACAGCTGCATATCCTTCTTTGATCAGAGAAGTATCTCTCTGGTATCTCCATACCCTACTTTTCTACCAGGATTTTCAGCTTCTCTGTGTACAATTTTTTTCTGAATGAAACTATTTGGTCAGTAAAACGTTCCATTACTGTGACATCAATTCCACTCTCTGTACCTCAAATTTGAATTTCTGAAACTACAAATCTGTGATTATTCTTTGACAAAAAAAAAACAAACAAAAATATTCTTTATCTGAATTTCTGCCATTTTTTTCTGAAATGTTACCAGGATCCATCTCTGTAACAATCCTTGGCTATGTCATAACTATTTCCTGCATCAGCTACTGTAATTCTCATTTTAATGGCCTCCAGAAGAGGAGGCCCGGAAAATGCCCAGAAAACTGCAGTCAGACCACACATTATGTTCTAAGGTGCTTCATCTCTTTTCTCTTAACTCTACTGGCTTGCTATCCTTCTGCCCACAGAATTCAAATCAAATGCTAATACCTTTAAATCACTTTTGACGCACTTTGTATTCAGCCCTTGGCCTAAATATAATTCAGTTTCCCTATCCCAAATTTTTTCTTTGTTATAATTCACACAGATCAATTTCCATGAAACACCTACAAGCTAAAGTTAGGAAGGTGGAACTTTTCTAGAGCTTTCAGTGAACTTTCCCAGCTGAAGAAGGACAAAGTGGTGCTTGACCTTTGAAAAAAGATTGCCATTTTCAAAAGGAGGCTTCCAATATAATCTACCTTTTTCAATTTTTCCTGCATTTTCTGTAAGTCCCAGGAGAAGAAAAAAATCAGATAAACATATCAGTGGGAACTCAAGCACTCCTAAGCCTATTTCTTTCTCTTCCTGTTACTGAGTCTTTACCTTGTAGAGGCATAGGAATTAGATCTTTATTTCCATCTTCCTTTTTTTTTAACACTCCCAAGCTTCTTAGACATCAGTATGCCCAGTTCAGGGTTGTCCTCAAAAATGCTGTTCACCTTTCTCGCTTCCAGGAGAAAGTCCTGTCTTATCAACATTGTATTTCTGTTTTTCCAAGTGGTAGGAAAAATACATTGCATACAATAAAATTTGTCTTTCATTTTTCTATATGCTCTCTTAACTCTCTTATTTATACCCTACCTTCTACTTTCTCATACAATAATTACCATCTCAGCTTCTAATCCACAGCATAATGAAGGCTGCTGTAATCAATAAATATTCTTTTTAATTAGTAAGTGTCTATACTCAAGAGATTGATTTCTGGGTCAACCACTTAACAGCGGGTTCTTATATCTACTAATGTTCCTGAAATCATAGCGCTAAATTTTATTCTTGGTTTCATTGCTCCAGCAGTCCTAAGCACATCAACCATATGTGCCTGGAAAACTTTAAAATTAAACATCAGAAGAGTAGGGGAAAGAAAATTTCCTTTTGCTTCTCAAGAAAATGCATTGTTTAACTCAGTCAAATATAAATGGAACGCTCATACTAAGCCACTAGGATGTTCCTAATTTCTTAAAGATGTTTCTCCGTGTGATGAAGTATCATTTGACCCAATAAACCAACTCTAGCTCGAGTTTGTAGATTTGCGTAAAATAAACATTGCCCAATGAGCTTCCCACTTCCTTTCCTTTTGGTTTTCTGTATGAATAAATCCTTTTCAGGGGAAATGTTAAAATGATGTTTTCAGATCTCCAGACAATATAGGACCAGACCACAGAATTAAAGTATTTTCTTTGTCTTAAGATAGCTTTCTTCTCTAAGTATGAAAAAACACTTGGATCAGATCAATTGTTCCCTTCAAATTCAAGTAGAAAGAGAAATAAGTGGTTAAGCATACAGTTTACTGGTTTTATATTAAGAGACAAACATTTTCATCTGATCACTTTTTAAGTTTTATGTTGATGAAGACACATTCTAAAAATTACTGTTTAGCTTACAAGGAAGGTCACAATGTGCTTGGAGTTTATGTAAAAATGTCAGGTGAACTAATAAAATATCATTTTATGAGTTCTTGTAAAATGTCAGGTCAACTACTAAGCCATCATTTTATGAAGGCAGTGAAAGCACTGTAATTTTTAGAAAAACCTACAAATGCATACAGCTTAGATTTTACATAGAAAGGAGAAAATCCTCCAAGTGATAAGAAAAAGTTAAAATACACTTCTCACTCCATTTTCCTGGATGGTTCCAGTCAGGGATAGCTACGATTTTAAACAATAGCATGTACATTTTAATGTACCGGGACTAGACAAACAGCTCTTTCCTAATGATATGAGTGAGTTAAACTGCTTTGCTGCTTCTTTTGCCATGCAACTCTTGTGTTATTGACCACGGAAATAATGAATGCTCAAATGCACCTGACAGCATTTTTTTTCTATTAGACAAAGGTCCATCACTGAGGAAAACTCCCAGGAGGTACTGCTTTGGAAAATCAAAGGGGTCCCAAAATTTTAACATTTTTCATTTATAAAAATACTTTGTTTGATATAACTAGTTCTCAAAATATGGGCCTAATTTTTAATATCATCATGCTTATGTTTCAATAATGTTACGCCTAATTTAAGTAGCTAATAAGAAGGCATGTGGGCCCCCAAAATCAAGGTATCTTGACTAAATAGATATTTTGGATATCTAAACACTGAGGCTAACTTTCTAACTAATTTGTGTTACTCGATCAAACTAATGTACCCTCTTGTCTACATCAAACATGTGTTTATGTTACCATCAATTTAAAAATCATATAATGTGAAAATTATCTATAGGACTAGAAATTAGATCTCATTACTTATTAATCATGACTAATAGTGTTCACTTTTTTATTAAAAAATAAACGATTGGTGTCTGACTTTGGATATGAGGACCTTGGCCACTGCCTTAAAGCCTATCTTTGACTATGGCACTATGCAAAACCGCACAGAAAAGATAAGAACCCCGTAGTGACAGGAACTGGGATCACTTTTTTTCTTCTCTCAGTGTTCTATACCTAAGAAAATATGGGGGTCTTCAAAAAGCAGAAACTCCAGAACAACAACAAATCTCTGACTTCTGTGCCTTAGCAGACATCCAAAGGATCAAAATTCACCGTGCAGCCAGAATTTGGGGGAATCCAGCCTTTATGCACCTCCTTGCTTCCTTTCCAGGCCTGGGAAGGAGATACCTGTGGCTAGGTGGCATGATCAAATGTCTCTCCTCCTCCCATCCTTACTCATGCAAGAAAATAAGACAACTTGAATGGACAGAAGCATGATGGCCAGAGTTACCTCCCATCAGGAAAGCTTTCTGTCATCTGCCTCTCTGCCCATGCCTATTTTGTTCTTCCTCTGGAGACAGAAAGAAAGGAAATAAACCAAAATAAAGGGCTCCCCTTGGTCATCTTAGAGCTGTCTGAGATCTGAATTGAGAGTAAGTCACCTCAGTTCCTCAGGAAAACATGGTGAAAGCTGGCAACACTCTTCATGGGGTTCCAGCAAAAGCTTCCATATGAGTAAGAGATGTCTACTCCAGACTTTTGCCAGGGCTGACTAGGCCACATGCTATCAGGTTTCTGTGTTCATGAGGACCAAATGTTGCTTTAAAAGTGTCAGAGGAATGAAGAGCATGCAAAATAAGCCAGTTTAAAGCCTGGGCTTTTGCTGCGCTTTTATAATCTGCCATTTACTGAAAATATCTCCGTGTGTGAGATCTTTCCCCCTAAGAACATATGTCCTTTCTGCTTTTTCAGACTCTGATCCTAATCTCAATTGTTTGATGTCATAATCTGCAGTATGGGAATGCAGAGAAATGCCTTCAAAAAAATCCCAGTGCTAATTGAGAGAAGGTGCCTTCTGGGGGTTTTCTGTGTGCAATAGTTTCAGGAATGATTGAAAGAAAGCATATTAATCAATTTTGCAGATGATTTGCAGTGGGAAAAGAACATAAACCACTTAAAGGCTGGGAATAATACAGAACACAGTTTTCATAAAACAAAGGAGGAATCTAACATCACTTGGAGCACACCGGTCATTCAGATCACTTCCCATAGCTATTCAGCAAACATTTTTGAAAACATTTTGAAAACCAGTATAGATGCAATAATGAATCAATGACAAAGAAAGAAATATACTCATGTCTCAGTCTTTGGAAGAAAGAGAGGTGTTTTCAGTATCCAATGTTATTCTAAAATCTGGAAAAGACAATACAAAATTTGTGTTGTTATACTGTGTTGTTATTCTGGCAAACAGGATGAGACAACAGGAATCTTGTACCCTATTCAAACGTATTGTAAGTGCCATTTTCTTTATACTGATAGTAACAATGAACATCTGTAGTGTGCCTTTTAATTTCAACTCCCGTAGCAAGATTTACAGTCTTCACTCTCTGAGAAGATGACTTTTTCTAATGAACTGAAAACAATTTTTCCTTATATTCACTAGCAATTCCAGTTACATATACAAGTCTCTTTCATGGAGTTGTGCTAATTCTGTGTGGTTGCATAAATGCATTTACCATATATATGTTGCAAAGGTCAGTAATTTGAAGCTTTCAGCAAATTACATCAAATATCATACATTTGCATCAACATGCAAATGTTAAATACACTTGCTAATTTTGTCTGTAATCCATGAATTACTTTAGATTCTATTAGCAACATCTTGTCAAGATGCATAGAGCTGGAAGAGTCTAGGCTTAAGTAAGCACAGCACGATTGGTAAAATATGCTTTAAGAAACCATTTCAGGCCTCCAGAAAAATCTACCTGAGTGTTTTCCCATTACCTTTTATTTACAAAATGTGTGATCCCTAATATAATTTTTTTTCTAAGTTTTTAATATACCATTATCTTCTTTTTTTTTTTTTTTCTGAAAGCTCATATTTCAGAAATTCATAAAGAATGGCCTCTGTGATTCGACTGTAGAAAACAGAAAATGTACATTATATTGTATGGTCTTTTGATTAGTGTTCTACTGTCATCTGAGAGGATAAACATAAGAATGAGACTCAAGTGGCCTCATCCTATTACAGGATCTCTAGACATTTTATATTTTTGATTTGTAAAAAGGGAATCTGTTTGCCTCAAACAGATATTATATGGGAGTTAATTGGTTATATCTGTGCACTGCTTTGAACATCTAAAGAACAGTATGTGAATGATATGTGCTCTTTTTCATTTGTTAGTCTATGACTCACATTGTTTGTTTGTCTCTTCTCTAAACTTTCCTACAGTAATTTTATTTTTCTGATATTGATAAATCCAAAGTTTGTTTTTTGCTCCAGTCTTATTGAACCTAGGAAAATTCTTCTCTGAGACCATGTTGCTTTTTCTTTTATATTTCTTGTGTTATACTGACTGCTCTTTGTTAATTTTGTATTTCTTTACTGTATTAAAAGTCAGGTGAAATCTTTGCATTATCATACTTAATCCCTTTTCTCCAGATTTCTTCTATTGTTTCTGAATCATTTTTTCTTATTTCTTTTCTGATTGTTCATATAGAAGAGTTTTCTGAATATACTGTACATGGACCCATTTAAAAAAATCAGGTCAATTCTAGCTTATTCATTTACAAGACTGAGAGGCTTTTGTATTCCTATTGTGTAAGATGATTTTCTTATAACTTCATTATGATAAACAAGAAGGATCAGGCCAAATGAAGAAAGATGGAATGTTTTGTTTTCTAATGAATTTCACACAGACATAGCAGTTTCTCTGCTGCTGGCTTAAAACAAGGAGCACACAAGTGGTATGAACAACACTGTCAGCAGCAAGCTCATTTGCTTAACCTCAGTGCATCAAAAAAAGGGAGACTAAGTTTTTTGGAATGCAAATATTATTGTGAAATGGGGAAAAAAGAGTAAAGGAAAAAATACAGGTTACGCATGGCTGCTTTTAATGGAAATAGTATGATGTCGTTTCTCCCTTTCTTCATGGTTTGAAGTCAGAGATCCCCAGAGACAAAAAATTCTGAAGTTGTAATGAAAAGGGATCATTTCAGAACACATAACAGGCAGTTCCCTCTTCTTTTATGTTCTAGGGAGAGAGAATGTTTCCATTGTATGTGGCTTTTTGATATATGACTTTGAAAAGAATACTCAATCCTTCCATGAAAAGGTTGAATATTCTTCTTTGCTTAGTTCTCATTCCTGAATTACATTGAAATCCCATTCCCTGGTTATTCATAACTTGCTAAAATTTCCCTGTGAAGCTTAAAATCGTAGCACTCTAGTCTTGTGAAGACATTTGAAAAAGAACTACCAAGCTAAAACAAATAATGCACTACAGAATAAACAAAATATGAGACATAGCAGAGGGAGAATCAACCCCATACTTCCCTTTTTCTTTCTCTCATGGTGACTACAGAAAAATTTATGCTAGTAAAAGGTTTTGCTTACATTAAATTGTGAGGCCAATTGTTTGTGCAATGAATTTCAAGCTCAAAAAGCACTGGGGGGCTGAATTTGAGACATTCACACTATGCAATAATTGCTCCATTTAACAATTAAATCTTAAGCAGTTCTGTTACTGGATCACTCTTTTGAAGCCTGGTTTGAAAACCAGTTGAATAGTTTTATAACAGTGTATAAAAAAAAACTGGAGCTTCAACAAATCCATGTTGAAGATCATTCACTGTCAGTCTTCCTGAGCTGCCAGTGCAGTGTAATGTTCCACAGTGTGAAGAATTTCTAAGAACAATTGGACTAAAAATAGATCTCAAACAACAAAAGGTGAGGCAAGCAGGAGCGTATGTTTATGGAAGTAGGGCAATATCACAGAATCAACCAGGTTGGAAAAGACCTCTGAGATCATCGAGTCCAACCCATGACCCAACACCACCCTGTCAACTAGACTATAGCACTAAGTGCCACGTCCAGTCTCCTAAATACCTCCAGGGACGGTGACTCCAGCACCTCCCTGGGCAGCCCATTCCAATGTCTGATCACTCTCTCTGTAAAGACTTTCTTTCTAATGTCTAACTTAAACCTACCCTGGCACAGCTTAAGACTGTACCTTCTTGTTCTACTGCTGGTTGCCTGGGAGAAGAGACTGACTCCCACCTCGCTCCAACCTCCTTTCAGGTAGTTGTAGAGAGTGATGAGGTGTCCCCTGAGCCTCCTCTTCTCCAGGCTAAACAGCCCCATCTCCCTCAGCCACTCCTCATAGGCCCTGTGCTCAAGTCCCTTCACCAGCCTCGTTGCCCTTCATTGGACACTCTCCAGCACCTCAGTGTCCTTCCTAAACTGAAGGGCCCAAAACTGGACACAGTACTCAAGGTGTGGCCTAACTGGTGCCAAGTACAGAGGCAGAATCACTGCCCTGGTCCTGCTGGCCACACTGTTCCTAATACAGGTCAGAATGCCATTGGCCTTCTTGGCCACCTTGGGCATGTTCACCTGGCTCATGTTCAGCTTCCCGTTGATTAGAACCCCCAGATCCCTTTCTATCTTGTCACTCTCCAGACTCTGTGCCCAGCCTGTAGTGCTGCATGGGGTTGTTGTGGCCTAAGTGCAGGACCCAGCACTTGGCCTTGTTAAACATCATACCATTGGAGTCAGCCCATTTATCCAGCCTATCCAGGTATGGTTAAATCTACAAATATCAGCCAAAATTTTGAATCCTCTTTTAATTAGAAACCTTAGAAATCATTTCATGTGTTAAAACTTGAAGTAAAGAGTCAAACATGGTACTCCTGCACAACTTCCAACTGCCTGATTAGATGTTTGCTTTGCAAGTGTTATGTTCTACTAACGTGAGGAGTGTTTTATTCACCTTACTTGACATTAGACTAATAAAAATTTTATTCACCTAAATAGGTACCCTCATATCCTTTGTAGAAAGGGTTTGCCAGTTGTTTATGTGCCTTTTTCCAGATACGATGACTCTCCCTGGGAATTTTTCTTTCTGTTGACCTGCAAAGGAAGTTAGGTGATCAGTCCAGACTTAGCTATTATTTCTGTGTTAATTCATGGAAAAATTGTATCCCATTAGTTCTCAGACTGGGACTTTGAATACTGCTTACAAAGTGTTCTCAAGAAATATCTAAAGAGTACGGACCTCACAAAAAAATCTGAGTATAGCGTGAACTTAATATTTCACAGCAGGGATATGTATTTCATTCACAAACATCAGGGAGCACAGGGAGTCACTGCTGAGAAAAGTTCTAGTCCACAGGCTAGATGACTTTTTGTGAATACACATCTCTTTTAATGGACCTTAGTAGTTTTATGAGATTTAGCTTGTCTTTTAAATCAAGTATGTACAATTTAAAGTTTTAACTGACATGCCCAGGCAACTTACATCTGCATTAATTATTTTGGGATTTTCCAGCAGCATTTTGTGGTATCCATTTTCCATTTCTGTAGTAAAGAAGACACTGACTTTTACTAAGTGAAGCACCATAGGTTTAACTCACTCAGTAGGACTTCATTCTTGGTGACCTCCTAACTTTTTAATGTGTGTGTATCAAAAAATAATAATCTCATAGTAAATAGTTCTGTAAATTCCTGCTTAGAAACACAACCCTCTCCTCTCCCACACACCCAGCAAGAGCTACTGTAATTACTCTTTTGATGCAGGATTCAGCTGACCTAACACGAGACATAAAATGTTAGCACCTTGCCTAAGTTAATTGTCTATACAACTTCTAGAGGCACAGGTAACCCCATGTTAAAGCAGATGTTTCAGATAAGTGTGCTGAATTACTTTCCTCAGGTGCAGACATCCCTCCCTCCAAAGGAGCAGAGCTGGCCAATGTGGACAAGACACCTTATCTGAAGAGAGATCAAATGAGTCTCAACACAATGAAGTCCATACTCTGTAGGTTCTTGGCACGGAATCTATTTCATAGAGGTTTCATGGTAGATGGTAACTAACTTTAGACTTTTTTGAGAAGAGACTTTTCTACTAGAAAGACAGTGTTCCACAGAAGATAGATGATCTTTTCCTCTTTCTCTTCATTTCATTTCCATCACATAAACCCCTTTTAATGTGTTCTACTGGTTTCCAAATTGTCCAGAAAAGTTGAGGAAGGATGGTATAGGCAAGGGTAGTCTGAACAGGAAGAATAGCTCAGGGAGAAGAGTCTGGGATTCAGATGGGACTCACATGCTGTTGTGCAGTGAGTCTGGGATTCAGATGGGGCTCACATGCTGTTGTGCGGTGAGGGCAACAGTGAGATGAGGGCATTTCACAGCAGAGACTGAGAATCTCTGGGCCAGCAGAATGGCCCTGAGTGATGGGGAGTGACAAGACCATAGTGGGAACAACTTGGCTTATCAGCTTAGAGAGAAAAAGTAGGGCTTGTGTAGGACTACTGTTTCCCTATATCACTTTCTACTCCAGCCACAAATACTTAAAACTCATCAATATTATATGTTTAGCTCATCCCCAGACAGTAAAATGGGTGGGGGCAAGACTCCATTTAGGCTCATATACTTCAGATCCAGATTTATACTTTACATGATATATTTCCTTGAATGGTTTCTACAACCAGTTCATTTTGGTCACTGTGGTTTGGGGATAGACTTGACCAAAGTCAAATCTGTGTCACAGCCATTTTAATCACAGTGTAGTCAGAGATTATAGCATTTTCAAATGACCCACACTCATGACTAAAATCCAAAGGGCATGTACATGAAAATCTGCAGCGACCAAGCGTTTATGCAGCATTCAACAAATCAGCTTGCAATTGGGTAATGAAAATTTGAATCAGCATGCTCTGGTAACCAATAACTATACACTGAATACCAGCTGAATTTTAAACTGAAAATGCAAAGCAGAGAAGCATAACAACTCGATTACCAACTTCCTTTCTATAAAGAAAATATTGTTTTAAGTGAGCTGTTCTAATGATCAAGTATACCACAGGAATGTGTCAGCAATTACAGCACTCAACACAGCACACTTCTTTCAACTTCTCTTTATCTAGCATCTCCTAAACACTAAGATGAGATACGTCTTTTGGTCCCAGACTATATGTACAAAATAATGGTAGAAGCCCACTTTAAATAATTATTCAAAGGAATGCATATACTCAGTGTGTGATCTCCCATCTCAAGCAATATTAGGCTCACGTAAGGATGATGAAATAAGGGACAGTGTGACCAGCTGAGGAAGATGCAGAAAGAACTGAGATGCATCATACTTTTTGAGCTAAGACTTGAAGCTCGTGACTAGGTAACAGGAATCTGTTCTGAACATACCTGCCCCATAGGCAAAATTGATATCTGCTTCCCTAAGCATGAGGGTTTGAGCCAGGGGTCTGATTTTTCCACATGTGGTCAGAGATACAACAGAGCTGCAGGAAGAGATGAGGAGGAGCAAGATAAGTACAGCTTCCAGGGGATGCTAGAAGTGAAGGCAGAAATAGTCAGTGTTGCCTCAGCAGAAACTGACTTGCTCTTCAGCACCATCTTACATCCTGTTTTTCCACGGCTCTGACAGTGGCATAGTCTTGTTGCCCTGTTGCAAGCAAGATTTGTAGCAACTGTTTTGAAGTGTATAGTGAAGCTGGGCTAAGTAGGATGATTTGAAGAGAGCAGAAAGGAAAGAGGAAGAAATAATTTCTTAGGAACAAAATACTCTGGGGAACCCTGTTAGCACGTTGCCTGATAAATGGTACAACTTAGTGCCAGGATGAATCCCGAGCACCTGCACATGCAGGTACTTCACCTTTGTAAGTCCAGTTGGAGTGCTAGAGAACATCATTGTTCTAAGTTCAGTGACTGCAGCTTCAGCAGTTGCAGAGCAGAAATTGCCATTTATAGCAATTATTTGGTGGGTTTATGACACATTGAATTGGAAATTTGGAATGAATCACTTGCAACCTAATTAGGATTGGAAGCCAGTTTCAGTTAGGGGTTGTGTGTCATCTACTGTATCTATTATGTAATTGCTTAGGAATTTCCATAGTACACTGTCTTCATAATTTACTGAATAGCCTAGCAGTCCACTGACCATACTCATGAATTTTTTTAATATAACACAACTTTGTTGAAAGGTTGCCCAGCTATCAAAAGACTGAGACGCTTTAAAATGATAGTCGGGATACTTGAACAGCACTAACTTCAGGTTCTGAGTCAACCAAATAATTTTTTTCCTAAAGGTGGGGATACAAAAGAAAATACTTGAACTTCACCTAAGGCAACAAGAAAATCCTGTGCAAATGCTGTTATATAAAGGACATTGCTATTACTTGCATCTCGTATTTCACACCTTTATGAAACCTAACGGTGTGCATGATTCTTGACATGAGAGGATTTTAACATGTGAACAGGCTTGCAGGCAAGAGAACAACAAATGGCAGGAGTAGATGTGCCATTGTAGCAACTGTGAACTGTGGGTGTTTCAGATTTTTACCACAACATTGCTGGAGTGCTGGGAATTGTTCCAAATTACATTGCTAGCTCAGGAAGGAAAGAAGAAAAGAAGGAAGGAAAGAAGGAAGGAAAGAAAGAAGGAAAGAAGGAAGGAAAGGAGGAAAGAAAGAAAGAGAGAGAGAAAGAAAAAGAGAAAGAAAGAAAGAAAGAAAAAGAGAACGGAGGGAAGAGAGAGAAAGAAAGAAAGAAAGAAAGAAAGAAAGAAAGAAAGAAAGAAAAGAAAGAAAGAAAGAAAAGAAAGAAAGAAAGAAAGAAAGAAAAAGAAAGAAAGAAAGAAAGAAAAAGAAAGAAGCCTCAGAACTGTTCTTTCTCTTTTCAAATGATCTTTCAAAAGGTATCAAGATGTATTGAGCCCTAAGGCAACAGCCTAAAAGCTCATCTAAGTTGTATGTGGAGAAAAGGAATAATATGACAGGTTTCAACCGTGATTTACAATAATATGAATGGAAACTGATTCTGGCAGACTTCCATCTACTTAATGAAAAACTTGTTGAAGAGGAAAAAAAATGTCTTAAAAGAGACTGATAGAAGATTAGCAAGAACTAGCATGAACATGATTACAGCACTTGTATATCTGTCATTGAACACCATCTCATTAGTAATAAATATTTTGTTTCCAGTTTTTTTAATTGCATTATTCCCATTTTTAGCTTACAAAGCTATGATTATCTGCCAGTTTTTTGTAGATGTCACAGCACACAAAAATCTTGGACATGGATCTGCAACCTTCCAGTAGTATTCAAGGAAAGCATCTATGCGTGGTGGTGTAACAGAAAATATTAAGACACCAATGGGAAAAGCAGACCTAAAGAGACACCGATAAGCACTTCTCAGCTCCTTGTAACTCTATCAGTGTTTGCCTCTAGCCCAGCATCTCACTTTTGAACATTCCTTGATTACAGAGAAAGAATGCAAGGAAATCAGCTGTTTGATTATCTCCTCTTTTGTATCATTCCTTGTCCATCTCAGGCCTCTGCTTAAAAAGGCAAATAGCAACACTATATCCTCAAAGGCATAGAAATAAGAGCTGAAAAGCCATCTCTTACATCACTTAACATAGACCCTGCCAAGAAGAATTGCTCCCTACAGTACATTCATAAGTGTTTCCTACTATGCAGCTCTAAATGACTGAAGTGATCGGGCTTCCGTTGTGTCCCTGGGGAGGTTTCACCACAGCCTATTCAAGCATGCTGTTTAGAGAGCAAGAGACAGTGATTTCATTGTGTATCACATCTCAGGGTTTCTACAGAGAGGTTGGCTCCGTGCCGCACCTGGAGCAACCTGAAACATTCTGATGATGCAGTGGTGAAATTTCCTGTTCACTTGTCATCATGAACCTGATGGGCAACACCATCGTGAGCCAAAGTGCAAGTGAGCCAAATTCCTAGTCAGCTCAGCTTGAAATAGATTCCATGCTAGGATATGACCCTCAAGTGAAAATGTCTTGCAACTCTGTTTGGCTTCAATTCACGTCCCTTGGAAGTCCACGGACAAGGGAGAAAGCTCTTTTAGTAAGCCCTTTGGGACAGTGACGTGTGTGTGTGTTGATTATCATAAGTAAATAACAGTAATAATAATAACAAAAGTTGTCAGAAACCAATCTGTGCAGTTCTTCCAATAAATTAACATGATATATGTCTGAGGCCAGGGCCAGGAAATGGCCCTGATTACTTCCTGATTATGAAAGAGATGGAATTAGTGGGGTATTAGTTGTTTTCAAGGGATTAATGAGCTACCCAATGTGAAACAAGGCCTAATTTTGATCTAACTCTTCTCATCTGCTGGTGTAACTCAACTGACTCCTGTGGGGCTCTTCTTGACTAACGTCAGTGTAGTGGAGCAACAGTACCTTGATTTGTAAGCCGTGAGTGTTTGGTAGCATACACAGTGCCTGTAGCATTCCTTTCTGAGAAACACTACACATGTAAGTGGTATGCTGGCACCAGAAATTACCACAGTGGTATAAAATATTCAAAACCACTAACTGGCTCAACTTTCTTCCATGAGATTAAATACCATCTGAAAAAGTTCTATTTGTAATTTACGTAAGCTGTTACTCTTCCCAAACAGATAAAAAGAATCTTAGCTTAATAACATATTTCGTTAATATATTGGGGTTTTTTTGAGAAGTATCTCTAAGGATCTGGCTCATTGAGAACACATTACTGAGAGGTTATTTACTTGTTCTTCTTCTGGGTACAAAACCAACCTCCTTGAACTCCTGATAATGGTTTCTAAAACATTTCTATAGTTCCAAGGGCAAAATGTTTAACATTTTAAACGCTGCTTCCTGGTGCTGATGAAACACCAGCTGCAGTCTTCTGCATTTTTCAGAAGTATATATTTTCAGAAGACCTTAGCATTGGTAGAATTCTGTTTCCTGTGATGTAAATGAAGATTTCCTGCAAACATCAACAGCAGCAGATAGAGGAAATTCGGAGCACAAAGTCTCACCCTCAGTGACTTGTTCCTACTGCAGCTAACTTTCAGGAAAAACAACATAATACAGCAAGTGTATAGGCAGTTTTCAAACTACTTTGCTCCTTTCGTTTGTACATAGGATCTATAAATAAATTCAGACGTTTTGGTTTCAATAAACTCTATTCATAATGATGCTATCCTTAAATAGCAGGAATTCACTATAGTAATATAATGAATTCTTTTCTGTGTGTTGTTTGCAAGTTGATTAAGTACAATCACAGTGGCTTAGTTCAGAATTCTTTCTTTATGGAATACATTTAAAAATAAAACAAAACACGGTCACCCGTGAAGGACTTCGTAAAATGTCCAGGCTGTGAAAGGCAGTCAGCAATCTGTTCAAAACCTTTGTTTGACAAACTTTCCCAGAAGATTGGCAAAATGTTAAATAGCAACTGTACATGGAATTAGAAAATGAACAAAATCAGTTGACCTGAGAAAGATCTGAACTTGCAGTTCTTCCCACAGCCAGCTGTATCATACAATTTTTTTCGGAAACATTATGTTTGATAAAATCTCCCAGGCTCTGAATATTTACTGCTCAGTCATTTGTTGTCCTTTTTAATAAACAGGTCAGGGGAGGTATTTGTGAGCATGGCATAATTTTTTCCAAAATCATCAGGCAGCCAATATTTTTCAGTACAATAGCCTACTTGTCTTGGGCAACTTTTTCATTCTGAACAAGGGCATGAATGTTTCAAGATTAGAAAGACAAATGACTTATTTATGTTTATACCTGGTTTTGCTGTACCATTTCTTTAAATACTCTTTCATTCCATTCAGCTATCCTTACCCTCGCTAGCTGTTGTAGATAGTCTGGCTTCTGCATGAATTATTATAGTTTTATCACATAATATCAGACTCTGTGGGACCCACTACAATAAGACAACCTTTATGAACAGTTGTATGCTTGCATCTCTTTGCAGGGTAATACAGTCTGTCACCTATATGATACCTATATGACCCACTGGAATGCAGCAGTGCCTGGGACATGCTGGTGGAGACGATAATGCAAGAACAGGAAACACGGATGTGGCAGGAGACTGCAAACACCACTGGGTGTATTGGCTAATGTTGTGCAGGGATGTGATGTCAAAGCTAAGTGTTTAGTTATTCTTAATTATTTCCTTCTGGAAGTGGCTGCTGCTGCTCAGGGACTGGCTGGGTGTCAGTCAGCTGGCAGTGAATTTTAGATAGAATGGTCAACTCTTTACTTTGCCCTGAGCAACACTGGACTTGATTCACAAATACTGTTATGGAACAGGCACTCCATAACAGGGACTAAAACTGGCTCAGATCCAACACTCTAGTAGAACCAATAAAACCACCCAATATCTATACCATTGTGCCTAAATTCAAAAGACAATCATGTAAAAATGTGTAAAAACATGTAGGGTTACATAAAAAAGGAAACTTCAAGTTTTTAAAGAGTAAAGTCTTTGCAGATGACATGCAAATAATTTAGAGATAATTGTCATGGGTTTGGGTGGTATAGAGTTATTTTTCTTCCTGATAACTAGTACAGTGCTGTGTTTTGGATTTAGGATGAAAATAATGTTGATAACACACTGATGTTTTAGTTGTTGCTGAGCAGTGCTTACACAGAGTCAAGGATTTTTCAGGTTCTCATACTGCCCTGCCAGCAAGGAGGCTGGGGTTGCACAAGAAGTTGAGAGGGGACACAGCCAGGACAGCTGACCCCAATTAACCAAAGGGATATTCCCTACCATCTGGCATCATGCTCAGTATATAGAGTTTGGGGGTGCTGGCTGGGGAGTGGCTGCTGCTGCTCAGGGATTGGCTGG
This sequence comes from Manacus candei, assembly GCF_025592945.1. NCBI lineage: Eukaryota > Metazoa > Chordata > Aves > Passeriformes > Pipridae > Manacus > Manacus candei. Next base: position 6,816,788 of record NW_026138082.1, on the reverse strand, counting down.
GTGTCAGTCAGCTGGCAGTGAGCAATTGTGCTGTGCATAACTTGTTTTGAACATTTTTTATCATTATTCTTATTTTCCATTTCCCCTCTGTCTTATTAAACTGTTTTTATCTCAACCTAGGAGTTTTACTTTTTTTTCCAATTCTGTCCCGCATCCCACTGCGGGGAGTGAACGAATAGCTATGTGGTGCTTTGCTGCCTGCTGGGTTAAACCTCAGTAATAGTGTATCAGAGGCACAGAGCAAATACATATCATGTCTTTAAAAAGACCATTAAAAGACCAGGAGAAAGCAATGAAAGGCAACAAATTGAAGAAGACCTCAGTGTGCTAAGGTTGTGTCCAGTTCAGGAAAATAGCAAAGATCATAAGCTCTGGGAGGTTAAAAGGAGAATCTGTAGTGCAAGAGATCAATTATTTAGTCATAAAGGACCAAACAATACCTTCTTTAAGAAGAAAAGTGCAAAATTACGTTTCCACTACGGCAGCTTGGGAATGTTTCTACACCAGGATCCTTCTTTGCACAGGATGTAGCAGATGATTTGCTTCAAACTGGTATTACAAATGATGTGAAATTGCAGGAATACCTTGTCATAGTAACTAGTAGGTGGAATTCAACACAGATTATTGCAAACTCTACCCCTTAGACCTATTAGGATAGGTTCTGAGTTACTGTTACCATCAAGGAATAAAGTATTTGTCTTGTAATAAATAGATATTTGAAACCATCATCTCAGTGCTCAATACTGTTCTACTGAGACCTTTTTTCTGTGTTTTGATCTTTTTATCTCAGAAAAGACACACAGGAAGGAACAAAGATGATTAGCAGTGCAGAGTGGCTTCAACACAAGACCCAAATAGTCTAGAAGCATTCTTATACTTGGAAAAGGAATGAGTGATGGCCTTCCAACAGACACCATGAAGGACACAGAGCCAGGGAAAATGGTTGGAAGGCTCTTCTAGTGCAGAAACTACAAGGTATCAAGTAAAGACAGAGCTTCCAAAACAAATAAAAGGAAATAGTGTTTCACATTACACATAGTTGAGCCATGAATTTCCTCAACACAGGAGATTGTAGGCAGTCAAAGTTTATATAGGTTTGAAAACAACTGGACAAAGTTACTGAAAAAAATTCTCTCAAGGATTAGCTCAGTATTTTAGAGCATGGTGCTAATAACACCAAGGTCATGGGTTTGATCTTCGTATGGGTCATTCACTTAACAATTGGACTCGACAATCCTTATGGGTCCCTTTCAACTCAGAGTATTCTGTGATATATCTGTGATTCCATGATTATTAAATGTAATCACTGGAAGCTTGGAGAATATTGTGGGGATGTACCACTACACACTCTTATATTTTCCCTACACACCTTCTATTGATGATTGTCAAAGGTTAAATCCTGGGCAAGGCAGACTTTTGATTTGCTTTTATCCTTACTTTCTTATTACTTTTTGAGACAATCCGTATGCATAGATCTTCCCCTGTGCCACTGCTAGGACAGCAGTTTAGTTACAGCAATTGCTTTTCAAGGCTCTCTCCCCTCAGTGCTCAAACTGAAGAATTTCCTTTGCCTGTTAACTACAGGCTGGAGTCTAAACACAGCCGAGGAGGGTGCTCACCCCTTCTTCCCCCTCTGCACTGCTGCTGTTTGACACAGCACACCTGTGTCAGTGGAGGAGATTTGGACAATGAATAGTGTAGGGAAGGAGCATCCATTTTTCAGTAGCTTAATACAGAGAGAGACCAAGATTAATGCAATCGGATACAAATGTTGCCTTGGGGATGTAGAAAGCTTATAGAGATGGTGATATAATGTTGATCTAGTGATCTCTACAGTGTGAATAGTATTTTACACAACTATTGTTTTATGACTAAAAACAGTTAGATTTTTCATTAATTCATTTTTTTATGTTTAAAAAGCTCCTTGGGGAACACTGTGAAGCAGAATAAATGTGCTTTTTCAACCTATCTGAGTTTATAAAGCTGTTGTCACTGGATTTTTCTAAATGTGCTTCTTTTTCACTCAGATGGGAAAGAGGTTCAGTTACTGAGCCTGTCAGCTTTTCACTAAGTCATGCCAAAGTGAAAGGCTGAGTGTTAAGCCAAAACATCAGCCCCATATTAAAATACCTGAACTAAATGTTGGAAGCATTGAGACTCCACTTGCAAGACTTGGGAATCAGAAGGTGGAGAGCAGAGTCCGTGCACAAGCATCAACCCTTGCTCTCCTGTGCAGGAGGAGGTCAGCTCCTGCCATGTAGACAGACACACACTTGTTCCCTGGGCTTGGGAAAGCACGTGGCAGGAAAGTGATACAAGCTATGCAATCCATATGGTCAGAGAGGCAAAACACAGAGAAGGGATGGCCTTAAGTAGAGTGACCAGATGTAAGTTTATAGTTCCTTTCTAGTCCAAGGGAATTGAGAATTTTTTTGTATGTGTTGCTTTTCTCACAAAGATTATGGATTATAGTGTAAAATTTGCTGTCTTCCCTTCTATTTCTTCTACAACCTACATCTTTCAATTATTCAAGACTAAACTTTCATCAGAATATTGATACTTGAGTATAGGTTTTTTGTTACATGGGTTTACAGCTTCTAAGATTATGAGGTCTTTTCATAAAGGAAACAGCATTACAAATAACACTAGAAGTATAGGTAGAAAAATTAATTATAAAACAGATTGATAATTAAATAATTTTCTCAATTAATTCTATAGTGATTAACGTGATTATATGGGAAAAATGCCATCTTGGAAATAGAGTACTATATGTTAAATGAGGTAATGATAGTAAGGGGATTGTGCTGGAAAGAGACAATATCTTAAATTGAACACTTACAGGGTCTGATGTTACACTTGGGTTGAAAAGTAATTGTAGGTTAGGAATAAAATACCTGTTATTTTTTCATTCAAGGAATTCACAAGAGGGATAGGCAGCAATGAAGACATTTCAATGCAAATCGAGTTTCTATAAAAGAAGTGATATTACCTTACTTGATTTACAAACACCGTCATTTAATATTCTCTGACATCCAGTATTAACAGATTGGCCTCGACCACAGTAACCAGCTCAATTGCAAAAGGCTTCTGCTATATATAATTTTAATGGTACAGAAACTGCTGTTCTCAGCAGGCAAACTGAAGACCAGAGCATGGAAGAGGAATGATACAGCCCAGGTGATCATAGCTAATAATGAAAACATTTGACTTTGACCAAAGTTTTAAGGGAAGAATCTTTCTGTCAGTACAAATAGCAGTGATGCAAATGGACCACATTTAATAATTCTTACTACAGAAAATTATTTTGATGCATTCATGTACACCTGCCAGTTCTGCTATGAAAATTCTTAGATATACATATATAAAAAACAGAGAACACAGTTCCCCTTCAACAACACAGTGAAATAAACACAGATCAGAATTTAGACCTGCTTAGGTCTAAAGAATGTAGGAAGTTGATTCTGTGATGGACAAAGCACTTTACAATCTTTTCCCTTTCTTAAAAATGTGGTAGTGAGCACTGCAGAGCACACTTAGCATGCATGTTGTCAGCATGGTAACACCATGACAGACAAATAAAAACCACAGTACCTCATTTGTCTTGTCTCTGCCAGTGTGTGCACCCAGAGATCTGCAAGAACCAAGACTTTTGCTGCACTGACAAATATCAGCTTTACTGAAGTTCTTGTGCTGTGGAAAGAGTACCAGTTAAAGCTTTGGGGATAGATTTCTCTCTTGTTTGGGGTGAGCTTGGAGACATAATATATTGAACAGGAATAAAAATGAAAATAAAATGTTGCAAGCATTTTCCATGGCATGTCAGTGGAAAGTTGCTGAGCTGATTTTAGTATGCAAAAATTATTTTGATTTTCCTGAGAAGGAGAAAAGTATTTTTCTTTTATGGAGAGCTGTGACTGTTTGAAAGCATACCTCCAAAAGCCTACCAACTCTACTCATTTACAGTGCAGCCCAGATCACCTCCTACACATCACGGGGAGAACAGACAAGTATTCATTCTTCTTGAACTTGGTTAAAGTAGACGAAATGGTACAATTCCATTAAACTTTTTTTTTTTTTAAATTTGTGTCAGATCAAAAAATAGACCTAGACCTTTCTTTAAATGGATTTGTGTGTCAGCTTCTAACTTTCAGCAGTGATGGTGGCAAAGAAGATTAGAAAACTGAAAAAGCAGTAGGTGAACAGGAGTTCATACAAAAAAGATGGGAAAATATCCAAGCAAGCGGCATCAGTAAGAGAGTTCATAATTTAATTAAATTATGAAAAGAGTAATGGGTCAAGTGATGAAAACAACAATACAGCCTTTCAAGGCAATGAGGATTAGAGAAAACATCTTCCAAACCACAAAAAAAAAAAAAAAACCCAAAAAAAACCCAGTCCTTCATTCTGGTAACACAAGAGCGGTTGTAAATCCTGTTGATTAAGTTTGCATGCAATAAGATATCAGATTTGCTCTAAGATCTGCAATGCATACTTTAGGAACTGTACCACAAGTGAACAGTGAATATTCTGAATAATTTTGTGCCCGTAGAATGCCTATGGAGCACAAGTGCGAGTTGAGGTCATCATACAAGAAATGCATTATGGAAATGTTAGAATCGTGCAAAAGTAGTTTCATTTTTCTTGATCTTTTTACAACATTATGATACAGACTGTCAAATTTAACACACAGGCCAATAATTGCTCTGTAGACACCAGAGAAGCAAAACTACCTCTGATTTCCAATGGCAACTCAGACTGAGCTCATCCCGTAGCTTTTCCTTCCCTTCCTCCTACCCTGTTTTCCCCTTCATTCCCCAAGGATCCACTTGTCTCATACAGAGTTTTAGGAGGACATTTTCTTTTGGTACTCAAAATATTTTTCCTTTTTCTGAGTTTCTTTACCGCTGTTGTTTGATTTGCTTCATACAGCTAAATTTCTTCACATCACAACAGCTTTGGAGAAAGTATACTAGAAAAAAGTATGTGAACTTTTAGTATACGTGCAATGACATTGCCTCATCTCAGGTTTTAAACTGACTTTTAGGCATGATAGCCCTCTATTGATGCCATTTTTTTCAAAAAGCTGTTGTAGTGGTTTGAACTAAGTTTTCCCCCTGAAGCTAAGAAAAAGTGGTAACTCCCAAGGGGTGGAAACCCCCGGAAGTTTTGAAGTTTTGTCCAATATATGATCCAGAGATATATTGGAGTTTTATAATACTATATTGCTCATAATAATAATCTTATTACTGCAATTTATGATTAAAAGAATTACTCAGAAGTTTAGATAACAAGCCTTTATTCACTTATTTTTCTTGTTGACAAGATATTGTTGACTGTCCAGGTCACTGAGCTATTCATATTGTTTCCTGTTTCATTTCTTCATCTCTTTGGTTCCACCTGTTTTACTCTGGAGTTCAAAATCACTCATAAAACATAAGCAGTTGTCAGCAGTAGTAATAATAATACATAGAATGATGATTTTGAGCTTAGAAACTGCTCTATTTTTAGAAGAAATCATCAGGATAAATCTAATTAGACTGCACCAAAAGAGGAAAGTGATAGAGATACTAACAGAAAATGACTTTTCCTAGTCCACACTGACATGAAATCTGGAATTTAATTAATGAAAACACCATGTTATTGAATGAAACAAATGAACCTCCAACAGAAAGTAAACTGATTTATTGTGTAACAGTTATGGGAGATGCTTTGTCTCATGTGTCCAAATTATATAATAAAGGATCTATCTGTGCTCTGATCTTTCTTAAAACTGCAACTCTATAAACCTTGTGGCTATCTGTGGCAGCCCTTGATTAGTGACTGCTTACTGGTGATCAAAAGACTTGGAAGAACAGTTTTCTAACCATCTGATCAAACCATATTATTTAGGTCTAAAGCTAAGAAATAATAATAACGTATCAGCAGTAGAGGTTTAATTTATATAACTATTTTGCTGCATTTTATCTGTAGAGCTAATTAGGATATTTTGATCATGTAATGCAAGAGGCTGCATTATGTTCTTTGAGTATTGTATTAAGTTGAATTGTTAAAATCCTTCACATTTTTTCCTACATCTGGGCTGCAGCAGTTGATACAGAAAGCTGCTAAGACAGAAGAACAAGACATTCCCATGTGAAAAAATATGAACAACAAGTAGCAGAGGACTGTGTTTGAAGCATGAAAGAGCTACAAATACTGAACAGATAAAGTGAGGCTTATTATCTCTTACTTTGTGCTTCAGGATTTTGAATATGCTAAGAGACTACAGAGTTGAAGTGCTGTAGTAGGAGTAATCTGGAGAGCAAGAAACATTGCCTAAGTGCTGGGGCTGCCAGGCTGTCACATTCCTACCTGGGCTGGCTCTCAGACAGAAGGGTGGCCGAAGGTCTGGAAGTGTCTCGAATGCTGTGCATACCACCAACAAACTCAGAAAATGCTAACACTCCAAAGTTTAGGATTTTTTTTTTTTTTTTGCAAATAACAGTTCTATCATTATAGTTAATATTCAAGGCTTAGCGTGGCTCTTTTTGCCTGTAATTATAAGATATCCAGGCTGGTAATATATTACTTGAGGAGTCGGGTGTGTGGGATAGAGTTTCTGTTTTTCTTCTAAATTCTTGATTGAGTTTCCTGTATGCAAAGTGGAAGTCAGTATCTTCTGTAGTTTGAGGAGTAATTTTTGTCATGGTAAGAACCTCTACAGCTTTCAGATGAAAGCGAGTAAGCTTCTTGTTGTGGATAAATTGATGCAGTTCCTCTCAAGTCAATGAAAATCTGGCTTTAACACTTTAGCAAGTGTTTCTTGTTTTGAACTTTTTCCCATTTTAGACCATTTCTCACTCTTGGTCGGTCAAACACTTCTAGCAAGCCAGGAACACTCTGTTATAGAGTCACTGATACAAATACCCTTGTCCCAGCTAATGCAATATTAAATGCAAAAGAACTTTACAGTTCTGTGGTATGTTTTCAAGTCTGAAAGGAGCTCATTTTTATTAAGAAACATGCCAAGGGTCTGGAAACTGCTGTCATATGAGACTTAAAAATATGTTGTAGAACAAAGATCTTGACTTTTCAGAGCTTGGGTTGTTTTGCAGGGCAGCCTGGTACTTGCCTGGTTTTATGTTTTGGGATCAACTACCCTTTGTTTGGTGGGTTTTCATTTCTAAAGCTACTTCCAGTTCCATAATTTTTTCTTCAAACCCCAATTTTTTCTTCTACGACCCCAAGTTACATTATGTGCTCCTAACTAAATTCAGGATATGTGCGGAGCCAAACCTGTTCTTTTACATGCTGTTGCAAAAAAGTCAGCTTTTTGCCACTCACTTCTTCCCTTCCTTTTTTATTTCTATGTGAATCATTTCATTTGCAGGCTATAATTTATAGCTCCCTCCCTGTAATAAAAGCTCAAATGGTTAATTTTATTGACATAAATTGTATGCAAAGGACGCGCTTAAAGCTCATCAGGCTTCTAAGCCTGATCCTGCAGCCTTAATTTGCACCTTATACAAGAAGAAAAATAATAAATGAAAAAGAATGGCATAAGGGAGTGTGACAACTAAAATAAGTGGGAAGAGAGGAGGGACATCTTTTCCTTGGAAACTTAAGGATGAATTCCACAAAAATTCTCTGTGAAATATTCTGCAATTTATCTCTCAGTGTGTTAACTCTTTCTGTTTTCATGAAATAAAAGAGTAATAAGTGTGAAATCACCCTTAATTAGTATATAATCAACCTTCTGGACACGGAGTTGGAGAAGGGAAAGGAAGGGAAGTTTGGGAAGGTTTGGGAAAGGACAGGAAGGGAAGGTTTGGGAAAGACCAGTGACATGTCTGAATAAAACAGGAAACCCCAAATTCAGTTAACTTCTTTGTAATTTAAGACACTGATCTCAGTGCCTGTAATGCTAGTAATGTGTCATTTCTGGAAGCTAGGATGACACAAAACCAGTGTGGGAAGGAGGGTAAGTGACCTGCAATGTAGGATTTTTTGGCTTTTTATGAAGGATAGCTGAGAAGTTAATTGTTCCTATGTTTTTTTTTTAATGAATGTAGGTAACCTGATCCTGTGACAGCTATGGAAGAGGTTCAATCTTCAGCTTCCTGTGAAGCTTGGCGTGGGGGCTGCTGTTGCGCGCAGACTCGCAGGAGACGCCAGCGCCTCGGAGGCAGCGGGCAGCCCTTGTTTGCTTCCATCAGTCAGCTCCAAAACTGTGATTATGGTTCTCCCAAACTCATTCACGCTTTCCCTAGGAACAAACAGAGTCAGTATATGATACATCTTTCTGTTAGTAGAGTAGCTATATAACTTGAAATACAATTCTCTTATTTCAGGTATTGTTTGGAAGCTTCAACTCATGTGGTTTAAGGAAAAGTAGCTACTGCATTCCCCTACCAAAGTAAACGTACTGGTGTTAGATTTTGCTGTCTTCTTCAGTGTCAAAGTGAGTAACATCAGACATGTTAGGACAAGGACCTCAGAAATCTGTGTGAGAATCATCACAGAGGGAAACACTAGGGAATACTTTCACCATTAACATAATTTGCCTCACAACATTGTCTGGATTTTTTTTTTAGACTCAACTGAATCCTTAATTAATTAAAAATACCTTTGGCAACTCTTTCTCAGGTATTTAAAAACATCAAGGAGAAAAATCTTCATTGTCTTGCGTGGTATGCTTTCAAAACATCAAATTAGAAAGAGGAGGGTCATTTAATGAATAACCACCTTGACAATAGGAAAGAAATTAGTGCTAATTATAAGCATTCTATACAATAATTTTCTCTGAAATAGTGCTCCCAAATATCTAAAGCTTCTCCAGACATAATGGACTCAGTTTGCTCCCTGATGTTTATGCCCTTCTGTACAGGTTGATGGTCATGATATTTGTAACGTGAATGTACTGTGGCTTTTCCCATTATAGGAAACTACAGCAATGAAGAATATATTCAGAAATGCCAGGAGCACCTGCATGAGAGCCTGCCTGCTTAGTTGCCAGAGTCAGATAAACACTTCCAAGGTAGACAGACTATCAGTTAGTCTTGCAGCAGCCTACATTTGAAAGACTCCTGTTAAGCAGAGGGCTCTGAAAAAGCTGACTTAAAGCTGTGAAAACCAAAGAAAGTGTTTTTCTGCTCTCCAAGAATATTCCTGTTGGACCACATGAGCCAAGCGGTTCATCTTGTGAGTAGTTCCCTCACCACAAGTAACCTCAACCTGCTGATTGCACCTATTTTGTACTGGAGCACAACAATGAACCACAGTTTCTCTTTTTTGAAGAAACTCTTAAAAATCTTGCCTAATAATGCTATATAAGTATGAAAACTTGTGGTGATTTTTCTACAATTTCTAAAATTTCACAATCCCTGCAACAAGCTCAACACATTTGGATTTCCAAAGGTGACATCAGTGTGTCACTATAAAGTAGAATATATAACTCTTGCTTTTCATGCAAGAGTAACTACTACTAAAATAGTATGGGTCTTCATCTGGTAATATCAGCAATAGGACCCTGTAAAGTTTTCTTTCATTCTTACTTCTGCAGCATGAATGAAGAAATTCCTGTGAATTATTGATATGTTTCAGAGCCACTTTAGACAGAGCATCATGATCCTGGGTGAAATCTTGGGCAGAAGCCAGTCAGTGGAAAACCTTCCAAGACAACACAATATTTAGTTTAAGATCCTAGATTCTGTAAACATATGAGCTCACTCTAGATGAGAGATCTGCACTGTAGCTCTTAAGCCCCTTCTTTGCTCTGGACTTTTGTTAGTATCTGTCAAAGACAATCTTCACATAAGTTAGTTTTATTTTATTATCACTCATTGACAATAATGTTGCACTATGGAGCCAAAATCAAAAGGAAAAGAGGAATATCCTCCAACCACTTATAATGAAAATGATTTCAGAATATCTTTTGTGACTCAACAAGATATGTTGCTAAAAAGAAGAGTTCTGAACTTATTTTTTTAAGTTTTTGAGATCATTCGGAAAAAGTAGCTTAAAATGGCTTTAAAAAAATTCTTGCAAATAACTGTGTTCAAAACATTGTTTTAGCTTGATATAAGATTTTTAAAGGAAACTGAATTGAGATCTTACTTTTAAAAAAATTTGAAGACAGTTTAATCAGGCTGAAACATGAATCCAGATTGGAGGTAATCGAACAAAACAGATGGATTTTACAGAATCAGAGAGGGAGGATTCATACTGAAACAAATTGATGATGTAAATAATAATTCATCAAAGATTTTGGTTAACCTGAATGCACTTTTGTTTTAACCAGACAGCATTGCCCACTTCCACACTGATGGTGATTTCAGGTTGTAGTCTCTGTGGACAACTCTGACAGCTGAACAGCACTCTTTTTTTATTTACATCAAGCCAAAATAGTGATGTTACATTAAGTTAACTTGGAAATTTGGCCTGTTTAGTAGTGGTCAGGTACGTGCATTGCTCAGCTCTGCTACACAGTTCACGATTCAGAGGAAATTTAAACCTCTAATTCAGTTGTATGCAATTAAAAGACTAAGTTTCTTCCTCTAAACTAGAATAAAGTCAGATTTTATTAGCAGTGCAAACATATCCTTTGATTTTGCCAAATAGCAAGTGCTTTCAGTCAGTCTTAAATGTTGTTGTTCTAGCTGCTACAAACTAGCTTGTTCAACCACTCAGAAATAGCATTCAATAATGCTATTTGCCTTCTCCAGCTAGCTAAGGGACTCTGTCTCATTACGGTGGGATGTTACGTGAATGCATATATGCTTACCTTTATCACTTGGTAAGAGAGTCAGAGTGATAGCCAGGAACACAGGACAGGAAAGGACATCCCAAGTAAAGTTTGTCCCATTGCTCTTCTTGGTGCCACATCATACAACCTCTGCCATTAATTTGTCTTTATAACAGTTCACCATGGTATTAAGTCTGTCAACCCTTTGGGAATGCCATCTGGTGTTGTCTGTTAAAGCACGGACAGAAACACACCATATTTATCCACTGGTGCTTGTCCCAGCTTCTCACCAGAGCACATATAAATCTACTCACATATGACACCAGTTCTTCATGCCAACAGATCCAGCACTTGCAGCATGGGCAAGGCTACACAACATACTGCTGAGAACTCTAGGCTGAAAACCTTCTCTTGAAAGCCTCTCTCTGAGGTGCTGGTAGTTGTCCTGCTGCTCCTGAAAAGAAGCCATGTGAAGGAAAGAAAGTCCTTCTGGGCTCATGTGATTTTGCAAATACCCCTCATGCCTCCCATGGCTTTCCTTCCATTCTCACCACACTTTGAAGGGAAGAAAATCTCTTCCAGGACCATCTCGCATTAAAGTTAGGGTTTAACAATTTAAGGAGGACTCAGACCAGGGCTTTGACTTTGATTTAATGTCCAGTGTGATCTTATCCAAAGAGCAAAAATTAACTGCCTCTGATAGATATTTCCAACTTTATTTTTATGTATCTATCAAAAGTACTGTGTTTATCTGAACCTACATCAAACCAAACTCATTCCAGCACTGAAGCAGTGTCACATCCAAGAGCAAAAATCCAAGGATATTTTACGGACACTTCCTACTGACTTCAGCCTGTACTGGCCTGAGCCCTTATTTGGCCATTTTCCTGAATGATGAAAAAGGAATAAACAGCATGTATCTTCTCCTGGGAGACAGAAAGCATCTTGTCTGCCTCATTCAAGCTTTCAAACAATAATTCTCCTTTATAATTATGTATTGTTTCTGGCAATAATTATGGATATAAAGCCAGATAAGTTTGGTGTAAATTAGCAGTACTCTGTGAAGTTCCTGGAGCCGTGCCAGTATACACCAGTTGAAGACATGGCACATAATATGATGTTCCTGGAGCTGTGTCAATATATACCAGCTAAAGACATGGCCCGTAATTCTGTACATCACCATCTTTGTGCTGCATTCCTTTATCAACAGCTGCTACATATTCTAAAACCGGAAAGCAGAATCCTGTTTTTCAAGGTCTGTGGAACACAGGCAGTTTTCTCGTTACAACTATTTCACAAGGTCTTTGAGAAACAGACCCCATATGTGATTAAGGTTTCTGGGCCCTTTCCCAGTGCAAATAATAAATAATATTTGCATTAGATCCCTGTAGTGGTTTTGCACGTCAAAGGTGGTGTGGTTCAAGTGATCTGGCATCCTTCTAAACCCCAAAAGATGCAGTGACTTCAAGTTGCTCCCTTTAGCTCCATGTGCACTGTCATTTGGTACACAAGAGGTTCTGATCATTGTACTGCACACACAAGGCACCAGCAACTCCTACCTACATATGAGGCACATTAGGAGACAAGTGTTTAGGCAAAGGGTATATTTATATTTGTTCAATTATTAATATAATTTCGTATCTAAATGCTTCAATGAATATGACTGTGTATGTATTCACAGATGATTGAAGTAATATTTTTTTCCTTACTTAAAAATAAACCATGAAATTCTAAGCTCCAGTAGGTATAATTAATAATATTTGCAATCTGGAGTTATAGTGTTCTGCACTATATTCTAATACAGGACATGAGTTTTGCTCCAAAGTATTTACAACTGAATGTTGACACAGGTAGTAAAACTTCTTTTTTGTCTTTGTCTCATCTAATTTATTCTGGAGTCAGCTATGTAGCTAAAGCTTGTAACTACCACCCCCATACTAACACTGGAACTAGACCACCTAAAAGCACTTCTCTTAGACAAATACAAATGAGGACAATTGCTAAAGGTCAGTGTTTCCCAGCAGACAATACAACCTTTGTTCAGTTGATATGTGCTTGGGGTTTGTTGGGTGTTTTTTTTTTCTCTGAAAGAGTGGTAGCAAAAGTACGGCCTTCCCATTTTGTCTTGGAGCCAGTCATAAGACTGGAGTGCAATTTTTTGCCTTATCTAAACCTCTCAGTGATGGTCGCTCGGGAGCAGACAGGCAATGCCACAGACGTTCCCAGACAGGAAAAAGTGGCCCCAGAGGAAAAGATTGAGCAGGTTTCTGCTTAAATGGATCTGACAGCTTTGCTTAGAGAAAGATGTTTGTCCCTGTTTATGGACATGTCCTTTTCCCCCCTTATGATTCCCAGGACCAGCGTTACTTTTTACTGTGTGTCTGACTGTCTGGGTAGGGAACTGGAGGTCATGTGTCCCAGAGGCAGTGGGGATGGGTGAGAAACAAATCCACCAAGGCTGCTATTTGCAAGGGGTTTGAGTCTTTTCCATAACATTTCCATTTTCCTATTTAAAGTTTAATACCCCAATGATGGGAGTCTCTCCACTTTTTTCAATGTAAGTAGGGTCAGTGGCTGCCCTAACCTGCACATGCACATACATTTTCACATGAACCTTTCTCAAGCTGGAAGAACAAAAATGTCAAAACCATTTCACTAATATTTAAGTTAAAAAACAGAAATCAATTGTTAATCAAATGCTTGTACTGTTTCACAAATTTGTTTTTCCAAGCTGTGCTTTATATTCTTTTACCTATCAAATATGATACAGACTATTACTTTTAAACCAAAACATTCCATAGACTTTATTTTTTGCTGTCAATATTTGCATTTTAAGTACATCTGGAAGTAAGAGAATAGTAAGTCAGAGTTTAATTTTAGAGAGGATATGTAGTATCATGATTGAAGATTTTCTTAATCAGTCAGATTTGTCCCAACTTTCAACTCCAGATAAGAAAATAGACTATTTTATCACAAGGTTTTACCGTGTGTGAGGTTTAGTGCCAACCAAACATGGCTCCCAGTATCTTAGTTATTAAAGTCACATTTGCTGGTGATTATAGCTATTTCCTGCATAAAATGAAGTTTCCACAAATACTTATTAAGTCAAAAGAAGTCAAATAAATGGCATGCCTCTGGAAATATGAAATAAATTAATATTTTTCTGAGACTTGAGTATCTCTATGTGCAGGATTAAATGTACGCAGGAGCTAATGTTTATTCCTGATAAAATCTCAAACATCCTGGGTCTAATTAAGCTTCCCTGAATCATTGTTTCTATCTTCCAAGATGCTGAAAAACCCACAGGTTCCAAAGCTGGAACTGGACACTCTTCCTCGCCCATTGTCATCTACAAAGGAGATAGGAGACCATCTTATACCTCTGATATTTCTCAGGGACATCTCTTGTCCCATCTTCCCCTGGTATCATAAAAATGTTATCAGGACAGGAATATAAAAAAACTAATTGACTGGATCCTATGGAAATGACAAGGGGCAGAGGGCTTAACAGGAGTGAAATGATGGTGCTGGTACTGATGGAAGACAGAGATATAAAATGTCTTGAGGGACTGGAATTTGTGTGAGTTCATACAACAGCAAGGGAGCGAGTCAGCCACTGCACACAGTGGCATATGTTTAGTTATTAAGCAGCAGCTCTTATCTGTGCTCTCTCCTCTTTGGTGCAGAGGAGCCAGACACGTTCCACCACTAGACAGAATTACAAATTAGCCTTCTGCTGTGATCACAATATATGAACTCTAACTTTTTAAAAAGTTAAAACCCAGATATTTTTCTGTCTTCAGTTACTTTAGTCTGTGGTTTTGCTGAGATTTTTGTTATAAACTTTGATATAACATATATATATAAAATAAATAAGTTTTTTTCCTAAACAAATACCATTTTTAATACTGTGGTTGTTAATCAGAGAAATGTGGTTATTTTAAAATTATTGATATTGACTTCGAATCACATATTGTAAGAATAATCTTTTGAAAGTGCACTAGGCCAGTCAGAGATTAAAGGAAGTTTTAAAAATGAAAAAACAAAACAAAAAAAAAAACAAAAAAGTTTTTTCAATGCTTTTTCTTCCCTTTCCCACAACCTTGTATTTCTGAAATAAGTGCCTGGAGGGCTGGATCCAAACCTCTTTGAAGCTGAAGGGAAAATGTGCTGTGGAGCTTTTGTCTGAGCCCTGTAAATGCTCCCTGTGCTCCAGGTTTAGCAGCCCACCGTAGCTGCCCACTCTGGAGTGACTACACTTGGTGTTTGCAAGAAGATGATTAACACACTGATTTGGATCCTGTTAGTCCTGTGAATTTTATGTTACATTTCCTTCATAAGAACAAAAGAAGGTGTCTTTTCCTTGACTCCAGTGAATATGAGTAAAGTCTAATGTAAGAAAAGTATTTTGGAATAGCCATAATGGCTGTCAAAGAAGGGACAAAATCTAATAAGCCACAGCAGTATTACAGTTCACAAAACAAATGAGAGAGACTGGAAAGAAAGCTTGAAGTCCACAGTCTAAAAAATAAAAGCCTAATCCTTGATGCAGACAGAAACAATTATTTGCCTGCAGCTGTTCACTGGAAAGAACCACAAACTTGCGAACGCAGACAGCGCATGATCTATTTAGTCAGTAGTGGACACACCCCGCAAAATAATGGCAGGGTGTTAATTATATTGAGCCATATACTAAGGTCTTAATTCATTTTTAACTCTGGCAAACTGTCGTGAAATTAATCAAAGGTACCAACTGAAGGACTTGGCCTATTGCAGCTTGCAAACAGGCATCCACCACATAATTCTCTGAGTAGATGTGGCCAAATGGGTTTGAACAGTTGCAATTTTGAGTTTTTCTGGTTTGGTCTCCTCAATTAAAATCTCATTAAAAATACCATAGGTACAAATGATTTACAAAAGCACCATAATCAAGGCTGTCAGTGTCCACCTGACCCATCTCAGTACAAGGAATATAAAGGTTCCTTGTGTTTGTCCTCAACTTCCAGCATTTTCACAGTCTGTTCTCCAGCCCATGTAGAGTATTGTTGCATCATATATATAACTGCTTGTTGCTGACCAGAGGAAAAAGACAATTCCAGATGGATTTCTTCATTGGGTTGCTCTCTGTACAGTTGCTCCCCTCATAGGTATAGCAGGGCTCCTAAAGAGGACAGTCAAGACCCATGGTCCTTTGACTACAGATAACATTGCAGCTGAGCTGAGTATGATTTGTCAATAAACATTGACCTACTAACTTTTTCCCCTTCTGTTTCTTCCAATAAAGTATCATATTTACTCCTGGTGGAGTAGAACTCCCACATTTCTAAAATGCCATGAGCAAATGCAACTATCCCCATGTGCAATGGTATGCTTAACCACTGAAGACAAGAATGGAGTAGCTACCTTCAGCTTTTCTCCATTCTCCTCAGTGTGAGTCTTTGGACTATTGGAAAGGTAAGACACCTTGTAGGCTTCTAAGATCACTTACTCTGTTTCCCTTCTCATCTGCCAGGGACTCGCAAACACCCCTCCAAGTTTCTGAACAGCCTCCTGTTGGCTTCAGTAGGTGTTGGGTTGGGCTTGCAGACACAACTCCAAGTATATTCCCAGTGGAATTCCAGTCCCTGGAATTCCCTACTCATTTCCAAACCTAGGGGCTCCTGCTTAATGCACAAAGTGCTTGAACCATGTCAAGAGGCCAACTAGAATAATTTGTTTCGTGACAGCTAATTACGTTAAATTGGGTGTCCTGCTCTGAGGGATTCAACCACAGAGGCAAGCAGGAGAGAAGGAGCTAGGCTGTTTTTGCATGAGCTGGTTTCGAAGGAAGGGCTGTGATTATGCTTGTCTGTGAGAAATGTAACTTGTGGAAAGGTTGCAAGGACCTGCAGCAATCCTCCCAGAAACGCTTGGTCTTGTCGCTCTTGGATGCAAAGTGTATGCTGCCTGGGCACACAGCTCATTAGGGAGATATGTGTAAGGCAAACAAACCCCACTCCAGGAGTGTGTTTATCTCATGGCACAGAATGCTGTATGCCCACAGATCAAAGCTGGTGGGAACAGATGCTGTTAGCAGAGTAGCAGCTGCGCTCAGATCCTGTCTACACCCTTCCTGTTTGCAGTGGCCTACCCAGGGGCTATTATGTTCCCAACAGGGCAATGATTGCCCCTCCTTCCCACCCTTGCTGCCACTCTCAAGGGAGGGTGTACTGGCGCTCGCCTCACTGTCTGCCTTTGGGTTCCCATTGTTTCTCTCGGAAGGTACAGATAGTGGGCTAGACACTCCTTGGCTGGTGCTCTGATAAGGGTCTGGAAATTGTTCTCATGTGTTACACAGAAGCCCGCTTGAATGAAGGAACTCTACCCAAAATAAAAAAACTGACCTCAGGGTTCATTATTTTCTTTCAAGAAAGGAGCTTGTGCCTGTCCGGATTGAAAAAATAAAAGGTCAGTGTGACCAGGCTGTGTCTTCTACTGCACTGTAGTAAGGTGGTATTGAAGTTAGTGGTGTTACTGTGCTTTCTTGCAAGTGCTCTGGAGACTGTATTCCAGTTCTGCATGCAAGGAAATATCTATTTCCTCACTGTCTTGCCATGATTTGACTGTTGTCCTAGTCATTTATACCAAGTTTGGCGTAACAAAAAATAACCCTAATTGTAAGCAACAATAGAGCATCTTTCTCACAGTAGTAGGAACGAACTGCACTTATTGTAAAAGGGGGTGACTTGGAAAGCAGATGTTCAACAAGAGGACCTGGGCAAGAAGGAAGCATGTTCCTTTTCATCCTGTATGTCTAATAATCTCTGATCAGTCCATTAGTTTATGATCAGTTCAACCTCTAAAACAAAAGCAGATTTGACTCTGACTTTCACTTGTGAAAATAAGGAATAATTGCCACAGGCATCAGTGGGAATAATCAGTGGAATCTGGATTTTAAAATGCCTTCTGATTTGTATCTGTAGCAAAGACAGAAATCCTTTGGCAGCTTCAGTCTGGCATTGTCAAGCAGTAACACAAACATTCCTACAGGTAAAGTATTTCCTATCCTGTTTCCAGTGCGAAGCCTAATTAGTTCAGATGAGTCATCATCTTCAAAAGATCATTTTAAATATACTACTGGCAGGTACAATTTGTGGTTTTTTCTTCCCTGGTGCTTGCAAGTTCAACAGCAAAACCAACACAACTGGATGTAATCTAAAGTCACTTCTCTCACTCAGAACAAATAAGATCTTCCCCCTCTACTCGGCCCTGGTAAGACCATATCTGGAGTATTGTGTTCAGTTCTGGTCTCCACAGTTCAAGAAAGACAAGGAGCTACTGGAGAGGGTCCAGTGGGAGGCCACAAAGATGATTAGGACTCTGGAGCTTCTCTGTTATGAGGAGAGACTGTGGGAGCTTGGCCTGTTTAGTGTAAAGAAGAAGAGAAGACTGAGAGAGGATCTTGGTAATACACATAAGTATCTCCAAGTGTCAAGAGGATGGTGCCAGATTCTTTACAGTGGTACCAAGGGACAGGACAAGGAGTAATGGCCATAAACTAAAACACAAGAAGTTCCATCTCAACATGAGGAAGAAATTCTTTACATTGAGAGTGGCAGAGCACTGGAATAGGCTGCCCAGGGAGGCTGCAGATTCTCCCTCTCTGGAGAAATTCAAAACCCACATGGACACATTCCTGTGCAATCTGCTGTAGGTAACCCTGCCTTGGCAGAGGGGTTGGACTAGGTGATCTCCAGAGGTCCCTTTGAACCCTAACAATTCTGTGATTATATCAAAATTTTAATTGCCACTAATTTAACTTCTTGAGATGTCTTTGCTTGCTGTCTTATTATCTCATAGAGGCAGAAAAAAATCAGCAAACACATTGATGGCAAAAAAGTCGATTGCATTACGTCACATCAAAGAGAATCACAGGATGCTTCAAATGATCAAGCCAGTAAGCAAACGGAAAAAATAATGATAAAAATACAATGGGCTGACAAATATACATACTTGTTTTGTATTTTAGGATCTCTTTAAGAGAAGAGGAGATATGAATTACTCTAAAAATCTGATTTGTAAATTAACTTGTTCAGAATTACAGCAGAAAGTAACAGACTCTTGTGCACTGTGGGGACCATGTTGGTTCATGGGTCACCTATACCTTTATATGTTTGCCTAGCTTCCCCTCAAAGCAGTGGTCCTTGCCCACTCCTTGAGACAGGATGTTGGATCACAGAGAGAAATTTTCCAATTTTAATGTCCCCAACATCTTTGTATCATACTTAGAATCCTTACAATCCATCATCAAACCCTCTAGATGATGCTTTTAATAGGAGTGAGAAAAACACTGGCACCCATGATGATAAAACATGTTGAGATCTGGGAACATGCTCTCATTCATGAACATTTTTAACTTTCTGAAAGGTCCCTGTCTCAGTTCAGTTATGCCAGTTAGCAATTCTTCCAAGGCGTTCCTGGTCACAGCCCACATGGAGCCTTTTCCTAATAGGCACCTACCCATGGCCACTCTGCTTTGGAGGTTAAGAGGGTTCAATAGTTACGGATGTGGCCACCAGATTGAGTCTCCAGTTCTGGAGCCAGAAAAGGGGCTTTAGGGCTGTTTAGTTTACTGATATAGATGCAGTCAATGGCTTTAAAAAAGCCTCTCAGTGTTTTCCTGATTAACCTTTCCTTGAAATAGTACTGCAGAGAGAAACTCCCTGCTTACAAATCCGGCTGTCTCTTTCCTGGGTGTTTTCTCTCTATTCATTTGTTATTTTCCCTGACATCTTATTTGTTTTCCCAGTTGTACTTGCTTATCTGCCGACGTGTGCAAGTCACACTGTCCTTTCCCATTTCCTCTGTCTCTGGCATTTCCTGTCTTACCATCATTTTACACTGTGGCATTTGAGGAAGGGGCTGTCCTTTCTCATCATCACAGCCAGTACGTGCTGACTGAAGCAACACAAGCAGCTATGTCTGGTGTTTCCCTGGTGGTCCTTCTACTGTGCAAGGACCATCCCATGCTGCTGCCACAAGCTGAAGGTAAACTGTTACAAACAGGGTTTTTTTACAGGGAAGAAGAAGGAGACTTGGTGCTTTGCAGTGATCAGAATAAGGGAAAATTATTTGTAGTGGTAATTTGGCAAGGTGTGTTGATCAAGAAAAGCAATTCTTCATAATTTTGGGGGCCTGACAGGACCATCAGGGTTATGTTGACTTTCTGCACAGAACTGAATCATATGATCATAAAATATGCTGAGTTGGAAGGGATCCACAAGGACCACTGAAGTCCAACTGGCCCTGCACAGGGCCACCCCAAGAATCATACCATGTACCTGAGAATATTGTCCAAATCCTTCTCAAACTCTTGCAGACTTAGTGCTATGACCACTTCTCTAGGGAGAGTGTTCCAGTGTTCAGCCACTCTCTGGGTGAAAAGCCTTTGCTTAATATCTAACCTAAACCTTCCATGGCTCAGCTTCATGCCATTCCCTCATAATCTGTAACTGGTCACCACAGAAAAAAGATCGGTGCCTGCCCCTCCTCTTCCCCTGATGAGGAAGTTGTAAACTGCAATGAGGTCTCCACTCAGTCTCCTCCAGACCAAGTGACCTCAGCCACTCCTCATACGGCTTCCCCTCAAGGCCCTTCCCCATCTCCGTTGCCCTCCTTTGGACACTCTCTAATAGCTTAATATCTTTCTTTTATATTACCAGTGCCCAAAACTGCACACAATATTTAAGATGAGGCCACACCAGTGCAGAGCAGAGCAGGACAATCCCCTCCCTCAACTGGCTGGTGATGCTTTGCCTGATGCCCCCCAGGACATGGTTGGCCCTCCTGGCTGCCAGGGCACTGCTGACTCCTATTCAACTTGATGTCAATCAGGACCCCAGGTCCCTTTCTATGGCACTGCTTTCCAGCATCTCATTCCCCAGTCTGCACATATACCCAGAGTTGTCCCCATCCCACGTACAAAATCTGACACTTGTCTTTGTTAAACTGAATAGGGTTGGCAACTGCCCAGGCCTCTAATTTGTCTCTGCAGGACCTCTTGGCCTTTGAGAGGGTCAGCAGTTCCTCCCAATTTATTAGCATCTGCAAACGTACTTAATATCTCTTCAAGTCCTGGGTCCAAGTAGTTTATGAAGACACTGAAGAGAACTGGCCCTAAGATGGAGCCCTGCAGAATCCCACTAGTGACAAGTCACCAGTCTGATGTTACCCCATTCACTATAAACTGTGGCAGCAGCCACAGTGTGACCACCTCATTTTGGTCAAAGGAAATGTTCCACACAAGGACAGACTGTCTTTCCTCTCAGGAGGAGGAATCTTAATCCTAATTCTGGCTCTGACAGCTGGAATTGGACAGGATTTCCAAAGCAGTTCCACCTTTTTTTTTCCTATTAGCTGACCATAGATGGTTTTCTGGTCAGGGCACTCAGCACACTTTCTTAAAGTGATGGAGGGATGTAGCTCTGACCTTCAGATGACATTCTGGGGGTCAAGCACACAGTTTGTAGTTGTGTTGTCTTTTTCTTGGATCTAGCTCCAGACAGCTACTAACAGTGAAATACAACTTACAGAAGGAAAGAAGCAACATGGATATTAATGAAATTGCTGTCTTATGACTGCTGTTTCCACACCTAGCCCACGTAAAGAAACCAACAGGAAAGAATTTGTATGTTTACAATACAGCACAATCAAGCAGTAACACCAAGATATTTTGGAAGACAGGCAACCATTGTGTGCACGACTGTATGTGTATGCACATGTGGCAAGAGAACACAGACATACACACACTGCAGAAGGCATGAGGTAACAGAATACTGCAAAGTCTTCGGAGAAGTGATGTTTGGGGGTGTTTTCCACTTAACAGATGAAAAAATTTTCTCAAACTCCATTCAGGATCCCAGCATCAGCCAAGAGCCATTACATATATGTAGCTGTGTGTTTCATCCTCCAAAAGGCTGTTCCTGGCAGAATGGCAGAGTGTATCATGGTACACAAGAGCTGCACGTCTCTCTCTCCTTTTTTTTTTTTTTCTAATATGGAATAAATACAGTAATGTACAATGCTGACAAAGTTAAGTTTCACTCTGTTTCAATGGCTATGCTGAGACCAACCTCTCCTAGATTTCCTGAGAACCACTTCTACTTAGTCCATAGATTACAGATAGGTTCTGCATTCAAAGAATGAAGAGTTTGATACAGAAAGTGTCTGGTTTTGACATCGTATTACTGTCAAAGGAAGTGATGTTCAGAAACTCCAAGACTGCTGTTTGAAGATATTTCTGTGCTGCTACAAGTTGAAATAGCAAGAAAAATGGGCTACAGGGCTCTCCTCACGAAGAGAGAGCAGAACACTCCCGGAACTCACCTTCTGCTTATCTGGAGCCTTGACCCCAGCCTGCACCTTTTGATCTACATGCCTACCACTGCTGGAGACTTATCTCTTGCAGTAGGAATTTGCCTGTGCCTCATGCACCCATCTTACAGTCCACTTACAAAGTGGATTATGGGACTAACACTTCAGCACTCATAAGTGGGAAACCTGAGAGCAGGTCATGGTCTCCATCACAGGCGAGGTGTAACAGAGTCAAGTGGGAGGTCAAGCAGAACTGACTGGGTGAGGTTCAGCACATCTCATGACTCTTCCTAGCCACAGAAGTATTAAGTGTTATCACTGTAAAAGGTTCACCAAAGGCATATTTAGTAGCTTAATAATTAATTATTTAGTTGACTGTAAGGCATTTTATCTTTCTGCTCTCCTTCCCAAACTTGACCTTTCAAAAATAATTTTAGTCAGGTAATGGAATACAATTTGATGTTAATCTGCCTTCTTACCTTGATTGCAGCATAGCATAAGTATTTTTCTGACACTGGCAGCCAGATGTTTTCTTCCCAAGTTCCAAGAGCTGATCTGGAACACTGGGGAAGGGTGAGATGTCTCCTTTCCCATGGGGGTCAGCAAGTGTCTTCAGTACCCAGGTGAGACACTTAGTCTCCCTGTGAAGATGCAGGAAGATGCCTGGATCTGATGAGGGTTTATGGCCCAGAGGCTAGAAGGTCTGTCAGAGTCACCTGCCAAGTCTATAAAGAATCAGACACACACTGTTCACCTTTGCAGAGCATCCTGTGGCCAGCAAGACTGGGAGGCTAGGAAGTCCAGGAAGAAAAGCCTTCTCTAAAAACAATGGCAAGTTGCAGAAAAGAAGGGAAGGGACATACAGTGAAATTAGAAGTTGTTTGAGAGGAGACTTGTCTTCCATCCTGAGAGGAAATATGAGCTAGATGACAAATTCTTTTTTGTCCCATACATTATATTCTGGTCCAAAATTATTTCCCCTCCTTCCTCTCCCATACTGGTATACTAGTAATTTTCCATATATTCTATATGTAGCAGTCCCAGATTGGTGTTTAGGATACATTTATTTTTCAGAAATCTTTTGTTGTACTTGAACATATTGGTTCTTCCCACTGTCTCACTACCCATTATGCCATTATTCTAGGGGAAAGCTGATAGTTTATTCTCAGTTATGACCTTCTGGGCCTTTTATAGAGCTCAGTATTTCTTAAGGGTTGTGCTAGGGCAGTTTTGTGTCTTCCAGCCCCTTGGCTAGCTGTCAGCCAGTAAACAACATTTCTTAAAAATGGCAGAGAGCGACTTTCCTGAGCAACTTCTCTAGCAGCTTCTTGAGTCATTAACTACTGTGGGGGAGAGAGGAGAGGGCAGAGGCAGGAGGCTGAGATCACTAAGAACAAGCATTTGGTTTTGCCTGGTGACACATGGCTTTCTAAATTAGATGGCTCTGAATAAAATAAAAAATATCGAAGCCATGTGTCTGCTTGTGGGTGCCACATTCTTTGGGATCACAGTGGCCATCCTTCTGCACGAATGTCACAGAAACAGCTTGGTTTCATCCCTCTTGAGTGATGTGGCAATATTGTGAAATGTGAGGTGGAAAGGCATCCCAAAAACAGCCGAGTGAAGAAACCACTGGAGAGCTGGAAAGGGGCTGTGGAGACCCAAGTGCTGTCACTTTAAAAGGGTGATGGGCCTCGGTGCCTTTGAAATCATTTATCACAGAAGCTGCAACATCTGCCACCATCTTGGATTCATTCGAGAAGTGCGTCTCAGTAGCCATTTTAAATATGTTTGTTTTCAATTCAAAACACATAATTAAGTACAGGCTAGGATAGAATATATGCCTTGAGCTGCTTTCCCTCACCCTAGTTCTGAGCATGTCTTTTTCACAACTATGTGCTTTGAATTGAAAGCTTTCTTTTCTTTCCTTTTCTTTTTTTTTTTTTTTTTCTGCGGGGCCTGTTGTTTCTCAAGAATCAATTGAAAGTAAGGCTGCAGATTTAAAGGAGCCCACCTGTTAGGAGTCTGAGCATCCTACGGTGAGGGAGGCTGCCCACCCTCCTGGGGCACTGAGCAGCTCCTTCCTCTGGCAGGGATGGAGCTCGGCCCTAGAACACTGCAGCTGAAGCCTCACTGTCAGAAAACTAAGCCATGCTTTGTGTTTCATTTAGCCATGTCTCACTTCATAGACAAGAGGCACTCAGAGGATTTATGGTCATGGAAGGAATGAGCAGCCTTGTTACAAGTCTCTGAAGAGGCTACCAAAAAGGTAGTTATGTCCTTAACACATTGTCCTTAATAGACTATTAACATCATTTTTCCAAACTTTCTAGGAGATACTTCAGAGGAACATTATGAAGACAGTACTTGGCTGTTTACATTGCTTTCGGTTCAGCCGACTTTTGTCACCATCACTGACACATTGCAAACAAGCCTGGGGAAAAGATGAGCCAATGCTCAGGAGTGAGCCACTCTGGATTGGTTGGGGATGGACTGGACCTGCTGTTCTAATGTTATCTCCTAAACAGACAGGAAAAAAAGCTTATAATCAGAAGCATAGGTAGTGCAAGTCTCAGTCCACTTCCCCAAAGAACAGGTTTTTGTATGAGGCTGGGACAAATCCAGAAAAGTCTTTGGGCATCTCTGAATTTGATTCCCCTTTGTCTCAGTCTGAACCATCATTTCCACATGCCTCAGATTTTCTCTCTGAAAATACAAGTCACACATGCTCCCTGAATGACCGAGCTGCTCAGAAGCTGGGGCTGTGTGTGTGCTGGTGTACTATTCTTTTTCCTCAGTTCAGGCAGGAACAAGGAAATAAGTGGATACTTGGGGATGCTTAACAGAGACCTGCTCCCCACCTGCCCCAGGTAATGTGGTTCCTGGGCTGATGAAAATCAGGTCTACACATGGGCCAGGATCTGCAGCATACTTTAACCACCAAATTTCAAGCTGAGATGGTTTCTGAATGATGGGTGGACTGGGATTTTGCAATGTGTCATGGTGAGCAGGTATGTGCAGCTCATGCTAGTTAAAAACAGAAATAGAGTATCATAGATTTTAATGACTGTGCTTTTAAATCTGACATCTTAATTTTGAAACACACTATATATGAGGTAGTTTTTCTTTCCTGAAAGTGGCTGGCAAAACTTGAATTCAGAACTACGCAAACAGAGAAGACTCCCTCTTACGTCTGCAGTGAAAAGAAGAAGCAAAGAGCTTTGCATAACTTATGTTACAGGTTTCTGTGAGAGATACCTACAATAAATATGTTCCTCTAATGATGAAATATATTCACTATTCTGTCAGTGTTTTGATCGGAAGAGAAAAAAAATGGAGGAAAAAAGAGAAAACTAATGAGGATATTACTAATTATAAGGTCCCTGCGAGACACAATTTCTGTCTGTGGTCACAGTCTTGTACAAATGAGATGGCATGCATCTGTGTTGAAAGTAAAAGTACCTGCTTGGAGTTTGTGCTCCTAGCATACGTTTAGGAGCAGATTGTAAATCTGATGTGAGGAAACTGAGAGCAGAAAAAGCAAGATACCTGCTGCTACTTGAGCTAGTGCTTCCAAAACACAAAGCCAAACATGTTTTTAATTTTCTACTATACCCATACTTTTGAAGTGTCTCACAACCATTTGAGAGGGGATGTTGTTTTAGATTTCAAGGAGGAGGGCATTTGCTGTCTTTTTTTCTATGGATCTGTCTGTCATGGAATTTCTTCTTTGGGCACGCATTCCAGTATCACAGAGGAGTGCTGAAATTACAGGGGTGAGAATTCAGCCAGGAATGAGTAACATGCAGCTGTATGCATGAAACAGAAAGCATCCTCTTTGACTAGGTGATAATTGGAAGGGCTGCTGCATTGCCTTGTACGCAAACAAAGCACATCCCCTTTGGGAATGTATTTTCTTTCCTCTGATGTACAAACTTTTTGGGTTTTTTTTTTTTTGGGGGGGGGGGAATGACAGATTTTTAATTGCTCACTGACTTGCTTTTAAACATAATTGTGTGTTTCAGCAGCTGCTTCCAGCTAGAGGTATATGGCCACTGCCTAAAAGGGTCTAGCCAGTATGTTAGATAACTGAACTGGTGCCTGATTAGAAAGGGTTGATAACTTATCAGCACTCTGTGTTACTTGACTAAAGCCAATTAAAGGTGTCTTGGAAATAACCTACTATCTTCTCATCTTTGGCAGAAACATACAGACTGATAATCTCATAGCCACAGCTGGTGACTGACAGGCTGAGTCAACTATGAGTGGCTGACTTTTTCTTCCATTACAAGGCCCATCTTCTCCTAATCCACTTCCTTTGTACTCAATCCAGAATGCACAGGATTTCCTCTGAATCTGACCCATCCTCACCATGGTCTGGCTACGTTTTCTCATGGGCTGGCTACAACTCCATCAGTCTAGAAAATCCGTATCTCCCCATGCAGGCTATAAAGGAACACTATGAGTGGTAAACAGATATGAATATGAACTTTTCAGATTAAAGGTAAGACAGGCTGAGACAGTATACTGTTGGATATCTTACAGTGACACATCCCTGAAATTTTTTAGGAAAAGGAAGGAATATACTCTATCTGAAGAGGGAGGGAGGGAGGGAGGGATGGAGGGAGGAAGGAAGGAAGAATGGAAGGATGGAAAAAGGGGAAAAAAAGGAAAGAAAGGATAAAATACCCTTTTGTTTTTAATATCCTACCTACATGCATTATCTGCTTGAAGAGCTGTAATCTCATTGAGAACCATCCTATCTTTCCAGAGCACCACACAGAAAGGCTGATGATGTTGACCCTCCCCACCTGACCCTGATTACTGTTCTGGTCTAAATGGAAGGAAAAATAACATGACAACACCTATAGTGCCAGGGAAATCATGTGTAAATTAGGCTAAGAGACGTTAAATACTTGCAGTTCTTGCTGGTGGGTAATTACTTCAAGTTCTGTGTGATCTCCAGGAAAAAGGAGCCATGTGAATTCAAAGTGTAACTCATTAATTGGCATAAAGAGATTAATGAAGTGAGGAGGATATCAAGGTCAAAACTGCAACTTGATTTAGGCTTTATGTTTTTATTTAGACTTACTAAACATTCAGCCTTGCATTCTACAGAGAAAAGGACAGAGCCTCATAAAAATTAACAAGTCTTTTTAAGGTGGCTATTATCAGCAAGGGAAGAAGTGGCAAGATATCATTCGCTCTCAAAGCACATCACTTTCAATATTTGGATATGAATTTGCATTCAACCAAAGCACAAAAAAAATGGGATATCATTTCATGAAAATGTGTAAGATGAAAATATGTAATTAAATGCAAATTGTGTGAGAGAACAAAATATTTTCTGCCCTTCACAGAGGCTGGCCTGGGCCACGGGGCAGCAAGGCAGGGGAGGTTGCATTGCCCCTGGCGCAGCCATGCCAGCTCAGATCTAGCTGCAGTCGGCTTTAAAGGGCTACAGGAGCATGGGGTTTTCCACAAATTGACAGGAATAAGGGAAACAAAGCATATGGTTTTATCTTATTTGGAACAAAAGATAAAATAAAGAGCTTTTTCATCTGAAAGGTACGTAACTAATAATTGGCTAAAATATTTGTGTGAAGTAGAGTTCCTCACATAGTAGTGCCCCACAGTATTAGTTTCAAGTAATAGGGAATCCAAGGGCTTAGTGAAGTTTTTTTAAAAGAATAAAATAGGCAAAGGTGTGGCACTGGTCTGAAATTCCTTTGACAGATGTAAAGGTCTCGATGACAGTTATTTTCCAGGTCTCCAGCTCAGCAATCATGCCTCTGAATGGTTTCCCACATGAAGTGTTTGAAGAAGCGGTCGACGTGTGACTGATCTCTAAGGCCCACCTCCTGGTCTTCTTTAAGGGTGGGGCAGGGGCAGAAGGAAAGGTAATGTTGATAAGGGAATCTGAACCAAATGTTGTCACATTCTAGAGATGATTAGATGCCCTTGCTGTGACTTACTACACAAACTGAGATTAGAAAGGGAAAACCTGGGGTGAAATGTAGCCACAAGAAGGGGAGATAACTTTTCAGCAAAGAGCAAAAGCCAGGAAAAATATTGTTGTAGATGCCTAAGATTGGATCAGACATCAGAGCTTTCTCTGTACTGTGGGATAGATGTGATGCTACAGTAAATTTCTGACCAAAACACACCTACTGTGATCTGTATTTATACCTTCACAAGCTGATTATATAAAGAAAATCTTATCTTTAATAAAGAACAGGACAATGCATCTAAAGGGCATTTTTGATCAATCTAGGTAATTTCAGATGTTACCTTTTTCCTTGCATACCTAAATGAATGAAAGCTTTGAAGCCTAATGTATGTAATAAAATTAATAGACTAAAAATTTAAATGCTCTCCAAACTTCAAGAAAATGTTTGTGTATTTGCTTATAAGAAAAATTATTGATTCATATATTTCACATACACAATACACAGACTAAAGAAAGTATAATCTTGCTCCTTTATCTGTATTTTCTTTTAAAAAGACAGTTACCTGTAGTCCTAGTCCTAATCTTGGGATTAGATGCATTTTCTGTGCATCACCCTTTGGTTTGACTATGATGATGGGGTATTTATCTTAACAGAATACAAAAGGGAACTTGGGATTCCGGAAGAGTCCTTTGGTCAAAACACTCTGCTCAAGAGTGCTTCCAGATCTATAAAACACTCTTCTTAAAAGTAGCAGCAAAAAAAGTCTGCTGCTTTGGAAAGTACTCATTTGTCACATGAAACACAGACAGCAAAGAACAGCTCATATCTGATCTGTCTTACATGACCACTGCTGCATGGCTGCATTTGCAGTATAAATATGGAATTAAGTATAACTTCTCAAGACATCTGCCATTTAACCTTTTATTAAAAAGCACCTTCTGGACTGCTTTGTTACCACAGAAACTAGCACAGGTTTTTTTCACTGATTTCAGGACAAGCAGTGTCACCCCTTACATCCACCTTCCCACAGGTCCAAGGAGTGGGAAGAGCAGAGCTCTCTACTGGTATTACTAGCTCTGCAGCTTAGAAAAGGTATGAGTTAATGCTGTTTTGGGAAAGCAGTCTCATCCTTGACACTAGTAATGACCTATAAAATAATTAAGTTATCCTCTATTTATTCCAAAACATGTTATCAAATGTGAAAAGCCTGATGCAAGGATTTCAGGATCTAATATGTTATAATTATGCATCTTTAATTATGTATTATTTATAAATACAAATTATTGTATGTGTTGATACAAAAAATTGGTGTGCAAGTAGAAGGGAAGATGTAAATTTTCCTAGTCCGAGGGAAAAACTGACAATCTATTTCCTAAACAGGTAAAACACTTCTTTCCAGCCTCAATACTTGTCATATATAGCCTAGGTTTGTTTCGCCTCTGGATGTCCAGGTAGCAAATAATTATTACCCCACTTACTATTTAATTGTTGAAATCCTGACTGAGCTAAGATGCCATGCAGAAACACCGGTCCCTAACACTTACCCCTGGACATCCAAGGGATCCTAAGAAGCTTTTCAGAGTATGAAGGAGGATTTGGTCTAAACTGGATTTTAAGTCCTGTTTGATACCTACCTGCTCTAGTTCCCCAAGTTCTAAATGGGTCTAATACAACACAAGTCTACTATGACTGGTAAGGCACCTGGCTGTTCCTAAAGTTGAAGAGTAATCTGAAGAACAGCCCAGGGCCAGAAGGACCTTGCTGGAGACAGCAGCCAAGCAGAGGCAGCAGCTCCACTGTGACAGTCTAGCATCCTGTTGCCTTTTTCTGATGTGGCTTAATAGCCATTTTAAAGTCTGACCTTTATTGGGCCTGCAATTGCCTAAGCAGTATCCCTCAGTGATTATAATGAACAGAAGATTCATATTCTGGGAAAGACCAAAGTACGGGCTCCACCTGTTACCTCACTTTTACAGCTGAAAAGGAACCACGATGAGACTGAGGCTTTATCATAATGTAAATTGTTGGTTTGGGTGTTCCAAAAATGCAGCTAGGCGGTGAACACTGCTTTGCAGCAGCTGCAGGAGCGTTGTAGGGAGCTGAGATGACAGATCAGTAGGAATGAGGTTTGGAAGTGTGGCTGCGACAGAGAGGATCTATGGCTCAAAGTTTCCCATCTCTCTGCCATAGTATCGCAGCTTACTGTGTCAAGGAAGAGGTTTAGGAAGGAAAAGGGAAACAAAGGGACAAAGAAAAATAAATCCTTCCCTCCCCCTTGGATCCTATCTGCCCCAATGTTATACCTTACCTATGTTAGAAAAGAGAAATTAGAAAATTAGAAATTAGAATTAGAAAATTTTATCTTGCTTCAAGAGATGAGTTGGGCAGCTTGCTTATCTCCTTGTGTGATAAGCAGAGTGCAGTCCCTGTCCACTTGTCACAGGAGAGTATGGCTGGAGTCTGAGCTCTGCATGGAGACACTCAGAAGGACGCAGCAACATGTGAGAGCAGGGTGCTGCAAAAGCTCTGCTCATAAATGCTACCAAGTGGATGTGCACCTCTTTCTCACTGCTGCCAGCTCATTTAAGTATATGGCCTCACCCTGTTTTATTAAATCAAGGTTTCACTTTTGCTTTTGCTAGGAAGACAAGCTCAGCTTTGTTTTTTCCTCAGACATGCTACCCAGTTGTCTTTCTGGTTAATTGACAGTCTCATTTCCACAGTCACTGCATTTAGCAAGGAAGTTTTCACCTCATTTTACAGATGTGAATGTGAGGCAGAGTATGCTGAGACACAGCACCATGCAAGGAACTTTCATCTGTTGTACCAGCTCTCTTCAATCTGTTAGTTTGTTCTTCCTAAAAGCAAGAGGGGATGCTAAACTTCAGAGGCAGTGGGCACAGGAGAGAGCAAGTAAGAGGAGAAAAAAGGAAGCTCTAGCATTGACTGAATGCTGATTCCCTGCCACACTTTGCTGTGTGTAAGGTTTTATTTAGCGGCAGCTACTGAGGGTCCCAGTCCAAGCTGTCAGAAAGTGATGGAAAAGAGTGCATGATAATCTATAGGAGAAAAAAACCTCAGTCAGAAAGTCACTGATGAAATCACCCCAAGCAAACACACATGGTCCACTCCATATCCCCCAAAATTTGTACCATAAACAGGTTCAAGAGTAATTTTCCCCACACATATCTCTTCAACAGAGACTGTGGGCAGGGACAGGAGGGAGTTGCTTTCCTTTCTCTGCCTCTTGCAGTCTTCTTCTCCCATTTTATGAAACTAGGTACTATTGTGTCCTCACCTTGCTATAGGGTGAGAGCCTGCTCTGCCTTCTGGCTGCTGGTTCGACCTTCACTTTTGGGGTCACATTATGCTGTAGCCTTGTCTACAGTCATAGCTAGCTATGGATTTGCCTCTAGCAGAGAGTATTTTTACTGCCAAACCTGCAAAAGGCATACACAGTGAGAGTGTCAGCAGCTCCTCTGATTGTTGCTGAAAGATGAGCTAGCTGGCCCCACAGACGCCAAGACGATGGGGAGGAGCTGAGAGAGATGAAAGAAAGATGGAAAAGTGGAAGATTTGCTGTTTCTGAGGAAACTAGGACTTCACTCAAAATCAGGTTTTTGCACCGTGACCCCAAGGTGACTTGCTGACCTCTCCTCCCTGTTTGACTCCAGCCCAGCTGTTTCTCCTGATGTAAAGGGGCCAGACTCACCTCCTGCTCTCTGCTTGACAGCATGTCCAGGCAGACTGCTTCCTGCCAGAGCAAACACAATTAAAAAAGCATCATGCACAGGGTTTGGGCCACCTAATACCAAAGAGGTCAACAGGATAGATGGCCCAGAATGCTCCGGTGTGACAGTGCCATCACAACAAGTAAATAACTGCACATGTGCTACTCTTCTGCATTTGTTGACTGCATAAGGTAAGAATTGTTGGATGTCACTCATTCTCCATATGTATGTAAAAAGCTGTAAAATAAAGGTCTGAAGCTACACATGAGGTTATGAATCCAGCTTGCAAAAGATGTTCAGTAATCACTTTCCTAGTCAATAGGCCCTAATAAAAAAAGTTTTGGCAGCAAGCAGTATGAAGGCTAAACCATCATGGACTAGTAAAGAATCAAGGTATGTATGGCTAGCTCCTGATCGAATAAATTATTAGAGAGGAAGAAGTAATGTTTAAAAAGCAGTAGAGAAATAATCTAGTCTGCAACCAGGACAAAACAACTACAATTATGTGTGCTTGTGTTAGGAAGGAGCAGTTGTTCCATTGCTAAACTCCTTCCTCAGGCAAGAGATCAAAGCAAATTACACCCGTAAGAAGAATTTCTACAATGCCTCAGTAATTAAACAGTAGTTGTTTCATGTAATAGTGAAATCAAAAAACATGTAAATAAACCTTGAAACAGGGTCGAATATTTTCCATTCAGACATAAGCCTGAACAAACTCTATCTTGCACCATGCTTGAATTTTGGAGAAGTCTGAATCCAGAGATGGATCCAATTTTTGTGGTCTGGACTCATCTCCATCTAACATTAACAGAAGTCAAGTCCTTAGCAAGGAATATACAGTAGCTTGAAGGAAAATGCAGAACACAACCAATGAATGATAACAAAATGTCAAGGGAGTCAAACTTCAGTGATGTTTCAAATCTAAAAATGAACCTGATGTGTCACATACTTAAATGCAAGTAAGTGTGAGACATTCAGTAACATTTAAGCCCCTGTAGTTAGGAAAAGGAGTAAGCATTACAGTAACAAAACATACCTTCCAGTATGACTGAGAAGGTTCCCAGGCTAGTGGCAAGGCAGCAACAAAGACCAGCAGCATCCTTCTTTCACTCTTCCCTCTTAGTGAGTTTACCCCAAGAAAGTTTACAAGTTCTGCAGCATAGGAGGTGCTGAGCTGGTCAGAAAGGCACAAAATAATAACTAGAGCTCACCACAGCTTTTTATACCAAAGTCTACAAGCCCTGGCTCTGTGATATATGACAATCTCTTCCGACAGAAGTGTTTTGAAAAGGATATCCCTGCAGCCACATCTGTTCATCTAAATTTAAAAAATAATATCTAAAAACAGGCAGCTGTGGATTTCTTGGCTCTTTTCCTTTCCATTACCATTTTATTCTCATTGATTTAAAGATTATCTGCTATGCTTCTGTCCATCAGAGTCCCCACTGGGAACACTGTGATTGTTTCCCCTCCTTCATGGCAGAGATCTCCATTTTCCCAAACCAGCTTTTGCATGTCAGTTTTCCTCTGGCTATGCCTGCTCCAGTAAATGCAGCAAGGCCAGGCAAAAAGCTTAAGCACCAGCCCATGACTGCCTCTGCCATTTGGCTGTCAGCAGGCTCCTGAGAGCAGTGCCGATGGCTGCCTCTCAGCCTGCCTGCATTGTTTGGACATGGTTTGCAAATGCCAAGAACCATTTTCTCACAGTAGAGGTAGTCCTGTAACCTCCCATCCCTCTCAGTCACGGCCCCTTCCCCATATTCAAGAACAAGCCCACCTCATTCATGATTTCTTTGGTGTTAACACGGGTCTGTACATATACACACAGTGTAGTGCCACAGTGCATTACTATTCCTGTTTTTTTTCTTTGAATCATTACCCTGGAGCCCTGAAGCTCTAGACAGCCAAGTTTCTTTCAGAAAGAAGATTTACAAAATGAGAATTTCCTTCTCAAGAGCTCATCCATTTAGTCCCCACCTGCAATCCTAATCCTACCGGTGACATCAGGGGGAATGGGTAGACATTTGAATTTTCAAAGGCAAAAGCGAGTAGTCTCATATTCATTGTCTACACCCACACCCATCTGTTCCCAAAAAAAAAAAAAAATAGAAAGGGAATAAGTAGAAATAATAGAAAAAAACCTGTACACCCAGAAATATGACAGAATCTGAAGCAAACACTTCTGAGTTTCCCGTAATGACAGAAACTGGATACACAGGTCAAGTACCCTTTGGATGTAACCAGGAGCTGTAACAAGCAGCCAAATGTTCAGTGCGGACGTGGCCTCTCACCAAGGGCAGGGTCCATACCTTCTCTCTCTAAAGAGAGCACCAAGAAAGCACTTCCGGAGAGCCAGGGTGGCCACAGAGCTGGCCCAGGTTCATAGGCAGTGCAAAAAATCGTACCATCCACAGGAAAGGACATTCCTTTCCCAGCTCACCTGTGCCAAGTGCTTCCCTCTCGGGGCAGCTCTGAACTCTGCTGCCAATCACAGACATCTAGAGAGGCTTCTCTGCAAACAGCCACTTCTAACCAGCTTAACCTGCAGACTTTTGTTTCACTGAAAAAGGACATCACACTTACCTACACATTTGAAAAGTCCTTGCACGCACGTGTACACTCACACACACATTCACTCACAGCAGAGTTAACAGCTGTAGCCTGGGGACAAGTATATTCAGCACTGGCTTAAAGCATAACTCCACTGCACCTCCTCATTTGATGAAAAAAACTTAGCAGAAAAATGTCTTAAGAGAAGAAGCCATAGGGCTGTTATAGCTTTAACAGACGTGGAGTGCTTATCTCAAGCTGAGAGAGTGATTTCATGGCAATAATTTGTTTAAAGTGTTGCTGATTGCTTCCTATTTCTTCCTAGAAAATGACTTTTACACCTTTCTACTGTTGCTTTTATATGAGCTGCTATGGCAATTACTCTGCAGGACGCTGT
Source organism: Manacus candei (assembly GCF_025592945.1). NCBI lineage: Eukaryota > Metazoa > Chordata > Aves > Passeriformes > Pipridae > Manacus > Manacus candei. Next base: position 6,782,085 of record NW_026138082.1, on the reverse strand, counting down.
GTAAACATCACACAGCCCCTTTTATCTCCCTACTGCGGGCCACAGAAGACACTCTTGAGACCTGATAAAAAGTATTTTCATACCTTTTCCCCTTCCTTGAAAAAATATCGTTATTAAGTTGCTACCAGAGTTTTCTCATATTCTTACAGATCGTATTCAAATGTATTTCCAACAGAGACTTCTTGATCCCTGTAAGCAGTCTCCTTGAAGGGAACTTAAATAAAGTAATAAATAAAATTACCAAGAGTTCCAGGGGGTAAGGAATCACCCTTTTTCTGCTAAAAGAAGAATTTCTCTGATAAAATTATTTCAAATCAAGTTGACTCTCTCAGATGAACTGAGGGTGTGCAGGAAATGATCAGGGCTAATCAGAGGAATCTCCTTCTGGTCCATCCTCTTATTCTCCAATGCCAGCACTAGGTGTCAGCTATCTGTTTCTCCTAGTCCTGCAAGGAACAGGTCGATGAAATTACATTCAAACTCTGACCAAGATGCTTCACATGTTTGACTGGGGCTTCAGCCCAAGGATTTGGTTTGGCCCATGAAAGTTTTTTCTGCTCTATCTCAACTTCAGTGTTTCTGCATTCTCTGGTCAAGACCTCTCAGAGACAGGAACGCTGTCAGATCACCTGTGAAGCCCAAACTTCATCATACAACCACATCTCTGTCAGATTAATCAGAGCACACACTATAGAGTCTGTGCCAGCTTTAGACCTTTTCTCCACCAGTTTTATTCTGACTTTAAGAGGACTTAAAATAGCTGAACCAGCACAAAGTTAGAACAGCATAGGAAGATAACACAAGATCCGGCATAAATCGTACTGGTACAAAGTTTGGTTGTCAATGCTTTTTGGCACATTTTTGCTGATTATGTGGATTTCTTCTTGATCAGTGTTTTGTGTCATGTGACCATAGTGGTTTGGTTTTTTTCTTTCTATCAAGAAAATCATTATATTATCCATAAAGAGTGAGAAATACACTCTGATAGCAATTAGTAGAAAGAGAATGACAGAGCATTAAACTTTACAGGATGATTAAGTCAGTAATTCACTATTGTAGCTAGGATTGTACAGTGGGTTACAGTTTAATCCTTGATTTTCAGTTGCTTGGGGGATTTGGTCGTTTAACTGTAACTTTTATAAAAAGGATTATTAAAGTTCTACATGCTCACCAAGATACTATCTTCATTGCTATTAGTTAATGCAACATAGTCTAATATGAGTAATATGACATTTCTTTTTCTAATATCCCATGTGAATAAGATATTTCAAATATCTTATGGATGAAAGCCCCAAAATACAAAAGAGAAGTTTGTAGTGCTTTTACCTGTAGGCAAAATAGGGAAAACATTCCTCTGTGATGTTATCATAGATACTGAATTACTGTTCTCCATTTTGTACGTACTTTGTATTATTATTCCACTTTACAAACTCTGAACTCCTATTTACTTGGGGCAAGGTAAATTTGGAAGCAAGCACATCAGTTTACTTTCCAAAGTTGCCGCTCTCTCTGTCTCAAGGATAGAGAGTATATGCACGTTGTGAGGGAAGCACTCTTAGATTCATCCAGCTATGTTCTTTACCTTTTAGGAATTGCAGATCTTATTGATCTTCCAGAGAATTTACTGCCATGTCAGTCCCTCTGCTCTTTGTCCACCCCACTGATACGCTATTCATAATGCAAAATGACAACCTCAGTCAGTTATGGGTAGGCTTTTTTTCAAAGTTTAAAATGTGTCATCAATATCATCAGAGAACAGGACTTCAGTAGATACTCGATTAAACTCATATTCAGTAAAGGGAATAAAGGACATTATGTACATCCTTACTTACACAGAGTTCCCTCCTCATCTCTGCTTGTACATCCAGGCAGTGGGATAACTCCCCAGCTTCAAGAGAAAAGCAGGTACTCATCAATAGGCTCTACAACATCTGTTGAAAGACATGCTGTGTGCAGCATTATGTCAAATGGGGCACTGTGAGCTCGTTAGGATGTTATGAAAGGAGTTTCCTTGTTCCTTGGACTGAAAGACCATTTCTGGCTCCAGTTGGTAAAAACATTAAAATAAGGCCAGCTGTGCATTACTGTCTCTGCTTATTTCACACAAGCACAAATTGGTCTGGTACAAGAACTGTCTGTCAAGTAAGTGAAATGAGATAAGCAGGACTAACACAGTATTATGCACTTAGAATAACAGTGACTCCTGTAACATTATCTAGGTGCCTACATAAATCACACTTGAGTACTCCAAGTGTTTTTACGTGTATTTTCTTTACAAACAGGCTCGGTAACATTGTTCTTCCCAGCCTTCGCACACGCACCTACACACTCCTTCAGCCCTCAGAAAGTGAGAACTGTAACTGTTTGAAACAAAAGCTGAAATATTTATACACAACAGTACTATCTAACTGAAGTAAAAGCCTTCTGAAATCTATTTGCCGTATCTGCCCATGAGTACATGGAAATTCAATGCAATACTGCCCCCTATTAAACAAACATTCATTTGCCCAGCATGCAAAATCCTGATTCAAGTCCCAAGGTGTCTGTAAGAATACCACTTACACCAAACAAAGAGGAAACTGTTGTACAGTATCTGATGATCATTTGCAACCCAACACAGAGCTAACTAATTCATCACTGTTCCTTAACATTATCAAATTCTATCCTAAAACCTCACTTGGTGTGAATGGTGGCACTATTTCAGCACAAAATCTTGTTTCAGATTAAAAAAGAATAATACAACTAGTCAGAGTTGTTTCCCAAACAAATGAGACTATTTCTAACCCGTTTAAGCAGAAGGGGAGTACTTAGAAAAAATTCCATTTTACCATCTACCTTTAGCAGTTTAACTGCCATCTGGTGTGGTTACAGAGCTCTGAGAGAGAGAGGTGCAGAGCCCCCAGCCAGCCTTACCCACTCTGGGTGTAGGGCACCTTAGAGAGAAGAAGATCCTTATGAGGGCCACCTCTTGGTTGCCTGCCCAAAGACATAGAGAGATGTTGGAGCCCCCAGGACACTGAAGACAAAGTGAGAGACAGGTGGGACCTGTGTTCGCTGGGCCAGCAGTGGGAGCAGCCCAGGTGTCACTGAACATCATTGCCCATGAAGGAGGTGGCAGGGGCAGCTGGGTACAGCACAAGCAAGGACAAGAGGAAATGGATTCAAGTTGCCCCAGAGGAAGTTTATATTGGATATAAGGAAAAATTTCATCACCAAAAGAGTTGTCTAGCACCGGAACAGGCTCCCCAAGAAGGTGGTTGATTCACTTACTTCCAAGGGCAGAAAGCAGCCCCTGTTCCTTTTTGTTTACTGGTATAGGTGTAACCCTGGTTTTCCATGGTGACATTTCTTGAAGAACTTCACAGTCTATTCAAAGGGAGTGAAATAATAGATACCAAATTTTATTTTACTTTAATATGTTAACATTATTACAACTTATTATAAAACAAATATCCAGATGTCAATTTTCCAGCCTTTTCTAATCACATCTGAGTCATCACAAATCGCACCTTAAAATAAAATGAAAACAAAAGAGCACACATGCAGAATTAAAATTTATCTAGCATTTCTGTCTGTGCTATTTCTCTCACTTCTCTAAGTTGTTTAGGATTTTCTGTTGCTTGCTTGTCCATTTCTAACTGTCCTTTCAGAAGCTCTGGGAATTTGTGGGATGATAACCTCTGAGAGGTTATTGTCCCCAGGGATGTCCCCACCTCTGCACCCAGTTTACTCAGCCAACATCTGCCTTACAGCCTAAACCAGTTCAGGTTAACAGAGTTGGCTGGTAGCAGCTGAAGAATGGACACATCATCTGTCCTGACATCCCTGACAGAAGTGAAGTCACTTGTCACTTCTAACCTAAGAGGGTCCACAAGGAATGCTCATGGGACTTGGGCTCCTATATCACTGCTCTGAAAGCTTGACCCCAAATCTGGAGCATGATATGTAGTCACTCACTGCAATGTGAGGAGACTTGGATCTCTCTGTTCTTAGTGGTTTGACTATGGTTCCTTGTTAAAACAAACATTTTAACAAGTTTGTCTCTGTAGACCTTTGAATTTATTATCCTTGTAATGTTTGTTCTTAGAATGGCCTGTTGTAGGAGACACTTAATATTTCACATTCTTTTTGTATCTGGTAACACACAAACTTCATGTCTGTAATCCTATTCTTCAGAGTAATTGTAAGTCATTACATCTTTTTTCACACTTCCATTTCTCTATTACTGCTCGGATAGCAATTGTTATAACCCAAATTTGCAAGATATGTGGTGAAGTGTAGATGACAACAGTAGAGCCAGCAACATTGCTCCTCGTGTGTCCTAGTCTATGCTCCTCTTCCATTTGGAAAGAATAAGCTGTTGCTCCTTTTTTTATAGAGATGATTTTGTTAGCTCTGCTCAAATGATGCAGTGATTGCATACTATTTGTGAACACTTTCTACTGAGACCCCAAGGACCATATGATCTCTAAATAAGTCATTCTAGGAGATATTTGCTTTATTTTTTACTTTTACAGAAAACTAAAAACTTTAGAATGGAAAAGGCAATATTAAACTATTTTCTGTTTTCCTGTTAACAATAAAAGTAGTAATGAATTCTCCTGTGTAGCGAATTCTCCAACCTAAAACAACTCCTGTAACATTTTCTACCACTTTCTACTAGGATACTTTTTAATTTACTAGCTTCAACATAAGGCTTTGGTTTTAGTTTAATAATATAAATTTATCATGTAAATGTATTCCTCATTGTGTAAGAATTTTTTATAACTAAAGTTTATTGTCATAGGATCGTTAAATTATTAAAGTTGGAAAAGACCTTTAAGATCATGAGTACAGCCATGAACCCAGCACTGCCAAGTCTGTCACCAAACTCTGTACCTGAGTGCCACATCTACGTGTCCTTTAAATACCTCCAGGGATGGTGACTCAAACACTTCCCTGAAGAGCCTGTCCCAATGCCTGAAAACCCTTTCCATGAACAAATCTTTCCTAATATTCAATCTAAACTACCCCTGGCACAACTTGAAGCTGTTTGCTTTTGTCCTATCACTTGTTACTTGGGAAAAAAGAACAACAACCCTAGTGTAGCCATTTTCCTCCTGGAGCAATTTTTGAGACTACATATTTCTGGTCCCTGTAGGTAAAACTGTTAGTTCTCTGTTGTCTTTAGTCACCTGATTTCTCATTACATAAATGTTCAGTACAACTGTCAAAATAGGAGTATTTTCCATTTACCTACGTTTAATTATCTTCTCTTGTCCCAGTTTTCTGAGGAATGTAATATCATCCTATAAATCTTTATCTATTGAGTATTTCAAAGTCATCACATGCTTTTAAACTGGACTACAGGCAAATGAGAAGTATGTGTTGCACAGAATGACCAAGTTAGTGGCATTTCTTGCAGGAATGATGCTTCATTAGTTTAGGAAAAGAAAATATAGCAAATTATTCAATCTGCATATCAACCAAAATGATAACACAATCCTTATCCTTATGTAAATGAAGAAATTCCCTAATTTTATATCCAGTGCTGTATATAATTTTATATCCAGTTCCTCTTTGCAGATCAGAAGTGCATATCAGTTGAGAAAAATGTTTTCTTTCAAAGGCACAAGCTGTAGAGAACTCAAACAATTTGGCAGTAAGTCTGGCAGCAGAAAATATAATACCTATTGTTCTTAAACCTCTTTGAAATCCAAATGAAAACCAGCAGAAAATCAGAAACCTGGCTGACTTCTCTCATCATCAGTGGTTTCATATAACCAAGAAACAGTCGAAGTCTGAATCCCACTCCTGGAAGGAAATGCCAGTCACCTTGAGGCAATTCCATTCCTAGCAAAACACAAAGCTCTTCCAGTTCCAATGATGCAAGGTCACAGTGAGTGACATTACGGAGAACAGACAAAGACACTAGCTCTTAACTGAAAGAAATGAAGTAGAAATAAAGAAATGAAGATCAAGTGAAGATTTCTCTGTTGTGAGTATAAACTACATAGGTGCCCTAGTTGATGTTCTTCATAGAAAAGAGGTGTAGCTGAACTGGAAGGGTTGAAAACTGCATATTAACAATAAATGGACACTTTCCTAGAGTGTAGACAGCTTTGGCCAACACCTAACCAGCACAATGATGTTTATGTTTTTGTTCTAGTCAGATCAGATTGACTCCTGACTGTTTTAAATTACATCAGAAGCTGGAGCCTATAGTCTTAGGGAAGCACTACATTCCTGCAAAGCATCCTGCCTCTATGTTTGCTCTTTACCTCTTCAGCAATCCAACTCAATCTGTACAAGCTTTTTTGTCTTCCCCTACATGTTCTGACTTGTTCTGACCCCTAATCCTCTGATGTTTTCAAGCAGGAGATGACTGTCATCACAGTAGCATGTGTTATGCTACTATTCCATTGTGATAGAATCCACGTTCACAGACCTTGATCTGTTGTACTATAGACCCTTATCTGTTCAGAGTTCAATTTGCAAAACGTTTTTCAAATACAGAGACATATTACATGACACGTTCCACATGATATAGAAATTTTAGAAATCCTACAGTAAGATCTCCTCTAAGATGGTCCATGACATATTGCCCAGAACATTAACTAAATGTTGATAATCTGTATTTCATCACTATCTTGATTTCTTTTGCACCTTTCTCTTTCTGTGTTTTATATTTTTGGTAAACTAGGCCCGTAGCATAATACTGAACCTCGCATGCAGAGGAGCCTTCAGCATCCTGTCCCTAAATCTGGACAGGAGCAGAACTGATTGGCAATACAATCCAGTTACCATTCTGTTTCCTGTTGTGCAGGAATTCTCTAGCAGGATAACTCTGAATCTTCTTTGCTGGAGTTTACCACAGGTATCAGTTTTTAAAGTGTAAGAGTCAGTCTCTCATGGAAATAGATACTTTCCAAATTATTTATATCCTAGTATAGCATTTTCAAATGGTTTAATAACAAGTTACTTCTGGAAGGACCTTCACCATAAGTTTTTGCTATGTTTCTGATTGTACAGCTCTGTTAAATTTCATGCCGCTAATGTTCCTGATCTACTACTAAAATGTGCCCTAGAGAGTTCATATGATCTGCTGAAAGCCTGATAGTATATTTTTTAAATTAGTTTGCCCCGAAAGGGAAAAGATTAGGGCCCTCTAGACTCTTCAGTACCTACTTCTAGGTCTTTGACAGAAGATGTATCTCTTTTATCTCTCTTGCAGAGAAAATTTCTCTCATTTTGTGGCACTGGAGGTAATATTTCAAAGTCACCCACTGTAAATTGAAGGACAGAAACTTGAATAGCATTAGTTCATGGAAGCCCTTTTATTGGCTCCAGGGGGAAGAAAAAATTCTGATATGATCATGGTGCAACTTTTCTTTACACTTAATCTGGGTCCGCCTCAGAGGATGTACTGATTTAGTTACTTTCACTGTTAATACTTTTGACATAATGTGCAACAGGTTTTGTATTCCAGAATGCTTAGTGCTTTATCTCTGTCTTGAGTTTTAAGTTTGCATGGAGTTGCAAAATACAACCGGTCACAGATATTTTCTGTGGTCAGTAAGTTAGAGAGAGCTCACCATATAATGTGATGCTTTCTGGAACCTATTTTCTCCCCCAGGACACCCCCAGTATTTTAAAGAAACATTCCACTAAAGTTGTATTAGCATAAACAGATGCAAAAGAGAAGTGAGAATTTTTCTGTATTTTTGCATAAAGGTCCTTGTCGTCCATTTCTCTTGCAGCTTAATAACTAAATTCTCTGCAGAGTAGCAAGTATTTGTAATGCAATTTATGTATCACTCCATTTATTCTTCTTTTCGTAGACTTCCACTAAAATTCTCTAAAAGCAGTCCTATTCATGTAAACCTCTATATAGGCTCTTTGGAGAAAACAATGTCCCCCAAACAAATCAAAACAAAATAAAAAACACAGACCAAAAACTGTTTGCTCTGTCCCCGTGATTTGCAAAGCAGAAGAATTTATCCCAAATATAAAGTCAAAACCACATCTATAGACTTAATTAGGCCACTGTGCCATGCTGTTTGCAAATTCACCGACTGCGGAAGCTGCAAACTTCCACGGTGGAAATGAATGAAATGCATTTTAAATCATATTTATAACTAGCAGAGAGTAAGAAAACAAAACTGTTTGTGAAGGTTGATACCTAGTTCTGTACTACTCAGCTTTCTAAACTTTTCTGGTTTAAATGATTTTTAAGATGGGAATTTACTGTTTGTGGTTGGCATTAAAATTTCTTCGCTTCCACCAGGATGCAACTCACTTCCAGCAAATCTTTTGAAAAGCTGGCCCATCATAATTTAAACAACTCAAGGGACAAACTAAGGGTCTACCATAGTAATTGACAGCCTACAAGGTACACTCATTACATGACCCCAGACTGTCAAGTAGTGAGATAGCAACCTGCATTACTAGTGGTAATATTATATTTATTGCCCTACTACCAGCTTGGAACCCTGAGAAACTGAGACCAAAATTCTGTCTGAAAGTCTGCCATTCCCTTCTTTCTGTAGTTGTCTTTCTTCATATCCTGCCATGAAAGAAAGCTCAACTTTAAAGAATTTACAGTGTTAAATATTAACCCCAAGATATTAATTAAGCTTTCCAAAAAACAGATTATATATTCCTGACTCCATCTTATCTCCCTTTGAAACATTTATTATTATGAATTATTATTATTATTATTATTATTATTATTATTATTATTATTATTATGAATTATTATTAGATTTCCTCAATATATTTATTATTTCAAAATATATTTATTATTTCCCAGGAAAACAGAATTTATTACATAAATTTTACTGTACAAAACACTGGTAAGATATTAAAAATCCTTTTGGAATTTTTTTTCCTCAAAACTGTTCTGTGCCAACCTGGATGTGAAAGCTGACGGGAGTAGACCTTGTTCTGCTACTAGTATGCCACAGTGACCCAAGGGTATTGCTAAAGTGACCCAAAGTCCTCACTTCTGGGTTCACTACAAGGGTAGCTTGGAGGAAATTCAGGGCGACTCTGCAGCCAAAATATCTTTATTCAGGGCTGTTGCAGACTAGAAAAAAACAGTAAGTTTTTAAACTAAACCAGAACATTTTACCTATTGATCTCTCTACATTTAAATGGTTTCTGTTTATGAGTAACTGTCAAAAATTATTATGTCCTTCTTCTTTTGATGTTTAGATTATCTTTTCACTACAAATTTGTCTCTAATGCATATGTTTAGTATCAAGAACTAAACAAAAATCAATACATTCAAGAACATATGACATTAGATGAGGCAAGAAAATGTTCCAGGCTTAAATATTTTTATTTATTCTCAGGTAATACTTTGTTTCATTCACAGGTTTGCCTTATAGGTATACAAAATAGCTTTGCTCTTAAATATTTTTGTAACCCTATACTTCTGTGTTGGCATACAGCCTTTAGCCAGAGTCAAATGAGGGTCTCTGGCATGCGGTTGCAAGTTACATAGAATCATGGATGTAGTTTTGTCCATTTTTGTCCATTGCTGTCCACAGACTCATTGAGACCAGTGAGGAAAATAAAGCACAGCTCCACAGAAAAACCTTTTCAAAGAAAGTTTAGATACCAGGATTTTAGGCTCAGAAAAGGACTCCAAGAGCTTTTTGGATGGTAGGCTGTACTAGTGTAGGAAAGCTGGCCTGAACTTTTGATATTCACAGGGAGAGCCTTTGGGGACAGTGTTCATTTGCAGATATTTATTAGTCAGGATTGAGGCATTCACTGGTTTACATGAGCCTAACAAATACTTAGAAAAATAAAGAAAATCTTGTAAGCAAATGCCCAGCCCACTTCCAAGCTCTTTTAGTCATCCCTCCCAAAGACATATCTCTGCTCTCTTCTACTCAGTGTTGCTTGAACCTGAACAGGAATTTCCCTTAGACAAACACAAAATTCTATACTCTGGTTTTTAAGTTATTCATGCTTACTCAAACCTATCTCAAATGTCAACAATATTTGCAGAACTATCAAGAAAAAAGCAGGACAAGGGTGCATCCTGTGCCAGCCAGCACCGACTGGAGAGCACTTTGATCCTCTTTCACTAAATCACTGTCTCCATCTCACCTATTCAGTTCCCCTACACCCTGTGAAGTAGAAAGGTAGAAGAAAAACTGTTTACTCCTTTTCTCTCTTCATTACAGTCATGGTTAACAGCTGTTTCTGTGTCATCTGGAGTGCTCTCATGACCTACCAGGTTTTAAGGTGTAGATGTTGCAGAAGGACACTGTGTTAAAGGCATGATGAGTGAAGTTCCTTCTCATTGCTGTCCTCTGCTCTGCCTACAAAGGCGGGAGACAGAGCAGTCTGTCTCATTCCTTTCCAAAAGCTGTGCATTGGTGGAAGAAACAGGGAAGGAAGGGAAGGTGAAATGGAAATGGGGGATGGGAAGAGAGATAAATGGCAAGAGGAAGAACATGGCAAGGAATGAACAGTCTTGCATAACCTTTGTAGTTGGTGCAGCCAAGTTACATTTTTTACAGCTGCAAGTTTTGACAGCTTGCTGGACAATTCAGAAAATGACCCCATAAGAAAGGGATTTTAACTTCTAAAAAACCGCTTCATTACTTCTATTTATTGTTACATCCTGATAATTTCCAGGATTTCTGACAACATACCAGTTTCCAGGGAAACATAGAAATCCATATAAGAAATTAATTAAACAAGAAGAACACATAAGAAATTAATAAAGCACTTGCTGGTTTGCCTCTTGTTTCCTTTGAGAAAGGAGGCCATTAGCATCTTTTAGCTAAACAGCTTCCACCCAGTTCCCGTGTAGGAGAGCACACATCAACAGCACCTGCATGTGAGACTGATGTATTCCTCAAAACTCCCAAAGCATGCATAGTGCACCACAGACTGGTACTGTAGACCTCCAAGACTGCTTAAGGAAGGTTATTTTTTACATTTTTTTGCATATTTTTTACATATACAATAAACACACATTACAATAGTGTCTGTTACATCAGTTAAAGGGAGAAGTCCTAATCTTATTTTTAAAAAAAGTCTACCCATTTTCCATGCATAAAACACTACATAAAGAAAGACAGGAGTTTGGATTAGAAATGGCACCTTTAAAATACTTTTTCAATGCTCATGATGTGAGAACCTGAAGCCTTCACAAAACCATTTACATGTAGAAAAAATGCTTATGCTCTGCACTTATGTGACACAGCCTTCCAAAATCGACATCCCATCCCCTCCTTTAGTCCTGTTCTTCCTCTATAACATCCCTTTTTTTTGTATAGAAATAAAAGCAAAGCCATGTTGGGTTGTCTTTCCTTCCCCCCTCTCCCTGCCCCCCCCCCCCCCGCTGCATTTTTTATATTTGATGATGAGCTAAAAGATTGGAAAAGTTTCACATCTCTTGATCCAGAGCTTTAAGCTTAAAGAGAGTGAAGCAGAAGGGAACGGGAAGCCACACTGAGCACAAATCACTCTCTGAAGTCTGTGGGTTCAAAGACAGAAGCGAAGCTGGAACACAAGTACGCTATGGTGTGCTCTTCCTGCTTGCTCTATAATATCCCCAATTTACTAACAGCACAAAGCAGTACCGTATTATTTATAATCTCATTTCTCAAGAATGCAATGTCCCACCCGCTCCCACTCTCAGCTTTAACTTTTTTGATGAACACCAGTTTTCCAGTAAAGACAACATGGTATTTGGCCAGATTGGTGGAATAAGAAACATGACTCTTTTCATGTTGGACACTTGCATAATATTTCTCAACATCCAAAGCTAGGTTTATGCAGTATTACAGCAATCCTTGTATTATTTATGAAAGATGACAGCATGTCATGTGATAATATTTAGGTTAGCCATCATGCAACTTATAATAGTCTATGTGGAGGGAAATATGAAATTTTAGTTAGCAAAATGAAACCTTTAATTAATTTCATCTGTTGTGGGTTTTTTTTTATTCAAGCAGTAAATATCTTCCAACAGATTCACAGAGCAGGGTTTGTCTTACAGCAATAGCTAAGAAAAGTGCTTATTAATGCTCTGAGCCTGCCATGTATGACACAGCCATGTTTGTCACGCTGTTGGTCTCAGATCTGCGTGAGAAAAACAGATTGCACACAACCCTTTACTGCTTCTCCAGGCCTGCAAAGGCTTGCATGGCCTACACTGGGGAACAGTATTTCTCACTGGAAGAGGAAAAGAGACAACCCTTAGCTCATCACCATCACCTCCTCGTGTATTGCTACTTAACCTTCACCAGGGCAGGAGAGACATCCTTCCAGGGAGAGATGAGGAAGCTGCACAGAAATCCACACATGAGACCCGTTGAGGTTAACATTTCCAGAAAGCCTCCAACCGACCCTCTGAGTGCTATCAATAATGTTAATCATAGATGATCTAAGGCAGCAATATGAGGGATAGATAGACAGTTTTTATTGCAGGACAACCATAAATAATTAAACACAATGTAATAAATGAACCTGCCAAAACCATCCGTCATAAAGTTAGACCAAGTAATTTGATCTGACTGCCAAAATCAGCACACAAGAAAATCTCCATATGTGAGCTGAGTGCCCAAGGTGCTCAACGGGCATGTTATGCATGCCCATGTCAGCTACCCAGAGCAAAGATGCTGCTTGGAGGTGCCCTTTCATGGCAGGTGTACGTCCCCGAGGACAGAGGAGTGTGAAGGGCAGTACTTAATTTCTACTGCATGTCGCATGTGTCATAAATACAGCCTAGGACTGGATTTTTAGTTTTTCTTTTTTAAATGGGATAAAACACTTCAGGGAGAGCTGATTCTCTTTTCTTGCATGCACTTACACTATTTTTTATCTACACGAACTGTATTAATAAAATGTTTCTGGTTATGTGAAAATTTTCTAAGAGCCAGGAAGTTAAAACTACACCCTTAACGCAGAGGCTTGAGCATTTATAAAATGTGACTTTTCCCCTCCTTTCATTGTGCTAAAAAAAAAACAGTAAAAAGGAAATTATTCTGCAGTTGACTAAAACACCAAAAAATGCTTCACGAAAACCTGACATTTTTGGAAGATGAATATTGGCCACACATTGGTGATGTTATTGGAGTATTTCCTTTAACCTCAGAATTTTAATCTAAGTATTATTAACACTTAAATAATTTGGCATTTTCCCCCCTTACTAAGTTCCCTTTTTAAAATGGTAATTGATTTATTTCTTTTGAAACTGTGTTTCAAGTGTGATTTTTAATGAAATTTAAATAACAATATCCCTTTAATAAGTCAAATACATTTTTGGAAAATGAAAAATGGATCAGAACAGAAACATTGGAATCTTAAATCAGCCTCATTGAATCTAAAAAATGGAACAGTAAATTATGTTCACTCTGCATGCACACACATGTAAAAACACACGCACAAATACACTCACACACAGATACTATTTGGCCTAGGCCAATTTGGATAAACAAAAAAAGTTGGAAATCCCTGAAAATGGTGATCTCTGGTGGAATAACTGAGTAGCTACAGTAGGCATCACAGTTACCAGGAGTTTACTTTTTCCATCTTAATGTTCATGGGGCCTTAGAGATGTTGTTGTAATTGTAATCTGTTAGATCAAGATGATAATTTCTTGGTAGTCCCTTCCTGGTGTAGGGGGAAACATTCACTTTTTGAGTATTTATTTATTTGCAGTTGGATGTTTTTTTGAGAGGATCCTTCACCCTATAACAAGATCAGAGCTAAAGTAGATGACAAACATTTCAGTGCTAAAATTTTTCTTGACACTTACACAATCTTGTCTGCTTCTCTCTCTTTTATGTGAGGACAATAAAGAGAAGGGGATATTATCCTTGCACACACTGATGCAACATAAATATTTTGAAGTTAATCACGTAGATAAGGAAAAATGTTCTTGTCTCTGCCTCCCTTTTTGCATCACATTTTGCCTATGGCAGCTTCATTTAGCTATTGTCAGGCATGCTGCACAAAAAAGTGCATATACTCTGATGCAAGCTTATGACTGAGTGACGTTCGAGCAAAGAGTGACCGAATGAATGTGGGCACAGCTAAGGAAGCTGTGAAACTCTCTGTCACACAATGCATTTCAAGGATCTTTGTGATCTAATCTTGATTGCAAGGCCTGCAGCATCAGAAAGGCCTCCACCTTTGACTTTAAAGAGGACACGAGACAAGTTCCAGCACTGCAACTCCTGCTTCTCTCCCATGGGCACCGGGCTGCAGTACGTGCCACAGGGCAGAGCATCTCCGCACACTTGCCAAGACTCCCCACATCCCAGTACTTATAAATATACTAGTAAATCTACTGCTCAGTCATGCAGGACTGCAGGCTGGCACCCACCTCCTCCCTGCCCGCCCTTATGTGCTCCTAATCAGTCTTCCTGCAGGAGTGACAATGCTGGGGCAGACGGCGACACATTTTTGTGCTGGGTACCTGCCTCAGTGGAGGCCTTTTCTTTGAAATTGCAACCCACAGCCAGCTGGACAGAGTGGCAAAAGAGCTATCAGTGCTTGTGGGGAAGTCTGGGAGAAAGGCAGCACCATGCAGAGAATGGCAGGAAAGCTGCTCCACTTCCCGGTGGCTCTATTTGCTGGGAGGCAGCACGGCGCCTGGAGCCTGCCTGCCCTTCAGGCGCGTCCCGGGATTTCCGAGTCACGGCCACAGCTCTTGCTAACAGCCAAATATTTCACTCTTGAGACATACTACACTTCCTGATATAGGATGCACTGCATGTCTCCTGGTGACCTTAAACAGTAATAAAGGAGTCATAATACGACCTAGACAGGCCTTGAGAGCCTGCCAGCATGTGGGTGACTGAAAGAGAGGTTCAATAAGTGAGAGGTTCAATAAGTGCTTTTTGTTAAGCAACTTTCGTGTTGTGTTACTTCCCTTTTGATTATGCAGAGGAAGAGATTTTAAAATACATTTGTGTTGCTCTTTTGCCAACAGCAGAAACTAATTCAATGTGCTGGGAGAGAAACACCTACATGTGTGGAAGGCTAGGGCTGACCAGTATCCCCCAACAACTGCATCAGACCAAGGAACCCTCCTTGCTCTCTCTCCCCCCAGCTGCGTCCTACCAAGGAAAAGAGCAACGCAGTGTGAGTGCTGATCCTCCTACTGATCCTGCTCACTAATTCCCACCGCCTGCGCAGGCAAGAAGCTGGCGTGCCTATGTGTCATGGTCATCTTAAGGCTGCCTTGCAGTTGTAAACTCAGAGATATCCAGCTCCTATCCAAATCACAGACTAAAAGAACGGTGGACTAGAATTTCATCTGCTGACCACAGACTTACCTGCATTCAAAAACGTGGAGAACTTAGCCCCTTCGGTGTAAGGAAACATGCTGCCTCCTGCCATATGTGGAGTTTTGTACTGCCTCGGCCCTACAGCTAAGCAAAAATAAGCAGAAAGAGGCTAATTTTGTATCGTGCTGGCAATCCAGCTATCAACCATAAAATGTGCTCAGACTTGCTAAGTAATGAGTGAATGATGACTTTGTTACCAGCAAAATGGTACAGTGTTACAGAGATCAAATGCGAGTGGAGGAGAAACAAGAGACCACCAGGGTAAGAGGCAGACTTTCTCATCAATAGAGAAAACTGTTTTAACTGCTTTAATAGTTCTAAAAATACTCAATTTGACCATGAACCCAAGTTATTTAGATCTGTTTATTTGTAAAAAGATGGATAACAGTCTGTCTTCAACTCTATATTACATAAGATCAGCTGACATTTGCTATGATATCATAGACCAACAAAATGAAATAACTCGCAGAGAAAATATTGACTTTCTTTGTCTGAAATTAAGCCAGCAGACAGAAGAGAGATGAATATAAAATAAGAGAAAATATTAGAGCAGTCATACCCAGACTAAATTTAGATAAAAGTGATGCATGTCCTAATTCAGGAATGATCAAGAAAAAAATCTTAGGCATTATTATCTTTAATATAAAAGCTTTAAGTTGCAGAAACCAATCTTTAGCAAAGGAACAATGCAGTGAGACAATTCTCACAAGCGATGTAAACTCAAGTGCTCCATGATCTCATCATTCTCTGACGCTTTCACATAATTCCCACTGATTTTGACAGGAGCTATGCACACATTTTGGAGGGAGGCCTTTAGTTGCATGAAGAAACAGTAGGCAGAACCTGTAGACATGTCAGTTAATGCTCATTTTCACTACACAGCCTGGCAACTCAAAACATTATAAGTCTGCTCTCAACTAAGACACTAATCAAATAACCTCACATCTGACATGCCCTTGGAGTATCAGTCTGCCTTCAAGACTCTTTCCCAGGATCTGACTGACAAGGGCAATTAATCAGGGCTGGGTCCACTGTAGCCAACAATGTGACATCAGTGTAAAGTTGGTGAGAAGCCTTTTTCTGCATCAGCACTGTTCTTAACATAGCACTGTTGCTCACACCTCATTTTTTAAAGTAAATATACATTTTTGAAGCTGCTGGTAGGATACATTTCTCCATTTGACTCATCTCAGTAAAATTTAACAGCAATTTCTATAAAATCCTATTCACTCACATTTCAGTTCTGTGCAAAGAAGAGAAAAAAAAAGCAATGATGACTGTCTTTGAATATTTCTGTCTGTCACAGAGACTTCTCTATTTTTTCTGTACATTCAGAACAGTCCCCTACATAAGTCTTCTAGTGTCCGATGTGCCCACTTCATTTTTGTAATTCAACATTGTGGGTATGACTTTTCCCAAGTTCTTCAGTTTTAATCCAATGCATCTAAATAGCAACTCATTATCTCCACCCAATTCTAGGCTCAGAAGGGATGAAATACTATCTCCCACATGCTCTAGGTTTTTAGGATGGCGGAAGTTTTGAATGTCAATTTTTCTTTAATATATATAGGAATTAATTAATTACACTACATCCTCACTATTGAGTTTACACTTGTGTTCAGAAATCATGCTAGATCAAGAAATGTATTGAGGACCTGATTCATTCAGTGTCTGGCCCATATGCAGTAAAATCAGGTTTAGAAGACTTTGGAAACCTTGCCACCTCTTAGAGAATCCTGGATTTTTGCATTATTTCTGTTTTCTTATAGCACCTTACTAAGCAATAGTTCTGTCTTCTGTAACCCCTTACTAGATCTATGCAAGCAGGATTGTTAATATCCCCCTCCAATGCTCCAGGCCTCTCCACCTCTTTTCTTCTCCCCATTGCCTTTTGTCTGCTCTTTCTATTGAGTATTTCTGCACAGTATTTCAGTTTCTTTAAAGGCACCCCTATTGGAGCCTCAGCTGATCTCAATTTGTATGTCATACAAGAAAGAAAAAATAAAACCAGTCTGAAATACCAATTGTTTTTTAGTGCGTAACATGCACCATAAGTTCACCTCATGCTATGTGCGTGTTTCCATTCTCCCCGACATCAATTTTTCCATGGAAACTTGCACCATTGTCACATAAGATAGTGACGCCCTGCAACTGGGCTTCCCATGCGTGAGAGGAGGAGGTGGTTGCTGGGAAGGTAAGTGTGACAGACAGACAAACAGCCTGTGGCTCTTTGGCACATGTGTTTCTCAAGCTCCAGTTGTGAGTTGACATGTTTACATTTCAAACCACTCACAGATTGCAGTGGGTGCAAACAGGCATCTTCAATTATTCATATGGCCTCTTCCCCATAAATAAAATATTAAGAAAGAAAGAAAACTGTCTTCTAGCCTGTTTACTACCAGGATTTATCCCATCTTGTTGTACTCAAACAGAGTGACTGCGAGGAACTCCTTGGCTGTTACGGAAATAAGAAATTATGACAAGTAAGCCCAGACAACAGTCAGGTGGATTTAAACACTATTTTTCAAAGTGACTTTAGGGCCTGACTCGCTCCAGCTCTTGGTCAGGCCAATGGCTTGTCCAAGCTGGCAGTAACATCAGTTCACATATGGCTGGGCTCCACACTTCTCGATCCATAGATGTCACTGCTGCAATGGACATTCCTGTTTGGCATATGGCATTGTAGGCAGGAACACACGGTCATGGACCCCATGCAGGGCACAACATGACTCCAATGTTTCTGCCTGGCACACAGTTGAAAATAAGCATTTCAGTTTATGCTGGACACATTACCAAAGAATACAGGGATGGGTTTTGCCAGTTTTCTTTAAATTTTGATCTTTTATAAACTAATGAAAAAGAAATTGATAGACAAATAAATTAATGAGAGCAGAGAAAAACCATACATTTGGGAAGACCAGTCTCCAGCAACAATCTGTGAACAGTGTGATACAACAATACTTAGTTTTCTTTTTCACAATTTGCTAGGAGTTGTATTCATCCTACCTTCAAGAATTGGTGTCCCTGCTTAATCAGATTTATAATAAGCCTAATATTTAGGTTCTCAAGAACAATTTGAGACTTCCAGCAAACATTAGAAAATGATACTGTGATTAGCCATGATACACCTCTGACTGAGACTGTTAAACAAAACAAGTAACTGGCACAACTATTTGATTTGGGAAGAAAGAGAAGCAAGAGTAATGACAACCAGTTTCCAGGTTTTTAATAGAGGAAATGCTTTTGATACAGAGTTCCATCCGAGCTGTATTTAAGTTCACATACTAAGTAACACAAGTTGTTTTTAAAACACGAAAAGTTCAGAAAAGCTGATTAAAATGATTTCTTACAGACCTCAATTCACCTTTTTCTTCATGCAGTCCTGAAAGTTAAAAGAATTATGAAATATAAGATAACCAAAGGGTCAGTCGTGCCCAAAGATATAGTAGTCAGCTAAGACAAGAGTAAATTTTTGCCCAGCTTTGCCTTTGGATTTTGTCAGCATAAAAAGAGACAATTTTATTTTTCTGAGGAATACAATGTCGGTAGAGCTCTTGAAGAATAAAAAAAATCTTTTCCTGCATTTTGCTTTAGAATTTTAGAAAAATAGGGAGCTGACTTTCTTCTCACATTTTTTACCACAAGTGGTGCATAAGGCAGAAAAAAAAATGCTGAATAGATTCTGAAATTTCAAGCTGAAACAACAAAAACTGAAAAAAAACTTGTCGATTTAACCACTTTGACACTGAAACAAACGACAGAACAGTACTATGCAACTTTACACTTTTGCTTTCCATGGTTCAGCCTAATTCATCTGAAGAACAGAGGAATAGACATGGCATTGACTAGAGAGCTATTTCTTTTTCTTCATGCTGCAGAAATTCAAATTTCAAAGTACTTTTTACTCTGGTCTGAAATGGCTTAAAAGTAAACATCTGTCTTTCTTCTGTTGGATAGCAATTAAAGAACATCTACCATTAACCCCCCAGGTACCTCTGCAAATTCTGTGTCCCTAGTAGCAAGAGATGATTGGAGTTCTTGGGGGTCTTTGGGTGCAAAGTAACCCAGAGCATCTATTCCTCTTTCTGTGAAGAAGAGAATACAGCATCAGAGGTTCCTTTCTGCAATACAGCTGGCAGATACGGAAAGAGTTAGAAAAGAATCCTAAACCAAAACTTCACTCACAGTGTATGTCTGTTCCTACATGTGTTCCCAATAGCATCCTGAAGACAGACATGCATTTGTTTTTAAAAAATGAGAAAGAGTAGCATCTATTAAAACTGAATAAAAAAATGTACTCTATGGTATTTTTATGTGTAAAAACACAGTCTGTGCTTCCTGTCATTTGCCCTCTCTCATGTTTAGCACTCAAGGGTATCTACTGCTCTCTCCTGTCAAATACTTCAGCACATTTAAGGTGCAGACTCTTGACACTCTGGAACATGTCTAACCTCTTAAGTAGAAAGAAAATGCATTTTATTCTTTGTTTGATAGGCTACCTAATATATTTCAGGGAATATGAAATCAGATTCAGCCTGAAATGCCATATGTCACTCAGTGACTCCAAAGAGCATTTCCATATGCTTGGGATAAGCACTGGATACTGTTTCTTCAAAGAAGAAACTGAACTTTATCCAATTCCCAACTGGCTACCCCAGGACATCGAACAGGCTTCAAGAAACTTAAACTATTGCCAGCCAAATGACTGCTTAGTCACTAGAGCAGTGCTAGTCAATTCTGGTACTTCTCAGACAAGACAGCAAGACCTCCTTGAACAGGGAGTAAGAAAAAAACTGATGGTGGTTACGCTGGAGGAGACCCAGATGCTGTGACATGCTCCTAGGACATTGCATGTGTTGCATCCAGCATTTGACACAAAGCATAAGTATTCAAGGGACTAATGCCTAAATATCTTTCAGCCTGTTTTGTTTTGTTTAACAGGGATTACTATGCCATGCACATTACCATGGCATCTGAGCACTGTGTTTCCAGTAGTGCATAAAGCAGCCTACCTGTTCTTAAAAAATAGGACTTCAGTTCACAAGTCAACTAGACATTTTTGAAAATGTTACTCCCAGTTGGACTAAGCTTCTCAGGTTTCCCCCCAGAGAAGCTGCTCGGATGCCTGAGATCTTACCAGCGCAGAAGCAGTTAATTTCTATGAAGACTCTGAGAAAGAAAAACAGTCCAAGAACAGCCCTGTGTTGGGAGGAGGGCTAGAAAACGAGGCTGTTGCTGTTGTTTTCATTGTGTGCACTCTAATCAGAGAGAGTAAGAACAATAATGCATGTAATGCTGATTTTGGACCGTTTCCATGCAGCTTTTCCCAGGCTAGGCAGCCTTGGGAACCACTGATAGTGTGGCACACCAGGGGCACAGCCTCAATCACCAAGCACAGGGCAGGGCAGTCTTTTCTGCGGATAAAATATGTGAGGGATGACAAGAATCTTCCCAGCATGGGAAGTGGTAATAACAAAAAAAAATATACAAGGGGCTGAAGCTGAGTGCAACATCCACTGCAGAGCATGCCTGCAGGCAACACTCAGATTTGAAAGGTAGACTGCTATTTTTCATTTCCTCCCCCATTTTGTGTTTGTTTGTTTGTTTGTTTGTTTTCCCTTCTTTCATTAGATGCCCCCCTCCCCCTCTCAGCACCACTTTGAAGCCAAGATGAAAGAAATGCTGTGGCTGCTGGCACGGAGCACACACAGAGAGACTGACTGAAGTGTGCTTTAGTTTAAGATGCCATGGCTTTTTTTTTCCCTAAGTAGGGGAGGGATAGGGGGAGGGGAGAAGAGGAGAAGAAAGTTATTCAGTTAAAAACAATATATTACACTTCATTGAAAAGCATATTGTACAGCTTGGATTGAAACATGGTCCTAATTTTTCAAAGCTTTGCTCTTCAAGGACAGAGGGTTTGGGGTAGCTAAGATGTGGCAACTTCCCAGACAGTAACTGCCCGTATTTTATTCATAAAACCTGCCACATCAGTGCATGATGAGAACTGACACAAGAAACTGTAGCTTTATGACCTGTTTTGAATAAGTCGGTCAAATCAATGATGTTTGTCCCTTAGTAGCAAAATTTTTATAGCCACTGAGGGGTGCAAAAAAAAGTCACTTGCTAACATTTTTGTTTCTAAAACAAAGAGATGCTTTTGAACAGCAACAATAAAAGGATCAACTTGTTTTCTTTTCTTTTCTCTACAATTGATTTCTTTTGACATTCACTTTTTTGTTTTGTTTTGTTTTAAAGAAAAATCTGGCAGGAGAAGGGACATAATTCACACACCTCTGCCTTGACACTGTAAATACTGGAAGATGTGATTAACTTTGAGTGGCTGAAAAATTCAGTTATTCGGGGAAATCCTGATTTCAGTGACATCAGCAAGGGATGTGTCAATGACTTCAGGATATCAACAAGTTCCAATCCCACCAAGTTCACCATGTGCAATCCAAGCCTGCAAGGACAAGGCCCTTCCACCAACCCAGACTTGTCCCGATGCTGGGAAAGTTGTGTTAAGACTGTAAAATCCAGGGGAAAGGGAAGGTCGCCATGGATGATTGCAATATTTTCTCCTGCCTTCAGCTCTCAGCCCTTGCTACTATAAAAGTGTCATTCACCACTAGAATTTCATGCTTATTTAATATCTGTTAGTCACTGTTAAACTGCCAACAGCTAACTAAATTCACACTAATGTTCTTTTAAATATGCAGCAGTCCTACCATTTACAATCATTATGGAATTAAACTGTAGAATTAAACTCTCAGGTCAAATACCTTAACATATATCTAAAACAGCATTAATTAGCATGTCCAAGGATTTTTTGGAAGCCCTTGAAGAGAGTAATTACAGCAATTGGTGAATATCCTTTGAAGGGTGGATTGCATGCAGCTTAGCAAGTTAGAACTTCTGACTATTAATTTATTTTGAACTAATTCTGACCCTGCTTCTGTCTGCTAACTGCAAGCCAATTTTCAAATGCCAAATATACTGGTGTACAAAGTAAGCCAAGTTTTCCAGAGAACAGAGAGCAGCAAGCCAGCTCTCAAAGAGATGAGGCTGGTTCAGTGTCAAAGATTAATAGAGAAACAAAAGAATCACAAAATAGGTGTTATCTTGACCTGTTAAACAGAAAAAATAATTTTAGAGCAATATGGCTTGTCTGTGGAACAATCCAGGGTCCGTGTTAGGAAACAGCACAGCCATTGTAAGAATTTCTTGTCACACCAGTAACAGAGAGGATTTGTTTCAAACTAAACTGTTTCCAAGCAAGTAACAAGCAGGATAACATACCCATTTGCAATTGTGCCATCACAACAGAATCATGAGCAGACCTTTAAACAACAGACAGGCTGTAGGACTTGAAAAGTTTTTCTGACTTGACTCCAAGGAAGGACCAGTTGTATTTAAAACATACCAGGCACATTTATGAAATCTTGTCTTAAGGATCTTAAACGATGGGGACCCCTCAGTTTCCCCAGGTAACATAATTTGATGTGTAGCTGACTGCATATCAAAAATCATTCCTAAGATCTACCCCAATCTCCTTTATTACTGTTTGGTATTCATGCATCACAGTCTTCTGGAAGGCAAAATGCATTACACATTAGCATTTTCATTTGGGCTGCCTTTCTCCCTGTCATGAATAGGTCCATCAGGCCCATCTTCCCTCCTAATGGCTCCGGGATGGTAAGATTAAAGCTGGAATATGCTCCAACTCTTTTATTTGCAGCATTTTGTCTAGCCAAATTCTAATTGTAGGACTCCCTTTTGTAAGTACTGTGATACACTTCCTATCACCATTGTTTTAAAAACACTGGCCCTTTCAGAAGTGTAAGTAGGAGGGGGTCAGAAAAGGAAACATCCAAAATTTAAATCAATTGCAGTAACTGGGTGCCAAGACATTGGGCAATGAACTTAGCATATCATATGAGCACATGGATCTCTCTCAGTCTGAATTGACAGGTCAATAATACTCCAGAAAAGTAATTTTAACTGCAAGATAGAAAGAATCAAATAGAACAATTCCGCATATGGTTATACTTCTGGTACTACACAAAATCTGACTACAAATCGAAAACAGCAGAGTGAGGAAAAAGTTAGGATCTATAAAGAGTTATTTTTTGATGTGGTGAGATTAACAGTGTTCTCCAAAATTCTCCCTTCTCAAATCAGTGGATTTGATATTTCCTCGAGATAATTGCAAAGTAGTGACACAGGAAAGGCACAGCAAGTTGTAATTCTTATCTAGCATCCAAGAAATACACCATTTATTTGAACCACCAGAAAGAAGATTCAGGTACCTTCTGGAGGACCTTGGTAAAAGTATCTGTTCAATGTGTCTCTGAGAAAATCCAAATGGTTGGTGCTATGAAAAAGAGATTGGACAATTATGTGAAGAATAAAAAATATAGGCAATTATAAGAGATAATGCTGAAAAAAAATCCAAAGTAGATGTTAAAGCTTTTGCTTCAGGATTTAGATGGCCATAATTATTGGTGGTAAGGAACAAACCCAATGAGGAGGAACACAAATCTACCTGCTCATGTAAGGCAAAGTTTTGTCACTAAGTGTCTAGTGCTGACTGCTTTTGTAAGGTAGCATATTGAACAGGATGAGCCACGTACTAGTCCGATAGGAGAACTAGCATGTTCCTTAAAAACAGAGATATTGCAATAATTCTAAAATCAACCTCAATGTAACATCTTTTCCCTTTTCACCATTGTATCTGGCACAAAAAAGTTTATGAGCACTGATCACTGCTAACCTCATTCACTAACTTGTTCTTTTTACCAGCTGAGCTCTAAAGAGTCAGCTGCAACACTTCAGCACTAGACTTGTGGCTTCAGTTTTTCAATTACAGTATCCAACTTCCACTACACCTGTGTGCTCCCCAACCATGGGATGATTTTCCTGGCTGTGAGTCTGACCCCATGAGGCTCTGTGTGAAGAGTCCCATAGAAAAAAGCAGTGTTCCTGCCTCTAGCACTTTTAGTGTAAGCCCCTGAACTGTCCTACAGTTACAGCAACCACTATTTCTCCAAATCCTTCAGTTTTGTCTAGCTTGTGGCCTAAGACACCATTTGTTCTGTCAGTGAACTTCGAGTTTCTCTTAGTATCCAGCAAATGGCTTTTGGAAGTCAACCCTTGTCTTTGCTCCATAACCAAGTCAGGAACCAGATGTAGCCTGTACACTTACTTAGCAGCTTCCTCAAGCTCAAGAGGATCACTCTTATTGATGGTTGAGTGTTTAACAGGAAAGTATCAGTTGAAGAGATTTTTTTTCATTAAATAATTGAATATTCTTCATTAAGTGACACTGAGTTACTAAAATGTTAAGTTGATATTTCAAACTTTATGAATGCCTTTGACAGGCAGCAAGTCCACATGAGTTACTGACTCTTGCAGGACAGGGCAGAACCTTTTTAAAAGAGTATAGGAGAATCCTTGTATTGGCTAACAAATTCATCCTCCCCTCTGTGTGACCGGTAAAATAAAGGGGAAATATGTCATTAAATACTTGTAAAAGAGTAAGTGTGTTTTAGAGCACAAGTAAATCTCTACCTTTGCAGTCTCTTAGCAGATCGCAGCAGGCAGCTAAAAGGTTTGTGTCACTATTGGTGGGCTGCTTGTAATGGGCTTGAAAACTTAATCTCAGAACGTTAGTCCAAAACTAAGGCTTATTAGCTAGAGCAAAAGAAGCTGTGATGCCATGACCCACAGCTTTTAAGGAAACAAAACATTTTTATAGTTATAAATAACTACTTTTGAAGAGCATAAGTCGTACATTTCTGTTTTTCTTTGTGTTCCTCATAAATAAACTATCCCTTTAATTGTGTTAAGAGCAAAGACACATTAGATATATGACAGTGACAAGTAATGGCCTGTTGTAAAAATACTGGAGTTTGGGGGTTTTACAGTCTTAGTATAATAAAGAACATTGTAGAGTTTTTTTAAGGAATATAACAACATCTGAGAGAAGGGCATCAATTGCTATTGACATTTGAATCTCTCAGTCAATTATGTGCAGACATAATTCATAGTAACAGCTACACTGTCTTCTTCTGATGCTGTCAGGACCAAAGAGAAGCTCAGAAAGCAGAGAAGCTCCATCTCTGGCCCACCTAAGCCAGGGCTCGTGCCCCCAGCACAGCAGGAATGGCAGCAAGCAGGGGTGGGAAGTAACGTGGAACCAATCAGACAGGAAAAAGGTGATGACACTTATTTGGTCGAGAGGTCAGATCCTTGCTGTCTTTTCCAGCTGCTTTCACTCACTGGAACTTCTCTGTTCTTGTACTTTTCTTGTGTTGTTTAGTTAGACCTGCTACATCAGCTTATCTAAATGAAGGCTATTATGCTTTCTGTCACGCTATTCTTCTTTATCTGAAGCTCCCACCAAAATCATGTTATTCTGGACAAAGTAGGAGGTCTAATAAAGAGAATAAATATCTGAAGGCATTAATATCATATATGAACAGATACTTTCATCAAAGGAATGCAGATTCAAAACTTAAATAAACTAGCAAGTAGAACTGTGACCTCCTCTCTTGCCTCCTCAGTCACAACAAGGTTGTCATAGTGGTGGAAGGGTGGTGCAATAGGCCAGAGCAAGCTCTTTTCCACCAGCAGTAAAAGGAAGGATACTAAAAGGATTATCAAAAGTGGAACCAAAGGTTTCCCAACCTGTGCCCCAGCATTACTGAGAAGGGAACTAAGTAATACCAGGTTTCTGGATGATGGAAAATATTCTTTTGGCTCTTTGGGCTTGTTGACAGAGCGAATGAGAGACTCCTGAGCAGGTAATAAAAAACTGCCAGAGTACTTTCCAACATGACCTTGTAACAAAACTATGGGTCTCATCTAACCTGTAGGTGAAACTGCTGCTGTGGAAGAGCTACAACCATAATCCAAGCAGCGGATATTGATCTTTTTTTTCTTTCTTGACTGGGCAACATCTACAGATGCTAGCATGGTGTGTGGTAGGGATGCTTTTGGGGGTCCCAAAAGGTGATGAATCCAAAATGCAAGTCAAAATGTGTAACATTCCTGCTACTTGAAAGCCACCAGGGCAGAAAGAGTAATTTTAAAAATCTGTCAGAGAGGCTACAGATTGCTAGACTAGGAACTTGGCTATGAATTCCATTTTTCAGTTAATAGAAATAATGAAGCTATCTAGTCTAGCACTAACCAGCCTTCAAGTCCTGTCTTCTGGATAAAGGCATAATAGGGTCTAGCCTTGAACATGGAGTGACCAAGCTGAAAACTATAACCATTTTCATCTCTGCCAGAGACTTCTGGTCTGAATTTGAACAGAGAATTTGGATGTGTATCAGAATGACAGGATGGTAAATGTCTCTGTCCTCCAACCCAAGGCTGGTCACAGATCACTGACAAAAATGTTTGGGCTCAATGCACTTTGCTCGAGTGGGTGTCTCCCATTAGCAGCACGTTCCCATTTCAATGTAACCACTAAACCCCTTGCATACATGGGGGCAGCCATGGGAGGACTCAAACAGAGATGCATGTTGCTGCTTGAGGGCTATTCAGATGTCCCTGGGCTGCTATTGAACTGGTCACTCCTCATGGCCTTTCATGAGGGAGGTGACAAGTTCTACGGCAGCCCAGGAACATTCCAGCAGCTCTACTTGGACCATGTAATCTGTCCCCCCAACACTCTCCCCCAGACTCTCACATGGAAGCAGCAATGACAGTAGGGACAGCGGCAGATCCTGTCTGGCTTGCTGTCGGTCTGAGAGAAGACAATGTTTCTCTATTCTTATTACACCCTTTGCCATAGGTCATGGAACACAGATGTGAAGTAACTGCTGGAAACGTTCATCCACAAACTATAATGGCCGTTGCATTGCATAAGAGAGCTCTGTTATTGCCTTTGCCTTCAGTATAGATAATTTCAGCAGCTGAGGAGCATCCTCTCATGCTGGCATGCTGCAGTGTGTTTAACTCCGTCTCCCTGGCATTCTTTCAGCTGTGCTGTAAGCAAGAGTTGTGGTTCAAAGGAGAAGAGATTTTCTGATTCAGTGCCTCTTTCTCTGCCTTTGTCTGTTGTTATCACACTGTGACTGAGTTACAGCAGTGCAAAGGAGGCTGTGGGAACAGCTCTGTCCCCTGGCCACAGAAACAGAGATGTCCCCCTGACCAGAGCTACAGAAGTGATACAAGTCAGCAAAGGAACCCTCCACCTTTACAAGTCCAGATAGGCTCTGCAGAAGCTGTTCTACACGACACGCCACTAGTCCCAGCCTTCTTGCCTTTGCGACATTACTGCAGCACACCAAACTTCTACCTTTTCCTCCTAATCCGGTTTCCCACATATCACTTCTGTATGTGGCCTGGCTTAAAGTGGCCCTCAGTCTGCTAGGGCACATGTTAAAATATATTAAAGCAGCCTGACTTTCAAGGAGGAGGTTTTACTGAGGCCTGTCACTAGTGGTATTCCTCAAGATTCAATACTGGGCCCAGTATTATTTAATTTATTCATCAGTGCCTTGGACGAAGAGATAGAGTGCCTCCTCTGCAAGTTTGCTAATGACACAGAACTGGGAGGAGAGGCTGATCCCCCAAAGGGCTATGCAGCTCTTCAGAAGGACCTTAGCAAGTTGGAGAGATGGACAGAGAGAAACAATCTGAAATTCAACAAAGGCAAATTCAGAGTCCTGCACTTGGGGAAGAACTACCCCATGCACCAGTACAGGCTGGGTGCTGACCTGCTGGAAATAAGCTCTGTGGAGAAGGACCTGGGTGTCCTGGTGAATGACAAGCTGTCCATGAGCTAGCAGTGTGTCTTTGTGGCCAAGAAGGCCAGTGGTACCCTGGGGTGCATTGGGAAGAGCATTTCCAGCAGGTTGAGGGAGATGATCCTGCCCCTCTACTCAGCGCTGGTGAGGCCTCATCTGGAGTGTTGTGTCCAGTTCTGGGCTCCTCAGGACAAGAGAGACATGGACCTCCTGGAGTGCATCCAGCAGAGGGCTACACAGATAATGAGGGGACTAGAGCACCTCTCTTATGAGGAAAGTCTGAGAGAGCTGGGCCTGTTCGGCCTCAAGAAGAGATAACAGAGAGGGGACCTCATTAATATATGTAAGTATCCAAAGGGAGAGTGTCAAGAGGAGGAAGCCCAGCTCTTCTCAGTGGTGCCAAGCAATAGGACAAGAGGTAACAGGCAGAAACTAATACATAGGAAGTTCCACCTAAATATGAGGTGCGAGTGACCATGCTCTGGAACAGATTGCCCAGAGAGGTTGTGCAGTCTCCCTCGCTGGAGATATTCAAGAACCGTCTGGACACAATGTGCAATGTGCTCTAGGATGACCCTGCTTGAGCAGGGAGGTTGGACCATGCAACTCATTGTGGTCCCATCCAAACCCACCTATTATGTGATTCTGTGATTTGCGGACTAAATATGTTAATTGCTTTGACATTTTTACTGTGTCAGGAGAGATTAAAAGCAAGAGTAAAGGTTAGCCTGAAAAAAGATCATACTGCAAGCTCATAGGACCACTTCAGCAGAGTGTAACCAGTCTAAATTCCATTATGGTCACAACACCAGAGGCATACCTTCTGAATTCTACAGAATATCTGAGTCTACGGGCTGTAGGTTCAGGTGGCACCATGTCTACCAATGCTGAAAGAAGAGAAAGACTTTGGTGCTGTATTGAGCAGGAAAAAAAACACCAAACTGACAAAAAGAAATAGTACTATATATACACAAACAACTTAGAAACACATCATTATTATCATTTTTTGTTTAGTTTTCCTATGATGAAAAGTCTGTCAATCTGCAACCTGGCTGTCACAATTTGCCTCTTGGCAGCACTTATACCCCTCACTTAACTGCTCTGAATTCCTCCTACTTCTTCAACATATGTGCTCTCCATTGGTTCTCTCACAGCTTCTTCACCATCTCTATCATGTCAGTCTAGCCTGAGACTTTCAATTGCAGCACTATGGCCTTGCAAACTAGAGAGAGGGCTTTTCTCTCAGCCTACAGCTTCCTTCCCCATGCTAGGATTGCTCTTTTAAGACTCTCTTATGAAGATAAGCAAATAAAAGCAAAAAGAAGAGAGGAGAGGAGAGGAGAGGAGAGGAGAGGAGAGGAGAGGAGAGGACAGGACAGGACAGGACAGGACAGGACAGGACAGGACAGGACAGGACAGGACAGGACAGGACAGAGAAAAGCAAAAGGGAGACAAGTTCCTGAAGTATTCCCCATAAAACCTATCTTCTGAGACCTGTACACATTACCAAGGGAAATTTCTCACAATGAACTTTGATGTATTGGAAAGAGGGGAAAAAGAAAAAAGGAAAAGGAATAAAAAAAAAAAAAACTGTGGCGTAATCCCCATGAGAAGATCATGTCCAAGAGTGACATTCTTCAGGCTAATCTTCCCATATGTCCTCTCTAACAAGCGTGGTAAGAAATAATTGCAACCATTCCTGCTCAAGTCGCATATGCTGGCAAAAATCATTTCACCAAAAGAGCATTCTTTCGTACAACTGCCTGAGCGCCTGCACAAGGCTTCAAGACTCTTTTTCATTTTCTCTCTCTCTCTCTCTCTCTCTCCCTCTAACATTTCTGTTCTTGAGAGTGTGGCATTCAAGTACGGAGCAAGTTGCACTTTTGGGTATAGTGAGTAAAGGTGACTCTCACTGTTACTGTAAATTAACCTGTCAACACTAGCCTGAGAGCTGCAGCCAATAAAAATAATGGGCCTGTGAGTGAAGAGCTGTTGACACAGCATTTCAGAAAGACAAATTCAGCACTTGGGGGCTGCAATGGCACCAAACGCTTTTGTTTTGGGGTTTTTTTCCCCACTTGCTTGGAAAATACAAAGAAGTGGGGAGGGTTCAGCATCATTTCCAGACTGCTAGTGCACCAGGGATGGTGTGGATAGCCTGAGGATTTTCAGCTCCGGAGGCCACCTGAGATTGTATGTTTAGCTTGCATATCTATATTGCATGAGAAAATCAGTAGCTAGGTGCTTAATGCGTTACTAAATCATTTTCAGCCATGATACCCCTTAAAGTGGGCTGATGATTGAAAATTGAGCTCCCCAGCGTTCTCAGCCATTGCAAAATCATCACATATATGAATGCATCTCCTTTGGGAGAGGCACTCATGTATCCCTGTGTGGAAAGCACTGGTGTCTCCCTTTTCCCTTAAACTGGCCTTTACTGCAGGATCAGAAGTACAGGGAGACTGAAAGTGGCAGAGCACAAGCTCTTCTTCGTTCAGAGTGGATTTTGAGTAGCCATTGGTCTTCAAAGCTGTTTGTATTCCAGTAAGTTGAGTTATAATTACTATGAAGTGATTTTATTAGCATTGTTTCCAGTACTCAGGAACAATTCCTACTGTGCTCCTCACCATTTTCAATTACACCAGTACATGCAGAGCTTGTCCTACCAGCTGGATCAGGGCAGTCCCTTAACCAAAGGGAGCAAGTACAAAGGAGACTGTAAGCAAGCTGTGTGGTGGAGTGTGGGAGGGAAAGGAATAATCCCCTCTGCCCTGGTGATTGGGACAGAAATTGCCTGTGGAGTGACTGGGATTCAATTCAGTCATTCTTGCTGCTCTGGTGTTCCTCTGAGTCTTCCTGACACGTGGCCACGTGCTTAGAGCACTGATACCCAGTATCAGTCCCTGTCTCAGCTGGAGGTTAGTCGAAAGGCTGGATAAGGCAAGAAATCTTACATGAACGGGATGACAGCTCCACCCAGAATCTGTGTTATTGTGGGTCATAGCTGTGGGTCCTCAGACCAGGAGTGCCTCTCTCCCTGTGTTTAAGTGGTGCCTGTCACAGGGACACTAATATCAGTGAAAGCTGTGAGGGAGTTCAAAAAAATAAGCAGATTGATGCTCACATACGACTTACCCTTTTTATCATCTAACAACAGCTGCTCCTAAGCTCAGCTTTATCCCTCTACAACTGCTTGATATGAGATAGTGCTCTCCTGCTTCTTTTTGTTGCTCTTGGTTTTCTCCACCAAATTTTGGCAGACTCACCACCACAGATAGAAGTACAGATTGTTCCATAGGCCAGAAACATCTTTCACAACTGCCTGATACTCTCACAGAGCTCTACACCAGTGAGGTGTCATCTGTTGCAGACAGAAATGTAATAACATGATTTTCCTCTCAAAGAACCTGCTAGCTTCATACAGTTCTAGCCCTTGCCTCTGTTAATTTGTGGTACAGATTCCTAAAAAATTATTTCAAATTTGATGTTTGACTCAGAGCTATTTAAATTGATTTTTTTCAGGACCCTTATTTGATTTTTAAGGGCTTTATAACATAAAGAGATTTGGAAATTAAAGGCTGGATTTACCAAACTACTTTAAAAATCTTGAGAACATATGCCCTGAGCCTACATCCTTAATCAGGAAAGTTCATTTGTTGCAGTATTTATCAAGGAGACAAAAATTCAGCACTCCTCCTTGAGACTACTGCAGAGAGAAACACACTTGAATTTGGGCCCTTTACTTCTTAGGAGTTTGTCTCAACACTCGGAAAAGATGGTCTGGAATGCAGCTCACCCACTATTTTTGACTGAAGCTTCATCTCAAATGACAGAAAGTAATTAATTACTCACTCAGGCAAATGCTGAGGACATCAAAATATAAGAATGGGTAGCAAGGAAGGGATGTGCAACCATCTCTTTCTTCTCTGCATTGTGAAAGTCGCTAAGTTGCCCCATGAATTAAGCCTTCCAAAATTCAGTGTTTCCTCCTGAAAATGTTGAAATGAAGCAGTTGGGTATTTCCAGAACTCTATGTGTTTGTTGGTTTTTGCTTCAGCCAAAATTAGTTGTCCTGTTTGACCCAGTGTCATAGGCCTGAACTTTTTTGGGTGAATGCTTGATTTATTGGGGAAAAAAGAACAATTGCAAAGTCGTGGTCTGTGGTAGTTCCTTCTAAGCCAGGTCAAACAGCTGGGGAGCAGAGCCCATGCTCCATCCTGCCTGGGCATAGTGGGTAGCCTCTGACCGGCAGCAGGAGGTTAGCTACTTGTGTGGCAGCATGTGGCATTTCTTTTTAATAAAAAAAGAAATCACCAAAGCAAAAACAGATGATAGAGAGTAGTCGTTGCTGAGATACTATGAATAAGTAAACAATCCTTGGGCTTTGTGCTGTTGTTATTTTTCTTTAATGAGGACTGTGGGTGGGAGGCCCTGGCGCCTCTTCAGTGCACCCAGCCTAGAGAAAGAGCTCTCTCCTATCCTGACAGATTTGAAGAAGTGACAGGAGTGGTACCTCCTGAGCAACACAGCCCACAGCTGGGAAATAGTCCTCTGCTTTTAAGGTTTCTGTTGCTGACATTGGAATAAAGTATGAAAACCCTTTCTCTTCCCCTGGATCAAATGGTACAGTTCTGCTCCCACAAGAAGCTTCAGTCAGGGGCTTGGCAGGCTTCCCAAAGTTCAGTGGATGAGTGACAAGGAACAGAGAAAGGCACTGTACCAGGGCTAGTCATGATTTTTTAGCTTATTATTAGGTATTGAAAACTATAGAGAAGATGTCCTCACAAGCACAAATCATCTCAATTGTAAGCTGACGGCAGAGTGCATAAAATCTCCTTTTGAGGACAAGTCAAGCTGCAGCACATCAGTCACAGGGTTTTTGGGCACACTTGCAAAATATTTTCCTGCACTCTTCAAACATTATGTTTTTCCACTATGAGATGTGTTCAACACAATGTAAAGGTATCAGTGGTAAGGAGGTACAGCAATTGTACCTGGAAACATCTTCAGGTTACAACTTCCATATTTATGTATTCTCTTACATCAAGAAGCCTCATCCTATTTTTCAGCCAACTGCAATTACACTTACATATGGGTTTAAACATTCTGCTTTCCCTGGACCTCTGTGTCTATTTCTTTGCACAAAACTGGCTCCATTACTGAAAAAGAAAAATGATATGGTGATTTGAGATTCCAGTTGGACACTGAATTAATTGTTCTCCACGATACAAACCCAGCCTCGTGGGAGCTCACAAAAAAAGAGGGCAGCATTTCTTTTTCATTCCTCCCGTACACTGGGGCACTGCTACTTTTTGTGTGTCTTGCTGCATGTATAGTCCTGATGTTCTATGGATTTTTTTTTAAATTATCAATAATGTTTATGCTCCTGTGGTGAAGGGACAGTGTATTTTGTGACCAGTTTAGAAGAGGAACTGCACTGTGTAAGGACTGCTTTCCTTGCCAAACATGAGTTTAAATATAAAGGTCTGTAGCTGCTCCTTTGGCATCCTGCATTGCCCATGTAGACTGCTTCCTCTTCCTGATAGCTCAGTAAAATCTGTTGCTATTGCTGTCACTTATTCCTTTCCTAACAAGTAAATGTACAAAAAGTACTAACTGCAAATATTAATGAATGTACCTTTCTGGTCAAGGGAAAAGCAAGAACAATGTGGGCTGACCAGACCAGCCGGCTGCTCACAGTCAGCTGCTGCCAAACCAGGGACAAGGGAGGAAAACTGAAGTGCCCACCAAATGCGTCACTCTGGGTGCCAGCTCAAAGGGCACGTGGTTTCCCACAGAATTATGTTTCTAAGCTGGTGTCCAGAGAGGAGTAAAGTTTCTTCTTTGGAAAACTCCGTCTCCAGTGGATTTTCAAGTGCCTACTAGAGTTGCGTTCCCCCAACAACATTTCTCTCTGCTGAGGTTATTCAACAGGCTTGTGTGATTTCATGAAGCTTGCAGGAGTATCATCAACACTTTGGTGATCCCTACCAAGTCTAGCTCAGCAATCACCAGCTGGTTTGAAAGATATCAAGGCATGAGAATATGAACAAACGCATGCCACACTAAGTGGTATGTTGGGAGCCTCATTTCCCAGAAAATCCAACTAGTAGGTAAAGCAAGGTCACCAGTAATGTCATTGGCAGTAGTGTCAGCAGTCCTCTTACCTGTCATGGTGCTAAAGGCACCCACAGATCTTACTCACTGTTCCCACCAGACTCTCTTGGGACTACCGCTACCTTGCACACGGCCCAGAACCCCATTTCAGTCAGTTCCTGCCCCAGTGGTGCCACAGCAATGCTGGTCTCCAGCCCTACCCCGTGGATGGACTAGACCTGTGCCACAGGTAGCTTCTTTCCTGGATATATACAGCAGCTTATCTCCAGTCCTGTCTCTGGGTCTGGACAGATGCAGTAGGCTAGTTCCATCTCCTCTTGCTTCTGACAGAAGCACCTGGCCCTGGTTTGTCACTTGCTGTGTCAGAGTCTCTTGTTGGACGCCGTTACAGCCTTCAGATCCACCCACCATGATCAGACACTGTGGGACAGCACCCACTGGTGAGGACATGACTTACACTGGGGTCTCCTTCATCTCTCCACTTGTCCCCCTTTGGGAGCAAACTCTCTGCACACTGATGTTACCTACCAAACAAAAAAGCACATGGTGGAGTTCTGAAAGTTATTGAAAGACTTGCATTAAACAGGCACTGTAAAACATGCCTAAGAGATATATCAAGAGGCTGAGGTGTACAGGAGTCTGTCTACAGGTCAAATAAACACTCAAAATTATAAAATTACGGTACATATTATTTTATAGCAGATAAAGAAGTCTGACCACCTCTGGCCAAGAGAAAGGGCTCCATCCATTCTGTCTAAGGAGACTTCTAATGAATCAGATGGCATCCCTCCATGTCTAATGTGGAGTATCTGGCCAGCTAAGGGTAGATCTGTAAATATCACCTCTTGGAAGTGTAAAACCTTATGAAGTACATTTGTACTACCTTTCAGTAGATAATCTGGGGCTTACTGAATTGGGACTAATGGGAGGAGGAGAGAGAGGGCAAAAATGAACAATGATTCTCTGCTTTTCAAGGATTTACCACCTAATGGGTTCAAAAGTACAAATACTTGAGATGACCTTATCCAACAAGATGATATTCCTTGGAGCATCTTCCCTGGTGAGGAACCACTGAAACAAATTGATTTGTGTAGTGGCTGAGAGTCTTTAATGCTAGGATTTCTTATGAAAAAGCTTAATAGTTCACATGTAAAGTCACAAATCTGTATTTATACAAATCTTAACAAAGTAATTCATAAACAATGTTTTTCAGCAGAAAAACTTTAAATAGTAAGTACAGCTTCATTTCTGGGGATAATGGAGCTCTCAAGATCCACAAGTTCAAGCCTTGTGCCTGGCTGACAGGTGTTCTGCAGCAGCCAGCCTTCAGCTGCAGTATGTGCTTGTCAATGACTGCAGGAAGACTCAATCAAAATTCTCATCCTTTGAGAAGAAAATGTAGAAACATAGTGAACCATTAATCCTCCATCCACTTAGAGCTCAGAATTAAAAACGCAAGAGAAACTTTCTCTCAAAAAAAGGGAGAAGGAGAAAGATGCAGAAATCTTCGTTTTTTCCTGGGTTTGTTTTTTTTTTATGAGTTGATGAGCTCTTCAAAACATGACAGGATGAGCGCAATAAAAGAAGCCAGCAAATGACTCTCAGGTTATTTTTCATAATATCACAACTAGATCCTGCCTTTCTTTTTGAAAAAGAATCGTTGCTGCTATTACCTACAGATGATGAAGAAAAATCCATTAATCTGTGGTTTTAACTGCAAACCTGGGAAAAAAGGTTTAAAAAACTGTCACGTTCCTTACTTGACATAATCAAAAAAATAGTAAAAGTCAACTCAAGCATGCAGCTTGCACTTACAAACATTTGTATCCAACTAGCCAGACACTTTGAGGAACATATTTTTTGATGGATCTAGTCCTTTGTTCAATTTTCTTTTAGTGATCTCAAGCTGTAAAAATTCAAATATCTCCTTCATGTAACAGGACTATAATGGAGTCCCAACACTCTAGTGAAAAGGCAGCTGAAACCATTGCCTAATGTGTGAGCACACTGCTCTCTTCCCTCCTTGTGTAGTGTTGAATGAGTAGACTAAAGTATCTCTGGTTTATGCTGCAAAAATATTACTACTATTGCTCAACCCAAAACATTACTTTACTGTGAATTTTTTTCTCTTTTTCCAGCCAGAGCAAACTAGTGGTGGCTTAAATCAGGCTCTCTGTCCTAAAGAGGGCTAGAGTATGGTGTGCACTTTCAAACCAACAAGTCACGAACATTAAATTAATTTGTGAAACTTTCAACTCCAGGGCTTCTTCAGTTGTTTATTTATGTGTGTTTGACTGTCATCTGTGTAACCTGCAAGCATCGTACCTTCAAGTACTGCTTTAAGCAACCCATAGTCTTGAGGCTGGGACTCTATAGGTTCAACTGCAGTTCCCAGGTCAGGTCTAAGATCTAGCACTAGAGAAGGAGGAAATATGATGATTGCTTTCAAATGTGTATGCTCAAACAAACACCCAGAGTAGCCAAACACGAATGTTTTAGCTTTCACACTTTGCAGGCTTAAAGACCTCTGATCAGGAAAGCATCTACGGATGTGTTTAATTAGAAACACATGCAAATAATAGGGACATCAATTATAATAACTTCATATGAACTCAATTGAAAATATGCTTAAATATTTCCAGTTGAAGGCCTAAAAGAACAAGAACAGAGTTCTCCAAAGTATAGAATGTTTCATTGTGTAGAATTTTAAAGGACTTTATGTGCTGCATATGCTGGAAGTATTTACCCCAAGAAGCAGCTGCTTCTAAGGTGGAACATTTTGTGTGCTATGAGAAGAAAGAGTGACACTGCAACAGCTACAGATGATGAGCATATCACGCCCAAATAAAACCACTATAGGAAAACAGACAACCAGAACATAATTTCTCAGCTTGAAATTTAGAAGAGACACTAGCTGTTACAAAAAGCTTTACTGGAGCTCTGACAATGAGCATGGAGGTCTGGAGCCCTTAGCTTCATGCTGGGACACTGATTCATTCCTCACTCGCAGGGAAGAATGACTTCTTCCTTGATGAATTACTGGGAGAGCATTATTCCTTGTATAGCATTTAGTCTTCCTGCAAGGTGTCCTATCCCAAAAACCATGCCTAGCTTGCAAGAGTGTCACAGCCTGGCTATCATGGACATAGGGAAAAATCTGCCTAGCAGTTAGAAAACATCATACAAAGTTTTGTCACTGTTTTTTGCTGCTGTTGTCGCCTTCCACTTAGGACACCTAATCCTTTGCACTTATTTCTAAAAACCATTCTGTGCCATCACTTCTTCAACAGTGCTTAACAATTGATAGCATCATATGTTTCACAACTATGTGCTTAGCCTTACACATAGCATCTGTCTCTTCTGCTTTCAACAGCATACATAGCTGCACAGAAATACAGTCCAATGCCAGGGGCACTGACAGGATGAAGGACATGCACTGCCTTCCTGCACACACAAGCTGCAGCACTTAAGTTATTGTAGAAGGGTAAAATCTCCAGACACAGGTCCATCTACTGTCACTGTTAAAGTCGGGGACCGCCAATGAGACACAGAATCTTCTTTCAAAGCAGGGACAGGATTACAAGAAGGCTGTAATCACTTTATTGTAACAGGTTGCAAACATTTATACTTTTCACACATGACACGTCAACTTTCTATTGGTGTCTTCGTATAAACATATATCAGGCTATACACGTCATCCTGCTATTGGTACACATAGATCAGGCCACATGTCAACCTGCCATTGGTACTTTTATGTATACACACACCAGGATTGGTTGCAAAATAGTAAACACAGTTTTTGTTGAGTCATCCTGACTTGTAAAAAGGACAGGAAGTCCATTTCTGTCTTCCATCTTCTTCCTGTCTGAAAGTTGCCCACATTCTTCTGCATGCTGTGTTCTCCTCCTTTCAGGGGTATACTGTAATCTGGATTATGTCCACTGCTTCGTTGATAAATGTCAGGCTGCTGACAGGCTTGCTGTCAACCCCGACAATCTACCAAAGTAGTATTTTTGGTAGTAAGTCTCTTTCCTACATGGCTAGGATAAAATGATGTTAGCTCCCTTTATACTACTCAGCTATATATACAGTAAATGCTGTACCAGACTAATCATGTTCTTTCTTTAAATTCACTTTGCTAATTGTCACCATATTGCAGTAAAAAAAAAATTACGTCTTAGGTCTTTGGCTTAAAACAACCTACTTGCATGATCACAACACAAATTTTTTCTGGAACGTATATGCCAAACAGTGTCAGTCTAGAAATATGGGGGAAAAAATCTGTTGGCAGCATTTAATGTTAAGAAGAACCTCATTTCTTCTCAGTTTTGTTTCAGTTGTTTTTCTTCTACTACTGCTTGATGCCCTCTTTGAGGACTGATATAAAAGACTTTTTAAAAGGACATTGGCAGCACATTAGTCTATGATGTGAATTAATCCCAGTCTGTGTTCTTAAAACATTCGACATGTCATTATTTACAAGGCAGTTATGCAGTAATCCTACAAAAGATGGCTGAAATTATAATTCTACAGAATACACATACAAATAGACATAAAAGGCAACAAAGAAACATACTCCAATTACACTGGTAGTAAGAGGACAAGAAAAGAGCTGGACCACCATGCTGTGTAAAAGTAATTACACCACTTGATCACACAGGAGAAAGCAAAATATTAAATCTTTGCATTGGCGTGCAATACAAATATTGAGTGCAACCAGACAATTATGACAACCTACATCAGAGCTCAGTTCTCAGGCTAGGAGGACAGATTGAGACAGGATAGAGAATATTAAGAAAAGTTAGCTGTTTAGTTGTGTTGTTTTCCAAATCAGCTTTCTGATTAATTTTATCTTGAGGTGTTCAAAAAATTAGCTGAAACTACCTTGAAGGGTCACAGAACTCAGATGGGTAAACACAGAATGGACATTCATGCCACCCAGTGAGGATCATCTCAAAGTCAGGCGTCATTAACAACCTCCATTGCACAGTCATTGGAGACAAGCGTCTTCTCTGGAAGGTAATTTCCTCATCCTAAAATGGTTCCTAAAATGACTCATCTGAGGCACCCATCTCTCCCATAATTACAAAAGGATCCTTGATAACTATTTTAAACTGGACATTTTTAAATTCAACAGCATCTAGTGCTCCAACATCTCACATCATGTAGCCTGAATTGACTCTACATCTTTAGGAAATGGAGAAGTTATGGGATTGTAGGGAAATCAGGTTATCATTAATGTAGGAAAAATATTAGAATGAAGAATCAAATAAAATATTTGTGAATCACTGCAAGGTAATGAGGAAAGGA
The DNA here is from genome assembly GCF_025592945.1 of Manacus candei. Taxonomy (NCBI): domain Eukaryota; kingdom Metazoa; phylum Chordata; class Aves; order Passeriformes; family Pipridae; genus Manacus; species Manacus candei. Next base: position 6,742,595 of record NW_026138082.1, on the reverse strand, counting down.
GCAGAGTCAATTTGAATTTGTCAAAGCCTCTGTAGTTCAAACCTTCCAGGAGAATACCATGGCTACTGGGTACAGGTTGCTGTGGGATGGGTTTTCTCAATCCATTCTGATACTTCATATTACCTCTATAGTAAGAGGCTAAGAACTATATTTCGCACGTGCTCTAACCAAGGAGCAATTTGTGAATGGATAGGAGTGGAAGCTGGATGTGCAGGGAGCCCTTTTGTTACCCAGTGGCTCTCTGGTGCTCCTTTGAGCAGTCTTCTCTGTCACTGCAGTGCCACACATCAGAGATTAGGGCAAGAAAGAGCAGTGACCAGCTGGAGGGAAGACAATGCTAGTGCTACTGCTGTAACGCCTCCTCTCAAATAGCCACACGGATTACGCAGCCAGCTCTATTTCACCCCCTCCCTGGCCTTTGGCTACAGAAACTTAACTGGCTGATTGGCTGCATGAGAAACGGGTCAGGCACCGCAGTGGGTGGGGCAAGGTCCTTGAGAGTTGAAACAAGGAGTAAGAAAAGAGTGATGCTTCTGCCAGGGACATGTATGAGTAGTGTCGTAAGAAAAACTTTTTTATACAGCAAGCATACTGTCTCTTAGTCACACCTTTCCTGAGCAGCAACTTGCAGGGAATGCCCATGATTGTTCTCTTCTTATTAGTGTTTCGATGTGGTACCTACCAAAGCCACCTCTGAGCAACTGTTCCTCTGGTCCTGACCCATCTTCTGGCTGGTCAAGTGCATGAGGTACAGACCACTGTGTATGTCAGCTGTGGGAAGCACCCACAGGGGCAGGTCCTGAAGGGTGTACCAGGCTACAAGGCTCTCCCCACCCAGCTTCACAGAGGACTGCAAGCACTCAGGGAACTTTTCTGGTGGAAATCCACATTCTTTGGAAATTTACGTTCTTTGGGTCTCCAGTAGTCTCTGCATCAGTCCTATGTAGCCACCTTACAAGTAGATATTTTCACTTAGCTATCCAAATTACTTATAAAGGGATTTGGTTGAAATCAAACACGTATGGACAAATATCTGTTTTAACATATCATCACATTGTTACTGGTCTTATTTAGACTAATATATTACCTGAATAAACTGGTTGTCTGATCCCTGAGGTATTTTCAGCACAAGAATTGTAATCGACATTTTCTCAGACTGTCTGATTTTTATTTCTGTTCCATTGTGTTCCCGTGCCTCAGGCCTCCTTGTGAGGACTGAGGAGCACCTCTCTGCTGTGCAGCAGAGCACAACACACAAAACCCAGTGCAAGGGTGTACCCAGCATGGTGTACTCTCAGAACAGTAGGGCAATCCTATGCAGCCTCCTCTGAATAGATGTGGAAGCAGTAATTTACAGAATTACAAGGAAATGTGAAAGCAATTATTTTCAAATATGCATTATTGGTACTGAATTGTCACATGGATGTGAGTTCTGGACCCGTCAATTTCCACAGGTTGAAGTCTCTGTTCTCAGGATCTCTGTAACTAAAGTACTTCACACCTGCCCCTGACTCAGACGACTCATTTTGGTGTTTCCATTCCCACTAGGTGGATGTTTCCTGAACCCCTGGATGTAGAAGCAGTGATGAGTAAAGACCTGAAAGCAGAAGAATATGCTAGCTAATGTACACACAGCTTTAGAACAAATACTACTGGTTAAATAAGGCAACATCTCCTAGACTCAGCTGTTCTGCTGGTTGCCTGCACAGCAGCCACTGAGCACCAGAAGGCAATTCAGAACTGAGCGCGTCCTGAAAACCTTTTCATGCTGTACAGCACCTAGCATGGTCGGGTGCTGGTTCATGTTAGGCTCTGAGGCATGAGTGCAGTGAAAATAGCGGATCAGTTACACAAGCCTGCCCTTTACTGACGCAAGTGATGTCATCTTCACTGACTCTATCTGTCTCTCAGAGAGGCAAACTACAGCTGATCAGAAGCTTTTTAGGTTATGCAGGGGTTTCCAGCTCCACCCTCCCATATAACTTTTTCTCCTCTTGCAGATGTCTCATGAAGGAAAAACCAAACCAATAACAGGAATGACAATGATGGCAACATGCAGAAATATAATTTGTTCTTTAACCACCAGGTAAGATATATTGGGCTGGACATAGGACTTGCCCATAGACAAGATGTGATAAACCAGGTTGCTAGGTGTTGCAGCATACCATCACCAGAAAACAGAACAAGCTTTTCTCACCTTCATAGCTCTCAGATGCAATGGAATGCATGGGCAGCCCTCTAACTTTAGGTTAAGGTTTTCCTTATCGATAGTGAGAATGAAATAGAAATAACTAGTTTTACAGATATACCTAAAAACAAATACACACTACAATACTGTGCTACACAGAGTTCTTGATGCACTCACAGAGGACACACCTCATGATGACTATTACTGTCATGGGTGTGTTAAAATTGTTCTGATGGTAGATTAAATCAGTTTCTGGCTTTGTTTGATGCTCTTATTTCCAGCATTAACTTTGGAACTTAAATCACCTTTCTGCTCTTTTTGCCTGTGCTTTCCAGTTTCTTGTATTTTCAGTCATATTTTGTCCAAGCATGCTGCTGTGCAGTTTGCAAGGTGTCGGAAGAAAACAAAGTATGGCAGAAGCAACCTGCTTTCAGATTGTTGTGTGTTTTGATTTCATTTTTTAGATTTTCTGTAGACCACATAATTTTTCCACAAAGTGAAACAGATGTAATAAATTTTCGGCACTTGCGTTTATGAAGGGATTTCACTCTCGTAAATTCAGTGTAGTGTCAGGTCAAAGATTCCCTGGAGAAATCTGGGCGTAGATTACAATTAAAGCCATGAATGGCACACACTGACCTACGTCTATACCTCCAGCACTCATTTTGAATGTATGACACCTTGAATTTCAAAGAATAGGTTATTACAAGAGATACAAGAATGTACAGGGGAGAGGGCAGTGAAATACAGCATTCGCTTCTGCAGTTTTTAGGTACAGAGCCAGCAGTGTTTTCCCACATGATTACAGAAACAGGGAAGTTTTTGTAAACTTAAAGGTGGTGGAGAAGCATAGTTACATCTCATGATATTGAAGAATGAGGAGGATAACTTTTTATGTTAGATGCGATTTTTTTTCTAGCAGAAATGGAGCTTTTGTTTTTCTTCCCCAGAAAGTGGTCAAGTTAAAAAATATATGAAAAAATGCAGATGTGTGTATAATTTTTTACAATATATATATATTATATTTTCAGTATATCTTATGTATACTTCCTGTATAAATTTCTATGTTAGTACCTTGTCATTATTGGAGAGGTACTCTACACTTTTTCATTCCAGCTAAATCCTCACAACATTGTCTCCTGTACTTTGATGGAGAAATCCAGACCTTATAGAGATAATGCATATTTGTATCCCACAAGCTGTGTTTCCTGTCAACTTGAACCTCTGGTGAAAGCTACAGATTGTCCTCTAAAATTACTAGATCTTGTCAGTTTCTGCCATTCTTGAAAGTACTACAGAACTCCGTGGGTTTAAACAGAGATTAATAACAGTTTTTAAACATTTTTTCCTGGGTCTCATAGGGAAGCAGCAGTGTGACTGGATTGTTGGCAGAGGACTTCAGAAATAAAATGCTGTAAAGATAGCTGAGAAGTGGCAAGTAAAACCGACATAATGTGATCGGCACCAGGGATACAGGACATTGCACCAGTGAGACAAAAGATCCTTTAAAACTGTATTTTAAGCCTCCAAGGTTGATTTAACAGAAACAAAGTTTGCTGTGGCACAGAGAGCACTCTTGCTGCATGGAGGCAGCAGAAAGCAGTCGGTGGATCCCATCCGAGCTGCTGGGGGGGAAAGAAGGGAGAGGAAAAAACAGAATCAATGTATTTTCTGAAATGTTGCCTCTTTCCCCTTCTGGTCTTTAGTTAGTTTGTGAAGTTTCACTCCAAAAGAAGACAATGATTTAGAAGGGCTACACCAAATCTGGTGTCGCCAGTCCCTTAGATAAGCCCTGGGAAGCTGTTCTGGGATCATGCCGCAGTGAACAGCCTGAGAAGGGAAAGAGCTACCTGAGCATCCCCCAGCTGCACTGCTACCAGTCTGCAGCTAGCCATCCTCTGACTCCCCTGAGTCCTCTAGTCATTAGTGTCTGTGGGTTTTTCTTGTAATGAATTGTAGTACTGGGTCATGACTAATTCATAAATATGGGGGAATTCAGTGTTCCTCCCCTAGCAGTATTCTCCACATCACTTCTTGCATTCCAGTACATTAAAGCTTAGAAACAAAGTCTTTAGATGATGGGGAATACAATCATGAATTCTGGCCAAAAAAGAAAAAAAAAAAAAAAACCACCCACCCTACTGAAATACAGTGGGTAAGGTAAATAGAGTACTCCTCTCGTATCTTTCTAATGCCCTTGGTAGAGATCTCTCTGCATCTCCTTTTTCCCTTGAGGCAAAGATTGTCCCACAGCCATACCAGGTTGATCACCTCTCACAGACCACGTCAATGCAGAGTGGTAGCCTAGGTTGCTCTTGGCAGGCCTGTCTCTAGCCCTTGCAAGTCCAGCTTGTTTAGACTACTTTGGGAGCATCACTCCATTACTCAGACAGTGTCCCAGCCTCCCTGAGGGGCAGAAGAGGTGAGGAACGCGCCATTGCCCTGTGTGCCACCTCCCACTGCAAGGGCCTTCTTACCATTACCCACATTAGCATTCAGTTCATTTCAAGAGACCACAGAAATGGGGAACTCTGCAGCAACCTTGAGCAGAATGTCTTGAAGCATGGAAATGAAGTCTTTGATACAAGAATACACTTCTGTTAAACTCCCAAAGCACAAATGCAACTATGAAAAACTACCTCTTGAACTTCTCTTTTGCTAATGAAGCTCTGCATGACAGCGCTTGCCCTTTTCATCAATAGAGGGAATAGACAGCTTTTTCCTCCCTAAAACCTCTGGCCATGGGGTTGTAGTTACTTTGCTGAGTAACATTATAGCAATCCCTAACACCACAGTCTAAGGATAGATGCTGAAGTCTCAATCAAAGCTGAAATTATTATCGTATTTCCTGCACCATGGCAATCCTTTCATTCCTGGCTTGGTCGTCAGCTGTACTGTTACAATGATCACAAGGACTACAAAGCCAGAAGTAAAACCTGTGGAGGGAATCCAGTATTCATGAAAGCTGTTAGGTTTACTCAGCCCTTAACAGCATAGCTCATGGAGCACGACATAATTTCTCCATTACGGCAGCAGTGATATCTAAAAGCACTTGGTAGCTGTATTTTCAACCTGTAGGAAAAAAAAGTACTGCTTTGATTTCCAGCAACTCTTTATGCTTCCAGAAAAAAAGGAGAACTTTTTCCTTGCCTTATCCACTAGAACTATGCAGCATCCTGAGTAGAGCCTACTGGAAGCTCTGGAAAAGAAGAATGGGAGAAAGAATGAGCCACATGTTGCAGCTGTACAGACACACTTAGGCATCGCTAGAAGACCCATGGGTGTCTCTCACCATAAGTAATACATAAAAATCCATGTCAAACCAATGAGTAGATCCTGAAGCCAGACAGCCACGGATCACTGCCAGCCTGCAGATCATTGTCATCAAGTTCTTAATTCAAAACCTCATACTGGTGAGGTAGTTCCATAAGCCAGCTCCAGACAACAAGTAGTCAAACTTGGTTTGTAAATCAGTGAAATAAGAAAAATGTTAGCTTCCTTGGTATTCATAGCTTTTGCATTCTTTATTTTTAAATCCCAGAATTTTGAAGACAGAGACTCTGTGGGACTATCCTCATTAAACCAAACCACCAGCAGGTCTCCCCATGCAGCCAAAAGAGCAGAGTTCAAAAGAGATTCCATCCTTAATTACAGTCGAATATTCTGCATATACTTATCTGTGAGACAAAGAAACAGATCTACATTCCTCCAAAAAAATTGGGTATTTCAGTGCCTTGATGTTTATGTACAAATGCAATTATAACCTTATGCTTTTTTACTTCTTCTTATCTATCGTATACTTTTCAGTTTCCTAAGCATTGGAATTACAATCTTTTGGTCACAATTCATTGTCTTTATTGCAAGCCAAATACTGTCTGAAATATGAGAGATCTGAAGCCCATCCAAACTTCTTCTGACGTTGTTTTTCCGAGCATGGCCCAAACTTTGCCATGACTCAAGTGAAGTTTAAGACATACTGTTGCTGAACAAAAACTACAACCCCATGGCCAGAGGCATCATCCAGCAGTTTGCATAATGTGACTATACATGAGATAGATATGAAACTAGATAGTGCAGTGATTGGCAAAGAAGATAAAACCATAGCCAAAGTTTCAAGCAACTGACAAAGACCATCAGAGTTTTGCAATGGAGACTAACCATGTGTTTTTCAGTGATGTCAAAGATGAAAGAAATTATTATGATTTTCAGCTGTTAATAGTGCAAGCCATTTCACAAACTCATTTTAACCAGGAAAAGGACACAAATATGTGCCAAATGATCCCATGACAAGTTTCTCATGTAGTCTTTACATTTATATGTGTCTATCAGAAGCACAACATCCTATTATCAGACAGATTGAAATTGCGTTTGCCATAGAATATCAGACTCTGTAAATACGCCGTGTGTTTTGCCCAGCCAACCAAATATAAGGTTTTATTCTGAAGATTTTTCCATCATAGACAGTCAGCAAATCTGATGACCTACAGCTTGGAGATGGGAATGGGAGGGGAAAACTCAAACTAAAGGTAAAAAAAAATCAAATTCTTTAACTATGGAAGGGGAAAATACTGAAGTTACATGTCAAATCAACTCTTTGTATACTAATATTGTTGATTCTTATTAATATATGTTGTTAATGCTTTCTTCATCTTCTTCATCTTCCTTAAATTTCCCTTGTTTTCTCCCATAAAGTCTCAGTAGCACTATTACATATTCGTATTGTCTTTGTCTTGATAGTCCCAAAATGATTCCATCTCTGTAGCAAGCCTCTCCCACTCTACATAACCCACTGTTAATAGCAATACAAACTCCTAAGCTTCAAATAGTTCTGAAAAATTGGAAGAGCATCCATAGCTCCATTCTGCAGTGGGAAGAACTGCGGCACAGAGAGATAAAATCATCTGTCCTTGGCAGGAATCCACTTACAGAATACTTGCTTTTTGTTCATCTCTTTTTCGCCTGCCTTTATCATCCAAATACTTTTTAGGTATTTTTTCTTTATTTTTCTTGCTGGCATTTTGTTTGACTGGGTTTTTTTTATCTTTGTCTTGATAATTGGGGTGCCTGTATATTTAATTACTTCTTTCTACAGGCTGCTGCTTAGGAGAAATTTCACGGTTGCATAAAGTGTCTAGTGAAACATCCAGCATGACCAGGACTAAACATACTTTCCTCCAGTTTTGTCCCTCTTTTCTCTGTCCTTTGGATCCATTTATCCCTTGTTCTTTCCGTTTTGCGCTAAACTTCTAACTCTCCCCCATGTTCCCTGCTGCCTTCTTCCTATTTTCTTTCTGTCTCTCTCTCCTCTTTTCCCACCAGCTGGACATAAAGGGACCAGGATTTGAAATACCAAACAATAGCTTTTCAGATCTTGGTATGTTTCCTAAGGACTTCACAGGACTGAAGTCTATGGGAGGGGGAGTAGCCTTTAAAAAAATAAGTAGATGTTCCTAATCATTGCCAGGAGATGCACTAAGGGGAGCCTACAAGGACTCAGTCAAAAAAAGGGAGTGGTATTTTCCTTGCCATGAGCCCAGTATTGAGCTAGCCAGCACTCTGAGTCACTGGGGGGAGCTTTGGTGGGAGAAGTCATGCAGGATGTTCAGTCCAAGAAATGAATCTTAGAACAGCCATTGCCCTATTTTGGAGAATATTAAGTATCAACACAGAGTTTCAGGAAGGTTGTTCAAAGTAATCTTCTTGTTATGGTGAAAAAGCGTCAGCTATGCTGAAGTAGAACAGTCCTCCTTAACAGTTTCTCGCTGGTATCCCTCTGGTGTTAACATGGTCACTGTGACCCAGGGTCATCTGCTCAGTACAGATTGGTGGCATATGTTCAAAATGTCCCTACATTCTTTTAAATAGCTCAAGAAATATTTTCCTAATCTCTATAAGTTTTGGAAATACCAAATGATAGTTAAGTCCATCCCTGTCCACATACACTTTTCCCAGCTCACTCCAATTGCTCTTATTTGTAATATCAGCATTGTTTATCAGTTTCCACTAAAATTATCTAATAAACAAAGATCAGTAAAACTGAAATACCTCAGGGTGTCCTTCTGCATCCTGTAGCCTGTAACATAGTTGGAAGCTTGGGGAAAAAAATCTTGTTCTCAGAATCCTCCCTTCAACAGAGATAGAAAGGAAGAAAGAGGATTATAGAAAATGTTGGGAGGGCTTTTAGCAAACTGAAACAAAAGCTGAGAAACAAACGATGGATGTTTTCTAGTCTCAGATGTCTATAATGGATTTCAAATCAAGCATTAACGGTGGTGTATTTGTGTGGGAATAGATGTCCCAAAGACATTTGAGACAGGTCCTTTGTTGTAAGAAATGTGGAAAATAAGAGGCAGCTTCCCAAAGACTCATTTGATTTGTATTTGTGTATCTTGTATGGCAAATGGAATAATTTGGTAGAGTCTCCATTTGTCACTTTGTCATTTAAAATGTGATGTGCAAAGAAAGTCACAGAACAGTGACAAAACAGTGACATGGACCAGCTTGTTATCTATTGCTTTACATACATATTTTTCATCATAAGCACTGCTGAAACATTATATTAACTAATCTATGTGATATAATGAGAAACCAGGGCATATAACCCAGGACATCTCTTCATATGCCTCTCTAATCATGGTAAGCTTTTCTGTTTCTGAAATCCATGAGTGGGTTTTTATCTTGTGGTATGGAATGTACAAAAATAAAGAGCAGGGAGACTATATGCTTGGTCATACAAAGGGAAAAACATGAAAAAAATTCTCAATATCAAACATAATGTTGATGAGTTCATTGCTACTCTGACTTTATTTCTAGATCAGAGGATAAATTTTTTTTAAGTCTGTCACCAGATCTGCTACAGCTTTGGGCAAAACAGGAGTTTTCTCCATGTTTCTGATGCTCCTCCCTTAAAATGAACTTTACAAACCTAAACTGCCACAAGATGAACTGATATAACTCACAGGTGAGAACCTAGACAGCACCAGACCATGATGTGTGACCAGTTCCCCAGCACCAAGTCCATGCCTGAGGCATGCCCAAAATCCTCACTCTGACTGTGGGGGCAGCCAAAACAAGACTCAGAGGTACAGCCTCCCTCCCTTCCTCCCTCATGCCCTCAGTCCCAAGGGAAGAAAAGTCAGATGCATTTGCTGGAGGCAACTCCAGCATTTTCCAACATAGGTAAGGTCTGATGAGCTGACAGACCAGGACAGCAAGGGAAGGGAGATGACTTTATACACAGAATTTCCTCTCTTCAATGATAATCTAAAAGAAACCATAAAACCAGCCTTACAATCACACGGGGAAAAAAAAAAAAGACTCTGTGATCTCTTGAAATTTAGGCTCACAAGGAGCGGTACTTTCCAAGCAATTCATGCAGATGTTCCCAGGTGTGTCTTGGACTGCAGGCATACAAAATTAATGCAGCTTTCTCAAAATCTTAATAGGAGGACCAGCAAGTAACTAAGCTGATCTGACAACATGTAGATGTACCAGATAGTATGGCCCTGGAAAGAAAAGAAGGCGGCATTTGAAAACCTTCTGTTTAGGGAGCATTATGTCCCTTTGAAATACCTCAAAGACAGCCTTGTGCATGGTTTACAATTAGTGAGGGAAAAGAGGATTGTGGGGAAAAAAAAAAAAAGAAATTAAGGAAATGGAAGGAGAACATGAAGAGTATTTTAAGAGGTTGAAGGCAACCCCCCCCTCCCAAAGACAGTGGGCAAAAAAGGAGCTAAAAATAGGCAGCATGGGACAGGGCTCTCCAAAAGAGAGTGGGAAGGACACTGTGTTCTGAAAATTGGTGTGACCAACTACAAACAAATGTGCCAAGACTCTTGTACATTTTGTTGGCAGTTGCTCAAGGTTGGCACATAATATATACCAGGAAAGGTATCACCAAGTAGTCAGTGCCCTTCACTAGGGCATGCTTGCTGCTACAAACTCCTGAGAAATCAGAGGCAAATGGCTCATCATTCAGTGACAAAAAATGATAAAACAAAGACCTTCCTAGACTCTCCCTTATAACCAGAGAACTGACAGAAGAAAATTTTTATGTACTTATCTAGCCCCATCAAAAAAATAGTTGGCTTTTCTTTACCTACTTACAGTAAGTTTATAGCCATTTGTTCTCATGCTTACCTTGGTATTTAGTTTCATTCTAAATTAGCTTTAGTCAGCTTATCTTCTTCACCCATGTGTGTAGAGAGAGTAATCATATCCCCCCCACTAAGCTAACACACCAACCTCTGCTATTTTCCTACTGTAGATCAGATCTTTCACTTTCTGATCACTCTCCTTTTCCACCTATGCTTCTACTCTGGTCTAACCTAGTTACTCTTGAAGTAAGGTAAACAGAGTGAAAATGAAACTTCAAATATAAGTTCAAAAACATCTTGCAAAATAATACCTCTCTACCTCCATTGAAGATGCCAGACCTGATAAAACATCTGAGGGTAAGTCTTTTTCACTCCCAAATCACACTGATGTTTCTAATCCCTATGACCTCTTCCAGAGATCCGGTTTATAACAGATGTTCCAATTTCCTTTTATGACAAGGTAACTCACCTAGTTGATCAAGGAAAGCCAACTGATGTAATCTTTTAGGATTTCAGTAAAGCTTTTGATACTATCTCTCACAGGAAACCTCTGGACAAAATGTCCAGCACACAGCTGGGTAAACACATCATACAGTGGGTGAGCAATTGGCTCACAGGTTGAGCACAGAGGGTAACAGTGAATGGGGTGACATCAGACTGGTTACCTGTCACTAGTGGGGTTCCACAGGGCTTCATCTTAGGCCCTGCACTCTTCAACATCTTCATAAATGACTTGGATGAAGGACTGGAAGGGATACTAAGCAGGTTTGCAAACAATACAGAACTGGAAGGAACTATTGACACCCTCAAAGGCAGGGAGACCCTGCAGAGAGACCAACAAATTAGAGGACTGGGCAATCACCAACTATATGAAGTTCAACAAAGGGAAGGGCTGGATTCTGCACCTGGGATGGGGCAATCCCAGATATTCGTACTGAATAGGGAATGAGATGCTGGAAAACAGTGCCATGGAAAGGGACCTGGGGGTCCTGGTTGAAGGTAAGTTGAATATGAGTTAGCAGTGCCCTGGCAGCCAGGAGGGCCAATCATGTCCTGAGGCAAAGCATTGCCAGCCAGTTGAGGGAGATGATTGTCCTGCTCTGCTCTGCACTGGTGTGGCCTCACCTTGAATATTGTGTGCAGTTTTTGGCACCATAATATAAGAAAGATATTCAGTTCTTAGAGAGTGTCCAAAGGAGGGCAACAGAGATGGGGAAGGGCCTTGAGGGGAAGCCATATGAGGAGTGGCTGAGGTCACTTGGTCTATTCAGCCTGGAGGAGACTGAGGGGAGACCTCATTGCAGTCTACAACTTCCCTGTGAGGGGAAGAGGAGGGGCTCTGATCTCTCTGTCTGATTAGAGACACAGATCTCTTCTCTGTGGCGACCAGTGACAGACCTAAGGGAATGGCCTGAAGTTGTGTCAGGGAAGGTTTAGGTTGGATATTCGAAAAAAGTTCTTCACCCACAGAGTAGTTGGGCACCGGAACAGGCTCCCCAAGGAAGTGGTCACAGCCCCAAGCCTGACAGAGTTCAAGCAGCATTTGGACAATACTCTCAAGAGTCAAATGGTGTGACTCTTGGGGATGGTCCTGTGCAGGGCCAGGAGTTGGACTCAATTATTCCTGTGGGCATATTTTGTGATTCTGTAAATGCAATGATTACCTATTTGTATTATCAAATTCTACCCCATTTCTGCTGCAGTAATCTACAAAGTAGTCTTCAAAGTCCTCTTTATTCAACTATCTGATATTCATCTGTATTGACATGCTTCTCTTTTTATTTATCACTAGCAGTTTTCATCAGCTTTTTCCTGTTTTCTATTACAAACTCATGAAACAAACATATTGAATGACACCAGTGCCAAGACAGGGCCTCAAGATACCTCCTTGCAGCCTGACAGGTTTCTTTTCAGCACAGAATGTTGTCCCATCCCTTTTATGTGCAACTCAGCTTTCTCATATTACTCTCCATCATCTCCAATCTGACAGTTTCTCTGGTGGTATAATATAAAATATTTCACTAGAGATCAGGAATATTGAAATTGTCTGCTCAGGGAAGAGTCACCAGCCTGGAGGTATTTAAAAGAGGTGTAGATGTGGTACTTAGGGACATGGTGGACTTGGCAACACCGAATTAGCATTGGACTAAATTATCTTAGTGGTCTTTTCCAAATGAAATGATTCTATGATTTCACTATATTTCCTTAAGTTAGAAAATCACTTATTTACCTCAAAGAGAAATTTTATGTCATTATGGAATGGTTTATGCAAGCAAGGTAGTGCTTTGTCATGTTTTCTATTTACTTCCCTTTCCTTAATTATTCTGTACATTGGCAGTAAGCTGTACTAAAAATTCTTGCTGATAGAGTTACACTTCTCCGACTGGTCTCAGGTGAAGATTGTCCAGTGCCCCGGCTGGGGTACATGGAGAGGTCTTGGAGACCACATGTTCCTCCCTGTCTCTTCCAATCCAAGAAGCAGAGACAAATTCAATGCAAACACAAGGAGGTTGTTCTTCAGTCAAGTTGCTGGTAACCTCTGAGGTGTCATGGATGATCAAAGTTCAAAATAGATGAGGGGGTACATGACTGAGTCAATGAAAGTGGAAGCAACTGAAGGGCAACACCCACAACCCTTCCCAAGATTACTCTGGGTATGGGAGTCCCTGGGCCACAAGCTGCTGGAGGCTTGGAAACTAATACTGTATCGGGAAGCATAGTGAGGTGGATTTTCAGGCAAACTCAGTGAATTGACTCATATATTTATGTAATATAATGTATCTTACTGTGGAGCTTATCTGAGTCTTGTTTCCACAACACTCATTCTGAGATAATCCCATTCACTTTCCCACTTTTTACCTCATTGCCAACAACATAATTATTGAAAGCTGAGACAAAGTGCTTCTTTAGCTTTTACATAATATTCAGATTACCTTTAAACCTTGTAATATCCTTAGGACACAGTAGATGAATATTTTCTTTTTTTTCTTTGTGTTGTTTGATTTACCTGCTGTCAGTCATTATAATTTCTTTTGTTAAGTTAAGAGCCTGACTTCTGGAAATTCTCACTTTGTGCCTACATTTTCTATGATCCAGGTAATTCCTGGTAAGTCTTTTTTCCATTCCTTGTAGCCTTCAACTTCCATTGTTCTTGTTTGACACAACAATTTGTTAGGCCACAACCGGACCCCTTTCTGCAAGTTCTTCCTTGCCAAAGATGAAATAGATTTTACACATTTGAGGTAAATTTTACACCTTTTACACCTAGAGATAGATATTAGACCTTTGATCTGAGGAATTCCATCCTTTTGCTGCCTCTCAGTTCTTCGTGTTCTCTAAGCAATGAAAGTAAGGATGACAGTTCAGGAGAGAATGGAAAGTAGATTTTCTCATCTGAAGCTCCTTCCAAGCACCTAAGGTACTTACTTACCTTCAAGAATTGCAGCCATCTAGTGGGCAAATACCAGAAAGAGTCACTAGTCAGTAAAAATGTCTCCCTACTTGCAATTGTTCACTGAGTGGACTGGTATTTCATGGCTAAACCAGGCAATATGAAAAAACATGTCCCCAAAGTATTTTATCATAAGCCTGTATTGCAGCAGAGTTGCCCTGGCCACCCCACTAAGACCTCAGGAATGAGCACGCCTTGCTACAACACAACATAATACCACAAGGAGTCACTTGGGCATACAGATATAGTCTTTTGCATTTCCAATACCACAAAAAAGTTACGACTTTACTAATGCTGCCATACTCTGGGAGTTATAAAAATACATAACCAGAATGGTTTCCACAGAGGGCCATATCACTGCCTCACTTGGATGCTTAACAAGTGAGTGTGGATGCAGTTAGGTGTGTCAAGGCCTTACCCTACAGCACTGATTCCCAACCTGTGCTACACCTCCCTGACTGATGTATTGATCACTCTGTCAAGCTGCTGATTATCCCTGGTGTAAATGCATGCCATCACAGTAGGAAACTACATAGACAACTACCACTTTTGCAAGCTCAATTAGCTCAGTCAGCTAGGTAGTGGCAATCCAACAGCAACCACTGCTTAAAGTGTGGGAATTATGGAAGGTAAATTTGATCAGATGGTATGCATTTGGTGGAGGAGAGAAAAAGAAAGAAAGGAATGTAGAAATCTCTTGAGCTGTCAAGAGACAGCTATGGAGACAGAAGTGGTTGCTGTTGCAGCTGTAAGTGGTAATTACCTCTTTTAGCAACAGTTGTGATAATATCCACATATTCTATGGCCACCAACTGCTTCGACAAAGATTTTTTTATGCAGATATCAGTCACAATTTGTACATCATATAAAACACAGTACTCCCTTAAGACTGATCTTCATTATTTTTTCAAGTGGCCACATTATCATAGAGTGCATAACTCCCAAAATGCTCATGTCACAAAAATGTGCATTTGGTAACACGATGCCAGTCTTTCCCTGCCAAAATTCATCTTTTAAAATAAAGGTACTTTAGGGTAAGACAGGACTATTCCATTTTGTTAGCTAGGAGCTCACCAAAATTTTGATGATGTACCACTGATACATGCACCTAAATACAGTGCAGGAATGACTTGTTGGAATCATAGGCACTTTCAGATTTTTTTAAAGTACTGCCACAAAACATAATTGAATTCCAGCCATTATTACCAAGATAAAAGTCATACACCTATAAAAGAATTTGCTGAAAAGTGAACCCTGAGAATCCAAATGATATACTAAACGGGTACAATACAAAAATCTAGCTTTTCCACACTCTGTACACATATTATGGGTGCTTTCAGGTGTCATCATTGTAATTATATCCCCGTATTTTTCCTGGCTATTAGGAATAAAAAATTGTAAATAACATTTTTCTAGTTAGACTCAGTTATTGTTCTTCCTTGAGATCACTGTTATGAAGCTGGGTACAAAGAGGATAGACATGAGAGGAGAGGATCAGACCAACAAGGATGAGAAAGGAAGTCAGGAACATTCAGCCACTGAAGTTACCCTTTCTGTACCTGCAGTGTTTTCCCTCCCTTTCTCTTCATTCAGCTCTCATTTCTCCCTGTCTGAGTATCTGAACTGATGCACAGAATTTTCTCCATTTTCCGCTCCTCCATCTCCCAGAAAAGTATCACTGCCAAATACTCACAACTGCTGCTGCTTTTTCTGGAGCATCAGGTATTTGTCTCCAGAACCTGAAGCACGACTGTTCACAAGGGTATCTCCAGTGTTTCATATTCTATGGTCAGGGTGCTTTCTATGAAAAAGCAGAAACAGCTCTGTACCACTAGCCCCCAGGACAAAACCATGAGCGTACAGCAGCAGCCAACAGTGCCCCAGGAGCAGGGAGATATGTACCAGAGGAAATGCCATGCTCTATGCAGACTTCCATAGCATTTAGTACAGCTTCTGAAGCTCCTGGAGAAAAACACCATTTGGACAGTAGTTTAACTACCTGACTGATTCAGCACCAGAGCTAAGTAAACTATTTGTAGCCAACAGCATAACAAATCCAGCCATTTTTCCTATTCATAAATTTTGTTTAAGCTTTGCATTTTTGAATTTTTTTTTTACTTGCAAGGAATTCACTGTAACGCTTTATTGAGAAACATGCTATTCATGTTGTACCTAAGTCATAGGATATAATTTCTATCACCAGAAACTGAAACCTTACATCAACAGTGTAACTGAAACAGTCATTTCTAGTTGGATCTTTGAGCAAAGACAGACTTACTCATACACACATACAGAAAACAGCAGCCAGTGTTTGCTTGTGTGCATGGCCTGGGGCAGCAGTTTTCAATATTGAAACCCAATGGTACACAAGAGATAGGAAAACAGATGTGCCACGAAGTTCCCAGCATGAGCAGAGCATCCTCAGTTACATATTCTAATGATCAATTCACCCCGGGGGGCTGACATCAAAGTGCTGTTGGATTTATTTCACATTCCAGAACAGCAGCAATAATCCTAAATTACATAGGTCTACACTGGACTTTAGTGCCTGGCCGTCATCTGTCAGCTGCAGTCTCACTCTGCATGTACTCAGTCCCTGCAATATTTTAGCATCTTGCCTTTTGGAAGGATTAGGGTACTGGACATCCCCTGAGAAAGCATAGGAAATACATACTGGTCTTGTGGTTAATTTAACAAAGCTCTTGATGTCATTATTATTTAGTGGAAATGTAGTCAAACACTTACTGAGCAGCCAAAATTTAAATAAATTCCCATGTTCTTAAGTGGTCATTTGAGTGTTTGACATAAAATGTACATCTCTGTTTAAGACATGGCATACGCAAATGAACTTACACACCACTGTGGGTTTTAACATGCTGAAACAATTTGCAACTCTGCTTTAAGGTTATTGGCTTCCAAAACAAATGATGATAAGTAAAGTGAGATCTGGAACAAATTAATATATTTCCAAATAAACTGTGGGTTTCTTCAGGGCTGCCCATAGTACTTAATGGGCAGCCAGAGCTTCCCATAACAACAACAAAATGTAAAAGAAGAAAAAGCACTATGAATATTGATAAGGTGTAAAACCAGGTACTTAAAATTTAGGAAGTATAAAACTCTCATTCCCCACATGATGTTAATTTGAGACACTTGTATCCATTTATTCTGATACAAACCTGATATTCAACTTTTTCCCACATGATTTCTCTGTGTCTGGGACAGACTGGGAAACCAGGCAGCAAGAGCAAGGTGCTGCTCTCCAAGTAGGACAGCTGGCTGTCAACAAATGCCATGACAATGCCAGCTTCTCTGCTGGAGAAATACAGAGGAACCCAGAGGGGATATCACAACTGACCGGCGTGCTTATGTTTGTGCAGAGACATTGGGTGAGCAGGACACAAGTTACATCCTTTATTTCCTACCTTTCCCAGGAGGCCCTTAGGAGCATATATAAGCCAATTGGGTTGAATAGGAGGGGAAGTTTCACACTGTTTCCCCCTTCCCTTCCCTCTAATCCCACAGCTGGGTTTGTTGCCTGAGCTGAAGGACAGATAGACCCATGTCTGCAGCTAGTGGTCTCTTGAAAAAGGGGGGTAATCAGGAACAGATGGCCAGAATTGTTCCAGGAGTGCATACGTTTCCTTGGTCATCATCTTTCTAGCCCAGGGATCTGTGGGGAAGTACCAAATCAACTGGGTTGGTTGTGCTCCGAGTTGCAGAACTGTGATGAGAAAGGAGTTGCTCTCAGCTAGGCACTTCCCAGGAGCAGGGGTAGAGCCACAGGAAACAGGTACAGGGCATGTAACACCCTGCA
Source organism: Manacus candei (assembly GCF_025592945.1). Lineage (NCBI taxonomy): Eukaryota > Metazoa > Chordata > Aves > Passeriformes > Pipridae > Manacus > Manacus candei. The sequence goes on along the minus strand of NW_026138082.1, from coordinate 6,725,043 downwards.
GAAATCTTCAAACCACTTATAAATGGGCTACTGCAGGGAGGGGGAATTAATCCTGCAGGGGAGGTTTAGACTGGATATTAGGAAAAATTTCTTCATGGAAAGGCTTGTCAAGCACTGGTACAGGCTGCCCAGGGAAGTGTTTGAGTCACCACCCCTGGAGGTATTTAGAAGATGTGTAGATGTGGCACTTGGGAACATGGTTTAGTGATGGACTTGGCAGTTCTGGGTTAATGGTTTGACTCAATGATCTTAGAGGTCTTTCTTTTCCAATCTAAATGATTCTGTGATTCTATGATTAATGCCATACTGCACCCAGCCTTATGAGCTCGGTTTCTTAACCTTATGATTCTTTCCATGTCTGTGTTATTCTCTATGTGACTGTTTTATACTGGCCTTTTTTATTATAGTAATTTAAAATGGAGAGAAAAGACTTTACAATTTGCACCCATTTTATTCTCCTTTTTTTCTTCTTTAAAGAGGGATAAAAAAAACAACTAAAACCCCTGAAGACCATCTCTTCCATTCAGCTTGTCAGTTTTGTACTTGGGCATTACAATGGATCACATTAACAGCTGCAATATTTTTTATAGGAGGTAACTGGAAGTTCAGAGACACTGAGTGACCTCTCCATGCAGGAGTAAACAAAAGCCTTCATTTCCAGCTTCCTCTTCTAACATCAAAACTGCTCTCCCACCCTCCTTACAGTTTACCAAAATTTGTCCCTTCTCCTTAAAATGTTTACTCTAAAGAACAGTCTCAGATTCCCACAAAGCTCAGAGCAACAATACAACAGATCCCAAATCTGTCAACATAGCTTTACCTCAGTGTTGCTGCTGTAGACAAGAATTGGATTAATGTACTGCAGGCTGAGGAACTGCCCATATGTGGTGCCTAGCCATTTGTAAAGGAGGCAACAGTGAGCTATGGGTGACAAACTGGCATATGGATTTGAGGAAATGCAAGGACTAGCTGACTAGCTTTAAAATTGTAACCTAGGGAGATGTCTGTGACATCTACTTAACACCCACCTGGAGGCCAAGCCCTACTTTCTGAAAGCCATTTATGGATAACTTCAAAGAGTGCTGGTTACTAGTATGTAATCTGTCAGCTGTCTCTTCTCCTTTCTTCAGTCTGTGCAATGTTTAGACTAAAAATGTGTTAAGAACTCTGTGTTGGTTTAGCCAGTCCTTTCAGTGCACCTGCAAACTGCATTGTTTTAGCATGTCTCAACTTCCTGTTATAATTTAGGATGAAATTAGTTGATTCACTTCATGAAAACTGCAAACTCAAACACATTTTGCTTGTTATGGGTATGACTTGCCCTAGTGCCCCATCACTCCTGTGCTGCAAAGTGTCATGTGAGAAATCAGGAAAGAACTTAGACTCAAAGGTAGGCTGCTAGACCCTTTGCTGACACCCTAATGAAGAATGGGTGTCCTCTGGTTGGCAGAAAACACAAAGTTTGTCCATTTCCTTTGTCAAATCTGTTAGTAGTCCTTCTGCTGCCCCAGGAAACTCAGGTTTCCAGGACCACTGGAAACTGCTCAATGAATCATCACAGATCTACAAATGCATGGATGTTTCTGAATAAAAGTGCCCTTCATGCACCCTACGTGTACACAGGGAACTTCTCCTCAAGAGGCTTACTGCAAGACTTCAAGTTCTTTGCTCATGTCACAGAGTTTTCATGAGATTAAAAATGAGGTTTTGCACAGTACTATGAACAAATATTTATCGTTCTGAGCTGAACTAACATGTAACTGTGCCTGCCCCAGTTCAACAAGGATTTTAATATGCTACCTGCTTAAAGCAAATAAATAAAGCTGAATAAAAACCAAAGGGAAGAGACTTTGAAAGAAGATTACATAGTCATATATGATTGCACAAAGTTTTCAAGCAAACTTCAAAATTGTTTTCCCTTCAATTCTGATGCCTTACATTTCCTTAATTGGTATTGCTTTCCCTGCAGAATTTCAGTGCAGCTCTTATCTTTATAATAAAAAAGAAATAAAACTGAAGTAAAATTATACTTTCTCATTTGACTGGGTACTAGTTTTTAATGGGTGGAGTCAGGTCCAAACACAGCATTTCTCAGACAGACTCTGAGTTCTTTATTTTCATCTCCCCAAACCCTTGAACTGTTCTGAAAATATTTTATCTTGCAGTAATTAGATTCAAAATCAGTCATTTCAATATAATTTCAAATGATACATGTAGCATATGTGGGTCTCGTAACACAGCAAAACATTACAACATCTGTTATTATAAATGCTCCTTATTTTCTGCCAAGTTTATCCATGGTCCTGTCGAGTGAAGAAATCCTTCCTCACTGATACAAAAATCAGATATCAGTTAGGCTCACGAGGGAAGAGGAGACACAAGGATTCTGGTGCATTTCAAGAGAGTGTAAAGCATATATACTTTTCTTGCTTAGAATAAGAGTGAAGGAGTTGAGCCTATGAATATGACTGAAAGGACTGAGTGCCATATGAATCTCCTTACCAATGTGTTGAGATCTCCTGGATAACCCTAACATTGGTGGATTTAGTGGGGTGCAGTGAAGGTTCATTACTCATCTTCAGTGGCTTGCAAAGAGAAGCACAGTGTCCTGCACCACCCAGGTTCTGTTTATCAAACGTGAAACAATTACATATATTTAGCCCAGAGACAGCAGTATTCAAGTACTCACTCAGTGATGATGTTTCAAGCAATAAAAGTATTTTTACTGTGCTGAATACCTAAAAGTGGTAGAAATCAAATAGAGAATCATAATAATGGTGCAAGATGAGATTGGCAAGCTATTTGCATGTCAGTATACAGAAAGCTGAGCTGTGGCATGCCATGGTAACATCTGGAGGAATGAACTGCAAGATTTGAGCCTCATGTTTCTGAAGGCTCAAAAATGTTTTCTGTGGCATTGATAAAGATTAGGAGAAAAAAAAAATTGTCTCTAAAATCTCCAGGAAAAATACATTCAACCTAAAAAAAAATTCTCACAATCTTAATCTGCTCAGACCTATCCCATAGGGCGATCCCCATCCTTTCTGCCTGTTTCCACCCCATTTGGTTTATGCCATCTCTTCCTAATACAACCAGGGAGACTGATCAAACACATTCTATACATACCACCCAGCCCACAGTCTCAACACCCCAGCTGTATTCTTAACCTCACAAATTCGCAGTGAAACCATCTCCAGGGTTTCAAAAGCATAGCAGCTTTCATGAAGGGAGGCAGTGGGAACTCTCTTAATTAGCTCAGCTTCTTCGTGCATTTCTAGACATGTCTCCCTCTTTGTTCACCTTTAAGGATTTAGTGTGAGGGTACAAATAGAAGATTTCTCCTCTGTAAAGTACCATCACATTCTTCGGGGTCTTCTTTTTTTCCTGACACCCTAAAAAACAGTTGGGGCCAAACATCTAAACAGAAAGAGCTGAATTTTAACCAGCCTGCACATTTGTTGAGGACTAACAGAGGAAAATTTGGAAGCCCAACCAGTTAGGTGAGCATTTCATTACTAAGAAGCCCTTTACATGTTGTACCCTACAATTCTGCAGGAGGAAATTGAAGTACAAAATCGTCATTAATGCAATTCAACCTCTTCTGGAAGTACAAGAAAATTAAATTCAGTCTTGATAGCTTAATTCTTTTAATTTTTTCTCTAGAGATGTAACTTACCTACCTGACAGTCATTTCTAGAATGCAGAGAAGGCAGCAGAACTGTGAATTTTCTCACCAGAGCTTTAAAGAGAAGAGAGTTGAGAATAAAGCCATGGAAAGATGGGCTTCAGATTCACTGCGTTCCTGATTCCATTGTCAGAGGTTTTCAGCAAGGAAATTGTATGATCCCCTCGCACATTCAGCCTGGACTGAGAGGTCCCGAGACAACAAATCACTCAAGGATATGTCTAAATTACACACAGCAAGTTTTTCTAAGGAGATCCCATGAAGAACAAGTTAGATAATAATTTAAATCATTGTTACCATTCTCTTCTGCCTACTAACAGAAAGGCTTGAAAACAGACTCTCCATTAAAATCTGCATGAATTCTGAAATCTGAACTAGTAGATTACTATATAAGAGGCAGCAGTCAATTAAATTTGTAGCTTCTGAGAATTGTTTTGTCTTATACGCTGCAATATTTCTATTACTAGAGAACTGAAATAAAAAGGTTAAATTCTGGGGATTGTCTAATTTTTATGCATTTTCATGATGGCTGAAAAGAAAGATGAAAACATCAAAGAAATTGGAAATTTTGAAGCACACGAAAAATGGATCTCCTCCTGAAGGTAAGGCAGCTAAAAACATCAATCCATCTCTAGAAGTTTCCTCATTGTTATGAAGAGGCTGTCTTTCCTGCTAAGGAAGCTATATTTAAAGAATTTCATATGAATCCAGTTCAATATAAAGAAAAATAAACTAATTCTGGTCTCTGCCGCAGCTCTACCTCTCTTTTGAACCTCCTTGGCCTAGTACAGGTAGACTATTCCAACTCATCTCACCAATGCCCTTACCAATTCCCCCTTTGAAGTCCTTGCAAGTCTCTCCTGACTATTTAAAACACTTTTCTGCTAGAGAGGAGGCAATGATCTAGTTAAGGACTACTGACCTTTTCAGTGCATGCACATATGTACACTGTACATCTTGCTGCATGTGTATCCTCTGCTGTATGTGTATCTATTCGTATGTGTATCTGTATGTGTATCTGTATGTGTATCTATGTGTTCCTTCGTCAGAAACAGCAAACTTTAAGGGGGTGGGTGTTACTTAAAATTATATCAGCATTGCTTTAAAAGCTTATATTAATAAACTGCTTCAACTTCTTAAAAAACCGTACAACTCTCACAGTAAGATCTTAGGTATTTTATTTTTCTGATGTAAAATAAGGTTTTAGTTTTATATAACAAGCTTGAACAAGAGTTACACTTAATTTAACTTTATTTACATACTGTACACAGTCCTACTGGTTTAAAAGATAGCATTTCAAAAGAGACATTTTAGCTATTGGAGCTTTAATGTCAGCGAACCACTGTAACAACTACGAATACATATAGTTCAAGCACAAAGTGAAGCATATATAATATATTCACGCTCATGGAGCCCAAGGTGTCTATTCATCCTCAAGCTATCAGTTTTGCAAATCAGCATCTTAATTCACATTTCAAATTAATTGTAATTAATATTTAGCTGTTCGACTGCTGCTGCATGGAACTTGATGAGAAAAAGTTCACAGGAATATATCCACAGTCAACTTCAAGCAACTAATCACATCTGCTCCGCCTGGATTCTGCCATTCATGGTAACTCAACAGAGTCCCAAACCTCATTTCTCAACCATTCTGTTGAACAAAGGTCACAGACTTTGCATTCGCTATGGAAAAAATAGGCTCAATTGACTAGGTTGACCAGCTATTCACCCTTGTTTCTTTTCCATGTAATATCTAACATATTGATGCTATTTAACAAAAATTGAATTCATTAACACATTAGCCGATATATCAATATTGTTTGTTGATTGAGTTCTTGTTTTTTTTTCCCAGGCATAAAATGATCTAACTAAATATCAAATGGCTTTTTTTCTTGCTTTACTTTCTCAGCTGTTTTTCAAACTATCATTTTCTGTAGATAATTGGGTAAAAGGAAAGGTTTCTGTAACTATTGTCTCTTTTTTTATGGTGTCTTTTATGTATTCTTACTAGAGCATTTCTGCTGTCCAAAGGGACTGTGACCATCCCTCCTATTGAAGGGCCATACTCAAAGAAAACAATGAAAAACACAATTCTACAACCACCATGCACGGACTTCTCTTTATTTGTCTGAATAGGGCTTGGCCTGCAGTATCCTGGAGGGTAATTTTATGACTCTTGGACATAGCCTCACTGTCCTGCCCAAGCACAGCAGACTGTGGGGCACAGCTCATTTACATCTGTGCTACCAGACAATGGCTCTCCTCCTGCTTCTAGTGTAGTCACTGAGAATTTTGCCATGAACTCATATTACTGTAATTCAGACGTGCTACTGAAATAAATGTGATGTATATTTTCCATTATATGATTACTGGATTCAGTTCTGGTCAATTAAAGCAGGCCTACCCAGGGCTATCAACAGGGTAATGATTAATGTCAGTAGGCAACCTTTGCTCACATCTGTTGGCTAGCTGTATAAAAAAAAATAATAAAAAAAGGGGCAGTCACATTAATTTGCTGCCTTCAACCACACTTAGACTAAGAATATATAACTGCATGCAGCTGAAGTATTGTGTCCAAAGAGAAACTGCCAGAGGGAACACATATTGCTAGGGGCATGTCAGACCTGAGTGACACACTGAATGAGGCCCTGGTTCAAGGTGGAGAGTACAGCTGTAATAATGCCCACATCATCTCTGAAAGGCCATTCAGCAGCACTCTACCACTTCACAAGACAGAAACACTAGATCACAGCCTCCAAAACAGCCCTAGTGCCAACCAGGGCTCTGGTGTGTATGTGGCAGGCAGCCTAAGCAACATCACTGCAGAGGACAGCATGAGAGTAGCTGGGCTTGGACCCTGCTATGGAGGGAGAAATTCAGAATAGAGAAGGGCCTGGTGAACTTCACGTGGGTCCCTAGCTCTCTCCACTCTCCTTCCAGCTGGCTCCTGATACACTACAGTGACCCTTAGTGCTTCAGCAAGCATGAGATAACCTCTCTTTTCTGTCCTAGCTGGGCTTTCATCCAGTGGGTTGTATCTCTAAAACAAAGACACCTCCCTACACTCCAGTTCCTCTCCTAGTTCCTTCTCCCACAATTTTGATGCCACCCTAGAGACTGTGCTAAGTCGTGAGGGAGTAAAGATGGGCATCTCTCATGCTCCATTGTTTTGAAGTAGGAAATGGCTGCAGAAAAGCTCCTTCTCAGTGCACCCAGGCTGATGACATGGGACTGGTGAGATCCCTTTTGGTCAGAATGTAACCCTCACTGGAACAATCAGCAATTTGGACATCTGAAAATTATTTTATTAAACAACAGTTGTTAATCAGTTGGAGATCTTTTTCCACAGCCATTCTTTAAAGCTGAAACATTTCCATGTTTCCTGTAATACTTGTGCTTAGACACACATTGACAAATACAAAGAAAAAACCTCAGATCTGTATGACAGTTTTTTGGAACTGCCAAAATAATCTCTTTGAATTCTGCAGCCACTTGACAGCAGGAGTCCAGGAGGAGAGTGTTGAAAGCAAAAACTTGTATTTATTCACTGGAGTTTTTATTGCATTTCTCTCCCAGAACAGGATACCTATCATATTCTGCTAAAAATACATTATCAAACCAACAGACCACAGATCCCATTAAAGTTTAAAAGTTTCCAAGTCAGCTTTTTGCTACCCAGCCCGTAAGCCTGACAGAGACAAAAGGGATGATTCTTTGTAGTTCAGCCAGAATTTAACACACTCAGGTATGGAGGCCAAAGGCTCTGCCAGAGGACATCTTCTGCAGAACATCCCATCTTGCACTCTTGCAACTCGCACATCCACACATGCAAAAAGTCTCAGGCTGAGTCTGACCTCCCCTGTTGCAATATATCACAAGAAAAGCGATCCCTAGGTCAAAATGACCCAAAGTTTAAATGCTTCAGAAGTATAAAGTACTATAATTAAGAGTTATTACTATTAATCTCTAATTACTTAGAGAAAAAAGATTGTGGTGGTTGGGCACAAGGTCATGTGTCACTAAGTCATGAAACTTTCCTCCTCCACACCAGGTGGTCCAGAGGTTGGCAGCTGGGTTCTTTCACAGTGCTGTCCATGCAAAGAGCAGGCCTGTTCATTCTTTTTTTTTATGGTCATGCCAAAAGGCCATGACTTCAATTGAAATGAAGGTGAATATCCTCTCCCACATCTATCAATTTTGAGGCATACAAGGAACAAGTACTTCATCTATAAGAAGATTTGGAAAGAAAGAGACAAGCTTGTCTGTTTTACAGAGGACTGGCTATAGCATAGAGCTTGCACTGGGCATAAGCAGCTGAGGAGGACAATGATCTGTGATCTGAGCAGTCCTGTGATCTGCTCTACTGGTGGCATAGGCCTGAGAAACTGGTTTTGCTGCTTGACCTTGCATGGCCAGCTCCTGCTGGTGGGATCCTTGCTCCTTTCACCAGGCACCCATTCCTGAGCAGGAGCAGCAGGCTGGGCTCTCCCCCAGCTCTGTCTCATATTTGTCCTTTCCTTCTCCCTCATCTCTTTCCAGGGCAAACCAAATCTCTCCATCACTCGCCTCAGACCAAGCTGGTTGTGTTGTTGAAAACTTCAAGCATGGTATGCTTTGGAATCTACCTTGAGGGGAGAGCTTCAGGCTGTGTCCCACAGCAGACCAGCATCAGTACTGGAGATCAACTGGACTTCCCTATGGTGTGTCCTACTAGCCTGCTGAGCAACATGTAAACATCATTCACATCTGCTCCATATGCCACTACACATCCCAGAGTGTGATTGCTGTACTGAGAATTGAGACTTTATAAAAATCACTAGTATCCCCTTACAATAAAGACAGTATTGATGTTAAAAACTGTGTTTAAAATTAATTTTAGCCAGGTGTTGGCCATAATGGGGTAAAGCCATGGAAAGAATTTTGCTGGAAAAGCAAATAATGATATAGCTAGATGTGTATGATGGGTGCAGCTGGGCACCACCAAGCTTTCATAGTGACGTCAGAGGATGAGTAAGTAGACCCACCATTTTCCATGCAGCAGAGAACAATATTTTTCACTTTGCAGCTTTCTCTTGAGACTCCCAAGAGAGCAATTCTCCTTTTTTCCAGACTGCTTCCAACTGCCATAGAGCTTCCCCTCAAATCCCTGTAACTCCTGCCTTATCAATAAAAGAAAGGAAGGAAACATAAAATGTACAGAGTGACACATCCAACTGTTTTTTTCTTCTTAACTAAAAATGTAGGAAGTCTGTGGTAGTGGTAGAAAGAGGTGAAAATAAATCAGTGTGGCAAGGTGACGTGTCTTTGCAAACCTCCTGCCTCTTGCTCTCCTTCCACAGGCACAACAGGCCATGAACATAGATGCAATAGCAGCAGCTGTTGCAGATTCCCTAGTTTGCCTCGTTATATTTCCTAGTGGTTCTTGTTGATGCAGACCCCTTTGATCAGCAAAACAGGAAAGATTAGATCTGAGCTAATACAACAGCTCATTGTGGGATAAGGTGCATTCAGCTCCTTCCAGTCAGTCGTGAAGTGCCATGTCCATGGGGCTACAGAATGTGCATAAGGGTGGCCATGCTGAGCTCCTACGATGCACAAAACTCATGTACCAAATTTTCCCTCTTTGCCTCCAGCCACCCCTGTTCTGCTTCTTGCTAAGTCAATATCTACCACACTAGCAGCAAAGGACCCTTGGGAAAAAGGAAACCAAGGAGTAGGCTAGTTTTTCCTGATCTAGGCTTGCTCTGTGCCAATACAGCATATTTTCTAAAGTGTTTTTTACAATTCAGTTTAAATGACTCAGCTAAGAGGTTTTGTATAACTTCTGACCACAGCCTAACAGTTCTCACAGGAGGTAATATTTCCTAGTGTTTGGCATGAGCTTTCCTCCTTTTCATCTTAGCACTTGTGCTCCTTCAGCAATCCTTACCCACTTCTTTCCTTTCTTCGTGCTTACAGCCTACAACTTTGTAAGTGGTTACTGGATCCCTCAACTTCCACTGAGCCCTTCACCACGCAGTGTAATATATCACATCCATTATTGTTATGCAAGTACCTAGACAGGCAGGCTTTATCTAGCTGTCTTAATCTTTCCCATAAACCAGTCCTTAAAGTCCAACAGTGGTTTGAGTTATTTTATGTGAATTCCCTCCAGTTTGTCAACATCAATCTGCAATGCTCTGATGTTTGAATAACTGGATTGTCACAGTGTTGACAAGGTGTGACCATTTTCTTTTTTGTAAGTAACCAACTACTCATTTGTTGCGTGTTACTAATTGCACTTAATTCTACCTCTCTTTTTTTCCCCAGTTCCATTATACTCTCCACATTACAATTTTGTGGTAAGCGGCACCAGACACCATTGGATTCCTTAGTCTGTCAACAGCAAAGGTAATTGCCATAAATATTTAAAACACAGCAAACTATGATATATGAAACAATTAAAACCCTTTCAAAAGCATCTTCTCTCTAACCCAATCTCCTGGTAAACTGAATTTAAGTGGCAGCAAAGCAACCAAACCAAAACCTTCCTTTTCTGTCAATGGGAAATATTCCTCCTCTCTGCTCTACATTCTTGCTCCTCACAGAGTGAGTAGATATTTGATTAGGTACAGATTTAAACACAACAAGATTTTCCAAGCCTCAGTTCCAGTTCCAAGCAATTACACATTTGCTGGGTGTAACTCACTGCAGGGTCACCCAACCGGAGAGGAGAACAGAGAAGGCTCTTTACAAAGAAAAAAAAGTATTTAAAGTGTTTCATCTCACAAGGAATTCTTGAAAAATTTGCTTCCCTCCAGAGATCTGGGGTTGTTTGTCTCATTCGACGGCTGAGTATTTTCCTCTCGCTAGCAAACTGGCAAAGAGGTAGAGGGCTCGTGCTGCAGGGTGAATCGAAGAGCTGCCCTAAGCTGACACCAGATTTGTATAGGAGTTCTTGAGGTTTCCACCTGTGTCACCTAACAGTGCTGTCTGCTGGACGCTGGACCCTTGTGTTTGATCTCAGGTATAGCAAGCAGGATGTATTCACCTTGTCTGCTCTCCAGCAGCAAAATAACTTGGCAATCATTGGAAAATATCTCAGTCACGTGCCTAGGTCTGCCCCAAAAGCAGCCTTTCTAAGAGAGAATACAGCTGTTAAGGCTGCTGGTCTTCTGGTGACACTGCTCTGAAGAGCTCACACGGAGAGAATAAAAGCTAGAATTGGTCCGCTGGATCTCATATAATCAGGATTAAATGTGATTTTTATAACACTAAAACCAAGTCTAGAACAAGAAGCTAACTAGCTCTGACTAGATGACACCAAGTGGTCATAACAAAATTTACATTTATTATTACTGGAACACTTGGCAAAACTTTCACCCTTTGAACTGGAGTTTTGCAGCATTGCCATTTGAACAATTTTATTTTTTACATGGGAGCCACTAAGTCTGGATATTTTGAGTCTAGGAAGGGCACTCAATCTGTGAAAAAAATACAAGGGAAATAGTTACACATGAATTGCTACCATACTTCAAAGTTAATTTACTGTATATTAAGATGCAGTTTTTTAAGCACTAGTTATTTAGTTAATTAATGGTTAATTAAGTGATTAATAACTAGGCTATGTGATAGTGCTAATATAGAAGTCAATGAAAATGTTCCTGATATTATTAACATATCAGAGGTATTTGGATAAGGCATTGTGTGGTCTACTCCAGCCTATTGAGTATAAAATAGCAGCAGATCAGCAACGCCATTATTTCAGAGCAAGTGTTTATCACTCCCTATGCTGTTTGAGTTATAATACCTCTCACAAAAGATATTTGAACATGGATTTAGTGGACAAGATACTAATTGATGTAGGAAAAGAGATGTCATTGGTGCATTTTCTCATCTGTTACAATTTTGAATATGATGTAGAGTTATATGAGGAAATATCAAAATGTATTTCTAAAAGTTAGTCATCTGCTGGAATGTGTTCTGCTAAGATGTTTTCTTTTGTTCCTTAGATGACCCTTTGAAATACTTGCCTAGTCATTTTGCCAGCAACCATGAAACCCCAGCAAAACATCAGAAGTCCAGCCAACCCAGGACTGGAAAACTGGCTACACTGAAAATTAACTCAACAGGTTCTTCCATTGTTTTTGAAGGGCTTACGTTTTTCTCCACTAAAAGACTTATCCCATGCAGGCACATGTGAAAAAAGAGTCATGATGGGAAAGCAAATGCTCTCTATGCCCATGGGGAAGGCAAGAAGCAGGTGTGTGGACAAAGGTGTGCTGTTGACACATGTACTTTGCACTACCCCTGATCCCAGCAATGAAATTCTGTTGTCTTTCTACATAGAGTAATCATCCTCTCTAGATATTTCCTGTACTGACTCTGATCCCTGTACAAGGCATGCGCTGAACTGCAACTTGAATAAGAAGGCAAGGATAGCACGAAACAGGCAAGGGAGGGAAACAAGTCCCATTCTCCCTGAGCTTTCCAAGTGGGCTAAATGGCCTGTCTGTGTCTCTGACGTGACAGCAGCTGGCTGCACCATGAGGATTTATTCCCCTGGTACCTATGCAGGCCTGCTCCACAAGTGCATGGCTGTTTCACCAGCTGAACTACAGTGGCCACTTCATACACTTGATGTGCCAAAAATACTCTGTGCCCCCCTGTTCACTGGAACGTACCCCAATTTCTCACGATTCACCTTGCACCTTGGGCTGTGTTTCCTGAGCTCTCCAGGTTGCTTTCTGTCATGCTCATGTTCTTATTGCTATTGTCAGATCTTCTAAATTTTAAATCAATTTATATACTCTATTTATCATCACTCCAGTAGTCTCCTTACTTCCCATTTAAGATCGATACAGAAGAAATCAATGGACTAAACAACAATTCTCTCAGACACTCCTCTCCAGATCACAAAGCATTGCTGGCACCTCCTCTTTATAGATAGTCTGTTAGCTGTCTTTCTCTCTTTACTGTAGTGTTTTTATCTGAAATAATTTTGATTAGCAGAAAGTTTCGATTCCTGGAGAAAATCTGCATGGAAGAGTGGTCCTGAAAATCTAACTATGTATTACTTGTGGTATTGTGCTATTTTATGTTTTGCTGCATGGAACAAATGAAATGTTGTTTTGTTAATAACACAAGTGATGGACTTCAGATGATCCCATGGACTTACAGAGCACAAGGACTCTGGCCCTTCTGTAACCACAGCAAAAGTCTCACTCTATATTGAAACTGTGCCCTGAGCCCTGCAGGGTACCCATTGTGTGGGTACTAACCAAATTAAGATAGGAAGGTACTTGGCAACAGCCTCCAGCAGGGCATTTACTCTGCATGACACTCCCCTCTCCTTACATAATACCAGCAAGAAGATTTTCCCTGGTTCTCCTGACTGTCAGACTCCCTCACACAGTAGGAAGGTTTGGGCTCTTTGGCAGCTGAGGTAGTAAAGCAGCAGGGAGGTTTCTGTAGCTCATCCCACTTACCTCCATCTTCCCTGACAGAGCTCCAACTTGGAATTCCCCTATCAGGGAAGAAAAATTCCCCCTGATTGCAGGAATCCAAATCTCCCTCAGAGATGGATGGGTGATGGAGTCCAAGTGCCACTGCTCTGATATGTCACCTCACAAAGAAAACCTCATGCATGCTGAAGTACCTCAGTGTGGGGCTTCCAGCCAGCAGGAGCTCCAGGGCTGACAGCTTAGGGACATGGACATACCTGGTAACCCTAGGGGCACTCAGGGTTTACAGCACCTAAGCTTAGGCCCAGAAACAATTTAAATGTAATACAGGAGATAAACTAGCAGCACTATTGTAATATAACTTGGAAAATACTGGAGCTAGTCTGTGCTGGGGAGCACCTGCTGAGCCTGGACAATCAGTATGGTGAGTCTGAGCAGATGTCACAAACAACCCTCATGTTGGGAGCCCCGAACAATCACTGCTAACCCTGAGAGTACCTGAAAAATCCACCAAAGTGCATCAGAGACTGTGCAAGCACAGGAACGGGGAAGGCAGATAAGTCTGACTTGAGCAAACTACCAGAAGAAGTTAGGAGAGAATATGGTAAGGGAAAAGGCAGGGGTGAGGGAGAGCTGGGGAAAAGCCTGGATAGTGAAGGCAGGGTATTTCAGGCAGAGTAGGAATGAGCGATCCAGAAGGAGTGACAGGAACTGTTAACCAGGAGGATGAACTGAACAGCTTTTCTAAAAGCCCAGAAGCTAAGAGAGGAGGTATGCTTGGGAAGCCAAGCAGGAGCCTGAACAGAATTTAGTCTACCTAGCAGAAAAGTCAGATTATTCTCTGGTTTTGTAGGAAGATCTGATATCTGCATTTGGAGTCAACCTTCACATATAAGCAAACAAAAGGGCAGAGAAGGCACCAGCACTATATGCCCTTTCTCATCAAGACTGGAAGAACTGGTTCCCTCAGCCTTATTCAAGAAAGCAGAGAAGACAAGAGACAAGAAGGAAGAAGAGTTCAGTGTTGACTTTGTAAAGGGCAAAGATGGGAGAAGGACACAGAAATAGAGAGAGTCTATCAAAAAAGGTACTATGTAAAAGGTACTCTGTGACTAGGAAATCATTGCTAGAAATTGGGATCTGCAACCTGCAGTCCAAAGACATCAGTAGGCTCTTCCCAGTGATGGAGCTGGCAAAGAGGAAGGGAGAATGTCTCATGAAGAGCAGTAGAAAATAAAGCAACAATCAGAAAGGAAGCTAAGAAGCAAGACTTGCAGAAGGCCAGGGCAGCTTCCAAGCAGGAGCAATGGCCCAAAAGAAGAGAAAGTTCCAGAGACCTGAGCTTTGGCTCAGAAAATAAAGCTAAAATATTCAGTTAAAAAAAGCATTCCATGGTTAAAAACAATAAAACAGTGGCTAAGCTGGGGGCTGGAGGGAGGAAACATGAAAGAACAGCACTTGGTTTATCCTTAACACCAGAATAAAAACACCCAAGGACCTCATGGTGTGTTGGCAGGAAGAGTGTCCATTTGCTGTGGTTCTAGAAGGGTCACAGAACCACAGAAAGGATAAGGTTGGAAGGGACCACTGCATGTCATCTATTCCAACCCCCCGGCTCAGGCAGGGTCCCCTAGCACGTGTTACTCTAGAATTGCATCCAGATAGCTTTTGAATATATCTAGGAGAGGAGATTCCCAGGCTGAAGGCCTGAGAAAGTGCTGCTAGCCAACCCAGGTCCTGCAATGGAACTCAAAAAAGGAACAGCATGGGTACATGCTCCTTGCAAAGGTGAGCACCAAGACCCACACAGAACTATCAAGCACCAAAAGCAAATTGCTCTCGCAGTAATTGTAAATGTGCTTTGGTTAACATCTGCCATAAGAAATGAAACACAAGAAAACAACTTACCAAGCAAAAAAAAGCATTTAGAATTTTGGAAAGCTTTCAGTCTGCACAGAATTTCATCCCTTGTACCACAAAGAACAATGAACACTTTTTTAGTCACTGACAATTAGTTTGACACGTCCTCAGAGCTGCAGAGCTTTCCTCTCAAAGTCTGATCTCCTTCTGCTGCAATATGACATATTTATTTTCAACCGTGTGTAACAGAAAAAGTAAACCAAAAAAATTTACACAGAATAAAATTAATTGGAAAGATGTTAAAATAAAATAATACCAAAATAATATAATATTTTGAAGGAGAGAGAAAAGTTTATCACTACAAATCAAAAATACCTTGATAAAACTGTTTTCTTTTAGAAGTAAGAAGAAAATTGGAATTAGGCCCAGTTCCTACAGAGAGAGAGCTTCAATTTCTTTCTTGAAGCAAAATTCGTATCCAGTCAACACAGGGTTTTCCTGATTAGGCTCAGCAGGATCAAACATGATATTAACTAAAGAATCACAAAAATACTTGTTTAAGCACAGGCAGCCGTGCTGTGCCGTAAGACACAAGACTGAGCAGAACAGAACAGAAGCAACTTCTCTCTCTTGGACAATGGTTGGCAAAAAGGAACTTTCTGTAGTATAGATGAAAAGTTCTCTACATGAATACACATTCATGTTAGTATGTAAAATTTTCACTTTGGGGAAAAACAGTTTCTCCCTTTGGCTTAAAAACCTGATTGAAACTCTTCTGTGGGGTAAGACTCTGGCTCTTGACTTCATTTCTGCCTGTTTAATTTGGGTACAAATTTTACCAGTTGAGCACTCATTTTGACCCTACATGATTTATTTCAGAGACTTGGAAGATGTTTTCATTAATAATTTTCTTTTTCCAGAGATCATAACTTCTTCTACTGACAAGCAGATGTTTAGTGTGTCCTTTTACTTATCTAGCTTTGCAGGATCTGTAGTTTCAAAGTCCCTTCCAAGTGCCAATAATGACTGCTATTACTGAGGAAGTTTGCTAAAATACCATGGATCTATCCAAAATATCTGGGGTTGCTTATTTTTATTATATGCACAGTCTATATGCAGGAGCATTTTTAGAGCACTAGGTGATGTGTTTTATTATTAACAGCTAGGTTTGAAGCCTGAAGATGACGCACTATTTTCCCTCATAAATAAATCTTGGCTAAAATCTTAGCATTGCCTTAAAATTGATTCCTTCCTAACTTTCCAGAAAGCATCTTTGTTTTTATCTTAAAAGAGTAACTAATAACAAAATGCAAATAATGACAATTCTCTGTTTTTTGGCAACCAAAAAGCATTAAAGAAGTCCCATTTGGAGTGAAAACATAACAGAAATACAGGAAAATGATGAAAAAAGCTGACTAGGAACAAGGAACTAAAAAAGAAAAATAGAATTCCTTTAGCTCAAAACCCACCAAGATTTTATTTAAAAATTCAAGGTCTCCATTTTCGACACAGGATGTGTTTATCTAGCCTTGCTTGCCGCACTTAGTAGTGAATTAAACCATGTTTCACCGCTGTGAAAATTTATTTAAACAGAAATGAGTTTCAATGAGAAAGCTGTGATTATGTGCTCATTTTTACAAGTACTCTATTTCCATTATAATAGGGTAGTTTTATTCTTGCTACAGGTCTATGGATTTTAATAGAGCTACCTCTAAAATAGATTAAAGTTCATAATTTGTGTTGTGCAGAAAACCGTGAGACTAAGTTCTGTATATTTTTGTGAGGTAATTAAGTGGCCTGATTTCCATTAATAAAGGAAGTGCCCTAGTTCCCATTAGCAGCATTGAAGCTGTTCATTAAGATGACTAAAGTTAGTGAGTTCTTAAATCTTGGCACATAGTCTTTGAAAAAAACACAGAGCCAAAGCCAAGGAGATGTTCCATGAAAGTTTAAAATGCACGGTGATGTCCTAATTCTCTACTGCTGCACGTCTTCTGTGGTCATGTACAGCTGGGTACAGTCCTCATAAAATATTACCAGGCAAGAATTTTGCACATGTGTAGAAAATCAGGACCTGACTTTTGCAGAACATATATGCTGAATATCAGGCAAAATGCTGTCATTACCAAGACCCTTCACACAATGATTTTAAACTGTTAGCAGGCAATTACTATTTCCATTTTATGGATAAGGGTCTAAAATAGAGGGACAAACAAGCTAGGCTAGATGGAAATGCCCAGGAAAATTAACAGAGTTAATTTTTAGAGTGGATTAGTTAAACCACAAACAATTCTATGTAGACATCCATTCAAAAACAAAGCTGCTTTTATTCTACTCAGTGTTATTTTATTCTGAAAGTGAATTAATTTAAATCAAATTGCAGCCAGTTCTGTTGTGAATAAGAGCATGCAAATTGAAGTTCAATACACTTTACAGACACTTTTAATTTACACCTTTTGTTAATTTAATTAATTGTCTTGAGTGCCTGAGCTCACATAGGAAGCGTGCCAAGGTGCAAAGAGTTAAGGATGAGACTCTCGACTGCAGGGCTTGGCCTCTCCAGCACCCCTTCCTTGGGGTGCTGTTTCATCACCCTTGTTATCACTAGAAAGTGGGAGCCAGAGGAAGTATTCCTGTTTTTCTGTATCACCTACAATCTAGTGACAGCTCTCAGGGAGAGCATTGCATGCATCGAATGGGAGGACTGGACAAACATGCAACACCTATTGACTAGGGGCCAGGAGGAAGCACTCGACCCAGAAGGGTGTATCCATTGACCTCTGTAGGCACCGAAAGCAGAGAAGCAGTGTGACACATTACAGGCGATGCAGAGTTATGTTTTCAGTGCTCAGCCTAAAAACCCGATAGACGACTTAACTACTTGACCAAGATCAGATTTTGGAGGTGTAGCTCAATGATAAACATTAAAAGTTGTTACTGAGAAAGGTCTATAAATACCCATCAAGTCTTCCTTCCTACTTTTGTTTTTATTCATCTCCAGCTTGAAATGTTAATTTATTATATCATGTCTTCGTGCCTTTTTTATCCTTCCCAAAACTGAAGTAAGCTGAAGTGATCTATTGGAGTGATTGCATCCATCTGAGGGCATTGCAGTTTTATCAGTATCTACGAGGTTATTGTACTACTGCACTAATCACCTGTGGATCAGTCCCTATGTAACCTATCGGCAAGAATCCTACAACCCAGCTAATAGTCAAATACTCTCCACAATGCAAATATGCATGGAATGCCATGCATCCACTTCCACCCATGTGCAGCCACTGTCTAGGCAAAGCCACATATTTTAAGGTGTCTTCACTTTTTTTGAGCATTATTTCCTTCAGCTTCATAACACATGGTTTCCTCAGTTGTCTGCTCTTACTTCAGTCTGTGCATCCCACCTTGGTATGAATGCGGCCAGAAATCATGTTAACCTTCTATTTACAATCACATTGGAGAAAAGAAAAAATCAAGAAGGATTTTTCTCGTTTTCCTGGCAGTTAGTGATGAGTCCAACAAACAAACAAAAATAACAGTGCCATCGTTCATAGTCCATGAACGCGAATTGTCTATCTCTATTGTTCTTAAGAGCTTCCTAATATGAGAAGGTAACTTAAAAGTAATAGAACAGTTATCCCTAAGAGGCTGCTTACCGAGTGAAGGAAATGGGATAGAAACGTTTGTTTAGAGGAAGAGGGGGTAAAGTATAAAACAAACAAACAAACAAAAAAACACGCTCTGAGACTTAAAGTCTGGGTGCCTTCCGTGTCCAGTAAAGACACTCGGGACAATCTTGAGTCCCTTTGAAGAGAGCTGCTGAGAAAATCTTCAGCTCCTTCAGGAGGACATGCACATTTTTAAAAGTCTTTAAACCCCCAGCTATTTAATCTTAAATGGCTCACAGCGACGTGTAAAAGGGGCAATCCTGAAACCTCGGGGAAAAGGAAGTTTCATTTTCGGGGACGGAGCAAACGAGAATTGCTTCTCTGCGGGAGCCAGCTCTATAGATGTATCCTGCTTTGCTTATTTCACTAGCCAATTCTGGAAGTGCCACCACAGCTCAGCCCCTGGCGGGGGGGCACCGACCCCACCGCGCCCCGGAGCGCCCACGGGGGCGCATTCCACCGCCGCCTCCAGGCCCCGCAGCCACACCGAATACCAAGTTTTCCAAGAGGAAAAACAAAAACAAAACAAAACAAAACAAAAACAACAAAACAAACAAAACCAAACAAAACCAAACAAACAAAAAACCAAACAAAAACCCCTACCAAACCAACCAAACAACAAAACCACAAGAAACCAAACCCGAGGGAGGGAGGGGGAGCTGCCTGACCTCCTCCCGCCGCCCCTCGGCCGGGACAGGAGCCCTGCAGGCCGGGTAGCCTCCGCGGAGCCGCTGCCCGCCCGCTGGCTGGGGCTGCCTCTCCCGGGAAAAAGCTGCTCGGGGAGCGAGGGTCTCCCTGCGTGAGAGCGGGGGCTGTCCCGGGGCCTCCAGGCCGGAGAGAGGCGGCGAGTCTGCCCGGCTTTTTCCCTTTGGAGGAAAAAGCACCGGGAAATGAAGAAAGACGCATTTCTCTGAGCTTCAAATGCGTGGCTGCCACCACGCATGCTGCTAGCAGAGTGCTGCTAGCAGAGCGGGCAATCCTGCCGCAGCAAATGCTCTGCAGGGCCACTGGAAAGGGATACGCGAGCCACACACCCGGGGCCAAAGCAAAACAAGAGGCTTCGCCCCGCGACGACGGCTCCCCGAGCGCGGAGAGCCCGCCGCAGCCCCAGCCCCACCCGTGAGTGGTGGTGCTGGTGCTGTCCCGGGGGGCCATGGGGTCCCCACGGAGCCCTTGTCTCCCGCAGAGCACCTGCTGCGGGGGGCAAGCCCGAGACCTGGAGGGGATGCAAAGGCCTGCCTTCCTCGCTGCGTCCTGGGAAAGCCCGTAATTCCTCCTCCAGGGAGCAGGTAGACCTCTTAAAAAAAATAAAAATTAATGTGGGTAAAATGAAAACAGGAGCTTGACGGAGGAAGGACTTCAGCGAGGCTGCCAGGAGGATTTAGTAGCCAGATCCACGACAAACGACGCTGACATAAACTCTACTAGGGGAGATAACCATAAGATAGCTCAAGTTTCTGTAGGAGAACAGCACGCGGGACTTGTGCCCCGGGGAAAAAAATATACCATTAAACAGTAGGAGCTATTTCCAGAGTGAGCAGAAATTACAAATCCAGCGGCACCGACGCGTGACATTAAAGATTTCTGTGCAAAACCCCGAGACAGCGCAGAAATGCCCCAACGTCCTCGGGTGATTCGCGTGCTTTAGAGGGGATTCAGACACCCACCCTCGAGCCTGTGGCCCCGTGTTTGTAGGCGCCTCTCGAGCAGCTGCAGCCCAGGCGGGGTAACATGGACTTTAACTCAGACCTACCAATCCTCGTCCCCCTCTGAAAGGCGATGTCTGCGGCCGGGCAGCATCTCCCGGCCGCTCCCGAAGCGCCCAGGAGAAGGGTCCCGGCCGGCGGCGGGAGCGGGCCCGGCTCCCGCAGGTCTCCCGTGTCGTCGCAGCACAGACAACGAAGGGAACTTTAGGATGGTTTTTTTGTTTATTTGGATTTTTAACAAATATTCTAGAAACCCTTTTTCGAACAATAAAACTGCTGAGCCCAATCCCAGATTTCTAAAGTGTTTCTGCTTCAAATTGCAGTCGGGCGCTGCAGGCTGCTCCTTTCCCGAAAGGTCCCAGTACTTTTTGGGGTTGTTTGTTCGCAGGGGTTGTTGGTTGGTTGGTTGGTTGGTTGGGGGGGGGGGGGTGTTTGTTTCTTTGGTTTTGGTTTGGTTTTGGTTTTTTTTTTTTAGTTCAGACCCCATCAAAGGGGCCATTGTGGGGAGTGCGTCCCAAGTTCCCGAGAGCTGTCTTCGCCATTCCCGCGGACGCTCGCTTCTGTTGTGTCTGAGCAGCCGCGGAGCTTTTAGTAACTCTGCAAACGCGGGCATGAAAAGGATGTCCCGGTAGGGCAATGAGGCATGAAATCCCGCTGTTCCTTTACATAGTAGCAACATCCACATGAAAGGGCAAACACCCGACGTGCCACCAAATGTAATTGCAGAGATGGCGGATGTTGGCGTAAAAAAGAGTTGGCGCCGGTTTCTCTTTCGCCACGGACCTTTCCCACATGCACACCCGCGAACGAACCAAACCACCTGCACCTTCCGTGGGATTTAACTGAGTGGAAAACTGAGTCATTGGCACTGTTGGCTGCTAAATATAAGGCAGCTGGGACAAACTTCACTGGCGAGCAGAAGCGGCCTCGGCCCCGCGCCGGGAAGGTACTCGCTCCTTCAGGCCCGCCGAGCTCGCAGCCTGTCCCGAAAGGAAAGCTGAAGCCCTCAAACCCTTCTTTCCTCCCTACTCGACTCGCCGATCCTCTCTCCCTCGGGACATAGCAACATCGTGTTGTCGCCGCCTGAAAACCCGGCGCCACGGTGAGGGTCGCGGCTCCACGCCGGCCCGAAAGAGAGGCGACCCCTCGCCACTTTATCATTTTGCGGCGATGCCGCTAATTGCTTCCCGTGTCTCTCCCCGGCAGGTGCTGCCGCAGCGCTCCCCGGAGTCCGGGACGGGCAGCCGCAACCTTGGGCAGCCAGCTGGGGTGGCGAGGGGGCTGCTGCCGCGACTCGGTGCCTGGCAGGGGCAGCCCGCCCCTCGCCGCCCCGCCTGGCCGCTAGCCGGCAAGTTCTCGGGGCTGCTGAGCGGTTGCGGCTCCGTGCGCCCTGAGAGCCGGGATAACGCGGCGGTGTCCGAGCTGGTGCCGAACCCTCCTCGCCCCGCCCCGCTCTCTCTCGGCCAGCGTCCCGGCAGCAGGGGTGGGAGAAAAATGTTCCCAGGAAGGTGGCGAAGGGGACGGAGGGGGGAACAGGCAGAGGGACGGGCACCAAAGTCGAAGGATTACATTTCTGCGGAGAACATACCACTCCGAATGTGTTTTGTCAGGAACCCGGAATTTGAAAACACAAACAAACGGTGTGGGGAAATCCCAAACAAAAGCAAAATAAAACCCTCTTGCTACAGATCCTCCGGTAAGCGAGACGCTAAACTTCCTCCAAGTTGTTCCCAGAAGGGATTATCGCCGTGCTTGGCTCCCGGCCCTGCAAGCGCCCGCTACCCCTCGGCGCACCCGCGGAGCCCGGAGGGACGGGGCAGCCAGGGCCGCTCGCCCGAACGGGCGAGATTTATACCTTTGCCGAGATTGGAAAACTCTCCAACCCGAGCTCATGTGCCCGCTAAGACAACCCACAGCACCCCATCAGAGCGGTCAGAGCTGCTCGCCACCGCCTGGGGCTCTGGAGTACGGGGCGGGGGGCTGATCCGGCTCCTATCTTAGGGGCCAGGGGGAACAAGGTCTTCCCAAATGCCTGCTGAGACACGGACAGCGGGGCCGCCTCCTGCCTCCCCTCCTCCTCCGACGGTATGGGAGGGCTGGGAGCCTGACAGCGCTTCTTTCTCCCGGAGGGAGAGTTCCGAGGATACCCAGGGCCTCGCGCCGCCCCTTCCCGGCCCTGTGCCGGTGGCATCTCCGCGGCTCCGCTCTCCGCCTGCTGTGATCCGAGGGCGGTCAGGCCCCCGCTGGGCGACCGCTCGCTCCTCCACACGGCTCCGCGCCCCGGCGGTGGGCGGCCCCCTCCCGTCACCCTCGGCAGGGCGGGCCTTGCCGGGGGCGGGCCGTCGGGCTTGAGGCTGTGCCGCGGCGTGGGAAAGCGCCTCAGAGAGGATTTGCTCTGCTGGTGGTGCGGTGCTGTGCTGGAGCCCCCCCCCGGATTTATTTATCTCTGCCCCCGCCCCGGCTAGAAGCTGCGCCGCGCCCTGTGCTCACGATGAAGCGACCTTGCGAGGAAACTACCTCAGACAGCGACATGGACGAGACTATAGACGTGGGGAGTGAGAACAACTACTCGGGGTAAGTGGGGCACCCCTGGGACCGCCGCCTCCGCCGGTGGCACGGGCCGGGGTGCGCCCCGGGATGGGGCAGGGTGGGCGGGAATGCCGGCCACCCCGTCGGGGGAGGTGGTGGCCCCCTGAGGGGAGAGCGGGGTGCTGTTGTGTCCCCCCCGGTTAGCTGGCAGCTCGTTCTTAGCCCACCGAAAATTAGCCCCGCAATCTGACTGCCCGAGCCTGGAAATTACGTGAAGCACTCAAGTAGCTTGTGAGCCGTTCGTTAGCTCCGCTTAATTTGCCATTTTCAATCAGATCTT
The DNA here is from genome assembly GCF_025592945.1 of Manacus candei. Taxonomy (NCBI): domain Eukaryota; kingdom Metazoa; phylum Chordata; class Aves; order Passeriformes; family Pipridae; genus Manacus; species Manacus candei. The sequence goes on along the minus strand of NW_026138082.1, from coordinate 6,701,815 downwards.
TTCCAAAATCGATCCTGAGCAGGCCGAACAACCTGGGGGAATCTGCGCCAGTGGAAAACGATCTGCGGAAAGTAAGCAGGGATCCACAGCAGTTGAACTTCAGCAAACCCGCCGTGCAAGCCGAGGGCGAGCAGTGGTGTTTGCCCAGGCAGGGCTGGGCTGGGCTTGCTGGGCGCACGGTGAGGGGCTTTAGGGCTGGTCCTGCCAATTTAGAGGCTCATGTACCGGACCTCCGTCTCATGCGCATCAGTAGCCAAATGAGTGTTAAAGGCTAGTGGGTTTTTTTCACTCGCTTATGATAAAATAAAAGCCTTTTCGTACTCGTGGGTAGTATAGGTTTAAAAGTGGATTTTGAATTCTGCTCCCGATGCCGAACGATGCAACAGACCCGGGCTGGGTAACTGGCATCGTACTTGAGCATCTATTGACTTGCATAGCAATAGGCAGGAACGTCAAAACCCAGCAGGCCTGGCAGAGGTTGTGTCATAGTGTACATGCACTTACCACTTCTGTTGGCATTTAGAGATGGTTCACCTGGGTTAGGGCTCCGTTCTTCAGCCTGTACGGCCTTTAGAGGCAAAGGGATTTATATGCAAAGAAAATTAAAGCCACTGTGCTGGACGGTGAATTGTCTCCGGGAAAGGACTTCATTTCCAATAGAATGTTCTGTCAATTCAAAATATATGCTGAGGCAGTCAAAACTGAAATCTCTTTCTCTTTAAAAATACTGTGCAATAAAAGGAGTGTTTTCTAGGCATTGAAAATGGCATGAGGGGGACTGCACACATAATATGGTGACCTTAGGTGTCTTCAAAGAGTTTTGTCAAGTTGTGCAACACCTGACATACTTTTATTGTTCCACAGGCAAAGTAATAGTTCTGTCATTCGATCAAATTCACCGACAACGACATCTCAGATCATGGCCAGAAAGAAAAGAAGAGGGGTATGTTGCATTTAATTGTTTTCGTATCTGACAATTTGCATGTGTGCTGTGCTTTTGACCTCCAACACTTTTTATAAACTTAATGTGTTTTGTTTTTTTGGGAATAGATTATAGAGAAAAGGCGCCGTGATCGTATAAATAACAGTTTATCAGAGCTGAGGCGGCTTGTGCCAACTGCTTTTGAAAAACAAGTAAGCCCTTTTTTTTTTTTTTAAATTCTATATCTCATCTGGCAATGCTAGTTCTCTTGTAAATCTCATTAAAATAATACTGTATGTGTCCTGATCTGGCACAAAGCAGGCATTTCAATAAAATGCTTTGTTGTGGCAAAACTATTAGAAACATAATTCATTATAAGGCTGAGAAACATTTCCATTCTTTGGCTTGTTTTTCCCTTAAGGGTAACTGTGTTCATGTTGCCTCTGTTCTTTCAATGAATTCCAGTAGTGGCTTTGTTGAAAATGTGCTTTACTGCGTATTTTTAAAAAAAACTACACAAACACGACATAACTCTCCCAAACCTGTATGTAAATTATCCTTCTGTTTAAATCTTTAAATATGATCTCCTTTGCCCCTACTTTAAGAAACCTTTATTTTTAAATCTTATCATTGCAAACTAATCAGTCCAGTTTCCTTAGAAGGGAACAGACAGTCTGGATTATTCACATTTTAAAATAACTCCTTAGAACCAGAGGTTCTAGGAGGTGGAATAGGCCCATGTTTTGTGGGCTAGTGAAGTCAGTGATATATTCAGACTTTCAGTGAGAAAGTATTGAGCAGGAAAACTGTAAGGATCCAGCTAACTTTGGCCCGACTCTGTGGTCATGAAATTTTAGACCAAAATCTTAGAATATAATCTGTTCTTTTAAAAAAAGGCTTTTTGTTTTTGCCAGTAAAATTAATTTTTTTTCAATATCTTGATTTTTATTTTTTGGGCTTTGATTTAATATTTAGTCTTGTTCCTGTTTTTCTGTATGTGTCCGAAGATCTATGGATGTGTGCAATTGACACCGTGTTTCAATAAAAAGGAAACATCTGAAAATAAATAACCTGACTTCCTTGTAGTAGTAAAATAAAAAAACCCAGAAAATAAAAATCTGAGAGCAGGACTGGGAAGTGCTGGATGCCAGTGGTAACTACGTGGCAAACACTGCACCGTATTAGGCCTGTTCCATCCCTGGCCTGAACAAAAAAGCTGGCTAAAACTGAATTTAAGTATTGGTGAGAGCATCACTTGTGTCACCTGCAATATGATTTTAGTAACTGGTAGTTGTCACTGTGCCCTTGCATTGGTACTGGCAAAACAGCGACAGAGATATTTTCAGCTAGATAAACAGGGGCAAGAGACAACAGTTGTTTGTCCCATTTTATTGTTTATTTCTTGAAAACCACAAACATTATAAAACAAGTCCTAGAAGAGGCTTTGGAAATTACCCAGCGCCATGCAGTTTTTAGCTATTAGTCACTCTCGCTGAGACAGCTTGTACTGTGTCTATGGAAAAGATGAAGTCTGAGAAAACTGCAGGATGTAGTTACATGTAAAATGGGGAATTCTGACCAAAAATTAACACGCACACCAACCTTTGTATGAGCAAAGCATTGAAAGCAATAAGCAGATTGAAAAAAAATGCATTGGTGTAAAAATGAGCACGCGCTGTATTTGGATCAGAAAATCCCACCATTTTTCTGCAATATGCCAAGGACAAAGTCATCAGTCCTTTTCCAGCTCCTTGACATTCAGCTCACTGGAGTTTCCAAGCTCGAGGTTTAGTTTCGCTTCCGCCTCCTTCCCTTCCCAAATCACAGCGCCGCTCTCGAGACCATAGCAGAGATGGGTGCTGTGGAGGAGGGCGTAAACCTTCCCTAATTCGCACACGTGCCAGCTGGGTGAAGCTGAGTGAGACAGTGAGGTGGCCCAGATGATAACTAAGAGAAAGAAATTTGCTTGCAGGATGCGATCCACCGATATCTGCGGCTTGTTTTAGCTGATGCCAAGGGATGATCTCTTCCTGGGAAATAACATTTGTGTTGTCTGGGAGTGCTCCAGATATTGAAAGGAATGCTACCAGGCAAAATAGTTTTATTTATATATTAATACTACCTTTTGAATTGTATTTTGTACTTTTTCAGTACCTGTTGTAGCTCTGTGAGCCACCCCTAGTATCAGAAAAGATTTTTATTGACAGAGGAGCTACACCCTTGCTTTTTCACAGTACTTAGTCCTTACAACTAGGTCTCTCACTAACTTAAAATACTGTGGACTGTGTAGCTGTTTTTTCAGTTGAGAATAAGAATTAAATATTCAGCAGCCAAATAAGGTGCTGAAAAGGAACAGGTGATTAAGAGAGGGACAGTGCTGGGTATGTGTCCGCAGGGACATCTACCGGTAATAGCACAGAAGGTAACGTGTCAGCAGGATCTTCATTAATGACCATACGGACCCATCTTGTCAGCTCTCCATTTGTGTTTGTCATTAAAAAGAAGTCCGGGAAGTTACATATTTCTCTCATTTCATAAAGATGTCATCCTACAATACCTTCAAGGCTGGAGCTACACTGAGCTACAGCCCTAATAAAGCAAAATTCTGCTGCTACTTATGTCACTAGATAGGAGATGGCATTAGTTCTTAGACAAAGTCTGGAAAGCAGATGCTCACGAAAGAATTAAGATGAAAATGTCCTAATGATAGGGGAAATTGAAACCATAAGGCTGAGCTCAGTGGAAAGTATATCAAATTAAAGTTTCTAGTACCCGTAAGCCTTTATTTATATGTTTCTCTTATCTCAAAGGGATCTGCCAAATTAGAAAAAGCGGAAATACTGCAAATGACAGTGGATCATCTGAAGATGCTGCAGGCGACAGGAGGTAAAGGTAAGGAGCCAATGATTTCTTTTTTAATATTTGGGGAAATCTCAGCAAAAAAAAAAGTGCTTTGAGGAGCTGTGATAGGCGTTTCCAGATTAAAGGAGTGGAAATCAATGCTAATGGCAGGATTGAACTCGTGGGAAAGAACTACTGGGACAAAAGAAGCACTTGACCCTGGGCTTGTGTTTGCTTTCATAACACTGTGGGAGTAAAGGCTTCATTCACAGGCAGCCCAGTCAGAGATTTGTTTGGGGTTTCCAAAGAGCACTGAAATCTGCACAGGGAGACAAAACAAATACACAAACACCAAACATAAACAGAAGGTTTGTGGCAACAATTGTATAGCACAAAACCGATGCTAAACCTCATTATCCAGCAGCTATACCGAAGGAAGTGGATGGAGAAGAACTTTATTTTTAAATATTTTCTTTGTTCTGGAAAGACTTTTCAGTGCCAGGTTAGACCGTCTCATTCACCAGAACAAAACCCAGTCTTGCTCCATACAGCTCCAGGTATCTGATAAAGCAGACAGGCAGGAGGCTAGCTGTGCTCTCTGCACTCATATTTCTATGCCACGTCTGTGTGTCAGAGGCCTGGGTAGCTCCCTGTTAATGGGTGCTGGTGTGAAACAGTGGCTGCACCGGCTGACCCGCTAGATCAGCCGACTGCCAGGAGTTGAGCATACCTCGCTTGTGCAAGCTGACAGTCCTGAAGCTGGAGGCCAAATGATTTCAGCCACCCACGAGGTGTTCTGTGTAGTCATGATTTTGGAACTTATTTGGAGCGAAAAACTTGCTGGCGTCCACGTCCCATGCCATCAACTGTGATCATTGTTCAAATTGTGGTAATGAAAACCAGCTGATTCTTCATTCACCCACTATGCCATATAGGTAAAGGCTAGAAAAGAAGCTGCTGCTTCTTTCTTCCTTTTTTTGATTAAAGTTTTTAGCGCATGATTGAATTACTGCTTCTTTCCGTACCTTGCAGCAATTACAAAACTCAACTTAGAACCAGTGCATGCATAACAACAGATGGCTATAGGAAAGCACGTTGAAGGCTGGTGGTCTGTTAATTGTGAAAATTAACAGCAAGCTGATGTATGTTTTTTCTACATGTTAAGGAGTTTCTTCTAGGAGTCCATTTAAGCTTAAACTTTATGGGTGACTCATTCAGTGAGAGATGAAAGGAATATTATTGCCTACCAGCTAACAGACATGCCTCTGGATTCCTTGGAAAATGTGCAAAATTAAAAAAAGAAATTAATGTATATGTATAGAAAGTCCTTGAGGAAAGCACTGTTTAGTTGGTAAAGCTACACACTTGGAAGTTATGAAACACCAGAATTGATCATGCTTGTGCAATCTGGACTTGGATGCTCTGCGTGTGTGCGTGAAGGTGCCGTCTCTAATTGCGTGGTAGCGTTCCACAAGCTCTGTCTCACTCAGTGCACAGAGCAAACAGCACTGTCTGCTGAGGGAAGTGGTGGCTGTTTCACTTCATCCTCCCTGTGTGACGTGTGGTTCAGCTATCCCAGCCTGACCCCCACTTCACATGGCACGTTTTTCCTCTGAGGAGCTGAAGCAGCTCCCACCCCTCCAGTGTTGGCAACAACAGCAAGAGGGCCAGGAGGTGAACCCAGTCAGAGGCCTAATTTAACAGGAAGCTTCCTTTCCCTGCTTCTCCACCCAAAAAAAGTATATGGGGGATTTTTTTATAACTGGGTCAGTTGGCTCAGCTAGTGAGGGTGGGAGCCGTGAGACAGAGAGAGGTGTTGGCGGAGGCCCAGCCTCTGGCTGCTACTAGACAAGCTGGATGCTGTTAGCAGTCCCAGGTTCTGTGGTCTGGTCTCTTCCTTGGTCAGCCACTAGTGCTATGCGTCTTCTGCCCAGGCTAATTCTGGCACACCTGTAGCAGTGCAGGGAAGGATGAAGTGTTGGAGTGTGAGGAGAAGTGATGCAGGCTGATTTCTGCAGCTGCCTCTCACACTATGGTCCATAGTGGATGGCCCATCCATGTAATACCTGATTGCTTCACAAATACTACAACTTCGTCTTCTCCTTCTGTCCTGCAGATAAGAGTAATCTCACTGCATGAATTAAGAAACTGTAAGAAAAAGAGGTTTGAGAATTAGTACTGGGCAAAGTTTAAGCCTGCTTTCCTGCTTACTTAATATTTTACTTTGAAGCTTAAGTAACAGTTTTAAATATAACTTCTTTGGATGTTTTTAAAGTAGATGTGTGTTTTTTTTGAAAGTGTAGTTATTCCCACTTCATAATTCATCTTGTGAACAGAAGTTTTTTGTATCAGCAAAAAAGTCAGTTTCATCATTTTTCCCATGGACAAAAGCAATTATTGCAGAAATGGGTCCTGATACCCTTATTCTCCCTCGCATTAAGGGCTGGGGAGAATTTCTCATCCTCCTCCTCATGCAGAAAGGAGGACACCCAGGATGAGGAATGCATTGGGCTCGGCAAGTCAGGATGGTGTCCGCCACTCTCAGCACACTGAGCCTGAGGTGGGCATAGTGGAAGGAAACTGAGTGTGGCTTCTGACCCTTCTCTGCTTTTCTGAGCTGCCAGGGTGGGCAGGCAGATGTCTCTGAGGACCTGTGCAGACTGCACGTTTCCGCCGCCCTGACGCGGGTGCGGGCAGTGGTCTCTTGTTCACGTTGAGTTATTATTTTGGCCTAGGGCCAGGGCTTTTTGCTGACAGTGCAAGCATGCACGGGGAGGAGTGATTTGTCAACAGTGAGTTGCTTGCTGAGACCTCAGTGTGGTTTTATTGCAGATTCACTGCAAATTTAGCTTGAGTGACTGATATCTGGGTCAGTAGCATGGGTTTGTGTAGCTCAAATGACCTGTGCCCTGTGTGCAGCGCAGATGGGTTACCAGGACAGCTGAAGTAAAACCAAGACTTCCCATTTGCTACAAAACACTGGCATGTACGCGTGTAGGTGGTGGTGGAGGATGTTCTTGGGTTTTGGAAGGAAACGAGAAAGAATATTTTTAAGTCCCTCTCAGAGGGGGGAAGCCAGAGAAGGGGAAACCTGGAAAAGATAATCATCAAAATATAATGGAGTCTGGGAGTCCCAGCTCTCATCTACCCTCTGTTTTTGTGTCTCGGCCACCATAGGAGACTGAAAGGGAGCCAGGATCACCAGGGCTTTGGGATGGCTCGTCACAGAGCCAGCAGCTCAGACTCAGAGGAAGCTGGTGACAATCACATCCCCCACATCTCCTCCGGTCCAGAAGGAGGGACAGAGGGAGGCTGGGAAGCCCTGGCTTGAGCCGAGTGCTCTCAGGACTCCCAGGCTGGCTGACTTGTGGCCAGAGCTGGGAAGCGGTTTTGGCTCTGCGTCAGCCCCTCTGAAGCTGCTGGAGGTCCTGGAGCCTCCAGCCTGGCTGACTGGCACCCGAGAAGGTACCCTCCTATCTCCCCACTGCTGGCATGCCTGGTCTTTGTTTCTCAGGATTTCACTCAAACTGAGGCATTTCCACAGATCATTTGGTTGCAGTGGACCTAGCAGGAGAAAAGCTTTGAGAAATTAGTGCTTGCTGACAGGAGTCCTTGGCCCCTCGTGCTCGCTGATCTGCTGGCCGAGCCAGAGTTTCTCTCGGGTTCAGATGAGTGAGATGGCCTGCAGCAAAAGTGCCATTGTGATTTGGCAAGAAGGGGTGTATAGTTGGGCACGCAGTGATGGAAACGCTCCTCTCTAGCTTGCAAATTTATAGAAGTGAAAAAAGCCATCTAAGGTGCTAGTGCTTTTCAGAAAGGCAGAGATTATTTCATGACAGAGTACAAGGTATTACTGCCACGTTCCTCCATAATAAGGGCACTTGATCTTTATATACGGACACACATCGTTGTCATGCATACCTAAAAATTCTCATTGAATGCAAGTGGAAAAACACCACGCCAGCTTGGGAGTGAATAGGATATTATTCCCCCAAGGAGACTACATTTAAACTAAAATAGGAAAATTGCAAAAACTGGAATAGGTTTTTTTGGTTGAAGAGCTGCAACTTAAACACAAGATTTTATGCTATACCCTTTTAGAAAGAGCGTATCATTTCATGTGCATTTAATAAGACGTTTGTTTTTTTCAAATGCTTTTTTGTCCTGGGCCTGTGAGGCTCCAGTTGCTGTTTGTTGAAATACCTCATGGGCCATATGACTGTCAGTCTTCCATCTCCAAATTAGCAATGGCATTACATAAAACGTTTTCTCAGTAAAGCTTTTTATTGTGTGTGTGCAGAGTCATCACAAGATGTTTTTAGTTTGTAGTTAAGTAACACCGTATGTCATATTGTCTTAATGACTCTCTGAAGTAGATGGGACCCCGGCAGTTACAACAACTATCTCACAATGTCAAGAAATAGTTTGAAGCATTCGGATGAATGCCAGTGTAGGGAAGAAAAGGCAGGGTAGTACATGCAAGCTCTCTGATCTCCAGCCTGTTTCTTTGTGTGGATAAGCATCTCATTCACACATACAGGATCAACACTGCACTGCTGCAGCTTGCAGAGGAATTTCAGGAAAGGCGTCATGTATCTTTTTAAGTGTCTTATGGACTTAGTTCTTTTCATGTGTATATTGTCTGCATAAACAACTGCAGCCTATTGCATTACAGGGATGGTGACAGAGATCGTTTACAGATCAGAGAACCAACTTCTCATATTCCACATCTTAACCCATAAATGGCAAATGGGTGATGGGGCAGCTGAGCCAGGACTGGCTGGGCTGTTTCACCTAGTATTGGCTGGGAAGCCAGCTCCACACTCAACACATCTTTTGCCCTCCCCTTGCAGGTTATTTTGATGCTCATTCCCTGGCCATGGATTTCATGAGCATCGGCTTCCGAGAGTGCTTGACAGAAGTCGCAAGGTACTTGACTTCAGTGGAAGGTCTCGACACATCTGACCCCCTGCGTGTTAGACTCGTGTCTCACCTGAGCACCTGTGCATCTCAGAGGGAAGCTGCTGCCATGACCTCCTCCATGGCCCACCACCACCACCCCTTGCATCCTCACCACTGGGCAGCTGCATTTCACCACCTCCCAGCCGCTTTGCTGCAGCCAAATGGACTCCACGCCTCCGATGCCACCCCATGCAGACTCTCCTCAGATGTGCCCCCCCATGGTTCCGCCCTGCTCACGGCCACCTTCGCCCACACCGATGCCGCCCTCAGAGTTCCCTCCGCTGGCAGCATTGCTCCCTGTGTCCCTCCTCTCTCTACCTCCCTCTTGTCCCTCTCAGCTACTGTTCATGCTGCAGCAGCAGCAGCTACAGCTGCTGCCCAGAGCTTCCCCCTCTCCTTCACTGGCACCTTCCCCATGCTTCCCCCCAGCGCGGCTGCCGCTGCCGTAGCTGCGGCAACAGCCATCACCCCTCCGCTGGCTGTATCAGCCACTGCCAGCCCCCAGCAGGCCGGCAGTGGAGGCAGCACAAAATCGTACCGACCCTGGGGGACTGAAGTTGGAGCATTTTAAGTCCCCCCCTCTGTCCTCCCAGTCCAGCTCCCTCCTCTCCCTCAGCACACGCACATGTGCTCAACCCACGTGCCCACACACACCCCCCGCACATGGGCCTCTGGGACTTGGTGTGTCCTTCCTGCTCAGGATGCCCGGGTGGCCGCCTTCACCCAAAGGGCCTGAGAGGTGCCGGCAAGTCCACTGAAGAATGGCACAGTTATCTTCCTCACTGGGGTGCTGGAGAGGTCATGCACCTTGAGGGACCAGCAATGGCTTTCATAACAGTGTGACCATATCGGCATGTAGAGGTTTCCTGTGAAATACTTAGGAATATGTAGACATTAGAACTAATAATTCTCCAGCTATGCATCCTTGTTTGGCAGAGAGTGAGGGATTGTATCTACCAGGTCTACTCAGGCTAGAAAAAGAGTTTAAGTTTCATAAGTGCCTGACATTGAAAAAATAATAAATAAATATATGTATGTGTGTGTGTTCTGCTAAAAGAAATAACATTGCACAGGTATAGAAATGGTATGGGGGACAGGCAAAATTCTGCATTCAACTTCAGAACTCGGATACATTTCCAGGGCAGAGCGTGCTCTTGAAGGGGAGAAGGCTTTTTAGCCAAAAGATTGCCCAGGAAGAATGTTCAATTTGACAGGCCTAGTTGTCACTTCCTTAGTTCACTTTCTTTGTACAGACTTGCTAAATTGTGACGTCTAGCATAGCACTGGCAAAAGCAATTATCTTATCAGTGCTGGGATTAATAAACGTTTCAGCGCTGCCTGTGAGCCCTGAGGCACCCATTTTTATGGCTTAAACATGGTGCTAGCTCTATCTGCACAAACAGTGAATTTGTCATGCACCCTGAAGTAACCACCTATTTAAAGTGTGCACACTTGGATACAGTTGATTCATGCCAATACAAGAGACTCAGTGTTATAAGAGTTCAATTTAACTTATTTAGCTGTATTTGGACATTTACTTTTAGCTGATTCCGTGTAAGATCCCTCTCCTTTTCACTATCAGTTTCTGGGAGAATGATCGCTCTGGGTATGAATGAAGTTATGGTAGGGACAATTTTTAAATTGGCTATTAACATGCCAACATTGTAATGTGGGTTTGATTCCAAACCAAAATGAATGTATTAAATCGATATAAATTATTTTGTCAATACCCAGATAACTAGTGCTGCATAAAATGGTTTGCTTTCATTTTCTATTACAGTGACTTAAAATAACATAAGTATTTTAATACATCCAGTCAAGAAGTAGAGATTTTATGTAAAAAAAAAAAATAATAAAAATAAAGCACAGCATGTATTATTATGCACTTGATTTCTCTGCTGTGTGGAGAAAGCAATAAGCATTGAGAATGTTAAACATTATGCAAAATATACTTTAAAATATTTGTTTTAAAAATACTGTACCTACTCGGTCTTTTATGCATTACCTTGTTAACCTTTTTCTATGCAAAAGTCTTTACATATCACTAATTAAACGAAGTCCTTTTTGACTGCGTTTTATGGATGATTTGTTGCAGTTTTTGTTTGTTTTTGAGGAATACTCATGGACTCACAATTGTTTTCTGCCACTGGTAACAAGCCTGTTGGCTGCTCTGTACTCTTCTGCTCCCCTTGTTCAGCCAGGAAGCCTGTCTCATACAGTGTGCACTGGAATAGGCAGGAAAAAGCAGCAGTAAAACAGCACTGGTTTTCAGGCTTGTAAACTGGTTCTGCACTGACAGTGTGCTTAATGATGCAAACCTATCCGTCCATCCTGGAGAGCCCCAAAAATCATTGGGGTTTTTAGGTTCAGCTTTCCTTCAGATCCATACTAAGGGTTTAGAAGGCAAAAAGTTTAATTGACATCATTAAATACACAGAATGAGAGGACGTGGTTTTTACCTCCAATTTTGATCTTCTAATTTGCCAGTTCTCACTGAGGCAAGGGTTTGTTCTTGTTTCATCTGAGACCTGCAAAGTCCCTCTATGGAAGGTGTGTAAAGCTCTGTTTAAAGGTATGAGCATGAAGTCTTACATGTCTGAATGCCCAAGTTACAGCTGACAAGACTGCGGCACAGAAGAAGGGTGATCACCCTACAGTCAGACAGATAATTCACCTGTGATCAAAAGCCGCAGCAGCCTCAGCTTGGTGGCTCACTTCCCATGATCCATTTCTCCCAAATGTTAAACCTGGAACCGATCCCTGCTTGAATCAGCTGATGTCCAGCACCTAGGTGAGGAGGGGTTGTGATTCTTCTGAACAGCATTCTGTCTCATGGAAAAAATGGACAAAAGAGGGGAAAGAAGCCTTGCAATCCCTGCACTATAAATCAACCTTGATATTCTTTGAAGTATTGTATGGAGAGGAATATGACATTTTTCTGATTAAGGACAGTAATGCTGTACTTCTGTGCTGCCATTTTTAGCAGCATACAGTTCAGGTACCATTCACTGTATATGTATGTGGTTTAAAGAAAAAAGATGACATTGATGAACTGGCAGGTATATAAAAAGTGGGGGTTACATGAAAAAGAGCAGGTTGCAGTCCTCCTTGACTTTAAGATGTTAACTATTAACCTGCCTTCTAAGAGCCTGGTAGGAGGTCTCCAATCCATGTATCGTTAAAAATTGGCACCCACTGACTTGGTTCCCTCTAAGGCCTTCAATCTAATTGATGTGCCCCAAAACATTATAATTTGTTTCCCCAAATGCAATATTCTGCCTCATTCTAAATAAAAAGAGAAAAGTCAGTTTGAAAAAATATTTCTGAGACAGTGATGAGATGAAAGCGTAGTTATTTTAACATCCTGAAACAATACACCACAGATGGATTTGCTGCAGCCTGTTGGTGCTTATCTTATTTTCACTCACAAAACAGGCCAGACCCATGGATGATGAGTTGCTGATGTTTCCTCTATTTCTTGTTGTGTTCCTTTTGGTCTCCTCTATTGCTTGTTGTGTTCTCTTTTGTTTTGGTTTGGTTTCTTTTAATTCAATCACCTAGAGAGGCCGGGACACGAAGCAGGAGCTCATCCTTCATGCCTGTTCATTCCTAGCCTGTTGGGAACCTCTCTGAGAGTGGATGAAGATTTCCCAAGTGAGAAATTAATGGAGAGATATATTTCACATGTGCTGTTGGAAAGACATCAGAGGGTGATAGCTTCTGATGGCTTTGGTGCTAACAGGTGATGGTTGTGCTAACTGGTCAGAGCTGAAGACGTCTATGCAGTTTTTAAAACAGAGCAAGGGAAAGCTGTTTACTTGGCATAACTAAGATCCAACAGATAGGAGTCGTGGCTGTGCGTATGCAACCTTACTTCAGCATTTTTCAATCTTTATTATGCATTCAGTGATAAGTGGACCTGGATGAAGAATAAAGTTTTTAATTTATATAATTTAGGACATAATCATAGCACATACCACAGGAAGGCAAATCAGGCTGCTTGTTCAACAGTAAGCAGTTGGCTTTGACTAACTTTTCAGTGGGTGCGTTTGCAACCTTAAATTCCACTTATCAAGAGGATCAAAGCAGGTTATGCGATTTCCTAGAATGTTTTTCTTAAGAGGAAAAAACTAAAAACCAATTCTGTCACTCAGCATTAGCAGGCTCGAAACCTTAACCCTCAGCAATGCAAATAAAAAGCACTTAGGCTGCTGAGAGAAGATTATTATCCTAGAGAGAAGACAGGGAATTGAGAAGCTGCCTGTCCTCCCTTTGCTGTGATTGCAAGTGGAGGAAATCCGGTATTAGGTGTTGCCCAGAAGAAAAACCAGCTACTGTGGCTGAGTGTTGAATGCATATATTCAAAGTAGAATAATCATCTCATGGCTGTGACTACATCTGCCTGAACGACCGCCAGGAGGTGCCAGTGCATGCTGCTACCTCCTTAGTGTAAGCTTTCAAAATGTTTGTTTGCAGCTGTTTTGGAAGATGACACTTTAATCAGGATGTTGTGAGATAAGCCTGGGACATGGATATTGGCAAATTCTTAGGGCTATTGTAAATGAGGAATTTCTTCTTTACAACAGGAAAAGGTCACAAGCATTTTTTAATCAGAAGATACAATATCAGAAAATCTACTGAAGTGTGGACTGTTACCAGCTTTGTAGTCACAAACCTCATTAGTCATCCGCTTCTACAGGCACAGATAGCCTGAGATCACACAAATGAGGACCTGAGGGATTGAACAGTCATTGGTAGTTTTGTCCAACTTCGAGAAAAGATGAAGGAATTGGTATAGCTTTGTTTTCGAGCCTCATTTTTGTGAGGTCATTGCGTGAACCTGAGTTAATTTTACTCAGCAGTGAACTTTTTATTTGTGCTCTGTTTCTCTGCTTCATCTTTTTACTCAGCAAGTACTTGCGTATTTGGAAGCTAATGTGCAAAAACCTCAAAGGGATGATTGCAGCAACACATCCCACCATAACAAGAAATGATAAGCAGAGGAGCACCAGGCAGGTGCTAGAAATGCTGGGATCTTCACTTGAGGGTAAACTAAACCTTTCCTGATTTCTAAATGAAACAATATTTTGACGTATCTGAAAATACGTGGGATTTTTTTTGTTTTGGTTTTTTTTCCTGGTAATTGCTACTACTGGAAGTTGTAAAGTGCTATTAATGTGTAAATACAATCACTCAGCATTTAGTTGCCTAAATGTTTGCTATGTCCTAAGCTGGGCTTCAACCTCTGGGAGGTGCAGGTCTCCTTTGTGTCTTGCGTCACCTCTGCCTCTGTGCAGATGCCTGGGAAACCCAAGTTGTTTAAGTGGCACTAAATGTGTGTGGCCAGGCAACTGAATTTCTCCCTATCTTGCATAATCTCTGGAGATGTGATCTAATTTTTTCAAAGAATCAGACTCCTCACCAGAAGAAAACAACAGAATATCAAAATCATTTGGTGATAATGTGTTGTCATCATCTATCAATCCTTTAAAACTAAGACCACTCAACACTTCATTCAACACTAATTTCAGAAGTTCTCTTAATGGTCTGACTGCAGCAGTGGTGGTGATTATAAGATGATACCAATATAATTTATTTTTAAGGGGTATTTTTCTCCATTCATGGTGGCAAGGCAAAGCTGGGACACATGAATTGGTGTCATATCCTAGATAATCAAATATCAGAAGCAAAAGGAAATTATTATGGGAAATAAAATGAAGTAAGTCTGGGCGATTACTTTCATGGTCTGGAGAGGCAGACTCTTTTTTTACAGATACAACTGCCAATATTGAATTCGAGTAAAGCTAAATGTTTTAGACAATGTTTATCTGAAGAGTGCTGTTACTTATTCTACAGGAAAGTCCTTCTGAGGTGTTGACTTGATTTTGCTTTCTGCCCGGTCCATATTTGGCATTTTTCTCTTCTACAAAGGAAAGTCTTCACGATGAAAAAATACCTTGATACAACACTGAAATTGTGATTGCTAGGAAATTTCGAACGCTGCCAGTGTCTTCCTGTGTGTTACACTGCAAGAGCTCTGCACACAGTGCTGCAGGAAACAGTGTCTCGATAGAAGGTCAATGAAAAGTGTTTTACTTGTAAAGAATACCCATACATATTACTGTGTGGTAAGTGAAAATCTGACAAATGACTACAAGGCAATACAGAAACCTAAGAAGACAAAATTATAATTACTTAAAGGCCTATACTTTTTCTCCCCCTTTGTTTTGATTTAACTCAGAATGCCGTATTTTTTATATATATTTCAGACAGACAAGTAACTTTAATTTTCTTTAGGAGAAGGACTCTCTCCCTTGAGTAGTTTAAAAGAAAAGTTATGCATTCAAGGTACATTTTTGCAACTTGATTAAAAAGATGAGGTATGTTGTGTTGATTGTTCACATAGTTTTTAATGTCACTTGCCAGCACAACTCTTGACTTTAATATATAAAACCTAAAATAAGATAACATTGTTTTTCTCCCCCCCTCCTCTCTCTTTGTGGCTTTCTAAATGTATTTTGGTGGAGGAGAAGGGAGTTTCTTTTGCTTGGCTTTTCTGGGGTTTGTTTTTCTGAAGAGGCACCAGGGTGGCAAGGGGGAATGGCAGCTGGGATGCTGCCTCCTTGGGCAGCAAGAGCATCTCCTTCCCTCTGGGTAGGCAAAGCTGCTTCCTCTCCTTTTCCCTCCCCTGCCCTCTTTTTGGGCAGCCATCCCACCAGGTGTCTCCCTCCCTCCTTTCCCAACATGAAGGAGATGCAACCTCAGTGAAAGGTCCCTGCCAGGCAGCCATCCCAGCAGCAGCCGGTGGCAAGGACCAGCTGCCAGCCTGTGATTTCATCAGGCTGTCCCAGTCCCCCTCGCCACACTTTTTGTCATTTTGTTGATCATAAAAGCTGAAGTGAATGTTTTTTGATAATTATCTCAGACCTTCAGCCTCAATCTGCTGTCACCAATGGCCGTTTCCTTCCCTGCTCATGTTATCAGGAGTCTGATACCTGCCCGCCACAATGACTTTGACCCTTCATTTTATTATTGGATTTAGTGGATAAAAATGCTACAAACAGCATTCTCAAAACAAAACAAATAAAACCATTTCTTGGTACTGCTGGAAACTGACCTGCATATGCTGCTCTGTCCTCCTTCAAGGTCTGCTAAACTGACAAACAAGATTCCCATTAGTAAATCACTGTTGGATCATTAAACCTTTTTAAGGCAGTGTGTGCCTTACCAAGCGAATGAGGATTACGACACAGCAGTGGCTGCTGCCCACCGACAATCATGGGAACCGACCTCAGTAATAAATCCATTAATTATCTGGCTCACTTTGACCGGTTCTCACGCCAGAGCCGCTCCTTTGATGTGACCGTCAAACCCCAAGGATGCCCAATAGCAGTAGCCACCAACAAAACAAAAGAGAAGTAATAATTCAATACAAATGCGTAAAACCTGCTCGCTCGTATGCGCAGCTTTTGCAGTGGGGTATTTCTGTCCCTGTGGACCAAACTGGAGACAAAAAAAATGGTAAATGAAGCCCTTTTTTTACTGTATATAACCTTTTAAGGGAAGAAGAGCTAGAAATGTTAGAGAGATATTTTTTAGCTATTGTTAACACGCATGACTTTTTCAGCAATGGAAGGGAGTTCCCTGTTGCTTTTCAAAATCAGTCTTATAGTTCATCAATATGCACTTAGGACTTGTCCTGCAGATGGACTAAGGATGTCCTTCTGAGGGACACAGAGGAACTATTCCTCTTCATTGTGATTATTTGTATAAACAAAATTATTTACACTTTCAATCCCGCAAGACCAAAACTTTAGAGGATGCATTCTTATTTGTCTAATTTTTAAAAATTTTGGGGGTCCAGCTACTTTTGAGTGTTTAAATACATCAGAAATACAACTGTTTGTTATCCTGCTTCTTGGCTACCCACCTGTAAAGTTGGAATAATGTTATTTAATTCTTGTCCTTGATCTTGTCTAATTAGACTTTAGACTCCAGGGGAAAGATTGTCTCCTAACTCATCATCATCTTGTGAGCACCTGAGTTTCTGGCCCTTACCATAAGCCTCTGGTTAATAGAATATAGTAGCTCTCCTGGAGCCCAGATGATAGTGAGGAAGACAAATTTCTGATGGCATAAGGGATGACATGGAAGAAAATCCCCTTTAAATTGTATGACCAGAAGAGAAGCAGAACTTATTAAATTACTTTTAATTGTTCAATTTTTTACTCTTCAAGGAGGATCAGCAAACCATAATAAACACTAGGTACAAAAGATTTTAAGATACTTGGTTTTCAGGAGCACTATAATATTTGTAAATATACCAATATGATGGGAATGAATAAGCAGAGGACGCTGCTTCTGTGTATTGCTGTGCTGAGCTGTCCTGGGGAAATTGTTGCCTCATGCCTGGGGTGGGGTGACTCTTGCCTGCCTGTAGGCAAACAGCTGCCTGCTCCTGCTGCCTGCAGTGTGTTTGCCTCATGCTGCTGAGAGTTATGTACTGCAAATAGCCCATCAACAGAGTGCAGTCACCAAGAAAGCAGACATGTAGGGGGTGATGGGCACCTGTTCTAAACTTCTGTGTTTCTGAAGAAGTGTGTCAGCACAGCATGCCACAGGGAGCTGTTGCATTTTACCTGCATCCACAGCCAGAACCACCAGCCACCTGTCACTCCTTTCTCACCAAAGACTTGGGAAGATCATGGTGGTAAGCCCAAGGGTGAGCACTTCAGAACCAGGTTTGGCACACACACAGAGGCTGCCTGTGAGCCTTGGCAGGGGAGTCATGGTGATAGGAGTTTACGAGCTCATGTTCATCCTCTCACGTGCTTCACACTCAGCTTCAGCCTGGTTGCTTAAGGGGAGATGGGTGCATCTCCCCTTAAGATGGTAGGAGGGATGAAAGCCACCCAGCAGGCTACAATAAGAAACTCCATTTCAATTGACCCAAGGCCATAGTCCAAACAAATCTGAAATTGAGACTTACTACCGGGCTTGGGGTGGAGAATGAACAAACTGAAGATTAGATATTGCAAAGCTTCACCCTAATAGAATTACACGGGTAGTCATCTGAACAGAAAGGAAAATCATTCCTGTTTTTTCATGTATTTTGCTAGAACTTTTGCGCAGATCTGCAGCTTACAAAATACCAATTATGCCATTTCTAATAATCAGAGTTGTCATTTATGTAAAAAAATCCCTTGCAAAGGATGCAGGACCAGTTTGGGTGCAGAGCCGCTCCATGGCAGAGCTGCAGAAGGCACTCTGCTATGGCCATGCTCCATCAGCCCAGCCACCTTGTCCTTGTCTGGGTCACTGCTATTCCCTGTTACATGCAGCAGACAGCACCACCAGCCAGACCATGTGTTGTAATAGCAATTTATAGTCTGTTATTATTTTCCTGCTTTGGGGGGAAACTGGCACTTCCCAGCTATGTTTTCCTGCCAGCAAGACAAAAATTAGGCACAGCATAATAATGTTGTCAATATAGTTTACTAAAATGTGATTAGTCAAAAGAGCATATGGGAAACAAGGCATGGAAAGGCAGAAGGTAATGATTGACTGTAGCCACAAGGCAGTATAAAAAGGGTCTAGAAAACAGATTTCCAGCATGCAAAAGTTCAGACTTTGAAAAGGATCAGAGCTTTCATAATTTCATGATCAGACCACTTCTTAATAGGATATGGCAATTGCTCCCGTTAAAGGACTTGCTGGAAAATGGTCCTTGGATAACATTATGCAGATCTGTGAGTGGTAATTAAATCTGCATTGGACTTCTGTTAACATTACCTTAAATAAAATAGCTTGGTTAGGATAAAATAATTTCTCTTAAAATATGATTAAGAGTAAATTTCCAAACTGTAGTTCTGAAGGGACAGTCCTAGGAGGATGTGAAATGAGGTTATGTTTCTATCTTACTGTCCAGAAGGTGTTTCATATTGAATCTGTAGCTAGGGAAGAGATTTACAGTTATATTTTAAGACAGCAATATTTTACAGAAAGAATCTTGGGATAGATAATAGGATGGGGAAAAAGTCTGGAGAAGGGATTGTGTACCTGAAAGCTTCTTTTAGGGTTGTTTTTTTCTTCTACCTTCGGCAGTTTAATAAACACTTCGCCTTTTTTGTGTCATTTGACTGCTATGGTGAAAATAGCACTAATTCATAGCACAGACTGCTCCCATGGCTCACCATCCTTGTGAATCCATGCAGAAGGGAATGAAAGCAGACCTTGCCTCGTGTCCCTGGGCAGCCAATGCCCTGGGATCCTGACCTGGGATGCAGAAATTCTTCTTCTCTTCTTTGCCTTGGCACAAACTTTCCGCATGATCTTCAGTTCAAAATCTAGAGGTGAAAAGCAGGGATGCTGCTGGTCCCCAAAAGAGCAGCTGTGAGGGTGAACACATCCAGGGACACGTGGTTCTTTGTCACTCTGCTAATGGTATGTATCATTAATGTATTAATGCCACAGATAGGATGAGGTTTTAGAGTCCAAGTCGTACTCCTGATAATACTGTGTGGCTTTTCTTTTTCTTTTTTTTTTTTTTTTTTAAATGCCATGTTAAGACAGCTTGTAAAGTTTCCATGTACAACTTCTGAACTAGGCTGCATATAATTTGCCTTAATAACAACCTCATTTGTGCATGAAGTTGGCTTTATCAGCAAATACAAAGCCTTCATTACTTGTTGGAATGAACGGGCACAATGTTAACCTGTGGAATTGAATCCGAAACCTCGAGAGCAGGGACCGCTCTGGGAGCCATGGGTGGGTGGGGGCAGGCATAGGACCGGGCTGCCACCTCGTGGCGTGTTCCAACGATATTTTTATCAATAGGCAGAGGCTCGCTGCCTTGCAGAGGACAGACACCACGAAGTTGTACTTGTCTGTGTCCACAATAAAACAAAAAATAAGGCCATAAGCGGCCACCAGAATGTCCTGGGAACAGAATAAATTTAATGACTGCATGACTGTATGCCCTTCAGATAGAAGTGAAACATGAGGGCAAGTAGAAAATATGCCTATTTAAAAAAATGGAGATGTTCCATTTTCCAGAGAGTTGCCAGTTGTAAAAGTCATGCAAAATTTTATGTTCACTCCCAGCCAAGCTACTTCATATAAGATTGGAAAAAATCTTAAGAAGTGGAATTAATGTAGGGCTATAACCTAAGGGAGGTAGCCACAAAAAAAAGTTGACTCAGCTGGTAGTTTAAGTTGATCTACTGTTAAGATATTGTCTTCCTTACTATTCTTATTCCTTCTCCAGTGCATTCCCATCAACCTTTGCTGTGAGATGAAAAGCGCTTGGTCACACTTTTGAGGAAGAAGAGAAATGAAAGTGAAAGTACTTGTGAACTAGTATTTCAAAATCTATCCAGTTAAAAGCAAATTCAGCTACACTTTCAAAATGTGATATTAATAATCTTATATTTGTTTGCAATATCTCTGTTCTAGACAGATCACTTTTGTAATGTGCTTTTGATTGCACTGCTGCTATTCTGTAAAACTGCCTGCCTTTTCTGGGGTTTCAGCATGCCAGCATCATGAGTTATTTTTTACTTTAAACAAAAATATCAACAAAGACTCTAGGAAGGATGGTTCTTCCACCTGTTAAAAACAAGTACTCTGTTCTTTTCCTCCGTCACATTAATCTAAGGTCCAGGAAACAGGGAATCAGAAACTGCTGTAACTGTTCAACACACGCTGAAGGTGAACACTGATTCTGGAGTCTTTTCACCCCAAATCAGGATACCTTTAATCACAATGGGACATGAACAGGAAGGACACCAGCAAGAGGAGTGGTTCTTACTCCTTGCCAGGTGGATATTTGCCATCTGCACAAGGGAAAATTTCAGGTCTGTCATTGGACTGAAAACAGATTGGGAAGGCCATTAGATAGTTTCTTCAGAGACTATGCTAGTATTCCTAACAAAATATTGAAAACTACTCTTTTTTTTGTGTGCAAGAGGTAGTGTGGTGGCTTTTCCATGTTTCTAAAATCTTACACATGATTATCCTTTCTCAGGTGACTCTGAAGGTGGACTTAAGGTGCTAAAAGTGTGCAAATGTCCTACTACAAAATAAGTTAAAACCAAAGGAGATGCTTTTTTTGTTCCTATTCTGTAAACCCATACATATACCTTTCCTTGGAAGCTAGTCAACACCTGTAATTCATTTTAGCTGCTTCTAAAACAATGCATCATTTTTTGAGGTAGAAACTAGAAACTTCTTCCACCAACTTGGTAAGGCATTTCACTGAGATCTAAGAGGGAGGGCAGAATCTCAGGGCCCTACACAGCTCAGTGCAGCTCATGTGCACTGTTAATGAAAGGGGAAAGAGCAAGATGAAATAATATAATTGTGACTTTCAGGATCTTAGGTGACCCACTGAGCTATTCCCCTGATCCAGTTTGAGAGCGTTGATGAGATGCTTGCCCAGCCCACTCTTAACAACCTCCAGCCATAGGAATGCAACAATTCCTTAGGTGACATCCTTTGGTCCTTGGGTTTAACTATTATTTGGCACTTTTTCTTAACACCTAAGAGGTGACAACAGCCCTGTTGACTGTTTGCCTTCTGCCTTAAAGCAAAAGGTATCCCATCCCTTTGCACCTTCTTGAAGCTTGGCATACAAAATATAGTGTAGGACCTTGGGATTTCTCATGGGACACTCCTATCTGCATTGAAGGGCAGCCCAGGCTGCAGTATGTCTATGGCATGCCTGAGAAAGGCAGCCAAAACCATTATTTCCAGTGGTGTTTTCACATCAGACCAAAGTACTCCCACATGAGTGCCCTGCCAGTACCAAGGAGTTACATGGGTGATGCAAGGGCCGTGGCTTGCTCTTGGCAGCAGGGAGAATCTCTGCTAAAGCATAATCTGCCAGGTGTGCTAGCCCCTGGGTTGTAGTCTGTCTAAGCTAACTATTATGTTCATTTATTATCAGTATTTCTTGTTTTACCAAGAAATACTGATAGTATTTCTTATGGCAGTGTCCTGGGTCCAGCTGGAATGGAGTTAATTTTCCCCTTAGCAGCCCTCATAGTGCTGTGCTTTCTGTTTGTAGCTAGAAGGGTGTTGATAACACACCAGTGTTTTGGCTACTGCTGATCAGTGTTTCCACAGTATCAAGACACTAACACGCCTCCCTTCCAAGGCCAGTAGGCTTAGTGTCAGGAGAGGGAGAATTTGGGCATGGACTCAGCTGGGACAGCCCACCCAAATTTACCAAAGTGGATATTCCCTACTCTATAACCACTGTGCTCAGCAATAAAATGCAAGGTAAGGGTGGGGGAAGGGATTAATTTTTAAGGTATTTTTCTTCCAAAGCAACTGCTACATGTACTGGGCCTTTTTTTTTTTTCATTAAACTCCCTTTATTCAATCCACAAGTCTTTCATCTTATTTTCTCCCCCTGTACTGCTGAGGAGGGGGCGTAGGTGGGCACCTCATAGCAAGCCAACATGAGCTCACCACAGGCAGGCACTGTTCCAATGTGAAAGAAGAGGTCCTCTTCTCACCCTACAAATTAGGGGCAGGTATGGGAGCGGGGGGCTACAGGTGAAGAAGAGCAGCTCTTGCTGGAGCCCCAGATGAGGATTTGGATGTGCAGCTGATTGTGCACTGCTACAGGACAGAGCTGTGAGCTCTGGGTGGAGGAGAAGGGGAGGCACCCCCTGCTGCAGGACTAGAATAGGCTTTACCCTGTTCTCATCACTTCTTCCCTTCACACATACTGGAGAACCCACACCATTTTTAGAAGCCGAGAAAGAAATGGCCTCAAGTTGTGCCAGAGTAGGTTTAGATTATATATTAGGAAATTTTTTTTCATGAAAAGGGTTGTTAAGCATTGGGAACAGACTGCCCAGAGAAGTGGTGGAGTCACCATTCCTGGAAGTGTTAAAAAAACATAGTTCAATGGTGAACGTGGCAGTGGTGCTCTGTCAGCAGCTGGCCGTGATAATCTTAAAAGTCTTTTTCCAACAATAATGATTCTAAGTTGTGGCGAGGGTTTCATTGCA
The DNA here is from genome assembly GCF_025592945.1 of Manacus candei. Classification (NCBI taxonomy): domain Eukaryota; kingdom Metazoa; phylum Chordata; class Aves; order Passeriformes; family Pipridae; genus Manacus; species Manacus candei. Next base: position 6,679,069 of record NW_026138082.1, on the reverse strand, counting down.
GGAGAGAGCAAGACAGGTGCTAATTGCAGGGAGGTATTAAAAATCCCTTTGTCTCTTTGTTTATGTCTTTCCACGTCCAGAAGAATATCTTATCTCTTCCTTGCACCCCCCCAACCATATGCGTTGCATGGTGGGGGCTGTGCAAATACGCTGCACAAAGACAGTCTGTAGCTTAGCTGAGGAAGCACCACAGAGCACTGCAGTCCCCCTTCTGCCACGACAGGGGTGCAGGGGACAAACCCCTCCCACCTTCTTTGGGGGAAACAGCACTTGGTCAGAGAGGCACATACACACCACAGACAGCTAAGCGGATCACAGAACCACAGAATGAGTCAGAGAAGGGATCACAGCAGGTCATCTGCTCCAACCTCCCTGCTCAAGCAGAGTCATCCTAGAGCACATTGCACAGGATTGCATCCAGACGATTCTTGAATATCTCCAGTGAGGGACACTCCACAACCTCTCTGGGCAATCTGTTCCAGTGCTTGGACACCAGCACAGTAAAGAAGTTCTTTCTCATATTCAGATGAAACTTCCTGTGCATCAGATTCTGCCCGTTGCCTCTTGTCTTATTGCTTGGCACCACTGAAAAGAGCCTGGTTCCCTCCTCCTGACACCCTCCCTTCAGATCCTTGTAGACATTGATGAGGTTTCCTCTCATTTGTCTCTTCTTGAGGCTGAACAGGCCCAGTTTCCTCAGCCTTTCCCCATAACAGAGATGGTTCAAAGATTTGTGATAGCACTAAGTAACCACTCACCTCTGGGGAGAAAGATGTGGAAACACCCTAAACTGTAAGAGCAGCCAAAAAAAAAAGGAAATTGTGGTATTTGTAAGTGCTGGCCAACAGCCCTACTTTTACCCCTCTAAGCAGCCTCTCCTGACTTCTAGACTCCCTATGCACGAGCATGGGGTGTCCACAGGTAGTTCTGTGAAGTCAAGACTTCCAAACACTACACCTGGCCACACTTCCCCTGCCCACAGCGCTGTGACTTTGCTCATTGCCTTTGCGCACGATTCCTCCACGCTGCCAAATGTGTCTTAATACTCGCAGCTGGGCAGTAATGCCCACGCCTCGCGCTCGCACACCAGCCGGCCGATGCTCCTAGAGTTGTAAAAGCAGGACAGGATCGGAAAGAACCCAAAAACGCAGGAGAATTGGAAGGCAAAAACTCTTTTCCCTGACCGGGAATCGAACCCGGGCCGCGGCGGTGAGAGCGCCGAATCCTAACCACTAGACCACCAGGGAACTTGACAGTAGCGCCGTCATTCCTTCTGACGACTCCTTTCTGAAGATCCCCAACGGCCATAACGACATCCCTACGCCGCATTGTGCCGCTGTTTTTTCCCTGTGCTCCCACCTTCCAGGCAGTACCAAGCCGTGGAGGCAGCTGCGTGTACGGAGGGACGTTCCATTCCACCCCACAGAAGGGGACAGCGACGGCGGGGTGGGAAGGAGAGTGGGCGGCCCAGGCGAGGCGGGTGAGGGTCCCCCACCGCGGGCGGGAGGCGGGATGGCTGTGGGGGGCCGGGCGAGGCGGAGCCGTCAGCCCGGGGGTGCCGCAGCGGGAGCGGGGGTGACTCGCTCATGGCCACGGGCAAGAGCTGCGCGGCCGGGGCAGGGGCGGGGAGTTCGGGGAAAGGCGCCCGAGCGCGGGGCCGGCTCTCCCTCCCTTCTTCCGCAGGGCCCCCTCCGGCCGCCTTCGGCGGGCGCGGGGTTCCGCGCAGTTGTTTTCCGTCCTTTCGTGTTGCTTGTACACGCTGTTCCTGACAAGATCGTTTCTTTACGGGGTGCCGCTGTCACGGCTGCAGGCGGGGCCTCGTCAGCCGAGCGCTCTGCCCTGCACACCCCGGGAGGCGGCTGCCGGGAGGGAATGAACGTGGCGGTTCCCTCAGCTCCGGCTTGGTCGCTCTCCGGGCAGGCTGTGGAAATAAAAGCACCGGTGTTAGGCCTGCAGGGGAGAGCCGGTCTGAGGGCGTGCCTCAAGTGGGGAGGTTGGGGGTTTGCTTGCCTTGCACTCCCGCGGCCTCCTCACGCCATAGATAATAATCCGTGACTTTGCTTTTTTTGGTAAGATTTGTGTGAGAGGAATGAAAACTGCCAGCGATGTAGATGACATTGCATGAGCGCTTCTTCCTCTGGCATGTCGGTTTTATGAAAGCAGTAGATCTGCGAGCAGTGCGAGGAAAAATAATATTCCCTATTTAAGCAGTGTCCAATAATACAGGCGGGTTGGCTCTACACAAGCAAATTTCTCTAAATCTCAAGCACTCTGCCTCTAAAATGCATTATATAAGAAACCTTTTCTGTGTTAAGATAGATAAGCTTCTTCTGGAGTGTGCAAATATACATTAGCTTTAGAGTCAGAAAACAAAGGGATCCCTTTCCTCAGGGATGTATTCAGGAGGTTGATGGTGTTTGGTTTGTGTCTCACTGGGGTTCCTTGTCATCGGCCAACAGGTGATTTCATCCCAAACCCTTCACCATAGCAGGCTGGAACAAAACATGGGTCTTGATCGTGATGGAGATTTCTTTTGTCAGCAAAATTGAGCAATTTTATTGTGCAGTGAGGTAGATATCATAAAATACAAGGTTATAATCAGGCTGTCTTACATTCAATCTGATGTCTTATATATGCAAGAATACCATTTCACATGTGTAGATAGATAGCACCTTCATTGGTAAGACCAATGCATTTCAGGCCTTGAGGAGACAAAGCTGTGGAGTGCTGGGGGCTGAGGTATCACTGTGGCCTGAGGCCACTGCAAAGAGGAGTGTGTGATTAGGGGAAAGAGGTCAGCTGGTCTCAGCAGGTAGTCTGTGCCCATTGTCGAAGAGAAAGGCAAGGTGGGACCTAGTTTCCTGCAACATGGAACCTGCAAGGAATGTGAACCAAATAATGAGATGGTTCCATGCTGCAGAAACTGAGCTAGCCTTAAGGAGTTTGTATGCTTCACTAGGTCCACAGTGTCATGGTTAAAAGCATAGGCTTCTCCACCCTGGGTGCTTATAATGTGTGTTTTGGAGTGGTACTGAGTTCTGTGCTTCTGTGGCTGAGATGTTAGCAGCACAAGACAATTAGGTTAGACACAGTAGTAGGTCCACAGCAGTTGCATTTGTGGACCTACTGTGTGCATTTTCCTCTGTTGTGTTACACTGCAGAGGAAGGTAGGGATGAGCCCCCTGATTCTTAAGCTGCCTGACTGTTGGAGACAAAATATTCCCCCCTGACAATTTCAGAAAAGTAGCGGAGCCTATGAAAGCTGTGATCTTATGGCTGATGGCAGGGTGGGAAAATGTGTTTTTTACAGGCCCTAGAAAACTCTTAAAGGTAGAAACAAATCAGTCTTGTTCTGTTATGCTTGACAATTAGCAAATAATTCTCCAAGTGAGTAATACATCTTACTAAATTTCTCTTGAGCAGTGAAGGGGTTGTTGATTACATCCATAGAAGCAGTGAAAACTAAGGTATGTACTAGAAAAATGTATTGAAATAAGAAATCTTTTCCTGGATGTGAACCTGGCTGACCACTAGACCATCAGGAAAGTAGCATTGAGAGTCATATGCTGTCTAGTTATTTTTAGAAATGGCTTTCTCTGCTGTACAAGTCATGTGCACTGACAAAAGATTATGCCTCTTCTCTTGCTTCCTGTATCCGACAGAGAAATGCATCAGTGAAACTGTCAGCGATTCAGCCTCCTGCCAGCACAGAAGCAGCCGGTGCCTGCATCCCTGAGATGCTGGCTGAAGAATGATCTTCCCGAAAGCGCCAGGGAAGGAATATCAGAGACTGATGTTTCTTTTCACTTAACAGAACAGTGGTGTATTGGTAAAACCAAGTGAGTACCATTCAGTCTTAGAGTTACTGTACCACAGCTGTCAGTTTGGAATGTAAAGCTGAATTTTGGAACCTGGAAAATCAGAGCGATTACTTTAAATGCAAGCTGTACAGCAGCAATTAACTTGTCTGTTCCATGTGAATACCTTACATATTATTATTACTTTAATTTGCCATGTTAATTGATGTGTGATAGTAGGCTTACTATGTAAAGATGAGTAAGAATAACATCAAAGCAATGTGCTAATTTATGAAAAGTACATCATTTGAGTATGTTTCTACTCTATAATTGTAAATACAGAGTGTCTTTAGGACCCGTGGTACATGCTTCAGCAGTAGCGAAAATCCTCGATCTGCACAAAATCTCTAAATTGTATTTGCAACTGTGTAGTTTGTGCATTTGTCACTCTTCTCTTACCTCAAGTGTGTGTTTCATCTGGAAAGTCCTGACATCAGCCTTTCTTCTTTAAGTTAGCCTGACTTAAAATGTACATCATCCCAGTTTCAAGGAAGTGGAGAGGAGAGGGACTGAGATGATGATGCATGGTCTTTTGCTATTTTGTGTTTACTTTCCATGTATGGTCAGAATGGTTACCTAACTGTTAGATTATAACGGTTTTCTGGCAGAAAAATACTATTGTAGTTTATATTTATTATATCTGTTTTAACCGTAATAGTGTTTTAATGGAAATAATGTAAGGAAAACCTCAAAAGGCATTGTCCAAGTATCAGAACTGCTAATCTCCCAGCTCCAAGCCCCTGTTCCAGACTCCCTCTGCCTGCAGTGTGGCGCACACAGCGCCAGGGAGCGGCACACGAGGACGTGCAGCGTCACATCTCGGTGCCGTCCAGGCGCGGCATTCCCTGTTTACGGGAAATACTTTAATGATCCTGAAGAACAAGAAAAGGAGCAACCAGCAATATTTTATAAATACTTTTACAAGTTCTTTTATTCTTTTCCTTCAGCTGCCATTTTAACCCTGGCACTGTATTTGATTTAGAAAAACATGTGTCAGCTTTTTTTTTCTCTTAGCCTATGTTAAAATGCACCTGATTCGGGGGTTTGGGATAAGGTATGGTGGTGGGATGCTTCATCCAGCGCCCACTGAGCTCAAAAAAATACCTTAGTTGAAACAAATAGGACTTTTTTGCCATCTTTTGTATCAGCAAATTTCGTTTCCTTTACAGTCTTTCTTTTGAGCATTTTGGAAGCAACTTTTGGCTTGCTCTACTACACAGTAAAAATGGGTGCATAGAATCAGTTATTAGTGGAGAAGTTCTTATAAAATTTTCAAGCTATGGCCTCTTTCTCATTTTTGTAAAACTTGTGGAAATTTATACAGAGAAATACCTCTGTCAAATTGAGTTCTACTTAGATGATCAATTCAAAGTTAAGAGTGAGTTGGGGACACTCTGAAAATTCATCATTACATAAACTGAAGAAACCAGGCTAAAAATAGCACTCAGTGCATGGTAGGATCAAGCTGGGCCTCAATTATGTATGCATAAAAGTCTGTCTGTATGAAACCTATTTTGTGACTACTTCATGGTGAATAATTGTAGGAGTCATTGGGAAAAATGGGACTGCTAATGGAAAAAAAAGATCGGTGTCACCTTTATTTTCATATCTTTTCAAAAATGGACTGTTGTAGTAGTCAAGGTTATCAGTGTAATTCTTTATGGCAGGTTGTCTTTCTTAAATAAGCAAGCTGTAAGCTAACAGTTGCAGATGTAAAAAAGAATCCAGAAACTACATGAAACACACATGAGTAATACAATATTTTTTTCTGCTAATAATGTAAGCTGATCTGAATGCAGGCCACAAACATACTGTACCTCTAACAATTTTTTCACTGTAATGCATGCAATTCTGTTAATGTACTCTGAAGTGTGTATTGTGGGAGATCAAAACCCCTTCAAAGGTAGTACTTAAGTATCCCAAATCTGTTCTGTCTTCCATGTGTGGTTATACATGTGAGTTTTGTGAGAAGTCTATTTCTAGGGTAAAAATTCACAATTTGGAAGTGATTAAAATAGTGAAATTGCATTTTATGTCCACCGAAATAGTGCAATCAGTGATAAAACAAATTTGTGCAATCCTGAAATGAATGAGCAACGTGAACTTAAGATTTTCTCAGGTAAAGATATTCTAACCTCTAAAGATATTCTCCTCTAACTATAAAGGAAAAAAGAAGACAGAGAAAGGAAACACACGTTGCTTTAAAACTTTCATAATTTTAAATATAGCCTTGGGATTTCTTGGGCCCTGATGCATATCTTGGGAATGCCTGGGGTTGACTCTTGAGCAAATCAAGTGCCACCATCTGAAGCTTAAAATAGCCCATGGTTCCCAGTTTCCCATCTGTCATTAGGATAAGATCTGACACTAGTGAGATCATACTAAGGATTACCAATTGCAGTGGAAAATAGTATGTTTTAATCACACCATTACAATCATGTGAAGAAAAGCAAAATGGGTAATTTTTTCCAAAGAAAGAAGCAAAGGCCTTGTAGCAAGAATCCATGCCCCATTTTCAGTCCACGAACTTCCCCAACTTTGGGTTGACTTGTAACAATAAAAGCCCCAAACTATCTATTCTCAAACCAGCAGTTGATACTACAAAGACAATTAATTAAACTATGTTAGAGCATTTGTATTCAAATGAATTGGCACAGAACATATTGCCATGGGAAAGAGCAAACCATTCAGATCTCTAAACTGTAGAGAGAACAAAACTAAATTTTATTTCAAAGGTGATGTGTGTGTGTGTCTGATCTACCTGTCTACTTATCTCATGTTCATTGCTGCAACAATTACTTATTACTTAGTAATAAGTAGTAATGCTGTAGGCATTACTTATTACTTCCAGACTCAGTAAGACAAAACAGTGCATTACATCCCACTTACCCAGGTTCTTGTAATGACATGAAGTCTGTGGGTTGAGCTACAACCGCAGTAATCCAAAGTGCCATAACTGGAACTTGTACAATGCTTCTGTTCTAGTCCTAACCTACTTAGCCTGCTGCTCTGACAGGAGTTCAAGTCACTTGTTCCCCATGCCATGCCAGCAGTTTAGAATATGTATTTGAAATGCTTGGGGCAAAAGAAATGCTATAGAAATGTGTAGTTTCTTTGTCTACTATATGGAATCTACTCATTGTCTTCATAGAGCTACCTACACAATACAATAGAGGTGACTGTGCTTGGAATGATGATTGGCAGCAAACTGGTACATTAGGACAGGGACAGCTTTTCCTGGAGCTAAAATAAGGTGTTAGTCACTGTCATTGTTGTGCAAGTGCAGCTAAGAGATAAGTAGGGTTTCCACCACTTTGATGGATAGGGCTTCATAGTTTCTGCAATTTGGCAAAAGAAGTTGGGTAAATAGTACTGCAGTTTTCTTCCTCTTTTTTCCCCTGATTTTGTTATCTAAGTACTGCTGGAAGAGTAACTGAGAGCAGGGCCCCTTTCTTCTGTGTGATGGTAGAGAACCTGTGTGCTAGTGAAGTATTTGAGATTTTAACCAATGTAACTTTGGGTTTGTCCATCTTTTGCCTGGTAATAATATAGATGTAAGATGTAATAGCTGCAGTATGTGATCAAAATGTATCCTCTAAGCAGGAGACTATGTTTTAAAGCAGATCTTTGTCTTGTAAAATGCGCTATTTCAGTTTTAAAAAAAAATCAGGCGGAAACTTCAATTTTAGCAGCAAATTTAGTGGAGGAGTTGAGGCAGTTGTTGTCCCAGTATTGAAACTGAGTGGTAGCAAGCATATGCTATGAATAGGGTAATGGCAGTGGTGGGAGATGGCTGTGTGTCTGTATTGGAGTTGCATTTTGTCCTGAAAATGATACATATGTTTTCAAAATGGATCTTTAAGCAGCTGTTAAATTAAAAAATAGGCCTCTGACAAATATCTCTCTTACTTAAAATTAGAATTTGTTGGGTTTGTAACATTATAACTAGTAAAATTATACTTGAGACACCTGCGCACCACTTGTTATTTTGACATACTCTCTTAGCATCTCCATGTATTTGTGTCATTTTTTCATTTATGCAGGTATCTGCCTATCTTCCAGCTTTTGTCTTGTGGAATTTAGGATTTAATGTTACAAAGCCTTTTTGGCCTTCCCCTAAGCTTTCAGCCTTTTAGAGCTGGTTACTGACCGAAGGAAGGAATAAGCAGCTAGATCTTGTTTAGACTAGCCGCGAATATGTAGAAGGGTTACCTGGAGTTACCTCGGGTAAGGGAATGTAGTTTCTGGTAGCTATAGCAAGTGGTGTTTTTGGGGGGTCGGGTGAAGAACCCGCTTGCTGGCAGTGCAGAAACAGCAGATGAAGATTGCAGGCATTTCATTTTCCCACGGATCTAAAGGCTTTGGTTAACCTTAATTTCCAAAACTGGTTGTTTTGTTTTTAGTACTGCCGTTGAGAAAACTCCTCTTTAGAGGCACACATTGGCGCTCAGGCGGTATGAAGAAACACGCCTAACTCGTAGGACTTATTCTGGCCCCGCCGACCGCCCCCTTTCCCCAGGATAGGGTTTGAAGGCCGTGAAGCCCAGGAGGAGCGTGCGCCGGTACGACCCCGCTCCCGGGGCAGTGAACGCGGCTCCCGCCGCCGACGGCGGGGCCAGCGCGGTCCGCTGGGGCCGGGCGGGGCCGAAGGGAGGCGGGACCGGCGGGGCGGGGCGGAGCCGCGGGGGCGCGGCGGGGCCGACGGCGCTGTGGCGGAGCGGGGAGCGGCGGAGCCCTCGCAGAGCGCTCCCGCCGCCGCTGGGCCGCGGGCCCGCTATGCCGCCCGCCCGCAGGTCGGTGTGACTGCCCGTGCCCCGCCGAGGGGCCGCGGGGCGGGCGGGGCTGCTCGGTCACGGCCTTGTGTCCCGGCCGGGGCGTGGGCAGGGCGCTGTGGTGGCGGAGGAGCTGTTTGTTTGCCCGCTCGCCGGTGCGCGGAGCCAGCCCGGCACCGCTGCGCGGGAGGTGAGGGGCGGCCCTGCGGGCGCGGCGGGGCCGTGCGGGGCCGGGGCGGCGGCCGGAGCTGTCTGGGGACCCGCGCTGGGCTCTGCGGCCGCCGCTGACCAGCCGGTACTGCTGAGGGGCGCTTTGACGGCTTTCAGGGCTTCGAACCTCATTGATGTCCTCCCTCGCCAGGTCTTGGATGAATTACTGGAATGTTCCAGGCTCTCTCTCTCTCTCTCTCTCTCTCTCTCTCTCTCTCTCTCTCTCTCTCTCTCTCTCTCTCTCTTAATTTATAGTCTTAGGTTGTCGTTATTAAGAAGTACTGCCGGGTGCTAGAGGTTTGTCGGTGATTGATTTTTGTCTCTTTAATCTGTGCAATGGACTTTCCTCCTTGTACCTCATCATACAGTACTTCAGAGTTGGTTTTGGGGTGGAGGGGCATACTTGTGTCTTGAGTGGTGTGTTTGCAATATTATGGCGCTAAAGGATGCAGTCAGTAACTGTTTGTCCCCTAGGTGATGAAATGAGATGATGAACACTTCCACTCAATAACGGGCTTTTAACATGTGTTTACTTTACATGCTACAATTATTGTTCTCTCATTAAGTAGTGCTACGTTTCTTGTATTAACGCACAATGATGGACTTTTAAGATGTGTAGGTGCCCATTAATCCATTATGGTTTACCTCAAATCCTGTGAAACAGTCTAAGGGCCTGTGTTTGTGTGATACTTAAAAATGTATGTTGATGAACTTTGCCAGTATATTTTATCAGTGAATGTTTACATACTGTGGAAATAATAATTTGCTGATATTGTTCTATTGGACGGTTATATATACACACACAGACTTTCAGAAAATTAATGGAGAAGGCAATACAAAATGCCAAGAAATTATGCGTGAATATATACTTTCTGAATTGAAATTGAAATTACTTTATCGGGAATATATATCTTTAACTGTAAGTCATGGTTAAAAACATATAAGTCATAGTGCATTTTAGACTGCTTTCTCTTTTATTCTTTTACCTTGGAAATGTCCATAAATAAACCCAAAATATTTTAAAGACCTGAATAGTCAAGTAAGGTTGGTCCTGTGAAGAGTTGTCTTGAAGCAGATGCTTGTAGCCAAAATGCTGTCTGATGCCTTTTCCTCTTTTTTGTTTTTGTTTTTAAATAATGGATCAAAATCTTGGGCTTGGAGAGAAATTCTCTGCTTCATTTAAATTAAGTTCCTTTTTTTCTTGTTGCATATTATTATGAGGAAGAAACACTTCTAGAACACCTGATTTGTCCAAGTTAGTTATGAGGCAGTTTCTGGGTTTCACTCCTGGGCTTTGCACAATGTGCTGTTCTCATTGCACCAGTGGCCACACTTCCATTCGGATTTGTTACATCTACTGCCAAAATGATAAGTGATTCCCTTTGGAGTTGAAGTGAGTTAGAATTGATTGGAACAGTTCTTGTCTTGTTATATAGGCTTTGTTGCTTTGCGTATCCAGGATTTTGAAAGACTAAAGTTGGCTGGAGGTTGGCTATAGTAAATATTTGGCCCTGACTTCAGGGGACAGCTTGAAAATCTCCTACAGTGTTAGGGAATAAGCCCCTCTATTCAAACAGAGGTGAATTCACTTGAGAGTGATTTGGGTTGGAGAATAACATTTTTTCAAAAAGATAATTAACAAATCATGAGAATCCTATGGATAGGTACTGCAGCCAGAGTGACTCTGTGCAGTCACACATTTGGGTGGGAAATTAGTCTGAACCTCTGCAGCATGATCTGACACAAGAAATTGCCCTCCAGGCAGCTAGAAATACTCACAAACAGTAATTATGGAAATAAAGGATAAAGGGACTCAATTTCTCTTTGCTATCTAGAAGGCATGGAAGGAAAGCTGGAACATAACCAGAGTTGAGAAAAATGGTAAAACTACCTTTCTGGAACCAGGCTTGTGTCCTCTGTCTCAGTGGGTGCTGCCCAGTGCAGCTGCAGTAGTCCTTGGCACTTCTGGAGTGAATCCAGTGTCATCAGCCAAGAAGCAGCAAACTGACAAATTGCTTCCTCATCGTGATCAATAAGCCAAAAGATTCTAAGGCTTTATGGGTGCAGCTCTTGTTTTAGTGAGGTACCCACCTGCTGGTGGAGTTATTGACAGTGGGGATGGTCACCTGCCACACGGTGCCTTCTCACTTGAGGGAGCTGGGCCTGGGGATCTGTACCCTCATGGAAGGAAATGCAGAAGTCACGCTGCTGCTGCTGTGAGTTTGTCCTGGGGGTTAAGATTGCTTTCCCAAAAAGAGGAAATATAATTCTATGTTTCAATGAAGTCAGCATTAAAAGCACTCACTTAGGTGACCTCCTTTGACTAGGAAGTAAAGCAGGGTAGGAGAAACAAGTCTTTGTTTTTATTCCCTCTCCTCCCTTTTTTTTCTTTTTAAGTTCTTATTCCCTTGTAATTTTTCCTTAGCCAGATTTATGAAACAAGGCAGTGACAAAATTCACAGCAGGCTAGAGGGTTTATATTTTTCCCCAAAAACATAATGTTTCAGGTTGATATATTAAACATATACATAGAAGTATTCTTTTTCTTCCCCTCCCCCTTTTCTTTGCAAACCCATCTGATTATAAGCAGAAATCTGTATGTCTTTGTTCCTGGTCAAAACATCAGCTGGGTATGAGTAGTTCTGCTGCTGCTGGAAGGTGTGTGTTAGGAACAGTTTGCTCAGTGTTGGGGTGGGCAGCGCACTGCAATGCTTCATGGGGCTGTGGTTGTGTATCTGCAGTCTTTACTCTGCTTGCCTGCAAGGGCAGGGTGCAGGCAGGCGTCCTGGGGTCTGTTGGGATTTCCAGTGGGCTGCATTGCACTGCAGAAGGTGGTAGTTAAGTGCTCAGAAGGGTGAGTTACTCCAGGTGCAGTGCTTCGCTTTTGCACCTCAGCTGCTCCCAGTCTCTAACCAAGCTTGGAGAAACAGTACCAGTATTTATGCTCAGTACCATATAGCATCCTGGTGACTTGCATGTTCTTACTTGAGACTTAATGACTTGTCATGGAACCACAGTTTATCCTTTAGGAAGACTTCTTTCTGGCTTAGACTTGGAGCTTTCAATGTATACAGTACTCATCATGATCTCACTAAGCCTTTCTGATTGTTATTTATCTTAAGAGGTGAGCTGTGCTTCGAGTTGCATGCCTCAAATTCCTTGTGTTGTGTGGTCCATTGCCCTGTCAGGTAGGTGAAGCTGTTCCCTGCTCTCAGTTTTTCTGTGCCCTGAAGTACTCCCAAGGTGTAATTAGGCATTAGGCCTCCTCTTTGATATGCTCTGGGTAGATCCCACTGAGGTGCCACGTTTTCCTTTTGTTGCCTTTCTTATGGCTACTCTGTATGTTTTACAGGGTTTTTTTCCAACCTCCTTCTTGAAATGCAGGCTCTATGACTACCCATCATGTTTAAGTAATGGTAACATCAAACTGATTTACAGGAACAGAAAGCATGCAAGCTGAGCAGGGAAGTTATACCTGTTTATACAGGCTAGATATGTGTTTATCTTTTGGTTATAGTGTCAAATTAGTATTGTTTATGTTTCATTTTTTGTTCACTTAGAGAATTTAAAAGCTTTTTATATAATTTCTAAAAAGGAAAATTTCTTACTGTAGTCTCACCCGTTAGTGACTGATTTTAATATCTTCCCATAGTGTTTCTGTAGATAGGAGAACCATTTCCCCAAAGTCCAAGACTCCCCAGGCAAAGAGCTGTCCCAGTGCATCAGTTAGAGGAAATCACAGCTTTGTTTTACAGAAGTTCACAGTGAGAGCTGTTGCTTCCTTGAACTCATCTTAAGAAAAGGTAATTTATTCTCTGCCTCATTCTTTCAAGTGAATTTAACATTTTTTTAACAGTGCTCTCTCTATCTGCTGCTACTCCTGTCTGTTTTTTTTCTGCTTTCTGTCCCACATGCCATCTGTCTTATTTTCTGGTTTGTTTTCCTTTGAAATACTCTAAGGTAATGCAGAGGATAGAAAGAAGTATGAATATTTATGAAGTATCACTGCCACCTTCATTCCGAAGGGAAGAGGTGTGGATGGCTTCCTGCCAGATCAGGTGATGCTGTGATTGCAGAAATACTTGAGTCTGCTTAGGTTGTTACTTTGGAGGAGATGCCACAAGGAACAACTCAATGTTGTCAGTGGCTTGGCAGTGCTTGGATGCTGTGTCAGTAGTCACTGTGCACAAATGCAGTAGGTAGCATTAGGCTGTTGCTGTAGTTAACTCTTTCATGGTCAGGTAATGCTTTAGTCTGGTGGCAAGGGCTTTATTTTACTCAGCCTAAGAAGCAGCATTTCCATAATGCTTTTTAAGTAGCTGTACTGATGCCAAAGATCTAGGCACTTCTGATAAAGCTAGGTTTAATCTGTATGGATTTGGTAGCTGTAGCAATCGTGGCAAAACTTTGTAGGCCAGAGAGTGGCTTGAGTTTTTTGCGTTATACTTTCTTCACAGAAGCATTGAAGTGTATAATAATTTTACATATGAAGATTGCTTGTGTGATATTTAGAATATATATGAAAAATAAATTCTTCACTGATATGAGCAGTGTTTGACTTTTTGTACTCCCTTTTTTTTCCATCCTGGATCAAACCTTTTTCACTAAAGCTGCTGAAGACTGCTAAAGGTAGGAGGTATGATAACCCATAACATAAAATCCAGGCCATGCCATCTGTCCCAGCTTCAAAAACTGAAGTGCTGGTGTTGTCCACTAGATGTGTGATGTGAGTCATGACATCATGCTGACAATGGGTGGAGAACCAAGGAGGTAAAACTTTTACTTTGTTAGGGAACAGTGTGCTGAAATGTGCCCAGGTATGTAGTGAAAGATTGACTTTGCCTGCTGTGAGCCAGACACTTGTGCAGATCTGGTCCAGATGATTAACAGCTTTGCAACAGCTGATGAGCATGAAAGTCCTTTTGCCACCCAGATATAGGGGTCAAGTTGCAAGCAGCCTGAGTAGTCATCAGGGCAGTTAGGAGATGAATTCAGAACCACAAAGGAATGACAAGGGTGGCTCTGTGCTGGTGCTGTGAGTTGTTCTTCAGTCTTTGTGTTTAGGTGTCAACTGAAGAAATTTAATTTGATTTGCAGGTAATTGTTTCTTTGGTTAGGTATGCCTTGTGGTTAGGAGTGAATAGAGGGTAGCATCACATCACTGTACAAAGGCTAGGCAAGAACTTCTTGTGACATCTACATTTGTGTCCTGCTATGGTAATACAGGATGGAAAATAAATCTCCTTTGCTGGGCTATTGCTGATGTGGTTGCTCATTGGGACTTATTTTTTCACTTCTATCAGGAGTTCTAGATTCCTTAAAATAGAGCTCTGCTCCTAACTGATCACTCAGTGGACAAATTTTTAAGTGGGTTGTTTTGAAAATTGGATTCTGTTTGTAATGCATCATTTCTGTTAGTACAACTAACACATCGGTTGTCATGAAAAGAGATTAAGGAGATGAAGATTAGTTTTCTTTTCTCCTGCTCTGTTGACACTGTGCACCTGACCCTGTTGTGTGAGAAGTTTCAGTGTTTTGTCAACTAGTTATGTCCTTTTCTGAGCCCTGCTCTGGTGGTTCCCAGTCCCAGACTGAGCCTGGCAGGTAACAGGCAGATGTAGGGAAAGGGGACTAGAAACTGGTCTTGAAACCAAAATGGTACAGCAAGTACAAGAAATCATAAATCTCCTACAGGGAGTTTGGAAAGAGCAAGTAACAGGAACCCCAGGAATCAATGAGACCTTATGTATTGGAAGGTTCTCCTGGGCTCCATGGATTGTGAGCTGCAGGAAAAACACTGCATCCAGGAGCATTGTTCCTTACCCTTCTGCTCAACTCTGGATGCATTTCAGATTAAGTTTATGAGAAGAGCACAGAAGATGCGTTCCCTTCCTTGTTTTCCTCCTGGGAAGGAAATGTAGACCCAGACCTGGCAGAGCAGAGTGACCCTGCTCCTTGCAGAATGGGACCCTGCTGCTTTAGGAAGGAGTCATGATTGAAGAGTATGGTGGGTAGTGTGTGCAAATGCCAGTGGAAAGCCAAGAAGGTTTGCAAAAGGAAAGGTGGTGGAGCTGAAGGGGGCCCCCTGTAGGAGCAAACCTGATTTTAAGGTCCTTCTGAGGAGACATGTATTTCTTTGTACTTGGTAACTGTCATGTGGACCAGTGTAGGGTTTGGAATGTAAGGGCTTCAAGTTACCAAATTTATTTCTTGGGCAAAATTCTCATCATCCCTTAGTAAATGGTTACAGTCCTTCAAAAGCCTGTCCTCTGGCTGTGGGTTGTTTTTTCTGTTAGTTCTTGTTGTTGTTGTTCTGGTTTGGTTTTCTTATAATATCCAAAAACTCTGTAAAGAATCAGACTTCCATGGATGTCAGCTGGAATCAGGACTTCACATTCAGTATGGAGTACAGTGTTCAACTCTTAACTCCTTTGCAGTCAGCATTATATTGCATTTAAAATAAAAAGTGTTACCTTGTACTGTGTTTTGCAACTGTTGTTTAAGTTTTTATTTCTTCTTCATGCCATATGCTATTTGTTGTGAGTTCTGTGATGAAAGAGCTGTGGATTATTTTCTCACTGAAAGGCTCTAGCGAGACAGCATACTATGTCATAAATTGGAATTTACATTATCTGGCCTTGAAACGTATCTTTCTGCCTGCTTCTTTTCACCATTTTATTTTATTCTTATTTTTCATTTTGTTTTCCTTCCCTGAGTCCAGCAAGCAGATAGCTCAGAAAAGCAATTTTGACCTGTGGAAGCTACTCCAGGTGTTACTTGTTCATTAGGTTAGTCCAGCCATGGGTTTGAGATTGATGAGTGCATTTTAATCCTAAGTCCTGTAATAATTATTGACAAGAATAGGTAGGTAGGTTGAACAGGTAGGTTTAAGGTTAAACTTGATGACCTTAAAGGTCTTTCAACTTAAAGGTCTTTTTCAGCTTAAATGATCCTTGATTCTAGGAATCTAGCTCTGGGGTAATACACTTTCCACAGGTAGTGTGTCAGTTCTTTTTAATTACAATTCACTAATACACCCTGGTAGGGTAGGTGCAAACTGCTTTTCCTATTCTGAAAAATTTCCAGAACCAAATTTTAACACCAAAAATGGAAGGACTACAGCCCCTCAAAAATAGGTGCTTTAACATGTAAAAAAACCCAAACAACCCAAAACTTGTTAATACATTAACTGTTTTGGTTGGCTTCATCTTGAGATAGGGCACTGATGTAGAATCAAGAGAATATGAAGTCTTGCTGGGCAATTTGAAACACTCACTGTTACCAGCTATGTCAGGCATAATTTGTGGTGAATGGAAATTTAGCAGCTTTCATCTTTGTGCCCCAGTTCTGCACGTGTGCTTAGGTATCACAAGCATAACTTGTGTGAGCGAGTAGTCCCTCCAAATGCACTTTGTACATGAACAGAGAGCTCAGAGAGCCTCTATTGTGCCACCTGGTCATGTGACTGAAATGGATGGCTTCCATGAAAATGCAGCACTGGAGAAATTAAAACTATTTGTCAGATTTTCTGAGTTTGTGATGTTTGTTTTGTATTTTTTTTTCCCAGAAAGAAGAAATATCTAACTTCAGCATCCTGAGTTACTTTGTTGATACTGTCACTGTAAGATGTTCAAATTTTAGTTTCAAAATCAGTCTGTTTTGTTCAACAAGAGCACCTCTGTTCAATAAAATATTTAAAACACATGAATAACCTGACAGTAAAATATATACTGCTACTGTGTTACCAGAAAATTTCTACACTTCTGTTTTTTATGCAACAGTACTCAATCTTAATTTAAGTATATCTTTAACTTCTTTGTTGTTTAATGAAGCTATGAACCATGTCCCTGACTGAACACATCCAAGAGTTGAGCAAGTAACAACTAGATTAGATATGCTGAAGAAAGGATATCATATAACTGTTTTGTATGAATCCTTCTGTTGTACTGTCTTTTCTGCATACATAGAAATAGGCTACTAACTTTATTTACTGTAATAATTTTGAACAGACAGCTGTACATGAATGCTTAGAACACAGAAAAGCAAGAAGAACTTTTCTGTTTCTGGAAACAAAAAAGCAGGTCTTCGAAGAGAGACTCTCTGATTAGTAGGTCAATGTGTCTGTGCTCTGGTGTATAGCGAGGGGAATTCTATTTGAGAGGGGAGTTTTTGCATTGTATATAGTGCAAGGTGGCTCTTGTTACAAGGCCAGAAACCATGTGTAGTTGTTTACAGGAATCTGGAGATGGAGGAAGGAAAAAGGGTAAGATTAAAAAAGATTTTAACGATGTTTCAGAAAAGCAAGAAACTAAATCACTTTCTCTTACCCAATGCGTACAGGAATGTGCAAGGAGGAAGGAAATAATTAGAAACATTGCTGCTTTTACAGGCTTCAGATTATGCCGCAGGGGGAGAGTTTCATTTACGGTTGATCACTGTAATTTTAATGCACCTAATGGTGCCAACATCAGAGCACCTGTGAAGCTGCGTGTGCTGGTGTAGTACAGGGTCACACTCAAGAGACAATAAATGCAATAAATGTGGCAGGTTAAGCAATTGAAAAGGAAACAGTGAAGGTTTCCAGTGCTGATTTTGTACATTACAAATGTACAGGATTTTGTGTTACAATCAAACTGTTCAATATGTTACTTGATGTACAGAGTATGCAATGTGACACAGTTCAGGTTGCTATGGAAACCTGGCGTTTTGTTCTGTTAACAGTGTTTCAGATAGGAAAACATTTGCATTGCATTACTGTGAGACTCCTTTGTGCCCCCACTCTTCAACTCCTTTGCTTCTCAGCTGGGAGATAGATGACAGAGAAAAGGCATGGCGTGGAATTTGCATGAGTCAGGGTCAATTGTAAAAAGGACTGTTGAGCTGAAACTTAAAAATTATAATTTTACCTTCAGGTAGCTCTTGTGTCTTTAGTTGCTTTTCTGAAGTAACACAGTATTTAAATATTAATCCTTCACAGTGTAGTGTCATTGGCCTGTGGATGCGAGGTTCTTTTTCTAAGAACCTGAGAATGATGGGTACTTTTTAAAGAAACATTTCCCATAATTTTCACAGCATGATTATGAATATGACTGGAAATGTGCTTGACCTAAAAAACAGTGACCAGTTCTAGTGCTGATGGGTTTGTTCATATTCTAAATCTTTTTTGTTGCCTGCTCTTACTCTGTAAAGCACTGAGAACATGTTAAACAAGTCTCATTGAGTACAATGGGTATATTTGCAAATATAAACCTGACTTTAAGCATTTTGGGACCTAAGCTAATTGTAAGTAGAAGGTGATTTATGGTACCTGGGATGACGGTACAGGTATTTGTCCCAAGCATCAAGCAGCATCTTTGTGACTTAAGTGACTCTTCAATCACCAATCTTTTTTGGCTCTGAGCTTTATTTACTTTTGGTGTCAATGCCTTTCTTGTGCTTGTGAGAAAATTGCTGAGAAGAGAGAGAGCAAGATTGCTGTGAAGCTGAGATCATGCATTTATTTGTCTTTCGTAGCCTGTTTCTCATCTTATGAATGCTGGCTGTAGGTCTCCACAGCACTCATCTTTTCGAGTATGTGGTTGCTAATGCCTTCTGAACAAAGTCACTACCCAAGCTTTCTCCTGCAGTTCTGCTTTCTGTGGCACAAGTGAGAGTGTGCCTACAGTTCATCCATGTGCAGCAAAGCCCGCTGGAAGGGGGCGTGAGCTGGCATGGTAGGATATAAACGGAAGTACAGACACAGAACCGCTTTCGCTGAGTCTTCTGCAAGTCATCTCTGTGGAAATTTTGGGTGGAGAAGTGGTAGCAAACAGCTGAAGTAGGTGAAAGGGAGGAAGGTGAAGGGCAGTAATACTTTAAACTGACAGCTGCTTGTTGCAGGGACGTATTTTAACAGCCTGAGACAGATGAATGGAAACCCAATTCCTTTGGCTGATCAGGGTCCCCTTTATCACCAAAGGACATTTGCTGTATGTTTTCTGCCATGATGCCGCTGTTTTACCCGTGCAAATCCCACTTGAGGCCCGTGTAAGCTAATTCATGGAAACAACTCAGGTGTGTAGCCAGGCTGCAATATGTGACACTGTGGTTTCAGTGGCCTTTAGCAGCATTCTGTCTATGGGGTGTAGGACAGTTCTTCTGGTTGCTCACCTGGCACAGAGGGAGCACCAAGCGGTTGGCCGAATTTGTTTGTTACCTGACTTGCTCTTGTAACATACCACTGTGTAGGAGCGGTGAGGATGGAGTGACTTTCTGTTCGCTGCTCCTGTCCCTTTGCTTGGTTCAGAGAGGGGAATCTAAGGAGGACTTGATCGTGTCACTTATAAACCTGGTAGAGAACCTGTAATTCCTTGGGTCTGGGAGTGATGTGGTTATCTTTATGCATATGTTTTGACCTTGTCAAAACAGATATGCAGGCTTTCTTTGAAATACTAAACAGATCATGAAATTAGAAGTTGCTATGAGCAAGGAACATGATGGTGTCAAGTGACAAATCAGCAAGGTAGTGCTAAGCAGATTGCCTAAATGCTAGTTGATATGTTGAGTGTTTATAATTTTTTTTGGATTGTAGAAAATGGTAAATATTCGGTATTTTAGTTGAATGCTGGGAAGTGCCTACATAAAAAGTCCTTTGTGTATATGTCTGCATGCTCTAGGGAGAGGTAAGGGAACAGTGATCCATCTTACCTCTCTGGATATGGTAAACTGCCTCCTTCTCTAGTTCACAGAATCACAGAGTCATTAGGGTTGCAAAAGACCTCCAAGACCATCAAATCCAACCTTCTACCGAATCCATATTGCAAAGTGCCATGTCTGCTCATTTTTTCAACACTTCCAGGGATGGTGATTCCACCACTTTCCTGGGGGGTGTGTTCCAATGCTTAACCACTATTCTAATGAAGACATATTTTCTAATATACAACCTGCACCTTCACTGGTGCAATTTAAGGCCTTTTCCCTTTGTCATATCACTAGTTCCCTGGGAAAAGAGGCTGACCCCAATCTCTTTTCAGGTAGTTGTAGAGGGTAATACTGTGTATACCTCTAGAGTGTGAGCAT
The DNA here is from genome assembly GCF_025592945.1 of Manacus candei. Classification (NCBI taxonomy): domain Eukaryota; kingdom Metazoa; phylum Chordata; class Aves; order Passeriformes; family Pipridae; genus Manacus; species Manacus candei. The sequence goes on along the minus strand of NW_026138082.1, from coordinate 6,659,172 downwards.
AAGAAGCTGCAGGATTCAGAGGGCTTGGACTTGATGCTTGATTGAATTGGGGTGGGTTGAAACAGGATAAACAAGAAAATGCAAGTACTAATTGTTTTAAAACATCTGCAGCAGTGTTCTTCTTGACCTAAAAATCAAAATCTTCCCAAGTGGCCTGATTTCCAACGGCACTGCACTTTTACATTTCGGATGGCATAGCACTGCCTGTTAATAGTTTATGTTCTGTTTTGTAACCAGTTTCTGTCTAGCAACTGCAGCTGTGTTAAACAGTAAAATACATTGTGTTCCTTATGGAAAATACATCTGGTGATGTTCAGCTGCCTATGAGGGAAGAGTAAATCTGGATGTTTTTGTCTCTTGACAACTTCACTGGTAATGTGGAATTTCTGGTAGGTCTTTTGCTTCTCTTTATTCTTGTGAAACGTGACAGGTTGAGTTAGTGGGTAAAAGTCTCTTCCCAAGCTAGACAGGAGTAATTTGTGTGGAGAGTTCTTTGGAGCTGAATCAAGTTTTATTATTTGAACTTTGTTCATGTGGACAGACTGTTGCAGATCCAGTTGGGGAGTTGAAGGTGATCTAAGCTTAGCCTGTTCTTACTTCATTAATAGGGAATGAAAATGCTTGGACTGTTAGCTTACTATATCACTGTAGGGGGAATAACCTCCTAAACATTGTACTGTATTCCTCAAGAGCAAGAGTATTTGTTTTCTTTTCCTGTCTTATCTTCAGATCTTATCTGTCCTTGAGGGTCCACAGCATGCAAATAGCCATATCGAATCTCTTTTTTTCTCTCCATTTGGTAACACAGGAATTGTGATGCTGTTCTGTGTTTAATATGAGCAAGAGGTCTAGAAATTGCTTCTGCATACAGACTTACTTTCAGTCCCTTAATTGTTGCATTTTAATTATTTTTGGATTTTAAGAATGTACCCTTGTTACAAGAAATAATGTGACAGGAGTAAATGTTAAAGGTTAAAGGCATGAATAAGGGTCATTCACCTAAGCAAGGGTTGAGTCATCAGCCTCAACTTCAGGTGGAGAGGCTCTCCTAGGTTAGTTTAACACCCTTCAGTTATGTGTAACGAATTGGAACTTCTTTATAGAGCTTATTAATGTTTTAGAAATAACATTACTATTCACATAGTGATTATAATGTGTCTATATAATTCTATTAAAATAATTCCATATTTGTCTAAAGATAGCTTTAGAATAAACAATTATTTTAGCAATCCAACTTAATGTATTAAGTCTGTGCTGTGTTTTATTTGCTTGTGCTAGGTGCTTTCCTGAAAGCTTCCAATCCCACTTTTTTCTGGGTCATTCTGCCTGAAGAAAAAGACTAAAAGAGTTGTAGCTTACTCTCCTCGTTGATGGCTGTGCATTCGTGTTAACGTTTCATCTTGGGATGCTGTAGTATTTATTCCAAAACTTTTATCTTTACTATTGTGCCAAAAAAAATACACTAGCAGAATATAAAAGCAGTAACACTGAGCCTGGTTAGTCCAGTCAGTGAGGTGTTAATGAAATGCTGCAAAGTTTAGCATTTCTCATGAAGTGTGAATGTGCGTTCACCTTCCTGGCCTTCAACATGGGAGGTCTGTTGAAATGAATGCAAGAATCAGTATTGGTGGTTTGGCTTGTGAAGCTTAATCATATGTATTTATATGACCGAGTAGCAGTGTCTCCTCTTTCATGTTTCTGTTGCCTTATATTTAAAGGTGGTTTGTGTGACCCTATGCTACAACCTTCTTAGTGTGTGGTTTTATCTATTTGCATCTGCACAGTGCTCTGGCAACTCCTTTGGGCTTATCAGAGGCACAACTAGCAACCCCCCCCCGGGTTCAGTTTCAGATCTAATACACTGAAAATTCTTTCTCTATACCTGTGTTATGTTCTACAATTTTGTATTTTTCCAACTTGATAGACATTTTTAATATTGCTTTTGGAGTTTTTGGTTTTGGTCTTAGTATTGACTTGTTGGTGTAATCCTTGTCATCTGTCATGCTACATCTTTTAGGGTCAGAATTGGCACATGTACCCAGAAGACTTGTTACTGATAAGAAGACAGAGTTGCAGATCTAAGGCAAATAATTAGTAATGCTTCATGTCTGAATATGACCAGTTTTGAATGTTGGTATTACAGCAGGTGGTAGTAAGGAAGTGTACAGTGGTATGAGCAGATGTGGGTGATGTTTGTCTGTAGTCTCAGGGGCAGAGGTATAATAGAGAAGCAAAAATTAAAAAATTACTATTGTATGGGATACTGTACCAGAGAGCATCAGAACCTGGATCCTCAGAGAGTTGGCTTTTTATTTTCTTTTATAGATCTGAGGTGTAATTTCTATGAATATGCCCACAGAGCCAAATAAAATGGAGACTGTACTTTGGTCTTAAAAGTTAGTCAGTTTAAGTTCTTAGAAAATAATAACTATCTCCATGTCAAAATAGTCTCCTCCCGTGTTCTCATTGCTGCTAGTTATTGAGGCTGGCTGGATTAAAGCTAGTGGGAGGATACTTGCACACTTGCTCTTCTGCTTTCATTTGAGCATGTGGAGGTACTTCTGGTAGTTCACTTCCCTATTTGTGTAGTAGGGAATTACATAATTTTCCTACCTTATGAAAGGTTGAGAGATATTGACTCTACAGGATCATAAAAAATATATCTAGAGAACTTCATGATCTTTAATGCTTCTTCTTCTCTGTATGTCCTTCCAGGACTTGCAGTGGGAACAGATGGTCAGAGACAAGCCATCAAGTCCACTGAGTATTCTAAAAATAATCAGATACTCCATTAGCTTCTGCATTGCTAGTGCTGTTGGATGTACTCTTGTTCATGTGCATGGTTTTGCAAAGTAATGCCCACAGTTGGGGGATTAATTGTTGATGCTTTAGAGCCAGCAAACAGGATTTCTGGGTGCTTACCCATGAGTGCAGCAAGCAGGGCTTTTTGTTGTCTCATGAAAATGTTAACTACTTAAACTCCAAGTAGCAGGTACATTATTCTTCATGCCTGAGAAGGGAGGGAAAAGGGAGAAAAAATAATTTTGAAAAATTGATAAATTTATCAGCCTTTAAAGAGTGCTCTAGTCACATACTTGGTTATTTTTAATGTTCCCCTCAAAAATACAGTTTCCATTCCCTTTGTTTATCCTCACACTTAAAGCATCTGCTACTGCTGCTTTGACTGTATCAGTGCAGGAGGCTGCTGTCCTGCACAGCCAGGTGGCAGGATGGGCAGCAGGACCTGGAAGCAGCATTTCTGGAGATCTTGGGAGGGTGGTAGCAGTTGAAGTGGTGTGGGTATCCATGGTCAGGAGCTCAGTCTGTTCCCTAGATTTTAACTTCTTCAGAATTTCTGTTCCTCTTTTATGGCCTTGCTGGAGCATTCCCACTCTCATTGCAAAGTCTCAGTAGCATCCCCAGAACTCCCTGGCGGCAAAACTAAGTAGACGAAGCAAGTATCCAAAAATGAGCAAATATAAATGAAAATATCCAGAACAATAGGACCAACATTGTAAAGGACAGTATATTTTTATGCATTTTGTACTTTTCTTCATATAGTTGTCAGGTGCTGACATTGGTTAAATTTGGAGAGTGGCAAATTTTTAACTGGATCCTTACTTAAATGCATTGTTTGGTCATTAGGAATATCTTTCCTCTTGAAAATGCCTAATTAAAAGAATTAGCACTGCTGTAGACATGTTATATAAGCTTTTCACTGTTTCACTTTCAGAGTAGAAAGAGTTAAACTCAACCTGAAATTTCTATAAAATCAGCTTTGTCATCATTTGAGTTTGTACTGAACTCATGATACGTAAGTTGTCTGTCTCTGGGCATATAAATATCCCCCAAATATGTACATTTTTAATAGTCTGTCTGATTCACTCTTCATCTCTACCAGAAGGGAGCTGCCAGGAAACCAAGATTCATTTTAATCATATAGCATTAATAACATTTTAAGCAGTTAATATTAATAAAGATTACTTGGTCTTTCTTTCTTGGGAGATATCAAAGGGCAGGTGGGGGGAAATGTGGAGTAGGTTTGCATTTTTTTGGTATAATCTTAACATGCCAGTGACAATCTAAAAGGAATTGTGGCTTTTGTACTGTTACTGCTTAAAGAACTAAAAAATGAAAAGGACCTTTCAGAAATACTAAATACTAGTTTTCTGTAGCAATTACTGCAGGTTGCACCTCCTAGCTTTCAGACTTTTTTTTTCCTCTCTTAAAGGCAACCTAGTACATGAAAATTCACAACAAAAAAAGTAAACTCAGAACTTATGAAGTCAGCATTCCTAATCAGTTTGCTTTTCCTAGTACTACATTTTCAAAGTATAATTTTCAGACTTAAATGTGCCTTCCTAGAACAACACCTTTGTTTCTTCTAGGAAGATGAGCTAAATAAGTTTTAAGTCAACAGAGTGGGATCTGATGTTAAATTATTTTATTGTAAAAATTTTCTATAATTGGATATTATGTTCCTGTATATTTTTATTAGTGAAAGAAAAAACAAAATTCTCCTGAATGCCTTTACTGCTTCTGGTCTGTGGATAGCATTCTGATTTTCTGAATCTGTTATGAATATAATTATTAATTTCTTTTAAAGTTCTTGATTTATTCCCCCTCACTGTGTGAAAGGACTTGGAGCTGCATTTAGCTGATGTGAGAGGAACAGGCTCCATACTTACCTTGTCATTGCAAGTTTTGTTTAGTGTTGATGAAAGCAAACAGCAAACCGTACACATGCCTCGCTGGTTTGGTGCTGGTACCTCCTGCATCATCTGTGGTTAGGTCCAGGCTTAAGCCCTACCTCCTCTCTCTTTCTTCATGCCTCTTTTTGCTGAAGGAGCCAGGGGCTTCTCTGGCACTGGGCCAGACAGGGATGTGGGCAGACAGGGGCATCTCCTGGCTCCCTGGGCAGTAACCTCATTGGGGCAGGGCTGTTATTCCCCTGGGTGGGATTGGTAGATCATGGGAGAGAAAGAGAATTAATGGAAAGAGCGTGCCACTGACTCTTGCACTGGATGAGGCACTGAGGAGAGATCTCTCTTCCCTTTGTTCATCCCAGCTGACCACGTTGCAGTGAGGTGAAGGGCTCTCCCCAGTTCCCTCTTCTCATTTCCATGGGTTCCACTGTCCTTGTGGTCATGGGTTTAATACTGTCTCAATGCTTTGTAGTTATTTGATAGTTCTTGGTGTCAACATGAGACTCAACTGTGGCCTGAGTGCCCTCATGCCTCAACACAGTGTAGTGAAGGCCAAGGGGAAAGAGTACCTTTTTCTTTGAACTCTTTTTGTAATTTGGTACATAGGTTGTAGTTGTATGCTTTGAAAGACTTATTGTACTTCTAACTGCAGTGATAAGAAAGCCACCAGTTTTGATCCTCTGAAGATCTAAGGACCTGCCCCAACAGGGAAGATAAAGATGCATTAAAATTCTCAGGAAGTATGTGGTGTCTTCATGCAGACTGAACATCTAAGCAGGCCAATTTGTTTTGATGCTGCTGTTATGCTACTGTCATGTAGGTTTCTGTGTCCAGCTGAAGATTATATCTCGTAGAGATAAAATAGTATTCTCTTTATAAAGCCAAAGTTGTCTTAGACATTTGCCTTTAAAGAGTGCCCATTACTGTAAGACTCTACCTGATGTGTAAAGATCAGAGAGACTAGAGTCCTTTTGATGTGCTGGATGTATTCAAACCTAATGAGTAAGAAAAATTGCATTTTGAAGCAATGGACTTCAGTATTTATGGACTGATCGTCCATAAATAAGGATGGAAAATTGTGGCAAGTACTTCTGATAGAATCTAGCATGGTATGTTCTTGAGTTTTTCAAGTAGATTAGTCTGTCTTTGCTACATTATCTATTTTGTTGACAACTAGTAGTTTGTAGTTTATGATCTTTTAATGCAGGGAAAAATAGGTCCTCTGATTAGGTCCCAGAGGAATTTTTCTTCTTTTGCTATGATTTACGTGGCTTCCATTTCTTTGTTATGCAGCCCGTTAAACTAAAATGTTTAGTAGTAACTTCTGGTTTGAGCTTAATCTGAAATACTGATAATGAGCTCTAAAGTTAACTTATTTTGTGCATGTGCACAAGCCACTGAGGTGGGTTAACATGTATTTAAGAGGGAAAGAGGATAAAAAATTTTGGCAGGATCTTGGACAGCAGTAGATGTGGCACATTGTTAATTGCAGTAATTATAAAGCAGTTCGAAAATTCCCAGCTCCTGGTTTCCAAGTGTCTTAGTATGGCATTCTGCCAAGAGGTGGTGATGTTCATGTCAAAAGCTAGTGTTACTAGTCTCTTTTTTTTTATTATTATTTAACTTCTGAGATAACCTAGATAATCTTCCCTAGTCCTGCCTATCTCAAGGTGACTGCACTTCATCTGGAGAGCTGGAGGTCCATCTTGTTTCTCCCTTATACTTGTTTGAACTTTTGTATTGGTGACAACAGTCAAACCTGTGTAAAGAATGTAGATCAGTCTTTCTTCCTTTACACTGTTTTAAAACTTTTTGATTTCTCTCTGTTTTACAGATTTTTTATAAAGTGCGTGTCTTACTGGTTTTACTGTGTGTACTGTATATTTCCAAAGCTTCTCTTGATCTTCTGTCTATGAAACACGTGAGACTTGGAAGATGTTTTGGTAGAAACGTGCAAAGTAGTTTAATCTTTCCAGAGTTTTAGAACTTGGTGCAACTCTTTGGGTTACCTGCTTTACAGTATCTCTTTTTTGCTGATGGGGAAACTGGCCTGAGTGCATTTATTTGTTTTTGTCTCATTGTATACTAAACGGATATTGCATGGCAAACACTGGTTAAAGTTTTACTTCGCTTTGTCACTGGGTCAGTTTTATTTCCATGACCTGTTGGGTTTTGTAGGTGTTGTTGACATGTTGATTTATGAACTTCCGGTTTTTAAATGTTATATACAGGAGACTCTGCCTGGATATGAGGTACTGAGGGGAAAAAGAACATCGTGCTTGGCTGCTCACCTTGCCCATTTGAGTCTGAATTATGGAGACCAAGGAAGAGAAGAAAGAACGGCGACAAGGCTATTTTGCTCGGTAAGGTTACAGGATTTATTTCGATGTTGATTAAAATATGGAATTCATTATTCTGCCTTTTTCACAAGTATGGTTTTTCAGATATGTATAAAAATGAAACCTGCTGCAGTATGTATCCAGGAAATGCTATCCCTGCTGTGTCCTCAGTGTTGGAGTGGTGATTTTTTTCTTTTGGGTAGTGGAGAGAATTATAATTGTAATTTGTGACACTAAACTGTTCTTGGGTACTTGATTGCAAATTGCCCTGCATCTGAGCTTCCAACATCCAGTTCTTGGAGAGTGTTTAGAAAACAAGCATATCTAAAATATAAACATGTCTAAACCTAAAATTTATCTAAGTAGTATTATCTCATACTATAAGACCAACTCAGAAAGGGTAAGCTGTCTAGACTGTATCATCTCTTGGTGATCAGTGACAGGACCTGAGGGAATGGCCTGAGGTCTTGTTAGGCTTAGGTTGGATATTAGAAAAAGATTCTTCACCCAGAGGGTGGTTGGGCACTGGAACAGGCTCCCCAGGGAAGTGGTCACAGCACCAAGCCTGGCAGAGTTCAAGAAGCATTTGGACAGTGCTCTTTGGGCACATGGTTTGACTCTTGGGGATGGTCCTGTGTAGGGACCGATGATTCCTGTGACTCCCTTCCAACTTGGCATATTCTGTGATTTTGTGACCTTTATAAATGAAAACAATATTTTTTCAGTCAATCATTTTTATCATTTGGAATTTACAATTGGTGACTTTTAAGAAGTGACGTTGCTTTCCTAGTACCTTTTGTTTGTTAAGTTATCAAGTCTCAATCATCTTGACCTCTGATGTAAAAGAAGAACCAAAGCTCACTTACTCTTGGGGGGGTAGGAAATAAGTATAAAAAACATCTTTGTCTCCAGGATCTTTTCTCTGCTGTTGAAGAGGAGAATCGTGTACTCTCTTCACTCAGTACTAAGTAACTGTTATCGAAACTGCACTATACCAGTAGCCGTAGTGCATTTACAGACATCTAGAGACATGTCTATCCCACTTAGAAGTAGTAGTGTGGGGAAAAGTTGCTACTTTATTGCTATTCAGATGGTATGCAGTGGTGGCTGAAGATTTGTGGTCAAGTTTCATCTCTTAGTGCCTTGTGACTTGCTTTCCATTGGTAGAAATGCAATTACGTTGATGTTTGACAGAATGGAATGTTGCGGTTTGGGATTCTGAGAAGGGGAGATTGACAATGGCACCTATAGCAGAGGACGCATCAGGAAGGATAAAGCAGAAGTAGCTAAAGGGATTGTACTAAGGAACAATTAACTTTGTGTTAAGGAAGACTCAGGCTTTGAGACAGATGTCTGAGTAAGATGCTTTAGTATTGAGGATGTTATGAGTTCTTTCCAAGTGCTGTCTGCTAAACAAATGGAAAGCCCCAAGAGGCTTTCAGGAAAGTCCTTAACATGGTGTTTAATCTGTTGTGCAGCTTTTCTCTGTCCTCTTGTGGCTGGTCTCTTTGAAAAATTCACAGGGGCGGTGTGTCTTGTATGGGCATAGGACATTGAGCAAGGGTCAAAAGGTTCTGAAATCAGTTCTTAGTTCTAGCTAGCACTTAACTGCTGTGTAAGTTTGGGGAGGTCACCTGTCTCTTTCCCTCCTAGCTTCCATTTTTTTTTCCTCTATATAAGTTGTGGGCCCCTAAGTGAAGTCCCCACTCTAAGCAAACCCATGCATGATTTCTACAAGAATGTTCTTGCAGACTCTCAAGTCATGTTTTAATAGAAGCTAAAGTATGTCCATAGGTGGTATGCCCAGCCAGCATCCCAAAGCAGCTGATTTACCAATCAGAGGGCACCTTTCGGCCTTCAGACTAGTGTAATTCTTGTGCCTCCTGGACAGCTTTTTGTAGGAGTGTTGCTCAGTGTCTGAGTGGTTACTCTAGCAATTGTTGGAGGGGTTAGCTTGAGAATGCCAAAATACTGTGTGCTGGCAAACCAACTCCTGAACTGCAAGAGAGGAAGCAGGAGAACATGAAATTGTCTACATCTTTTCCCCCCAGATTTAGTGTTGTAAATAAGCTTGTTTACACATTTATCCTTTAAAGTATTTGAAACTTCTCTGTAGAAGAGAGCCACCCAGCCATTGTATCTTTCCACTACGGATAGTCATGGTCTGAGAACCTCAGTTTTCCCTGGTCTTTTCCCCTCTCTGTGGCAAGTAATGCTGAAATAAAACCCTCTCCATTCATTTTTGCTTCTTACCAAATGCTCCTTTTTTGTCTTGTGGTAAAGGGCTTATTTTTTGCCTTGGTTGGCAAGAAATGAAAAAGTACCTTTTCAAACAAAATAGAAATGTCTACAAAAATTTTAAAGAGCAATTTAGACTCCTTATGTAGATAAGATGTTATAGCTCGTGGGAGTTTAACAGGCAAGAAGTAAAAGAGTAACATGCAAGCATAAATTTCTCTTATGCAATAGGTCCTTATTTAAGACTGTTACTCCTACTTAAAGACTATTCTGTGTAGTTAAGTTTTCTTGCCTAATTTTACAAACCTTGTTTTTAGTCTCTTCAGTTGTCACTGGCTCCCAAATGGACCAATACCCGTGCTGGTATCCAGCAAGTTCAAAAATAAATGTCACAGTGTAATATAGATGTACAGTGGCATATCTATGTCTGTCGGGTCCCTGACTCTGCTGTGACATTTGGTCCTTTTATTGTGATTATGTGCCCTTGAGCCCAGGTACAACTTGCTATTTTCCTCTATCTGTGCATCTTCCCTCTCACCTTAACAGAATGGAGAGCCTCTCTGTTTTCCCTTGCCCATTGCATAGGGTCAAGTTCTTAGGCAATGCACCTTGTAAATGATTAGCTATTAAAATTTTAACTTAATTTAAAAAGAAATTACCAAAATGAGTGACGTTTGTCCCATGGAAAGAATTGGTAGTCTAGAAGGCTGAATGTACAGCTTGAAACTGGAATTGGTTTACATGTGCTATTGTGTGATACTGGATGTATTTGGACAAGAAGTTGAAGGAGATGAGAAATCATAATGGAAGAGTTTGAATAGTTTTCTGAAAGAATGATGAAAGGGGCTCTTTTAGTTTCAGGTTTTCTCTGTATCTTAACTTTCATCCCAGTGAGTTACTCAGCATTTTCCATGCTGTGTACGATCTGTGTCAAGTAGCTGTGTACTACTGTCTTAGCAGTGAAAACAACTAAGTGTACTTTATTTGAAAAAATGTTGCTTTTCAACAAGTTGACCAAAATGCTTACATTGATTTTATTAATTGTTATATCTCCAACTTGTGGTGACCTTAATCTGAAGAATGCTATGTGCAGATGAACTGTAAAAGCAATACTTAAATTGAATGATTTCTTAGTGGTTTCCAGGGCAATTATGAATCTTAGTTTTCAGTCTCTTTTTTTCGGTCATCACTGAGAGCCAGATTTCTGAAGTCAAAGAAGAAGTGAAAGTATTAGGGAAAATGTTCTCACTGGGATTTGGGTGCTTTTGTATTTATTACATTTACATTGGTCTTATTAACATCATTCCTTTGAAAAAACTACATCAATGCTCCAAAACTCCAAAGCCCATCTCAGTAGGCAGACACTCCCTTTAGTTCCAGATTGCTAATACTTTGTCAGAACCTGAAGCCAGTTGTACAACCTAATATTCACCTTATGTTTCCTTGTGATGTGAATGTCTAAGGGAAATAAAGAAATTCACAGCATGTTGTAATTTAATTTATATTCTTGTCTTAGATGCTACCTAAATCTGCATTCAGACAGATGAAGACATACATTAAAACCAAGATTTACAAGGAAATATATGAGTGTTTACTGCAGTTGTTATTTAGTTGTTACCAGTCTCTAATTTACATCTTTCCCCCCCCTTTCTAATTATTTTTAATGCCTAAAAATAACTAAAACAAACCTTACAACAAATGGTATACAGATTTTCAATCACAGGAGTTGTTTACAACCTAACCTTAGCTTTCCCTTTAAACATTCACAACAATTCCAGCAATAGGAATCATTGATACATAGTTACTGAGTTGTAAACAGCTAGAGTCTGGAAAGCTTATGTCATATTGTTATGGCCTTTCCTGGGTCCTTGCAGCTGTTGGAGGCAGGATGTTGGCTTGCAGAGACCCTGGGTCTGACATGCTATGGTCACTCATTTGGTCAGTTGTTTGTGTACTGCAAACTAACAGGTTTGTAAGCATCTCATTTGGAATTTTTCTGTCTTCTGTTTTATTCTCATATTGAGTATTTGTACCCTGTGGCTATTAAGACATAGGAAGATCATGAAATAAGAAAAATGCAGCAAGCACAGAGGGAATGTGTGGAAAGAAGAAATCGGTGGTGTCTAGGACGAAGGAAAACACAATATAAGGGATATATAGATAAGGGATATATACACAAACACCCTTTCTTGAGGGCATCTCCTATGCATGAGACTTTGTCATAAGTTGTTCTGTTAAGTGCTTTTCTTGTTGACCAGACTGATTATATCCATGCAAGGAACTTCAAATGTTTGGTGTTCCTCAGTTCACTATTTCTCCAGCAGTTGCCTCCTTGCGATTGTTCTTACTCTGCTGAGCCAAAGTGTTGGTGTTTATTCAGGTTTCCTGTAGCACCCCTAATTTATTTTTTGCTTATAGAAGGAAAAGTTTCCACACATTGTTTTTAAAACAAACCATCATGGAGGTTTATCTTGGGTGTGAAGAATAGTCAAACCAAGATCCTGGAGATGCTTAAATATTTTTAAATGACTGTAGGAAATAATACATCATTTCAGTTCATCTGTGTAATGGAAATAGCTCTGCTTCCAGTCATATAAACATTACCTCATAATCCTGTTACTGAAACTAAATAACAATATTGCATTTTACTCACATTGTTTCAGTCAATAACTTGTATGCTTGAGGCATTTTATTTTGTAGGAAAAGACTGAATATATCGCTACTTCAAATTTATGGGGTGCAATGTTTATGATTCGCTCTGTTATTTAGGAGTATATGTTTGGGATAGGTGATTTGCTATGTTGGATAAAATGTTTTCTGAAACATACAGTATTGTGATTTATCTTCCAGTTACTTAAAATGGAAGGGTTTCAATGTTTTTAGCAGACTTTCTGCCTGCTGCTGTGTAGGTTAGTGTTTTAGCTGTCCTTTGCAATTGTCGTAGTTTAAGACATTGAAAAATGTCTCAAATTTCACAGACAGCAGCACTAGGACCTTTTGAGTAGAACTTTGCGAGGTTGTTTAGGTCCTTCCGATGCTTAAGAGGCAGCTGCTATTCATTGCTTACAAACTCACTGGTTTTTATAGATATAGATATGTATATATATAAAAGTTTTATCATAGTTGTAAACCTGGAGAATGAGAGTTGGGAGGGAAACTGAACCTCCTTTTTCTGAAGAGTGTTGCAGTGCCTGGGAAAAGTATGTTGAACAGTTGTTTATCTTGGGAACTGTTTCCTCATCTCACATTGTGTTGCACAGTTGCTTTCTGGATTCTGACGTTTTTATATTAGCAGTCTTTTAATTCTGTGATGCAGATTGGGAGTCAGCAGAACATGGATTACTGTTTTCTGTTTAGTCTTTGAATCACAGAATTATTCCCAACGTGAGTGCTTCCTCTGGGAAACATAAAACAAGATAGTGGTTTCTGTAGTCACAGTTCTTTTCATTGCTTTCATCCTCAAGAGCAGCGAAGTTCTTTAGGATTGAAGAAGACTTCAGTTACTGATAACAGAGTTAGTGAAAGTATTTAATGGGGCCCTGAGGCCCAACGTTCTTCAAAATTTTCCAGTACTGGAAATGCTGTTAATGGAGATAAAAACCTTGCATAAGAAGGGAAGAGTGGTTAATCTCCTCACCCATTCACTTTCCCCCTACATGTGAAGTGGGACTTGGGTAACAGTGTGAGCTCTGTATAAAGAACCTTTTTTTAGGAGGGAGGAGAAAGGCAGAGTTTTGTGATATTATTGATTTCTTTGAGTGCTATATCACAGACTATGCAGAGAAAAGAGTTTATTTAATCTTCAAACATGTGGTGTCACACCAGTAATTTCAGAATTTTTCACCTTGCAAGATTCTTATAAGACTGGATTGTTGGGCAGAGGCCTAACAATGACCTTAAATTTGCTTTTCCCAAAGGAACCTTTGCGTGTCTCTTATCAGCCTTTAGAAATAAACTTATTTAGCCTCTTTTTTAGAACATAGTTAAACCATAGCCTTTTTGATGTAGATGTCTGTGCAGTTTTGGTAAGAGTTGCTATTAACATAGTTGCAATGTATTTTGTCTTCCTCTGCTTCCCTTCCCCACGAATGCCGGGCATGAGGGGTGTGCTGGATGTTCCTGATGGGCTGTGCCATTTACCTTTTCACTCATGGAGAGATTTAAAGGCATATCTTAAAGGTTATAAAATTTGGAGGCTTCACAAGATGGCTTTCTGGATAGATGAGATACAGACTTCTTGCTGTATCTGATATAATTACCTTTTTAAATTGCACTGTTTCTGTAGCATCTGCAAGTATGGTGTTGTCCCTTCAGCTTCCCAGACATGTCTTCTCTTCTGCTCTTAGATGCATTATGTACTTACTGCATAAAATTTTGCTTAATCCCAGTGAACTATTTTAAAATTAAGTCTAACTTAAATGCTGGTGGAAATTAGCATTCCTACTTGGCACATGTGTGTTCTACGATCAATTTTTAAAGCAGTGTTGCATAAGATGCTACTGAAAGAAGTGATCCAGCTCAGCCTTCTGATTTTGCCATGTTTCTTATGGGTGACAACTGCATCACTGAGCTACTACAGCATGAAGGCACCTTGCAGAAGCAACCACCTAAAGAGATACCTAATGGTACTGACTCTTTAGTGGTGCTCATGCTTGGAGAAATCTCAGCTGTCGTACCTCTTTGTGGCAGCAGTCCTGGTCAGCTCTCCTGTGCTTTGTACCACATGGTAGTAGGGAATGGGGTGTATAGTATTTTGAGAAGAAGAGTTAGCATTGTGAGATTTGTTAAGAGTTTACTGGGTTGAGGAAAACACGGGTTGATAAGAAGCTAGATATGCCTGTTCAGGGAAGGTGCCAGTGTTTCTGACCCACAAATTAAATTGCCTGCCTTTGTATCTGGTTATTCAAGGCTGTTGCCTGTTTGGTTCTGGAATGTACCGTGCTACATTGTATTTTTGGTTTGGCTGGTGGGATGGTCTATTTCTGGTAATAGTGCTGCGTGTTTAAAGGGAAAGGTATGAATAATACCTGCAGGAATGTGCTTTTGGAAAGAGGAAGTTTTTCCCCCTCTGTCAGAGAGATTGTAGAGCATTATATAGCTAACTAAGGGAATTTTGTCTGGGTGCACTGTGTGCCTGTTTGCTTGCCGTGTATCTGAACTATTTAATTGCATGTTCTGAAGTTTCTGCTGCATGCCTGTGCACATTGGGGTCCCAGCTCCTACCTCCCCAAGGGACTGAAGTTTTTTTCTATGCTCTGGGACTTCGAACAGGGTAAGAGGCTGTGTGGATATTCCTGATGGCCTTAGGTTCCCCATGGTGCTAAGGTGGTAAACTCTCATGCCCTCAGCGTTAATCCAGCTTCCAGACTGTATTTTGAAGGGATTTGTACCCACCCCACCCTGCTCCTGCCAATCTTATTATGGGGAGGTGAGTTATAAGTGTAGATTTGTGGTGGGGTTTTTTTGTCCTACTCAGTAGTCTGGGTAGCGAGCATTTCCTAGGATCATCTGAAATTTGAGCATGTGTGTTAACTATGCTCTAAGTCTCTATGCCATTCCATTGAGGTCTGTGGGATTCCTCTTGTTGATTTGTGTGAAGGAAAATCCCAAGGAGAGCAACAGAACTTCTTAGGAATTTGGGGAGGAGGGAGATAATTGTCCTTACTTTAGAAAACATTTGTAATGTAAATGAGCCATAAATCAACTCTCTAGGTGTTTCAATGCACTGAGTATTTTCCTGTGGCACATCAGTCTCAGGCACAGAGAACTTGCCTTGTA
The DNA here is from genome assembly GCF_025592945.1 of Manacus candei. Classification (NCBI taxonomy): domain Eukaryota; kingdom Metazoa; phylum Chordata; class Aves; order Passeriformes; family Pipridae; genus Manacus; species Manacus candei. The sequence continues at coordinate 6,644,111 of NW_026138082.1, read as the reverse complement.
TAACACTTGTATAATACTGATAATAGCTTCAGGTTTTTACCACTATTTTTCTGGACTGACTGTTTTTATTTAAGTAGATGTAAACTTAACAGCTAACCAATCACAGGTAAGCTTAGTTTAAATTATATTTTATGTTTCTGGCATATTTCTTTCATGGATTTTTGCTTTCAGTAATACTTCTATAAATAAATAGCTTCAAGCTGTTAATCACATATTTCAATCAGACAATCTTTAAAAATAAAGTCTCCTTAAGCAGAAGATTTATCTCTATGTTCACTATCTGTGTTAAAAAGATGATGCTCCTCTTTCCCCTTGGACCACAGCAGGTGCTGCATGTAGCAGTTCTGCTTGCCTGAGGCTGAGAAGGATTTTTGTTGTTATAGAGGGGTTTTGTTTTACAAATACTGCCAAAACTTTTTTTTTTTTTTGTGATCTGAAACTACAGCATATGACTCTGATCCCATGGACTAAAGCGCTTCAGCAATTGTATGCATATGAAGAACCATACTGTTAGGTTTAACAGAACAGAGGAAGTTGCTTGTAGGAACTGAGCTATACAGGCAGGGGTGGTGAGGGCAGGTCCAAAGCACTGTGGCTGCAGGGTGAAGTGCCAGGGCACTGCAGAGGAGGGGAGGCCAGCAGCTTCCTACCCACCTTCCATAGCAAGGGTAGGACCCAGCATGACTGGAAGCTTTCCTCCCCAGCCCAGAAGGGAATGGTCAGGTGTGGGCATAGTGGCAGGCAGCAGAACAGGGTGTCAGAGAACACCTCCCTTATCTGGCTCAGGCCAACCAGATTTGCTAGGAGGTTGTTGTCCCTGAAAATAGCAGGAGACTGAAGATAGCTCCTGGCCTGCTTCCCTACCATCTTCCTGCTCTGCATCTCCAGGGAGGAGGTGGCACTCAGCCTCCTGGATGTACTGCAGCTTGGGTGGTGTGTAGGTGCTACAAGGAGCGAGGACACTTAGTGTTAAGCAGAGGGGTGCCTTGTGAGATCAAATTTGAGAGCAGTATACCCTTCTGGTGTCCTCCCATTATTATTCTAGTTCAGAATTTGCCTGAAGTGCCGTGGGACCTTATGGACTCCTTGAGGCCAGAGAACGTGGAAAGGGAGCAGGACCTCTTGCATCTTCCTGTCACCTCTTCTTCCGTTGTGCTGACAGAGGGCAAGATTTACTTTTTGTGTTTTTACTTCCGCTGCAGTAAGCGGTTCTTCTCCTTCCAACCATATACATTTTGAGACATGTTGAAAGTGTCAGCCAAAGTGATAAAGCAAAAGTCCAAAATCTTCTTCAGTCAAAAATCAAAGCATAAATAATATAATACTTGATATAAAATCCACAGAGAAATTTTAAGATGAAGTAATTAATACACACTTTATCTCTTACATGTGTAATTGAGGACCTACTACACTACTTTGATGGTATGGCTAATGGAAAATATCAGACCATGCCAAATTCTCATTTTAGCATAAAGTATATGCATTTGAGAAGTTGCATTGGTACAAACCTGCCATGTGACTGCCCCACGTAGACAAGCCCTCCCTATCTTGTCATCTTTATACCTATGGTTAATGTCTTTTTACTACAGTATTAAAAAGATGATGCCATATTATTTTGAATAGAAGCATTGATGCAAACATCTCCGCTGGGTGTAGAGTGGTTATCATTCTCACTTACGAAATATTTCTTGTGTGAGACAATATCAGTCATTATTCCAAACACTGTAGCTACAGATTCCTCTTTTCCCCCACCTATTATCGACCTGGCTGGCTGTCTTTTTAGAACTTTAATCCACGTAACACACTATTCAGTGCACTTGGGCATTTCTTCCATGCTGCGTGTCAGTTAATGGGAAGTCTGTTCAGGAAATCCATTAAACTGCTCAACATGCAAAATAGGTTACAAGTCATTTGAGGACAATGAATGCAAACATAGAACTAAGACATGCGGTGGGTTGGTTGAGATTTGTTTTTAGCAATTACTCTGAAATACTTTAAATAAAACCTTTTCTCACTCATGTCACTGTACTTCTTGCTGTAAATTTGTTCCTAAATGCCTGTCTGTAGGCATGTGCACAATATCCCATATACTAGGATTTCTAGCTGTTATTAACAGAATCCTTGAGAAATATATTGTGATATTTGGATAATTCTGGCATCATTATGAAAGTTAGCATTTAAAACCAACAATTTGACTTCCTTTTTAGTGCCTTTTTTTTAATACACTTGGTCTTCTCTATTAATAATAAAAAATAAAAAGGATGGTGTTTTTCTCTGTATTTTTCTTTCTTTAAACTACTTTTGTTTACAGCTGTATTAAATCTGTAGTTTGATGCCATACAGAATGGTGCAATGATGTGGAGAGCCTTGACATTTAAATGGTAATTTTCAAAGTAACTTTTTTAATAAAAGCAAAAGCTAATGCAAAGACAAGTACTTTAAATCTCAGTCCCCTCCCTCTCTAAGGTATCCCTGTTAGTAGTCATTTAAATAAAGAAATCATTGAGTTTTTGACTTGAATTTGGTCACTGACTTCTTAGCCGTAGCTACTTTTGGATCCCCCTGACCTTACTGCTCGGCAAACACGATGTGACTTCACTTATTGACTTGAATCACCTTACTCAACATTAAGATCCTCTTTATGAAGAAAACAACGGTTTCTTCTCTGCTGCTTTTGGAGAAGCAGAATCACCATTACTTTTTTGCAGGAGGGGAACCTGCCCACCTTCCAGCCCTCGGGAATGCAAATATTCATGAAAATTTCCCATCATCAAAGCACCTTTTCCGGATAAGTGGGAAGAAGCTGCCACAACTGCTTCGGTGCTCCTGTCCAGAGGTCTGTTGGGCATGGTGTGGTGTGTGCCTGGTTTGGCTTTCTGGCATCCTCTTTTTACTGGTCTCAACTAATATTGCAGAGGAGAACCAAGGCTGTTGTTTGACAAGCCCATCCATGTGGGCAACGTGCCTTTGAACTGGTGCTGGTGCTTGGAGGAGCAGTCTTATCTCCTCTTTTGGCCTTCTCTTTGAGTTGATAGGAATGGTAGCACAGCCAAGTGGGATCTAATGAGGGAGTGATCCAATTTTGGAAAACAATTTATGTACTGGCACTATTGCTGGGTTATCTTTAACCGAGATAATTTCCCAGATCTGGTCCCTGTGCAGCAAAGAGCTGTGTGTGAGAACAGACATCTCCTGGGGACAGGATCAGTGGTGAGCAGAGAGGCACCTTCTTTTGCTGACAAAGTGGCTAAAGTTGCTTCTTTGAGCTACAAGCTTCGAGACAAGTCTCCTTTCCCTCAAATAGTGTTGTGCTCCTCTTGAGCCCTGGAGGGTTGCTGTGCTTTTTGCCTCATTACTTTTGCACTTGCCATGCTTTATTTCTACCAGGGGCCAGTCAGGGGTGCTCAAGAATGGGGGCGGAGGGAAAGCTGGATGCATGTTAGTATCCTTCAAGAGTCTGCCCCTAGCTGTACAGGCTTCTGGCAGTTTGTGGTGCAGGTACCTGCTGAGCAAAAAAACCCCAAACCCACAAAACCAAAACAAACCACTAAACCCAAAAGGCTGTTGCTGTGTTCTCCATGGCCCTGCCTTGATCAATTTTAATAGTTGCTCTTTGTACCATTTTACGTCTTTGGCAAACACAGCATGCCTAATCTATTTATTTTTAGCTGCTTTTCACCTTATCTGAAGGTAATTCTTGAAATAATTAAATCTCGTGTCCTTGGTACTTCTCATATAAGAAATAATAAGATAGCACTCCCTGAGGTTTTTTTTTCCTGGAGGTGGTTTCCAGCTACGTTACTGCTGCACAATGTACAGCACATTTCCTGTGGATTTTACTTTAACTGACCATTGAATTTCATCTACTGTTTTATTGCTTCCTTGTAAATGTTTATTGATGTTTGAGTCACTGAGCGCTACATTTCTTTCTGACTGTTTCCAGTCAGTTTAATCAATACTAAAACTTCTTTCTATTATCAGGAAAATTTGGTTCAGAGGTGATCTGATAAAGTGGGTGTGCAGCAATGACTGTGTGGAGTGGTACTCATCCCCCCAAAGCTTCCTGTGTTCCTGTTGTCATCTTTGGGGTCATCAATTCTTGCACTTTGTTTCCCTGTGTTAACTAATTACTAATTTTAAAGGGTCTCCTCTGTAACACCCTCCTTTGCTGTGTAACTGCAGTTCCCTTTTTCTTACTTCCCTTTACTTACCTGAGTTTCAGCCACTGATATTGAGGGAATGGTGGCTTAAGGAGCTGGCACTAAGTGTGGGAGAGCAGCTGGAGGCCAGTGCTGGCTGGAGGTGACAGGGGCAAGGCCATTCCTCCCTTGCCAGGGCTTCAGTGCAAGGGAGAGTGTCTTGCTGAGCCACTTTGGGAAGAATTCCTTGCATGTGTAGGAGCGGTTTGGGGTGATTAATGAACACCACAGTAGGAGAAAGTATCTGGCATTGTCAGCAGAGGAGAAGGAGCAGGATGGGCGTGTGGTTAAGAGTCAAGTTGATATTTGTGACAAAATAACATCTGTGGTGCTAGTTTAATTGGACAAACCTATTAAAGTGAACTTCAGGCAGAGTTAAAGGAGTCATCCAAAGAGAAGGATTTCTTTATTTTGCTTTCTGCCTAAAGCTGTTCTTTGAGAGCCTGCAATAACTGAGGTCATAAGAAAAGGAGCTAAATATATGTCTAAATCAAGCAAAATAGCTTTCAAGAATCTTTCCCATATGGAAAATGTTTTATTAAATCATTGTCATGGTGATAGAATGCTGAATACATCATAGCCTCTTTTGCTAAGGAAACAGAAAAGATGGGGTTACTTTTTGCCTTTGAAAATAAAAAGTTTATCAAACTGTGTGGGAACGTTGTAGTCTTAAATTTAAGAAAATAAGAACTTTCTGACAGTTCAAAATTCTTGAGCTTGACCCTGGGAAACTGGGATTATTCCCATCCCCCAAATAAACATAAAAGATGTTAGCTGGGATATTTAAAATTCCCTGATACAAACCTGAAAACTGAGGAGGGTAAATTCACATATTTTCACTTAATCTAAAAACTTTTTTTTATCAGAAAATGCAGTGTCTTTAAAATTCCAGAAAAACCTTCACTACAAATCTTTCCCTCCACGTTACAGAGAAACAGAGGTAGTGACTTATTTTAGTGAGCTAATGGCAGTATGAGGAAGAAAATGAACGTACCCTAATTGTCGGTACAGCACTTCACTTTTTGGAGCGTGCCAACTTTGTTGAGCATTGCTGATGACTGACCATGCATGAAACCTGGTGCTGGTATTTGTTGTAAATTAGTAACAGGAGTTCCAATAAAAGTGGAAATTTCCAGCTTTGACCTGTGCTACTAGTATTAGAGCTTTCTGTAGTTCCTCTGTCATTACGAATGACCAGATTATGGACGCTTTGGGTGTCTGGAACCACACTGTTGTCCTTGATAAGTTCTTCAGAGTTAGGTTTTCTTGTATTTTTTCCCTTTGTAGTTAATTGTTTAAATCTCTGGTAAAAAGTGTGTTCCCTCCCTTATATTTGCCTTAATAGTCTGTTTTAATAGTAAATACACAGCCTTGTGGCTTGCTCATTTCCAAAACAGGTCACAGACCAACGTGAAATGGCTGGTGTTTCATGGACCGTGCTTCCTTGCGGGGTGGATGCTGTTCAGTTTTAGGAAGACTTCTAACTGAGGATGAACGGTTTTGTATTTGTTTCTGGGGTGAGGTGAAAGTAGCTGCACTGGGGTAAAGTGTTACGGTCTGGCAAGCAGCCTGACTTCCTTTGGCTTGACAGACAGTAATGATTTATTTTGTCTGAAATTGCTTTTTCGTATTGAATGGGATGAGTGCACAGCCACGCCTGGAGCTGGCCAAGTCATGCTGGCACCGAACTGGATGAAAGGGAGACGGATGATCTGTGCAGGATGGAAGAGAATAGCTGATTAGCATCAGACCAGTGGGTGCCTAGTGGGGATTTTTACTGTAAGGTTTCTGTACATAGATGTGGGTGTTTTTTGACGTGGTTTTGATTTGTTTAGCTGTTCTGGATGGTTGGAGAAAGGCATGTAGGGTAGAAAGAAACTAGTACATGTTATAATCAGTGCACAGATTAAAATTACAATTAAAATGTTTAATTCTGAATGAAATAATTAGGGTGTATATCATTTTCATACAAAGTAAATTAACAGAAATCTTGATGGGAACAAAACAGATTAAGATGTTTGAAGTGTTTTTAAGTTCTTTTTTACAAGTTCTGTTAATGTATATATGCGTAAATGGATTTAAAAAAAACAGTGTTTGTGAACATGGTCTGTTTGCACTGTGCAGGATGTTAAGCTGATTGTATACCAGATATCAAGGCACATTTTAGAGGATGCACATTGTGGAAGATTTCCCAAAAGGAAACCCTTGAGCTTGTCAGCTTCAAGATAAAATGATTTCTTCTCCCTTCCCTCTTTTTTTTATATTTTTGGAGGGCCACTTCATTAGATGCTTTTATTTCAAAAGCAAGAATTGTTCATGGTATATGACTTTTATTAATCTAATACATCATAAAAAACATGCCTTATTATCCTAGGATTTTTTTAGAACATCCTATGATAGGGATGTAGTGCTCTTTGTCTGTGATATTATGTGTCAGATGAGGTCCTATTTAATTGTCTGATAGGCATCTCTGTTGCATAAGTGTTAAGAAAAACAAAATAGAATTTCTAGAAAAAAAAGTTATTGAGATAATAAAGAAATGGAAATCTGACAATGTCAGAGTTGCATAGCTTTACTGGTTGCTTGTAGTTTCTGGTGAAAGTTGGGCAGATTACATCACCTGTCTTTCCTCTGAGCAGTTGTTGTTTTTTTTTACACTAACCATCTATCTTGTTAGTGTAATGGGAAATTCAGGCTGCTTTATCCTAAAAACTAGTTATTTGCCTTTCATAGGCAGTCAAATAGACTTGGGTCTGGTAGATGAAGTAGGGCATTTCTGGAATCTTTCCTGGCTCTTTTCCTGTAAGTCAGTGCCCAAGGTATTAAACAGTCAGTTGCAAATTTAATTTAAGTAAGCACTGCTAACCTTGCATTTTTACGTGCCTACTTTGAGATTGCATACATTTTGGGTCATTAGCCTTTATTAAATGAGAATGATCTTTATGTTGCAGAAAGTTTTACTTTTTTTGTAAACTTTTGTTTGGCAAACTTTGTATTTGGACTAACTTAGAAAATGGCTTACTGGCTGTTACTCAGAAGACACTTTGAGGAGCTGGAAAAGGATGCCTCTATAGAAACTCAGAAGAAATGTTTGGCTTGTCAGAATGAATTAGCTTGAAAAATGTTATCTGTGTCTAAATGAAATTACAGATGTGTAAGACTTTCTTCATAAACAGGAGTGTTTTTGCAGATAAGATGTTTGTTTATCCTGCCCTCCCTTTTTCTTTCTTCTCTTTCTTCCCTCAGCAACTTTCTTATTGACTGATACTGACAATCAAGCATTTTCTACAGTAACACTTAAGGCATTCACTGGAAAAGATGCATATTGTTTTGTTTGAAAGGCTGATGTAATTGTAAAACATGACACTGATCAAACTGAGGGGTTTAATTTATTTATTTATTTGGCCTTCAGCTCCCTTTTACTCTCCTAACTGCTAGAACAAGTCTGAATGTTGGATTTGTTCAGAGACATCCTCTTTAAAACTGAGCAAAACTACTCAAAATCTCCCAAAGTAGTTGGAAAAGGAAAAACTTGAGAAATTATGTTCTAAACCCATCTTCTGTGGTAGCTCTTGTCATGAAGGTTGGGAAATAGACCTGAGAGCTGGGAGAAGAGCAAACGAGACCTTCAGCCTCTACCTTCTTCAGGAGGTGACAGGTTTGATATTTGCATGGGAAGGACCGGGAACTTGTGTGAGATATGCGGGTCGGTGTGAGAGAAGGGTGAGTGAAGGCTGAAGGAGGTACCTCAGGGGGATGGACTTTAAGATGCAGTAATCTTTCTAACTGTACTCTTCACAGCCCACTCTCTGCTGCACCGTACCAGTGTATGTTAATAATGAATTGCCTTGTGTGTATACAGGGCTTCATATTTGCTTTACTAAGAGGGTGCACATAATGTCAAAAAGTATAGTAGATTTGAGGCTGCTGTTATGATTTTAAATGCTGTTGAAGGCTTGTTTTAGTTCCTTGGGATATATTAATCAAGGCTTTTCAAGAGTGAGTGAATTGGAGAGTTCGGAGTAATTTTGACTAGGCTTTAGAGACCTCTAAAAGCAGCATCTTCTGAGCAGAGATCATAACCCTAGGCAGAGTTGCAATCACTCTGGGTATTGTCTTGAATGTCATGGATACTTGGTCCTCATTTGGTATTTTTTTCTAGTGCCAAGGTTGCCACTTTGGGAGTTGGATTGTCATGGCCTTGAATCAGAGCAATGGGCAGGAGGAGTAAGCTTGGCACCATCTGAAAATCTGATGCCTGCCATGAGAATGGAATAGAAACTATGGACTGCCAAGATTCTTGATCCACTAGTATCTGAAAGGTGCCTGTGGCTCTGTCCATTCGCAGCAGCATCAGCTGTGTGCTGAGGGTGCTGTAGGTTGTGTAGTGAGCTCTCAGTGGGCTGTAGTACTGGGAATTCAGCAAGATTAAACACTTTGAGGAGAAGCGCCAGTCAGTTGCATTGCAGTGAGTCAGTTCAGAAGCTTATTTCTGCTTTCCTCTTTTCTATCACTAATGGACCAGTTCTGTTTTATCTCTTCATTCTAAAAGTTGCCAGGGGCAACTTTGAAAACTCCAGTTCAAATGAGTATGTTTTAAGGAAAGCACCGACAGAAGCTGTTAGTATTGTCACAAGGACTGTTGACCTCTAGAGGGGTTTTCCTCTATTCTTTTTTGTTTCCCTTCCAGAAAAGTGTTCTACGTTTCCATTAGTGGCTTTTTTTGTTGTTTTGAGACACTACATTCATACTACAGAGAGCTTACTTAACAGTTTGTGATCAAAACAAATAGACTTTGAAGATGGAAGCCTCTGATGCAGTGTGAGTAGAAATAGGGGTGCCAGTGGACACTTGCTAGTTCTTGTCTACTGAAGCAGATGATTTGGGTACCCTGTGGTATACACGTGGACAGGAAGGTCATTGAATCAGTAGAGTAAAAGGTTAGGGATGTGGCTCATTTACAAGTCTGGAATCAGATACAACCATGATAAGAATATGCCATTTCAACATAGAGGGCTGCTTTGCAAAGATTTATACTAGGGCTAAATATAAACATTGTGCAAGCAATGTGACTGCAATGTTTTGTCATTGCTACAGCAGCCTTTGATCAGGACTGTGGCTTATTAGTAAAAAACTTCCTTTGCATATGCAAATTTTCATTAGTCTAAACAAAACACTTCATTTGCTATAGAGATGTATTCACTGTTATCTTTTATAGATGCCTGTACGGTGTTTTCATATGTAATCAGGACGGAATCCAGACAGTTGCACATACAGTAAATGTCTATTGCTGTGGGGAGCATGCATTGCTACTAGTTGTCTTAAAAATCTGTGGATTTGAGTGAATGGAGAATCTTCACTGAGTTGACTGCAGAATGTGAATCTCCTACTGTCCTATTTTGGGAAATATTAAAGAAATATGTATACATACATGTGTGATAGACACAGTTTGTAAGGCGGTATTTTGAAATGTTTAACTAGAAAGTGTTGGTCACATGTAATTTGAGAAATTGACCCTTCTCAGAGGTCTCAGACTAGACATTCTAAACTTAGAACGGGTTTTAATGTTTTATTAAGAGAAAAGATGAGTAGGCTGAAATGTATTGCTAAAATTGTCAAATGCTCTTTGTATTTATTTTTATGTTGTAGCTTAAAAAAAAATACAAATAGCATGGGAACACAAACGGTGGAAGGAAGAATCTCTGAAATTCCCGCATTATATTAATAACTTCAAGTACTGAGTTTTCACTTATGTAAACTACTGCTGTGAGATCATGTAACCTTTACACGTTTGTGGTGACTCACTGGTTGTCTGTAGTTTCTATGCATATGCATTCCTTTGACGTAACAAAGTTTTTAGCATCAACAAGATAAATATACTACTCCCTCCTTCGGGTACCTTGTAACTAAGAAGTTAATGTACTATAGAGAAGGGCAATTAGATAGATTAGTTTTTCATTTTGTGGTATGTGTCAGTGATTAACTGGGAACTATTTTAGTGACACAGACCCTCAACCCATAAAGTCAGTCTTTGCTTTTGCTAAGTGAAGTCAGTGCTATTGGATGGTGATTTAGCAGAAAATTCTGTTAGGATTCCTGAAGCATCTTTCTCACTTGAGCTGTGCTTGAAGAGGTAATTTAAAAAGAAAATACTCCTGTTGCTATAGGGATAAGTTGGATGATTTATAGGCATCTCGTTAAGCTTTCTCTCAGAAGAAATCCAGGCAGCTGGAAAATGTCCCTGCACAAGTAGTTTGCAACCACATTGGTCATGTTGCAGAATGAGCTGCTGGGTGACACTTGTGAAACAAGAGTCAGCCCTAAGAGAGTTAACTAAGATAGGCCCCCTAACATCTATTCTACCTGAGCTACCAAGACTTGTTCTGTTCTACCCCCTGGACCAAAACTTAGAAGAATGCTAGAAGCAGTATACAATAGGCCTAGAGGTAATAAATTAGGATAAGGTAGACATTTGAATAGGAGAAATAGGCCTGGAGCCAAGGCTTTCTCCAAGCTTCAGTGAGCGGGTCAAGAACAATGGAAAGGTAGAGAGGTCAGACTGATGAAGATGAAAAGAAGACCCCAAAACCCAGGCTGAAGGCTGGAACCCCCACCGAAATGGGGGGCCAAGAAAAGCACCACCCTAAGCTCTGCCTGAACTCCGCCTATCATGTGTATAGATAGATGTTGCAATCATATGAATATAAGAATCATATATGAAAATTATATAAAACCCCTGATTTTGTATGATACCTCTGAGCAAGTTTTCTGTGGTGCAAACCACGCTTGCTCCCAACGTTGTAATAAATACTTTGCTGCTCAAAAGATCCAAAGTCTCTGAGCAGTTCTTCATACCAGATTTTCAGCATCAGTTGGAGTACCAGGTGGTGTGGGTTGTGCAAGAACAGCTGTGGAATAGCATGAGTGCCAGCTGGGAGATAACCTTGGACAAAGTGGAAAAAAAAATAACAAGTTTATATGAGAACAAATGGTTTTATAAAGCAGGAGCACTGGACTGTGAAATTATGTTGTCTGTTGCATTATAATACATTATGATCTAAGGTTTTATTTTATTCTGTGCTTCATCTTGAAAACATGATTCGCTATCTTGTTTCTACATTCAGATGTATGATGCTTTAAACCAAAACATCTTTTCAATATTTTGTTTGTTTGTCCCTGTTCCTTCTCAGTAAACAACAGTAAAAACTTTATTATGTCTTTTGTTATTCTTGAGAAAGCATCCTTGAGATTATGATATAATTGAAGAGTATGAGGTAGGATAATCTTAGTTACCAAGTTACTGATGCCAGGTGTGTGGTTTTTAAAGAGCTGTAAGGAATTCTGATATTAAATTCATTTTTAAAAAGATCAAGTTAGCAAGTGAGTTAACTTCTCTGTAGAGGTTGGCTACATCTTAACATTGTGGGTTTCTTTTCTTTATGCATAGTTTGAAAAAGAAAAGGCAAGTCAAACAAAACACCGAGACTGTCTCTGCCAATTCCCCTGGATCTCCTGTTTCCAAAACACCTTCAGAGAAAGATGATGAAAGTAAAGTTATTTTGGAGCAACTCAGTTCCTCTGGAGACAACTGTAAATTTCCTGGGGAAAAGGAAACTGCTCCAGACAAGGAAAAGAAAAAGAAAAAATACAATCAGCTGAAAGACATCAGACGCACAGAACTTAAAAGATACTATAGTACTGGTGAGTTAATGCTATAGTATTTTGAAACATGTTTGGTTTTATAGCTTATTAATGTACTTTTCTCATATTCTTTAGGCCTTTCGTAAAAGGATAATCGACTTTGAATATCCTTCCTGTAAAAGCAAATAGAATTATATAGTTCTAAATATCATCAGCTTCTAACTTAAAACTTGCAGTTCTCAAAAAAAAAATGTCTTACTTCTCGGTTCTAAAACTCAGTGCTGTTATAGGCATCAATTAGTTCATTATTGGATTTTACTTTAACTAGAGATTTGTCTTCAGTGTTTTATGGTATTTGGGTTCAGGTTTTTTGGTGGGGTTATTTGTTTCATGAATTGATGTATACCATTTAAGACTTCAGTCAATTCATATTCATGTTTGTCTGTTGAAAGTAAGAAAGTCTGTGAGAAAGTAAGTGAATTAACTACATATTTTTAAACAAGATGTCAAAGGGCTTGTGTGATGGAAAGCTTGCTTCCCTCTCATCCCCCAGCTGTTTGAGTAACTCAGTTAATTTTAAATTCCTTTTTAGATTTATTTTTGCAAGTAATTAAAAAAATTCTGCATAAATATACGAGATGAGTCATATACACATCTATTTGCAGTTCTGGATTGTAATTTGTTAGATACTCTTAAGTAATTTTAGATATGATTTATGAAATTCTTCTAGTTCCAGATTTTCTCTTTGTATTTTGTTAGAATGAATTCTTAGATTTGGAGAACTCTGGTTCCATCTTGTAAGAAATTCTTTTTTAAACAGAAGGAAGGGAACAGAAAATTGTAACTACCCTCAAAACAGACTTCTTTACTGCTCACACAGTGAGTGCATGAATGGCTGACTCCTAAGGAGTCCTCTTCTTTGGGAGAAAAAAGAAATCCGCAGCAAAAATGTTGTTATGCGTTGACTGGTGCATGTGGACTAGCCCACAACCAAGAAGTGTCTTTTATGAGGCAGTACAGGCCTCGCCATGAAGAAGATGAACCTTGGAGTAATGTTTCTTGGCAAGCGCAAGAGTTTACAGTGATTTATTGATCAGCCTGTACTTTTTGGCAGATTTGACTGTGATGAGATCAATAATTTGGAAACTAAAAGAAAACTTTCTTATCTTTGTCTGAAGTTCTGACCACGCTGTTCTTGATATAAAATCTGTAGAGAAAAAACTGGAGAATTGTTAGTGAATGAACCTGTAAATTCTTTCTCTTTTAGTAGCATGCTGATATAAAAGAAATCCAAACACACTAAAATATAAACTTCTGTTACATTCCCAGTAAAATGTTTCTGCTAAAGGCAGTGATTTATTTTTGGTTTGTACCTAGAGGAATTTGGGGGTTTGTGGCTGAACTTTGTTTGTTTAGTGTTTCAGGAGTTTAATTAAAAAATGCTGCAACAGTTGACACTTGGGATGGCGAGATGAGGGTCGATGTCACTTAAGAGTGTGACTGGGCTGGTGAGGGACGCTGTGAGGCTCTCCAACTTGTCTTTGACTTATGATCCAACAGTCAGTACAAACTCAGGTTTTACTAATGTTTGTTTCATAAGCATTCCTGTGTTTCATGTGGACTGGCATCATTACGGGGTGACTTGAAATGCTACTGGCCATCATGTAGGTGTGCAAAGCTTCTGGGTTCTGCAGAAATACAGAATTTCTGTTGAGAAATAAAATAATTTAATGCTGCTGTTGAGCTGAGCACAGACCCGACTGACAAAAACTCAGAGAGATGAAAACCCCTTTCTTGTTTAAATGCCAGCTTTTGGTTGTTCCTAAAGAAAGACGTTTACCCAACTGGAGCATCAGATTGCGGAATTGAAAGTTTAAATAGATACAGAAAACAGTTGATTGTGAAACAAGGGCAGCAGCTCTGTTTCCTGTGCAATTTTCAAAATTAAGTCACTTCAGTAGAATTGCTAGTCATTGCTATAGTGTTAGAAAGACTGCGTGTCTTATATGTGCCTTCATCCGCTGCAGCTACTACTCACAGGGCTTACCTGCTTAGCTGTTTGTTACTGCTGTTCTCCTGAAAGCTGCCAACTTTGCTAGCACACTGAATAGTTTCCAAGAGCTGTCTCTACACCCATAGAGTCTGAAGAGCTGGACTTGTTAAAGTAGTTAGCCTTTTACCTGCATGTGGTGTGGCAGAGGACAAAACAATCTGTCTCGGTAAACTGAGTTCTGCCAGAAGGTGTACATTCGACAGTTCTCTGCTGGAAGATGTGTTAGCTGCCATAGTGGGAAGGTATTGCCAAATCTGTAAGGACTTTATCTTTTAATCACTGATACACATCCATATGAAAGTGGCCGAGAGGGATTATCCATGCATATGCATCTATCTTCATTATTTAACATTAGGGATACATGTATCTTGTTTTTCCCCCCAACATGTTTTTTCTTTCCCTTCTGACTTGTCCCTTTATTGATGTTTCTGAGGTGTTCTGACTAAAATGTGCTTTCTCTCTCTGTCTCTCTCTCTCTGTCTCTCTCTCTCTGTCTCTCTCTCTCTGTCTCTCTCTCTCTGTCTCTCTCTCTCTGTCTCTCTCTCTCTGTCTCTCTCTCTCTGTCTCTCTCTCTCTGTCTCTCTCTCTCTGTCTCTCTCTCTCTGTCTCTCTCTCTCTGTCTCTCTCTCTCTGTCTCTCTCTCTCTGTCTCTCTCTCTCTGTCTCTCTCTCTCTGTCTCTCTCTCTCTGTCTCTCTCTCTCCCCCTCCCTCTCTCCCCCTGTTAACCATTTTTTCTAGTTGTGTTTTCACAAGGGCTTGGGGTTCTTGATGGTTGTTCCTTCCCAACTACCCAACCTTGAGTAATGTCTAGAACATGGCCGTGGGATTGGAGCTAGGTGATCTTTAAAGCCCCTTTCTACTCAAGCAATTCCATGATTCTAACTTTAAGAAAATCTGAGACAGGAATTACTGGTTTTCTTTTTTTCTAAATACTTTCTGCACTTTGTCAAAATACTAAAGTTTTCCTTGTCAGAAGAAAAATCTATTAGACATAGCAACAGCCTTGCATATTCTCATGATATATGTACTTTATTTTGTGGCTTAATGGAGGTCCTGTCATAAGACAATATGAATCTAGAAGAGTTGTGTCAGTCAGTCTAACAGAGTGAAGACCACTGTCCTCTGAATAATCTCCCTTTCATATTTTACCAGACAATAAATCCTTCTTTATTTATTGTGCTAAGGGATGGGGGAAGGAACATCACATCTGACTTCAGTTTCTTCCTTGCATACCACATCACTTCATTAGAAGCTTGTGAATGTGTTGGCCTTTATGAATCTGGAAATGCTGACAGTGACATCCTGACTTCCACTTTGAATACCGTGCCTTTTAATAGGTAACATGCAGGCATGACACTGTCAGGAGGAGTTTGTTGGCTCAGTAAATCCCTCTTCTCCGGTGGAAAGACTGTAACACAGCTTCTGAAGGCTGTGCAGAACTGCAGATGGTGGTTGTCCCTGAGTGTTTAAAAGACTTTGATTATTTGAGGAAGGTGGAAGTGCAGCGGTGGAGTGAGGAGCTGCTCGCCTGGTGTTCAGGTGCGAGGTTGTGTTAATGGCTGCAGCCGGCGGGTGGCACCGCCGAGCCGAGCGGGAGGAGGTGCACTCGAGCATCCTCTAGAAAGGGATCCTCCAGCAACCCTGTCTCAGCCAAGACTCTTCTATAGACTCTTCTATAGAGTCTGTTAGCATTGTCGTGGCACTGTTACAAATAACCTGATGGTACACAGTATTGATCATTTCTCTTAGGGCACTGCTGAATGAATGAACAGGTCATACTCTTCCTAAGGTTTCTCCAGCGTAGCCTCGTATTTTCGTTTTCTCTTAGCGTTTGCACTGTTTTACAGTGTCACTATACTTCTGGAATAATTTGTGCCATTCAGCCTCCAAATCTCACCCAATAAGACATTGCTTTGCAGATACAGCCCTTGTTTTCTTGCCTTAAAACAACAGAGGTGCTAGTAGTGCTTGTTGTTTGTTCCTGAAGACCATTGGAAATGACACTTCTTTCTCCTTATTTTTGCCTCCTCTCTTGGCTTATGTGGTAGTCTGCTTTTTAACTTTGTCTTACCCTTTCTGCTGTTGTTGCTGCAGAAAGCTGCTTTCAGACTGTCAGGTACAGTGGAGTGGTTCTGTAGGCAGTCTGGCTGCTATACTCTGTGCCCAGGATGCTCCCTCTTTCTTCTTGGGATAACCTAGTTGACCTACTTCTGCAGTATGGCTGCTTGGTTCAGATACACTTTCTCAGGGAAGTCTGTTTTTGTTGGAAGATGTTGACTTGACTTCTGTGAGATTAGGAAACCGTGATTCCTGTCGGGAATTGCTAAACTGGATGAAAATATTTGTGTTTTGCCACTGAAGACGCTGAAACAGTGTCTGTGTGTGACCTTCTGAAAGTAGTCAGTGTAACAGTGGTCAAACACAACGCTAAATTTCATCGATATACTTATTCCAACATGATATAATATGTCCTTCTATCAAATGTGCATAATATTCCTAGATTCCACTGATTTTGCTTGAGAATATAAGCATTCGATATATGTGAGGAATTAGTCTCCATTAAAGAATACGTCATAAATAAAAGTTTGATTTAGGTGAGTTATCCCACATCACAGAGTTACTTTTGTCAACAAAATACAGTCCAGTTGACTAGCTTATTGTTCTACTCTGTAATCACAAAGCCATCCTTTCTCGTTCACTGCACGGTGTTTAATTTCTGCAGTGAGTGGGAGGTGAGATTAACAAAACCTCTTCTTATTGTAGCTCTGATTTCTATCTAAAACAAAGAGGAGTCCTGAACATCACGAGAAGGAAAATGGTATGTGCCAGTTTAATGAGATAGTGTATCATATGTTAAGCAGGAGGTGCCAGAGGCAGAAACCAGAAGCCTTTCTTTGACTTATACTCCCTGCCATCACTGGAGCAGGGGGCAATACAGGAGCAGCACAGCTTGTGTGCAGTTACCAAGCCTCTGAATGTTCTGGGTAGCTGGCCAAGAACAAATTTTAGTAAATAAAATAGAGAGGGCATAGCAATTTTCATCGCTCATAATGTGTGAGATTTGCAGTGACTGGCACAGAAAAAGCAGAGGCAACTCCCATGATGCCAACAGTACTTACTCTGTTTCGAAGCTGAAAGTTGCTTGCCACACAGTGAAAATTTATAGAGAATTTAAATTTAATAAAAAGGCAGGGCACTTACTGAATGCACGTTACATAATAGTTAGGCCTGATAAATAGGCTCAATCTGAAGTGGATTTTTCAATATATATTGAGTCAAAAATTTAAACTTCCTTCATTTAATGAGTCCTGGTTTTGTCTTTTGTATTACCTAGTACAAAACAGTAGGATGCAGTTGAGGACCTAATTAAGGTGCTAGTCATAAAAAGGTAAAAAGAATTTTTAAAAAAAGAGAAAATCTTTACAAATTTTTACTTGTAATTAGCTAACAGTAATCAACCCTAATCTCTGGTGACTTGATTTGGTGAGCCCTATTTGTGTAGCAAAGTATTTTCTATTCTAAGTAATCCAAGTAATTTAAAAACTGGTGTACTCAGTATTGTGTTGTTGCTTAATACAACTATAAGAGGAACAGGATCTGAATTTTTCCAAGTTCTGAGAGCTTGCTCTAGCGTTTTGTTTCAGTTTGGCTTCAGACAGCAAAAATGAGAGTAAATACAAAGAGGAGTGAAAAGGGAAATAATTTGTTTCTTCCAGAAATAGCATAAAAAGTAGTATATATGGTTATAATTGCCTGTGTAGAATCACAGGAAGGTTGGAATAACTTGCATATGAGTGTAAACTGGATGTAATGGGCAGTGGCTGGTTGAGAAGCTTCAGGAAGCTGGTTTATTAGCACTGGCTATGGAAACCATGTGGAAAGAATGAAGTGGACAAATGACTGAAAGGCAGCTGTTTTCATATGACTTGTTTTGGAACAAGAACAAGTGATCGTGAATCCCAGTGGATCAGTGGTAAGGCCACCAGGTTATATTCAAGCTGTGTTGTTAACAGATGTTTACTAGGAACAGTTGCACAGAGAAGGGGTGCCTTGTTCACAGGCAAGAGAATTTGATTTGAGCAGTAAGTACTAGTAATAATGCTATTAGCATTTAAGTTCTGAAAATTTGGATGGAAACATCTTAACGCTGGGCAGGTGTGGAATCCTCTTCAAATTTTCATCTTGATGGATAAGCTCCTGTTTGTTGTAAAACTAAGTAAAAAGATGCAAATAATTGAAACTTGGTTGACTTACATGGCATAGCCTTCCCAGGCAAGCTGTTGTGTGTACAAGCAGCAAAATAAATGAAGAAAAACAGCTTGTGTAGTGTTAACAGTTTTCTAAAATGCCCATGTTTTGTCTTGTGATGCCTAAGTATTTCTTCCCTCATACCTACTTTGTTGACAGGTTGATTTTTCTCACTCTGTGTTGTCTTTGAGTACCTGATGTAGTGGATAGTCAGAAATTTTATAGTGATATTTTTGTGATTGGTGTGTTTAGGTACTGACACTTACCTGAACAGAATTCACAAGTAATGCTGTCAGACCACAAAGATCAGTAGGCAGCTTCTCGTCCACCTATCTTCAAAATGCTCTTCAGCCTGCTAACACTTAAAGTGAGTACAGACTCACTGAATCTTCTTTTCTGCATCCCCTCATCTCTTGAAATAATCACCAACTCTTTATCTCCACCTTTGCGTAAGAAACCTGGAAGTAGATCTAATTATCACCATATCCGTCCCAGAGTCCACTTTCATAAACAGTTAGAGTCATTCTAAGGTGCCTGTCTTCCTCCTGAGCCCAGCTGAGTGGTGCCAGTCCTAGCCTTCAGCTGTCACCAACCCAGAGAGGCAGGACCTGCTTTCTCTAGGTTGGTATCTAGTGACCTTGACCAGTGCTGGGCTGGTGGCAGGAACATGCGGAGGAAGAAGGTTGGTGGAGTTGCCACTTTCAACAACAGCTTCATCTTAGGTTGGTTTAAGCTCCTTGTGGCCCTGTGTCCCAATTCAGTCTCACTTCAAGGAGATTAATGTTGAGTTTGCTTTCAGGGGGAGCTGTACAGAGACACTTGCATTAAGTCTTTGTTACCATCAGGGTAAATTCACTGAAGAAATTAAAGTTAGGTATGTGAAAGGTTGATTTTTAACCAGTGCTTAGTCTGAAAAGTCTATGTAGTGTTTTTTTCTAAAAAAAGAAAAAGCAAAAACTACCACAAACCCCAAAAAACAACCCCACAAACAAAACTGAAAAACATGTGCTATAAATTACATGTCGGAATTTTTAGTGTTTTCTGATGGAAGTTTTTGCTTTTTCTTATTCCCACTATTTTGTTTCTTAACTTAATCTGAATGAACTCCATCTACTCAGAGGCCTGAGAGAGGTGGTGTGAAAACTTTCGTTCCTGTGCCTGGATTTCCTTCGGTAACTGAAAACAGGATGTAGAGTTTACTAAGAACTGGGTTTCTGGCCACACAACTAGATACCAAGTGTCTGAATAGCCCAGGCCAGTGACAGAAAATAAGAACAACCTTCTCTCTCTGATCTAAAGATATGTGTGGCTTTCTTCTTGCAGTTCACAGTAACGCAGTGTATGTTGGTAGTGCGTTCAGAGATCAAAATACTTCACCTAGGCTGTGTGGATTGATCTGGTTTATAAGTTGATAGCACAAACATCTGCATGGAGTATATATATCTGCAGGTGACCAACTTAGGCAGAAAAGCTCTTACACATACAGTAAATAATGGGGGGGAAAGAGTATTCAAGGAAGCACTTACCAGATACTTTATTACTCTTTATCAAACTGAAAATGTAGGATTCCCCCCCGCAATTTTTAAATAAAACCAGGGAAATTAGTTGGTTATTTCCTTCTTTTTTTCCCCCATGTAGTTCACCTTGCTATTTTTTGAGGTGTAGGGCTGCTTCTATTTTAAGTGCGTGGTCACTGTTGCTATGTGATAAGACAGCTGAGACCTCACTGGCTGATAAATCTGGCAAAGCACAAAATTCCTTTTGTCCTGCAGCTCCAACTGGCTTTTTCAGTGCACCTATGAGGGCCTTTCTTCCTACACAAATAAACAAGGAGAGCAGGATATTGTAGAGGCAGAGTGTCAAACGCAGGGATTTTGGCATAGATTGAATGGTTGTGAACTAGAAACTGGAAGAAATGATGACAGATGGTATGAACAGCTTCAAATCTTGAGTCTGTGTGTTTCTTACATATGAGTAAAGCTGAAACTCTGGATGGGGAGGAAGTTTCTGGATGCTGAATCTGTGAATTGTCTTGCTCAAGTTGGTGTTTTTGTGGAAGGTTGACTTATTTGTATAATGACTTATTTGTATAATGCTAATCATACTAGTGGGGAACTGCCAAACAGGCTGAAGGATATAATAATGCAGTTTTGGGATTCTTGTATACATACCCAAGTGTACTCAGCAAGTTGGTAGCAGCCTGTGCTGAAGTTTCTGTTGATGCATCTTTGCTTTGACTGCTATTCACACTTCTTAGACTGAAGGTAGCATGTGTACCTGGATGCTATGTAATTACTTTCCTGATATCCATAGACCTCATGGATGGTAGCTATTTAATCTGCCCTTAAGTAGGAGACATCCATTGCTTGCAGACCATCTTTTGTGTGGCTGATAAATGTCGCTCATAAACTTTGCTCTGAAGGAGAATGAAGCACTTGGCTGAGGACAAGGTATTTGGCTGCTGACAGCAGTTAACCTAAGGTGGTGCTCATGTCAACTAGGACTTCAGTCTCTGAATAGCTCAGATGAACAACGTGCTCCCAAGTCCACCTTACACAGGCTGTTGCAGGTTGGTGAAATAGCAGTGGGGAAAGTTAGTGGTCAATTAAAAGTAGGTCAGGAATAGTCTGCAGTTTTGATGACACCACAAAGTAGTTACCCAGAGTGCATGGGAACAAACTCCTGTCACAAAAATGATGATCACTTCCTATTGTTACAGTCATGTCAGTATTTCACTGTGACTATCCAGGGCCAGAATAAATATATGTTTTTAAGTACTTCCACAGTAAGTATAGTTAGATCATGTATGCGAAATGCAGGAGGACACTTACAAATATTTTCCATTTGCAGTTTTCTGTGGATTTCCATTTCAATGTTAGATTTAAAACTTTCTGTAACAGATCTCCTTTCACCATTTTCACATCTTTCAACAGTGTCACCATTGCTTTGTCTGTACATAGGATGTACAGAAAGAGACCTGTCTGTGAAATGGAAGGCTAAAATTATCACACGTCTTTGTGTCCAGGCATCAGTAGGAATTCAAGACAACCTTCAGAAAAGGAATTGTGATAACAGATCAGACATACAACTGATATTGAAGAGAGAAATCAATTATCCTTTTCTAAAGGAAAGAACAGAATTTGGACCTGGATCTACCACCCAACTGCTTCAGCTGTGGTGGAGTGTCTTGAAAAATCAGTCCCTACTCACTGCCACATTCCCATTCCCTCATTCTTGCCCACCCCATCCCTCTTTTCCCTCTCTCATCCTCAGTGCTAACACCAACCTTGGTTAAATGCCACCTTGCCCTGGGAGGATTAGGCAAGTTGGGATAGAGTGAAAGTTCATAGACTGGAGTAGGATGAGCAGAAATTAAAGCTAGGAAACTATTTACTGGTTTAAAGCATAATCCAAAAAATTAATCTCCCCAGAAGTGAGGAACTGAAAACTTGGTTTTGTATGATAATGTGGGTTGATCCAAATGTACACTGTTGAATTTTGAAATAGCACAGGCTAAAACCTCACATATGAATGTGGTGCATGGTGAAGAGCACTCTATAAAATGTATGAAAAGCTCATAGGAACATGATGAACTCTGCTATTAGGGCATATAACTTGTAGTTCCATGATGCTTATACTACCAGTTTATTCACGGTACTAGGGGAGCTGCTTGTGGTCTGGATCTTGTTTTCTGTTACACTAATAGTTGTATAGTTCCTTAAAGATAGTAATTGTTGTATAATTTCTTGTGGAGACTAAACCCATCAAGATCCACTTTAAAACTAATGAGAGCTTCCCTGCCTCATATCTGTCAATCATTCTTTCTGCTCTCCTGTCAATGAATTGCCTGATTTTATGCCATCTGAATATTTCTGGTTGTCCCTCACAATCTTAAAGAATAATAAATAGGTTTCATATGTGTATGTTTCCTATTTAAAATTTCTTTCTTAAAGTAGCCCATGCCTGATGTAGCCTACATCCATATGTCTGGTGGCTATTGTTTTCTTAGGTGATAGTTCCAAGTACAGCTGAGTGCTATGAGGAGCTGGATGTTCCACAATGTGAATTAATGCTTTGCTGCTGGTGGATGGGGAGGTCTTGTGCTTCCTCTCCCTGCTTGGAGCAATGTTTTTTCTCTCCCTCTGAACTGACACTGCCATTTATCAGGCCACAATGTAAATGTAAACTTAAAAATAAACTACTGAACTGATTTTCTAGGTCACTGCACCTTCATTGAAGTCAATTCAGTAGTTGTGTGTGTTTTGTTCCTGTTGAATCCAGTAAATCGAAATCAAATGATTCTTGACATGCAATTCTTTTGTTTTCTTTCACGTATTTGCATATGAGGGAGTTTGGTTTGTCCTGTAAATACTTTCCTCTCCATAAGCAGTATTGACTCTGCTTTTGAGTGCAAGGTATTGTACCATTACTTTTAGTTATTTAATATACACTAAATACCCCACAAGAACTGTTTACATTTCCCCCCCCCTATTCTTCAAAGTTTTCTCCTTTTGTGTAAGGAAAATTACTTTATCCAGTGTAGATTTTTAATTCCTGTGCCACTTTTATATCTGCCTTTCATTTGTATAGCTGCCTTGAACAAATACTTATTGGGAACAATATCTCTCATACAAATTTTAAAATAATAACCTGATTTATAATATGAAGCAAGGCTACCTCTGCAGTGAAGCTCTTTGGCCAGCTGCCATCATACAGTCTTGGACAAGTCACAGTGATCTGCAGATGTACAGCTTATGTTTAACTTTAGGCAGCTGAGCAGTCCCTTTTGGTTTTGACAGTACTCTTTACCTGTGTTTGGTGTTTTGATAAACACTTTCTCATATTACAGTGTGACAGTGTGAACTGTCAATTCCAATAAATTAAGAAACAAAACTTCAGTATGCTCTAGTGTAAAATGTTCAAGAGAGATGCACTTACTTCAGAGCCCTAAATTGCTCTTGGAAAACCGGACCCAGGCACTTGTGCAAATCCTACCCAAAAAGAAGCTGCGATTGGTATCTCAACATCAGATAAATCTCCTCCAAGAGCAAGGCCACATATGGTTTAATAATACAATAAACAACTGTTAGGTTTTTTGCTCAGTATGTATTTCACCTTTGTGTAAGGAGGTGTTCGGTTGTGTCTGCAAAAACCTTGTGTACAGAAGTATGCCAGTTGCATCGTGGGAACTTGGCTTAAAGATTGTTATCAACTGTTCCCCAAAATGTGACTTGCAGAAATGAGATTGTTTTGTCTCACCTGTTTTTCTTTTGCATCTTGAAATGCAAACCACTCCTTTAGAGAGATGCTTAGGATAATTCCATTTTTGTACATTGCATTCCCTAGGGACAAGCAGAAGTATTTCTTGAAATCTAACCAGCTGTTTAAAAACAGTATTGGTGTGTTCCATCTCAAACCCAAATGGGAATGTGATTTTTGTTTTGATCCACAGACAGCTAAAGGTGATGTTTGCTCATGTGCCCAGTCTGAGAGGCCTAGGACACAAAACGTTTGCACCATGTAGGTCATTTTCCATGCCACAAAAGAAAAGGATGTGCAACTAGTTTACTGAGGGGTAAAGACAGACAGACACAGTCAGTGCAGCTAGGAGCTATTCTTCTGTCCAGACAATACATAACATAACTTGTTCCTAATATGTATTTAGTAGCAAAGGCTGATCCTTGTCAGACCTGAAAAACATGTTGGTGGTCCCAAAGACTTCTCTGATTTTTCCATCTATGTTCACTGTACTGTCAGAAACCTCTTACCTCTCACAATAGCCTTGTCTTGCTTGGTTTTGGCTACAAGGGACACTTCACCCCCTGCCTTCATGTTCTCTCCTTCCTTCTTCCTTGTGACTCCAAATATTCACATTGCAGATAGGCTGCATTACATCTGCAGAAAGGTGGGAGAGAGCTCCCTGGGAGTCACTCATCTCCCTTTTCCCCAGGATAAGTTTCAGGAGCTGGAGGCAGAGGCTGTCCTGCCCATCAGCATCCCCTATTATCAGAGGATGAGTTGTGCAGTCTCCATCAGCAAGGCACATGCATCTAGAATGGCTTTCTCTACAGCCTTACTGCACTTCGGCAAATATTGCTATGACCTATTTCTTAAGTTTTGGTCTCTATGTGCAGAAGTATGTCTGTTTCCTGTCTGATAAGAGGTTATCAATTGATCTGCATCATGCTTGTGTCTTCAGACAGTCTTAGAGCAAATGCCAGCAACCCTTCGCCTTTGCCTTTACTGGACATCCTCTGCATGTCCTTCCTTTGCACAGCACTGCACATTCTTCTCCTTTCAACTTCCCTTCTGACCATCACATTCAGTATAAAGAGCCTTCTAGTCATCCCTCTTCAGTGCTTTTTTCTGGCTGCTCAGTGACACACCATTTCAGCAGTACTCTGATTTCAGTACATTTCAACTGTTGTCACACAGGACAGAGATTTCCAGCTGAGATTTAGAACTAAAGCACTGTGCTGTTGACTGCATCTCACTGTTTCTTTACAATAATGTTCATATTTTCCCCCTGACAGTTGGAGTGCGTGACCTCCCTCTGAAACTGAGTGGAGGGGGTGTTTTTTGTATTCCACTTCCTACTTCCCCCCCTTTTCCTCCCTTTTTGATTTGTACTGATCAGGAAATTGCTATTTTCCTATGGCAAAAGTTTCACTGGTGAAGGAGCACAGGTGTGGTCATAATGGATGACAGTTGCCTTTTTGTTTCGAGGGACTTCAGCAGTAGTGAAGGAGGAAACCAAACAAGAATATGATTCAGTAGAGTAAAATATGCAGAAGTGAAGGTTGAGGGCTTGTCAGAAGACTGTGGGGAAAGTGGGAAGCAGAACAAAAACAGACACCTGAGTTGAAAAGGTATAGGGATTTTTCTTTTCTTTTAATATGGTAGCAGCACACTACCCAAATCTGAGCAGAGAATGTTTCTGTCTAACTCGCTGCTTTTCTTCAGGGAGATAGGTCTGATGAGATAGCCAAAAAACGTTTCTATGGATATGCCCCTTAGCTGCTGCAGCTACCTAAGGGGGGAATGGGGCTGGGATAATGTCTGTCTCAGAGTCTGCTGCATCCTCTGGGAAGTGCTGAAATGTTAGAGTGGGTGGGAGGTGTCCCAAACCAGGAATCTGGCTCCTGTGGTGGTGGGGTTCACTCACATGTGACAGGACCTGAAAGAAGAACTTTTTATTTTAAACTAATAATTGCAATGTGAATGCTGTTCAGTTCATTTCAGGAGTCATGAGAAGAACCAGAGGGGTGCTTTAAGTCACAGATCATCCTATTCACTAGTCTGCACATAACAGAATTGCTGAAAGTTATTAAAAAGTCAGTGTAGAAAGTAGAAATGGAAAAAATTGTTCAGACAGACTGATTTGTCTTCCTCCTCTACCATCCCAAGCAGGACTTTCATATTCTTGAGATTTCTGAATTTCTCCAGAATGACTTAAGTGATACTAACCCCATCTCTGTCAACATAATTGGTATCAGGTCTCATTCACTGATAAGGGAACTACCCCAGGAAGCCTTGTTTGCTTAATTTCTTATCAGTACTCTGATTAGGTTACTTTGAGTGATAACTCTTCTCCCCTGAATTTATTGCATTTTAGATTCTTTTAAGCTACCTGCAGATTTTCACACTTTTGTCCTGGTGCTTGGCTAGACTGTGGTAATATAGTTTTATTACTTCTAACATCTGTCATAGAGATGTAGGACTGGAATGTCCTAAACCAGCAATGACGTACTGAGCGGTGTGGAAAAGTATGACTGCTGTGTGATGTGGAAAAATTACCAGTACATACAGATTTAAGGAAACCCTTATTATGTCACCAGCACAAATTAATATTTTTTTCATATCTTAAAGTCTGTGTTTGGTTTTACTTCATCCATCTTAAAAAGGATATAGCAGGAGAAGAAAAGCTAACAAGAAGTATGGCCTGTGTGGTCAGAGAAATTGGAAAGAGTCTAAAGTAATGGCCTGAAAAAGTGAAATAACTAAGAAAAGATGTTGGAAATCTGTGACATCATGAATGGTATGCAGAAGGTGAATGATGACTTGTTCACCCTTAAACTAACATTAATTACAATGATCAGTGAAATTAAGTATAAAGTACAAGAAGGGAAGCACTAATTTGTGTAGCGCATCATGGAAGCGATAATTTATGTAGCACATCGTGGGGTTCATTGGCATAGGGCTGGTGTGGAGGTCTTGAAGGGACAGGGCAGTTGAGTGAATGCTGCTACTCTACTCTGGGAAATTTATGATTTCTAGAAGCCAAGGGGACTAGTCAGGGGAAAGATTCATCTTATTTACATACAGCCTAAGTCTTTGGTAAGACAGAGATTAGTAAGTACATTGGACTTTTGCACTAAGTATGCCATTGCCTCTATTCTCTCAGGATACTGAGTTTGTTTGCCAGGTGTGGGAAATGGTCAGTCCTTTGGCCCCTTGCTTACTTCAGCATTCCTGCTGGGCTACCAGACATCAGGACCTGTCAGGCATGTTCAGCTGTCGCTGCCAGCACTGTGAAACCTTGCACTGATTTTGACTGGCAGCAGGTTAGTCTGTAACACTAGTGGTGATGGTATTGTACATCAGTGTGGGCAGCCCCAGAGTCTGCTGATGCTCCTTGACCTATTCTATCTACTTATAGAGCTATTTACACAGTTGCAGAGGTGTAATTCTCCTATCATGCGTCAAGGTCTTTTGGATGATAAACTGATTAACCTCTTTATTATACTCCTTCAATAGTTGCTGTCCAAATTAGTCTTAAGTAACTGGTTTTTGTAAGGTTTCCCTTAGCACTGCTAAATGAAATGTGAGGAGTCTGCTAGGAAACTGAGATACAAATATATCATTAAGAGCAGAAAAATTCCCATTCTAGACCTGTCTGTTTTCAGTAGGCCTGTATTTCCTTGCCTGTTCTCTCTTGGCATTCTTCTTCTCTCTGCTCATTATTTCTTTTTTTACATAATTCTTATTTTGCATGTTTCCTGGAACCTCAGAGAGGTTCAGTCCACCCACACTGCCCTTTTCATAAAAATGCAGTGTGATCAAATTTGCATTAACACCTAGTAACTTCTCATTGTTGTGCAATCCCATCTCCAGTGTACATGCAGTGCAGAAGAACTTGGGAGGCAGAACCATGAGTCATTTCACCACTAAGCAAATGTTCAAGAAGTAGACAGTGGCAGTTGTTTTAAAACCTGTGGAGCTCTTCATCTAGTTCTACCTGAAAGAAATGTGGTTTCTGAGGGATTCCATCATGCCTGCATATGCTCTGGGTGCCTTTGGGACTACTACTAGAGCTATTGCCTTCTGATCATGTCAGAAAAAGATTGGCTTCCTGAAGGAGAAATGAGAGAAGATAAGGGAACTGGAGAGATAGTATGTGGTGGTGTGCTTAGCCAGGCTTCCCACTCACTGTGCTTTAAACCATTCATGTAGAGCACAATTTGTGACCTTGGCCTCGCTACATGTACAGTATGTGGGGCGTAGCAGTACCTGTCAAATTAAATGGATTCATTGCAATTTTTTATTCTGAAGGTCTGAATTTTTTAATTTATGATTTTAAATCTTTATATGCACAATTAAAAATATAGACTAGTTAAGACTTTGCACTATTCAAATTGATATGGTGTGGATTGCCCAAGCCTGCCTAGTAGTTAGACTCAAGTGTAAGAACGGTGTTCAGAGCTCCTTGTTGTTGGGGTAGGAAGAAAAAAGGGAGTAGAGGGCAGAAGAAAAAAAGCATCCAAACAGAAAGTGTAAGGTTTTGGTTTCAGAAGACAAGTAAGTTCACAGACTGTGACTGCTTCTTTTAGCCTGTAGATAAACAGGCTCTACAACATATATTCTTGCACATAGATTTGCAAGAAAAGCAAGTATCCAATTGTTCAACTTATTTAGAATTTATTAACATTTATTGGCAAAAGGAGGACTGTATTATGTTTAGTCTAAACTCAGCTTGTCTTTTGAACTTTTTTTCTTGTCTGTATGGTTTGGGGTTTTCAACTGTGTGTGCATATTTAGTTCACTCTTCTGTATTGCACCATGCTTGTGTTTAGGACCCTACTAAATAGACTCACAGTCCTGTCAGCCAAGAACTAGAGCATATTGTATGTCTCCTTTGAACACAGCATTTCAAGTTACAGCTTTTCACTGGATAGTATTTTTGAATCTCCAAACTTTACAGTCCATGCAATTAGGGGGACCTGGAAAATACAGTGTATTTCACAGGGGGAGAGAGAGACGTGTCCTGTCTCCCAGGGAGGAAACTAGGGGAGAAAGTTGTCTGTACTGCTATTTTGTGGTCATCTTTTGCCACAGTGGCATAGTGGTTGCTGTCATGCTCAGCTCTCAGTCACAATTTCCAAAGACAAAGCTTTGGAACAAAAAATGTTTAACTAATACCAAACATCATAAGCTCTTCAGAGAAACTGGTTTTATTGCATATTGTTATTTCTCCCATCCACACCCAGACTTAAAGTTTTTCACATTCAACAGGTACAAAATCTCTCTCCCTACATCTGTCTGGGCTACTTTATTTCCACACCTCCAAGATCATACTGTTGCATGTCTAGTTAGTGTGAAATAATTGCTCTTAACTGTTTCCTACCTTGTATACTGTTTCAGATATAAGTAAAGGTTAAAATATCTGAAAACTTGTCTACTTTTTCCAGCTAGACCAAATAATTTACTAGAAGATTAAGTCTACCTATCAACCTTTCTTTTCTTTCTCCAGTCATAGGTTGCAAACAGCTTAGGTGGTTTGCCTGCATGGGTGTGATACGTAGTTCTAGCTATCCTGGAGTAACCAAAATGGTACCTCCTATTAGCACAAAATAGTGTAGACTCACTCTTTGTTAATTGGGGGAGCTTCTTCAGGCAGCATTGTGCCATATTGGCAGTTGTATGTAGATAATGGATAAAGAAAATATCCAGTATTTGTCACTTTTTTTGTCTTCATGTTGTTATTTTGTTTCTGATAGTTTAATATTGTGCCCTGCTAATGCTGTCTTGACCTATTTTTCCATCCTTCAGCACAGACTGCTTTGACTTTGATCATAGGAAGGTGGTGAAACAATGGTGAAAATACAAATGGTCAGAAAAAATTTCACTGTGGGTCTCCAGTCTTGGAGATGAAATATCTGAGATGATTGATGCTCTATCCCAAAATGCTATTAGAGAAAAGCCAGCATCATCCTGATCTTTCTCTTTCTACCTCTGTCATTCATGCCATGTGTACTATCCACATGTACTTAAATTGTGTGTGTTTAGGTCCCTACATGTTTTCTGCCTCTGTTGTATCCCTAACCAGTGCACTTCTTGTGACTGCATCCCTGGCAGGTGGGGAGTGGGGTAAGCTGGCAGTACTGCCTGGATGTGTGTTCAGGGCTCTTGTGAGTCTCTTCTGACTGAAGGAGATAGTCCCTCCAGTAGCCTCTGGGAGACACTGCGGCAGCTCCACAGCACTAATCTTGCTGTAGACATGGGCCAGCAGAAGGATCAGGTGCAGCATGATTCTCGACCCCTCCTTGTTTCTTGTGTACATTACAGTGGGGCAGGCCAGTCCTCGCCCTTGTTTTTACTATCTACCTCTTGCTCCCTGGAAATAGCAAAGGTTGCAGCAAAGCCGGAATGCAAGTCAGAAGCCCTGTGCTGCCATTCCCTGTCCTTTCCATCCTGATCTTCCAGAGCTGCCAGCTTGGACCACAGGAACGGTCCTCCCAGAAGGACAGCGTCTCTGGGCTCTTGGTTCTGGCTGCTGGTTTTGCTGGGCCCAGCCTTGCGTTGTCTTCTCGCCTCTTCCCAACTTGTTCAGGCTGCAGCAACCTGCCAGAGGCAGCAGAACCTTCCTGAGGGGTTGGGGCGATCAGGCTGGGCGAGCGGGGCAGCCATGAATTGCCTCACCATGCCCCATCCCCACTCCTGGAGCTGGGGCTGCATGCTGCCCTCACCTCCCCCAGGTATGTGGGTGTGGGTCTGGGTCTGGCAGTGGAAGGTGAGACCCATGGGGCTGGGGCTGGCTGGACAGCTGGCATCATACCTGATCCTTGGCTTCACTCCCCCACTGCTGTAGTAAAAATTGGAAATCTCTACCTTGTTCATGCTGCTGAGAGCTCCTGAGTGCCTTTTGGGTCCTGCAAGGGTTTCTGCAAGGGCAGTGGATTTTGAACTGCAGCTGATAGGAAATGTCTTCTGCATGAGCTTTGTGCTTTCTCATGCTTGACCGTATACATGCATGTTTTGCAGAACTCTTGGCATACTTTAAGATTCAGAGTTTAAAATAGTATTTAAATATAATGTACTTGTGGTGAAGTGGTGATTAACCAGTATTTGTTGTGTTCGTACCAAGGTAATAGCAGTGCATCCATTCATCTGCTGGTACAAAGTACTTGGATCCAACACCTGAATTATGCAGGAATCACAGAGGAAAACATAGGAGCAGTACTCTGTTGATATGGTATCGTGTATACGTTACTCTTGCAGAGTTCCTGAATGATTACTAAATCTGCTGTACTTGATGAAGTTCTTCTTGCCTTACAATGCAATTTTAAGGCCTAATAGGTATTTTTAATGTCTTCTCTTGTTCCTGTTTACAGCTCCTTTTTGCACATCCTGTAGATCACTTTCAAAACATGCTGAAAGACAAAAATCTTGAAAGTCAATTACTTGAATTTTTTTTTGCTCTTTAGATGACAATCAAAACAAAACCAATGAAAAGAAAGAGAAGAAAATGGTTTCTCAGAAACCCCATGGTACCATAGAATACACTGTAAGTACTGGTTTGTGGTGTGTTCATATCTGCTTTTTGAAAATGGAGCTGTTGAGGTCAAGAGGGAGGCAGTGGCACAAAACTGAAAGCACTTAGTAAATAATTTTGAAGTTTACACCTGTCTCAATAGGGATTGCTCCAAATATTGTTGTATGGGGAGAGCTGACATCCTGAATCTGTTCAGCCCAGGTCCGCTGTCTTTTCTTGCAGCTGCCAATTCTATTTTTACTTCTACATTATAGCTCTCTAGTAGAGCAACTGTTTTGTTATTCTGAAAAATACTTCCATTCCCACAGTGTTGCTAAGGTCATCAGGTGGTTGGCCTGTGCTTGGTCTCGAGATGGTGAGACCTCTTTGGCTATGCTGGAGCAGGACAGCAGCATGCTGCTGTGGCAGCTCAGAGGACTAGCTCTGCCCAGAAAGTCTGTGAGCTGTCAGGACCCTAAACAGGGACCGCACTCAACTCTCTATCATGCAGAGCTGCTGTGGAAGATTAGTGTCCCAGCTGGGAACAACACAAATGCCTGATGTGTGGTGGTTGCCGGAGGTGTAGTGAACTTTGCAGTGTTTGACCTTGCTTTCCTTGCCAGACCAGTTCTAAATACAGTGGTGCTGCTTTAAGGTTTTAACAGGAAAGGAGAGGGACATCTGTAACACATCAGCACTTTATCTACTGTATAATATGAGAGAGTAGTTTTGTCTTTTTTTTTTTATGCTGGTCTATCACTTAAGCTGTTAAATAGAGGGTGTATTGAGGTCATCAGGTCTATTCCCTGAAAACAGTCTGTTAGGTGGGTTTTGGTTCAGCTGGTGTGCTGAATGTTTTCACTATACCTTAAGCTTCAACTCTTTCTTCAGGCTGGAAATCAGGACACCATAAACAGCATAGCATTAAAGTTTAACGTCACCCCAAACAAGCTTGTGGAGCTCAATAAGCTTTTCACGCAGACCATTGTGCCAGGCCAGGTAAATCTTTTATTTATTTGGGGTTTTTTTTAATACCTGAAGCATTATTATTTGCTGTGTATTTAAAAGCTTTTTAGCACTTAGATATATCTTTTAGGTACTTGGATACAAGGATAAGGGGCAGTAATTTAAAGCCCTCCCTCAAAGTGAAACTTAGTAGATCATTACTTGGAGTGGGGGGGAAGGGGAGAGCTTTGTAATTGCCATATCTGGCTTGTTATTTATGTGCTGTCACTAAAGCTTAAAGATGACTTTGAAGCTCAATAAGGTAATGCAGTTGTTGCAAGGGAGTTGAATTCTTGGCAAGTCTAAATAAATGCAATATATAATGCATTAAAGAATTACAAAGTTAGATACAGAAATTGAAATGGCTTCTTGCCATTATGTTGGGAATGAGTCAGTCTCCTGTAAGATAAGAAATAAATGGAGAGAGAATGTTTTTAGGAGAGTCAAGTATTGGAAAGGCAAATATGGAGACTAACACCTGGTTCATGAAGAGCAGATCTCTACTTCTGCTTCACAGACATGAAGAGATTCAAGTGTCCTGATTTGCATATAGGGAAACTGAGGCACAGAGAGATGGCTTGACTTACCTAAGAATACCCAGCAGACAGAAGCTGGGATAAGGAAAATAATTTCATTTTTCTGAACATTTTTAGTTTAAAACTAAACTCTGAACATTTTTTTAAATTTAGAAATATCTTTCTTTGCTCTGAGACTTGGAACAAATGACTCACTTTTTATTTTGGGTGGAGGTCCAAAGGTGAACTGCAATTCTAGTACTCCTGTACTAAAAATCTGTAATGTTCACTGTGAGGGAATGTGGAAATTCAAACAAAGCATTGCATTTTTATATACGCTTATATTAGCATTGTACATTTGGGATTTTTTTCTTACAATTGTAGTATATGCTAAAATGCTGCTTCATATAAAGAATATTTTCTTAGATTTGGAGATGCAAATATGTTTTTGGAAACAGATAACCCGTAGTGAAGTGTTATAAACTTCTAGCACTAAAAATCCCTCTTTTTCAGCAATGGCCTTCACTTTAGAGCAGAATTTGTTTTTACAAGTTAATGGCTATTAATAGTAATTTTGAAGTTACTTGTTTTCTAGTTGGCGGTAGTTGCAAGGCAACCTGGGATTGCAAATCTTAGGGGGGAAAAAAGGTTCTCAATCTGTAGAATGTGTTTTATTCTCTTACCTGTGCTGCAAAACAAAAGGTAGAGCTAGATCCTGCAATTAGACCTGCATGTGCCCCACTATCATCACCTATGAAGGGCTTTAGAATAAGTAGTTGTTAAGGAGTGCATTGCAGTCATGAGTGATCAATATTGTGGTGTCTTTCTAGAAGAATGTAGTATTTATATTGAATAACCTTTTACAGCTTGTGCCTTACTGTTCTGAAATGTGTTTGTATTTAGATTCTCTTTGTGCCAGAGACAAGTGCTGCAAGACTGTCGTCTTTTAGTTCTGGTGCTCCTGTTTCTCCTTCATCATCAGATGCTGAATATGACAAACTCCCTGTAAGTCAAACATGGGTTCACTGGTCTTAAACTCTCAAAATATTTTCTGATTCTGAAGTTGAGATTCAAGGCTGTGTAAATAGCAGTTTTTTGAGGTTACAGGCCTTGTGTGTAGTGTATTGTGTAAAATTAATTTGCTGTACTACAAAATTTACCGTATCTTAAAAAAAATTCCAAAGTAAGGAAATTCTGTCTGAGCTTAGGAACCCATTACAAGTTCAGTTGGGCCTGGAGTCTATCAAAACAACTGAAAATAGTCCAGTGTGTAATTTTTAAAGAATAGAAAGTCAAATATGAAAAATCATTTAGTGTTTCACAGTGGAGATTTTTATACTGCTCTGCAGTCCAGAGTCTTGAATCCTGCATTGGGATCCTTGAAGAGAGAGGCTGTTAGTTTAGTCTGAGCAGTCAGTATCTTTCTAGTTAAACATATTATGGTGGTACCCATATATAGACTTGTCTTTAGACAAGACTATAGGATTTAATCTTTGTGAAAGGCCTTGGCACAGCTGATCTTTCATTTTCTTTAGAAGGATGATTGACTATGATGATTTTTAGACAGTAGTTTTAGGCAGTTTAGCTGCCTTTAACATCTTTAATATTGGCTGATGTAAAAGTAATTAGTTATTTCAAATCCATAACTAATGAAAAGGAAAGTGGAGAGAAGCTTAGAGTGAATAACTGTGTTTAACTTTAGCCTTATGCCTCTGTGCCACCTGCACGGGGAATCACACTAGTGCTCTATGAGCAGAGGTCTTCAGTGTAGATGGCAGGGCAGGGCAGGCCCTCTCTTAATGAGAGTGCATCACTGAATTTTGGTGAGCTGACTTGCCTTGGTATTTTTTAATTTCTTACCTGTTGTTTGTATGGAGGTTTTTTTGTAATGTTACAAGGGTTTTTTTCCATACAGGATGCTGTGGGAAGTGAACATACATACATACATAACCATTGCTTTTCTTCCTTAAGCAAAAGGAAAGTAGTTGTTTGAACCTGGCCTTTTAGTTTTTCAAAATCTGAAAATATAGTATTCTGATCCTGTTGCTCTGCACTGAACTTTCTCTTTTCTAAGGATGCGGATTTGGCAAGAAAGGCTTTCAAACCAGTTGAGAGAGTCTTGTCCTCTACTTCAGAAGAGGATGAGCCTGTGGTTGTCAAATTTTTAAAAATGAATTGTCGTTACTTCACAGATGGTAAGGTAGGTGAAACCTGACTTTTGGGCATTGCTTGAGATTCTTTAAAAGCAAAATCTCTTTGGATAAGTAAGATATGAATAGTGGGGGAGTCAGTTGTGCTCCATATTTTTAAAGAATGTAAACGTTATGTTGGCTTTATCTGTTACTGCTGTGCTTATTGATACTGTGATAATATGCTGTATAATTTTGTTCTTTCAGTTGTTTAATTTGTTATGCTAATAGCTTTATGAAAGAATAGCTCTTCTACCCGTCATTATTCCATTATTATGTCTTACCAATTATCTGTGTAAGAGTGCATTGCTATAGAGTGCATACAGAGAGAAAACTGCACTTTAGAGTTATGACATGTCAGGATTAGTTGTCCAAGTTCCATTAAATTGTGCAACAGCTTTATAAAATGAGTACATGCCAATCTATTTCATTTATGACTTCAAGATAAATTTTAACTATTCCCAGAGCAGTGTTTCCAAATATGTCCATGTTGCTTCTGCACTTTTTAATTAGTGTTGTGCAAGCCCTAATAAAAAGATAAGTATTGCTTTATACAACCTTTTCTTTCTGTTTTGTGTAAGCATTCTTGTAATACATGTGTACCCACCACGACTGCAAACCCTAAATTACAGCAGCTGTTTTAGAAGCAAAGGCACAAAGCCTGGGTAGTATTTTAACCTGCTTTGCTTCTCAAGGTTGCAAGACACTGTCTTCTTCAACCGCCTACTTTGATATATCTACTCTTGTTGACTCTGGTTTCAGTTAGATATCTGCATGTTTGGGTTTTCAAATTCTCTGGAATTTATAACACTGGATATGCTAATCATTGTCATTTCAACGTATTTTTTCCCTTAGTCCTGACTAAGATGGATGTGTTTACACCTACAGTTTCTGGCTTCAGTGGATGTAGACTGTATTTAACCACTCTGCAATTTTGCAGTCTGCTATTTTGTAGAAAGTAATAGAGAACTACTTGGTGTCTTGCATGTAAATTAGGGCAATACTGTCACTTTGTATGTGATGCTTGTTAGGTGCAGAGGATACAGATTGCCAGTTTTATGGCTGCAGGACTGAAAAAGTAATTTGCAGTCAGAACAATTTAAAATGAGATGGCTTCTTTGCCAGAGTAGCTAAAATCCCTTGTTGCCTTGCTTCCCGCAGTGGGAAGCACAGCCTATTGATGTATTGCTTTTCTGGCTATACTAGAGTTACATTACATGTCTCTGCATTTGGCTTCGATTCTTTGACCCAGACACAAACCAGGCTTGTGAACTGGGTCATACAGGAAAAGCAAATGTGAAATACATATGGACTTTGCTTAACAGAGGAGCAGGCATTCAGGTACTCACTTGCTAGTGCCAAGCCATCAGCTTGATATCTTATTCATTAAAAAAAACAAACCAACAAACCAAGCTTGTGGTCTTTTACCTGCCTATTTGCGAGACTTCCTTGCTTGCCTTGCAAATGACCTTGAATAGTTAATAATATCTGCAGTGTGAGTCACTCCAGTTGATCTGTGGCTCCTATTTGTCAGTTGTCATGATTTACACACAGCTTCTGAGTTGGTCTGGTGAATTTTGTAACTCCTCTGAAGGAGAGGGTACAGGAGAGAGACATTGGAAATCTCCTTTGTAAATCTTGAAAAATGGTCAGTTGCCACGAGTTGATGTTGAGTAATGGCTGATGCAGCCTCTTTCAAATTCATGGGTAGAGCACGTTTTGAAGAATTAAATATGTCCTCTACAGCTGTGCAAAATATGCTTGGATTGGTAGTAGAAGCTGCTTCTATTTTGGGGAGAAGATCTCTCCTATCAGATCCCTATATAGAGAAGCTTTTTGCATGTACCTCTGGGAGACTAGATCAAGGAGACATATAGTGTAGTTTAGCATAGTAGCCTGGACATTTCCCTGAGTAAGACTGCATTCAGGTGTGCTGGTTGCATGTAAATTCATGTATCAAATGAAGATGGCTGCATTTAGAATAAAAAACTACATCCTTTTTAAAAAAAATAAATCCACTAATCTATTTTGTTAGAGATTGATTAACAGTCACATTTTTATCTTGTAGTAGTCAGCACTGAAAGTTGAATAATTCAGATGTTCTTCCTTACCTGCGAAGAACTTGGTTGTTACTAAGACACTTTTTTCTTTGTTCTTCTTACAATGTCTGACTTGATTCAATTGGAACACAGAATGTTTTGTTAGCAAGATTGCATGACACAGTACAAAGAGGCAGGAAAGAGGTTTTGCTTTTTAGGATAATAGCCTAAAATCCAATAATAAATGATAAGTGCATTATATGTGATGTGCTAACTCTCTCTTCTCCTATTTTAGGGTGTAGTTGGAGGAGTCATGATAGTAACTCCAAACAATATCATGTTTGACCCACATAAATCTGATCCTCTGGTAATTGAGAATGGCTGTGAAGAATATGGGCTCATCTGCCCCATGGAGGAGGTTGTCTCAATAGCTCTCTACAATGACATCTCTCACATGAAGATTAAAGATGCATTGCCATCGTAAGGAGTGTTCTTTCCTGAACTTATATTTGTAGATTTTCAGTAAGGGTCATGGAAAAGGGGCAGGAGAGGGGGGAATGGAGGGGACGAGTTTTAATGCAGCAGAGTAAAAAAGGGGAGGAAAGTGTCAGCAAAGGAATGATTCACTTGTGTTGTTCTTCCACTTTCTTTTTAGAACACTAAAGTGGCATTAAAGGCAAATCGGTCATGCGTATGAGAACCGAAGTGCAAAGGAGACCAGTACAAACCAGTAATTAATAAAAGCATTGGTGTGGCTGGGCCCTTGCACTGACCTGTCTCTAGGGCTATTTCAGTGGAAGCAAATAGGGTTAGATTTGGACCAATATTGTGTTACCAGGACTGTTCTGAGAGGAGTATTTAAAACTTTTAAAGATAACAGGACCTTAACTGCCATCTTCAGGACTTACAGAAATACCAGTCTATGGAATACTTCTATTTCAAACCAGAAATGCATCAATAGTTATAATCTATAATGCATAACAGACTTTCTGGGTGAGCTACTTTCTTTTATGCATAGACTAGGCAATGCTTATGTATTTGTTCTAAGCAAGGTTTTGTTCTTACAGGCAATACCTGTTTGATCAGTGGAATTCATCATCTTCCCTCCATTTTCTCATTTCAAGAAAAACTTTCCAGATACTTGTTATGCTCATTACTAGAGTGTTTAGTAACTTCTTAGTAACCTTTAAGTGATGAGGGTCTTGTATTCTCATTCACCTCAGACTTTTTTGCAGTAATGAAGAGCTCAAGTTTTATGATGATAGATTTTTTTCAGAATTTTCCATTCTGAAATGTTTTATGATTGTCCTGCTTTAAAAAGAAACGTTTGAGGAAGCTGCATTGAAACAGTATGTTTGAGTAATGGAGACAAATAAAAGGAAAAAAACACCAACTCTGTTGCCTGTTACTGTTTTGCAGTAAATATGTTCAAACAGGACATGACTTATCTCCAATTTGCTTTTTCTCAAAAATACATTTGTACCGACTAGGGAAGCATGGATGGTTGCAGAGGTTGACACATTGTCAGGTTTGGGAAATTACAGTATTAATATGATTTGAATGAAATTCCAGCAGCTAAATACATGTCCTGTGATTTTCTGTTACTGAACTTCTGTTGACTTGCACATTGTTATTACACTTGCACCATTTCTTCACCCATGTGGCATATTCTGCCAAGTGGTTTACTCATTTTATTTTGGTATTATCCTTTCAGCATTTTTCTCCATTTTCTTTAAAGTCACTTATTTCCAAAATTTTGTGTTTATTTTGGAGAAAATAATTTTTCGTTGAGCGTCACAGTTTAAGTTTGTATATTATTTAATTTTTCCTTTCAGTTTTTTTTTTCTGTTTCCGTTTTGCTTTTAACATCCTATGTACATCCATCATTTCCCCTGACAGTGACATACCAAAGGATCTTTGTCCTCTGTACAGGCCAGGAGAATGGGAAGACCTATCCTCTGAGAAAGATATCAATCCTTTCAGCAAATTCAAATCCCTCAGCAAGGAAAAGAGGCAACAGAATGGAGATCCATCCGTTGCTCTGGGCTCCAAACAGATAAAGCCTTCAGATAAGGAAAAGTCTGCTGATTTTGAAGTTCTTCAGTCATCTGAGAGTACAGGCTCAATCAAATCAAATTCTGTGGAGTTTCCCAACAACATCACTGCCACTGAACATTTGGAAAAGTTTACTGTGGATCCATGTGCCAAGGACCCTTCTGGGGAAAAAAATGCTTCAGATATCAAAACCAAAGAAAAATCGCGTTTAGGAGAAGGAGAGGATGACTTCATTGAGCTGGAAAAGACATCATCTCATATGGATAGAGGGTTGGACAGGAAAATCTCAGTAATGGAAGGCTTGCTGGCAGACCCCCGGGACTTGGGGAGAACTAAGCAGCAGGTAACCAAACCTACTACAGAAGTCCAGGAGCACTTGACAGTTGATTCCTTGGAAAAAAAGGACAGTGTTGAACCTAAAGCTGACTTAGACTTAGAGCTGTGTGAAAAGCAAGATGTTATTCCAGAAGTAAACAAATGTGTCAGTTCCCCGACAGGTAAGGTGGAGAATGCGTTGGACACTAAGAAAGAGCTAGAGAAAGATAAACTTATTGAATTTTACCTCAATAAAGATGGGAATGGGTCTCAGTCATCTGAAGACTTACACAAGGCTGAAATCCAGAAAGGTGAAAACAATAAAGCAATTGGCATAGACCTTACACTTAGCTGTTCAAAGTCCCAAGCTAATGAAGTCCATACAGTTAAAAGTATGGAGCTTGATTCCTGCTGTGTTGAAAGGAAAGCACCTTCATTAGAAATCAGCTCAGCAGCAGCAGAGGAAAAGAACCTGAAAGAGTCTGTGGACTCTTCCTTAGTACCAGCTATAGACAAGACCTGTCAAGAAACACAGTTAGACAATCAATCAGAAATCAGACTGTGGCTG
This sequence comes from Manacus candei, assembly GCF_025592945.1. Taxonomy (NCBI): domain Eukaryota; kingdom Metazoa; phylum Chordata; class Aves; order Passeriformes; family Pipridae; genus Manacus; species Manacus candei. The sequence continues at coordinate 6,604,533 of NW_026138082.1, read as the reverse complement.
CTGCAGAAAATTCAAGTGCCAATTGAAGGTAGGTCTCTGGTTATCCTTATTTCCTCTGAGACTTGGGCAGCATTACGATGGTAACCTTTGAATTGATTGCATTCTGCTCTAAATTTCCTCTTTCCCTGGTCTCTTTTTTACTCTTGTATATTTCATTTTTATATTATCTGCTATCTTCAAATTCTCTAAGCTTCTAGTTTGATAAGTAGCTCGTGTGCTCTTCCCATATCCAGTGATCACAGTTTATATATCTTTACCTCTGTTTGCTGGGTTTAAGAAGGACAGTGAAATGTCATCCAGTTTCACTATTGACAAGGACACTTCATGGTCTATGAATTGTCACTCTATATTGCATCTGTTGCCATATGGAAGTATGTCAGTGTATTTCTGAGAGTATCCAAAGTAGTAGTGCATTGCTCTAAGGCGGGTTACCAAAGTATTCTTGAAACTATTTGTGTATGTCAGGTGTCTTTCATGCTATGGAAACCTTTAAAGAAGTGATAAATAGGAATATATGTAGAGTCCTACTGACTGATCTTTTTTCCTGATTGTTACTGTGTTATCACAAAATTCAGGCTACTACTGGAAAGCATATAACAAAATGAAGTCTTAGTTCAGATAGTATGCACACAATGATAGTATGCATACTACCATTTCTACCCAGTGCCTCCAAGCACTAGCGTGTCCTGGAGCATTGATGCTCCTCTCTTGGTAATTTAATGAACCTGTGGACATACCCTTCATCCAAATCAGGTGGGGGGGATGATTAGGGTGAAGTCTTTATTTTAAAAACAGTAGTTCTTAAAATGATTTTTCCTTTCTTTCAGAAGGGTTTTTATCTTGCTAGTTATATTTGGCTGTATGTGTATTCCTAAAATGAAGAAGGCAACTTCAGTGTGATTAAGGCTAGAGTTTATTAAGCAGGGGTTTTTCACACTAGCAATTTGAGGAGCTTAAACTGCTCTTAGGCTTGGCCCTGACTTGTGCAGATAAAAGGTGCTTATATGGCTGTCTGACCATCAGAATTGAGAAACCGATTAGGCTTCTTGTGTGCATGCATAAAGGATTACCCCTCAGCTGGATGGGTTTCCAGGACCCAGTCAAACACTGTCCCCTTTACTTGCCTGCTTCATGTTGCAGGCAGCACCCAGCCTGGTCATCTTACCTATTTGCTTTACAGGGTTATTCTGTACATAGCTTTACAGCTGAGGGGGGTACAGTTTAGGATGAATGTGGATTATTAAATCAGTTGTGCTGTTGAAGTCAGGTGTAATTCTGTGGATGATGCCTCTGAGTATTGCTTTGCACAAGATTATTAATCTTTGTCACAGTGTTTTATCAGCCACAGTTTTTGTACTTTTCCTGTAAGCAGCCTGTTTCTTTTGTGTCTCATTCAGATATGCTTCCTTCAAAAGAGGAGAAGAGCAAGACTCCTCCAATGTTTCTGTGCATTAAAGTAGGCAAGCCCATGAGAAAGTCCTTTGTGTCTCAGAACACCACCGTGTCTCAGCAGTACAGTAAGAAGATAAAGCAACCAGAGTACTGGTTTGCTGTTCCTCGGGAAAGGTAAGCTGCAGTCCTCTTAGCACAAAAACATGATTGTCTGTTACTTTTTAAAGTTGTCTGTTGCTTTCTCAAGTTGAATCTGATCTTCCCTATGTGGTCCAAGGTGTGAAATGCAGCAGGGATGCTGAGATTAGGAGAGGGGTGCCCTCATTTCATTGCATGCCAGAAACAAAGCAATGTTTGTTGCTGGTCTAACACGGCTCCCAGTGGGAAGGAAGAAAGGTACAGATGCCACTTGAAGATGGAAAGAGGAATGTATGTGCAGCTAACGTGTGATAAAAGAACTGAAGGATGGTCTGGGTTTCCCCTGTAGTCTAGAAAGTAAGGGAAAGGAGTAAAGGGGAGCAGTGCCTGGAGAGTCAAGGAATCCACTAAGGTGTCAGTGCTAAAAAACCCCAGGTATTTCACATGAGCAAAGGGCATCATGTTGGAAAAGGGAGACACTCCTAACTAAACAAGTGTGATAATTTCTGCCTTCAGGCCCATAAAAAATAGTCCCTTTGCAATAAAATTGAAGAACATAAATGTTTCTGTGTACTTATGTAGTACTATAGCAAAAAGTAAGACAACAAACTAGAGAGGTGAAGGTCTGTGATTTTCCACATAAATCACCCAAGAATTTTCACTGTCTGTGAGGAATCAGATCCCTAATCCTTCTTTTGCTAGAAGGCAGCTAGAGGAATTCTCTGGTCTGTTGATGAACCAAAATCATTGATTTTGATGAATTAGATACCAGGAAGGAGGAAGCTGAACTTGTGATCCATCTCAGAGCTGTTTATTTAAGATGAAATCAATCTTTTTTTAAAATTATTTTTATTTAATAATTTTAATTTCAAATATGTAGCATGTATGTTGATTTAAGTGTTTATTTGTAGTGGTTTAGAAATTAGTGTTTTGATTGCCTGTAGGGAAGTTGCTGACCTGGAACTCTCCCTGGAGGAGAGGGAGAGGTTTAATCCAGCTGGAATGTGCCATTGGGAGTGTAGCTGGATAGATTTTGGCTTGCTTGCTATCTGCTGATCTCAGTCCTTGGCTCCTCAGGGATTGCAAAAGGGCGGGTTCAGAAAATTCTAGGTGGACGTGTGAGTAAATACTTCAAGGAATGGAGTGATGGTGTAATATAACACAAGGTCAGTTACTGCATTGGGGATAGTGTATCTAACATTGAATAAAGCTGCTCAGCTGAATTTGAGGTCATCTCTAATCATTGCTCTGTGCAACAGGTAAATCTATCCAACTTCTTACCACAGACTTGGAAAATGGCTTTTCTACTTGTCTTTTTGTGAGCAGAAACTTTCTGAAGAGTGAGCAGACCTAATCCATATATAAACTGAGGTGCTGACAACTGGTTTGTACTTCAGTTTTTATAATGAGAAAAAAGTAATTACTGCAGTGAGCTGCTGCAGCAGTACGTGGCTGTGTTGGCTGACAGACCAGATCTTTGATATCAGGGCGGCTGTTCAGATCTTGATCAAAATTAGAGGTGAATGATTGGTTATAAGATTGGGTCATTTTGGTGCTATTCATGCATGCCTGTTTTAACATGACAGAATTGCATAAAAGATCATGTAGAACTTGGAGCAGAAATTAAATGTGAGCCCTACTCCTTTGTATTAATGCAAGACGTCTTTGCCTCTTGAACAAGACAGTGTTTTCTCCAAGCTCTTGGATGCCTTCCCAAAGCAAAACTCAATGCTTCCTACCTGCTGAGAATATTCTTGCATCAGTACTGCGTAGTATATAATTATAAGTGTTGCATCTTGACAGTGCCGTGGATAGTAGGTCATGTGGGATAGCTTTGCAATGTATTTTAGATACAATATATGAGATAATTTACTTCATTTAAAACTATTTGGAATGCAGTTTATATTCATGTATGAAAATACCAAAGATATCACTCTCATCTTGTTGGCCACAAAGCAGTGTAAGTGATAGTAACAAAAAACCAAACAAACAAAAAAACCCCACAAGAAACAAAACCGAAACACCAAAACAAACTAACAGTCCAAACCTGGAGAGAGATTGTGAAGAAATTGGTCTGCATGTCTGTAATCACAGCGTAAGTTAAAGCTTCCTCTGATTTGCTTTTAATTACATTTTTTCCATGGTCTCTTAGTGTTTGCTGTTAAAACAGCATCTGTCATCAGTTGTGAAAATGGCTCCATTTTCAACCTGGACCCCATAGCCCACTCCTCCCAGCAGAGCTGCTCTTCCATATGCAGGCTGCTTTCCTGGCCTTGGAGGCTGCAGGAAAGTGGCACTAGAGGGAAAAATGTACTTACCATTTAATTTACTTTTTTTTTTTTAATGGAAGCCTCTGGAAACATTATTAATACAGAGAGAAGACTTCAAGGCTGATATTCTTTATGAAGGCTGTCTAAATCTTAAGTCTCATTTGCCTTTTGTGACTGTTGTAGGCGTTCTCTCTTCCTGCATGGCTTCTAGGGCGCCAAGTGTGTCCCGGCACACATCCCCCTGTGACCTGCACAGTGTGGCTGAGTTAATCAGTCACTACAGGACTCCTTTGTGCTACCTGTTTGATCACAGGAGTGCTCACCTTAGCACGTAAAGGGGATAGTAGGCGTCTTGAGTTCCCTTATATACAGATTACTTAGGCTAGGGCAGCTTCATGACAGGTTCAGCTGAGCAGAGAGAAACCCATGCTTTTGGACACAAATAAAGAAGCTGATTTTTTTGCTGGGAAGTCTTGCAATGGGTATAGCTTACAGTATTAGGGGGTAAGTCTATGTGTGCTCTTAGTACATGGATTTGTTTAAATGGTAGGTAGATTTCCCACCCTAGTGGATTTTGAGTAGTAGTAGCTCAGTAATTAGGACACAGATTTCCTTAGTGTCTTGCAGAAGAAAATGCCTTGCACTGGGACAGAGATAGTAATGCAGAATTTCTTTGTTTGTAAATAATAGCTTGCACATAATAGCATTGACTAGTTCATCAGTCAAGAAGTAAATCTCTTTGATTTTCTCATAGTATAAATTTGGCAGACAGGTTTGGTTTATGAATGTAAAATTTGTACTGAAGTTCATGTAAAAGACTGCACTGAGATCATGCTGCTGAGAGGATACCTGCTCTTTTTTTTAAGTTTATTTCTTGAAAGGAGGCAGATTTTCAAGGAGGAAAAATAACAGGAATTGAGCCTTGCTTCTCTTTTTCAGTCTTGGCATCTTACCTCATTGATTTGTTAGATTTGGTTTGGGGAGATGGGTAAGTTTTGGTTTGGTTTTTGTTACTGTTTCAGTTTCTGTGGTGTTTCCTTTTGTAGAGCAAGATATTGCTTGATTGTCACTCGTGTTAGTTTGTAACACCCTGTATTTAACACAGTTGAAGCTGAGACCTGAAAGAACTTGCAGCACAACTGGCTGGATTCAATACCTACAGGATGCTTCCATGCACTTACACAGGGCTTTGCATAAAGGGACAATGATTAAGATGGTCCAGATGCTGAAGGATCATTCTTCCATGTTCCTGTTAATGGAACAGGTAGCATAAAAGATTTAGAATCCTTTTGAATTAGCCTCCTACAAGGAGAGTACTCCTAGTCTACTCATAATAAGATATCAAACTATATAGATGAAACCTATGAAAACCTGTTTGTACCTGTAGCTTAATGTCTTATAAGGAGGACTCATCGAAGTCTGTATAAGTTGGTAAAAGCATATGAGGGCTCATAAAATTTGTGAAGGATTGTCATCTAGGCAGGCACGTGTATAATACAGTCACAGGACTCCTCTGAATTAATTCCTTTTTCTAGGCCAGGAGCTGTGATTGGACCTAGAGCCTTTTGAATATTTTCTTTCTGGAGTGATTAACTTCAGGTTTCTGAAGTTGTTTCTTTCCAAGTGCTTTGTGTTTTATTGATGTTTCTCTGCTAGTGCATGACACACTCATAAGCATATGATCACCAAAACAGCTGCTGAGTTCTAGGATAAATTTCCTCACAGCTGTCAAGTTGGCTGTAAGAGAGTTCCTCAAGCAGTGGTTTTTCAATTTAAAAATTGGCTCCAATTTTTTTCAATTTGGTAGCTTGAAAATGCCAGCATAGCATAATGTTACAATTTTATTAGCAGAGCATCCATTTTCAGAATGACATCAGTTCTACAATCACCTATTTCTGTTTTATGCTACTGCTTCTTAAATCTGGAGTGTCTGGATTTATTTATCAACTGTCCATTGTAGAGGAAAACTTAGTTATGTACTACTTATATAAACTGAGCATATGCAGGTCCATGGGACCTGACAGGAAATGTTTGGAGTATACTGAGGAAGTTGGGCTGCTTTCTATCATCTTTTGAAAGGTTATGATCACTGGGAGCAGTCCTTAATAACTGGAAACACACATGCTGCAACCGTTGTCAGAAAAATGGAGGAGGATCTGTGGGAGCACAGAGCAGTCAGCTTCACCTCAGTCCCTGGGAAGCAAGTCCTTACATACATCATTTCCAAGCACACAGAGGGCAAGAAGTGATCAAGATCAGCAGTCATAGATTTACCAAGGGCAAATTATTTTTCTACCAACCAGATATTTTTTCCATTTGAGATGGCTAGCTGTCTGAACAAGGAGAGAGCAAGGGATTGTTGCTTTACCATGGCATTAGTAAGGCTTTCAACACACTCTGTCTTAGTATCCTTACAGTCAAATTGGCAAGATGTGACTTGGACAGGTAGACTACCAGGTGGTTGAAAAACTGACTGGACCATTGGGCTTGAAGGGTTGGTATCTAGTCTGAGTGGCAGCCAGGTGCAGGTGGTATTTCTTGGGGACTGATACTGTTTAATGCCTTCATCAGTGACATGGACATTGAGACAGACCACACCTTTGCCATTTTGGGGGATGATGCCAAATTTGGGGAGTGTTCATACATTAGAGGGCAGGGCTACTGTTCAGAGGGACCTCAACACAGACAAATGGACTGACAGAAACATCAGGAAGTTCGGAAAGGGCAAATGCAAAGTGTGCACCTGGGGTGGAGCAGTCCCTGCAGCAGTACAGTCTGGGGACAGGTGGCCTGGGGAGTAGCTCTGCAGAAAAGGAGTTGGGGAGGTTGACAGCAAACTCTATATGTCAGTAAAAAAATTTTGCTTCTTGCAGGCTCACGTAAGGAAGAACAGCCAAACAACTTGGGTAGTGGTTAATGCCCTCTTCCTTTTAGACATAGGGTTAAAAAAAGGAGGGGAAGGGACAAGAAAAAGTAGGATGACACCAGACCCTTCTCAGATCACATGCTGCATGCCTCAGAGGAAACTGATTAGATAGAAGAGAAAAAAAACCCCATGAGACTCACTATGCATGGAACAGGTTGCATGGAGAGGTTGTAGAATCACTGTTGGAGATTTTCACAACTGCAAATGTGAAATGTGCAGCCTCCTGTAACCTGGAAGTTAGCTCTGCTATAAACAGGAACTGACCCAGATGATCTCCAGAGGTGCCTTACAACCTTACAACCTAAATATGTTCTGCAATTCTGAGATCAGAGTATGCTGCTCTCCTCCACCCACCTGCATGAATGTGCTTTAAAACTGATCTTAGCCAGCCAGCAGCAACCATTAATTTTATTGTTCATTCTTAGGGATTTGTAGGAATTAAGTAGTTAGTTTTCCAGAGTAGAACTGCTGTACATAAAATACACAGTGCTCAAGTTAAATGTCTTTTCCAGTTAAAAGTCACATTAGTTAGCAAAGAGATGATCATACTGCTCTTTCTGAAGCCTCTGCGAGCAAGTGAAGGGAACAGGGCATGCTGAGTGGCACCTATTGATGTGGGAAACTTGTGCAGTTAGAAGAAGATAAGATCTTGACTGAAATGAGATGATATGACTTTTAGAAGAGCCTTCCATAGTTCACTGGTTTTAGATCAGTGCAAACATGTAAGCAATCACATGGCTTCTCACAAAGAAGAGGGAACCCTTCACAATGGGGGTGTGACCCTCTTTTAGCTTTTTCCAGGCAATTATTGGTGAGAACTATCCCAGAGACCGATTGTTTGCACAGTACTACCTTGATCTCTTTTGTGTCTGTGTTTCTGTGGAGGAATGAGCAGCAGCTAAAATTTTTACTTCGATATCAGCATTAACTACCTTATTTGTTCTTGAGGAAGGGAGGCTGCTGATAACTCAGGAACTAGTGTTGGGTGTTCAAAAAATGTAGGATAATTGTACTAAAACTGTATTTATTATACATATTAAAATGTTTCACAGGTACAGTTGTTATTTGATAACAAATTTAAATTCTGCTAGAACATCTCCTAGCCATGCACCACAAAAGCATCTGTGAATGTGCAAAGGAGAGAAGAAAAATATGGCAATGGTAACTTGTTTCTTTTTCTCTTATTAAGAGGGCATTTCCATGATGAAGCAAAGCAAATCCTTTACTCTTTTTGAGGGGAGTGGAAATTGGAGCGAAATATCTTGAGGCAAAAGTGATTGAAGCCCCTCCAGACATCCAAATCAGAGGGCTGGAGCACCTCTCCTATGAAGATGGGCTGAAAGAGTTGGGGTTGTTCAGCCTGGAGAAAAGAAGGCTCTGAGGAGACCTTATATCAGCCTCCCAGTACAAAAAGGGGGCTTAAAAGAGAACAGGAGAGGGACTTTTTACAAGGGCATGTAGTGATAGAACAAGGGTAAATACCTTTAAACTGAAAGAGGGTAAGTTTAGATTAGATATTAGAAAGAAATTCTTTACTGTGAGGGTGGTGAAACTGGAACAGGTTTCGTAGAGAGGTTGTGGATGCCCTGTCCCTGGAATTGCTCAAGGCCAGGTTGGATGAGGCTTGGAGCAGCCTGGTCTAGTTGAACGTGTCCCTGCCCATGGCAGGAGGGTTGGAACTGCATGATTTTTGAGGTTCCTTCCAACCCAAACCATTCTATGATTCTGTGAAATATCTCACTTTGACTGTGAATTAGTGTAGCTCTTGTGAGCAGGCAACAGTTTCAGGGCTGTCAGTTTATGCAGTTAGACCTAACATCAAACTTTAGCCCTCTTTGGTAGGGGTATAGAAGAAAAAATGTAGACTCAATTGGAAAAATCTCTGGAATTATACTAGTGATCCTGAACTGATTGCAACAGAGCTGAGTTGGTATTTTAAGATTATTTTTGCATATATATAAATAAATCTAAATAATCTTAATATAACTCTTGAAATATAGGGGCAAAATGCCTAAATTTCTCTTAAGACTTTTCATGTTTTGTATTGATCAAGGAATTGCTGGACAAAACTTTCAGATGAGTAAGTGGAGACAGATCCAGTGCCATAAGCACTTATTATCTTTCTATCTGCCCTCTTTACCATGTGTTTTATTTTTTTACTGGCAATTCAACTTCTTGTATAGTGGATCCATTATCATATTCCTGTTTGAAATTGCATGTGTTCATTTTAACTTCAACATATTACATAAATTCCTTATCAGAAACTGTTTCATGTTTTTGTTACGGATGTTGTCAAGGACCATTTCTTTAAAGACAGTGGCTGAGAGCTGACTACATTTATGGAAGAGCATGTACTCCTGGTATAATATCATTAGCAAAGCTGTTGGTAACAACTTATTTTCATAATGCTAACAGAATGAAGATTGTTTTGTGATTAGCCTCTATAACTTTTAAAGGGCAGCTAGAAATGTGGTGTAGACTTTACTGGTGATCTCATGGCTTGTTTTATCCTGGAGGTCAAACTAAATAAGTACATTGAGGGGAGTGAAAGCAGAGCAACCTTCAAATGTTTCAGGCTGCCAGGTGGGGGGAGCTGTTGCTTTGTGTGATATGTGAGGGTGGAGGTACACGAGTATCCTATTTGTGTGGTTGTCCCTGCTTTGTCATTGGGCAAGACCTCTGTACTACGTGACAGTGTTATGTTCACGGACCACTGAATAATGGTTGTCTCCTCCTCTTTTCTTCACAGGGTGGATCACTTATACACATTTTTTGTTCAGTGGTCACCAGAAATATATGGGAAAGATGCCAAAGAACAAGGTTTTGTCGTGGTAGAAAAGGAGGAACTTGACATGATAGACAACTTCTTCAGTGAGCCCACTTCTAAAAGCTGGGAGGTGAGTTCTTTCTGCCTTTACATGAAGCACATGCATATCAAGTATGCATCCTCTGTTAAGAATCTTAGCAGTTGTTCTTTTGAGAATTTTTATGGTGTTTCTTTATAACAGTTTCTACTTCACATAGAGGTCTCTTCAAGACTTTTATCTGTCTCACAAATGTACTCCTATTCCTTCAGTCCTCTTTTCTTCTCTCCCTAGAAAGAGCAGGTGTTTACTTGGGAGCTGTGTGGTGTGCAGCCAGAAATTGTGTAAATATTTTGATCGTGTGATGTTAGTCTTTTGCAAAGCTATACAGGTGGATATTGCTAAATTCTTATTGTATTTATATGCTACAAATACAACCTTAGAATGTATATATGCGCATAAACATCAACACAAACTCCTGTGTCCTGGTTGAAACTCAAATGTGGTGATGTGCCAGATCCTTTTTTCTTGGGTGCACCCAGCAATACTGTTTGAATATTGGCTCTAAGATGGATAAGTTTTATCCTTGGACTTTGGTTTTTTCATGAGGGGTCTTTGGCAATCTGTTTTAACCACTTGGCATGCATGTGCTTGTTATCTATCTGTTTCTTCTGCATACAAAGCCTAGTTTCTAAGGGAAATAAGCTTGAACACATTTTTAAAATTATATTTCTGAATGCTCAAACACTTGCTGTGCTAAGGATATGGGATAAATTTAAAAAGACAGATAATTCCCAAAGTGGGAAATATCTTTATGATGATTTAAAAAGTGATCTGCTTATATGTCTTAAACTTGTTTTCTTTAAATTCTACTGCCTTTTTTTTGAGCATTTTTATCTTCAAAGTGTGTTATACTGTTCAAAAATGGAGCTTGAGAGTGGGACTTGTCATTTGCAATGTAGCAGCCTCTAATCCCAAATAGCTTATATTTTTACACTTTTGTAGTTTCTTAATGTTGGTGCTTTGTGAACTGCAAGATGAGGGGAAAAAAAGCCTTTCTTGTTTTCTCAGAGCTGAGGGCAGTCATACATTGCACTAGATTTCACTGTTCAGTTATTTGCATGCCATTTTCATAAAACCAAAATGAAGGAGGAGAGCCAGTGATCCAAAGAACAGAGTTGGGAGAGATCTGGCCACACTAGGAGCTTGTATCTCATTGTTTTATTTAAATATGTATTGGGAACTGGAAACTGCTTCTAAAGGTGTGTTTCTTTTATTTGTAATATATTCAGGCTTTACCAATTTAAAGTAGGTCTGCCAGGAAATCTCTGTTGAATAAAGTCCAAATTTGGGCATGATGACTGTGGAAGTTTCACTCTCCCTTGCGGGGAAACAGAAAGTGTAATTGTAGAGAAGCATATAAGCAATTTTATCACAGCACCCCATGGCCAGTAGCTGTCTGTCGTGCTTGTGGGTTAGAACTCTTGCCACTAGAGCAGGGATAGAGTGGTGGATACTGCAAAATAAACTGCTAGATGATGAAACAGAGACAAATGCCTTTGAATATTCGAATTCTTTACTATGCCAGACCTGACCAGGAGGAACCTTTTGTGGAGGTATGTTGAACTGTGTCCCTGTTTGAGCAGTGTAGATCTGATGACAGCACTTCTGTCCTAGTAATAAATGTGCTCTGTACTCACATGGGGGGGCATTTCCACCTCAGGTAGCTGCTTTCTCAGACTTCTAAAATCTTTGAAAGATTTTGTAGATCCAATTTCTGTAGTGGTTTATTCGTTTCATCCATTTTTGCTTTTGTGTGGCCTTTAAATATCTGACCTTGCAGATCCCTCTTTTAGCAGTTGTTGACTAAACTTCATTCAAATGTGCAGTTCAGTTAGAGACTGAGTAGGTGCCCATGCAGAGAAGAGGAGGGGCTTGTTGGTCTCTGGAGTCAATTTGCAGTTTAAAACTGTGTTAATAGGTTTTCTAGAGTTGCCTGTCTTTGAATTTAGTCACGTTTTGCTACAGGTACCTGTTGCTGGTTGATTTACTGTGATACTTTTCCCCTACTCCTGGTGGGAGACTATTCCTAAAAGATAGTCTTCAAAAGTGGAGCTGTGTACTTTTGAATTAAGGTGAAAATTAAAAAAAAAAAGTGTTAATTAAAAAAAAAGGATAAAATAATGATCTTGGAGATGAGGAGAAAAGGCAAACCATTCAAAAAGTGAAAAAAGAACAAGGATAAAAGGAGAAAACCCATTTTCTTTTAACAGTTTGTTGTGGTGGTTTGGATTTGGTTTTTTTTTTAAGTTATCCTAATTTTGCAGTGCAAACCTTCCCTGAAATGGACCATATGAAAAATTTTCCAGCAAAGGATTCTCTGCTGTCTCAGAAGACCTAGGACTGGGCTGGAGGGGCAGGATAAGGCTGTACACCTCTTGCAGTATTGCAGTCAGGAATACCTGTAACCCCTCAGGGTGCAGGGTCACATATAACAGCATTAGTTCTGCAGGATGGATTTTTCCCTGTGATCCTTCTCTCTTCCGTTAGGTCTGTGTGCATTGGAGTGCCAGCACCTGGGTGCTCTGCTTGGCTCCAGGCATCTGCAGGTGAATGTGGGCTGGACATGCAGTGTATGTATTGCTCAAATCCCACCAGGGATGCTAGGTGTGACCAACAGGTTTTGTGACAGGCCTTGTGAACTCCTCACCAGTCCTGGTTGTCATGAAAACCCCCTTCTGTGCTTTGCAGTATGGTTAAATCCGCACCTGGAGTCAGTCCAGTGCATTTGCTTTCTTGCCTGGGGGGCAGGTGTGTGTAGGACCTCAGGCAAGTTCAAGCAGTGATCGTGAAGGTGCAGAATAGTTATGCAAAACTTGGTCCATATGTAACATGAAAGCTGCTTGGAAGCCTTATTGGCAGGGAGGGGCATAGCACTGTACTCTGCAGCCACATCTTGTGCTTCCTGCTCTTCTGTGGTGATATGCTCATGGAAGGAAAGGACGGTTTAAGGTTTCCTGTTTATTTTGTTGCTAGGCCTCCTTGCTTCCACTTTTCTTTCTCATCAGCTCCATCTCTGAGCTCTTGCTGTTGCTTCCTATGTGCTGTAGTGGCACCAGCCCCCAGGTAAAGCCCCGCTGCTGGGTACAACAGGCCTCATCCCATCTCCCACTGCTGTGAGGAGTTGAGGCTCCTGTCACTCGCAGAGCACCCTGAGCTGCACTGACGTCTTGGCAGCTTTTAAACTGTGCCTGGTGTTGTGCCCTCTGCTAGATGGGAGGCTGAGCACCCCAGCAGCAGCTTGTTGGGAGCCAGGACACTTGGACTGCTGCCACTGGGGGTTTAGGTGGTATCCTCCTCTCTGCAGTGAGCTCTGGGCATCGTGGGTGCTGCCAGCCTGGGAACTCCTGCTCCATGCCACACTTGGGATCCTGTTTGCTCCTCATGCCGTGTGGTGTTCAGAGTTTGCCCCATCTTTCTCAGCAAAGGAGTAGATAGAAGTTTCCAAAGAGCTGTTTGATCACTTCCAAGTAAGAATGTATTTTATGAAGACCTTGACTGTTGTTCTGTCAAAAAGGCACCTTACCAGTTAAGATGTTCCCCATTTGGTTAAGGCTGCCTGTGCTTGATATAACTATCCCATATGGTGGTTTTGCTCCACACAGTGTGACACCTGAGGAGTAAGTTTTAAATTAATTGGTTTCAACAGAGGATTGACAGTGTAAGAGCTATGCTTTAGGCTGGACACTTGTTCTATTGCCTCAGATCATTACTGTAGAAGAAGCCAAACGACGAAAGAGTGTTTGCAGTTACTATGAAGAAGAGGATGATGATACTTTGCCTATCTTAAAGCATCACAGTGCTCTCCTGGAGAACATGCACATAGAGCAGGTATGGCTAAAAAAACCTCAAGTTTTCTTGTTAGATGTGGTGCTGTCTCTGAGTGTGGGACATTCTGCCTGCTGGATGCAATGGCAATGCTTTTTTTTTCTGGAAAGTACGCAGCATGTTGGAGTGACCTTGTGCAAAGTCCAGTTTGCTGCAGCACTGGATCACCTGGAGAGCTTATTTTTGAGTTGTGATCTTGAGGACTGGCAACATTTTCAGTGCTTTCAACAAGTGATGAGAATGTAGGCAGTTGGGCTCAGATTACATGGCCATGTGGCAGAGAGTTAAGCTGCTGCTCCCTTGGCAGCCATTTTTTGGTTTGAAAGCCCCTGCAGAAAGGGAATAGCCTGGGGCACCATCTGTGAGCCAACCTGTTGATTGTGTAACCATTTCCCCCTGTTCATGGCCCAGCTTGCCCGGCGCTTGCCTGCACGAGTGCAGGGATATCCATGGCGCCTCGCATACAGCACACTGGAGCATGGGACTAGCTTGAAGACTCTGTACCGTAAATCAGCATCTCTTGACAGTCCTGTTCTCCTTGTCATCAAAGATATGGACAACCAGGTAAGGAGTGCTTGTTCTGCGGGGGTTGGACTGAAAGGGCAACATTATGAAAAGCAACCATTATGAAATGCTAGTCATACCATGAAGTGACATCATACCAAAATAAGACATTGGTGTTTTCTTTTGTATTTTCTACTGCTTAAACTAAACTTACAGAAGGAAAGTACTTCAGCACTAATAAAAGCTTAAGAATTACAATGAGTGCAATAGTGCCTTTGGTAGTATCTTCCTTAGGTATCTTAGTTAAGGAGCTGTCAGAAACAATGTCTCTGTGGAGGTCTCATTCTTCAGTAGCTCCTAGAGGTGGCAATCGTGTTGCCTTTGTTGTCATCTGGCTTTTAACTTGCAAGATACAAAAGATTTGGAGGAGTACTTGCTTATCTGGTGTACTTTACGAGTTGGTTCTTCTAACATGCAAATCAGCTGAGTTGTTCTTAGACAGTATTTTTAAAATGTTTGGGGTTTTTTCACTTTAATTTTGCACTGTCCACAAAAGTAGTTTAATCATTTTATTCCAACAGATATTTGGAGCATACGCTACACATCCCTTCAAGTTTAGTGACCACTACTATGGCACTGGTGAAACATTCCTCTACACATTCAGTCCACATTTCAAGGTAAGTGGATGTTCACTTTCTCAAATGAAATTTTTGGGTTCCCCTTTTGAAACATTTATGAGATTTTTATGAAGACAGCATATTTGAGTTTAGAAGATGTGCCAGCCGTTGATAAATGCAGTTACATTCATTGCTTCAATGCAATGCTTTAAGCAAAAGTGGCTATAATTAATTTAAGTGCTGAGAAGACAATCTATTATGGTGAGGAAGAGAGGGTTTTAAGTGGATTGAAGGTGGAAGCAGAGAGGAATTAAGGAGTGGACTGTCAAAGACACCGTGGAAGGCAGTGATATCAACAATAGGGTATAATTTTATGTGTGCTTAGAATCACAGTGGCAACAAACTAGAGATAAGAGTGATACTGAAATACCCCTTAATGCTTATGGCTTATGCATTTTTTTCATATTGAACACATTGTTCCTTTTTAACAGAATACCTGTTGCTTTAGAGAGGGAGGCAGAATTTAGAGAAGGATTAGTATGCCTTGTTCATAGTTTTAAATATATATTGATCCTTTACTTTCTACCTATTACCTCTTCCCCTTTCAAGAAAAAAGTAAAATAAAAGATGACTACACCATAAAGTACCTGCTAAGAGTAGGTACCTAAGAGTTTGAGAGCACAAGAATCTTCACAGTCCAAATATATTTGGTTTTTTTTCCCCCTCTTCAGGTATTCAAATGGAGTGGAGAGAATACCTACTTTATCAATGGAGATACTAGCTCTCTGGAGCTTGGAGGTGGCGGGTGAGTGAATGTTTGGTTTTCAAATCATGTGGCCAACTTTATTTTAAATGAGAATAGGGACAATGGTAGATGTAAGACAAACTTAGCAGTCAAGTATCTGAACTTTTAGCAGTAAAAAGTATGTAGTCTGTGTAGTGCAGATACCTCAGCAATCTGATTTCTGTTACAGACTAAGAGCAATTAAAGAGAGTGACTGATGTTAGCCAAGTAGGGTTTGTTGCAGTGTTGTTTTTTCGTTGGGTATTTTTTTAGCTAGAAAAAAATCCAGATGTTTTGGGTAGATACACCTCTTGCTGAAGAGGGTTGAAGGTAATCTTTAATGGCAATTTTGCCATCAGCTTCTAAGGTTTATCACATCGTCCTTATTAAGTTGTCATTATTCTGTTGATCCAGAGAGCAAGGATACAGACAGTGCATAGTCAGGTCGTGAGTTTGAGAGAGGTCAGTGGGTATGAAATCAAGGGCTAGGGCTCTGTGACTAACTAAAGCTTACTGCAGGTTGTACCATGGTAGCTCTGGGCATGGTTTGCATCGGGAGTGCATAAACTCCCTGCCTCCTCCTCCTAACCAGAAGGGGCTGTGTCCACATCCAGGCAGCCAAGGGAAGAACCCCAGCATCCATGCCCTGGTGTGAACCATAGCTGGCAGTGCAAACAGTGGAATGGCTCGAGGGGCTGTGGACCCTCTCAAGGTCCTGTGCACTGCTCCACTCACTGGTGCAAACAAAGCAAGGGGACTGCTCCGCAGGCTTCCTGGTGAGCGGTTTGCCATGACTGAGCTCTTCAAGTTTGGTCTAAGAGATCCTCAGAACTACCTAGATTTCTCCATATTGTTTCTTTGATTGTTTTTACAACTTTCAGTATTTTTACTGTTATAAATAACTCAAAATTTGTTGTGTGCTTCCTTTTTAGTGGCCGGTTTGGCTTATGGTTAGATGCAGATTTGTATCACGGGCGAAGCAATTCCTGCAGCACCTTCAATAATGACATCTTAACTAAGAAAGAAGATTTCATAATACAGGACGTAGAAGTATGGACATTTGAGTGAAATACTGACTGCCTTAAGGACTGGATCCATTAGGCACTTAAAAGCTAACTAGAAGGTGCAGGCTGCCTCACAATGTTACACGCTTTTTCCTCAAGTTTGTACCAGAGCATGACTGCGCAAAAAAACCCAACCGAACAACCCAAGAATAAAAGAATTGGTTTTGAGAGGCAGCAAGAGACGGAACAGTAAGAGATCACTCTGAAGTGTTTTTTACTGCCTCTTCCAACATGCCTCCCTTGAAGATATGATGCTTATGAAAACATTCATGGTGTATAAGTTGAAAACTTTTTATGTAACTGTGAAAAAAATCCTTTGGGAAAACTGTAACTATCTAGTACATTCCATGTGTATTTATGTTCAACATACAAATGCTGACCAAAAATAAAAAGTTACTTTACCAAAATCTACAGCATACTGTTTGCCATGGAAAAGAGTCAGAAACAGGTGTACACAGCACTTAAGGGAACATGTTTTTTAAATAATTTTATTTATTGTTATTGTATAGCAGATTTTTTTGTGAATATATTAGTTATGATTTTTTCTTTCCATGTTTCAAATCTCATTTTGATAAATAGTTGCTCTTGAGGTAGGTTTCTTATGCATTGACATTTATTCTGAATCAGTTTATTTGATTTTTGAAGTTAATTTTTATATTTTTATTTTGTAAATGAGATTTTGTTTTCATTATACCCTAATTTAGAGGGTTTTTTTTTCTGGCAGAAACACTTGAGTGCATAATTCTGTTTCATTTTCTTTTCCTGAAATGAGGGAGAAAGTGGATAGTGCTTCTTATTAACTCTGCTGTCACATTGCTGTTAATAGATTATTATTTTGGCAGTATGGAGACACTGGGCAAAGTGCCACGTGGTGTAGACTGCATCAGCTCTGTTGCAGTCCACAGAATTGGGCCGGCATGCTCTGAGCATCTGCCCTAGTATTATTTGACTGTTTACGAAAGACATTTTTAAAAGAGAATTGTTTTTCTGTGTAACCACCAAATGATTCAAAATAAGCCTCTCACTGTGCTTTTATGAGCATTTCTCTACAAATTTAAGAATTTGTTAAGGAGAAGATACAATGGAGATTTAGAGAAGAATGTTCTTTTCCTTGCAGGCCAGGTCACATTAGTGTAAAACTTGTTTTCTTAGTAATTACATACAATATTTCTTTTGCCCCAAAAAAGGCCCTTGAAGCAACAGGGTGGTTTAGGATTTGACAGGCAACTAAATAGTCTTGCTTGTTTTTAATGAGATGAAATTATACTCCCTGCCCGCCAAAGCTGAAAAGACTATAGTACAAAATGAAAATTTTGGTAAAAAGGGAGAGTGTGAGAGAAGACAGGCAATCTTCACTGTTTGCTAAGGAATTCTGCTTTGCCATTAAGCTGTGGTTTTGTTTACACAGTTCAGGCCTAACCAACATTAGGATGCTGTCCTGCCCTTAGATTTGAATGTGTCATTGTCCTGAGAAAGGCAGGTTTTAGAAACAGTAGCGTGCATTAAAACAGTACAATCTAATTTTGGAATATTAATAACTGAGTAATACAACTCAGTTTAGTTACTGCTCTTTCCTTTTTGAATGGATTAAATAAAAAAAAAAGCCAGGTGTTTTTTTTTTTTTGAAAAGCATTTCTAAATCTTAATCCTGCACAGAAATTTCACTGTCTAAAAAACCAGTGCTATATACGGTAAGCCTGTATCACACTGCACGTGAACTTTTCACACTCCCTTTCTATATGGTTGGTCTACTACAGCCATAAATAAAGTTCTTATTGGTAATGCTTTAAAAGATTTTGGAAGTTGCTAACAGCATAATGCTTTGAAGATACCCAGAATATTTAACACTGTTTGCTCTTTTAAATGGTGGCAGACTACTTAATAGTTAAAAAAAAACCAAAAAATTAACAGAAAACCCCCACAACAACCAAAACTAGACCAACTAAGTTCAACATTTTACATACATTTCACTATGGCAACCTACAACTTACTCCATTATATTATCTTGTCAGAGCATATCTAAACGCTGTGGTCTTATTCAAAACAGTGTTGTTCAATCAAAATTCTGTGACCCTTGAACTATGAATATTGAATATATGTAATGCAGTGCTATCACAATATTTTCAATAAAGGAATTTATGCATTCAGAAACTTGTTACAACTGCTTTCTCTTTTATTCACAAACTTTAGAACATTTTAAAGATTAAAGGATGCAGTTTAAGTTACAGGCTATGCTGACAAATACCTGTGCCTCCTCATAAAAAGAGAATTTCAGCAATACCATCTTTTAGAAACACAGGTAAGGAGATTGGACCTTTCGGTTGAATTGGTTTGGGCTTTGAGGTTTTTCTGTGTGTGTATAGTATGGTATGTCCTAAAAGAGAGCTGTGTTTTGAGTTCACTCGGAGATAGACTGACAAAGGGCTAAGAAATACCAGTAAACAGTTAAACAATTAACTTAGTAGTTCTTGCTGCTACTATCAGCAGTAGGGAATGACATGTATTCCCTCATCATTTTTGACCAACCTGTTCCTAGAAGTCATAAGTCCATGTAAATCATTATTGTATGCACCCTTTTCATATTTTCAAAGTGTTTATGTATTTTTATTTCTGCTCAAGCAAGACAAAGGCATACAACATCTTAAAAGTACTTGCTTCTTGGGTTTTATTGTTTTTTACTGTATACAGAAGTGGCTTTAAGAGAAAACAAACTACGCTTATGTGTGCAATGGAACAAGTGTGCTGTGAGCCTTGCTTTGAGGGAAATGCATTAACGACTCTCTTAAAGTAATTGGAAAATTACACTAGTAATTTTTCTCTCAGGTAAAACAAAAGCTTGTTCTTGCAATATCAAGCATGTGCTTTAGTGCTACTTGGATAAAGATTTTTGATTAGGGATGGTGCGAAAATGTGCACTCAATAAGGCTTGTCATTACTCAGGTAAGTGCAGATGTTTTGATACTGGTTTCAGTATCAAATAATGTGCACTCAATAAGGCTTGTCATTACTCAGGTAAGTGCAGATGTTTTATTTGATACTGGTTTCAGTATCAGAATAATTCTCATTTGTAAACTTTAAAGATTTCATTTGCCTGTTTGAAGCAGAGAAAAGGAGCAGGTTAAGACATTGCAAAGGAATGCCCAGCACTCTGCAGGTTGGCGAATCTGGCAAATGAGTTGCTTCAGGTAGAATAGCTAACCGTGTCCTGTTTGTACAGGCACAGCTTGCTGGCCCTAAAAAAATATGCATTTTTGAAAAATCTCAGTCTAAATTTTTCATCTCGTTACCTTTTCAAACACTATATCCTGTCATCGGTGGGACAAGTACTTTATGCCTTTTGGGCTGCATGAAGAATACAAACATTGAAATTCCACAGTCAGTTGATTCTGCAGCAGTGCAAACAATTTAAAATACAAGTTATTAAGAAAACATTTTTAGAAATTGAAAGATAACTACCACTTACAAATACTTCTGTTAGCTTTGGAAGCAGTTGATAGGATGAGGGTGGTGAGGCACTGGCAAAGCTTGCCCAGAGACGCCATGGATGCCTTGTCCCTGGAAGTGCTCAAGGCCAGGTTGGATGGGGTTTGGAGCAGCCTGGTCCAGTCGAAGGTGCCCCTGCCCATGGCAGGGGTTGGGGGGAGGGGATGTGGAACTAGATGAGCTTTAAAGTCCTTTCCAACTCAAACCATTCTATGAAATATCTCACTTTGACTGTGAATTAGTGTAGCTGTTGTGAGCAGGCAACAATTTCAGGGCTGTCAGTTTATGCAGTTAGAACATCAGACTTTAGCCGTCTTTGGTAGGGGCATAGAAAAAAACCCCATAGGCTCAATTGGAAAAATCTCTGGAATTATACTAGTGATCCTGAACTGATTGCAACAGAGCTGAGTTGGTATTTTAAGATTATTTTTGCATAAATATAAATCTAAGTAAGCTTAGTATAACTCTTGAAATATAGGGGCAAAATGCCTAAATTTCTCTTAAGACTTTTCATGTTTTGTATTGATCAAGGAATTGCTGGACAAAACTTTCAGATGAGTAAGTGTAGACAGATCCAGTGCCATAAGCACTTTCTATCTGCCCTTTTTACTGTGGAATTGATTTCTTTTATTTTTTATTCCTGGCAGTTCGGCTTTAATGACCTCAGAGTGCAATCACTTGATTTTATTCCCAGTCTGTACCTTTTTTTTTATTTTTCAGTGAAAACTTCACTGAATTGAGCAGACTTCATGCGTTTCTGCCGATGGTGCGGAGGTGTCACTCGGCGTGCGGCTGGAGGCCTGACGCAGAGCCCCGGGGAAGCTCAGGATTGTGCCCCCTGGAAGAGCGGCCCCTGTTCCCAGTGACTCCGGGGGTACCGGCGCTCCTCCCTCGGCGGGCGGGGCGCAGGCGCGGCCGCGGGAGGCGGCGGGAGAGGACCGGGAACGGGAGCGGACCGGGAACGGGATCGGGGCCATGGCCGAGGAGGAGGCCGCGGGTGCAGCCGCCGCCGCCCAGGGGAGCGAAGCCGGGAATGGCGGCGGCGGCTACGACGGGAAGTGCGTGTTCTGCAGGATCGCCCGCCGGGAGGAGCCGGGCACGGCGCTGCTCCCCTGCGAGGTGGGTGAGGGACACCGGTGCCAGCGCGGCCTCCATCCTTCCATCCTTCCATCCTTCCCACCTCCTCCTGCCCTCCCTCGGGCGGTGCCAGGCGGCCGCCTGGCGAGGGGGTCGCGTTCAGAGGCGGGGCGGGTGCGCGGCAGCCCTGAGGGTCGTCGGCTCCTACACGTGGACATGGGGGTGAAACATCGATCGGATGGAAAACGCTGTGCCTTCCGTAAGTGTTGGCACAGCAGCCGTGAAGCTGGCACCGAGGACTCCTGACTGCAGGAGGTCAGGACATCGGGCTTTTAGGCTGGCTCCAAAAATCTCAAGGTTTTTTTCTAGTTACTTCAGCTGTGACATTAGATATTTTTAGATTTTTTAGTTTGGTATTGTTGTTGATATGGGAAGGATGGACTTTCTTGCCAACTCTTCGCCAGTATCCTCATCCTAATCGATTTAATATGTTTACATCCTTTTTTAGTATGAAGACCTTGTTTGCTTTAGAGATAGGAAACCTGGTGCCCCGCACCACTACCTGGTCGTGCCTGTGAAGCACATGGGAAACTGCAAAACATTGAAGGCAGAGCACATACCTCTAGGTAAGGCTCTAAGTGTGTGTTTAAGCTAAGGGAAAATAATTTTTCACAGCCTCAGATAGTGAGTTCTGAAGTAAATTACACCTTTAAACACTATTTGTAAACACGGAAATAGTTGATGTGAGTGTAGGTAGGGACTTACTCTTCCTGGGAACTTCCATGTGCTGTTCTGGAATGGCACATTTTTTTTTGCAATTCTGTAAAAACACTGCACTAGTGCATGAAGCCTCTTATGCTTGCGTGGAGTACAGATGCCTCTGCACTTTGTTGGAACTGCAACTTTATTATTAAAGCATTTATGTGCTGTTTCGTTGTGTTTCCTTAAATATATATGCAATTTTAAATTATATGAAAAATTTAATAGAAGAATTTTATGAAATGTATACTTCGAAATAAGTGCTGCATTTTTCAGAAAAAAGGGAGTGATAGATGAAAAGGGGAAATGCTGTTCCAATAAACTTTAAAAAATTTTGAAAAAATAAAATTCTAAAATGTTGAAGCTATGATTTATTGTTGCCAGGCTTCTTTTTTCTTAGGAAAACATTGTCCTGGAATTTGTTTCACAAGATATGCCTAGCTAAATGTGTTGAGTAACAGAAGAAACTACAGCCATACATGCATGAAGAGATTCCATCTTAGGGAAATATACAGGTGATGCAAGAAAATAGTTTCAGTGGTATTTTGCAAATCTTGCATCACTAGCGGTATTTCTCTTCTAAACATAGGGTGATTTTCTCCAGAAAAAAACCTTTTGTGTGTGTTTGAATTGAAGACAATTCCTTTGACTTTTACATTGAGTTTTTGTATTGGAGTTGCTGCATTTTTTAGTGATAGAGTAATGGAATTTTGTCCTAGTAATAAGTAGGACTAAACATTTTATTTTAATTTGTGTACTGTCTCTGAGACTTACAGCAGGCTGCACAGGACCTGGAGATCAAAGTCCCGTACCTGTATAGAGGTACAACACTGGAATTAGTGTAAACGTCAGCATTCTGACCAATCAGTATTTGTTGTGGTTTTTTAATAAGGATGTGATGATAGCATGGCTTTGGCCAAAGTCCTTAGAATAATACCATACTTAAAATTATCACTAATGTGGAAATTGGTAACAGTGGCAATTTTTCAGTCAGTCATTGCACGCACTCTCTTGGTTGTCTTTGTTTGATTAGGAGTAGTTACAGTGTTTATATTTTGAAAAACCCTTGTTTGTAATCTCAATGTTATTAGTCTGTTGAAGTTAATATTCTGAAGAATACCTTGTTCAAATCAAATTTATTTGTGTTTAACAGTGAAGAGAATGATGGAAGTTGGAAAATCTGTCCTCCAGAAAAATAATTTTAGTGACTTGAATGATGTAAGGTATGTAATGGAAACCTTCTGTCTACTGAGCATGGTTTTTTACTTTTACTTAACTTTAAAATGTTTTTTCAGAAATGGTGGCAAAAACTGCAGTAGGATTTATTGAAGAAATTGGGTCTATGTTCACTTATCGCATGACTTCTCAAGTAGAATCTGCTGGCATTGAATATTAACTTTTTGTCTGATAGAATTCCAGCACAGATTGCATTCCAGCTCTGAGATTCTTTAACAACCATATCTTGGAATAGGGAGGGCACTTCAAACAACTTACCTAAAAGGCTGCTTTCTCTTTATATGCCGAGAGTATGCTCTAAATCCTAGATGCTAGAAGAGAGGTATAACTTTGTCCTATTCAAGGGCACTGCACTGTGTTTCAGTCATACCTGCATTCATTTCTTTCAGTGCTGGACCTTGTAGTTTAAGGCAGTGCATTTGATGGCTGAAGTAAACCATAACATAATTTAAAAAGTACAGAGAAATAAGGAGATGGGCCTTCATGATTAAAATTGATAGTTGGTTTTCCAGCTGAAAACTTGATAGGATACATTTAAATACTTGTTCTTGTTTCTTTTTTAAAAAAATGTATCTTAAATACAGAGATGTGAGGGAGGAGGTTAATGGGTTTTTGAAAAGTTTTTTTTGTGATATAATGAAAAGGCATATTTTTGTTCTTGCCTTTATGTACAAGAAAAATGGGATGAGTTGTGAATTCCATTATCATGTTAAATAACCTGCAATGTTCCACTTCTTCCTGAATTAACATCACTAATATCTTTTACTTCTTTTCCTTTTCTAAAGAATGGGTTTTCACTGGCCTCCATTCTGCTCAATATCCCACTTGCATCTTCATGTCCTGGCCCCAGCCAGTCAGCTAGGATTCTTATCCAGGCTGTATTACAGAATCAATTCCTACTGGTTTATAACGGTGAGTGTAATGCACATGAGCTTTTTGATAGGCTTTCAGTTGCAAGCTGAAAATGTGATGTCTTTCTAACCTTTTAACTTTGACCAATGATTTTTGTTGTTACTATAGTTCTTAATCATGTATATTTTGCATGAACCACTTGAGAAAAACATAATAGCATAAACATTAAGGTTTTTACCTATTACAGGGAATGGAGTGCTAGTAACAGTATAGTACTTCTGGATCTTACGTGAAGCTCAGGTTCTGAGATATGCTTCTGTGGACACTTTGTAAATATTTGGGGTTTAATTTAAAAGATTAATTTAAAGGTTATATTCAAATGTGATGGACTGTTTTGTACATATTCTGGTTCATCCAGTGTAGGTGAAAACATATCCACCTAATGATTGCATTTATCAGTTCATCTTGTCGTCTTTAGACTAAAACAAGTGTCTGCTTTACAAAAATGTTGTTTGTACTGATTTGTGTCAGTTTTTGCTGATTTATGCCAGTAGAGATAAGCAGTGAAAGTGAACAGGCACTGACTAAAGCACTTTGAAAATCTCTCTCTTGGGATCTAAAGCTCACTCTCACTGCTTTGATACAGCAAAGCACCTATCCTTGCGATGTAGCTGCAGCATCCTGGTATAATTACACAGCCCCAAATTAAAGTTGCTGAAAAATGTCTGTCTCATCTAAAGAATATAGACAGCCTCTTACAAAAGAGAAGAAACTTGGCTTCTTCACAGTGGTACCTCGCTGAAGATCTCAGCTTAAAAAAAGCAGATGAGTCTGCTGTGTTGTTGAGGATCTTACAAATATTTGGCCCTAAAATAAGTATAGTTGTGTAGTTTTAGTGCTTATTATCTTGGATTAGTTCAGGGAGATCTGTATGAAGTCTGGTTATTCAATATGAATGCACTTTAAAAGGTATTTTGCCCCGTTGTCAAGTTGAAAAATGTTCCTGGGTTGGTGCTGGGTTTGGTTTGATTTTGGGTTTTTTTAATTATAGTGTCTTGAATGTAGTACTTGTCTCAGAATGCAAATCAGGATTCAGATAACTTCATTTTCAGTTGCTCCATCTTTTATATAGCTTCATTTACTGCAAAAAACCCACAGTAACTACTGAAGTCCTGTTAAGTTCCTACTCTAAGTAGCTGATTGCATTTTTACTGTGTGTGTTTAAAATATGCCAAACTTAAACTTTTCACCTTTTAATGTAGTTCCTTTGGAGATCTCAATAAAACCTCAAGCACTAGCTCAAATTAAAAGTTTAATTCGGTAGGACTGTCAAAAAAAGGAAAGACTGACAGTAAACTCATCTATTTCAGAAGTGCCTGTGGGCTCAATTTGGCTTGGTTGTTGGCAGACTTCCTCCTGCCCTGAGCCTTTCTGAGGGCTTGGTGAGCTGGTGCTGTTAGTGTACAAAACACAGCTGTCCCAGATGTGATATGATGAGAAAAGCCATATAATGAGAAAAGCACATATGAGTGTAGTGACAGGACCAAAGAATGATGTGTATCTCGTGACATGAACCACATACACAGACACCCCCAACCTCTCAGCGTCGTATTTAGCTGGTGTGCAGCTTGCTGGGTGATGAGAGCTCACAACACTCTGCTCTGGAGCGTCTCACAGCAAATCCCAGGTCTCACCACTTGGTTGTTATGAGCACTGTTTTCTTCTGAGGTCTTTAAATTCACAGTGCTTTAATAGATCTGCCATTTATTTGCTCCAGCATCCTCTGACTTCCATAGGTTATGTTAACTCTTCTGATCACAGTGTGGGAGTGTGATAGAAACTGTGAGAGTCTGCTGTTGAAAGCAATTGTTGTATTCTGCTTCTGTTGTATGCTCTGTCTGTAAAAGTACAAAGTAAATGCTCTGTCAGCGTCACGGTTTTTAAAATGGAATTTTCGGTAAACTGAAGGCCCACGGTGTAGTTAAAACATTGCTTTCTCTCTCTCTCCTAGGCCGAACAGCTGATTGAGAGACTGCAAAGTGAAAATGCTGCCAGCTGAAAACTTGTGTCATTAGCCAGTTTGTCTTTGAGCTCTGATTTAAGGTTGCAGAGTTTGATGTTGCCAATAATATTCCAGGATAAAAAAAGCTTTAGTTCCTTATGAGGAAAGGCACAAAGGTTTTGTAATGCCAACCTTATTTTTCTTTGGATACTTCAGTCTGTATACTTCTCTCGCAATAGCTCAGTGTATTTTAATTATAATTTTATATTTGTGTATATACATGCATAATATATGCACACACACTTGCACACAGGCAAAGAACTTTTCCTAATGAAAGGCAGGGTATAGTCATGGAATGTACTGCAGCTAAGGCAACAAGTTACAACTAACAGCATGTACATGGTGCCAGAGGGAGTATTTCTTGCGAAATCAAGCTTTTATTTTCGGGATGCATTGTTCTGGAATTGCAGGTAACATTAAGATATTTAAGTTCCCATCTACATTTGTATGATATGGTAGTTATGCCTAGTTATTAGTAGGTGCATTGCTGAAAGTCCATTACTTTCTGGTGCTAAAACACTTCAATGTTACCTGGCTTGTTTGCATCACGATGACATAGTAAATGCCAATACAATATGTGCCCAAGATGTGATAATGCCATATAACATTGAATAAAGTTTATGTGTAAGTGGTTGTATGTTGGACTTAAACGGGTTTTTTTCCCTCTAATATGCACAATGTTTGAAAGTAGTTATCGTATGTTTACAAAAAAAGCGAAGAGTTCAGAGGAGTGGATTTAATACATTGCTCTTCTGATGGCAGTAGATACAAAAATCCAAATTTTCTGATATTGTTCTCACTGGAAGTTCCTTGGAGATTACTAATGCCTTGGCTGAATTTGGATTCTAAGTGAAGTCATAATAGAAACAGGTCTTTAGTGCAGTAAGTATGTGGCAGGCTTACATAAGAGCAATGTGATTTGAATTTGGGATAGCAGGGACTCAGCCCAAAACTGGAAAACTCAATTGTTGAGTTGCTTAAGGAACCTGCTGAACATCTGCCATTGCTGTATGACTCTAATTGGGAATGCCAGCACTTTGTTTTTCAATACCATAATAAGGCAGACTGTTTGGAAAGTTAAAACTCTAGAAAACATGGAGTGGATTTTCTTTGTTCACAGAGCGTGTCTTGGTGTCAAACTAACCAAGTGCCCTTACCTGATGCATTTAGATGCAGCTGAGGTGATGATGTCTGTTCCACCTGCAAGCTTCCCTGAATATAATATTCTGTGTTTTCCACGTATCCAGCACCTGTTGCCTTGGTGATACGATGTATTGTAATATTCTTACAGTACTTAAGGGAGTTCCCAGCAGTCTGAAGAACAGCATTTTCTACCTGGAAGAGTTTACGCCTCTCTATTTGTAAGATCTTCTTCCTAATGTCTTGTTATTCTTATTAGTGGGCACTTATATGTAATTTGCAGCCCTTTAGGCTTTTTGTTTCTAACATTTGGTAGGAAAAGTGTGACTTAAAGCCACTGAACTTTACTTCTGTGCAATAGATGAGGGGTTTTGAGCTGGCTTCTAGCTTTGGGAAATACCCAAACATTAAGGTCTTTCAAGAGTTAATACTGTGCATGTGTTCTGATTTGTAATTAATTTATGTAACTGTACTTAACTGTGACATGTAATATTTAAAGTACCAACATGAACTGTTGTCAAAAAGGATTAATAAACAGAATAAATGCTAATCTTGGAATGATCTTCCAGTGCAATGGAATAGTTGACTGGGGGGTTGACCCTAGATAGCCCTTTGCTCACTCTTCACCCTTGACCCCAGCAAGATGGGAGAACAGAAAGAGCAAAATGAGAAAACTCATGGGTTGAGATAAAAGCAGTTTAATGTGTGAAGGAAACTGGAAGAAGAAAGCCAAGGTGTGCAATGCAAAGGTAATCCTCCCATGACCTCCCACAAGTAGGGCAGTAGCAATCCCCCCACCTCCCCGCCAAAAAAAAAGCCCTCTCCTCAGCTTTTATTGCTGAGCAGACATTACATGGCACAGAATATCCCTGCTGGCCAGTCGGTGTCAGGTGTGCAGGTTGTGCCCACTACACACTTTTTGCTCACTGGAGAGGGCAGAGCAGAAAAAAGAGAAGGCCTTGGTGCTGTGCACGCACTGCTCAGCAATCGCCAGAACACTGCTGTGTTACCAACACTGTTCCAGTCAAACCCAAAACGTGGGCTGCTCTGAAGAAAGTCACCTCTGTCCCAGCTAGACTCAGTATGCTGGCAAACGTACACAAAAGCAAAAAGGTCAAGTTTTATATCTTAACTTTTGAGAAGGGTTGCACAAATGATGATAAGACTGGAAAGATAAAAATCTGGATATAATTCTAGCTTCCAGAGCTTTGCTGATGAGTGAGATGGAGAATCTCACTTATCCCTGATAGCAATAGACAGGCCTCAAACCAGCTTCAACAACGAAGTGTTAAACAGAGGAACATTAATTACTGAGGAATGCTCAGCATCTCGTTAGCATTTTTCAGCACAGAACTGTGTTCATTTTCCTTCTACATTGACAAGCACTCTTGGACTCTGCAGATAATTTTTTTAATTAGGAAAGAAATATTTTGTGAAAAGCCTATCCTAATACTTTGAATATGGTTCTGAACTACTGGCTGTCCTCTGGAACAGGCAATGGGCAAATCCCATTGACTATGTCACCATCTTCCATAGAAGATTTTAGTTATTTTAAAACTTAAAAAATCATCTGTAGAGCTTTCCAAGGAGCAAAGATCAATAAGCAGAGTGAACACAGTAGCTCTTACTCTCCAAGAGCCTGGAGAAGCAAAGTTGTTTAGCCACTGCCCCAGCTCTGTTCTTTGATCCAGTATTAGCAATCCTGAGAAAAGCTGCTTTTTTGACCTCATGTTTAGAAATGACAAAGCTTTATTTGTACTGTTTTGCTCAATTGTTTTACATAAACTCCCAACCTAAAGTGAACCCAAAAAATAATGCTGTTATGCTGAACTACTAAAAGCTTCCTCTGAAAGGATAAAACAGATACACATACAATGCTGTTAAATTAAGAATGAAAGAAAAGTTTGTGTTTTGACTACGGACAGCATTTTTAACGTGCTTAAAGTAGTAATAGCTCCTCAAACTATTCCAAAGTCTTTTTAAGTGAGAGCTGTAAATAAAAGCAAAAAAATGGGAGAAAATCAGTGAAAACAGTATTTGAAAACTGACAAACTTGGAAACAATAAAATGCTGCTTAAAAACTGTCATTTCAAACTGATGTGCAATATTTATTGAAATGGTGAAAGTACCTTCAGTGTTTGACAAGACAAACCACAGATAATCCCTATATGATGTACAGTCCAAAACAGATGGAGAGTTCACAGCCGTCAAGGGAAAGAAGAGAAAAGACCACTGAGGAAGCCTGTCACAAAGAAGTGAAGTTTAGGAGAGATTTCAAGAGCTGAAAGTTACCTAGAATAGGGCAAGAACACCTTTTAGAGTGTTGGAGTTTACTGCTCCTCACGTGCTAAAATTTTTGCAAAAATAATTCAATAAATTCTGTTTCATTTACTCTAATGGGAGCCTGCTGAAAAAAAAAATTGTGTGTTTACATTCCCATTTCATCTGTAGATGCTAATTAATCACATCACAGATGAGGAAACAGAATTTTATAAAACTTGTAAACTAGTAGCTAAACTGAGTCATGCCCATTAGATATGATGCATTCATAACTATATAGCCTTCGGGAGTAAGTTTTTATTCTGTAGTGGAGTGGGCAAGCTGACCAATTGTATTACCTATCTTTTAGCTGTTTTTTTTGGAATACTGGCTATTAGTGGAAGCACGAGATCAGATTTGTCAACCTAGTGCTGACCCAGTTTGGCAGCTCAGTGTTTATAATCATTGTGTGGGCACATAGAAGGATTTCAGTCACTCTTTCTAGAATGCTCATCTAAAGCTAGCAGGCAGGAAATGTAGCCCTATAATGGTTTAAAAAAAACACCACCCCTCTATAAATAATATTTTTTTCTATAGTAATCCTTAGTTTCATTCAAAATAAAATGATAGAGCAAGGTTTTTTTTAGTTGCTCACAAAGTAGGTAAGACCTTGTTCTGTTTCCATCTGTTTTGATCAGAGGTGTGCTTAAAGATGTACTCAAGGGGTATTTAAACCAACCAGCAGCAGGAGAGAATGCATCAGAGGCTGCATAAGCATCTGCCACTAACTGCTTACAGTAGTTACAGTGAGAACTTAGATTGCTCATATTTAACTATTTGAGCCAGCCTTAAGAACTAGTAAATTTATATAAGCTGGAGTTGCATCTTGGGGTGCTCAGAGTACACATTGACTCAACTGTGTGTCTTGCCATGGATTATTTGGACAATTTCTAGCAATGTATTCCATTTCCTGGTAATTACACCCCCATTAGTTGGCTGGTGACATTTGAAGCACCTGATGCTGCTTCCCGTGAGCTATGAACTAACACTGCAGCAGACCTGACTGAATTTCAGAACTGACAGAATTAAACAAAAGTCATTCCATAGCTGCTTTTTAAAAAGCTCGATTTGTTTTGAAATCCAAATGTATGTAAAGACTTCATCTAATGGGAGCTGAAGTCTCCTGAGGTGTGCTCACATCACTTTGGCAAAAAATGCTTTTCCAAAAAAATCAAATAATTTTAAATGTCTTAAGATCACAAATGACATGCCTTATTTTCAGCTGCAAGACGTAGATTTATTTGGAAGAAATGGAGGGTTTGAAAACTAAGTGGACACACACCAGCAATGCCTGATGCAGCACATATTCCCCAGTTTCCAACATGGTAAAATTAAGTGGTGATTACAACCCACCCTTTGTTCCCCCATCCATTTTTTACCTACATCTGACTCCCTTGTTCCCCAGATATACTTATTTCAGCACATTAATTTCTTCCTTTTTTCCTATTTTCATTGTCTTCTCACTAGAAAAAAAAAGGAGGCAGAGTAATAATGAAATCTGTATTCTTATTTGCTCAGTCAAAAGGCTTATTTTGATGCAAATCCCGATTGGATGGAAACGTTAAAACAAAAAACCATTCTTTTAGGCTTTTTGCAATAAAGGTTTTTTTATATAAATAGCATAAAGTAACATCACTTTTATCAAGTTCTTAATTTATATTAAATTTTAATATCCTTTTGATGCAAGAGAGTATTTTTAAAGACCCATCAAGTAGTGTAGTTAACACCACACAAAAGCTTTTATTTGCACTGATAAAAACCAGACCTTTAGATTTCTAATTTTACAGCTTTGCTGATGGGAACTATTGTAAATACAGCTCCTGATTATTTTTAATACCACTATTACAACTATTTTATATAATTAATCCTTTTTTTTTTCCTTTTAAAAAGTTTGGAGAGCTCACAACTGTGCTCTGAAAGCACAGCTTTGCCTTTGGTAAACGAGGTATGGGACAGCACTGCTATATTTTTATTTATGCATTTGGCACTACAGGATCTCTCCTCTCGTAAAAAACATTGCCTCATTTTTGTGAAAGAAGAGCCTTTTTTTTCCTTATGAATGTACAGGAGCCCCAGTACAGAATTTCTGTTGTCTTTCACATCTTTATATTGTGGCACCTTACTTCCTATGAAGGGGTATAGCTGAATTCACCAAAAAAACTGCAGAGCTTTGTGACCTTCTAGGGTATGACACAGCATTGGAAGAACAGAAGAGGTAAAAATGGTGTGAGATATAGAAGACAAAGAACACAGGACACAGAAGGTTTGGAGAAAATATGATTATAAGAGTAGGCTATTAAAAACCAGGACTAGTGCAGCTCTCCAAAATACATGCAAGGTGCAACTAATTTAGGAACCATCAAATATCCTTGCTGTGGTATTTTAGTAAGTTTGGGAATTTTTTTCTCCTTCATGAAAATAGCTTCCACTTATTCAGTTTAACAGTGTGAAATTAAACCTAAATATATCCAGGCTCTTTGTCTGAAGAAGTATATGAATGCCCACAAAAGTTTTCAATTTCACGTTTTACAAATCTCAATCCCCCATGCAGCAAGTATTTCACAACCTGCAAGGATCAGTGTTGTATGGTAGGAAGTTAGTTATTTATCCTCAGTAACCTAAAAGCCAGCAGAGTCATTTGAAGAACTGTGATATACATAATAGTAGATGATAAAGACAATCCAATGGTAGCGTGATGGATTAGCTTATCATTTGTGATTTCTGTCCAAATCTCTACATTTTTACAATAATATGCTTTATCCTTCTCACCAATTTTCTCTCCTGCTCATGTCCCAGTAGGTAGCTGAGTTGAAATTCTGTAATGAAAACCTTTCAAGGTGCTATCTAGGTATGTTTGTCCAAATTGAACCATGCAGCAAAATTCATTCCATGACAAAGCCTTATTGTAGTAGAGTGATGACCACATCATCATCTTTTCCTTGCCAAAGCATTTCACCTTCAAAATGAACCAGACCATGTTTTCTGGCTCTTAACAAGATTCCTACTACTTTGTTGGAAATAGTCACGTATGTTTCAAACAGCTGCCCGAATGTCACACTCACGTGTCCATCTTCTCCCACCTGTCCAGTGCTTCTAATGATCAAGCACAGCTCTTCTACTTCCTTGCCCACGTGTGAGTGAGCATCTTTCCCTCTCTGCTCTGTCCGAGACCCTTCAGGGGGTCTCCCATAGGTAGGATCTCCTCGGTGAGTGTGCGCAGGTTTAGATGCAAGCCTGTCGTCATTGCTGAACGGGTTCTTTTTCTGATACTCAATGTGATCCTCTGCCCAGGTCTGCCAACTTCTCCTCAGGTCACCCACTGCACTGGTAGCTTTAGCACTCTGCCCTTTATCTCCTTCCATTTCTTGAAAAACGTTTTATGGTACTCAAGCAGGAAACAAATCAATGACTGCTTGTAACTGCGGTTCTTGGGTGCACTGTCAGCTGTAAAAGAAAAACAACAAATCTGCTCGATAATTTTTGGAGGAGTTTTGCTCAAGTGAGAGGAAAGGCTGCTGAAAAAGACAATAAATATCTGAAGACTTTTTTAAGTCCACCCATAATTCTACAGCAATGAAGAAAGTAGAAGTGATTCAGCTGAAATTCAGAAACAACGTTGGAACACAGTAAGTTATTCGTAAAAGCCTCTGTGCAACACAAACATAGTGCAGTACTTACTTTTCCTGCAATGATGCCTTTTAAAGAACTTTATCCTAGTACCCGGCAGCCCCGCTGACTTCCCAAACAACCCGATGCAGTGCTGGCTGACCCGGGAAGAGAGCAAACCATTCCCCGAGAGGCAGCACAGCAACCAATGTAAAGGGGAGGAAAGCCTTTCTCCTGCCTGCGCGCTGATTAAAGGTGGACAAATTCACGCTGTGCTGACAAGGTTCCCACAGACTGTGGAAGTTATTGTGCACAGAAAATATTATCTGGAGCTGAAATGGCAGTACATGGTGGGAGCAGGAGGATTTTCCTCATCAGGCACTGCAAAGAGGAGTGGAAATCCCAGTTAGTGAGCGTGTCACTATATGCAACACCCTATTTAGTGAAGAAGACAAAACCCGAATAGATAGTTCTCCCTTAAAAGGCTGTGCTGCACAGCCATGTCTGCCAGCTACAAGCCACAGGCAGGCTCCAAGGCAAGGGAGCTTGTGCTCCAGAGGGGAAACTGCCTTACCGCTCCAGGTACACGGGCTGCCCACCACCTATGACATTACATGTACAGGATTATTTTGATGAATTAGGCACAGACTTTTGCATACCTACAGAGATCTGAATGTGTTATAACCATGTCTTTGCTGGGTCGTATTTTTCACCTGTTGAAATATGCAAACTAGAGTTTCCATATAGCACATTAATAGAGCTGATACTTTTACTGACATTTGAAGACAAAAACGAGGATTAGTGCTAGTTTTTCTATGGGGAAATGGACAGAAATGCAAATTCTGAACAGTTTAACAACTGAATTATAGAACAGGTATTTCTATAATTTAAAAAGATTGCTGTTTTTAAGGTAGAATTTCATGTATATTTGTCCATACTGGGCAACTTTGCCCAAATTGCACCACGTTGGTGCTATTGCACATGAACCCATGGGCAGTGACAGAGCTCACCGAATGCCCCAGCAGAATGTGCAAGTCAGTCAAAAAACACTTGTGTCGCCTTTGGGTCCAGAAGAGGGCATGGAGTGAGCAGAAAATGGCAACACAATTGCTACAAAAGAGACCTGAGAATAATAAGCAGCAGCACACATTAAACAATGGCTTTTCAATCATGCTCTCTCACTTTTAAACTGAAACTCATGATTGGCATATTGATCCTATTGTTATATTTTTTTGTGAGAGGAAAGTGGTTAATTCTAGCTTTCTGGATAAATTTCAAGATGAGTAATTACATTTTGTGTACTTAAAATTTTCCTTAAAATTTTAAGGCTAAAAGGCTAAAAAGGACAATTTTTCTTTCTTTCTCTCCCTAAAATAGTTACATAATGTTGTTGATTTAGGATGACTTCCCAAATCCACACTAACAAACTGCTTTATTCTCCTCAATGACATTACAGGAGTGTATGTTCAGTTTACAAACACAGCATCCGAAAAGCATTTTGTTTTTACGTCAGAATCAAATACTCTGTAAGTCTTAGTAATGTACATTCACTTTCAAACTGTGCTAAAGTCTAAAGCAAGAAAAAAACAGGGCTTTAGTTAAATTCTTCTGCAGAAGCAGTATCACTGGAAAACTGCGGTATTCATCTCGTGAGAACAGACAGCAATGCTATGAAGATAAAGCAGTGCAGATAAAGTAAGCAAAAGCCAGTCTCAAAGAGATTAAGCTTAAAAATAATACCAATAACGCCTCCTAAGGAGTTTCAAAAATGGAAGCCATACAGCTAAGAAATTTAAAGTCAGACAGAATGTAAAAATAAAAGCAGGCTTCTTTCAATAAATCTCTCTCAGCAATCCCAAGATTTTGTAAGCAATCTCAGGCTCTCGGGGTTTGTCAGCAGTTCAGCAATGTGTTCATTGCTGGGTGCCAGCATTCAACTGCTCAGGTGAACAAGCCTGATCCACATCTACCTCTTTTCTTTCTCTTCTAGGAAAGTTCACGTTTAGCTGCCAGGTCACTTTAGATTGTTTTCTTGTCAATCATCAGGGCTAAAACTTCACAGTAAACCTCAGTTTTGATTACTGCAGGAAGGGATAACTGGAGAAGCTGCAGGATGGGATTATGGAGATGCATAAGGAAGGTGGCCTGTAGAGTGCACACTGGTCATGAGAAAATTTTAGCCATCTAGAAAAAAAGCTGTCCAAAAATTAGCACATAAAATACAGAACATGAGTTCAGTGCTGAGCCAGCCTGATTCTAATGAAAAGCTTACCAAAATCTGGATAAGCCGAATCTCTCAACTCAACATAACAGGGAGATCAGTGAGTACAAGATTATAGTTATCAAGCCAAGATACTAAAAGAAAATATAATCCGCAAGACAAATCCCTTCCCTCCCCCCCCCCCCCCCGTTGGATCGTCACACCTCTGTCCTTCTCCTGGGAATCTGCTTCTCTACGTGGTCCGACACCCACGCCGCCGGTGCTGACCTCCTTCCCACGGAAAAACGAATGCGACTCCTTTGGCATCTGTTAATTCTTAATGTTATTTAATGCTCCAGATCCTTAAATGTGGCCAGGAGAGGCCGCAGCGCTGCCCTACCCGTGCTAACACCTCTGAGCCAGCGTGTGTCCCCAGGATACGTGTAGTTATTTATAAACCGTACGCAGGCTCTGCTGTCCTGACACGTGGCGCGCATGATAAAGCACACACAAAATACAAATTACAAGAAGGATGAGAAGGAGACGAAACGAACAGTAGTTAGCGCAGAGTGCGCGCAGCCCTCAGTCCTCCCGCCTCGCTCGGTCCGCGGGGTATCCCTGTCACGTCACACGCCCCCAGCCGGGCTGATCCCGCCTCTCCCGCCCCACGGCGCGGATCCCGCCCGCTCCCGGCGGCGCATGCGGGGGGCGGGGGATGGGCGGACATGGAGCTGGCGGCTCCGGCGCTCCGGCGGTACTTGCTGCTGCTGGCGCAGGAGCACCTCGAGTTCCGCCTGCCGGTGAGCGCTGCAACGGGCCGGGACCGGGACCGGGAGCGGGACCGGGACCGGGAGCGGGACCGGGACCGGGAGCGGGACCAGGACCGGGAGCCGGGGCCGGGAGCGGACAGCCGGAGCGCTCCCGGACAGCGCGGTCCCGGGTGTGCCCGCGGGCGGCCGGACCCTGGCGGGGCCTCGCCCGCCCCGGCTCGGGGAGAGCCGGGGGCGAAGGGCTCCCGGTCCCCCTTCGCTCTCCGCTCCCCGCGTCCCGTGGCAAGGGACCCCCAAGCGTGGGGCTGCCTATCCTCCCTTCCTGCCCCGTGGAGAGCGTCTGCGTGGTGGCTTTTTTCCTTGCTTTTGGCGCTAGGAGAGGTTGGCAGCAGAGTACGTGGGGGCTCCACGTGAGAAGGGGAAGCTGTGAGGGGGGGGGGAAATGGGGTTACAAAATTGCTTTCACATGGTCTTGCTCTGGTGACTTTTAAAATTTGTTTAAACTGTATTGCTGCTCCCGCCAGCGTAGTGTGGGTACAGAAAAGGTTGGTGCAGCCCTGGGGGACGTGTGGGGTCAGCTCTCATTCCAGTGTCCGAGGGACTGCCGAGGGAAGTGGTGGAGATGTTTAAGGAAAAGACTGGATGTGGCACGTTGTGCTATGGTCTAGTTGACATGGTGGTGTTCAGGCATAGGTTGGTCTCCATGATCTCAGAGGTCTTTCCCAACCTGACTGATTCTGTGATTCCCTGTCCCAGGTGTTTATGGAGCTTTGTGAGGCAGGAGAGTTGCAGGAGTTGCATTTTCAGGAGGAAGATGTGGGGGGCAGCGAGCATGGTGCTCTCTGAAGCCCTAGGGCCTGTGGCATGGGCCGGGAGCACATGAGCACAGGTCTCCAAGGCCTCGGCTGGCGTCCTGGTTGTGAGCCTTGCTCGCACCAGCGGCACTGAGGACTGTTCTCTTTCAGCTTGTGATCCTGAGTGTTTGCTTCCATGCAGTCAGAAGGGTTTGTGCCCCACTGGCCTATGTGGGATTAGGCAGAGTAGAGGAGCTTCTGTGGTGGGATCAGAGCAAGTGCTGCCTCGAGTGCTGCACTCTGCTTGTCATTGACACGTGTGTGATGGTTGGTTGCAAAATCTGGAGTGCAGAGTTTGTTCCCTGTCGCTAAATCTGTTTTACCTTATCAAGTAGTGTTCACAGAAATAATTGAAACAAAAATAAATAGTAACTTATTTGAAGATCCCTGGTCTTTTTTATGAATCCCCGGTGTTTTTTATGGGCCCTTGGTGAATGTGTAGTTTAGCATACACTCAGTTTCCACATTAGTAAGAAAATCCTCTTGTTTGTAAATTTAACTTGTGATTATTTTTTTTCCCATGATAATTTTTGGAGTTGCTATACACCTTAACAAATTTTGATACCCAAAGGACTCTTCTAGGCACCATCTAGAAGAGCTAGTAATATCCAAGATGGTATGTTATTGTTTAAAATAGTGCCAAAATGCGGAGTTATTTTGTTAGAATTGGTGGGTCATCATTACATGTGTTATAAAATATTTAATGTGTCTTGCATCATTTGTTTTCCTTGTTTTCATTAAGGCTTTCTTTTGTGCATTGATTTTTACTATTTGCTTTGTGAGACTGGAACATGAATTTATTTATTTATGATCAACCCAGTTTGTCTTTAGGCAAGATCATCAGATGAAGTAAAAAGACGATATGTAACAAAGTTTTTGTTTTATCATCAGGGTTGTAGTGGCACTTGGCTGATATAGCTGCTGTAGAAAGCAATTCCATTTCCCTTTTCTTGTACTCTGCTCAGCTATGTGTTTGGCTTTGTCATGAGCTGTATTAAGGACTTAATGAAACAAGGAAGGACAGATTTTTTAGCCAGATGATCTGCTTGATCTCCATCTCTACCACATCTGCATATGGGATATGAGAGGACTGCTTTTGTACTTACGGTAGTGCTGGATCACAGCAGCTGAAGGTGTTTGTCACAGTCCACATTTGTTACTCAGTGTCTGAAGTTACGTGTTTCATATTTCTTAGTTGATAAACTGTGCTCCGTAATCAGGGATCTGTTTTTTGTTAGGTCAGATACTTAGGGGTAAGATCAGGCATCCTGTTTTACAGCAAAGCTTGTGCCTAATGGACAGATCAGTGCATGTCGGATGTTTTCTTATCAGTGTCCTCAGGCAGATATGTTCCAGTGCTTCATTTTCTTTACTCTTGAAAGGATCTTCCCAAATTCTCATCCAGAGTACTGCTGTGATTTGAACCTCATTCAGTCATCTCCTCCATAATAAACGTTGAAAACAGATTATTATCTTTCTTTATCACAGCAACCTTTAGCATATGTAGCTGGTCTCTCCCAACCTTTCCTTGCTGACCGTGTTTTTTCTGCTTCTCATTTTTGTCACTTTCCTGTAGGTGTTTGGAGGTGCCACCAACTCATGTGTAACATCTCAGGTGCTTTTTGTGCCTCAGGACCATACAGTGAAATGGTTACACATAATCATATTCTCCTGGAGCAAACCCCCTGTTTTTTCCAATGTTTCTTATGTCCTTTCTATTCAAATGGAAAGATGGAAATGAGTGGGGTAATGTCCCACTAAAACCATATGCTAGTGTCATGTTGGGTTTTCCTTTCCTCTATTTTTTTTGTGATAATTAATGGTAATCTTTTCATTTACCCACTCAGTTGAAATCTAAGCCACTATAAAATTTTGCCTCTGTGTTCTTTTGCCAGTATCATTCAGAGATTGCAGCATGTCATTTCTAGTATTGGGGCTACATGAGAAACATCCCCAGTGTTTACATCTCATTTGAGTTTGAAAGTCTTTTTAGTGTATTGTTTTTTCTTTTTTTCAGGTATTACTTATTAGCTTGTTTCTTGGTGGTTTGTTCTTTCATATGTTCAATTTACAGTCTTTTGATTTAGATAAGACATCTACTGAAGAAAACTGTTGAGATACTTGTAAAGCAGAGAGGTAACAGAAATGGAATTGATGCTTGGTGCTTGTCCTGGCCCTGGGTCAGTGTTACTAGTGAAACATCATTTTTATGTGAATTAGGCAGAAAAATATTTTAAGAATAGAGAGAATAATATTGTAAGAGGAATATTGTTATGAGAGTGCAGGGTTGAACAGTAAAGATTTAGATGACAGAGAAAATATGAAGCAGGGGAATTTGATTACTGAAATTTGCCTAACAGAGCAAATTTGCCACTGAACTCTGAGAAAGCTGCTTTTATAGCAGGAAAGTCTTAATTTTTTTTCTGTTCATGAACAGTACATACAAGCTGAATTTATGTGTGAACTTCTGTCCTATCCACACAACTACTCTGAGTGTTTCACTGTTGGTTCCCACAGTAAAGTTGGTAGTACATGCCATTCTGTCTTCTCTTGCTGTCTCTAGAATTTTCTTCATAATCCTCACCGTCTGCATTAGAATTTGTGTTATGCTGCCCTTTTTTCCTTGTTTCCCACCTTTCTTTCTTCAAAACATTTGTTGATGATTCTGAGACCTGACCTTTATATTTTCAATTTAGGAAATAACATCATTGCTCTCCCTTTGTGGTGGAAAATTCAGTGGTGAGCAGGAAATTCGTGTAAATGTAAGTGAGGACCAAATATTTTCCTTGAGTGTGTATATGGAATGCAAGTACATTCCTTATAGTATTTTTGTTAAATGTGGGTAGCTGAATAAATTTTGAAGTTCCTTAGAAAAATCAAGAATCTTCCAAAAATGAGGAGCTCTCAATTTCAGTGAAGACTCAGAACTTAAAAAAAAAAGATGCACAAAATGCACCTCAGGCTGTCTTCATTTAAGACTGTGAAAAGAAGTAGTGCCATCTGCTGGGAGGCTCTCCTTTCTTCTCAGAATAGGTGAACTGTGAAAACATTCAGCAGCACTTTGGATTTGGTGTTTGCATCTAAATCAGTGAGACAGAATATGGCTAGGAAGCTGTATGATTTTGGTCTCAATGCTTAGTCAGAGAATATTACTGGGAATAAGTTACTACTTTTGTGTAACGAGATGTTTTCTGTCTTTAGGGGCTGAATAATCTACAGAAGTGCAAACAAATAATATTTTGCTAAGTCAAAGATACAGTGGAAAAATGAAATACATAACAAAATTTCTCAGACATTCAAGCCAAGTAAACAGTTTTGCCTGAAATTAAATATTTATCTTCTGTATGATTACAGTCAACAGATTTATTTTTTTTTATTTATTTTCAGCATGTGTGTTCTGTTTTTATAGAACAGAATTGTGTAGTTGTGTAATTCATCTGACATCCTCCAACGAGGTATTTGTATGATTTATCTTCTCTTTATTTCAGTCTCCATTTTGGATTCTCAATATTCCTTCAGAAGAGATGGCAAGGGGACTAATGAAACGGACAGTATGTGCAAAGTAAGAGATGGAAAATCTTGTAAACGATAACTGAAGCGGTGGAATATTGTTTTGTTATGTTGTGGCAAATACAGATTTTTTTATGGAGTCTTCAAATAAACAGTCTTTGATTTCTTCTAGAATTGAGAAGATGTAACTGGATGTTATAGGACTCCTGTAGGACTGATTATGTAGAGTTCACGTTCTCTTTACTTGGTGTATGATCAAGTCAGGATAGTGTTCTTCACTCCAGAGACAGTACTCACTGATGTTTTATTGACCTTGAATAAAGTTTAGTTAGTGAGTTGTTTTAAAACATGTCTGAAACTAAAAGATAAAAACAATGATAAGTAAAAATTGAAAACCAAGTTTTGAAGGGAAAGATTGTGTTACCCTCCCTTAGTGCTGGCATCTGAACCCTCAACCCAATCTGCTGCAGCAGAGGTCCTCGTAGAAAATTCAAGAGCACAAAATATACCAGAGAGTGATTGTTCCATCTGGTCCTTTTTAGAGGTGTCTGAATAATATTCTTTGCAGTGAGGCTTGTGAGAGAGGCTGTGGAGGTATGGTTCAGGATGAGAGCCGGTGTAAGTGTGGTATGTCTCTCTGACCATACTAAATTTGTGGTGTCTGTGCTGTGTTCTTCAGAGTTAGTTTGGGCCCTTCTGCAGAGCGTTGCGTAGTCCCTGTTGAGTCCTTATTGTGTCAGGTATTCAGTTTTACCTCCAGTGACTAGGGCTGTCTAGTCTTGCCTAAAGGAGTCCCATGTGTACAAAACTGTCCTTATGACAGTATGTTTCCAGTGGAGATCAATTGTACTGCACTTCAGAAAGCAGCCATAGGCAACCAATGAAGTAAAATATGACAAAGCAGCTTGTAGATGTTCTGTATACCATGATCTCTCAGCTAATGTATCCTTATTTTATGTAGAAAGTGTAGCTAGCCCACAACTTATTTTTCTGGCCTACTACTCGTTATGGGAAGACATGATAGTTTTAGAAGAAAATTTCCAGTGCATCTCCATTGCACTCCTCATCAGTAACAAAAGCTCTAAAGCTTTTGGTATATGTTACCAAATAAAAAAAAAAGCATTGTTAAAATGTCATCTTAGGATTAAAAATTAGTGTGTCCTTCTTAAGAACAAAAATTAAAACATTTGCTAAGAGTTAAATACCACACTTTAGTACTCCATGAAGTAAAGCCTAAATAAATTGGCCAAGAAGGTTAAAAGGAGTAAGTGTCTGTAAGGCATTTTGCCCCCTCCATGTGACTGCACTCTCAAAAACTGTGTAATTCCAGGTCTATATTTGAACTGTGGGGTCATGGAAGATCTGAACGGGAGCTCTATGCCTCTCTGAAGAACTATCCAGTGGACAAGATGGTATGCATATAAAGAATCTGGATAATATGGTTCCTCTGTGCACTGAATAGCACTGCATCTGTACTAATGAAACAGTCTTTGCCTTTTTTTTTTTTTCAGCTTCCATATCTACAGTCAGACTCTACTTACAAAGTACACATTCATACGTTTAATAAAACACTGACTCAAGCACAGAAAATAAAAAAGATCGATGTAAGTAGGTGGTTAAGAAATCTTTGATGTTTAGTTTAATCATTTATGTTGTTCTTATTCCATGCTATCAGAGTTTTTAAGTTTGGATTTCCTGAAGATCTGAAAGAAGTTTATTGCTTATGTCTTATCAGGTCTAAATGAGATCTTTGCGTCCGAATTAAAATTCCCTCAAAATTCACGAGTGTTTTTTTTTTTGTTTCCCTAAACAGCCCATGTGAGGCATATACAAAGCCAAATAAACATCACCTCTGATTTTGGCCCAGTGTGCTGGGGAAACTGAAGCTTATTGTCCAAAATGCTAAGATTCAAGTGGCTAGAGTTAGGTGCTAGACTTTTGGGAAATCTCTTACTTGATCTGCACAATAGGCTTTTATTGTTGCAGAATGTGGAACAAGTGACTTCAGTTGTAAGCTGTGGATTGTGTGCTTATCTCCTGTTCTGTTGTTATGCTCTTTTCTGCACTTGTGCTCTCCTCCAAACTGTATCAGTATTATAATTAGGAAATTTTTCTAAATTACCGTTGATTTTTTGTTCTTCCACATTCTATTTTATCAGGTTTTTCTTTTATTTACACCATTTACAGAGCCTGAAATTATCTGTATTAGTAGTAGCCACTCTTTCCTGTTTGTTCAGTTTTTGTGTACATGAAATAAAGCTGAGTATGTAAATTGGTGTAGCTGCACATCACTGAAACTTTATATCCTATTGTTCATCATCAGTGTTGTTTTTATAACTTGAAAATTGCATAAATAATATGCACCATTTATTTCCTCTAAAGTTGGGTTCTCTTCAGTTAATAAAAAGTGTTATGGTTCCTGATTTCTAATTCGTAATCATTTGAGGTATTTTTATTTACAAGAAAGGTATTTCAAAAATCTAGATAAAATTGAGAATGTACTTTTTAATACTTATCTATCATTTCTCCTAGTAAAATTGTGGTGGGGTTTTTTGGGGGCAAGAGTTTGTTTTGGTTTTTTTTCTATTTAAAAAATTGACCCTGGTTTGACATTTTTTTTACTCTGTTTTTTCTTTATTGTATAGGCCCTTGAGTTTCTACCATTCAAAGGAAAAGTAAATTTAAAGAATCCAGAACACATCTTCTGGATTTTGGAAGATTATGGAATGAACCCAAATAATGTTCCAGAAGAGCCCTTTCATCTGTATTTTGGTAGATGGGTGCGTGAATATGCTTACTTCAGTTCTTATAAGCTTGTATTTTCAGGAAAGTATTCTTCAGTTGAAATATAAAAAATTGTATTGACTTTCAATGGAAGCAGACAATATAATTATGTCTGAATCTGTTGCTGCAAGTCTGGGAAACTTTACTGTGACTAGGAAAAAGTGGGTTTATTGAGCAATTTGGAGGTGGAAAAAATGAAGTTGTATCTGGAAACACACCTTCTTGCCCTCCACCGAGAGAACTCAGCACAGCTGTGAGACTGCGCAGCTGTGGTGGTGTATTATGTTATTGTGGGACCGGCTGCAGCTGAAAGCACCAGCAGAGTGTTTCAGACATGTAGAAAGATATACAGAACTATAGGTGGCTTGTGGCCCTGCTGAGTTGCGTCAGGCCCACTAGAGCATTCTCTAAGTGCTTCAAGAGGTCGTGACAGGAACCTCCACAGAAAGGTATAGACTGATCCCTGAGGCTTTGGACATCAGCAGGTTCAGTGCACAGGCCCGAGGAGACACTGGCAGTGCAGGGCCTACAGCAGGAACCAGTTATAAAAACTGTCTGGAGCCTGTCAGCTGAGGTCTTCACTACAAACCTTCTTGCCTGTTGGCCGTATGCACTCTAAAGCCGCCGCATTATTAGGATATCCTGAGGAAATTTGATCTGGTGTTTTATATTTTTGTGAGGAAAATGTGGCTTCCCAAAGGACATCTTCCGGAATGACACTAACCAGTGATGGGAATGTGTGCTAGCAGTGTCCTGGGCAAAGGGCAGCTGGAAGGAGGGAGAACCACTGAAGAGGCTGTACAGCTATAGTCAGTGGCTTGTGTACAGGGAAGTCAGACATCCAAGTGATCTGTTAGGACCTGTAAGTGTTCTCTCTGCATGTGATTAATGTGTAAGCACTCTGGGTTGTGACAATACTGTAAAACATTGCAGCTGTTGGCCCATCTGTGCTGGATTTCTGAAGTATTGAGTAAACTAACCTGAAAAAGATAGGCAAATGTATTTTGTTTACCCAGTAAGACTGATGTTGACCAGAGATGGGGGGATAGTGTTGGAAGAGCTTTTGACCATGTCTTCTTGCAGATTGCGTTGGTCTTCTTCAACATATTTTAGAAGTCTGATGTAAAAATACTAGCATTTGGTCTTTGTTTGCTTTTCCATTAAATTCTGATCTGTCAGCGCTATCCTAAATTTAGATTTTGAGCATGGCAGAAGTGCCAGTGAAGAAGGAAGTTCTGTATGACTTTAAGCATACGTGTGTGTATGTGCAATGCAATGCATACATCTCTCCTCTTCTTAATTTTGAAATTCTTTAACTCTGAATTGCCAGGAATTGTTTTTCTGATAGAATAATAGCAAAGTTGCTATAATAGTTATTTCTTCAGAAGAATTTTCTGTCTAAAATGTTTGTATATTTTTAACCTCTGTCTTGAAGAATTTATCTAGGTATTGAACCAAGATATCTGTTGCTTGGAAAGAAGTCTGTCAT
This sequence comes from Manacus candei, assembly GCF_025592945.1. Classification (NCBI taxonomy): domain Eukaryota; kingdom Metazoa; phylum Chordata; class Aves; order Passeriformes; family Pipridae; genus Manacus; species Manacus candei. The sequence goes on along the minus strand of NW_026138082.1, from coordinate 6,560,005 downwards.
ATTTTCAGACGTCAGAAAGCAAGGTGATGTGTTATGAAATGAAGTTACCTGGTTTTGGATGGTGTCACTTAAGCACATGTTAGCCTGCCTGCCTATATCTTGTATTTAAGACCTGACAGGGATTTTAAATGTTTCAACAGATTGCAGATGGCCAAAGAGAACTCATTGAATCCTACAGTGTAAAGAAGAGGCACTTCATTGGAAATACAAGCATGGATGCCTGCCTGTCTTTCATTATGGCCAACCATGGGAGAGTAAAACCCAATGATGTTGTATATGATCCATTTGTCGGAACAGGTATATATATTTTTTTTTCCACTGGTGGGAAAAACTGGAAGATTGTCTTACTGTTTGCACCAGGTTTTACCTGGTGCAGTGGCTTCTGGTGCTCAGCTGATATTTGAGAGGATACCAAAGGCAAAATGGTGATTGTAAAATGAGTAGTCTGTTAACTTGAAAGGGATTTTGGGGGAAGGAGACCAACTTCCAAAGCTTTAAACAGTTTATTTCACGCTTCTAAAAAATCTATCTTCATGGTTTTATTTTATGCACCATGGGTTAAACACTACTTCATATGTGTTATGGACTGCCTAAGATCCAAAGTGACCAAGAGGTGAAATTTGGCTAATGCACTTCTCGCAGTCACTTTCAGGGGATTACAAGGAGTAGCATTTTAGAGGTGGCTATTTAGAGTGCTGAGGGCACGTCCAGGCTTTTAACACACCATAACAATAGTTAGGTCATAGCATTCAGTAGAGATCAGTTTGTTGTGCCTTCACATCCTGTCTTCAGGATAATACTGCTCACACCACATATCCGCCCCCAGCTGAACTTTTCCTAGTTTATCCAGGAGGGGGAGCTTTTATTCCACATATGACAGAAAAGTACATTTTGACTCAGGGAAACTGAGCTGTTGTGTAGGTGAAATAGCTGATCTGTTGTGTCAGGTTGTGGCATATAATCATAGCAGAGTATATTGCATTAAGCTACCTATAGTAGTTTCTTCAAAAATGTAACGAAGGCTGTGTTTTTGACCTGGATTTTAGAATCATAGAGTAGAATCATAGAACATCCTGGGTTGGAAGGGACCCACAAGGATCATCAAAGTCCGACTCCTGAACCTGCACAGGACAACCACAAGAGTCACACCACGTGCCTGAGAGCACTGTCCAAACACTTTGTGAACTCTGTCAGGCTTGGTGCTGTGACCACTTCCCTGGGGAGCCTGTTCCAGTGCTCAGCCACCCCCTCGGTGAAGAGCCTTTTCCTGATATCTAACTTAAACCTCCTCTGACTCAGCTTCAAGCCATTTCCTCCAGTGCTGTCACTGGTCACCAGAGAGAAGGGATCAGTGTCTGCCCCTCCACATCCACAGCAGTTTCAGACTGCAGCGAGGCCTCCCGTCAGTCTCCTCTTCTCCAGGCTGAACAGACCAAATGCCCTCAGCCGCTCCTCGTACGGCTTCCTCTCAAGGCCCTTCAACATCTTCATTGCTCTCCTTTGAGTGCTCTCTAATGGCTTAACATCTTTCTTATATTGTGACATCCAAAACTGCACACAATATTCCAGGTGAGGCCGCACCAGTGCAGAGCAGAGCGGGACAATCCCCTCCCTCAACCAGCTGGCAATGCTTTGCCTGATGCCCCCCCGGATACCTTTGGCCCTCCTGACCAACTTGCTAGACTTTGATCAAGATGACCACGTGTGAAATGCGTACAATTAAAAATGCTTACGTTAATGGAAGGATGAGGATAGTTTTCTGCAGAAATGACTGCAGAGAAGTTAGGGAGAGAGAAGACAACACTACAGGGTCACCAGTAGGATAAATTCTTAATAGCATGTATCTTCTCTGTACCACGGAAAACAAACCAGGGATATAATATTTACAGAAACACAAGGCTTCAGTGAACTCTTATGTTTTTGTCTTAAATTTTTGTTCATATATGATCTGGATTTTTTTCATGCATAATAATGTCTTACGAAATTTTCTTCTCATCCTTGTGCTTGTCCTTCTTTGAAAGGTTCAGGAAATTCCTCTACTTATCTGTGAGCAGTTTGTTTGATTTTGGTATCTATGGCTTTGCATCTTCTTACAAAAATCTGCTAAACAAAAAGAAAATCTCTGAGAGCATTCATTCTCATGGGAATGAAAAGGAAGGTAAAGACAGAGGAAGAAATATCACATGGAAATGGCAAAGCTATAGAAATTCTATATAAATGTTAAATCATTTTTCAGTTTGAAAGGTAGCAAATACAATACAAGTATATAAAATTCTCAGCAAATTACCTAGTGGTTTGAATTACATTTTTGGGGGATTTTTTGCCCTGGATATCTGTAATATAAAGGCTAGAGATTAAAGCTGCATGAGTCTGCTGATTGGTTTAGAAAGAACATACATACAGGATTTGATGAGCATTTTGAAACTGTGGTTCAGATTTCTTTATTGATGCAGCTTTATTACCTGGCTTGGTTTCTTCCTTTTTTTTTTTACACTGAAAATGTAAATAGTGCCAAATCAGAATGGCCTTGCAAAACGGTGCTTGCTTGTTAGAAAGAAACTGGTTTTTGCATAAGCCAAATCACAAGTCTTCCACATTAGTGTAACAGTGGCAAATTGGCATTTGTCATTGGAATATGAAGTGCTCTTTGACCAGGCTGGCTTTTAGGAGACTTGATTCCCCTTCTTATTGTAGAGCAGAATTGGAACATCCGGGATTGTTTTTAAGTTCCATAAATGTTTAGATATCCTTTCCTCAGTGTTGGGCAGAAAGAAGCTTGGAGCTTTCTGGAAGAATAAATCAAGTCTTCTACCTTAATATTTTGTGCTTCCTCCTAGACAATCTGTTCAGGTTATCTCAGTAATCTTGTTGATTATACCATTCGAAGTTATTTGTCCTTACTTTCTCTTTGCCAGTTTGTGATACTGTGTAGTCGCAAATGACAAGAATTTTTTTCTTTGACATTCTGGGGGACAGTGCTATGACCAGTCCTCGTGTGTGCTGGAGAGATGGGGGAATAAGCATACGATAGAAAGGCATGAAGTTCTGTGCCACTGGCATTCTGCTAATAGTCATCAGGGGACACAGTGATTCCCTGATTAACCCTCTTAGCATGTTTCATATAGTAGATCAAAGAGCTGGCCCTATTACTGTATTTAAGTATTCATGCACCTTCTGTGTGAACACAATTGAACTAGTACCAGCTGAGATTTATTGAAAACTTGAAGTTCATGTTTTCCTAACTTTTTTTTGCTTATGATTAAAAGCATTCTTAGATGGGCAAAGTACTTTCTTCTTACTTTTTTTATAGGACTGGGTGGTATGCCTTACTTGGGGTCAGGGCTAGCTAAATTTGTCATGACCCTCTGGAGGTACTGCCCATCTCTTCTCAGGGATTGCAACCAAGAAGGGCAATGGGTGACTCCTCTGGGGTGAGTAGCCTTGCTTTTCCCTGATCCACTTCCTTGATCCAGAAAAAATCAGAGGAATTTGAAAACTTTTCTTTCTCCCTCACATTTGGTTTTTGTAGAGTTGGTTACCATATGGTGTAGGAGTACTCTGAGATGGGATCCTTTAGCCCATGCACACAGGGCATGTTAGGGAGGTGTTTGTGCTGAGTGGATGGCTCAGGGTAGTTCAGCCACCTGAAGTGCTTCTCTCCATGCTCCCTGAGAATGGGAAAACTGGTGTCATCAGCACAGCCAGCTTGCACATTGTTCCCTGTGCTTGTCAACTCTTCATCCTGCAGCAATCTTCCCCTTTATTTTAGCAGGACTGTTGACACCAGTAATGTGGGGTTCACAGCCTTGTTCTCAGACACTGTTCTGTTTTAAACCATTCTGCTAGCTACATAATAACTTGACCACACAGGTATTTGGTAATCTTCTACAGTCTGTCCATTGTTTCATTTGGAAGCTGTTAAAGAGGTAATGTCATTTGTTCATTTTTGTGGTCTGTTCAACTGCTATCAAGTTTAAAGGGGAAATCACACATGCTTTTCTGTTAGTTTTTTTTTTTTTGTAAATTAGTAAAGCAGATTGCAATAGTATTAATTAAAAAAATTATTTTATTGCAGAATAAGTACACTGGTAAAACTGCTGACAAAATAGGCAGCATACTCACAGAAAAATGCATTTGTATATAGTTTTCACACAGCATAACAATTACAGGAACTGTTTTGATGTTCCCTGTTTATTGGACATATTTACATTTGCAAGGCTCTTGACCATTGTTTCTTATGCAGGGAATGGCCACATTTTACAACAAGTTTGATTTTAGACACAGTTAAGGAGATACTTTGAGAACAGACACAGGAAAACTGCTATTTGTTTGGTGATGACTTTTCAAATTGTGTGCCAACAATATGAAATTCTGTTCCTTGCAAAGTAGTATCAAAAGTTTTGATTCATGTAATGATTAAAGAATCTTACTGCCTTGAAATACAGAAAACCATAAACAAACTCCTAAGAGCAGTCTCAAAAGATAAGGAGTGACATAAGGCATAGTAAGATAAGGAGAATCAGGTATAGCAGACAAGGGACTTGGTGTAATTATTTCTGATTATAGTTGCATAGTGATTCTAACAGGTTGGTAGTTTTGTTTCTTTTTTTAGTTTCTTTTTTTTTATGCTTGGGTCTAGCTTTGGGTCTAGTGTGCTACTGCTGTAAACTCCTGAAGTTCCTGAGGAAAAAATTCCAACACAAGTAACATTTATGACAGGAGTTTATATTTTTCCTCTTTTCTCTCCTGTGTAGGTGGCCTTCTAATCTCCTCAGCACACTTTGGAGCATATGTGTGTGGTACTGATATAGATTACAACACAATCCACGGATTAGGTATGTTACCTATTTCTAAACCACTGAAATCTTGCTCTCTGGAATTTAGGATGGTAGTGGATGATACTTAGTGGATTTTAAAGCAGTATTAATCTTATTAGGATTTATTTGGTCATGCTTATTTTTATTCACCAATTTACATGTATCCTAGATAAAATATTATCTTATTTTTAAGCAGGAAATATTTTAAAAAAGGAATAATAAAACCCAAACAAAATTCCAAATAATAATTACCACAACTGTGTGCTGTCTTAACCTGTGATGTAGGAAACTTCTTGTAACCTAACCCAGGAAGTCTAATCTTATTCTTACTTCTCTGAAAATCTGCAGTGCAAATTGTATCTGACCTAGTGGACAGGATTCTGACTGATGGTCAGAGAGAATGTCTAACAAAACAACATTTTTACAAACGTGTTCTGGGACACCCTGTGCAGATGGTGCAGCAGAACTTTTCTAGTGTATTTTCATTATTTCTTACTACTTCTGAAGTTTACTGCAAGTACTTTTGACAGGTTTTGTAGTGACATTTAATTATTTTCCTTTAAATTAAATGGTAGAGTATATGAAAAGCTTTTCTTATATAATAGTTTCTTGTTGAGTGTGCTTTTTTTCCCCCTCTCTGGGCCCTCTCCCTTCCCAGGCAAGGCAAGCAGAAAGAACCAGAAATGGAGAGGGCCAGATGAAAATATCAGAGCAAATCTCCGACAGTATGGTTTAGAGAAATACTACCTCGATGCACTGGTTGCTGATTCTTCCAGACCAATATGGCGAAAAGGGATGCTGTTCGATGCAATCATTACAGACCGTAAGTTTGTTACTGCTTTTTGTTGCCTGATAGCAGTGACTGAAAGATTATTGCCTGTGTCTGTGCCTATGTGTGTTGATCTAATGTCTGGATGAGTGCTCAGATCTGCAGTTTATCAAAGATGGTTATTGAGAGCAGCACTGTGGAAATTGGATCCGCATTTGACATCTCTGCATTTATTTTAAGGGTAGTTATAAATGTGTAACAAAACTGGCAGTAACTCTTTCTTCCGTGGAAAGAATATTATGTTCACCAGCAGAAATCAATATGGCTGGAAATCATCCTTTGAAGAAGTCTCATTCAGTAAAAGCGTAACTTTATTGATGCACAGACTTCTTATCAGAATGGTACATGTTGCTGTTAGAACTTGATCTGCAGGACATTGGAGTCTGCCATGCAGCCTTGACGGACTTCTGAAGATTTATGTTAAATGCTTATTGTAATGCTTCCAAAGAGAAGTTTTAATGTGTTTCCAATACACTTAACCACTAGAAGCATTAGCATTTTGGAAGGATCCTTTGCTCTTTTAGCAACCTATGTACTAAACACCATTTGTCATGTATGAGAGGGAATAGAAACTAAGGGAATAAATGAAAGACCTTGATACAGCAATTTCTGATCTCTAGTGCTGACTCTTATGATGAGACATTCATATTAATTAGGAATAGGGAGTGTGACTTTTCTTCGTAGGTTGCTTGCTAGTTTTTATTTGGTCCATTTGGCAATAAAACAGTGTAGAATATTAATATGGACTCAGAACTGAGTGTGACACAATTTGTAAGACTTCTGCGGTGGTTATATTGGTGCTTCCATGATGCTGAAACAAGTCTCACAAAACCAGAGGTTTTGAACATGAAATAAGTATGTTATGTTATCAGAAATGTGCAAAAATGTGTGAGAAAAAGCCATCTCTGGTTCTTATGTGAGAGAATTACCATTTGTGTCATGTACTGGCAAGAAATTCCAATGTATTTAATTTCATTTTGAAAAAGGTTAACTAAGTGCTATAGGGGACATGTTCATGTCTGGCAAACAAAAGAGGATGGTATTATTTGTCACATGTTTCAAGTCTGAGGAATATCTTTTAATCAACAAAGCAGAAAAGCATTGTTCTTTGTAGTGTAGCAAACTTCTAGGCTATTAGAAGCTCTTAGAAAGCTGAAGGACTTTCTTTGAATCAGTTCTAAAGTAACCTTTTGGAGTAATAAACTTTTAATAGATCTTGAAGAAATTTCCCTTGCTTAGCTTTTCTTTTTTTAACTTTGTATAAGCCACGGTTTATGCACTGTCGTGTATGTATGGTATAATTGTGTGTTATTTGGACAAGGAATGAGGTTCTCATCTCTGCATTATGCATTTGCTTTGTCTAGCACCATATGGTATCAGAGAAGCTACTCGCAGAACAGGTTCACAAAAGGAAGCAGTTAAGTCAGTTGAAAGAAGGTAGGTAAGCTGTCTCATCTGTTGTAGAATATAAATGTCTTAATGGAAATCTAGTCATAGTTTTAGAATCTTTACTATTTCTTGGTCGGCTATCAACAGTTAAAAAAATGGTGGCAATATAAATTAAAGAAGAAAAGCCCTTTTTACTCTGTTTGCAAAACCAGTATGTCATTTCCTGAAATCATTTTGGTTTTGTTCTCCCTGCTTATCATTTGTGTGTGTTCAGATTTCGAATCCTATCTGTCACCTCTGTGAGCCATCATTACCTTTTATTTCCTATTCTCAGAAAGTTCTCTTCAGTCTCTGTAGGCTGCAAAATCAGTCTAAAATAGAATACCCCTACTTTACCCCAACCTCTGCTCTTTTGGATTTCCACTGCTCTTTTCAGAAATAGGTCATGGCTTCTCCACTGCCTGGCCTTCATTTTCTTCTGCGTTTTGCTCTAAATTGTTAAGAAAGCTGTTAAGAAACAACTATTCCCAGTATAACTGTGATTCTTTGACTTCAAATACTAAAGATGATAGTCTGAAAAGCCAGTTATGGGAACTTGCAAAGTCATATTCCTCATATTAGAAGTTGTATTTCTGGATTGTCACAATTAGTTTTGCAAGTGTCAGATAGTGCTTTTGTGGTCTGTTTTTGGTTTGGGGTTTTTTTTAGTTATTATTTTAAGAAATGTAGGTTTTACCCGTGCTTTTATGTTTGTTTACACTTGTACATTTTTTGTTTAGCACAGAAAATCACATCTTCGTTTCATCCAATTATCATCTAAGTGACATCTTTTTTGACCTGTTGAAGTTTGCGGCAGAATATCTGGTGATGGGAGGAAGATTAGTTTACTGGCTGCCAATATACAGGCCTGAGTATGTATTGTTGATTTCTGTTATGTTGTAAGTCAGAATGGCTGCTGCACTCTCACTGTGTTTCTTTTGGGGCACAGTACAGCTGGAGCTTCCATAGCACCAGCTCTCAAGAGTAGTGGCCAGACTTCGTATTTTAAAACTTTGTGTGAGGAAAACCAGATTTTGAAATAAGGTTTTTGAATGGCGATAATTCCTGACTATTACCAAACAGAAAAAGCCTTAGTGTGTCATTGCAAATGTACATCCAGTGAGTTGAGGTTTAAGCTTAGGAAATTAAACTTTCAAGGTACGTATTAGAATGTGTTTCTCTAGAGTAATTGATAAAGATGTGTGACAAGGTCCTATGAAAAGCATTCTTGGTTCTTTGAAGTTTGGCACTACTAATTTAGCTTTCTTCTGAGAAATAAAAGTCAAATGACCAAGAGATGGTAGTGAGAGGCAAGAATCATAAGGGAGCAGCCCTGTTAAGGACGAGAGGGGCCAGCAGAGACTGCGGGATCCTGTCTGCTCAGTAGTGCAGCCTGAGTTCAGAACTGAGTTTAAAAGGAAAGACAGCTGTTTGCATACCTTACTTAAGCATCTCTTAGATAAGGTTTGATGGTATTTTTGTTTTGGCTTGGGTTTTTTTTAAACTGTTTCGCTGTAAAGTGAAGAGTTCTGTAGGTTTTTCAAAGTATCTTCCAGATACAGATGTGCTCTGAAGGTAGTTTTTACAATGTCAGATGTTTCTGTGTACAGTCAAAATATTACTGATGAATAAAGTGGTGGTTGTCCCTGGTTTCATCATGGAAATGGCTTGTGCCAGTCCTATATATCCTATATATCACACGCTTTGAAAATTTGGAAATCAAATGGAGCCATTTCTTTTACGTGCTGCTGTAACAGAAGAGTGCACTTAGCAGTTTGCATTTTTTTAATAAATGATAGAATTGGTATCTTTAGGCTTTTTTTTATTGTGAGATAATTAAAAAAACAAAGCAATGAATACCATTAACAGTATTATAGCTTGTTGTTCAAAATGTCTGTCTATACATGCTTAGCCCCAACAGACTGTGTGTGATTGTGAATTCTAAGATTTTAATGTCAATAAAAACAGTTTGGATTTACTGAATTTATTCTGTTCATCAAGATACTAGAGTTTTTCTGTCTGCTCATTGAACTTTGATAAAAAACATGTTTCCTCACTTCAAATAACTTGGGAACTGCACGTTCAGGATCTACTTTGGTTGCTGTTTTGGGGAGGTCTAGTTAAGTTGCCTCATAAAAAGTGAATTTGTACATCCTACTGTGAATTGAAATACTGAAGTCACTATATTAGCATGGAATATTAGTACAGTCAGTTTATTTTCAGTTGTAATGCTGAACAAAGGAACAGACATTAAAACAAGTATGTAGGGGGAAGGGAAGATACTTTCTACTAACATATTGCATTATCAAATATCCCTTGGCAACACCTGCCTTCAATTTCATTTCTTGAGATCCTTGTGTATTACCTTAAATTAAAGCCAAAACTGGATTGAATTGGGTGTCTGTTAAAACCACTGCTTCTGTATTCCTTACTTGATAAGGTTCTGAGTTTTACCTGAAAGAATGTAGAAATACATGCATTAATGCTGACAAGGCTTTTTAACAAACTGATAATGATCTCTCCTTCTGCAAGATAGCATCTCACTCCGAAGTTTACTCTTTCAGTCTGACATTGAAGTCATTGTTGAGTCAGAATTCTTTTAATTCCTTTGCAGTCAGTCTTTTATAATGTTATATATTTATAAACTTTATGTATAAACTTTATTACATATATTTTCTATATATATTATTGTATATATAAAAATTTAAGATGATGTGGTGGAGTGCCTACCTTTGTAGGAGAAAGAGCGAGTTTGGTGCTACTAGATGCATCGAAAGTCTTGTATAATAGAAAGAGCAGTTGAGAAATAATTTTATTCTCCTTTGTCCAAAGCATGTTCTGATGTCAGCTAGCGGAAGTAGCAAGTTGATTCCACATGAGAAGTGACTGAAAGGTTGTTTTGCAGTCTGGAAGTTTTGAGGCAAACAAAGAGGCAGTACTGTTTGGGGTTCTTTTTTTCTTATTTACAAATCTGTGTTTGGTATTGAGTTACTTGTTTAACAGCTCACTGTTATCTTAAGAAATACCAAGTTTTCCATCAGCACCTAGAGGGATCCTATTTTGAGTTGTGTTACATTTGTCTTCTCTTTCTCCCAGAACAATACCTTTACTTTGTAAAGTGCATTCATAAAATCCACCTCTTCACAAGAAAAATTCAAAACTCCTCTTTCATACCTTATAAGTTGAAGTGATAGGTGTTTCAGTTGTTTAGTTCTGCATTTTGATGTCTGACTCCTGTTGACTCCCAAGCATTGGAGAATCATGAGAGCAGACATTTTGTACAAAGTCATAGTCCCTGACAATACCAAAACCCATTTTCTGTGTTATGTGGAAGTAACTATTACATGACAACTTATTACAAAAACTAAGACTAAATGACTGATCTATGTTTCAGTATATGGGAAGGGTGTCTGATCTCATGTTTATTATATTAGCTAGGTCAATACTTCTTGCTGCTCTAGTCCCATGCAAAGGTGTCTCAGTTTTACTTGACTCCATGCCAAGTCCGCAGACCCAGCACAAAAACCTCTGGCAAAGAGCAAAGAAAAAAAAACTATGAAAAATCCAGCCGAACTATATTAAAATAAATGTATTTACGTACATTACAGTCAAATACAGTTGAAATACTATATACAATCCCAAAAGGGAAAGGAAGGGGAAGGGGAAAAAAAAAAAACAACAAAAAACCAAAACAGATATACACAATCAAAAAAAACCCTCAGGATCTAGCAAACTAAAGAATTAGCAAAAGAATACCTTACTACTTTCCTTGGGATAGCACAATCGCCCAAACACCACCAACCACACTGTCGGACTCCAGATCAGCAGGAACAACAGGCCCCGTAGGCCCAGCCAGGCCCCAGCTCCCCCACAGAAACGAGACCGGCTGTGGGGAATCTGGTGTCTCCAAACCTCACCAGAAGGGAAGAGAGGAAGAGGCTTCTCTCTCTGTCTACTTATATGTTTGGATTACGTAAAGGAATAGGATGGAATACTTCCTTCCTTCCTTCCTGGCGACCAGGAAGGAAGGCCTAAACTCAAAACCATTACAAAAGGTCTTAAATCTTTAAATTCCTCTTTCAGCAATAGAAATAGAAAGATTGAAGGCAATCTAGAGAAAGCACTTTCTACAGAAAATAGTATGCATATGAGATGGGGCATTTAAAACACTAACTGCTTGCTTCTATAGATAGGATTTAATTGTAAGCCAGTGTTGCTGCTATCTAATGCTAAATGATAATGGATTTTTTTTCTTGCCATTAGAAAAAGTAATTATGATGAGATAGGTTTGTAACACCAAATGTTGAAGTCCAGGAATGTCATTGTCTATTAAGATCTGGCTTAATAAGATTTGAAATTGAAGCATAATGGTCTCTTTTTAGGGAGCCGGAGTTAAGTCTCTTATTCGTGCAACATCATATACGTTGGCTGGAATATGTTTTTAAAATCACAGCTCCCATTGGATAAGTTATTATTTCTGGTTGGCTGAGATATTTTCTACTTGACATTATAGAGGCAGACCTGTGTGCATACATTAATGTAATTTAAATACACATGAAAAAAGGGGGAGGGTTGTGTCTCTTTACTGTGAGCTTTTAATTTATTCTATACACTATATGTCACAAGATGATTGAAATATATGTTGTCAAAACTCTGGAGCACCGATATCTGAATTTCTTTAATCAGATTAAAGTGCATAACAACTTTCTAGTGTAAACCTTTTTGTGAAGAGTCTGTAAGAATTTTGTTTCAGATACAAGTCTTCCACTTCATGAGCTTACAGCATTATGAATGTTAATTTTTTCCAGATATACAGAAGAAATCATTCCCCGCCACCCGTGCCTGAAAATTATTAGCAACTGTGAGCAGATGCTTTCCAGCCACACATCAAGGCGCCTGATTACCATGGAAAAGGTGAAAGAATTCAAGGTAAGCTTGAATTCTTGATTATATTGTGTAAAATAGTAGTTATAGCATTCATGACAAGTTTGTGCTATTCACCAGTTGATCCTTATTTCTATCACACTTGAGTTTTTATGATCAGATTTAGAGCTTCTGGAAAATTGGGTAGTGATATAAGGTTTCTGGTTTGGTTTTTTTCCTTTTTCTTCTCAGTTTTTGGTAAACTCTTCATCCCAAGCAAGCCCCTGAATAGTGTGAAAAAGATCTTTGAACTTATGGTTACTTGTGAATCCCATCCACAAGTTTGTGGATCCCATCAAGTTTAACTTGATGCCCAAGTATGTACTAAATGGCTTTGTGGGTCTTTCAGTACAGGTAAACCATATTCGATACTTCATCTTTAGAGCTCTTAGTTTTTGAGATAATATTGAAGTTGTGAAAGTACAGTGAAGCACACTGACTCTTTTTTTGTTTTGGGACACACTAAGTGGCTCTCCTGAGGCACTGAGGGGAGGAAATATTGCATTCAGGTCTCCTTTCCGTTCTCGATGCTTCTCCCACTCAATACTGTTAAAAGAGATGCTAAGCAACTGTGAGACAAATTCTTAATGAAAATGCACACAGTGAGCAAGTGCTTTTAGTACAATCCCTGTCAGTTGGAAGAGCTGTTTCAGATGGCAGGAGATACAGTCAAACTGCTGTGTCTGCATGGTGCTTGCACTAATAACACAGCAGGGTTTCAGTACTGTGCTCATAATGCTCATGATAAGTGGAGTTCTCAAGCAACACCTGAATTTTTAAAAGCACCATAGTTGGAGTCCAGTGTCGGAGCTGCCAACTTCACCAGTAGCGAACCAGGAGGGTAGATGCTGAAAATTTTTGACATGTGTGTCTCAGGGTTTTCAGGGAGGTTTTCTGCAGGAGTTTTATTAATACCAGTGCTGTAGGATAACATGTTCTAATCTAAAAAATATATCCACCATTCTGTGATTAGACTTTTGTCATTTGTTATTCTTGTTTTGTGCATCACCTGTTCTTCAGTACATGATTTGACAGGTTCATGTCTGGAAATGCTTAGCTCTGAGCACCTGAGAATATTTGGCAGGCTTACTGCTTAGATAAAACTGTGCAAGTGCTTATATTCAGGACTCCAAATGTCTGATAATCTGAAGATACCAGAACCCATGTATGGTTTTTGATGATGTAAAACTTATCTAAAGAACAAAATGCATATTGAGTCCTTAGCCAATGCCTGCCTGGTTTAGGGTCTTGTTTGGTGTCTAAGATTTCCCCACCTCAGTATCCCTTACTTGGAACATGGCTTTTCCTTTCTTAATATCCTGAGCAACCTTTGAATTGAATATTTCTTTGACTCACCAGATGTGATCATAAAATTCAATAGATAGTGTTTTGGCTGTTTTCTTAAATGAAAGAGTGAATTTTTATGAATATGAAAACATTTATGTTTCCAGACAGTTCCTGTCTGTTTTACTAAACTGGTCTGTAACAGACCCTCACAGCTGCCTTTTAATTCAGCTTAGTGCAGCACTTGCAAGTGGCTAAGAAGTTCTACGAATCATGTAGTGTCATTATGCAGTTCTTTGGTTTCCCCAGGGTTTGCCACCAGTAAGGAATTGCAGATTTCACAGCAAATTTGATTTCACTGTTAACACTCTAAACTCTTAAATGAAGATGAATTCAGTCAGTTACTGAAATTGATGGTGCATTTTGTTTTGAATTGTAATAAAAAGGAGACCAAAATGAATGCAAAAAGTGAGTATGTCTAGGTGAAGTATTGGTCTATTGTAACTAATCATTAACATGAAGATCATATATGTTGAATTAAAAGCCTCACAAAAGGTGGTGTATAACTCACTGTCTAGTGAGCATCCAGTCTGTTCTTTTTAAGTTTACAGTGAAATCATGCCAACTGGAAAAGATTTCTTACTGAACTCAGTGTTGATATGAATAGGCTTTTCCAGCATATGCACAGTATGAGCAGAGAAGTTGTTTGTTTATTAACATTTAAAACTTTTTTTTTTTTTAAATTACTGTTTCAGGCAACTTTTGCCATTGTTCCTCCCAGCACAGTGCTCACCCCAAAATTTCCATGTCACATGGTCACTCCAGAGTTGTTACTGGTGTAGAATTTTTCCTGTTGAATTTAGCAGTGTCTGTTCCTGGATATGACCCTGTTGTCCCCGTTTTGGTAACTGGTCCGTTTTGTTTATAGCTGTATAATATTAGTACAAGTGGTTTCTGTAGCTACTGTCCAGTACCAGATGTGGAGTGGTAGGAAGAGGTGATAGGGCTAGGAAGAATGTTTTTCTTTAAACAAAAACTGAATGTGGGTGATTACCCTGGAGCCAAAGTGAGACATGCTAGATTTATAAAAATCTTTAGAATATCACTTAATATTTGCCAAGATTTCAAGAAAAGCAAAACTTTCTTGTTATCATTAAGCGTCCTCCTCTCTTCCACCTCTGTCATTATTTACTGGAGATCTGTAACACCTATTTTAGTGTTGTCTTTACAACAGATAAGTGTTGAGTTGAAAACTCAAAGTAGCTAAAAGCAATTTGGTAACTTTTTGACAAGAACTTTGTTGGTTTGCAGTTGTCACAGAACTCATCATAAAACATTTCAGAGCAACATTTATGTGGTAACTGCTGCTTGCAATTAGTCTGCTGTTTTGAGAACTTATATTATTCAAAATAAGAACCAATGGTGATGATAAAGAATGACCAGAGATTAACAAACATCTCCTGTTCTGAATTTTACAAATAAAAGAAGAAGTCTTTGTCTTCTTGGTAGTGCTGACACACTAGGGAAAGAGCTGACTTAGTGCCAAGTAGGCTGATCATTGCTGATCGGTCTTCTAAATTATTTCTTGGGAAGTCTCACTGTTTTGTGTTAAATAACCAATTATGCCTTGAAAACTACATATGGTTGTTTCAAAGGAAATGAGAGAAAAAAGTTACTCATCCCTGGATGCAGCTGTGTGTCACCAGCAACACTGCTTATTTCTCTTCCAGCATGTCAAGAGAAGGAAAGAGACTGTCTTCCTTAAAACCCTATGGTTCAACTCCATTCCCTGAATTTAAACTTTTTTTTCTTAGGAAAAAAACAAAAAAGGAAAAGAAAGTTAAAAAACATCCATGTTAACTGCACTGGACAGTTAATGCGTTTGAGGGAGACTTGACACTGCCCCTGACACCTTCCATAAGAGAGATCTCTTACTGCAGAATGTTCCTGTCATATATTTAGTTTGCATATTCTAACAATTTATGCTACTCAAGACAGAGAGTAACTCAGGATGTTTGACTGATTTCCTTACTGAAACAAGCTGCTGCTTGATGCCCAGGCCAATTCTAGTGCAAATTGTCACAATAAATTCTTTAATGAAGAGTTTTTTGGACAAGCATTCCTGGTGTTCAAGTTGTACCCATTCAGCTCCCTGATACAAAATGTCGTAATTTAGAATTTGTTTGGAAATCATTAGTTTCTGAAATCCAAGAATTTATTTTACTTTGATCAATTCTCATGTTGCCCATAAAACTATTTTGACTAGTAAATGCTAACAGTGAGTGTTACCTCCAGGTAGTTCAGGATTTCTTTAATTTGTTTTTCCCTCTTTTAAAGAACAATTCACAATCTGTTGATTTTTTTTGGTTGTTGTTTTTGGTTGGTTGGTTTTTTGTTTGGTTTTGGGGTTTTTTTTAAGCAATCACCATCTTTATTAGGCAGTCATGCCTGTGCAGGAGAGAGGTAGAGAATGAAACCTCTTAAACTGGAATTATTGTGATGTGGGCCAGGAGCTTCCTTTGTAATCTCTCCCAATAAACCCATGCGTAGCTGCAGATCTCTCATTTAGTGAGCAGAGTTTTGCAGAGCTTTTGATGAGGCCTGGATTTTCAAGACAGATTCTGCTGTGGAGTGGTGCACCAAGCCTGTTTCCAGGCTTGAATACAGATGCTCCTATTACACCTGTGCTTTACATGAAGTTTGTTCTCTTACACAGTATATCCTCTCTTTGCCTTAATCAGCTTGGGGATAGAGGAAGGAGAAGTTTCTTTCCTCTTTCTTCTCTTCACCCTGAATCAGCATTTTGTTTCTTACAGAATCAAGATGAATGGTGTACACATGTGTGACCTCTTAGAGGTTGTGGGGATTATGCTATTGAGCATAATAAAGTGACATCAATAAGCATAACACTGTTTTTAGAAGTCCCATCAGTTTTCTTTAGCACTCAGGTCAAAGTTTGATGTATTGTTTAGCTTATAGCATTGCTAATGTTAGTTGACAAGTAATTGTGTAAAGCCATAATACACAATGAACTAAACCTTTGTATATGTTGTGGGACAGTTTTCTAAACTATATTGTTGGCTGGTGTCAAATATGTATTATGTATAGGGATTTACTGTATCAACTTTCAGAGGTATATGAATGCTGCACAAAAAAATTTTCTCTGATTGTGCTTCAATAACTGTAGGAACTCATTTTAGCTGACTGTGTTCCTCTTCTGTTTGTACCTGCCTTAGTGATGGAATTCACCAGATGGCATTTTTTTCTGGAAAATACATGTTTTCCTTTATAAAAGTCTGTGTAGCATAGTACCTGTGCTCATTCATTCATGTAAGGGTAAGATTCTTGTGATGCCAGACGAGATATTTTCAGTGATGCAGTGCTGTTAAAACTGACAACTTGCATAATTTTGCTGTACAGAGTAGAATAATGGAAGTTTGAATGAGTACATTAAGAAACACAAAGAAAAACTAACATCACAACCAAAATCTCTTTGTCTACTTACAGCTTGTATTTGATTAATGTCAAATGAGAATTCATGGCATACGGAATTTCATTTCTGTTAAATGTTAAGACTTTAAAGTAGAATGTATATGTTCTTGTTAATCCTAGTGGAAACCTTAGCATTCTATTTTATAAATTCTTTAAATCAGTCTAGTGTCTTAAATGGGTGCTGTTGAATTGTAAAAAAAACCTAACTACTTTACCCTTACTTGTGTTTGAAAAAGTCTGGAAGCAAACCAGTGGCAATACCTACTGAACATACTGTCCTGAAGTCTAATGCTTGCATTTTGATACCGTGCAGGATCAAGATGAGAATTCTTACTTGTTGGATGGCCAGTATATGCCATACAGGGGACACAATTCTTTCCGTGAGAAGTATTTCAGTGGTGTGACAAAGAGGATTGCCAAGGAAGAAAAAGACAATCAGAAGTAAAATATAATATAAACAGATTAAAAAATGAGAAAAGAATGGAGATCGTGTTTCTTTGTAAGGACATCTGGATATGAACATTCATTTGAATGTTTCAGAAAAACAAATACTGCTTTTAATTTTAAAACAAGATGAAACCCACAACACAGGTTGAGAGCAGTTCTTTTTAATTAGCTTTGTTTACAGCAGATTTTATTGTACAAGTTTTTTGAGTCTTATTTAATTTATATTTGTACTTTCAAGTACTAATGATGATTGACTAAAACCATTATTATTGTTCTTTCACCATTAACATTTACAAAAAAGTAGTAGTATTATTTGGCTTCTTAAACTGTGAACATCTGGCTGTTTGAGAAACACATGGTGGTGATCAAGAATTGCTTATTAAGAAGATAATTTTCATTTGTTTTGGTTTTTTGTATATGGTACACAATAAAACAAGATTGTCGTGAGTTTTTTTTAATTATTGCATGCAGTAATTGCTTGAATGAATTCCACTTGCTCTGGCTGAGGTCAGAAGTATTTAAAACAAACAAAAAATGCAAAGAAACAACTGGGCACGTGCACACCCCACAAAAAAGAAAAGGAAAGCCTCTGTGACCTGACAAACTCTGGAGAGCCTATTAAACCCTGTGAAGCCTGTCTGCATCTGAAGCTCATCTGTACCTTGGATTTGCTTTTGCATTCCTAAACCTTGACTCTTGGTCAAGCCAACTGTCTGCAATTTTTGGTTCATAAATTGATAGTTAAACCAGTAACAACAACAGCATAAAATCAGTAATGGTTCCCTAATGGTATTAAGCCTAATCAAATCTTTGAAACTGAAGCTGTATTTGTTAAAGGGCAGACTTTGCTGAATCCACACCATGTCCATCATGAAAATACCTCATTTGAAAACCACTAAGCCCATTAATTCAGGATGTTAATGGTCCTTCTCATTTTGGTGGTTGAATATGGCCACATATTCTTCAGCAGGGCATTGATGAATGCATCTACTGCCTCCAGCCAGAGGAACCCCGCTTCTCAACTTGCCACAGGTCGCCAGCTATGGTCATGTTAGCATCTTTGTAGATCATAGTTTTTAAGTGCCTCTCCAAGGAAGGCACGAGTCATTGTGTGTATCTGATCAAGTTCATTAACTGAATTTGCTCTTCTGTGTATTGTGGTCTTCAGCTGCAGAAGGAAAGCTTACAAACTCAGTGACAGCTTTGTCTGACCTTCTGGATCTAATTTGTTGTGTGTTAAAAAGTTCTCAAATAGTGATTTTTTTTCTCTGTTTCCATTATAAATCACTTTTTTTTGAGACTTCTTATGTCAACCATATAATAGTTGTTCTGGGCTAAACTTGGAGCAAGATCAAAAGTTCAGAAAAGTTTTCGAAAGTAGAATTTGAATTGATCACTTTCAAATATTACTTCAAAAATTACTGCTTCTGAAAACCTGTCTTCCTTTTGACATTACAATTTGGCATTCAGCTTTTATTACTTTACAAATTAAAATTACTTTCAATTCTTCATAGGCAAGAAATTTTTCTAAATGGATTTATTATGCCTTTATAACTTCATTTTCGTAAAAGTTCCCTTACACAGACATGATCTACATAGTTATACAGAAATGAAGGTAGTGGCAAATCTGGCTCTGTCTGTTCAATGAAAATGATTGAGTTTATTTCTCCTCTGCCTGGTCCAACTTTTAGTCCCTTCAGCAGTGGTGCTGTAGCCTCTGTTTAGCAGTTCATACATAACAGCTCTATCATTACTCAAGAATACCATTTTGAACAGATACTGCAAGTGTATTTGGGGTACTGCATCAACACCCACTAATCAAAAATCGTTTAGAATTGAAATCAGATGTTCAAGCTCTGCTGATCCGCAACTTTAAAGCTATAATTTGGAAATATTCCTCATGTTTAAATTTCTCTTTGTTTAATGTGCACGCTCCAGCCTGTTGTACGTGCAGCCTTGCAAAGCACAGGCATGTATAGCTGTAGAGCCGTGACACAGTCCTTGCCCTTGCTCTGTCTAAGGACTGACAGGCGGGTGAGTTATCCTTTCAGCAGGACTTGGCCATCCATGGCCGCGGTTTCTGGCACTTTCGTTCAATCTGGTTCCATTCAGTCTCTTTCTGAGTAGTTCCAGTTTCCTGTCCCTGGCGGGGAGCATCACTTCACAATCCCGCGCTGAACTCATGCCGTTGTCATTCTCTTCTTTGGGGTGGTTTATGCCATTTTCCAGTTTTTAAAGATAAATGTTATTTTTGGAATGCTTTGTTGTGCTGCAGCAAATTGGATGGAGGGAGGAGCTGAAAACAGCTGCGAGGTCATATGGTCAGAGGCTGTCTCTTCCTGTAGGGAGCGATTTGTTGAGGCAACAAAGGGAGAGAGCCCCTTCTTTTCGCAGTATCCCTTTACCTGATGTTGGTGTTCCTGGCTGCAAGCCTCCTGCATATCTACGGGAAGAGGAATTGGAAAAATAGTGGAAATAGATTTTCTCTGCAGTCGTTGTGTGTCCTGCCTGCTCTCTCTCTCTCTCTAATACTTTAATTAGTAGCCAATATGACCAAGTGTAACAGAAGGTCAAGGTTTGGTGATGTCTTACCAGATAACAGGAAGGTACACATTTTGTTGAAATAGGCAGAAGTGTTGAAAAAAAAAAGACCTAGTTAATCTCTTCCAAGGAAAAGGCTGTAATACAAGTTCAGCTCTCATTAAACATCAGAGAACCCACACGGAAACAAGGCCTGGAGACAAAATGTTTTTTGTTCCTGCTGTGACAACCAGTGCTGCCCCTGCTGCTTCTTGGTCTTCTCTTTAAAACAAAGAGACACAAATAAAAGCATACAAAGAGCTTTTTTTAGATGGAGCATAAAGGTCTTGGCTGAACTTTGCACTTCTACCCAAGGTACGAGACAAACTCACAGAAACTCAGACTCGGTAGTTTCTCCTTATCACCAATGAGAGGAGTAGATGTATCAGCTTGGTGAACTTCTCAAGAAGAGTGCAATTCTCCCTGTAAACCAGCCTAAGAAACTGGTGTCTGTTAGCGGAATAACATCTGACTCTGGGTCTCCTCCAGTAGAGAAGCAGTGTTGCCTCACTGGATATGGACTCTTCAACAGCAACTCTTGAAGGCTGGTTTTGGTGGACCCTTTATTCCTCTCTGCCTTTCAGCAGGGCTGGAAGGCTGTAGTGGAAGTGCTTAACTGTTCAGTATCAATTCTTTTTTCCTTAGAGTAACATTGTAGCTCAGAGCTGGGACTTAAAAGAAGGACATAGGTATCCATGCCCACCACAGTTGGCAGAAGGCAGTCAAATTTTTGTGAGTTCTCAGTCAAGCTCACCTGTCCAAAATTACTGAAAAATGTGGCTTAGAAGATAAAGTATGGGCTTTCTCTCTGGCTGTTTTGATACTGGTTGAATGTAGAAACGTTATAGGGAAAAAAACACCTTAATAATTCTCACTATTTGCTTTCCTTCTATCACCGCTTTTTAAGATTTCTTCTCAATGGTTATTTCCACTGTCGCCAGGACAATTCCACAGCTTCAAGGCCACCAGCCAGAGAAGGGTGGCACAGAGATGGTGACACGGGCACTGTCCTCTGGTCACAGGTTTTCCAGAGACAAAAAAAATGTCCAGTTGGAGCAGGCAAGACTGAAGTGGGTGATATGCAGTGGTTACAGGTTTTCCTGTTGGACAATAAGCAGCTCTGGGATTACCTGACAGGAGGTCCAGCTGCTAGCTCAGCTCCAATCACCACAATGTCCCTCTTTTCTGACTCTCCTTTCCACCCCTTTGTAAAAGCAGAGAAGAAAAATTTAATATGTTCGTTCTTTGCTGTTTAGCTTGGTTTGCAGTTTAAACTGAGGTCCAGGGTTAAACAAGGCTGTCTTTTCAGTCTGAAGATTTCTTCCCTGCTCCTAAAACAAACAGAGTTGTGGGTACCCAGGAGAATGAAGAGACTCTCTCCCTTTCTTTCGTGTTTGCTATTTGGAAAAAAAATATGTTTCTTTAACTTTATTCTTTCATATAATTGATTTTGATGATCATTTAATTTAAAACAGCAAAGTACATCTTACCTGCTTCCATGCTACCCTTTTTAATATATTTCTGTGATGTTCTCATATTGGCTTATTGGACTGTAAAAATCTCTGTTCATGGATGTATCCTCACAACTGTTTTCTTTGTAGTTTTCTATCATGGATGCTGTTATTTTGTACATTGTATTTTGTACTGCTTTTATCAGCTACAGCTTTCCTGGGCCTGTGGGTGTGCAGGACACCACTCAAACAAGACGTCATCTCTCTGTTAGCTGAAACACCTCATCAGACGCAAGGTCCTGGAGAATGGACATTCCATCTGGCTACGCTAAGGATATTGGACCTTGAGACAGGTTTGCCAAGTAAGATCTTATACAGCTCTTGCAGGTTGCATAAAGTGAGGTGGGCAGCTGAAAGGTAAAATCCATTGATAGGAGGGAGATCTTGGTGTCTTTGCTGCCACTGTTAGGATAGTAGCTCACTGTACCCTCAGTGAGGTGCCCAGGAGAGGCTGCTGCCAGCCTATGGCAGACCAAGGCACAGGAGGCTCTGGCCATGCGTATCAGGTCTAACAAGGAGTACTTTGAGTACCACTGGGTAGGAACAGGATATTTTGCTTCATTTAAAATTCCCCAGAAGGTAATTTTTTAACATTCAGGTTTTGGGTGCTGGAGAGAGGTGATGATTGGCAATGATCATCTGAAATTCTAATCCAAATTTACTTTACATAAAAATGATGAAAATAAAAAAACATCTAAACGTGTAAAAACAGCATAGTATTATCACTGTTGTAATTCTCTCCAAAACAACATTTTATTTAGGTTCTTTTTCTTCCAATTAAAATGCCACTTGAAGTATAAAATTTTAATCTAAAACTTTTTCTTCATGGATTTGTTCTAATAATTTTTTCATTAATAAAGCGCAAAATAGCAGGTCATGTTACTGTATGTGATGGGACAAGTAGTTAATTCTAATCTTATATATATAACTGCTAACTAAACAATCTCATCTCCATAAGAAGATGGCATTGGTAAAATAGTCATAGTTAATCACAATAGTTCCTTCTCTGGAATCTGTCCCAAAAGATGTGATGTCTCTGACTGATGAGTAAGAATGAATGTTCTGTGCCATGACTGGACAGCCCAGAGTGTCTTTGCTTTATCCTGCGACTGATGTGAAAGATTTCCACTGAACACTTGTATTTTAGAGGCAAGACTCATGCTTGTTCTATCTATTTTTCTATTGATGTATCACTAGGAGAAATGCAAGTAGATAATTTCAGTACAGGAAAAATTTAGTTATGAAAGTTCTTAGCACCTAATAGGGAAGGTTCCTAAAATACTGTAATTTTTGGCTAGAGATGAAACATAGCTATGTGGAGAAAATCGTGTGAGTAGATGGGTCTTTTAAGTTGGAAGGATAGCTCCTTACACGCAGGCAGTCTTCTTCACTGAGCTGTGGTCCTGTCCTTTGTGTGAATGTATGTGGTAGGTGGAATGATACCTCTGTGGTCACAGTTCATACCTTTATAACCTGTTCTGCCCTTTAGGTTTGTTTTGAGGCTGTTTACTTAAAGCTATGAGATCCTGAGATTAGGGGTGCTAGGCAGGTGCAGTGGGTTTATTGCAATAACAGTTGTGGCAGAGACTAGGATAAACAGAATCATGAGGAGCACCATAGGACATAGACTCCTGTCTTGAAGAGAACCTTGTGTCTCATTAATAAGCAGACCTGTAGCAATTTAGGAGGATTTTGGAAAGTTCCTACTCTCTCTTCAAAATGCCTGTGTGACAGAGAGTACTTGTATGCCTTTGCTCAAACCTCATTCCTTAACACAGTAGTCCCTGGAAAAAGGGAATGAAATTACATAAGGAAAGGGGCTGCTATGAGCAGTGTGAATGTGCTGATGCATCCTGGGTGAATACAAGCACCCAAGCACCACCTGCAGTTGTTCTGCCTCCTCGTTCTGGTGTTCCCCGGAGTGACCTGACAGGCTGCAGGCTGAACTTGTTAAACTGCTGCTGTTTGCTACAGGGAATGACCTGCCAAAAAAATACACGGGCCTCGTGCCACTGGGGCCGGGGGAGTGGGCCCTCCCCTCTCACCCCCAGCCACCTTATGAAGCAAAGAAATTAATTTTATAAATCTCATAGAATAGCATTTTCAGCCTTTTGTAAAGATCTCGAAGACAAAAGATACAGATTATTTCTTAATTAAATATAGATTTTATTTTGGTTTTTGTTTTTACTCAAAAAGCAAACCAAAACAAGTTTGTGCCAAGAGCTGTTACATCCCACCCCCTTCCTATTTTTTTTTAAATTGTGTTTTTATAAGCCTGGAAGAATTAATGATGAAAGTCTTTCCAGCTGTGACTTTGCCAGGATCCCTTTCTGAAGCTCCTACTAATTTGGATTAAAACTGGATGGATGAAAGCTTTAAACAGCAAATCCTGGCAGTAGATTTGCTGAGGCCCCATGGCATATACTTCTCCAACTGTTCTTATCTTCTGAGGCAAAAAAGAAAAAAAAAGAAAATAAGCAAACATCATTTTGTAATTACACAGTTGTTAATGTTTTCCCCGCTTTTCCCCTCCCTGATCTAGGACACAGGGTCCCACCACCCCAGTAGCCTGCTGGGGCTCCTCTTTGCTGGACAGACCCCTGGATTTTGCAGGACAAGGTTTTGCTTGCAGAGTGGTGGGTTTCTTAAGCACTATCTCATACCAGCTACTCTGAATGTTAACAGCCAGTGTGGATTTTAGAGAGAGTTTCTGCCCTGGGATGTAACAGTTCAGAATGGCAATGCTGGGTGTGCAAGTCTGTCGTTGCAGGGACATGAAGCCACCAAGCTTCCTGAGTCCCGGCTGCTGGGTGTTCACCTCACTTGCTTAATTCTAGCAGTGTTGGCGCCGTGTTGTCTTACTGTCCAGGCTTCCTGGAGCCAGCAGCTGCAAGCTCTCCTACTGCCACAAACAATTAAATTAATTTCTTTAAATTGGACAGATCGATCTCTGGCAACTGGCCCATGTTCCTGCTCCTCCTCCCTCTCGCCAGGAGAGTCTTCTGGAAACTTGTGAGCTTATTAAGCCCTTGCTCAGTGTGTTCCTCTCTTCATGACCATGCTGAGTCTGAGGAAAGGCAGTGCTCCAAACACAAGCAGAGCCGTGGGACACTGACAACCTCTTCCTGTGGCCTTGCCAGAGGGTGTCCTCTTCACCAGTGCAGCCCCTCCAGGTGTGAGGCTGCAGCTCACAAAGGCATCTGAAAGCTACTTGTGAGCGCAGCTGGCTTAGATGCCGGCACTTGCCAGAGGGGGTGGCAGGAGCTCCTCACTGTAGATGTTCTAGGTGCCTTGCTGACCTGGCTGGAGCACCTCCTGCAAAGAGAAGGCACATGAATACTAACAGTTATATTTATGGCATAGTCTGTTAATAATTATGAATAACAGCAACTTTGCCTACTTGCAGTTTCTGGCAAATGTGAAGATTGTGAAGGGGGTGGCCACTGCTGAAGCATTATAGGGGGATGGTGTAGGCACAGCAGCATCTCCTGTCTCCACACTGTGCCTGCTGGCATGGAAAGATGTGCAGCCCTTCTTCTGTGGGAGACTTACCCTTCCCACTCATTTCCAGTGGTCCGAGGGCTTGGTTTTTATAGAATGTGCTCCTTGTCCCTCTTAGCTGCTGTTTTGCCCCATTGCTACTCAGCAAGTACGAGCAGATGTTTAAGAGGCTGCCTTAACTTGCCTCCAGCTGCTTCGAAGGAGCAGAGGAAATGCACAGTGACCAAGATCATCTTTCCTTCTCAGGATGCCTTGAGGTAGGGGTGAATATAGTTTTAAGGCGGCACCTAATCTTTCGTGTCAATGCCGTGTCTAAAGCAGTTATGTTAGTCTCCTTCTGGTCCTCTAGTGGAGAGGACCAAGTCCAGGGTGCTTGTCAGTCTGCTGTTCTGGAGCTCTTGGATGTGTACAACTCAGACTTCCTCATTTATGAGTTACTCTAGTTGGTAATGTCTGGTTTTTTACAGTACTTCTTTGTTTACAGTGAGGCCAGTTAATTCATCGTCATTTCATATACGCATATCAGCTCCTGCTTCTACTATGCTGGATAAGAATATTTATGAAATAGTTTTGCTTCTTCATTTTCATCTACTTTGTCCATCCAAAAATGAACCAATTAGGTTTTGATATACAAGAAAAAACAATAATTCAACAAACACATAAGAGAGCAAACAATGAAGATCAAAATCTCTCTTGCTGTCTTTTGGCAGTCACAGAATTTATTTCCTTTTGTCCTTTTGGCCATCTTATCAGGTTTCTGGCTTGTGATTTCTATAAGCTGCTGCCTACTTCTTTTTTTGCGGGTTATCTAAATATTTGCACAGCTAATTTTATTTCCCCTTTCACTAGATTGTTACTGTATATGTGTGATGCTTTGGGGGAGCTGATGGGTGAGATATGAATCCTCCTTGGGAGTACTGGATTACATTTCATGAAAGGTTCTGCAGAAGAGTTATTGCTCCACAGCAGGTCCTCAGTCTGCGGTTTCACAAGCATGGAAGCTAATGTGACAGTGCAGTGCTGCTGAAAGGAGAGTGGATTTGTGCCTTTTCCCTATTCCCTGGTCCTGGCTTTTCTCACCCTCTGCTCAGCAGAGTTGCCCACTCTTACACTGACTCTGATTCTTACTGGAGCCTTTCATGTGCCAGTTTAACATATTAAGAAAGCAGAAAACTGTTTATTTTGATGAAAATTTTACCCCAAGAGAGTGAATTTCTTTCTTCAGAGGTGAGTTGTTGGATCAGCTCACAGTAGTCATGAAATTGTGGTCTTGGTCACATCACTTCTAGACCTCAGGCTGACTGTGGAGGCTGTGCAGCTCCTTGCTGAATTGCCCAAGAACCTCCTGGCAGAAGGAAAGCAGCTTTTGTGTTACTGTGGGCTTTGTTAAATGTAAAATTTTGGAAAATTGAAGAAGAAAAGTCATTAACTGCCTTTCTTAACAGAGATTGACCATGCCTTTGAGAAAAGTGAGAAGGATTGTCTTTGAGGATTATTTATTCACTTGAGACTTAATGCTTTATTACATTTTTCCTTTAACTGAACAGCTATATCATGGCTTTACTTCTTGTGATCCAGGGACAGGGTTTGCCAAAGTTAACCCAGAAGTACAATTGGGCTTATGGTCTGTGGGATTTAGCACCTTGGAGGGGCATAAAGAGATTTGCAGCCCTGCAACACTTGCAGCCTCTCTTCAAATTCTGGAGGGTTTTAAGATGTAGAGTAGTAGTGTGTGTCACAGCAGCAGAAATTTCCTTTTTTTTGTGTGTGATTGTGGATCTTTTGTGTATTTAGTGCTCTCTTTTTTAGTACTTCCCAGTTATTACTTCTGTTTTCCTTTCAAAAATTCTCTCTCCAAGCTGATTTGGCTCATAATAGTTTCCAACTGTGTGAAACTGGCCATTTTGAAATACAGTATGTTTCTGATTTGGTCTTTGGCCTATTTGGATTTTATATCTCAGTGGCTACTGATTTTTACTGAGAAGTCAGTCCTTTCCTCTTGAAAGACTGTGGGACATTCAACACTCTGAGTGTGTTAGCACTCCTTTCATTTGGATGCTGCAGCAGGCATTTCAGAGAGCATGCCTGACTAGCTTGTGTGAGGATGTGCTGGTGTGGTGGGTTTTTTCTCTCTTTGGTTTTGTGAGACAGTCCTTGTCTGTGCGGATAAGGTCTGAGTAGCAGGACGTAAACAAGACTCAAGGTGTGAAATCAATGACTGGTTAATTCCACCCTGAATAATATGGAGAAGCAGCAGTGTTGTGTAGCAACACCTAGCAAGAAAACAGCAGCACACAGAGTTTTGGGAGGTGTTTGGAATGAGATGCCATGTGGGGACGTTTGTACCCTGTATGCTGAGATGATGAAGCAGTACCAGAGTGACAGAGCAGCTGTGACTGCATTGGGTAACCCAGATTTTATATCCTGCCTGAAGCAGAAGGTGGTTTCTGTGTGTGAAATGCAAATACACATTCATCTGAGGCTGGGAACATCTTCCTGTGTGGAACATCTGCCTTTGGGAAAGGAGGGTTAAAACTCCTTCTATACGGTGCTGTGGCCATTCTTTCTACAAATTGCAGGGGAGCCTAGGACTTCTTATCCTAGGAGCTTCTAAACCCATAGCTTACATAGTTACTTTATGTATTTATGTAAACCATCAGCTCTGGGGCCCTCAAGATAAGAAAGACATTGATCTGCTCAACCAGGCTCAGAGAAGGCCATGAAGATGGTCAGAGGGCTGGAGCACCTCTCCTGTGATGACAGACTGAGAGAGTTGGGGTTGTTCAGCCTGGAGAAGAGAAGGCTCGAGAGAGACCTTACAGCAGCCTTCCACCTAAAGGTGACCTACAGTAAAGATGAGGAAGGACTCTTTATCAGGGAGTGCAGTGATAGGACAAGGGGTAACAATTTTAAACTGAAAGCAGGTAGGTTTAGATTAGATATTAGGAAGTAATTCTTCCCTGCAAAGTTGATGAGGCACAGGAACAGGTTGCCCAGAGAAGTTGTGGGTGCCTCATCCCTGGAAGTGTTCAGGGGGTTGGAACGAGATGATCTTTAAGGTCCCTTCCATCCCAAAACATTTTATCATTCTATGATTCTATGATTTGAGTGTCTTGCATTCTTGAATGCATTTGTCCTCAGAAGATCCTTATGAAATAGATATTCTAGTTTTAGAAATGTGACGTACCCAAGGTCATACATGACATCATAGTGTAGCAGGAAAATGAACATCTCCCAAATCTCAGGCTAGCTCCCAAACCACTCCACCATCTTTTCTTCTAGGGCTGATCACAAGCAGCCCACACAGTATGTCCACTGGGATTTTTTTCTGTGCCAGGAGATCAGGGAAGCAAAATGTTTTGGACCTGTAAATCTCAATCTGGATCTACCTGTGAAACTAGTATTTTGGAGGGTTCTGTTGTAGCATTTAGTATTTTAGTGCTTTGGGCACCATTTACATTCATTTGCTTTCTGGCTGGAAAGAACCAATGATCCACAGCAGTGTACTAAAAATACATGAAAGAAAGAATGGTTTTAAAATTAGTGGGGAAATTCATGCTGAAATATAAAGTAATTGTCCACAATATACTGCATGTTCTCTTAAACAAAACTGCTTGATACCATGAGCAGCAGTGCAAGTGAATTCATCAATTGCTGTTAAATTTTTCTGGGCAATTAGTATGATCTTCAAGTAATACTTCAAAGGTTGCAATCTGCACAATTGGTTTCATTCACTTTGACTTGTCAGTTGTAAGAAAGGTACTCTTTATTTTATACTAAAGTATGGCAAACAGATCAAGACCTAGGAAACTGAGAAAATCAATCCTTTATTGTAGCAGTTATCTTCAAAGCTTGTCTGAAAGATTTTTTTCCACAAAAGACCCATCTGTGTTAGGATTTTCAAAGTAAAAAATGAATATTTGTGTTTGCTAATGTCAAGAAAGCCTAATTATGTATGGAGCATTGCTAGTTTGTGAGCACTGATGGTGCTGGGACTAAAGCACACTCATAGAATTTCATTAAAAATAGTAATTGGGGCTTATTACTCCACATCTAAAGGAAGTGTCTCCCTTATTTAACTCAGCATTGGGCTGAGATACTCAGTATGAAACACACAAGAATAACATTTAATTTTTCAGAAAGCTTTATTTTATTAATACCAGACCTTCACGAAAGTCATGAGAATGGAGATGTCATTAAAACTTACTGTTCTTCCGTGTCACCTTCAGGCACGTTTTGCCAGATCTGAAATCTAGAGCAGTGTTGACACTATTCTCTCACTCCAGAGAGAACAGACCATTCAGATTCTCCTCCATCACTCAGCAGAGCTGTGACAAGGTGAAGAGAAAAACATCACAACATTTCAGAGAATCCGTCTTAGCCTTCTTCACAGGATGCAACACATCAGCACAAAGACAGAGGACAGGGTGGTGAGGTACCTTCAGCACATGCCTAGAAGATTATTTTCAAAGTTTTATGTTTGCTCTTCTAGAAATGAATTCCTATTCTATGATGATGGATATTTTCAGTCTTAAAGGTAAGAGACTGGACTATCAGATTACTGGCTACCAGATATGGACAACTGATCATGTTGCCTTGTTCCAGCAGCCTGTGATTTTATGCCTGTGCTTCTCTGCCTTTCTAGCCTTCACTGCTACAGATGGATACTGTAGTGCTATTCCTAAATGAAATTAGAATAATAGACTCTAGAGATGGAAAAGTACCTAATGTCCATTTCCCTATAGCTGCCAAACATTATTTATAAAAGCAGAGGCAAATATCTTCCCTGACAATCTTCTACCTTGAAATATTACATCCTCTTTATAGTCTGGGCTGAGAAAAGGAGACCTAACAGCTTCTTGATTTAAGGTTTTGCCAGTCTGTAAGCCTGCTACCCAGAGTCTTCGGTACCAGTTACCTTTTTCTTTGTAGATTTTGAGCATCTGGAAAGTAAGATAGAGCAGTTTGAAAAGTGTCCAACTAATCTGCTGTGTTGTCCTCAGAACTGATCGCAGTATGTGATTTTATAAACCAGGGGTTTCAGCATTCACAGGCATGCGTGTTTGTATGTGTGTTTTTGTAAATCTGGATTCTGCAGAAATAACTAAAATACCTCATTTAGGTTATTGAAACGGTAATGGAAAAAAATGCCCTGCAGACACTGTAATTGTTTAATTGGTGTTCAATTGCTTGTACTCTTTCAGTCTTTAAAACAAAAATATCAAAGAATGAACTATAAAGTCAGATGTATATCTCCAGAGACTTAAACTGTCCAGTTTCCAGTGACATGCTTTAATTCTTCTCCCACTTAGTAATTTTACATTGGCATGAGTTCTTTGGATAAGAAAGGGCAACTGACCCCTCCAAAATTACTCTTCTTACCTTGAACTAGAAACGATGGGATCTCACAAAATATGTAATCTCATTAATTTTAAGTGTACCTGCGTTAATATCTTGGAGGTGATCCAAAGAAGACTTCAGCCTATGCAGTCTTGCACATGCTTAGGTGCTTAGCCAGTTTTAGAAATTATTATAAGTACAGAATTACTGATGACCAATGTTTTCCACTCCTTTCCCTGTTCCTACCCCTCTCCCTTCCCCACATCATTACTTAGATTTCAGTTAGTTCAGGTGCTCTCTGCAACATAAATATCTGCCTGAAGAAAAACCCCAACAAACCCACAACAAAACCTATCCAAAAAAACCCCACTCCAAAGCCTGGGTTTTTGTTCTGAATGTCCCAGGTTTTTGTTTCAGCCAGTCCTTGTGAGCAGGGAGTCCTGCTGCAGCCAGCTTTGAGGTGATGTACCAGCAGCCAGTGTTGAGCCTCCTCTGAGCACGTGCCCAGATGGGCAGGTAGAGGGGAAGGGATTCTGTGCCTGGGTGCCTCAGGCCATGACAGACACACATTCTTGCCTTCTCCCCACTGCAGCGGGAGGCCATCTGCTTTATTTTATGTTGTGGATACCTCTTCTGGCAAAGCAGGACGTTCTACCCTGAGATGCAGGGCCTGGAAGGACCAAAATGTGCCATGTCCTTGTCTCCAGACGTGTCTGCTTCATGCCAGTAAAATCACTCACCCTTTAGCAGGTGGTAGAGCAGCCAGTTTCTTGGGCTGATCAATGGTGACCTGAGTTCTCCTGGTGATCACTCTTCTTCTGGCAACATACTGTGGTTATTCAGTCAAGTAAATGCTTAGGACCTCTACTTGTAAAGTACAACACATCAATAAGGTGGGGTAGAGATTTAAACCCAAAGGAAATAGCCTCTGTTTACATAAATTAGAAGGGAGTTTGAAATCTCAGTGTCTCATCTTGTTTTGATTTCTTTGTGGGTTCCCCTTCCTCTTTCCTACTCATTACTTATGACAGACTGAAGTTTACTGAGACCTTTCATTTTCCTGTCTCCTGCCCCAGAAGCAGAAACTCAGGATGAGGTAGGATCTATGCCAACCTCAGTTTCTTTTCTGTTCTCCAGTAGTTGTAATCTGAGTATTAACTACCTCGAAATACATACGATAACATATATACATTGGAGAAACAGATACAAAGTATGGTTTCTACTAAAATGATCGATTTATTTATTATGGAAACCATGATCTTGCTTGTTATCTTTGGTTTAAAATATGACTAATTATTTGGACAGACCAGCAGTTTAGTTGGATGACTGGCTAGATATTGTAAGTTGTTTAAGAATGAAGTAGTTGATTTTGATGATAAAATATGCTCAAATATTATTACAGTTGTGTGTTTGCATGAAAATTTAGGGGAAAGGTTTGGGGTTTTTTTTCTTTCTTTTCTTGGCTGAGTTCTTGGTTTTCTTGGCCAAGGAAATTATTCTGTGTTAATCTGATTTGCAAAGAAATTGTTCAACAGAGACCTGTAACAGCTTATTAGAGCTGTTGGGGTAATTCTGAGATTAGGGGACATTTTGTTAGAGTCAGAGGACAGCAAGAGTCTGAAGAATAAAATGAACCTAAACTTATTATTAATTCTACTTGTAAGAGAATAAATTGTAAAACTTCAAAACAGACGGTCACTCATATACATTCAGCTCCATTTATATTGCGGCAAAGATCTTAGGAGAGGTTGAGCTGTATGTTTTAAGGTTATATTTTTCCCTTCTTAATCTTGCTTTGAAAATCATATGGCAGAGAGCAGCGGGATTTGTAATGTCTTTGAATAGTTTGAAAAAGGGTGGTATTTCTCAACCTTTCTTAATTGAAGAATGGTGTAGTCTTATAAAATCTATGAACCTTTCTGAATCCCTCTCTTTGTTGGAAAAAAAGGGTCAGTAATAAGTAAGAAAATCTTTGGCAATCAAGCTAATCACTTTGCAAAATCCTAGGTTAATCTTGTAATCGAACGATTTGATTAGACATGTTGATAATAAAAATGTCTTTATGCCTTCCAGTAGGTCCTGCCAACCCTTAAAAACTGATGGCTGAGGGACTGGCTCCCACTGTTTTCTCTAGCAGGTGGTGATGCTTGTCAGCAAACCTGCTTGGAAGCTGTGGGTCTGTTTGAAGCAAGGTGTAGTCATTTTACCAGCCACCTCCTGATATTGTAGAAACCCTGGTGCTCTGTGGACCTTGAGCCGAGCAGCAGAGATGAAAGAGAGCAGAGCTGTGGCTTCTCATGAGTACTTTTACTGCTTTTCTTTCCTTTATAAAGTTTCTGCATTTGAGCTTCATCACAAAGTGGGGATGCATTAGAGTTGCTTCTTTACCAGGAATTGGGGAGCAAGTCCATTGTTTCCCAAAGAAAGGGAGGAGAAACAATTCTAGAGCAGGAGAACAGTCTCTTTTTCTGAATTTTGCCTGAGGAGATGATGTGCCTGAGATGGGCCTGGGAAAAGAGATGGAGAATCTTGAAGGAGTGAGATTGTTGAGAAGCACTTAGCATGCTGTTGTCCTCAGGCCCTGTCTAACCTAATGGAACTGGCTGCAGAGATGGAAGAAACACAGATTAACTTTAACTTGGTCTACGAATCAAAGATTTTCAGAGTGCTTATAGTAGAAATCCAAGGTACTTTTTCAGCTAATGGCAGCACTAGCATTCACATAGCTTCTAGTATAAACTCTGGGAAATCAGGGTTTATAGAGCTGTATTCAGAGGGGATCTGTTAGTTATGCCATACACAGGTTTTATCCAGCCTTCAACTGCCTCAGATGAAATGAGCTACTTTCTGTGACTCTTCCTATTGAAAAATGAAGTCTAGGTTGTTGCCTCTAAAGTGCTGTAGACCTAGAAGTAAAACTGGAGCTTTGAATGTGTATTTCTACCTATGTCCTGAACATGGGGAGAGCCAAATCCTGCAAATGAAGTTTACTGCTGGCTCAGTGTCTGAGTGGGGTTAAAAAGGAGGCATTACAGTAACCTACTATTTGGAGCCTGGCACTCTGAGTATACTCATCATTTCTTAATCTGTCTCTGGATCTGGTTATAATTTGCATCTTGAGCAATCGTATTCACTCTGCATTTGCATTTGTGTTTTCTTTTTCCATTGTTAAACCTGTTTTCATCTTACACATTTTTCATTCTTCAGCAGCCCATAGCCAGTGATAGATGACAAGGTTCAAATGCAGAAGGTCAATTATATCATCCAGTGTCCATCTCTGCCAGCACAGGATTATTGTTTCTGTGGTCTATTTGCTATTGTTTTGTCCAGCTGATTGCTAAGTGGGTCCTGTTTATTCAACAGAGTTTTGCCACTAATAATATCCCACATAACTTTAACTATAACAGGGGGGTAGTCTGGGGTACTGTTGAGAGGTGGGAGATGGTCTTGTATGGTCAGAAAAATAATCTGGTTTTTTATTCTTTTTACTCATACCAGTTTCAGTAGATTGTTCTGAAGCACATTCCATTAACTGTTAAGTCAAATGTCTACATCACCAGCACTGTTTGAGTCCTACTTATCTCAATCCTTTCAGTCTAGGATATTCACATAGCAGAAAACACGATGGCTATTGGCATGCGTCCTCATTAACTTAAAGGTTGTTTTGTTTATTGAGTGCATGTTTGCTAGCATGTTTGCAGTCATTCTGGGCAAAGAGGTTTGCAGTTTGCTTTCCTGTGGTTTCAAATTGCAGTGGTTATCTAGTAGGGAAGCCTGTCTTAAAGAGTTAAATAAGGAACTAATGAAAATTACTCGCCTACAGAAAGAAAGTTTCACCGGCAGCCTAGAGACAGAAATCTGCTGAATCTGAGACTGGGAGTGATGCTGCATTGAAAATTACTTAGTGCACTTTTATCTTAAATTTTAAAAGATCCCTAATACAAGTCTAAAGCATATATAATTCATGCCAATTTCAAAATGTTTTTCTAAGGCTAGACTGTCAAGATTATTCTAAATTGGACAATGAGAAGTATATTTTAATTATTTTAAAGCAGGTTTCCTCAATGCCTTAAGATCTGCAGACGAACTGAAATCAGTGGAGAGATTGCTTGCAAGCAGTATACAGCTGTCTGAATGATAAGATTACCTAAACAGATTCTGCTTATGCAGAGACATTTTACTGTTAGCTGGATAAAATCACATAAATATTCTTTGTCAGGTGATTTCACATAAATATTACTCATGTACACTTAATAAGAGGGCAAAAGGAGAAGGTCAGTTTCTGGCAGAGTTCTTTGTGGAGAATGATCTAGCTACTGAAATACTGGAGGCAATGGGAGGTGAAGAAAGAGCAACGTATCCTTATGTGACAAAGAGTTACCTGGGCGCAAACACCTTCCATCAGGAGGAGATTCAGACTAAGCAGAGAGATATTTTTGCTGTCTCTGACTGTGGTCCCATTCTCTTCTGCTGTGGTTTCTCCAGGGCAGTGTAAATAACTTCATGATCAGTGTGCTGGTTTCTAGGAATACTATTCTAAGGCACCTAATTCTCCCTGGGAATTGTATCTTGAGTGTCTAATTCCTGGCTGAGGAGTCTGCTAGGCAACAGGAAATCTGCAAATTAAAACATTGCAACATCTAAGTCCCTGGCTGTACCCCAGCTTTGCTGGAGGACCAGTTTTCATCTGTTTGCCTATGAAAAAATATACTCAGATGTATATCGTTTCTCTTGCATCATTTAAGTGATTCCTCATGTTTCCCACTGGCTATTATTTTTATTACCCACATGCAGTACTTTGCTGCTTATTTTGTTCATTGTAATGCAGCCAGTAGCACTCTTGTTTCTTGATCCCCCAAAATGTGTGGTTTAAGGTCCCACATTAGCAAAAGGTGGTTGAAGTTAAGTGGGCTTAGCCTTCCAGCTTCTGCTATTTTGTTGTAGGAACTGGACCAGCTCATTTACCCAGTGTAGCGGTGGACTGTCCATCCTGATTTACTGGGCTGGATGGCTTCTGTTCCCTAGTCTTTTGTTTTTCCTTAAAAAGAGTTTGGAAGGGACTGTGCTCTGAGTTGCTTGCTGACAGCAATCAATACAACACTAGTCATCTTCACTTCTTCTCCCATTTACTGACCACTCCGGGGTCCTTTCTTTATGAATCCAGGAAATATTTCTCTTCCTTCCCCCGCTGCACAAGCCATCAACTCACTAACGGCAGCTCTAACCTGATGTCAGAAGGGAACTTTGCTTCCAGCCGCATCCTCTTTGACAATACAGAGTAATCCATGGTCCCCTGGCCAAAGCACTCAGAATTACGTAGGTGGAAGTGCCAAATATTTCAGTGCTCAGGGAGCCCATAAATTAAATTTGGAAACCAAAGGTAAATCTAGTCAACATTTTTTCTTTGCTGAAGAACAAGTCTGAATGTTGAACCAAATTTGCAGGTATTGATGCTTGGAAAATCCTGCAGTTCTTGGAAACTCAAATTTAATTGCTCGGTAGACTGTATCTGTTCTTCTCCAGACCTTTTTGGGGAAAGAGCTTTTTCTTTTTTTGGCCTGGAAGGAGAGGAAAGTGTCTTGTCTGTGAGTGATGCTCAAAGGCAACCATTGGAAAAAGGCATAAACCAACAAAAATAAATTGAAGTATCCTCTGCATCGGTATTTAAAGACTGGCTGACTGACTCTCTGCTTCCCTCTGATGATAAAGTAAGGCACATTGTGAAGGACTGAGAAGGTATTTCTTAGAATCACAGAGTGGTTTGGGTTGGAGGGACCTTAAAGATCATCTTGTTCTAAGCCCTGTGCCATGGGCAGGAGCATATTCTAGATCAACTAGACAAGATTGCTCAAAGCCCCATCCAACCTGATCTTGAATGCCTCCAGGGATGAGGCATTCACAGATTCTGTGAGCAACCTATTCAACTGTCTCACCAACCTCACAGTAAATAATTTCTTCCTCATATCTAATCTGAGTCTGTCCTCTTTCAGTTCCAGCTCTACCTGCTTACCCACACATGGGACACACAGTTTGAACACATATGCACACACACACACAGACACACACAGACACCCCCCTTTGCCAGGGAGAACCAGGGCTCTTTAACACACCTTGTAGGAGAAAGGGGTTTAGAAAGCTTTGCGATTGTGGACTTCAGTCTCCCCATTGAAACTGTCATCTTTGGGTTCAAGGATTTAATTATCATATTTGGAGGAAGCACTGGAAGAGGTAAGGCTGTCTCTCCAGGCTGCAAGACCTCTCTAGCGACTGTGGAAATGTAGTTCCCACCCTCCTGCTGCACCAAATCTTTCAGACAAAGGTAGGAACCACTTGTCCCCCTCCCAGTTGACTGTCACAAATACTTGAGTTCACATAAAGCAAAAGAGCTTGTGTGCGAGGGAATGCGCTACAGGAGGGAGGGAAGAGTTCATTCTGGAGAAGTATAATGTGGGAAGGGGAGGAGAAACTGAACAGAGAAGATCAACATCTTGCAAGAGGAAGGTGAATCATACCTATTTATGCTAAAAATGGATGCACCCAGTGCAGTGCTCAGTATCATGGTGCTTCACTTCTGCCTGCAAAGCTGGACTTCTGGTCTGTGTAACTGGGAGAAATATAAATTCTGGATTTAGAAGGACTTGTCCCGAGCCACAGGAATAAAAACTTGTTTACATCACACAAGGTAAGATTTACTGAGCATTGTCACTATTAATAGCATGAACCTATGTAACAACTTACTCCTTTCTAGCTGACAGTTCCCTGGCCCAAGCTGAGAGTCCTGGGCTGTCCTCAAGGACATTGTTATGCATAATGTATTAACAGCATTGCTTCAGATGATTTCTGATTACAGCTCTCTCTTTGTTCCTTCCCAGTTTCCTTTTCCCAAGTCTGCTCGTTTCCACTCTGCTTCCTCTCCATTTCTTCTGGCTGCTCAGTGGCCAGATTTCTAGTCTGTTTGTGTTCTGCCCTGTAATGTAATCACTGCACTCGGGACCAGCCATGAGATTCTGAAAAAAGGCAAATTTTGGGGCCCCACTTTGGTGGCATCACAAGCATCTCCAAAAAGAAAGGGAGCAACTACCTCTCCAGGCCAAGAGATGGAATTGTGGCCCTCTGTTTGTATGCCAGAGCTCCAGGCTCCCAGCTACTTTCACTAAGTGTTGAACCAACCAGGAGAGCTTTACGATATACATTAGAAGAGGGTCTGCTTTAGAAATTGTATTAGATTTAAGGTATGGAATTCCTTCAGTATTGGAATTCCCCAAACTTTAGCAGTCAGCAGATTTCCTATGCTAATAATATTTGTGACAACAGGGAACCTCTGTGGGGAATAAAATAAGGCTGGAGGTAGAATTAACCCAAATTCCTAGCTTTTGTCTGTTATAAATAGTGCTGCATTATTGAAATTTTCATCTTACGGATTTTAAGGATCACAGCACTAGAGCAAAGATGATAGGAGCAACCTTGCATTGCCTTATAAATTCAGCTGCATAAACTAGGAGGTCAAGCTGCATAATTAGATTTACTCTAAGCTATTATTCACAGAGTACTGTGGAAAGTGCATTAGGAGAAATGGATTAATTTCAGATGCCATCTAAAGCAACTGATTTTAATAACTGGACAAGTGCTGAGCCAAAGGTCTGGATTTTCTGTTTATCACCAGTTTTTCTGCTACTTCATATGCAAATTTGATAATATAGTGAGTGTTGAGGCCTTGTTTGTCCTTGAGTGTACGTGCAGAGCTGGCTGACCCCAAGGACAGGAACAGGATACATGCCTCTGAAGGCATAAGGGGAACACTTCATTTGCTTTACGTAAACCTCAGTCTTTAATGACTTCATGCTCAAATACTTAAATGAACATTATTCTTGAACATGAAGTTTTAATAGTGCACCTTTTAAGTTTGTCATCATGTGTAAATTTATAGCAGATGAGAGTCTGTGCAATGCTTCAACTGTTCCATGACTGGGGAATCCACCCACTTCACTAGATCCCAAAGAAATCAGCTCCCCAGCCTAGAATTTGCTGGGAGAAACTAATGATGAGCAGGATGGATGTTCCTAATGCAACTATCTGTATGCACTTTAGGAGCAACAGCTGCAGCTTCCGTGGTAATTTTGCTTTTAGTTTTCTGTCAGTATAATTAGGAAAGAAAAACTAGAGGACTGTTCTTAACCACAGCATTAATTTCTTAGGCTACATGCTAGTTGCATGTCTGAACTCTTTGTAGGTGGAAGTGATATATTTACTGGACAAATTTGAAAGCCTCAGAATTCAAAATAATACCAAAATATTTCAAATATGTATTTAGTCCAATATACTTTCAATAGCGTGAAATGTGTAATAAGGCTGTTTCTGGTTTGATTTCAAAGCAACTAGCTTTTGTTTTCTGTCTGAAACCGCACATCGTTGCAGTTGGGCAACTTCCTCACAGGATGAGATGGAAAGGAGCCATGGAAGTGTAAAAAGCCCCTTGCAATCTCTTATGAAACAGCCAATAAAGGAAACCTAGGCATGGCTGATCTTAGGTGCTTCTGCCGTTAGTGGTGGGACACCTGCGGGGCCAGCCGAGCCAGGAGCCAGAGACATGTCCCTGGAAGCGCCTTTCTCTGAGTAACTGCAGCAGCTGAGCTGGGGCTAAATTGAAAACAGAAATACCGATTGTCATGTCACCCGGATGCTCTGCCTCCAGCCTACCAGATGGAGGCAAAAAATGCTACCAGATGTTCTTATGTTATTAATATTGTTATTATTGTTATTATAAATAATATTCCGTATTGACTGGCTTTCACTCCTGGCCCATCTGGAGCGCACATGCTTGGGAAGAGAGCCCCAGCAGCCTGTTGTTCCCCCGTTTCCCTGCACACCTGTAAAGGAAGCTGGGAGGACTCCGCTCTTTGTGCTGGAGGATGAAGAATGCAGGGGACTGCCTGTGACAGGGTACCCCCTGCCCTAGTCCCCTCCCACTGCTACAGGTACTAGTCCAAGCTCTGCTGGTGTCCCAGCAATGCTGCCCAAGCCAGGCCTTTTTTCCACTTTCCTTTTTACAGCAGCGTGAGATCCTTTCACGCACAGCCTTGTTTTGAGAGCTTTGTACCCATACACACCCTGGCTTTATATGGTGAGGTCAAGCTCTGCTGATGTTCCTGTCACTGGACATTTTGCAGGAGGTGCCAATGTGACATTCTCATAGTCTGAAGCACCTCTGGCTAAGGTACCACTTCAGTGAAAGTTCTCTGGCTTATCCTTCCAATCTAACGTTAGACCAGAAACTCTCCAAAAATGTTTCTGTGTAATTGCTCCCACTCCATGTCACCAGAAAAATGGACTGGCTTTGGAGGTGAAAATGGAGAGTATGGCATGACTCCAGTGTGGGACTCACCATAAACTTCATCAGATTGTCTGTCTTAATGATGCGTCACCTACCAAGCACTGTATAATGTAAGTGCCAAACCATTACTGGAGTGGAAATTATCCCATTATACCCATTTAGGCCAACTGTCTAGGAATACAGGAATGAGAAAAAAAAATACTGAAGGAGGTGATGACAGTGGTTCATTAACAAGGATAAAATGCTAGGATACTCCAAAGTGTGGCATATTAGTATTTGTATATCTCTAAGCAGAGATATGCTGTATATCTCTAGCATAAATAGATGGAACTTTATAAGTGGAATTTTGTGGTCACACTAGCTGTGTATTTTTAACTATTACATTGTGGCGACCTACAGTTGGTACAGCACTTCCCAGGGATATGGGAAGATGTGCCTGCCAGTAGAAGTTTACCTCCATGAAAAAATGGATTACAGCCCTCTGAAGGTCAAGTTTGCCTCAGGTGGCTGTACAAACAGCATATCTCCCTACATGTAGCGCTATTCCAAGGGCAGCACTGCTGCCCAGGCAGCTGAGGGCCCAGTGAGGCTCTCAGTCACAATTCCCAGCCAGGGGAGTGCAGACCCAACCGTGGTCTCCTTGTATTCCTGGCTAGAAACAGGAGAGGTGCCCTATGCAGATGCTGGGAAAGGGCAATGCCCACAGTGGCTGGAGACTCTCTTCCCAAAGGCAAACCTGGACAAGGCGCACCCTGGCCAAAACAACCGTGTTCTGGGTGAAATCTCAGCTGTTCTGCACACAGGAGCTAGCTGCAATCACCACAAAATCAGTCACCACATGTGACTGCAGTTGCTGTGGGTCTGTATTGGAGCAATTCCTTTGCCACTGGCTTCAGTAACAATCATTGTTTTTCATCTCACTTTGAGCAAGGCTCATCCTGTGCAATGAGATGTCCATGCAATCACATTTTCTGGAGTGTCTCCTTTTCTGGCTGAAAGGTTTGTTCAGGCAAAATAGACAAGTTTTACAATGCTGGCCAGGGGTTTTCAGTCTGTGACTACATGAGGATGTTTGGGCTTCTGAAAATACAAAAATTGTAGGGGAAGGGCTGGGGTCATACACACCCCCTCCTTGCGCTGCTGGCCAGAAGCCCTCCTGGGAGCAGCAGAGGTCCTTGCAGTCTACGGCTGCAGACTAAGCCCTTCATTGCTCCACAGAGTAACTTAGTATTTTTTCTTTCCCCCCCACCCTCCTCCTTTTCCTTTTGCACCTCAGGGGAACAGAATCAACCAAGTATATGTTGGTGGAAGTGGCTTTTTCAGACACCTCGCATTCCTCCACTACACTGCTGGAAAACAAAAACCAGTGCTAGTCTGAAACCATAACAAAACAGCAGGAAACCTTTTCTCTGTTAAATCAACAAGGTTTTGCCATCATTGTAAGTCACAGACTTCATACTTGCCACCTGAGAGACATCCACTCATCCTATGGAAAAGAGAAGCAATTAGCCTAAATTATGGGCAAATTAAAAGATAAGGGTGTTTTTCCTCTTCCTTTCCCTGCTATTTTAGAACCCAATAGTTTTCTGCTTCAAGTCGAAAATAAGGATCATTACTGTGTTCAGCCTTGGTTTTTGTTAGATGCTTGTAAATCTTGCTAATTAGCTGTAGAAATCATAAAAGCTCAGCATAATGTTTTAATCATAAGCCCCTCCAGACACTGATGTTCATGTTGTTCCCTGGATCCTCATTTCTATATACAAATTACTGTGCCCATAACACTTTGGCAGCTCATCTCTCATGCCAAGGATATTTTCAACAGAATTATTGTTTCAGTAACTAAGCCACAAGCCTAAACCTGCAAAAAATAAAAAATAAGAGAATAGCACTGCAGTGGAAGGTCCCCTCTCCTTGTACTGGTAGAATATTAAAGCTTCTTCAAAGTAATTAAACACAGGTTTCAAGTATGCAGGCTGGCTGACAGATCAGTGAAATCATTTCTCTTTTCCAAGAAGCTAAAGCAGCTGAGGAGGACAGGAATCCATGAGCACCACACTTAGATACCAGTGCTAGCATACTGGGAATTTCTGGGGCAGTACAACAGGTCCAAGGCATCATAGACATAGCTATGAAATCAAATCTCAAATTCTTATCCCAATCACCATAAACTAGGTCAGCATCTGCTAAGACACTGGATAATAATAGCTTGCTTAATTATACATTTTGCCTGTAATTTATTCCAGATCAACCTTCCTACTGGCAGTGAAGGAGGGTATTTTCCAGTTCTTTTATGTTCCTATGATTAGTGAATAATGCCTTTGGTGTATGTGCATGCATCTAATTTTCACTTTCGACTTTAATGCAATTTAACATCATCAAAATAAATATTATTTTTCACTTTTCCAAATTTTATTTCAGTGCTTGTAAAGTAAATATTTTTCTTAATGAGGAATAGCCTGTGCCTGCTTCCTGATGCTCTCTCTGAGGGGAAGAAGGAGCCCTCTATTGCGGCAGCTGAGGATCGGCCAGCAGACAATGGTGCTTCTTTCAGAGGACAAGACCGTCTTAACCTGTGGCAGAGGAGCAGAGTGGATGGGCAGGGATACCTATTTTGGCTACACTGTCAAATTTGCCTTCACTACAGCCCAAATAATAAAGGATAAATGGGATAATGGGATAAAAGCTTTCTTTTTTTGTTCCTTTACATGAGTTGTTGAACTAAACTCGTCTTTGAATCATTAGACAACAGTCACATTCCTTTACTGTCAGCAAGCTGATGATGTCAGTCAAATTTCTGAGCAGCTCAGAGCTTCTATGCTGGGCATGGCTGTAAGAACTGCAGAAAATTGGGCTGAACCAAGCTTGACCATTTAGAATCCCCCACCTCTGCAGTGCCGTGGCTGAGGTATCACAGGCCTCTGGTGGTTATTTCTCATACACCTAAGACTGGTTGCTAGCAGTGAAGACCATGGTTGAAAAGAATATCTTGGTTTGCAGCTGCAAGGGAAATAATGGAAATATGGAAAGCATATAGGACCTGGCCTGCTCCAACTCTCTCTGGAGGAGGCTTAGGTGAGTCAAGGGAAACTCTCTGTAACTGTTCCCTTCGTCAAACCTGAGCACTGCTCAAGTGCTAAAAAAATGGATGAAAAAGTCACTGATCATGCGTTTCTGGTTAAGTCTTATTTTCTGAGCTGTTTGCAAGCAAAAGTGAAAATTGAAAACTGGCGAACTTACAAGATCAATAGAGTTTACTTAAATTACTCACCAATTAGCGTGTCTCTGGCTTTTAGTAACGTTGTATTCTTGCCAATCACACTGGTTTAAACTTTCCCTCATATATAAATTACACACCCCATTTCATGACTCCTTTCCTCCTTTTCCTTTTCCTTTTCCTTTTCCTTTTCCTTTTCCTTTTCCTTTTCCTTTTCCTTTTCCTTTTCCTTTTCCTTTTCCTTTTCCTTTTCCTTTTCCTTTTCCTTTTCCTTTTCCTTTTCCTTTTCCTTTTCCTTTCCCTTTCCCTTTCCCTTTCCCTTTCCCTTTCCCTTTCCTTCCCAAACCTTTCCCTCCCCTCCCCTCTCCTCCCCTCCTCTTCTTTTCCCACTGAATCTTGTATTCAGCGTGTCCAGGGAAGTCTGTCCAGCTGGTGAGAAGCATGATTTGGGGGCAGATGCCCTGCAGCATTGGTAGCATGAGGACTGGAGCAGAGATCAAGGAGAGATCACCAGTCTCCCTGTGAGATACATAACCAGCACTTCTTATTTAGAGTTTCAAAGTGCAGTGGGTAGAGGGTCTTAATAAATGTACTTTTTAAAGGACTAAAGGAGAGCTGTGATCAGCATTGCTCTTCTGTCTCTGGGTCTGGCCTGCAGAACATGCCTGTTACTGTTTTGGAATCAGCCCTAGCTACCGTCATCCACAGCCCTTGTCCCCCTGTGCC
The DNA here is from genome assembly GCF_025592945.1 of Manacus candei. Taxonomy (NCBI): domain Eukaryota; kingdom Metazoa; phylum Chordata; class Aves; order Passeriformes; family Pipridae; genus Manacus; species Manacus candei. The sequence goes on along the minus strand of NW_026138082.1, from coordinate 6,516,582 downwards.
TGCACAGCACAGCAGCAGCAGCCTCCCTCCTAGGAGGCTGGGCTGGAAGAAGTGCAGAGTGCAGCTGGCCTCGCCACATGGCTGGGGCCGGCAGACTGACCTGTGGACAGATTTAGCTTGCACAGAGTCTCAAATCGAGGATAAATTCCTAAATTGAGCTAAAACATCTGCAAATAGCTAGGAGCTTGCGTGCTCGAGAGGCCTGTCCCTGTTCTTGACTCTGTGTGTGTTCATCCATTCCATTTGACTTTGCTATCCAGGAGAAAGAGCTGTGAGCCCAGTGTCCTTCACGATGCTCCCTTTGCTTTCACAGTTGCACACAAGACATGCAGCTGTGTTACCCCGGTTTGTGAGAGGCAGTCGAACTGCAGTGAACCACCGTGCGTGTCCTCTCAGTGCCTCAGCCACGGGAAGCGGAGCCCAGGAACACAAACCCACATGAGGTGGGTTGAAACCGCACTGTCTCACCTTTCGCTTGCTGTGTGCGAAGCAAAGTGCTCACACAGACACTCGGTAAGCAAGGGGAACCTGATCCTGTGTCTGAGCCCTTGTTCAACCTGAAACAGGCCAGATTTGTTGACCTTACAGGCACACTGCAAACCACATTATTCCTCATAGGCTTTTGCAGAGGTTATGAGCCTGGGGAACATGTGGTTAAAAGGGAAGTAGGCCATGTATTTACGTGGTTTCATTTTATTCTTTTCCTCTTCTGGTGCAGCACGTTATTTTATTTGCTACAAAAATGCCTTTGACAATTAGATAGGCACTTTGCTGCATGCAAGAAATCTAAAAAAAATTAAAAGTCTTTGAGGGGCTTAAACACCATGTTGTGTTTAGCTAAAATGAAGCTTAACAACAGCCTGGACTAAGATGAGTTTATACACAGGCACATAAAGCTCCAGGGTGGTCTTAGTGGGTCTGCTGAATCCACCCTTTATCTGCAATGCTCCAGCCATGTTTCCTGCCGTGAGTTTGCACAGGTGCCTGCATAATTTGGCTTCCAGTGTACTAATTCCTTGTGATGAGACACCAAGCCAAAAAAAAAAAATCAAATTACACCATCTTACCCCGAGATCAGTTTGCTGGGCTGGCGGTCAGAGGAAAACCTCTGGTGAACTGTGCGCATCTGACACAAGAGTAGGGAGATTGTCAGGCTCTGGACCCCTCAGGACCATTTTTAGAGATATGCTTTTCAGGGCTGACCTGCCTGGAGCATGACATAAGGGAGCCCACACAGTGAGTCAGTGTTGGAACCGAGTTCTTGGCGCTCAGTCCTCTGCTCACTCTGCTAAACCACACTGAGATTAAACCAACAGAGGCAAAGAGGGAGCCTGGATATAAGGGAATTTAGCAGGGAACCTGCCTTCACTTATTAATGGAAACTTTTGAAAACAGGCAGCAGCAGTAATTTTATTATATATTTTTCCCCATGCTGAAACAATTTGTGTGCAGTAGAGTCATTCCCTGGAAAAACATTTCTTTAATTTATCTTCTTTAATTATCACTCATCTTTAGCAGCATCTGGTTCTGATATTTTATTAGAAAGTTTGCATGTTTAAACCAGGCCTGGGTGGTATTTAATTTTTTCTTGTTTCCATTTTCTACTGTGATGGTGCTTCCTGTGGTAGTAGATTGGCTTTGCTTTATTTCACAAGACATAATAAATCATATGGCCATTCTACTTTATCATTATTACCATGTAAGCATGCTCAGAGACATATCCTGCAGATTACTTGGTGTATTTAATTGAGGTTAAAATGCCAAGCATTACAAACAGCAGATTGAGTTCCTATTGTAAAGAAGTACATATTGCTTATGGGACGATGTACTATCTGCCCAAGATCTTAGCATCTGGCTGGTAATGCTGAACAGCTTATGATGCCCAAAACAAAGCCTGATTTTTAGAAGACTCCTTAAAATTGAGCCCCTGTAATATTTCTCAAGTTGTGCTTCCAAAGCATGAGGTACTTGACATCCAGCTCCCTGCTGAGATTTTAAGCTGTAGTTTCTATGAGTGATTGTGGACAGAAAAGATTGATGCTCTTATGGGCCACTTCTTCCTTTATTAGTATTGCGTTTCGAGACTAGCTCCCTGCTAAGGGACAAGGTACTGCTCAGGCTACCTAAGATTGACAAACCTTTTGTTTCTGCTGCTGATTACAGCTAAAAGTAATTTTCTTTATGGTCATAAATAGACTTTCTCTAAAGTAACCCACCAGTGTCAATGGTTGGTTGGTCAGAAATCATCTACCAGATGAACATTAATTCACCTGTAACAAGAAGATACCCGTTTTTCTGAACAGGGGAAAAATGTCTTTCAGAGAATTGCAGATAAAAGCTTTCCATTTTATCTTGGAAAGAATAAAAGATAAGATCATGAAGCCAGGTATTAGAGATCTTTAGACAGAAATAAAGAAGAGCAAATGTCAGTTGAAGGTTTTCAGTACCTACATTATATTGTACTTTCCTTCCTGTGACATCTGCTTACTCAACATGCTGTACTGGATTTTGTGGTGTATACTTAGTTTGTGGTCTGCCTGTTTTCCCCATCATGCAATGTTTTCTTCTGGTTACATGGAATTATGGTCAGTGTGGTAAGGGCAAATTAAATATGACCTAGCACTCACTTGTCCTTATATACATAAGCCAGTGAGTGTTTGCTGTTGTCCAACAAGGGCTGTGTCATTTCTTACTGATGCACATCTACAAAGACCACAAGAGTCTTGATGAAATTTCATCTAAATAAGCAGTTTGGTTTTGGAAGAGGAGAACTGCTAGTTCTTGAAATGCAGCATGGAAAAGCAATGCTGTGTGGATACACTCAGATGATCATAAAGAGTACTTCTTGTTAGTGCCCTGGAACTGGAAGGCAGGAGCTGAGCAGGCCTGGCACATTCTCCGCTGCAAATGTAATGCAAAATCACTGATATGCTAATAGATTAAACATGATTTCAGGTGACTTAAATAAGCCTAGCTTACTTACTTGCTGTAGAGCAAAGGATACTAGGTCCTGGCAAAGGATATTACCATCATCACTGCCAATAGTCGATGCTTTCTCCTGATGCAAGCTTGCCCCAGGGTAATCCTGGACCAGTGGGGCTGTGGGGCTCACATCCGTAGTCCCATCAGAGTTCATTACTAGAAACTGGGTCTTGGCCTCATCTTGGACATTAGTTAGCCTTCGCTAACTGGGGGAGATTTCAAGAGTCTGAGTCTTGACTCTCCTTGAGTTGCCAGGGCCTTACAGTACAGGGAGGAAAGGTTTCACCAAAAACCATGTTTGGATGTCTGTGGACTTTCCCTCAAGGATAGTGTGACAAACGATGCCCACAAAATGTCAAAACCACTTTCTCAAAACTATAGTATTGTTTCCTTTTCCAAAAAAGCATTTACAAAATGAGCAATTCTTCCCCATTCTCCAAGTTATCCAAAACTCTGCCCCTCTGGCAACTGAGGCAGGTGTCTGCTTCTGCAGACACTGCAGTGAGCGCCTGAGTCTCGGTCTGGTGCCCCTGAACAGCTCCACAAGATCTCCCTGGCTCTGAAAAGAGAGTCCTGCTGTTGCAGCCAGAGTTCATTTGTGCTTCTCGCTTGTCAGACTTTTGGCTCTGTTTTTCCCAGCCAGTTCAGTAGGCCCTGCAGGAAGCTGAACCAGACTCCTGTGAGCCCATGACTTTCCCATTGTCCTGTGTTAACTGCAGGGCTGGCTGAGTTCAAGCCATTTTTCTTCCTTTCTGACTGTTTTCCTTACAGTCTGCTATTAAACTTAACCAAAATATTTGTGCAATACACTGTTACTAGGCCAATGCAGACTGTTAAAATTATTGTGAGGTGTCTATCACACCATGCACTATCCAGCTAAATATGCAATAGGCTGCTCCTTGGCCGTCACATATACAGATGATCCTAGGACATCAACTTTAGAGTCATGCAGCATGACAAGTGACGCCTGCCCCAACACTTGTGCTCTTCTGATCAGACTAGGCAATCTACATGTTCAGGGATGTTTCCTACAAGGTTTTGTTATGAAGATGTGAACTGGGGCCATGTGGCAATGTTAAGGTGGCTGGTCTTTATCTTGCTTCACTGATTTTGGAACAGCAGTGAAGAGATCACTCAACTCTGAGGTGAACTCCAAACAGGCAGCAGCTCAGTTTAATCAAGGATATCAAATCAAGGTAATGGAAGACTGTCTTCATTTGCTCAATGGACTGTATTAAACGAGTGACATCAGAGTGTCATTGCAGTGTCTAAAGAGCATATCCTTTTATCCAGGTAATAAGAAAAAACACATCTCTGGAGTCTTTGCTGGATCTTAACAGGTGTCAGAGACTGAGATAGTTGATGATTTATGCATTCTCAGGCTTTTGACACACCTACTGTCCTGAAAACAACAACTGACCTTGGGTTTTTGACACACCTGCTGGGCGATTAGTTACCTCTGATAGCCCATGAAGAGTCAACCTTGCAGGCTCTTGCCTATTGACACCTCTGCTGGGCGAACAACAACTGAAAAGACAATGTGCCTCTGGAGGACTAAGTCCAAAAAAGGGAAAAGCAACCCCTCATGCCAGGGAGGCGCCAGAGCATATAAACTTACTGGTGACTTTGGGAATTTGGGAGTTTCTCCTTCTCCCCCACCGCCTGCAAATCAGGACCATCGCTCTCAAGCATCGCTGGATCCAGTGGGCGGTGACTGTATACTCTCAGCCTCTCTTTTCCCCTTGCTCCCATCTTGGTTTTCCTCTCCCCTAAACAGTTTCTCCCCCCCCCCAAAGGGGGTTCTTTTCTTTTCTCTTACTCTCCCTGGCTCTTATCCTGCCTTTCTCTCCCCTATGCATTTTTCTCCTCCCCAGAAAGCTTATGACAGCACCCAAAGGTGTTAGTTTACCTATTGATTATGACAGCACCCAAAAATGTTAACCTATCTGTTGATACAAAACTGTTAAAATAAATCTTATATATTTTCATACACCGATTATTTAGTGTCGCTTCGCTTTAATCCACCCCAAAGGAATTTTTGATAAAACCTGAGTTACCCCCCCCCCCTCTCTTTTCCTGGGGCGGGTCGTAACAACAGGTAACTAAAAAAAAAAACCACCACATGAAGACTAATGTGCTCTTTCATCTCTATTTGAGCCCCATCCCTGCTCCCCTCTGTGAGGGAGGTACATTTTTTGTAGAAGTAGTTTTATGAGGAGTGTGGAGGGAGAAAGGCTTTATGAAAAGGAGACACTAGCAATCCCACTCAGGCTGAAAACAACCTGGCCTCCCACCCAGAGGGGACAGGAACTGCTCCAAGACACTCCTCCTGTCCCAGCTATCCCATCTTGGGGAACAACAAGAGACCCCATCTTTCTAGGGTACCAAACAAGTCATCTTTTGCCCTGACAAAGCCACTGAAATAGAAGGAAAAAAAATTCCCTCAGAAAGGTGGAAAATGGTAGTGTAATTATCAAGCTGGATCTCTTTTTTAATGTGCTGTAGTTTTTGGCTGTCATGGATGTAAACTTGGCCTTGTGGTTGAAATGGCAACAGCTGTAAACTACAAAGAATAAATTCCTCCACAGTTTTTTAATAAGCGTCTACCCTCATCAGCAGACAATCTGCATGGTTCAGCTGAGTTTCTAATTGTCCAGTACTTTCATGCATGAAGTACAAGCTATGGTTTCCCAGGCTTGTTTTAGGACACAGCACTCCCCCATTAGAGGGAAATTTTTCCATATTGCTCACTGACAGGATATGGAAGGAGTGAATATTTTGCTGGAAAGACCTGGGGTTATTCCCTAACAAATTGAGTGTGGTGTCTGTGGTTTGGCACGAACATCAGCACCAGTTTATCTCACTGTAGCCCAGAATCATTGTGAGCTTCTGACTGCTTCAGCAGACACATAGGCAGGTTAGTGCACTCCTTCCAGGTATTTTTTCTCTTGTGTTCTGTTGATTGACTCCCAGGGGTATGCTAGAACTGACCCTTGGTAAACCACTCAGTCCCTTCTTGTTCTGTCTTCATTTTCAGCCATTTTCAGCCTTCTTATGTCTGAAATTAGAGAAAGGGATAAGTACACCATGATATTTAGGCCAGAAGTCCATGGATCAGTTATGGCTCATTTAGTAAGCACCTGTTTTTACTGTTGAACATTTTTTTCGTTTCCTTTCTCTTTAATATTTTCCTCTCATAAGCCTTAGTGATTGGGTGCTGCTAAATATTGATTGTATTGCATTTGTGTCTTGGATTATACCTTCACAAAAATTTGGGAAGAGCCTTCTATGCCTTGGGTTTTAAGAAACAATAACAAACAAAAATAACTTTTGCATTAAATCTGAATGATGTGGGAACATCTTGACTTCACTGAGGCTGACTTCAGGATCATAATTACTGCTCAGTGCCATGGCCTGTGACTCTGGACATTTCCTGGATGCATTGAAAAGTCGTTAGGATCCAGTTGCTGACTCAGTGATGTACTGATATATTTCTCTTGTTCTTGTGTCAATAGCAGCCGATTTCTTTTTCAAACGGGCCATTTCCCACTTCTTCCTCATCCTCTTCTGACTGTTCTGGACAAAATAGGGGCACCCAGCATTAGCACTGGGGATCTGATCTCAACACCCAGTACTTCTGGTTGTAACCGACAATAGAGATAGTTTATTGCTTCAATAAAGCATCTTTGCAGAGAAGACATAGGGAACCCAGACATTTGAAAGGCTGGTAGTGTATTTTGAATTAATTTCCTTCGCCTACTCTCCATGTATATCCATGGCTTGACCTTTATTAGAGCTTTTTAAGAACAGATTGAACATATACTCTCAGCTGTATTTAGCCTGCCTCACGTTAAAAGCATGGAATAAATGACTTCTTGAGATCCCTTCCAGCTTTGTTTCTGGGATGTTTATGGCTCGCACTTTACTACAACACACTATGCAAAAATGTTACCCTGTGTTTTATGTATGCTGCCTGTGAGGCTGTTTGTGAGCTGGACCCCTCCCCAGGCGCTACATCTCTGGCTGTTTCCAGTCTATAAATGTGGTCTGCTCTCTAACTCAAATTGCTTCTTTTATGCCTGCTGTACAACTGTCATTTCATTGATTTGTCTCCTTTCAGATGCCCTCTTATGCATTTCAATTTGTGAAATCAGCTTTTTGTTTGCTTTGTTCTCTTTTCAGGAGGTGCAAGTTCTCACGTAGGTGAGTTAGATAGTGCTAAACAAGAAAAAGGGAAAACTTTCAGGGAGGGTTCCTTTGCTTTTCTGAGCATAACCTATTCTAGGGGTCCAACTCTGCTACTTTAGGCACTAATAATGGGCAGATTGTTTTATTGTTACGGATCATTGGGAGCCTGTACTGATGCAGTATGTCTTCACAATGCCATTAATAATTTTTGATTGACCCGAGTTTTCATATGGGATCAAGTAAAAGTCTGAAGGGTTGGTTTGTATCTATTCTGTGGATCAAGATAAATATCTAAGAGATAGCTTTTGTTTTTCCCAGTTGTGTTGAAGTCATGGACAGATCCACAGAAGGAGTCTTCAAAAGGCCCTTTCGGGAATTCCTAAGCAGACACAGCTCCTGCCCAGGTCAGCCACTTGATGTACTTCAGGGGCTACACTTGATTATTGGAACATCAAGGATGTCTCATTTACTGAAATGCTAGAGTTATCTCCAATATGTATAGAAAAGAAATTTAATTTTGTCTCTGAAATTTAGTCAGCTGACTGAATGGATCCCAAAGCTCTAGTTTTAAATGCCTTTATTTTGTGGGAAGTCATTGTTTTGTAGGGAAGTTTCTACTTATGTCAAATAAATGTTATTGCTATTTGGTAGGGAAGCCAGATACCACTGTCTGCATAAGAAAATGCTAATTTTTTTGGTGCACTGGGATGCCAAGTAGACATATTAATATATGGCTACATGTATACATTCTGATATCAGTAGTGGATGAAAATAATATAGATGTAGTTACTGGAATATCTATGGATAACTACAACATTTACACCTGGAAAAAAAAAAGTTTTATTTTGCTTTCTTGATCAATTAGAAATACAGTCCAGATTTTCTGGGAAAAAAAAAAAAAGAACCAAAGAAAACCCCATCTCTGTAAGAGCAGTGAATGATCAAACTGCAGTCTATATTTTTTTCCTAGTGGAACATTGAATGAGATGCTGATGAATGCCTTCTCCTGGTCTGCTTCAGACACAAATGTTGTAAGAGTATGGAGTAAGTTAGCTCCAGGCACATACTTTCTGCTCCAACCAAGGGAGCAGCAGGGGCACTTTGTAGTCACCTCCTGGATCATAAGGCAGGGCTCCCACTACATGGGATAGAGGGGACTAATCTGTATCTGGGTCTGGTCTCAACATAGAATTGAATGTAGCTGGCATGAATACCTAGGCAGAGGAGCTAGGAAGTACTCCCAGGTCCTGCCAGACAGACATGGGCAAAATGCCTGGTGCTCGTAAAGTGTTTTGGAGCAGGGAGAGGTGATAGATAGCAAATCATGCATGCTTAATACTTATGAATTACCTTTCCAAAGACACGATTACTTCCTTTCAGCCAACTGTTCCGCCTCAGCACTCTTAGCTGGTAGTCCTCCAGAGCTGCAATGTGAGTTTAAATTAATTTCTTGAAAAATCTTCCTCCTTGCTGCAGTCAGTTGAATCTGCTGTGCCTTATAAAAGAGGTAGTTGAACCAAGGTTATTTTCAGCAATTCTTGTTCTATTTCATAACAAAACTCAATGACATTAAGCCTGGTTTGTCAAATATCTTCACTGGTCTTTTCTGTCCATTGTTTGCTGTCAAAACTAAGTGGTTTTGAGCATTTTATTTTCATTCGTATTCCATGCATTTAGGCAAGGGCTCTATCTAATACTTAGCAAAGGCAACAGAGTCCTTTCAGCTACAGGCTTGCGTGGACGTTGGATCAGCCCCTAACTGCCCATGTCTGTATTTTTGCCGTGGAAGTTGAAAGCTTGGGGCCCTAGAGTATAGCCCTCGCAAGAGGAAAATAAACAGGGAAAATCCAAAGGATAGAAATGGGAAATCTGCTTGAACTGCACCTTCACTCTTTTTCTATTTCTGAAAGTCTGGAGGGACAGTGAAAGATTTTGAGTGATGTAGGTACTCAGCAGTAGGTACTTTCACTGCTCCCACTTATCCTGCTGGCTGTCCCTATCCATTCGTAGGATGGTCACGGTCTGTGTGTGGTTAACTAGTATGATGCAGAGGGAGGACAGCCCTCAATCTGACATGTAGGATAATGTGCTCAGATCGCAGTATTGTCAATCTGCTTGTCTGATCATTCACACAGATCCTTACATTTTTGTATGCCTTGGCTTCTTATGAATAAAATAGAAATAATAACATCTTGAAAAACAACCATGGTATACTACAGCAAATGTCCATCCATCCCATTATCTTCTCTCTCTTATCACCCAGTAGCAGATTTTCAAAGCAGGAGTTCTTGGTCACAACCTTGGTGATTTATGGAGGAGTTTGTAAAAGACGATTGCAGATTGGTTTTTAGTATGCTATCCCTTTAGCAGTCAAAGAGACATTAAGTTGCCTCCTCAGCTGTCATAATTCATAGTCTGGTGTATTAACTTAAGTCTTGTTCTCATTTCACCTTGGTGCCCTGGGCTGTGACCTGCAACAGATATGTGCTCTGATCCATCGTCCCTGCTGCCTGGTGACTGATGGCTCAAGGGAACAGTAACCTCTTCAGCCACTGCCACTAAATTTGACAAGGGCTGTGAATCAGATCCCTAAAATTAGGGGAAGTGAGTGAATCTCTCTGTGCATCTAGCTGTGATTGCACATCACATCTGCGTGCAAGCTTCACACACAACCTCCCCCTCTAGGTTATTTGTATAATGTAATCATATCCGTGTGTTTTGGAAATGCTTAACCTTTCCTTTAAACCAGTCTGATAATTTTATTCTTACTTAAAGACAATGGCTATGAAGCATCATGGATGAATTTATTACTAAAAATGCCCTCTCCAACTGTGCAATGCATTTATTTCAAAAACTAATGGTCTTCCTTCCTTTTTCACTATGCAATCTTTATTAGGGTCTTCCATGATCAGTTTTGGAGTAGGAACATGAAAGGGGCAGCTCTCCAAGAATGACATTTTCTGCATTCACTCTCAGATTTTATTTTTTATTTATTTCTTTCTTTGTTAGAAGATATTTCACTCAGAGAATCCCTGCTGAGCTTTTTATTGCAGAAAATTAGGGATCATAAATCGTCTCCCAGAAAACTATAAATCCAGTACTATTGAAACATTCCATGGGCAGACCTTGGCTCATTGATGAAATCACTCCTTTTCTTGTATAATTTATGAGCTTTTTTTCAGCATGGTGCGATTTATGCTTTTAAATTGCTCACCAGGGTTTTATTGAATATAATTTGCTAGCAAATTTATATGAACCAAATATATTGCATTTTATCCACAATTATGAGCAATAAAATTGATGGGGCTTTACTTTTCATTTTCGTCTGGCAAGCAGAGGAAACATGAGTTTATCATGAACTTGGAGTGAGGTTTCTCAGGGATTCACGTGTACAATTAAAAAAGAAAAGAGTGTAGTCAGCAAGGCAGAGGTGCCATTTTGGAAACTTTATTTGGTGTATGGGAGGGGTCAAGTTAGATTTCTCTTGCTCCAAAGGGATTGTAACACACTGAGAAGCTGAGTTAAAACCACTGATGCCTATGACACACATCGACTTCTGCAGGGTTGGAATCACACTGTTGGGAGGGAAGGTGTGGGTAAGCTATGTAAGAACTGCATGTCTTTCAAAGTCCCCCTTGATCCCATTTGCCTGATATATTAAAAGGTGCAAACAAAAACCCCAATATAACCCTAACTTCTATGATGTATTTTATTTACTATATCTGAATTGTTTTAGTTTTGGTATGCCTATTTCCCTTGAGGACTTTTAAGACTGACAGAAGAGAGGAATAAAATTCCACATCTCATTAATCTCTATAAGGCGTAAGGAGCCACAAAAGTGCTCCGTGTCTTAACAGGCTGTTATTTCCAAGCATGGTTTCCTCAAAATGAGGCTTCTAAGCCATTGTTACCTTCATAACACAGTCAGGTGCAAATATTGCAGCTTGCTTCCGAGTCAGCGTGTAACACCTGGGGTGCATCACACTGCCTAAGTGACAGGGTATGGAATAGGAAGAAAAATTCAGGTGCAGGACTACACCTGGGCAAGACATCCCTCTGAGCAGAGGCCTACCCTGCCTTGAACTTTGTTCCATAGACTCTCACTTGCTTTGGGCCAGCATGGCTGCTGCAGCCCTGCTTGTCTCTGTGTCCATCCTTCCTGCTCTCTGTTGGCTTCCTGGGCTCTGAATCTTGTCCCTCTATAGGAACACCAAATCCTTATAACAGAGACTTGTAGTCTGGGAGAAGAAATGTTTAATACAGTTTAGCTGAACTGGGGCAAGCTGGTTTGTAGACACACATCACAGACAAGTAAGGAAAAAGATTTCATTTAGCTGCTCTAAAAATGGAAATAAGATGGTGGGCATTTCGAAAGCAGGAGAGCACTAGCCCCTGGTCCACACCCTGTGGCTGTCCAGGGGATGGGAGATTGACCCTCCTCTGTCACCTCACTCTTCACAGGAGGGAAACTGCCTTCTGTCTTGAGGTAAATGTTTGGAGATATCCCAGGGAGGATCCTCGTAACTTATCCCTCCCTTTTTGGCCTTCTCCTTCAGGTTTTACAGCAGGAGAGCTCATTTTGACATGGAACAGGTACCTTTAGTTTTTTCTTTGTACTAAAGGAAATTAAGGCTGCAAATTAAAATGGGCAAATCAAAGGAAATTCAAAGTTTAAGACCTACATACTCTTTGAGCTAATTGTCCCACAAGAGCCCAGGCTGCTAGTATGGCCAGGGCATTACAAGTGAATATCCTGTCTGGCTCATGCCCATTTTTTGCCATAGCTGTATTATTATTATAAAATTTTATAGGTTTTGGACTTAATGTACACAGAGTGATGATTGCTGGGGCGATAATAATGAAATATTACTTTCTTAATGAAATTTCAGTCCCAGCTCATTTCACTGCTGACATTGAGGTGACTGCAAATAAACACTTTCCAGAAGAGTCAGTTAAATGGCTGCATAAGCAATTTATCAAGTAAGGTAATGTTTAAATAAATAAAAAAGAAATATTCAAGTGTGGTATATTAGTGCCTGTGGCTTTGTTCCCAATAACCTCACGACTTGTCTTTCTAATAGTTAGATTCCCACTGACCAAAACCAAGTCTCTTTCCAACTTGGAGAATTTTATCAGATTTATCTGAATGTCAGATCAATGTCTAGGAAACAAATGGAGTCAGCAACATGATTTAAATTAGAAGTCTAACAATTTACAGTCTTCACTGGTTTCTCATAAACCTTGTTAGCGTTTGGCATTGGGTATACCAAGGAACTATAAATAACATTCCAGAAGAACATTTATATCTGCTTAGACTCTTGTTATATGTCTTCAACACAGCTTAAATAATGTCAGTAATACCTTCATCATGAACAGGAAATGAAAAAGTTATCCCATACATGTTTTGTCTTTTAATCAAATATTATTTTCTACTTAGAACTGCAGAACTGGTGGTGTTTTTTTAATATTTATTTTATTTATTCAAAACTTATGTCTACAATTTCCACTTGTTTTCTAGATCTCAGTAGGGTACAAACCCCTCCCATCCAAACAGAGCTGAGCAGTTTCTTCACATCTCTCCTGCAGTCCTTCCTTCCTACTCCTTTACCTCAGCTGCTGTTAAAGGCCAGACTTGCTCCTCAGGGACATGAGCAGGGGCAACAGGACACCATGAGCTGCCTGTGGAAAGAGGCAGCACAAGGAAGGAGAGCACTATCAGGCATTTCTAAAATGGGGTCTGATTGTAGCAGAGCAGGAGATGAGAGAGATTTATGGACAACCATCCCAAACTGCCCTCACTCATTTCTTATATTCTTTTCTGCTTTCTTACTCTCATTTTAATTTTTTTTTTCTCCTGTCCATGTGCAAAGATTTCATTTCCTTCCTTAGAAGAGTGGACCCAGATTTTCTTTTCCACCTAACATATCCAAACTCTACTGTCCAAAATTCAGTTCTGTTCTGTAATAATCTGCTCCCAGTCTGCTGTGTGGTCCTTGTTATTTTTATGGAATCATAGAATATCCTGAGTTGGAGGTGACACATCAGGATCATTGAAGTCCAACTCTTGGCCCTGCACAGGACACCCCAAGAACCACACCACGTGCCTGAAAGCACACTTCTTGAACTCTGGCTGACTTGGTGCTGTGACCACTTCTCTAGGAAGCCTGTTCCAGTGCCCAGTCACCCTCTAGATGAAGAATCTTTTTCTAATATCCGACCTAAACCTCCCCTGACACAACTTCAGGCCATTCCCTTGGGTTCTGTCACTGGTTGCCAGAGTGAAGAGATCAGTTCCTGTCCCTCCTTTTCCCCTTATGAGGAAGATGTAGACTGCAATGAGGTCTCCCCTCCGTCTCATCTTCTCCAGAATGAACAGGCCAAGTGACCGCAGCTGCTCCTCATATGGCTTTCCCTCAAGGCCCTCCTTGGACACTTTATAAGAGCTTAATATCTTTCTTATATTGCAGTGCCCAAAACTGCACACAATATTCAAGGTGAGGCCACACCAGTGCAGAGCAGAGCAGGACAATCCCCTCCCTCGACCGGCTGGCGATGCTTTGCCTGATTCCCCCCAGGACATGGTTGGCCCTCCTGGCTGCCAGGGCACTGCTGACTCATATTCAACTTGCTGTCGGCCAGGACCCCCAGGACCCTTTCTGCAGTGTTGCTCTCTAGCATCTCATTCCACAGTCTGTGCATACATCCAGGGTTGCCCCATCCCAAGTGCTGAATCTGGTACTTGTCTTTGTTAAACTTCATATAGCTGGTGATTGCCCAGCCCTCTAATTTGTCTCTCTGCAGGGTCTCCCTGCCTTCGAGGGAGTCAACAGCTCCTCCTGGTTTAGCGTCATTGGCAAACTTGCTAAGTATCCCTTCAAGTCCTGCATTCAAGTCATTAATAAAGATGTCGAAGAGCCCTGGGCCTAAGATAGAGTCCACGGCTGGTAGGTGAGATGAGCCTCGGTGTCTATAGCAGAAAGGATGTTGCAAAGCATACCGTACCAGGAGTGATGTGGCAGCCTTCCACCCTGACACACCATGGGGAGCAAAGGAATGGCAGCATAGCCAGAGCTTCATGCACATCGCTGCAGCCAGTCCCTTGGGACTCGTGCCAAGTGGTATGTGATAACTCATATGATCAGAGAGAAACTGTGATCATGTCCTACATACAGCAGTTCCCTCCAGCAGCTCCTTGTATGAGATCGGGGAAGAGTTGCATCCTTGTAATTACCTTTGTTTGTTTCAGGCATCCAGATTCCAGGTTACCTCATTTGCTAGACTCTCACCATGGCCTCTTACCTTTCTTGGATGGCCCTTCCCACAGCATTCCCAATCCCCACAGGTGAAACCTGGAAACCCACAGCCAGATAGTTTACCTGGGTTGCTCTCTCCCTTGTATCCCTCTTGTCAGCCCTTGTCTGTACATGTCCCTCTCCAGTCATCGGCTACCTCTATTCCCATGCAGACTGTTACACCTGTGAAGCAAACTCCCATGGCTGCATCTCCACCCAGCCCCCCACACTGACACTCTCAGCCCAGTGGGGCAGGTGAGACCCTTTTTTGCGGTAATAACAAAGTCAGCACACAGCAGTGAAGCTTCACTTGCAATTTTTGTTTTTTGCTTGGCTCCTAACAAGGTATTTAGATTCAAAAGGGCCTTCAGAGCCAAAAAAAAAAAAAAAGAGTGCCAAAGGCAGAAAAAGAAAGAACACAGACAAAAATTAAAAAGCCACAGAAATGCTAAAAGAAATATATCAAAGAGGTGACAATTAGATTTAGCTCCTCAGAATGATGTGACAGTTTCAAAGGCAGAAATATTTGACATTCAGTAGTATAAGAAAATTAATTCCAAGAATGTCTGGCCACAAAGCCAAATGTCTCTTCACCTACAGAAGCCAAATACAAGAAAAACAAAACCTTTAGCTTGACCTTCAAAGTACAATTAGTGCTGATTTATTGACATGGTTTTCCAGAACATGGACAATGCTTATGAAGACATTGAGAACACTGTATAATAAATTATATTTTCTTTGAGCTTCAAGGGATGTAGCCAATTTTCCACTTCAAATAAGCTCTGCCAGGGTGTCCTTTTGTTAAGTGTAAGAATTAAATTCAAACAAAACAACAGCTTTATTGTAGCATGTGGTTTAGCAATAGACCTGAGGCAACTACTCAGTAAAAAAGAGGAATAATTACACACTTCGTTTTGAAAATTACATAAGTTCATTAACAATCTCTCTGAAAATAGAGTAAGTACATGGTAATTCAGTTTTCCACTACCGAGTTATCTCCTCACTGTGACTATTTGAGGGAAATTGTTGTGTTCTGCATGGGAGTCAGAAATCACCGTAAGTTGCAAGGTCCCATAGTTCCTTCAGTTGAGGGGAAGAAGAAATTCTATCAGAATCACCTTTTATTTTTTTGAAGCCTTTTTTTCCCTTTTCTCCTCAAGTACTATGATTATTGGTAGCAGACATCTTAAAAGTACCTCCAAAGTTATGTGGCACTCACAAAGCTGAGTTTAGGCTGTCAACATACAAGTGAGATTTGTGCAAGTTTTGGAGGTGCCTATGTTCCATTTTGGAAAGGAATTTGGGAACCTAAGACCCCGATCAACCACACAACTCCTAGCGCATAGCAGATTACTGTGTGTGCACTAAGCTGCAGTACCTCCCTGTGTGCCTGCTTTCAGTCTGTGGCAGCTCTGAATTTACCTCGTAACATGAGAGGTTTAAATTAGGTCAAATTACACTGTGCTTGTGTGCACTCAGACACTTAGTCCCATTCATTGTACGCACGGCCTCTGGTAACTCCTGGCTGGACCAGCCTGAGTAACCCGACTATTTGTTTGATCTCTCAGTACCACTCAAAGTCACCAAGGCTTAGTGACAAAGGTAGTTCTGAGAATTGTGCTCAGAAACTGGTAATTGCTTGTGAGGCACCCATGTCAGATGGAGTTAAGGAGATCGTAGCGATTTTAGGAATACAACAGTAGACAGCCTACAAATAGATAGTACTTGCCAAAGGAGCTGCTTGTCATCAGATGATCAGTGTGGCATTGGCCTTATGCTACATTATAGAATTTATTATCCTTATATAGAGGTTTATTGCTTTAATTTACTTTAATATCTTCTTTATGGAACGTGTATAATTTTTGTGATGATGCAGATAAGAGGGATGAATTTCATTCATCACATGCCCATCAATAATCCCAGTAAAAGAGCAGCACCCAGGCACTTGTGAGGAGACCTCAGTCCCAAAGACCTCCCCATATACCACCTACTTGGATGACAATGCTGGAAACACAACAAAATATTCTTCACCTTAGCACTGACAGGTGAGAACCCAGAGAATAAGTCCTTGGAGAGTGCCAGAGATACTTGAGAGTAGCTAACATTTCCATGTGGCTGTTCACCTGTGATTTACAAATTGTTTTCATGACACTTGTTTTCTGAATTGCCCTCATGCCGGACACTTATCGCTTTGCTGTAAGGAAGCTGGGGAACCCTTTCATAACCCTACCATTTTCTCCAGACACTGCAGAGCAACAATGGTGGAAAAAAAGCGAATGCCTGTGATTCATGCGAGTTAAGTCATCTGAAGCAATCACCAGAATGTGGCTTTATTCCGAGACAGTTTATGCGGGAAGAATTTTCTTTTGCAGATACAATCAGGGGTTATTATACTCCTACTGGCTGTATAAGATTTGGTGGTAGATCACAGATTTTAGCAATTCCCTAATGCCTTACCACTTTGTTTGGCTGGATATTGAGCTCTCAGTCAGCCAAGTGTCCAGAAATCCTGCACGATGGCCACTCGGCATAAGTGGCAACAGTCAATCCTCACATTTGCACAAGGAGTCTTGCAGCTGGGACTTGTTGGACTTGCAGTTAACACTTCAACCAATTGCCATTAGAACTGGGGTGAAATCAGACCATTCTGGATTGCCAGTAAAGGAAGGTCTCCTTATGCTATCTATACAGCATATGTGCATCCTGATTCAACCCAACTTTAATTCTGTAGAAATAATAGAGACTGAGTATGAACCGATTCAAAGCAAACATCAAAAGTTTGTATAGATTTTAAATAGCTGATTCTCAGTCCATATTGATGAAGCAGATTAATAATAGCATACTGCATTCTGAAATTGGGAAAGTGATACAGACATTTAGGGCCAGTAACTTTTAGTTGTTGGGTGAACACTTCAGAAGAAAAAAATTATTTGATTTTTTACAGCAATGTAAGAAGAAGGCCTTCAGTGTCTCACACTAGCCAAAAACTCAGCAGTCCTGCTCAGAAGCTGTTTTTAAAATTTGCTCTAGCCCAGCATCCAAAGCCACACAGGGAGTCAGTGAGAAGAGCCAGGTGAGAGCTAAGGAGTTTCTAATCACTGCTTGTGTTTTCCCACTTCTAACCCAAGCTTCTGGATTAAATATAAAGTGAGTTGTCAAGTAAATCATAGAATCATAGAATCATTTAAGTTGGAAAAGACCTTTAAGATCATTGAGTCCAACCGTTAAAGGCACTCACGCCATATGCTAGAGACATCACAAAGCTTTGTTGGCCATATAAAAATTGCTGCACATGGGAACAATAACTCTTTCTTGAAAACCAAATAACTATTCTGATCTAAATCAGTCAGATCTGAGAAAGAGAGAAAATCCACTCCTTTCAGGATACGGTCATTGCTCAAGTATTAGGAATATAACAGAGTTTTAAAAAACCACAGTCTCTGGTACCTGCCCTTCTCAGAGCTATTGCTTTTAAGTGTGAGCTGTAAGATCTCTTCTGCCAAGATTTTAGCCCTGAGGAAATATCCCTGTCAGTGCCATAACCCTTTACAGGTCAGATTTCTTAACTGAAAGCCAGTCCTCTTGGCTGATGGAGTGACCACTGCAGAGCACATAGTGAGTTGTTGGTCAGATTTTTTTCTTGCACTTTTTCTCCTCCATTCGTAATTTTCAATTCATGATAACTTGAGAAATAAATTCAAGACAAATAATTTGTAGAAAGCTAGGCAGTCACTGCTTTTTCAGCTGTGTAATGTAGAATCTAAAGGTAATGTATGTCTTCAAATTCAGTTTCTATCTGCAAATAGATAGAAAGCAAAAGCGTAGAGACTATTGTGTATGGGTGGATCTAATTTGCTGTTTATATTTAAGTGGACCTTCAGAGACTTTTGAGCATGTTATTGTAAAAAGAGGTAGCAACAGAAAGGAAGACAGCACATCAGAAAACCTATGTACCTCATAGAGAAATGACAGAGGCTGGAAATTTTACCATTATTTTCACACTACCTTCTGTAATGAGCTAACTAATTTCTACCCAGGACTCTCAAATGCAGCAGATATACAAACCAACAACAATAACAAACTTCCTGTCTTGCCAGAGCTTTTCCTGGTGGGACAGGGGTGGCTGGGGAGGGAGGACACACAGGCTTTCCTACAGCCCTCTTCTTCATTGGGGTCAATCTGAGACATGTCTGTGAAGTGCAACCATATCCCTATGACGCCTCACATGACCCCAGCCAGGGCCACAGACACTCCATGTGGCACTCGGATCTACGTAGTTCCTTTTAAAAGCAATCGTCTCCCCGTGGGTGGGAATCGATGAGCCTAATTAGCTATGGTTTGTATCCATTGGCTGAGCAGGCAACAGGGGTTCCTGGTGGGAACCCCTTCTGGGAATGGGGAATCTCTGGGGCTATGCTCATGTATATGCTCACCCAACTGTGCTAAGAGCACCCTCAGCCAGGCATGGGCTCCCTAACCAGCCTCAAGGACAGCCTAGATGCAGCTTCAGAGGGGGCTTGAGTGGTAGTAGAAAGACAGCAGATGAATGTGCATATGGGTAGAGTGGCTGCAATGTTTCCAAGGCAGGAAGGTAAAAAAATTCAGTGTTTATGATTTCAAATATTACGATTACAAATGCAATGATGTGTGTGGGCAAATATGAAGGAGAGAAAAGAGGGTTATGGGATAACCTGAGAGAAAACAGCGAAGTTAGAGAGGGGGATAGATTTGCAGCTGGGTTCTCCAAGTTCGGCCACCAGTGTGGTTATCATTAAATGTTGTAAACAGATGCCAAACTAGAATCATGTGACAGCAAAATTTAAATTTTAGAAGCCGTTTGAGTTTGTTTGCTTGCTTGTGTTTGTTTGTTTGTTCAGCTAGCATTGCACTGCTTAATCCCTATCATGCTGCCTGAATACTTTGCATATATATCACATCCTCAACAAAAATCTTGCAGCCTGATCAAAGCCAGTGAAGGGAAAAGGTCAAAGCACAGGTTATAATGCACACAGCTCCGGGGAGCTCTGTATCACTTGTGCACATGTCTGTATAAACAAAATCCCCTCTGTATGATGCACTGACAGTGGATAAGATTCATGGAGTTCACTAGTCAGGAAAGCAGCACTGTGCTGACAAAACTCTGTGGTGGTGGTGAGATAAGCGGTGCAAAATGACCAGCTGCAGAGCAGTAGCTTCCCAGGCAGGCCTGCATACTCATCCCCATGCTGAGACCTGGAACTTGCAGCTATTTTTTCTCGTAAGGAAAAAATACTGGGAAATGTTTCAGATTTTTCCTAAATGGTGGCATAAAAAGTGATTGCAATAGCCCCACTGCCTGGTTGGTTGTGATTTTCCTTGTATGGTTCCCAGTAGAAAGCATCACAATAATTTGTTCTGACCTTCTTCACCATCTGGGTCATGAAGTACCATATATATATATACATATATACATATATATATTCTATATGGAGTTTGACTTCATTTTATCTGATTCAAAAACCAGATTAGCCTGTTAGTTATCTTTTCCTCCTCGCTGCTTGCAATCTTTATTTGGCTTCAGTGGACTCACCTTTCTCAAACTTTTCTCTATATTCTTGTCTCTACGCACAGGTCTCTGTGTGTAGATGTACCTTCAGACCCAAGCTCTCCTGCCTGCTTGGGGAAATACCAAGTCTGGGAGTCTGTTTCTAGCTCTGCTTTGCTATTTTTTTTCCCAAAATTTCCTCTCCTTCTTCTCCCACTCCCTCAGACATTTTTCCTCTTCCCTCCAGTCACTGGCAATACGTCCTCCTTTGCTGCCTTAACTCTACTGCTTGAATGTATTAGTGCTTAGCTACCTGATTATTTTTAATTCCATTCTTCATTTTATTGATTTTGCCATAACTGAATCCATCTGCTGTGTCTGACCAACGGGAGGATAGGAAGGCTGTTTTTCAAATGGTTTCTTTCCTCCTTAAAAGGGTGGTGTTTTATAGAACTCAGCATGAGAGTTTTGGTGCTGTCTAGAAATTTCCACAGAATATGTTCTCTATCATTTCATTACCATTCAGCTATTTACTGGTTATTATTAACAAATTTGATTATGGGGGGTCAAATCGCACTGAAATATAAAGTGTTTCCTTTCCCTTGTTCCTCCAAGTAGCTATTTGTGCCAGTCATGTACTGTGGTCCAAGCCAACGACAGTCCCACAACTGCCAAAAACACAGTGGAAGCAGGAGTGTCCCATATTTTCATCTTTCCTTGGTGAACATACTCAGCTTCCCTTCATACTACTAGCTCCATTTTCTTCATGACCTGCTTGGCCCATGCAGCCCTCTGACTGACATTTTGATGCAACATATATGATGGAAATCAGCATTTTAATTTCTGCAATAACTGCCACAGTACAAAAGTATTACTCAGAAATTTGCTATTACTGTCTGGAGTGTTAGTTTTTATGGTGCCATATACATGTGCAGTATGGACAAGTTACAGTTGCCATGGGAATGCTAGTAATGAAATTCTTGAGTTCTCAGTGCTTAAAATGTCTCAAATGAGTTATAAAGGAGACTTGTTCGCATTTCATTTCCTTTGTCAAAGGCAGAAAGAAACCACATCCACAACCCTTTGTGACAAAATTTGCCAAACTCCTTCCATCTTAAAGATTTTTTTGACTTTTTAATATTTATTTTATTTTTATTTCACTGTCTGCAAAATGAAGCTTTTGCTGTTTATCCACCTTTTTGGTTTTTTATTTTTTTCCAGGTCTACTCAATACTTCTACTGCAAGTCTGAATGAGGTTGAGGTAGGGAATTGGAAAAATCCAGGTTATAATTCATGCAGTGTAAATCAGTTATGACAGAATATGTAAACACCAGGTCTGGTTTAGGAATTACAAAGGAGAATTTTACCCCCCACATAGGTACAAAAATTTTCTATGTTAAACCACTAGTTGCTTCCATGTAATCTCACATTTCCCCATTCCCACTAGTGCACATTGCCTGGCATTCATCAGCATCCTCTTCTTGATGAGCAAGACAGTCCCTTATCATGATTCTACCAGGCACAAAACTAGAAGGTCTGATGCTCTAATCTGCACGCTGAGATTGAGCAGTTTCTCACAAGGGTTTATTCAGTTCCCACAATCTAAGTGGAAGACGACTTTACTGTTATCATAGCCCAATGTTGTTGTTGTTGTTTATCTGGAAAATCCTCTTTGAGAATTAGTTTTGGAATGTGTCTGATATTTTGATGTCCTCCCTGCTTCCTACTCCCCATTAAAATTAGCTCTTAGCCTCTTTTTAGCAGGAAAGGAATAAGATTCTAGGGCTTGAAGACAACAAGTAACCAAATACCACCAGGAAAACAGTTCATTTTTTTCACGATAAGAGAATAGTTGCTGGAGCAGAATAACAGTTGTAGAGTTTCAGGCTAAAGTAGGCAGGGTGCTTAATAACCTGTTACTCTCAAAGCTGTAATTTAGAGGGTAGGTACATATCTGGTAGGAGTGTATTTGTAGCAAAGCCAAGGTATTTGTAGAGTTTAAGAACTTACCACTGCAACGTAAAATGTTATTTTGCACTCGGGAAAGACATGAGGTTGTATTTCTGTTTCAAACACATACCTAGGTGTACATACAAAATGTAGAATCATACTACTGCTCTCCAGTCTTTGAAAACTGCATTCATGTCAGTACACAACTGATGACTGTAGGGATGAATGCAGTGTGTAAAACAATTACAGAAGTTACAAAAGAATCCTTGGTTTCTGTGGGAGGGGGCAAGCAACTCCTTAGAGTAACTTGCTGTCGTTATAGAACAACAGTATAATGATCAGAAGTCCATGTGAAGGAGTTGGGACAGGCATTTGATATTAAGGATATAGGTATAGGGATGGGAAGAGAAAGAAAGGATATAGTGGAGCTGTGGTAAGAGATGGAGGGAAAAGGGTGTATTCTGAAGTCAGCTGAGAAAGTGAAAAAAAAATAGAGGGGAAAGAAAAGACAAAACAAAGAAGAGAAGAATGTATAAACAACAGACACCAAGCGAATTCAGAAAATGGACAAGACAACTTACAATAAGATTGATTAACATATTATATAGTCATTAACAGTGACCAAGAATGACAATGAGGACAGGTGCCTCCAATCTGCTTTGTCTTCCAGAGTGCTCCTTTACAGACTCTGGAAACCTGGATGTATTGAGGACATTGGGCAGTAAACTGTGGAGAGTAGATGTCTCTGATGGCTGAACTTTACCACATAGTCTGTGTAATAATCAAGTGTCAGAATCTGGAGAAGAACCAGTCATTTTGGAAAAATTAATATGCAGGACTTGAGTGTGAAAGAAGGGTTTGGATGTAGCAGTATAAGAAGAGGGATCCAGTGATCAGATGATAGTAAGAAAAATGACAGAAATGTTTTACTTTAACATATTCTCACCCATTTACCTGACAGCGCTATACAGACATGTAATTGTTGATTATAGATCTGATCCAATATTGATTTAAGCAAAGGACATATCATCTAAAGTGAACCTTGTATTGATGTTTGTTCTGGTCTAGATTAAAAGAGTACCTAAATTTAACAGCTTGGGTTTGACATTGACAATGTCTATATTTATATTTATATAAATGCACATTTTTATATACATCTTATTTTTTAATTTGCTGAAAACAGAGCAATCAAAAAGGAGGAGGGAAAATGGTTCTAGAGAACACAACTAGGATTAATTTCTTAAAATGTCATCAACTTGCCTTATATATGAACTTGCTTTTGAGAAAAATCAACATAGAGCCAGAGGAAGAAGAAAGAATAATAAAACATTACTGAATTACATTATGAATAGGATTGTTTTAAATGAGTTGTTTCATAACTGTGAATCAGATGTTCTTTTTCTAATCATTCCCAGCACATGTCCTTTACTGGACAGTGTTAACCTTTCAGCTCAGAGAATATGAATTCCCAATTTCAAATGTCATTTGAATTCCTAAATCTCTAACATTTTAGGGTTCTAATTACTTCTGTCCAAGTGACTAACTTCATGAATAGGACATACATGATTGGTTGCAGCAGTGAAATTTGGCTCAGTGGAGCAGATCCTTGGCTATCAATCTTCAGAGGCACGGTGACAGCTCTGCCAGTCAAGGGCCTGACTTGTAAAGTGCCACTCGCTTAGACACTTGTAAAATGCTATGTGCTCTCAACATTTTCTAAAGGTGCTGGCAGCTTGCAGAACACCTTGCAGAATTGCTTAGCATCTTGAAAAACTGTGTCCTAAACTGATGTCATTATCTTTTTTGTTGTTGTTATTTTTGGGATTTTTTTTGTTTCATTTTGGGTTTTTTGGCTGGTTTCCTTTGTCTCCTGAAAAATCACAGGAAAATTCACAACAATGCCATTAAAGCTGCTGCTACAGCTGGTGATGGGGCATAACCAACCCCATCCCCTCCCCCAAATTTAGTGATTCAGATAAAACAGAATGACATCCAAACCAACCCCTAGTTGTTTTTGTTTTTGCGAAACCAAAACCTGAGTGGTGAGGTTTTGCAACATTTAAACCCAACCCACTGCAGTTTGTCCATTACAGACATGAGACTGAACTCAATCCCTTTTATCTGGGCTCTCTATCCCCTCTGGACTTTGGTGGTTTGGCTAAAAATGGAACCCAAAGTTAAACCATCCCCAATTTGGGTTGTGCAAATCACAACCTGACTAATGTAGTTCTTCAAAACCAAAACCATAACATGGCCTTCTTGTTCTATCCCTAATTTGATTAAATGTTTTGTGTCCAGGGCATTATGGAGACTGAAATGTACAGAAGAATGTTATCAGCATAAAACAACCTTCTATTTTATTCATTCCCAAAGGGCCTGATCCTGAAATCACAAAGCCTTCCCTCACCTCATCAGACTGTCCTTGTGGACACTTGGCAAGATACTTCTGCTTTGAAGAGGGTTGTTACTGCTTTCTTTAAAAATAGTGAATTAACTTCCACTGAATTCAAGAGCAATGTACCCTTTCTCACTTGTATTTTCTGGGGACTTTGTAATCCCATATATTTGCAGGTCAGGAGAGGCTGAAGAAGAGCAGACTTGGCCATGTCCCTGTCATCAGAAGAGAGCAGCTTTAGTTCTTGAACAATTTTTTTGACCCTCTGACATCATGTAAATCTGATATCAGAAGAAATAGGGATTCCTGTATGGCATCTTCTGGAATTTCTGATCAATCATGGTCAATCATCATGGCTAGGCTTCGCGAATGAAGATTTGAGAAGGGTCTCTACCCACGTTTGTCACAAGCGCGTTGGTGGCTAAAAAGGCCGATACGAGACAGGCATGACCGGTTGCAAAAGGCACAGCAGAAAGACTCCTTAGGTGGTAAATTCTGCAGGGTACGATTCTTTCTGCATTGTCTTTTCTCCTCGAGAGTGATCCTGCGTGCTTTCTCAAAGGCATCAGCAGCGTTATAGATGGTGTGTCTCCAGGCTTCCCGACTGGAGGCCAGAGTAGACCAGTTATGGTGATCAATATGGCCAAGGCTGAGACGTTTTTTCAGGGAGTCCTTGTATCTTCTCTTCTCTTCAGGGCTCCTCTCTTGCGGCAGCCGGTGGCAAGTTCACCATAAAGCAAGATCTTAGGGAGGCGGTGGTCCTTCATCCTTGAGACGTACCCTACCCAACGCAGCTGTGTTCTCAGTGACATGGCCTCAATACTTGTGACTGCTGCCTGTTCTAGAACAGATGTATTGGTCACATAATCTGACCAGTGGATGTTTAGGATTGTATGGACGTAGCATTGATGGAAGTGTTCTAGGAGTTGCAGGTGGTGGCGGTAGATGAGCCATGATTCATATCTGTATAAGAGAGTAGACAGCACAATGGCTCTGTAAACACTGATCTTGGTACTTTTCTTCAAGTGTTTATTTCACCAAACTCTTTTATGAAGCTTTCCAAAGGCACTATATGCCTTTGCCAACCTGTTGTCTATCTCTCCGTCAATCTTACCATCCGAGGAGATGAGGCTACCTAGGTAATTAAACTGCTGGACTGATTTAAGCTCTGATTGGCCAATGGTGATATGGGGATGATGGAAGACTTCCTGAGGTGCCGGTTGATAGAGAACTTCTGTCTTCTTTAAGCTGACTTCCAGCCCAAAGAGCTCAGCAGCATCTGCAAAGCAGGGTGTTAAACGCTGCAGAGCTGCTTCTGTGTGGATGACAAGGGTGGCATCATCAGCATAAAGCAGCTCCCGGACAAGATGGTTTAAGGTCTTAGTGTGGGCCTTCAGTTGCCTTAGGTTGAAAAGGCTTCCATCAGTACGGTATCAAATGTAGATACCGTCCTGATCCTCGAGGTCTGCCGTGGCCCTTTGGAGCATCATGCTGAAAAAGACTGTGAATAGGGTTGGTGTGAGAACACAGCCTTGTTTCACACCATTAGTTATTAGAAAGAGCTCAGAAAGTGCACTGCCGTATCTGACTTGGCTGTGCTGATCCTCATGGAGTGAGATGATCATTTTAAGGAACTTGGGGGGACAACTTAAGTGTTCCAAAATCTGCCGTAGACCTTTTCTGCTCACAGTATCGAAAGCCTTGGTGAGGTCAACAAAGGTTACATAGAGACCTTTGTTCTGTTCCCTACACTTCTCTTGCAGTTGTCTGAGGACAAACACCATGTCTGTGGTACTCCTGTTGGCTCTGAAACCACATTGGCTTTCAGGTAGAATTCCTTCTGCTATAGCGGGTATTAGACTGTTCAAGAGTATTCTTACCAGGATTTTGCCAGCAATGGTGAGCAGAGTAATACCACGGTAATTTGAACAGTCTGATTTAACTCCTTTCTTCTTATACAGGGTGATGATGACTGCATCACGAAGGTCTGATGGTAGTTTGCCTGGTTCCCAACAGTGTAGTATGAACTCATGAAATTTAGCATGGAGTGCAAGGCCCCCATGTTTCCAGACTTCGGGTGGAATTCCATCAACCCCAGCTGCCTTGCCAATTTTCACCTACTGTATGGCCTTGAGGGTTTCTCCTAAAGTGGGGGCAGTATCCAATTTGTACTTCACCGGTTGTTGTGTGATTGACTGAATGGCTCTGTCTTGGACTACATGGTTGGTACTGAAAAGGGTCTGAAAGTGTTCAGACCATCGATTCAGAATGGAGGTTTTATCTGTCAGAAGTGTTTGACCATCAGCGCTGAGTAGAGGACTTTGAACTTGGTACATGGGCCCGTATGCCATTTTCAGGGCTTCATAGCCTGAAATGATGTGGTCACCTGTGTCTACACATAATTGAGTTTTTTCAGCTAGATTGATCCACCACTTGTTCTGGATGTCACGGAGTTTCTGTTGGAATTTCTGATAGACTCTTGTCAACCATCTTGTCAACTTTCCTCAGAGAGTATATCCTGGTATAGAAGCAGCTGACACAGCTCCTAGGATAGTCCTATGCAAGTTCTTTAAGGACTTTCTGTGAACCTTTGCCCATGCTGGAATTTTGCTTGTGATTGATGTATGCTTTCCCAGCTTTGCCACTGTCTCTGTCTTCACTTGCTGCCACAAGCAAGGGTCCAAGGGCAGTGTTTTTCCATTTCTGGACTGCCTGTGGACTACTTTGAAAAGGCCAGTAAATGGTAACCAAGGAAAACAAGCCCAGTGGTAATAGGCAGTACCATGTACTCTTCCTCTCCAGCATAATGTTTTAGGGTGTCTGCAAATAAAGAGATGCCTGAAAACATCATCAGCATTCACAGAGAGGTCTCCTGGAGATTTGGGAAGGGAGATGAGTGGTGCTAAGAAGCCAGGCTCCACCCTAGTTCCCAAAGGAGTCAGTGTCCCAGCTCCCCTGCTCAGGACATGCTGCTTTCCCTATAGTTACGCTAACAGACCAAGAATCC
This sequence comes from Manacus candei, assembly GCF_025592945.1. Classification (NCBI taxonomy): domain Eukaryota; kingdom Metazoa; phylum Chordata; class Aves; order Passeriformes; family Pipridae; genus Manacus; species Manacus candei. The sequence continues at coordinate 6,489,243 of NW_026138082.1, read as the reverse complement.
TTTTTTCTAGGTCTCTAAAAGTGTTGCAGGCTAAACTCAAGCAAATGCTTCACTGTATTTATTCAGCTGGAACCCACTTTCTGATAAATACTTACAGGTAAATTGTTACTCCTCTGTTAGTGTTTTGCTGTTGCAGACATTGTCTGCTGATTTTTTCCATTTTTTTTCATGTTTGCATTCCAATAGGCAATTTGGAAGTAATAATCACAAAGGAGAACATTTTAAGAGCAGCATATGCAGATTAAAACCACCCCACCCTTTAAATACCAAAACCTCTGAACTTAACAGTAATAGTTTTTCTTGTCTACTCCAAGTGCTAAGACCCATATCCTTTTCTCTATGGCTACAAGCTACTCCAAGGAGAAACAGTCATAGAACTGGAGCTAGCTGGACATTTAACCAGATAGCTGGCACAATTACAATTATACCACAAGCAGCTTGGACTAATAAGTTGAATGAAACTCAAAGCCCAGTGTCTTTTTTTGCCTTGAGGAATGACTTTTATCCAGTATGTTCTCTTAAGAAGAAACAGGCTAAAAGCTAAGGACATAACTGCAATCCTGTATGCCTAAAGTTGAACAAGGAAACCTGTGCCAGCAGTTCCTCCTTACCCCGCCCATGATCCCCAGGGGAGGGGTTGTTGTATGTTCATCCTTTCTTTTCATCCAAAGCACAGGGCAGGAGGGAGAGAGAGAGTTTTGTTTCATGAGAAGTCAGGAAAAAGTCTCTTCAAATTCAACAAGGAAGTGGCAGTTGAGATGTGGGTAGGGAAATGCAGGGAGGTCTTGGGAGAGAGTTGCACCTTCTCTTTGGCATCATGGACTCCCTTCAGAGAATCCCACCAGTTAGTTGCTAAAACAACTAAAATTCTGCTCTCCTGCCTCATATATTCCTGTTGACCCAGAGTATCTCTCTCCTAGTCTTCATTTGGTACCACCAGGACGTATTGCTCTTCAGCAATCCCACCTGTTGGACAGTCTGCAGGGCTGGGGTGGACCAGTAAATGTGCATGCCTTATGTCTGGGCCTCTGTAATACTGTACATCTGGGTAAGTTTAAACAAAGCCAGGGGTGGGAAGTGCCAGTATAACAAATCGTATGAGCCATAAGAGCTCAGTTTAGGGCCTGTGCATATGTTTTCAATGCTAATTTCAAGCAAACCTTTTCAGATTCATGCTCCGGTCTCTTTTTGCAATGTCTAGAAATGATGTAACTCCAATGCCTTTCATCCTTAAGATCGTGCCATTACTTGGCCTATCCTGCCCAGACTCCTAAAACAAAACTGTTAGGAACTCAGACATTTTCCTGCCAGAGAAACTGTCCCTGTAGAGTTTATTGTCACACTACCACTAGACATTTGCTCTGGTGTGAAGCCAGAGCCAGACCTAGAAGTCTATGGAGGGAGAAGAGGTCAAAGTCCTTGAGATCCCTCATATGGCCTTGATACGGCTACTGTGGAAGGCCTGGGCACAGACAAGTCTGAATGTTGTGCTGCTTAAGCCCCCAACAGGTTCCTGGGCTTAGATCCTGCTGAGCACTGTGAGGACTCAACCCCAGTGACAGGCTCAGCAGCATGCCTGGAAAGAAAAGTTGCTCCAGAGGTGTTTCTGTTTCCTGCCGTCTCGTGGCATCCAGTTACCCTTTCAGAGCTGGGAATAAGTTAGGCAAATGTCAAACCAAGTAAAAATATTGGTGTTTCAAACCTTGCTGCTTTGGGGTAAAGGGAATGTAAAAATATTGGGAGGTTATGTAGCTGCACTAAATCTGTAGGTTTGTTTTAGAACATAATATTTTTCTGCTCCCATGTTGTCCACTTTTAAACAAGATCTGGCAAAGCTCCAAAGGAGACCCTCTGAATCTGACCTGTAAGCTCGGCTCCGTGATTGTCCCATAGCTCTCCTTGTGTCACCCAGAGGTATGACCAGAGAGAAACTGAAGGAAGCACCACCAGTTGAGGGAAGTGAGGAAGAACTTGACTGTCCTGAGGGACACTGATGTGGAAGGTCAGAGAGAGGAAAGTTATAGGGTTTGGGTGTTGAGTTTTTTCATGAGAGAGATTAAAAAAAAAGTTAGAAACAAAATACTTGTGAGAAAATTCCCCTCCAAAACTGTCATGGTGGAAATTTTTTCAAGAAGCTCAGTCTTCAGACCGGCTTACTACATTTGATTGAGTTGCACTGTACAGCTCAGTTCTCAAAAGTTGTTAAAAGCTTTCCTTATGAGAAGGACTATCCTCCCTCCCATCCATCTGCCATGAAAAACAGATTTCCCACCATCAGATGCAGAACCTTTGAGGTAGAACTGTCTTGAACTATAAAGTGAATAGCATGTCCATAAATAAGTGAATTATCCTCAGACATTTTGGTGGATCTTTAAAATATTTACTTTTTAGGGGCAAGCTGGGTAATGGGTTTTCCTCAAACCTTAAAGTTTTAGTGGGCAACAAAGAATGCAGAGTGGAAGCTGCTTACCAGATGTTCCACAGCCTATAGAGATAAAAGGAGATTGTTTTTACAAGTACAAATGGTGATATAGTAGCCTGAACTGTGTAAAGTACATATTTTTATTAAGTCATTATGCAGTTGGACAAATAATTTTCCATATTTCCCAGTCATAACCTGGTTTATGCATGTTGAGTATTTTGCCAGTTCTGACTGCTTCTTTTTCAGTTTACAATGCTGGCAAACTTGCTAGGGATTTTTTGTTTTGTTTTTAAATAAAAACCCCTCAATTTTATTGCTTTAGTAATTTAAAATTACATCATCTTTTGAAACTTTAGATAAACATACTAAAACTAATCTCATTAATAGAGCACAAAAATATCTTAACACTCCAAAGTGATTAAAGAGCTTGCGGAAATTGCTTACTCTAGAAGACATACCCAAGGGCAACAGAGGAGTCAGATCTGGACTCCTATAAATGCACTTGCCTTGGTTAGCAGTACTGCACTAATTTACTAGATGTTGTAGATCTGGTCCTTAATTTGTAAGAGTCAAGCAATCAGAATAAATTGGGTGAAAGTGTTTAACGCAGCAGAACAGCAAGAAGGTAAAGGTTTATTTTCTCAGAGGATATTCCATATTTTCAGTTTTTCCTACCATGTTCATGAAATGAAAATCTTGAAATCTTGTCTCTGCTTTCAGATGGTAGTGAATAAAGAAACCTGAAGAAGACAATGTGCTGTCATCAACAGCACATGGGAGCTTTCCATGTATTCCTGTCTCAAACAAGGTTTCCTTGAAGTTTGTTATCTTTTTAAGTCTAAAGGTTTAGTTTAGTTGTGTGTGCTTCTCCATGTGCAGTTAGTCTTTTGAAGGAATAAATATGAGAAAAAGAATAAGCAAAATATCTTGTTTTTCTGCCAATTTTTTTTTACAGCCTTATATGGTTAGGATACCCAAACTTCTCTCTATTCAAACAGGTTCTATCCTACAGATGCTCTTCAAAATTCTGGGTGAATGTGGAAATAGTTGCCTTTGTCCTGCAGAGGAGGGATGAAGCCCAAGCAGACAGAAAGTGATAAGATTTTGCAATAAGTCATCTTTAACATACAAAAAGATATTTGCTTTTATCAAGCCCTAGAGTCAGGTGACACAGACCATAGACAGACAAACTAGCCTGGCATAACTGACTTGCCTGTACTCATGCAAAAAACAGGATATTTACAGAAGTGAAGCTGAATAAAGCAGTATGATGCTGAAGCACTTCTAAAATTTCTTTACTATTCTGGTTGTGATCAGCAATGAAAGCACAGGTCCTGAGATACTATTAAAAATCTCAAGCTTCATGAAGTCCTAGAAAACTGGTGGTAAAGTCCACTTCCACAGGATTTTTAATCTCATGCTGTGAACTTTGCAGCTTTAGATAGGCCTAGCTTTGAGAATGAACCAAAATAAAACTAAAATTCTAACTGTCAAAGAGTAGTCTGCTGCTGGTGCTACGAATTAAAGCAATATTATATGTAGTAAATACTTGTAGCCTATACAATGTCTAATAGGAATTGCCAAAATGCCTTGCTTCTGAAAAGACTTATTCTGATTTTAACATTGTGTGACCATGCTGCTTCGTCAGGTGAGAGCATTTGACTCACCTTTTATATTTATAGTAAAAATTAAGATAAAATAATCCAGTTAAGTTCTAGATTAGACCACCTTAAGTGCACCATCAAATGTAAACCCCATTCATTTGAAACTTAAAACTCTGTTTCCTGAATCTGAACCTGTGGGATTATACTCTGCAGTTCTGACTACATTTGATCTGTGAGATTTGAAGCAATTCTGTGTTTTCTTTCTTTCCCTTTTTAATCTAAATGAGAAATAAAGCCATGGAAATAAATGGAGCATTATTCTTGGCTTTGGTTCAGTTTCAGATCCAGACTCTGAACCCAAGCTGAAATGTGCCATGCATCTTAAATGCTGCTTTCTTGAACTGCCTTTGGTTGGACTATACTGCATTTCACATGGATCAATGCAGTCACTACCTCTGAATTTAATGCTTGAACAACAGACGGAGTTTTAAAAATCCAAAGCTGTCTCAGTAATTGCTACCTGCATAAAAAATATCACAATATATTGCTTGTGAATATAATCTATATAATTTTGAGATGCTGCTAAAAATGAATGGCCAAAATACACAGTGAGTTAAGGAATCCTTCCTTTCTCTCAACCAGTTAAAGAAGTAATTTAAAGGTTTCAGAAAGAACAACAACCAAAAAAAGGTATTGCAGAAGAAAACTGGATTTCCTCCCATGAAAGCATGAAAATAGGAGGAGGGATTTCATTCAGGACTAAAAACAACCAATGAAAGTTTCATCTTGAAATGTAAATCCATTTGTGTTTTCCAAAGATGTTTAAATGGGAGCCAGGGAAACTTTAACAAGCAGTGAAAGATAAAAATAAAAATATTAGAGACATCCTAAAATAACAGCTAGGCTTGTATCAGTGTTATATTTCAGCGGGGAAGAAAATGTCTGAGCAACAAAAGGAATTTTATTTAGAGTTCGAGAGATCTGTAAATAGAATCAGGGAAAGTACCTCTACTTTGAAATTATATATTAAATGACCCATGGGTGAGATGATTTTTGGCATATGATTCACTGAAGTATCACATTTTAGAAACTTTCTGTTTTTCAGTCTTTACTTTTCCTAGAAAAGGGTGTCATCAGTTCTTGCCTTGGTCACAGTGTCATATGTACAGCAATAAGTCCCATTGCAGTAATAGCTGGTCTCTGGTATAAGATTCTTTTTTTTTTTTTTTGAATACTCCTGTGAAATAAGCCTTTTAACTTTGTTTCACTTCAGAAACTCCTATTAAAGATGGATCCACTGCATTAGAAAGTGAGTGAAGTTGTGACGTGCAGAACAATTCTATTCAGCAGTTGATCAATAATCGATACATTTGACTTAGCAATCTGATCTCATTTTGTATGCCCTCCTGCCAAAAATGTTTAGTGAGAGGGTGTTTGGGTATACATCTAGCCTGAAGCTTTGTGGGAGAAATGTCTGGAAGCTCATGAGTGACCACAGGGGATATCAAAACTCCAGCAGTGAGATCCTCCTCTTTGAGGGTAGGATTTAGATAATATTTTGTTTGACACAGGGACTCCATGTCCTGCTCCTCTAGTGGGCACATGACTGATCTGCAAGACTTATAGTTACTGAAACTCTGATGTATTGCTTTTCATATTCCTCATTCACTGAACTCTACAGAAAGTCTCCCCAGCAGTTAAAATTTCCAGTGTTTTCTATTGTTTTAGTGCCTCAAAAGGCTCAGCCCCAGCTGGAAACATGGAGGTATGGTATTTGTTGCACAGAAATTTTGTAGGAAATTTTATATATTGTAAGAAACAGAACCTACTATATTAAATGTTGGCAGAATTTAGGCTATTATTGTGAATGGTGGTTCAGTGCCACAGCATTTGGGGTTATTCAGCTGCTCTTTACAAACACATGAAGATATTGTCTACTCAGGCCAACACCAAGAGGGCAGCCAGAGCAGATGTCCAGTCTTCTCAGTGCTGCCTGCTCATAGGTACCTCAGGTTCTGCTGAAACTGGCCTCCCTTGTGTAAACACCAAAGGGTAAATTCAATCACCATGGCTCCTGCTATAGTGAGGTAACCAGACATCCCAGGCTCCCTGCTTGGCCAGAAGACTTGTGATTTTTAATAGCTGTTAAAAATATATTTATTTTTTGCCGTTCTTGGCTGATCTTCTCCTTTCATGGTGATTAACAATGCTCTGATCTTTTACTGCTGCCTTTTAGTAACGTAGCAGCCTTCCAAGATGGAAGAAGACCATGCTATTCCTCTAACTAGTGTTTATATACCCTGCAATAATTTTTCTTCCACAGTTGCTGTTCCTGCTAGTTTCTTCAACATCCTATTCCATGCATTTTATTTTAAATGTAGGAGCAAGTCTCTTAATTATCCACAAGGCCTTTTATGTGTTTAATTTAGAATTTTGAGCATTGTTTCTCTGTCTGCAATCCTTGCAGACATTTAAGTCACCATCTGTGATTTTATGACATTGATAATAATTTTTCCTCTGGAATGGAGTGGAATATTCTCTGATACATATTCTTTTGATTAATCTGATGTTCTTTTCTGTTAACAAGGGACAGCATGGCTCAGGGAGTAGGCAATGGGATATGAAAATGTTTGCCACTATCTTGTTACTGCGTGTCTAGACTGAGGAAGTTAGCAAAATGATTTTCTATGAGATGGGTTTCTCTTTACTTTTTATTTTTGGCATTGGATTGCTCCAATTTGATCCTCAGTAAGTGATTTTAATAGCTGTTAAGAGTGTGACATTAATGAAAATGAACAGATTGGTTCTTAATTCTACAATAAAAACAAGTGTGTGTAGTGATATTATTAGAGGAGAAATTCTGCATGTGTAATTGATATTTCCCTTTCCTATATTCTGTTTGTTTATAGTGTAACAAAACAATTTACAACTAAAACAATTGCATGTAGCAAGCAGACTGTTTCAAATGAAACTAAATTTGTTCTTCTAAGTGGCATGCTGTGAAACCTGTTGAATATTTAAGTAGCAGACATGTACATATGAATCCCTTTAATGTGCTTATTTTTTTAATTAAAAAACCCTACATGAACGGAAACTTTAAAAAATGGACTATAATCACAGAATTTGCAGGTGGGCAGAGGAAATTCTACTTCACTGTATAAATCACTTAAAAATGTCTTCGCTTGCAAAGTTTCTAAACTCTGCTCCGCGCAGTATCAAAGGATTATGAGTGGATTATGGGTATTAGATAGGAAGACTACCAGGGGACACATGGCACAAACAAGAAGACAACCTTGTGGATAAAAGGATGTATGGAGTGGAAGATTCTTAACCTCCCCTTTATCCCCTTCATACAAAACAAGCAAACGAACAAACAAACAAGAAATATTTCTCTCCAAAATAGGTTGTTGTTTATTGCTGCACTCAGGGTTTTTTCTCACATTGTCTTGGCTGAGCTTTGGATCAGTGGGTTTCACTCAGGTTAAGATTTACTGTGGCTCTGATGCTCTTGTTTTTACAAGAGAGAGAGTTATCTTAATACCTCAATTAATTTACTGTGTAATGACAAGGTCACAGTGCTGTGGAATATGGATGCTAGTGCGATAAAGAGGCAGAGAGTAGTATTATTTCTAGAAAAACACTTTTTAAAAGATCTTTTGAGTCAGCCCAATTGGCAATGACCCTAGCTCCATTTGAAATCATTTGGTGGTATTTACCTGAAGCTAGCAAGCTACTGCTTCTGAAGGCTTAGGAAAGTTCTATTTTAAGGTCAATACTGATTCACAATAAAAATGTGTATTCTATTTTTACTAATAATACACTTTTTCATGTTTGCAGAGCCTTTGCAGGGGTTGCAGCCTTGCTGGGCTAAATATTGCACATGCCCAAAGCAAGAAAGTACTCTAAAGGGTCTTACAGATGAAAATGGACACTATGGAGCATTGGAAAAGGCAAATATCTCTGTTTTACATAGATCAAATTGAGGCCTAGATCTTCCAAAATGCTTCCTGCTTTATGTACCTAAGTCTCACTGAAATTGATGTGAGCCAAACACCTAAGTGCCTTGAACATCTGAGATGTTGGTGCCAGGGATGTTCTGAGATGGCACCACACAATGTGGTGGAGATGAGCCAGACAGATCTGGTGAGGATGCAGGGTAGCTTGGCTTGTGGAGTGGCATCTCTGAACCCACAGGAATACCTCTCCACAGACTGATCAGACAGTCACACTCTTATCCACACTCACTTATGCACAGTCATTACACTTTTTCTCCAGCCTTCTGGTTTCTGCATGGGTTTTTTTCAGTTTTTTCACTTTTGCAGTTAGTGTTAATGAAATCAGCAGGGTCATCTGTCTACTGACCTAAATTGACGCCTTCCTAATAACTGGAACTTGGGCATTTAGGAAACCTGGAGCTGAGCCAAAGCCACCTGAGCATCATCCTTTATCCACTGGCAGTACTCTGTGTCCTTCCTATGTTCTTTCAGAAAATACTGCATATGATGCTTCTTTGTGTAACTGCAGTTGTGTTCTTGGATTTTTTTTTTTTTTGGGGTTGGATTTTTTGGGATTTTTTTCTTGGTTTTTTTGTATAATATACTTCAACACACACAGTCTATAATGCAGGCATGCACATACAATGGCATGTTTCGAACCAGCTGGGTGCAAACGGCACAGAGGCAGTGAAAGGGCAGAGCTCTGTTTCCAATCGGAACAGTTAGTCAGCTCCACTGGCATCACCGAAACTCACAGAACTTCTGAGAGGCTTTCCCGTGCTCTATTCACGGGGGTGTGCCCTTAGCCAAAGCCCAGATTAACTGTCAAAATCAATCTAAGTAAGGACTTGAATGACCCCTGAACAAGAAAACTTTTTCTTTATGGGAATGAGTTTTATCTGTGGTGAATAAATCCTACGGGATCTAACCTGTCGATTGTGAAAAGTAAACAAGGTGCTAGCAATTCACTCTAATGACACCAGACAGTTATTAGTAACAGAACAGGAGTAAAAAAGGGACAAGTTATGCTGAGTATCTTCCTTTAAAAAAAAATTAATAGAAAAATTATTTCCATTTGCTTGAACTGCTCTTTTCCTATCCCGCTGTCTTCATCTCTCAGCTGCCAAGGGCAGAATGATGTGATTCATAGACTTTTTAATTGAAATTGTATGCAGCCAAATCATAGGGCTGCTGCTCCCTTGGAAGTCAATGGCAAAATTCCCACTGGCTTCAGCAGAAGTAAGCTTAGTCTATCAATGGGTAGAGAAAAGTACAGCATCAACCTGGGTGATCCAGAAAAGGGTCCCTTACATCTCTGGGACCATGCCCTGGTTCATGTCCCAGGGTACCCTACTGGTTCTTGTATAGCTGCAGATCTTGTGGTTTCATCTGTCTCTTTTCAGTCTGTACTTCTGCCCAAGTGATTTTATAGTTAAGTTCTGAAATTTAGACTAAATTTGTCATCTCAGTGTGTCAGGATGTTCCAGCATGTCCTGTCCCTTTTCAAACAAGAATTATTTCCGTTTAGTTTATTCTCTGTAGAGTAACATCTCTTAAAACATCTGGTTTGAAGGTTTTCTTTATTAGCTTTAAGGATTTCTCCACTGTTACTCTGCTTCTGGTCATCTTCCTTCAAATCTCTGAACATTCACCACCTTTTCTTACCCTAAATGCAACTTGTGTAGGGCTCTGGATGTACAACTGCAGGATCCAAGGTTGCAGTGCCAGATCCTGGATGGTGCTGAGTGTCTTGGTTTGCTCCAGCCAGGCACTTAAGAACTGCTCAAAAACAAGGCAAGTGAGTAATCCCAGAAGCAGAAGACAGTGTCACTCTTTATGTGTTTTATTGCTGAATGGAATTCAATGGACTTGTCAGACTCCAGCTAATAAATGGGAGTGATTACAGAGTAGCTGTCCATAGCAGAACTGTCAGACATAAAGAGACCAGGGAGACCAGGCCTGTCAAGCAGCACCTTTACAACATTGACAGAAAGAGCACATTTTTTAAAGAAAGAGATGATTTAGTTAGATGTATGTTCAAAATCTACAGCCAGAGCTAATTATTCTGTCTCACTTTGAATATTATTCAGATGCCTGGCTGATCAGTCAGCCAACTAGACTACTGTCAGTGATCTATGGTCAGTATAAATGGGTTATCAGCTCTTCTACCACTGAAGAAAGTTGTTGGATTGATTGGTACCAGAAACAGGCTCTCTAAATGCAGTGGTTCTCAATCTCTTCCAGACTGTGACCCCAAGTCACAAAAAGAGGGGAGTTTAAGGATTCCTCTTCTCTGATTCTAATAAAAGAAGGGTGTTTCCTGCATATGTATATACATTCCTGCAGACTCACCACATCCAGAGACTGATTTTACTCGTTGAATGGATTAAGCATCTGCAGCACTGCAAACATCATCTACTTTGCATCCATTTACAGTGAAGCCTTGCTGCAGGCTTTTGCACTTCCCAGTCTGAAAGAGGCCTCTTCAGCCATTTGCTTTCTTCTAGGATACTGTAAATCTGCTTTTCTCTTTGGAACAGATATATCATCCTTGCTGATTTGGGGCAAGGAGAGAAAGACGGTTCATATATTAAAAAAAAAGTTTTTGCAATGTTTATGTGAATAGGTTGTCTGATCATAAAATTAATATAAAATTAATTTGATTTTCATGAACAGCTAGCTGCCCACTCCAATTTCACATGATAAGAGATCTTTGCAGTGTGTAATTACAATTACTACAAATTTTTTAGTGCTATTGATCAGTACAAGTAAAAACAATCAAGTCAGTTCTGCCAAATCTTCCCCTCCGTGTACTTCTGGTGAGCTAGGCAGCAACGTGCTGTTGCACAGCACTGCACTAAACATCTGTGTAAATTTGTAAATGTAAATGCATTGCAAAACAACAGATTTTCTCAGTAATAAGTGGAAATGGCAAAAAGAGTACTATATCTTCCAGTAAAAAATTCATTATAGGCCATCCACATGTTCTTTTTCCCCCAACTTTTGTTCACTTTATAAGTGCAATTTAGGCTACTTTGGTCAGAGACCTTGCCATGCCATTTATTCTGGTCTACTGCCTCTTTCCACAATTTCCATGGTTTGAAGAAATTTTCCTTCAGGAAAGGTCATTTTTCCCATTTGTGAGCTAGAAACACAGACTACAGACATCCGGAAGGCAAAGCAGATTGGAGTCAGCTAGTCTGAAGGGGGAGAGCTGGAACAGAAAGGGTTCTACTCTTCCCTGTTCCTCTTCTCAGCTCTTTTGGCACTGAGGTTTTTAAAGAGTAGTGGGGAGCATCACGTAACAGCACATGGAGCTTATCTATTCCCTCTGTAGAAGAGGGGATAGACCTTGGGGAGACTCTGTTCTTGCTGCATTGGCAAGGGCACACTTCCTTCTTCTCGCTGGCTCTTGACTTCCATGAAGTAGCTTTGGATAGACTCCTAGGTGTACCTTTGTTGTGTGGGAGCAAAGAGTACGGCAGCAAGCTAAAATTTTGAAACTTTCACTGTAACTCCCCTTCCCAAATTTCATTGTACTACATTTGTGACGACATAACTCAGGGTACTTTATGCTAGTTGTCAAAGGACATAGAGTTGTTCTAGGTGGTGTTGAATTCCATATTTTGGATGTGTACTATCTCACACACGTAAAATGGGACAGATGTTGATCTCTTTTAACCAGGTACATTCTTGCTGAAGTACTTTTGTGAGCACCTGTTCTACATGCTTTAAATAAATCACAAGGGAGATGAGAATGATATTATTCTTTGACTTAAATCCTAAACCAGTTTTTAATGAGCCATACATTAAATTTATATTTATATTTATCTTACTATGCCGAATAATGTGAGATTTTTCTCTGGTCTGCTTAAACATATCAATGGATCTATAGTTGACAGTAGCAAACCACTATATCAGATCAAATCAAGAGTAAAAATGGACTTTTGACTGGAAAATTCCTCCCTCCAAGTTTTCAAATGATACAATGCAACAGACATTTCACAGTTGGAAATTGTCCACAGACTGGACAATAAATAACCTTTTCCACTGAGGTAAGTCTGATGCAAGAGAAAGGAGAGCTGTGAGAAAAGGTGCCTCTTGTGTTTATTCTAAAATGATGCTCCAAGGAGTTAAACAAACTTAGAAATTCAGAGCTCACCAACATCTGGTTTGTATCAATAGAAACCAAAAGCTTAGGGCAGTCTGGTTAGATCACTACTCTGTGTCTGTGCGCCTGTGTGTCTTAACTTCTCCTGACATTACCTGAGAGATTACTGGACTGGAAGATGCTTATGTTTCTTCAAACACACACCCACACACACACACCCCACACCCACCCCCAACATTAGGTGTATTCTTCATCTACTTAGCCCCCACATCCCATTCAGTGCCAGTTGTGTGAGCAGCGCCATCTCTTACGGTCATTCAAGCCACCTAATTTAGATACCTACAACTTCCTCTAAGAATATAGTAGACCTTTCAGAAATACTGAGTCCTTATCTGTACTCACCTGACTTGTCTGCATACCTTTCTTCTGAGCACAGGTACCTTTATGGGAGAGCGATGCTCCTTCCTCACAGCAGTGATGACAGTGCTCTCACAGGCAGTGGGATGCCTTAAACACTGTGTCCACTCCGCTGGAAAATGACCAAATTTCTCTTTTCATCTTGCAGAAGTAACTGAGCTTCGAGGCCATACTGTATCTTGCTTGGGAGTATCTCTTCCTTCTGTTGAAGATGAACCACAGGAAACAGCAGCAAGAGATGTGTGACTTTAGCTGATTAGTTAGTTACTTGACTGTGAAGGGAGGAAGCTGGGGTTAGATCCCACTTCTTGAGAGTGTATGAATTTCCCTTCACTTTGCCAGTGGGTTAAAGAAAATGCAGAACAGACTTGGCCAAATGGGCTAGGCCTTTCCACCCTCCCCCTCCAAGATGAGTGCCCTAATCAGTAGCTTGATAGGAATCATACTCCTTGTTGCCTTTTCTCTCTGTCTTTGTAGCTCTTGCATGCCTGGCTGCACTATGGTTCAGTTTCAAGAGGGAGAAGGAGGAATGCTCTTCTTCAGCAGCATACCCTATGATCTGGTGGTCATAGCACTTTGAAGAGAGTGAGTGGGCTTAATCCCTCTTAGGCTGATCAGTCCCTTTTGCTTTCTGCTTTAATCATTTGCTAGCCAAAAGCAGATATCAGCAGTACTTCTGACTCTTTTTAACTCTTTGTACTTCTCCTAGAGACTTGTGCAGTGTTCAGGTGCAGTAGTCATGCACTGAAATGATTCTGCAGCAGAGCTTTGTATGCCTGTCTCTACAGAGCATGCACTTCTGGACATAAAGGGAATAAAGATGGAAATGCCCAAAGAACATTTATAATGGAACAAATGAATCTGGGTTAAATACCGGAAGGAGGATTGGATTAGCATTTGTGGAAACCTGCTTGTGCCTGCAGGTAAGATTTGAAGAACCTTGATCACCTGGAGAATTTCACAGGCAGCGCTGCTCAGGATGTGATCCTTAAGTGCTCCAGTCCTTGGGAGCAGCTGTCGCCATTTTAGTCCCTCAGGAACCCACACAAAAGTTCTTCTTTGCTTCTTTTTTGGACACCTATTTTTGTATGCCAGCACCTTCACACAACTACATCTGCGGTTTCTGATTTCCACTACTTTAGTTACATTTCTTTTTGTTTGAATATTGGCAGGATTTTTGTTCACAACTTTCTTGTTTTTCTTTCCTTGGAAATAAAAATTACAAGTGACCTGTGAATCTTTTAGGTTGTTATATCAATAAAAATGGCTAAATCTGATCCTAAGTGTTACGATGCATAATATGCTTCTACAGTTTCTGTGTAACTAGTCAGTTAAAAGAAGTGCTAAAGCACAGTCCAAAAGTTTTTAACATCTTCTGTCTTAATATTTACAAAGTTAATACTATAGCTTAGCCAACTAAAATCATCTTCTTATGTTACAATATGTTTTAATTTCTTTCTATCTTTGCATAAATGCTTAGGGAGTAATGAGCTCAGAGTGTCCTGATTAAAATAAACATCTTTGTACCTGGATATTCTTTACAGCTAACAACATTTTAAAGCTGCTTTCAGTTTTTCCCTCCTTCCAGTGTGAATTATTCTTAAGGTGTAGTGATCTGCAGCTAGTTAGAGATCTGCTGTTTCTATGTCCCCGTGTATTTTTTTTTCTTTTTTCAATCACTCTGTATTATTTCTCCTCCTTGTTGCCAGTTCCTCTTCATCTCATTTTTTTCTGCACTTCTTTTCTAAAGATAGATAGAATCCTATAATCACAGAGTAGTTTAGGTTGGAAGTGACTTTTAAAGGTCATCTGGTTCCAACCCCTCCTGTTTCAGCATTGCACCACCCTTACCATAAAAAAATTCATCCTTATATCCAGCCTAAATTTACTTTCTTTTAGTTTAAACCCATTACCCCTTGTTCTGTTTTTACCTAAAGATCATCAGGAGCAAAAAAACACTCCAGGCAAATTTAGTGTAGATAGAGATAGAGAACAGCTCTTTTAATGAAGGCCTTCTGACCATGGAGTACAAAAGGCATGCACCCACATACATAATTCTTACACTTTTATACCTTTGCTAATTATCACATCTAATGGGGATATCCAATCCTAAGACCCCTTTTGCCCTGGTACCACCCTCATAATTGCCCCACTGGAGCCCCTCCAAGGGCCTTGAGCCTTCTATCTTGTTTTGTCTACCGTATCTCTTGTTATTCCGGTAGAGGTGCACATCCCAATGGAAGCCAACGGAATGTTCTTGCTGAATATCTATTACCTTGAAAAGTCAGTTAAAAAACAATTAAACCAAAGCTTCAGGAATGTGACACACAAACTGTGAGAAAGTAACGGTCTAAAGTGAAGGAAAACTCCAGCTACATTAAAATCTACAAAAAGCTAAAAATCCTAAAAATTCTAAGGCATCACTATTGCAACTCCTGCAATGCAATATTGTGTTGTTGTATAGAGAAGAAAATGTGCTGGACTTTTTGACTTGTAAACTGCTGCAATTTGACTTCTAATATCAAAAAGATGTGATTAGTAAAAGCAACAGGAAAGTTCTCGAAGTTTGAGACCCCTTTGGAGAGCCTCAAAATCAGTTGATGGAAAGCAGGAAACATCCATTTCCTATCATACATTTTTTCCATTTTCCAAAATATATGTAATTATGGTCAATCCTGTTTAAATTATGCTCTGGAAAAAATTGTTTAAATAGTAGAAGATTCCACTGCATTAGGAAAAGCTTATAGATGCATGAGAGAGGATGCTGTGTCTAGTTGCCTAGAAATGTGGTTGAAGTCCAAATTGACCTTGCTGAAGGGATCAGAAATCTGTGCTATCCCTGCTAT
This sequence comes from Manacus candei, assembly GCF_025592945.1. Classification (NCBI taxonomy): domain Eukaryota; kingdom Metazoa; phylum Chordata; class Aves; order Passeriformes; family Pipridae; genus Manacus; species Manacus candei. Next base: position 6,473,848 of record NW_026138082.1, on the reverse strand, counting down.
GTGTTTGTGAAGGTTTGGCCCCCACAAAAATCCAATCTCCAAGCTTCCCCCACCTCCCCACAATTTACCTCACCACCGAAGAGGAATTTTCAGGCAGGCACACTTCTGTATGGGGGAAGGGAAAATATATACAGTTTATTCCTATACAAAATAAATACTGTACAAACTAAAAGCAATTATATATATACAATATTAACACACTTCTATCATCCCTCGAGCCCCTCCCCCAATCAGTCCAGGAGAAGCCCTCAGGCTGATAGTTAAACAATCTCTCTCTCATTGGGGTATCAGGAAAAGGGTTCCTCTGAACCACCCCCCACCTGTCTCAGCTACTTGCTGAGGTCTCCATCACGAGGTCCAAGAAGATAGCTCTAAGTCCACCCTCCTTGGTTCGTGGAGGTTTCCTCCCAGTGGTAAGATGCTGTTCTGAGTCTTTACCCGGAACTCACTTGTTGCTAGTTGGCTCTCTCACTCTTCTCCAGCTGCTACAGCTTCAATTTCGGTAGCCATGTCCAAACCCAACATAGGCACCTCCAAGCCTGCTTGGCCCGTCTCCAATTTTGCCTGGAGTTCTCCTTCTTCTGGCACCAAGCTCCTTTCAGCCCATCTCCTTGGCTCAGCTTAAAATACTGAACCTTAAGATCCGCCCCATGCAGTGGGTGGAAAGAAAGCCCCCTAACTAGCTAAGGCATTTGGTCCATTTATGAGCTGTCCCGAGCTCTGCAGTCTGTCTGGGGGCGGAAGAGGGCTTGGCCAAAGGGCTGCCTCCCTTCCTCTTACCTCAGCAGTTGTGAGTCTCTCTCTCACAGCACATACACACTCCTACACGCTGCCTTCAGCCCCGGCTTGGCCAGGGCCGCGGGGGCACAGGGCCCCGAGTGGGGGCCCTGTCCACCCCTTGGCTACTCTCTCTCTCTCTCCCATGCTCTCACACACAACTCTGCCAACTCTGCCAACTCACTTCCGGCTAGCTGTTGATATCTAATTTTCACAGGAGCAAAATAAGACCAGCTCTGATTTGTTCCTGAGGGAAGACTGTCCCGGGACCAATCAGCTCTAACTCTAACTCAGGGCCCCCATGAACCTGGGAGGGGGGTGCAGTTGAAACCAAGACAGTGGTATTTGCATCCAGCTGGTCAGGGACATATTTACTGGGGAAGCTAGAGGAGGACAGAAGTGGTGGAGTAACAGTGGCTAAGCTAAAATATTTAGGATGGTGAAGGCAGATAGTCAACCTTCTTGGCACCTCTGTTGTTATAAAGAAGAGTCCATTTCAAACCTGTTTGACTAGAAAAATCCATGGGATTATTCCCTTTTCTGTCCTTGAAAATATTTTTTAAAAGAGTGAATGGAACCTTTGGACTTTTACTCACCCATCCAAAAGTGAATGTTCTCAGTCTTTGGGCTGGACGTACCCTGCAGGTGTCTCTGCCTGGGAACTGGTGTGTATGTATGTGTGAACCCATCAGGAAGCTGCCTGCAATCTTGGGAAATCTTGGGAGACCAGTTTGCCCAGTTGGCCCAATCTCCAGCAGCATTTTATACTCTTTTGCAAGCTAGTGTGCACCAAAGCCAATCACAAACTTCACAGCTCCCCCATCTCTGGAATGCATTCATTACCTAAGCACCCAGATAGTTCTTCCTTTTGTATTCCTTTTCTTCCTCCTTTTTCAAAGTTGTCAATATTTTATTTTTAGAAAGAGCACGAAGGAAGTAATGGAGAGAGAAGAAAGGAAACTGCTCCCAGTGCTAAAATCTTGGTTTAGTTGTGGACATAATGATGAGATATATGGCCTTTCCTAGGTCTGTAGAATAATAACTGATTTACCAGGAAATGTGATGTTATTACAAATGTGGAGCCTAATTTGGATTTTGTTGCTTGGGAGTTGCCTGGGTGGGGAAGGAAAGTGGGATCCAGCCTTTATTTTTGCTCCTCTTCTTAGCCTTGGGAATACACATGTTCAAATAATGTCTCACTCCTTTTGCACAGTCTGCCCATCACTGCCATTTGCTGAAGCAGACCAAACACTCTTAACACAGGGGAGCCCAGACTGCACACTTACTCTGCCCTGTCAGGCAGTAGCTACATTTTGGAAGGAAACCGCAGTACAAAAGTGGGATCTCAGGTTCCATGCAGTGTATGCAAAGCAGTTTCATTTAAAATGCCATGTTTACCTTGGCAGAGCCACTCTTTAGTAGGGATTAAGCCTGCAAAAACCACTGAATCATACTCTCTGTTTCCATCCATGTGCCAGGTCACAAACATAAATTGTAATGTTGGCCCTCGTCCGTCATCACATAACGCTCTGGCATACTTTGTCATTCCCTGAAAATGAGTGGAATGAGAAGGTTACTTGGAAAGCCATCTGTCTGAGAAGCTGTCCTGTTATAATTAGTGGGCAATCTTGAATTTCATCTCTGGAAGATTATGAAGTGAAAAGGCGGGGGAATGGGATGTGTATGTTAGATTACCAGGGCCTCTGGTAAGCCAATCTGACCATGACTCAAAAGGCTGAAGTGAAAAAAGTTGGGGGAATCAGACAATGCTATATTTTTAAATAAAAAGGTGTAAAGATGACTACAAGGAGCCAAATGTGGATCTAGATATAAGTTTAAATTTCAAGCAATTCTAAACTTCAGGGATATTTAGAGGCAGGAGTTTGGTTTGGCTCGCATCTAGTACAAAAGAATCTCCTTTCTTTCTAAAGGCTTCTCAGACACCAGAGTAAATGAAAGGCAGCTCAAGGTGGAGCCACAGAATAAGGGAAAATAGCAGACAACTAGATGGGGATTGTAGCTGTAGGTTAATCACATAAAGTTAGCAATGATCTTCCAAGTTATCTGAAGTCATCTCCTTCCTCTGTACCTCTTCACATCTGTACTACAAGCTAAGGGCTGTTGTCTTTAGCTGTGCTTCTGTCACAACATCTGCAAGGTGTGTACAGTCTGATTTGGCCATATTTTTCAGAGATCTGCAACAGTCAACTTAAACCACCCTAGTGCTGTAGTAAGGCAAGAAGGACCTTTTTTAATACCACTTATGTTTCTTTCAAATATGTGGAGGACATTATCCTTTCAACAGCTTTCAGACAGACTGCTAAAAGCAACTTTGTACTTCAAGATTTTGTGCTAAATATGTTCTCTCTCTCCCTCTTTTTTTTCTTTCCTTAGTCAGGAAATGTGTTAACATTTTTCTACTGGCTGTAGTGTGGGATATTAGATGCTCTGAGAGGAAAATGAATGCTTAAGGCTTCCTTCCTCTGTCACTTCATTAATGCCAAAAAGGAGGCTGCATAGTGTTGCTTTAATTAGCAGGCTTTTGTTAAAAGAGGTGGTTGGAGCTACCTGATTGCAGTTTTACCCAGCAAAAGAAAGACAGAAATTACTTCCTAGAACAGAACATTGCCTCTACCAAGAGCAACGCTTATAATATATTTGTCTGTATGTGTCATACTCCACAATTTTATTCTTGACTCCTGCTGGGGACTGACTTGGGCCTTAAAATGAGGATTGTGTTTCCTGTACTAATTTAACCTGTTGGTCAGTTGGTCACTGAGGTTTTTTGCCTTTTCTCTAAGCCTTTGTGTTGCATAGCTTTTTGTAAGATAGATAGATTTATTTAGATTTTTTTCGTGAGACTATAAATTAGAATATTTTTTATGATGTTCTTGATATTTCATTGTTTACCCAGTTCTACCTGAACTGCTTTCCTTTTGTGTTTTCTATCAGTCTTTGTTCATATGAGGTTATCACGGTGTTTGGGCACTGACAGGGCAGTAGTAGTCTGCGTGAATGTTTGGTTTCATCCCAGATAATACCTGCAGAATTTCACAGGTGTCCACTGATGTGTAGATGAGCATGATTTGTCTGCATTACCAGGAATTTCTATACCTATTGCCATGCTGGATATTGTCAGTGTACATACAAAGGCATTGCTTCATGTGTAGAGTGTATGTCTCTCTGTAAGGTACTTCTATAGTACACTCTTCTATGAGCAAATTTTATTCTGAACCCTGGCAGTGATGACTGGGTTGCTTCTTGAAGTATGAAGCTTTCTATTTACTCTCTTTTTTTATTCTTACCATCATTATTGCTGTTTTAAATTTTATGCAACTCTGGTTTGAGTTCCCGCGAGCTCTTCCTCAGCATTGTTCCAGTTTGTACTGCAAGCACATATTAGGCAGCAAATTACAAAAGAACTGTTTCTAAATGGGGAGAATTTTGAACAAAAGAAGAAAACTATAATTATTCCAACGAGGATTTGAGCAAGCCATCAGAATTAATGGTGCTGCTTTTCCAAATTTGCCACTGTTTTGATTAGCTTATGCACTTATACAATCCCCGCCATGGCAGTGACCATAACTGAATGCCTCTAACCGCAGGCAGAAAGCTATTAGAGCCCATCCACAAAAAAGCAGCTATTTTGGTTTCTTCTCATCAAAAGCCTACAGTGCCCAAGCGATGCCAGCTAAGTATTTGTTTCTGTGGGATTCTTATCTCTTTCTACCATTCAAAATACTTTTTTTTTGCAGAATTTTTTAAACTCAATCTATTAATAATGTTTATAAAAAGTGTGTTCTTCAACACATTCTTTGGGCACTGCCAGAAAACAGCCCTTGAAGCAGAAAAAACAATCTTAACTATGCTGACCACTTGAGGGAGGTGGTGTGTTGTCTGGAGGGTTGAACTAAAACCAGTATAGTTACTAGCTTGCAATAGAAATGTCAAAGGTTTAAGTCTTTTGTAGGCAAAAGGGAATACTGGACTTCAGCAGTGGCTGGTTTTCCTCATAATGCCATTCCCCATGCAATCTATGATAATTCATTTGTGACCAGACAGTTTCTGCTTTCTGAAGGGCATACAGTTTACAGAATAAAGAAAAAAATGTCAAAACAAATAAATGTCTTTGTTCTAATCAGAAACAAATTAGAAAAAGCAAAATATAAGGAAGGTTTCTAAAAGCAAGCAGAAGAAAATGTGAGATTTCAATAGCTGTTCGACATATTTTTCAGAATAAGGATGTTTACTGACTGACCAGAATTTAAGTAAAATTATGAGTGTAAAAGTTCTTCATTCCCCTCAGTGAGTTATGTGCAATACTTGGAGACCTGATCTTTTATCCCTTCTTCTGTCTTCCCTTCCATCCCACAGATGTTTGGCCTGGCGGTGCAGCAGAACTACCAAGGTAAAGACAATACAAATTTGATACGGCATTTTCCCATCTGAAGGACTTGGAGGTGAGCCTAGAGTTTTGGAGAAACTAGGAACAAAAACATTTCAGAACTAGTGCCTGATCTGGTGTTTGGGCCTAACTCCTTAAATGAAAATGAAAAAAAACCCCCAAAACTGTGCAAAACGAGCAGCCCAGTCCCCTATGAGGGGCACTGCGTTCAGCAGAGCAGTGGAGTATGGAGGAACGGCAGAAGCCCCACTCATTCTGCATGTCCTCACCAACAGTGGCTGGCTCCATGTCCTCTGAAGAAGGTATTCCAAAGTCTAGAGTAACAATCATCCTAGAAAATAGAGCTGGAGTGGATCAAGAAGTGGAAACACCAAAACTGGCTAAAACAGAATAGCAGGTGTTATTTTCTGAGTAGGACAGAAGCTGCTGCATGTCTTTTCTTGTGTTTATAAGTCCTAGCTTAGCATTTGGCCTGTCCAGAGTAGGATGACGTGGCTGATTTATACTCAGCCAGCAATACTTTATAACCCCAAGATCTTTCTGTCCTTGTCCACCCAAGCAGTTTTCCCCATCGTGCATCTAAGAAGCTGATTCCTTCTGGCTAAGTGTAGAACTTCGTGTTTTTCCTTGTTGAATACCATCCTGGTTTTTTTCGTGCAACTTTAGTTTTCAGGATCATTCTGAGCTTTTCAACATGTCTGAAGCTCTACCCTTCCTATTGTCTGCAGATTTAATAAGGATTTTCTGTTTTCCATCATCTAGACTGTTCATGAAAATACACTTGCTGAAGGAAGATTTCCCCCAAACCCTGGTTAACAGAGCTATTGGCTTAAATCTAAAACATATCCAATTGTTCTCATAAAGTTTACATCTGCCTACTGTAATGCAGGATATTCAGCATTTAATGTAAACATTTTAATTAGCTGAACTTTCTCAAATATACAGCATAATCTCTTCAAGGCAGAGGGTGATGCAAACGTGGGTAGAGACCAAATAAGTCCCTCTAACTATGAATTCTGTTTTCTAATCAGGCTTCCTACCTAAAATACTCTAAATTTGGAAATCTGTGCTCAGTAGTTTGAGCTCTGTGGAGGATTTCTCTTTCTGTTTATCTGCCACTTTTACTCTGGCCTCAAATGGAGTTCGAACCCCAAAATATACATAACTGTGTGAGTTTGCATATTACTAAGAATCTGAAGTCTGCTGGGAAGTGAGAGCTCCGAATGACAATTTTGACACAAATAATGTTCACCCTCCATATTAATAAGAACATGCTGATGAAGTGTCAGAAACCATATCCTGCAGCTAAGTAAGTTACAATAGTCTTCTTTTCCTCACCAACAAAATAGATTTTTTCCTACACAATTACATCATGTTGACTGCTAATTTTGACAAAGTCTCTGCTGTTCCACATTTAGCTGAAAAAATTTTAAGAAGACACAAAACCTCCTGTTTATTACCCTCTTTCACTTTTTTTTCTGCATCCTGTCAACTGATATTTTATTCCATGCAAACTTTTCTATCAGGGGCTTGCAGAAGCCCCTTTTCCATATTAATCCAATCAACTATGACTGTTTTGAATTCCTAAAATGCAATTCTGAAAGTACTGAGAAAGGCTTGTTATTTTCGTATGATGGAGTAATAAGTTAAATAACTGACAATGAAAAAAACTTCAAAATCCAACCAAAATGTTTGATGATCTTTATACCAAAAAAAATAAAAATAAAAAGTTGGGTGTTAATATGACTGTTTTAAAATATGTACACTATATATTGTTTTTCAGTTTTGATGAACACTTACCAAAAATTTAAAAGATACAGATGAAATACAGTTAAGTGGCTCATAAATGGTAACTGCACAGACAGTACTTCCCAGTGAACTGGGAAGTTTTTTAGGGTGTTTTTTAGGGTTTGGTTCTGATTTGTCTAGTACAACCCTTCTTAATTATTGCCTTTCATTATTGTAGCAGTATTTCCAGGTGATTGTTACTTTCATTGCTGATGAATTTCTCTCTCAGGGATTTCTTGGGATTTGGTTTATAAAGATGAAGACCAAAGAGTCTGAGCTCACTGCCTACTTAAGAAACAACTACCCTTTGGCATTCCAGGTAGGTCTAATGCTTAAATAACATACCTCTTTAAGTTAGAAGGTGATTTTTGGTTGCTGAAGCCCTTTGGTACTTATTAATACATCACTGATCAAAATGTTTAGAATCCATTTTTTAGCTACGTTATTGTTTATTACATTAAAAAAAAGCCAACAACAGAAGGTTGTACCTGTGGAGGGTGAAGGCTTTTAGGTGATTTACTTCTTAATTAAAAAAAGAACACCAGCAAAAACATCTTAGTCAGGGAATTCTGTTGTAAATATGTCTGGGAGTGGCAATGCATTTTATTATCCGCTCTTTTGATTAGCTTGCTCCTTTATACTTCATTGTTGGTGATTAAAACAAAAGTTATATTCACATCTACTCAAGCTAGTAGAGGCAAAACAGATATAGCAAAAGACTTCCGCTATGAGCTCCAGTATGGTGAGATTTGTTACACCGAATGCAGGAACACAAGCTATTAAAATGCACTGCAGTGCACACTGTTTTCAGGACTGATTGATGACATTTCCATATATAGTTAGGAGTAAGGCATTGCTTTTGAAAATAGAATTAAAACTTTCCCTTTTTAGGAGCAAGCACCACTTTGGCAACACAACTAAACCCAAGTACATTAGTTCTTTTGGTCAAAACATTAACAGGGTACTTTGCTAACAAAATGTTCAGGTCATGATAAGGTCAAAGCGTGAACTGTAAGGCTTTTTATGAGCTAAATGTTTCCAAGTAGTACTCCAAGTTGAAAGTGCGGAAATTAAAGGTTTTCTCCTGTAAACAGGGTATTGCTGAGCCGGGTACATGTTGGTTTTTTTCAATTACTCAGCATAAGGTGACAGGACTGCAATGACATGCATTCGCTGAGCAAAGGCAGATGTCACCAGAAACGTGGATGGTAGGAACAATTCAAGGAAAAGATGATAAAGATGTATTTTGTATTTGCATTGCCACTTTCTGTCTCTCTTTCCAATTTGGCAAATATTTGCCTGTTTTCCAAAATGAAAACTTTGTGCAACAACTTACTGTCTCAATTGTAAACATGAATCTAATAATCTGATCTAATTAGAAAAATAATACCTTTTCCCCTTGTATTCATACTTCTCAATTAAAGTCTAAATTTGCAAATGCCCATGGACATACATTCCCAGCAGGATATAGAGTGGTAGGAAGGTAGGTGGAACCTCACCAGCTGAATTGAAGGTAGGTAGCATGCTACTCCATAACATTCCCACAAAAAGCAAGATATGATTTTGAATACTGTTTTAATGTGGAAATTATTTCACTTTGCTACTAACTTTTTTAGAGACACATTTACACTACGGAGAAGATAGATTATAATAAAAATTTAAAGGACCTCAACAGTTTGGAGAGATGGGCAAAGAAGAACTGTCTGAAATTCAACAAAGGCAAATGTAGAGTCCTGCACCTGGGGAGGAATAACCTTGGGCACCAGCACAGGCTGCGGGCTGATCTGCTGAAAAGCAGCTCTGCAGAGATGGATCTCAAGGTCCTAGTGGATGACAAGCTTTCCGTGAGCTAGCAGTGTGTCCTCATGCCAAGAAAGCCAATGATGTCCTGGGGTGCATTAGGAAGAACATGGCCAACAGGTTGAGGGAGGTGATCCTGCTCCTCTACTCAGCCCTTGTGAGGTCACATCTGGAGCATTGTGTCCAGTTCTGAGCTCCTCAGTACAAGAGAGACATGGAACTCTTGGGGTGGGTCCAGCAGAGGGCAACAAAGTTGATCAGGGGACTGGAGCATCTCTCATGAAGAAAGGCTGAGGGATCTGGACCTGTTCAGTCTCAAGAAGAGATGACCGACAGGGGACCTCATCAATGTCTACAAGTATCTGAAGAGAGCATGTCAAGAGGATAGAGCCAGGCTCTTCTCGGTGGTGCCAAGCAATAAAGAGGCAATGGACAGAAGCTGATGCACAGGAAGTTTCACCCAAATATGAGGAAGAACTTCTTTACTGTGCAGTGACAGCACTGGAACAGAGAGGTTGTGGTGTCTCCCTCACTGGAGATATTCAAGAACTGTCTGGATGCAATCCTATGCCATGTGCTCTAGGATGACCCTGCTTGAGCAGGGAGGTTGGACCAAATGACCCGCTGTGGTCCCTCCCAACCTGACCCATTCTGTGATTCTGTGAAAATTTGCATGGTATCTGCAGGAGTATAAGATAGTCCTTATATAACTAAATCCACTGTTTACTTCTCATAAGAACATAAATTGGCAGCATCAGTGCAAGGTATTAATGTGAGATAATTTTGGAAAGACATGGCTAAAAGCAACTCAATTTTGAATAGAAATGAATGCAGTTTCATAAGCTCTGCAGGCCATGCTATCATCTGAACCAGACATTTCCAAAACTGCATGTGGGTCTGTGCAAGTTTCAGCTACCCAAAAACGTTCCAGGTTTTGTTTTGTTGTAAGAAATTACTCAAAACAGGGGGAACACTTACCCAAATGTTTTAATGCCCATTTTTCTACCACCTTGAATGAAGCGTGACAATGTTAATGCTGAATTCCCCAGAACTGCTGCTTGCATCCTGAAATACAATATTATTATATAAGTGCCTCTAATTTGCTTTGTACACAGCAGAAAACTGGGAGGAAAACTGTTGAAATAAATGGCACTGAGCTAGAACTGAGCTGTATGCTTTGCCTGTCAGGCCATCAGTAGCCTCACAGTAGACATAACAGCAGACTTCAGCATCGTGGTCTTAATAGACAGGATCACAATTTTGGAAGACAATGCTTTGAAGAATAAAATATGAAGTGGCAGTGCTGAGAGGAGAGGGTGTTTTTTATTACATACACTTTATGATATAATTTAGAGACTTCTGTACCTAGTTCTTACTCTGCCTTTAATCCCTTATATTCTAAGAATATAATATGAGTAACAGAAAAACCTGTTCTTGGGACAGGCATTTATCTTGCAACAGCATTGAAAAATGAGCTGAAAATAAATGTTTTCCATTGTTTTTTCCTGATCTCCTGAATTAAAAGTGGTGCTCTGATTACTATATAGAATAAAAAAACTGCATTAAATCAGTGTCAAATACAAATTTCAATTTATTGCAAAAACTATCACAGTTGTTCAAAAAACCTAAAATGCAATCTAGTAAATGTACCATTCTATCCTGCCCTCATTCCTATGTACGAAATTAGGTGTTTCACACTGGATCTCATTTAATTTGAAAACAGCTTGTGACTTATTGGCTAGACAAAAGGGGGAGATCTGAGGAATCACTGACGGAGCATGCACAATGAAAGTGCCACCACAGATGGGAAGTTATTGATTGGAGTCTCCATTTTTAAATATTATTTCAGTACATTATTTTGAGAAATTTGAAAAGGCAAAAGGAAAGGACTACATTTGGTATATACACCTAACTATAGCCAGGGGTGCAGCCCTGCAGGTGCAAAGTGGTACAGCTGCTCTCCCAAGAGACACAGCAGTAGCTATAAATATATGTCCACGCTGATACAGCCAAGCTACCTGTGGATGTGTTAGCTGGACGTGTGGGTCATGGCCACCCTACCATAGAAACACTGAGGAGAATTTCTGTATCAGTAAAATCTACAGTAGCTTGATGCAAGCGTCTCCTCTACCACTTAGCACAGTGTGGGAAGTGTGGGTGATTGTCAACCTGTGGTAATATGGTGAACAAGAGGGATAAAATCATATGGATATGATGGACCACTGTATACAGTATGAATGCTCAACGTGGTTTTGGGGTCTGAGGGATTTGGGTTTGGGGTCTCAGTCTAATTCTGGGTAAAAATTCTTGTATTACAGTTTGGGATGGTAAAATAGCTACTTAACATCATGCCAACTAGATGAGATTGTCTAACCTGTGATCACAGGTTGGGTCCTGCAAATCTGAGTCCAATATTACAAGAATAAGTGAAGAGAAATAATGAAGAGAGATAACCTTAGCACTGACTACTGATAAAAGATGTGTGAACTGGATAGATAATGTGCTAGAGCAGTCAAGCCAGAAGTTCTTACTACAATTCAAAATGGATGTTAAAATTCTGTGTTATGATTAAGAATACTTGCTTCCAAATTGATGCATGTGAAAAACAAGGTACGGTCAGCTCTAAACTAATGAAGTATACATGCTTTTGAGTCCTGTCATCCCAGTCATTTCCAAGCAGCTCAGGAAGAAGCAGCTGGGGTCTTCATGCTGTTTATGGAGTCTTACCACATAATTTTCACAGTACTTTGTGTAGGAAAAAGCATTTTCACTGGAAAGGAGAGATTTGCTAAACATGTGACTTTTTTTGAGGATTAACTGACCAATGGCATCAAGTGACTTTAGTTAATATTTGATATTTGGTTTCCCAAAATTGCAAAGACTTGAGATGAAGAAATCAAGGTGCCCAGAACAGAGCAGACTTGCATAACTTCACACACCAAGTCCATGACAGGTGAGGAACAGAAATACAACCCTCTCGGATGCTGTGATTCTTGTTCCACGTACTCAGAAACTGAGCACCAAAGTAAAAAAAAAAAAAAAAAAAGAAAAAAGAAATTATTTCTTCTAGCATTCTCTGATGGGAGCCATCACTGAACAGACCTAATGCTCTGCAGGCCCATGCTGGCTCTATGCCAGCATTTGCAAAGGCAGCGTATTTTCTCTTCGAAACCTTTTCCTGCAAAGCACAGATTGCGGCTGTCAACATCTCCATCTATGGCATATCAAATATGAGTTTTCAGCACATAAGGACTTCATTATGTACCACAGCCTTTGGCTTTCCACTCCCATTGCCTGAGCCCTCCTCAGTGGTAGCTGAAGTTCAGACTAGATCTGTCACTGGCAGGATCACCTGAACCGGAAAAGCACATGCAGGATTTCAACACACTTGCTCCCTTGTTCGCCACCCCTCCACACCTGCTCTCCACCAGTGGGACAGGGCTTCATCACCCATGGCAGTGACTCACTCCTTCCTCCAGCTCCACCAAGGTTATGGCCAGTGAGAGTCAAGAGAAGACAGAACAAAGAGGAGACACCCTCCTCTGACAAAAGGGCTTCTCGCAATGAACAGATTCTCTTTCAGAGCAGGTGAGAAAAAAATAAGAGGAGATCCCTTATCAGTCAGCTCAGCCTGGAGAGATGAGAATGAAAGCAACCTTTGAAACAACCTCATGAGGCTGGAGGTAAAGCTCATGGGGACACTTCTAGCACAGCTTGCACTCCCCTCCTTACTGTGACGTTGCTTGGAGATGTCCTGAGGCACCCAAAGCAAGATGATCAGTAACTGATGGCAGTTTTATTTGTAAGTAGCCATGGCAGGGATCTGAATGCCTCTAAGGAGAAAGGTGCAGCTTGGCCTGCTGTACTTCTGATTTCCAGGTCATCTTGCATGTGGAACTTGGTCTTCCCAGTCTCACATGCTGTCACCAGAGAAGCAGATCAACTATTTCTGCTCCTTTTCCTCATTCCCTGTGCATCTGGGTTTCTGTCAGAATCGAAGCAAGTCCTCCTGACAGAAATATCCAAACCTGCCTCCAAGCAGCAGACTGGAAGGCTGCATTCCACTATCTGCTGGGATTTTCTTTTTCTTTCCATGAGCTAACGCTGTAAATCCCACAGCAAGGCATGAATAAACAAAAACTAGGAAGGATTAGTACATACTATTTAGCGAATCATGACTAACACAGCCCCGTCTTGCTTCCTCTGAAAGCGTGCCACAAAAGTTCAACAAATATTATTGTGAAATGAACCACAAAGTCTTTACACACTTTAGAAATGGCATCTTCACCCATTTTATCTGGCAAAAAACAAATGGATTTAGTTTCTAGTTGATGGGAAAATCTCTAAATTTAAAACACTTGATAATTGACACAAGAATGGAGTTTTTCAATTCTTTTCCTCCCTCCTACACCCTTCCTGTATGACAAATATAATTTAGCAGAAGATTCCGAGAGTCAGAGGGTTTTAATCAAGATGAGAGTCTACTTGCTTTGCCTTTTGCTAAGAAAACACTCAGCAATGACTCCTTCTGTGAAGTGAAAGGTTGAGAAATATTACTGGGACACCCACTTCTTGTGCACATAATTGCTGTAGATGTCAGGGGGAATATCAGGCATATAAAAAGAGGTGTTTTCTGTGCATAAGAATGGTGAAAGGAGAAATAATTTCTTGTTGTAATGTGGCCTGTAGTATTATGAGTGCTTGTGTGCTTACACGTGTCTTATGTTCTTCTTAGGCATAGACGTATCTATGGCTTTGAGACGTTGGCCATTAAGCAGGTTTGTTTTAAAAAGTAATTGTTATGGTCACAACCCTTGGCATAGATTAAAAGATCCATTTCCAAAAGAAGTCACATAAAACACTGGAAGAGGAGGACAGGCTACGGTTCTAAAATTGTTCATTGCAATATTACTTGTAAATATTTGTTATAATACCATTAAAAAACCCAAATCCCCTAGGCAATACAGATAGATCCTTACCCATGTACATAAATCTAAATAAAGATAAAAGGGAATAAAGAGCAATTATATCTGGTATTGCTGCAAATCTAATTCCTTTTAGTAATGTGGGTGCTATTATTCCATTCCCCTGCCAGCTATGGATGCTTTTAAACACGAAAATTGATCACAGGATTTTAGCATTTTAGAAAATGTCTGTGAGTGTCATGATCTTTCAATACTGGGGAAACAGGCCTAGGAATTTTGGGCTTGCCCAGATATTGCCTACACTGCAGATGAGTATTTTTCTTTCACACATGGGATCAATTCCTTTGTGCTAACAAGGATCCACCCACTCCCATTCCTTGTTCCCTGACTTAATATCTACCTCAAATGTGCTGAACCCTCACATGTGGTTCCTTGTGCCTGCAAGAACCAGATTTTGCAGAAGATAATCCTGAAGGATGGTGAGGGAAATATGAGAAACAAGCGCTAAAAGTGGTGCGGAAATAAAGTCCTGGTTAAACTAGCCATTCTCACTGGAGTTTTAACTCTTCCAAATTTCAGACTTTTGTTTCCTCTCCATTTGGAGAAGTATTGTCACCCTTTCTTTCCACAAAAGGTATTCAGTAACTACCTTTAAGCTCCACTTAACAGTAGCCCTTTTGCTACACTAGGGAAAATCATCCCCTGTTCACAGCTCAAGAGAACCAGGAGACATCTTTTTATTCTGATGACTCTAAGTGCAAACACAACAAAAGACTGAAACAGATGGCAATTTATTTGTCTCTAAACTTTGCATGTGTGTTCCATGACATTTTTATAAGACTTTAAAGATTTCTCCTTTCCTGTCATCAGTAATCTGAAATTGCTTTTTGCAATAAAATGAATTTGCTTGACTCTCAATGATCCTGCAGTCTCAGAAGATAGCTGTCCTTTCTTCATAGTTTTCCTGCGCTAACATGGTTTCTCTCTCTGTATGTTTTTTAAGACTATTATACACTTTGATATTCAAGAGTTAGACCTGCATGCAGCACTCAGCATGGATTCATACAGTGGCTTAATGAAGTTTTCATTTTCCCCTCTATCCTCTGTGCCTGCTGGAAAGCTCTTTGCATGCTCACTATTTTAAAGAAACATTTAATATTTGAACTTGACTTTCACCAAGAAAAGCAGTTTTGAGACTTCCTTACTAGATCAAGTCTTTCCTTGTGGCTACTAAGTATAAATTTTATTATAGTTTCTATAGTTTCCTCTGTGGAAGTGAGACTTACTGATCTATACTTCTGCAAATCTTTCCTGATGGCTTAAAGATGGTATCACATTTGTTGTTTTCTGTTTCTCTAGGAATGAGACTGATTTTAAGTGACAGATTACACATAACATTTTCACATTGGCACGTGTGATACTTCAGAAAACCTGTGTGAACACCATCTGGTCCTTCTGATTTCCTACTTCTCATTTGATAAATTTTATTCAAAAATCTCTTCTGACACTGCAATTTGAAACAGCCCATCAGACTCAGATCTCTATAAAGAAAAGCTGTGGTGGAAACCTCCCTTACTAAGTAAAGATTTCATTTAGTTTTTCTTTAATGACCTTATCTTTCCGGAAAGCTTCTTTTACAGCTAAGTCTGTTGACTCTGCAGACTCTTTGTTACGCTTCTTGCTTCTGATGCATTTGAAACCTTGTTAAGTTTTTATTTCACTTCTTCCTCTATTTCATAAGTTTTGAAAACTCCCATGAAACTTTAGAATTTATGCTACATAGGCAGCGAAACATTGCATTTATGACTGGAACAGCTAAAAAAAAAAGGACAAAACATAAAAAAGGAATAAGCTAATGCCTTCTCTTTAAATCTAACTCAATAGATTCATTCCTCTCCAGTATTAATAAAGTACACAATATAATATTTATACTGAGAAACTGCTAAAATATTGATTCTTCACAAATAAAAAATAACAAGACTTTCTTTTGGCTAACAAAACCAAAGGATTACAGATATCACTGTGTCTTGTGCTCCATAAATGAAACTATTCCTTTCTACATGCACTGCAGATTACACTAGTTTTGCAATTCATATATGAACTTTCTAGCTTGGCATTAAATTACATATACACTCAGACACGCAGGCAGAAAGCTACAATATAAATACATTGCTTTGCCCCTTTCCAAATGGAAATGCTCAAGGCTCTTCCAGCATCCATTGCAGCCAGCTCCAAAAGTAAGTGTTCTAGTTCATGGAGCTCAATTTGTCATGAACGAAAATACTGGAGACTGTCATGGGTGAGTGCTGTTATGGGAAGCTAATCTGACTTGGACAGGAGAGAAATTGAATATTAACTTTTTGGTGAGAGGGAAGAAAGAAAACATGCAGCTTATGTTATTCCACTGCGAGGTCTTCCCCATTAAATCTGCTTTATCACGGATGTACCTCTAGACCAGAAAGATGAACTGCCAGGAACTCTATTTGGAGGCCACATGCAGGCTCACAGAAGGAGCTGGTTCGTGGCAGCTATATACACACAGAGAGATTTATGAACCCTTGCCTCTGGTTTTATTGATTTAGCAGGTTTAGAGCAACTCTGATAATGTTACTGGCTGGAGTTCACATTTCCATCTTGCCTTGTAGCCTATAAACAGGTCTAGACTTAGTGACAAAGGAGATAGCAGCCAGAAGATTAAATGGTAAACATAAATTTAAATATCAATCACTCATTGTAGAATAAGTGGCTCCCATAGGACCTAGGGATCAATAAAAAAAGCAGATAAAAGCACAGATATGGGGCTGCATATTTGCTTCCTACCTTTCCTCAGATCATGAGGCTAAAAGCATAGCACCATGTGTTATACCTCTGTGTCCTGCTACAGCAATGTGGTTCTGCTCACAGCAAGTCTTGATGTTTCTTAAACACGGTCTCTATGTCAGCTCAGGATATTTGGATTTGGTCCTTCTCAGTTGCACAACTACATTGCACATATAATACAGCATACAAAAAACCTCCCCTGGTTACCTGAGGTTTTCAATTATGCCTTTACTGAAAAATAGCTCCTGGATTTAGTAAGGGCCAATGTGTAAATTACAGAATCTAAATATTCTATCAGTACTAACTCCAGGTACCAGTATGAAGTGAGCTTTCCTATGATATAGGTTATTAACAGCTTTTGGCATAGAACTAACTGTTCTTCTGATAATATCAAGGACTGATGTGGGTAGATCCACAAAGACGTCTCAGCTAAATATGTTAGCATATTTAATTTCAGCTTTCCAAAAGCAGCAATGATACGTGTGAGATGCCTACATCTCACCAATCCCACTCCCCCTGCCATCATTCTCCATTTCCTCCTCTCACTTCAAATGGCCATAAGTGAAACAATCTCTTCCTGGTTCAACACAGACCTTTTTTCTACCCTGGCCTTTCATATCTTATCCATCTAATCCCTCTCTGAGACAGATGTTGAAACAGGGCTTTCCTCCATGAACATTCCCTAGACAGGAGTTAGAAATGCAAAGAAAATCAAGAGCTAAAGCAAAATTTTTTATATTTCATTTCTGAAAAAAAATTATTTTTGCTTGACAACAGTCCAACATTGCTTTTGCTTTTCGAGACTAATCAATTTGTGGAATTAAAAGATCATCATTTCTGTCTGTAGAAGTGCAAGTGTTAGGAAGGAAGTTGAAAACAAACACAAAAGAAGCCAGCTAACCAGCTTTCTATCATAATCTCCAAACGTTCTTAGTAGTGTTCTTGTTGAAGGTAAAGTGAGTTCTAAAAAGATGTAGTATGTTTTCCCTAAGACTTTCATTTACCCATGCTGAACAATACCATGCCAATTCGAACCCTACTTACCAAAATGGTCCAGGTCTTTTTCAAAAGTCCTTTCTTTCTTTCTTTCCAATATTTTTATTTATATATATATTCAGTACTTATATATATTACCACTATTTGTATTATTTAGAGATTGTATAAATAATGATTTAAGGTTTGCTCTGGGCTCATTGATAAAAACTTTTGATATTACAGAGCCACAAACTGATTTCAGTGGCCAAGGACGGCTCTTGCTATTTCACTGATGCAAATGAAATAAATTTTGCTGTGCACTTCTGCATGTTCATAGAAATTCAGATCTGGGGAAATTAGTTTGTTTTACCTATACCGTAATACAGTAACGAAGATGCAACTCAATTAAAACCTCACTTTTACATTTAAATTGATCTAAGAAGAGCAATATTTTCAAAATTAATAACGTAATAACAACTTCATGAATTCTAGGAAGAAGATTCTTAAGGCAAGGTGGTCTAGTAGTCACACCAAGCACTTAGAACTCATGTCTGAAACTCAGAAGCCTCATTTCTGCATTTATTTTAATGGGTAATAAATGTGCCTTATTCTCCAAAACAAAGTCACTTGACTGGGGTCTTGGAGAACAATGAATTTGATTAAAAAAAAAGCAACCCTATGTTAACTTTGTCCTAAAATTTCTAGGAACTATTTCAGGGCAATATACTCTGCAAAGATGAAGCCCACAGCTGTTTATATTGTCAAAGAGATATGAACATATAAATGCTGATCAATTATATAATTATATAATATTTCCTTTTCTTTTCTGTTATTCTAGGCAGCTGTGCAGTCTGTCCCTGTGAAACATCATCTTTTTCTGAGACATCTAAACCTTCATCTACCCAGCATTGCTTACAGCTTTGAAATTTCACTTGAAGTCTATTACCCAGTAATTAGTGTATTGAATTAGACCTGTATGTTTCATAGCTGTAGTGCCTCAATCAAAATGTTCCACAGTACTGAATCAAATATCCCATCATGGAAATTATTTTAACCCTATTACTGTTATCAAAAAGCCCCAAAGCCTCATAACCTTATTTTAAAAAGTAGTTTGAGATAGGTTCATGGGAAAAGGCTATGCAAATACGAGTTCCTTGGAGAGTACTTTCTTATCAAATCCAGTGCTGGTCACTTCATTTTGCTTAGGACTGAGGGTAGTTTGCCAGGCCTGAAGATTACTTCATCACCTTGTTTACCCTTTTGAGTAAGCCCATCAGATGGCACTGTTGCACATAATCTTATAAATTCTCTCTTAGCCCATTTGAGCAAAATTTTATACCTGTAAGAAAAGGGTTTTGTTGAGTCTTTTTTTCCCCCCAGATCCTATTGCATATGCCCTCATTAGGATCCACGAGAAGCAGTCACTGCTTTTTTTGTTGGACTGTGTGCCAAGAAACTTTTTCACCAGATAGATATTTCTGACCTTGAGAATCAGGCATAGGCATTTGAACAGTGGCCCTCAAAAGGAAAGAAATTCCTCGAGTAGTGTGTAGGTGTATTATAAAACTAGATGCATTAAGACAGGACTAGTATAACACTGATAACAACGGTAAAGCTGCAAAGCCATTGTGAAAAAGAAGTCATTCTCCCTTTCCTCAATTCTTCCTCTCTTGCCTGCCATGAAAGTGTAACTGTCATACAGGTGGGTCCATCTGTTCTCTCCAGCTTCTGGGGATGCAGCTTCCCTGGGCCAGGGAGGGGAGTAGAGTCTTCATATCAAGACAAACATGGAATATTAGATGTGAGAATCATGGGAAGAAAAACCAACGTGAGCTCAGGAAAGTCTTATTCGTTCTACATGGCTTCAGCATTTCCCTTGTCTGCCTTAAACCAACTGGCATCACACATACCTTCATTTTGTATTTGTTCTTCACATTTGTCACTTAAGCACAGAGGTTTTAGAAGCTGACTAAAAAGTGCTGTATTAGCCACTGAGGGGCCCGTGTACAGCTGTATCTTTGCCTATGATGTTCAGGAATTTTATTTTGTTAGAAATCTAGCAGCAAGTTAGTAAACAGTCAATTTGACCAAAGCAGTCCTACTACCTGTTAGCAACATCTCCTACTTAAGCTGGCTGTTTTGGTTTCTTCACCTCAGGCCAAAATCGTAACTAACAAAGATTCCAAATGTCCTGCAAATTGAGTTATTGTTATGGTTATAACAGGACATTCTCTGTGGCAGATATTCAGCATCTGAAGAAGTATCCCAATCATGCTAGGTTCTAAAATAAAACTGAGGAAATTATCTATCTGTGTGTGTATATATGTGCACTGTGAGTATATAGATCATCTTTTGCCTGAATGTTGTGTTTTAAAATATCCATTATTTATTAATCCAATCTTAAGATCAGTGGTTTACTTGTCTTTCTTATTTATTACCAGAAGAAATGTTGTGCTAGTCAGAGAAAGAAATAACCTATACAGAAATTATTTACCCAGTCATGAGAGGCTCCAACATTCTTTAAGTGAAGTTCTCAACTAGTTTTGACACTGAATGACAGAGGAATTAAAATTTGCAAATACTGAGTTAGATCTTCACCAAGCAGAGTCAGTGTAATTATATGAATATAAACGGGGAAAGAACTGCTTTGCAGAATATATGACATACATACAAAAGCGGCTTAATTGAGTGCAGTGGGTCAGATGGTAATATTACCGTGGGTTTAGATAAAACACAAGTCAGACTCCTCCTAGTTTGATTTGCTTTAGTCTGACTTTAACCATCACCTTCACCCATTTGTTTCAAATGAATCAATTCTGGTTTACACCAGTGTGGCAGGAGGAACAGGTCTCTTGCTGTGGCCAGACACTTCAGCAGTGAACTCAGTGATGGATCACAGAGCTATTCTTAAGCAAGAAAACATTTATAAACCATTTGTGGCCCATTTGTTTTGTCTGTAGTCTTGAATTTAAATTAATTCCATGCTTATTTGTGAAACACTCACCGACCAGGAAGAGAAGGTTGAACTTTAAAATAATCCCACAGCAACCAAGTTCTGCATGGGAATTGCATTATTTGTAGCTTCAGGAAAATTACTTGCTGTAGCTAATTCTCTTTTCTTCACCCCTGAGCTTAATAAAGATCTTTCCATGTTGCAACTTTCACAGTTCAAGATGGATGCTCTTTTTTCATGATACCTTCCTCGGAATAGAATCAGGCTCTGAAAAGTCCCCTTAGAAATGAGAACATGTCCTGTGACATGTTTCATGGGGAAGGAGGAATGCCAGGGTGACTGATGGAGGTTTTGTATGCTAATGTAATGGTACAGGCTTTCTGCAAAAGGGGATAGAGGAGAGAGTTTTCTTCTTCCGTATGTATTCTGTCAGGAAATGTTATAGTCTCACAGTAAATCTGTATCGCCCTCTTCCCACTACCCTCCTCAAATCCCCAAATCTCAAGGCAGCGAATGCAGCAAATGACTCACTACACATGAGTTAATGTTTCAGCAGCCTCACAAATGAGTCCCGCAAGGACACGAGCACTGCATGGGGCAGGCACAAGGCAGCCATCTCTTAGGGTTCAGCCGAGCCCATGGTATCCTGGTCCCAGTACCAATCACTTTAAACTGACTGTGACCTGAAGATACGAGGTGCTCATTAGAGGCCTTAGTAGCCTAATATCATCAGTAGATTGAACCAAGCTGCTCTAGTCTTTGCCAGCACAACCATTAATAAAAGGGACCATGCCAATAAAAGTTTCCAAAATGAACCCATAGAATGAGGCACTTATAGACTATTATAAACAATTTGCCCTTTGGAGGTTGTCTGTTATCAGGCCCAGTCAAAGCCTTGATAAGTTTTGCCTCTTTAGGAATCATTAATTTCCTTGGAAATTTAAACAGCTGTCACTTGTGATATTCTTCAGGTGTACATGTGGGAAAGATTAGCTAGTGTTTATAATCCAATCTGTTCATTAAGTGCCTGCCCATGTGGAACCTCCTTCACAAGCGGAGAGTCCAGCCTGCAAAGCTCCCACAGATAATTGGAGGCAGCCATGAATTATGCGAATGAGCTGTCGACAACAGGGATTGTGAGGCCTTACTGGTATCAGCTGGTCTCAGGACAAGGTTTAGTGATTCCTTGCAAACAAGATCTGGCCTCTCTGTGCTTAGTCTCCATCAATGAGAGCTGGGTTGATGGCTTGTGCTTCCTGCTTGGGCTGCTCTGCTTCTGGCTTGCTCCTGCTGAGATGGTATCTTTCCATAACACAGTGAAATGTATCCTCCTGGAATCAGGGCCATATGAGGTAACTGTCAGTGCCTCGAGGGCGCTGATAGGCCTTACTGGCCTCACTTGGGGTGCTCACCAGCATTTCCTCTGCCCAGGGGCTCTCTGTAAATTCACAAATGGGCACGCAGTCCTGTCCTGAGCTATGCTGTAGGTGTGACTATCTCCAGCCCTGTCTCCACCATGGACCTTGGACCTACTCTATATCTACCCTGAGTCCTGAACAGATCCCTCAGTCATATGTTACAGCTTATCTCCACATCTGTCTTCAGCTCCATCTCCTTTTGCTCCTGACTGGAGTCCGTGGGTGAACACTGACCCTGGTTCCTCCCTTATGCTGCTCTGTGGCCCCTGCTACAGACCCTATGGGATCATGCTTTGTTGGTTGAGGGTATGGTCTGTGCTGGGGTCACCCTTGGCTGTTGACTTCTCCTCCTCTATGGGACAATCCTGTTCTTGCTGCTCTCTGACTGTAACCCCATGATAGGCACAAGCTCCAGGGCCTTGTGTGTGCTGCTTCATTGAGAGCACACTTTCTTCCTTGGGAGGCATGGGACAAGTGTCCCTTGGGTCACCCTCTAGTACTGCAGATGCTTCTGAAGCTGCTGGTTGCAGTCAAGGGGAGGGGTGCCATTTGGTACCAATGTTTTCTAAAACAGTGCCATAGCTCAAGGAGTCAGGGACTTCCAAAAGCATGTCATTAAGAGCACAACTACTTTTAAACACCTACTTATTTCCATTCTTGGTCATTGTGTAATTCCACTTGGGCAGCAAGATCAGACATCATCACAATAGTTGGCATATGACCATTTAGCATGAGATAAGTGTTTCAGATGGCACACAGTTTTGCTAAATATAGGGAGAAGCTGACAAAATACAGCCTCTCCCACTGAAGCTACTGAGAGTGGAAGCTGCTAAACTCCTTGCAGAGGACACAAGTAATTGTCTCAGTTTACTACTTGTTTATTCTAAAAAGATAATGTTCATTTTTTAATTCCCCAACCCCTACCCTTTCTTGAAGTTTCTAACAGTTTGAATACAATTCTCTTTATTTCCCTTTTCTTTCACTGCTTATCTTTAAACCCTTGCCTTCATAATGAAAGGAGAGAGAGTGTATCCCATTTCAGGGTCCACCCAAGCCTGGTTTAGGCAGACTGCAAAAACTGCTGGGCCTTCGGCCAAGGTCTCTCGTCTAGGCCAGGGTGGAAGGTTTAGGTTTTGAGTGAGAGTTTTTGAAGGGATGGGTGGAGGTGCATGTCAATACTTCTAAAAGTCATGCTCTGGCTTTGAAGTACTTTTCTGGAGATAAACAGATCCTGCATGTACCACACACCGACTCTGGAATTTGTGCTACTGCCTGACCTCCTTGACTAAGGAAGATTTATCTTTGATTTTCAGATGGACTCTATTCTCACAGCAGAAGTCTGCTCTGACTCATCACATAGACCAGCAGCATAAGTCAGTGTGCCAAGTATCAGACTGGCTCAGAAATGCTCAGTTGGATGGAACTATTTTATTATTTTCTGTGATGTTAATTCATTGAGGTGAACAGGTTTGCTACTGGAATGTGAAACAGTGGACTCTGGGGTCTATCTTTGAAGAGCAGCCTAGGTTAACTATGTCATTACACTTAATGATTAATTTCAAATAATGCTTAGATATTTATGTTTTAGAGCAAGGACAGGATGAGTGAATGAGGACAAATGAGTGAATAAGGCAGACCACATATTGACTGCATTAAGAGGAACATGGATAGTTAATCAAAGAAAGTTATAATTACCCTTTACTTGGTGCTTAGGAAGCCCTGTCTGGGATACAGCATCTAGTCTTGGCCCCAGTTCAAAGAGGAGAGAGACTAGAGAGGCTACAAACTGGTTGGGACCCCCAAGAACATATCACTTCCGAGGAGAGGCTGAAGGAGCTGGGCTTGTTTCTTCCTGGCAAAGAAAAGCCTAAAGGGTGATTACTAGCAGTAGAAACAGTTACAGCGATGACAGAGTCAAACTTCTATCTTTTGTGGTAAAGTATATAAGAAGGGTCAGTATATAAGAAGGGCATACAGTGTGGCTTGGGAGGACATTAGGAAAACACTTTTTGACTGGAAGGGTAGGGGAACAAGGTAGTGTGTTATGAAAGCCAGATGCTTCCTGTTAGTGCCCAAAGAAAGGGCAAGAGACAATGGGTGAAAACTAAAGTTCAGGAAACTCCATTTTAACATAGAAAAAACCTTTTTTTGGCAAGGATGATCAAACATTTGAACAGGTTGCCCAGAGAGGCTGTGGAAATATCCATCCATGGATATTTCAAAATCAGACTAGGGAAGGTTCTGGACACCTCTTCTTTGAGGTGGGAGAGTAGACTAGATGATTGCAAGAAGTTACTTCAAACTTCAGCGATCCTCTGAACCCCTCAGATTCATTTGTTGTTGCTATATTGGTCAGAATTTGGAACCTTGGCTTTTTTTTCCCCTGGCTATACCACAGATACAGTCAGTTTTTGATCATCCAAAGCAAATTTTCAGGTTCTGCATTAACTATGAAACTTGTGCAGAGACATTAAAGCTAGCTCAGTTTGAGTCAGAACAGTCTCTCTGAGTTTGTATGGTGCCATACATCACTAACTTGTGTTGGCACTACTTGAATGACTTTTCTTGAATATACTCTCAAAGTACTTTTGGATCAGCTTTATTTTGACACTATCTGGCTAGTGTTAAATCTGTAATAACCTCAAGAAATTAAAATACACCTTTGTTTAAATCTCCCCACTGATACTGAAACAGTGCAAGTTTGGAGTTTGCTTAAAAATGAGGTTCTCTTGGTGTCACACCTGATTTTCTCTCCCTATATATATCAGATTATGCTCAGTTTTAAAGAATACAATTAATGAAGGAAGTCACTTCTCATATGAGGATATAAAATGTAATCTACATGTATCATCATTCTGGAACTCTTACCCAATTTTTCTCCCGGGGGTACCAGTACCATCACAGATGTACCACAAGTTGCTTCTGCTGAATTTTCCTGTAGTTTCTTAAACTAGTCTTCAGTAATTCATTTTTTGGTAGTTTATTTCAATTTTAAGGTGCCTAGTTCCCTTTAAAATGTACTACTTTAACATCTCAGTATGCATCTGTTGAATTTCTGAAGCTGCAGACTTGAGAAATTGTTTCTGGTGGGAAGACTTTCTGAGTCTGAAGCTATATAGCTATACTGCTTGTCTAATACAAACCACAAATCTATAGCATATACACTGATGTCAATACATTGATATTTCACTACTTATTGGAATGTCCCTTATTAAAAAAAGTAAAATTTGAAATGATTGTGCAGAGTAGCTAGGAAGTAGTGTGTGGATGGGCACTGCATTTGCACAGAGCAATTAATGTCAGTTATGAACACCTAGGAGGCTGAGCTCTACCACTCTTTTTGACTGTGTGCAAGCACGTGGCCAACTTTCCCTCTGCCACTAAAACCAGTATCTTTCAGGAAAAGTACCTTATATCAGTTTACTTTAAAAAAAAAACAGTTGCCTCATACGACTACTCACTTCACCTTTGACAGAAAGCTTATCTGAAAGCCTGTTTACTTTAACAAGAGTAAACAATTTATAAGAACAAATTGGGTGAAAGAGGACCTGACCGCTTCTTTTCATACACTGATTATATCAGTGCATCCTCACTTCGTGGTGCTGCAGTTACTGATTGTCTTTGCTGCTCTGGGATATCTCCACCCTAGTTGGAACTCAGAGCTACATAAGCCTCTCCTTTTGGTCTTTATTGAAGACAAGTAACTAAGTTGTGAATTAAAGGAGAGGAAAGACAGGAAATACACTACCTGACCACTTTTTTTTTTTTTATAGTGATTACTAAGTAGCTCAAAAAGGCACTACATATTGAAGGGTTAAGTCAACCCTAATATCATTTCAGTGACTCGGCTGCATTACACTGATAGTTAGATGGTGAAAAATGGTTATTTCAAAGCCTGTAACACTGGAGGAATGTAATAGTACAGTCACAGCCTGCTACATCCACAGGTTCAGTCCTCATAGACCCTGGGTCTCCTTCCCTTCTTATCACTGGAGGGGCAGTTCTGCATAATGCAGAACTATCATGGGTTGTGAGGAATTGCATCTGCAGAAATGAGTCTCTGGAAACTGGTCAACCAACAGAGATGAGGCTCCGTGTTCTACCAACAATGTGACTTGTTGGAGATGTAACTTTTTCTAGTCCTTTTAACAGAAAGCTCACATGGGAGAGGGAAACTGACCCATTTTGCCCCTTTCTGGTAAAAATTATGCCCATGTCTTCTACCTCACCTGTAGGGTCAGACTCCTACAGGGTACATTAATCTTGTGCTGTTTTATGTCCTTTGTCAGGGCATCTAGAGGAAAGGCTGCTGCAGCACTGGCCATGTTTTTGTGAGGAGCTGGCCATGCTGTGCTACATGCTGACCTTACTGCTCTTACATGAGTCGGAAGCGGGCTGTAATGGACTGCAGCTGTAGAGAGACAACCTTATTTCTGGATCATGGTACAGCATAAGCGAGAACGTGCGTCACATCTGAAGTCCTGCTGTGGCTGTGCAGGCACTTAGGGAGCTTTAAGACACTGAAAAGGCATAATAGAGGTGCCGACTAAATTTTAGATGCCTTCATGATAACGTACGGCCGGATAATAGCATTCTTCATCACTTTTCTTGGACCTAAGGTTTGTCTACATTGTATTCAACCTGGGTGCTCTCAATCCTTCTCAACAAATTGGAGCAAATTTTTTTGTATAGCCGAGTTATATTTTTATGCATTCAGTATAAGAATTTTAATGAAGTTTTGGAATTCTGTTTCTAGGATGAAGTTTGAAATATTGATGTATTTTCTTTTCAGTTCCTCCCTTTCCTTGGCAATCCCCTGCTAGCACTAAAGTATTTGTCTTTCTGAATTGTAGCCTAAATGGTTACAGCTGTTGAATCATCCCAGGCTAATCAGGATGAATTATGGTATCTGATATTTGAGCAGACCTAGCTCTCTCTTCACTTGGCTTTGTAAATCACTTTGCCTATGTCTATACAACCTTTGACATGAAACCATTCTCATGGCATGCTCCCTGACACAGCTGACTCCCAGGAGGCTCACAAGCAGCCTCTCTGGGCAAACCAGGTGGAAAGCCAAGGCTGATCAGGATGCCACCTGTTGGGTCTCAAGATCACCTGGGGCCAGTCTCTCAGAATGGCTGCCTCTCCATGGGAACTGTGAAGCTGGTGCCATGGTTGCCCATTGGGTGGTTCTCCAGGCTGTCTGGGGGGCAGTATTGTCCAGTGACAGCAACACATCACCCAAGAGTCTAGAACACCTGAAACATCCATATACAACCTTGTATAGATGTTGGGCTTTGAACTCTGAGATGCTAGAACTGCGCTGCTACATTTTTCTTTTTATTTATAAGCTACAGTAATATTGCCAGTGGTATTCACACCAAAGAGTGACTCTTGACCAAATGAGGCAGATTGGCCTGTTTCTGCACTGCTTAAGTCTCCGCCATTTGGAAGGATAGGTCTTATCCTTGCTGTACATCAATGATGCACACTGTGCTACAAATGCCACTTCTTCCTCCCCTTGCTCTCAGGCACCACTGCATGTGCTAAGGAGTACCACAGTTTTTCCTCATCTCAGAAAGTGTGAGCCCTGCCTCATGTGAGATGTGGAGAGAGAAATGTGCCAGCAGAACCTGAACTGGGATCAATGTCCATATACCCCAATATGGACTGGCCCCAACTGGTGCTTATATTTTTCATCTGAAAGAGCTGTTGGTACATACTAAAGCAGAGAATGAATGCAGACTATACTATATTCAGGGAGAATGTGGAGCTGGCATAGGGATGTGAATTAACATTGCATAAATTGGTTCATAAGGTCCCTAAATGGCAATGAGAGAGATGCTCTGGCATATATGTACATTGAGTTCACAGCTCTGCAGTTCTGGGTCCTTCAGTCCTTGAGGTTGTGGCTGCATTTCTCCCCTCAGCTTCTCATTTACAACCTCCACACCTGAGGACCCACAAAGTCACAAGACTTTATTGTCAAACTCCTCCTGGCTCTGTCTATGCTGACTGTTCACAGATATAGGGAAAGGAAACTCGATGGGATCTGGTGTTCCCTCTTTCTGTCCCTTCCATTTGGGAAGAGCACCACTGAGCAATTCTCTCTTTGAGTGCTTTGAGCTGAATGCCTTGAAGGAGTGATGATGCTGTTGGCATGTCTCTGCCCCACCCACATGTTCTACTTTTTTCTACTTTTGACTCTTTGACTCTCTTCCTTTTTGATGTCTGAATTTTTAATTTCATAATCCTTTGCTCTGGCTAGGTAGCTGGTATTAGACATGAACTGAAGCATGTTTGTAAGGGGAAATCTAGTGAGAACAATAATCATAACAGATAACTAATGAAAAACAAGAACAGAGCAAGCAAATGAGTATGCTCTGGAGACTCCCAGTTTTATACTACTGCCAGCTGAGAGATTTCCTGAATCAGGTGTAGTTTCCACGTATTTAGTAACCTGTAATGGATTTTTCATCCATTAACTGATGTAGTGTCCCCTCAAACCCATCTGTGTACAACATCCAGTACTGCCCATATTGAAAGAAGACCCATAGTGTCACATTTGTTTGGGCCGGAATATGCAGTCTTCAGTTTATGCCTTCCTGGTTTTGCACTGGAGAAAACAGTGAGCAGCTGATCCCTATTTATCTCTGTGCCTCTTATGATTCTGTAAACTCCTCATATTTCCCTTTGGTTGTCTGTTTTCCAGAATAAAGATGACTGGCCTACGCAGTCATTCCCTGTACCTTTATATGATCTTTAAACGAGTCACTATTTAAAAATATAAGGGCTGTTGCTTATAAGCAATTTATACTTTCTCTAGATAATTAATCTTTTATGGATGTAGAACCACCATTGTTAAATGTTATCTCCTTTTGCTGATTCTATTTACAGAAGAAAATATCCCTAGCACTATCACTTGGGTAATAAGAATCTTTTACCCCTCTATCACAAAGACATTCCTATTTCTATAAACTTGCAGGCTTCTGGTAATGCAGTACAATAATTTTACAGTTTAACAGACTTTTCAGTTTCATTGAAGCAAAAAACCAGAAAAAAACCCCACGTCTGAAACCTTTTGGAAGGTACAACTTGAGCTACAGCAAGCCTAAGTCAAGTGCCTGCAAATACTTGCTTATGTTGTTTTTCCTGCAACAACTGCAATAACCATATAATGTGTATGTGAGCCTTCAGTGAGGCTTGTCCTGAAGGTTTCAGAAATGGTGGTTCAACTGCTGCTGCCCATAAATAACATTGCTCCTCATGATTCAAATTTATTGGCCTTGAGCCTTCTGCTCTGATTTTTGCTCATTTGTAAATGTAAAGCCCATGCTGCCAAAGATAATCTATTACAACGCTCTAACCACAACAGGCTTCTTAACTACAATAGGCTAAAGGATCCATTTTGTATGATCAGACTTTTTTGTAAATGGTAGTTCTTTTTACTGGCACATGAAACTCTATTGCTTGTGTCTCCTTAACTATATGATGTGTAAATCCTCTTGCTGATGCCAGCATCCTAAGAACCAGGTATGTGAAACAGCTTTTGCAAATAATACTTCTTGCCCTTTGACCCTTTAAAAACCAAAACAACCAAACAAAAAATCCTCCTGCACCTAAGATGTGATCTGTTTAACTCAAGAGGAGGATTCCAGGACTTGGGTGAATTTTAACCATCCTTTTTGACATAAGCTGTGCAAAGCAATGAAATTCTGATCGCCGTGTGGTGAAACGACTGGATAGTGTTACAGTTCCCTCATTAAGAGGTACTGGAGTTAAGCAGGGGGAGTTGAACTTTCCTCTGTATTAAAACAACAAGTGTGGGAGACGAGCAGAGCAAGCTGGAGAACAGGAGTTCACCTTATAACAACAAAGACTTAACATGCAGTACATCAAGTCTCCTGAACTTTGTCCCGCTTGGTAGTTTATCAGACAACCAAGATGAACAAAATAGCAAAGAGTGATTTAAATCCTTCCTGATTTCAATCTTCTGGCCTAATTTTCAACTTCATTATTTTTCTGTTCTATCATATTATTGCCCTGTGTTCCCCCTCCTCAAGAGATGTTCACAGTTTATACTAATCTTAGAGTTCAAAATATATACAGATCCCATCAGTGAAATAAAATACAGTGAAGATGGGTGAGACGTAAGGGAGAAGTTTTTCTAAGCTAGTTATGATTTTCCCTTTTTCAGCATTGTATCCAATTTACTCTAAAAAAAAAACAAACACATGGCTCAAAGAGTCTCCACTAATTTCTTGTCAATGTTAACAGTACCTAACTACTGTTAAAATCCATGAGAATATATCCATGTTTTTTTTTAAACAGTAAAGGTTTTTTACACCACCAGGATGCAAATAAACCCTAAAATATGAACTGACACTCTGAATCAAACTTTACAGAAAGTCTGATTGAAAATCAGAAGACTGACATTTCAGTTCACAAAGTTAAAATTAGGCTATTATGATTAGGGGTATTGGTTCCAGAAAAAGACACCACAACAAGTCACAAAATCAACATTCAGTCTTGCTGAATTACTTAGAAGCAATCAGACAAAATAGTTTGCCCTGCAAAAAACAAATTATTGAAGTCTTGATATTGAGGCAAAACCAAGACACTGAGAAATGCTTCTGTTGATTACAGCTGAACGAAAGCAAGTCAAGGAAGATAATTATGCAATAAGTGAGCAATGGAACTGGTAAAACTTGGTTTCACAATGAATTTTGCCCTGGGTTCTGTCCTACTCTCCTTGGGAATTGCAGCTCCCTCTCATACCTCCTAATTTCCCATATGCTCAGGCTCCATTATAGCCATGCATGCATTGACTGGCTCCTCTATATGCACAGATTGATTAGGTTGAGCTATAACAGGCTTTTAGACAGAAACAGCACTAATTCAAGTTTTTCGAAGTGCTTTTGCCAGGATGATAAAGCACAGAGTGGAATACTGTGGATAATGCAGAGACAATGTACACAGTGGTAGAGAAGGGAAGGGAACCTGGTTCACCTGCAGTCAGTATGAGTTTCAAACACACTCAAAGCTTGTACAAGGCACCAGTTTTCCCAGCCAGACTATGGCTTGCTAATGGGGCCTTCAGCAGCCAGCAGCTGCAAGGGTCATCATCTCTTTTGCCACAGGATCTTGAACAACACATACCTTCATACCTTTGAATCTAAAATGTGCCATGGAGATAGAATCCAGTAATAGAGGGTTGAAGAGCAGACTAGAGCACAATCTTAACCACATCTTCTCTTCCAAGAAAATAGAAAAAATTTGCTCAGTGATACTCCCTCAGTGCTTGGAATCATTGCGTTTCCTAAAGAACTTACTCACTTCTGGGTTAGATAGGTTAATGTCTGGGCTAATAGCCAGTTTCAGGAGGAAAAAAGCAGTCTTGCACTTTATTTTTTCTTCCTAAATTATCTGGTTTTTGATTTATCTTGGTAAGTGTTTCATTGTGGTAAATGTATGGCTCTCCAATTACTTAGCCCTGGTGTGCAGTGCTATTTAAGAACTTAAGTTAGTCAGAACAGAGACCTCTTGCTTCTCTATGGCCTAATTCAATAGGGCTTAAGACTAGCTTCAACTACTGGATACTGCAGTAGCACAAATATTTAAATAAAATGTTACTCTATTATGCTGTATGTTTGAAGTTTGGCCCATGTAACTCCTTTCAGCAGTCTGCACAGTCTGTGCTGAGGAGGAAAATTAATATGTTTCTCCAACATAACAAGAATATATTCTCCATTGCCTTGGGTAACATTACCTGATAAATTCACTGCAAGCACTTCCAAATGTATTGTGTGACTGGAGTTGTCTGTGGTGTTACCAGGAAAAACAGAGAAATTTTTAGCCTGGATGCTTGACCTAGTAAATACTTACAACCTAATATAAGCCCCAATTCAACAAGGTACTTAAGCACATACCTAAATACCCACATGAATAAAGCCAGCCACACTTTTAAGTGTCTTGTTGAATCTGGGCCATACAGAAGCTGAACACATCAAGCAACTACCCACATCAAGTTCCCATAAAAGAAAATTGATTTCCAGAGTGTATTCCCTCTGGCTGTTAACACTGAAGAAGAGTGAGTGATAAAATTTCTGCTGCTTCTCTTTCTTGGATAGAGACTGTGCATGTACTTCCTTTCACTGAAATATTTTCTCTCTGGTATCAAAAGTGATTTGCGAATTTTGGGAACTAGACCATATAATGTGAAACAAAGACCTATTTGGTATTATTTAGTCCCTGAACTTTTCATAATATCAGAAACATTTAAATATGAAGATCCTAATGAATACAATAAATAATGAAATAGATGAAAATTAGCTACAGGAAAGCCTGTTGGATTGGGTTGAAGTTCGTGGCATGTCTGTTCTTTAAGCGGTTTTGCAGTCAGTGGACTAGTCCTGCTTTTTATGTGTGGAGTCTATAGCTTCAACACTGAGGAAACACTGCTCTGAAATATAATGGTGAGTTAGCTAGTGACTGGTCAGTATTTTGACGTGTGTGTTGTTGTCATTTTGAAAAATATCAGTGCAGTACAGTTGCCTAAGTTATCACTTACAAATGCTTCATGGATGCAATACAGAAGACTCTATCTGTGGATCAATAATTCAGAGATAAGTTCTCTCAAAGTACATTAAGCAGTATCTTGGGATTTATACTAGCACTGTTGTTCTGCGGTATGAACATAGCAAAATCACCGCCTTTATTGAAATTATTATTTACACTGTATTATAAAATAGTCTGGCTATGTGAAATTGTTAATTCTGAATGCCCTCCAGCTAGAACCTATGATCAAGTGTTATTGCACTGCATATGATCAGAAGGATCATAACTTTACTGCTATTAGACACCGATATAAAAGGTATTTTGGATTTTGACTACTAGCCATGAAAGAGTCTGAATGAATCCTCAGAACATTAAGTTTTCTGGAGATCAGTGCTGAAAGAAAACATCAGGCTTTTAAAATTACATTTTTTTCCTGTCTCACTTTGGTCTGATCTGCATTTATCTGCCCATCTTTAACAGTGTCTGTCTCCAATTAAACCTACTACTAGATCTCTAAGGTCCCTTCCAACCCCAACCATTCTATGGTTCTGTGATTCTATGATCAGATGATAGAGCTATTCTAACTTGCTCTAAAGAGCTCAGGGCAATCTTGCTATACAGCAGTGTAGACAAATTCATGGTTACCAGGAGTGCAACAGCACTATCATTGCTGTTTTATTTGCATCATGATAGTGCCAGTGTACTGGGTAACCATAGTACTCTGTTCTAGCCAAATACAGTAAGATGTCAGTCCCTTCTCAAAAAGGTTTAATCATCCAGTTAAGGTAATGATTTAATCAGTGTGTTGAAAGCAGTGATGACAGTAAAAGAAAAATAGGCTTGTAGGGTTTCTTATGGTATGCAATTTTCTACATATAACCTAGAAATAAGAAGCTAATAGATATTAAAGACTCTTTGGATGAGATGATAGCTTGGTACCTTTAGTGTTTTGATAAAAAAGTGACCTTGTGGATTATATATAGCTGTAAATGACTGACTGAGAGGGTGAAATGATTTAGACTTTAAAAATTGCAGGAAACACTCTTTTTCCACACTCCCTCAGTGGGAGTTTTGTTGCTTAGATCTCCATGGTTATCTCCAGAGCAGCCCAAGCTACATATATACCTTCAAACTCACATCTTTGAACTAAACCACTGTCAAACCACTCTTTTATCAAAAATTGCAGTATAGCAATTCTTTATGTAGAACATAATTGATCTTTTCAGACACCTATGGAACCAGAAGTATTTCCTCACTGGCAGCCAAGATGGAACTCATTCCTTACTTTCTTGGTCTTAAATCAAAGCTTAAGGGCTTCACCTTGTATCTCTTTGTGGTCTAGGGAAATCATTCTTCTGAGGGACCTTGTTTCTGTGTTGAGCACTGGTAGCTATTGTTGACTTGGAGAAACAGCACCGTGGAAAACTGGACTGCTGTGAGGCTGAGCAAGAACTTTGATCTCAGCTTGTCAAATAGTGTTCATCTTTCTTTTTATGCAATCTGAGCACATTACTTAGTTTCCCATTTTACAGTTATGAAATGTTTTCTTAAGACCATTATTAGAATCTTCCTCTGAGTTGTGAATTAAAAGGTAATGCAAAGGTAAGGTTACATCCATTTCACAATTCCTAATGAACAGGAAGATTTCTGGACATGAAAGGAACTGGCCTCACATTTTTTGGCTGAGGACTCCTGAAACCAGATGGTATAGATTTTGTACCTAAGCTTATTCAGCATTTACTGCTGGCTGCTGTATTAGTCCTGGCAGCTGCTTGGAAACCTCCTATCCCCCTGAAAATTAACACCTGGTTTCAGAAATACTGAAGTACAAGTGATGGAAAAACTATCTAGCTTCATAAAAGGAAAATTCATGCATTATTAAATAAAAATTTGTTAGCCCAGAAGTACCTCTGCATCTAGAATAAGCAAAAGGCAAATCTGCTGAAAAAGATAACTTTGTCTCATGGAAAAAAAGTCTAAAAAATAAACAACTCTAAAGTGTCTTTAAACACATTCAGATAAATAAATATTACTACGCATGCTTTAAATGTTTGGAAATTAAACATTAACTTAAACAGTGTTTTCAGACTTGGGCATCTATCTCCACAGACCTGAAGTAATCCTTTGAAATTTTCAGTCCTGATAACCTATTTGTTATGGAGTATGCCTGCACGTGTTCAGATTTTAGGGCAATGGTTTGGTCTTAATATCTTAGAGTCAGTTACCTTGTCCACATGATCCAAGTGAGGATCATGATTTCTGTTATTAGCTTTACTCTAGTTCTGTGATGCCTAGATACTTGTTTGTAAAGGTCTGATAAGTGCTAAAGCCATCAATGTATATGTACAGTGGGAAAAAAGGACTAGATTTTATAAAAGGATTGAAGCACATTCCATTTTGCTTATTTCAGAAGGAATTAAGAACCATTCTGCCTTTCTAATACTTTTTAAAATGAACTTAGATCAGAATTAATCCCCCTCAATTTTAGAAAACAAGTAGATTTTATGCATGTGAATGTCTAAGGTCTCTTTTTGAAATTCCATTTCCCTAAAATCTGTATTTACTCCCATGCCTGCTCAGTGCTTCACACCCCTCAAGGCAGCCCTGACAAATGGTCAAGATGCAATGAATGCCAAAGCTCATGGAGGTTGTACCTTAGAAATGCAAAGATTTACAGGCTCCTGCCTGTGGGCTGTTGTCCCTATTATCCAGAATTTTTTTCAGCTCAACTTGCAGTTATGTGGAATTAGGGGCAAGGTAAGATGTTATTGGTGCCTTAAGAGTGCCTCCTTTTGTCCCCCTTTCCTCTTTTTACTTCCTTCCCATGATTCACAGAATCAAAGAATCAGAGAATCAGAGAATCATAAAATGGTTTGGGTTTGCAAGGGACATTAAAGATCACCTAGTTCCAACACCCCTGCCATGGGCAGAGAAACCTTCACTTGCCCGGACTGCTCCAAGCCCCATTCAACCTGGCCTGTTGCACCTCAGACTGTCTCTAGATAGAGATTTTGATAGTGCAGTATGAACTCCTGACATCTCTTTAGGCAGGCTAACAGAGGATTGTTACACTGTTTGGGTCTCCAGAGTGCTTTTTCTGAGTATGATCCATGTGTCAGGCAGTGACTTAAATTTACAGATCTCTACATAACCTGAGTTTGAACTAATCACTTACTTTTAACTGCTTATGTATGTCATACAGTTAAGACTTCAGAAAACGTAAACAGCAACATTAAATTTACATTGGATTTAGTTTCCAAAACTTTATGTGGTCAAAATCATGTTTGCACCCTACCAATAAAGCTTTTAGATAACCCAGCAGGAAAAACACATGCTTTTCCTTAACAATCGCAATTGCTCTTCCAGCTGTGCAACACATCCACACACTGATACAGGGACTAGTGTTTGGCTCTGCATCTGTTCACAGGAGAAGAAATACACATTCCTGTGTTACACTGTTTTACCAAAATGTAGTTGAGCTGCCTATGAAAGCAACAGAGGTGGTGGTGAGTGGTACCGTTTTGTATCATGTATTTGCAAGAATGCCTTTCTGGCATTCTTGTCCTTGTACTCCACTGTGAACTATGTTTTCTATTTTGGGTTTGACATGTGAATAAATGCTAGTGCTCAGTCCATGTTTTCCTTGCCAAACATTTACTGATCTCTGGAGTAAGTGGACAGCTACTCATGCAGCTATTGAGGATTCTTTTTTTAGCATTTTTGTTGTGCTCCTGCTGGCAGTCAATGGGAGAAGACATCCTGTAAAAGGCAAGATGTATTTATTTAACACATTACATTGTGAAGATATTAGTTTACAAAGATAATAGATGCTGAGGTTGCAACTAATCCTACAAAATTCAGAAAATATCCTGATTCTTTTGTAAATTGTAGATATTTTTAAAGTTGAGTAAGAAGAAAGATCGGTGGCATTTAAAACACGAACTTTATTAATGTGAAATGCAAGACACGAATATGTACTTAGCTTATACCTCACTAACTTTTGATAATGTTGTTTTATAGAACTGTATCACCTCAAAAAGCCCAAGTCAACAAATTAGATGTCATGGGCATTTTATCTCTTAAGTTATATTGGTAGTTTTCATTGTTTGCCTCTACAAGGAAAAGTCAAGTATATGAAAAAAACTACTGCAAATTATTAAAAACTACCTAATAAAATCTATTGATGTATTTCCTAATGGGATGAAGAATTAACTAGAGAGTGGAAAAGTTAGCCACTGGCGAAGTATCCTAGGTATCCTCAGTATCTTTTGCAGAGGTACAGAGTGAGAACTTAACCAATAATTTTCAGACGCTTACTAAACTTTAAAGATTGGAGGAATATTTGGGTCACGTGATGTTCTTCATGTACTGAAAAATGTATCAAAATATTAAAATTTCATTTAGATTAGGAAAAGGATGTATATGCTTGGAGCAATGGTTTTCAGGAAGTATCCTAAGAAGAGGTTTTCCTGTTCATGTATCCATGGATTTGTTGACCCCAGCAGATAACAGGCAAATCAGGGCTGATACTGGAAAAACAGTATTTGTGATATTAATGAACATATTTGGTTCCAAGTTATTTATGATAACCTGGAATATAAATAATGCTGTATAAAACTGCACTAATCCATCTACTTCTGCATATAGCAATTCATATGTCTAATAGGTTAAAGCAGACTTTGCTATGCATAATACAGAAAACTCAAATATTGCACACTTCAAACTAGCAGAGAAATGCCAGAACTGGAAATCTGGAATCAAATCTTTCTCAAGACAGAACTTCCAAACCCCATCTTGTACTTTATTATGAGTAGGTAATCATGAGCACGTAATGCAGAAGTTGCCATTTAATTACTAACTTCAGTTTTACATAGATATGGAACAGTGTCCCCAGAGGAACACAATCTAAATCAGAACTCCACATCCAGACACTGCTGCTAGGAGAATTCAGATTTTTTGTATGTGCAGCTGTACATATACATACAACATGTTCTCCCAAAAATTTATGCTCAGACCTGTAGCCATTTAATTGCAGGTTTAATTTTGTTGCTGTGCTATTGCACTACTGTTTCCCACTGGAGTAAGGAAAAATCAAATTTTGAAACTAAACTGTTTCATGGAAGATATAATACATTTCTTATTCTGCGCTTGCACCCTGACGTCAAGCAACTCTTTGAGTGTCAGATAACATAATTCTGAGCTCTGCTTAAAACCTGAGAAAAGTCTAGTTCTGTAACTGATACTTTTGTTTGTCTAAACAACACCATGGCAAAACAATGAACAAATGAAAAATAATTGTTTACAATGGCTGAAAGCACAGGGGAGAGCCTGTGGACCAGACTCGGTATACCCAATTGCCAGCTGATTTTTCCATATGGTACCTTTCCGGTGAGTACATTTGTCCCAGGAGATGGATTTTCCCATTAAATTTCGGGGCTGAAGACTGCATTCCCTATCTCCCAGAAGCATGCCCCAGCTACCAGGCTGTGGACATGAAGAGATGTCTACTTCCCATTCTGCCTCTTGAAATACTGTTGCCGTAGCAAAGAGAGCACGATTCCGGACTAGAAAGAAAAGGCAAAAGCAGCTGATATTGTAGGTTAGTGGTAGGGACAGCCTCCAAGGACAGAAGAGATTCATATTATGGACCCTGGTCTTGGCTAGTTGCAGCATAAAAGAAAACCCAGAAACAGACCTGACATGGACCAGCCTCCTTGTTAAGTCTGACCATTGAGCTTTTCTAATTTTAACGGGCAACTTCTTGTTAAGGACTCTTAACTTTCAGCCCCACTGACAAGTGTCCTACAATCATTACTGCATTATTTCATGGCTACATGTGCAGTATGCTAAACTGGCAGCCAGGCACAAAGTCTGGCATGTAATAGTAACAACTAGTCTGTTTGTAGGATGACACTAGCAGGCAACAGCTCTGGTCTGAGCCAACAAGCACTCTCCCAGCCAACTCCTGGATACAGCCCAGAGACAGGTACATGTCAGGGTTTGTCCCCAACAGTGGGGATTGACTAGATCATCCTATATCTACGGAGAAGAGCATTTAGCTGTAAGTACCTGAGAGGTAGAATTTCTCTTGTTCTCAGACCCATGACTAGGTCTAACATTATACTTATAGGTACAGAGCTGGCCTAGGAGATCAAAAAGGAGAGTTTTATTCTGAATAAATAACCAGATTCTGCTGGGTCTGCTAAAGGCAACTGACTCACAAAGAGCAGATGAAAAAAAAAAAATAAAAGATAACTATTTCAAAATGTCCTCTGTGCTGGGAATCACACAGAAAAGCAGTAAAGCTTTACTGTATATCCAGGTACATCTTTACACAAACAGATGTGTTTCAGGACCATATTTCAGGCTTGTAGCTAAGGGTAAATGAAGAATTCACAATACAAGAATTGTGGCAGAAGGCAATTGTTAGATTTATTTTGGAAATAAAAATCAATTTACTTCTTTGTAAAAAAAAGTAATAAGCAAGTATAATCCTGGTAATTATTGAAATCAGTGAGAGTCCTGAGTTCACAGAGCACCCAAATTGGATTAATCTGCTCAAAATGTAATGTTACCAAAAAAAAATTAAAATTAAAGGATATGCATTTATGAACATGTGTTTTTATTGGGTCTGGCTGGTATTTGTTTTGGGTTTTTTTTCAATGTTTGTCTTCCCAAGCAACTGCCATTTGTGCTGAAGCCCTGTTTCTTGGGAAGTGGCCGAACAGTGCTTGCTGATGGGAAGTAGAGAATAAAACAACTGGTTTTTATCTCTTTGTTTTTAAGTGTGCAAACTTTCACTTTTGCTTTAGTAAACTGCCTTATTACAACCTACAAGTCATTTTCCATCTTATTCTCTCTTCCCTATCAAGCTGGGAAGAAGGAGTGATAGAGCAGCTTGGTGGGCACCTGGTATCCAACCAAGGTCAACCCACCATAGTCCTTTTTGATGCCCAAAATGGTGCATGAACCCATGACCCTGGGATTGAGCCAAGGCCAAGCCAATCAGGAATAATAGTAGTGCCTCTGTGATAACACATTTAAGAAGGAAAAAAAGTTATTGCACAGAAGTAATTGTGGCCAGAGAAGGAGCGGAGTGAGAATATGTAAGAGGAACAACTCTGCAGATATCAAGGTCAGTGGAAAAGAAGGGGCAGGAGGTGCTCCAGGCACTGGAGCTGAGGTTCCCCTGAAGCCTATGGTGAAGACCATGGTGAAGCAGCTGTGCTCCTGCAGCCCATGGAGGACCACAGGAGTGCAGAAATCCACCTGCAGCCCCTGAAGGACACCCATGCTGAAGCAGGTGGATGCCTGAAAGATGGCTGTGAACCTGTGGGAAATCTGTGCTGGAGTAGGGTCCTGGTGGGGACCTGCAGAGAGAGGAGCCCATGCTAGAGCAGGTTTCCTGGTAGAACCTGTGATCTGTGGGGAGCCCCATGCTGGAGAAGGCTGTGCCAGAAGGACTGCAACCCGTGGAAAAGTGACCCATGTTGGAGCAGTTTGTGGAGAACTGTTGCCTGTGGGATGAACTTCTGTTGGAAAAAGTTTGTGGAGAACTGTCTCCTGGGGGAGAGATCCCATGCTAGAGCAAGGGAACAACTTCTCTCTCTGAGCAGCGGCAGGAAAAATGTGTAATGAACTGACTGTTACCACCATTCCCTGTCTCTCTGCGCTGCTGGAGGGGAGGAGGTAGAGCTCAGGGAAGTGGGGGCTTGGGGGAAGGTGCTTTTAAGATTTATTTCTCATTATCCTGCTCTGATTTTGTTAGTAATAAGTTCAATTAATATCCCCAAGTTGAGTCTGTTTTGCCCATGACGATATATGGTGAGTGTTCTCTCCCAATCCATATTTTAACTTATGAACCCTTTGGTATATTTTCTCTCCCCTGTCCACTTGTGCAGGGGAGTGATAGAGTGGCTTTGGTGGGTACCTGCCATGCAGCCAGGGTCAACCCACTACAGTGTTCTATGGTATAATTTTGTTTAATCTTCAGAGGCCACTCAGAGGACTCTAAATTTAATCTTAGACAAACTGGCAAACTTTTATCTGACTAAAGAATACCAAATAAAGCCTAAAAAGGGCTTGTTAGGATCAGAGTTACTCCTTGTCTCCAGCTGCTTCGTTCTGCACTGGCATTATAAAGATGTCATAAACGTAGCTAAATTGGAGAATTAAGCCAGCTTTACAGCTGTTTTGCTTACTCATAGCACTGCAGAACAGCTAAGCACACCAATGAGCATAAGCCTTCCACTGTATGACTTTTAGTCTAAAAATTCCCCCATAAAAACTGCATCTAGGCCCAGTTTTCCATATTCTTTACATGCTTGGATTTTTTTCTCTTTCTTGTGTCCTGGCTCTCTTCCAGGACACTTTGCGAAATGGAGTAGGCGTAGCGATATCACTACATCATCATATAAAAGTGGGAAGAATGCTAGAGAACTCTAAACACATCTTTTGAAGCAGAAAATATCTCTAGACCAGTTTGAAAAACATCCTGGAAAAAATTATCCTGATGTCAAGCATAAGTATATTTTTATTCACTTTAGAAGGCAGGGTAGCATTCAACATCCATGTATTGCCATTCAAAAAAAAAAAAAAATCTGAAAAAGCACACACCTGCTACCTTTTTTGACAAAGAGGTGCCTATGAACAGCAATTTTATGTTTCTCTCTGTATTGTTTTATGGCAGCATTGAGTAGTTGGTTTGTAGAGGGCAAGTGTCATCAGTCAGGATGGCAACGAGCAGCAGTTTGAAACTACTGACCTGCTCCAAGGGAACTGTTCCATAGTACAGCTGGAAACTGGTGCATCACTGGTGATACTAAGGAGCCATAGCTCATACCCAGATGAAGGTACTTAAAAAACATCACAGCAACCTTACTTACTAAGAAGAACATCACTGTACACTGAAAAACAAAATTTAACCTTTGCCAATATTCAGGCTAAGTAGTCTGCCTATTTGCAATACCTGGGATAAAGGTGAGAGACCTTAGAGCTGCCTTCTATTTTCAAAGTGTCAGTTCACATTATATGTTCCTCCAAAAAAATCTTGCATTTGTTTTATGATTCACTCTGTGTTTTCATGGTGTTAGCTTTGTTGTAATTGTATTTGTGCTGATGCAAGAGATGTGACTTTCAGCTTAAAATAGATATTTTTCTTAGCTTTGTGGTCGTTAAGCTACTCTATGTAAGCTCAGGTAGGTAGTCTTTATGTGTCTAGAAAATCAGCACTGCACCTCCATTTACTAAACCAGTTCTAGTAGCTGTGGTGCTCCCACATACATTTACTTACTTCTTAACAACAGACTTACATACCAGTTTGGGGTAGATGAAGAGACCTCGACATGGCTTCCCGTCTCCACAGTCAATATGGTTATTCTTGTGTTAAGGCTCCGATGCAGTTTCTTACAGCAGAGAGCAGCATCTTGCCTCTGTACAAGGCTACAGCTACAGCTGCTATGTTTTAGTTTTATTAACCTGATGCATTACACCCTCGCTATTTTCCTTTGTGTCAAGCACTGTTTGAAGACAGTGTGTTTGGTCTGTAGGAAAAGAAAATGATTGTATCAGCAGTTGTTTATTTACAAAGCTGTGGTCAAAGTTACATTTATTTAAGCAGTATTCATTGGTATTGTTTTACATTCAAAGAAGTATATACACTATCTTTCAC
Source organism: Manacus candei (assembly GCF_025592945.1). NCBI lineage: Eukaryota > Metazoa > Chordata > Aves > Passeriformes > Pipridae > Manacus > Manacus candei. Next base: position 6,431,760 of record NW_026138082.1, on the reverse strand, counting down.
TCTGTAAACTAACACTTCCATTTAATTGCATTTGAAACTGCAAATGTTATCGTCCCCAGAAGGCAAAATGATTCTAATCTATTGAAAGAATTTTTAGCTTAATGGATAATTAATGTTTGCAGCTTTTTTCTATACATTGTACATATAGCAAGATACTTAAAGAAAACCCAAACCTGAAACTACATTCCTGTGAAGAAAATTTGCAGTTAACTAGCCAAAAGGAAAAGGATTTAGGAATTGCGGTACTTCACCATATTCTCTGAAAAAGTACTTTTCCTTCCTCTATGCTACAGCAGCAGCAATTTAAAAAAATTATCCTTTTCATTTAGGTACCTTCAGAAAACTACTGATTCTCAATACAATCTGGAATAGTTTTTGAGGGGTTTATATTTTGCTTATTATTGCTTTTTAAAAAAAAAGATGTTTGTAAATTTGCAGAAAGCATAACGTAGAGTCAAATTCAGCAGGATTTCAGTGCACTCAAATGAAATGCAAGCACTCAAATGAAATGCAAATGATGGAAACTAAAGAGTAATGCTGTCATTTTCCAGAGTGCTTTTTCTTTACTAATACAAACCCAATATTTTCAATTACCTTTTTTTCCACAAAAAATATAGCTGAACTCTTGATAGTTTGTACTAGATCATTAATTTCTTAGCACGGTTTTGAAGACAAATGATTTTATGTCTGCTTACTAAAGAAGGTGGGGAATTCACTGAGGAATCAATTGTGGTAGACTGCTTGGCATAAATTATATTACTTTATTCTCAGGTGACTATATTCCTTTTGGCTGTCAATAAATAACTTTTTAAAATCTTCATTGAAAAAATACATTCTGATTACAGCCTATTTTGAATTATTTGTATTTTATCTGAAAGTTCTTTTTTAACTTCCTCATTGGTTACAATAGTAAAATAAACAAATAAAAATTACTTAATTTTCCCCTCCTGTCTTTTTGACTGCAGAATACACGCCAACTTTGTGCACTAATTGCAACTCTTACTGTAATATAGATGTATTCCATGCACTTGGAAGCCAGCCTTTAAATTCTTGGTTCACTTCAGTGGCCATTCTTTTTTCTATCAGTAATGTTATGGCTTGGCTTATGTCACAAGAAGTGTGATTTAAGTAATCAGTAATCAATTCACCTAATCTGAAACCTAACCTGTCTGTTACTTTGTTGGTTTTCTTTGCATTTAGTTTGGTGAAGTCCATCATTAGGGGCACTGAGACAAAACAGCTGGCAGGCAGGCACCCCACTGGTTATCACCTACTAACGATTTATTAATTTAAAAAATATAATTAACTGTATTTATCTTTTCTTGGTCTGATCATGTGATCAGTAGTCTAATAGGCTTCAATGTTAACAAATATGCATGTATGCCCCTTTTTTTAGTATATTCACAGAGTATTCAGGCTGTACCAGAAAAGAAGTGGGTATTGTTCATTTACAGTGGCATTATGAGTACTTCCTCCTCTGCTTTAAGAGAGCTAAGAATTACTGGCAATCAGAAACACCAGCAAGAGATTAATTTTTTGCTTCAGATGTGGATGTCTCAAACTGTGATCACCCACTTTCCTCTGCAGCAACAGCCAGAAAACTGGTGGAAACTTGTATAGCTAAGAAGGCCATTCTGTAGCACACCATTTCATGTTTCAGAGCTGAAGGAAACCAATGAAGATATATGAATGACATTCATTTTATGAATGCAATCAAAGCAATCACAACAGGCAGTATCTGGCCTGTGAAAGTCAACTGACTTTAGACAGGTTCTTCAGAGACTGATATACAGAGAGCTGATACACAGAATGTGCTGAAAAATGAAACTGAAGCTTAAATTGTAAGCCCTAAAATCAGCAAATAGTCCGAATTTCAAATGTAATTTATGATGTTTTGCCTTTCTGTTTTTTTACTGTTAAACACTGGGCCTGAAAACAGATAAAAATAGGACTAAATTTAAAAAAAAAAGGTAATTAAAATATTTAATTTTAGAGACTTCTCTGCTTCTTAATGAAGATAAAATGCTAAACACATTTTTGAGCTTCTAGTATTTACTACTGCAATTAAATTATTGCCATTACATTAATAGTAACAGCCATAGGACAATAGTTTCTTGTTAAAATTGCCATTTCCACATTCTTTTTCAAGGAAGAGATTTGCTTAAGTTCCACAGAGGAGAGGAAAACATACAGTTTGCTCCTTTGTATTATCTCTTTCCCTGTTTCTCTACAAAAGAATTCAACCACACCTGAATTATCCAATAGAAATAATATACAGATGTAACAGGAGAGTCAGTCTGTGTACCACAAACATTATGATCAAGCCTATCAACTACATTATAGAAGAGTTTACATTTGCTGAATTGTTATGTTCTGTTTTAGAGATATCTTTTCATCACTAAAGAAAACTTCAAAAGATTTTAGGCTTTGACCTATCCAGGATAACTTTCAAAGTCTTTCATCAACCACTGAAACTGGATTAGCATCAGAAAATATCTCTACCTGATTAAAGAAGAAACTGAGGGACCTCTGGCTTAGCAAGAATCTATAAAATGTGTTTATTAAATTCAAGATATCACACACTTAAAATGGAATTCTTCAGTATTTTTTTGGGGAAGATTGTCTTATGATTTGATGAAGAGCTGATGAAGAGTCTGAAAAGATAATGTCAAAATCCAGAACCAAAATAATTAAGCTAATAGCTACAAGTACAGGCTGAGAGAGCAAATTTAACAAGGCAGGATGTGCTTATAAAAAATTCAGGGCAAAAAGGAAACACTGCTTTTCAATTTCATTTCCAAATATTACCCTTGATTCGACTTATAGTGTACTAGAGGAGTAGATAAAATTAGTCTTTAAATTCATCTCTTTCCTTACAGAAATGGAGAACAAAATGTTTACTGGTTTGTGGTTCAGCAGTGGTGGCCCCAGGCTTGGCCTCTTTTTAGCCACTGAAATGTACAGAAGTGTTTTCAAGGAACCCACATAATCTGGAAGCAAGAGTGGCAAAATAATGCCACTGAAATTGCCTATCTTAAAAAGAAAACTAAACAAGCCTTAAAAGATTGTTTTCTTGAAGAAGTCAGACCTGGATGGTAGCATTTTAATAGCTGAATTTTTCTAGCTCTAATCATTGGTACCAGCTGATGCCTTTAATTCTAAAACACAGTTCAGTATTGCTGGAAAACTGGGAAGATGTTGTGCTGCAGCTGAAGCCATGAAACATGAACTAATGTGTACTTAAAAACTGCAATTGTTAAAAAGTAGAAAAATATTAAATTCTTGAAACACAATTTGGAAACAAGGTAACTGCTTGTAGAAAATGGTGCAAAACTCCTGCAGCTTTTGAACAGGCAGCCTGTAAGGCACAGAACTGCCTTTCTTATAAAGCTGCATGAGCATGAAAAAATTAGTGATTTCACCTTTCAAAGAATTAATTTAAAGCACATTTTGCATTATTCTTTTAGCTGTTTAAATGATATTTCATAGTAGCATTAAAACAGAACATTATGGATTCTATCAGAGAGACAGAAAAGGAAAACTGTCATGTTCAAAATCAGAAATATAAAGAGAGATTGCAGTTTTCTATGATACACTGTAATATAATCATTAATCCTTGTGCTAATACAGATCAAGTCATTGAAACAGTTGTGATTTTTTTGTTTAGTTATTTAGTTAACTTATAAAATAATTTTTGTTTACTACAATGCATGATGTACAGCAGTATAATTTTTTCTTTTTCTACAATATTCCTGTATTAAAATTAAGCTATTACAAATCATATTTATAGAAATATTTATTGAAAAATAGCCTAAAATACAATTCAAGGACAAATCTGAAATACCAAAGTTCATGTTTGTTCAGTAGATCAGACCCTGTAATTTATTATTTTTACATTTGACCTCTGTTATCAATTGCTTGAAGTAACTACTGCCATAAATTTTTCAAAATATAAGAAAAAGGAAAATCTGGTATATAAGTAGAATTGAGTCAGGACTTTACTATTTTCTGTTGTTAAAAACAACAACAAAAAAACCCTAGTCCACTAGAAATATAAAACTATCAGAATCCACAGTATTACACTTAATAGTAGATTTTATTATTCAGTCTTTGTCTATACAGCAAGCACATGACTAAAGGTTACTAGTCTTGAGTCTCCAGTATCTGTCATTCCCTGCAGGTGACTGCACAGTTTCAAATTTGTGTGATGTATTCTAATAGTTTTAGACCTATAGTAGAGGCCCTTTTGCAATTCTTACAGTTTGTAAAATACTTGCCCATAGCATTTTCCAACATCAGTTTCCCACCAACAGTGTGAGATTCTAAGGCCCAATTCTCAGCTCAAGTAAGGTCCAGTGGAACTACTGATTTACCCCAGCTGTAGATTTGAATCTGCTGACATGCTGAATAATTGTTGATTCCGATGCAAGTTTCTATGTGTATATTATGAGCATTATAGTATTTGACCCCATGTAGTTCCTGAGTCAGAGCCGTTTAGTTAGCTGAAAACCCCCAAATGTTTACTTCTAGCACTGCTGCTGAACCATTAACTGTGATTATTATTAAACTGTAAAAAAAAGCCATACGAGTTAGTGTGCTTATTCCCTCACAGAAAAAATGCTAAGACCCCGATTTTAAGATCTAAATTGCTACTGACGATTAATGGAAAGCGACAGTCAAAGCTGAAAGAACAAAGCATAATTTTCAAAGATCTGACAGAGTATGAAGAACTGGCAAATTTTAAATTCTCTCTCACTGTCAGATATACTTCTATCTGGACTACATTTTGTGCATATTGAAAAATTAACTAAAATACCAAATCATACAGGCTTAAGAACATACTTTAATAAAACTGATTCATATCTGGGTGCTGATACTTTTGAATATATTAAGACTTCATATATATCCTATCAACATTTAAATCTGCAAGCATCCCATAGGCCAAAGAAAACGAAAAACTAATAAATACGCTGAAAAACCCCATACCTCAGTATGAAATCCTGACCCCTTCTCCAACTAAGTACACACAGTCCAAATACACTGAGAATGCCAAGCTACAGGGGCCCCTCTGCGGGGAAACCTGTATTTCAGTCAGCAGCATCCGTCAGCTAAAACAGAAGTGTAGGGACAGATGCTGGAAGAAGGATGACACGTTTAAGTAGTGGCCGACTTTAGAACCAGTGTGTGGTTTTTTTGTACAATTAAGTCAATGCCACACGTGTACTAATGCAGTATTTTGTCCAGATTTATGTGTGGAACATAACTATCACTCTGGGCTCATTTCAGTGCAAGATTATGGGGCTTGTAGGCTCCCGGTCCTACAGTCCTGTCACATTTCCCGGCAGGGTCACACAGCGAAGGAAAGAACAAGCGCATTGTGTACAACTCCCTTGGCTTCTGTGGCAAACATCACACTTGGGCGACGACTGCCAAGTTAAAATCCACAGGTCTTGGCCTGAAGCTTGTTTAGGCAGTGCCGTGCCGGTGCCTCTGGCCGGTGCCACGTTCCCTCCGTTTCAGGAAACCTCTGCATGTGGCGGCGGTCACGTCCGAGGGCTCGGAAAAGCCAGTCGGGAACTGCTGCGGCCCCTCTCTGCCCTTTCGATTAAAAGGGCCCGGGTGGAGGTTTGGGAACTAAAGTCAAATTTCGGTTCGCTCACAAGGGAAGCGCTTTGACACACGTGCTTGCGAGAACGACTGTGGTGGTGTCCAGCAGGGACCCGCCTGCCCCTCGGGCACCTCCTCGCGGAGCGCCCCTCACCCCCCGTACGCCACCGCGGCGGCGGGGCCGCGCCTCCCGAGCCGGCAGCCGCCGCACCCGGGGGGTGGCCGTGCGCTAGCAGTGCCCGCTGACACAGGTGAGAAATCACTCCACGAGCAGCCCGCTCTCCCCGCAGCTCCCCAGCCGCTCGGGATAAGCGGCCGGAAGCTCCCGTCCGCTTCCCAGGGAAGGGCGGGGGCGCCACCGCCTCCCTCGGGCGGGGCGGGGCGCCGGGGGCGGTGCCGCCGCCTCGCGCGGCCGTTGGGAAGTGGCGTCACGGCGGGCGCGCGCGCCTGCGCGAGGGCGGCGGATTCGAACGGCGGAGAGAGCGAGGGCGGCGGGAGGAGGAGGAACAGGAGCGGGAAAAAGAAGAAGAGCAGAGGAAGATGAGGCGCACGGTGCCCCGCAGCACTTTGCGGAAAATAATAAAGAAGTACAAGCCGCAGTTACGCCTGGCGGCGAACGCCGATCTGCTGGTGAGGAGAGAAAGAGGGGAGGGGCGAGGCTGGAGCTGCCCCGGGGAGCCCGGGGTCGGTTCTGCTCTTGGCCGCGGCGGTGCTGCGGCTCTGCTGCTTGCCTGGGGGCAGCCATCCCTCAGTGGGGACGTTTACGCTCTAAATGTTTTGGGTGGTGCGCACTGGCGCACTTGGGAGCTGACGGGATGCCAAGTTCCTACTGATGGTGTTTCTGCAGTGACCTACGAGCAGAGGGGAGGCAAAGTTTGTGGGGAGATGGGCTGTTGGTTTACCTAGTAACAAACGAATAAGTAGAGATTGCTGCTCTCTTCTTTGCTGGTGGGTGCTGTATTGTAGGGCTTTGACAGCGAGTTTGGGGATTCAGGGACAGGCTTATGCGTAATTATTGTGTCACTTCACGTACACACTGCTTTTCAAAGAATTTGGTGTAGATGGACCGAGAAATATGAATTTGGCTTACGTGGCTATAACACGTAGATGTTTGTTGTTAATGTAGATCAATTTGGGTGTGCAAGTGGTCACTTGTGATCAATGAGTTGCTAAGCTGTTCAGGTATCTTGAATGATCACATATTTTTTGAAAGCCATCTAAGTAATCTCTGTCCAAAACTAAGGAATGACAAGTCTTGTTGCTAATCTAATAAGGTGTGGGGATCCCGTTCATGGTTTAAAAATGCCTGCCAAAAAGGTGTAGAGCCATATCAAACAACTTTCCAAAAACTGAGGCCAACACAACTACATTGCTTCTGATCTGCACTGAGGGATTTGTGACACAGGTAGGGTTTGTCTCACCAAGGAGTTATTTGACTACAGCAAGGATACCTGACCACAAGAGAGTTTGTGGTAGCTGCTATACTGAAAAAAAATTGTACATAAAAAGGATATTCTTTGAAGTGACTTAATAGGTTTAACTTACTTGACTGTGTTGCCTTCTTGTTTACAAATGCATGTGATTCTCAGAGCATTAAAGTGTTAATGCATACTCTGTACTAGTATGGTCCCTGACTTGAATTGTAAGTCCATGTTTCATACGTGTATGAAAGTTGTGTCTTGCAGCGTCTTGAAAGTTGGTATCTGGATATATGAAGCTAAATGTAAAGATACAAAATTAAAATAAATAATATGAGATTAATATGAATTAATATAGTAATTGCATGAGAGTATTTAGACTTGAACGTAAACATTAAATTTCTCTAATTGAGCTAACAAAAATATGATTTCTTCCTACTGTTTTTGTTATCTCTGGAGTTTTTCATGGACTAAGGATCTGTCCCCTTGCTACTCATGCTCAGACCCAATGAAAGCTTATTCAGTGGAACGAAGTAGTCAATTAATCAAACTTACACAATCACTAATATATTTTTTGTAGTCATTGGTGACAATTGGTCTGTGTTTCCAGGGTAATGAAAATTTGGCTTCAAATTAGTGTAGCTGTCTGAAAAGAGGTAAGTGGGATGTCCCTCCAAATCTTGGCCTTTGGTTCCCATTTCTTTGTGGTCCTGTCACTAGTGTTCTGTGTACTGCAAAGGCAATCAGTGAATTGAATTGACTGAAACTTATAAACAACAACAATCAGATCTAGCTTAAAATATGGCTAATCAAATGTTCATTCCCACACAAAGGAGGAATATCAGAATAAATTTTAATACTGTAATGGAAGCTTAGATTATCTCTTCTGGTGTTGTCAAATTAAATGGCCTTTAATGTTACAAGACTTGGCTTTTTTGTTTTTTACCTTTACATAGGTAAACAACAACCAGGTGTGGTTGTTGTCCATAATGTTCTTCAGCTAGGCACATGGCTAACAGCTCTTTAGCTCTTTATTTCTATGGAAAAATAATCAACACAGCTGGAATTTTGCCTTTAAAAAAAAAGTATGGAGGAGTTTATTCTTTACTTAGTAGTTAGACAAGTAACAGGTTTTGAGAATATGTTTTCTAGTGTCTCTTATTCTCTGGAAACACCATACCAGTGATTAGATTGCATACTTCAGACATTTGTATAGTAATTGTCTTAACAAGATGGAACCATGTACATTTTGAGCGGACAGCTTGTGTCTTCTCCAGGGAAGAATGAGAATTGGCTAGTTCAGTTTCTAGTTTGTCTTCCTGAATGATCCATGCTTTATGTTTGAATCTACTGCAGTACTTGTCCAGTTCAGTGAGATGGTCTGCCCACCTGGCTTAGGAGATAATCATATTGGTTTTTTTGCTGGACCTTCAGTGATTATTTTTAGTTGACTAAACCAATATCTTTGTATGTGATCGTAACTAAGAAGTTTGAAAGATGTAAGAATCCAGATAATTTTGTTAAATACTTGAATGGAGTTTCTTCTTCACTTTTCAGATTTTTTTGATCAAGTCTCCTTTCAAAATGTGAAGCTTTGTCAGATTCTGTTTCCTAAGTGTTAACATCTTTCTCTTTGCACAATGTAGGTATCAAATTTCATCAACCTTTCTCAGGAAGCTGTTTTGTTTTGTTTTTCTTTTGAAGGGGTATGATAATATCTTTGGGTGAAGAAATATGAAGAGTGTTTCAGGTTTTTCAAGGCTCTTTTTGAAAATAAGAGATAAAGATTTTAGTACTGAAGTTCAGATGTTCCTCCAATAGTCCAAGAAGAAAATATACAAACTTTGTTCTAGCTTGAAATTATAGGAGAAAAGCAGGATCTCAGCTGCTTGTTTTATGCTAGAAGGGCATGTGTGTATTTTCATTGCAGGAAAAACTTAAAGTATTGCACTGAATGGCCTCTTTTTTCTTTGTTATCACCACAGAATGATTAATAAGTGTATGTTTAAGGCAAAATGTTACTCTAAAGAATTGTTTTGAAGTTAAGGCAGCAAAATAAAATTACAGAGCTTTTCCCTGCTATTTATTAGTTCTGTTGAGCAGGTGTGTGGAAGTTGCTGTGCAAACAGTGTTGTGAGTTTTTTACAAAGTTATTAAAACTTTGCAACCTTTCTTTTCTGGAAAGTAAGCATTCTGTTTTGTAAGGTGATTTGCACAAATAGTTAATTCAAAACAGTTTTTAATTTTTATGCACAGGGACAATAATTTCATATGTAGTAAAGCAATGTCTTTGAACAAATATGGTATCATTTAGATACTTGTCAGTAACTGTTCTATTCATGGTATTTAGTCATTCTGCCTTTCATTAACTTTTCTCAATTGCTTTGAATAACCTGAAATATTTATTAACCTGTGTGCTCTGTTGTGGAATATGTTGTGACTATTGTTTAAATCTATTCAAGTTCAGAGGAAGCTTCTCCATATGCAGCAATTTACTTTGAAAATAGGAAAATAAAAGTAGAGCGATTCTGACAAGATGCAGTTTAGAAAGGCAGTTAATTTTAGAATTAACACTTTTGCCTTTAGGTATCTCAGCAAAAGGACTTGCAAGTATGGAAGCTTTTGTTCCACTTCCCTCTTCTCCCCCAGGTTATTTCCAGAAATCTAACCGTCACATTGATAAGTTTAACAGTGAGAGTTCTAATGTTGAACATTATTTTAGTGCTACTCTGTCAGAGATAATGTCTATGTGAGTTACTAGTTAAAAAACGGCTTTGATATTTTGCAAAGTAAATCTGCAAGAACATCTGCTTTTTGTGTATTTGATGCTTCCAAATTATGCTTCATTTAGTTCAGGATACAAAAAAATCCCAAATAGCTTGTCCTGTGAATGCTGTTCATATGACAAGAGCCTGTCCTCTAGCAGATTCTTATTGCTGCAAATCCTTTTTTGTTCCAAACCCACTTTATCTGTAACTTTCCATGTTATATCCATGTTATATTTTTCTAGGCTTTACAGGTCAGGTGCAGCAGAGTAAATACATTGCCTAATTCATGTAAATAAAATTTTCATATATTTTAATAATATTTTTCTGAACTCTTTATTGTGAAAGTATTTTTGTACACTTTACATAGCAAAGCTAATACTGTTTGAAAGTTAATTTGCAGAAGGTGCAATTATCAATTTTTCGAGTGGGACTATTAAAATAGTTCACATAATATTTGTATCATGTTAGAGGTTTGTATTATAGGTCTCTGATTACACAGAGGTGCTATTGACTGGTCGTTTTAGTCCAAGTTGGAGCAGTTCCTGCCTTGCCTGCTGAAATTTTTTGCAGCTTCTGTATTAGCAGAACAGAATTCCATGTTGAATGGAATTCTACCCTACCAGTTCTTCTAATATAAAAAGGCTAAGTAAGTGATGAGCTGGGAAAAAATGGATGGAACCTTCCAACACGGGAGAATTTGTTGTTCTGGAGAAATTAATGTCAATGTCTCTTTGCACTGGAAAGAGGCAGAAATCCTTGATCTCATCTGTGGTCCATTTGGCGATAGAGCAGGGATGAATTTGTTGTTCATAAAAGTCTGGCTGTTGTAGTCAGTGAAAGCTGACTATATTTACTAGGAAGCAAAAAGGCTCCCGATTCTCTGATATTTATGTCTATGTTTTATTATTAAAAATTGCTAATAAAAATCAGACTTGATTCCTATTAGATCAGTTGTCGTTTGATCATTTCTAAAGCATTTTTACAATTTGAGTATGCTAAACTTAAACTATAAGAGTCTTGCAGTAAAGGATGTTTTGGAAATTTACTAAGGCTTGAACTGAGTGATATATTGCTTTTCTGAGAACACCTTTCAGAAATTTGGAAACAGTCTAATATGCAAATCCTTTGACCCAAACAATGAACCTCTAAAAAACCAAACTATGCTTAATCAAGTTTCAATCATTCTTGTTTTTTTTTGTTCTTTTCTTCCCTATTTTAAAGGTGCATTTGAACTTCTTACTGTTTCTCCATCGGCTAGCAGAAGAAGCCAGGACAAATGCTTTTGAGAACAAAAGTAAAATAATTAAACCCGAGCACACCATATCTGCCGCAAAGGTATTAAAGGACTTTTAAAACTTTTCTTTTTGCATAATGTAAAATGTATTATGACAGCATATACAAATATTTTCTATGTTAAAGTGATATCTTATTTATAATTCAAAATGTATAGAAACTTAATATTCTTTAGTCCATCACTGGCATAATTCACTGTTACCCAGACAGCAAATTATCTTTCCTTGCCCTATTAAGTATAACCTGGTTTTTTTATTATTATTATTATTCCGTGTTTAAACTCATAGTTTCTATGTAAGGGTAACTTTACAAAGTGGTCTACTAGCAAGCATTCATGGGTTGAAAGCCTCTCCAAAGTTGAGGATCCTTATTTCAGATGATACTACATCAAGGAAGCATGCTGTCTTAACTTCAGTTATATAAGTGAAACTTTATGGAACAAGTGAGAAATAGTTCAGAGAGGTTTGCATATTTTTTTGCACCTTCAGTTCTTACCTGCTTAGTCTGGAATAAATTTGTAGTGGATTCTTGCAGCACTGTGTGGATACTACTTGAACAAGCAGATACTTTGTGCGATGTTGTGTTTGGCAAGGAAAGAACGAAGGGAGGATTAAACTGTGGATTGCCATATGGGTAATTTAGCATAACCAAAATTGCTGTATGAATATCTGTGAAGGATGGTGAGTTTTGTATACATGCAAAAGAAGGGAAAAAGGAAGGTGTTAAGCAGCTTTCTCTATCTAGAAAGAATTAGTGTCAAGGTATGACTGAAATCCCTTTGTACTCTGTCGTGCATTTCACTCGCTAGGATATGTCTTGTGTATCTCTTTCAAGTCTATTTACCTTGGTGTCATGAAGGAACTTGGTCTCTTTAATTTGTTAACTATTTAACCACTTACTCCTGCTGGGCAAATTGGAAGAACAAAACTCGATGTTATCTGATATTTTGGTCCTGTGGCTTCTGTTTGTTTTCAGTATTTTTTTTTCCTCTGGTGAAAGGTTTAGTTTGATACATTCTATTACTATAGTAACAAAAATATATACAGGATATGTAGGGTAGCCAAGTGAATGTTACAGTTGGAATCTTATGCATTTGTAATCTCTTTTTAACTGCAATCTTAACATTATTTGAACATTTTTGTGTTCCATTTATTTTTTTAAGATGAAAAGAAAGGAAAAACTGCCTGTATTTTAATAATGTTAACACTTAAACAGTCCCACTTGGGCTTTGAAGTTCATTTTTCAATTTAAACTCCAAACCAAAAAATGTCCTTCCAAAGGTCTGTGTGCTCTTGATATAGAAAGAAATAAGGCATTGCAAACACAAATTGAACATAGTAGCTGTATGATGGCGAACCTTAATTTTTCTTTTTGTCTAGGCCTAACAGGGTAAGAACTTCAAGGAATCTACTGAGGGCTTGAGAGCACTATTATCATTTCTCAGCATGAATTTTTAAAATAAGTCTTTTATTTTACAGAATTTTTGCTTATGAATGTTCTTGCTTAAAAATAATCTCTGATATAAAATCTTTCAGTATGCTTTTGCTTTATTTCTAACGTTTTCCCTAGAATTTTCACCTTGGTGACTCAAGTCTTGGAAACAAATTGGCTAGGAGAACCTTTGGTCTGAGTAGCCTAGCATTTTGGACCTGAATTGTAGTGATAAAAGCGGTGATAAATATACTTTTTTTTCTTTTTGCAGGTTATTTTAAAGAAAAGCAGAGGCTAGAAAACAGACCACTGGAATTTTAAAGCATGTTTTTCCATCTTGTCTTACTAACTTGAGACACTGTGAGCCAGCTTTAGCACTTGTGGGAGTATGCAGTTTTATTGACGTCTATCTCCTGACTCTGAGTATCTTACTCTTTCTTTAAAAAAAAAATAAAAAAATCTTACAACGTCTATTTTCATACACTTCATGCATAATTTTAAAGTGAATGTCACTTGTCATTTAAGACTTTTGATGTACTTTATTTCTTTCCTAATGATGGAGGAATGCCTGTACCGTACATACTCTTACAATGTGGCATCTATTATTAGAAGTGTGAAACTTCTAAAGGAGAATAGTAATAAAAAAAATGCAGATTTCACAAAATCTGTTATAGATTGTGCAGTTCAAAGCAGATTTACTAGTTAAATAAAATCTTGGCTTTCAAAATAATCACTGTAGAAGCAAGTGTATTAAATATCTTGCCTTCAACTTATTAATTAATGTCTTAATATTTTTAAAATTACTTTGAAAAGTAGGTTAAAACTTCTCTGTTCTGGGGAAAGAATACATATTTGGTATTTTAAATCATGCTCTGAACTGTTAAGGTGACCTATTGTTTGCTGTGGTGTATGAGACAACTTGGTGGTCTGTAATTCAGTTGGTGTGGACAGATGCACAGATTATGGAGAAGAAAAGATCTGGCACAGCTGTTGTTTTTTAAGTTAGATCTTGTAAAAATAACAAAGATAAATTGTCATGAATGCCCAACTATTTCCTCCCCCCTTTTGAGTGTCATCCTAACTTGTCATAGTTCTGGAAATGTACGTTATATAAATATGTCTTCTTAAATTAAGATCATATTCTATTCCTGATATGATACTTGTAACCATTTACTGAACACTTTGCTTAAGGGATGTTTTAATAAAATTGTAGTTGAATCTCACAGTTTGAGCTGATAATACAGTTTTGTGGAATATGTGGTAGCTGATCCTTCATATGCACAATGAACTATTCTTAAAATAAAGGATCTTTAAAAGCGTTATGTAGTAGTCTAATTTTGTTTAACATCGTACTGAATATATTCTAGAAACTCAGCAAAAAAGAATTGCATTTTAGAAATATTTTAGTAGTCTAAGAAAACTGTAGCAATGCCAGTACTTTTAATTTCATGTCATGTCCACGTGCTTTTTAAAATCCTGTGCAGCCTTTGAAAAGTCATTCTTTTCCAGTATGCAGAAATGAAGGATTACTCTTCCACTTAACTCAGAGAGCTTAGTTCAGTGAGCTTCTTTTAAGGGTTGACGAGATTATTCTGCCTTTTCTTTTCTTACTCCCTTGGAATCCACAAAGAAGGCTGAGAACCTACACATGTAGAGGATTTAATAATCTCAAGTACATTCTCAGGAATAAGGAAGATCTAAGTATTTATATTTTTCTTTGTAATTACTGTCTGTGATTTAACAATTTTATTGCAACACTAGATCTTCTTATGTTAGAAATGTTTTCTCCTAATTTTCCCTGAAATGTTTTATTATAGTCTTGATTTTCCTAGGAGCAAGATCCACTCTGAGCATAGTGTGGAATATTCTTATTCCCGTGTAGTAGATTGGTGATCAGCTACCACTGGGTAAGGGAGGCAATGAAGGGTTGAAACCAACCAGTGTACTTTTAAAATATTTTATACAGTGGTTTTGGCCTGTATTCATGGTTAAGAAGTGCCCTTTTTTAGTAGGAGAGAGACTTTTGACAGTCCATTGTCACTGTTTTGTAATAGCTGAAGAAGGCAGGTATTAAGAAGACCTGGATAGCTTGGCAGGTATTCAGGCTTCTCTCTTAAACTTTAAATAAATACTTACTGGAAATTAATGTGGTCGATGTAGTGTGCTTAAGCATTCAGAAATATAAAATGCTATTATGTTTTTCTAGTATCTTCTTGAATGTTCACCATAAAGTTAATTATATTAGTATTTGGCAGCTCTTCTGTACTCCTTCATGTATATACGTGGGTCACTCCTGTATACAGTACTCCTTACTGGATTTTTAAAATCAAAACTCTGTACAGCAGTATTGTCTAAATACCCATGAACACTTCCAATTAATATAAACTTGGAGGCTATAGTAATAATCTATTTCTGTTATCAAATCTCTATTTAATGACAGAGCATCAAAGCACATAGGTCTATAAAGTATTCTTTTAAACCAGATCTGTACTAGAAAGCTTAATGAAGTTATGTTCTTTTATTTGAATTCCTGTGTTGATTCTGCTGTTAGGAGGAAAAAGGCAAGGATTACTGAGGGAAGAGTCATGCTGATGCATTTATAAGGTGTCTCTCCTATTCAACTGTTTTCATGAAACCTTGAGAAATATAGAGTTCTGAGACAATTGATTCACTATTGAATTTCCTCTGGTTTTAAAGATAAGATTCAAGAGATTTTGGGAAAGAGATGCTCTCTAACAATACAGTTATGACTCCTTATTTCCTTAGAAAGCAGGACCTAAAAAATTAAAGTGGCTTTAAGACATCCAGTTTTTCCATATTCTTCTCTTTGCAGGTTTCCCAATGTTCTGTTTTTCATCCTACCCCGCCCTTTTACTATGACCATCAATGAAAGGGTGAAAAGTGAAAATGAAAAAATAGAAGAATTTGACCAAAGTACTTCTGATGACTCTTGTCTTGGTTTTCAGCTTTTCACGTGGCTGATGTTAGTCCTTGGGCCAGGGTGGTATCATAACTGATTAATGCACGAAAGAAGAAAAAATGTTTGTTGATCAGCGGGTGACTATGAGGAAAGAGAGTGGTGCTGCTGCTATATTTGTTTGATCTCCCTTATGGAGTGACTGATGAAAGGAGATCTGCTGTTTGCCCACTTGAGTAAGTCTTCTGCTGAGGAGTATACACTATTCCAGCTCTTGTGCTTGCATCATTTTGCTTGCAAGATAAGCAAGCACAGAAGATAGTTGTGAAATCTTTAAAATTACATTCATGCATACTATTGTATTAATTTGTAGAGCAAGTAAGCTTAATATTTTATGAGTGGTATAAATCACCTGATTATTAGGTTTAAAGCTATTTTAAAAAGTGTAAGCATTAAGAACGGTATGTCAGGGAAGGTTAGATCTGTGGAGAGATTTAGCCATTTTAACTCCTAATGGTGTCAACAGAATAAATGAACTTGTTAACTTTAGTGGGTTGGGAACCCAAGTAATCACTGTTCTATTTGAATGTAAATATGTCTGCTGTTTTGAGTCAGAAAATCAACACGGTGCTAGAGAGGACATTCATGCCGTGGAGTTTCATTTTGTTTTTTTCTGGAGAAGTGAGGGACTGCTAAAAAAAGAATCTTAGGTTTTGTAATACAAATAGTCAATATTGTCTGGTTATAGTCATACAGTAAAAGAAAAATAAATTCAGAAATATGGATACTGTAATAAGAAAAATTCTTTTTCTAGCCAGAAGGTGGGGATAGAGCAAAAACACTCTTTTTTTTTTCCCCCTGTGGTAACTTTCCAGTATTCAGTTTATTCTTACTAAAAAGTATGTTATAGATTGTGACACTTCCAGATTTTTTGAAGACTACCAACCCTACACTGCTGATATATGTAGGGCAATTTATGTTAAAAAAAAAATCCCATTCACATCAAACAAGGGTGTTCTGATCCATGCTGAGACAATAAAAGATATGTGAGACTTTGAAGGATCTTGAAGATATTCCTTAATTCAAAGCTCAATGTTTCAGTATCATATAGTTTTCTTAATTATAAGTGGTTATTTGTACAACATAGCCTTGTTTTTAGAAACTAGTATGTTCTATGTGCAGTTTTATGAAGGAAATTTTTGTACAAGACATTGCTTATATGGCAGCCTTAACTATGAAACATATCGCTCATGTTGGCTGACTTGTTGACTTGGCATTCCATTAGTCATTTATCAGCTTAGAACAACTAATGATAGGGCATTGTAACTCCTAAATGCATAGGGCTTTGAGGTGATTTATGAGTATATATTTAGAAAGTGTGACTTAAATTTCAAATAAAAGTGCTGATTACAGTGAATCAAAATTCCTTTTTCCAGAACTGTGAAATACGTGTGACATTCAAGTTCTTTAGAATATTCAAAGTGCTGTGCGTAATTGTTTTTCAGTTCAATATCCTATATATTTGTATTGGCATATAGATTCTTTGATATGTTTTAATGGCACTGTACTTGTTGCTGCTGTGGTAGCTTGTTTGGATATGATAATAAGGCATACTATAACAAATCTCTTACATATTTGAGTAGTTTCAATTCCAGGGTGAGAAGATGCTGACAGTATTTTTGTTGTGCTAAATACTGAATTGCAACTTTTTTAGGAAGTTGAAGAGTTTCCACCTGACAGCTCATGGTTTTGCAGACATAATCAGTTGGAATTCATTCATTTACTGTTTGGTGAACGATGTTGAGGGTTTTTCAGTTTCCTTGGCGTCCATAGTCATCAAATTCACATTGGCTTTGGTACGTAGTATTCCCCTGTGGGCTGGGTTATTAATGTTATCCTGACCAAACTGCTGAAAGATCTTTTCAGGTCATTTCATATCTGTAAGATCAAGTTTCTTATTGAGAAGGTCACTTTCCTGGGGGAGTGATTTCAGAGCATAGAGAATTTGGTGGAGCGTAGAAAAACACCTGAATAGCCCTAAAGTAACTTCTGGTTTAAAAAAAAAAAGTAGACACAATCTTACTACTGGGTAATAACAGGCAATAATGTGACTGCAGCAGTAAAATAAAAGCAAGAACACTTCCTACATTAATGGCTTGTTCTTGACTTCTAGCACTACGTCAGGCTCTGCAGAAACAGACTCCTATTTTGTTTTCTGAGTCTGTAAAAAGAAAGATATATATGATAGATATATATGTTGGCAATGGGACAGATCCTGAATCAAAATTATATAGGGCAAACACTTCCACACATCCCTTATATCGGATTTAAATTGGTATAATTGTATTTGTGCTGACCTCTAAAATTGACAGCCTAATGTAAATTGTTTTCATTTGTTTAACTTCATTAGTTAAGTACACAAACACATTAGATTATATCACAAATCAGTGTCAATGAGACTGCTGCAAATTTTATGAATAAACCAGAGAAAGGAACACGTTTAAGCAACATGTAAGCCAGTTTTCAAAATTCTATTGAATATCTGAAATCTTAGTGCAAGCCAGCCTCAAGTCTTAGCTGTTGAAACTGTTATTCACAGGGTAAAAGCTAAAGTTACCATAGTAATGGTGGGTTACATTTAAAAGTTTAAATTCTTTATTTTTTTAGTTGACTTTCACTCTTCAGAGAAAACTATGTGTGTACAATGCTGCTTCCAAAATTTGTCAAAAAAAAAAAGAGGGAGCAGTAAAGAAAATGGAAAGATAAAGGCATGTCATAGGAGATTATTATCTGGCCAACCTTAACTGCATTTCTGTAGTCTCACAATTTGTGTTTCATGTTGGAGTTTAATTGTGGGTTCCTACATTTTCCAGATTTAAAGGGTTGGGTTTTGGGGATGGTGGACAGTAGTTTTCTTACAGTCTAAGTAACAATACTCTCCTAAAACTTTTTTCAATAAAGATATGGGATATCTTACTAATTGCCATGAGAATTCCACATGGTAAATTAATTTTGATGATACTTTTCCTGTTGCCTATTCTGGAAGTTTTTCCCTCCAATTCATATGGAACAAACCTTGAAAATTGTGATCAAAAGTGGACAATAACTTCATCTTCCTTTGTCTTTTGTTTTCCCTATTGTTTCCCTTTCCTCTTCTGGATAAGACTGGAAAACCATAGTGAAGGCTTATTTCAGGACAGCAACAATTTTTAAAATCCAGTACTGATAAAAGGATGGATTAACTGTTAATTTTTTTTGAAGGCACATTACTATTCACAGAATCACAGAATGGGTTACGTTGGGAGGGACCACAGTGGATCATCTGCTCCAACCTCCCAGTTCAAGCAGGGTCAACCTATAGCACATTGCACAGGATTGTGTCCAGATGGTTCTTGAGTATCTCCAGTGAGGGAGACTCCACAATTTCTCTAGGCAATCTGTTCCAGTGCACGGTCACCAGCAGTGACCCTCACCTTAACTTTAGTATTTCTGCATATGTGTAGCATGAACACAAACATCGTGAGACTGTGAAAGTAGGGCCTAGGGTTTAATGATGCTTTTTGTTGACTGCAATTTTTGACATTAAGTCCCAACAAAACAGGGAATAGCTTGCTGTCTTGAGAAGGTGTTAATTGTACTATAAGTTTGTACCTGTGAATATAAAGAAATTTTATTGTTAATGTTATTGTTCTTGCTACCGTACCTTCTGTTGAACTTTTCTTATTTGCTAAACAGCTAACTGGCAGTGCAGCTATAGCCAAGTGTTGGAAGAATATGCAATATTAAAAACACAGGATAAATGCAAGAGCAGCAGTTTTACTTTGGCATATTATTTTCGTGAACCTAGCATCTTTTGCAAGGTTTTCCTGGAAATAAAAAGAAAACACCTTTCCAAATCGTCTTTGCTTGGGTAGAATGGATACTTAGTTACACTGAACTTCTCCAAAACAAACGTTCATGTATTGAACTGAATCGTACCTTGGATATTTCTGCTAACATGTTTTTTCTTTCTTCTTGCTTGCCCACTTTCACTCAAAAGAGAGGATGGGATAAGCTGGATGCTCCTTTTGTCTAAAGAAAACACTTATAATGGCTCTTTTTTTGTGAATTTCCTGGTGAATCAGAAGCCATGTATCTCTAAACTGATGTCTTAGAAATTACTAACAAGGTACTGTGTCTACTATGTGTAGTTTAAAACGTTTGTTCCGATGTCTGAAGACTTTCTCTGTATGTAGCAGGTTTTATGCCTATAACTTTTAATTCCCTTTATAAAAAGATTTTTTTTTTTCAGCTCAGAAATTCTAGATATATTCTAATATATAAAATCCAGATGGAACTTAAACAAGCTGGGACTATGTTTTATTCACTGAAGAACCCATCAATGTAAAATATCAGACTACTCTCATTGAGAATGGAGAAGATTTCTGGTAGATTATTTTACATTTTTGTTCATTTTGTTTTGTTTTTATTTTGGTTTAGGGTTTTTTGTTTGTTTTCTTTGGGTTTTTTGCTAACTACATGGACTGCTAGATATTTTAAAGTTTTTTTTGCTAAATATTTGATATCATATTTCTTTATTCAAGCATGAAAATTTAATTATGACTCACCTCCCGGAGGAGTCTTCCAGTTTCCATAACATTCCTAATATTCTTAATTTTGAAGACTAAGCAGAGTTTCTTCCCAGTATTTTCTGTTCCTCTTTTTCCAACCCCTAAGTTCAGTGCTAAAGAGAGGGAGAGGGTAGTTGTGGTGCTGCAGAGCATTTATACTGGAACATAAGCAATCATACCAACAAGTAACAGGCTTTAAACTCAGAAAACCATAGGTGAAGTGAATGCTCCAAGTTCCTTACCAAACTTGCACGATCCTTTGTGGAGACAATTTGTAAGGTGAACCTTTGTTAGCAATGCTGTTGCTTTTGTTAAAAATTGTGTAAATATTCATCCCTCCTTCAAAAAAGCCCCTTTTTTTCCCCTCCTCTTTATTAGGAAAAAAAAAAAAAAGAAGCATCCAATGTACACATTTAATTATTCTTTAGTATGTTAGTTATTGATTGAAAAACATTTTGCTTCATTTTCTTTATATTTTTTTCTCTGAGAAATACACGCTCTTTTGAGAAAACTTCTAAAGATAAGAAGCTGAATGTTTAAAGCTGTACCTAAATTGAGACTTTATAAATTGTACTGCCTTTGTTAAAAAAGTAACATGAAGTCATGGCACAAACAAGCAAAATACTCCTAATAATAAAGAAACGCTTTTGAAATACCAACTTTTTCACATTTTCTCTTGCAAATTTCATGTAAAAGGATGATGTCTGTTAAAAAGCTTGTGTGTAATATTTTTAAAGCTTAGTAAATTTAACTCTTGTCTGCATCCTTCTTGAAAAGAAATGTGGACCATGTTTGAGACATAATTTGTGTAACAAAATATCTTTATTTCTGAGGTAATTTAATTTTTACATGCTTGTCTTACAGAGGAAGTATACTTTTAATAAAAGTCATGTGTTTAGAACAGTATTTTTTGCGTTCAGCATAAATTATTTTTATGTTGTTAATGTTTGATGTGAAGTCTACATTTTCTATAAGTAAACTTAGCAGCTACAGTATGGATCTCATCTTCCTATATCAGTACCACTATGTTACCAATCACTATGTTGAAAATAAATCTTTAGAAGTTAATATAAAATTTTGAGCACAGCAATGACTACTTTTAATACAAGATGCGCTGACAATCATTTGTTACCTAGGCTTTTTGTATTATGCTTGGAAACTCAAAGAGAAATAAGTTTTCCTCTGTTCTTGTAGTTTCACTTTTAAATGAAGTCTAGCACCACATGAAACACTTTCCTGACCTTTAGCAATGTCAGAACATGAAACAGAGGAGAAGGATATCCTATGGTGTATAGTACATTAAGGGGATTACCTCATCGGCATGAAAGGTCCATAACTAATCTACACCAGAGACATGTAAGCTATTGGAGGAGGACATTCTTGAGAATACAAAGAGACACATCAAAACATATTCTCTTAGAGTTGTTCAGCACGTAAGTGGAGCAGCCAGCATGGGAATGTTTCTGAATTGCAATGTCAAATTTGTTCTCTGTTTCCAGTGGTTTTTATTCATATATATACCCATATTGCAAATTTCCAGGCTAAGGCAGGATTGATAAAAGACACAAAAAAATTCTCATGTAAAGTTAAACGGGGGGAGGTTGTTCCTGGTATTTTCCTTACAGTGAAAAGCAAGATTCTCCTTACCTGGTTAATATTTCAGGAGGTAACTGATAAAGAGTGAAGCAAATTTTTTTTTCAGACTACCTCAACTGGTTTGGAACTGTACCTTACACTAGTTTAACATATTATTTCTTCAGTCTTGCTTGAGCTTTTATGGAGCCAATAGAAAAACTAATTATGAAGATTCAAACTCTAGCACTAGGTAAATAATATGCAATTTTGCCCATCCATCACGCTGCTATGGATTTGCTGTAACTTACAGCATTTTTACTATCTTAATACACGTTTTTCTGTGTATAATCTTTTTTTCCCCTTAAAACAATTGGTGATAAATTTGAAAAATTGACCAAAAACTGTAAATACAGTTTTCCAGAAATAAAGAGCTTATGTAAAGGAGTCAACCCAGGGTTTGATTAGCCATGCTTAGATCGTGCAAATACTGTGGTTTCTATATCCTTTGGTTTGGAAACCCTGTTACAATTTTGTGCGTGAATCCTTCTTTGAAAATATTCCTTAGTATTAAGAGAAAAAAAGAACCCAACACTGGACCTATGGAGGCTTGCCACAACTTGTTTAAATTATCCTTATTAGGTCACAGTAGTCTATTCTTCAAACATGCTAGAATTGTTGGCTCATCTACATTGCAATATATTCCTTGCATAGATGAGCAAGATAACAGAAGTCATCCTAAGCAACTAAAAAAATAATTTTTAATCTGTTTCCATGTTTTTCAGTTTCACATTTCTTTTTTGGTTTATCTAATGAGAAATTAGATTGTGTTACCCTATAGGACTGTCTCATGCGCTGATTGATCAAATTTTGTAGTATCTCTGAAATTCATCTATTTTTATTATATTTCTTTACAACAACAAATGTATCTTTAAAAGTTTTCTTCAGCTTGCAGTACTCTAAAACATTTTTGAGCAGGTAATTCACAAAATCTTTCTTCTTTATCATGAACTGTTGAAATATAATTCAGTTTCTTCAAGTACTGTCACCATTCAGAATTGTTTGTGGAATATTCTGTTGAATATTCTAGGGCACCCTGCTGGAACAGGGAGGTTGGACCTCCGGTTGTCCCTTCCAATCTTACGCGTTCTGTAAGTCTTGGTTTTTATCTCACTGTCCGTTTTCACTGATTGCCATTTGAAAGGCAGCAGTTTGTAATCTGCTGGTTAGTTTGCATGTTATGTTTCTTCGTCCTGGTTGAACATATGTAATAATTCTCAGCTGGAAGCTTGCAGAAGACAGAAGTAAACATGCTTTTCAGTAAAC
Source organism: Manacus candei (assembly GCF_025592945.1). NCBI lineage: Eukaryota > Metazoa > Chordata > Aves > Passeriformes > Pipridae > Manacus > Manacus candei. Next base: position 6,408,818 of record NW_026138082.1, on the reverse strand, counting down.
ACTTTCTGAAGTGTGCTTAAATTGCTTAAATCCATATTCCTAATGATAAACTTTGTTTCATTGACGTGGGAAAAGCTAAGCTAAAAATATATGTCTCTTTTTAAAAATCTGAATTAATGCTTATGGAGAAGATTTCACGCTAGTTGATTGGTTCTAGCTGCAGAAATATATAAGTGTAATAAATAATAGACCCTTACTGAAGTCCAAATACTTTTATTTTTTTTGTTGAAGTGAAATACCATATTTGTACAGAACATAAGTAGTAGATGAGAGATTTGACCAAGTGCATTGGGAAAAACCCTTCCCCTTAGAAAAAGTCCAGGAAGAACAGATGTAATCTCCAATATAAGCAGTTCTAAGAACTGAAGCCCTTTGATCTGAACGGAAGCCAACTACTAAAAATTTGCAGACAATAACTTCTTTACATTACTATGTCCTCAGTTATGATTTAGAGAGGCAATCTACTTTCTCTGTTTATCTGTTATCTGTTCTGCAGTAGGATCCAAATCTTAGTTCAACTGAGGCAAATAACAGAAGTTATTAACATTTAAGAGATCAGTATTACAAAAAAATGTAAAATTGTGTATCTTGTTTCCAGTAATAAGAGCCATTCTTGTCACTGCCTTTAAGCATTAGATTTTCTTAGGAGCTCAGCCAACTGGGCATTGCAGTTGCTGAAGGGACATTATCATTTGGGTGAGATAAAGAACTTTTTAGTTAAACTTTTTGTAATTTCCATAATTTTTATTTTCTGGGATTATTAACTTCTTTCTTTTTCTCTTTTTTTTTTTTTTTTTTTTCTCCCCCTGTAGATACATTCTGGGCCAAATTTCCCTTGTTTGGACTAGTGTAAAATCAAAGTTGTACACAGTGATTTGTATTGCTGAAAGTGGGAGCAGGTTTTTTCCCCAATAGTTTTGACCACTGCATCTTGCTCCGAAGCAGTTTCCAGACTGCTCTTAATTTGTCTGTGATATTCCATGTTAACTAAGTAACAATTGTACTGTTACTTAGCTGTACTGCTGCTAAATTGAGGGGTTTGAATGCTAAATTTCCACACTAGCAGATATTTTTGGCAAGTATGTACCTTTACCACAAAGTTGTTGCTATTATGGGATTGTTTCAATCATACCCTGAAAGTCATTTTCTTGAATGCACTTTTAATTCTTTCTTTGTTTTGTTTTTATTGTTTACATAAGAACACCACATGCTAATTCACCACATGATGTGTATGAGCAGTCCAAATATCACAAAGTCAGTTCCAAAGTCCAGACTCCCTCTCATAAAATGTATGATGGCAAAATCCTTAGTCCAAAGTCAAGTCAACCAGAACTTTGGAGCATCTTCAGAGTAAAATACTTTTCAGAACAGCTGCAGGAATCTTGATATATAACCCACAGTGGGGTGGACATAACCCCCTAATACTGAAAATATACTACATAATTTACACATGATGACAAGATAAAAGTTTTTATAAGGATTTCTTCAAAAGAAGAAGAAGTAAGAAAACAACTAAAAATAAATAGAAACACTTTTCCTGTTCGAAGCCCACATTGGGCACAACCATGATGGCAGCCAACACCTTTTTGGCACAGAGCCCTACTAGTTGCCCTGTCCAAAATTTAGAGACATAAAACTCCTCTTCTGCAACTTTTTCAACCATTTTGGGTTTGTTGAAGTTTGCCTTCCTGAAAAAGGCTGGGGGAAGGAGAATTTATAATGCTTTTTTTCTCTTGCTTCCTGCTTGTTAATAATTTAATGTTAATAAATTGGAAATTACATAGTCTACAACATACACTTATTTTGCTGGATTCCATCCAAATGCATTTTTATACCAATTATTTTGTCTCTGATCACACTTCTCTTGTGTAAAGCAAAAGTAATGCATTTTAAGTGTTCACTGTATTCTATGAGAGTATATCACAAGCCTTGTAAAATCAGCTATTTAATGTCAAGTGGAAAAATCTTTTTTGGCATTTTCTAGGATTTTGTATACCAAATTTTGCAGCAGCATGAATCCATGATTTGATAAGGATTTAGTGCATAACCTTTTCAACCAGTTTGGTCCCAGTGTGTGCTAGAAAGATATTTCTCAACTCAATAAAATTTCAAGAGCAAAGTATTATTGTAATCTGTGTGGGAGAGAAAGTGAAGTTTTTATAAGTGCACACATACATGCTAACACATGTGGGTACTCTTCTACATGTATGCATGAGAAGAGTCAGCCCATTCAATGTCAGCCGTGGCAAGATACAGCCTCAGATCCTGGTCCTGTGTTTTCATTCTCATAGCTAAGAACTGTAAACATCATCTGGAAGAAGAGCAAAACTGCAAATGCAGAATATCAAGTTCAAATGCAGAATATGGAGTCACAAAGGCTCTCTGCTGTACACAACAAGGTGAAAGGTATTTGATCTGTTTTTCTAGTTCACTTAGGTCCTCATATGTCACTCCATGAACAAAAAAAGGTAAATTCTGGTCATGATGGACAACCAGGTCTGTGCCATCTCATTTTCCTTTATAACATCAAAGGTCCTAGCACAGGTTGAGGTATGAGCTGCTATTGCTGTAGTTACACTTACCTGCTGAATGATGTTTTAAGACTATTGACATCCAGAGTATGACAGAAGAGTTTTAAAACTTCCCTCAGCTACCCTAGAAATATTAGGCTGGACAGTCTTCATAGTTCCTCTTTCCTTCCTCGTCTTTTCAGGTGAAACAACAGAGGTTTTGCCCGCTCTCCCTACAAAACGTCTTTACCTGGTTTATTTGGTTTTTCTAAATTATATTACTAAGGAAATCTGGAATGTGTCCAAGTCAGAATCATTGCAAACTCGGTGGAAAAGTTGACTGACTTTAGCCCAACTCCCGTACTTCCAACTTTTCATCTCCTGATACAAGTGAATTTTTTGAGTGCCAGAAGGTTTTGCAGTCATTTATAGTGAGTAAAACAACTTCATTTTGCCAAGATATGTCACTTGGATATGCTTTTGAATTGAATCATAATGAAAACAAGATACAGTCTAGAAGAAAGGATTTCTCATCCTTCCTCTGTGGAATATGACTTAATTTTGCTAGCAATGGGGAAACAGTTGCTCTTATGAAACCAAGAAAGGAAAAACTAGTTAGTTTGAATAAGAGGTGCTGGAAACTGTCTTTTGTTCAGATACATACAGGTGGATTTTAAGTCACTTGTCATCATCATGAATGGGCTTTGTGGACAAAGATTTGGGAAAGGTCTCTACCCACGTTTGACACAAGCGCACTGGTGGCTAAAAAGGCCAATGCGAGACAGTCCGATTGCAAAAGGCACAGCAGAAAGACTCCTTAGGTGGTAAATTCTGCAAGGCACGATTCTTTCTGCGTTGTCTTTTCTCCTCAATAGTGATCCTGTGTGCGTTCTCAAAGGAAGCAGCAGCGTTATAGATGGTGTGTCTCCAGACCTCCTGATTGGAGGCCAGAGTAGACCAGTTATGGTGATCAATATGGCCAAGGCTGAGATGTTGTTTCAGGGAGTCCTTGTATCTTCTCTTCGGGGCTTCTCTCTTGCGGCAGCCGGTGGCAAGTTCACCATAAAGCAAGATCTTAGGGAGGTGGTGGTCCTTCATCCTGGAGACGTGCCCTGCTCAATGCAGCTGTGTTCTCAGCAACATGGCCTCAATACTTGTGACTGCTGCTTGTTCTAGAACAGATGTATTGGTCACATAATCTGACCAGTGGATGTTTAGGATTGTACGGAGGCAGCGTCGATGGAAGCGTTCTAGGAGACGCAGGTGGTGGTGGTAGATGAGCCATGATTCGGAACCATATAAGAGAGTAGACAGCACAATGGCTCTGTAAACACTGATCTTTGTACTTTTCTTCAAGTGTTTATTTCGCCAAACTCTTTTATGGAGCTTTCCAAAGGTACTATATGCCTTTGCTAACCTGTTGTCTATCTCTGTGTCAATCTTACCATCCGAGGAGATGAGGCTCCCTAGGTAATTAAACTGCTGGACTGATTTGAGCACACGCTGAGCACACACGGCCTGGGGCCAAGCCAGGCAGGCCACAAAGTCACTTGTACTAAATATACTTCTATACGGCCCCTGTTCTGTTTCATTGTCTATCCAGAATATCTGGAGAAATCTTATTATTCTGTAAAGATGAACTGACTAAAGCATTATGTCTTAATTTCTTATCAGACCCATTTTTACCAGATTGTTATACTGAACACACTAGGTTTCAACAGTATGTTAAATTTTAGGTTGATTAGATGATCAGGCATTGTATTTTCTGGTTCATTTGGAGGATCTTGCTGTTCGCTGTTTTATATTAACACCTGGTCATCTGAACATTTATGTTAAAGACAGTTTAGTAATTTTTTTTTTTTACTTTCTAGATACTATGAATGCTAAGAACATTGTGTGCTGTGAGAAGACATGACATTTTTCTACATGTATTGAGCGACTGGGTTAAAAGGCCAGTCCTTTTAAGTCTTAGCTCCTTAGTGAAGTGCCTAAGTCAGCTTTTGGTACATTAAGTGGAATTTTCCCAAACATGGCATTTTTAAGATGGGTCTAGACTACATCTATTTAAGAAAAATATGCATGGTGTATAGAAAAGAAATGGTGGAAGGATGGTCTAGACATAAGAAAACGTTAATTACAATGGAGCAAGTTGTGTTATGGATTTCTTTTGTCTTATTGTAAATGTGATCCAATTTACATTTCTACTATTTTGATTCATCTCACATTCACACTGTAGCTTGTAGCATGAAGCCAGTTTCAAAACTTCCATGAATCCTGTCCTTGTTAAAATGTTTTCCTGTTCTAATTTGTTTTGTAAGCTTAAATCTCTCTTTAAAAAAAACATGTAGTCTTATACTTCCAGACATAAATTTTATTGTGTTAGATTGTTCCAAAGCAAAAGGAAGGTTTTTTCATCAACCTGAATTTTTCTCACTTGATTCCCATTTTATCCCAGGTGGACTAGTAGGTTTGTTCATCCAGAGTTTTCAAATTGTAACTAATAGTCCATTTGGAGTGTGGTAAAACAAATGCTACAGAACCATGAGATAACTGTATTTCGTTATTATATTCTTTTCATTTTATGAGTTTTTTTCTCTATAAGCATAGAGGAATGAGGTAATAGCAAAAGTTCTGCAATTGGGTTTTAATCAAATTAAAAAAGCAAAAATATTCAGTAAATCTCAGTGCATGATGGTTCTCTCCCTTTCTCTCTCTTTCTCTTTCTTTTAAGATATTGCTATCAATACAGGCTGGGAGATGTCCTGCCAAGAAGGACTTGGGAGTGCTGGTAGAGATGAGAGGCTGTACATGAGCCAACCATGTGTGCTCAAAGGCCAGAAAGCCAGTCATATCCTGGACTGCATCCAAAGCAGGTCATCAGGTCAAAGGGGGTGATTCTTCTCCTCTGCTCCAGTCTGGTGAGACCCTACCTGGGATACTGCACCCAGCTCTGGAGTCCCCAGCACAGAAAGGACATCAACCTGTTGGATTGAGTCCTGGGGAGGGCCACCAAGATGATTAGAGAGATGGAGCACCTCCCTCATGAGGAAAGGCTGAGAGAATCGGAATTGTTTGTCCTGGAAAACAGAAGGCTTCGAGGTGACCTATTTGTGGCTTTCCAGTACCTGAATGGAACCTACAAGAAAGATGGGGCACGACTATTTACAAGAGCATGTAGTGATAGGACAAGGAGAATTGGATTCAAACTGAGAGTATGTTTAAATGAGATATTAGGAAGAAAATCTTTACTGGGAAGGTGGTGAGGCACTGGAACAGCTTGCGCAGAGAAGCTATGGATGCCTCATCCTTGGAAGTGTTCAATGCCAGGGCTGAATGGGGCTTTGAGCAATCTGGTCTAGTGGAAGCTGTCCCTGCCTGTGGCAGGGGAGTTGGAGCTAGGTGATCTTTAATGTCCCTTTCAACCCAAGAAATTCTATAAGATGCAAAGGATTCTTAGTTGGATGTTCTTAGTACTGGGGCTGAGCTCTGGATTTTGCTTTTCTAAAAAAATCTCAGTTGTTTGGCTCTGCTGGAATTCCTGAAAGCTAAAATCAGAGCTAGATATTGAGACAAAGTCAGAAGATATTAGTTTAGCTCATAATCTGCTGTAAAAAGTTTTTATTTTGAGCTTTACTTAGGCTTGTACGTCTGTCTTGACTTCAGTGGGGTGGGGTGCTATTGTAAAGATTAAGTAGACAGCTCATCACTCCCAGAGACTGCTAAACTTGTAATATACTGAAGCTGCAAAACCTTATACTCATTTGGAGGTTTTCATGGCTACTGTAACTAAACACATTAGGTATAGCGAGAGTAGCTTGATTGAAAACATCACTGGAAGAAAGCAGAAAATTCTGTAGTGTTATTTTCTAAAGAAGTTACATTGAAATTACTTCTCAGTGGGTACACAGAAGCAGTGGATTATAACATTGTGGCAAATAGCTATAATTTTAGAATTTTTTTAAATTCAGATAATTATTTTTGTCCTTTTAGAATTATTTAAACATCTGAAACAGGAACTGTGGTCATATAAATGCAGACAGAACAATTCTTTTAACCTACCCAGCTCTGAAAAGCTTCCATAATTGAATCAAATGCAATTTTCCTAAAAAAAGAAGGTCAAGAAAGAAGATATCTTTCCAATGCACTGATCATGTTTTGTTTTTTGTTTTTGGAGAGAGAAGGGAAAGCTTTGGGTTATACACTAGCCTTTACCTTTCAAATACAATGCAAACTCTTTCTGCCAAACAGGTGTAAGAAAATAATTTGGCCAATTGCACACTGCATTATTTATGACATATAATTTTTTTTGTACTTTGCAGAAGTATTCAGTTATTTTGTAGTGAAGAACAACGAAGGAAATAGTAAAAGTTTCAAAATGTGTTTCAGGAATTGATGTATGGAAAAACATAACAAAGGATGAGAATTATTGTTTGGTGTACTATTAATATAAGGGAAAGAAATACAGAGCAGAAGATACTAGCACGGTCCTGAGTCTTTCCTTTAGGAGCAGAAAAGCATAGAAAGGGAAAGCTGCTCTGAGTTAATGTCATAAGTTTTATAGAAGTTCAGGGGAGGGAGGAACAAGTATGGAGAAGGGAGTAGGTGATGAGGAGCAACCTTGCTTCCATATTTGTGCAAAATTTTAAAATATTTTTGATTTTTTATGAGAATAACAGTTCGGATAAGAGGGTTATTGTGAACATATATTTTGTTTAACTGAAATTACAAGTTCTGCTTCATGACAAAAGCAGGCACATCATAATACTGTTTTGATGGGGTTACTTTGGTGTTTTGTATGGAAATCTTATAAGGAGGTCCTTTCCCTTGATGTTTTCTTTACATATTACAGGCTTCAGTGGGTCTGGTAGATCTGATATGAGTCAACAACATGATTTGTAGGGTCTTGACCAGGTGAGGGATCTCCAAACATTTCAGTTATAATTTGCAGTCTACCTTTCTGGAATTTGTGGATACAGTTCACAAATACTTATTTTTCAGCTAAATGGAGCTCTTTCAATCAGATTGTGCAGACTGCAGGATTTGACCCTGTTTTTAAAAGGTTAAGTATCTTATCTCCTGTTATACTTAGCTGAAAGTAAATCAGAGAAAAAAAAATCAGCTTTAACCATTTTAAACCAGACGATCCTTTTCATCTGGAGTAAGTTTATCCTTAAAGGGACTACACAGTACAGCCCTTATAGTAATACCTCATTGAAAACCATGTATTGAATAACCACATTTTCAAAAGAAGTGGTTCAACTGATTGCAGCAATACAGCTGTCCTCGCAAAGTCAGCATGCAAGGGAGGATCATGGAGATTAGCACAGACATAACAATGTGAGACTTTTGGGTCAACTTGAGGAAATGGCAAGAGTCATAGTGCTAGGTGCACGCCTATTCAAGGAGATCACATGATCATTTCATCTTGTTGATATCATTTCATCTTGTTGATATAATTTCATCAGCAAGTGAATATTTAAGCTGCTGTTTCCTCCACACATTTTACCCATTGAGTTATAGCTTTCTTTAGACAAGTGAAATGATAGCCTTTTTTTCTAACAGAAAAGAACCGGTCCAAATAGGATTCAATTTTCTATGCAGTGAAGATTAGCTGATGAATTGTTTTTAAATTGAAGAATAAAATGTGGGAAGTTCTTCTGCCTGGGGACTTACATGAACTTTCAGGGGGGTAAAAAAACAACAAAAATCCACTCTATCCCTGCTAAAAAGCTGCACTGTGAAACATTTGATGTCAAGATTTCTCTGGTGTTCCACTGAAAATTGCAAATCACCTGGTCACTTGAATTACTAGTCTTCGGGATGTAGGCATGGGGGAAAAAAAGAAAAAAGGTATGGTTTCTGGTAACCACATCTCCTAATTTGATTATATCAGAGGCCAAAAAACAGCTCTTGCCATTCCACAAATGAGGAAGGCTGGTAGTATACGCTGGCGTGATAATGGAATGACCGGGAGAGGCGCACTTGGACAATGTGTTAGCTCTGCTAAAACATGGGTTCCATGTCTGTTTGGGAAGTTCCCTCTTTTTAACTTATTTTGAATTTGACCAGATATCTGATCTGCTCTAGTGAATGCAGTGCAAGGATCAGAAGGACTTGTAGTGTTAGGAAAGAAAATGGAGAAAAGCTACTTCAACTAGCACTTCTGCTGAAATTCATGAATCTACAGTGGCAAAAACACAGTATCATTGAATCAAATTGATCATAGTGAAGTCCTGTGCTAATTTTATGTTGTTTATATTGGTATATGAGTTATCTTTTGGACAGATAGTTTGAGTGTTGCACTGTGCATCACTGTGTAGTAGCTGAAAAGTCTTATTTACTGCTGTCCATACACACCCATACAAAAGGACAGCTAGAGAAATTTTTGTTTTTGAAATGTCTGATCTGGGCAGTGCTAAGAGTTGTCAGCTTTTTGCAGGTGGTTAAGTCCTTTTTAGTACTGATGTTTGACTTTCTGTCCTATCTGGTTCTCCAGCTGTGGAGAAGCATGGGGTGAATATGTGTACTCTGTGCAAATAAGCTAAACCCATGCCACAGCATTATAGCTCATGATAAAAAAAAAGGCTTCTTGTAGTGATAACTCTTCAAACATTTTGTATCAAAAATAATGAACATAAACACTTACTGAACTAATAGCAACACAAAAGATGATGGTCAGGCCACACAAGATGCTCATAAGGTTCTCTGTACATAGAACCATACGTTCTGTAATGATGGAATTCATTTTGCTACCGTCAGTTTCTGAGTAGCACTCCTGAGGCAAACAGTCTTACAGCTGCCATCAAACAGAATATGATTAATGGGAATCCAGTAAGTTTAGAAACCAAGCCCCTGAACGACTTTAGTAAATTTTATGGTATGTTTATAAGGGTTGTAGTCATAGTGAGACCAAGGAAAGAATTACATATTGCTTAGAAAAAAATAGTAGAAAGTTCTGTTTCTTTGCAGTCTCTGAAAGCAAGTCTCCACCCTTCTGCTTTGGTTTAAGGTTTGTATAGGAGCAGGACTGAAACTGAGTTATCTTTTTTCTGTTACAAGAGATCACCTTGTAACAACAGAAAAAAGACAAGGAAGATGATTTGTTTAATTAAGAAGTTTATAGTTCCTATCAAATATTAATTTATATTTTCTTCTAAATTATTTCTGTGGTGTTCTTATGGTTTCATTTCTAAAATTTGACTCCTACAGTAAAGTAATTCAGTTTTTCTCTTCTCACCCAAAATACGTTATTGTCTGCTAATTTTCAGTGTTTAAAGATAGGATATACTCTGCTGAAAGTTGACCTTTTGTGTTATTACTGTATCTGAACCTTTTGAGCTGGTAGAATTATATGCAAATGTAGAACCTACTTCTGGGACAGTAAATAGGGTTGAGTACTACCCACATCTAAAGAGAACTTCTTTGCAACAAAGCCTTTCTTTTGTTAATATTAAAGAAGGAACTGAACATTAGTGACTTATGAATTCTGAAGAATTCAACACAGTGAAGTTACATGAAATACCAATAATAGAGGGACGAAAGGTATATAGTGAACTTTTGTATAATAGCATTACTGACATTTCTCCAGATATCCAAATTAGCATTCACAGTGCAATGCTATAACCACACATTTATGAAGACCCTGAACTCTCAATTTTGGAAAGAAAATAATTATTTTGCTTGAGAATTTTGGCTAATCTTTCTTTTAAATGCCATAGATTTCAAGAGAAGAATAGGTCTCAACTGCCCCTTACAGAAATGAGGTGGACTTGGCATGTCAGCTCATGACTTCAACACAAACCTGATATTTGATTCCTTTTTTTCTTTTAACTTGGATGGATAAACCAAGATATGAAAATATGTTCAGACACAAAATCTGGTCTAATTTTTCCATAAAAGATGAGGGAGCGAAAAGCAATCAGTGATGTGCCTGCTGTTCTCATTTTTGGTCATGTGCAGAAGCTTTCTCAGATACTACCAGAGACATCTCTTTGGAATGTTAGCAAGTCTGCCTCTTAGTCTCAAAGGAGCAACAGTCCCTTGCTTGTGTTTCCAGGTAGTTTAGGTGCTCTGCTAGAAGCTTATGGCTGTGAGAAACAAACAAAAAAAAGGGTTTAAAACCTATACCTGTTGTTTTTATGACCTGTATTTAGAGTGAGACAAAAGTTTATCTGTGGTAGCGTTCTTGCTTATTCAGCATTACTGGCACTGAGCTGGCAAAGGTCTTGTCCTCAGTACTTAGTGAACCACCACCTACCCCTTAAATGCACTGCATGTTGTGGAAGTTTCAGTCCCAGGTCAGGTGTCCAGGCTTTTTAATCATTATTGTGGCACAGTTAGGCACCCCAGAAACTGATCTAGGGAAACAAGTAGGGAGTTTCCCAAGTTGCCAGGAAAGGATGGAGAGGACAGAGGTGAAATTCTTGCTCGAGGGAATTTTTATCCTCTCTTGTAGCTGGACATGCAGAAAGGTAATTTTACTGTGTGTAAAAAACTGAGGAAAACTGAGGAAACCTGTCTTTGTGTATTAGTAGTGTGGAACCAGAATTCAATCCCTCTGCCCAGAAAAAGTGTTTCTACAAATGGAACAAATCTGTCAGGAGAGAATGAGAAAGCTCTGCTCCTCAGTGGCCGCTACGCAAACAGTTAGGGCTCTCAGCTGGGACAAGGCAGCTTGGGATCAAGTTCCTGTTCCACTTGGAGCATGGCAGGGGTTTCAAGCAACTCACCAGCTGTGGCTCATCTGCGCATATACAGACCAGCAGAAATTTAGATCCTCCCTGGATTAAGTGGCAGTTAAGTAGCTGAAGAACAAAAAAGATGCCAAAATGCAGGTTAAAGGTGTAAGCAGGAATGCAGACACCACGATACCATGGAAGATGTGATTCTAAACACTTAAACTTCCTGAGTATTAAATATCCTCAGCAGAAATGCATTGCAAACTCTACAGTTTGCAATATCTACACTTGGATAAATTCATAAACTGTGAATGTTTGCTATCCCAGCAAAAAAAGCATATAACCAAGAACTTGATTAACCAAGTAAAACTTTATGTTCTTTATTACCTCCAGTTTCTACTACTGTTTTATAATCCCAGAGATCTCCTTGTTTTAAAACTGTACAGAAGGCCAAACTTTTAAAAGAATCATAATCTGCAGTCTCTGCCATATCACACTGTAGGCAGGTGGTGTTATTGGAAGGAACAGCACACTGAAGAATTGTTTCCAGATTATTACAGTACTTTCTTGCTCAGTTTTTCCATATAAATACTGTATCTATACAATCATCATCCTCGCCTGAGGATTTTGAGATTTATAGGAAAAACACCATGATAAGTGTTGGGTAGAGTCCCAGTTATATGAATATATTATAATGTTCTATCAAGTATAATCACAAGATTTTCCCCAAAATTATGCTTAGAGGCAGCAAATTTATCTCACTCATATAGCATTTGCAAGACAAAAAAAGCCGGTATCATCATTTATCTTAGAGGTTCTGTCATATTCGAGAAGACAGAATAAAAGCACTTCTGACCTGAGGAAAAGCTGAGCAAAATGTAGCACTTTCTCAGAGAACATGGCTTAACCTTCTAAGATTCATGGAACAGGAAGTCCATATAAAATTTGATTCTGTTAGAAACTATTTATACCACATAAACTTGTGATTTAATCTTCCACTCCTTCCTATTAAGTTTATTTGTCAGTGCACTAGAGATCTTTTCAAATATATTGTTCTCATTAGCTAGTGAGGTTATTTGGTTGTTAAACTCCTGGCTGAAGACCCTGCTTCCTACACCCTTTACTTATGTATCTCACCAGCAGAGACATTTCCTGTTCCTCCAGCAGCTGATTTCCAGCAGCAGTAGGAGCTTTCCAGCTGTTTGCTCTAACCTGTCTTTCATGAGCTGTCTGACAGCTTTGATGTTTACTTTTTCGAATTGATAAATTTCACACAATAATTTAACCACCTTTGTTTTTACAAAGTTACCTTTCCTACTGAAATTAGACAAAGCTAAGGTATCAGGAGTTGATTGCTCTGGCCTTGGGTGGTACACAAAAGAGTAGAAATGCCATACAAGTTGTTTTTTCTCTGATTTTACATACATCTTGCAAAATCCAGTTCTAAGGCAAGAGAATAGTTTAATCTACCTTTCTGCTCATGTGTTAGCTTTGTTGATGAGAGGAAAAATAGTGACTCTATAGTAGGCCTAATGTTCCTCAATCACCTCTCTGGCTACTCAGTGGCAGTGCTGCCCATGTTTTTAGACAGCAGCTGTTCAAACCTTTCAAACACACACCATGAACAGAAACATAAAGCACCTGCAAGTTTCTTCAGTACTGAAGTACTGAACAATACCTAAAGGGGGCCTACAGGAGAACTGGAGAGGACTTTTTACAAGGTGATAGGACAAGGGGTGATGGCTTTGAAGTGAAAAAGGGTAGGTTTAGATTAGATATTAGGATGAAATTATTTACTGTGAGGATGGTGGGGAACAGCTTGCCCAGAGAAGTTGGGGGTTCCTCATCTCTGGAAGTGTTCAAGGAACAGTTGGATAGGGCTTTGAGCAACCTAGTCTAGTGGAAGGTGTCCCTGCATATGGTGAGGGGTTTGGAACTAGATTATCTTTAAGGTCCCTTCCAACCCAAACCGTTCTATCATTCTGTGAAATAAAGTTCTACTTTGCTGATTTCTTCATGTTGTTCAGTTTTGTGCTTTGACAGAGAAAGATCCTGAGAGGATGAGTAGGGAAAGGTGTTGCCTCTCAGCTTTATATCAGATTTTTTGTGTGTTTTAAACAAACACAGGCACCTTATCAGAAGTAAATGCAAATAAAGCACATTTTACTAGGTAAACATTCTGCAAACCAGGGTCTGTCTATACCAAATTACCACAGTAATATTGGGTGATGTCATGCAGCTTTCAAAACAATTAAAAACTGCTGGTAAAAGTTGTGAAATATCTTTAAATACAATGTACCCAGCATTATCTGTGTGTCTCCTGCCAAGAAAAGAGTCTGCTCCCAAGGAACAGGTAACAACAATTAGTAGAACAGAAAACTAAGCCAAGAATTTTAAAGGATGTTAAAAAGAAAGGAAGGATGTGGGATTGTGCAGAGCGAGCCAGTACACTGTAACTAAGAAGAATAACAGTTTTAAATGTAGCATAGGAAAATTAGGCTGATTTATGGGATTTTTTTTTGCTAATAATGAAGTCTGTTAAGCTGTAGAAAGTTTTCCAAGAAAAGTGGTAGAATACCCATCCTTTGGGATATATAAAAAGAGCCTGAACAAAGCTCTCTAAACCATAAAATAAGGAAGACTCTGGCACTGACCTGCAAGATGGAAAAGATGAAGAAATAGCTTTTTCAATAACTAATTTTCACAAGTCTATGAGAACATAAAACTAAACAGTTAAAAAACAAATGAGGCAGAAATATTGCTGTAAACACAAGAGATTTATCTGGAAGCACTAATTGATTGTCACTAAATCAGTTCCCTAGTGACAAGAGAAAACTTGAAAAAATCTTTCTAACACCACAAAATTGTCCCCAACTGAAAACAAATAGAAGACTTATTTTGAGCAGTGTATTCATCAACTGTTACTTGAGCGCTTATTTTTTTCCCTTGCCCAGGGAAATGATGCTTTTTGTTTCCTAAGAGTGACCAAAGGAAAAGGTGATCTCTGAAAAATTAACTTTATGAGTAGAAAAAGAGACTTTTGGTATACAGATATTAAGGTCTTTGTCTCTCTTCATAACAGAAGTGGAGAGCCCTCATGAATTTTAGCAGTATTTGGACTGTTTAACAGTCTAAACATCACTTAACAGTCTAGACATCATACAGGACAACCACTGTGTAAAAGAATGAGATCAGAGCAAGTCTTAAACTTACCAAAAACTACCTCTAGTGATAATAATCTCATTTCTTTTCCTACAAGAAAAAGTAAATGATGGAAAAGTTGGCCTTAGAAAGCGTCATCAAAATAAATACATCATTAGCTTTTTTAGTGTGGGGGGTATTGTTGATGAGGGTGAGATATTAATATTAGGAAAATTATAGTTACTGCAAGTGCTTTCGGCATCTAAAGTCCTTTTAATTATTTTTTTTAATGAGGTTAAAGGTATAATAACATTTTATTGATTTGGCATGGAAGGTCTTCAGATACTTGGATTTTAAGCTGCTACCGCAATTAGATGGTAGCACCTTTATTCCTTTCCTGGGCTTTGTGTTAAATAGAGTGCAGGCTTTCCAAGGATTTGACCCTGTTTCTCCTCTGCAAAAATGATAAGACCGCCAAGATTTTCCTCAAAGCCCCATGAGGTAGTGGTCCCAGCATGCCAGTATTCATTAAATATTTTCAATTTTTGCAGTATGTATGGAGATCATTTTGGTCACAGTTAGTGTATTTCATTCAAATAAGAAAACACTCTTGCTGAAGGGAGTAAATTCTTCCAAGGCTATACACATCTCATTACCCATGATTTCCAATAAAGAAAAAGCAACTAAAAGCATAAGTCCAGAATTAAAAAGAGAGAGTCACGCTCTTCGTCACATCATACAGCCCACTATTGAAAGAGACTCCATGAGTTTTCACATCTCCAGCTTAGCGGGGAATAGAATTTTAAAGCATTTTAAACTGTTAGTTTAATAATATTAAAAGGTTTTAAGACCATTTTTATTATGAGGTAAAGGATATTGACTTTTCTCATGATTTCCAAGTTCCAGCATTCTATTATTAATTAAAACATTGTGTGCCACTGGCCTTTCTTTCCTTTTCCACTTCCCTCCACTCTTTAATTTTCAGTTGGCCATGGGTTTTCTATATTTCAGAGCTGAAAAAAATATGTTTTTTTTTTCTCATTCTTGCCATGACAAGGAACCAACTCTATCCTAAAGAGAAATACAGCTGTTTAAAATAATTAGAATACAATAGAATAAAATAGTTCCTGTTGGAAGGATTGATGAGGTCTGTCTCTATGGCTAGACATTGACCTGAGCAGGCCATATTGCGAAGATGATCTCTCTAAACTCTCTGTTCTCCCTCTTATTCTGAATCACACTCTGAAAGAGTCTTTCACCTTTGACCACTGCGAGCAGGACCAAAATGACAATTAAAAAAAAGACTTGAGTTGGAGTTATAACAATGCAGATAAGGATTAGGAAAACATTTTAACACTAAGAATTATGAACTATTACGTTGCCTTGGGAACTTATGAAGCTTTCATAAATTTAGCACTTTCAATGGCAGGTTCTGGTGGTACAACTCCATAAGTAATGACTGATCTTGTTTTAGGACAAGGAACAAGCTAGATGATCTCTTAAGGCCCTTTCCTATTTTTGAATAGACCTCTGGGCCTAATTTTCTTAATTGACTAGAAAGAAGCTGACCATGCTCTCCATGCAGGTCTAGCACTTAAGTAAATTCTGTTACTATACTTTGCCATTAAATTTCACGGATATTTGCTGAATGCAAAGTGTGCTTCTCATTCATATCTAGAGGCTCATTCACAGAGAATATAGCAGCCTCCTATTTCTCCCAGTTACTCCATTCACTTAATTTACCTAAGTCTGTAGTCCTGTTTCCAGAAGATCATTATCAGTTCAGTACATGGAGTGGAACTGCTCTGGGAATGAATCAGGCTTGATAGTGATTGCCTAAAAGGCCCAGTCTTTGCAGAAGATGGAAAAGGCTGCCAAAATTAGAAGCCCATTTACGTTATTAAGGTGTTAGCTACAAAAAAGAACTGGATTCTTTTATTTTCATCTGCTACAAAGGGATTAGGCAGTGGAGATTTATTTTATCCTCATTCCTTTACACTTAGTTACTGCATATGCATGACTCATTTTCTCTGTGTCAGACTAAAGAACATAAGCTCTGATTTGCAGAAAAGTTGAGTCTTCCTATGTGTCATTGGAATCTCTGATCCTTGTGCTTTCAACATATAAAGACTTATGCAATACTTAATATGTTGAAAAAATTGGCCAAGAATGTCTTAATTTTGACACCAAAAACTGATGGCTTGTTTTCTTTTACATCTATGGCTCAGTTGCATGAAAGTATACTCTCTTTGAGTAATTTAGGGAGCAGATACAAGTGATAAGAATCACAGATAAGCTCATGACAAAGAAGGGTAACCTTTTAAATTCAACATTTAGCATTAAGTTGCCTATTGCAGACAGGGAAGGATACTATCTTGTCTTGCCATCAAAACCACTGTATCCTACAGCATACTTTATACAGAAATTCATATATCTTTCTTTGAAAGATCTTATGTTTCTCCTTTAACTTGCTGGAGGACCTGCGTCAATGAGCAGATGTTTTTGAGAAGTGCAGTGAGAAAGGAAGATGCAAGTACACCAGAAACTAGATTTACTGCCATTCCCAGTTATCAACACCTTTGTGCTCTACCTGTAAGATGGGAGAATTGTTATGGGTGCTGGTTATGCTTATTATGAAAGTAAAGGTTTTTGCTTAAGGAAATTAGACTGTTTATTTGCAGGTCACAAGAAAATTATCCTGAACTGACATCTATCTAGGATCTTTTGCTTCCTACCCAGGTAGAAATTGTTGCCTAGTATTCCTTTGAACTAAATATAAAAAGAGCACAAGAATTACTTTAACTTTGACTATTTCAGTGATTTTCAATATGGTCTTTTAAAACTCTTATAATAGGTACTGCTGACCATCCAGAATTACACTGAAATTTTTTCATCTAGGAAATTAAAAAGTGGTCTCTAGGAGTATCCTGGAGTGCATGGATGCTAAGCAGTTTGCCTGAGGAAGGACATGCCAGTGAGGGAAGCAGAGCCATAGGGTTCTGATGAGCAGTTTCCTGCTACACGTCCTGGACAAGGTGATTGTTTTGATGGTTGTTACTGAGAGCATAAACGATGAGCTCAGTAATCAAAAGTATTTCTTCTTACAAGGAAAAGACCTTTGGCAACTGTGTGCTAATTTAAGTTAGTTTATAGTCTCATTTCCTTCTTATCTGAACTGCCATTAATACTGACTAGAAATAGAAGAGTTTCTTTTTTTGGTGAAAATGTGTTATTTTAACAAGTTGGGGGCAACGGGGCATTTGTGGGGTAAAAGACTTTCACTGTGTTATTTTATAAACACATGCACATGTGCACACGTTTTTATAAAAGCTTGATTTAACTCCCTGTTTTCTTCTGCTACGTTCTCTTCTGTAACCATGGCAGCAATTGTGTAAGAAATGGTGGTTATCACCAGCAGTGTTGCTATCTTTTAGTTCTCAGAATCAGCCCTTTTTTTGTGAATCTTGGCTCCATTAACACCAAGAAAGCTGTATCTTGTCAGATTTCTTGGCCGATGCTCTTCTTACCGTGACCTCTCACTTTGAGATGTGCCAGTGACATTGAGTTCTAGTGCAAAGCGTACTGTAAAGTTGTGGGATCACCACAACATGACACCACAGCAGGGCTCTTTTAAGCTGAGAAGGTTTTCTTAACTGATGGGTTAACAAGATGATAGACCAAAAATACACTGGGACAGATTCAGCTCTGTGTGCTGGCCTCTCTGTGCCTCAGGAATTCAGTCGTATCTGGCCAACTGAAAATTTTCCAGCAGAAGGCAGTGTTTAGTAGACATTATATCGGCATGGTCCTGAATCTTACCAGTCCTAGCCAATACAATAGTAAAGCTAGAGGCTGGAGGGAATGAGACCTGAGTGCTACTGTGCTCCAGATATTTCCAGCTGGTTGTTTGCCACCATAAGACCATTGTCATGTGGTGTGGACTGGACGATCCTGAGGGTTGCTCTATAATGCACGTTGCCTCTGTGGCCAGTGCTGGTGGAGAATCAAAGAGTCATAACCAAGTCTTCCTGATTACTCCCTTTGCCTTCTGCACTGATCAGCTCTTGGACACAGCAATGGTTTGTCTCTGTGTTTTCAAGAGTTGCTTTCCAGACTGTTGTAGCAGTGTTCAGTATAGCAAACCAAAAGTGATTCTTATCACTGGTACGTGCTTCTCTATCAGAAATCTAGCAAATTTTACTGGAAGTCCTTTTTAGCCAATCATTATTCAGGCTCAACTTTACTGTTTCTGTTTCAGATATTTAAAATCTGAATAATGAAAGAAATAGTGCGAAGAGTTATAGGCTATAGTATCACAAATCAACAATAAATGGGAAATAGATATTTTAAACTAGAATTTTGCCTAAATAGAGCTGTGCACAAAAATTGATGCAGAGTGAAAAACCAGAACAAATTCTGTTTTCCTGCAGAAATTTTATATTATGTTTCATGCAGCTGAGAAACATCTGTACAGCTGTTTGTTTCATGAGAGGAAAGTTGTGCTGTGTATGAAGCAAAGTGAGCCTAGAAGCTTTCATTTGGTCATTCAGAAAATGTTTGCTGTGTTACAAATACAAAGGTAGATCAAGATAGTGCCATATACCTAAGTAAAGTCTTAGGTGAAGTTTGGATGTCAAAATCCAAATTTCTGTCTTGCAAAATGAAAATTTAGTTGAAATTAATTGTCTACATTCCTAAAACTACCCCAGTCCTGACAGCCTGCTTAACTCACATCTGTGCCTTTTTTGCGGAAGAAGGAAAATCACAGCATCTGTGTTAATAGATACTGTACTGGAAGTGTTCCTGGACATAATAACTCAGTCATCTAACTGTTAAATTGTTAGGGTTCCTAGTATGATTTTGACCTGGACCAGCTAGCACTATCCCAAACAATTGCTGAGTACAGTAAGGATTTCCAGAGGCCAAAGGTCATTCGGGGATTACAGTCAATTTGGCTGATGCTAGCATGTTTTGGAAGTTGAAAATTTAGGAGTATAGATGTAGGCTGTTCCATGCTAGTTGGACTCAGTGACAGAAAGCAGTCCCAAGCTCATTTGATTTAGTAGTATATATGTAGCCAATGTGTTTTCTATCTGTCTCCCAGAGAGACTTAGTTTAGTAGGTGTTGAGAAAACTAAACACTTCCCAAAATTTGGGATTTTCAGAAAATGAAGTTATTGTTGACACTTTATGCCCATCCATAAAGTTCCATTTTCCCCTCTCCCACCACCTTATACTGGTGTAAAATACTCAGTTGCCTCCTGACTGAGTTCCTAAGGGAATCAATCTGCATTCCCAAAATGTTACAACCCAGGACAACCCTCAAACCAGCCTTTAGGGGAAGAAGCCTTTAGCTGAAGCTGGGGTAGTCATCAATTTTTTTTTTTGGAGTTGCATCCCAGAGGAGAGAATTTGTTCCATCTAAGAGAGAACATAAAGGCACATAGGCAGAAGTCTGACATATAGCCCAGCAAAAAAAAAAACCAACAGTGTGTGATGGAAAGACTGGGGTTCTAGGCCTTGCTTCCAACACCATCCCTCTATTTTTGTAGTCATTGGGATGTAAGATAGAAGCACTGATCTCATTCCCCTAATAAAAACTTTGAACACATAGGAGTTTCTCTTACCTTCACTAACTTTGTACCTCTGACTATGGATTAGATGTGAAGCTGTGTCCATCTTTATTTAACTGAAAAAAAATCTCCACAGAAAAAAGTAGTAAGAGGAAAGTAGGATGACGTCAAGTGTCCAAAACCTCTTAGCCATAGCAGGGTCTACAATGTTTCCAGAGTAGAACCATTCAACTTTGTGTCATTTGTAAGGAGGACACTGGCTTTTGTAGATCCAGTGTCACTTGTATATAGCTTACAACAGCAATATTTTTCTAATAAATATGACTAGGAGTTCAACGCTTGACCCCTTCTTTTCTAACTCAAATCAGTTGCCTTTTTTTTCTTTATTCATGTTGGGCTAAGGTAAATGCTGAGTGTCTACATCCAAACTTATAATCAGGCACTGATGCTTGATAAAGAAAGTGTAGGTGTTACAGACATTTCAGATTTAGTTTTTAAAATATTTTTAAAATATTTTTCAAATATTTTTCTTCCTTTTAGAAGAAGACTTTAAAAGAAGATTTTTGATCTGAACTGAAATTAGATCTTTACATGACTTGACTGTGTTTTCATATGCAATCAAGAATTTTCTATTTGCATGTGTCTTTATTGAATAAATTTGTCGTGAAACTGCCTATCCTCTTTTTTTTTTCCTTCAGAGTGATACAAAGCAGTTCAAGTGCATGGGTTAACACAGACAAACTGTTCACCTTGGATTACTTTATATATAATTTTAATATTATCTTGTTTAATGGGATGGCAGTTTGTCCCATGCAGCTGAAGCCTGGAAAGAAAGCAGCCTGCCTTGTGTATTATTCTTTCCAATAGATTTTAGCTCATACAGTGTGACTGCAAACAAAAACCATAACCTAATTAGTTCAGAAAAAAATGAGACTAATTTGAAACTGCTTCTTTAAATAAAATTTGCTATGATAGCTGTACATCATGTCATACTCTTCACAACACAATAGCCTTATGTGTACTATCCATGTCTTTGAGTCTGACCCAGATGAGGGTGGTTGCTTAGCTGCAGCCTTGGGGCCCCAGAGATGGGCCAAAACAGACAATAAACATGCATCTCTGTATCCTTGGTCCCTTGAATGACTTTGAATCACTGGACCTTTGGTTTGAGAAGAAAAACAAATTCTGAAATAGGGTCTCCTGGATTTCTTCACCCAGCTCTGACTGCAAATAGTAATAAATTAATGTATTTACTGTATCACTGAGGCCCACTTTCGTAAGTGTTTACTCTGTGTTTCCGAGAAAAAAAGTTGTACAAGTCATCACTATGACAACCACTGGCTCTGAAAAAGCATTTAGCTTTATAACCTTTTGATTCTCATTTTAATCATCCTCCCAGATTTTGTTCTGATCTTAATTTAACTTTGTGTGGTTTTGAGGATTTCTCTACTGAAAGAAATGGTTCAGTTTGAAATGCACTACTTTGTACATCTGTGGTGATGGTCATATTGCAGGTGGTGACAGGTGTATTGCAATCTCTGGGTACACAGTTTGTACCTTCCTCTGATCAGATGGGATGCAGAGGATGTGATAGTTGCTGGGATTAAAAAAGAAAAGGAATTGAATATCTCTAGCAGACATCTATTGCATATTTTTTATTCTGATGGTAGACTGCGGAGCTTTTGAAAATCCTCTCTTCAGGAGACGGTATTTCTTTTAATCTCAATTCTGTGCTAACTTGCAATGTTTCACAGATGTGACCTCACAAGCACTAGCCCCCTATCCATGAAACAAAACCAAGCTGGAAATTCTGATGGTGAGCAAATATATTATTGTTTTTAAAGGCATGCAAGGATTCCAACATTTAGTTCTTAAGCCAGAACTCATTTTTAGGAGTCACTGTTGAGAGACTACTTCTGACTGAGAGGTAGATTATTCCTCCGAAGGAGTGTGCTTCCCTTGTACCCATTTGGATGTCTTCACTGTTGTGTCCTGTTTTCATCTTACAACTAAAATCTTAGCAATCAGGAAACAAGGAGACAGCATAAGAGTTTGTTCTCTCTCTCTCTTGCTATCTGTGCACTGGGTAACTCAAGGAAACCAAACCCCTGTCCCTCCAAAGCAGTTTCTCTGAAATCACTGGTAGTGCCTGAATAAAGGTCCATAGGTTTAAAAAGAGTTTCTTTTCAACATCATTTAAAAGACTCATCAAAATCTTTTCCCAGCAGATTCCTTCTCCAATAAGTGAGCTTCATACCTCCTAGTGAGCTTTCAAGAGCCGACTCCTTTAGCATAAGAAAAACTTCTCAGAAGTCAGTGCTAACTAAAGATCTGCAATCAGACATTTATCACGTGTCCCTCACTGACGACTTCTTGAATCCAGCAGTCATGAACTCAAGCCTTTCCACAACCAAACACTTCCTCAAAGGGAATCCAGTGTGGTAGCAATTAAAAAACAAAGTGAGATTCAGGCAGTCACATACAACCTAAGTAGGTGAGGCCTCTTCTCGTTGATCTGGAGGAACATATCCACATACAGTTTTTGGTATATATTTACTTAAAAATTGACAACAGCCTCTGCTGAGATTTGTTTGCCAGTCTGAGAACACATAAACATCATAGCTATTGAAACTAAAATGCTTAGGTAAAAAACAAATGGGATTTTTATTAAGTGACAGTATAGCTTTGGTAGAAAAAAATCACATTTGTCTCCTCAGGTCATAGCAATATATGGGTCAATGTTGCAATAAAAAATGACTTATTAAAGGCCTATCTGATGCAGATTGATGATTTTCAGATTTTGGGACTATGATGCCCCCAAAAAAGGAAGAGTATAAAAGACAAAATCATCATCATGGCTAGGCTTTGCGAACGAAGATTTGGGAAAGGTTCTATCCACATTTGTTACAAGCACGCTGGTGGCTAATGAGGCCAATACAAGATAGACATGTCCAATTGCAAGAGGCACAGCAGAAAGACTCCTTAGGTGGTATATTCTGCAAGACACGATTTTTTCTGCGTTGTCTTTTCTCCTCAAGAGTGATCCTGTGTGCGTTCTCAAAGGAAGCAGCAGCATTATAGATGGTGTGTCTCCAGACCTCCCGATTGGAGGCCAGAGTAGACCAGTTCTGTTGATCAATATGGCCAAGGTTGAGATGTTGTTTCAGGGAGTCCTTGTATCTTTTCTTTGGGGCTCCTCTCTTGCGGCAGCCAGTGGCAAGTTCACCATAAAGCAAGATCTTAGGGAGGCGGTGGTCCTTCATCCTTGAGATGTGTCCTGCCCATCGCAGCTGTGTTCTCAGCAACATGGCCTCAATACTTGTGACTGCTGCTTGTTCTAGAACAGATGTATTGGTCACATAATCTGACCAGTGGATGTTTAGGATTGTACGGAGGCAGCGTTGATGGAAGTGTTCTAGGAGACGCAGGTGGTGGCGGTAGATGAGCCATGATTCGGAACAATATAAGAGAGTAGACAGCACAATGGCTCTGTAAATACTGATCTTTGTACTTTTCTTCAAGTGTTTATTACACCATACTTTTTTATGGAGTTTTCCGAAGGCACTATATGCCTTTGCTAACCTGTTGTCTATCTCCCCGTCAGTCTTACCATCTGAGGAGATGAGGCTGCCTAGGTAATTAAACTGCTGGACTGATTTGAGCTCTGATTGGCCAATAGTGATATGGGGATGATGGAAGACTTCCTGAGGTGCAGGTTGATAGAGAACTTCTGTCTTCTTTAAGCTGACTTCCAGCCCAAAGAGCTCAGCAGTGTCTGCAAAGCAGGGTGTTAAACGCTGCAGAGCTGCTTCTGTGTGTGCAACAAGGGCAGCGTCATCAGCATAAAGCAGCTCCTGGACAAGATGGTTTAAGGTCTTAGTGTGGGCCTTCAGTTGCCTTAGGTTGAAAAGGCTTCCATCAGTATGATATCAAATGTAGATACCGTCCTGATCATCAAGGTCTGCCGTGGCCCTTTGGAGCATCATGCTGAAAAAGATTGTAAATAGAGTTGGTGCAAGAACATAGCCTTGTTTCACACCACTGATAATTAGAAAGGGCTCAGAAAGTGCATCACCATATCTGACTTGGCCATGCTGATCCTCATGAAGTGAGATGATCCTTTTAAGGAACTTGGGGAGACATCCTAAATGTTCCTAAATCTGCTCTCTACTGCTGGCAAAATCCTGGCAAGAATACTTTTGAACAGATTAATACCCGCTCTAGCAGAAGGAATTCTACCTGAAAGCCAATGTGGTTTCAGAGCCAACAGGAGTACCACAGACATGGTATTTGTTCTCAGACAACTGCAAGAGAAGTGTAGGGAACAGAATAAAGGTCTCTATGTAACCTTTGTTGATCTCACCAAGGTTTTAGATACTGTGAGCAGGAAAGGTCTATAAAAGACAAAATATATCGAGGACAAAATTGTCACTATTTTCACAAGTATCTTGTCCAAAAACGTGATCAAAATTACAGCATACTTAGGCCAAAACACAGTGTATGGAAATCTGTGTGGTGAATATATATATATATATATATATATATATATATATATATATGTAATAACTTAAAATCGTGAATAAAATTCTTGGAGACCAGCACCCTCACCCACACCTGCCTTGTTTTACTGTGAGGTTGTTCTCCCCACATCCATCATGCTGTCTGGCTGCTTCTGCAGCCCTCTAACCTGAAGGAGCAGGACCCTCTACTGCAGCTGCATGGGGAGCTCAGGACCCAGCTTACTGGTGCTTACTGGTCACAGCCATGCCAGGTCCCTCGGCACTCGTACCTTGGAGACTTTTTTAATGAAGTTGCCCAGGCAGTAACAGCTTGATTTAAAATATATGGATAACGAAACTAAAATCATCATGGGAGAAAGTGGCTGGCTGGACTTAAGTATCAGAAGCTAAATCAGTTACATTCTCAGTTTACACGGAAAAAGAGGAAAACATGAAAGTATAGCTCATCACCTTTGGAAATTATTTGCTCTCTGTACCCCCTGGTCAACCTCACAGGGAGACAGCTAACTCTGCTGAGAGCACTTTACACTTTAGCCATGCCCAGAGGAGTCCGCTCAACCCAACACAGATTTCACGCCTCCCCTCCATTTTAAAACAGTCCTCTACACACATATATGCATCAATACTGCACTGTTTTCTCTGGGAAGGGATCTTCTGATGCAAAGACCATCAAATAGTAATCGGCAGCTACTTATTGAAGGCTTAGTGGTCAAATCTGGACACCAGCTTGCTTGTACAATGCATTCTGGCTTGTGCTCCCTCAGTTAGATTAAGTTTTGGAGTTTTTTGAATTATGCAAACAAGTTGCCATTTGCTAGAAAGAAATAATGATGATCAGATGTTCACAATTCCCCCATCACAACCTAATTAAAATCCTTAATTGCATATAAATGAATGGGCTCAGTGCCCTCGTCTTTCTGCTTTTTCAGCTTTTCCCTGCATTAAGTTGGAGATGCCACCAGTACCTAAGTAGTGTGTTGATTCAGTTTGTCTCTTTGTAAAGGTTGTTAAAATGAAATGACCTCTAAAAGCAGATTTGACTGTCTTTTGCACTGAGGCGCTTACCTGAGTTGCTATAAAGCTATTTGATGTTCATACATTGTCACTATTGATTTAGGCTGAATGTATGGTTTTATTTACATATATATGTATGTATACAACAAGTCATAAACAATTAATACCATATGCCAAGTCCCCAAATTGTCTGTTTGGCTAATACTGTTTATTTCATTAATTAGTGGACATTTATCTGCATTTATTGCATTTTTTTAGATAAAAACATTACAATTTTATGTGTTAAAATTTCCATTTTAGAATGAAAGAAAAGGAAAATTGGTATTAAAATACCCTTTTTAAATTATGTCTCCCAAAGGAAAATGAATTAAGGATTCTGGAAAATGTTTCAGTCTCTTTCTTGTACAATAATCTAATCCTGAAGGATGCTCTTTGATTCCCTTCTGTAATACTTTGGTTTTTTCCTTCTTGTTATTTTATTTCACTTATTCCCACAGCCAGCTTCAAATGACCTCAAGAACACAGGGCAGCTAAAAGATTGCTTAAACTTCTTAATACTTTTAATCCTTACTTGTTATAATTTCATTACTGAGACAGATTTTCTCTCTGGGCCTCATATTAAATCACTTTCAAGTTGAAACAAACCAGAAATCCTTTCAACTTAACAGAGCTTGTATTCAATATGAGCTACTCAGATGTAGCACAGAGGCTGTAGGATGTTGCATCACATGCTTCCTGGATTTTAATACAAGCAAGCTTCCATCAGTGTTACATATGATTTTACCTTCATAGAGTATCTATTTTTCAAGAGCAAATATGAGTAAGTGTAGTTTCTGAAGTGCATGTATATGCATGTGTGTAAATGTGTGTGTATCTGTACACAAGCAGACATAGATTTCTATGCAATATATATAACTTTGCTGATACTATAAGCTCTGGAATTGTAAGACCTTGTTTATTGTAATAAGAATGAGTCCCTAATAAGATTTTCTTTCATGAAACTCATTCCTTACCTCATCAACTATAAAAAAAAATTACTTTTTTTCCAGGACGGCTGTTCAGTTAACTTCATAGTATCATTTGAAAGTGATAAATTTCTAATTTTCTTGGAAAAGATATGGTAGAACAAGAAGGATTGGAATTCAGCAGTAAATAGGAAATGTATGGTGAAATTGTGACTTCTTCACAAGGGAAATCTGATGTATTTGCCAGGCTTCATTCTGAAGCTTTTGTATGGAAATGTTTCTGAGAACGTGAGTTTCACCTACTCAGCCTTCCTGGTTGATCAAGACAACATGCTTTACCTAGCTTTGTGATACCCAGAGGCTGTGGGTTCACAAGGTTCAGGTCAAGTGCTGATCTTAATCAAAATTGCATTCTGCTAAGGAAAGGCTGAGGAAAAAGGTATCCGGGAAGGGGAGAATTCAATCAAAACTTGAGGGGATTCATTTGCTGGTGCAATCCCTGAGGAAGGGGAATGTCAGGAGTCGAAACTTCCAGCAATAGCCTGTAGGGAAATTATTTTTAAGGAGATTAATAAGGTACTCAGATAACAATCACCTGAAGATAAATTTTAACTGAGGGCTCCTGTCCCCCAGCACAGCTTGCCTTGTCCACCTCTGACCTCCTCTGCCATCACCCCCTCCTGTGTAGGCTCTGTGAGCAGAGGAGCACCAGCAGTGTAGGCTCTTGGTACTGATGACTGCAGAGGCTCTTATTGTCTCACCTATTGAAAATCCAGTTTTTAAAAAACCGTTAAACTGTAGCAAGAACCTTAAATTTCCAGTGAACTGCCTGGGGCTGATATCTATCTCTCCCTGGTGCTGAGGGTGCTAATGCCAAAGACTGGTGCTGCAGGGATTTTCAGGAGGGCAATGCTGAAACGTTACTGCAGTGTACTTTTCTGGTCATCTCTGACCTCAAGCTGCAGCTGGCGTGGCTTGCTCTGCCTCTGAACACTGGCTGTACTGGGACACTGTGTCACAGTGGAGATCTCTCTGAGCTAAACTGCTTCCAGAATTGAGGCCATATTTGCTAGTGAAATCTACAGCTGCAAGAGAAATGCAAATCCCTGCAGCCCAATACTCTCATCTTGGCAGAAGAAAAGCCCTTTCACCTTTAAAATACATTACAAGAAACGGGCTCAGATTAAATCCCTCGATCCAAACCCACTGAACTTTCAGAATGATTGAATCCAGACTCAGACTTTGCTGGTTGGGCCCCTCACTGATATCTGTACATCACTTATAAACACACACAGGTGCTCTGTGAAAAATGAGGAAACCTTAGGTCTGTTAGCAAATATACTGATACACCTTTTAAGGGATTTCCATCCACTCAGCAATTGCATCAAGGCACCAATAAGAAAAATCCCTTCTTAAATGCTATCTGTGAGTTTCTTATGTCTCTATAACTTAAAGGAGGCCAAAGAGATCCCTTTGAAAATCTGAAGCATAAAAATTGTTTCCAGGCTGGAAAATTCTATACCAAGTTCCTTTTGTAGTGTAAAATTTAGGGAAAAAAAGGAATTTTAATGAAGGCAATAAGCAACTCTTAAGTTTAATGGTGTTGGTAGGTGTTGCTGTCATTTACCTATTGGGCTTGAATTAGGAAAACTCAAAGGAATTAATGACTGCAAGCTCTAGGTAATAGATTCAGAAATTTAATTTATGTTTACGGATCAAGTCCTGCAGTTTCCTCACAGGCAAAGTTACTGTGAAGATCAGGGGATTTCTTCTGGATTGAAGGCAGTTAATAGAGCTTAATAGTACTTGTTAAGCACACAAAAAAATTTCTAGCATTCTGAATATCTAAAAAATACTGAAATTTCTTGTTCTGTTTTGTGGTTTTTGTTTTTTGGTTCGTTGTTTTTTTTTGGTTTAGTTTGGTTTTTTTTCAAATTAATCTAGCTAACGCTTAAATATGGATGTACTTCCCCTGGTTTAGTGAAGCCAGTATATTCTCACTCAGAATACTAAAATTTAATTAGAGACTCTTTTTTGTTCACCTTCTACACATGCCAAAGAGCATGTTTCCATGCAGGAGTCTGCTTCAGTCCCATCACCCTCAAGTAGCAGGCCCACAGCTGGAGTATTGCAGTGGTGTCAAGAAGTGCCTAAGTCAGACTAGGACGACTGGGAGCTGTGATCAGCAGCAGGACGGCTGTGCTTGTGCAACTCCTACAGCTCATGAGGTATGTCACCTGGGAGCACTCTCTGTGCTCAGAGCCATGCCAAACCATGGATGGGCCGCTGGCACCCGGCTGGTGCCTCGCCAGGGCCCTGTGCCCAGCTGAGAACAGGAGTTACTTTGCTGGGAAATAGCTTCCTACATACTGGCTTTGTAACTGAATTGAGTGTCTGAAGACAGCTGGGATGAAACTAGGCTGGGGAATGTCCATCCTGCTTGCAGCACCTACCATGGTGCTTATTTTCTGACCATGCCCCCCGGGTCAGGCTTTGTACAATATATGTCCTATATCTGGTGTTATAATTTTTTCTGCTCCCATGGGTCAGAATTAACTCGTACACTGCAAACATATGTTGTACACATTGAAGGATATTCTGAGCCTGGGATGTCTAAAGCCTTTCTTTTACAATTTTGTGTGAATGGGCAACCATTCTACATTTGTGCCTTCTGGCAGTCAAGTAATATAAGCACAACTATACAGGTAATTGGAATCAGTTTTTCATTTGAGAGAGAAGTCTGATCTCCTTCCAATTAATTCTTAATTTCATAGATATTAAACAGTCATTTTTTTATGGCTCCAGTTTTGTGTCTTTCCTCTCCCAAATGTATATCTCAACTGAGCCATAGAGCTGTCTAGCTTCACCTCTTACTCCCTCACCACCTGTATATGAAAGTATTTTCTCCAGTCTTTGAGTTGGGTTTGTTGTTCTTTCCTCCACCTTCCCACTGTTTTGCCATCTTTCTAAAATGCACGCCAGAGCATTGTGCATCACTGTACAATGAATAGGGCCTCTTCTGTATAAGGGATAAATTAATTTCCATAATCCCATGGTTTCCCCCCATAGGGCATTTGTTCCCTCTACATGTAGAAGGATTGCATTTGCCCTTTTATTGTAGACCGTGCGCAAAGTTCAGTCTCAGCTCTCCACCTGCTGATTCGTCAGTACTTTTCAGGCACTTGTTTCTGGGATACTGTCTTTGCAATTTGTGGGTCTGACTTAAGGCTGCTGTTTTTAGAAATTGACTTTTTCTGTTATCATAATCAAAATGTACAGCTGCTTTTATTTTTATCTCATAAATTTGTTGAATACCATCTGAAATGATATCATTTCCTTGGAACCTCACTAAGAATAACATAATGTAATTATGATACATTTTGGAACTGTTCAGCTCTCTCATTCTTAACACATTTCACACGTGCCATTGTGTTGATTTCGAAACTTTCTTTTCTACAGAAGCTGAAGAGTAAGCATTTCATTATGTCACTATTGAGAAAATAAGCGAATCCCTTAAGTCAGCGTGATCAATTGACTGGTGGACACATTTGTGTTTTTGTTAAATTATTATTCACTAGTTCTTTGGTAGATTCCTGGTCATTAGAAGTGAAAAAATCCTATTAGCTTGTTCGGCCAAGTCCACTGACTCATTAAGAGCATGTATTAATCTGATACCACAGACTAATGCCTATAAATAATTTATCGTAGAGAATTGCTCTGAAAACAAATCCATACGGTATAAAGAGTAGGACACTGCAGCTAACCTTTAGCCTTTTACATGCTTTGTGATACGATTTATCAACTTTTGTAAGATGTACCAGTGATTCAGATATAACCATTGCTTTCACTGACTTCTACTAAAAATTTGTCTCCCAAGTAGACAAAAAGGGAGTTTATGGGCTAGATAAAGTAGCAGTTTTATTTCAAGCATGTGTTTTTATTAGACAGTGCTAATAAAATCTTCAATGGATTTCGTGTATTCTTGTAGAAATCTGTAAATGCCACCCAAAATTATGAATCAGAGGTGATTAGAGTTAATGGGCTTCTCCAAAGGAAACTTGAAACTAGGAGGTCTTTTTACATGTGATTTAAATTATTTTGAAACATTAGTATCAGAGAGACAGGGAGCATGCGAAGGAGAAAGGAAGGCTTAGATTTCTGGATGTTCTATGTGAAGGGGGTAGAGGAGGCTGACTGAAGCCAGTAACCTTACAGCAATTCCTGGTATCACCTGTATTAAATCAGAAAAGACCAGGGAATTACCAAAGAGTTTCTGATTTGCTTACAAATATTTTTGTTTACTCATATTATTGTTTCTTCTTTTCCCTTTTTTTAAAACCAGCCTAGGCCCCCATCCTAACTCTGCATGCTATGCCAGAATCACTTTCCAGCTTTTAGCACTGTTCTGTGGGGAATGACCAATTCTTTGATTGATTGGGAAATCCAGGTCTTACAGTTCTGGTGAAAATGAAAAAATATGGAAATCAAAATTCCACTGATGGAGAACAAACATTTTCTGAGCAGCTACAGTCTAAAAGCAAAACCCCAGGGAGCTGACAAAGATGAAAATATACCATTAATTGAAACTAAAACAAATATTTACAAAAATAAATACAAATCGGTCATTGCAGGTTATCATGACTCTAAGTTGTCCTAGAATTTCAATATTATCTTCTTAACCAGAGAAATAAAATGTAGTTATAAAATCAAGAGGACAAGTTTTTAAAAACCTGGCATGAAAATCTATCTAGATATAGTGCGACTGACAGAAAACATGCTGAGTTGGAGTTTGCTTTCAACATTTATGTGGTTGCCAGAGTACTATACTCAGAGATATTTAGGCCAGAAGGGACATTAGATCATCTAGCCTGACCTTCTGTGTATCACAAGTCATTGCATGTTACCTAACTGCTCCTGTATTGCATACATCTAATCTAGCTCCAGCTGCCATCACTGGTTCTTGTTAAACCTTTCTTTTCTAGCTTACAAAGAAAGTCTTTGAATGACAATTTTTTCCCCAGTTTCTTAGTCCTGATTTTCAAGCTGCAGAACTTTCATTATTCATTTTTTTATTTTAAAAGTTTATTTCCTTATAATGGTCACAAAGTGAATTTATAATGGTGTTAAAACTTTAGTACAAACATACTAGGACACTGAAAAAAAATATAGAAGGCGATACTTTGTAGGAGCAAGGACCGATCTAACTCAATGTGTTGTTTCCAATTGTGACCTGAAGCAAATGTTCCCAAAAAAGTAAGGACAGTGTATTTGATATTTTTCCTGAGTATTGCCCCAGATTCCTACTAGTTCCAGGTCGGGAGATTTCCCGAGTCTGTTGTGTTTTTTCTCTTTATTCCCAACAGATCTTTCTTCCAAATCCAATCCCAAGACAGTTTTGAACAAGGGGCTTCATATATTTTCACCTTGTGCATCAAAAGTCCCCTTCTTTTGCGGACTTTGAAACTGGCTCCTGTTAGCTGCACTAGATGATTCTCAGTAGAAGAGACGGAAAGCTGCAGATCCCACTTCATTCATGATTCTGGTGGACCATGGCCATAATACCCCTCTATTTATTTCTTTGCCAGGCTGCAGCATTGACTCTGCTCAGCCATTCCCCTCCTGGGAGCCATACTATACCTTTGGTCACTTCTGTCACCCACTCTGAACCTTTGCCATTTCTACTAAATGCTTTTTGAAAACGACAACTGCAGGTAGATAGTATTAAAGAAACACAAGTTTATACAGCTGCATAGCTATGTTTGCTCTCTACTCTTTCCCTAATAATTCCTAATTTTACATTTACTTTTTTGATTGCTAGGAAGAAGTTGTTTTCATAGAACATAATCCCAAGGTCTTTCTCTTGAGTGGTAATAGTCAACTCAAAGCCCATTATTTTGCATCTGAGGCTAAGATTGCTTTCCGCATATCACTTTACATGTCTATCCATGAATTTATTCTACTCTTTTATTGTTTGCTCAGTCTCGCAAGATCCTTCTGCATTATCTCAGCCTGACCATACAAATATTTCTATATATGTTTTACTTCCCACACAGTGTGGAGTCACATTGACATGAAGGGAACAACCCTTGAGTGCAAAGGTAAGCACTTTCAGAGCCGCACACATTTGACCAGATTGAACTATGGCTGGAAAAAAACAATGTGGTTTAAAGAAGCTGCCAGCTCATGATGCAGCCTCCAAAAGTAATTTAACCCAACCTGCCAGTGACAACATAAGCATAGGTAAATTTATTGTGCCTTGAGGTCTACAGTGCACAGTGTGTTGTACTATATGAAGAAAGAGCCAGGCTGCTCACAGTGCTACATGACAGAAGGACAAGAGACCGTGCATATAAATTAAAATAAGAGAGATGCAGACTGGATATAGGGAGAAACTTTCTCCCCTGGGGCCAGGGGGACAGAGGTGCAGGCTGTCCAGAGAGTCTGTGCCAGCTCAGATCTGGGGGGTTCCAGCTCTGAGGGGGCACAGCCCTGAGCAACCCTGTCTGATCTTGGTGCTGAACTCATCTGGCCTCCCAAGCTCCTTTCCAGCTTGAGCGCTCCTGCGACCCTAGGATGTCAAATGTGCACTAGTACATGTTACAGTTAGCTTGAAATCTTCTTTTAGAGGTAAAACTAAATATACAGGCATTTTTTCCTTTTTTTTTTTTTTAATAGGCAGATATTGAAAGAAGTGATTATCACCCATTTTCCAAATGGTCTGGACTAAAGTGGTCACTGGTTCAGACTTGATTTAGAATTATGAAGACTAAAGCAGAGGACATAGCTTGAGAATAGCACTGTGAAATGTAACTAAATAACTTCTTTTTTGAAGCTGCCCTATATCTGGCCCATTTCGATCCTGAGTGGACAAAGCAGCTTTTTCCTGTTTGTACCTGTCTGTATAGAAACACGCTACATCCAGCTTAATATTTGAGAAAAGGGTAATTTCAGATTAACCTTTAGGATCTTATGGGAGTTCTTTAATTTTCCCTTCTCAAAAGTGGTTCAAACTGGATAAAAATATTTACTGGACTTCAAAGTGATATGTATTTGCTGAAAGGAAAAGCAGATATTTTTTCCCCAAGCTTAAGAGCATAGTTTCTCTATTGCTAGTGAAACATGACTGTGATCAGAGAAGGGTGGACATGCACACAGATCGCATAACAAAACTTCCTTTTCACCCCAAATAGCTTTGAAACAAATATCAGATGGAAAAGGCAGAAGCAGAAAGGCAATCTGTTTCTACAGAGTCTCATTTAGCTGCTTTCTCAGGCTAGTTGGGATGGTCCTAACCTACTTTACACTGATTAGAAAAGTCTGAATAATTAGCTGCACTAGATACAGTTTTCCTCAGTGTATGTTTTCAAAATTCATAACTTACCTTCAGTTATTTCTGCCCTTGGACTTGTCACCCAGTCATCCCTGGATCTGAGGAAAGGAGAGGGAGAGGCAATGGGTGTCTTCCATAACCAAGCAAGGGTGTTCAAATACAGATCCCTGAGTAGAGCGCTTCACAGTCTTCAATGTGAAGGTATTACTGAGGTATGAAAGTGTTGCTAAACTGTGGGCAAAAGCTGTCGGAGGGCAGGTTCCCACCTTGCTGGCAGTTGGTCAACCCAAAGTTTGGAAAAGTTCATGGAAAAGAAGTGACCATCATGAACCTTTTGACCTTGCATATGTGAAAGATGATCATAAACAGAAAGAAAATGAGGGGGTCCCCTGTGTGGGACCAGGACCATGTTTCAGTGCTATGAGGCTCTGTAGTCTCATGGGAAAGGCTATGTGGATATCTTCAGTAAAGTGTTTTACTATAAGGTTGCAGAAGGTGCTGAGGCAGAAGTTCCCTTTACCCAGCACTGACATGTCATCAGGAAAGCCACCAAGAGAAGGTGGATAGAGCAGGATCTTCCATCCTACTGGATGTGGACCTGAGCCCCCTATTCATTAACCTGCATTACAGGCTGTGATGGAAATAGGAAGGGAAGGGCACAGCTGACATGCTTGGGATGAACCCAGCACTCAGCCCAGAGACTTGGGTACTGAATTAAAAGACTTAAGTGAAAGTAGTGGTGGAATGGGTGTTTTATTTACTAGCTGTGTAAATCCTTGCTCTGCCTTTCCAAGATGATGCCATCTCCAGTTTTTGTAGGACACTTTATATTCTGATTCAAAGCTTGTAAATACAGAAACACTTGGAAATGTCGATGCACAGGCAGGTGCCCAATTTTCATAGACACATAGAATGGTTTGGGTTGGAAGGGACCTTAAAGATTCCAACCTCCCTGCCAGAGGCAGGGCACTTACCACTAGACCAGGTTGCTCAAAGCCCCATCCAAGCTGGCCTTGAACATTTCTGGGGATTGGCATTTATAACTTTTACCCAGATTCCTCTGGGAAGTATACTGATCTTAGGATGGTCATTATTTTTAAGTGAAATATTTGAAAATTTGAACCTGACTTTTTTTTTTGCTGGCAGGAGGAATACAGCTTTAGGAATAATACCATATCTATCCGTGTCCTAAATCCTAAAAAATATTTGTTGTGGTATGAACAACCAAAGTTTTCTGATGAGATTTTAATTCAGACCCTAGTCTAGGAAGAAGTCTGGCCCCATTTCTAGTTGCTTCTTATGTGTAAACCTAAACAGTCTGGTTTCTATTGTATCCCAAAATGTAATGGTTTGTTTTCAATTTGGCTATATCTTCACATCTGCAGAAATATTACATTTTAAGTTGCATAAATCAGATATATGCAAGTATTTTGGTTCACAAAAAGAAGCCTTAGGAAGTATCAGTGCAGATTCTGATTGCAATAAAGGTTAATTATTATGCATTTGAATAGAGAAAAGTAAGAAGTTACCCAGTTTAGTTTTGGGTCGCTACTGAATTTTTAAAGAAATTTGCTTTTGAAGTTACTTGTTTGAGAAAGTTGTCAAGAAAATAGATCTTATGCTGGAACAACAATAAAAATGAGTAAAATAAATTTTGAATTTGCTTTCTGTGAACTTTACACCAGAAAAGTAGTTACTTGTAACCACTCAGAAAAAGAAAGCATATCAACTGGTAATTTTAACTTTCAACCTCAATTAAGGTAAAACAGGATGACAAAATCATGCTCTGGAATGATGAATACATTATGTAAAATAAGAATCTCTATTATGAATAGAAAAAACCCAGGCCTATCAGATGACAAGTCCAAGGAAATCCAAGCTACTTGGAAGTGAAGTTTGTGTGAAGAAGAAAGAATTCGGCCATTTCTCCGTGCACACAACTGATGTGCATATGATGTAGTCTAACTAGTCTGGAATACGTTTAGCTGGATGTGCATGTGCATCTCGGGAGTGTGCATATAATGAACCCAATGTCTCCTGTATCACCCACAATGCATGAGTTTGCATGCCACATATGGCTGTAGTTCCATGTGAAATTCTCACCTCTGGGAACCCTAAGAGCAGAAAACAAGAAACTTTTTACACCAGTGTTTTGCTGTAGTGAGAACATACAAGCAATATATTATTTCTTTTTCCAGGGTCTGCATTTTATAGTTAACCCTTCAGTGGACCTTCCTGTCGTAACTGCTGATTCTCGCCAACCCACTTTTTCTTCAGGTGGACTCACATCAGTCCTTTAGGATTTCCTTCTGTGTGGCTGAACCAAGAAAGACTCTTACATTAAACTGTTTAGTTACAGAAATCTGCATACCTGTCATCAGTTAATTTTTTCATCATTTATTCTCCTAATGAACATGAGATGTACTGAAGCTGCTTTTCAGTTTTTGTTTAGTTTAACTTGTGCTTCACACAACTGGGAGCACTGTAGCTACTTTTTCTAGTTAAATGTTAGTACTGAACAATCAAACATGCTTTGCAATAGAGAAACAAATGATTTCCATATGCATACAAAATCCCTAAACAAATCCATCAAATATGTTGTCTCAACTATTTCTCTTCCAGCACTGAGAGAATACTGGCACACAGTTAGTATACAGCATCTGGTTAGCTGAGAATACATCAATATCTCTGAAGTTTTAAAACTTTTTATTTGAAAAGTGAGTCTTTCCCACAAAGAATGAAACCATCCATCTACAGCTTTTAACTATGATAGCTAATGACCAGACTTTTAGTAGACTTAACAGGCGGTTTACACACACAAGGTAGCAAACACTTTCAATGCTGGTAAAAATGGATATTTTCGTAATTTGTTTTTTGATAATTAAAATGTCATTTTAAATATTTGTATTTAATGTCATATATGTACAGTTTATGATCCCAGGGCTAGAGAAAATGGCATGTCATTTGTTAAGTAGGTTATTTTTTGCAATTTATAAGTGTTCCCATTCTAGCTCTAAATAGGAGCTCTTACCATTGCTGAAGCCAACAGTGAGATTCCCATAGACTTCAGCAGCAGTTGGCCTCTATTTCACCATAGGAATTTGAGACTGAATTCCAAACAAGATCTAGATCTAGGTCCAAAATTTAGGTCCTTAAAATCTTTACTCATATGCTCTCTAGACACCTACATTTATGGTTTGTTAAAATCCTCCGTCTGTCTATAAAATTCTCCAGCTGGCTATTACCTTTGCCTGGAGTTCACTAAACTGTTTGGTGACTATTTAAGACCCGCTCCTCAAAAAGAATCACATATAAGTGTTCTCCAAATTCCTTTACCCACACTGCTCAGCCTGGTAGCAACTTCAGGGGAGAGATGAAATTTGGTAGACTGGGTTGTGTATGTGAGGGTAAAGTCCTTTCCTCATCTGCTGCTCCACTTCTCTTTGTTGCTATTTCTTTCACTTTCTTGAGATGTTGTAGCTCTAGCTTAGGGTCATCAGGCATGGCTTTGTGGGGTCTGACTGATGAGAGGACAGAGAAACAGAGGAAGAGCCCAAGGAAACATGGTGCTGGAAGGACATCTGGTTTCTGCTTACTCCCTTTGCTCTGCTGCATGTGTTTTATTCAGGGAGGTTTAATCTAAGACTATGCACACTGTCCTTGGAGCAGGGACAGAAAACTTTGCCTGAGCCTCTCTGATGAATGTTTGCTAGACTCCAGAACTGCACTAACAGCAGCTCTATCTCCCTTGCCAAATTTTTATTTAATTATT
The DNA here is from genome assembly GCF_025592945.1 of Manacus candei. Taxonomy (NCBI): domain Eukaryota; kingdom Metazoa; phylum Chordata; class Aves; order Passeriformes; family Pipridae; genus Manacus; species Manacus candei. Next base: position 6,371,315 of record NW_026138082.1, on the reverse strand, counting down.
CCCTGTAAAGCAAAACAGTTTCCTGTCTCTGAGTACCCAGAAGCTTGGCAGTTAATAGTTCAGGCATTTTTGCAGACAAAGTGTGAATTCAAAGCACCTAAGGGATGGAAAAGGAATGAACTTTTGGCTCCCAGCCTAACTGTACCTGTGGTACTACAGGGAAAAAGTGGCTTTTGCAGTGCTAGGGGTGTGCCTGCAGGATTCCCTTGCCAGGCAGAAGGGCTGTACTGATGCAGGGCCCAGAGGGCTTCTCCCCATCACCCCACCACTCTGTCGTGAGCTGCTGAAGTACAGGCACTGGGCACCACCTAAGCAGTGAATTAGCAGTGGGGAATTATGGAGGAAACACGTCTGTGGAGAAACAGCACTGTGTCCTGGGAGCTGTGGGGGAAAATCCTGCTGGAAGAGATGGTTGGGGTGCCAGCTAATGCTTACCAGACTGTTAATTCTTTTTATTTCTGACCTTGTCGAGATCCCAAGGCACCCAAAAGACAGTGTTTGGAAACTATGCTGTAAGCTGGTACCTTTAAAGAGCAAGCAAACAATGAGCCCAAGGTCTAATTACACCAGGAATTTTCCAGACTTTTCAGTTGTTATGTAAAACATTTTGCCTCCCTAATAACAATTATAAACTTCTTAACTAGACTGATTTACCCAGGAACAATAAAGTTTAGTCTAAATTTATATGTTATTCAAAGGAAAGCAGCTCAGGGACTTGCTGTTCAAAGGGAAATTTGTAGTGCTGTTTAATACAGAGCTAAAATTAAAAAGAAAGAAAAGAAGTCTGTGTTTTACATTAAGCCAAACCTTTTTGATAAGAATGCTGGCCTGGAGCAATTTAAGCCATGAAAAATGAACTCCCTGAGCACTCCTGTCAGAGTCCAGTGATGGAAGGATCCCTGTAAGTTCTTAATCTGCCTTTCTTCATGGCAGGACAATATAGTTCTATAGAAAGGAAGGTCAAGGAACTGAACCCCCACAGTAGGTATCCAAAAAAGCAATCAAGCTAAACTAGCAGGGAGTGGATTCCAGCTGAACTCTGTAGTGTGGAGCTTTTCTCTTCCACCACAGGTACCTTATAGAAGGGAAGATTCCTGGGACTAGTGGTTTAATTTCTCTGGCTACCATGCTAATCACATACGTCCCATAATTACTGTCTTTCTTTCTTTTCCCCAGACTGTCATTCTTCTGTCTCTTAGCTCCGTCCAACGGGCAGACAATGTGAACACAAAGGCTGTGCAAGCTGGCGAGGCACCTGATGGAACTCTGAAGCTCTGTGACACACTACCCCATGCCCTAGTCTTTCAAATATTTAATTTGCATTCTTTCCCAGCAATAGCCAAATGCTCAGGGGCTGCTTTCCATTTTCACCTCATTAGATTATACATCTGAACATAAAAATGACTGAGAGCTGTGAACCAAATCAAGCTCCTACAATTTGTGCTGCAAACATGCCAATCATAGTGATGGCACAAGGCAAGGATTTGGCAAAAGTCATGCATGGCATTAATGTTAATTGTGTATTTGCAGGTTAGACCAGTGTCAGCTTTATAGCAAACTCATTATCTTATTTATGGAACGATGATGGATTTCCCAGAAGGCAGAATAAATAATCCTACAGCAAGCTATGAAGAAAAAGGGTCTCTGACCAGAGGAAACAACACAGCACTGGTCAAAGGAAATGGTCAAGGGACAGTGGCTTCCTACATCCCAGTCAAATGCATGGGTCACATTTTGTGGCTATGTAAGACAGAGAAATAGGTTACAATTTAGACTAAACCTTTACAGCTGGAAAAGCTCTCCAAGAGACTTTCAGGTAGGTTCAGACAGCCTTTGCCTCATGGAAGCACTTTACTGACAGGGTAGATACCTGGGAGATGTTTGTTATGGCCACGAGTGGGAATTCTGTCCTCTCTCTGTGACCTTCCTTGAGCTGTACCTCTAGCTCAGAGGGCACCCTGCAGACTCCCACTGTCCACCTTCCCAGGCAATTTGCTCTGCACCAGCAGCAAAGGGGCCAAGGCCCCATGGCTGCTTCTATACAGAGCGCAGCCTGCAAACAAAAACAATGGGGAGGGCTCTGTGTCTGGGAAGAGTCATTCATGTAAGCCTGCAGGGTCTATTTCTAAATTTAGAGAAATATATTTCAGAGATAATTTTACACAGTGTGGTGTCCCACACAGGGTCTCCATGGTGAGCACTCTTATATCCTGAGTTTTAAACTGAAGAAGGAAATCAAGTCTTTATTAAAAAGTGTGGGATACCTATACAGTAATTCCTTTTGTGGTCTATTATCTTAATAAGAAGGTAACACAACTAGGAGATACGCACAATGGTATAATAAGGTTAAAAAATGTGGCAGAGGGTTCTTTGCACCTTTTTGTTTCCCCTGTTCAATTGGATACTTGTTTTAATAACACTTCAATATCAATTCTTGTGTGACATAGTATTTGGAGAAGTGCATCTCATATCATGAAAGAAAAGGTGGCAGCCTGAGAGGTAAGAGAAAGAACATGCTAGGGAGAAACTTATGCTGCATCTAGCCAGCTCTGTGTTCTGGGATTTCATAAGGACTGTAGTTAGAGTGGCAGGAAAGCCTTACTCTTAATCTTTGAAAAATGTGCCTGCAGCCTTCCTGGGAACCATGATTAGGCAGCTGATTTGAAACTAATCTGCTGTGTGCGTTAACTGTGAAAATATACCTTCAAGCGTTCGGCAGTTTTCTGCCTGGCTTGTGGAAGATGTGGCCCTCAATTTGCACAATTTGGATTGCAATTTTCCTGTAGCTCTAGGATATGTATATTTAAGGGTCTGATAAGAAGCAGCTTCTATACACTGGGGCAGAGAGTGTGTTGTTGGTGGATGTGTGAAAAGATGGGCAGGAGGCAATGGGGTGGCAGGAGGAGATGTTGGGAAGAGAAGTCAGTTCTCAACAATCCTATGTTGGTTAATGATCCAGGGGAGTACTTATATTTAGGAGCCTAGGCAGGGTTTTAAGATCATAGAATCATATGCAACTGTGATCAACAGTTTTGTATGTCCCACATTTCTGAATCTGAGGCTGCCTTAAGCCCTTACACACATTCCAAGTTTACTGGAGCTTACCAATGGCGTCTGAATTTTATGTCTGTGTGTGAGCTCTGAGCCTGACACACATGCAAGTTAACTCTTTCTTTGTGGGTGAGCTCAGGTGAAATTTGTGATCCAAAAACCTTCCGACTAGCAAAGAAGATATACTCAGGTCCTCTGTGCTACATTATACATGACAGCTCCATACAGAATCGCTTGCCCCTTGGCTCTTCCGAGTGGGAATGTGGATGATGTTGAAGTGGCACAAGCTAAGAGCTTGCATAAAGTGTTGACAGCATAGCTTATAATTATACTTTTAAATTTTTGCTGCTTTCCTACTTTTGTATCAGAATTTTCCATGGATATTAGTAAAACTCTCCATAGCTTGCAAGCTTAAAGAGCTTTCTTTTAAGGAAAAGAGCCTGCTTGCTTGATGAGATTTCTCCAAGCTAAGCTGCACCAGCTCTACTATAAATCTAAATTCTTGCATTTTTCTTTATATTCTTTGGCAAGGACTCACTCGTATTCCTAGATTCTTAAAGCCAGATTGATGGAAAGACCCAAATATGTAAATAGCTCTTTCACTGAAAATCTAGGACAGAAATTTCAAAGAAAGCATTGTCAAAATCCTTTAAACTACAAAATCATAACTCAGCTATTTATAAACAACAAAACTATCTTCTAGTATTTTACTTTATCATTGAGCACTATCGTCTTTAAAGTGACTACTGAGACTGGCCAGCTTTATTAATGACCTCATAGCTGATAAATTTTGCAGCTAAGTGTCTTACTGCCTGTGAGGTAACGCTGGAGAAGCAGATAAGTGCGTCTGTCTGACTGACTGTAAGAATTGCACTTTTGTGAGCTTCCCCCTTAATTCCTTCCTTTAAGGAACACTATAGATAGTTTTTTTATCTGCACTTTTAACTACCGTTCTACAGAGCATGTTATAAACACAACATATAATATATTTAGTGTTCTGGTTGAACTGTAGATGGGCTCTCTCATAAATGTAAGAAGGCACTCAGCAAGTTTTAAACAAGAGAAGGAAATGCTGCTGAAAGGAATGAGTAGACTTGCAAATAGTGACATAAAAGTCATCTGAATAAGTAAACATAGTAAAAAAAAAGAGATGGCTAGACCTGTTAGCCGAGGAAACTGGGGACCTCTGCTAGTGATTCAGTGAAAACTATCTCCAAAAGATGTCTTTCCAAGCAGTGAGATTATGGATGAAGAGTTTTTGGATTGTGAGCCAAATTCTGAATTATTCTGAAACAGCAGATGCAAAGGTTTGGGGACAGAAGGTGTGGAGGAAATGGATCTTCTGGCAATGAAGCCTGAAAAACAAACCCACTATTTCATTTAGGATGCACAGCAACAGAGATAGGACTAAACAACAGCAGGCCAACTCTGTCCATTCATACACTACCTGTTTCTGAGAGGCATCAAAAACTTCACATGTGATAGCAGGCAGTCAGGAGTAACTCAAAGTTTCTCCCTAATCGATAACGTTTGACTTATGCATTATATAGTATCTTTTGTTTTGTAAATGTTTTCTACTGAAACTCTTCACCCATTTTAAATATCTCATCTGGTTTTGATTCCTATGAAGACTCTGGATTCAGCTGAAATTTATGGCTGTACTTGCCTTTATTGGTGTTAAATATTTTGCCTGATAATTTTGTTGGATATCCTTCTTTCTTTTATTTTTTGTTCAAGTGAATGAGTAGTAGGAATATAGTTGGCCACAGGTCTATTAATAAAACCAAATTCAAGCAGAGAATGTATTTTTGCTGGAATGAAAATTGCTTAATAAAACTGTCAGATTCACTATAGTTTTGTTACAAAAGAAAACTGGAAAAAATGTTCCAGAAACACAAAAAGTCCCATCTTGCATTTCATTTTGAAATCTTGTTTCATTTCAACATTATTTGATTTTATATTATGTTTTAGAGTCTCAGATGAAATATTCTGATATGCCTGGATCAAGTTGTATTTTCAGAATGCTCATTTATGAACAAGTTGGAAATTTTCAGTTCTTATTGTGATTCAGAACAGGAGTTTTGCAATACTAAACAGGGCATCCTGAAATGGAAATCTTATCCTCAGCTACAGCTTTGTTTAGCTCTAAGCAAAACCCACAATCACAGAATCACAGAATGGTTTGAGTTTGAAGGGATCTTAAAGATCCCTTCCAACTTCCCTGCCATAGGAAGGGACACCTTCCACTAGACCAGGTTGCTCAAAGCCCCATCTAACTTGCACCTGAACACTTCCAAGGATGTGGCATTCCTGGGAAAGCTGTTTCAGTGCCTCACCACCCCCACCGTAAATTTCTTCCTCATATCTAACTTAGACCTACCCTCTTTCAGTTTAAAGGCATTACCACTTGTCTTTTCACTCCATGGCTTTGTAAAAAATCCCTCTCCAGCTGTCTCATAGGACCCTTTTAGGTACTGGAAGGCCACAAATAGATCAACCCAAAGCCTTCTCTTCTCCAGACTGAACAATCCAGGTCTCTCAGTCTGTCTTCATAAGAGAAGTGCTCCAGCCCTCTGAACGTATTCATGGCCCTCCTCTGAACCTACTCCAACAAGTCAATGTCCTTTCTGTGCTGAGGACCCCAGAGCTGAATGCAGAACTCCAGGTGAGGTCTCACCAGAGTGGAGTAGAGGGGGAGAATCACCTTCCTTAAACTGCTGGCCACGCTTCTTCTGATGCAGCCCAGGATATGATTGGCTTTTTGGGCTGCAAGTGGACATTGCTGGGTCACATTGATCTTTTCATCAACAAATACCCCTAAGTTCTTCTCCTTAGATCTGTTCTGAATCCATTCTCCACCCACCCTGTACTTGTGCTTGGGATTGCTCTGACCCAGGTGCAGGACCTTACACTTGTTTAACTTCATGAGGTTTGCACAGATTCACCTTTCAAGGCTGTCAAGGTGCTTCTGGATGACATCTCTTCCCTCCATCGTGTTGACCACACACACAGGGCTTGATGTCATCAGTAAACTTGCTGAGGGTGCACTCAGTCCTACTGTCCATGATAAACAGAGCCAGTTCCAATACTGATCCATGAGGACTGCCACTTGTCACTAGTCTTCACTTGCACACCAAGCTATTAACCACAGCTGTTTAAGTGCAACCAACCAGCCAATTTTTTATCCAGTGACCCATCTGTCAAATCCATGTCTCTCCAGTTTAGGGAAAAGGATGTCCTGTAGGACAGCGTCAAATGCTTTGCACAAGTCCAGGTAGATCACGTCAATTGCTCTTTTGTTATCTGCCAACACTGTAACCCCATCATAGAAGGTCATCATATTTTTCAGCCACAGTTTGCCCTTAGTGAAGGCATATTCGTTGTCACCAATCAGCTCCTTATTTTCCATGTATCTTAGCATAGTTTCCAGGAACAATCTTATCCATGATCTTGCAAGGCACTGAGGTGAGACTGACTAACCTGTAGTCCCCCAGGTCTTCCTTATTTCTCTTTTTAAAAATGGGGGTTATGTTTGCCCTTTTCCAGTCAGTGGAAACTTCACCAGACTGCGACAGCTTCTCAAATATGATGGATGGTGGTTTAGCCATTTCATCCATCAGTTCCCTCAGGACCTACAGACTTGTGCACCTTCAGGTTCCTTAGATGTTCTTGAAGCTGATCTTCTGGAGCAGGTGATTCATTCTCCCAGTCCCTGCCTTTGCCTTAGCCTTCTGTGACTTGGGCAGTGTGACTGGAGCACTTGCAGGTAAAGACCAAGCCAAAAATTGAGTATTCAACATTCTTCATATCCAGGGTAATCAGGTCTCCCATTTCCTTCCAGAGAGGACACACATTTTTCCCTAGTCTTATTTTTATCACTGATGTACGTATGGAAGCTTTTCTTGTTGCCCTTGATGTCCCTGGACAGATTTAATGCTATCAGGGGTTTACCTTTCCTAAAGCTATATGAGCAGCCAGGGATCTGACTGAATTTCTCTAAATTCCTCCCAGTCTTTGCCTGAGAGGAATTCCTCCTGTTGTTGCCTCCACTCTCTGTAATATGCAACCTTCATTGTCCTTGTTTTCAGTCTTAATTTTTTTACTGTGTCATTGAATGAGAATTGTCCTGTGTGTTTAATAATAATTAACACCTATCTCTGGATTTCTGTTTTCACTCTATTATTCTGGAATAAAGTGTCCAGAACCAAGCAAAATTACTCCAGATGTGAAGGACATACAAGGTTATTCACATCTTCATAACTCTCTGTCATAATTTCTATAGTGTCTTTGAGTACAGAAGATAATTTGATCTTATAGACCTCCATTTAATAAACCATATTGTACTTACACACATACACACAGTGCTACTCTGTAGCTTTACTGTCCCAGAGAGAGGCTGAGATATTTCCCTCAGATGCTTATTCATGGATATCTTACTTTTGATCTTTGGATGCTACTTGACATAAAAGTCACCTCTGATTTTTATGTACCTTTTGTTGCCAGGGTAAGAAAATTTTATAAGTGTTAATCCTGGCTATATGTTGCCTTTCTGCTCAAGAGAATGGGGTGCAAAAGTGTCTGCACTTAAACTGGAGTTGCCACTTAACAGTCTTCCATCCTCACAGTATTATGTCATAGTTTGCATTTAGTATTTCTAATTTCTTTTTTGAGATTTCTGTCAATGCTCCTGGTTTTTCAGCATCATAGTTCACTGAGTAGTGCTTATAGAGTGCATCCCTCTTAGGGACCCAAAGATGATGCCTCCAAGCTCCTCCCAACTCTGGAAATGGATACTCATTGCAGTTTATCTAACCTAGATCTAGACAGCAGAAAAATGAATTGCATAGTATAGCAATGTGCAGTTACTGAGGAAGCTGACAAAATACAGGCATTGGTTGTGAAATGCCTCTGTAAAAAGAAGTTATTTAAAGTCCAGCTGAGTGCTTATCACCATGGTCACCTGCTGACACTACATCCCATCTGGCAGAGGATTGTTCAGCATTGCTTCCAGTATGTGGCTTGGGCATATCAGCCTCTTACTGGCTGCGTTTTCCAGATGGATGCAAAATTGGTGTCCAACTTCTTGAGTGGGGTATGAGACACTCCCTCTTACTGTTCTCCCTCTCTCTGCTTTAAAAATAGTTGGGCTTACTTTTTCTTGTTCTATATTGACATGCCACAAACACAGGTCAGACCTTTGGAATTAAGAAAGTGACTGAGTTGTCCCAACATTTCTCTCACAAGAACCAGATGGACAGAGCACTCCCATGCTATGGAAAATTCCATCTGAAGTTTGTCTCTGGCTCAGCTAAAGTAGAATTACTGTTAGGTGACTGTCAGAATAACAAGGTTTTATTTAGTTCAGAATGGTTATGAATGTTTGTTTTGTTCATCAGTCTTGTGCACCTAGGAAACTCCCCTAAGTCCACATTCTCTAAAGATAATATTCCTACAGGAGATTTCATGAAAGATGAATCAAGATTTTAAAAAATCCCTGAGAATGTGTTAAGATCTGATTATTAAAATTATTAGAGAGATGACCCTGCCTGAACTAAGGTGCAAACAAGACCATATGCTGAAACCAATAGTATGGATTTTATTTAACGGTAAATGTGAGGCAGAGAGAGAAAAAGAAAGAAATAGGAAAAAGAAGGGGGTGGGGAAGAAAGTGAGTGACAGAGAGAGATTAAACAGAAAATATATCACCGCTTCATGGAACCCAGTGATGTCCCATAGGTCCTCTTGTTCTGGTCTTGGTGCTGAGGATCCTGCAAAACATAGTGTCCAGTGGAGTTAATAATCTCGTTGGAAGGATGTAGCACACCACCAGGTGCAATGGGATTCCTAGTCTGTTGCTGAGGCTCAGTGAAACACTGATGTAACCAGCAGTAATTTTCAGACAGGAAAGCCAGCAAGCCTCCTGATCCCTTCTACAAATTTTGGAAGCCAGTGGTGACACTGTGCAGTGATTGACCCGAACCCTGCTTTTGTCTAGGGTTTCCCCTATGCAATGTTTGCACTTACTCCACAGTAGCAGAGCAGCGACAGGGAGCAAAAGGTGTGCACTTCTGGGCATATCTGGATAGATGCAGAATTTGCATTCTTCTCTCAGTCTTGCTAGACTGGACTACTTTTATTTTGGAAGCTGCAGAGTGACTTTTCTTGATGGTTTAAGATTGGTGGTATACTAGTGTATGAGTGCGTGTCTTTTGTGGGCAGCGTTTGTTGCACATATGGTCTAGAAACTGTAAAACTGCAGCTAGGAACATGCTGAGTCTGAACTAATAAGCCCTGTCTGGCAGGACAATGCAAATTGTATAGACAAGGAGAGGCCTGAACCCAGCCATAATGAGGAAGGCAGGACAGGGATCTAAAATGGTGTTGTTTTTTGTTTTCTGTTTCTTTCAAAAATGACTCTGTGCCACAGTAAACATGGCTAACAACCCTGCCTGCTAGTTCAGAGTGCTGGCGAAGGGAGCTCACATCTGCCTGCAATCGGCTATGTAGACATATCCTACGTGGCTTCTGTACTGGAGCTGGCTCCTCTCTGCTCAGCTCTGAATACAGTCAGAGTTCACTTATGTTGCTTTGCCTGCATCTGTAGGCATACCCAAACCAATGGGATGTAGGCTTTATGGATTAGCCTTTTCCTGAGGTGTGAAAAACCTTTTTAGGTCTGGTAGCCTTATGAATTCAGCGTAATAGGCTGTAATTCGGCATGTTCTGGCTTGTTTGCACTCTTAATACAACACAGGGTTCATAATTTGACACAGATATAACCCATTCTGTCACAATAGTAGTTTGCCAAGATTTATCCTTTTAACAAAGAACACAGATTCTTTAAATGTCTGAAAGCTAATGAGGAAGGATTTTCCAAGTGTAACGTGATTACACAAAAATGCCTCCCCTCTCCTCCCCTCCCCTCCTCTCCCCTTTCCTTACCAAACCTTCCCAAACCTTCCCAAACCTTCCCAAACCTTCCCTTCCACCTGTAATGACTGGTGACAAATTTGCTCCTAGCCTCCACTCTTGGTGTAAGCAATAAAGGAGCTCACTTCCTGTACTTTCTATGAACTTTCTGACACATAAATGAAGCCATATTTGATAGGAAGTCATAAACACTTCTTATATTGCTCTTTGGAAAAACTGGTAAATCAGCATACAGAAGAGACCCAATGATTTCTCATTTTATGCTTCCAAAAATAATCTTTCATCCAATATTTCAGAAATTGGACTTTATAGTGTGGAACGGTGACCTTTATTGGAAGCAGTGAGTCTGTGACCTTTGTTACTACACATCAAGTATTGACAGAGGGACATCTGGATCTTGTACCTGTTTTCTTCTTCTAAACTCTTTAATATCTTAATGATATTATTACATACTTCTGTGCTATTTTGAAAGACCTCCCCTAATTTCTGCCATTCTTTCTTAGAAATTCATTCTTGTCTTTATCTTCCTGCCATTGCTCTTGCTCTTTTAGATTTACTATATCTTGATTTCTTGGTTCTTTCCAAACACCACTGGTTTGACAATCACATTCTCTTAAGCTCCTGCCATCCAAAACAGCCTTCTTTTGTCTCTCCTTCAGTGCTTCACCACTTATTCCAAACCTCAACTGAAAGCACAGTTTCTTTTTTTGGCTACATTAATATCAACTCCCTCAGACATTGACTATTAATTCAGTGCTTTAATATCTTCACCTTATAACCCTACTCATTGTAAACCACCGTCTTGTAACCTAAATGAAGAAGACTCTTTTGTATAACTTAAATGCTATTTGGACGTGTCATTTGGGTTGATTTCTTTTTCCATATGAATTTTTAAAAAATATAGAATATATACATTTGTTAGAATTTGTTCTAAAAGGGAATAAAAACTGGCAAGGTCTGGGCTGTTAGGTATGCTCAATAGCCTTTTTTGGGGGGAGGGAAGGAGGTTTATCTGGCTCCTCTACTTTTTGCTCTGTCAGCAAGTCTGAAGATTTCAGAAAGAACTGTACCATATCCTATAGAGGAGAAAAGGCAACAGTATTTCTGATTTTATGGAGGTGACAGAAGATTTTGTTTTGGTTAACAAAAAACAGGGCCTTCTGGTGCCGTAGTGAAATTATCCAGCTATAGTATATGGGTGGTGGTGGTAAGAGGAATGATATGATACTTAGCATGTGTCTAGACTTGTTTCCTTAGTATCTTAACACTAAATGCCATTGTACAAAAACTCCTTGTTTAGGAATTGTTCATGTATTTTATTTGAATATGGGTGGGAGATTTATAGAAAAAATAAAGTGAAGAAACAGACAATATTGCACAAAACAGTGAAAACTCATTCACAGTATGAATTTCTGAAAGTTGTGTACAGTGATAATGGTAATCTCCTTAGGCAAAGAACTCATCAGCATCACATGATATTGCTTCCTATGCTGGCACCAGGAAAAAGAACTTTTGTAAATAGAAATAGGTTTTGATTCAGTTTAAAAAATGTAACTGGGGCAACTGGGAACCTAAATTAGACTGGGAATTGATAGTGTTTCTTGGAAATGTATGGACCTTCCAAATTTTTGTACCATTGTTACTGAAATGAAGCTGAATTCCAACAGAAGTTTTAGGGAACTTCAGCAACTTAACCGATGCATCCAAAGATATTTTAATGTCATCAATCTAAAAGGTGGCAGAAAAACACTCAAAGATTAAATTAACTTGCTATGAATGCTGGAAATTTCACAGCCTCTGTATTCATTGCTTTGCAACATCTAGTGCACTTCTGCGCCAGAGTCTTGGGACTAAAAAATCATCTTTGAAAGAGAAGAACATGTGTGATGGGATGAGAGACAGAAGTTGCTATGCAGGGAGTATCACTCCTGCTGAACCCAAAGTGGTGAACAAATTTTGGAGGCGAGTTTAAAGGAAAATAAGACATCTGATCTGTATCTTCTGGAAGATCTTTCCTACTGACTTTAACAATAGGGTCCTTTGCAAAGCTGATGATATCCAGCCTTATTTAATTGTACTTTCCTCATGTGGTTTGGAGCAGGTCCAGGTGACACCATGGTGTAACTGTGGCTTTATTAATATAATAAATAAACCACATGACCCAGTTAGTTGGGGTTCCAGCAACCAAATCCGTTAACTGGAAGAGAACATCATGTTTTATATGCACTTCAAACAACACGTGATTTGCTTAGCCAACTGCCATGGGACTTGCCACTGCCCATGTGTATTAGAGTATATTTTGGGGACTACATCTCCCAGGATAGATTGTCCAGCATCCCTAAAACACATTCTCCACATGTAACCATCTCAGACCTGATGTCTCAGCATGTGAACAGGAGAATGTCCATAGTCAGTCATTTGTGCTGAAATAGCACGGATTGTTAACAGCATGAACCAGGAAAAAAAAAAAGAATACTTTTGTAAAAAATAAAGATATAGCAATTTTTCTTGGGAATTATTCAGATATTGGCATTTTTGATCAATGAATGCGCTTTCATGGTCATTTTCACACATTCTTGATATGGTTGTTCTCTAGAGTGTGAATCAAACACAAATTGGTGGCTCATGTGAAACACCCTTGGAGCTGCTGAAACCCATCAACTGAGATCTGGCTTTGAGCATTATCCTGTTTTGAGAAGTCACACTCTGATGCCAAGGGTCTCACAGTGGCACATGGGATGTGGTCCTGGGCTGGGGGAAGCCATAAAGCCCTTCAGTGAAGTCGACTGAAGGAGTCGTCCTGATCAGTTCCCCTCCTCCGACAGTGGTCATAAACCTTGCCAATCTGGGCAGGCCAGACACTTGAATCCGTGAGGAGCCATCTCTGCATCCTCAGACTAAATGTCCACTTTTAGAGCTAAAATAATGTAGCTTTGGGAACTGACCTCTGTGTGTTTTCCAGAACAGGTTACAACACAACGTTTTGCAGAGTGGCAGTATGGACATCTGTGTTACATTTCAAAATACCCCAGAGCACTGTGTCCCTCAGACCAGTACTGGGTGCCTGTTCTGTGGGGGTCCCTGTTGGCTGATAATGTCCCAGTGTGCTGAGAATACAGAGTGCATTGAGACCAAAGTCTTTGATCTTCTGAAGAAAGAACAAACCTCCCATCCAACCCTTCCTGCATGAGTTATCTGGGAGATAAAAATACTGCTGTTACAAGGTGAGTGGGACCCCTTTTCTTTTCTCTGCAGTGCAGTGGATTACTCTACACAGGTACAAGTCAGATTTCAAGTCTTTACCACCACAATCTGGAGGGAGGTTCAGATGGAGGTTTTCTTCAGGTTCAGTGTCATGCAGCGTGTGCCTATGTATGGCAGGGATTTGTTCCAGTGCTAGCAAGCAAGATTTCTATCTTGACAGAACCCGAACAAAACCTCATATTTTTTCATACTAACGTTTCCCAAAGAAAATGATCTGCAGGCATTTACCCAGAATATCATTAACACAGAAAGGCAAACTGAATTTATTTTGCCCAAATGTTATGCTAGTGTTTACAGGAATTCTGATCTTTAAATTTCTTGCTAAACATAATATATTTTGCGTCTGTTATAGTAACCCTGTCTAGGATTTTAAATAATAACAGAAGACTATAAACCCTAACATTTCCTTTTTCAACTCATTAGATGCATTTATAGATTTAGAATATTCTTCATAATCCATTTTTTACTACTATATGCAAAAACTACAAGCCTTAGAAATTAACTAGAAACACAGAACTTAACAGCGTTTTTTTTATGGCCTGCTTTGTACTAACATTGTTGCTTTTCATTATGGAGTAATGCTGGGGAAATTATGAATTTTGTTGACAATGTTATTAATTATGTACTTTCCAAATAAAGCTTTACATTTTATTACTAATGGGAGAAAAAAACTGAGCCATATTTACTCGCGTAGCTTGACTAGCGCCATCAGATTTACGTCAAGTTTAGGGTAGGTTGAGTCTCTCCTCACTGAGGAGAAAGCTTGAAACTTTTGGCACTTAATTAGAAGAAACTCACAACCACCTAAATGCTGCTCTTAAGTAGGATTAGGCAATGAGTACAGAGTTCAGTGTGTGTGCTGGGCAGAAATGGACTCTGGGAGGCTTCTTCTGACTGTGAGAATTTTACAAGATCTCTCAGTTGCATAGCTAGACAGCTGGGAGTCCTTCCTGACACCCATCCAGGGACACTATTGAAATATGGACATCCTATGAAGTATTTCCATCCTGGTGCTTTTTATACCCTGATTTCCAAAGGAAGAAAAGGCAGAAACATGAGTTGGAAGTAGAGTCTGGACTGGTTCACAATCCTGGTGGTCTGGGAGAGAGTGGGAAGAGCTGAAGAGGGTACTGATGCACAGTGTGTGCTTGGCCTGTTGGACTCTGTCGTGTAAAATCTTACATAATCCACTGCAAACTAATGGAGAATTCTGACCCCAAGGCTACAAAAAGGTGGCAGGTCCAAAAATGCACCTTTCTAAGAACTGGAAACATATACCTAACTTCCAGCCTGAATTTCTTAATGTCCCTTTGTTCTTATGCCAAATCATTGTCTTTAAGCTTAAAAATCACTTTCCCTTTTCTGGTACTTATCCTCCAGCTGTATTTACAAAGAGTGACTGTATCCCCTCTCAGGCTTGGATCTACTTGGCTAAATAAGCCACTGGCTTTTAATTTCCTCTTGTAAAATAAACTCTCTGTTGCTTGGATCATCCCAACATCCATTTCTGCACCTGTTCTGGTACAAGTTCCCTTTCTGTCAATGTGGGTGACCCAAACAGCCAACAATATTTGAGGTTTCACAAGGTGTTATATTGGTGACTTTCATATTCTCAGGAACACTTCGCTGGATTTGTTCTGATCACTCTGCCTTTTTGATAAGTGCATCCTGTAATGCATAGGCAACCTATGACTCACTGGTACATGCAGTTTTGTCGCTGCTGAAGAAGTAGCTAAAGAGTTTGAGTCCAGAAGCTGACAGTAGCCCTCAAGTTTTAAACTCCAGTTATAGGATCCCAACTTTCAAAAAGGTACAGCTAAATGGCTAGTTACATAGCATGAACCAAAGCAGTGAAAGAGTAGATGTCTTGTTTATGATAGGAAAAATCAGTTCCATGGTGTCCTGTTAGATCTGGCAGCATTCACATGTGCAGAGATGTAGCTTTTTTCTCTAACCATGGTGTTAGACAAAACCTGAGATTATGGTATTAATTAAGCAATAAAGCAATGTCAAATCTGTGTGGGATGTAGGTAGTTTGAAAAGGATTAAGTGCTTTATAAATAAAGTACATCTGGAAAGTAAAGCTTCTGGTACCTCGGTGAACTCCCTCCCACCCATTGAATTCCTTCTTGGCTGTGCTTGCCTGCCTCAACCAGGCTTGCCTCCCATCGCTTTGCACTTTCTCAGCACCATAGTCCAAATTTAAAGGATACCTGTCTCATGCAGTTTCTCAGGACATTTCATATTGTTTAGGATTTTTCTTTTCTAAAGGTGTCTCTTTGTGTATGTTTAAATAGAGGACATTTCAGGTCAGCCAGTGAGTTACTTAACTACTTCAATCTGTGTCGCAATGGTAATACTGCTGGTAGAAAATTGTTTGTTATTGCTGAAAACTTCAATATCTTTCATGTGATGATGGATTTAAAAGCAAAATGTTGATATTCAGCTAAACAAAACATGATCAATATTTTCTCAAGGTGTTATATCTGTTATAGAGCTGACTCACAAATATCCACAGTATAAACAAATCTGGAATGCTTCTTTTTTTAATTTACAGGTCCTTTTGGATTTGTACCTTCTTTATAATCTCCTTGAAATCCGAATTCATGTTTAATACCATGTGCACCATAGAAGAATCTTTGTTGGAATTTACTTCCCATCCAATATCACAACACATACATTACACAACACATAAAAAATGTGTAATACTTCATTTTCCCTTCACTGTGGCCCCATGCTTTCTTTGCTTTTTGTTCCCCTTTCAGAATGTAACTTAATATACCAAATACTAGAAAAATAGTTGCAGCCTGATAAAGAAAGGTGGCATAAACGAAACCTCCAATATCCAGTCAATTATAGATGTGCTAAAATACTTGTATTTAGAAAGGAGCCTTGATGTCTGCCATTATGACAATGACTTAGGAAGGAGGGAGGAGTGTGAGCATATGTGTTTGTATTTGTATATGTATTTTTCTCGGTGTGCAAGTATGTATATACATGTGGTTTGAATGGAAGACCCTGCCATGTCCCTGCTGGTTTCTTATTTAGCCATGGTTGTCACAGACAAGATGAAGTTTCTGCTGCAAAAAAAAATTATTCAGGTCTTATTACCAACAGTAATAATACTTGCTGCTTTTAAAAATTCCTAAAATCTGGTCTGGAAAGAGTAAAAATAAATAAAATATCATATAATAGGGTTGCTAGCTCCCATGCCAGGAGGAAATTGCTTGGCAAAGAATATCTGAAATCCTTTAAAAGCTATTCTGTGTACCAGTTTCAGAGTGATGCTGGCCTGACTTCCAGCTGACTAATGGCAGCTCCATGGAGAGTAACATTAGTGCCCATTCCTTAGTTATTACCAATAATATATCACTTGGAAAATAAACAGAAAGATAAATGACAGGACAGATGTCTAATGAGGCAGAGGTTAAGGAGTGTTAAACTGTGCTGGACATCGTCTGACATGCCGGTGTTAAATTATGCTGAATGCCCTGGGCTTCCTCCCCATAAAAGGTCAATGCTCTGGGTATGTTCCTGGATGATTTATGAAATCAAAGAATGGCCCACATGCCTATCTCTCTGGGAGGTGAGAAGCTTGCAACATTGTCAACCGCAGCCCCATAATAAACCAAATTTAAACATCACTCAAATCAATCCATCTTTGTCTCTCGCTCCATTGCAAGCCCTCTTCTGTCTTGTTCTCACCAGCCAGCCATGACACATCATATTGTTCTTCATATATGTCTCTGTAGCTGTTTTAGAAGCCTTCAGTGCTCTTCGCTAAGATTATAAACTCCCTAAAAATGTCTGTTTCTTTTGGACCAGGTCAAACTTGCTCAATCTCTCTGCTGTTTCCATGTTAGTTGTAGGAATAGATGGCATTTTCCCATCCTCAGAATCATTTGTCTTATATTTGTAGATTAAATAAAAATACAATATTTATAAAGAAAATATTTTAATTTCAGATTCGATATTTAATTACATCAGCACAAGCTAACTTTATCCTTCATGCTTGAAGAGTTAGATTCACTATATCTAAAATCTTTCTGAAGGGAGTCATACATTGTGCCCCCACAGAAATCTGTTTGTATTGCCTGCAGTGCCATGTCTATCAGTGAGCAATGAGGTATTTGCTAGTTGTAGCTGATGTGAGTCAAAGGTGTTTCTGTAGTTCTTCCAGCTGGTGCCCACTCTTTCAACTTCTTTTTTTTTTTTTAACCTCAGTATCTACTTTCTGCCCAATAGAAAATGATAGATAGTTATTGTGTATCTTCAGTATCTTTGAGGTTGCATAGCTTCATGATTTTCTTCCCATTCCTGTTTCTGAAGATACACACAAGACTTACCAAGGTGTCCCAGTTACTAGAGGAAGCATGTGGAGGAAGAGAAGCAGATCCCTGTAAGATCATTCTGGCTTTGGTTCTCCACCCACAGAGTAGGCACATAGAAGGTCAGCACTTCCTTCTGCATTCTGACACAACCAAGGTGAAGGGAAAGATCCTGGTGAAGGAGCAGGGTACCAGGAGCCAGTTTTCATTACCTTTTAAATAAATTTATTTGAGAAGTTGGAGGTCTCACGGTACATTCATTTGAAAGCTTTGTTAACTTGAGCTGTTTCACATATGTTGAGCACAATTATCATGGCTGAGAGTGAGGGAATTTCCTCCTTAAAGAAATGCTAGATGCTACCTGTAAGCAAATGCTGCAGGTGACCCCAGCCGTTGTTCAGCAGAAAAGCAGCAAAAAGGTATGTGTTCTGCCTGTTGCCTGGCTTTTCCACCGGACTTTTAGTATAATTTGCCACTGAAATCAGTGTGAATTTTGTACAGGAAGTGTCACAATGGTGGATCAATGCTCTGTGTGTGTTTTCTGCTGTCCAGCGGGTCTATCTCATAAACAGGGTGCGGGCTCCTGACAGCCGCTGGAAGTGCTTGCCAGAACAGAGTGGGAACTTTCCAGATGGACAAAGTGATTTATTACTGAAATAACTCAGAAGGGCGTGACTTAACAACTGTTATAATTGAAAAATGGAACCAAAGACACAGAACTTATTAGAACTGCTTGGACAGAAGTTCTGATAGAGCTTTTTTGCCAATAATGTTGTGTTTTTCCTGGCTTTCTATCTTGTTGGCCACAGGATGACAAAACATCCCTGGGAAGGTAGAGGAGGATGAGGGATGTTTTAGATGTGATCAGATCTAAGAAATGGAAAGTGTTAGAGAACTAGAGGTATGGTGGAGAAGACACAAGAAGGACTCAGAAAAATATCAGAAGACGATTTTCTTCTAAGTCAGTATCTATAGGTAATTCTCCTGAAAACTGTGGAGCAAAACTGGAACAAATACCTTTTAATCCAATGAATTATATGATTTAATTAAAAGTCCTCAGAAGCTAGTATGAGCTGAACAGGGATACCAAGTTCACAAAAAAAATATGAAGAAATGAAATCAATAAAGGCCTTCTGTAGGTTAACAAAGAGGCTAACTTTCATATTCGTCAGTCAACTGAAGCTTAACATGACTGCTGAAATCCTCAGAGAACATTCATACTAGATATAAAAGCAATTTGATCCTTTCTTCAGAGCAGTAGTTGCGTTTAGCTCTATGCAAATCGGTAGGCTTGGGCTGACGAGGGAAAGGTAATCACCCCCTGACTAAGAACATTATTCTCCTGGTTGCCTGATTTTAGGAACAGACATTACCCAGGCAAGCTAACTGAAGACCCACAGGCCTTAAGGAGTCAGCAACCCCTCACTTTGCTTTTCCTGCTGTCCCACTTTTGGCCATTTTTCTCACTGATTGTAAAGAAGGTTGTTCTACCCAGCAAGCTTTTCAAGGCTAAGGTAAGTGAAATCACCTCAATTCACTGAGTTCCAGAAGTGTTTGGATGACAGTCTCAGGCACATGGTATGATTCTTAGGGTGTCCTGTGAAGGGCCAGGAGTCGGACTCGATGATACTGATGGTCCCTTCCAACTCAGCGTATTCTATGATTCTATGAAGTAGGATTTATATTCTAATGGCCACCAAGAGGAAATCTTGCTAGTGTTAGAGGTCAAATACTTATGTCAAGAACACTTTATTCAGTAGCAATAAAAAACTCATCCATGAACCAATAAAAAAGCCCTCTGGGCCTTCATACAACTGTGGGTATTATATGTGTTCCTCTATATGAGAACAATAAGTATTTTCCTGTGTTTTGTTCCACATGGGCTTTACAATTCCGTAACCTTTCTGTGTTTTCAATGAAAAAAAGATTAGATGGGGCCACTAGAGCAATAGCAATTCTAGTTGCAATCTCTGAACTTTAAATCTTTTCCAAGAAAGTGATTTAGAGGCAGTCAATAGATTTGAGTGTCGTCCAGTTTTGGGATACAGGTCATAAACACTGACACATCATAATGGTATGGCGAGCTATTATAATGGCGCCCGGTAGCATGGCTGTAGCTAAAGAGCTGTCAGCAATTTAGAGCTGTGTGAAGAAATTTTGAACATGAAGTACAATGGGTGAATTTTGGCTTTATGCCTGTGTCATCAAACAGCAAAAAAAGCACTTTTAAAGAGTTCAGTTTCTCTGGACGTATTTTTTCTCTCCTTTGTTTGTTGCCAAAAGGGGAGCTATTATTCTAGAGAAAAATGCTTTCCTCTCTCTCTCTTTTGAGAAGCAAAGCCAGTGTCATACTATAGCACTGCAGCTGAAGACAGGAGGGTAGAAAAGGGTCAAAAAGTAAAGTGTGTTGTCTGCTTGGAAAGGAGAAACTTTAGCAATGTAACCAATAGTACTCTGAGCACATGTAAATACAAAAAAAGGATGTCCTGCGTTAAGAAGTTGAGAAAGAAAACCTACTAATACAACTTGCCCTAAACTCCCACTTGTTTGCTTTCTCGTGTGAAATACAATTACTCAGAAAAAACATAGGAGAGTATAAGATTTGCATTTTGTTTGGAAAATCCTCATTTAAGGCTACTTCCTTGAGATATTCAGGTGCACGCTGCAGTGACTGTCCTAGATTGAAGAATTATCGATTTAATTCAAAAGTATTCCAGTGTTTCTGTAGAGCAGTTGAGGCCAAGTCTACAGATACTTTTTTTTTTAATGGTTCAAATTAGCTAGAGGAAAAGAGGGTGTTTGCCTGTAGTGGTCTTTCTGTTTAAGAAGCACAAATCATATTCCAGGGTCACCACTCTCAGCAGCCCTTTCAGTTGTTGCATGAGATAATTTGGAGAAGGAGTGCAAATGATGTAGTTGTGGTGATGCCTGACAGGTTACTGTACCTTCCTTAATCAAGGCAAATAAATTGCTATGACTTTGTGAGGTGCCTCCCTTCTCATTAAAAGCAGTAAGTTAGTGGGATCACTGAGTTTTCCCCCTTTCCATTTACATCTTGAAATCTGATCATCTTCTTCTCATAGAAGTAGACGGAAAAAAATCCTATTGACTGTAACACTAGGGGTTTTTTCTACAGAAAAAAGCACTGCCTTGCTTAATTCTTAACTAGGTTTTGTACCCAAAACTATAAATCTTTCAGTCTCAGTTTCCTGACACACTCAAGTGGAAACTGAAAAATATCCTTATTTTAACTTTTATTACATATCAAATTCTGCAAAGGTATCTCTGCCAACAAAAATTACTACAGGTTGGGAAAAAAGACTGTGAAATGGCTGAAAGCTGGTGATACTCACTTAATGAACAGTACAGTTGTGCTCTGAAATGCATTTCTAATGGCAGAATTCAAATCACATACTTGTAAGGATATTAAAAAAAGAAAAGGAAGGAAGGAAGGAAAAGAAAGAAAGAAAAAGAAAGAACAAGAAAGAGAGAGAAAGAAAGAAAGGTCTACATTTTTGTGATCATTTCAAATTGCTTAGGCTAAAAGCTGAATTGTGGACTGTTTATTCAGATTTACAAAAGGGTTTGTCAAACTTTTGTTTGTTTCCATATACTTAAAATAATCTGCTTGATTTCTGTGGCCAACAACAATCACTTTGTAGATCAGGAAATGGGATTTGTGAGGAAGGACATGACAACAGTTTTTCAGGCATCTTCTGTGCTCAGCAACAACTCATGTCTCACTTTGACCAGTTTTAAGATGATCCAGCTGTAAATGATTACCTGATCAGGCAGGCTGGAGGGTCAAAGGTGCTTTGTCCATAGTGTTAAACAAGGATTGAAATAAGTCTGAAGATATTTTATACAAAGTGGAACAGTCTCAAAAGAAGCAGGATTAAAATTTCCCGCCTGACAGGACTCTCCAGGCAGCTGCTCAGGCCACTCGCTGGAGCGGTGGGTGGTTACAGTTAACATTCCTTCAAGACTCGATCTTCCAACGGATTTTTTTATTTTTTGGTGGTGGGGGGCGAGGGGACAGACCATGGAGGAAAGGAAAACAACCCAGCAAATTTAAATTTAAGCACAGTTGAGTTTTGGCTTTTTTCAGTTGTTGTTGTCTTTTTTTGGGGGGAGGGGATGTTGGGTGTTGGTGTTTTGTTGTTTATTTTCTATTTCTCTGCTGAACCAAAGGTTAAGTTATCTCCAAGGATCTACATGTGACCAGGCAAGTGGATGTATAGTCCATTTCTGGCATGGCACAGCACACATTTTGCTGTGAGGGCAGAGGAAAGGTACTGAACCTTCAGTTCAGTAGGACCTTAAACCATGAATTTTGGGGATTATTGTGTACTTTAAGTCAAGTAACTGGCTTAGTGAGTTGTTTTTGGAGTTGTCCTGTGCAGGGCCAGAAGCTGGACTTGATGATCCTTCCAACTCAGGATATTCTATGATTCTATGAGTATATTATTGAATTGAGTGAGGCTATAACCTTTGTGAGAGGAGTGTCTTTGTATATATAAAATGAAAATAGTTGTTATTGGTTGTGTTTTACAGGTGCACTGCAGATTAAATTCAGACCCTAAGGAGACTTAAGATCCAGGAGAGGCAACACAGACAGGACAGAATACTATAAAAACATGTTTTTGTGATGACTTTTGGCAGTAGCTTCACTACTTGTTTTTACAATGTATTGCTTTTATTTGTCCAAGTCCCATAATAGGGAATAAGATGCTTGTAGCATTAAATCAGTGTGAATCAAGGACAAATGGTTTTACACCCTGGAGTGAGAAAATACGCAGGTATTGTACAGAAAGGTATTCCTTTGGCATTACATGTTTTCGAATTAGTTGTTCTCACAACTAGTGCATATTAGACCTATAAAAAAGAAATGAACTATTTAAAAGGTGCTAACTTTAATTGCACTGTGTTCCTCTTACAGTTGCATTCTGAATAGAAGGAGCTGGAAATGACAAATATAAAGGCCTGATTTAGTTTTATGTTATTTCTGCAAAACTGATGAGCTAAATGGAAAGTAGGAGAATACATCTTTGGACAGTGGGAGCCAAGGAGATGGTTTTCTCCACTTTTCTCTTTGAAAGATGTCTGTTATAAAATTTCTGAGGATGCTCTGAGGATATTCCCTCTCTGGACTGTAAAGTCCTTTGTTCCTCATTCACACAGCCATTCCAAACTTGGACCAAATGTTCCATCTCCTCTCCAAACCACCATAAATGTGATGTTATTCCACAAATAGCTGAACAAATGAAGCTTATTCTGCTGTGGAAGTGTTTCTCCTTCCCTTTACATCACAGTAATCTCTCTCTGAAGCTCTCTGTCTTTTTCACTTTGATGGCTCATTCTCCCACCTCACCTATACTCCATCAATTATTATTCTTAGTTCTTTTCCATACACTCCCTTGCCTCTAGTTTTACCATAATTCCAGTCTCTCTTCTCCTCACTCTTTAACCTGGCTTCCTTCTCACCTTCCAAACTTTTCCTGGTCAGCACTATATAGAGGCTGCTCCTCTTTGGACTCAAATGGGCATATGATGTATAAATCAGTTGCTGACTTCCATGAAACCAAAGAAGTTTATTATTTAAGGGTTTCTGGCCCCTCACTATGTTTGTTTGAAATGAGCTGCTCTATTCCAGTGTTACTTGGGTGGCACATAGCTGAATGGACAGTCTGACTGCAGAAGCCCCTTTCTCAATGTTGCTAGAATAATAAGAAATTTAACTGTCTCAGTGTTCTTTCTCTTGTGTGGTGACATTTGACACTGAAGTGGATTTGGTTTGCAATAATTTTTCCAAGCATACATTTTTGCATTCAGAGGTTTTATACCTTGGCCACAGAGAGGCAGGGAGAACAGATGCAAACCAAATGACGTGCCAGATTCTTTCAAAGGAGTTAGACAATAGATCTTTGGGTAATTGCAATGCTTGAGTCCATCTTGTGCACTGATTTGCTCATCATTCCTCCTAAGACTGGTGGCCAAAGCAAATCTCTATGTATCTCATTTACTACAATATTACTACTTCCTAATTGCAGGTCTGCTGTCAGAAGTAAATGATGTGGGTAATAGCACTTTATTAAGGTCCTGTATGAAAGTATCTAAAATTATTATCGTCTTGGAAGATGAAGACCAGTATCCTGAAGCTTGCTAGTACTCCCATGTAGGAGAGAGGGGACTTGGATGATGAAGTCATGGCCTAGTCTCCCAAATGGTTATTCCGACAGCTAGAGAAAGCCTGCTTGTTGACTGCAAAGGCTCACCAGTGGTTTTGCCCGGTTACACCACAGAAGCATGTTTGATCTCTGTCAGATCAGCCCATGTATTCTCTGGCACATCATGTCCCTTCTTATAGTTGTCTTGGGATTGTTTCTGTTGTGACATTCAGAGGCAATTGACAGCATCTGTTTAATTTTTATGTTTGATGGTACTAAAGGAAAGTTCAACCTGTTATAGTAAGATATTATTTGGCAGCCATTAATTATATAGAAAAAAAACCCAACCAAAACAAACCCAAAACCAAAAGAGAAGATGAAAAATTCTAGTTACGATAAATGCTGGCCAGGACTACATGGGAAATGATCCTCTTATGTAAGAAGCTTACTTGCTGTAAAATTTTAATTAAAAAGAATTCTTTTAGAGAATATCTACCTTCTCCCTCATTCTCTCTTTTCTCTCTGGAATAATAAAAATCTTTTGAATAAATATTTCCTACCATTTCTGAAACCCTAGAGGAGGCTGCAGAGTCAGTTGAATTTTTCTCCTCCTCTGTCTGAACAGACTGAGGTAATTCTTTTTTTTTAGTCCCTTCTCTATCACTTATGTAGGTATGTTTAACCCCTATATAGGGAGATTGTAGAAGACTATACTGGAATAATGATAATAAAGTCTGGTACGTATCAAGATTTTAGGCTAAGCCAAAGTGAATGTAATTGGGGTCCACTACACATAAAATTTTAAAGATCCAGTGATTCAGTGACTGCATGGTGGGATGTGAAATTCACTTTTCTTTTCTTCTGGTTTTCATTAAAACTAATCTTACATGAGATGTTTTCAACAAAGACTTTTAGGCTACAAGTAAAAACATCCACAAATAAAATCCTAGTTTGCTATACTTATTTGTTCTAGTAAGCTCTTAAAAAAACAACAAATCAAACCCAAAATCTAACACTGTCTCCTCCTCAGCTGAAATATTTTGGATTGAGATGAAATAGACTCAAACTTGGGCCAGAAGAATCAGTCTAGTTAATTAAAACACACTGTCAAATGTTTGCTTTCATGGCCACAGGATGCTGCAGACTCCCACAGTATAAATTAGTCCAAAAATAATGACATATGTTTAGGGAAAATAGATCTATCCATGGCTATTACTGTTGATGGTTAAACTTCAACCTCTGCCTCAATAAGTCCCTAAGTGATGGTGTACTGGAAGGAAAGCCAGAGAAAAGGCTGTATTAGTTTTAAAAAAATTGCATAAACTCAGATTTTCAGATTCTTGTTTGTGCAAGTATAGGTAAGGGTCCTCAAAGAAAATGTGCATCCTTTTTAGGCTCTGAATGTGTCCCAGATGGCTTCTCAGTCTTTGATCAGTCCAAGTTAGTCCTTCATTTCATAATTTTCAGACAACATTAATGGCTTTTACCATACCATCACTGAAATTCTGTTGCTCTGTTATTAATAACTGCTGAAAATAGATGCAGACTAATGGCAGATACTGAATAACATGATCACCCATGCTTTCCTACAAAATCATATTATAAATGTTAACTTTGGGATTGTTTGCCACGCAATCTGATTTCTGAAATTTCCAGACAAAAATCCCTCTCCTAGTTGCTAGGGAAGCAGACTAGAATGGTGCTTGAAAATTTTGCTCTAAATGCAGTTGTACTTGTAGAGAAGTGGCCTTTTTTTGTTTTGTTTCTGACTTTACTTGCCTGAAGATGTCTATACAGTGTAATGTAGCTGACATCAGTGGATTAGGGAATGGCTTTTCCTGTTTCAGTGCTTTTTAGTCTTGCCTAAAAAACTTATTTACACAAAGTTTAAAAAGCAGACAAGAAATCTTTCCTTCCAAACAAATGCTGAAGATGAGTAGCTATTATGTAATTGACAGTCTGAGAGAAGTAGATACTCTACCTTGAGCTGTCTCTAGCTGCCATTTGATAATCTTTAGAAGAAAACACCCAAACACATTCAACCACAGTCCTATGGGTTAAGCCTGTAAAGGTCAATTGGGTAGTTGATGCTATTTCTATTTCATTTGGGAAAGTTTCTAATTCAGTACTTACATCATGTAAGAAACTAAGAATGTATAAACTGTCCTTAAAATATTTCTTTGGAAGTGGTTTACTCAGAAGTGAATGTATGATGCTATTTTTCTGTTATCTAGTTATATTTACAACCGATAAGCTGTTGAACTAACTTGTTATTTCTGCTACTTGGGTTTACATAAGGGAAGTTGCTCCAAAGCTACTGAACCTAGGAGAAAACTTTTAATTTAGTTTTGTTAGGGTTTTTTGTTTTGCTTTGTTTTGGTTTTATTTGTTTGTTTCAGCCATATTTCTTCTAATTCATTCCTTTCAAACTCTTTTCTTTCAGGTTTCAATTTGTAAAGTAGGCAAGTGTTTAGTTGCCAAAGTGTTCAATAGCAACACTATATAATATATTTTCTATCTCTCCAATGAAGGGATAGAAATCCCCACAGTTTTATGTGTATGTATTACTGCTACAACCACCAAAGGTATGTGGCAATACATATAAAAGAATATTGATAGATGATGCAATTTGTCTTTCATGGTATATTGGGACTGAGGAACTATCACCTTATCACCAAATGCCAAAATACAACTAAACCTTTTGGGTAAGGCACTAGAAGATCTCAGGCAGCTGTGAGCAAAAATGATAGTTGTTTTTACATTGGCTCCTTCCCTGCTGGTCTGTCCTTATGCTAAATTAAAGACCAGCACATCATGACAATATTTCGTAAGTTAATGGATTAAAAAATCAGTTCTAATGAGAACTCAATATTGTGTTTAAGTATTTACAGTGGTATAAGCTCATAGCAATTCCACCAATATTTGCAAAGTTTGGGTAAAAACAAGATGAGAATCTATCAGCATACTGATTTTTTTTTTAAAGGAAATGTCACAGGCTGAAGTATTTCAAAGGGAGGACTGGGTTTTTGTTTTGACTAGTGTTCCTTATATCGGGAAAAAAATATTGCTTACACAGTGCTTTCCCAAGCAGAAGGTCATTTGCAAAGTGGTGTGAAGGAGGCAGTTGATCGGATTTTCCTTTGTGTGTTAACAGCATGTCATCAGGAATGTCCATTTCTTGGTGATAGGAAGATTCTTGGACTAAGAAAAAGGTCATCAATCTGACCTTTTGCATCTCAATAGTATTTTGACACAGTAGTGGTCTAACTCATAGTACCTATATCCAGGCCCACTCTTTGCACAATAGAGAGGGACAGAGATGTAAGCATGGCATCCACGAAAAACAATATTCTG
This sequence comes from Manacus candei, assembly GCF_025592945.1. Classification (NCBI taxonomy): domain Eukaryota; kingdom Metazoa; phylum Chordata; class Aves; order Passeriformes; family Pipridae; genus Manacus; species Manacus candei. Next base: position 6,344,221 of record NW_026138082.1, on the reverse strand, counting down.
CATATTGTATTAATCAGTGAGCAATGTAGAAAATATAGATGTGATGCGACCCGTTAGGAAAGAGGATTCGACCACTTCGGAGGAGAGGCAAAAATGGTCCTTTATTGAGGGGAGAATTGGACTTAAATAGGGTCAAGAGGGAAGGAACTGGAAAAAGGGGAGGAGTTTCGGAGGAGCATGCGAATACAAACCAATGGAGGGAGAATAAGGGCAGAGATATTCAAACAAGGGATTACTAATGAATTAGATACTGCAATGCAGCATTTTTGAACCAATCATGAACAAGGGTGCGAATTGAGGTACCAGACTCTGAGGGACATGTGGTAAACTGACAATCAAAGGGATATTATAAGGCAATAACATTCCAAACATTCAACATTAACATTACTGATGAGTATAAAGTACTTTAACAATCCAACTCATTAAATGAAGGTAGAAAAGGTGTATTCCTCTGGTATTCCAAGAATTTCCTCACAGATTTCTATATTTGCCTTCCACTGCTTGTAGACAGAATCCTCCACAGCACACTTCTCCTGGTCTCCCACATAGATGAGTTAAATTTGACAAAAGACAGTGCTTCTCGCTCTACCTTGGATTACATTTCTAAATTCTCTAAGCCAGCCCTTATAAAAATGTGAGAAGAGAGAGAAGAGATAGCGGTACCTACTGTCTTGTCTTATGTTTCAAGTGAACAGGTGAAGTCTGCAATGGCCCAAGTAAGGAAAAAGGAAATCAGAAATAAATGCTATCACATAGCAATTAAGGAATTCACCTGAATTCTAATAAACTATTTTATTTTCACACAATAATCTGTGTGTGACTCACTGTGGTGAACTCCCTTACTTTAATGCTGTAGGGGCTGAGTTACTAACTCTCCTTCATGTCTTCACCCAAAGACCAAGTAATTGCTTGTTTGTACGTAACTTGATATGAAATAATTTGATCATAGAATATATCAAAAGTAGCCGGGTATTTGGGTACTCTTTTGCCTCCCAGGTAGAATTGGCAGCTAAAGACAGTTACTCTAATCATAACTGACTACTCTGTTCAGTGGGTTTCCAGTGTTAAGTGGGTTCCCTTTCTTGACAAAAGGAGGGAATTCAAGGGGAAAAAAGAAGCAGATAAAGGGAATTGTTTATTCTTGCTTTGTATTTTTTTTGAGGAACCTTATTCAAATTAGGAGAGGAAACAGGTTGGGGTTTGTTTTTTTTTATGAGTCATAGATAAGGACCATAAAGTCCCGTGTCCTTTGGGAATGTCCGTGACCAGATAGCTGGGAACTTCATCAAATTTGACACCTGAGGGTCCCATATAACATCAGAGAGAGAATATGAGACATGACTCATTGAACATTGAAAATATTCCTTCTTGAAAAATAATCTTTAAAGTGTAAGAAATTGGATGACATTAAACAGATGGGATCAAAATTACAAGAAGCAGATTGATACAAATGATCAGGAAATATTTAGAGAAATATTTAGAGAAATATTAAAAGAAATAATATTGAAGCACTGCTCACATTTAATGGAGGTGAATGAGCCACATTACCCACATATCATCTTGAAATATTATTAAGGGGATATGAGTACTTCGTACATTTCTGGTGGTCTGGCTGTGAAGAAGGATTAACACAGCAAGACATCCTCTTGAAAGCTGAAGTAGCAAGAATGTCAGAGGCTGTCCTCTCTTTCATTAGTTGCCATTAATAGTGGAATATCAATTCGAACTGGATTATATTTGCAACTCTTTTGGTTTTTACTGCGATTTTTAACAGACTTGATAAACCTGACATGTTATAACAGTTATGAGTGTGCCACATGTCAATATAGAATCATAGAAGAGCTTTCTACTGGTCCCTCCTGCATGTCATTTCTCCGTCTAAAGACACAGTACTGCAATATGCCAAGAACATCCTGTGCAAGACTGCATTTCCAGTGGAGAGAATGCATGCTGCAACATGTCATTCTGTTGCCTGCTTGGTGCTCACGACCCAAGCTTTTCTACTCTGTTTTCTCTTTTGTTTCTGAAAAGAATTAATTCCCCTCTTTCCCATTTCATTTGGCAAACCTTGAGAAGGTAGAATTTCTCCCTCTACATTTTTGTATACCTCAGGGAGTCTTGACTTTCTGTGTTTTTAAAATTCAAAAATTCTGTACTTCCTGTGCTTTTCATTTGGAAACTCATTTCAGACTTCCTCAGTAAAAAGAACCATGAACTACTGCAGAGGATATTTCTACTTTGGTTACGTCAATATATTTTAAGAGCAGCAAGCCTGTCAAAATATGTTTAAGAACGAATAGCACTTTTGAAAACTAAGTGAGAGGTTTTTAAATACTCTTTCCCGTGTAAAATGTAAAAATCTTCTACATTCACACAAAGAATACCATTGGGGAGACATAAAATTGTAAAGAATTATTAAACATGAGCACCAGAGGCCCCCAACCTTAACCATGCCCTGGATCTCTTGTTTGTATTATGCTTCTAGACTTCAAGAATCATGTCTGTAAGGGAGATTTTCCATAAAGACCTTGACTTGTTTTCAGTGCAGTTCCAGAAGATGTAAGGTCAAGAAGGAAAGACAGCACAGTATGAAGCAGACTTTTCTTTTGAGTGCCTTGCCTGGAGGTGGATATTCGTTATGTCACCCACTTTTCTGTCTCCCCTCATCACTCCATACTGTTCTTCCCTGTGGCTCCTTCTACGTAAAGAAGTCCCAGAAGCAATAAGTGCTGTTTTCTCCACTCAAGAACAGATTTTTCTGTGAATGTTGGATCCTGGTCTTCCTATTCAGTCTGAGAAGGACTTGATCCTGCACCCACTGAAGACAGTAACAAATCTTCCATTGACTTTAGTGGTTCAGAGAAGGGGTTTATTAGTCTTTTCTCCGCAAGTCCTTCAGCCTTGCTAAGCTACATAAAACTAGATTCATCTTAGCCTTGTCTGGGCAAGGTGACAGGGAAAAACAAAATGTCTCCGTGAGATTTTTCTTTCTTGAATTTTAATTAAAGTGCAGCATGGTAATATGAGATATATGTTATTTGTGTGTCTGTGTATCTAAGTATCATATGTGTAGGAAATATAACACAGATTAAGTTGTATGACATAAATAATCCATATAATGTATACACAAATATATATACACACATCATCATCATGGCTGGGCTTCGCGAACAAAGATGTGGGAAAGGCTCTACCCACGTTTGTTGCAAGTGCATTGGTGGCTAAAAAGGCCAATACGAGATAGACAAGTCTGGTTGCAAAAGGCACAGCAGAAAGACTCCTTAGGTGGTATATTCTGCAAGACACGATTCTTTCTGCATTGTCTTTTCTCCTCAAGGGTGATCCTGCGTGCTTTCTCAAAAACATCAGCAGCGTTATAGATGGTGTGTCTCCAGGCCTCCCAATTTGAGGCCAGAATAGACCAGTTATGGTGATCAATATGGTCAAGGTTGAGATGTTGTTTCAGGGAGTCCTTGTATCTTTTCTTCGGGGCTCCTCTCTTGCGGCAGCCAGTGGCAAGTTCACCATAAAGCAAGATCTTAGGGAGGTGGTGGTCCTTCATCCTGGAGACGCGCCCTGCCCAAACGCAGCTGTGTTCTCAGCAACATGGCCTCAATACTTGTGACTGCTGCTTGTTCTAGAACAGATGTATTGGTCACATAATCTGACCAGTGGATGTTTAGGATTGTACGGAGGCAGCGTTGATGGAAGTGTTCTAGGAGTCACAGGTGGTGGCAGTAGATGACCCATGATTCAGATCCATATAAGAGAGTAGACAGCACTATGGCTCTGTAAACACTGATCTTTGTACTTTTCTTCAGGTGTTTATTACACCAAACTCTTTTGTGAAGGTTTCCAAAGGCACTATATGCCTTTGCTAACCTGTTGTCTATCTCTCCGTCAATCTTACCATCCAAGGAGATGAGGCTCCCTAGGTAATTAAACTGCTGAACTGATTTGAGCTCTGATTATTATAAAAATGCATATGTATTTTTCATATGTGCATGATGCTATGTGCTATTCTGTCCATGTGCAATCTGCCAAAATGTGATCCTTTAAGATTACGGCTTGCTTTGCAAGTGGAAAGCTGTTAGCTCTGCTTTATATAGCTAAGTTCTAATTTGTCAGTGGTCTTCATTTCTACTTCAAAACCCTCCCTTGCACATGTACACATTTCCATTGTCTTTTTTATTTCTTTGTTTCATTTTAATTCCTACCCTAAGCTATTTGGTAATATTGCAGTGCTGAACAGAGCAGCTGTTTCATAAGTGTTTTATTTAAAGGGAACACAGTATCACAAATAAAGAGGAGCGAAGAAGGGAAGCAGACTGTACGGGGTGCTTATTTTGGAGAAGACAGGAAGGAAACATAAGTAAAAAACATTCATGATAAACTTTGATGTATAAACTATCTGGCTTTATACCAGTCACTTGTGTCTAGAAGTAGGAAGACACCTGCCTACTGCCTTGTATACTTTTGAATGTAAGGGCTGGTAGGATCAACACCTCTCATGCTGAATTTTTCTAATGTGCATTTAAATCACAGCCCAGTACTTGTGATTATTAGGCACGTGCCATGATTACTTTTGGACCACTGTGCAAAAATATCCATGGACCACCACTTGAATTCTCCTAGAAGTGTGCTTGTTTTTGGTGTTCGGTCTTTTTTTTTTTTTTTGTGTGTGTGTGTGTGTGTGTTTTGTTGGTGGTTTTTTTGTTGTTTGTTTGTTTGTTTGTTTTGCAAAGTCCCTTTTGGACTGCATTTCCTCTCTTTTGCCCCTACCCCGAGACTTCTTTCAATATGTAGCTCTTCTCTTTCTTCCATATTGTCATTTGATTCATTTATGGATCTAATCAAGAGGCTGTTAATTCCACAGACAACTACACTAGCTTCCAAAAACCCCTACGATCAGGACTTTAACAGACATTTAAGAAAGGTGTTAAAGAAATTGCTCTGAGGCTTAAAACCCATTGGACATCCATAAAGCAGGTATAGTGGTGGGGCTTTTTATCTGTTCTATTCTGATTAATATGCCTTTCGCTTCCTAATCTGCTTAATTTCACCAGATGCTAATTCTGCAGGACGTCATAACTCAGTTACAGCATTCCTTCTTAATTACGTTTGCATAATCTATTATGTGTGAACAGTCATGAAACATGTGGGTTTCAGGGATTAATAATTTTTTCCTCTTTTCTGCCTTCCGTTTCAAAATGTAAAGGAGGAAAATGTGCAACTTCCAGGCCCCTGTCAGAGTGTCCTTGAGATAAAGGAGGCAGTACTGCCAGTGTTCCCTGCATTAGTGTTAGGAAGTTCTGCCTTGTACAGCTTAAGCAGGCAGCATGACAACTGCCTAAAAGGCTGCTCATATGATCCCATTAATCTACCCCTAAGGGATCCTCAGCAATTATAGCAGTTAGTGAGGCTAAAATGGAAAACTCCATAGACAAGGGAAAAAGGAGAGACAGCAGACGTTTTCAGGACTATATATGAGCTGTGCTGTAAATGTTCCTCCACCTGCAGTTTCAGCTGAGAGGGCTTGGTGCTGAGTCTGCAATTGCACCAAGTAGTCCCTTTACATATTGTGTGGGATCTGATAAATTTTTGCAGGATTTTTTCCAGCTGTGCTCTCATCACGTTGATTTAATGGCCCTTAAGAGAAACCATAAAAGTACTTTCTGGTTAGTGGGCCCCAGCTGGTCCTCATAGTATTGCATAATACAGCAGGCTGAGTTAACTATAGATTAATGATTATGAAATGTCTTGCTTAACCATATAATTTTTCAAACATACAAGGCCTTGGATAAAATGCAGTTCACTGAGGTAACAAGATGACTAAATTCATGAAGGAAAAAGGCTCAAGAAGTGAGGTATATTTTAATCCAACCAAGATAAAATTTTCCACAAGCCAGCCATGGCTCTGGCCAGACATTTTATGATATACGGGGAGTCATACGTGTGTGCATGCATGATTGTGTGCCTCTCTTCATATGTGTTTTTCCTTAAAGGCCTGAAGGGTGATGGCTCCCTGCTGGAAGCATTTCTCTGCTTTCTTTACCAGGTAACAGTGCGAAGAGCCAAGAGTATCACTTGAGGATTATGAGGCTCTCTGGTGAGGTTAACACTGCAAGGCTGTATGAAACTGAGGACCCCTACATCACCATGTCATATGAGCTCCTGCTCTCCTACCAGCACTGAAGCAGTTGAGCAATGAGGTAACCAGTGAATTGTTAAGGTCTCTTCCTACTCCCCCTATACTCATCGGCCAAAACTTTGTTGACTCAAGTAGGGACTCTGCATGGGGGAAGCATGCTGTATGGGATGCTGCTGTACCAAGAGGCTTATTTACAGAGTTTCACAAGAGCTCCAGGTCCTCTGTGGTCCCTGATCACCATAAGGGGATCATATGAGTAAAGGAAATTATAAAAACAAATGAGGATGTGGTGCTTTTCTTTTTAGTAAGTAAGCCAAAAAAGTATGTACAGGAAAGTTAAAGTACCATTCACAGATTATTGAGGAAAATCATATGATAGTAAGGGACCAGGACAAGCCACTGTTTAAAAAACAGACCTGATGAAACTGTGGATTTCTTCTATCCCTCTGATTCATCTATTACTACAGCGGCTGCAAAAGTTATATGCACTTTTCTCAAACTGCAGGCAAACTGGGTAATGAAACATATGACATAGCTCTTACAAAATAAATTGCAAATAGTCAATAGCAATTCCATTTGCAGGCATAAAACCAGAGTAACCCAAAGCTGCCTCTGGTGCCCTAAAATGCAAGGAAGCTCAAATTTGACATGTAACATTCTGAAATCAGGTGCAGATTAATTTTGTGCCCTTTTTCCCTAGACATCATGCAACCTGCAAGAGGTTTGATGGGATATAGTACAAGCATCTTATTTTTCTAGGTGATGCTGAACATTTAAAGCAATATAAATAATGTAAGATGAGAAACAGTCAGCAATATTTAGCAAGCTAAATTAGAGAGGGATATTAAAAGCTGAAAGCATAGATTTTTTGTAGTTTATTTTTTTCAAAGTTGTTATAATGCAAATGACAATGCTCCCCTCCTATGTACCTGCAGCTCAGTAGATGAGTATCCAACGTTGAAAGACTACACCATAGATTCGGTGACGTTGTCAGTCATCCATTATGACAATGCGGATCATCTAAAGCAACCAAACCATGAGGTTTTTTCCTTGTATCTGTAAAAGCTAGGTGGTGAGGATATGCAATATGTCATTTGGAGGAAATATCTTGAAGGTTAACTGCCTAGATCAGAGAATGAAATAATCACTCCTGGAGTCTTTTTTAAAGCTTTTCAGTATACACCTTACACCATCCATTGAAGAAAGAGCAGCATCAGAAATCTAGTTCCTTTTGATTTTTAATGCACAATTGGGATTTTAATTTTAAGCAGAAAGTAATTTCATTTTTTTGAAAATGTAGCATAAAAGTATAAATATTTGCCTATCTTTATAGAGAGTTTATATAACTAAAAACTAGAGATATAGAAGAATTAAATATTGTTGTCATCTCTATTTGTTGGTGTCATCAAAATTTTTACTTCTACCAGGTGAATTTTCCATTGCTTAAAATAGAGACATAGCGTGTATTTCAAGAGCTACAGTTGGTCAGCAGTTGGATTTTCATGTTGGGTTACTTGAGCCTGAATTCATTTTGGCACGTGCAGAATAATCCTGGTCTTTTAGGACTAAGCTGGCTGCAAAAGGAAGTACATGCCTTACACACCTTCCCTTATGTTTACCTACAAAGCAGTAGCCTCTTTTATGTGCTTGTGGGAAAAACCAGTTGTTTCCTTCCTTGGAACAGGAAACCACAGTCTGTTCATTCTGGTGGGTCCACTGTGACTGAGCATATTCCATCAACAGCTTCTGCTGATGGCAACAGGGAGAAGAGTTTGCTCTGGATTTCTTCCTAATGCAATTAAGAAATAATTTAAATTACAGGAGATGCAGTGATTAGCACAGAACCACTTGAAAATGGTAAGTTCAGAGACTGAATTTCAGTCTCATCTGGATGCTTCAGAGGTGAATACGGCCCAGTGACACCCTGGGGTGGGCTTTAGGAAATCTATCTGTAGACAATCTTTGTGCGAGTATTACATGAACATAAACAGAAGCAGTGTAGACATTATAGGTATGTAACATCAATGAAAGTTTGAAATGGAAATATGGAAGTGGAAGAAGTCTCTTGAATTATCTTGCTCAAACAGATAGAACCATATGCACTTCTCTTTTTGTAGTCTTAAGCAACCTTTTTAATGTCTGCTTAACTGCTTGGTGTCAGCCAATTGTATGAAGAATTAGTCTTGAGGAACAGTACAAGGGAAACATTGATTGAAGCAGCAGTTGAGATAAAGTACAGAACTGTTCTGCAGGCATAGTCTCTCAGGAGAAACTAGTTTTCAGACTTTACCTATGGTTTCCTGCCTGTGATGCCCAATTTCTTCTCTGTGATGCCCTGCAGTCTAACTTCTCTATGGTTTATCTCTTTGGATTAAATGGTAAACTATCCTAATGATGATGTGAATTAGAAGAAAAGCAGCAGGTTGACCTGGAAATTGAATGCACTTCTTTGTTAAAAACTTACAATGAATGGCTAAAACTTTGACCAAGAGGATGAATGGTGCTTAGCTGTTGTGTCCAGATTATAAAACAAATTCCTTTGTGAAAAGAATCACAAATTATTATTCTGAGCTGAAGAATAGGAAACAAGACTGAATAATCAGAAGAAAGTTTGTCTCATTCGGTGTTTGTTACATGAGTTTTCTTTGGGTTGATCCTTGCATCTGGTTAGAAGATCACATGCAATGTGATGTTTGTAGTCAAGCTTCTGTGTTTCTAGGACAAAGAAAAGATATTTGATATTTTGCTCTATGGACAGTGAATGGTTGCCTAAATTCTTGTCTTTCTAAATTAATACTATATTGCTGCTTTTAAAATTTTGTCATAACAATATATACTGGATCATTCTGACAAAAGAAGGAATTCATACACAGCACCAGCAGTGTGACTAGGAGACCATATTAACAGGGCAGTTTAGAAACAGACCCTAAGTCTGATCTGCTGAAAGACTTTTTTTTAATTAAATCAACTTAATTATAAATAGGTGTAATATTGTATCTGTGAGGAAGGATAAAAACTGGAAAAGAGAAAGAAGGTAAGGATTAAATACTTCATTGGGGGTCAGGAACATCATGTGTCTCAGCAGAACCATTGCACCCTGTCTACAGAAACCTGCAAGACATATTTAAAGCTTGCTGTTGTCCACTTTGTGAAGCTGAGTCAAAATCATGTTGTAAGTCCAACATGTAAGTCCAAGGAACTCTGTTTTGACTTATAAATGTAGTACTATGAGTGGGGGATACTCCTAACTCACTAATATGGTCATAACTTTTCTTTGGATAAAGAAAGCCATCCAAATCTATGTTTGTTCATATGTGTTTTAAGATTTTTTTTTCTTTTTTTGGTAGTATGGGATGGACTCAAGCCCAGAGGCAAGAGAGTACCTCAACCTCAGTCTGAAAGTGAAGGGTGCCACAGTACCAGTAATATAGCAGCTGGTTCTAGTAGTCAGAGGATTTTTGAAGTCATCAGCATGGCCACATACAAAAAAGAATATCACAACAGTGCTAATTAAGATTACATTTAGTCTAAACACAATTGGACTGTGTGCCAAATTTAGCTTGCCCTTGGGTCAAGAAGAGATAACTTCTTATGAAGATGAGTCATTCTAAGCAAATATTTTACTGGTAGTCAAGACCTTCATTACCTGGTGATCTGTTCATTTAGTCTTAAGATTTGTGAAAGCAACCTCTTCTATCAACGTGTCCAAGCTGGATGTCATATGATGAAATGCATGTGTGACTGGCATTAATGTTATAAATCTTGATATTAAATAAATTGAGATGAGTCCTAAGGTGAAGATCCTGGATGCAAAGGTTTACATGTTTTTCAGTTCAGTGTTTGTCCATTTATTTACAACACTTTTGTTCTATTAGAATTCCACTGTCAGAAGGAAGAGAATGAATAGTGAGTCTGGTTGTCCTCTGTATCCATTCAAAATTAAGCAGTCCAATTCTAGTTGGAGGCTAAAAGGTGAAAGCTACCAATAATTGTCCTATCACTTTTAATTGGTTTCCAGAATCCAAAAATTCACATTGAACAGTACTGGAAAAAAGCTCCAGCATCTGTTTTGTTTCAAGGACATCCAACACCAGTGCAACTATCTGGAATTTGTAGATCTACCATTGTGCCAGCCTTTAAAATAGCAGAGGTTTGGAAAATTAGCTTTCATTCTGAAGAATAGACTTGTTCTATTTTTATCAGTAAAATATACCACTTTTTAGTAAAGAAAACACTATAAATGGATGGCTGGGCTAAAATCTTTTCAGTTACAGAGAGAATGATATAATCATGAGAGAAGGTAGCTTTATTGTAGTGTCAACATTTAATGACTGAACAATTTGATATACTGTCAAGCTCCTCTGAAAAAAATTAAAACCTGCTGAATAGGTGATGGTTTTTGTTATTAAAAAAATTATTTCCTTAGTATTTTAGAGACTCTTTCTATATGACCAGGCACAATGTTTTTTTATATCAAAACCACAACATTTCAGAATGTTTACATTGTTCAATCTTTCTCAGAGACATGCTAATTCATAAAACAAGATGAAGCATGAGTGTAAGCAAAATGTGCATGCAGTGATGCAGCTGATTTTCATGTGCCTCTGAGAAACTACATGACATGACTGGACTTACTGCAAAAACAGCTCCGGTAAAAAAATATATTTAGTTTTTTACAGAAAACTTTTTAATGCTTGGTTGTTTTGAAAACGTAACCCAAATGAAAGTTTGAGATTTGTGGATTACAGGAAGAATGTCCCAACTTAAAACCATTAATGAAATTGTAATTTATCTTGGAGAGTCAATTTTATACTTCTACAGGTATACCAAAAGAAATAATTTAAAGAAAATCATGATGATTCACAGTGTTTCAGCTGTGTTCAGAAAAATAAGTCATCACAAACTTACATTTTGTCCAAATTAATCAATTCAGAAGTTTTAGCACATTTCGTTAAAAATCCTTAACCAAACCAGTTTTACCTCTTTCTAAATATCACTACAAATTAATAGATTTAGATTTTTTTGTAACTGACTTCGTATATAATATCTACTTAACCTGTGAAATCAAATGGCAACACAAATACAATGTAGTACAGATTTTCTTCTAATCACTAGTAATAGAGTGTAACTACTCAAGCTGCATAAATTTATGAGCTAATACAGCCAAATGGATTTGCTGAACATGCATTTTAACAATGTTAACAAAATAACTTGTACTTAAATTTTGGCTAAACGTGCTTCCAATGATTTTGTGTGTCTGTGTGGATAAAGCAGTACAAATTATCCAAAAAGCAAGTATACAATCAGTTTTTCAAGTCTTGCAGATAGGAGACATGATCTCAAAGTGACTCTAGTGATAATTTCTATTAAAATGTTTCACATTAAAATACTTTGCATAATGTAAACCAGATTGACTTGGCTGAAGCCCTACTTTCGACCAGTTTTAGAGAGCTATTGTTGACAGAAATGTTCACTTTGGTAAGCTAAAGGCAATTGTATGCAAATTCGGGAGTATGCCACAGACTTACTATTTGTGGTAAAATTGTGGCAACTTTCTTAACAAGACTGAGGGAAAATTGCCAGTAACAGGAATTGCTGGCAACCTCAAAACTGCAGCTGTGGTTATCCTCTCAGATTACTGAGAAATTATAGCAGAGTTTGTAACAAAATTTTATCTTATTACATTGAGAGAGAAAGTGAGAGAAGGGACACTAAATGCAAAGGCAAAGAAAACACCAATATTGAGCAGTCCTGCTTTGACTTGGTGAAGACAAAATGACAGCCATCTCCAAGGCTGTCAAGCTTAATAATTATAGCTTATTTTAAGCTCCTGCTTTGATCTTCTATCAGAAGATTGTAACTCAGCTTCCCTCCAAAGGAGCTAGAATGATGTTTGGCATTTTGTAAGGGTGCGGTTGATGATCGGGCTCCAGCTTTCAGAGGTCCTAATAAGTCAGAAGGCTCTCCTCAACCCATCTCATGTCGTGATCCTCCAGTGGTATCTCTGCTCAAGTCAGCTATGTGCAGGGATATATTGAAGTCCAATGTCTGACCTGACAGATGACAAACTAGAACAGAAACCTAAAACGGTGAGGAGCAGTTTTAAGCTCTCCATCCAGTTCTAAGCATTTGAATACTGCCACTGCAGCCACAGCAAGTTAAGCTCTGAGTGCCTCTAAAGAATTTCCATGCAGTCTTGAAAAGACTGACTTTAGCAGCAGTTCAGTTCCACAGTTTCTATTAAACCTGGCCAATCCCCTAGATCTCAATTCTCTTCAGGGTTTTTCTTACACATCATGAATAAGGTTTCATGAATATAAGAGAGCTGACTGAGAGCAGTGAATGCAAATCTAATAGAATCCTGAAGTAATTGGTTTTCTGTGAAATGAATCCCAACTAACTTGGAGAGAGAACGAGCATAAGAGAACCAAGAGAAACAAACAATTAACAGTGTTTATATTAGATTACACACATCAACTTCATTTTCTTATAATATGTTCAACATTTAACCTCACCATTTCTTTGTATTACAGTTATCTTTAAGGGTGGCATCCATGAAATTCCTTAGATACAGATATCAGGGTTTTCTTTATTCAAGTTTTTTAATTCATACATTTGATTTAATTTCACCCATGGCTGAAGCTAATTCTTATTATGATTCCAAAAAATGGAAGTGATCTTTTTTTTTTAACAATGGTGTCTTCTGCAAGAAAAAACTTGCAAATTTGGAATGTCTTTGTACAACAACACAAAACTATGAAAAACCTATAGTTTAATATACATATAGCATTATTTTCAGTATATGTACAAGAAGAAACAAGCATAAAAAGTTGAAGAGGTAAATCTGGGTGAACTCCAAAGAGGTGTTTCTCTATCTGAGTGTTGGGAACTGGTAAAAAAGCAATTTCTGAGAACTCTCGCACTGTAAGATGTATGAAATAGTATTTCCTACTACCAGTTAGTTTGAGTAGATGATTGGGTCAAAAGATATATCTGATACAGAGACCTAGTAAAACGTTTTCAGAAGCTTAATTTAATAATTGTTAATGTCTCAGGAGCTGTACTGAACATAAATGGTTGGATTCTTAGCAACAGCTCTTAATTTGCATACCCACTGTACAATCAGGCATTTACCTTGATGTTTCTTGTACACATTTATATGCCATTCCTAGAAATTCATAATTTCTTGACAATACTATAAAGCTAGATGCCCAATAGCTAATATAAATCTACACTCAATTCTTCTAGATCTTCTAGATTACAAATCTACCCTCTAGTTGTACTGGAACAATGTTACCTCATTAAATCTTCTATGAAAGTCATAGTTTGAACTTGTTTCTCACAGACTTAATGCAATGATATTTCATTGGACAATGCCAAGAAAATAAAACAGGTATTTTTTGTAGATCTATACAGATTTGTCAAAACTTACATTTGGTCTATGAGAATTCATTCAGTCCATGGCTAAAATTCAGGCCAATGGCCAAAATGGAAACTAAGGTTATGTGGTTTGAATTTAGAATTTTTACCCATTGTTGCTCTTCCTGTTTGCTTCTGGAGAGTATGGAGGTGCTTTCCTGGAGAGTATGGAGGTGCTTTTCCTTTTAGCTCGAGTCAGAGAAGGAATGTTAAACTGAGGCTGTGTACCTCCTAACCACCTAGATATTGGGAATTCTGGGGTGGGCTGAAGCAAATAAACTTTCATGGGGACAGAAAGGACAACTCAGAATTACTGTCTTGTTCAAAGGTGAATGAGTGCCCTCTCCAGGAAGATAAGATGTTCAAAATGCTCTTCATATACAAGCAGATTGCCCAGACTGTGGGCTATATGTCATAATTTTTTTCTCTGGTTGGTTTGCTTTGGTTTTTTGTTTGATTGTTTGGGTTTTGTTTGTTTGGTTTTGTTTTTGTTTTGGTTTTGGTTTGGTTTTTTGTTTATTTTTTGTTTCATTTGTTTGTTTGCTTAATGGAATATTGTTTAATGTCCTTTTCATATCTAACCCAGAAAAGCAAACCACTTCATTTTGGAAATGCTTAAATGAAGAGTTACCATATTTGGTGAATAAAAACAAGGTGGGAGTACACGTGAGTCCTTCCCAGCCTTTCACACAGCCTCACACAGATGGTCCAGCCATACCACATATCCTTGCTGTATAGCAAGGATATCCTAGCTATATGCTGCAATACAAGTAAGCAGTATCTGACTCTAGCCAGGAAAAGAGTTCCTTGCACATTTCAGCTAATCAGGTGAGATTAGAGACTCTTTGCTCTGCAGTCTCTCTGGGATAGGTCAGTGAGAATCATAAAATATCTTAATAGAGCTGAAACCTGTCCACTGAGCCTGAAACACACCATCAAAAGAGCAGATAAGTGGGAGATGGTTTAATTGTCTCTTTGACTCTGAAGGACTTGGAAGTACTTTACTTCCCTGTATGGTGGTCTATTAGTGAAACAGGAAATTCTTGCGGTGTGTCTTGTACTGGGAATCCTAAGAGGTTTAACAAGTATGTGACTTCTTTGACAGTCCTGCAGGAGAAACACTCCTGAAGAAGGTATGGCTGTTGTGACTCTTTCTACTTAATCTGTGAACATAGAACATGTGAATCCTAGTAGGGTATCTGCAAATCCCACTAAAGGAGGAACCATCAAATCTTTCCCATGGAAGGGCTGGGCCCCACCTCTGCCACAGGTTTGTGTGAGTGGGGGCAAGACTGTGACCCTGATCCCTTACCCCTGTGCCTGCACCTGCTCCAAGGAGGACAAGCTTTTTCAGCTGTCTCCTCCTGCAAGCATGGTGGCTTCTTTCAAATGACCACATCTGATTCAGCTGAGCTGGTGGGAGATACCTGTCTTTTTCAAGTCATGATTCAGCTGTTGTGTTGGTTCCTGTGTGGGAACACTAGCAGGATAGGCAGAGCTAGCACTCAGGGGTTGCATTAGTGCTCTGCTGGGTGTATTGTAGCTTACCAAATCGACTCAGTTTGACTATGAGTTGCTCAAAGCCTCAGTGTAGATAGATTTTTCCTTTTTTTGTCATTTTTTTTTTTCAGAAATTTTTTTTAAAACTTATTTGCGCTTAAGACTTTATCTGCCAAGTTTAGCCCAGAAAACATTTTGGCAGCCAAGTCATAAACCTCTCCAAGTAAGGGTACACAGTGTAGCAATGGAGAGAGCCTAAAGCATAATGGCACCAGTTAGCTCCATGAGAACGCCACCTTTATGATCTATCTTCCTTTGCCAGCTTCAGTTTGACATTTCATGAGAGCTGGGTTGGGCAATTAGTTTTAAGCTTATTTTTGGACTTGGTTATCAAAATAGGACAGTAAAGTTCTCAAGCATACTGTATGTTCTTGGAAAACGCTGAAGAAAGACAAATATTTCACTTGGACTGAAAGAAGATATAAATCTCACATAGAATGCCTGTCAACAAATTTAGCTAATCTGCTAATTGTCTGAGGAGTGGACTGATGGGACATCCTAAGACCTTAATGTGGAAAAATCCGTATCTGTCTTATACTCTGAATGTCATGTTAACAAGATTTATATACGCATTGAAATGTTTGTCTAATCACAAAACCAGTTTTGGTATTTATTTGGTTTTTAAACACTGATTTATTTTCTGTATTTGTTAGTTTGGCCAGAGAGTGTTCAGAAACTGAGTGCTGACTGGGATTATCATGGGGATGATTAAATATTTTTGAGCATATTGTTTTAATTGATGATAGCTTGCTAATAGAAGCAGTACTTATCTAGAGATTACAGGGCCAGTATTAAGGCATGGAGAATTCTACAGTCCTGTTTTCATGGATTATACGAATGCATCCCAAGGGATGTAATGATCCCTGCTTAGTAAGTCCCCACTGGTGTAGTTGGAAATAAGGACTCCAACAAAGGCTGTGGAATAGGCAGCATGTGCAGGTTAGCTCAGAGGAGATGCTCTTACTCTTCCTGGGTACACTCCTGTACTGCCTGTAACTGTGTAACTGCCTGTTTCCAGCCAGCAGCTGCTGTTTTCCTAGCACTGCAGAACTGGCTGCCTTTTCACCAATGAGAACCCATCTGAGACACATAAAAACATATGTGATTGACCTTCAAACCATGTACAAGGGAACACGGGGGGCCCATGACAGACCCTGCTGACAGTGTGGTGTGTGAGGAGGCCATGAGGAAGGGCAAGCACTTAAGGAGAGGAGGTTAAGGCAATGCAAACTATAAAAGATTCATTTTTTAAATTCTGTAGTGGTGTCAGTACGACACTCACCAGAGCCTGGGGAGAAGATGGCTGGAACCTGAAGAGCTAGCCATCCTGTTAGCAATGCACTGTATTTTTCAGTCACTGCGTGTCCATTTTATGTCAATTTTATGTCCTTTTTAGGCTAAAATTTAAAACTTTAAACTTTTTAAGAAATGGCACTAATCATGGCAAGAATGTCATGCCAATAGCATGCCCAGTGCTTCAGGAGCAAAGGCATCTTGTGTTGCAGAAACTCCCAGAAGTGTCCCAGAATTGTCTTGTTTGCATCTCTTGAACTGAATCTCGACACCTCTGTGAAGGATAACAAAAAGTCCTTCTACAGATACATCAATAGCAAAAGGAGGGGCAAGGAAAACCTCCATTCTTTACTGGACATGGGTGGGAATATAGTTATCAAAGATGAGGAAAAGGTTGAGGTATTTAACATCTTCTTTGTCTCAGTCTTCAACAGTAAGACAGGTTGTCCTGAGGACAGCTGGCTTCTAGAGCTTGTAGAAAGAGATAAGAATCTGAACAGCCCCCCTGTAATCCAGAAGGAAACAGTTAGTGACCTACTGAGCTGCTTGGATCCCCACAAGTCTATGGGACAAGATGGGATCCACCCAAGGGTGATGAGGGAGCTGGCGGAAGAGCTTGCCAAGCCACTCTCCATCATCTACCAACAGTCCTGGCTCACTGTGGAGGTCCCAGATGACTGGAAGTTGGCAAATGTCACATCAATCCACAAAAAGGGCCAGAAGGAGGACCCGTGAAACTACAGGCCTGTCAGCCTGACCTCAGTGCCTGGCAAGGTTATGGAGCAGATCATCCTCAGTGCAATCACACAGCACCTACAGGATGGACAAGGGATCAGACCCAGCCAGCACAGGTTTAGGAAGGGCAGGTCCTGTCTGACCAACCTGATCTCCTTTTATGATCAGGTGACCCACCTGGTGGATGAGGGGAAGGCTGTGGATGTGGTCTATCTGGACTTCAGCAAAGCCTTTGACACTGTCTCTCACAGCATACTCCTGGAAAAGCTGGCAGCCCATGGCTTGGACAGGGGCACCCTGTGCTGGGTTAGGAACTGGCTGGAGGGCCGGGCCCAGAGAGTGGTGGTGAACGGGGCTGCATCCAGTTGGCAGCCAGTCACTAGTGGTGTCCCCCAGGGATCAGTGTTGGGCCCAGTTCTGTTTAATATCTTTATTGACAATTTAGATGAGGGGATTGAGTCCATCATCAGCAAATTTGCAGATGACACTAAGCTGGGGGAGAGTGTTGATCAGCTGTAAGGCAGGAGGGTTCTGCAGAGGGACCTGGATAGGTTGGAGAGTTGGGCTGATTCCAACAGGATGAGGTTCAACAAGGCCAAGTGCCGGGTCCTGCACTTTGGCCACAACAACCCCCTGTTGCGCTACAGACTGGGGACAGAGTGGCTGGAGAGCAGCCAGGCAGAAAGGGACCTGAGAGGCTGCATTGACAGGAAACTGAACATGAGCCAGCAGTGTGCCCAGGTGGCCAAGAAGGCCAATGGCATCCTGGCCTGGATCAGAAACAGTGTGGCCAACAGGTCCAAAGAAGTGATTCTTCCCCTGTACTCAGCGCTGGTGAGGCCACACCTGGAGTACTGTGTCCAGTTCTGGGCCCCTCAGTTCAGGAAGGATATTGAGGTGCTGGAGTAGGTCAAGAGGAGAGCAACTAGGCTGGTGAAGGGACTCAAGCACAAGTCCTATGAGGAGAGGCTGAGGGAGCTGGGGCTGTTCAGCCTGGAGAAGAGGAGGCTCAGGGGCGACCTCATCACTCTCTACAACTATCTGAAAGGAGGTTGTAGCCAGGTGGGGCTTGGTCTCCTTTCCCAGGCAACTGTCAGCAAGACAAGAAGGCATGGTCTCAAGTTGTGCCAGGGGAGGTTTAGGTTAGATATTAGAAAGAATTTCTTTACACAGAGGATAATCAGACATTGGAATGGGCTGCCCAGGGAAGTAGTGGATTCTCCGTCCCTGGAGGTTTTTAAGAAGAGATTGGATGTGGCACTTAGTGCCATGGTCTAGCAACCGCAGCAGTAGTGGATCAAGGGTTGGACTTGATGATCTCGGAGGTCCCTTTCTCTTCAAGGACTGTGGACCAAACACTGTTTGGAGAATAAATGCCCAGGATCAGTCTGCCATCCTTGTACACTCCGTGCAGGGGGTTGTATTTTTGGTGTGATTTCTTCTGATGATGAGTCTGCATACAAAGCTCCAATTTCTCCCAAAGCATTGTGGAGGTGACTACTTTCCTTAAGGGAATGGTGTTCAGAGCTCAGAAGAAGTGCAAAAGGGAAGGTAATCCAAACATTACAGAGGTACAATTCTCCTTTTCAGTGAGGTTTTTAGTTCATTGGTGCCAAACAAACATGGCCAAAGTTTACTCTCTTTACCCTCAGTCAGTCCCACTGATTTTATAGCAATAATTTCCAAACTGAAATAATTCAAAATAATCATTCCTCTTGCTGGCTTCAGCACCACTGTGTTAGTTTCTCTTGAACTTGTCTTTTCATGAAAACTGACTGCACACTTGAAAAAGAACCTGTGGGAACCCTTGTAGCTATAGGATAATTACTGTACTGGCTGCAGATATTTACAGAGCTGTGATTTAGTTATTGGCTGTACAGTTCATTGTAATATCCATTTTAATAACAGAAAAAAGTTTTATCTGTAGCAGAATGGACTTTGAGAATTATTTTTTGGCTCTGTGGACATGATATTGAGCTATAGCATTATTACTATGATGGGTTTTTTTTCACAGCTCCATGAAGTTTGGAGAATTTGTCCATCTCTCAGAAAGAAGTCTCTCATCTGATCAACCTTACTAATGTCTCTGAACTTAGTTAACTTAAGAAAATTTCTTGAAGTCAGGAGGTTTCTGTATGAGGATACATGGAACATACTTTCAATTGTTTTTGCATTTATAATTAAAAATATTTTTTCAATAATACAGTGGGTGTACTTCAGTGAGAATTGGAACACTGCATCAGCAAAACATACCCCTTTCTTGAGCCACTGCTGTGACAATTTTTGTGTTAGATTGACAGAGAAATAGAAGGAAGCGTTTCCTTTAACTGTAGTGCAAAAGTCTTTGGTTGTATTAGGTATCAGTACTTTCAATATAGAAAGTTAATAAATTATGAAAATTTTAGGTTTTCTTTTCCTTTTCTGAAGAAAGTAATATAGGGTTGTAAATGAGTCTTGCAGCCTAATTAGAATTTGTATTAAAATAAACGTAGGTGTCCTGCAGGACTGACATTTGCATTATGTATATTTCTTCTAAGTAGACACCACAACTACCAGAGCAGACAGTAGATGTCAAATCCTTTTTTGTTGCTTTTTCTTTCCAGAACAATAATAGAAATGCGGAAACAGCACATGGTTTTTCTAAAGTTATATTAGACATATCTGATCTTCATGTTTGCAGTAATCTGACTTTGGCAGGCTTTTTGCAGACGGGTTAGGGAGTATTACATTAGGCAGTGGTGCTAGGCAGCCAAACTTATGATACTTTGCAGTTCCAGAAAAGAAAGTTCAACACAGCCAAGATCTGAACAGAACAGATATTGTATATTAAAAGAGGCTGGAAAACCTAAGAGAGAAACACCCAAATGTTGCCCAACTGAGCGATTGCACTGGCGGCTCGCATGGAGCTGAAGGTCTAAATCAGATATGCAGAAAATGGGGAGATTGTAATCCCTTTAATATGGGAAGTATGCCCTCTGGGGGACTACTTGTCCCAGCATGCAACTGCGAAATGTCATAGATCTCAGCCACCCTTAAGCATTACAGCTGAAAAGCATGCAAAATTGCTTTGACACAAATAATCCTATATAAAAAGTGGAGGTCATTGCCTCAGATGCTGCTGGAAAACAAATCTATCCATGTCCACAAGAGAAAGCAGAGATGTGAAATTACATTGACAAATATTTTTGTCTAGTTGCATATAATTTATAAAGTTGGTTTGAACTCATAAGCCTGTTATTTGAATTATGATTCTCTGTAGGAGAAATTTTTTTGCAAAGGTAGTCAGTAGAGAAAATAATTTTTATTTTTGGCAGAGAGATCATTGCAGAAAATGGTATATTCTAAAAACAAAGACAAATAAAGGAAATGGGCAACGGCTACACTTCAAAATGGAAAATAGTCAATGTTTCTAAACAATAAATTAAAAAAAATAAGGATGATTCAAACAATACAAAATATTTAGGGGCATGGCTCTCCTGAAAGTGAACTGAAATCTGTCAAAATGCAAGAGACCTTTGAGCTGTATATCATCATTTGGCTGAAATATCATGCTGATACCACATTCCAAGATAACTGCAGGGACAGACACCGACTTCATGTAGTTACAGACGTCTCATGCAGTGATGGACTTCTCCAGATGCCTGTCTGGAAGCACACCTTTTTAGGGGAAGAGATTGTAACTACACTTTGATACTGAAAATAAGTTTCCTGGTTGCTGTTTAGCTGTTCTGCGTCAAGTGACTGAACACACATACATAGTCCCCGATAAAATCTCTAGTGAGGTTGAGAGTACATACATAGCAGTGATTTGGCATGAAATCCTTTTATGAGGCTGTTGTGGTATTCCTAAAACAAACATTGTAAAACCAGAAAATATTACAAATATAAGATTAAAAAACCAATATAGAAACATATATATTTTCACATGAAAAGCTACCAAACAACCTTTACCTCTGCCCCAATGTAATATGATATATTAAGTATGTAAAAGGCATCTTATTAATTATAATCTGGGGTTAGATCGAAGCAAAGGATTCTAATTCTTTCCTTCTGGTATGTCTGGAACATGAAGTTTACATTTCTAGGTGTCCTCACATAAAATAGACACAGTCATGTTAATTTTAACCTACTTCTGTAAACTGCCTGAGATTATAATGTTATTTTTCTTAATTAATTCTTACAAAAACTCTGAAGTATGGTACATTTTTTCATAAACAAAAAAAAAAAAGGGCAATTAATAAAACACAGCTTTAGTTGCACTCCAGAGCTTCTTTTTGCTGAAGAGCTCCTTTTACAAATGTCTGTGTTGCCACTTCATAGAGGAACGCTAAAGAAGGATTTGTAGCAGAAGGTCTCAATGTCTTATTTCATATTTGAGACACAGTGCTTTTGACTTCTTTATCAGATATTTATTTACTCTTTTAGACTTCTTTGAAGAAGGTAGCAATCAGCAGGTTTGGCTTCTGGTTGGAATACTGCCAGCATTTCTAGTGTCAGTTCGCTGTTGCTTGCATGGTCACCTGTGCACCCACACCCCACACTGCTTTCCCAGTCAGGTTTATCCCTATTTCTGTAATCCAACTTCTGCTAGCCCTTCAGAGCAGAGCTTACTGAAGATTGCTTCCTTTGCTCACTGCTTTGTTAGCATAAAGAGGGAAGCTGCAGCCAGGGTTAAAAGAAATCCTTGGAAATGGTTTCCAGAAAAAGAAGGAGAAAGCCTCCCTCTGCTGAAATGGCTGCCAGCTGAGGAATTTCTTGAGGAATGACAAGGACAGCCATTGTGGCAGCTCCTTGGGTATTGCCTCCACCAGCAGCAGTGCCCTCTGTTGACGAGGGAAGTTCGCAGGAGTTGCTTGGTGACAAGCTGGTTTGGGTAGCAGTGCTGTGCTGGGTTTATTCTCAGAAAATTGACTCTATAGGCAGGCAAGTTTTATAACCATTAGGAGGCAGGCCATAGACTGAGCCTTTAGTCACCAAACCTTTCCATTTGAGAAAAACAAAGTCACCGTGGGTTACTGGCCATTATACAGCTGGTCCTGAGGTGCTGAGCACTTGCAGTCCACCTGGGTTTTACTGGTATTCATGAGCGGTAAGAAGGATTTTAGAAATATAAAAATGGAAAACTGATCTTCAAAATGTAATTTTAAAGTTATCTGATATATAATTATGTCTTTCTTTTTGAATCCAGGAACTGGTCAGCCTTTCTCTTTGCAGACAGTATGCGAGCAAAAGCTGCCTGAGCAGCCACATCAGGCAGAGGAGATATACTCAAGCCAACCAAACTTGAGGGGTGACATTTCACATTAGAAACAGACATCTCTGCAAGTGGTCCCAGATTTACTGTAAAGTTACAGGTGAGTTTCTGTTATAAACCACCCTTTCCAGCACCCTATCTTTCCAACTTGTATTGAGAACCACCCTTGGCAAGACTTTTTTCTGAGACTCTCTCACCTCTGATAGGCTCCGAATCATCTAAAGCCTTTAAATACTTTTCTATAATACGTACCATAGTTCAAAGAAATGTTATGAGCTTGATGTAAAATCACCCAGTGAGTTTCTTTAACACTGTTCTCTTATAAATCCTATAAATAGGATTTTATAAACATGACAATCATTATGATCTCCTTAGGCTTTACAATTTCTGAAACATGATATTGTCATTAGTGTAGCTAACTAAAAAGATATATGCCTAATTTAGTTCTACTGTCTTTTCAGATTTGTCAGGTATGATTAACATACCTGCTTGGCACCTAAAAAGGGACCTGTACAAATTTTACGTGCCTTTCCTAGGGAAAGTAGTTTGAAAACCCTATAATCCTATGACAGACTCAATCCAGATGCTGTGAAGCTCAGTTGTATCTTTTCTTAGCCATCAGGTTCCCATGGTGCTGTAAACTAGGTGTCTTTAAAGGTACAGAGGCTCAGAGCTCTGAGAAAAAAAAGATTGTTAGGTCCTGTGAAAATTGTGAGGATACAGAGATGCATATCGAGAGGAGCCTAATTCTCTGCTGGCTGTCAAATTTTTTGCCATATTTCTGATGATATTGAGTCCAGGATTAAACACAACAGATATGGCTACTTTAATCTAAAAAAGCCCAAACAAATGATGGTGGTAAGAGTATCTCTGTAACCCAAGTCATTGTCACACCCAAGCTGGATACTGCTGAAGGGATTCTCTGTGCATTTATGCCACTTAGGCATAAGTAAATCCCTTACCATAATTAATAATTTAATTTTGGTTATATCCACTACAGTATGAATACCCAGGAAAGTGCTCCAGGCATTTGCTGAAGCATTCAGAAATGGTGGGACATGCAGCATAAGATAGCTGTGGTTTGTATATTGTTCCAGAATAAGGGTGTTTTCTTGAATGGGAGCCATAATAAAATTACACAAGAGATAATTCATACTGTAAATATGAAATATTTTTGTCATGAAAAGAAAAGAAATGAAACATTTCACCAAAAAGGCTCAATAAAGAGCCTTCCATGTGGAATGAAGCTGAGAGAACAGTCAAACCTGTTCTTCCTTCAGGTGCAGAAATGACTGACTGAAACAGACCTTTTTGGAATAGCTTTTGAGTTTAAAAACATGGGGTGAAATCAGAGCAGTAGCAAATGCAATTCTTTGACTTTAATGGATTAAATTTTATCCCTAGGAAACTAGTCAGATAACTGATAACTTACCTGACTCATCTGCAAAAGAAAGAATAAATGTTCCCCTTTATATTGTAATTATCTATCTGAAAAAATGCACAACAGTTGCAGGTAAAGTTCTGAAGCAGATTATCCTCTTGATAACACAGAAGGCAAATTTCTCTTTCCACAGCAACCCAGTAGAAATGTTACCAATACAATGTCTCCTGCTTGTGGAGATAATAGTAATGAATGAAAGGTCAATTATGACTATATAACAGTTTAAAATACAGCTTCGTCTCTCTTGACATCTGAATAGACTAAACGAGTTGTTGAAGGATTTGAACAGTTTTACACAGTATATTAAGTTTCATGACTTGCACACAGAAAAATATTCATTTGGTTACATGCTGAAAATCCAGAGCCAATAATAACCTTGGGATTTATTAAAAGCAGGCCACTGTTTTAATGGGAAAATATTTTTATGCTATGAGAAGTAATGACTTTTTTATAACTACTGTAACAACCCAAAGAAGAGCAATGAAGATTCTTGGGATGAATGGATTTTGCTGGTCTTGAGTTAATTAGTATAATAAAATATTTGTTTTTAAATGGACACAGCACCTGTTTCATTAGCTAGCAGAAAAACTAGAATCTTAGTTACTATTTAAGTTGTGGAAATAGCCTATAAAAACTAAAGATGAGCAGGTGTTAACTGATGCTCCGTGACATACTACTTGTAGGAACCTTGAAATTGTTGGTTTCTAATAGAACCATCAGCTACCTGGCAAGATTTTGGTAATAAAACAAATTATTACTATAGATTGTATTTCACTCAAGTCTGTCACACTGCATTAGGCTGCCACTGTAGTGTCTCTCTTGGAACTGCCCTTTTGTCTGGATTTCTTTTGATATACAACAAAGTTTCCAACCACACTGAGACAGGACTTCTAGAATATGGTTTTGTTCAGACAAACTATTACACTCCCAGTGTGCCTGCGAATGGGTTCCCTTCCATCCTGTTCAGTTAAGCCATGTGATGGAGACTTGTGCCCACTACTGAAGCACTTATTGAAAATATCCAGGCCATCACAAACAGCCTAGGCTGGTCTCTGCCCTCAATTCCAAAGTAATTTTTCAAATTATTGGAAAGGAGAGGGGAAGGAGAAGGAGAAGGAGAGGGAGAGGGAGAGGGAGAGGGAGAGGGAGAGGGAGAGGGAGAGGGAGAGGGAGAGGGAGAGGGAGAGGGAGAGGGAGAGGGAGAGGGAGGAAAGGAGAGGAGAGGGTCGGAGAGGAGAGGGTCGGAGAGGAGAGGAGAGAGTCGGAGAGGAGAGGAGAGGGTCGGAGAGGAGAGGGTTGGAGAGGAGAGGAGGGGAGAGGAGAGGAGGGGAGAGAAGGGGAGGGGAGGGGAGGGGAGGGGAAGGGAGGAGAGGGGAGGGGAGGGGAGGGGGAGGGGGAAGGGAGGGGAGGGGAGGAAAGCATTGTTTTCTCATTTCCATTAGTACTCAAACATTCAGTATTGCAATACATTCCTGTTAGGAGATAGTTGTTTCATTACTTCACTTTCTACTGCATATGAAATTTAGACTGTAATGTGATAAGCTTCTGTTTAGCTTTTGCTGGATCCCTTCCACTGTTTTGTGCTCCATCTACACTCCACTGTAATATGGCTAGGGTAATGTTGTATTCTGAAATTAGAGAAAGTTATATTGTTACTTTTTTCATATTTGTTGGAGATAAAGACATTGAACCTCGGAGAAGGCTGCAGCTGTGGACACTTAGAGCAGTGTTCCCTACAGCTTCTTCTTGTGTGGGTGATGTGGGTGGGAATTCCCAGTAGCTGATGCTATAAGCATCCCTGAGGTAACTTCTTCTCATATGATGACTACTATGTGTATTCTGTTTTATATTGCAGCTTTTCCAGATAAATCTCCTTCTGCCAAATGTGCTTTCACCTTTTTCAGTATTTAAATAAACTAATTTCTTCCACCTTCTCTTTCTCATGTATTAATCTGTGACTATGACCATATGGATATAGTGTCCTAAATTTTTCCTTTCATGTATAGTTCTTATGGACTATCACTTAAATTATGGCAGATGTTTAACCCACCTGAATCTACCAATCTAGATCCATAACCAAAGATTCATAATGGTTAGTGCTGACATACATTCACCCACCTGTCATGCGAAGCTCTCCTAGTTTTCTGTTTGCCTCTTCAAAGTCCTTTGACTTGCTGTAACCATTTTTTTCAATATTTCTTTCAGATTCCTATACTTCCAAGGAGATCTGTTGCAATATGCACCAGTAACCCCTTCTGTCTATCTATATCTCATCAGGGTAAATCTTTCAACTCTCCATTAACCATTAAGTTGTAATGATGGACTTCTTTCTTCTATCTGAAACAACCATAAACAATTGCCTTTTTGGGGGAAGGGTCATTTTGAAACTCAGAATGATGCATGTTGCTTCTAAAATCCCCTTATGGACTTAACAGGGTAAATTTACATCTTCAGTTTCCAGGCAGGTAATAGGTCTTATAGATTCTCTTAGCTGATTCACCTCTTTCCGTCCAATCACAAGTCACTGGCACATCAACAAATATGGGATGGGGTGGGAATTTGCAGCACAAAAACTATTCCTCCCAATAGCTGTTTATCTGCATTCTTGCACCTGGGGATAAATATGGGATGAAGCATAGTGCATGCTTGTGAACGACTCTTGCAAGGCAACTGATCTGAGTTTCCTTCGTGTTGATTTGTTTGTGTTCCTGCATTTTTAAGATAGCACTGCTACTTTCCATATGTAAATGGGGAAAAATATTTTATTGTTCCAGATATCAGAACAGTTTCTTTAACAGAAAATATTTCTCCTTCAGACTTCTGCATAGAATTGATTTGTCTTCCTGTGGGAAAGAACTTAGGAATACCTGGAAGATGGATAACTTTTGTACTAGCTGTAGGCTGTTTCAAAATATCCAAAGAACTAGGCACATTTCAGCCTACCTGCACATTGCTGTTGAATCCAGGAAGAACCTGGATTTTATGCTCTCTTACTGCTTTCTCACTCAGAATTTATCTCACACCAGGATCAGTTTTTACAGCTACATTTTAAAGGCCATTTGGACATTTACAGTTGACACAAATACTCTGTATTCATAATGTCCCCAGGCGCATCATCTATATTCATTGCTGTGGAAGTTAGGAGATTTTGGAACTCCCTCTGCATCTGTTTACCCATACACCCTGTGAGAAAATGCATTTTAATCACATTATTGGGCTGGGGGCACCGTCCATGCACATACCTGTATCTAATCCTTTCCATGGCATATTAAATTTGAAAACTCACCTAATATTCCATCTGCATTAAAGTGTGTGGATTTATAGAATGTCTGTGTTCATATAGTTCATACAAAAATATGTTGAATTTTTTTAGGTTTAAAGTCACAAGTACAAAAATTAGGGGAAATCAGTTGTACTTAAATCTTTGTTACTCAGTGTATGGCTCCAGACAATTCTTACAGCTTGCAGTTGAAAGTCTGCATATCCAATACAGAAAAAATTAGCTCCTGGACATTATGCAGTTCTCATTGCCTTGAAACTGAGATGAGATAGCAGAATTATTATAACATTAGGTTACAAAGAGAGAGCCAAGATTCTTCCCTTTTTTTTAATTCTTGAAACTAAACAATACCAGGAAAAGTGAAGGTCTGTTAAAAACTTCTTTTTTTTTAATCTTGCACTGGAATACCTTAATCACAATTTCATTTTATATTACAGTTTATGCAGGTACTCAATCTAGAGAGGAGATATAACCAAAAGAAGTGTAGTAGAAGCCTGTAAGATAAATAAATTTACAGTTGCTTTGGTAAATGTCCTGTATTTCCACAGGAAATACAGTTGGGGTTCTTAAGTTTAACCTTAACTCTGTGTTTTCTGGATTTTGAAAGCTAGTTTAAGGTAATTGCCTGGTCTATGAGGTTACTTTTTAATTTCCATCTCTATGTTGTTGATATTGGTTTCTACCCATACATCTTCAAAAGAGAAAGTAGCTGGTTAGTTCTTGCTTTTTGTTTAAACATATATATGCTAATATTAGCACTTGACCAATGTCAAGACAGAGTTAAGGTAGACTGCAAATAGTAAATATAAAGCAAAACTATGAGTTTTGGGATCATGACATCTTTTCAATACCAGTAAAGAACTGCTGCCAGAACCTCCAGGCTGATTCTCAAGGGAGAGGTGTGGAGAAACTTCTGGCTCTTAATTGAGACTTCAGCTCAGTGAAAGTTAAACCATTGAAACCCAGAAGGAAACTATTGCCAAAACCACAAAAATTGGACTTTTTTGCTGAATAGAGCCTATAGAAAGTAATCTTTCATTCTGAGTTTAAAATGCAATAAATAGTTTATTTCAGCTGAGCTCGAAATTGGAGTTATATATGTTGTATCTTTTACTTGTTTGAAAAAGGAAGGTCTTAAATGACAAAAAACCTGTCATCCTCTCTGTGATCTTCATTTTATTGGGAACAATTTCTCACTGATGACAAATAAACCCCATTGCACCTGTATAGCCCCACTCAAAGTAACATACTTCTTTGTATCTCCATAAGGGCCAAAAGTGCACAAGATATTTAAAAAGAGGAGCTTAGCCAACTGAAGTGTGGTAGAAGCCTATATAGCTTACCAAACCAAATAGTCTCCAGCAATTTGAACAAATCTTTTGCTGGGACCTTCTGAAGATAAATACTCATCCATCCAGCTCCCTTCCTGTTTTGTAATGTCTCCCTGTCTAATTTAATAAATGCTTTCTTGCTGTTTCTTGGCATCTTCTAGAACAAGGAATGTAAACTGAAAAGACCATGGAGACTAGTGTTGGCCCAGGACTCCACAATGAATAATATCAGGAGACATAGAGACGAGTCTGTCAGCCCATACCTCTTGCCATGGCCTCTATGAGGAAAAGTTGCTCAGTGCTGTGTGAAGTAGTATTTTGTTATCCAATAATTAAAATACATGAAAGTCAGAAGAAAAATGCATGCTCTAACAGGCCAACTGCTAAAACTACTACAGCACAGGGAAAAAAAATACTAAAAAGTAACGGTAGGAAAGATAATGCTGGAAAGAAAATAGTACAGCAAAATGACTATCACCGTAGAATTATTGACAATATTTTATGACATCTTTAGTCAGGCAGAATGTGCCAGAAAGGACAATAGCTGCTGGATAAATATATTTTATTTATCTATAGTCTATAGTTTTCTATTATTGCCTAAATTAATGAAATAGGATTTGTACTGTGACAGTTGCTCTCCAAAATGAATACCCAAACTTTTGAAGTCTAAATTGTTTAAAGTTAAGATAATTCCTTTTCAAATAGTATATCTCAAAATATACATGAAATTCATCTCTCTGTGAAGTGGACTTTCTGCAGGGGGCCTGTGATTTATTTTCTATTCATTCATGGAATAGCCATTGCTGTAGATACACATAGGAAGGTGTACTGAAAACACTCATTAATTCTGCTTCTGGGTGGCCTAGGAAAACTATGAAGTCTCTTCAGACTCTAATATTTTGGCTCCATGTAGTTTTCCCTTTCAGAAATAAATCACTACTGTCTACATGTTCATAGAGTCTATTCTTCGATCTTTGAACTATTATAAGAGAGTATTGTATTAATAAAAATTCAATCTGAATGGCATTTATCTGCAGGTTACAGAGACCTGTGTAGAAAAGGAGCAGCTTCAAGGGCAAAACAGTATGATGCAATGTGCAAAAACAGCATGCCACTGGGAATTAGATATTCCCGAATGAGATCAGTTTTGTGTAGATTTTCGCCTACTTGTAAAAGAGGGCAAGGCTATTCTTGCTTATTGTTGAATGATTTCAGATTTATGAAGAAAGACTAATGAGTTCTTACTTATTCACATAATTTATTTATTGTGTCTTTTTTTTCTTATAAGGTCACTGCAGGGTTTTGTTTGACATTGGGAGAACATTTTGAGAGAACACAGCCCTCCCTAGATCCAAATACTCTTCAGGACTCTGAAGAGTATTCACCAGTACTCCTTAGCTCATATGTCCCTTTCTGTTCATGTACTGCGATCTGTCACTGTTACCTCTCCTTTTGACTGTAAAATTCAGGTTAGTGGAAGAATATCCTGTGGCTTCTTTAATAGCCTTGATCACACAGTAGGACCTGGGCAGTACAATAGTAGAGCAGCAGTAGATTGCCACTCCAGATAACTGGAGTTTCTGAGGTACCCTGAAATCACTTGTATAATTGGAAAAGCACTAAGATAAAGGTAACCATCTTATTTTACTATGATGCAATTCCTTAAGATAGTAGTCAATTTGAAAAATAAAAATAAATTGAGATAAAATCAGATAAAATTATAGATATATCAGGGACATGGAGGAATCCACAGGCCTTATTGACCCTGGCCAGCCCTCCTGGGTGCTCCCCAACCCTGCCCACAGCCCAGGACCCCGTTTCAACCCCCTGGGGCCATCAGCCCCTGCCCCAGAACTGCAGCAGCAGGGCCAGTTTCCAGCTCGCCACAGCCTTGCCTAGTCGTGTGTCCCACTGAGTCGGGCTCACACACAAGCCTGTGTCCCAGCCTATCCTCAGCCCATACCCAGGAAGGTACACAATGCCCAGGGCTGAAGTTGGCCCTGCTTCCCCCAGGTACCCATGCCACCAGGGCACTGCCCATCCACCTTCCAGTTTGGGGAGCCCCATGGCTCTTGGTGCCTGACCCCAAGGAGCCACTGGCCCTCGTGACACAGTCAGTTCAAACCCAGGCAACCCACTGTGTAATATCCGTACAACAAGATGCCAGAATGTTCACAGAGTCATTTTAGCTGCACATCAGTTCTTATGTTGGTGAGGTCCCATGATCTTGCTCTCAGAACAACTGTGTGTGTAGGTGTGTCTGTTCCCCTGAAGGAGTCTATTTTGTTTTAAATGTCCATAAAATGAGTTTCTTGTCATTCACAGTTTCAAGTCTTAACCAAGCTCTTCATTCTGAACATTTATTTCCCAAGTGACAACAGACTTCAGCTTCAGAGATAGTCGTGTTCCCTGGGATACCTCCTGGCCAGAGAAGCAAAGAGACTCTCAATCAATTAGGCCACTAATTTACCTTGACTATAAAAAAATCATTTAGTTTTTGTGAAAGATATTCCCCCATGGAGGTAGCTGGGGTGGGATTTGAACATACCAAAAGCCACATGATGTAAAAATATATATATATATAATTTGGTAACAATGGTCTGCTTAAGCATGTAAAAAAGAACAAGTCACGATCCATTGCCAGCTCCTAATAAGGACCAGAAATGACAGTAGATCAGCACCCTTCAGTGTTTCAGGAGATGGCAGTAATTCACCCTCAACTGTGGTGATCTTGGTTTGGAAGACAGAATAACAGAGGACATAGGTATTTATAAAAATTGTTTGCAATCCTGAAGTTTTCATCCCCATGACTCAAAGGTCTTTTTTAATTTGTCCACATTAGTTCACAGATGCTTTTCTTACACTTAGCAGTCTCCACAATGAACTTGCGAATCAAAAGTTGATCTATTGCATTTCTTGTATTTCATTTTCATCTCTTTTGATTGACTGAAGGGTCAGAGGTTAGGTTTGGCATCATAAATATTAATGATCTCCACACAGCTGAGACCAGTGTTTGGTTGGCCAGTACTTAAAAATTTAGTTTGTTTTCCTATGTGTCATCCATTCACTGGTGTCTCCTTGTAGAACCATGTAATGGGGCTGTGGTAATCCCTTGTCCAAACACAAAAATAACCACACTAAAGCCACAGATGATAGCAGGTCCAGGTGGTTTTCCATTTTTTGATGTCTTAAGTGCTTTCCTGGTTATTTATCTCTTTTGTATGTTAATCTTTTTAATTCAGCACTCCTAATCCTGAACCTAATTTTAGGAAATTGTTTCCCATGTGGCTCATGTTTTGTTGAAACATGCACACTTTATTTTCTCACATTATTCTTTCTGACGGTATGGAAAAGTGCCAACCTACTAATCAATGTCTGAAGAAATACTGTGACTTTATGAAGTACAGTATATGTTATTGTTTCCTGAGAAAACAGTGGTCATCCTAGGTCATCCCTTCCAGTCCTACTGTATCCCTATGAGATGGGACTGTATGCAGTTCATGTTGAAGGAATAACTTCCTTGTTTGTCTAACTTTAGGTGTTCATTTTACATCCAATTGAAAATTTTCCATACCATATTCTGGCCTCTTATATTTCCTTCTGAATACTTTTCACAGAGAAATAAATAAATAAAACAGGTATTACAAGACAAAAACTATGAAACTGAAACTGAGATCAGCATTCCTCAAACTGTGGTAATTTCCACCAAATCGAGCACTCCAGCAACATGTAAGAATATTTGACCTGTACAACATGCGGTTACCTCATCTGTATCTTCATAAACTAGAAACAGAGATAAGAGGAAACACATTAAGAAAATTTCCTAACCTTCCCAAAGAATGTTAATCAAGGCTTTTCAGCCTCCCAGACCACACTATCATGTGCATAAATATGGGTTAAACAAAACAAATTTTAAAATTTTACTTTAAAAATCCCTGCAGAAATGAATGGCTTAGAGTTTTGGGTATTGTCACACTTCATTACTTTCAAAACAGGTGTTTAATGCAATGTGAGTGTTTATAGAACCCCCTGGGTGCAATGTAGTATGACTTATCCATGGCTAGACCGGGACTTTAGTATCTACTGATAATATAAGCCAGAAATAGTATTTTAAATTTTTCCTTGTTTCTATTTCTGATAGACTTTATGTAACCCTTGTAAAAGTTATTATGCATTTGCTGTGGAAAAAGTTAGAGGTCAAAACAGACTCTTACCTGTAACAAACAGAAAGTGAATTAACATTTAAAGAAGAAAATTAAAAATTGGAGCTTAAAAAAGTAACTGGATTTATAGATTAATTTGTTTCATACAAGGGGAGTTCTTTTTTATCCCCTTCATGTTTCCGTGAACACAATAAGCAGAGGATGAAAAGTTGTCTTTCTATTTATCTATGCCTTCTCTTGGAACTTCCCAGTAGTAGCCTAGTACATATACCACCTACTGCAAACACACAGGGCAGAGATTTGATTTCTGTTCCATTAACAACACAGTATTCATCAGTTACTGCTGCCTCCTATTTTGTGGGTACTCCATACTGCTAAGCATCTATTCTCCTGGGGATTTGATACATCACATAATTTTTTGCATAGAATAACTTACACCTAAAGGATGACACTGGTATGACTTGGCAATGCTATAAAGCCATTTTAAAAACATGTACTTTACATGCACTTGTACTTCTGTAAGTAGTCTTACTCAGCACTTATGAAAGACTCCCATCTGTTGTGAAATTTCCATCACTACTATTCCTACAGTAATGTAGTTGCTATAGCATATTTTTAAACTCCTCTTGGTTTTTTTGGGGGGTTTTTTGTCTGTGATAGGATCCCTAAGTCATCATTAGGGACACTCCACTAATTATGTGAACAATATTATTACCAGTTACTGAGTCAAATGCTTTGCCACCATGTCATATAGCATGGAGAGTCCAAGAAATTGTATGGTTACAGAATAAGGTGACAAACTAAATTATTCTGCTCAATACTGTCACCCACCGTCTTGTGAATGGCTCAAAGTTAGCAGGGAATAGTAGTTTCTTGTTTTCGTAATGTAGACACTGTTGAGATGAAATTTATAGTAAATTTTGGTGTTCTTGGGTACTTTGTTATCTGAGCATAAATATGAAATTCAGGCACTTCAGAACTTCTGTAGTGGGGTTTTTTTAAGATTGCGTAGCAGATCTCTATCACAATCGACCACACAGTGTTACTGATGATGACAAAAATTTGACCAGTTGCTCAGCTGAGGTTCAGCTGGGAGACAACCCTTGATTCCTGGAGAGTCACTACTCCAGGCAGCTAGGGGACGAGCTTCGTGTAATTTCCATGTTTTTTCCTTGGAACCTATGGTGATGGACTCATCAACATAAGCAGAATAAAGTAGTCCAAGTATTGCTGTTGCACAGTTGTTTTCATTTGCATAGGTAACAAACTGCACTGTCAAAAACTCCCTTTCCATAAGCTGGTACACTAGACAGGGCAATAGCATCTAAGATTTTTCTGTGTGTAACGTCACTCCAACATTTCCATACAGGTGAAATATTAATCAGGCCTCAGACTCACAAAATGAAGTACCACCTTGTTCTAAGAAAGCTCTTTAGACCTTCCTGAAATACAGTGTCAGTGGATCAGCCCCAAGAAAATTCTACTTTGCTCATTAATGAAAATCTCTGGGAATATTTTAAGAAGCAAGCAAATAATTAGGTCTAGGTTTATTGTCAAAGAATGGGCCCAAGGACAAACAGGATATAAACTGATCAAGAAAGATATTTGGCCTAAGACTTAAAGTATATTTCTAAGCATGAAAATCATAATTTTGGAGGAACTGCCTAGTAAAAATAGTGAGGTTGAAATAGAGAAGTAATTTCAGTTAAACTAGATGGAATTTGGTAATGGACGTCTAGGAGATGATACTGAATGACTCTATATGGGACTTTCCTGGGCCTCGCTTGCAGGCATATACACCTATTCATAGCTGAAAACTTTCAGCACAGCAGTTGTAATATGGTGTTGAGGCCAGGTGTGATACGTGTGTGTGTGTGTGTGTGTATGTACGTATGTATGTATATAAAGCGTTCATTCATTTGTTAAGGAGCTCACTTTAGTCCATACAGTTCTTTATCTAATCTTGAATTGTTTAATCATTCTGTTATAGATTGTAACCAGCTAGTGACCGGACATTGCCTCTTATTTTTTAACTGTAAGTCCCATTGTGATACTTGCATCTGGTGGGAAAAAAATGTTGTAGTCATAAATTCAAGTTTTACTTAAAGCCATCCCCAAAACTTTCATTGAGAAACTTTGTTAATAATTTTAATTTTGATCAATCTTTTTTTGTTTTCAGAGTTCCAAAATTCTGTTTTTGTTGAATCAATTCCCTTAACTGATCATTTTAGATCATTACTTAATCCCTAAAACTTTCCTGAGCACGCTACTTTTTTGGGGCAGGTCAGGAGCATTTCTATGTTTTCCTTTCCCTGATGATAGTTACTTTTAACAGAGGATGGATTCTGTGCCTCTGGTCAAAGAAACACCATGTTCTGCAATGTTTGGCAAATTTGGGATTACTATGAAACTTTATCTTGTTCTTTTGAGAGGAGTACAGGGAAACTTTCCAGTTTTCCTTCAGAGAAAACCCAAAAGAAAAATGGCATCAATATAAAGCAAGAGGTAAAATAGAGCAGAAAGCCTTTTCTTGTTGGCAGTGGTCGTGATACTAGGAGGCTTATCTTTCTGTGATGTATGGGAGCTGTTTCATTGATTTACTGTATGTGAGGTACTGTGCTCCTTGAAAGTGCTGCACCTGAAAGCAGGGAGGAATGATGGCTGTTCCCTGTTTCTGGTGATGACTGTCGGGGTTCAGACAGGAGCTGTGGCAGGCAGGAGGACTGGGCTCCCTCAGAACCAACCTATGCAAGCCATGCCAGGGCAGAAGTCTGGGTGTGCAGGGCTGGCATGAGGAGCACAGGTGTGATGGAAGGCAGCAGCATCAGTAAGCACTCTGCTGGTCCCTAGAGGAGCAGTGGGCAGACCTGCAGCCTTGCCTCAGGCATGATGGAAGGAGACTGACTTTGTCTAGGGATGCAGAGGGAATGTATGTAATATACTGCATCCTAAGAAGCTGCAAAATGTTCCTGAGATGAAAGAAGACTTGGGAAAAGGATTCTCCCCCTGCAATGGCACAGTAGGCAAGGGGAAAGGGAGGGATTTCTTTTATTTTTTCATTTCCAGCAGATTGAAATTTTTACTGTTTCAAGAGTGACTTTATTTCAGTACATAGTCAAATCTAATGTAGTTGTAGAGTTTAAAAATCCCCTTTGTACGCGTCTTTTGAGAAAAATGTAACCAGAGCCACCTCAAAACTTTGACTGACCCAAGATCAAAAAGAAAAATTATTTTTTTTTAAATTTATTTTTAAAATTTATTGCTACAGATATTTAATGAGGGGAACACCCTGACACTCACTTTCTATTGAGACTGACACTGGTTACAATTTTTAGAAATACCCTATGAAAAAGAAAGACCATTTCCCTTAGGTGGCTCTTGTTTTGACAAGTTTACTAAAAACGTCTGCCAATACCTTTGGGAACTCTTTTTAACTCCCTCTTTAGCCCACTACAGGTGCAGCTGCATCACCAGAAAGAGCAGACTCAACCTTTACAATCATTCACATCAGTTTGTTTCAGGACTTCACAGTGGTTCCTGTTAGAAAGTTTTCTCTGGTTTCAGATTGAAATCTTCCTTGCTGTGAGTTTAACTTGCAGCTCCTTGTCTTATCTTTACTAAATATTATCATGTTTCCCCTAGTTGTTTCTCCTCTGTAGAATATAGCCCAAATTCCTTCACTATTTCTGTATGTTTAAAACCTCTGATGATTCTTACTGCTGTTCTTGAGGCTCTCTTTAGTCAGTGCACAACCTTCTTTAATTAGGGTCCAGTAGATGAATCCATTTACTTCCACTGCAGCCTTGTGAGCGGCGCACAAAGCAGAAGAACCAAAGCCTATGGTTCATGGGCATTACCTTTCTTTTTACAGCTCAGTAACAAAATTATGCTTTGCCACAACAGGAAAAGACCATTAACTTATGTTCATTTAATAATCTGTGATAAATCAGATATAGATTTATCTCCATAGATAGATAGAGTAGATTGTATACACAATCCACTATAAGCTTCTATTCTGCAACTCAGCTGCTTCATAGTTTTTTCCATCCTATATTTGTGCAGTTGATTATCCCTATGCAGGAGAAGAGCCTGGAAAAAAATTCAGTAAAAACAAGAAATGGTTTTTTTCCCCACAGGTAGCACCGGACTTGGTAACATTCCTCAGTATATGACTGAACTTTATTCCTGGTGGGAAGCCGGCTGGTACAGAATAAGCTCTATTAAGTGTGCAATTGCATATTTATCTCTACCTGCTATTCATTCTGTCTTTAGTATTTTAATAATGGTCTGCTCTTGAGGATGAGTGGGAACTGTTTGTTGCTTGCTCCCTCCTAAATGCTATAGCAGTAACAGATTGACAGGAATTTTCCATCATGTTGGAGATCTAATTATATTCAAGTATTTTAGGGAAGCTAAAGCAAGTTTGCTACAGAGTACATATGTAAATACAAATGCATGGTGGGAAGTAGGGAATGGTAACAGTCTGGAGCTGCTTCTTCAATACTGTGATTGACAGATTCAATAGGCACATCTGGTAAGTAACTTCATGGCAGGACCTGCATAAGCACACTGTAAAATTGTAAATGCGGTCTGTAGAGGATAAGGGCTCCTTAGATCTGACATTATATTTACCAGGCTCACACTTTTCTAGCAGGAGAGGCCCTTCACCTTCTACTGTAAACAGAAGAAATCAGAGGCTCTCTCATGCAGGGCTGTTGGCAGATCACCATGAACTTGTTTCAACCAGAGCACACTTCGTCGTCATGGTCAGTGAAAGCCTGTGAGCTTCAAAGGTAAGTCCTGTGCTCAAAGAGAGACTCCTGGCAGATTTGGTTTCAGTTACTGGAAGGTTCTCAAAAAATTCAAAGGCACTTCAGCTCCCTTCAAACTTCAGCAAAGAGCAGCAGACCTCCTAAACAAAGCGCAAAGGGTAGCATTAGCAGTCCAGCGAGAGCCTGCATCTTGATTTCACTAGAGCAGATGTTATCTGCAAGCAATTAACATACTTGTCATCACCATTAAAATAGATACAGAATTCTTCGAGCATTTTTTTTATCCACCCCAAAGAAAAGTGTTTGTGCGCAAAGCAAAATTTCCACATTACTATTAAAATAACATTCAGTGAGGCACGCGGCATGTGTCACTTTTTTAGTTTCGTCCAGTTCCTTTTTTTTTTAAACAGCAATGCTGTAACACTTAGACCAGTGCTGGAGAACACATTTCATCACAAACGTGTATCTTTTAACACCAGAATATTTGATGGCTACATTTTTTACTTCACTGTCATTATTTTCAAATGCTACTGTTTGTTTTGCATAGAACCATATCAGATACGTATACCATTCTCATGAGTGTGGTGGGTTGACCCTGGCTGAAAGCCAGGTCCCCACCAAAGCCACTCTATCATTCTCCTTTTCAGCTGGGCAGGGGAGAGAAAAAATAATGAAAGTCCTGTGTGTTGAGGTTAGGACAGGGAGAGATCACTCACCAGTTACCGTCATGGGCAAAACAGACTTGACTTGGGAAAATTAGTTTAATTTCTTACCAATCAAATCAGAGTAGGATAATGAAATATCAAATCTTTAAAAACATCTTCCCCCCATCTCTTCCTTCTTCCTGGACTTAATTTCACCCCGCACTTTCTCTACCTCCTCCATCATAGTGGTACAGGGGGATAGAAATTAGGAGCTGCGGTCAGTTCATCACACATTGCCTCTGCCACTCCTTCCTCCTCAAGGGGACGATTCCTCACACTCTTCCTGTTTTCCAGCATGGGGTCCCTTCAACAGGAGGCAGTCCTCCACCAACTTCTCCAACATGAATCCTTCCCATGGACTGCAGTTCTTTATGAACTGCTTCAGTGTGTCTCTTCCATGGGGTGCAGTCCTTCAGGAACAGATTGCTACAACTTCGGTCGTCCCCCAAGGGGTCACAAGTCCTACCAGCAAACCTGCTCCAGCGTGGCCTTCTCTCTCTACAGGTCCACAGGTCCTTCCACAGGTCCTCCCAGCTTCAGCATGGGCTTCCCAGAGGGTCCCAGCTTCCTTTGGGCACCCACCTCCTCTGGTGTGGGATCCTCCAGTGGTTGCAGGTGGATATCTGCTTCCCTGTAGACCTCCATGGAGGGGGACAGCCTGACTCACCATGGTCTGCACCAGTGACCACAGGGGAACCTCTGCTCAGGTGCCTGGAACATCTCCTCCTCCTTCTTCATTGATCTTGGAGTCTGCAGAGTTGTTGCTCTCATTCTCATTCCTCTCTCCAGCTGAAGTAGAAATTGTGCAGGGTGCTTTTTCCTCTTCTTAAATGCATTGTTCCAGAGGTGCTACCATTGTTGTTGATTGGGTCAACCTTGGGCAGTGGCAGTTCTGTCTTGGAGGCTTCTGGTATGGGCTTTGTCAGACACTTCTGGCAGCTTCTGGCAGTTTCTCACATAAGCTACCCCCGTAGTCCTTTCACTACCAAAACTTTGCTGTACAAGTCCAGTACAATGAGTTTCACCACCACATAATCTCTGCGAACTCCAAAGAGCTATTTCCTTTTTACATGGATGTAGGAGGAACCCAGGGACATAGCCATGTATCATCAGTGTGTCCTGTTTCTAAAATTCTCTGAGTGTGCTTTGTAACAGTCACATCTCTAATAGTCATATTACCTTGTTAAAATAATTGTTTTAAAGAATGTATACTAATCTGTCTTCCAAAGAATCTTTTAATTAGCTTATAAACTTGGAAGATGAGATCTACTCCACAATTTCTCTGTACTCGCAGACTGTTGTTCCTCTGTCTTGGGTCTCTATTTGTAAAGACTTTTTCCACTGCAGTGCTTCACCTCCCAAAGTCTAGACCTTCATTTGTGAGATACAGAAAAGAAAAACTTATTTGGAAGTTTCTCAGGAGTATTGAGTTAGTTAAGAGATTGAGAAATAAAACATTTGCCTAGCCTGCTGTTTTCAGAGTCATAATTTTCTAAACCCTGACAGCATTACAGGATGATTCCCTTTACACTTCTCCCTCTCGCTAAATTCATTTGAGTTGCTGCCATCTTAGAGAAGTGAGATGATTTTGTGGCTATGGTACTGGAGGTGGGGGAAAGTGGTCTCAGTTCTTAGAACTGCCACAGGTTCAGTGGCCAAATATTATCTTGGCCAAATAATTTGATCCTGAGTTAGTGTGACAGAAGCTGTGTTATCTGTGACAGAAGCTGGTTGGTCACTTTCCTCATCTCAGTAAGGTCTTCAGAATAAAAAAAACCCTATTTTTATATGTTTCTGATAATAATGGGACAATTCTGGACTGGGACTTATATGTGTGACACAAATAATAATAATTTATACAGGGTAGTAAGAAACTTGTAGTCCCTCTATATCCCTTATGAAGGATTATTTAACATCTCAGCTCATCAGCTCAATGTGCTTCTGAAATAAGCGGTGTTAACCTAATTTACAGAAGGAACTTGCTTTTAGAAGGTCAGAAGCAGGCAGCAAGCTGTAGCATAAAGAGCTAGCAAAAGAAATTGAACTCGAAACCAAGCTGCTCTGATTCCACTTTATTTAATCTGTTCTCCTTAACTATCCCCCGAGCTCTGCAGCAGCTTCCGTGCTGATTAGTGACAGGAGTTGAGTAGAAAGTGACTATCATGCCAGAAAGACTTCGGGGCACTGAATCTGGAATGAGCCACACATATTTAAATCTAGCTAATGTAGTGACATCTTGAAGCAGCCTAGGGCAGAGAAGTTTCCTCTAAACAGAGGTTTCAAGCCTACAAGTCCTTGAATGCTTTTTGTGAGTAAATGATCCTGTGGCACGAGCTCTAATTAAAATTGTATCAGGCCTGTTCCCTATTACCCAGCACAATCTGTGGAGCTTGCTTCTTCACCTTCCTCTGCCTTGCCCATCAAGACCTCTTTGTTTACATTCTGGATGCGCAGATTGTTAATGCAGCCAAACTCATGTAAAATGAAGCGCGTGAATGGGGTGAGGAACACCTGAAAGAACGAAGTTGTTGTACTTCAAACTGTGTGATATATTATAGCCCAAAGATGATGTGGTAAAGGAAGTCCTGACAGCTGCATCATGATGATGGGTGGAAACAGGGAAGATTAAATAATGGTTCCTGAAATTCTAATCAGAAATTATGCCTTCCATTTTACTAAGTGATGTTGTCATGAAAAGAGGGCTAGTTGTAAAGCCATAAGTTTGACATAGGACCTCTGCATAATATTCTTTTCTCTCAACTAGCATTCATAGAACTCTTAATCTTCTAGTCATCTAGTTAGAGAGGAAAAAGATAATATGAATCAACAATTTCAGTGGATATCTGCTTATTTACATGTTGAAATGTAGAAAGCTCTGCTTCTCTGATGGAGAGCAAGGTGAACAACTCAGAGACCAACGCTCCTTTCAGCAATTCATCAAAATTTCCTCACCTTTTTTTAT
Organism: Manacus candei; assembly: GCF_025592945.1. Taxonomy (NCBI): domain Eukaryota; kingdom Metazoa; phylum Chordata; class Aves; order Passeriformes; family Pipridae; genus Manacus; species Manacus candei. Next base: position 6,303,156 of record NW_026138082.1, on the reverse strand, counting down.
TACGTACTATTCCAGAAAAGATATGTTGCATCTTTATCCTTCTCTCTCCACATTCTCCTTTTGCATATAGAGAATGTGCTGTCTGTCCTGGGAAAAAATATAGAAAATAAGCTATATAAGCAAAATAAGCCTTCTATTGTTCTTTACTGTCTTCATTTCTTAGTTTTTGCTCATACAAATATATTATTAGAAATGTTATTACTCTGCAGAACTACTGTAAAGCAGAAAAGTTACTACTGGATTAATGTCAAAAAAAAAGCAAAGAAGTAAAAACTTGGATTTTGGACAGGCAGTTGTGGAGCCTTGGTGGCAGGTACTAGAGGTGCTGAGGATTTTATATCAGTGGAAACTTTAATAATTGAGGATGCCAATGGAGTACTTGTTTGATGACTGTCTATGATATTAATCCTTTGGAGACTGCAGTCAATAATGGTATATTTGGTGCTAACAGGGTGTTTTTTACCAGGGAAGTTAGGTTGCCAGTAGCAAGTCTTTAGTTGTTATTGAAGAACCAAGCTTCAGTGTTGCTGTGGCCCACTCTATACCAGTGGTATTACAAAAAGAAAAATTCATCTATTGATGCCAGATAAATCTGGAGTGTGGTGGATGGAGGAATAGATGTCATAAAATCGAGACACTTGGAGAATGCCTCTATTGAAGCAACCAGAGACCACAATTAAATTAAACTTTACAAGGGATTTCATCTGAACTGGAAAATAGATGATGGAAGCAAGTGTAGAAACTTTCCTGCCTGATAGAACAATTTACTTTTCATAGCTGTGACTGAAAATTTTGCTTTCAATATTTTGTTTCTTGAAAATAGCCCTATTTTGTCAAAGATGATTTAGTTTGGTCTCAGAGTTAGATGTCACTGAGGAAAAGCAAAAGGACTTACTAACACTTCCAGCAGACTTGCACTGGGCTCTTATTCTCTTCAGTTACATTCAGGTTCAGAATCCTTCATCCTGACTAAAGATGATAGAATCTACCACATCAACATGTGAATGACCTCCTGTATTCCTTCAGAATCCTCTTCTCAAAATGTGTGAAATGTGTGTGTTAATTCAGTGTAGTTTTCTTTTACGCACAAACACAGACTGAACTGAATGAGGCCATGTTATCACAAGTAAAACCTATAATTTGCTGTTTCCTTTAAAGATGAGAATCAGTTGAATGCTGGTGCATATAGATGGTGCTGCTAGTAAGGCTGGCAACAATTTCTTTTAAAAAGTAGACACTAACCTACTTCATGTAAGACTAATGAGTTGATTTAAGTGATATTACCTTATAGCACAAAAATTAATGTACTTAAAAAAGCCAAGACCTTCACATGTAGTTGAAAGTCTGTTCATTTACACACCAGACTTGTTTACACAGTTGAACAGAAAGCCTTATTAGGGATAAAGAACATCTTGTAAAAGTAGAGACTGTATTCTGGAAAAAATACAGAAAAGAGTTGATCAGAAGTTACCATTACAATGGCCTATATGTGCTGCTAGAGGATATTACAACTGAATAAGAAACTCTATTGCCTGTGCGGATTGTATTATCTGAATTACTGACTAACTGTTGTGCTCAGACTTTCATCATAACAATGCTAGAAGGAAGCTGACAAGTTAAAGGGAGTCAAAGTAGAGCAACAAAAATTATGAGAATTCTAGAAATACGCCTTAACAAAAAATGGTCTGAGAAATTCAACCCATTTTCACTTATGACTGTAAGTAGTTTGCTCACAACACCACTATTACTGGGATAAAATAGAGATTTTTAATAGGAAAACGATTATAACAAGATTAAGAGGCTGACCATTAAATGAATTCAAAGACAAAACAGTACTCATTCTATGTCTGACTTTGACTATCTTCTTTCTATGGCCACATCTGCATGTAAGTTCTTGGGTTTAACTGATTCAAGGCTTCTTCTGGGCTGTGGCAAGAAAATACAAATGGTTGAAGTTGTTTGGAAGTCTTTTGATGAAACAGTTTGATGAGAAAATACTGATATACTGAAACTGAAACCTTTTGAAAAAACACTCCAGGTTCTGTGAGGAACTGTAACTGAACCACAGTCAGGATTCCAGAAGAGCAGGAACAGTTATTTTCCTGGCTAAATCTGTTCTGGTAAATTTAGTGATTTTGGGGCAATTCTGTGTCATTAAACCAACTGTTATGGAAGATCCCATATCCATATTGAGAAAATCTCTTTCCACAGCATGACAACTACCTCCAGTTTACCTATTGGAAACATTATGTAGGACATGCCTGTTTCCAGACCATACACTAGAATTGTTTGGGAAAATAGCTGCAATCTGTGGCAAAAATGTTCCTGGAATTGTTCTGCTATTTTATGGACAATCAGGTCTCAATGCCCAGAAATAATTCCTGGCACTTTTTAATTCACTAAAGTAGATGAGGTTGTAGTATACTGCTGGAGACTCCAAGCCACCAAGATCTGTGGTTTCATGCATTCTCATGATGAACAGATACATGAACCAGCTGGGCTACAGAACAAGAGACTCTAGAGTCCAGCTGCAGCATCTGACCGAAAAAGAAAAAAGATAACATGTGTTGACATCCTCTAGTAGTCTTGTTGATGTATATCACTTTCTAAATGCTCTTCATCTCAGGTTCCAAAATGAAAACAAAACAAAACAACCAACCAAACAATCAAACAAAAAACCAGTAATCTTAAAGCCTTTGACATCATTGACCATCAAAAGCGACAACTCTCGTAAAATCAAATTGAACATTTATATTGAAAAGCTTGGAGAAAAAAACCCCTCAGTTAATGTTCTGTAGTCTTATGACTCATGCTACTTTGGCTTCTGAGTGTCCAAACATAGACACTTATGGAAACAAAGTCATTAGGAATTACCAGTGTTTTTTGGAAAATCCAGAAAGCATTAGTTTTTATACTTTGCAGGATCTTTTTCTCTTTGGTTTGTGCCACAGTGGCTTTGTGCAGCTTCTAAGTGCAATTGGAATAAACTGAAAAATGTTAGAGACTTGTAAATGGACTATGCCTTAGATACAGGATAGCATTATAATATAAAAGTCTGAGCAGTTGGCAGCTTAACACAGAAGTCCCAATGGGACGTGTGCCCTGTAGTCTAAGACAAGAGGTTGCACTTGATATTTGCAGCTTACATGCTATCCCACACAAAATCCCAGCAAGCTGCATTTTTTAACAAATAGTTTTATATGCCACATCCTCACCATTGATCACTCTGTCAGAGACTGCAAACAGATTCCGTTGACTTGTTTAGACTGGTTTTCCCATTGCTAAATAGCATTTGCTATTTAATGTTTGGTCTTTACAATTCTCACACATAAAGTGATAGAATGCTTTTACATAACGATTATTTTGGGGTTTTTTTTATTTGTGGTTTTTTTTGGGTTTTGTTTGGTTTTTTGGTTTTGGAGTTTTTTTCAGTATGGAGGAAGGAAAATTGGGTATGGAAGAATTTAAGGAAATTAAATTTTCATTATCCCAAACTAGCATAGTAATCAACTAGGATTTTGTCTGGAAACTACTGATATTAAAAATTCTCATCAAGTTCCACTGGCAGGAGTGCTAAAACATTTATTAATACAAATAATCTCTTTTAAAAGAGCTGGCATTCACTATTAGGTCCCCTCCCCTTCAGAACTGTGTGGGCTGCCTCCTCTGTCAATTGAACTCACATAATACCCCTGTGGCAACGATAGTGGTTGCTTACACAGAAAATTAATACTAGGAAAGTATTTATGCATTTGTACTGTATTGAGTGTGATAAATGTTTTTCCCCTTCTGAAAAACAAAACACTTGCAGTTTCTGCTTTTGTTCTTCATCTCCTCCCATCTGTTTTGTTTCTCTTAGCTGGAAATGAGAATAACAGCTGACTCTCTGTGGACTGGAGGGTTTGAAGGCCTCTGTAATATCTTTGAAGCTCCTTTTAAAAAAAGGCTCTGTCCCAGCTCATGTCAAAAGCCATATAATTCTTTCATCAGACATAATTGTTGCAGTGAAGGAACTAGACCTATTTTCTGTCTTCGTCAACAGTGAGGGGTTTGTGGCCATGTGGCCCACTGGACATCTAGCATTTTATGTTTCCAACCAAAAGCATTTGTCTAAATGCATGCTTGATACGAGGGTGATATAATGATCTCTACCCAAAGTAGCAGACCCAATATATCTTTTCAGATTGCACTGAAAACATAAACATTGCCTGAGAGGGTTCTGAACATGGATCTCACTGAAAGGCAAATTCAGCCACTGTACATTATTTAAATACTCTCTGCAATATCTGAAATAGTGTGGGACTTTATAGCTATAAGAACCACAATTTTTAAGTAGAAACTTGTGGTCTTTGGTTCTTCCAAACACAAAATCAGCATAATAAGAAGGAGCAGTTGTGTTATGGTTCAGCAGCGTAGACTACTCTGGAGACAAAAGTTGCAAAAAAATTTTACTGTATATCACAGCAAGTTAATCACAATTGCTTGGGAACTATAACACTGAAACATGAAACTCATGAGCTACTTTGCCTTTAATCACAGAAATTGAATCTACTGGAAAACATGAAAATTCACAGGTTGTTGGGGTCATAGGAAGAGAGTTATAACTAAGGCCTGTGAAATTTCACTGACACTGAGTGATTAGTGGTTTAGTAAAACCAATTTAAAGAATATAAGTTTTCTGGAGCTAAAGAATTCACGGGTTTGTTTGTTTGTTTGGAGGATTTTTTTGTTTGTTTTGGGATTATTTGTTGATGTTTTGGCATTTTTTTTTGAGGGGCAGGGGAGAGTCTGACAGAAGTATTTTAAAGATCCAAGTAAGATGCTCCTTAGAGTAGCACATTTTTGCACTCAAAGATGTTTGTGTTTTCAGGGTTTTTCACAGCCTTTATCATTTCTCAGTAATGGATTTTCATTAGTAGCTTGATTTGACATGACTACTAATGTAAGTCACCACAACTTAATTGTATCTGGATAAATAAACACTACAACCATGGTAGATACCTCACAAACTGGAGGAAGGACCCAGCCCATAAGGCGATCAGGTTAATATGAAAGCAGTATGTCCGTTTTCCTTTCTACTAAAACCAGAAGTGGGAAGACAAGTTGGTATATGCCAGCTTGGCCAAGGAATAACAACTTTTTCATTTTGCATTAAAAAGTGCTTTTTAAATTTTTAGTTCATAATAAAGAACATGGAGAAATATTCCTTATTTTATTAGTTGCACAAAAGTCATGTTGGCAAGTGAAGAAATAATAATAAACTAAAATAGGTTTATGTGTTTCCTGTTATATAATCAGCTGGTGATGCAAAGGACAAGGCTGCACCGCTTGTTAGTCAGCCTGGCGGTTACAAAATTCTGAACCAGAAGGGTGGTGTTCACTGAGAATGACAGAAGCATAAACGTTCAGAATGAACACACAGCATCTTATAGGACATAGTCCAAGTTAATAGTGCGGTTACTGTGACTGGTATTCATCCAATAAAAGGTTTCGTCTAGACTTGATGAAAAAAATGAGTGTTCATGTACATTAGTTGTTATGTGCTCTTAATGGCTCAGGTAGGTCTATTGACTAATAAGATAGAATTCAAAATAAGGCTTTTCTGAAGTTTTATTTTATTTCGTTAGCACATGTTTAAACACATTTCTTTTTTTACAGTGGATTATTTAATTAACATGCTTCAATTTTAATGGTGTCTTTTGACAAAAGCTTCTAAAGAAACACAGCTACCATAGGATAAGAAGAAAGATCTTCACACAGACTAAAACAAACAAACAAACAAATGAAAAAACTGGTTAAAAGTTAGGAAACAACGGATAGGAACGAAAGGTCTATTTTCGTTCCAAAGGAGTTTATAGAGCCACAGTCATAAGTGCTTGGGCATGAGCAGCATGGTCCCTGGCAGGGACTTCCTAGATAATTTAGGGAAGAGGTGAGTAGTATGATGGCAAAGTTTGTTGATGATGTTCAGTTACTCACTGTAGTAAAGCTGTCTGCAATAAACTAAAGGGTGTCACACAATACTGAGAGAGGAGAAATGAATGGCAGCAAAAAATTCCATACAGGTAAACATAAAGTTACACACAGAAAAATATTTACCATAACTTTATTTATAGAACAATAACCTTCAAGTTGACTATTCCTATTCAGGAATGAGGTCTTGAGAGAAAGAAAACTATCAGTTCAGTGCTCATTCATGGCACATGAAGCAGGGAACCTGTGTTTCCACTGCATTATGAAGGCCATGCTGTAGCCCCCTTTGAAACAGTGTGCGGAGCCCTCTTCCTTCACATCGAAGGGGATATAGGGTATGGCAGTGGGTAGCATGGGTGCTCAGAAGCACAGAATGATTTCCCAATAAAGAGTGATAAAACCCACCCAAACTTTTTAACGTAGAAATACGGTGACACAAAGTGGATGGTATTCCACAATCACAAAATGTGATGGAGAAGCCTAAAAGCATAGTCAGATAAACTCTAAAGACTCTGATGGAAGCGGTTCAGGGTGGGAGTGTCTGCTGCTGCTGGTTGCTGCCCTCCTACCTCATCTCTGTGCCCTGGCAGTGGAGTCAGCAGCACAAGGCAAGCGTTCAGGATGTGCCTGCACAGTGCAAAGTCCAGTAACTGAAGTTTGTTACTGCAGTGGGTTTAGGCTGAGATTGTAAACAGCATGATAAACAGGCTAAAGAACAACGTACTTTCTTGTGGGGTAGATAATTCAAGGTAAGAGGTGAAGAGGCAAGGTGGGGATATTCTAAACTTTCACAAATAGATTCTGTGTAACTGATCTAGTCACATTTTTGTTTCCAAAAGACTATAGGACTTAAATGGCTACCACTTCTACATTTTTTAAATGACTTGTATGTTGAAAGGTGAAGCCTTTCCTGAGAACATTTGGAACTGAGACTTTTCTACCGTTTCTTGTGAAAAATTCAATGAATATTTTGGTGTTTTCTACAGGGGAGTAGACAGTCTACTGTGCTAGACAGTTTTAATCACCAAAGCTTATTCCAAGGTGTTGAGTCATGTCAATATTCAGCTATAACTATGAGTATGCTAGAGAGTAAAGATGTACATGTATAAAATATATAACACAAACATATACCCTTCTACTGTAGAAGTCGGCTTCTCAAAATTTTCCTCTATAAAAGGGAAAATTAAATAGGTATTTTTGTGGATATTTATTCATTTGTTTTACCTTCTGTGTACAATAAATATTCTATCATGATGTATTTTTGTTCTCAGTGCAATGTGAGTACATTGTAAGTGACCTACAGAATAGGTGTAATATTTACCTGCATTTGTACAAGTGTATTGTGTCTGTGTATATCTCTACACATATTAACCCTAACTATGCAGTAATTTATTATCTCCCATATTCTATGTATAAATGCATATCTTCAGTATATTCTATCACATTAATGAGGTGGAATGTATCATAGAATTTAGTAGCACTGACTCATATTCATGGCTTAAACTATATAAAAGCATATGTTTTTCATTTTCCTTGGATGTATCTTTTTTTCAGAAGACGGAAAAACAAATTAATATAACTTGGAAGCAAAGTGCAAACATTGTTTTCTGTGTTTTTCTTTTTTATTTGAAGTATTATCAGAGAAAAAGTCATTACTAGGCTCATTATTTTCTGTTCCAAAAGAAAAATGGATATATTTCTTGCTTAGTTCCCAGGATAAGGATCTATAATCGAAAATGTGCCTAACTTCCAAATTAGAGAAATACAATTTTTTTTCTATGCAATCACCACATGTCTTCAAGTTTTAATAATGGCTATAGCATTTCTCATATTGGTTATATGTAAATTGCTGATATTTCTGTGGGCAGTTTGCACATCCCTATCTCTAAATCTATTGTCTGTTGCCTGAGACCTTAAGGTGGTTTGTTCTTTAGAAACTGGGTTTGCTGTGGTGGCCAGCTGTCACACAGATCTCCCCCTTTCTCTTACCTGTATCAATATTAAGAGAAGGAAAAAGTGTCATCTCAGCTGCCTTTTTGTTTATAAGGAGCAAGAGATTTGTGCTAAGATTTAAAAAAGTTATAATAGAAGGCATTGAAAATAAAGGTGAAAACTTCAAGACTCTAAAGGACTCAAAAGTTCTGCTTGGCTTTTAAAACTGAGAACTTCTGGATGCTAAAAGATAAGGGATATGTTTTGTCATCCAGAGCACTAGCTTCAAACTTCAACCCCATTACTGGCATGGATTTCAGAAGGGCTCTTCCATTGGTACACAGCCAAACGACTTTTCTGACTATGGCCAGCAAACCCATCTTTTTCTCTCCAAAGCAGCCATGGGGCCTCCTTTTCTGTCTTCAAAACCACAAAAGCTCAAATGTTAAAGACAGGGTGAAATTTGGATGGACCTCTTCTTTTGGGTTTTTTTTCACTCTTCTTCACTTCCCATGTCTGATCAAGATTGGAAGCGGAAGTGTTGAAAGACTATACTTAGGTATTATTTATTAAGCACTGACTCTGTGCTTGGAGTTTAATGATCCAGTGAAATACCACAAAAGCAGACTACTTTTCCTGTATTTCAAGCCCAACCAGAATGAGAATATACTGGAAGTTTCACAAGAATACCCTGTTTTTGCAAGACTTCCAGGCTAGTTCTGTATATCAAAGATGGTCAGGTGGTCTGGATGAAACCCAAATGGACGTTCAAATATTGGATCCTTAGCCAAACCAAATGGAACTCTGAATTGTAAGATCTGTTCTCTCTTCTGTCCTTTGGGATTGATAACATGCAGGTTAAACCTGCCCGATGCAATTCGCAGTTTCTATTTGATGTGTAGATAATGTTTTGCGTCCTTCTGTGTATACTTTTTAATGGTTTGCTAACAGGCTGTCAGATATCAGTTTTAAATTATTTGATGTGAAATCTAGTGGCTCACAGTCATATACAGAGCTCATTCATATGCAAGAGAATGGGAGCTGTTCCTACAGCAGGTGTTAGAGTCATAGAATCATAGAATCAATCAGGTCGGAAAAGACCTCCGAGATCATCAAGTCCAACCCTTCATCCAACACCGCTGTGATTACTAGACCATGGCACCATGTGTCACATCCAGTCTCATCTTAAAAACCTCCAAGGACAGAGAATCCATCACCTCCCTGGGCAGCCCATTCCAATGTCTGATTACTCTCTCTGTAAAAAATTTTTTCCTACTATCCAGCCTAAACTTCTCCTGGCAGAGCTTAAGATCATGCCCTCTTGTCCTAGAAGGAATAATTGCACTATTCTGTTACATGAAAGAAAAGGTTAATGTTAACACACCACAAGTAAGGTTCATATGTTGTACCTTATATGTTAGAGCTGGTATATAACTCCTCACCAATGAAGTGACAAAATTTGAACCTTTATGTTTTGGGGTCTTTTTTTAAGCTACTACCCACTCATTGTAGAGTAAGTGCTTGCAGAGAATTATCATGGTATTTCAACTCAGTCTAATTTTGTGACCAAGCTTTTCTGATTAACTGCACCAATATTTATGTTATAAAAATAATAAATAAATATAAAGTAAATAAATAAATAAATATAAAAGTAATTTAAAAATAGGTAAAGTCTACTTTATCTGAGATGTCACACTGACCTTCTCATTTCCAGCCCTTTTGAGCTTCTGTCACTGGCTGGTTGTTTCATGGTAGAATTTTCCATACTGCTTCTCTTGTAGAAAAGCATTTCCACAATTCTTCAGTGCTATCATCCATGTCATCCTGTCATCCCTTCAGAGCTTCCATCACATGTCTTAACATGCAACAAAATCACAGTTAACAGTTTGGCACTGTTGGATCACACAGAGACTGGGATACATGACAGGATGCTCTTCTGCTGGTAGCTTTATGTCAGTTTGCCCTGTGACTTAGAACAGGACCACTGGTTTTACATGGCACAATTTCTCCATTTGTGAAAGATAGGTAAGTACACCTCCTAGGTCAAAATATTTTGAAGCCTGTATCTGCATAGAGCTCTCGGAAAGATGCATATTAATATTCTGTGTTACTACATGAAAAGGTAAAAAATACCACTAGTTAGTCTGGTGTGGCAGAAACAAGTATTTAAACTTATAGGAAAAGAATCATCCTGGTTTATAAATAAAAGAGATCTAGGTTCCTAACTTCAGGGACAAACTTCGGGAAAGGGGTAAGTTTTAAATTCTTAATAACAGCTGCTTTATGATATTCATGACAGGAATGTCAAATACGTAAAAATACTTGGACTGTGCTGTTAATAATGCAGTGGAAATCTACAGATGAAACTCCAACTTTAATGAAAATAAAGATGAAGTGTGAGTCTAGTTGCATATATATGTCACATAGTGAGCAGCAAAAAACTTACTCTTGCATAAAATCAATATTTAGTGGTCAAATTTCCCTCGTTTCCCACTAATAATAGATGGAGTCATATGGTTCAGTTGTAAATCCACCAGCTGGAAGTAATAAGATGAACTGTCCATAGCAGTACGAGAGATATACACGCCTATTCAAAGGCAGACCATCTGTGGAGATCCATGAAGAAGGATAGTAGAGATTTTATATAGACATACAGTAAAACAGTCTCTCATGATACTGTAGAAGCTGTGGGGGCCTAATCTTTACATTTGACTATTAAATTAGGAAGGGTAAAGCCTACACAATACCAATGGTATTAGTCATGTCTGGAGGGGCATCCAATACCAGATGTCACTTTTCTGATCTCTCATGCTCAGTTTTTGGCACGTCAGAGTTCGCATCTGAATACAATTTAAGTTATAACAATACAATCAGCATGTCTAACTATTTTTGCCTTTCTTTCTGCTATTTTGGGAGCTAGGCTATGGTGAGTCTCTGTTGTTTAATCTAAAAGCCTTCCTCACCCCATGTCTTCAGCTTTATGAGGTAATGCCGGAGGATGTCAGAGAGTGGTGTTAAGGAACAGTTGTTTGACAAGTGCTACTGGTTTTAAACTGAATTGCTTGTTTATTGGCTGCACAATTATTCATCTGTTAGCATAGTATAGAAAAAATAATGTTGACAGTGAAATAGTAGCTTTTCTTGGTAGAAATTATTTGACTTAAGTGAACACGTCACTGTTTCAAATGTGAATGCAGTTCTGTACAATATAACAGGAGAGGCTCGCTTATTTATTTAACAGGCAAACAAAAGCTTTCAAGATCAGACAAAAGCAAATATATGTAGGGAATTGTGTATGGACGAGCATAGTCTACTCTTCTGACTTGTTATAAGATAAAGTCATCTCCCTTTATGCAGATTATTCATGTTTATTTATGACATTCTGTGAAAGGAGAGACACTCAAATGCCTCAGGGCTATGGCCCAAAGTAAATAGCTTGTCATAATATACCTTGCAAATGATAATGTAAACCACAGGAAATCCAGGGAGGAGATGCACATACATTCCAAAGCTGGGAAGTTATTGAATGTTTAGGCTTAAGGAGCAGATAGTTTTGATTGGGGATATTTCCCTGGTTTCTGTATGTTAGATGAATTACTCTGCATGAGTGATATCCATTGTACTGTGTTTATTCTTTTCCACTTTTGTTCACCAATCACTATGATGTCTGGTCCTTTCCCAAAGATGGTCTGTATAATAAATACGTTAAGTCTGACAAGGAATGAGTGGTAATGCAGCATCAATGCCCTCTGGGGTTAGGGAGTGGCCTGGTTATTTTTGTATCTCTGTCAGCTCATGATCTAGGCATTTGTATAGTCAAAATCTTGATTCAAGTTCAATGCAGAGAAGTTTCCACTGGGGGAGCTGACAGCCTGGGTTTGAGCAGTAACACCAGCAGATGCATCTTTGCATCACTTGTTGCATTCAGGCCTGCTGTTTTGTATTCAGTGTTCGGACCAAGAAAGGACTTAAAAAGGAGTACACATGAGATGAATTCATTCAGTGTTTTGGTATGAATCATGTGTATAATGAAACCCTGGACTCACATAGAGGTAAGATTGCATAAGGTGCTCTACAGTAAGACTGTTTGTGGGAATATTAGGGCCTGTTTACTATGCTTTCATGTGCCAGTATTGTAGCTGGATGACTTGGTTAAAAGCTTGAATCTTGAGCCAGTTGCAGGTAAATTGGTTGTAGCCAATTTGGCTGTCTTTGTACTAGTAGGTTGAACCATGCCAGAATACTGCCATGTGATCATTTCCACTGCTAATTTGTTATTCTGCTTTTTAGCCCAGTTTTGGTCTGTGCCAAAAAACACTCTTCCAAGTTCCCAGATACATTTCGGGAGTCAGCAGGAATGAGCAAGAGACTGCTACCAACAGGAAGTTTGGATGCAAAGCTCTTTACTATCACAGCTGGAAAGAATGGTCTGTAGCCCTTTTTATTTGGTAAGGAAAAGTAGTTCTTCAGTGGAGCATTGGGCACTTAACATATATTACATAAAACACACAGAATTTTTTTCCTTTTGAGAGTTTTCAACTAGTTGTTCTTAGAAAGGTTTCTTTTTTGACTTGCAAACTTCAGGATTTTTTAATATCTTTTCAAATAGATTTAAAGAGTTATAGCTATTATCATTTGATTTCCTTTCAAAAATAAATGAACCCAAAATTTAGTTGTGCTTCTAAATTGTGTTTTGATTATTGTTTTCACATATAATGTATCTTTTTACTTTTCTTATGGAATGACAGTAGTCCTTCAATCTAGGTCGGTCCACCTTAGCATTAGGCACCACTAAAAGGCATTTCAACTTATCTAATCTCTGAATCGTACCCTGAATGCAGTCTTCTCTGCCTAATAGGGGGAACCCAGGGAAACTATGCTTCAAATTTAGATGCTGACATTATACAGACTGAATCTAAATTTAATTTTGTTCTTATTGCCTTTCACTGATATAGTTAGCACAATAAGATCTTGAACCTTTCTGGAATTTGTAGGCTTTTCTGACTCACAAGTTCTTAATAGTATTTATTTTGTAATATTTAGTTGATATTTCTTGTATTTTTTTCTCATTTTGTCTACTTATATTGCAAGTTATTGGAACTGGACCTGGTTATGTGGGGCTACTACCTTGTACAAAGTGCTTAGTATACCAAGAGACTAGCCAGTTGTCTTCACACAGTGTTCATGCACATCATCTTTGTCTCTAGCATTTCTTTGTCACGTTGCAGTGACATGTTGAAAGTTGCAATCCTATGTGTAAAATAAGCATCACAATAATGATTTACCCAGATTCTTCTCTTCTTGAGTATCCCTAGTAAAGAAATATGAAATGAAGCCACAGAGTTCTTCAGTATAACAAAATAATATGCTTTCTAAAGGAAACAACAGTGGCTGATAAAATGGCTTGCAAAACAGTTGTGTTAGGAAAACAAATACACAGTTGGGCTGGGCCTGACCTTCTACAAAGCCCAGAGGAGTTTGTATCTGGCATTTTCATTCCAACGCCTTTCTGAATGTAGTAAAACAATAAGTCATAAGAAAATATTTCAAGATTACCCTGAAGTGAACTGATTTCAAACATGCCAGCCTACCTCGACCTTTTTTATTTACTAAAAAGAAATTACTTTCCGTGGTCTTGAGAATTAGAAGCCAGGATAGATTTCTTTCCAGTGCGCTATGCAATATTTCCCCCCTCCCCTAAAGAGGTAGGATTATGTAACCTAATAAATTGGTCTCATTACAGAGCCACTGACAGACAGACATATAGGTTGCTGCCAACTGGCATGTGTGCTAAAGGTGAGCACGCTGAGGGGATAGTGGAAGTGAGCAGTGGATACAGCACTAAAAACCATCTGGCTGAAGGAGGTCATGCCTGTTGCAAAAAGCAGGAGGAGATAAGGATGTCAGCAGCATGGAGGGTGACATCCATCAATCAGCTTCTTCATTATAGCAAGAATGAGCACTGTTGGTCCTTGGGAGGAAGAAGGAACTAGTGATCCCTCATCTCACAGGTGGCAAGTCTAAAAAGGCTAACCTTTCACATTTCTAGGGGCAGGCAGGATGAAGAATGTGTTTTTAATTAATTACCCACAACCACACACACACACACACATGCACACAGACCTACACAATATCCTACTTTCATATATATTTCCCCTTCAGGATAAAATAATTAAATTGAAAAGTCTCATTATTTATTTTTAAAAAGCATAAAAGTGTATCCTAGCGGGAAGCTAATTTTAAAGTCTCTGATCAAGTAAATAATTCTCTGTAATAAAAATGCAAAGAATTATTTTCTGCATCTTTATTTCACTCCAAAGGATAAAAGAATGGTAGAGGAAGGAAATATGTTAAAAGGTAACATGACTAAATGAACACTCATGGCATTTTTACTCATTTGCACTAAGAATTAGATGATTAATTAAATCTCCAATTAGGAAATAGATGATTAATTAAATCTCAGGCTTCAGGGACTGAAGTATGGAAGAACCTGTTTCTTCTGCACTTGTAAATACATGCCAGAGTACATGGAGGAAGATTTTGCATTCCACTCAGAAATGTCACTAACCACCAGTGGTAGAATATAGCATAAATTTGCAAAGGAAAGACACAGCAAGAAATGCTTGAAAAAGCATCTTTAGGCTTTCCAAAGATAAGCAACAGAATACAACTAATAGAGCTTGAAGTCTTAGGAAGGCTTTTAATCATTGGTATAATACTGCAAAGGGAAGAACAGATTTGAGATCAGGACCCACCGGGTAGTCAAGCAGACTTATTACCAACAGGCGTGTAAGTCTAACTGAGTTGGCAGGCTGATAAATGTCTGTTACTTCAGCATACAGCAAGTGGAAGTCAGTGCTTCCAGAGAATGAGGAGGGCACAGATACCCTGAACTACCTGTTGAATCTCCCTGTATTCCACCAGTCATAGTAGATGAATTCTAGAAGGGTGATGTAGGTCCTGGCCAATTCCTAAGTTCAGAGAGGGGTCTAAATCTCCACCTGTTTCTCTTTCTTGATCATGCAAGGAGCCTTTAGAAAGAACAGAAATAAAGGCAAGCTCAGGTGAACTGGACTGCATGGGTCACAGATCCTACAATAAGCTTTTGACTTAGCGCTTAGCTGGTAAGGTAATATCAAGTTGATTTTACAGGGACTGCGGCTCTGTAATGCTGCAGAGTTTGCAAGAAGATCAAATCTGCAGTCATTTCTCTCATTAAACATTCACCAATGTCAACTTTCTCCTTCACAGGGAAATTGGGATTTGGCCCTGCCTGCAAATGAACTCCCTAATGTCCTGAAGTAGCCAGATAAAGGAAAAAAGTGTTTGTAGGATGAAGACTTTTTCACTCACTTCTCAAATGATAGCCATGTTTTGACAGTTGTAATGAAGCCAATGAGGAAAAACATTACTGAGAAAAAGGGCTCTCTAACAGGCAGCATGTGTGATTATTATCATGGTGTTCGCCTCAGAGTGTGTAATAGATTAGGTTCACCTTTCTTCCTCCAAAAGCATCAGCAATCAATCAGGTTAGAATGAGAAAGAGTTAACAGAGCCTTTATTTTTGTAGATCATTAAAAATGACCCAAGAGACCAATTTTCTGTACTTTTGCTCAGTTTCCTTCTGATTCCAGTCATTAAGAATGGGATACACATAGCTGTATGGGGAGACAATGAATGAAATTCTCCTCTTGCTTATGTCGATGGTTCTGTTAAAGTTGAACTGGAATAAATGAGAAGAACATTTGCCTGACTTCTCTTGGCGGCTTTAACATAAGCACATATGAAACCAAACTCCTTTCTCAGTGAAAGGTACCTCAAATGAAACCTGAAGTGACTGAATTAAATTGCCTTATAAGCCTGCAAAGATCAGGAGGTTAAATTCAAATTCGGTGCAAGCAGTGGTAATGAAGTTGCCCTCTTTATCTCAGGGCTCTATCTAAACTCAAGTACATCATTAATAAGTGGTATACACTTTTTTATATTACTGATGTTGAACTAAATTTTAACTGTTCACTAACTGAACTGAAGTACTAGAAAATGACCTGACCATACATCTGCAAAAGTGTGTACAGAAATATTGTAAATGTAAATCTGTGTGGTTTAAATAGGCAATAGTTTTATATTGGTACTTTCATTGGTAAAAAAGCAACAGAAGAAAATGCATCAGCTGACTTACCAAATGGGTAAGAATTCTTTCTCAGCTGTGTATGCTACCATACAGTAGAGTTTACACATGAAGAGATCTACCTGCACATGGCAGTTTGAAAAGTCTATTTATTTAAACAAACCCCAGATTAATAAATCACACTCTGCACATTGAAGGCTGTAACAGTAGTAAGCCCTGAAATGATCCGTAGACTTGGCCATTTAGGTGAATGTACTGGTCATGAGTCAGATCTGATGATAAATTGCTTTGCTCCAATGAAATTTGTCATACAAGAATCTCCTAAAGTATCACGTTGTGCTAAAGGCTGCTACCAAGGATGAGGAGAGAAAATTACAAAAATTTTCATGTCTTAATTATATATCTCTGATGACAGAAACACAAAATATTACTTCTGTCAAAAACCTGTATTTTTCCACTTTTCTTCCTCCCTCCCTCCTATTTTTTTAGTAAAAAGAAAAGGAATTGTAGCAGGCATATTTTAATTCTATTTGAAAGCATTCTATGTGAATTCCTTCTTTTCATATTTCAGGGCTGTCATCAAAATCAAACTTATTCGTCTGGCCCAAACACACACACACGTGTCCTACTTTTGAGAAGGGAAAGGAAAGAATGGGGAAAAAGAGAAGGAGGTGGAGAAAGTAAGAGAGAGGGCAGGAAATAAAACAAGAAGACAGCTTCAAATATTTCCTGGACACACGTTTTCTAATCCATCTCACCCACAGTTCCCCTTCCTTCCCCCTGCAGCATTTGTGAACTCTAGTTCCTATTGAAAACCGAGTCCAAGCATGCCTCAGTTGAGCCCATGAATCCTGTAAAATCCTTTTTGAAAGTATTAACCTCTGTGCAGAAGTGTACCTTGCTGGCAACCACAACAATGCAGACCACTCCTTCACACAAAGCAGCGTAAAAAAATGTGCTGGAATCAATAAGAAAAAGAGTGGCATGGTACACCCTTGGCATGGGCACCCTCATCTTTGGGCGTGTTATGGAACACACTGCTGTTTCAGGAGTTGTTTATTTTAATGTTGCACTTCAAGTGTCATAGTAGAATACATTGAGTTGAATGTAGCGATCTTAATTCTTTTTTAGCACTGTTTTCCTACCCATCAAATACCAGTTACATTTGCCCTGAAAAATTCTCCACAGCTTAGTAGGAGTCATGACTGCAAAATAATGTGTCCAAACTTTAAAACTTTTTTTACTAATAGCACTGTCCTTTAACTGTGTTGGAGCAATAGCTTTTCACAGGCTTCTAACAGCTAACAAAAGCTTCTGACATCAAAGATGTTGCAGACAACAATGTGAAGCAATCATGAAGAGACTCTTACTGATTTAATAATACCAGTTATGTAGTTCCGGATGCTCCCAGACACTCATCTGGTTTCCTGTTCCTTTTTTCCTATGTCAAAATCTCTAAAGCCAGTGTAAATATCCAATGGACTCTGACTCTGTTTCCTAAATTCTAGTTAACATGTTTTAAAAGAAATTGTGTAAGCTGACCTAGTTATAGAGTATGATAAGTGATCTCTCTCCCTCTCTTTACTTTCTTATTTATTCAAAAAAGTACAGTGAAGGTTCACTTGTGTAACTTGCCATGAATACTATTAAATGAAATAGTGATGACACACCAAGGAATCTGAAAACACTCAGAGCTGTCTTATCCCGAGGTAGAAAACAAGATGAAATTTATCCTGAAAGGAGATAAAACCGCTGAAAAAGTTTGGGGTTTTCCTGATCAAACAGAATCCATGCTTCACATATAAGAATAAAATATGACTATTTCAAGTTTGCAAATTTATAAAAAGTAGTGTTTTCTACAGAAACTGTTGGAGGAACAGTATAACTTGCTGACTTAGAGGTGCTGTTCTGAACCATTTGTGTTACACATTAGATTTCTGGCAATAACTGACCTGCTATAGATCTCCTGGGAAGTGGTAAGTTTGCCCACTTCCTTGTTTTTCAAAAGATCAAAACTTTTATCTGAATTGTTATCATACATTCTTTAAAATCCAATCTCTTGTGTTAATTAGTTGTGTAATCACATCTAACACCTTTAGGGATGGAGTAGAACAGGATTGACTTTGTAGGTGAGAAAGGATCAAAGCAGTGCTCTAACAAATTATTATGGTAATTAGTGCTAGTCTTGTAGTTCATCTCCAGGGGGGCTTTTCATAGAAGCAGTGAGAGCTTGGGAAAACCTGTGTGCAGGGTAAGAACGCACTTGAAGAAACAAAGCTTGCCAAGCTCGCAGGGAATTCTGGCAGGGGGACTGGAGATGAGTGGCATGAAAGGAAATTGAAAGGCATATCAGGTACTGAAGAGGAGAAGTGATCTGAGTGTGCTACACAGTTTTCAGGATTCAAGAGGCCCACTGCATTTCTGTGTTCCCCTTCAGCTCTGCAAAAAAGCTCTAATAACCCTTAGAATTGTCGAGTCTTAACCAAAAGGGCAGCTGTTGCTGGGGCACAAATGTCAGAGGTGGACAGTAGTCTTCCACCCACCCACCCCACTCGCATGTTTGTTATCTCCCCTACATCTGCTGGCACTCACTACAATACAGTTTTAAATTATTCAAGCCATGGGTTATACCATTTCCCTTGAGAGGCTATTATGGTGCCGAGTGAGGATGCTTCTCATGGAGGAAGAATTTCTCCTGGAGCTGCCCAACAATGGGAGGAGCAGCCTCCTTCGAGGAGGTGAAACATGCACCCTCCTTCTTCTACACTATGGCTCCATGAGCTGGGGAACACAGAGAGTGTAGGTGTTAGTATCTAGGCTTCCTGCATATGACTTTCCATGGGTGTTACCCAAAAAGGTCCAGATTTGGCCATCACTGTGTGGAGTACGCAAAGACACGGTAGGAACAGTTTACGTTGCCTCCAATATATGTTGTGACACTCTTTTGCCTGTAGCGAAGGGAGTAATGAAAGCCCTCCAGGATTCTTCCATTTTCACCCCAACCTTCTAATGCAATGCCTAATTGTTCCCCAGTCTAATTACTCCATAGGGTTCCAGTCCTTTTCTTGCTACTGCTTGTTTTATTTTAGGGTCCATAGAGGTCCCCTGAGATGAGTCTCTTAATGATAAAACTATTTCTTTTGGTTCCCAGGGGGAAAGAGGGTGATGTTGTTCTCTGCTTTGGAAGGACAACGCTAATGCTGGCGACAATGACAACCCTGTGAGGTCTACTGGGCTGGCCTGCTGCCAAGACAGCAATCTGCCTGCCCCTGCAGCCTCGGCAGCCGGCCGGCTGACGCTGCCACTGCCTGGCTGACACCCCCCAGATTGGCAGGGCTCCTTTGCCAGGATGGAAACTGCCTCTAGTGAACAGCTCGTTATTAGTGCTCTACTTTTCGCAGCAATTAAGTCAAGAACCATGGCACCTGTTCATCTCACCTCCCTTGCAGGAATTAACATGCCGTATGGGAAAGAGATTTGCATGAGTGCGGGGGGCAGGGGGAGAGAGAGCTTTCTTGTGTCTGTTAAAGGCAAACAGCAATGCATCTGAGATTCTTCAGGGAATAGCAGCCTTGATGAATTTACAAGAATTTTAGAGGAGAACTGCTTTTACCCCGGGGGTGGTGAAAATGTCCCAGATAATTTGATTTTAAGTAGATGTTCACTTCATGTTGTTAGTTCTCTCCACGGCTAAGAAATACTTACACCTCAGTGAAAACCACTGAAGAGACCCTGATGACACCTCAAATCTGTCTGACAATGAGAATATAACTGCTTCAGTTCGGATGAACAACGTTTTAATCTACACTGCTTGTATGTACAAAGGGTCTGAAATGGACCTCGGGTTTGCCTAGGGATTTGCTGTGTGTATTTACTTAAGCAGTGAACCTGAAAAATGGCATAATTGTTCATCTTGCAAAGAATTACCTCATTCTGTCTAATCAACCTGACAGGACAAACCAAATCAATCTTTTTAAAAGATGGATTTTTTTTTCCAGGAAGATGTGGATATTAAGACAGTATGTAGATGCTGTTGGTTCCAATTAAAATCAATATCTGTCCTGATTTGTGGCTGTTGTCTCTGTGACAGCGAGGGGGCTAGATAAGGGGACCCATCTGCTCAGCTTTCCCAAAGGGGCTCCAAACAAGTGAATGACCTGCAGTGTTTATTATTAAGTTTTCAAAGGGAAACTTGTTTTGGTCTAATTGAAGGAATAATACCAGAGAGGTTATTTCTGGTCAGTTCCCTGCTGTTTTCACTCCAGAGAATAAATTCCAGGTGTTAGCTAGGCAATGCTATGATACAGTTTTGACTTTCCCTTGTGTTTAGGCATGCTGGTGCCAATGGACCAATAAACTGGTTATGAATGTAAAGCCAACTCTTTCAGAGGAACTTTTTGCTAACTATATAGTAAGCCAGATGGTTAATGACTGCATTAATTTTCAAAAGCTTCATTCCTCAGGAGCGAAGTAATGTGATTTTTCAACACCCTTGTCCTTCTTTTTCATCTGTTTTATTTCTCTTCTTTTCTTTTGCAGTGTTAACAAAAGATTGGTTGTGAGAGACTTGTTTTGTGCCACACTTTTTGTAGCTAACAGTTTTTTCCCCTTATGACAACAAACTTTACGGGTAAAGTCTAAATAATTGGGAAAAACATGAATCAAGTAATACAATTTTCATGTGGAATACAATAGATAATCTTTACTGTATGATTCTTTCAAATAACATATGATGTCATCCCTGTATCATGCGTGTGTTAGATATTGTGTGTATGTGTCTTCAGACAGGCAAACAGGAAAAGCAAAGGATATGCAGAGCAATGATTCAGCCACATTCTGGGAAGTGAAGTGGCAACAGGCTCTGGCTTCATGTCTTCAGGCTGGGTCACCCAGGTAGAGGAGTAATATACCCAAGAAAGCAATTTCAGGCTACAAATTATTTTGTTTTATATTAAGAACAGGGAAGAATAAGGTTTTCAATTTGGTTGCTAGACTGAACAACTCGAGAAAGATTCTCAGTTCAGGTGAAGCTGAAATAAAAAAAGTTCAAACTTTTGGGAAAAAAACCCAAACACCTCCTTTTTAAGTCAATTTGAAATGTTTGGTTTGACCTCTTTTTTCTTTTAGAATACTATTCTATGTCTCTGGGGAAAAACGAGTGCTACCATTTCAAATAATATCTTCTGACTTTTCAAAATTACTTCTGACTTTTCAAGATTAACCTGGTATCCTTTTCATTAGGTTTCTGCATGTCTTAAATAGATATGATTTGATTTCAAAAGTGTGCTTGGGTCTTGCATTGGATTCAGTATACAGGTAATGTGGGCTGCAAAAAAGAAACATTAATTCCCTGCATTGGAATTCAATAAGAATTTAATTGTAATGAAATTTATACAAACAATAGAACAAGGGATTGGTTTTGTGAATAATAGCAAATATACCTTCAAATATATATTTTTAGTCATGTTAAAGTCGTTTAGGGACTTGAGTCTCTACTGTTTTCTCACAAGGAATACAGATGATCAAGACACAAAACTGGAGAAGAACTTGTTGTCACCTCCCATCTGTCCTATATCTTCAGTTCCAAAATCAAAATTTAGACTATACGTCATTCTCCTTTTAAATTGTTTGAATGTGAACTCAGCTACCATCCCCATATCCACTCAAGAAATTGCAGAAAGCAGTGGGTTATAGACAGCTGAGGAAAGATGTTCTCAATTTCTCCTGGTGACACTTCTTATAATCACTGAAGCAGTGACTGGAACCCACGTTCAGTCCTTCTGCGGGTAAGGTCATCCTGGGCAAGAGCAGCCACCCATGAGCTATTGGGTGAAACACAGATGCCACTGTCTTCTTCTTCAGTGGGGTGGCGAATCGTGGGGTTTGTTTTCCTTGCTTTTAACTTCACTTCAAACCAACTTCCACCCTCATGCTCCCTTTTTTTTTGAGTGCCAAGCTGAAAACTTTGTTGTTCACACAGACAGCCGCTAAATCTAATCCATTAAATTGTTTTAGATCTTTGTTAGAGGATGAGGGTGTGGGTTTGTGTAAAGAGTCTATTGCCTTTTAAGCAGGCTTTTTTTTATTGCACCAAGCATGTTGCACTGCATCAAAAAGTCTTTACTAATCAAGAAAAAAAAATCCCTAATTCTCTGCTGTGCTGGTGTTAGGAGATGGCGAGAAGCTGTGATCTGGGGCCAGCCATTGTTTTGGAGCAGAATGCTGAGGTGATTGACAGTTGCAAATTAATGGGAACAATTTTTAGACAGGGCTTGTCACATGAAGGCCTGGCCATCCCGGACATGCTGTCTGTGCTTTAACTTTCTAATTCCATCTGGAGTTTAGACAAAGAGGTCTGGATGAATCCTGCTCTCTGTCCATTTGGCTATCATCATTTTGATTAACCTGATTCTTCAGTAGAAGCAAAAACTAGTTGGCTTTAGTCCATGCAGACATCAGGAACATAGCTGCCGTAATGGCCCAATGATCTCCACAAAAGAAATCCTGGAGCTAATCTGCTTTTTCTCCTATGTCTAATTAAAAACTTCTCTTCCTGTTTACATTAACAATTTTTACAATATTTTCATTAAGTAATTGCTTTTGGAACTGTGGAAAGGTCTGAACATTAGTTTTTTTCCAGCACAGGTGTTACATAAGTAGGGAGGAAATGGGAAAAAGCAAGCAGACATGAAAGGGGAAAATAGGGGTGTAAAGGCAAGGAAGGAAGGAAGGAAGCAAGCAAGAAAGAAAGCAAGGAAGGAAGGAAGGAAGGAAGGATGATTTCCACTGATGAGCTTCAGGAGAGAACTATACAAGCCTGAGGACTTCAACTTACCACTTTACTGCCTCATATCATTGTCTCCTGCCCTTTTTCTAGGACCTGTGAGGTC
The DNA here is from genome assembly GCF_025592945.1 of Manacus candei. Taxonomy (NCBI): domain Eukaryota; kingdom Metazoa; phylum Chordata; class Aves; order Passeriformes; family Pipridae; genus Manacus; species Manacus candei. The sequence goes on along the minus strand of NW_026138082.1, from coordinate 6,280,233 downwards.
TAGGGCAAGTTTCACTTGTTTAATTTATTAAAAATGAGCTTAATTTAAAAATACACGTAAAATAAAATTTTCGTGTTTCCATTTTTGTATAACAGTAATTTTAAAGGCATTTATAATTTCCACTACCTGGTCTATTTTCCAGTAGTTCTGAGTGGGCTGGTCAGGCCACAGGGTTGACTCCAAAATCTAATCCTCCTCAGCCTTTTCCTGACAGAAAATATTGGTGGATCCGTCTTCGTAACCAGCTGTAGGTCAGGTTCTGCCCATGACTTATGCACCAGTCATACTGGCAGAAAAAAAGAACACAAATAGGCACTTAAATGCAATGCTTGTCCCCTTCAAGTTCAGTGTGCAGCATCCAGGTTACTGTATTTAAAATCATGGGTAATGTGTTCTTCTCCTTTCCAATGGTTTTTCAAGTGCACAATCCCTCCCTCCTACTCTTAGGAAGTGATTCCATCCACACCTTGCCTCAGGGCTGGAGGATGGATATACAGTCTGCTGTGCAGGAAAAGGACATCCATCTTTGGTCCAGGAGACTGGAGGAATCGCCTGGTCTCTGTACTGTGGAAAGAGCTTATGTCTTCCCATGGGTCAGCTATGTTTCCTTGCTGTCCTCATGCTTTCACAGTCCCTTTTGGTCTTGCCTCACAGCCTCTCTGTCTGGGACAAGAACCAAGGCCACCTGGGGAATGATCCTGGACTGCAGCCAGCTGTGACATCTTTTTTGTTTCACTAAAATGCATTGGCCAGAAAAGAAGGGGGAAAAGGATAGGTGCACCTGAGTAATGGTGATCAGAGATGTCCCTGTTTCCCTTCTTGCTCTCAATCCAGAGAGAAAAGTCTTGCACTCTTTACGGAGGCACTTTCTGTGTATCTTTCCTTCTTTCCTCTTCTTCTCTTTTCTCTCCTCTTCCCATGATTCCTCACTCTTCCTTCCATCTCAACAGCACTAGTTTTTCTGCTGAAGAGCACTGTCATTTACTGAGCCTAATTACACAGCAGCAAACTGAAATCCCTCGTCTCCTTTGGAAAACTTGGACTCGTTGTGCGGATCATACAAGTGGGATTTGACATGGAGCCAGGAAGAGTAAATTAATATGGTCACTTCGGGTCATGATCATAAAAAGCCATAGCTCTTCTGCTGCAGATTTATCAAGGCTTTGGCTCTTTTGTACAGGTTTCAGTGGAAAAAAAAATACAACCTATTTTTAGTGAGTCAGGTGTGATATATTGCAGTGGAGAGCTATGGGCTGTTTTCAGCTAGGGTGAACAGTTGATGACTTTGGGATGGTGTATCATCCACAGCTGTTTGTTCTGACAGGGAAACCAGGGAATTGAGGAGAAGAGAAGATCATCAACATTTTATTCTTACTTATCTCTGAAGAGACATAGGCATGGATGATACATGGAGGTCTTCAACAAACCACTCTTGCAGACAAAATGGTCATACATGGGAGACTAAAAGACAGAAAGAGAGAGCTGAGATGAGGTTTACAGTTTCTTTGTGAATGAACAACCTTAATGAGTGGAGCGAGAGTGAAGTGCCTTTTAACAGCCAAACACTTCCTTAGGGTCTTGGTTATTGAATAGCCCAGGTTGATGCCCATACAGCTACAAGTCCCTCACTACAGATGGGTGGACAAGCTGGGCTGCAGTGAGTCTGGGCATCCCCCTGTTGCCAGGTGGTCATGTTTGATAGATGTATCACCCCCACCCACCTGAGCCTTCGTAGAAGAATTTTCACTTGGGGTTCAGGAGAGATACAAGTGGCATGTTCGGTGACATTTTCACGCAGACCGTTATGGCTGGAAGAGAAGAAACAGAGGTTGCAGCAGTTCAAACCACACTGGGAAGAGGCTGGAGGGGAGAGCTGTTTGAACCACAGAATGTAGGTCACTGTGGAATAAAGATGTTTACCTAGGCATGGACCTGAACCAAGTCATAGTTCAGAACACTCTGCACGTGTGAGGGAAGTTTCCTTTCAGGTCTCTCTTCCATGGATAGCTTTCATGTTTCAGTAATGTGCTAACCCAAAAATTTGGATCCAAACACCCATTCAGACTTAAAAGTATTTGGGTTTGGGTCAAGACCATATTCCAGTTCCCTTCCAACATCCCCTCTCCCTGTGTGCTTCCACTGTCTGAAGCGCCTGCTTCAGAACCTCACTGACGAACACTCCTGAGGTTTGGAAGCCTACATCTCCAGCTCCTAGATGTAGCACACTGGCCCAGACATAATGCTAGCTAGTTCACTGAACAATGCCACTTCATAAAAGTCCCATAAAGGTACAATCTTTTGCTCAGAGGAGATTTTATTTGTGGAGACACAAAAAGCTCTGTGTGTGTGTGTGTGTACTCTGTAAAAAGTCCATTAGCCAAGGTGTAAGTGAAATGAATCTGACCTCTGTGTCATTAACATGCTGTCTGAAAAGGTGCTGCTTCAGAGCATTCCTGACCTCACCCCAAACCCTCAGTGAGAACTGAATGTGACAATAGGGTTAGAGGATGATTTTTTAAAGTGAATCAAACAGTGTTTTGTCTAGAAGAATAAGGATAATAAAGTTGAAAAAAAATAAAAAAAAAAGGCAACCCGTCTCCATGATAAATCTTGAGTTTTTTCCAAGTCTTACTGAAAGCTCTAGCCAAAAAGTAAGAAACAGTATCTGAAATGTTTGTGATGGAAGGCGGCTGTGCCAGCACTCATCTAGCAACATCTAAGAAAAAAGAGAATTTTATATGCAATTGCCTTAGACTTGTTGTCATTATCAATTAAGCTTAGAAGCTCATTTGATATGCTCGGCCATCCTGCACACTTGCCAAAAAGGCAGGACTTCTCCACAGCTGCGGCCCTGAAGAGCTCTAAAATATTGTGAGGAGGAGAAGTGAGCAAATGTAGCCAGTGAGGTGATACTGGATGGACTGCACTTTTCCTTGAGAAAACCACTTTGGATGGTAGCCCAGAGCTGGCACTTGGAGCACATCATCATGTGGTGCTTTTCACTTGTCAATCCTCACACCTCCTGTGAATACCGTGCAGTCTGGTAACAAACTGATTTTTTTCTGCATCTTCTTCTCTAGCTGAGGGCACAGTCCTCTCAGCTCTTAGATGTGCAAAACAGGCCTGTTGTGAATGTCTTATGTCTCAGTTGTGTGCCAAGAGGTTTGACATACCAGGTAACTATGTCACTGAAGAAGCAGCTGCAGCTTCAAACATGGTTTTTGCTGTATGGTTTTGTTAGTGTGAGCACTCCTGTGCTTTGAATGCTCATAGACAGCTTATGTATAGCTGCACTGTGCAGTCAGGGTGAGATGTGAGCCACACACTCACAGCCATCACTTTGCCTCACATCCTCCATCTCCACCATGCTTCAGTACTCTGCATGTTCTTTTAGCAAATATGCTCATGTGGAGTCCAATGCACTTTCTGCTACCACTCCAGTCCAGAAGATAGTAAGGGATGCTGGTTTAGTATTTTTTTACCTTACTGTTGGATAAAAACAATGTTGCCTGTTGCATAAGAAATGCTGAAGGTTCAGCTACTCAGAAGCTTTCCCATTATAGCTAACCCTGTTTCATACTAATCAAGACTGACCACTGGGGACTTAAATGAAACAAAAAAAGTTAATACAACTTCTGCCATATTCACAAACCCATCCCCTAAGTGTTATTCACACCTTAGGTTACTTGAGACCTACAACTTAGTCCTTTGAGTGTCACCTATGCCCTAGCAAGATTAGTGTGACTCCTCTGTAAGAGTTTGACTATATAACTGAGCTCTTGAGTTTCTAGCTTCAGTATTAGCCTCACTCAGACTGAAAAAGGAAGAAAATCCTATTTGAGGGGAAGAGAAATGAAGTTCTTCACCAATATCCCATATAGGGAGGCCTGCCAGGACTGGATACAGCTGCAGCACGGGGAAAGTAGGAGGGTGGCAGTGACCCAACTGTCTCCTGAGACGGCGTGTGGATTATGTTCCACCAAGACAGACAACTACACGTATTCCATAAATCCAACCCAGAATATGCTCAGGGGACTTTTTCTGACACGTTGCTTGGGGAGAGTTATGACTGTGCTGCCAAAATGCACCTGCACTGGGTGGCAGAAGGCCTTACTTTTAGTGACATACCTTACGATCTGTCACAGGGATCCTGCCCTCACTGTGTCCCTCAATGTGAAGGCTAGCAGTAAATAGACACTTATGTGAGGGGAATTTTTAGGAATTTTTGGAAGCTTGCTGGGGGCAGAGGGAAGGGCAAGATCTGTAGGCTTCTTTTAAGCAGTTTCACTAGGTTTATGCGACTGAGGTGAGTAGGGATTTTTGTCCCAAAAACTCTTGATCTAGGGAGGCATTGAGAATGCTGTGACTACAGCAGCCATTTCAGAAGGAAGGTGTCCATTGCAGAGCCACCATCAGCAGCTCCCAGCAAGACATGAGCACTAGCCTACCTTCCTCCAAGCATCCTGTCTGGCTCCCTCCATAGCTCTGCACCCCGTAGTGGGGTGACATCATTCCAAAGAGCATCCCTGTGAAGCTCCTCATCCCAAAAGATATGGCGAGTGTAACCAAACGATGTTGGAGGCTGAGGCTATAGGAAATTCAGTCTCAGCTCAAGACCTTTCTAGGGGAGTGATACTCATCCCTCACAAGACCTCTGTCCCTCTTTGTTTTCCCTTTTTCACTTTTTTCCTGCTAGTTATAGGCCCTACTGGGGGTTAAGGGTATAATCAAAAAACAGAGGCCCCTGAATTTGTTGATCCTCGAACTTTGTTAATACAAGTCTGATCTTGCATCCATTAAAACATCTGTTCCATTCATACCCAGTCAGCATTTTCAGGGGCTGATTCAGTGGAGTATGTTCAGGTCAGCCTCAGAGTGAACCTGAGCTGTGAACTCCAGAAACCCTATCCCAGACACATAGGTCCAAGGGTAAAAAAAATGTGGTGCATTATCAGCAGGCAGCCTGCTCTTTGCTTTTTCCAGGCAACTAGGCAGCAAGAGTAGAGATAAATTCCACATAGATAAATGTCAGTCATATTTTATAAACAGATAAATGGATTCAGCAATACAAAGGGTCATGCTTTTGAACACAGGTCTCAACAACAGGGTTTTCTACTTAAACACTTAAGGATTAAATCCCTAGAGAGAATATTTGTGTTGCAAGGTGAAAGTGAAGCCCTTTAAAAAATGACAATATTAATCAGCATCATCCAGTCAACTTTCCTTCAGATTGACTGTACAGAACGCTGTTCTTCTGAACTCCACCATAAGCAGAAAGGAAACAAAATAAAACTGTTAATTTCACATATACTTTAGATTATCACAAATCAGCAGTCCTACCACTATTATCCACCTCTAGCATCTTGTTCATACCTCTGTCCCATCACCTCCTGGTGCTTGTGCAAGCACCTGTGATGCTGTATGGTGATCCAGATCAGAGAATTGATCTGCATTAAAGCTGTAATTACCAGAGGAGATAAAAGGTTGTGTTTAGCCACAGCCACTTCCTCAAGCAATTCACTGCAGTTTTTCCTGTCTTGTGAATTTGGTTTGAGTATTGAAATTGTCTGCCTCAGAGCTGTACCAAGCCTCAGATCAACACAGGGAAGACAGGAGGAATGCAGCGGTGGTGTGTTGGTTATAGATGAGCTCTTTGCACAGCTGTGCTGATTTCTGTCAATGTGTTGTGTGTGTGCCTGGGCAGTAATCAGTGCCTCCTATGTCAGACACAGCAAAGTACAAACTTTTGGTGTTTGTGGAAACATTATCTCATTTTTGCTCTCTTGCCCAGTTCAATTCACCTCGTGCAGTTGCCCTCAGCTAGTTTTAAAAATAGAGTCTAATCTCCTAATCAGAGCAGACAGATGGAAAATAGAGACTAGTTTACGTTCAGCACAGCAGATCAACAACGAAGTGGAGATCAGAATCTGTGCTGCCAGCCTCTGTCCTGTGGTCTAGTGACCAAGTTAGTGATGACCTTCACATGTGCCTGGAAAAGTTCTTGTGCAGATTAACTTCCAGAGGGATTCATCACTGGAAGTTACCTTCCAGAGCTCTGCTGATAATGAGCCAACCCGTGCTAGGAGTGCATCAGTTTAAAGATGATCCTATCCAGTGCTGGAAACCAAAGCACATGCAACTTCCCTGCCTTTATTGGTTTGGCAGTGTAACATGTGTCATTCATGATTTTGGAATTTTGGCAATGTTTTTCTCATTAAGGAAGATAGTAACTACCATAAAATATCCAAAATCCAACATATTTAAATGTGAAGTAAGGAAAGTTACTCTCTGAGCTTCTAGTGAAACATGTACATGATGAACATCTGTGTGCAAAGAGAATAAGAAATGGGATTAATCTGAGAGAAACCAAGCAGTGCTTGCCTGCAGGCAAAATGTCCTACCTGAGTGGCTAGCATAGGAAACAAGAGATCTGTATGTCTGGGTTGTGACCCACTCTGTCACTAATACATCATGTGCAACAGGAAGATGAAATTCTAAGAAGCAACCCCTTAAAAAGTATGGTTTCTGCATTCATTTTTGAGCATTTTTATTCAGTATCTGGTTTCCAAAGATGATGAATATGATTATTTCCTTTAACTCAGATCAGAGATGCAAGTAAAAGATCCTAATATTTAGCATCCTTGTGTTTCATTCTGCTTTCCTTTAGGGCTGATGCAGGAATGCTATCATACTTCATTGGCAGAGGTACTAAGTCTCTTTTAAGCAGAATACCACCAGATTTCTGGAGAAAAAAAAAAGTAGTGTTGTCCCTGTATAATTAATGGATCATTGCACTAAAATTTAGTTCTAATATTAAGTTGAATTTTCCTTCTCAATTCTGTTATTTAGTTTCAAAACCTTTGATAACAACACAATACCTCAGGTACACTGACAATCTTGTAAAACTTTGGAAAGTTTTTATTTCATGGCATGCTTACATTATTGCTAACAATTTCTTTGCAGAGGTTAAAGCAAATTATCTTGTTCCTCTTAATGGCAGCATGCAACAGGACACAGGTAAGTGATTTCCTTATTTGTATTGCAGCTTTTAAGTCACTTTTTTTAAATGCTTTTTCACAGCCATGCTGACATTTCAGTAGACAGGAGCCGTTTTGCAGTCTCTCAAATCTCTAAACACTAAAAGACAAGGATCAGAAACAGCTTGGAACAGAAGCTGAAATAAAATGTCAAGAAACCCACACTTAATTGAATCTGTACTTTTTAGTTAAAAAGAAATGTTCTAGTTCAGAATTAGCCCCAAACCACTGGTGCTTAGAATAACATACTTATCCTCTTCTTGTTCTCTCTGTATAATACACTTGTGAGAAGTCTGTGCTCTCTTTGCAATGCTTTTTCTTCCTCTGAAGAGATAATGGTCTGCAGTGTTAACAGAGGCTCTGAGTGCTGCAGGTACTGATAGTCTTGGTTTTTGTTTAAATCATCTGTACTTGTTTATTTCCTTGGAGCTTTCCGTTGGGAGAAAGACACAGTTGGCATGTTCCTACATATGTCAGTTAGGACCTTAAAGTCCAGCCTTTCTGCTTTTCCTTGCTTTTTTATTTGAACAGATTTTTCTGCCTAGAAGCTTCCCTGTGGGCTTGGGAGGCAGATTACACTTTTCTCCATGGGATGCATCCAGTTGGCTGCAGGAGATCTGGATCCTATCTTTATTTCTGCTACTAACCTACTTTGGGCAAGCTGCTTCCTTTCTCTGTGCCTTTCTGCCCTTGCTCACCAACTGAGATTAGAAATGGTTCAGGATAGAACATGACTGTAAAAGTCACAACAAGTTTGTGCAATACTTTTAGAACAGTGGGGTCTCTCAGTCAGGGATGTTCTTGAACTGTTGCTAAAGAACAAATGAGAGTAAGATCCCTACAGCTGCTTTTGATCCAAATCGCTCAATGGCTCTTACATCTCATCCCATATCATCCTGTAATCCCTTTATTGTCTCATTTTGTTCTTTCCTTTGTCCATACCAGCTTAGGGAGGCTTTTATATGCTTTCCTTGCCCATAGCTCTCCGTCCCTCAGAACACCTGAACTAACGTTGACACATTTTCACACTAAATAAATTCCCTAAAAAATGCATTGTCACCATATTGGGAGCCCGAATAAGTACCTGCCTATATCAAGATTATGGCAGTGAAAAATGTTAATCCTTAGCTTTTTTACTTTTTATAGAGTGAGATTTTTCCATGGGTTCCCGTGCTTTGCTCCAGGCAGGATCACTTTCTGTTTGCAGTAGGGAGCACCATGTGCTTACAGGGCACACTGAGACCTTTACCACCCCATTTGGTATTGGAAACAGGCTCACAAAGTAGTAGGGAGGATTCAACCCCTCTTATTCCTTATAACAGGCAGTGGAGCTGGTCTTTTGACACATGGGTATTTATAAATCAATATCTGAACTCCTTCAGAAAGCTGCATTATAATTCCATAGAATTATGGAATGGTTTGGGTTGGAAGAGACCTTAAAGATCATCCAGTTCCAACCCACCTGCCATGGGCATGGACACCTTCCATTATACCAGGTTGCTCCAAGACCCATTCAACCTGGCCTTAATCTTCCTCAGGCAGAAAGAAAGGTGAGGTCACAGCCAGAAAGTAGATGAGGCCATGAGGAAGGAAAGGAGGATTCTAGCACTGGACCCAGACTGACAACCTTCTTCTTCTTCTGTACTTCACTCTGCCTGTATCCTGGTGATGCATGTGTTTGAAGGAGACTACGGCTGACTTTTGCACATGGTGCTTCAGTGGTCAGTTAAATCTGATCCTGTTTTCACACTTTCAGCTATTTTAGGACACCTAGGACTGTATTTCATGGAGTGATCAGGTGAATCAATTTTAAAACAAAGGCACAAAAATATACTAAGCAAACTGATCAAAGATTTAAATACTGAAAGTTATTTGTAGATTTATATGGACTTTGGATAATGACAAAAGAAGTGTCCTTTTTTTGATGTCTATAATAATGTTCCTGCACACACAGTTAATGCAGTCAATTGTTCTTTATATCTTGAGCTGTTCTGCAAACAACTCAGGGCCTCCTGACAGACAGCATGAGTAAAAATTAGCACAAGATTATTGGAGGCACCAAATCACGCCATGGACTTGTTGTTTGGATAGTAAAGTTCAGAGGTACAGAGGATAATCTCATCAGAGAGACAGGGTGACCAACTCTCACTTATCATCTCTCTGTATACTTCCTTTTTAGCTAATTAAACCTTAATTCTTCACAGGAAGTAGTTTCTGCAAATTCTGCAATAACTTGTCTTCATATTATTTAACATATCTCTCTTGTTTTTATCTGGAGAAACAGGAAAAGTACAGTTCCAACATGTAGACCTAAACCACTGCTTTATCTTTCCATTAGTGTATTAGCAGTTCTCACATGACAAAGTACGTGCTCCATTCTTCAAGAAAAAAAGATATATTTTTTTAAACAACTTCTCTAGGATAAAAATGTGAATGAGCTTTGAAGCTGAGTAGTTTCACTATACATTCTATTTCCTCCCTTTAGTAGGACAGATGAAGCACTCTGATTCTTTAGATTTTACTTTCACATCATTATTCACTGCCTTCTTTGTTTGAATAACATTATTTCAGTGTTCTCAACTTCAGGCCTTCATAAATCAACACATTCCTTAAAATACCAATAAAGATGGTGGGGTTTTGTCATCTGGTGGCCCCATCTATTGGATTTATATTTTCAACTTTTCTTCACAACCACAAAAGGTAGAAACTGTTTATGCTGAATGAATGAAACATGACAGTTTCCTGTAATCATATGACTTCAGGAGCTAGGGTTTTAAGAAAAAATGATCTCTCTCCTAATAAAATCACAAGTGTTGGCAATTCTATTCCTGCCTTTGACCACTTAATTTTTGTAGCAGGGTCTCACAGCACACTATCAAAACATAGCTGACTTCTTTTCTGAAACAAAATTTAGTTGCATGGTCAGCATTAAAATTTGTGGAAGAATCAGTCCCTGCTGCTCACAAATTTCCCGTGCACCCATTCATCAACACATTTGCAAATGCTGGTGTTAACATGAAGAATCCATTTCTAACATTTATGAATCCTGTTGGAAATTATGAACTTGTTACATATGTGAATGTGAGGCAGGAAGTCCTTTCTATCACTTTTGTCTTTGTTACTCAATTTTGCCTGTGTCCGCAGTAAAATTCTCCACACTAGTGGCACAGAACAATAAAATAGCAAGATTTGCTGATTTGTATGCTTTGCCTTTAAAATTTATTTTCTTCAAAAAAAGAAGGTATTTCACCCAAATAAAAGAAGTAATTGGAGAGAAAATTACCTGGCAGTGGTACACCTGATAGCAGACCGTGACCACCTGTAGGAGCTGATTTGAAACGAATGACAGAAGAGGGATATTTATGGAGAGCCACTTGCTCAGGATAAGCAGACCCAAGGTAGGAACTCCCTGCAGCACAGCTGCTTTCCTAATCATGATGTCCTACAGAGATGGTCCTCCAGCGAAAAAATGAATTACAGAGAATTTGTATTCAGCTTGTTTGCTTGTTGGCTTTTAATCTCTTTTGTACTTTGCCTCTTACAACTATACTGTATTTAGGAACTATGAAAACCTTGAATGTGAGTATATTATACACCACACCAAGATGTTAAACAGGGAAGGATCCCTTTGGCTTCTGGGAGAGAATTTGTGTTAACTGTGAGTGTCTGCAAAAAGTCAGTATGGAACTCCAAAGACTGGCTGTTGGATGATGGTCACCAACCTCAGGAATGAGGACAAGGCAGAGATCTGAGCTACAGTACCTTGATTTTCCATAATCTGTTCCAGAGGTTTCTGGAGGTCACCAAGGCTAGAGGGGGACTCTTTACACAACATGGAAACCTAACCAGTCAGAAGGGAAGCACAGGTACATATAAAGTCCAATGAGAGACACATTTAAAGTTTTGTTAAACCAAATGTTAGACGTTTATTATATCAACAGAAATCTTGGATGATCTCCCCTTGACTTCGAAGGAGGTATTAATTGAACTGAACAGTGAATCTATGTTCACCTAAGCTGTATCCAAGTTGTGGCTCATGCTTTAAGTTTCAGGTTGGGGCTTTTTTTCCATCCTGTTGGTTTTAATTTAATAGCAGATGCAGAAGGCACTTTTCTGATATGACACGTGTAATAAAAGGGAGACAATTTTCACAAACCAGTTTGATCAAAATCTATCAAAACCTCCAAGAACTACAATAAAGTTTACTTATGACAAATAAATGGATAACTGAATATTATCTAATGCCTCGTTTGAATTTGTATACTTGAAAGTTGGGAATTTCTTTAAACAGTCATTAAGAAGAAGCTGATGAACTATATCTTTTAAAATGTTAATAAGATAACGAGACAGATGTGGCCTTCAAGTTGTTTTATTGCTACTTTATAATAGCAATACTCAAGTGGTTGGAATGTTTTATGCAAGATATAGACACATAGACCTGGAACAGACAGTTCAAAGTGCAAGCATGGCATAATGGTAAATTGAAGGATAACATGGAGAAGTATAGGTGTAATGACTTCATTTGAGCCTCTTCTAAATTGTACCAAAAAACACCAAAATTTGTCAGAAGCTGAAGTATGCTTTTGCATGTGTGTACATCAATGAATTTGTTAAACTCAACCATAAAAGTTCAGATCTCTCTAATAAAAATAATATTTTCAAAGTTTTCTGTAAAAGAGACTCTAGATCATACTCATAAACCATTTGGTTTACTCTCTGCTCTTTAAACACTCCATGTGCTTCTGTATGAGTAAATTAAAATTATCTTCCTTGAGGGTCCTGTCCTGGAAGTTGTCCTGGAAGGATATGACTATGACTCTCATTCAGCCACTGGAACAAGATTAGATTAATAATAAAACAAGTTTATTATGGAATGATTTATCTCTCTTAATAAACACAGGTTATAAACACAGTTTTGGCTCTACTCTATTATTGTACAGAAAAAAAGTCCCATACTGGTCTAAAAATTAACTATAGTAGACTAAAAATGAAGTCAAGATAAGTTGTTTTGTTAGGAATTATGAAGGGAAATAACCAAAATATTCTTACACTGTAGGCTAAAAATAAAGCTACTCAAAATGTCTTATTCCAGCACTCTTTAATTCTGAATCCATATCAGTACTGATGTAAATAGGATCTGGTATTATTGAAACAGGCTGCTTGTTGAATGTGTCTCACATACCCAGAAGCAGAAATTATTTTTTAACATGTAAAAAGCTGTTTCTGTCACACTTCTTCTTCTCTATTTAAATCTAGAAGGTTGTGTTACACTAGAAAAAAATCTGATCACTATTTAATCCATCAGGCAGTTCATCACTCGAGGTAAAATTTCTTCTACCAGCACTGAACATATCAGGTGAGGCTGGATCAAACAGACATGCATTTGTATACTACAATATGCAGCAGAACCTGTCAAAAGAAAGTCATGACTGACTTTTTAATAGATGAACCTGATTTTTAATCCTATCTCTGTTATGGTGTGCTCATGAGGTGGACTAATAACAGCTCTGAAACCTTTTGTGCTTCCTAGTTTATTAATTTAAAATTAACATATGGAGAGTAACACTAGATCTAGTGTTGTTTTAACAGTGTTCTTCCTCATTACTTTAAACATTAGGATACCCCAAAACCTTCATAAATTAAAAAGCGCAAGGTACTAGAAGATTTGAATGCAATTTCCAGTGCATTTAAAGAATGTAAATAGGAAAATAAGAATAAACTAGAAGATTGAGAGTCTTTTTCTCTTGGACTACTGAAAGTTTATTCAGCTGTTTCTGATGTCTTTAAACTAATTTTTCCTTCAACCATCTGTTCTTACTTTTTTTTCTGTCAATGAAAATAGACTTCTCCTAAATGCTACACTTTGGTGAAATACTTATTTTAACGTCTTGTTGATTTCATGCAAAAACAATGTAGACTTTATGCGAAATAAGCATATCATTATATTCCTCCTTGGCATATCACTGTTCAAAGGCTTTGGTTTTATAAAACTGTTTTCTTTACCCCTTCAGAGCTGAAAATATTACTCCTCCACAAGCACCATTTAAGACCCAAGAGTCAATGAACCAGGCAGCAAAATGACAGTTACTTAAACAGCACATGATTCAAGACAGTTTTAGGAAATTCCTAACACTTTGCGTCCTATTTCTTTCCTGGATACAAAGGGACAGATTGTGCCTGACCTTGGGGGACGCACAAGAGGCAAGGTGGGAGGAGGGGGAGGCCAACAGGCACATGGTGCTTTCCCTTTTGCTTTTCCTTCTTTTCCATGCACACTATTCCCTTGTTGAGCAGCTGGATACAGTCTTTTTTCTTCATTTGTGAGCACAAAGACTGTCTGCGTTCAAGTGACAAAAAGTTGTGCAAGTTTCGCCACTGAGTACAATAGAACCCTATTGCATCCTAACCACAGAGATGGTAAAAAGATAAGAAAAAAATTCATTGGTCTATCCTGTCAAGCTTCCTTCGCATACATCCTGGATATCTCTTCTATTAACTCGTCATTAATTATCTTTGTCAAAAGTTTGGACTGCAGAAATCAACCCATAGACAATTGCACAAAAGGGGTTTAGTCTGGACAAAATCCCTTTTACCATGAGTGTGGTGTTTCTTAATATAATAAACTCACACAACTCAGCCGCTTGCATTCAAACAACCAAATCCGTTTATTGGAAGCAAACAGCACCTTTTATACGCACTTCAAAACAACACGTGATTCTCTTAACCAATCACTGTGTGGTACCCCATTGCCCATGTGTTTTGGAGTACATTTGGGACTTCATTTCCCAGGATGCCCCTTCTGGTATCCCTAAAACACGCTCCCTACACATGAAGAATAAAGAGAAATTGACTCGGGTTGGTGACCAGGAAATTCAGGAGGATGGGACAGGCTTTAGGTTTATCTGCCTAATAAAAAGGAAGAACATCTGAGATCAGCTACCCATACCTTGCTTTAGGAAGAGATTGATTCAATTCGAAGTGTGTCCTTCACCTCTGCCATTTTTCAGCTATCAGAAGTTTCCATTCATTTTGAATCCAACAAACCCCCAAACATCCTGGAACATTTTTTTTTTAATGGATGTTTTTTCTTTCTAGTGTTAAAGGATGCCTTTGGCTAGACACAGAGGTAAAGAAAAAAATCCTGCCCACTCTTAGTTGCAGTCAATACTTTTGGATTCTTCAGTGCTCCACTTTAGTTCAGAAATTAAGAAGGCAGGACAATTTCCAGCAGGTGTTTAACCTGTACTTGCAATGTCATCTTACTGCAATTTAAGCCCTAAAGACATGGATTGCAGTATTTTTTGTATGCAACATATGCCAGTTTTCTGTTGTTCCTTTACTTGTTGCGGCTGAATCAGGGTCCAGTAGAGACTGGCCCAACAATACTATGGATGTGGCAAGTAGTAAAAAATTATTTTCTCCCAGGCAAAACTCAGTTACCTAATGTAGTGTATAAACTACTGTGAGCATACATACAGGATACACTTGAAGTTTGTATAAAACCACAATGATACAAAACTTGTATTACTTGCTAAACTTTTGTGTTTGTATTGTTTTATGTTTTACTTTCTTTTTTCTACCTAGCAGCTTTTTCCATTCACCTGGTTTTCTGGATGGCATGTACTGTCAGATAAAGGGCGCATTAAGGGCAGCTCAGCAAAACATTATACACAGAAACAGGAGAATCGCACTTTACAGTATACAGTATAAAGGCTTCATCCTCCTCCATATCTACCTGTGGGAACTGTGAGGATGCTAGCTTTATCCTTTCACACCAGATAGAGTGGCTTGAGTCCCCCTATTTAAGGTAAGATGTTGTGCCATGTCAGCTGCAACGACTGCCATGGGAACATCAGGGTGAGGCACTTTCAGGGTAGTTCATATCCATGAGGAGACGGTTGGCTGAGAACTTCCCCCTCTTTTCTCATCTCATAGGAGATTCAAGGTGAAGTTCAGAGGTGGTTTTGTGTTGTTTTTTTTTTTTGGTGGGGGGAGAGGTAGTTATTGTAGGAATGATTTTTTTGTTGAGAGCTGGATATTCTGGCAGTTTGTCCTTAAATTGCTAAGTGCAGGGACAGTTTGTCTCTGGTTCTGGCTGTCAGTGGTGATTTGAGTCTTATAAGGAATCTCAGTCCTGAGATAATAAGGATTTGTGTTTTCCACTGTTCAGACAAACACAGGTGGTAATGTGAAGTTAGCAGCCAGTAAGTAGATTGGTTCCTACTGAAGATTCTTTCTTTTGCAGTGGGAACACTAAGCAGATACTGTGAATATGGTCAGATCTCCCCTGATTGGCCATAAGCTACTCCAAAATACATGCAGAAAAGTCTTTGATGATTTAATGATAATATGGTCAAGGACTTTAAAGCCTTAAAATTTGCTATGAATTCACTTTGCCTTGAAGGTCCAGTAATGAAAGGGGAATGTGCTTTGATTTAAACACTGCCTTTAAAACATTCGGCTTTGTATTTAGATGCAATTAGGACTTCTGCATGCTCCTCATCCAGTCTTCCCTGTAATTATTAACTTAAACACAGGACTCTCTGGCCTTTTGTTCAAGCACTGCTGATATTATTTCTAGGATGCTGCAGGTGTACACCTTCTTCAGTAGCAGCTGATAACTATGTACATTTACTCTGCTACATCACATTGTTTCCAAAACAGTTTGTCTTCTTTCCTGTATATTTAGTATTAAGTAATTTTTGGTTTGGTTTCTCTTATGGAAAATGAAGTCAAACATTTACAAAGCTGATCACAGACATGTAGGAGCCTACAATTAAGTTATCCTTCATGTTTCTACTAATCCACCGAAGTGTCTAAATAAGGACTGAATTAAATGCCTTTTTTTTCCACACAAACTTGATAATGTTTGCCTAATTGCTTATCTAAAACAAATAGCTCTAAGATACTGACCCCCTACACCAAGCATAGCGCTCTTATCAATCTCCCTGAAGTAGCACTCCAGTCATCACACTTGTAGCTGAGAGATTAATAATGAATGAGTGTTCTGAAGTAAAAAAGCAATTGTTCACACTCCAACTTGGCCTTACTTATGACTTACTTACAACTGTAAGTATAATGCTTGACAAGTCTTAAGTGGCTGAAAGCCCAGATAAGTTTTAATCTAAAGCATTATTAATTGGAACTGTTCTCTCTAATGTATACAGGGAAGAGTAAAAGTGAATCACAGCTTTGAGCACAAGTCATTTCAGGTGACTGGGGTGCTGGTGTTGCTGAGTGGTGAGTCCTGGAGGACTGGAGTGAAGCTACAAGGCACATCATCAAAGAGAGAGATGGGAAAGGAGAAGATGACAGAAAGAGAGAGAGAATGGATGGTGACAGAGATATTAAGTGAAAGGTGGACCAGTGTCTCACTGATTGCAAGGAAAGAGGAAACCATTGCCTTGTGGCACACCACAGCATTTCATACAACTCTTTTGGCTTCATGCAGGTCTTATTAAGCCACACAGACTTACTAACAACTGTTTCAATGAAAGTACTATTTTCATTTGTCTTCTGCTCACAGAAATAGGGCCTTCTTGGGTATATCTGTATGAGGCAGACCAGTGCTGTGTAAGGATTCCTGTGCAAGGAGCCTCCAGATAACAGGAATATCTATACAGGGCAGCACAGAGATCCTGACTTGGACCTGGAAGCTGTGTTCCCATGTCAGAACACCATTGCCACCCTTGGAGAATGTATTCTTTCTACTCTTTGTCTACCCTGTTTCCAGATCCAAAGCACTGCTTTGTAGCACGAACATGAATCTCTGCATTCCTACTGCGGCCCTTGAATTGTGTTTCTTAGAGCCTTTTCCCAGGAGAGCAAATGGTACAGCTTCCCACTGATGGCTTGTTGTGATATGTGGCTTACTGTTGAGAATAATGTTCTGAGGTGTTGAGATCCATATGACATTGGGCTAGATTCAGATTTTCATAAAGGCTGAGTAATGCTATTGACATTGGTGGAATACCTCATAGTTAAACAGTGAGATCAGACTGTGGACCATTCCTAAGTGGTTCTTAAAGCAACAAAAATTGTTCCTTGTTTGTAATACTACATCAGCATCAGTGAGTAAGCATGGCCTTATGATCAAAAGCCTTATAAGCAAGCCCATATGATCAAAACAGCCTTTTTACAATTCATCTCACCAGTGAATTAAAGCTTTTGTCTTGCCATTGTCACCATGCTTATTATTCTGCCCCATAATTTCCATATCATACATTGTGATTGTATTTTGAAAGGTTGATACTCTGGGCTGAAGTAGCTTCCAACCAGCACACCAGGCTGAAGATGGTCGCTCTTCCCAGGAGCTCGGCTCCAGCATCCAGTCTTGAGATTTCTCTCTTTTTTTCTAGGTTCCTTTATCATTTGTAGTCTCATCGTAAAGCTCATATCGGTATCAGAGTCCTGGGCAGATGTGTGGCTCCAAAGTCTCTTTCATTGAATTCTGTCCAATTAATATGAATAGACATAAATCACCTGATTCTGTTACTAGGTATCGTTTCCTGTTATAAAAACAGGATCTATTTGAAATTCAAGGGGGCACAATGGCTGTATCTGCTATTTTCTGAACTGAACTCTCGAGTACTCTGGAGCTTTCATGCCCAACAACTTTTAGGAGGACAGTATAAAGGCTTTTTTTGACTAACGGTTTCCTCATTTCATTTGTGACTAATAATAGTGCTGTCTGGGAGGCATGTTAGCAGATTCTATCTGGAGAATTACATTACTGTTGCAAGACAACAGCAGACTCCACATTTTGTGGAGGCTTCTCTCCACATTTTGTGGTTGAGACTAGCTTTGGCAGAAGAGTCTCTTTGGCTTCACCATAGGCAAGATGCCCATCAGTCAACTTCTGACCTGAACCCAGGGGGACAGAAGGGATCCTCTGTCCAATAGGAAGACACTTGACTTTCTCTGAGAATATGGCTCTTGGCTTTCAGCTACTGAGGCTGATGAATTATGCACCGCGGTTTTCTAATGCAGACTGCTGTTCCCCCAGGAGTGAAACAGAGACTACTCGTTTAACACAGGACTTCAGATTTGGCTGAAAATCTGGGTCCCAGAGGAACAAAGTCAGTACTCTA
This sequence comes from Manacus candei, assembly GCF_025592945.1. NCBI lineage: Eukaryota > Metazoa > Chordata > Aves > Passeriformes > Pipridae > Manacus > Manacus candei. The sequence goes on along the minus strand of NW_026138082.1, from coordinate 6,262,106 downwards.
TTCAACACATCACTCAGCCTCTTCGCACATACTGTATCACTGCAGCATGAGCACTGTGGCTGCAGTCTTCAGTTTCTCAGTAAAGCAAGACCCAACCCTACCGTGTGGCAGAAGAATGTCAATCTATTTTGATGTTAAGAACCAAAAAGTCACGATGAAAGAGCATGTCAAGATTTACAGTCTTGCTTTTAATTTACCTCAAGGTGCTGATTACCAGCCGTACTAAATCACGCTCCGTGGCCTGTCTGGACAGGGAACACCTGGGAAAGACAACCTTGATCTGCAGTGTGGCTGGGAAGGGCGGGAGGATGCAGTAGCCCTGCAGTAGCCCTGCAGATGGTTGCTTCCAGTCTGCTGCTGTAGGCACGGGGGAGTTGGTGGCCCAGTTATCAGCAGGCTCTTATCCCACAGTGACACAGATACAATAACGACCTGATAGCATGATCACTGACCTTTGTTTTTAAAACACAGATACTTTAAAAATACAAAGCTGCAGACAGTCTGCAAAAGCTGTCTGCATCCCAGAACAATACTATTGCACAATAACAATCCCATTTGGTTTAAAGCAAACAAACAAAAAATTCTAACCCAGTTACTCAACAACTCAGGGCAGTGCCAAATAGTTTTGGGAAAAAAAGAATAAATCTTAGGCTGGAGCAAAGGGACCTACCTAGATGTTGCTTGCTTCTGTGGTTGCTCTGCAGGCCCACTTCTGATGTCCTCTATATCCATGATGGCATGCTGGCTGCTCAGTGGGGCTGTACCATTGTAAAGCAGCATGAGTCAGAGGAGAGAGAGGCTCTGAGAGACATCCATATTTCTCAGTACCAACTCGGAGCCCATTCTGGTGCTCAGCCTGGGAACTGTCTTCAAACGCTGAGACTATTTGGATTCAGGCATCCCTGTTCTCATCTAGTCTGTTGAAGCATCGCTCTTTGGAAACCAGTGGTGCAGTTACCAGACCTAAGAGTTCCTTCATGAGTCTCAGCCTTCCTGGGATGCTGCCCTGGGATGGTGCAAAACTGTATTATTTGAGTGAGCCACTCAAGGGAAATTAAAAGAAACCAAAGTTAGTGCTAGTGCTAAGATGAGCTTTTGTAGTGTTGGATGCAGAATGGAAATATATTTAATAAACTATAAATTTTTTTTCCTCGTCTTTATGGGTCAGTTCTTTCACCCCTAGAAGTCAAAACAAGGACAGTTATTACCTTTGCTACCTAGAGGAGGTTTCAAGCTAGGACATTCATTCAGGTTTTAAATGTGAACATAGTGCAGGAAAGGTGGGGAGCCAGTTCAGACTGGTGACCCAGTCTGATCCCTATGGTAAGCAGCATAAGGCAGATGCTTCCCAACTGTACCCAAACTTTCCCAAAGTGGAGGGAATCCAGCTTCATCACAAACTACCAATATTACTTCTCCAAGCAACTTCTGGCAAGCTTTACCTTCTAGTGAGTCTCTGAAGTGCACACTGACAATACACACAACATGACAAAACTACGATAGGCAATTTGACCAAGGCAATTGCTGTGGGCTTGAATTCTCGGAATTCAAAAATTCAAGAATTCTCAGAATATTCTTGAATACTCTTCATATATTTGGCTTGTAAGCTTTCTCACCTTAGCTATCTCCACTCTAGATTTGGAGGCTCCAAGAACATTTTTTCACACTGAACCATTTGAAAGTGGTGACGGATATGGAGAGGACACCTGCCTTTTGATTCGCTTACTCTCCAACAGCTGTGTCACCAAAGAAGCAGAATTCCAGAGGTTTTCATTCCCTGCTTTGACCTTACAAGTCAGTGTTTGAATCTTTCAGTACAGTAAACTGAAAAGGAGACATGAATGACATATCTGTTCATTCGCATAACCAACTATTTTTGAATTAGAAGATATCCTAAATGAAGATATTAAAAAATGAAAATGATTTTCCCATTAGTGCTCACTGTGGTAGCAGAATTTGAAAGACCTGTGTAACTATATATTGTGAGAGACTGAAATGTCAGTGGTTAATGGCTCAAACAACCAGCCACTTGCAACAGCAGCGGGTGTTTTGCTGTTGATGTGCAACGGAACAGCTCAGGTGCAGAAGGTGTGAGCACCAGAGGATGATCACGACAAATCAACCTTTTTTTAGCAAGGAGATGGGTTTTGAGACAGATAAGGGAAGAGGCCAATAAGAAGCATATCCTGAGAGGTGAGATAGTGCTTTTTTGCCATGCCAGGGTCCTTCCCTTACACAACTAGCTCATTTGTAAACCCACCCCCTGACCCGGGAAAGGTATCAGGACCTTCACATAATTCATCCCTTCTGATCAGGGGTAACTGGCTCAATTGTAAAACTCCTCCCCCACCCAGAAGAAATACTGGGACATTCACATGTAGGCCTGAAAGTATTCAGCCTTCTGATGGGGAATAATTGGCTCAACTACACCGATGTGAGAGGCAACTGTCATGTCTCAGAAAGTGTCATAAACCATCAAAGACCCCTCAAAGTGCTCCCAGGCTCGATTATGAGGTCTTATACCAAAGGACTGCACGTGATCCAGAGTATAAACCTCAGACAGTGTAAAACTCAGACAGTGTAAACCTCCCCACCACAGGGCAGGGACCTATGTGTTCCCACCTGAATATCTGGACACTGAACTTTATGCTTCATGGGCTTCCCCCATCCCCATCAGATCAAGACAGGGACCATCACTTCAACCAAGACAGCTAAATTGCAACAATGAAGTCTCATTGCAGGATCCACAACTGGTGATATTTTTCTATTCTTACCCTTTCTTTCTCTTTCTTTCTCTCTTTCTTCTCCTAACTTCTTCTCTAAATATATTGTAAGCCCAACTAAAAAATTCCAGTCAGTGCCTAAGTAAGTGCCTGGTTGTGTCTGGATAAGTTAAAGTTGGCTAAGTGTAAGTTTGCTAAGTTTAAGCTTGTGAAGTGCCTTACTTTGTCTGGGTGTTCTTTTAAAATTTGCCAAGTGCCTTATTCTACCCTAATGTTCTCAAGTTTGCAAGTGAAAGTTTGTTATTGGACCTCCTGAGAATTTTGTTGTTTCTCCTGCACACCACCCAGAGTGAATCAAACCACTTTCCCCTAAACCCACTAAGGGGACTGGGACATAACATGTATACAAACAAATCAACCAGAAAGATATCAATTTGACTGTCTATCCTGCTTAAATACACCAGATGATTTCATTCCCCAGGAAAGATAGAATTTTGACTTACTTTTAAAGCAAAGATGAGATTTTATATATCTTTTTAATTCTATATTTTCTTCATCTTTTACCAAGTAAGAATTCTGGTGACAATTTCTTCCCAGTAGGATATCTCTAATCTGATGATGTGTACTCAAAATGGAAAGGGAAGTCTTGCCACAAAACACTGGTAATGTTAAAAGAGAAAAATACTTGAGCTATGTTGATATATACAATTTTTAAGAATTTCATACTCTAAATATCCCAAAGAAAAAGAATTTTTGTGGTATTTCTATTGGAAAAAGTTCAGCAACAAATAATGTGGTAATATTTCTAGCTGCAATAGTGCAAGGAGTCATTTCTAATTGGGATGGTAGAAATAACATGACTGAAGTCTTTGGCCTAAAAGGTCTTTCTGGCATTCTTTCTGTTGCAAAGCAGTAAGTGGGAACATTTTAGTTGGAGATGTAGAAATTTCTCCATGGTCCACTTTCAGGGGCATAATCTTCCCTAAAATATAAATAGGTTAAAACTTGGTCTTATAAACTTCTCTGCCAGGCAGTTCATTAACCTCAAAGTAGACCACATCTTACTCTCTCCAAGGAGTGGGTTAAGTTTAACTGAGGTCTCTATATGCTTGGTTTTTCCCATCAAATGTACTCAAAGCAGATATGAAAACACTCAAAGCGCCACTGTCAACATCACAGTCTTACAAAAATATTGAAGAAACCATCACCAGTAATGTACGAAACCTATACAGAATTATTTAGACCCATTTTAAAATGTTCTCAGCAGCATATTTGACCTGACCAGTCTTCCACAGGACTGTGTGTGTAATGACATTTCGCTGTATCATCTTATGTCCAACTGAGGATTCATGTGTCAGTGGATAGATGCTCTTCTGAAAACCTGAGCCCTAACATTAATCTGAACACATCTCAACCATTCCAACAAACTGTTTCATCTTGCACCTTGTGGATAAACAACATCCTTCTTTTCCGCTCCCCATCATGTCCCCTCTGTATTTTTAGGAGCTCCTGTCTTTCCTGCGCCTTGCTACAGTTTCCTTTATGCCCTCTGTGTGTGTAAACAAGCCAGTGTCTACAGGCACTGGGGATTATCCAAAGGACAATCTCTGAGTGGCCTTCTCCTCTCCAAACCCTAGGTTTGAAGGACAACATTCACAGTGCCTACAGCCAGCCTAACCTTGGCAGCTTTGTCCAGAGGGTAGTTTCAGGCAAGGTTCAAGAGTCCTTCATAGCTCAAACTCCCTTAGAAACTAATTTGGCACTGAGACATACTGAAATAGGATCCACAATTACACGCATTAGCTCCCTCTATTCTGTTGAAAGTAGCAGAAACTCATTCATTTCTATGGGTCCTAACAAGTGAGGGTTGAAGAAAAATAACTAAGCTGGTCAAAATCAGGTAAAACTTATTTGGTTTACAAGCTAAGCAAGGCTGTTCATAATCTCTGATTGTGAGGTTGTTTCATCCAAACAGTTGTATTCAAGTTACTATATGTAAATTTCGAGAAGAATCAATACTGCTGTAGAAACAGTATTTTTTTTTAACTCATTCAACTCAGGAACAATAATTTCTGCTTTATTAAATTATATGTTACATATTTTGCTAGAGGCAGCTCTTCCATACTTAAGCTCCTTATTTGAAGTTATATACCTGCATTCTGCCTTGTGCTTTGCATTGGTGGCTTTCAGGATCTGAGAGCTCAAATTGTCTTTGCTGTAGCCTCTTTACAGTGTTGGTCTTAAGCACATTGAGGCTAATGGTGAAGCTTCCATTGACAGAAATGGGGAAAGATCAGGCTTTGAAACAAAAGGACATGCACACGTGGTCCCTCTCTCTCTTTGATGGCTGAGGTGAATTTTGTTGTTGTTGTTGTTGTTGTTTTGGTTTAGTCTTTATTCATAAATTTCCAAGGCGTAATTTGGCTGACTCCCCTCGAGTTTATATATCACAAGCAGTATCAGTAAGTATAATTTACTGGTGCTCATAGTGTATTGTTTCTCTGTAAAACATTGATAATATAGTCTAAGCCTATCAGATAGCGAAAACTTTGGTGAACACTAGTGAAGAGCTCACTGCAAGAAACGCCTTGGAAGGAAGGGCTGAAATGAAGAAAATGTAGTCATTTGATGCAAAACAAAAAGCAAAAAGAGATGGCTTTTATAGGAAAAATAGTGAAGGAAAGAAAACAAAAGGGATGTTTAACTATGGATGAGTCAGGTATTTCATTGGCCAGGGAGTCAGAAAATGTGAAGAAGTTTTTGGTAAGAGGCTCACGTATTGTGTAGGAATTTACCAGAATCTGCAAGAAGTGTTTGAAAAAGACAAGTGACAAAGGCTTGATTTGTGTGAGAGTAAATTGGTTTCAGCAGTAGTTTTTGTACACCAGAGAGAACATGATGAAATGCAAAGGTCATATTGGCAGAGGTTGGAGTAGATGAGGCGAAAGACTATCGTGGCATGTGCAGTGCAGTTGTGATTAAAGTAAAACATTCTGATTTATCAGATATTTCAGAAATATGAAAGAGCAATAGGTTTCTATGCCAGTTGATTAAAAACAAGGAAATTAAAAAAATCTTAAATATGGTATTAGTGGCTTGTCTGATCAAGGATGGTCTGGAAAGCAAAGGTAAATTTAGCAAATGGATGAGCTCAACACACAGTGAACCTGTCTGTGGTAGTGCTCATTTAGAAATAGAATAGATTTAGCTTTCATGTATTTAATTGAGAAAAATTGAGAAATTGAGAAAAAAATGTTCTTTGGCAATAGATATAAAGTGACAGGGGTCCCGCAGCCCTTAACTGCTGGTGAACAACCAAAACCAGCCAGTTGCCCAGCCCTCGAGAGAGGTGACGTGGGAGAGTCAGAGGTACCAATGGAGTATGTGTGCCTATATGCCCTTTGTCCTTGTCAGAGCTCCAGTTTGTTTTATACAGATGACACAAACAGAATTCCTCCCAGCATTCTGGAGTACATGTGAGATACATCTGCTGACAGCAACTGATTAGGGCAGATTCCCTATCCCATCTGAAAAGCAACTAAAGGATTAAACATGTTAACAACAGGTCTTCAAGTATGGCTCTGTTTGGGAAGTCTTTTGTTTGCTCGAGCTCGAGGTGCTGGAAGGGAATATCTCAAAATAGCAGATTTGCTCCTTAGAAGAGTAGAGGATATCTTGAAATTCTTTGAAATCTGTAAAGCCAGAGGAAAGTTTTTGGGCACACCCACTACATCTACTGTAAGTCACAAAATCTGACTTGGTTCAGTTTATACTTTCTATTTCTTAACATTCTCTTGCAGATTTTTCTTAGTCTCATTCAGTTAAAGCCTACGCTATATTCCAAAACCAAGGCACTGTGTGTAAATGCCTGGCTAAAGACACTGGATCATCTGGGTCTGAACAACATCACTATTGGGGATCTGCTAAATTAATACGCTTTGGCAAACATAAACTGAAGGCTACCCTAGGACACTGAGCAGGAAAAGCTGAGACACATGGCCAGTATTACTGAGGGCAGTTGCTTTCCTAGGAGGTGATAAATGCAAACTCAGTCACACAGAGTTAAGAAGAACGATGAGTCTTTGTTACAGTACTTAAAGAAAACCTTTAGAACATAAACTTTATGAGGAACAGCAAGGACTCCTATTTTCCAGTCAGTTGGCATGTGCCACTCTAACTCCTGAATCAGTAAATCATTTTTTTAATCAAAATATTTAATGACATGAAAAATTTCTTTAAAAGTCAGCATCCCTTCCAAGTGCAGAGAGTGCCTAATGGTTCTCTCACCACCTTGAAATGGCATTTCTCTGATGCAGGAAAGCAGAATGGAAAACTCTTGGAGGAGGCTTGTGCACTGATCACTCTTCGTTTGGGTCTAGATAATTTTTAAAGTAGTGTTCAAAACCTAGCTGTAGAGTACAAACACTAAGGCATTTAGATTGAATGACAGGATTTAATCTATTATACCACTTAGCTTGATCTATACAAAATGCCAAAGCTTTTAGTTTTTAAAAACCTACAGTGAATGGAAACTGAGGAAAAAATCAGCCTCACTCAACTGCAGCATGCTTACTCACCTGAAATTAAGCTAAAAGTTAAAAGTTATTTGAATATAACTTTCTGTACCTTATTTTCACTTTGGACTGCAGCTGAGTGACTCAGTCATGACCAATTGAATACTCTGTGCAGTTCCTATCTGTCTGGCCTCCTTTTTCTTTTAACAACTTTTCTGTGGCAAGGTTAATTTTCTGGAAATCATTCACAAGTCATTTAAAAAATAATTGTTATCCTTTAGCTTGTTCATAAAAATTTCCTACAACTGTTTCTTCTTTCTAAGAGGATTTATTAGGAAAAGATGTAGAGTAGATAGACAAGTTTTCCCTTTTCTTGTTATTGTATGATTTTCTTGTAATTTTGATAGCAGGGTAATGGGTCTCAAGGGCATGGAGGAACTACTTAAGGGAATGTTAATTCTTAGTACAGTTGTTCACCTGTAGTTATCAGATTGCTGAGTTACTGGAAGACTCAGCCTAGCCTCTGTTGGTTTACTTTTGTAGCACAGTTGTTCAAAAAGTAACAGCTATGTATTCAGATAACTTCAGCCCATCACTGCAATCTGACAATCTAGTTGTCAAAAGGACCTGATAAACTTGTAATGGAATATCCTGGAGACATCTGGAGTGACTGTCAGTGATGGGTGAGGAAGGGATGAAGCCACTGGCCTCTCCTAGCTTCCCTGGAGATGTGTTTTTGGATAAGACTGAAGTACTTGTAAACTATCAGTGAAAGGGTGTTTGCCTTCACTTTGCCCCACTGAGACTATGACTATGACCTTCATGGTTTTTTTCAGGGAAGCCCTGTGGTCACCCACTTAGCTATGGGTGTTGGCTGTAGCTGTGGGGAAGGGGACTTGCTCACCAGGGACAGGGGCTTCTCTGGGACAGGCAACAAGTCTCTCTTGGAGATGCTCCCACAAGCCTTTCAGGCACCTCCTGAGCTGATGAACATCAGTGTTTCTAACCTCAGCACTTTCCAGAGGGAAAGGGTTGTAACCCACCCATCATCACTGAGGACCAACATCTATGCCTGCAAGACCCTCCTTGGCAAAGATGCCAGTTTGGGGGATATAAAGCTGGTGTCATGGGAGTTTATACCTGAAATTTGAAGGTCTGTTATTAGGCACTGGTGGTGAATGCTGCAACTTGTGGTGATAGTTTTCCCATCATTTTCTAATCTGGGGTCTGGTAGTACTTATTCAACTATAAATCTTCATGGAGATTTTTTAATTTTTCATATTTCATATAAATTTTCATCACACTAATGATATGGCCCAAGATTCGTAGTAAGTAAGGAACAAACTATGGTGAGTTACCTTGCAATATAGGAGTGAGACCTCTTGTACTGAAAAGGTGACAGACTGTTGACAAAATTTTCTCCAAACTCTTTTGACCAATTAACAATTTTTTTTAGTTTAACACATTTTTTCTCTTGAACGCAGACACCAAAAGCCTTTGAGTGTTTTCCTGGTGTGATGTATTCTTGACAGCTGTGCTCAGGGAAGCCAGAAAGCAGCAGAATTACACTATTAGACACTCTCAAGGGTTTCACCTCTATTTTCATTTCATTTTGTTAATTCATGACAGTTTCAATAATGTAATGAAATGAGTCCCATCAAAATAATGTTGGACACCTGGAAAAGAGAAAGCAGAGGTCTGACTTCCATCAGCGGTTGCATACATCTTTTTAAAACTTCTTTTGAGTGACGATGTAGGCAGTAATGCACTGTGCTAATTTGGTATATCACCACACAACATAATGTAGCAATCAGCATTTAGGAATTTTAACCACACAGAGAATTCTCCATCACTTTCAAAAATCATTTTCTTCTTTCAGTGCGAACTTGAAGGAAACAACCATATCCTGAGGGTTTTCTTTAATATGGAGATATTTTGAGGCTCTGCATAATATTCTTCTCTTTCAATTATTTTCAAAATAATAAATCCTTTAAAAAGCTCCTCTCTAAAACATTAATACAGTGTCATATGCACATATTATTCAGCCAGATAACAGATACATAGTAAAAGAGAACTTCTGCTCAACTCTAATAAAACAGCAAGTGTGGAAATATTGTTTTTCACTGGGACTAACCACTGACATTAAATTATTTAGTTTAATAGGTGGGGTGAGATCAGGTTATGATTAGATGTAACTAATCTAATAAATTTTACAACCTTTTTTAAATTAGGACATATCTAAGATGTCTCAGAAGGCAGCAATAGCTAAAAAGTCAATTTTCCAATCAGTTTTCCACAGAAGGCAGAAATGCAATTTGGGTCTCTGCAGCCTTCTTGGTGAATACTGAGAAGATAACTACTAAAACTAAAGTATTAATAAATGGCAAGATGAAAAAATATAGAAATGTTTTAGACTGTTTTATGAAGTTCATATAAAGAAAGAATTATTAGCTCTGTAATATGTATCTCTAAAGAATTTTATTTACAAAACTCACATTAAAAGCACTTTATTCATGAAATCCCTGAATTATATATAACATCTTAGATAAAGCTTTTAAGTTGACTTAACAGTTTTGGGACTGATTCTAAATTGTTCCCCATTGCTTGGTCTTCAGGCATGCCCTTGGGATGGTCCCAAGCCTGCAAGAGGTAATGTGCATTTTCCTAATAACTGCAGACTTCTTGTCTGGGATATCCCTGCCAGCCCCAAGCTCTCTGCTGCTGGGGAGCTCCTCCTGGCACAGCGTGACAGGGCACAAGATGCATAGCCCTTCAGTCAAGTCAGGGCTGGGATGCACTGCTTGAAGTGCAGGAGCAGCCTGCCAACCACCAAGCCAGGGAAACCAAGCACACAGTTTCCCCAGGATGCTGCGGCTCCCTGTCACTGGTTACCTGCAGCTGTGACTCATTGTGTTGGCTTGCTCCGTGCCTGCACAGCCTATGTGCCTTGGTGTGCAATCCATCCTCCTTTTCCTGTTTCTGGGGGGTTTTTGACATCTGAAAGCTTCCAGTTTTGTTACTGGAGAGCCCAAGCTGATTTCCTCCTTCATGGATGTTCCTCTTACTGTTCTGTGTCTTGTTTCATGGCTGTGTTATGTTTATTTGAAATCAGGGCTTTTATATCCGTTTTCAATGGTTCATTTCTTCCTCTTGCATTTGCAGTTATAGAAACTGTTCTTAAGAACGATACCAAAGTCCATCTATTTAAAAGGTATGGGTTTCAAAAGTCTTCCTAATATTTCTGAAGCCAAATATTTCCTTGTATCTCAAGACTCCAGAGGAACAAGCACACAGGTATGGGTCTATTTAAAAAAGAGCAAATACTAACTAATTTTCTGCCACATGTGGGGGCTGTGCCCCACGATGGTATTTAAAATTGACCTTGTGAGTAATGAGGTAGGGGTGTTTTTTCTTGCAAAGATTTATCTCCATGTTTGTTCCCAGGGTTTTGCAGAGCTGTCTGTCTAGAATTTCCACATTACAAATGGCTCTTGTTTTGGTAAAGTTTGAATTATTTTCATTAGCTAGTCACCTGGGGCCTGACCAGAGTCAGACTAAAGACTTCAGACAAGCACTAGAGCTTTTGCAATCAGTCTCAGTCTCTCTCTCTCCTGTCATCCCCAAGGAAATGAAAGGCAGAAACATTTACGCTTCAGGTTAATGTTTTAGAAGTGTTTGAGGCAGGAAGCAAATGGACTTATTCAGAAGTTCCTTGAGGATGTTTTATTTCAGTCATGAGGACTGAAGCTTTCCTGAATAAAGGCCAGTCAGAAAGAAGTGACCAGGGTCAGGGTCTGCCTTTGGGATGTGCTCCAAGATCTGGGCATCTGGAGGGGATTCACCTTTGCGAGTCCTTCTGACAATCCATACCTAACTTTGAAATGGACTTTAGGAGGTAAATCTTGGAGGCAACTCATGTAAGTCTCCTACTAAAAATATGAGACTAAGACATAGCAATCTTAGGTTAGATTAGGAGAAACTGGAAATATCTAAAGTCATGTAAAAATAATTATGCAGAAGAGAAAGAGCTGAAAGAAGCCTCTCATTTACCCTAGGGGTAAACAATATAATTTCATTGCTTTCATAAATAAGGATCCTTCTGGAGAGTGACTAATTTTGAATATCACATCACACTTATTGATATGCCTATCTTACGCACTGAGTTTGCTCGCTATTGTTTCCTATGAGAAATCAAAGCATTTCTTTTTTCTTGTTTCTGGACAGTGTTCACACTGACAGTGACAACCTTGAGCATAAGTCAGCAGGGACCACTTGAGGACCGTTGAAAATCTGCAACAGCTATCCAGTGAGAAGGTAGCTTTTGAGCCACTGAAACTGGGCTAATACTGCAATGCAATTTTTAGAAGCAAAGACAAAAACTGACATTTACTCCAGTGGCCTAGAAAAGGTGCTGTTAAAATTCTTTCCACTAATGATCCACAAGGCAGTGTTTGCATTTTACGAGGAAACATCAAAATATTGATTATATTGATTGAAGTTTATTTTCCTGGGTGTAGAATCTTATGGCAAATGGGATAGGTTAGCAGTAGGAACATATTTCACTTCTGGCTGCATACGTCATTTGGTATATCCCCCTCTCTCTTCTTCTGTTATTCTGACCATGTGTTAATCTTGCAGATTCTAAATTCTGCAAGACATTTCTCTTGTTAAGTGAAATAAGAGTCAGAAAAGTAAGGTCAAAACAAAGTTGTGCTCTTTTTTTTTTTTTTTTGCTTTATCTATTTTCATTTATAATGAACCCTTTCAGTTTCTACAATGAGTCTTCATTGAAATTAGAGTTGAATTAAAATTTTTAATAAAAAAAGTGGTTCATGACTGCTTTCTTGTTGTGCGTCAAGTGTGTGCCAAAGCCAAATGCAGGAGAGCAAGGGGTACATATTGCATGAGGAGCCCATATGAGGGAGCCCTGCAGCTTTCTCAGAAACCATTTTGTCACTGCTTTCCTTGGAAGACTTTTCTTTTTTACATGTTTACCCTTCACAATATTTTGTGGGTTGACCTCTGATGTCTAAGTCTGGTTCTGCTTTGTATCGTTTGTCTCTTTGTGTATTGCTTACTGTGTCTGCTCCTTTGCTTTGGTTGTTTTCCCTCTTAATTTTGCACTAAGGCACCTATAGTATTATTTTGGTCTTTAGGGCTATGATCTAAGGCAAGGGCAATACGAGGGCAATACACAAGATCCAAGCACTTGAAGCACTATGAAAATATAACTCTCAGAGAAAGTTACACCTTACTTTATAAAACACTCTCTAGTATTAAAAATCTCATTAACATAGAGGACTTCTGCTCCCAAATTCATAGTTTCAAAGAGAAGAACTTGCACCTCTGGAAAAAAAATCAGTTTTGTTGGTTTGACACACACTTTCCTTCTGATTTGTCAAACGCCTCAGCCCTCCCATGGCACCAGTACCCTGATGCTTTTCTTCCACAGAGTCACACATGAACATAAAACTAGTATTTTTGCAAAATGTGTGCCAACCCAAGCCATCCCCAATCAAGGGAATGTTCTTAACATGGTCAACATTGCCATCTTTCCTTTGCTGTTGTAATATGCATAATCTACAAAGTGAAAATCCACTATTTTGGAAAATCTCTTGATGAGATAAATGACAACTCTCCAGATTATTTGCATGCTTGGATCAGTTTTGTCAAGGAGAGATAAAGGCCAGTTTATCCTCAGTTCTAATGATAAGCCACGTAAAAAGTCAATCATCCTTTTAATTTTCAAGAATAATAAAAAATCTATCAGATCTTCATGAAATGCAACTTCTGAAGTGCTCATTTTGATGGAGGATGCTTTTTGTCTGTGTGAAATCATTCAGTGAGTATTAGTAGATGTGTAGGTTGGCAAGGCAGAACCTCCAGCTCCTCTGTCTTCAGAGGTGCACCACGATACCGATGCCTTTGGTAGAAAGAGCAGGGCAGAACCTAATCAAGGATGGTGAAAACATGGGGGATAAGCCTTAACTCCAACTTATCTCTTCTTCAGTCAGTTAGATGAAGTCCAGAGTGACAGCTGGCATGCAATCTCCCCCTCCATCAGAAGACCAAACACAACATCTACAACAATACATGGAATCTTTCCAAGCTGCTCTAGCACATGGCCCCACCATCCTGTCTGCATGTGCCCAGCTCTGATCTCCCAGTATGTATGGCAGCATGTAGTGGTTGAGACTGCCCAGCCAGCTGGCTGGGGTGAATCAACAAGCTGGAATTGACAAAACATTTTTTCTGACATATTTAGAATATTTCACTAGGGAGAAATCTCTTGAGATTCAACATCTGATTTTTATGACTGTCCTGGGAGATTAAAATAAAGGAGAGTGCAACATTAAGTCATGTGTATTGCGACTGAAAACAAACACAATGGGTCAGATTCCATCCTCGATTGCAGCCACACTGAAGTCTCTGTGGTTGAATGAGAGTAAGTGAGGACAGAGTTTGGCCTGGTGCCTTAAAAAAAAAAATAATATAAATGATAGACAAGGCCAAACTCAGCTGCAAAGCTGCAGTGTATTTCATCTGAGGAACCTTGAAAGAGAAAAAGATATTATATCAAGGACAATTTGATTCCTCAAAGACGAAGCAAGATAAAAAATATTTTTTTTTTTCAAAAAAACCAGTTTTTTGGCTGACTGAGTAAGGCAGATTTTTGTCATCTGACAGCTATGCATACTGTGTGGCAAATGATTAAATAAACAGACTGCTGCTCAAGTAAGTTGCTTTCAATTTGAGAAGCCAAAGCCACTAGAATAATCTCTACCCACTATAAGAATCACTTGGTCACACTGTGACCACACAGAAGGCCCTATTCTTTAGCAGAATTTGCCTGCAAGATGACTTCTCTGAAGAATAAGCATCTTCCATACCTGCTCAATACACACAACACTGGGCTGAGTGAAGGCACCCAGACCTCTGCTTACTCCAAAGGGGTTTTGTGTCGATGAAATGAGAAAAGATTTCATGCATGCTTTTGTCTCTCCATTAATTCTTCCTTCTTTCCTGAAGCCCTGACAGTAGCTGGATTTTAAAGATCCCACCTTCTGCATACACAAGAGCTGTTTTATAACTCTTTAGTAGCAATCCAGCCCCAGAAAGACATGCAAATTACATTTCTAGAGGTAGAAACCATAGGAATAACTTGAAAGTTTACCCGTTCTTGTCTTACCTGCGACTTGAGTGGGCCCATCCTGAAGCTCCTGTTCAGTCTCTTGCCTGTTTACATTCATACCCATCTGTTCGCATGGCACTGCACCCATGGTACTCACCAGACAGTCCATCATGTTCACTGGAGCTGATGATAGATCTGAAATGACAGCCTGCATGACTCTATAAAAGGTTGTGATTTAGTCCATATCACCACATGTAGTGTCTTCGGAGTTCTGTGTAGTATCACCCTATCTGCTTAATCTCACTGTCCAACGGTAAGAATATTTTGTTTTGTTTTGTACTTTCTAAGCGCCTGCTCTGTCATCTGTGTACCACATTGCACTCCATATTCATCAAAGATATTTAGGGTGAGTGTTCTAGGACTCTAAGATTTCTATCAAAACCTTAGCCCTTCTTAAAGCAAGATCTTGTATTTGCCTCATGCATTAAAAAAACATGTTTTTTTCAGAGTCTGCCAGCTCAGAAAATGCAGCTGTTTTTCTTTTTAGTTTGGAACCTCTTTTTTCATCATCACTAACAGCCTCAAGAAGTGGATTTTAAGGAAGAGAGAAGTAGATTCAGTCAATGACAAAAAATCATTAAATGAGAAAAAACCACATCTACAATGAAATATCCCTTTGTGTACAAGGAGAAGAGACTCTACCAGCAAGGAAAAGAAAGTTATATGTTTGGTCTTCGAATATTTGCTCTGGTTTCAGTGTGACTCTCTGTGCAACCTTAGCCTTTGGCACATTTTCGTCATCACCAAAATAAATGGTTGCAGAAGGAAACTGAAACTTTTGCTCTGGATTCTTTTACCTGTGCTATTAGACAGTTTCTGAAATTAGAATGGGGTGCTACCCTGAACTGAACTATCTTACAGCTTGCATTTCGTTTTCTCTCATATGATACTGTCTGTGACAAGCAGATGCTTTCAAAGTATAAACTTCAAGCCTTATGATACTGCCCCTTTCCTCACTAGCCAGCAGAGAGGTGTCTTAACTGCAAAGGAGACATGTGCCTCTCCAGGCCTGCAGCCAAACTCACCGTGTCGCTGGGGGCCATCAGCAGGGGTCAGACCTCCACTCTGCCAATTAATAATGCAGCCAGTGGCACAGAGACAAAATCTAGCCCCAGGAATGCTACACAAATAAAACCTGAGCTTTAAACTGTGGGCTTTGCATACTTCATACATGCAAGAAATTGAAGAAATGGAGGATAATTATCAATGTTTCTTCATTCCAGGAGGAGAGGTAGGAAGGCAGCTGCAAGAGCCTTTTCAAAACTGTTCCTAAGGGTTGTCTTCTTCAATGTCATTTGCTTGGCCAGCTCTCTATGGA
Source organism: Manacus candei (assembly GCF_025592945.1). Classification (NCBI taxonomy): domain Eukaryota; kingdom Metazoa; phylum Chordata; class Aves; order Passeriformes; family Pipridae; genus Manacus; species Manacus candei. The sequence continues at coordinate 6,246,359 of NW_026138082.1, read as the reverse complement.
AGAGCCCCTATAAGTATAGTTACTGCTTTTATGCCAAACCAGCACTGAAAAGTCTAGTTCAGAGAAAAGAGAATGAAAGATAGTAAAATACGAAGCATTTTGTTAAAGGATCCCTATTATATGGAGGAAGCCTCAAAATTTCTGTGAAGTAAATGTTCATTTTAAGTTTATTTAAAAAAAAAAAAGCTACATCACTTCTGAAACAGCTGCTGTGCAGACGTGTTTCCCATCTTCACATTGTAATGATAGGATTCCTTTGCATCCCACTCATCTTCTTAGCTGGGGAACATGCTCACCACTGGCCCAAGATTTTCTGTGAAAGATGCATATATATATTCAGTTATTCTCATACCTAACCCACCTTGTAGATGCATATGTGAACAAGAGCAGTAAAATCAAGGCCAGAGTATCCTATCTATTTTTAAGGACGGATAAGAAGCAGAAAATAGCATTTGTATTTAAATTAAAAGAAATCTGAGTTTGATATCAGGACAAGCAGACATACTGGTGTCCCTTTACAGTACAGGAAAAGATGGATAGCCAAACTTGGTCTATATGATTATAATTAGCTTTTTATGATCCTGAAAGCTGATGAAATCTCTCTGCACCACAGCCCCAAGTGCTGAATCTAGACACAAATAATGGGATGGATAATCTGAGAATTAACTTTCAATAGCCAAATACTAATAATCTGTCAAGTAAATATTAAAATTATCTCCAGGAGAAGCATCTAGGCTTCTCAGATTGGATGAAGGCACATATACTCTCCTCATAATTTGTTCCTTACTGGTCTCTCGTAAGTCTTTGATTACAAATGGACACTGAGCTGGGTGAAGTGTCCTCACAGTTTGTACAAGTCCCAGGTTTCTCAGTCCTTGAAAGCTGTGCAATAGCTTTGGGGTGAAGTTCTAGAAATGAGTTCTCAAAGCTAATCTGGCTTTGTCACCAGCAAACCCACTAAAAGAGGCTTACAACCTGAGTGATTTTTCTCCAAAATACCTGTTTTTTAAGTGGTTCATGAGAGAAAAAAATAGAGTTACACCTCTCATGTTTCCACTACACTCCAAATAATGAAGAATGCTGTTTATAACAGTATAGTACATTTTTAGTGGGGGGGTGTGGGTGTTTCTTTGCTTTTTTTTTCCTGTATAGATCACAAAAGAATTAGGCGGAAGAACCAGGTAACTTGTTCTTTGGTAATAACAGAAGCGTTAGTAGAACAGAGCAAGCCAGCCTCCTACTGACTTGCAACACAATATTACAGGTCTCCAGAAAATCCCAGACTCAGCAATAACTTCTTGGCGACGTTAGAGCTCTCCGCTGTTTTATCCTGGTGTAGAAGACAGAATGCCCCACATTCTGACTAAAAGCTCGTAATTAGAACTGGTGACTATGCAAACATCAAACCTGAAACTACCACTGTGATAGTAGAGTCTTTGCGTGGGTAACACTTAGCACCTGGTGTGATGCTAGGGCTCCTGGGTAGACTATCTGTAAAACCCTCTTGGTGTCAATCAGAGGCAGGAACAGCTGAGAGGATGCTGTAAGCTGAAACTGCTTTGAATGTGTGCATTTGTTTGCATGTATGTGCATAATCTATAATTATCTGTATCTCAACTGATTTAACATAGATAGCATGATATACTTTCCTCCAAAGTCCTGCGAACAGAGTTCTGCTTTGAACATGAAGGAGAACAGTGAGAACCCTCAATCCCAGAAACATCTTCTCTGTTAGATGGGGTTGATGTATCTTCTGAGGTATGAAAATGCATCTGAGTGAATCACATTAATTCTAGAATTAATTAGAATTAGAATAATGTTCAAAGATGGAACTTATGCTTTAAAATAATATATTTAGATATTAAAAAAATTCCTCACCAAATTTTCCTATTGAATGCTTGTAGTCATTAACTTCTTGGCTTCAGAGGCTACAGAAATGTTGCCTGTTGAAATTGAGCTAGGTTCAGTTTGCTTATTAAAATTGACTGTAGCGGTGAAAAGTCATTGGTATGACATCAAAGGTAACGGAATTTGCTGTTCTATAGATCTAGGTCAGATGTAGCTGGGCCCCTTACAGGATAGGCTTTCTCTGTAGGCATACTTATCTTCACAAAACTTCAAGAAATGAAATCTTTCTCCTAAAGATCCCTATTTTCCTCTGGATCCTGGTAGAAATGAGAATTATTAGGAATAAGAGAGGAAAACAGATAGATAGTATGGCCATAAGAAGTTCCCTTCCACAAGAAACCAGGCTAAAATGGTTCACTGAAACTTGCTGAGTAATGTGGTTTTATTGACATTACTTGTCCAGAAACCAAATAGCCAAACAATCTTTAAGTGATTTTTTCCATCTGTCTGTTCCTGATTTGTCTTCTTACCAGTAATGATTTCCCTCAAAAAATATCAGGAGGCTGAGGAACTTCTCAGGCAATGCACTGAGAATGAAGAAAACCTGTTTCAGCAGCATGGGTACTACCTTCTCTGGTGTGGCTTTTGTCCGTAGTTCCCATTGCTCTCTTGGATGTGATGACAAAGGCTAACAAGCTTCCTCCTGACAGTAAGTGGAGAGCAGTGGCTGACAAAGGGGATCATATACTAGGAAGGGAATGAGTTTAAAGTAATCTGGGCAATGACAGGCTTGAGGGCTCTGCAGCTTGTAAGCAGCATGGACACTCACTGACCCTGCTTTCTTTGCCTCATTTCACCTGATAAATGAGTGTGGTGCACTGGGAGTTCAGGTCTCCCCGCCCATGGCGGTGCAAATCACTTCAGTGAAGGGATAATTGAGCGAGAGGATTTGCTCGGAGACCTTTCACATGGTTGCAGTTGCAGAGGGCAATCGCTTCCCCAATCTGTCTGGGCTCTGAAAGGTAATTCAAAGGGCGATCAATGCCAGCACTGACAGAATTACTAGAAATGAAAGGAGAAAACCCCACAACGAACAGGCAGACCCACAGGTGAAGTCAGCAATGCTCTGGGGCCGGACACAGCCGCCGGCATGCTAGCCAAATGTGTGGTCATACACCCTCGGCATGGTGCGAGTGCATGTGGATACAGCTTCCATTCCTTTGTCCAGGCAATCACAGACAGAAACACAGCAGCTCACTGAACCTCCAGCACATGCACTGTACAGATGGCCAGCACATGTGTGATAGGCGCATCAGGCTTGCTGGGCATATGCAGATAACTCTATGGCATGCACAGGCAGGGCTGGATGCTTGGCTTCATCAGAAATCATGAAGGAGTGGAGAAAGGGAGAGACAGCAACTCTCCTACACAGCTCTGTGAATTAATGGTGTGCTGTAATTATATCCATCTGCTAAGGAACCCAGCCCTAAAGCATGTGTTTACCATTTGCATATATTTTTATAAAAGCCCAATGGCCTGTTAACTACAGATTTTGTCTAGAAATGACTTGAAATTGTATTAAGAGTGCATGTATGCTGTCACAGTGGAGCAAAGAGGAGTGCCCATGTGGGTGAGGTAGCAGTGCATGCTCCTGCTCACAATGCCTGGTGTCAAATACCAAGGCTTACACTCACGAACACCAGTCACACTCCCTGGCTGTGTGGGTGTAAGTGGGCATTGCCCAAGGGCCTCTGTATTGAGCAGCACTGACACAAAGGCTGTGCAGCACCCAGGGACCTGGAGCTGAGGAAGTGATGAATTTCACACCTATGAGTTGATTAGACAAAAGCCCCCGTGTTAATCTTTCTCCTTTGAAGTTTTGAACTACAAGGGGCTTTTGTTCGGGTTATCTTTCAGGGGGAAAGAAAAAAAAAGAGAGAGACTGTCTTGCACTCTACTGTGTTCATTTGAGAAAGGTAATTTCATATTTTTTTTACAAGATTCAAGGTGATGTGGAAGTAAAGCAAGAAATGTCGCGTGTTATCCTCATTGAACAGTTCAGGTTTCAGTACAACAATAGACAGTTCAACATGAAACCAAAACAAATGTTAAACCCTGAAAGCTGCATAAATTGAAATTGTCATTATTCAGTCAATTTTTATTCTAAGCACCCTAGCTCCTAGAGAAGTCAATAAAAAATGAAAGTGCTGAGCTATTACAGGATTCAGCCTATAACAGTGTAGGACATGTTCTGCATAGACTGCTGGTTATTGCCATTTCTCATGGCAGTCATTCATTATATTCAAATGTAACTTAAACGCATGCCAGAAGTTTTGGAGAGACTAATCCTTGGAGAAATGGGCTCAGGACCAAATCTCTACATTAATCATGATCCTTTAGAATAAAATATTGGTAAATCATTAAAATAAAATATTTGTTTCAGATCATGAGAATATGGGAGCCTCTCCTTGGCTCTCACATTTTAAAGTAAAGGATGAAATTTAAGTTTCATGAACATTAGTGCAGGTAATTCAATACTATAACAATAGCAAGCCTGTACTGCTACGGGTAGTGAAAATTCATGAGGAAAGAGTAGCATGTCCAGAGACACAGGTTTTATTAAGGATCTGATCTGCACACACATTTATCCAAGTAAGTGGCTTTTAATCATGTGATAGTTCCAAAGAAATCAATACCTCTATTCACAAAGCAGAATGGATTTGCATGCATAATATTGCGTCTTTGCAGACCACAAGGGATAATTTTATGTTTATGCTAATCTGTAGTACTTAGACATACCTGTGGCTTGAAATTTCTCTGGAGTTATTTGTCATTTCTCAATATGTTACCTTTCTGGTAAACTCTGTAATATCAAGCATAAAGTTTGATATTAGAAACGTAAAGTCATAAAGTCATAAAGAGAAAGATAGCTCAAGACTGAAAAACAACTACTGGTTTCCATCAAAACTGTCAATAGTTCCAGAGTGTTACATCTTAAAAATGACAGATAAGTGTCATGCCATCTACTAATCTTTATATATGGTAAAATAATTATTTTACCAGTTTATTAACATTGCCTTAAAATAAATAATTTGCTGCAGGAAAAAAAAATAAATACACTTTCTCTGATTGATGAAAATCAAATTACCATCATGAAACATTATGAATAATATGGCTGTTTTTCAGCTTTCTATACCGGTGTTATGTGGGAACAGACTGGGCAGTGAGGAGAACATCTGACTGTACAAATCCTGCTTTTGACCTAATGTCATGCTACTGCTCCTCTCAGCCTGGATGGTGGACAGCCTCCATCTGCAGCTTCTCTGCCCCAGCTGCTGCCCAGTGTATTGTCCAAGCCTATTATTCAGGTTAAACCCAAGTTTGGGTTCAGTAAAAACAGAGTTCACTGTCTGCATCGCTTCTGTGAAGCATATTGAGAAACTAAAGTGAGGGCTTCAGTCATTGATAGAGCCTCTGCTTCCAGCTCTAGTGTGCAAACCTCTTGCAGTTTTCCTGCTTGCTTGGCTGTGTTCCCATCTGGGATGCTAAACTGTGAGTTTCTGGTCAGACTAGCTAACTGGGACCCCAAGCAGCCTGGCTCCCTTGTGACTTTGTTCAACTTGAAAGCTTCCTTCCCCTCCCTGTGCCTTACACACAGAAATCCTGAGACGTTTCTTTGAAGACTCAATCGTTAGCCTGTTCTTTTACATGTAGGCAGCTGTAATAGTGATCTTGACACTAGCTCAATTGGTTAGAGCATGGTGCTAATAATGCCAAGGTTGTGGGTTCAATCCTTTTATGGAGATTGAATCCTTCACTTAAGAGTTGGACTTAATGATCCTTGTGGGTCCCCCCAACTCACAATATTCTGTGAATACTTTCCATACCAGTCTCTCAGATTAGGGTCATACTTTGTCCACACTGCTATTTCTGACCATCAGTTAAGTTTTCTTCTTGAGTTGTAAAAACAGAAAAAATGCTAGAAAGAAGGTTTTTGGTGGGTTTGTTGTTTGTTTTGGTTTTGTTTTTCCTTTTCTGTAGATTAAGATGCTAGATTGGTAGCATCCTTTTTAATAGTTCTTATGGAAGACATCTCTTCACCTTCACCCAGGCAGAAATTTTCAGTAGGAACTTGTTTGTGTAAAAATTTAATAAATATATTAAATGGCAGTCTTTACTGATCTTCTGTCTTGCTGTTATCAGTTAGTATGCTCCAGGCATCACAGAACACATGAATATTAAAGAGCAATTGTTAGCATTTTGATGTTTTGTCAGCACTTTGTGTCAAAACATCTTCCTACTGGGATGCAGCATGATGACACTGTGTCAAAACAGAACATCATCACACAGTGCTAAAATGCTGCAATGTGATGACATTTAGATCTACATGCTCAAAGAGCTATTTGTACCACAAAGTCAAACCTTTCTTAAACTGGTGGTGGCACCTGGCTGGAAAGCAAATCTATGAGATAAAGATGTAGCATATAAACACTATATAAGAAAGGCAGAAAAGATGTTTTAGCAGATAACAAAAACTGGTACAAAAATTCAGAAGACAAGATTTTTAGCACTGCACAATAGGCATTAAAATAAGCATAATTATTTGAAGCTCAGGGTAAAATTCCCTGTTTCAACATAATCCATGATTATCAATGGTGATTATTCCCTGGATAATCCCACTGACTTCTTGAAAAACTGATTTTAAAAGTATAATTTTTATTAAAAAGTTATTTTTTAAAAGGAAAGCAAATTTATGAGATTCTTTTATTTATCTTTCTTTTCTTTTTAGCATCTTATATTCCCCTCAAATAATTGAAACAAGCTGAAAAATTGAAACAATGTTCCAAATATTTTAAAGTTATCATTGGAGGAGAGTAGGATATCAAAATCTGGAAAACAAAACTTCTGAATGGAAAACCTGAGAAGCTTTGAATTCCAAAGGTGTATTTTGAATTAAGATATTATGAACTTCTAGCTGTTGTTGAAAACTGAACAAAAATATTGTAAGAAGTTTAGTGAAAAAAACAAACTATAATATTGTAAGAACATTTGAGGGACTGGAAATATTTTCCAGTTCTTTAAAATATTTTTGTGTCCTCTCATATTTTAGTAAAATACTTGAGAAGTTCTCACTGATGGAAATAAAGGGATATAGATCTACCCTTTCATGAGGAGCTTAGTATTTTATACTTTTATGTTTCAGAGAATTACTGATCATCCTAGGCCATGAATTCAGCAAATGAATAGCTCATGAAGTCTTAAAGACCTCAGTTAGGATCAAGCTGGCGAGTTCTATACGTCTGTCATTCTAATGGTTCTAAAGAAACTCCTCCAAACATGTGCCATTCCAAAGTGACGATAACAAATTCATTAGCTTCCACTGCTGCCCTTCCAGCTCCTACTGAAGTCAGCAGGAATCGTAGCCGCCCTGACCCTCATAGGACTGGGACCCCTCTTCTTCACACAAAGAATTTTGCTGAAGCAACAAAGAAGTTTTAAGATTTAGTAATAGACATATGTCAGACAATTTCAACATGATTTTTGTGCATCCATTTCAAAAGCAGCTCGGATGTTCAGCCAATGATGCAGCTGGCCCTTTTCCAACCTAAACAGCATGGCATCTTCAGCTTTACCATTCTTCCAGGCTCTTGCAGATTTGGAGGTAACGTGCAATCAGGTAGGTGAGACCATATTACATATTGGCAAATTTCTCCACACGGAAAATGAAATTATTTTATTCATAGAACATTATAATTATTTTCAATGTAATTGAATTTAAAGGGCTGAATTAATTCCCAGTGTAATTTTATTGATTGGAACAAGGTTATGCAGGAACAAATGTGGTCTCAGAAAATTACATCCATAAATATACTGTTACAGAGTTGCTGTTTCTGTATATTAAATCTTATCCTAATTTCTGCTCTCAGCTGTACATTTTACTTTCAAACTGCTCTACCAGCTCTAAATGAATTACTCCTAAAGAAATACCTGTGTAAATAAGACAAAATGTCTCACTTTATTATTTGAGCTGTGTTTTTATAAGAGGAGGGTATTTGACTCACATTCCACACAACTGTCATCCTTTATTTCCCTGAGAAGTACTCAATGGCTGCACCTAAAGAGCAGGGCTTTATGACAGTGTGATTGCCAGTTTGGCAGAAAAGAAGGAAGAGGGGACGGATACATCCATGGTCCCATGGAGATACTCCAAATTTAGATCTGGGATACACTCCCTGTTCCTATAGTACAAACATAGCCAAACATACAAGGCTTGCCCTCTCACCTGTTTGAGAATACTACTCAATTGGAATGCCTTATTTGTTTTCTAATCTTCATGGAAATCTCAGTTATTGGACAGCTTTGGTCTGCACAAGTTATTTTTGTAAGAAATGTTTGCAAATTTAGGCTGTTCTCTTAAGTTTCTGACATCCTAGTTAATTATGGTATAAATATAGACTGCTGTCGAGGAAAGACAAGTCCTGGAACACAGTTAACCTTTAACAACCTATTAATGCACAAATCCTGAGTACTGTGAAGAATTCTGTCCTCAGGATACCCAACAATTTTTTCCTTCATGGAATTACTATACTGTTTTTCAAGACATGTTTCATTAGGACCATCGTTTTAGCTTGAAAAAAATCTCCCCCTTCAAGCACCTCTCCAAGCAGAAAATGAAACCTCCTGTGAGAAATCACCTGGCAGGGCATTACTGGAAACAGATGATATCCAGGAGGTCTTGGACACATCTTTGTGTGAGCAAGGATTTCTTTGCTGCTGTCTCATTCGAAGACCAGCAGGGAAGACTCCAAACACTGCATTCATGGGTTGCCACCACGACTTTCCACTTTCTTCTCCTCCATGTTCATCCAGTATCTCTTCAAACTAACCTGAATATAATCTGGTAGTGATAAAGCTTCAAACAAAAAGAAAGAAAGAGTATCAGAGATTTATTGGTTAAAGCTGATGGTGGAAGGAGGAAAAAAAAAAGAAGAGGACTAAGGATCAAAGAGCTACATGAGAAAAAGCTATTTAACAGCATTCCCAGTGATTTTTAGGGATAGGATGGAGCATATTATCAGGTAGTATATAAATGACAAAATGTAGATGATAAGCATCTATCTTATTTCCCCATGGCTCAAGTAAAGTTATTAAAAAGTTGACTACTCACCTGTGTATTTTGGAGAACCTCAAATTAGCTGATTTGGTGATAGACAGTTCTTAGTGGGTTATTTTATATGCTGTACGTTTTCACATCAGCCAGTTGCTGAGTTTTCTGTCCCCTGTGTGTCATCATAAGGGAAAACATAAATTAAATTCATGCCCGTAGCTGTCCTATCCCATCATGAAAGTTTGTAAACTAAGCAATGCATTGGGGTTTTTTTCTATGCACATCATTCTTTTTCTGTGGGGGAGGCTGGGGAATAAAACAGGCAGCTTCTCACTTTCCTCTAAGATTTGAAGATCTCTTTTTATCCATTTGTGGAATGTATAAAGTGTGCATCAAGCGTGGAAGCACTTGATCCACTTATTAAGTATGTGGCTTGACAGGAGTCCTGTGAACTGGATCAGGCAATTCACTACAAGCTATTCCCAGAGATCTTCCATTTTGTGTTCTGAGAAGCTGAACATGGGCTGAAGGAGAAGAGAATGGCATTATAGGAAGCAGATGATATCCAAGAGGTCTTTGACATGCCCTCATGGGAGTACTTGCCCTGACCTGTGCCACCACACTTCCAAGGGGAAACTGGAGCTGTTTTGTGAAGCAGAAGCATTGGCTGCACTAATGCTCAGGCCTATAGTGGTACCCAAAACCAAGCATCTGGCAAAAAAATTAACATACTGGACTCTCATTACCCTCTTTGCAACATTAGGTTGTGGTGAAATGACTGACACAGTGAGGTTCCCAGTTTGTTGTCTTCCTTGGCAATATAGTGAATTCTGGTCCTTGTAAATTCTAGGATGCTTTGACTGACCTTACATTTCCTCTCTTCAGATATATTTCTGAATGCTATCATTTACAGTCTTCTTATAGTCAAGAACTTATAAAAATATATAGAAACACATCACCTGCAGAAGCAGAGAACACGGCTTATAAATGATAAACATCAGTACAATTGATCAAGAAAGGGTATTGATAAAAAGAAAGTAATTTTTGGTGGGATTCATCTCTTCTAACCTGAGCTATCTGAAAATAGGGTACTGCCATGGCATTAGTTGTCTGTATTATTCACTTCTCCAGTACACTTTTTATTGTTCACAGTATGCACATAGCATGCATGTTTCTGTACATGTTTCTGAGTGTCTCCAAGCATGATATCAGTCTACTGTGGCCCTAACCAAGTCCAGCTGTTCTAGTTTTCTGCTGAAGTTTGGCCAGGTTTCACCCCACAGATGAAACAGGACAGCAGCAGACTTCAGTTTTTCCTTGGATTTCTCATTGCTACTCATCCCCACTTTCCAAGAAAGATGTTATTACTAGGTAACTATCAATTTTTTTTTTTTTTTTTTTTTTTTTGTGGAAAATACCTCAATCGAGTTTTTACTACACTCTTCTGTTGATGTTGCTATGACCTGAAATTTTTCAAATCATTTATTCCTCTCATGTACAAAAAATGCAGCATGAGATCTTGAGAAAGGACAGATTACTCCCAGACAGTATTTCTGCTGAAGGGCTTGGTATTCAGGAGGTAGCCCAGTGAAAAAAGGGTTATATAATTGCTGAAAATTTACATTCCTGCTGCTTTGTTTTTCTCAGCATTTGGGGAATATTTGACAAACTGCTAGAAGGGAGGAGGTATTTTTAAAGCACATCAATTTTAACAATTTAGAGCATTTTAATCCCAGCCACTGACCTTGCCAGAACACTGATCAGAACACTCCAGACCATTAGTAAAATATATATGTAGAGGTGAATTTTGCAACATGAGATCATCCATAATGCTAAATTTCCCACCACCAGCACAAACACACAAATACAAGCAGATAAATGCATGCTTACATTTTTGTGTGTTATATGTATTTTTATAGTTTTTAAATAACAACATGGGGAAGACTTCCGGGAATGGATAAATCATTAGGATATAACTCACAGACTGTGGATTAGGTTGTATCTTCTACCAAAATGACTGGTAGTTTGACGGCTGAAACAGTTTTCTGCTGGTTTGGGAGAGAGCAATAAAGCAGTGGCAGAGGGTGCTCATTTGAATAATGCCCTAAATCAGTCCCATATGTTGACCCTGTGACCAATCCTTGCTGGCAAAAAAAATCAAAACAAATCAGTGGTATTTTTCAAATGGCTTCCAAGTAAGAGTCTGCATTCACCCAGGAAAGGACACACACACCCACAGAGCACTTTGCACCTGCATAAATAAGGCATTGTCCTTTACTGATAGCAAGGAAAAAATCCTGTTTTGATTCATGCATAGAAAAATAATAGTGTATAGAACGAATACAGCTTGACCAAAGTATTAGACATGGTTATACAGATACCCTTTTATTTTTCTACCTTGAACAAATACAACATTATATATGTCTGCAATCTTATTACATGTGTGCTTTGGACAAAATTGAGAAAGACTGGCATTTAGCCACCACCTTTGCTGAATACTCTTTCCCACCTAAAATGAATTAAAATAAAGTTCAATGTGTAATGACTGAACAGAAACTGAGCAAGCCTCAAAATTGGTTACTTATTTCTAGATGTTTCTATGTATAAAGATGGTGCCAGTTCAAGGCTTCTCAGGCAGCACAGTAAGAACAGTTTCTCTTTGCCAAGCCTAAGCCCAAGGAAACCCCTGCCAGGGAAAATATAGTGAGGTATAGGGAAAAGACCAATGTGGTGAAGAACCAGGAATGACTCCTCAAGAGCTGAGCTATCTGCTTCTGGTACATGAGGAGACCACAGTCAATGAAAGCACAGGATGTGACTGCTGTGAGAGGCTGCCACCACACAAACTGCTGCCCCTCTTCCAGCAGCAGCTGCTAACCTGCCTGTAAGGCTTTGTAGTGGGACAATTAGGCTTGGCTACAGATTATCTTTCCTGAGAGTCCCTAGGCAAACCGAGCTTCTGCCTAGAGCTAGACCTGCATTTTTAGGCATTTTCTTGTAGATATGGTCAAGGATTATAACACAATGAAACTATCATGCTAACTGCAGGACATACAACTACAGAACAGTAAAGGTTGCTCCTGCAATAAGGACCTCACAATCTGCAAACGGTGGCCACAATATACATCTGGGAAGGTTATAAGGGGACAACAAAATAGTTGTGGTCAATATAACAACTAGAGGTCTTTTTTAGTCCACTGCAGGCACCACCACAAAGGTAAGGGTTTGAGGGAGTTGAAGGAGTACACTGTTGTTTTGTGCAGAGTTTATCAGTGATTAAGACAGGGAACATGCTAAAGAAAAACTCTAGGAATTTGTGGGCTGACACAGTCATAGGAATAAAATCAGTCTACAAAGAGTTTCTCTAGATGGCAACTGAAAGCAAGAATGAAAATATGAACCACAATCTGAAGGAAGTTCTTTGTTTCTCTTCAGTTGAGAGGCAGGCCTCCTGAAACTACAGCTGGGCTAATTTTATCTATAGGGATTACATCTGGTTTGCTTCCCAATCAAAAGCCTGCATTTCTCTCTATTGAGGATATAGATATTTTACATCACCTTCATAAGTGTTCTAGAAGACTTCCAAATTTAGCACCACTCCAACTTAAGGAACATAAATACAGTATTTCAAGTTGTAAAAGAAAATTATATCAGAACTATTGCTCTCAAAATTTCTCTTTACATTCATAGAGACTATGTGTGACTGCTTATGATTTTGGCACTGAAAATGGGAAGCCTTTTGTGATCTGAGGGCATCTGTAAACTTCAATCTCCCCTGCTGAAGCTTTCAGCACTGTCCTAATAAGCCTATGCTTAGTTATATACTTGCAAACCCAGCAATTCTTTGATGCTCCACACCTGTGCCATTCTATGTGCTGTGTTACTTTATTCCAGTGAGACTTCACACATTTTAAAATTACTATTAGAAAAATACTCTTGTTAACATTTTTCAGTAACGCTTCCAACTATAATAAGGGTTTCCCTTGGAATTCCCTAGGCAGAGAAATGTGTGGTGCAAACACAGACAACCTGATGTGCCTAGGCTGTGTCAGACCAGTTATGCTTGCCCTCTACCCATAACTTTAGTGGATCTGCCATGGCCAAGTGGGCAGCTCTGCCTGGGTGGTTCATCTGAGCCTGTGCAATAAGCCTGACACATCCAGCCTGCACCGGACCTGTTACAAGTTTCCTCTGAATGCAGAAATCTCATTTGTCCAGGTCTTTTATATGCCCACTAGCACTGTCTCATTTTGCCATGGATGAAAAATTTTGTCCAACATTGACATTATTTTCTTTCGGAATAAAATTCAGACTATAAGAAGAGGATGAATCTATAGAAACACAGGTCTGGGTGTAACTGCACAATGACAGACTGATCCACCTTTGGTTCCTTTTAAGGAATGTACTGCTTCTTAGAGGGTGATTGCTGGGGTCACCAAAAAGTAAAGCTTTTGCTTCAACTGATGGGTGTGGTAAACCAATGGACAGCCATTTTGAATCAATACCTGCCTGTATGCCATATAGTACTATAAATATTTTATTCAAGAAATATTCCTCTACATATCCTGAACTGGGTCATATGCCTGCTGGATATGCCTGTCTTCTTCAGTGAGAGTAGAAGTGACCAAGACAAGTAATTTAAACCAGATGCATAACTCTGAAGTGCCCAGAGAACATTAATCCCTTCATTGTTTCCTAAGAAAGTGGCTCATACACATTCAGTCTCTATCTCCATTTGTTTGTATATGTGTCTGTCATTCCTCCTGCCATGTATTAGTTAATTCCAAGCAAATTTGACAAAAAGACAGAAGATTCAAACAAAACTACATTTCTACAAACTTTGTGGAGTCAGTGGCTTGGTAATGGAGGTTAGACCAGTTCAAGGGCTAAACAAAAAGCTGCAGTGTGAGAGTAGTAATTATCTACTTGGTTTGGTCTGCCAGCTGGCCAGTCAGCGTTGGAATTGATACAGCTCATACTTCAGCTTCTCTAACCAAAATCCTGTAGACAGAGAGGCATGGGAAAATAGGTGGCATGGAAAAAAACTGCATATATTGCAGAAGTCTGAAGTCATAGGTAATCTTAGGTTACTGTGGTGATGGTGCATTGAAAAACATACCTGATAAATCCATATGGCCTCATTAATGGTTAGTCACAGAGCAGCTTGCACATGAATACTGTGGACATTAATACTGTGACACATAAAAGCCGTGTTTGAAGCATACATACTCTATTAAAATTATCTATATAATAGGCACTCTTGTGTTCTACATAAACATATGCATTATATAGGTTTGAGCAAGTATACATATAACGCATGTGTACATTCTATGTTATACAAATACACACAATGGGTCTATCATATACTATCTAAACTACAATGCAATAATGCACTGCATAGCACATACTATACTATGTCACTTTAATATGTTATTTTATATATATATATATATATATATATCTGTAAATATATAAAAAAGGGAGACATGATATTGATGTCTGTCCTTCAAGTAAAATTCATAAGCCTGTTTCCTAGAGTTCAAATCAATGAAAGAGAGGGAGAGGAATGAATGTTTCAAAAATATTTTTCCTCTTTTTACGGCTAATACAGTCAATAGCTGATAGAAAAGTAAAGGGAATGTGAGGAAGAGAAGAAAAACATACCTATCTCTACAACAGATATGAAGATGTTTGTAATGATCTCTAAATGTAGGCAATGCAGTGATTCTAAGCAGGGTTTTTGGGTGCTTCTATCATTTTGTGCAACTTTTGTTGGATGGAAGGCAATGATGCTCATGACCTCAGTAGAAAGCAGAAGCAAGCCAGGTCTCAGTGCTCTGGAAAAATTCAGCCTTCAGATGACATTTCCTCAGGTGTTGAGGGCCAGCATAGCTGCCTCAAAACTAGACATGAGTTACCTGGCAGCTTGGAAGTACAGAAGAAAGCAGAGAGGAACTGTAACCTCTGAAATTCTATTTCTGGGCGTGATGGAATAACTATACATTTGTCTTCTGGTGCTAAAGACTTTCTGCTGGAAACTGCTCTGTAGGATGAGAGATGTTTCCCTGTGGCTACAGTGCATGAGTAACAAAAAGCTCTGTGTATTAAAATAGCTGTGCTCTCCTAGGTGAAGTGGCTCTTTAATGTTTCCCTTTTCGGTTTCCTCTGCTGCAATGTGAGTCAGATCAGGTCTGGCTGGTTATCGGCCACTGACCGTGAAGGAAGGGTGGAGAGGGTTTGTTAGAGTCTCAGCCCGATGCCTGTGGCGTGTCTGTCCAGGAAAGAAGCCAGGAAGCATTTGAAGGAAACTATTGAGCTTGGTACTTGCTGGGTGGTCCAATAAGTCTGACATTTTTCTTACACCTTACTTCCACTATAACTGGGTGGGGTTTTTGTTTTCCTTCAATATAATAGTTTTCTTTTCTGATTTAGCAATTGTTATAAAGATTTCTCCCCCCACCCCCCCGCCAGTCCCTGCCACTCTTTTCCGCAGACTTTTAAGAAGAGAAAAACAAAGGAACTGCTGATGGGACATTTTTATGTGATTATCTGATTTTTGAATTTTCTTGGAATGCTGATAAAGGCCACCAAATTTCCCAGGCATCTGTGAAGAAAACAACAGGTAGGTGGAAGTATTTTTTTGTCCCTTTCTCCTACTTGAATTGGGTGTCTGTGTTGGCTGATTGATAATCTGGACCAGGGTTTATATTTTTGAACTATCATGGCATTATAATAAGTTAAATATTTCTTATGGCTATTCAGTGAGGTGAGCCATTTAATTGGTTTATTTAATGAATAAATAATAGCCATTTAAAATATGACCAGCCACTTGGCTGGTGTGGGTTGCCAGTCCTAACCAGCAACCTTTCTTTCTCTGCAGAGGAGTGTGGGCATCTTCACCAGATGTTATCCAGCAGTACATTCAGGCTTTGACAGAACTTCTCTCTCCTACAGCTCTCACTCTGTTTTGTTGCTTCGGTGTCTCTGGGTTGATTGCAGCTGCAATCTTTCTTTCTTACTTTTTTTTTCCCCCTAGAAAAAATTTACACATAGCCATTTCACCATGTTATAAACCTCTTAAGAATACAAATCTGCTTGCTTGGAGATGTTTTTTGGCGTGAGTTGTGGTGAGAGGAGTTGAAGGTCATAGCAAATGCTTCTGGCTTCCTAACTTAACACCCTATGGCACCCCTCTGATTTTTAAGATTCCAGTAAGATTAATTTGAAGAAGGTACATTTCATGAGCCTCTTTTACTAAAGTCACTCGTGTCACTGATTATTTTTCCTATTTGAACAAGAGCTAGCTTTTTCTTTTTCTTTCGGAGTAAAGATATAGCTGCAGCCATCAACTGACTCTGTTGATGTCCAACAGAAGACGGGGTTAACAACATCTGGAATATTATTCATTACTAAGTAATCTGTGATCTTGTTTCAATTTATCGTTGAGTCAGGAGGTCTGACAAAAGCAAAAGGTCACAGCCCAGCCAGGCTGTTTTGAAACACTGAATGTAAAGTGCACTGTACTAAATTCAGATAAGGTGCCATTGCCCATTTATTTGTACAGTGCAAAGTTAGACTCTGAGAAGCAATATAAACAGTGACATTTATGTCGCATGAAATAACAGACTATTTCTGCTCACAGGAACAAGGGTTGGTTCTGATCACAGCCAGAACCTGCTGAGGTATTTGCTGTGAGAAATATTCAGTGCAGGGATCAACTGCTGAGGGATGAGCTGTGGATTTGGCCCATATTTGGTGGCACATTCACCCTCGAGGCCTCCAAAGTATTGGGAAGCTTTTGTATATGATGTACTTCTGTGCTTCTACGCTGACACTGTGTGTGTGTGCTTCTACACTGACACATCTTCTGTGGTGCAGTGACTGCCTGAACAACTGCAATGTGGTGCTTGCTCATACAACACCCCTTGGAGAGGGCCAGAGTACTGTAGTAATGATGTAGTGTCACAGCAGTGCAACTGCTTTAGTGTGAGTCCAGAGCTTGTTTCCCTGGTCTAGAGAAGGATGGGATGGATTTGCACCATTGGTGAGGGCCAGGGCAAAATTTCCGTTGACTTCAGTAAGGTAGGATATTTGTTCCTAAGTCCTTAAAATGAAAATCAGAAATATGATTTCAAAGGAGTGAGGAGGCACTATTCTAAGAGCAAATATCTCCTTTCAAAGCTGCTAACTTTCCAGCTTCATTAGTTTCTCCTCTTTTTACATAATTTATTTTGATTAAGAAACAAAAAGATTTTTACCTCAGCAAACAGAAGAGTGAACTGCAACCTTCCCCACAAAAAGAGTTCCACAGGTACCACTCACCAGTCTGGAAACTGTTAACCATCATGGCTCATTCGTTCTCTCCCACCATACTTCTGCTGTCTTCACGGATCATTTGGGTCTCCAAAAGCTCCCCACATAGTAGAACCTGTGTTAGACATCAGCAGTAACACCCACACCTCCATCCTGCACCTCTTTCTTTTTTATACATGCCTCAGGATCTGAAGCAACTGAAAAGAGGTATCGCAAAAAAACGAACCAAAGAGTCAGTGCCTACCCCATGAAAAGAAAAACTGTCAAATAAATACAAACAAACACAAACAACATAAGATCAATTAAAAGTTTAATAAAATATGCTGCAATTGCCAATACCCTTTTCTGGTCACAACTATAGCTGAATAAAACAATCAATTAGATGTGGGGGTTTAGTGTTTTGTTTGGGGTGGTTCTTGTTTGTTTGGTTTGGTTTATTTGGGGGCTTTGGCATTTGGGGTTTTTGTTTGTTTGTGGGTTTGTTTTTTATTACTTTTTTCCCCAAAAAAGGCAATAGCACAAGTAAGTCATATTGGGAAAAATGTATTATGATTTTACTATAGCAGTAAAAGGTTCACATCAGGAGGCAAGTGTGCTAACACAGCAAGAAAAACATTATCTTCCAGTTCTGCTGAATGGTTTGGGTGTACCTTTTTAATCTACATCTTCTGCAGATTTCATCAGTTCAGCTTCATTGAGAAGGTACAGGAAGATTTCAATATTACTTTGGGAAAGGGACAGTAAGCAAAATATAACAAAAAACTGGCCTCTTGTGACTCAGGTAAAGTGAAACTGTGAATAAATATTTTCTTTTTAATCAACACAGAATATTGAATTTCATGTAAGGAGGATACCATGTTTTTCTGTTTCAGTGGGAAAGAGTACTGAGATTTTGTAAGGCAAATTCACAGCCTCCAAGTTTTCACCCTCCCTTCTCCCCCAGCATAACAAAGAGTACAGACCCAAGGACTGCAGTCGGACTGTTATGTTACTGCACTAGTTCAGTCTGTTTGAGGATGTGTGAAGCTTGTCTGCTTTTCCTAACAAATTCTCAGTACCAGCTCTCACTTTTCTCCAGACTTAGAGAAATTAAAGCCAGTAATGTCTTTACCTGGGGCTGATCCAATGCCTGGAGATCCCTCCCCTGCCCTCATCTGGCTCCCAGCAGGCTTTTGGCCACTACAGGTCAGCTGGGCTCCCAGGAGGTATTGCCAGTGGTTTCAGTGGGAGCGGCTGCCAGCTCTTGCATGCAGGCTTTTCCCAAAAATATCTTCGGCACTTGCTTTGAAAACTAGTGTTCAGATATCTTCTATACCAAAGATGCTGCTGAACATACAGCTGCAATAGACCTACACCTTCTACAGTACTTTGTGAAGTTAGATTTTAAAGTAGTTGACCAAGGATACAAAGCAAAGTCACAGCAGGCATAGAATGAAAAGGATGCACGGCATCAGCATGCTCTGAGGCTCTGATGCCAGGCAAATGCTGTTAGGTCTGAGGCCACAAACATCTCCTCCAGTGTTGCTGCTGCTCAAGGAGAGAGTCAGTGTGAAGAGTGTGAGAAGGTGGACATTAAGATGAGTCCTGATTTGCATCTCTAGAGATCAGCAATAAAAATAAGGCAGTGTAATAATTTTTACAGTTTTTTTGAGCAACACAAAAGCATGGCAGAGCCATAACCCCTGCCTCTAGATTCCCATGACAGCATTCATTTTTCTAGGCAGCACCTATGACACTGTGTCTAGAGTTCTATAGAAAAATTCTCTTTCATGTGAACATTATTGCTTTTGAAGAGAAATTAAAAGCACAACTCCCAAAATTAGATGATTGTTTAATAAAGTAGAACCTTCATTCATATTGTAGTGGGCACAAAGTGTGATTTTAAGATGTCCATCACATAACATAGGCTCTATTTTTACAGTGCTGTAGGCATTAAAATGCAATTAGATATGAACACAGTAATTAAATGAGAAACATCTTCAGCTAGCACTATGCAATACTCTGCTTCTGATAACAAGTCCTGGTGTATGCATAATTTAAGTATATAAAGTAGGCAAAATACTGAGGCAGATTCCCTTTGGTGAAATCCCTTTGACCAACAGAGCACTGCTAACATCAGCAACAATGATTTTGACTCCAAAAACCAAAGCAGGCAGAACCTGCTCTAGGCAGTCCTGGAAATGGTGACAATCTTTCATTTGTCATCCTGGGGGTGAAGGATTTTCTTTTTATAAGAAAGCTAAAGATACTTGGTGTTTATTAATCTGAACACTGTCAGCAAACTCTACCTTCCTCTACTGCTTCAGGATCTGAAATCTCTCAGTGCAAGTCCCTAGTTACCATTTGCAGGCTAAAAAGTCAACATTGCCATTTAGTTCAAACACCAAATATTTATTTCATGTTTGAAGGACTCCTATGAAGGGCTAAAGAGAATTGCATTTCTTAATGTAATATTGCCGTGTTTTTCTAGAAACAGTCCTACGGACTTCCCTGTGCTTTCTGAGTTATATAACCTATTCTATATGTTTGTTGGGAAAACCAGTGAGAGAAAGAGGTACACCAGATGCTAGTAAATTAAGCATACAAATTGCCATGACACTAACTCTACTTTTTTAATTATGTGGGGAAAAATATGCAATGAATATGAAAGGAGAAAGGTTGATAGAGGAAAATAATACTACTACTTTACAATGGGACTTTTCCAGTACAAGAGACAGATGTACTCGAACTAATGAATTTTGCTTCATTATTTGTTCCTTTTTATTTTTTTCATTTGGGCCTTCCAGTGAAGTTACAATCCGTGGCAAAGAATAAGGGTTGTACCAATAAAAAGCCTTCTGTTTAAAAAGAAGTAGAACTATGCCCCTATATGTTACAAGGGAATACATCAGCATTAGCAGAGTGGTTCAGTATTCCCAATGCTGTTGTAAAATATAAACCTCTTTTTTTCTGTACAGCAATATAAATGTAGCCCAAGTTAGATATAATTAGTCATAAATTCCCTAAGAAATTGTGGGGGGGGGGAAATCCCAAACTCTAAAAAACCACTAAAATGCAAGAAGAAAAAAAATATTGCTGAAGTCTGAGATGCCAGGAAATGTGTTTCAAAAAATCAAATGTTTTTATAATGCATAGTGATCTTTGCAAAAAAATAAACCCCACTGCTCATAAAAATGATGCAATGATACAATTGCAGAGAGTTTGCGCACCCTATTCCTGCCTATCCATGATTGCATATTTAACCTCAGCATTAAAAAATGTGAGAGAGTTAGAGGAATTTTTTCATTCTGTTGCTGTTCAGGCAAACAGGCAGTTTCCAAGACATATTTGTATTATAAAGGTTAGTTCCAAAATGCTCAGTGTCCACAGCAGGGTTCAGATATTCAGAAGAGCAAAAACCACAGTTTCCACTACCTCAGTGGAAGGCAGTGGGTACTCAATAGTCCTGGAAATCTGGCCAGTTTATTTAAATACCCAATTTAGGTAACTGAGTATTGGTGCCGAGTCTTTTTGCAGAGCTCTTTTACCAGGACAAACAAATTAAAAATAGAACTTGCATCTTGAATCCTGTGTTCTATTTTTTGCTGCCATTTCAAAAATCAAAGAATAGAAAGAGAAAAATGTGTCAGAAATGACAGCAATGTGCAAAATTAGGTATTGACTCTATAGAGTGAGCCAGACTTAAGAGTATCCATCTTGGAAAAGCAAAACATAAAGGGATATATGTTAGAGACATAAAATGACATGAAGAGTATAGAGAAGATAAACAGTGAATTATTATTCACTATTTTTCACAGTACAAGGACTAGCAAGTATCAGATTAGATAAATTAATGGGGAAAAGTCTATCAAGAATTATTAAACAAAAAGATGCAGCTTTTTATTTAAGGGGTCATTAAACTGCAAACTGATGAAAACTGTGAAATATATTGGGAAAAAATCAGAACTTGTTCTGGTTTTCCTTAAATCTCTGACTAGCTACTGGCAGAGAAGTTGTAGTGGCCTTCATGGACTTTTGGCTGGACCCAGTGCAGCAGTTCTAGTTCTTATAAATGGTTAGGCAATTCAAATAGCAGGGAACCAGACCCCTGATGCAAGAGATCACTTCATCTCTCTGAAGTTCATAGCTGAATAAACAGATCAGTGAGTAGGAGTTGAGAGGTAAATTAGCTTTTGTATTCAGCACTGGCAGAAAGATACTACAGCATCATTACAGCTTCTGGTAACTGTGATTTTAACAGGGTGTCAGGAACTTGGAGAGAATACAAAAAAAAAAAAAGAACCACCAGAAAGACTGGGACTTTGCTTATCAAGGAGAGAAACAGAAGGATTTATCCATACTTTGGAAAAAAAGAGAAAGAAGGAAAATCGGTCACTCAAGGTATTTTTAATCTACTGAGAAAATAAGGAAGAGCCGAAAATTAAATCTACAAAAATTCAGACTGGAATAATGCAGATGGGGAAAGGAAGGTGTTATTTTGTTGGTTTGGTTTGATTTGAAATGAGTTGGGTTTTTTCACCTTCCCAAGGGAAGGGAATATTAAACCATAAGAGAAAAATACAAAAGAAGTGGTGGATTTTTCATCTCTTAATACCTTCAAATAAAGACTATTTTTCCAGTCAAGCTTGTTGTTGTATTTTATACAGAGCTAAGAGATTAAAAAAACCCACCACACATAAAATAGAAAGATAACTTATTTCTTCTAATGGTCCTTCCTAGGACCGTTGTTGAATTAGTAACAGTAAAGAACCCCTTCTTCTGTTTGCATTCCCCACAGTGTCTCTGTCCTGCTGTATAGAGCCTATGTCTCTTCACCTATCCTGAACAGTGAACACATGCTTTTAAACTCCAGGTTCTGTTTGATGGATTTGTGTAACCTTCATAAACAGCTTTCCATATGCAAGTACCTTTACTGATTGCTTCTGGTAGTGAGGAAGTTCCATAAATCCTTGGATTTATGGATTGCACACTTTGCAGATTGAATATGGCTGAAATGGGTATCCACCTCTACCAGTGAGGAAACATTATTCAAATCACTGAGCAGTGCTATTAAAATCAGTTAATATTTTAATTTGCTGTTGTTCCTCTAAGTTTGAACCATATGTAGCAGAACCAACCTTGTTGGGTCTATGGAGCCTGATAAGTTACTTGTTTAGTTGTCTGTGTACCTGTGTCTTCTCCACTGGGGAAGCACAGACATGTAGGTGCTTGTAATTCTGCTAGCATTTTCAGTAAAATCAGTCACAGTACCAGCAGAAGTCAGAGTTCCTATTCTTTTCTTGTTTTGTATTAATAATTAAATGTAACATTCAGCTATGTGGTCAAGCCAGGACACAGCCCCACCGGCCTCTCTCTTACACCTCGCAACATATTACATGGAGTAAGGTTAATTGTAAGATCAATGTAAAATCTCAAGGTCCTCTTCAAGGGCTCTCAAAAGATCATATCATGCATTCTACTCTCCTACTCCGTTTCAGAAACAAACTATACAATCTATGTAATTTCCAGCAGATATTTGTCTGAAGGCCTCAAGTTAAAGAGGTTCTGGAATCTCCCAGCATGTAACACCTTTGCCATGAATTTTTGTCTTGGAAGCACCTTGTTCCATTCAGAAAGTAAAAGAAGACCAGTTCCTTTCTGGACCCTCTCCTGTAGGTCCACATATCCTTAGAGTACAACTGTAGACTGGACTCCAGAAGAGGACTTTCAAACCTGAATGGAATTGAAGGATCATATCACATCACTTTTAGGCTCTACTCAAATTTATATCCCCAAGAGTGACATTCACATATTTTCAGAGAACATGTTCATCTTCCAATTCAACCTAATTCTTCCTTCTTTTTTTTTCTCCTCTAGATCTGCTGTCTAGTCAATTGTTCCACACTGTGAAAGTGTTTTTCCATCAAAGTTTGGAAATTCTACTTATTTTCTTCATGTAGAATTACCCTATTTTAGAGCATTTCCCCAGTTACTCTATTTTTATTTTTTCTTTTAATTTTTGTCCTGCCTCCAGCATATGTATGCTGTCCCTACTTATCATGTCCTCTACAAATGTAGTAACTCAGTTTTATCAACCATCCAGCTTGCTTACAACAGCACTGAATGGCACCTGGCCAGGACACAACGCAGTGCAGCCTTTCTTTATTCATTCTTCCCATGGAAGTGGGAGAAGTTATGAGCCTTTTGGAAAATTTGTCTCGGCATCTTCCACAGACTCTCTAAGCTATGCTTTCCTAACCCTCTTTCTTGGTGCATAGCACAGTGTCAAAAGTCTTCAGTCAAGATATATGTTTCTGTATCTACTGTTGCTACATAGTGCCAAAAGTTCATTATGTTGTGTGGAGTGAAATTAGATTATTCTTCCCTGATGAATCTGTACTGTTTGTTGCTCAACTCATATGGCAAAACGTCTGCTCATTATTTCCAGTATTTTCTAGATATTTAAATTAAACTGAATTATCTATCCACTCTTTTTAAAAAAAAATTAAGTATATAATTTTTTACCTTTTGTGTCCTACCTTTTTTCTTAAATATAACTGTTAATGCTTCTGAGATTGCTGCAGCCAATTATTTAAGTCTTTTAGGATGAAGTTCATTAAGGCTACTCAAACTGAAATACCTCATTTAAGAACTCTCTAACTTGTTGTTTGCTTATTTGAGGCTGAGATATTAACTTGTTCACAGTGGTTTGAACTATAGCCATCTCCTCAGAACTGACCTGGTTTCTTCATTTGCAACAGAGAGATTTAACACTTTGATCTTCTCAGGGTGAAATTACAGCACTCTTCTTTCCTTGGTCAAAAAAGTCACTCACTTTTAAGGGGCACCAGCTTGCCCAGCTCACAGTGTGCAAAACAATAATGTCCCCAGCATGGCATTATGGTGGCTTTCTGCCATCTACTTTGCGATTTTAACTTGCTAGGAGCATATTTGCAGGTGAATTACCTTGTACTTCTGTCCTGATTGGGGCTACATTTTAGATTTGTGCCGAACACTGTGATGGTACTATAGAGGTGCTTTTGTTATTGCTGAGCAGTGCTTACACAGAGCCAAGGCCTTATAGCTTTTCGTACTGCCGCACTGGTGAGGAGACTTGAGAGTCCACGGGGAACTGAGAGGAGACATAGCAGGGACAGCTGACCCCAACTGACCGAAGGGATATTCCATTACACCGTATGGTGTAATGTTCAGCACATAAAGTGGAGGGAAGAAGGAGGAAATGGTGGATGTTTGGAGTGATGGCGCTGGTCTTCCCAAGTAACTGTTACATGTGATGGAGTCCTGCTTTCCTGAAGGTGGTTGAACACCTGCCTGCTGATGGGAAGTCGTGAAAGTCTTCCTTGCTTCACTTTGTTTGCATGCAGGGCTTTTTCTTTCCTATTAAACTGTCTTTATCTCAACCCACGAGTTTTCTAGCTTTTACCTTTCTGATTCTCTCCCCAGTCCCGCTGGTTGGGGGAGGGAGTGAGTGGCTGCATGATACTTGGTGGTTGGCTGGGGTAAAGCCATAACAGCCTCTTAATGCATAGTAAAATATGTCATTATAACATGACATAGCATAACATATCATACCATAAACAAGCCTTTTATTTTGTAAGCTTTTTGCTTGCATTACAGACTATGTGAGGTCACTTACATGGAAGGCTTGAGTGGGACTTAGCTCCCTCGTCTAGAGAATATCCAATTACTTTTATAAATGAAAACAGCATCAATCCAAGAGATGCAGGAAAAACCCCACCTCATAATACTTTATTACCTGATGACTAAACTAGCAAGTTGGAAGACATGGGAGGCTGAATACCTACTTTCCTTTCTCCAGTCAGTCAAAAGGTGGAATTTTGATCTTCATTTCTCAGGCAAGGATTCCAAATTGCTTGACTACTGGAAATACGGACAATATTTTTCCCCTCAATTTTAACAAGAAAGAACTTCTGTGCTTTAGATGTCTGACCTCAGGAAAGAAGCCATACTTTGGAGCCCATTTGGAAATATCCAGGTTTTTTTCATCCTTGACTGTGTCTGGGCTAGGAATTGAACCCCTATCTCTCCTTGAGGTTTCCTACTGGCTGCTTTGTCTATCCTCTACTTCCCTGCCAGCAGATGGGCTAGTGTGATTTACACTAAGTACCTAGATATTTCAGTACATGGAGGTAAGTGAAACCATTGATTCAACATTCTCTTTGGCCTTTCCAGCCCCTGTTGCAGTGTTTTATCAGCATTCTACAACTACAGGTATTGCATGTGTTATAACAACAAACATGTTCTAGATTGCTTAAGGAAATTTAGGCAAAGAATGTTAAAGGTCTAAATAAGAAATCCAAAATCCACAAAGACTGGCATTTAACACACACAGGCCTGTTGGAAAATCCTGTGCAAGTGGCTGAGCTTAGTCATATCAAACAATGTCTGGTTTCTACCCAGACAGCACTGCTGAGGTGGAGGGTTTTGGGGTTTTCCCCATCCCTGCCAGCTCTCCTACACATGCCTGGATAAACCCATGCCTGAGTGGTGAGCACAGAAAAGCATCATTTTTTGTTTTCTGTAGTCACTGAGATTCACATTCAGATCTGGCCAGGCCATGGGAAGCTATGACCTTAAGAAAGGGCAAAACCCCTCAAAATCCATCTGACTTGATGCACACAACAATATCAAGAGCAAGGAACTCTGGAATAGCATTTGGAAAATAGCTTTTGGACCCTGATGTCTTTATTGCTACATAATGACAGGGTGTTGAATCTGATGCCTTTGTCCCTGTAAAGATGGAGATTGCAGTTGTATTTTGTCCTGCGATTAAATTCAGTCTGGTAATGGCTCTGAAAATTATGTATTTGCCAGACTGACCTGGATGGGAGGCAATGGAATGGCTTATACTACATTAAAGTATATGAGTTGTTTATTTGTGTTTCCAAAATTAAAATTATGTTTCTAACATTAAGAGTATTCCAAACTCAATGACAGCAGTTTCACAAAAGTACTAGGAATGACATACCCACCTGCAAGGGTCAAGCTAAAACAGATGTTTTCATAGCAGTTTAAACTCAGACTTGGAATAGGGACTACCCATCCAGTTCTTGTGGTTTCTTCGGCATAATCTGTCACACTGTAAGGAGGAGTCAAAATCCCCCTGTTCTCTACTGTTAAGATTTCTATAAAATAAGAAGTTTGCAAGCTCACCTCCACATAAATAAAGGATCAGGCTGATGAGATATGGCCATAGTGGCATGTAGCCTCTACACTGAGAGATAAGGCAGGCCCTGATACTTCATTGAGCTGACAGAGATGCCTGTGGGAACTGCAGGACATCTCCAGGCCAGCCCCAAATGCAAAGGTAATAGTGCCCATGTCATTCCTGACAGGTGTCCATCAAACACCTACGGACTACTGCTGCTGAACTGTCCACAGCTTCCCCAGACAAGATACTCCATGGCTTCTTTTCCTAAGACCTATGAAATTTATCAAGCTGTGAGAAATCATTTTAAAATGTTGTTGCCTTTGCTTTAGGAGCCTTCTGGCTACAGTACTGTCCAGTCTTATATGGCAGGCAAGAAACCAGAGTAATGGATGAGAAATCCAACTTCCAATGATTAACTGTTTGACCCTGGGAACATGGACTTGAGCAGTCAAAGTAGGAAAAGAGAAAAAAAATGCAATAGTCTGCTTTTTCAAACCCCACAAATGAAGGTGAGAAGACACAGTAGGTGAAGAACAGACATTTAATATTAAATTATTTAATATACATCCCAGGAAGAGTACAGAGCAGGATATAGTCCAACCTAAAAAGGGCTGAGATTGGGAAGAAGTCATGACAATTTTTTTCTTTGGTAACACTTTTTACTGTATCCATTTAAAAAAAAATAATTCAGTGGTGATCAGTGGCAGAAATTACTTGCATTCTTTACACATAGGAGGATAAGTCCTCTGAGTGTAGTTCTGGAAAAAACTTCAGCCATTGGTTGACATCCTTCCTTACCTTCTGTAAATTAGACAGGTGGGAGGAGATGCAAAGTATCTTGGTCAACAGACCATCTTCTGCTCTTTTATAAAACCAGTTTGTGATGAGAATGCCTTCATTCATTACATCTTCGGCAATGGCTTTTTCTGAGCAAACTCTGGCTTGTATTCTGCTCACAAGTTAATCACATCTCCCTTTGTGAGTCTTTGTTATTGTTTTTGGTGCTCCTTGACTGACCTCCCACATCACTGTGCAATATTAGTTTTTGTATTGAAAACCTTTTGTCCATCTCACTGAAGCTTTGAACACCACAAGTCATTCAAACAGTTTACTATGACTTTTTCAGGTTTCAACACACAGCTACGTCACCGTAATTTATATGCCAAGGAGCCACAAAACAGTTCTGCTGGAAAAAAACTAACAAATGTCTGCAAGGTGAAGCAACCTGTCTGGTTTTTTCATATCATATGGCTGCCCAGCACACCCTAGACTGGCTCTTAATGGATACCAGTCTCATCTTACACCAAAACCCATCAATGGCTTTGTGAAAACCCTTCCTAAATATGTCAATGGCAAAGTTATTTCTTCATTGCAACCTGAGTGAGTGAGTCCAGTGCGCTGAGGGAGGCCTCTCTCTTCAGCCTTTATGGCTTTGGTGGCTGGTCTGTACTAGCTCCTATCCAACAGAGCAGTTTTAGAGCTGCTTTTGCCCCCCAAAATACATGAGTCCTTTCTCCTGCCTCGTGGTCAGAGTTGTTGTCAAAGACATTCCTAGTAACAAGATGTTTCCTGGCAGAAATCAAGTAAAAAAATTAAACCATGTACTTAGCTGCAGTGCCAGCCCCACTAAGGGGTGAGATTTCTCCGGGAAGCCAAGGTTGTGCTTCCCCCCACCCCCATCACTTACCGGCTGGACACCAACTTCCATTGCCACCCACTGTGGCCACTTCCTACCGCTCAACAGCAAACCACCAGCGTCTAAATGGCACACTCGGCACCACATCTGTTAGCATTTAGCCTGAGTGTTGGCTGTCCTTCCTAATAATTCATCTCGAATAGGCTAAAGCAGTAAGCGGGCGTTCATTCTCTTGCTCTCTTTTTTTTCCCCATTGTGCCATTCAACAGCCTCCAAAGGTGCTAAAGCCACAAAAATGCTAGAGTGA
Source organism: Manacus candei (assembly GCF_025592945.1). NCBI lineage: Eukaryota > Metazoa > Chordata > Aves > Passeriformes > Pipridae > Manacus > Manacus candei. Next base: position 6,217,975 of record NW_026138082.1, on the reverse strand, counting down.
TTATTGGCCAATGTCAGACTTATTTTGGAGTGGTTGTCTTATATTGGGTGACATGTTATTTACCTTTCTTATCTAAGCTTAATAAAGGTAGACAAATCAGCGCTTCCTGATGGGAGGCTCCTAAAACATGATTGAATGAGCAGCGTTGTTAGGAGAGCATATGTTCCTGAGCTCTGATGTATTCTATCAGCTAAATTCCAGTGCTTCTGTTGTGACATTGTATTTCTAGCTTTACTGTCAGCTTAACACCATCTGACGTAGCAGAATAAAAAAAATTCATAAATGTAAACACATATTAATACACATTTGTACACATCTTGGTACTCGCACTGTATGAGTTTTTATAGAACACATAGAGCAGACTCAAAATCTCAGAGGCTGAAAGTGGAAAAAAGGGGAGTTTATAACTCTCAGGTGGTTTAAAGTGAGTTTTTCATAAAGTCAGAAAAACCTTCAAAGACAAGTGCTTGTTGAATTAACACAAAAGAGGCAACAGTGATAACTAAAATATCTTTTTTTCGTATTATGAAGGCTACAGAAAAGTACAAAGGAGAGTTTCACAAGAGAAGCATTAAACTTCAGTTTACCCCTCCAAAAACCTATTCCCAAAGGGAGTGTGTTGGAAAAGGACAGAGATCAAAACCTTATTGACAGAAGGCTCTCCTTATCTGCCTGAGCAGAGCATGCTCATCAGTGTGCTATCTGAAATCCTCATGCTTTGGGTGATTTAATTCTTACAGTGACCAGTGAGGGCTGGGATGGCCCCTCACTGTAAGAGACTTGCATTGTGTTCTGCCAAGGACCTTTGGCTTTAAAGAAATGAATAGTGATTAACCCAAGCAACGGTCAAATCGGGGGCTAAATTACCAAGGAGTAGCAGTAGTTGTTAGAGACTGACCTTGGTGTCTGCCCAGCATCGGTGGCCCCTGCAGTGTTTTCGAGGTTTCTCTGGGGCTGACTGCCATGCACTCGCCCACACCTTAGCCCTACCGTTGGGGCAGTGCTGACAGAGGAAATCTGCCTCGTCCTCTCACCGAGCACAGCAGCGGCTGGGGAGTGAGTGCCAGCTCCTGAGCAGGCATTCTGGCTCCCCTTTCCTGGCCTGCAGCATCCCTCTCTGTGGTACGTATCTGCCTAGCTGGCCAGGAGAGGGGAGGTTCACTCAGAGCCCTTTCTCCCCCCCTGAGCTGAGGTCACAGACATGTGTGGGCAGACTGCTCACTTCGCCCCCCATGCAGTGCAAAGAGAAGTGTTCCCCAGCCCTTGGCTGCTGCTGACCCTCTGCTGAGTTTCTGCTGGCACATTCCTCACAACTCTGGAAGTCTCTGTGGTATCTTGATGGCAAAAAAAGACTTTCCCAGGCTCCCTCCTTGGTGAGGAATGTCCCAGGTTTCCCAAGTCATAGAGCCATTTAGCAAAGCAGGGTTTGGAGGCATTCTTGCACCACCAGTATGGTGCATCTCCTCAGCAACCTGGATAGAGGTGTCATGGGCTCCAGACCATGGCCCTGCACCAAGGGTGAAAAAAGGGATGATATGTACGTCTCAGCACCTACAGGAAAAACACTAAGGCTTTTTATGGGTAAAATGAACTTTGGTCATGAAGGCCACTACAGTAAGTGCAAACTTCGAAGTGTCTTCCTTGAAAGATTATCCTTTTTTTTGATCACTGCTGAGCCTAGTATCTTTGGTGACGTTTTTATTTATGACATGATAATCTGGCAGGGACTTGGTAGGCCACTTGCAAAAATGATTAATCAGAAATACCAATCTTGTTCTGATTTGCAGCATAACAGAAAACAGCAGCTCTGTCCCACATTACTCCCCAGTGATTTACATCAGTATGTGCCAATGATGGAAAACATGGCCTGCCTGTAAAGCTACAATTAGGACTAGTTTCCATGGACATAATCAGTTGAATGTAGAAAATAAAAAAAAAAAAAAGAAGAAAGAAATCTAATAAAGGGAACAATATAAAGTAACCATTATAAAATAACTGAGGACTTTGTATGCCAAAATATGAATGACTTTAAGATATATGTTTCTACTGGCAATTTTTGTACTTTTTTAAAAAAATGTTTTATGAGAGTATCCAAGTTGAAAAGTTCACATTTATACAGGAATAAAAGAAAAATCTGAAGAAGCCTGGAGTTTATAAATAAAAGGCATGATACATTAATATGCAGTTTCCAGAATGTTCTACTTTGCCATCTTCTACTTTAGATAAGCAGAGTTACACTCAAAGGAAGTACTATTGAATAAATACAGGAACAAACAGCTGAGGAAGGCAGAATATTAGCAAAGATCCAAAAGCGGCTGACGCTACATCAAGACAGGGAACATTTTGACAACTTTATTCATGCCAATAATCACAAGTTGCCTTTTTCAACATTCAGACTACTCAGGTTGCTTTATTCTGTTTCTTACCTGCTATAGCAAAATGAAATAAAATTTCACAATAATGAAAGAAGTTTTGACTCCTAATTTTAGGCACTTCTAGATTTGAAAACTTTGCCATTGTCCTGCCAATAATTTTTACCTCCTAGGTTGTTTGCCCAAACTTGAGAAGTGCTGAGCCGTGTCACACAGACTTGAAGTACCATTACTCTTCAACAGGCAATAATGTGGAAGGGTAAATGTGATGTTTAAACATGGCAGAAGATATTTCAGTTAGCAGTGTTGTTTCTTAGCCTTATGTTCCTCACTACCCATGTTAGCAAAAGTGAGAATGTATTTCAATAACCTGTTTCCTTTGATAAGTTGGCATAGAGAGAGATGTGTTGGTATTGATATTTTTCTTTTCAAACACCAAATTCCTCTGGGATACTTCCCACTCTTTGAGTTACAGAGTAAGACTGGTATGTGTCTCCAGTTAGGCAGCTGCAAATTTCTAACCCATTAGAACTAGCACATCTAAAGTACAATAGTTCCTGGGAAGGAAACATGAAATATGAAAATATCTTTAATTATTTAACTGTACCCTGTGTAATACTATTTTACTCTGTGTTAAGGTACAGCAGTATAGAGCTGTGTTTTTACAGGTTGTTATTTTGTCCACCAACTCTCTTTATTCAGGCAGCTTTTACCATGTATGAAGAGGCAAACTCACAAAATAACAACAAAAGAATACAGAAGACAATTACCTATTAGATATAATACACACATAACAGATAATTAGGGTATAAGGCAGTAAGCATTAGCATTAAGTACAAGGTTAAGCATCAAAATGATCAGTACCCCCAGTAAAACACCCATAGGACATTGTTGGCTGGGCTGTCATCTGTCAGGTGGAAAGCATAAGACTTTGCTGCTGCTTCTGGAACGAGGCTAGTCCTTTGTGCCACTCAGTTACCATCTTCCATCTTGCTGTCTTTTCCCATAAGATTTTTTAACTTTCCTTGTCAATGTTTTGCTCTCTGGATCCTTCAGTTGTTACCTGTGCCAATAATCTTACCTCTACCTTCAGTTTTACCTTATAATTTGCCTGATTCTAGCACATGAACTTTCTCATAGCTCTTTCTTATAACTGAATATTTTCTTTAAAGTTTGAGCTAAGGTTGTGCAGTTGGGCTGTATCAAAACTAAGCCTGGGATCACAGGCAGCTGAACTTGAAGGAAAATCACAAGCTGGGGGAGAAGGGAGAAAAAGTCCTGTGTTGATGGGATTGTACTGTATAACTTTCCAATGTTTTGAAGGGATCTCTGGTTCTAAGCTGGAGATGACAGTGCATGCTGCACTTTGAAAAATCAAATATCTAGGAGACAGATCTCTGAAGTCAAATCAGAAAAGAATTTTCCAGACGCCTACAGTCAGCTAATTCTCTTTCTGAAAGTAGGATGAATGGGTGTTCATAAATGGTTACTGCGCATCCAACCCACAAACACAGAAATCCAGGAAAGACAATGATACAGAATTTTAGATTGTAATAAATATTCTTCTGCAGCTGAGGAAGAAGCCAAAACAATTCAGTAGTTAAGTAACTCTGCAGGACATATGTAGTTTTATACTTAGCTTCTGGCTCTTCCACAGACCTTCCTGTGTAATTTAAGGCAAGGTATGTAAGTGCTGAACTTGGGTACTAAAATGCCTTGAAGATGGATATATGATCCCAGTAATACCAGATTATGCATACAAGACTCCAAACTAGATCATAAAAGGTTACAAAATCTGGGGGTGAAAATATCTAACCTAGACCTCCTCTGACACAATTTCAGACCATTCCCTTAGGTTTTGTCACTGGTCACCACAGAGAAGAGATCAGTGCCTGTCCCTCCTTTTCAACTCATGAAGTTGTAGACTGCAATGAGATCTCCCCTCAGTCTCCTCTTCTCCAGGTTGAACAGACGAAGTGACCTGAACCACTCCACACATGGTCTCCCCTCAAGGTCCTTCATTATTTTTGTTGCCCTCCTTTGGACACTCTCTAATAGCTTAATATCTTTCTTATATTGCAGTGACCAAATATTCAAAGTGAGGCTGCACCAGTGCAGAGCAGAGCTGGACAATCCCCTCCCTCAACCAGCTGGTGATGCTTTGCCTGAGGCCCCCCAGGACACTGCTGGCCCTCCTGGCTGCCAGGGCACTGCTGACTCATATTCAACTTGCCATCAACCAGGACCCCCAGGTCCCTTTCCACGGCACTGGTTTCCAGTATCACATTCCCCAGTCTGTAGTACATCCAGAGCTGCCCTCTCCCAGGTACAGAATCCAGCACTTGCCCTTGTTAAACTTTATAAGGTTCGTGATTATCCATCTCTCTAATTTGTTGAGGTCTCTCTGCAGGCCCTCCCTGCCTTCGAGAGAGTCAACAACTCCTCTAAATTTTATATCATCTGCAAACTCGCTTAGTATCCCTTCCAGTCCTGTGTCCAAGTCAGTTATGGAGATGTTGAAGAGCACTGGGCCTAAAATGGAGCCCTGTGGAACCCGACTAGCATCCAGTGGTCAGTCTGATGTTACCCCATTCACTATAACCCTCTGTGTCTGACCCACAAACCAGTTGCTTACCCGTTGCATGATGTATTTATATTCAATCATGGTCAGTGTGGTTGGACTTCTAATGCATTTTTCAGTATATGGTCATTTGCTAAAACACAGGAATATCCCAGAGAGCAGATTGTTGCGCAGACTAATGCATAAAATGAAACCTGAGTGCCACCACTGCTGGCCATAATTTAAACAAAAAGAGTGAGACAACCACTTATTGCTAAATGAGGTGATTTTGATACATTGGTTTAAAAAGAAGACTTCACTTATTAAATTCAGTCCCACACAGGCTGAAGGTGAGTGTCTAGTCTGCTGAATAAGGGAGATGCCAGCATTTCCAAATTAATGGTGTAGGCATGTCCCCCCCCTCAGTTAGTGGCTGGTTGTGAATCCCAGCTGATGCATTCACCATGTGAGGAAATGTTCAAGTCCTTTCCAGACACAGTCCAAAACATTTGTTAACTATTATTTTTTGAGGATTATATCACTTCAATAATTAGCTGCAACTTTATAATCACAGCATATTATCCGATTTGCACTCCTTCTCTGCAAGTTACAGCAGGCTCACCAATGGCACCTAAATGTGTGTTTTGGAAAGCTATTTAGGAGCCTAACCCTCACTAATTTAAATAGGAGCTGTACTCCTCAGTGGCCATTAGATGAGTAGGTAAGATTTGGATGCAGAGAGCAAGTTAGGTGCAGTGAACTCATGCCTAGATCCCCTTGTAGAGCTAGCCTTAAATTCTTTCTACTCACTCTCTTTATAAATTCAGCCTACAGACCAGAGCAGACCTAACAATAAAGTCACTGATAACACGTGAAGTGATTTCACCTCAGCACTGATGTTTTTAACATAATTAATATGTCAGAATTTTGAGAACCTGTTTTTTTTTAGTTTCCTGAACAATGGAGGAATCTTACTGTAGTCTTACATGCCATAGAAGAGCAATAAAGTATGTGCAAGGTACGGTTTTTATTCTACCTGCTTTTCTTAGACTGCACTGAGTCCCTTCTGAGAATACCCAGATTTAAAATAGTGCTACACTTTATGACTGTTGTTCTATACTTTATGACTGTTACTCTAAATCACACTCAATTAAAGCAGCCACAAATATTAGTCCTTTATTAGTCCAAATGTTTCCTTCAGAGCCAGTCTGGGGATTTCTACACAGCCCTGTACTCCATAAATGGGGGTGAAGAGTGAGCAATTGACTCTGAAGTAGTCTGAAAAGGCACCTTGCTGTCTTTACTCCCTTAAAAAAATTAAAAAACTGGTCTTCATGTGAGAATGTTTGAATTTAAATATTTAGTCCTCTTGTGCAATCTATATTAATCACAAGAGAGAGGACAGGGAGACAAGTAGATGTAAAAAAGCCTGTGAAATTCAGTGGAACAATTGGGATAATTACCAATTTCTTTACTAGCTGTTAGACCAGGTCCAAAGGAATCACCAGCTGAGATCCAGTCTGCCTGCAACTAATTCATACCGAGGTTTCAGGCAGTTCATCAAGGACCACTGCCCACTCAGTGGAGGGAAAACATCTTCAAGTGTTTCCTGAGGAAGAGGCTGCCTGCCTGCCCCAACACCCTGAGTACCTTATCTTCTTTTGAGGGATCTCCAAGATGCTGCCTGCTCCCTCATTAGTAGAGTCAGATTTCTTTTTTACCATCTCCTCACTACACATTGATCTAAATGCCAAAGCAGGGTAAGCTGGCTTCCTCCATGAGTAGCTTGCATGAAAATTGTTCTTACCAGTATTACAGGGGCTCTGTGTCACCTCTGTCAGATGGGATTCCCATGCACAGACTGTACAGGGTCTGAGTCCAAAAAAGAGTTATGGGGTTATAGATATGAACTTCTAGCCACCATCATACCAGTACTGGGTCCAAACTGGCACTTGTAATTTTAATATAAAAATACGTAAATAAAGAAGCATTAAAGACCCGGTGAGGACAGAGAGAATTTTGTACACTGATCCTTCACCTTTCTAAGTGCTCATCAGCTGATGCTGTGTTATTTTCCACAACATTTGCTACATTTCTCTTAAACAAAAAGGTGCTTCAGGTTTTTTTACTTTCATAACAGTTCTTACTTTACCCTTCCAGACACTGCTTTTTTCCTGGCATTTAGTGGGAGAACACCTCAAAAGAGCAGCTGAAGTACATGTTGCAGATAGGATGCTGGCCCTCTCATGAGAAAAATTTCAGTAATATAACAGATAAATCACAGTGCTAGACATTTCTAACATGTTAATAAATACCTACGAACCTCTCAACACTCTTCCATGCTTAATTCCAAGAAACTTAAAACTCACACGCACATGCAAACACTCAAGCATGCCCACAGAATCACAGAATATGCTGAGTTGGAGGGGACCTACAAGGATCATTGAGTGCCACCCTTAGCCCTGCACAGGACCATCCCTAAGAGTCATACCATGTGCCCAAGAGTATCATCCAAAAACTTCCTGAACTCTGTCAGGCTTGGTGCTGTGACCACTTCCCTGGGAAGCCTGTTCCAGTGCCCAACCACACTCTAGATGAAGAACCTCTTTCTAATATCTAACCTAAGCCTCCCCTGACACGACTTCAGGCCATTCCCTTGGGTTCTGTCACTGATCACTGCACAGAAGAGATCAGTGACTGTCCCTCCTCTTCCCCTCACAAGGAAGTTGTAGACTGTGTTGAGATCTCCCCTCAGTCTCCTTCCCCCCAGGCTGAACAGACCGAGAGAGGTCATCCATTTCTCATATGGCTTTCCCTCAAGGCTCTTCACCATCTTCATTACCCTCCTTTGGACACCCTCTAGGGACCTCCCCTAGGTCCCTTTCCGTGACACTGCTTTCCAGTATCTCATTCCCCAGTCTGTATGTTCCTCCAGGGTTGCCCCATCTCAGGTGCAGAATCTGGCACTTCCCCTTGTTGAAATTCATATAGTTGGTGATTGCCCAATCCTCTAATTTGTTGAGGTCTCTCTGCAGGGCCTCCCTGCCTTCAAGGGAGTCAACACATCCTCCCAGTTTTGTGTCATCTGCAAACTTGCTTAGTATCTCCTCCAGTCCTGCGTCCAAGCCATTTTTGAAGATGTTGAAGAGCACTAGACCATGGGGGATCTCCAGCTGTCCAGTAACTTCAGCTGCTCTCTGCAATCTGCTAATACCTCCTCAGGTGGGGGCACGGCACTGGGGTGGGCTCCCATGCTGCCCACCTGCTCACCAGGTGCTGGCTGCTCTGTGGGGAGCCATATCTGCTCTGCCTGCCCAAGGTTAGGGTGCTGCAGAGTGTCTCTAGAGGTGGCACATTAGATTTTGACTACTGCTGTTTTCACATCACAGTTCCACCCCTGTTACAAATTGAGATCCTTCTTTTGTATTTCCTTTCAAGCTGATTCCTTTGTTTCAAAAGTCTCTTTGTAAGTCCTTGGTTGCTATTTACTCTGGTTTATGGTCATCTACCTCTTTAACACTATGAGTTTTGGGGTAGTTTTGTGTATCCAATCCACACATGCTGTTTACAGCCACCTGCTTATCTTAGCAGATGGGGTTATCCAGGCCCTTTTCAAAGGGTGCAAGCACTCCCACAGTGGGCTAAGGGTAATTTCAAATGGACAGTTTGGGATGCAGTCATCCTGTTCTGGAGGCCAAGAGCAGTTAATGGTGTGGACATGAACTCTCACATGTGGGTTGGGCTCAGTGCCAGAGAACTATTTCAAACACCGTTAATTTACTAATATAGATGGAGACAAAATGATTCTTGTGGGAAATGAACAAGCAAACTTTAAGCTACAAGCAAGATGCAGAGTCAAGGTCTTGATCTGGGAGATAACTCTCATCCAGCTCTCAGTGAGATGAGATTTTTGTTCTCTCCAGCAACCAGTAAAAACAGTAATAAATTTCAGAGCTTAATTTTGACTTTAAGTTCTGACTCTGTATTCTCAAACGGGGCTCAGAGCCAATGTTTTGGTTCAACACCACCTGTAAAACATTGCATTAACTTTATGTCACATGAAATAAAAGGTAAATGTCTTTTGATCTTGGTCTGTAGCCAGGTCATTAGAGGTTCCCTTCCCAGCCTCTTGAGCTTGTGCATGGTCTCGCTAACTGTGGAGCTGATTGCAAGATTTGGCTGCTTATTCCAACCTGATAACTTTCTTTCTAAAGCCTTTCTTAAAGTGATAAATGTAGACAATGAAACTGGGAAAAGCAATTTTATTCTCCCTTGGTCTGTGTCTATTACAGCCACTTCCCTGAGAAACAGCAGAGGACAACTGATCTCAGAGTGAGAAGAGTGGAGCAGGCACTGTCAAATTTCTGTAGAAGCCTCAGGTTTTTACTGCCTGTTTTCTCAATGCTGAAAACATGTGTCTTGGTTTAGGAATGGTGTTCCCCAATTCAGCATTGCTATTCAAGCACTCCAAACCAGATGCCAGTCGCTCACTCTCCCCTCCCCCTCCCAGTGTGCCAGGATGGAGAGGAGAAATGGAGGCACAAAAGGTAAATATCACAGGCTGAGATAAGAATAATTTACTGGAAACAGCACTGGGATACGTAAAACGAACCCTTACAGCTCCAATGTCAGTAACAGAAAAAACTACCTGACTGCTCACTTCATGATATGCTTACTCAACTAGAAGGAATACCCTCCTCCATTCCTGGAAAAATACATGAGGTGGTATAGAATAACCTCTGGGTCCTAGACAAGCCCCCTCCTGGCTACTGCAATGATTAACCCTTTCCTGGCTGGAACCAGAACAACATCCCAATAATGTAGGAGGAAGCCAAGCCTGAGATGCCTGTTTTTGTCCTTTCAAGTGACTCAAGGATTTGTCTCTTATTTACACTTTCATGCATGATGAGAATAAAGCCACTTCATGAGCTGAGCTTGCATGAAGTGGAGCACAGAATCCTAAGGACTTTAATATAATATTGAAATAATCCCAGAAGATTATGGGTTAACCCAGGTAAACAAACAGGAGGAATGCCAGCATCTAAAGTGGAAAACACTTCCTTTCCTAAGTCAACCATGAGTACCAACCCAAAGAAGAATTTGTAGTGATTGGAGACTACATTACAACAAATTTCAGAGAAAAAAATATGTCAAGTCTTTCATTCCCCATTCCTTCACATTCTTGGATATGAACAAAAGCCACTCAGAGTCAGACTGTTTTGAAGTCCACATTAAAATTAGGAAGCACCCCCCAAAAAACTTTGTTGTCAAGTTTTGGAATTAAAGAAAAGCTAATAAGGCATACTGAGGGGCAAGAGAAAAAGCAAGACAGGACTGTGGGAAGCCAAGGGCAGGAGAAAGTACCTGGACTAGTGGGAGAGGCCAAGGAAAAATGAAGGGGGTAGTTAGGTTGGAGAACGAGTTATGAGCTAAAGACTTCAAATTTTATTTGTTCCCTGAGGCTGAATCAGAGAAACTTGGGGGCTTGGTAGTATACACATGAAAAGATGGTATTCTAGGAGCTGATATTTCAAGTAGAGATCATATTGGTGGCTGCCTGACACTTTTGACAAACAGTACATTTTAAGAAAAAAAAATCCTATTTTATGGAGATAAATGGTTCAATGAGGAGTTAAATGTGGTAGCATCCGTTCACTGTTTGTGTATGCAACTTGCCAATAGTTGCAACACTACATTCTTTGGAAAGTAAGAAAAAAAAAAATTCCCTGCAGGATTTTTTTCTCATAATGTGCAGAGCATGATGTCAGCCTGGCAGAGGAATTTAAAAATAAACAATAGCACACATTTTTACCACACAGAAAAATATCACTTGCAAAGGCAATAAAATAGAGGGTGTAATGTGTTTTGTCTCTTAGTTTCTTCATGACTGAAAAAGAAATAAGTAAACATTAGCAAAGAAGATACTATCCGCAGGACTGTGTGGTACATTTATTTTGAACACTCTTTGCAATGGCCTCATCTCTTTTCCCAGCATAAGAGCCAGGCAGCCCTCACAAAGGTGTTTGCATGAGGATGGGAAAGACACTACAGAGGGAACAGCACAGCTGCTTTCCCCTCACTGTCTCAAAATGTTATACTTACCTCCAGTGATAGAATACCATACTTTATCCTGTAATTCAATGGACAGCAACTTTTATTGGTGTGAGGGGAAGGACACAGCTGAATTGTGTCAACTCATAGGATTACATCCATTTAAAGCAATCTAGTTGGAAAATGTTCACGAAGCTGAAGCTCTGATGAAATCTTTGTCTTTCATAAGTGCCTTGTTTAGAGTAGTATTGGCTTCAGTAAAATGTTCATGGAAGGTAACTTTTTTCATACAGAGGTTTGAAGGAGAAACTTTAAATCTTAAATGGCTGATTTTGATTTAGTTGTTTGCTTAGGAGATGCCTCCATCTGAATTAATCTTTACATTCTTTCTCAAACTGACGAAGACATGGCAAAATTAAAGTAGTGAATTTCTTTCTGCATAGTGGGGAATGAGGTCTTATCTGAGGAAAAATTCAGAATCTAGTACTCTTTGTGCATGAACTAGGTTAACAGAGGATTGAAATAAATCTGGCTTTCAGATATGTAACTACATATTGAAAATTAGTACTGAAGTCTCAGTGCCAGCTCACTTTTAAAGAGGGGGCATGGAATCTAAGGCAAGTATATTGACATACAGATACAATTATGGCAAGTTAATTGCATCCCAGAAACACCCACTTTCTGCCTAAAACCACATCTGAACAGATTCATGAGATCAGAGGGCGATTTGACTGCCCTTTTCGGGTGGGCTAAGCCAACAGTGTGGGGACCCCTCAGTGCATCTCTTCCATAAGTTATTCTGCCAATGACAAAACTGTCAACACGTTTATAAAGGACTCACTCTAACAGTTTACGGGTTAACAGTATTTATTAATACAAATTGTGACAAAGTGATAGAAGTTTGTGGTCTTCAGTGATAGGGTCTGGCTATAAAAACACACTTAAGACAATGTAATATAAAGCAAGACGCAAGCACAGACTCTAAAACAAAACAATCTAATAATATATTATGAAGCAAAAGTAAATTCTAGTCCTTCCAGCAATAATTAGCACAGAAAGAATAAATTTCCCACCCAACAGAGGCATCCCTGGGGGGAAAGGAAGGCAGGTTCAACCCATCAGTCAACCCCAGGAGTTTTAATGGAAATCTTTCAATTTTCTCCCCATTTCCAATTTCCTTTTATACTATTTTTTAGGTTTTAGGTGAGATTTGAGTGACTTTAGTCATAAGTGCTAAATTTGGGGCATTGTCCTCAGCATCTATTTTTTCTTAATGGACAAATTGGCACAGGCCAAAAGTGTTACCATGGTCCTTTCCAGCAGGATATTTGCAAATAGTGGCCATGACGTTTCCACACCACACCATTCTTCAATGCATCCAGGTGTTTGTCAATTCTTGGGGAACTTTGTGAGGAATTGTGACCTTAAAATACCAGAGAAGAGGCGGCAGAAGTCTCTTTTTTTCATCCAGGAAGCAACAGCTGTTTTTCTTCTGTAATTTTGTTTTAAATTTTAGCTTTACCTATTATTCCATACTCACTTTCCAGAATATTTCTTTCACTGTTTTGGTATATCTCACTTTCCAGAAGATTTGATTTTCATTCTAGTATAAGAGGAAAATATCTTCAGAAATCACCAAAGGAATGATCAGCATACTCTGGTCACCCCTTTTGTTGATTGCTTTTCACAAAGCCAGATGCTATTTAAGTCTTCAAATCTTTTTTTTTTCTTAATGAATTTCATTAATTACTTAATCCTTGCTGTGAGAAAATTTAAGATTTTTACTTCTTTAACCTGGAATTCATATATGATTTGCTTATTTTAGACCATCTAAAGTGGAGAATTCTAAGGTTCAGAGGATTCCTTCCACAAATCAAATTTTTCCTCTTTCTTTGCCTTTTTTTTTTTTACATCTAGAGTTTCTGGGTAATGGTCCTGAGATATCTGTCTGAGTTATGGTATGGATTTGAGATATATATAAGGCTGAAGCACTGTCTGAAACTAAGTGCCACAGGAAAGACCGTTTATAACGTGAGAACACACTGCATCATTGAAAGAGGCCAATTCATTTCCCTTCTTCAAGGTAAGCCATGAATTCCAGATTGTCAACTTCCTCACAAAGGAGCAGAAGTAAATTGTTAACTCAGAAGAGGTCTCAAATGGTTCCAAATTTCACTGCTACTTTGGCTGGATGCTCATCACTGCCAAATTCTAAATACTCTGAATGCCAGCCATCACCATCACGAAAAACACGAGTGTGGTTCATTGCTTCCACCAATGCATTTCTCTTTGGGATTACAGAGCATCCCTTATGGATCACTGTTTAATCTCAGCAGCTTTCTGCCATGTCAACTGTGCTAAAACTTTCCTACATCTCTGGCAAGGTTTGTCTCTCTGTATTTGAATGAGTAATGTCAATGGAGTTCTGAAGAGCAAATGACATGATGGTAAAAAAGAAAATAAAACAATATCTCTGAATGACTTTCAGGAAAAGAAAATTTTTATTACTTCCATATTTAGTGTTACATCTGCTTTCTTCAGAGGACAGCATCAATGCCAATAACAAGTATGCTAATTACTATTTAGGCCATAGCTTCAAGTCTTTAGGTAATGTCGAATAATTCTTTGGTTCAGTCAGGAAATTTGCTAAGACATGTTTCTCCAAACTGCTGCCAAATGCAATGTCTGTTTTTAATACTTTAAAAATAAACCAGATTTGCACTTTTAAATGACCACAATTTTACAGCTCCTTTTGGACTCCTATGCAGCATTTGACTTTATCCCACCTCATGCTTTCTCCTTCCAGCCATCAGGCTCACTCATTTATTCTTCAGGGTAACACTGAAGATCACAGTCCTGGGAGAATATTGCTATACCATGTTATGGACTTTGATTTAATGTATCAGTGGGAGCAGAGGGGTGGTGGTGGTGGAGCCATTCACTTTCAAGGACTCTGAGTGAAATCTGAGAAAAGAAATAAGAAAAATTTGTCCATGAAAGACAAACACAGAAAGTGAGGAATAATTTCTCTAACATATAGAAAAAATTACAGAGAACTTCATGCTTGATTAAGTGGAGACACCATTACTTTGAAACTGAACAGACTGGTTTCAGTTTGAAGTGAGGATCACAGCAGAATGATGACATCTAATAAAATTACTTTTTTTTATGATGCTCTACAGCTGTAATCAGTCAGTAAAAATCAATAGATCACACTGATCTCTGTGTGTCCTTAGCTCTTCTCCAATTTTGGTGGCAGTCTTCAGTGCAGTCCTAAACTATTCACATCAGCTGCTGTTGCTAGAAAAAGAAAGATGAATTCCCACTTATTTTAAAAGTCAGAATGTCAGAAGAAAAGATAGGTTGCTTTGAAATACCACCTTAACATATGAAATACTGCTTGAGGTTTTCTCAAGCAAGAAAGGCCAGAGCAACATGTTCCCTCAGGAGAGAGGGGCTATAATTATTAAAGACCACAAGCCACTTTTGGTGTCTCTGAACTGTTTTGGTGCTTTCTTTCCCAATGGTTTTCTATTTTGAATAGTTCTATCTGCTGAAATCTGTGAAAAAAAAATGTTTAAGGAACATCTTAGCAGCATATACATTCAATTTTAAAACTGATTCAGGAAATCCCACTTATATATTCCATTCAAACTGGTATTTCAGAATTTTTCCTGAATGTAGTCTGTTCTTTCAAGTCCAAACTTTTCCCAAATTGTTCTTTTACCCCCATGAAGGTATCTCTGGAAATACTGGTGGTGAATGCAAGGACATAAGAACAGCCTAAGAACGACCATACTGAGTCAAAAGTTCATCCAAACCAGCATCCTGTCACCAAGAATGATGTTAGAATTTAATACAACAAGACTCTAGAAATATTTCCCCAGTGTTCTCAGGGCCTTCAGTAACTTGTGGCTTAGGGACTTCCTGAGCCACAAGTAAGGTTTTTGATTTTCATGACACTGGGTTGAGTCATTGTGGAACTTCTCTTCCATACCTTTGTCCCTGAATGGGTAAACTGTTACCATTCATAATATACTGCACCAAGGAATGGTCACCTGTGCCTCCTGGGAAGGAACACCCTTTATTATTTGTTTCAAATCTTCCAGTTGGGACCACTGACACAGAAATGTCATGAGTAAGAAGCATAAAACAATGCTGTGGTGGCTCAAAATGCCATTGGCAGTATTGGCCTGTCAGAAGTTCTTTATCCAGAGCATTTGGGAGATAGTTTCTTTAGGTTACTTGCTACAGTTGCATCTGCCCACACATTCAGCCTCTGGAGACTGTAGCAAGAAAACAGTGTACAGACTGTAAATTTAAATTCCTCCTGTAAGCCCCAATTATCTTGAGAATAATGTTTTATCATAAATAGCATTTTATTTCCAAAACCTCAGAACTCAGAAAATGGAAACAAAAGTCAATACTACCATCTTGTTTCTCATTCCCAACAGACTTTTTAATGGTCTCATGTGAATCCAGAAGACAAAACTCCCATTTTTACAAGATCCTTGGCCACCTCAAATCTGAATGTTGTTCTGCTGAGCATCATAAGTAGATTAATGTTTTACATATTTCCTGATTTGAAAAGTCAAATCTCAATTAAATATAATATTATTGATTAAAAAAATGAAAATGCCAGGGAACAGAATTCCCTGAAACCAGTTTGACATTCCCACTTGCTCTGTTACTTATGGATCATAAGCTAAGTGTCTATCCCTATGGGTTGCCCAAGAAAGAAAAGGCTTTCTCAAAGAAAAAGACATGTAGATGTGGTGCTTAGTGGTGGACCTGGCAGCGTTAGATTGATGGCCAGACTTGATCTCAAAGATGTTTTCCAGCCTTAATGTTTCTACGGTTCTGTGATAAGTATCTTGAAAGACTATAGGACATTGCCCAGTGCTGAAATTTGACGACACTACGTGCAGCCAAGAAAGGACTTGTTTCCTTCGATGACAAGCTTTATCTGTTGTTCATGACAATAACTTATGTGGGATGGCCTTCAAGTATCTTATTCTTCTGTGCTTTTCTTAGAGTTGTCCTTTGCCAACTTCTCAATTTTTATGTCTACTCTCCACAGATATAACTTACTAGTGAGAATTTGGTTCAAGCAGATATTTTTAAATAACAAAGTTGCATTACGTGTAAATTTTCCAGGTTGGGCCTATTTTGACATGGGATTATGCTTTCTGCTTCTATACTTTTTATCATTATCATATTCAAAGACCAAAAACAAGTTGAAGGGAAAAGATGAAAATCTGTCTTGTAAAGACATTTCATACAAAAGGTTTCATTTCACAAGAAAAAAACACCAATATGCCCATACAAATCTCTTGTGGCCAAAGGGAGTTGCATAGACATACCCGAAGACAAAATAAGACACATTCTATTTATTTCAGATGTTGCCAAAAAGAGCTGCAAAGCTGAGGGTTGAGATCAACTGGTAAGTTTACCACTTTTAAAATGACAGAACAAAGAACTGAGAAAACAATACTTTTTGAAATGTTTATTTTAAAAACATTCAGTTTTGAAAATATTATTCACTATATTAATTTTCAAATGTGATTGCCCGAAGATGCTCAGAGCTTGAAAGACAGCTCAGCTGCCTTAACGCTTAATAAAGGCATTTAGACTTTCAATCCTTTACAATTTATATTAATTCAAAATATGCACATACATGATATAAAATAGAACATGTTGCAGCTTTCCCCAAAACAGAGCAACTGAGTGTTACTGTAAGAACTAATATACAGACAAAATCTCATTGTTCATTATCACATAGATTTGAAAATATGTCTTTTTTTATTCTTATTGTTTCATAATGCCTTTGAAGATGTCCTGATTTCAGCTGGAATACAGTAAGTTTTTTTTCCTAATAGCTGGTACAGTGTTGTGTTTTTGATTTAGGATAAAAGGAATGTTGATAACACACTGATGTTTTAGTTGTTGTTCATCAGTGCTCACACAGACTCAAGGACTCCTTGCTGCCCTGCTGTCAAGGACACTGGGGGTGCGCCAGAAGTTGGGAGGGGACACAGCCAGGACAGCTGATCCCAACTGGCAGAAGGGATATTCATACTGTATGGTGTCATCCCATAAATCATGGAGGGGTGTTGGCTTGGGGCAATGGCTGCTGCTCGGGGACTGGGTGAACGTTGGTCAGTAGGCAGCGTACAATTGCATTTTGCACCACCTAATTTGTATATTCTTTTTATCGTAATTATTGTTATTTTCCTTTTCTTTTCTGTCCTATTAAACTGCCTTTATCTCAACCACAAATTTTACCTTTTTTCACACCGTGGGGAGGGTGAAGGAATGGCTGTGAGGTGTTTAGCTGCCTGCTGGGTTAAACCACAACAGAAAATTAAATAAATTGATTGATGTTGTCTGCTATTCATTAGAGTATACTTGGGTTTTGTCTTTCACCATTTGATAGAAAGAGAATACATACTTGTATGTGTTTCTTATTGTGTGTCATATAGAACTGAATGTTCCAAATCCAGCATTTTAGTAGGGTTCATTCTTTCCATAAAACTGTGAACACTAGAGACAATTATGTGTGGCTTTTTTCAGGTCTTGAAAGTTTACATTGTTGAGGAAAAGTTGAGGTGGGAATGTTGTCGTTAAAGAGCAGGTGATTGCTAGAAAGCACTGCCCCAAATGATGTCTCTACCCTTTTTCTGTGTTCATTGAAGTCCCATTTTCTTAAATAATTTGTCTTGAGTAGCCATCTGAGCCTTCCTGAAGAGTCACACACAACTGCATTTCATACTTCTCAGGTATTTGGGCTACTTCCCCACACATACAGCTGAGACAGCCTGACTTTGCCTTCTTGTACCCCATTCAGTATTTGCTTACTTATTTACTTAGCAATTAATCCTTACTTCGGTCATGAGCAATTAGTGGTTTGGAGTGCTGCACTACCCATATACCAGGTCTAAAACGTTTTGATGTATTCTGGATTTTTTAGGGTTAGATATGCAGCATTTGAAAAATAGTCTTTGACAGCTCTAGCTCTTCCAGCACAAGAGGTTGAAGTTGAAGTAGCAAGGGTAACTATTGCCTGCGAAGAGTCTATTGTGTTGGAAGAGTGTTTGGGCCTCTAGATATCTGTTTCTGTGACTACTGCATACGAAAGGCATGACAGGGAGAGAGAGTGAGACCTGAGAGAAAACGTTCTTCCCTTTCGGCCAAAATCATCTTCAGCCCCCATCCACACCTATGTGCCACAACAGACTGCCGGTGTGTCACTCCAGTCTCCCCAAACAGTAGTTTGGTAAAAAAAATGCTAGTGTAATTTAACACAACATGTCACCCAGCCCTGATCCAGCATGGAGATAGAATTATCTACCAACTCCGCAGAGAGAAAGTCCTCTCATCACTGGCAGACAGCCAGAGATAGCTTGGCGTGTGGCTTCCTGTGTCTACTTTAGTTTGGTGACAGAAAGAGCCCACAAAGTCCACTGCTGCCCCATCCTAGCCCATACATAACAAAAAAGACTTGGTTCGATTCCTTGCAGGCAAAATAAAAGTGG
Organism: Manacus candei; assembly: GCF_025592945.1. Lineage (NCBI taxonomy): Eukaryota > Metazoa > Chordata > Aves > Passeriformes > Pipridae > Manacus > Manacus candei. The sequence continues at coordinate 6,199,457 of NW_026138082.1, read as the reverse complement.
TTCCAAAGAACTGTGGTGCTGAGCCCAACATACTTGTTACTGAAACCCTAAGCACTTTGCAACACCATGAACACATGCAGTCTCTGAGCAGCTAGAGGCATGGTAGACTTCCTGGCAATGGTACTTGCAGCACTCACAAAGCCAATGGCAAGTAATTTAAACACATTTTATTTCAAAGATGAACAAATTTAGATAGAAGTCTAGTTAAAGTTAGAAATGCATATATACATATATATGAATTGTCTAAACTATGCACTTTCTACTGTTCTTTTTTTCCTCATCTTTTATCCCCCTGTTGTTTCTAATTGGAAATGGATGAAACTGTGCTCACATCTGCATATGGAGATCAGTGCATTTAAGTAAGCTAAAATTCCAAAACGAGATAGACTTTCCCTGTTTAGACTCAAAGGCCATTTAGAAATTTGGCACACTGTACACTGTTTTGCCCCAGTCCTGCTTAGCATCAAGCCCAAGGGAAGCCAAGTGTCTTTGTCTGAGATCGTCCCTCTGCTTAAAGCTAAGCAGGACCTGTGAAGTAAGCTCTGAATCTTTGTGGTTTACTTTCTTTTATAAGGTGAAATAACTATGTAATTATGTAATAATTACATGACAGTAAGCTGAAATTAGAGAAAAAAAATATTGCTGAATAACTGAATGTAATTATGCAGCTTTACACAGCTAGTAGAATCTGTTGGGATCGTGTGTCAATCTAGGCAGTTGCTCCTCCCTGGTAATAGTATAATCTCACTAAATTAAACTCCCAGCTTGGATGACAGATCAATCATGTATTTATGTGGTAATGATATAGTAATAATTACCACATCTATGTATGGAAGGTATAGTGTGCAACCAGTTCAAGTCCTACCAGACACAAGAATTTGAAGATTGCTCATATAATACTGCTGTTCCGTAGCTGAAACTTAGATTCTCTAGGTTTCTAACAGCTTCTAACATCACTGCATGTTTGGAAAGAAGGAGGCACTCCTTCCTTCTGCATAAGAACATAACCTTACTTATTATTATGAATCAGAAAAACATTATGTCCTGCAGATGTCATTACATTTCACTGCTTTCTTTGTGTTTTAGCATAAGAGAGCTGAGAGAATGTAGACAATGGATGAGATTCCTGAGGGCCATGTGTCTTCATAAAGATGTGCAAAACAATATTACTGTACTCAGTATGACAAGGAACACTAATTTTCTAGTTTTCTAATTTTAAGAAATTATTATAAGAAATTGGGAACAGAAAGCACAGACAACATGCTCAACTCAACTCTTACTTCAGCAGCTTCTCCTCCTTCATTCTCTACCTCCTGGACTTTGTTCCTTCACCCCTTCTTACTATATTTCTATCATGGTCAATGCTACTTCTTACCCCTGTGTCTGAAGCCAGTATTTCTGGATGGCAGTAGCAGCAGAGGTGGTACCCAAAGACTTATCCCACTGGAGCTACCCCTTCACAGACCAGCCTGATGGATGCTGCTTTCACCCAGCTTTTTCTGTGGATGTACTGGGATGCCTCCACACCACAAGCCTCTGAGTGCAACAGGAGCATTTTGGCATCTTCCAAAGCATTTAACTTCGTTGTGTTTGGCCTCATGACACACAGATAAGAAACACAGCCAGAATGCATGGCTTCTGCTCCGTAATTTAGCATAAAATCACATTTAGTCTCCTCGCTTTTACAAAACCAAGCTGAAATGACAAAGCCTACCTCTGTGTCTTATAAGAAAATAAGGCTATAGGAATACAACAAGAGGGCCGTAACTTCTCAATTTGGGCACTCCTTGCACCAAAATGGGGATATTGCTAACTTCCAACCAGAGAGGAAAGACTTCCAACCAATCTCAAGGCCTGAGCCATTCTCTGACTGTGTGTGTAGGAAATGTATCTAGTTAAAACCTTACCTTCAAGGCTATCATAAAGGTTTTGAAATCCTCTTGTCACTCCCTTTCCTTTTCTTCTGTATTACAAAATTGCTACTATCACAAAAAGTGGAAACACTCCCAAAAGTCACTGCATTTGCAAGGAAGAACATTTCCACAGGAGATTTACATATTGAACATGTAAAAGCTAAATTACCTCTCTAGATGATTGTGAATTTCCTCACATAGGGAAAAATAATCTTTTTCCTCTATAAGCTATTAGTTGCTCCAGAACTTGTTGGTAGAATGAAAGGTCTGTGAATTGCAAAACAAGATCAGGTTATTTCAAGGAAAGAGAGACATCCTATAGCAAGAGCATGAGATGTTAAAACACTTAGGAGAGACATAATATGGAGAACAGGAAGAAAGACACATCAATTTCAGAGAGAAGAGGAAGTTTTGGAGGGTGAATTTAGATGTGGGAAAGAGGTAAGAGATTGTGTGGGGGCAAGGATCTGAAAGATTTCAGGCATGGATTTTCCTGGCATAAAAATTTTCAAATTGCTCAATTTCCTTCTTTCCCTCTGGACACGCCAAATCCAAAGCAAGACAACCGTAACCCTGTCCTTTCCTGCCATTTTGGTGCTGCGGCAGAGGCAGTCCTATCTACAGGTTGTGAATTGGGAAATCTAGGCTTTCAATGACCTAGGAGGAAAACTAACCCAAATACCCAAACTGAAATATGAATGCAGAGGAAATCTGTTTCGTGACTGCTTGGTCTTTCTGGCTCAGGGAAACATCACTCTTGTGTTCTTCATTTGAGTTCCTGAGTTAGTGCTCTCTGCACAGAACTGAAAAACTATGAGTTTTATTCCCAACAGTGGTAATGGTTTTTTTCATTTTGTGCTATTAATTTTACTTCTGTTTCTCCATATATGAAACTTCACTTAGATTAATTCCCAGCCTCCCAATTATGTTTCACTGACATTTTCTCTTCAAGATGTCATTTTCTTCAACTATATGAAGTATGTTTTTGTAAATAACTGACCTCACATCAATTTTCTAATAATTTTTTTCTTTTACACTGAGTTTTCAGTAAGTAAAGGAAAATTTCTAAGATAACATTTTACCTAATTAAAAAAAAAAAATAAAAAATTTCAGGTCTTACAAGAGAACTCCAACATATCTAACACATTTTGAACTGTTTCTTGTGCAAATACTGTTAGCAAGAATGCAGAGAGATTATACATCTCTAAACATTCTAAAGGTGAAAAAGAATTTTTAAGAGTTGAAACATAGCAGCTACACAGGACTTTTATGATAAATATATACCTTCATGTATAATCATATAAAATAGCTTGCAATTGTGTTAATGTGTTGGCGTTTCTTTCTTTTAACAGGACAAATTAGTATGCATTTATTTAACCTGTCATTACATCATACTGTACATCAGTCACTATGCAATTACAAAGGTAATGGTTACCATGTAATACTGACAAAGCCACTGTTTGGCTCTTGTAATTGGTAGTCAGTAAAATGCATTTTCCACATGATGAATGAAGTAGCCAGCAAAGCAGTCAATGCTGCATGAGATTTGCCAGAACAAAGATTAGTTTTAGAGTCCTGCATGAGCTTGAGCATACAATAGTGTGTCTGTTTCTTGTTTTTTCAGTTCTGTTACAAAACTCTATAGAGTCAGTTCACCAGAGGAGAGCAGTAAAGGGAAAAGGAACGTATTTTGGGGCAGAGAGGGGAGGAAAGGGGAGGAAAGAAACTCAAAGGATGAAATTTGCCATGTGTAAAGGTCAGTCCAAGACCCAGGTCAGTCTTAAATCACATTATTTTAATTTAAACCTCTTCTCTTTCTGCAGCAGCTCAGCTATTGGCTGCGGTTCCTTGACAGGGCCATGGATGCTAAGACCAAAGTGAGCCATTAGTAAGTTGGAGCTGATGCAACATGCAGTCAGGATATCTTCTGCAGGGGCATTTATCTCTCTTCCAAATAGATGAAGACGGTCTACCTTTAATTAACAGTCAAACTTGGCAATCTTCCTCCTGTCACCTCTTATAAATCTGCTCCTGCAAACAAATAAATCCTCTTGGAATCTTTAGGCATTTGTGGGGGTCCGAATTCATACTTTTCACACATACAAGGTAATTCCTTGAGAAAATACTGGGATGCTGTAAAATATATTGAAGAACCAGCTGCATGGAAGGATTTGGTCTTTTGTCTTGAATTACACAAACTTAATTAGTGAAAATTATTGATGCTGCAGTGATTTCCATCTTTTGAATAGTTATTTGTGTCAAGTTTCAGAAGTATTTAGGAATCAAATTCCTAATTCAAAGTATGTGTTGCAAGCCTAATTGGATAAGTCTGATTTTTACCTAAAATCCATGGGAGTGAGGCATTTTCTGAAATACCTCTTGCTGCTCTGTGACCCACTGAGCCCAGCACCTGTATCACCTGGTGTGCCATTACTAGCGAGGCATTCAGAGACTTTCCTTAGGGTTCCTCTCAGCTTCCCGAAGGAGCAGTTTCACCAAGAGATCAGGACATTGAAAGTCATAAAATAGGTGCACATTGGAAGCATGGAAGCTGGCATGCTAACAAAACCACTTTCTGCTCCTGTGCTGCAGTGCTGTAAAAGACTTCACACTCACCGTAAAGAGAAAAAAGCTGTGTGTTACAGAGCACCAGTCACTTCTCACAGAGACAAGCTGTAAGCCATGAAGTCTACTTTTCTAATCCTCAGACTTTCTATAGTATAAAACAGAGGACAAGTTCTAGTCCTAAAAGGATCAAAAAGGCACAGCTCAAGTTTCCCCTGGCAGCAAGTTAAGCCTCCACTGGTTCTGTCAAACTGCAACCTGAGCTCTGCCGTTTGGGCTCAGCTACCCAAAGCATTACCCCAATTAGGACAAAACTAAGTGAGCAGGAGAAGAGAAACACCTCTCATATGTCCCCTTTCACAGGGCCTATGGAAATGCCTGACTCTATGAACTGTTTTTAATTGGCTCTTTCTTTCATCTCTCACATTTTGCAGAAAAGCAAAGAATATGAACAGCTTTGGGGAAAGAGGGAGTTTGGAAAATTAAAATTCAATGTTTGGATTTTGTCTAGAACTAGTGCATATTAATAGGGTTTTTTGAATACGTATTTAATGGCATTTCAGTATTATGCATTAAGACTCCATTTATACGCACGCTGAAAACAGCGTGTCTTTTAACAACACCAAACTGCTATTGGCAGTACCTCTTCTGAGCTATTTGCTTGAATTATTTCTTCAGTAAATCTTTAGAAATGTCCACTTAAACAGTAAGAGTCATAAATATCTCCTGGAAGTAATAAAATACAACAGAATTTTGGAAGTCATAATTTTAATGGATAAAACTGTGCTATAAAAGAAGAGCCTCTGGGACTGAGGCTAAAGTAAAATTTATCTAAGTGAGCTGTGATGATAATCCATCTGCAAGTGATAAATTATCTTATGTCCCAGGTGTGACATATTATCCAAAGGGTGCCTAGTGATTAAGGACACAAAGGTATAGATGTGGCAGAGGTCCAAGAAAGCCCCAAGCAATTAGAGGTGACTGGAAATTGTCAGCAATTGCTCTGTTTGATAGTTTTCTCTGTGCTCAGATTTGCCAAGGCATACATTCCCCAGTGTCTCTGACCGGGTTCAGGGGCACAGTGGCAGGACCCATTGGACAGTAGCTCTGGGCAGGATGCTTACAGCCTTTTCAGCAAGGTACTGTGACACCCCTCTCAGGCTTCTGCTAAAGTTAGGGGGCGAGGCCAACACTTAGGAAAAAAAAAGACCAAAAAAATCCAAACAACAAAAAAACCACCTGGGAATGTTTATTTTAAAGTGCATAAATAGGAATATTTTTGTTTGGTTATAAGTAGAAAAAAAAACATAAAAGAAAGTCCTTTCTATTCTAAAGAAAACAAAAGTAATTCTTGGAAATGCTGAATTGCATTGTGGTATCATAATAAACTGCTGTGATTCTGAAAGGTCTTTCGAAAAGGCCAGCACAGTTCCCATAAATTAACAGCAATAAAATCTTTAGCCAGCAGGCAATCAGGGTTTGTTGGACTGCATACCCAAATCAGTCCATACTGTTATACAAACTGATTATGTTTCAAAGAGTAAAAATGGAGAGCTGTTAATGGTAGCAAGCATGTTTGCATAACTTGGTGTCACCGGAGAAATCAGAGACAAGCTCCTGAGATTCCCTTATTTGCAGAGATGAACTGCTCACACACTGAAAACCTGAGACCATGCACCGGACGAGCCGCACTGCTCCCAGAGTAGGCTGCTGCCTTGCCAGACAGCCAGGGTGAAAGCTTCATCTGGCTGATAACACACTCATTGCTGGAAGAGGTCAACTGGATTATTGGCATTATTCAGGGGCTGCAGTGGGAGTGGGAGAGCAGAGACATTTGGGGTTGCTCTCATCGGTTGAGAGCCTCTGGTATGAAGAAGGATGAAACTCACCTGGTGAATTAGAGGAAGCCATTGGGTTTGAAAACTGTGCTCTCCTTCACACCCAAACCCACACTGCTGCACAGGGCCAGGTCACGCAACATCCTTTGAAGCCCTCCCTGTGCACCATGTCCAACATGAGCCCAGCCATTAGAAAATCAGCTTCAATGAAAATTAAAAGATCAAGAGCCAGTAATTTCATCCTTCCTCCAGTCAGCTTACTCTAACAATCTTGAGAAATGAGACAGGCTGTGGTGGGGAGAAGGAGACTAGCAGAAAAGGATTGGGTACCCTGTGTCATATCAGAGCACTCTTGATTGCCACTCACACCCTAATATGGTTCAGCTGATGAAATGCAAAGGGTCTCTACAGAGGGTTCTACCTGAACCCAGTTTATCAGCATCCTTTTCATGTCAAGTTATTGTGACTCAGTGAAACAGGTGAGGGCCGGGTTACTGCAGAGGGCTAAGCAATCCTCTGGTGCTGCCAACGATGAGGTCACCATGCAGCAACATCCACCAAGCAGGGGAAAACCAAGACAAGCAGCTGAAGCCGCCATGTGAGAGCTGTGTGCAACCATCATTGCTGGCTCAGTGCCTTTGACCAGGTAGATACCCTTCTCACTTTGCCTCCATTTGCTGTATCTGTGGATGTTGTTTGTTCATTGTGGCAGTTTGATATGGAGATGCAGGGTTGCCAAAAAAATTATTGGGCTGGATATCAGACTTTCTCTGACAGAAGCAATGAAGATGGTCTACTAGATTGTTATGGAGGTTTCTTTTGGGATGCCTGAATAGCAACTGTGTCATACTGTTTATTTCAGCTCACATCTACCTGGATTCGTGCAAAACTTCTCTAAAGTGAGAAGACATAGATTTAGTGTGTAGACCACTCTATGGATAAGGAATTGACTGGATGGTCACACTAAAAGTGTTGTAAGCAAGGGCTCGATGTCCAACTGGAGACCAGTAACGAGGGGTGTTTCTCAGGGATCAGTATTGGAATCCATGGTATTTAACATCTTTGTTAGTGACATGGACAGCAGGACTGAGTGCACCCTCAGCCCCACCTCAAGTACCTTGTCTTGAGGCCTCTTCTCAAGTCCTGTGTGCAGTTTTGGGTGTCACAGTATGAGAAAGATATAAAGCTATTAGACAGTCTCCAAAAAGGGCTGCAAAGATTGTGAAAGTTCTTAGAGAGGAAGCCGTATGAGGAGGGGCTGAGGTCACTTGCCTTGTTCAGCCTGGAGGAGACTGAGGGGAGACCTCATCATGATCTACAGGTTCCTCACAAGGGGAAGTGAAGGGGCAGGCACTGATCTCTTTTCTGTGGTGACCAGTGACAAGACCAGAGGGAATGGCATAAGTCTGTGTCAGGGGAGGTAGCAATACCAACTGTGCTATTATAACCAACATTTGAACCTACATTCATAAACAGAGCTGACATTTGTGCCCAGGAGAGGCTGCTGACATATCATGCACACATGAGCCATATAGGTGTTTCTTCAGATTCTCACATGCTGGTTACAAAAGGCAAGTATCAAATCCAGACTGATACCACCTCCCTGCTTCTGTCATGTAGATGTAGCAGGTGGCTGGTGTGGTTGGGTACGTAACGTTTAGATGTCTTCAGTGCCCCAGAATTAGCCATGAGGCTTCACTAAAAGACTCCCTGAACCATAATATAAAAATAAAATGTTAAGCATTTGCTATACAAAAAAGGAAACAAAAAAAAAGGCTGTAGTTATAAATGTAATATGAGCTTACTGAGGTCCAGGCTGCCATGAACATCACTGCTGTAGGTTTTAACGTGCTTTGAAATAGAAACCATTAGCATCTCAGGTATAACCTTTCTAAATATACAGTGATATATAATCTTACTGCACAGACCATAGTATAAATCATTAATGTATTTTAGCACTTTTTGGAAGCATTGGAAGAAGGAATGCACTACTCTGCTCTCTGCCACAATCCACATTGCTACCGTGACCCCCATGAACATCATGTGACAGAAAGGGGCACAAATGGGGCAGAAGAATCCAGTCCCAGCAGTTTTCACTCTTTCAGGTTTTTTTTATTTTCACAGTCTGTGACCCTTCTCTCCTCCCACAAAACAAGCACTGGCAATAGGATCAACAAGCAGGGCACAAGCAGTTGAGGGGGCCCTTTCTTGTTAAGACCTCTGAAACTGCTTTTGGTATTTCATAAAGCTGGAAGTATGCAGCCAGAAGGTTGTGTTTCAGTACAATCACAGTAGTCTTGATTCCCGTAGTCCACTCTGGTGGTTTTGACAAAAAAGAGGAACAGAATAATCTGTCAGGTAGATCCAAAAATGTCCCAGGTCTGGTCCAAAACCAGATGCTCACAGCTAAGGGTCAGACTTTAAATCTGGTCCAGAACTGTGGACTGTGAAAAATGTGGTGTGATAGTTGGGAGGAATGTCTGTGTGACCCCTTGTAGGAGTATCCTGAAGCCACAAATCTCATTCAAATCCCAGCTAGATGATAAGGTCTGCAGACCACGGAAAATGCCTTTTATTTGACTGCAAGACCCCAGGCAAATTTGTTAAAAAGCATGGAAAAAAAAAAAATCAGTTGTGGGCTCTGCCATACCTATTTATTGAAGCTCAAAATTGGAACCTTTGTCAGGGAAAGTCAGGTTTAATATTACATATCCTACATGATGAAAAACAGTGAAATGAGAAAATTTTGGTAGCTTAGCAAGGGACAGCTGTCACAAGAAAAGGGAGAGATACCATTCTTCCACTTTTTTCCTGTGTCAGACATAAACAATCTTCCTCGCAGGTGGTACAAAATGATGACATCTTTCTGCCAAAATTCATTGAGTTTTCAGGTTCAGACTTTTTCAGAAAATTTTTTCATTTACTACTTGTGAGATATTCAACCCTTAGTCTGCTGCTGCCATCACTTTTCCCCACATCTCATCACCGTGGTGCCATCAGGCTGGTCTCCACCAAATCTCCTTCCCTTTCCCAGCACAGTTGCAGACCTCATTTCATGGGCTCCTTTCTCAGCTCCTCCAAAAACAGATGCCATTTGTTTTCTCTTCTGTCCCATCCACCCCTCACGGCTGCCCTCCTTGTGCTTTGCCTTTCCTGCTCTGCTCAAAATTTGTTCTGTCCTGGTTACAGCCAGGACAGGGTTAATTTTTGCAGTAGCCAGGAGGGGCCATGGCTAGGACCAGGAGGTTATTCTATACCACTTCACATCATTGCTCTGGGCAGGGGGAAGGGAGTCTCTTCAGGGGGAAAGGGTCCCTTCTGTGTTGGCATAGCATCGCAGAGGGAGTGGTTGGGTATTTTTCTTTCCATGTGATTCATTCACCTTTTTCTTATATCCTCTGTCATTAGTGTTGTTGCTGTTACTGTTTCTGATCTCATTGCCGATTCCAGTAATAGCTCAATCCCTGATCTTTACCTTTTGTGCCTACATTTCCCCTCACCAGCCTCACAAAGGGGAGGTGGAGGGGGAGGAGAAGAGTGGTTTCAATGGAAGGACTAAGCTGGAGAATACCATTTCTAAACTATGACAGGTTCCTCCCTTCAGCTGCAGTCTGCAATTCCTATATCCTCTCCAAAAAGATTTCAGAAAATCAGTATGGCTTTATGCTGTTCTCTTCCTTGATCATGTCCCTTGGATACCTGTATCCACCTCTCTGCCTGTCTATCCCTTTCCCCACAGGTCCTTAGGAGAGTCATAGTGCGCATGTTCTCACCTGTGTGGGACATGTCCCTGTGCTTTATCCTCCATGCAGTGCCACCTTGGGCTACTCCTTGTCTGCAGCTTCCTTCCACCTGTACTTCTTCCAGGTACCCACTTGCCTTCCACCTTCTGTCTTCTGGTTCTCTTTCATCCGCATCCCATTAAAGACCTGAACAGGATCCTAGAAGGTCATTTCCTTCTTTAGTTTCCTACAGTTCTCTGGCCCTGGTTTGAATTCCTCAATCACTCAGAGCAGCTGACCTATAAATTCTGTTAAATCTTATCAACCAGGACACAAGCTTGGGTGACTTTGAATAGTGCTAGAGTTTTACATTGATGATTTCAAAGAGAAATCATTGTTCAGCTTTAAAATTCAGTGCTGTTTGGTTTTGGTATGTGACAGTTAAAGACTATTTGGTACGACTCAATCATAACTGACTTCTATTTTGTTTCATGGTGTTGCAATCAGTGTAGTCATGCAACCACACAGAGAGAAACAGTGTGGCACACGAGTTTAACATTCATGCAGATAAGTGGTGGGTGAGAGTGCAACACATAGCATTAGCTGTGTCTGTCTGACAACTTTGATTGAGGTATAAGTCAAAAATATAGTCTGACTCTTCTCAGATAAATTATTTCTGTAATTTGTTGAACTGCATGTGCACCTATGTCTGGAGAATCAAGAATATCTGAATTTAAAGACTTAAATAGAAGATTGCAGGGCAAAAAAAAGTAAAGTTGACATGTGTAATGAAGGTAAAGTACCTTTCCAATAAATTTAATTATGCAATAAAGTGCTAGTGTGGTGCACAAGGAATTTGATCAAGGTTCCCGAGGAAGGCTTTCATTCCTTTTATCTTGCATTCTTGAGCTTTAGCAGTCAGATTTAGAAAAGATTAAAGTATGTGTATTACCTCCCTTCATTATGCCTTTTTTAAATTGTACCAGAGACAACATCTACAAGCTGGTTAAAGCAAACTATTCAGTTTAAGAATGCCAAGAAGAATTCATTTAAAGTTAACTATTTATTTATTTGGTTTCTGCATAACATATTAAAAATAACATTTCAGTTTATTTGAATGAAAGTATCAGTGGCTTATGTCACTCTTTGCACACTTTTCCACAAACGCATTGCCCCGTGTCTTTTGCACTCTGGTTCAGTAATACGGATGTTGATCTACCAGATAATTTATCTGTCTGACAAATATGATTTTAAACTCAGTGATAATTCTTCCGTTTCATGTGTATTCAGTCAGCTGCTATGAATAGAGGACTTGGGGAATGGCCATGCAGCATTTACAGAAATGAGATCATAACTGAAATGGATGTGATTTTCCCTATTTGTATAATATTTAACCACAAGGTAACAATAGGCTTGTATAAATTTTTGGTACAATGACCAAAATTTTATACTGATATGTCACAGAATGATAGAATGACAGAATAGTTTGGGTTGGAAGGGACTTTTAAAGGTCATCTAGTCCTGAAATGAGCAGTTTCCCTGGAACCTTCTCCTCTCCAAGCTGAATAACCCCAGCTCTCTCAGCCTGTTTTCATAGGAGAGGTGCTCCAGACCTCTGATCATCTTTGTGGCCCTGCTCTGTATCCGCTCCAACAAGTTCACATCCTTCTTACATTTGGGGCTCCAAACCTGGATTCAGTATTCCAGATAGGCTCTCACAAGAGTGGAGCAGAGGGGGACCATTACCTCCCTCAACTTGCTGCCCATGCTTCTTTTGATACAGCCCAGGATATGGTTGGCCTTTTTGGGCTGTGAAAACACATTGTCAGCTCATGATCAGCTTTTTGTTCATCAGTGCTCCCAACTCCTTCTCAGTAGGGCTGCTCTCAATCTGTTCTCCTCACAGCCTGTATTTCTGATTGGGATTGCTCTGACCCAGGTGCAGCACCTTGTAGTTGGCCTTGTTGAACCTCATCACGTTTGTACAGGCCTACCTCTCAAACCTGTTAAGTTCCCTCTTGATGGCATCCTGACCTTTAGGAGAGACAGCCACACCAGTCACCTTGTTGTTGTTTGCAAATTTGCTGAGGGTGCACATGATCCCACTGTCTATGTCCTTGATGGAGACATTAATACAACACTGGTCTTAACACAGACCCCTGAGGGACACCAGTTGTCACTGATGTCCGTCAGAACTCTGAGCCGTTGACCATTTCCCTCTGGATGCAATGGTCCCAACAGTTCCTTATCCACCTAAGAGTCCACCCATCAAATCCATCCCTTTCTAACACAGAGAGAAGGAGGTTCTGGAGGGACCTTGTCAAAGGCTTTACAGAAGTCCAGATAAACAACATCCATAGCTCTTCCCTTGTATACTGTTGTAGTCACTCCATTGTAGAAGGCCACTAGGTTGGTAAGGCAGGACTTGCCCTAAGTGAAGTTGTGCTGGTTTTCTCAAATCACCTCCCTGATCATCATGTGCCTCAGCACAACTTCTGGGAAGATCTGTTCCACGATCTTTCCAGGCACAGAGGTGAGGCTGACAGGCAGCTGGTTCCCAGGGTCCACCTTTCTACCCTTTTTTTAAATGAATACAATGTTTCACTTTTTCAGATAGTTTGGGACTTCACCTGACTGCCAGGACTTCTCAAATATCGTGGAGAGTCCCTTGCCAACTACATCAGCCAATTCCCCCAGGACTCTGGGATGCTTCTTGACAGGACCCATAGACTTACTTCCTCAGGTGGTCATGAACCTGACCTTCTCTTACGGTGGGAGGAGTTTTGCTCCTCCGCTCCCCATCTTGCAATCCAGCCATTAAAGTGGTTTGGGAAGAGAGACTGCCAGTAAAAACTAGGCAAAATGTTGCTCACTACCTCAGCCTTCTCATTCAATTAGCTCACTTGCATTAGTGAACAACAGGTCCCGTATCACATCCCCTCTGCTAGGGCTGACTGTTATCTGGCTTACGAAATTATCCTCCATGCATTCCAGGAGTCTCCTGGGTTGCCTACGCCTCAACATCCTACTTTTCCAGCAGATCTCAGGGTGGTTGAAGTCCCCCAGCAGGACAAGAACCTGTGGGTGTGATTCTGCCTGTAGCTGGAGCAAGAGGACTTCGCCAATAGGTTCCCTTTGGTCAGGTGGCCTGTAGTAGACAGGGGGTTCCCCTTGTTGCCTCAGTCTCTGACTCTTACCGATAAGCTTTCAACTTGCTTGTGGCTGTTCTTAAGAGACAGCTCTTCACACTCTATCCATTTCTTGATGTAGAGGGCAATCTCTCCACCCCTCCTTCCTTCTCCAGGTGAGGCCTGTACAGCCTGGAGCCATCAACAGCCTCATTCCAGTAATGGGATTTGTCCCACACGAGTTTCAGTAATGGCAACTAAGTTGTAGCCTTCTGACTGCAGGACGGATTCCTAGCAGAGCCTCACTCACTTTGGTAGAGCCCAAATTAATTTGATTTCTTAAGAAGTTCATCACACTTGTCCTTAGAAGCATTTGTAAATATTCCCCTGAGAAGGCCAAAGTAGTCTCTGCATCTTCCTTGAACAGAGTTGCAGCCCCTTTTGTTTACTGTCATGTTGGGCATTCCAGAAGGCAATCAGGTGGTCTATGGGCATCTCACATTTTGTACTGCATTTCGCCTGCAAACTGGTGGTGTTCTGCAGTACAATCTTGTGGCTTGCTATATACAGATTTGGGCTTGGCTTGTACTCACTGTGGTCTAAAGTCATGTAGGAAAGATTAGAACCAAAGTTTCAAGTCAGAAGGTGGTTTAGAGCCCTGTGGCGGTTTACTCATGGAAGGAGGACAAAACATCCCACACAATCATCTCTGAAGAAGGGATTACCTGTTTTCATTTACCACTGAAACAAATCCAAGCATCTCTGAGATGTTTTTGTGGCTAATGTGCAGCTGGTATTGTGAGAAATACTGTAAGTTGTGGCTGAACCCTCTTCTCAGTGAATCCCATGTAAGGCTTGAATGACTATTTTTTGTTGAAGGAATAATCAGGTTTTCCACAGTCATAACTGAGTACAGAATTTACCCCAATGGTTGAATGTTTTTATGCCAAAGAAGACACTAAGTATAGTCAAAACAAAGCAGCAAACGAGTATTCTTCAGAGGTGTGCTGATTTATATCAGTTAAAACAGTCGTTCATATTAGGCCATCATTCTGGAAAGCATTTGGTCATGTCTTTATCCTACACCAACTGAAGGCAGGAAAGCAGGTAAAACATGCTGACTTCCAAGCTGATGCCTCTGAGAATGTAACGTTCATAGTGAAGACTTTCGATGAGGTTCTACCTGTGTTGCAGAGCAACAGAAATCTGGGCTGAGCACCGAGAGTCAAAGGGATTGCATGCCTGTGGGAGGCAGCCAAATCTGCAAGCAGGGTAGGATCAGGGAAAGACCCTGGAGGCTGTGGGCAGGGCAATGGCATGAACCAGTTCTGCCTCACATCTGCACCTGGGAGTGATTTGATTAGGTTCATAGTATGTTCAGCATGGCATTACTTGTCCCCCTTAGAAAGTCTGTATATGCCCTGTAGTGTCTTTCCAAGATCCCATTTTATGGGCACCTGGGAAAGTGGTTGTTGCAAAAATGTGGCAAAAGCGACGTCCTTTTTGTTTTCGTATAGGACATGGTATTTGACTGTGTAATAAGGAAAAATCTATGACATGCAGAATGTTTGGCAGCTCTTGCAGTAGTGTTTGGAAGTAGGGAGCTGTATTAAACTGAATGTCCAGACTTCACAAGCCCACATTTTGATGCACAGCTAGGACTGGGTTCTCCCAAGCCCATATAAAAAGCAGTTATTCCTCTGTGCTTTTACTTTGGTTGCATACAGTAACTATCCTTCTCTTGAGGTATCCTGCTGAGTGCATTCAGAAAAGAATTGCATCTAGAACTAGTACCACAGTAGGGTTTTGGCAATGTGATGTTTCCTGCAGAGCATGACTCGCAGCTTGAAGATTATTCAGCTTTCAGTATCCAGCCTCTAAAAATTATTGACAAAGATCTGTGAACCATAGATGTCTGTATACTTTGGGAGATGTGGGTCTTTGCAGAGTCATAGATTAGACTCTTGGATGGCTGTGAATCCACAGCTGAAAAAGAGTTTGCAGGCAATAAAATCACAGTTCTATCTTCCGCTCATCGCTAAAAACTGTTAGTGGAAGATATAACCCAGGAGTTTTATCTTCCATAATTGAATATAACCCAGGTACTGTAGAGACGACAGATTGGAGTCGATAGGTTATACAACTTTCAAGAAAAAATAACTAAAATAACTTTCATAAAAATAACTAAATGCTTACTTATATTTTATATTGGGAAAATAATGTTATATGTATATAAAAAAAAGGTATCCATTCCTCTGTTTTTTAAGATTTTCCTGTTCCAGATCTCATATACCTCTCTCTCTTCAGCTGACAACATAGATTTTTAGACAAATTTGATAGTCTTTTTGCGTTCCTGCCTCTTTCCCAAAGGTGAACTTGACTCTTAAGGAGATGAGGAGCACAGCACTATACTGCTTGCTCTGTAAGCAACATATTTACTCGAGACAATGTACACTTTAAGCTTCATTACAGGAGTGCTAAGGTCAGAGATAAAGCTTGCACACCATGCTGTTTGCAAAACATCTCATGGTGACTAGAAATGTGCTGGAACAGCCATATTATACCCTATGGAGCCACAAAGATTTGCTTCTGGGAAGTTAGTTCTGTTTGGAACAAGAACTTGCACTGGCCATTGTGTAGTAAATTACACATTTTTTCCAGCGTCAACCTCATACTTTGGTTTTCCCTTGACACCTCTCATAATTTCACAGGCCATGACCTGTTTGTGTATCTCATGTAGAGGACTAGTTTTATTACATATGTTAAAATGGCATCATACTGACTAGGAAGTATAGATACGTGCTCTGAAATTGACCTTTAGAACATATTGCTGTACCTGCATTTTTCAGCATGCAGGTCCTAGCACCATATGGCCATATATATACCAGGAACTCTCATGACACAGGACTATGCTCAGCAACCAGCCCAAGACAGTCCCTGTTGGGTGTGGTGGCTCTGCTGAAACCCTACCATTGTGCTGGAGCGTCCTTTCAAAACTCTTCATAGCCTGACTCAAAGTCTACCGGGAATCTTTTCAGGATTTTGCATCGCAACATCCTGGTCTGACTGTGATTAAATGTGTTTAGGTAAATGTGCAGTGTGGAACCTCTGAGAAAAATCAAGGTACCATAAAAGAACATCCTTGTGCATCCCTATCCCTACTAGATGGTAGGCAGGATCAGTGAACTAGCTAAACTTCAAGGAGTTGCAGTAAAACACAATTATTTTCACCAGCATATTTCATGGCTCTGTGCTTCCATACTAGGTTCAAAAAGGAAAAAACTGCAATGTATGAATCTAAACATTTATAAATCAGAGAAAACTCTTTCCAAAATTCCTTGTCAGAAAATTAGCAAAATTCTACCTGTGTGGATTTTTTGTGTATAACAAAGTGCAATAACATGAAATGTCTTAGGAGCAGAAAGAGAGGTTCCATGAAATCTCTCTGCAGAAATATATGTATTTGCTAAGAAATCCATTGAATAGATCACTTTGGAACTTTTGTATTCTTCCTTTTGTCCTACTTGACTTTAGCACATACTCCCAGTTGCACAGAGAATGTTACCATATTGTTTTTACATTAGGTTGCATCATGAAAAAAAGGAAATGTAGTGTTGACAAATTCAGAACATATTTTATCCAAAAACTCCTCCTTCACAGTGAGTTTTGAGGGTGTTTGAATGGCTTTAATGGAGCTCTTTAGATGGCTTTAATGGAGATGATGTGAAGGCAGAATTAATTTATATATAGTAGCTTAGAGCAGCAAAGGAAAGCAGCACATGTACACTGGAGGGACAAGGACAGAGCTACCCAGAAACCTTCTGCTCAGTGCTGGCTAACTACCAGCCCAATTTGCTGACTTCTCTCTCCCTGTGTTTCTTCATTGTTTCAAGCCATGCAGAGACTTACTCTAATAATGGGTCAACCGTCAGCCAAATGTGTTCAGCTGAAGGCCACCATGGGAGAATGGCAGGATATTGTCTTTCCAACAGCAAGTGAATTTCAGGCAGCTTAAGGCGGTATCCATTTCACTATAATGCTGGTTTATGTTACAGCCCTTTTCAAAGTTCTAATTGCCCTGTACTGCTGACATTTATAGACATCCCCAACTTTAAATGAAAACACAACACTGAGGTCAGGAGGAGGCTCTGGGACAGCAAAGATCCCAGGTGAGGCCAGAGGAGGAAATTACTTCAAAACTCTCAAATGCCAAACATGTTGGGGTGAGGGGAGAAGAAGAGAGAAAAGAAGAAAACCCAGAGGTGAGGGAGAGCCTATTCACAGCCACAAAGGTACAGATGGATGCCTATAGTGATTCTTACTTATCCACACATTCAATGCCTGGAGCACAGCTAATCCTCTTACTCCTCAGTTTCTCTCCCTTATGTATAAACATTTTAAAATATTTTTTACTTGAAATACAGTCAAGTTTATGTATAATTCTTTATTTCTGCTATTACAGGTTGATATTACTAATGAATATTTATAATGCTTTTATATGGCAATAAAACCATCTTCTAAACATAGTCAACTGTGTCCCAATTTTCAATCGTGTTTTATCCTGCCCAGAGATACACTTCTATACCTTTCCTGCTGTCTTGCAAACTATCCAGTAGATATGTGTCAGCCATTATGCAATATATTCAATAGCTGCACAGTGACAGGTTAGTTATTTAGGTTGCTAATGATGATAATGATCCAAATCCATCTCCAGGGACTTTTAGTGGGAGATGAGTGACAAAATGCTTTTGAAAATACTGTGATAAATGTCTTAATGGGTTTGATTCAGTTTCTCATACACAGATACTTAGTGTCACTCCAGAGACCTTACAATATCTGACAGAGGATATCTGCCACACAGGACTGGCAGATATAAATAGGACCTTCAAGAGAATCAGACATTTCTAGACCACAGCTTGAATATCTTTATGATAAGGGCAGGGGAGGAGGGGGGATGTTCTCATATGCTTAGGAGAATTGAACCCTGGGTGTCTGACCATACATATACATCTAACCTCTCCTGATTGTAGCAAATTTAAATTCAAAATTATTAAAACAAAGACAATTTCTGATGTAGAAATGAGACATACATTGTGCAGAAAGAAGCTCACTTACTTTTATTTCTTATGGAAAAGAAGCATGTGTGCCACATAACCATCCAGTAAAATTCAGAGGAGATCCAATCACTTTAGTGGGGAGATACTATTGTGCCACAATTAAGCAAAGGATGTGTTAAGATTCCTCTTCCTGGGATTTTTGCTATTATAAAGAATCAAAGAATGGAATATTACTAGACCTATCATGAGGATAGAGAGGAGAAACTCAAATTCTTTTGACTTGGTGTTTGTCTCAGTTTTGAAAATACAGTTCAAGTTTTTAATAACCTTTAAATACAGTGAACAGCCTTTTAATACAGTGATGTTCAGGACCTTATAAAGTAAACCTGGACCTAAAGCAGCTATTTCTCCATAAGTTTGTAACTGTTCCTAGAGCCAGGTACCAACAGAAGATACTGAAATTCCCCTTTATAGAGGGGACAATGGAGTCCCATGGGACTGACTGGAATAGAGGTGTGGAATTGACTACCGAGCAGAAGGCACACGACAGTCCTCCTCCTCCTCCTTCACTCCTGCAACTGCTCCTCCTCTACATATCTGCTTTCTTTCAGCATCCCACTGTTGTGGGAGTTAGTCAAGTAATATTTGGACTGTGTTAAGCTTGCAGTGGCTTTTCTGCTGATACCTTGTGAGGCCTGGGCTGCAGCAATCTTGTCCAACTTCACTTTCTGCCTGAAATCGTCCTTGTCCTACACAGCACAGGAAACTCCAGAGGTGGAGAGAGGAAAAGAAGAGAGAGATCTGTTGCAAGTGTATTCATGCAACATCTCATCTTTGACTTTTTTTACAGACAAACCTGAAAAACCTAAGTCTGTGTTATTAATAGATCCAGTGTTTAAAACAAACTCATCTGCCATTTTATTTTATTTTTGTGAGACTATATTTTAATTTAAAATTGTCCAATGCACATTTATTACCAGTGTATAAATTACATTTTCTATTTCCTCTTTCTCCTCTTAGTTTCTACGAAGTGACAATACTGTCTCAGGAGCAAAAATGGTATTTTCCAAATGCAATATGACAGTTCCCTTAAGCCCTGGTAGGTCTTTATTTGAGACTTTTGTTTGGGGCTTTTATTTCATTCTGATTATAGTTGCTCAAAAAAAAAAAAGGTCTCTTCAAACATATGCTTAACTTAAAGATATTTGTGAATGGGAAGCCTATTTCTAATACAGGTCCTTGTTCTTATGCTATCATTTCTGAGCAGAAACTCTGATCTACGTTTCCACTGTTTTCAGATTTCAGCTTGTTAAAGGGAGTATTTGGTATGTAGCACAACATTCAGCCAACATTTCATTACATTTTGGGATCCAATTACTCATGCAGGGGGCTTGGGTTTTTTTTTTGTAACTTGGTGTAAGTTTCCTTTTCCTCATGAGGTTTTATTTTAATTCCCTCCAGTCTACAGTGTCGCACAAGTATTTAGTGAGTTTTTTTAATTGTGGCAGAGTTACAAAATAATTTTTTTTCTTAACAAATATGGAAAAGAACCAAGTCTGGATGAAACGCATCTCCAAGATTTTTGAGTGAAAGCATCATTAAAGGATATCTAATAGACCTACAGTAATAACATCACCATCCTTGTTACACGACATATATATATCTAAAGGCTTGTGATCTGCTGAGTTAGGAAGTTAGCAAGCTGGAGGGTCTACCACAAGTTCTGAGTGTCCAATCAGCTACACCACATATTACACACACCATGGAAATTATAACCTAGTCTATAGTTTTTGTGTAATCAATTTGGAATGACCAGATTTGGTCTCAAAACAAGACTTCCAGGATGCAAAAACCACAGATCTGAAGAAAACCACAACTCCCTATATGCAAACTATAGCATTTTTATATAGTACAGTGAATCTAAAGAATTTAAAACAAGATGAAGAAAATCTGAAATGCCAGCAAACTAGTTGTGCTGTTTGCCTATGACCACAGAAAATGACTCTGGATGTAACTTTTTAAAGAACATTTAATGAGTACATAGGAGTTGCCATCTCTGAATCCAGGCATATAGCCTCACCAAATCCTAATATAGTCTCTCTTCTGCCTGTAGTTGCTTGGCTCCTGAATTCCAACACAATCTTTAAATTATAAACTTTCTTATTCTTCAACAAGTTGATCTATGCTTGTGAATTTTAAGTATCATCTGTTCTAAAGAATTTGAATTACTTTGCTCAGCATTGATGTAAATAGTTGGGGTTTGGGTGTGGGGGTTTTTTTAGGGTTTTTGTTGTTAGTTTGTTTTGGGGGTTTTTTTAGGTTTTATTTTCCCCCCCTCTACTGCATCTATTTTCCATTTTATACAAGTTTTGATCGTTCTATTAATCTTGGTAAGAGCCATAAAATTGAATATCTTTAACAAGTAAATCTGGACAATTTGGAATAGCCCATGGCTGCCAAGGTGGCATTATGGACCAGTTCACTTCAAACAAAGGAACAAGGCAGCATCTTACCTTGAAAAAGCCCCACCTATTTTGCCACATTTCTGTTGCCTTATCCCATTGTTCATGAATATGGTGAAGTTAATGAAGTGAAAAACAGCACTAGAGGATAAATTCATCCCAGGTATTGCAAAGTCTGCTTTCAACAGGTATTCTTTACTGACTCTTTTTCTGTTTAATACTCATGTCATTCCAGCAAGGAATGTGGCATTAAGCTCTGGTGGGCTTGTGGTAACAAACTGACAGAGCAGTGAACTGATAAACTATTCTAGCTAGTTAAATAAAAGTACGTCTGTCCACAGACTACAAGAATAGGGACAATAATCCCTTCTGAAGAGGTACATTTCTTCACAGTAACTGGCCCTCACATTTTTGAGGCCAAATTTTCAGTATTAAAAATTCAACCAGTTCACCCTAACAGTACCCTGATTTTCAGGTCAGTATGCACTGTAATATATATTACAATTTTCTTACGGTCACAAAACTCTAGTCATTTGACTCTAAATATCTCTACAGCAGGTATCAGTCCCTGAGATGCCCATTCTTGCTTCCCTTTACAGCCATTTAGGAGGACAAAAAAGTGTTTACCATAGTACTTTTTTATGATACACTTTAAAATTGCCCAAATCCCTTCTCCAAGGAGGGATAAGAGTGTATAGAAACTAGCTGGAAGTTGTTTTCATTTTGTTATTCAAATCTTATCCTTATTATTCAGATCTTACCCCTGGAGGCATTTGGGGTGAGGCTCTTGGAGGAGCGGTGCTTTTAAGACAGATGTAGCTGAAGCCCTGATCTGAATGGAGAGGCTGAACAACTGCGTGGCCACAATGGCCTGATGTAATACAGGACACGTATTACCCCGGCTGATGGCTCAGGGAACTGAAGCTGTCTCCTCTCACCTCTGTGATAAATCTATGCTTGCAATTTATGACTGATTTAGATCAGAGAAATGAAAGATAAGGAGCAATAAGTGTCTAGTTGGAGAATCAGATGATGAACCTGAATCAGCTTGCAACACAGAGGCGTCTATTTTGACACACAATAGCACAGTATGTATAGATCTTTTCTAAGCTACAGGAAAATGTTCTGCTTTCTTTTGAGCTCAGTGAAATAGATATGGATTCTCTGCAACCCTCCTGGTATCAAGTATTTAAATGCCTTATCTCTTATCTCCATCATGATGTGAATTAAAATGACGGAGTGAATGTTCTGAAACTTTAAGCTATCAATCTGGAGTTATTAAAAAGATATTTACAGATAGAATCAATAAGGAAACAGATTTACTGCTTTTTAGGAAGATAAGATGAGGAGAAGGGGACAAGATTTCTTTTAATCCATACTGGGCCAAATAATGCTTAAAACCAAATAATTTCTTTCTCTCTCCTTCAGCTATTTAGTGAAATCAATGTATTTTCTGAGCAATAACAGGAGTTTCTTATGGTTCACTGTTCTCAGACAAAAATGATTGTATAAGCTTGGGAACCCAGTGGTCCTGTCCTTAGGGCAGAGCTGTCAAGAATGAAGAGAATTTGCAGAACATTTCTTTGTTTTACTGAAAGTGTCTCAAATTCATTACATCTTCAAGAAAACAAATATACACATTACACAGGCAGATCCTGCCATCAGGAAAATGATGACTGGATATATTCATGGTAAAAAAACAAAAGCATAAATATAACCAAGACCCTGACAAAGAAAAGTATTGAAACATCTTGAAGTATGTGTTCAGAGTAAAACACCTACATAATCACTTGGTCAAAGTGTATTCAAAATACAAAACTAATCTCTTATTTTTCTAGAAGTGAAGTTGGACAGTGTGGTCCTGGTTTTCTGACATGTTCTGTTGTATCAAATCACATAGCTTAAAACAGTACAAAACCTCTGGCTGTGGTTGCATCTAACATGCAGGTTCAACCCACAGAAATTGTCCATCCCAATATACAGTTTTTGCATTATACATACGTACAAACTCATCTACACATATACTGCCTAAATGTGTTCCCATTACTTCCTAAGCTCTTGCAAGGTATAAGACAACACAGCCAAGTAGCCTACAATAGCACATTTCCCTATCAAACAGAATGTGAAATAATTAAAAACTCAGTGTAACTTCACACAATTTAAGCAAATGCATTATTTAGTGGCGAATTTCCTGGGTGGGCTGGAAGGGACCTAAGGAAGTCCTAAACTTCCTCTTGTACCAGAACTCTAAGTGATGTTTCCCAGGGTAGCAGCCATGCCAATGATCAGCATATTTACTCCCATCATATCTGCACCCAGCACTGTCATGTCTCTTCTATGTCCAGACAATTCCTTTACCATGTTATAATGCAAGAAGACACTCGAATAATTTTCAGTCTACAAAGGCAAGTGCTTTAATGAGATGGTCTGCATGTAACCTATAAACTCTGAAGTTTTCATATCATGGGTAGCATCTACTCATTGTGGGTGGGGAGGGAGGGGGAGTCTGAATTGTAGTAGCCCCAGCTCAGTTAGGCCTTATGTGAACTACCCTTCTATGGAAATATATGTGGAAAGATGTGAAGGCAATACATGCCACCTTCCCTGTGCCTGGAAACAGTTGTGCTTTCACTCATCTCCCCTGACTTTAGACCTCTGCCTCTGGCAGTGTTCTCTCTCTCCAGTGACAGAAAATGACATTTAGCAGGTCTCTGCCCATAATTTAAGGCATTGCTGAGAACCTGAAAGTAAGTGGGATGATTCTAGCTTTCTGTTCATGACCGGTCGTGGTCCATCTCTACTTGCATTTCTAGATACCATTTTCAGTAATCATGCATTTCAGTCACTGAAATTGCCCTTTCCCAGCCTGAGATTACATACTGCTACCTATTTGTTCATGATGGTCAGTGCTGCAAATGAGCCTAGCAGGTAGTCTTGCATGGCAGTTCATGGTCATGTACCTTGTTCATGTATCCTAGCTTTCACACTGACACAGCAGCTAATTATAAAAGCAAATTGTAAGCCTATCTGTTTGTCCTTGCCTGTTGCCAAGTAATATTTAGTTTGATGTGAGACAATAGTATCAAGATGCTTGAACCAAGGTTGATATATAATAAGAAAATGATGTTAAGAGAAAACAATTGCAATAAGTAACCTTCCTCATAAGGAAAAGAATCAGAAAAATATACACAGTTCTACCATTTTACATGCTCTTTCATTTTAGTAATAACTTCTACGTCAGAGGCTAAATTTCACTTCATCTATTAAAATTACAACTATTGTTTCAGTTTCTTTGATATTTATAACAAATGAAAAAATATATAGCTCTCTTTATTGACTTATAAAAATTGAATAATTTCTTGAGGGCTAGTCGTCCAATCCTGAAAAATCAGGTGAACCCTTTTTGTTTATAATAGAGAAGAAAAAGAAGATAATATGGTTATAGACTATCCAAATGAACTTTTGGATCCATTATTACAGAGCTGTCTGGTTACTTTGTCTGTGACTTTGATCCAGCCAATTCTACAGCTGTGCATAATTTTATATACTCTGACCTTCATGCAGTCAATAAAAAAGAAGATGCATCTAGTGCATAACCAATTGCAGATTCACATCCTAAACAATATCACAGCACAGCAGAGATCATCATTTTCACTTTTGGAAATCTTTTCAAATTGTGATAACCTGACTAAAATTTACCCACTTCCTAAGGCACTAAGAAACAAACAAAAGTGAAGCCTTACTCAGAATACATATCAATTTTTTCTCTTCAGGATTTCTGGAGTAAAGCTGAATCCACCAATTCCAAAATTTCTGAAACTTTATTCCTAGTTCAGCCATTTGTTTTTACGTGTGTTATGTTCAGTTTTATATCCTAAATCCACAAGTTTTCAAATTGAGCCACTTAGCATACGGAAGAGTTGAGCTGGCATTTCTATTAATGCTCCCCAGTACTAACATGCAATCTTTGCTTCTTAAATTCTATTTGATTGCCAAACCCAGGCATAGATTAGAATAATCTGTCCATAGGTAAATTTGCCAAATTCCCATTCAGTTGACAACATCATATTCTTTTGTAAGTCCTAAGAACTGAGGATCATTTTCATTTTCTTTGCTTACTAGACAGAAGAAATCTCTGCGGCTGTGGCTCAAGTCACTGAAACATAGAGGAGAAAAAGAGGTGCCACTGTCCATGTACTGTAAATGTTAGACAATACAAGGGGATCTGGTTTGATGAAAGAGTGGTACCATATCAAGGTGCTGAGTGCCTATTCATTTCTAACAGAGATGCACCATGGCTTCATAACAAACAAACAAAAAGCAGGAAAGCAGTTCTTTTCTTCATTTTCTCCAGTTCATAACTGTTCCAGCTATTTATGGCTGGCTGTTTTCACCCAGCCTTCTGGAGGCATTTTTGTTCCTCGTGACCCTTCAGCACTTTTTCTGGATGCCTCTGCCTGAAAAAAAAGACAGAATTGGGGTTTGATTTATCCCCGATGAGAATGAAAATACTTTTCCTGTTGTGATGGAGGAGTGCTTGCAATGGCTTGACCTGCCCTGACAACTCTCTGTGTTTATTAACTTGCCTGAAATATTTGTTTTGGGATGTCAGGTGTTAATCTCAATTAATGCTGATTTTTTTTGCAGGAGACTACTGGAAAACAACTTTCTGTTAGAACTGTTCTAGTTTTACAGCAAAATACTTATTAATATAGAAAAATCTGAAGCAGAATAGTTGATATATTTTAATATTTTGCTAACATTATGCATTATTGGACTTTGTTTAATCACATTTTTAATTTAAATTAAAATCTGGCTCCTCACTGTGACCAGAAGAAAAAATACATTCACCTCCACTATGTAGTGTACAAAGACACAATAGCAAGTTTAGGAAACAGTACAGTCTATTTCTGGATGACAGATGCTTTGTAGTGTAATCATTATTCATTGGCTGCAGGGATTTTTGGGCAGACTGCCAAGCAGCCCATGTGCCTCCGCTTATTGCCACATTTCTTAAAGGTAGGTTTTTAATTGTAAAGGGGAGAGATCATGAGTGATTTGCTATACCATTTTTGACAAGTAGCATTCTAAATTAAGTGTTATGCCATTTTTTCACACGCAGGAAACTTTGGAGAATGTGATCTACCTCTCCAACAATCACACATTAAACTATAAAGCTCCATAGAACACAATTGTTGATAAGAAGAGAGGAAAACTGTGAAATTATTGACACCGTGTTGCAGTTCAGGGCCTTAGGTAAGTGTATGCAAAATGTAATCCACATATCCATCATAAAGAGCAACGACATGTTTATTGATACATTCCTTCTCAAAGGCAAAGTGCTCTTACCAGGTACTTTTCATCTCTACCTAGACCTGTATCTTCATCTATATTTTGTACAATATGCCCCTCCCATACGGCAGTGGAAAAAACACAGATCTACATATGAGTCTCATTCCAGGATTTGATGGGCATGACCAACATATGGTTTACATCTTCTAGACCCTATCTAAGATTTTACAGATGTCCAGATCACCAGATCCTTAGGTCTTGATCTGTAGATATAGGGTCCTATAGGGATAAAATTATAGGATTTTGTCTTAGAGGAACTAGAATATGGTGAAATGATTAATACATTTCTTCACTGCGAACTTGAAAGGTGCAATTTTCACATTTGAATGTCTAGAACCCATACATCAATTTCTAGCTTTTAGCTTACTTCAGTGCTGTGAACTTGATTTCAGCACCTCCAAATTAAAATGTCATCCGGGTATATAGATGTCTTAATAGATGGGCTTCTCATGTGTGTGTCAGCAGCAGAGATGTGTACATCTGAGCTGGTCATCTAACTCTGCTTTAAGAGAGCAAGAGGAAGAGGCTCCTGTAAGGCACTGGTCATGTCTTCCAGAAGTAGAGTTTTAAAGCAGATCTGTTAACCACACACAATTTTTTTTCATACTCTTGCAGTAAAGAGAAGCTTGGGAGTTAGCCCCTATATAGACATCTGCAGTGTGGATACTGCACACACCTTGCATGCTAATCCACAGAGCAAATAACAAACAACTAAGTTTAAAAACTGGAAGCGAGAGGGACATCGTATGAGGAAAGAGTAGAACTGTTAACACACTAATACATCCTGGTTAGGCTGTTACACAAGCCCTCCTTCATGTTCTTTAGCATCCTAAATAGAAAGCAAGAGAGAAAGAGAGAGAGAGAGAGAAAGAGAGAAAGAGAAAAGAGAGAAAGAGAAAGAGACGGAGAAAGAAAGAAAGAAGAAAGAAAGAAAGAAAGAAAGAAAGAAAGAAAGAAAGAAAGAAAGAAAGAAAGAAAGAAAGAAAGAAAGAAAGAAAGAAAGAAAGAAAGAAAGAGAAAGAAAGAAAGAAAGAAAGAGAGGAAGAAAGAAAGAAAGAAAGAGAGGAAGAAAGAAAGAAAGAAAGAGAGGAAGAAAGAAAGAAAGGAAGAAAGAGAGGAAGAAAGAAAGAAAGAAAGAAAGAGAGGAAGAAAGAAAGAAAGAAAGAAAGAAAGAAAGAAAGAAAGAAAGAAAGAAAGAAAGAAAGAAAGAAAGAAAGAAAGAAAGAAAGAAAGAAAGAAAGAAAGAAAAAGAAAGAAAGAAAGAAAGAAAGGAAGAAAGAAAGAAAGAAAGGAAGAAAGAAAGAAAGAGAGGAAGAAAGAAAGAAAGAAAGAAAGAAAGAAAGAAAGAAAGAAAGAAAGAAAGAAAGAAAGAAAGAAAGAAAGAAAGAAAGAAAGAAAGAAAGAAAGAAAGAAAGAAAGAAAGAAAGAAAGAAAGAAAGAAAGAAAGAAAGAAAGAAAGAAAGAAAACAAATATTTGTGATGTGCTGGCAATAAGGCTGAGCTTTCCTGCAGGCTGCTGGGATGACCCAGTCTCTGGTAGGAGGGAGGAGACCAGTGGGTACCAGCATCCCACCTGCATTGTAGTGAAGACATGGGGCCCTGTAGGAGCTACTGCCACCTCCTGTCCTTGCACCCACACCTGGGAGCCCCTTTTCACCATTCATCTTGCATCTGTCTTATCTTTCACTACCTTATGAAGATACTGTGACAGATCATCAGGGGTCAAGAAGACTGTACTAAGATATATGACTAAAAACAATGAAGTAGAAATAAAACTAAGCAGAATAAGTATAGAGAAAAAAAAGTTTCCAAAACTTACTAACAGTGAAGTCTCAACAGGCATTAAAAGACAAGCAGTTCATTACTTATAGGCATTTTCTTCAGCGTCTTCAAGCCTGACCTTCAAAGGCATTACACAGCAGATAGTCACAATGCACTCACACATTGCCAGACTTGGTTGTGATCAAAATGAATGAGGTCCCCTGACACTCCTGAAAATACCTCTGCATGTAATCTGATGCTTTAGCTACTTTAATAACTTTAGCTATTTGACACTTTTCTCCACCTTCTTTAACCTTACTAGTGCACCTGCTCAACTCTCTTCACAAGATCTCCTGTGGTGCTCCATCAGATTACTGCTTTCCAAAAAGTTGCCAGGGTATGAATAAAAATATCCAGACTCTCATGCCTGCTCCCTCTCTAATTTATCCACCCCTTTTAGGAAACCTCACTGACTGTAGATATTAGTTTGAATTATGCAGACCAAATCTGCTAAGCTTTCAAACAACGTTTTATGAGTAGGTGTCATCCTCTTCCCACTTGGAAAATAACGTTTTGGTTTTCCTTTTCCTTATGCACCCTAATTGCTAAGGTTAAGATATGCCTTAACAGAGTTTATTTTACACCATGTGAAAAATTAGGTGTGACAAGCCTACAAAAGATAGAGAAACTCCATTGTAGAGCGTGATGCTAAACTGGCACAGGACAGATTAAAGTTACGTGGGCAAACCTGGGTTACTGGAGGCTGCTGTGTGTTGTCAGTTGGCAGGGGTTTTCCCGTGTGCATTGTGACTAGAAACCATCCTAAAGGTGAAGTGGGGGTACAGAAACTTTTTCACCCCTCTGGAAACATGAGATGGTGTGGGTGCTGGCAAGGAATAGAAGGGAGAAGGGGGATGAACTCATCAGTCAGGAACATCAAGAGTTCAAAGCAGCTCGCCCTACTCTTCAGTTGCCCAGAAAAAACAGAGGTTTGAGATGTTTAGGAAAGAAAGAATACCTCAGAAAAAAAAGAGCCTCCAAAAGCTTGTCAGATACCAAAGAAGTTCTTAAGGATAAAAATAAAAAGGAATGAAGAAAGGTCTTGGGTCTGGTCTGAATGATTAAGCAGCTTTTTCCATCTCTGATTTCTATGACTTCATACTTGTGTGTTGAAATACAGACTCCACTAAAATGGATGATGAAACTCCCACTGAATTCCAGGAGCTAGGCTTTTATCTGTAATGTCTAAGGAGAACTTTTACTTATTCTAAAAGTCCTAAGTGCTATTTGATGAATTTCCAGCTGCCATAAAAGCTATTGTTGTCTTCCTAGTACTACAAGCACAATTCCATTTAGAAAAAGATCTGTACAAGCATAAGTATTTCCATAAATGTAAGGCTTCCTTTCTGTTTCTCATTGTCTTTAACAAGAGATACTTCCACTGATCAGTCTGAGAATTAAAAAAATAGTTATCTTACAGATCTGTAACTAAACCTTAATAAAATAAAAGATTGGATCTCCAAATCTATTTGGTCTGTATGCTGCCTATCACTTTTTTTTATGCTGACAGCTCCTGCTGCTCACAGCTAACAGCCTGAAGTGAAGCTCCCAGGCTCCACTGGTCTATAGCTACAAAGGGAATACGGGAGATCTGTAGGGAATTTGGAGAAGCCAGTTTGTTCCACATGGATGTGCATATTGCAACTACTATGAAATGTGGAAAGTAGGAGAATACTTTAAATGTTCCTTCTCTCTCCATGCTAGACTCCCTTCCCAGCACCACTGTGGCACAGGTGCCCATCTGGGTCTCGTTCCTTTCCCTGGCTGAAAAAAGGTGATGCCACATCTCCCATGTTTCTGCAATTCATTTTTTGGGGGAGGAACTAATGAGGGGAATGCAACATATCACTTCCCTGGTAACATTTTAACTTTTTGGTTTAGGAATGAAATAATCATGAGCAGGGTAAGCAGGAACTAGTGTGAGTTCTCCTCTGTGGTTTAGAGCCTTTCCCTTGATGGAAAGTTAGAACCTTCTCATGGGCAGGAGAGTATTCAGTAATGCTCAGACTTCTGGAATGCTGTCACAAACGGCACATTCTCTGGAGAGGGTGAGAAAGGATTGTTACCTCTAGCAGTTGTCATGAGGGGAATGGCTAAAGACACTGCCTTGCAGACACTTGGTTTGTGTAGGTGTTTTCTTATCTTTGGGTAAGGAAGGCAAAGCAACGTCCAGCCTGTGGATCCCAGGATCACTTAGAGCATAAGTTACTTGGGCTTTCTGGGCTTTCTGATTTTCTTAGGACACATATCTTTCTCATAGTGTTTCCCTTTTTACAATTGCAACAGGTACTGGAATATTTCCAGTCCATCCCCAGATACTGGAAATGTTCAAGCTTCCCTCTTTGGAAGGGCCCAGCTGTTGCGTAGACCACCATCAACCTCAAAAAGGAGGGCAGCCCTGTGTTTCTGCACAACATTTCCTCATCTGTGTCCAGGTTTCTGCTTCCACCCATGCCACCTGTATAGCCTTGGACATATGGTCAAACTCACCTCCCAAGAAGCAGCAAATGCCTAAAACAAATCAAAAAGCTTAGGTGTGCTGAGTCATGCTGGTTTGTAATTAAAGAGAACAAAAAATATATGTGTAATAAGGGTGACAAACTGTCTGAGCACAGCACACCACCACGCAGTTGTGTTTGCTGCTGGCTTCATCCAGGAGAGGCCATTTGGCGGGACTCCTTTCCACATCATCTGTATGGCAATGCCTCTTACTCTCCTTCCATCACTAAGTGATGTGAATAATATTTGTTTAGTTTCATTCCTACAAAACACTAGTTGCTCTTCCCACTGATGTTTGTGCCAGACTCTTTTCCAGGTTCTTTCATTTTTAATTCATTCTCTTTTTTGCCTGTCTTGAATGTTCTCATGTGGTTATAATTGCTTTTAGTGAATCTATGCTCCTTAAAAAAGCAGAAAAGTTAGTATGCTGGCACAGGCCACAGCAGACAGATTGCAAAGTAGTGTTCAAGTCTATTGAGGTTTCTTTCTTTATTGACAGAATGGAAAACAATATCCAAAAAGAACAAAGCTAACTTCAGAAAATACTAATTCTGTCCTGCAAATGTCAAGTTAGTGCCTTTTTTTTTCATCTTATGTGGGAAATGGTAAGGAAAAAACCAGATTTGATTAAAACCATGTGCACAGCAATATGTATAACAGACTAAATGAATTCATTAATAATCTTTCTATTGAAATGTTGGGAGCTTTTTTCCTTTTAGTTTTCCATTGTATATAAATTATCATTATTGTCTGGGTTTTTTCAGATATGGAAGCCTCCTAAAAAGCCTTTAGATAAGGATTGAATTTACCAACCATAAAGCAAAGCAGAGAGCTGTTGATGCTGATGCAGAAGAAATACTGTTGTGCAGAAAAGAATCTTGTAAGGCCATTAGCCTTCACCTATATTTACCACTACAGAAAACTTTAAGGCTACAGTTTTTGATGCCTCTAAATTTATTCCTGAATCCCTCTTCCTTAGGTATTTAACATGAGACACATGAATTGATCAAAATTACACATACGTACCAACCTTCCACATGTTACAAAACAATTAAACTAAAATGCATTAGATTATCACCATGCAAATTAGCAATATGTCATTCATTGTCTCAAATGAATTTATATCAATTTGGCTGTGCTGCAAGTCTGATGAAACAAGAAAAAATTCCCTGCACCGGGGAAATTCCTTGTCATCAGCTCTTTCCATATCCTAAGAATAAGCAATCAGTTGTGCGTGTTTAAAACAGCAAAGAAAAAAATTCATGGAAGCAACTGTCTCTTCCCCATAAATACTTACAGACTGAGTATTCTGAAAGACAATTTTTAAGATACTAACAGTAAAATAGTATGAGACAGAAAAAAATATTTTTTACCAGAAAAATCAGCAAGAAAACAACCAAAATCAACTCTTGCATGTAACAGAAAGCAGAACTGCCAAGGAAGATTTTTGCTGTATAACAGATTGGTTTCTAGCAAGAAGGGAGAGCTAAAGAATGATACTTTATGCAAATAAGTCAAGAAAGTAGAGACTAACAAATTTAATTGTATTAACACAGAGTATAAATAAATCCCATGTTTATATTTGGATGGTGAAAAATGTATTGACAAGTAAATGAAAAAGCAAGAATTTTTCCATTGCTCTGAATAATACAGTACCTTAGCAAATTGCCTAGAAAATCATCAAAATGAGACTGTGAAGCCTGCCTGTGCTGAATGGAATCGTATTTGTTGGAGAGAACTAGGATCACACTACTCAACAGAATTAAATTTGTTATGGCAGGTTTAGTAGCCAAACAACAGAGAATACACTGGAAATGTGTAACATATTTGTTAGCTAGACTGCGGTTTTCTGAATACTTCCATACTACAGACATGGAAAAAAGCTTCCAGGAAGTAAAATCTCACCATACTTGCCAAAAAACCAGACAAAATATGGAAAGATGATATATGAAAGTCTTAGATTTCCATCTTCTGTATGTTTGTGTTTGGACTCCATACCTATGAGAAGTCCCAAAGAATGTATATCTTACAAGCTAATATGCCATCTTTGTTGAAATTAATTACAATATGGATGTTTTGCCAATCTCCATACAGGAAAGTGTGCTGTGATGGAATTAAGGTCATGTAGGAGAGCACTTGGCTTCCTTTCCCGTGAGCTTGTCCCTTCTTTGTGAACCTTTTTTTACTACAAAGTTGTCATATTCTGCAGCAAAGGAACCAGGAATCCCAATGGATAAAAACCATGTTCTTACCATATGACTGTGTTCCAGTCTCAGCATATGTATGAGGGCCTGCTTAACCTCTTGATCTGGTCTACCAAAAAGAAGAGGAAAGGAAAAAGAAAAAATGAAACTATAAAATAAAATTAAAGAGAAAGGGAAAATTGGAACTTTATCTAGAATTTCCAGTGTCTTCTTTAAAAAGCATTTTTGAAAGAGAAACCCTGAGATTAGCTCAGAATATTCTACAATTCTATGAAAGCAGCCACACATCTGTGGGAATTTTGGGGTTTTCTTTCCTTGTTAAGCAATTATCAATTTTTATTTTTTTTTAACTGAGATAACTTTGCAGGAGCTTGATTTACAGTGTGGGCCCACAAGCAGCTTTCCCTGGCTACCTGAAAGAGTCAGGAGCCTCAGAGCAGGATGTGAGAAGGTGCAGTGAAGTAAGGAGTGCAGGGAAAGTAAGCAAAGAATTAATGTCTTTGTTATTAAAATTGTTATTCACATAACTGTCCTGAAGACATATGACATTCTAACTATACCTTTTCTGAAGAAGCTAAATTTTGTATAGCTATTTTCAGTTCCATTCCATTGGGGATTTCTAGAGTTACAAGTAAATCCATACACAACCTTCTAGAAAACTTGGGATCTCCTACTCTAAATTAATCTATTCTTGCTTTAATGAATAAAGCTGATAAAAAGTGAGTACTTATGCTTTATAATAAATGTAAAAGTTGTGTTACTGGCATTAATTTAGAATTGCAACAAATTTATTTTTCAATTTCCTATTAATTGCAATTTTTATAAAAGTCGTGATACTTATTTTGTCAGCACATCAAAATATCATATCAGAAGTGCAAAAATTCTTGAAATGTTTACTAAAACTTGTGGTTTGGTACATGACAAAACTCATTGGCATCTGTAATTTGTGCAAACCTAACAAATCAGTTGTGCCACACATAAGAAATAGATATCCCATCAGCTTCACTGAGACTTCCTATAACAGAGAGAACTACTTCCCTGATTAAAGAAAAGATAGATGCTGAGTTCTGTTCTCAGATATATTAAGACAAATCTGGAATGCTTCCAGTTTAAGCCAATCAAATTACTTTAGCTTTCCAAAGAAGTTTCACTGTGATGGGATTGGTATCATCACTCAATTTTCACTCATGCAGAACATAATAATACTGTCCACAATCTGCAAGTCTCTTGTGGAGGAGCAGGAATAAGAATGGGAACGGTTCCAGGCGTGGAAAAAGATATACAGCAATTGAAAGGACTTTATTATATGGACTTTACAGTTATTATGTGGTTTTAAATATGTGCATTGTACGATTCCCCTACAGTTCTAAACGCCCAGGCATGCCACGAGTTATCTGCTCCCTGCTTCCCTGCTCCTCCCTCCGATTGGCTGAGAAAGCTGCGGTGTGGGGAGAGCTACCATTGGACCTTTCCGCTCCCAGTTCCTCCCCAGTTCCTCCCCCTTCTCCTGAGTCCCTGCTCCTATTTGTTCCCTGATTGTCTGTCTCATTTTCCACCCCATTTTCTGGTGCATTCCACGCCAGAGCTCATATAACCCCACACACTTGCAATAAAGTAGCCATTGCACCTCAAACCTCTCTTGGACCTCTTTGGTGTAGTGTCTCGGCTCTACACCCCTCCCCCACGGACCGTGGCAGTCTCTTCTAAAGAATTCATTCATACAAATCTATACGCAAGTGGAAAAGGTTTTTGAGGCTTGCATTTAGTCATTTTACTCTCTGAACAGTGAAGTTTTCCTGCATTGTATCATGGTCATGCTTTGCATACCAAAAGATATTAGTAATGGCCATTGAAGTCTCTTGTCATTTAAAAAAAAATAAAATTACAAAACTGACATGACGTTTGACAGGATTACCATTTGCAAGAAGAAATTTAAACAATTGCAAGAAGCTGAAGGGATGATCGCTTTCTGTATTTCTTCATATTAACTTCATTGGATATTAATCTTCCCATGCTGTTTCCAACACAGGGAATTATGTGGGAGAGACTGTCAAATGTGTTTTCTGTCTGCTCTTAATTGGCTTCTGTTGATGCCCATGAATTTAGACATTCACTTTAATAGCAGATTTTGTTCAACGTTAAGCATGTTTGGAAATTGCTTCTGCAAGTTACAAGTGACTGGGAAAAACTTGTTTTCCTCAGGCTGAGCCCTTCTTTGGTTAAGTATCGCCTCAAAATAGATCTCAAAGTGGGACAAATGTGTTTGTTACTTAAATATGGTCTGCCAGATTTTCATGTGGAATATTTCAAGACGAGAAGGGAGAATGACCTGTACCATGTAAGCTCTTCACGGGCATTTAATACCCACAGTTTGAAATTCTAGCTCTGTTTATTTTCTCAAATAAAAATGGAGAGCATGTTTCTGGATCCTAGGTTTGGATCAGACCTCCCTGCCAGTGAGGCCGGGCAGTAATGACTAAATAAGCAACCGCTTTGGGTCATGCAGCTCCGGTTTACTGGCTGGAGAGAGCAGCCAGAACTTGCAGTTGCTCCTGGGCTGGCTGACAACTGAAGCCTGTTGTTGCTAGCCCTTCCCCTGACCTTCAGCTTAGCTTTTGGCTACTGACTTTGTTTTGGTGCCTGAACACAGATCCTCATACTAAACACTGACTTGGACTGTGTGTCCTATTGCTTAAACAAAGGTCATATGATAGGTTTTTCAAGTGTGGAGAGTAAATCTTAAGAGTCTCATGTTTTCACAGAGTGTATCAATATATGCCACCCCTGGTGAATTTAATTCAAGTGCTCTCTGGCATCTGGGTTATCTAAGTGTGGCTGTGAACAGCTACAGCAGGAAGCCATCCTCTCACTACTGCGACCAGATGTGCACACCTCTTGTATGAGGTGCTAGGACTCATAAGGACATATCCTGTGGCTCACAGTGCAGTATGAAGTAGCATTACTCTGAATTGTTTTCGTTGTGTGTTGGGAAAGACTCTGTTCCTTTCCAGATGCCTACACTGAAGTGCTCGCAGCCCACCAACTTAGCAACATTTCCTTCTTATTTGTTATACACCATATTTCTGTCTAGGATTTTTATTCTAACAGATGGTAAGACACAGACTCCCCAGACCTGTTCTAACTGCTGACATTAATCCAGCTTTCATTTTGAATCCTCAGAGCATATTTTGTGACGTGAGATGTACAGTAGGGCAAACCTGGCATCTGAGGAAGGCAGCTTGGCTTTGTTAAGAAGATCACACAGATTACAAGTGGATACAGCAGGTTTTAATAACTACAGCATTTCCTCATGCTGAATGTCAATATTGGAACAGAGTGCCAGCTCTGTATCACCATGCTTTCTGGGGTAGCCTTTAAGCAGTTGCATAAGGGACATGCTCGAACCCAAATAAGGACACACAAATCAGTAAAATCCCATCAAGCCAGAAATGGGTTGTTCTTAAACATCTCCCTGTAAACTGACCTTCAAATGACCAAAGCTTTGTGGTTTACAACAGTTTAATGCTGCCAATTGCAAGGACTGTAGTGACAGACAGATGAGCCATTGCTGGGGTATTGGTACTGCTGAAGTCTTCTAAAATTCCTAAGACACTCAAACAATTCAAGTTTCAGAGCTTCCATCTGTTTTCTTGAGTGGGACGTTGTGAGGTAAAAGAAAAGAGACGCTAGACTAATGAACTCTTACTAGCTTATAATGCTGACATATTTTGAGGCTGAGATGGCACTGGAAGAGCTGAGTTTAGCTAAGAAGTAGGCCCTTGGTAGGATAATATCTGCCTGTGTTTACGGACCTTTTTTAAGCTTTGGTGACAATGAAGACTGAGGAAATATGTGCATTACCAAAAAACCCACTAGGAGCTCATTCTCTAACACACTGTCTTGAAATTTCTGCTACAAACTGTGCTGGCAGGGACTGAAATCTGGGCTAATAGGAACAGGATGCTAAGTGATGTCGCAGGAACTCTGTTCATTGCAAGCTGCAGTGAGACCTGTGCACTTTGCAAGTGCTTGGGGCTTAAAGTGGTCTCAGGTCACCCAGTAGACTTAAGTTATATACTGGGATTTCAGCCCAAATTTCCTCTGAATTCCCAAGTAAGTTTAAAAAACCCAAAAACAGGTGGATCAGTACACCTATGCTGGTGCATCCTGCAACTTCACTTGCAAGAATTGCTGGACTTCTATCACTAATGCCTGCATTATGCTCCATTTGATACTGTAAACCGTTTTTTACATAATTGAAGATGTGGTTTCTCTACTTAGAGTCTGTCCTGACTCACACTTGCTAGGGACGAAAAGTAAAATAAAGAAAATTGAGGTTCTACCCTCAACTAAAGCTTTATGTGAAAAATCTCGGTTTAGCTCAGGGAATATTTTATGCTTTATTTAAGTGATTTCTCAGTACTAGACAAAATCTGGACCTGTTAATGGCCCTACGGTAAGACTAAAGACAATGGTCTCCGGGTTGCTGTGTGGCTGGCTTCTCTCTGTTGGCCTCTCCAGTCTGTCCTTCCTTCTTATCCCTACAGAGGTCAAAGAATCCCAGTTTGGGGTTGTCTTGGCTGAAAGCTGCTTAACTCCCTCTGGTCCCAAAACTACTAATTGCTGTTCCAGCTCTACTTGCCTTTCTGTTCCTAGTTGAGTTTTAGTAGCTCCCGTTTTTCAGAACAGAAATGGACTTTCTGCTTAGGGAAACAGAGAGCAATTGGTCCAACTCATCATAGTATAGACAGCTTCTTAGTGAACTACCAGACCAAAATACTGATTGGGTTTACAGACACCAAGTATGTCAGGTGCAATAGATTGCGGGGACATTCTGGGGCAACTCGAAATGCAAGACAGTGCAGACAGACTACTAAGAACAGTTCTGAGAAAGTCTTGGATGAAGTTCAAATCACTGAAATGACTAATGTGTTTCAGATTTAGCCAAGACGCGGTAGTAAGCCTTCATTTGCAACAGAAGGGCACCAACCATTAAACAATGTGTTCTCTCTGACACATTGCTTTTTACCAACTTCACTCTTGCAGCAACTTAATCACTGGTTACTTTTACTACCAAGGCAAATTATTATGTGAGGTTCATGCACAGATAGGATGATTTGTTTCTTATGTCCAAAATATTTTTGCTGCAGGCTGGATTTGCTGCTAAGTAGATAAACCACATCTGAAGCACTAATGCTCTCATAAACTGACTTCTGCTTTCTGATCATTTCTTTTAAACACAGCTTCTATTCAGCATCAAAAAACATTAGCACTTTTCAGAGAAACCAGATCCCTCAACTTTGACACGATTTAGCACACTGATCATTACACAACACATGGTTTCAAAGTGTCTGTTGCAATTTTAAACATGTGTGATGCTACTTGAACTACACTGTCTTTTTCACAAAAAGCCCTGGGAAGTTTATTGTACAGTTTTTCAATCAGGCTTCCTGGCACTTTAAGTCTAGTTCTCTTGAATAGCAAGGAACATTGAAGCACTACATGAAACATCATAATGCAGTGAGGATTAAGCAGGCACAACTTCCATGGCCTGTACTCTGAGGTTTTATGAAGTCACAAGTGTTTTGAGTTTGGTCTGTCTTACTCCATTTTTGGCATTTGGAGACAATCTAAAAACAAGCATAATACAAATGCCACAACTGCAGGGAAGCAAGAAGTTGCTTCCTGCCATTTTAATTTCCTCTTTTGGTATCCTGAGACATTTATGGGAAGCAAACTCCTCACAGAGACAGATTGAGCACTTCCGAGGTAGCACTTTCTTATAACGATATGGAGTTTTTCATGGGCAGAGGGGTTTGGTTTGCCGTGGGATGCCCTCTTTGATCCAGCTCACCACAGGCCCACATAAACGCTAGTAACAGCACTAGGGAGTGCTATGGGAGTGAAAGACTGAGCCCACAGGACAGGATGAGACCACCACTTTCAGCAGCAGATTGGATTTATACCAGATTCAAATGATCCTGGAGGTATGACATGAATATTACTAATTGCTGACAGCTACTAAAAAAAACAAATCATCACAGGTTACGCTTGTTGCTGAATCAACTCCTTTCTTATAGCTTCAAACACAAAGCTGTTCTGCCTGCCAGCAAGGAGAAAGAGCAAATGTGGATCAGAAACTTCAGCTTGCAAGAGGACAAAGGAAGTGAAGCTCTCTGCTCTCCCCTGCGTATCACAGGAAGAGGAGGCAGGATACCAGGACTGATGGGAACAGAGCCATTTTGTTGATGGGCAAGTGTTAACAAGGATTTCTCCATGACGGTGGTTTTCTGTGCTGGCTATCTTGATAACTCATCCCTCCCACTGACAGATTTTGTGGATCCACAGCACTATGCAACTTCAAGCAGCAGAGGCAACAGCCTTGAATCCCTGCTTCAGCCAGGGTGGCACTGCCTCATGGCACATGGTTACCCCTTGGCAATGGCTTGACTGGGGCTATCTGAAAGCCAGCTGCATACTTCACAGCTGTGAACTGAGTTTTTCCAGCAAAAGCTGTGTTTCATGAAGCCACTTGTTCATGTCAGCCTTGCTCACTTTGGTCAGACAAAGGAAATAATGGAGCTTCTAGAAAAAAAACCTTTTCCTGGGATTGCATTCTGTTCCCAATGACTTCAGGAACAAAGTCAGTGTTAAGTAAAAGGCAGAATTTAGTTCTACCTATACTAATTTGTCAGGTACTATTTCTGGGGCTATTCCAAAGTAAATGGGGTACCTGCCAAAATATCAACCTCTTTCACCTTGTTATTGCTCCCTGGTGTGCCCTTGTTTCAGGAGGAGTAGGTTAATAAGAAAAGAGCCCATTGCATTACCTTAGCCAGCTGAAGGGGGGATATGGTGCTCTGGGGGTTAGCTCCAGTCATCCAAGTTTTCCTGCAGACATTAACACCAATTGGCCATGAAAATGAAAGACGTATCTATTCTCAAATATAATATAGTGAGATGAGCAAACCACCATGGGCTGCTTCAAACCCAGATCTATAGGCTGATGAAGAAAAAAATCTCTTCCTGAAGAACAAAAGTAAATCTCACTTCCTGGGTGAAAGGATGTAACAGTGTCAGTGTGTTAGTGGAATTTTACTAGACCAAGAGTTCTGTGTCATGAAGGCTTGGCTGGAAGACATACACATGCTTTTTTTGAGACTAAAAAGATCTGTTTTAAAATCACAGAAGAATGAAAAGCTACACAATTAGTGAATAAAATTCTCAAATACAGAACAAAGAGATGATAGTTTGCATACACGTGTATAATACAAAAGTCTAATCTCAATTGATTTTACCTTTTCTTGGCAAGACATGTAGACCATGAATGTGCCACTGTCAAACTTTGACAAAAATTGGGTTTTTTATCACAACAGTAAAATCTACTGATCAAGATAAGCTCTGGCACTTTTGAAACATGATTGCCTGACCCTCGGAAACACTCCTTATCGCTCTAAAACTTACTTTCCACTCATACTGTTTTATCCTCTTCTGTCCTTTGTCAATAAAGCGCCTATTACAATCACCAATACACATCCATGTTAACCTGACAGTTTGTTCCTCACTAGGAGGGCTGTTTCATTGTAGGCAGTCATGATGATATGAGATGTTACGGGGTTCATAAGATAGGAATCAAATCAATGAAATCATCATCTGATTAAAGCAGAAAGCAAAATATATGTTAAATACATTTTAAGCCACCAGAAAGGAAATCCAGTGCTGTCATCACCCCAGTACTCTATCACCTGCACAGAAACAGTGCATATGCACTGGGTGTTCTTGCCACTTGCCTCCTAAAATCATGTGGATGCTGACCAGTGCTATTATGTTATCATAAAGCAGAATTTATGCATGCTACAGCATAATGTGAAGAGAAAACAATCAAGGACTTTGGAAGATTTTGGATTGGATTTCTAAGCCAGCAAGAATCCTTTGTCCATTAGGAAAGTGTTCTTTGTTATAAATAGCTTTTTATCTCTAGAGTTTTCTTCCCAGCTACATAAATGCTTTTCTGCCTTTGAGGACTTTTACTGTTCCATGGGGAATCCAAAATCTGGTTTTTAATTGTGGGAGAACTACCATGTAATGCAGAAGCAGCTATTTTTCTTATGTTTCGGTGTAATTTTTTTTTTCCCGAGGGGTGTCACAGAACGATTGCAAGGCTGGAATTTTCCCAGCTAATGTAAAAGCCCTGACTGAGCAAGGAAGAGGGTCAGAATAGTGAGAAGCACTGAGACACTGACCACAGCATCTGCCTGGAACTGGAGCCAGTTCCTACTCCTCCACTCCCTTCCAAGCTTTTCCTGTGCCTGGCCATGGATCCACAATGATAACACAAGACTTGACCCCTCTCAGGTAATACAGATATGAACATTTTATCTGGATACAATCTGTGCAACCCTTTTTCCAACACATGAACACATTATTTAAAATTTGTTAATTTTATCCTTTTAAGGTAGCAACCACAGGATGGACAATGCCTGAGCCACATAAACCTGATTGATGGAAAGCTAAGCCAACACAATTGACTCAACAAATTTGTACTAGCAAAATGAGTTTATTCACTGGCAAGGTTAATTAGTATTTTGCATCATGTTTTTCTGATACCTCTTGATTTGGTAGGAAGAACCTTTAAGATGGAGCTGGTGTATTGGTGAACCCCAGCCTCAAGCAAATTACTGCAGTGCCCACATTATTAATAAACTCTCTGGACCCTGATGTGCCAGGAGTGCAGAGGAGGGAATCAAAATAAGCTTGTCAGGGTTTATTAGCCTGGACAACATTGGCAAGTGGCTGAGTGGCCTTGGAAGTAGCATAGCTTGCACGTTGCAAAGCCTGACTTCATAAGTACTGCTAGACTTAAAATAGTGATGCATGGGTCTGCCCTGGGGTTTCTGCATCTGTGGCATGGCTAATCAATAGACTACATAAACTGATGAGACTGGTGAGATCAGAAGTACCCAATTCAAATATCTGCTATTTCTACCTTCCTATTCATCAATTTCTTGATAATTCCACTCCCTTCTCCAGCCTCGCACATTTCTAGTGCAATGTTTTTGGCATACAGGAGGAAGAGATTGATAGGGAAAAGCCAGCCAGGAAGCACATGCTTCCTGTCCATTCACATCTTCCCTGAAAAAAAAGAAAGAATTACTTAGGTACATGTAGTGTTGGCTTTGTCTACCCTCTTCTTGAAGGAGAGATCAAATTTACAGGCCAGATGCTGCCTGCAAGCCTCTAGCATCGCTGTTCTACAAGATAGAGAAGTGATGAAAAGCAAAAACGAAGGAGAGATTTGGAGGTTGAAACAAATCCCACTGCATCCTACAGTAAAGATTGTTCAAAGTCCCACTTTAATTTTGCATTGGCAGCAATGTTTTCTCTATGGTTCTGCCCTGGAATGGGAACTACCATCCAGCCATCCTTACATTACCTCTTAGCACACTCTCAGCGCCACATGGCACCCTGCAGCACCATGCAAAGAGACGAGCAACAACACTAGAAATAAGATAAGCAGCACAGTGCAGTGCTGCACTGAGCCACTTCTCCCAGCATGACTCGTTTGCTTGGGTCCCGTGCCATACCAATGTGGTGACACTCTTTCTGTTCCTGGAGCAACCTCACCCAATGGCAGCCCAGATATCTGGCATCGAATCTCATCACAGGGACCTGTGTTAACTCTGAAATTTATAAATGGTAATTACCAGTCCATATTTCTTTACTACTTATATATCCATTGAAAATTAGAGAGTGTTAACCATAGGTGCCCACAGAAGAGCTAAAATTGGGCTCATGTCTCTGAACCTGGAGTTTGATGCACACAGTGAAGTTTCTTGTCAGTTAATGTCTCTCATATTTCTTCTTCACCTCTTCTTCCTTCTCCCAGCACGTGCTGGCTAGATCTTCTCTTATAGGCACAAAGCCACCTGTAGGAGATACCAATGCCATTTGTTCATGGAGTTTGCAAGATCGATTGTTTAGTCTGCTTCTAGATGTAGCACCAACCAATGTGGTTACTGAAAACTAGTACCAGCCTAGTGTATCTTAGCAGCTTGTACTTCTTATCTCTGTGGTTGTATTGCACACAATCATTTCACTGAGGCAGATTCTTTTGTCCACAACACCCGCTGAAAATGTATCTGTGCCCAGTGATGCTCAGTGCCATTATACCTCTTAACATGTCTCTGAGTGGGCTTTGGCAGAAGTAAAGGCCTCAAAGTTGCAGGAATATACTTAGAACATTGCCTGTGTGAGAGCCTCACTGGCTTACTGTCTCTCTGAGGAATTCAGTGACCACACAACAAACTCAGATGAAACAGCAGTCTTGAGGTGGACTCTGTCACAAAAGCTTTCTTCCCCCTGATGACAGTAACATGACTCATGACCTTGAACCCAAGGAAAACCAACCTTGTGAAAACCTCTGAGAAATTCAGAAGTGGTGACAGTGTTTTCTGGCATTGAATGCCTGTGCACCAAACTCATATCTGTAAAATGCTCAAACTTTGCAATATTTCAGCTACACATTACTAGACAGCATTGAATATTAAGCTGTACAGCACCAAGGAGATGCTTCTCACTCCTTTGCAGCAAAGGCAAAAGTAGGTAATATGCATGTGATTTATAGTCAAAACTCATCTAGTTAGAGTGCTGCAACACATACCCAGTGCCAGCAGCAGTAAATCTAAGCCCTCTGTGCTCTCAAGAGAATGTTTCATGCAGCAGCCTGAAAAATATGTGCAATGCCTTTGAAAATCCTGCAGTTGAGGCTGGTAGAAAATTTCTCATCACCATTCTGTATGGCTACTTGCTGGTGCCGAGAGACTACTACAACAGCAGCAACTGCAAAAATTACCTGGTATCAGGCCTTGTATCAGACTACAAAAATCACTTTTGCATATAGTCAGAAGGTTAAAAAGTTTACCTGTGTATATAAAGTCTGTTTTGCTGGGTTCAGGGGTGGGGGGGAAGAGGTACGTCTATATCTAGCATTGAAAAGGGCATTTCAGTTGCAGGACTGAACTGTTTAAAAGTGCAATCCCAGAACTTTGGAAGCAAAATGGGTCCAAT
This sequence comes from Manacus candei, assembly GCF_025592945.1. Lineage (NCBI taxonomy): Eukaryota > Metazoa > Chordata > Aves > Passeriformes > Pipridae > Manacus > Manacus candei. Next base: position 6,155,829 of record NW_026138082.1, on the reverse strand, counting down.
GTGCAGGCACGAGCATCCTGACCTCCACCTTCTCCAGCAGCCAGGCTGCAGCAGGGAAGGTCATCCTAGGGATGAGCAGGCAGCAGGGCAGCTGCCTTCCATCCTCCCTAAAAGAAAGGTCTGACCCTGCTGGGTTCAGAGGCTGCCACCTCTTCTTCAGGTCCAGCAGTGAGAGTTTGTTTCTCCCTCTGCTCAGAACAGACTCTTCCAGGTACAGTGTCCTGGGACGATAAAATAGATGTCAATCTATAAAGTAATGGCATTTGCACACACCCGGAGTGATATAACCACCTCTGCAGAGGGGAAGAAAAAACTAAACCCTTCTCAGAAATCTGGGAGATGGCAGGTGTTAGCCTCTTTAATTGGAGTTATAAAAATAATGACTTCTGTTAATATTAGGTATCTAATTTCCAATGTTGAACAGGAAAAGTCCAATACCTGCCATTTTAAATTACTCTGTCATGTTTTCATTCCTTCCTTACCCCTGGGATTTTAAAAATCTTGATGAAATGTGTGTTCACTCTTCAAATATTTCCTGAGGCCAGTGGGGTCCATATGTTCTTAGGAAAAAGTTTTTCAATCTGTGGGTTCCTGATGACATTTAGATTTTCTGATTGGTATATATTAACAGGACAAAGCTAGAGGATGATGGGGGTTTCCCCTTGTAAATATAATGCCCTATTTTTAAAGCAGTTTAAGGGCAGCACAAAAGTAATATAGTATTTTACAAAGATTAAGCAGAACACTTCAGTGTTCCCATTGTGACTGTAGTCATGGCTCCTAAATTACAGTGTCATTGTTAAGGTAAGAATGATATTTTATTTAAACTGCTGCTGAACATATGGTGTTATTTATGCCTCAGACATGTACAGCAGAAAGAATTTTCTAAGTCTAATTTATGCTGTTAGCGAGTAGCCAGCAAGAAGATGAGACCTCACTGTTTTTACTAGCTAACAGAGTGCTGGTTTAGATTAAAATATTTAAGGGATGCATTTTTTTGAAGGAAAAAAATTCTACGTGGATTTGTACAGAAACCATGACTAATTTAAGTGTAGATTTGTATCCTTCCTCTGCTGTCAGATGTTGACCATGACATCATCTCTGGTTGTCCTGAGCTACCCATTGTACATCATATCCCATGACCTTTCCCTCTATCGGTATTTTTTGATGAAAGTATTTTTTGAAGAGGTTGGGGCAGGTTATGTGTGACAGGGAACGAACTTGTCTCTATTCATCTGTGCACATGCTGAGGATCATTTACTCTTTTGCTTCTATGGAAGATGAAATTGAACTGAAGTCAAATTCCAGGTTAACTTTACTCCTAAGTAATGGCAAATGGTATAGGAGGTTTTGATTCAGGGCACCCTGGGGAATATTTTTGGTTTTTAGAAAAACAGGAACTAAGAGAGTACTTTAGAAAAAAAGGCTTAGTTTTCGTAAGTAATTTTAATATATTTCATCTCTGAGTCCTCTCTCTCCCTTCCTTACCTTCCCAGTACCTAGTTAGGACAAACAGGAGAAGTTGAAAGCTACTGTGTATCTAGAAAGCTACCACCCAAATGAAGTCCTCCAGAGAATACAAGAACTCTCAGTCCCCATGTGCAAGAAACTGGGCAAGAATAGCAAGAGATTGCCATGACTGAGTGGAGATCTGCTGGCCAAAATAAAGGGAAAGGAGCAAATGCACAGGCAGTGAAAGCAAGGACAGGTATCTCAGGATAAGTACAGGGATGCTGTCAAGTTCTGTAGGGATGGAGTCAGGAAGACCAAGGTGCAACTGGAGATGAACTTGGCAAGGGATGCAAAGAATAACAAGAAGGGCTTCTAGAGGTATGTTAACCAGAAAAGAAAGGTCAAAGAAAGTGTACCTCCAGTCCCTATGGGCAAGACTGACAAACTGGTAAAAACTTTCAAGGAGAAGTCTGAGCTACTCAATAACTTTTTTCCTCCAATGTCCAACTTGAGATGGGTGACAAGTGGTGTCCCTCAGGGCCCCATGTTGGAATCAGTACTGTTTAGTATTTTCATCAATGATGTATACAATGGGATTTAGTGCACCCTTACCAAGTTTGGGACTATATCAAGCTGAGTGATGTGATTGACGGGTCTGAAGGACAGGATGTCATACAGAGTGACCTGGGGAAGCTAAAGGAGTAGTGGGCCCATGGGAACCTCTTGAGTTCAACTAAGCCGAATTCTAGGTGCTGCACCTGGGTTGGAGCAACCCCAAACAAAAACAGAGGCTGGGTGTGGAATGAATTGAGAGCAACCCTGCAAAGAACGACTTGTGGGTACTGGTGAACAAAAAGCTGGACTTGACCTGGCAATGTGCACTTGGAGCCCAAAAGGCCAACTGCATCCTGGGCTACATCAAAAGAAGCACGGCCATCAGGTTGAGGGAGATGATTCTGCCCCTCTACTCTGTTCTGATGAGTCCTGGAGTACTTTGTCTGACTTTGAAATCCTTGGCACAAGAAAGATGTGGACGTGTTGGAGCAGATCCAAAGAAGAGCCATGAACATAATCAGAGGGCTGGAGCACCTCTCCTGTGAAGACAGGCTGAGAGAGTTCGGACTATTCAAGGCTGAGAGAGTTCGGACTATTCAACCTGGAGAAAAGAACACTCCAGCCTTTCAGTATTTCAAGAGGGCTTATTAGAAAGATGGAGACAAACTTTTTAGTAGGGCCTCCTGTTGCAATCAGACAAGGGGTAATTGTTTTAAACTAAAAAATGGGTACATTTAGAGTAGATATAACAAAAGTAATTTTATAATGAGGGTGGTCAAACACTGAGAAAGGCTACCCAGAGGAGAAGGGAAGGTTCTGGTTGCTCAGGAGGAGCTCAGGTTGGCTCAGGTTGGATATCAAGAAGCATTTCTTCATGGAAAGGGTTGTTAAACAGTTGAAATGGACTGCCTAGGGAGATGGTGGAGTCGCCATCCCTGGATGTGTTCAAGAAACGATTGGATGTGACACATAGTGCCATGGTCTAGTTGACAGGTTAGTGATCGGTCAAAGGCTGGAGTCAATGATCTTAGAGGTCTTTTCCAACCTAAATGATTCTGTAATTCTATAATTCAGAGAGGCAGTAGATGCCTCGTCCCTGGAAACATCCAAGGCCAGGTTGGACGGAGCTCTAAGCAATCTGATCTAGTTGCAGGTGTCCATGTTAATTGCAGGCGGGTGGTACTAGATGACTTTTAAGGGTCCCTTCCAATACAAACTCGTCTGTAATTCTGTGATTCTATGACTGGAGTCTATTTCACCTTAATGCACTTCTTAACTCAGCTTTGTAGTTGGCCTTTCTAGCTACAAAAGCTCATTTCATTTGAAACTTGATCCACGTAATTGCTTCCACCAGAAAACAGATTTGTTTTGTTTAAATGTTAGCACTTGCTCATATTAGTGAGCTAGATAGTTAAATCTATAGTGAGGTGTGGCTACAAGGAGTTAGACTATGCTAAAGAAAAGCTTTATGCAAAACTGTGATATTTATCATTCAAAGGGAGTTGCTAAGGGTGTGAACAGGTAGGAATGGACATTAGGGTTTTTTTGTTCAGCCAGAACTTCCAAGGTTTATCTGATTCACATTATTTCTTTTATTTTAGTTATGTAGAAAACTGATGTATTATACATGCATATATTGGAAAAAAATTTAATTTATGTTCTCCACCATACTATTAATTTACATTATGCTACACCCCCTGTAGCAGACATAGGCACTGTGCTGAGGGATCTTCACAAAATGCCAAGTCAGCACATCCTGGCAGGCAGGGGAAGAGAAATAGGCAGAAGAGGCAGCAAAACTCCTGAGTTGGCCCCACCGTGAGAGAGGAACTGTGTCCGTGGAACTGCACCTCCTGTGGGCTACATAACAGGTCAAGGGCTGGATTTGGTGCTATCTTCCCAAAGCCACAGGTATGATCCTAACCCTTTCTCACTTACAGGCTCACTGGCATCTATCCTCCTACCCACCCACATCTCCACCATGGGCACAGGGAAGCACCAGGCTTGCAGCAGCACACTGCCATCTCCATCCTGGGGGGGAATCAACCAAAATGACCAGCCCAACAGAGTAGTTCAATGTTTTTAAAGTATGTTTTGTCAAGTGAGCCTGTTCATAAAAACAGGTATAGTGTTTCTGCCTGTTGCTTAAAAGAAAATTCACTGCCACGTTACTACAACTTATGTCAGCTAATCCTTGCAAAGTGCTTCAGTTTCATGTTCAAAGACATTAAGCACATGTTTATATCCAATTCAGCACCATTATTAAGAATCTTCAACAGAATACAAGCAAAGTCAATAGCTCTGGGAAGCAGCCATTTGACAAGTCCTACAACTGGCAGTAAGGACATCCAGTAATAACATAAAAAGGGATTGTGATATTTTGAAAGCAGTGTATGGTAACACACACGACTGCATCAGGAGGTAGTGTTATTACTCCAAAACCACGTGGACCAGCACACTGTCTCTTTCTCACAACATCTGAGATAAGGTCTTTATTTCTCAAATTACACTGTTGAATGAAGGGATTTTGGACTAAATTCTCCATTCCATTATTTAGCAACTGGATCAGAGGTGGTTTTGCTCAGACACCAAAACCAAGAGAAGAGGGATCTGACATCCAGTCAGCTCTGAAAATAAATCCAGACCCCATCTTCCTGCTCCTTTTCTGCATTATTTTTTTTTTCCGTTTGTTCCCCTGCTCTTGTAAATCTTCTTAGAAGCCTTTTAGAAAGGTCTTTTTATTTCTTTAGAAATAATTTGTTAGAAATTCTTATGTACAGGATATGCTTTTTAAGTTGTTTTTCCTCAAATTCTGTGTGTACAGAGCAAGTGTGAGACTTAGTGTCTCGGCGTGCTCATCAGCCTGTGCACAAAGCAGATGTATACTTTCAGATTCAGACAGGGAGTCTCCCAAATGGTATTTCACACACTGTGGTATGTGTGAAATGGTCACAGTTCAAGAGAATCTGCAGTTTTATTTATGTCAAGTCCAGTGTCTTTTAAAAAGTTTGATTATTTTAAACCCTAGCATGTGATTATATTTTTTTTATCTCATATAGACTGATGAAAACCCCAAATATCTTCACAAGTGAGACACTGATGTCAATCTGGGATAGCCTAGATCTATCTCTGACAAACTGCCTTGTATCTAGAAGTGAATAATGGTTTAATTCTGTCATGAGATGACAGTTTCTCTGTTTGTTTCCCTTGCTTTGAGAAGTGCGAATAAATCTAAGGCTTTGTTCTGACAGCAAAGGGCCAATAGTGCTAAGCCATGCCATTTGCAAAAAGACTCTGACTTCCAGTCTACAAAATCATGGCTATTCCCATCCTAAACTTCTCCTCAGCAGATTCTGCCAATCACGACAAACTGTGTGAAATTTGTGGTGAATTCATGATGTGGAGAAAGGTCCGCTAGGGACTAATTTGACACCATCAGATGCAATTTTCCTTTATTACCCTAAGGCAAGATTTAAACTAGTTTCCAGGGGTGAGAGGTTATTCCATTAACCCAGGGCGCTTGCCCCAGCAGACTGCCATCTAGACAGTCTGGGGCATCATTAAGTGGATGTATTTCTCCTGTTTTCTTGGTCTTTTCTGGGGTTTTCATTTTAGGGTGGCACTTCTTTTCTTATTCTTCAGATGGATACCTCTTTTCATAGTCAGACTAATCTCTGACCAAAGCCTCTTCTGAAGCCTATTTTTGCAGGAGAAAACTAAGATTTAGGCTCAGTCACTCCAACAGATTTGGTTAACCCTGTGTTGTCTGGAGTGGGGGCTGAAAAGGACAGGGATCCTGGACAAAGCTCAGGAAGGCAGAGATGAGTGGGGGGATGTGGAGCACAGGAGCAGCTCAAGTGCTGCTTGACAGTCCTGCTTGACACTGGGACAGTGTCAGCCATGCCACTACAGAGCTACCTCTGCATACACCTACCCCATAAGTACCTGGGAATCCATGAGGACATGAGAGCTTTTGCACGAGGACAGGCTTCAGCAATGCATCTGCCTTCATGTGACCTTGTGCCTGAGGGACCACATCATCTGGCATCCTGAGTCAGCACAAGGCTCTCCAAGCAGGCTCCTCACAGCACCAGCCTGGGTCTAGCAGAGCATCCTGGCCTGGGGGACATCCTCAAGCAAAGCAGCTACCTTGCTTCCAGCAGGCACTGGAGGTAGTATAGCCCTATTCTCATGAGATTAACCCTCAGTTACAAACCTTTAGCATGGTGTCTGTCTTTAACCATGGCAAAACTACCCTGCTGTCCACATAAGTTGCACACCACTAATGAAAAACTGTGCAGATGTTAATGTTGACCAACACTGGCTGAGATTACAGAATCATATCTAATACTCATTCAGGACCCAGTTCCACCAAAATCTACCACAAAATGTCAGTGCCACAAGTACGAATGGCATTTGCAAAAGACCTCAGCCTACCAAGCTTTTTTCTTTCTGTTTCTTCAGCATTTTTTCGTCCAACTTTAACTTGAAGAAAGTTGAGTTTAGTTACGTTCTGTGTCCTTGTTCTTCCCTCTTTCACGCAGGTGCCAACTGCCAGGGAACATGTTGCTTCTGTGAGATTTTGCAAAAGACAGAAGAAGAGCTCCTCAGTGTTTTTTGTGATGAGCCAGAAATAAAAGACAAAAAACTGAGAACTTTACTCTTTAAGCCTGAGTAGGACACAGGATCTTCTTAGGGCTCTGTGTGTAAGTGATTTAGTTGAACCAGGGACTTCCGGTGCAGCAGAGTCATAACCACCCTGAATCTGTAAGTATTGAAGTGTTTGTCTTTGTCAATAATGTGGAAAAGGCACTGCAGAGGCAGGAACAAGAATCCCCAGGAGGGCAGATGCAACATAATCTGCCTCAGTGCAACATTCTCTGTGATTTTAATAGCTGGCATAAATCCCAGCTAGTGAGGTAGTTCCACTTCTTTTTAAATGCCTTTTAATTGTCAAGAAGAGGTGTTAAGTGAATTAAAATGAGATAGCTTTAAGAAATGAAATAAAAATATTTATATAGGGCTTGGATGGGTTTGACTGCACCTCTTTAGCTAAACTAGGTGAAACCAAAATTTTGAGAACTGATGATTACTGAAAAATAATCTGGATGAAGACTGCTTATTAATTTAAAGTTAATTAGCCATCCCTAAATGGTTTTATATATGATTTTTTATATATGTAGATATTCTTGTCCTGAGGCAGACAACTCTGCAGGCTGGATCACCTGAGAGTACGAATCTAGGCCGCAACACTTTTCATGAAGCCTTGCATTTCTGTCATTAATGAGCATCTCACGAGGCTAGTGCTACTCACTGTCCTTCAAGAACTGTCCAACATCCCTGATTTTTGCCACATCCCCTCTGCCTTTTAAGCCCTTCAAGGCACTGTGGAAGGCAGACCCCATTGCCATATAAGAGTGTTTGCAACACAGTCCTCCACAGGATAGAGAAGACAGGATTGGAAGCATCTCCTTTCAAGATCAACGATTGCTTTGGGAGATGAAAACAAAACAGCAAAAGCCATTTAAACTGAATTACTGGCATTACTATTTTCACCTCTTCACAACCTAGTCATGATTTGCAGAGCATCCTGAGTTAAGCGTTCATAATTCCAGATGAACTTAATGGGAGTATTTACATGAGTTATGTTGCAATAGCTAAAAGGCTTGGTGGTGGGCAAGTCTGTTTAGCTGTATCTGTACTGATTTTGGTCCAAAGAATGTTCCCACTGCTGCAGTTCCACCAATAGGTAGGAATAATTGTAACACTGTTGTGACTGATCACTTTTAATTTAACAACCATATCTTCTAATCGTGGCCCAGGGCAGACTTCAGTGTTTGTAATCTAGGTTGATTGCTGTTTCTGGCTTGTCCACACCAGATCTCTCATCATCAGTATCACAATAGAAGTTCTGCTGGGGGGTGACTTGTAAGGCAAATGTGGTTTTCATCAAGTCCTCTCTGTCTCCACTTTTTTCATGGATACAAAAACAGTAATGGTATTTCTCAAGGTTACTGTGAAGACTAACGAGAAAACACTTATGAAGGGCTTTGAACATGAAAAGTGTGAAAGATTCCATTTAGTAACAAAAGCATAGATGAGGCCAAAGCAGCAGCCAGTCATCTAATTTAAATGAAATGTCCCTTTATAAAGCTCTAGTGATGCTGTTTTTTGAACGTGACAGGCAGCAGCCAATCTCTTTACATAAACAATGACACCAGGACATGCACTTCCTCTTCATGAACTTTGGAAAATCTGATCCATCTCATTTAATACCGAAAAGAAAATAAGGAAGAGAGGGAAAGAAAGAGAGGGAGAGAAGGAAAATATGTTCTTTGAGCCAATGTGAGGTGTAGGGCAATGTTTCATATTAACCCCGGCTTCCTCTTCATACAGCCGATTTCTTTGAAAAACACAATCATAGTTCATCCACTGGTCCTATGGCCTGTGTTATTCCTTGGGGAAGTTCAATGTTATGATTAGAAAGAACTAAAGGGAAAATATTGCTGAGGAATTTAACCAGATTTTTCAGTCTAGAAGCTTTGTAAGAAAAGAGGATGTACTGAAGCTAAAGTTTCTCATGGAAGTTGTGGCAGGTTCATTGATACTATCAGGAAAGTTTGGAGTGTTTCCAGCTCGGGCCAGACAGAAATCACTCGGTCACATTGGGTTGGGTCTGGTTGGGTTGGGTAAAGTACCTTCTGAGGATACAGAGAGCTGGAAATCAAACCCTTATTCCTCCTGGCTCCAAACAAGAATATCAAGATGGCTCTCCCCAGACATAACCAGTGATTTCTGATCAATTATTTCCTTTTTCCAAAATCACTTAGGACTTTTCCAGCTAGGAGACTGTCACAGAGGAAGGGACATCCTCCAGCCTGCAGTGACAGAGATGCTCAGCTGTTCTGCAGAGACCTGGTCACTCATCCCTGCAGCTGGTCAGACAAGCAGTGAGAGCAACCTAGACCTCAAAAATTGTGAAGAACGTTGATGGTAAGCTGCAAATGATGGGCTGGAAAAGCCTGTGTCCATGCAATGAGCACTGTTAAGTAAGATGTCCCATTCAATTTCTTGCTGCAGAGTCCATCACAAATGTGATGGTGAAGAGGCACATGAGCATGGTTTTCCCACAGGACAGACAAGCGCCCTCATTACCTAGGAGAAACAGACATAAGAGGGGAAGGGAGCAATGCTTTCCAGGGGTTTATTCAAAACGCCTCAAGCCTGTGTGAAACCAAGCCAATAAGAATGATTTTGGAAACCAGAAATATCAGTGGCCTAGGGTTTAATCTCATACTCTGTCAGTTGCCTGACCTTCCCTCTACACATTCCTTTGTCTATCCACAATAGTGCAGAAGGCATAGACATTTACATATTTTAGGACACAACTCAGCTCAGCTCTTTTAGATGTCTATCACAAATAAATCAGTTATAAAATACCTGTGTTTTTCCACCGACTACAAAAGCAGTCTAGACAACGAGTTCATGTGCAGATATGTGCTCAGATCAATTATATCCCCATGACTATTCCCCTCACATCCTTCCCACTTCCCTCATGAAAAAATACAGATCCCCTCACAGCACAAGGCTCAACACAGGCAGGGCTCTGCTTGCAGAGTTACACTAGGTTGTTATTCATTGATGAGTGAAACCAGGTCGAAATTCAACTGCTAGCTCTAGCCTCCCACTCATTATCTCTGTTGAGTGTTTAGATCTCAGGGAATTTGTGAAGTTTCTGGGTTTCCAGATACTAGATAGTATTTTCTATGAGGCAGTGGGCGTAATTCCTTCAACAATTGTGGAGGAATCGCTAAAGGGGAACTTCATGAGCATTGCTTGCTCTCTCCTCTAAGAAAAAAAAATTAAATTCATGGTTTTCTAACAAATGCTTGTTTTCTGCTGTTGTCAGAAAGTCAGGAGACATTTACCAGCTCTAATAGTGGAAGCTAATAAAATAAAATAAAAGCAGAAAATTTCCTGTCTGCTGCTACACTGGGTAAGTATGCAAAATAAGGTCAAAGAGAGGTAGCTCTGCTCTAGGAGACACTGTCACCCAAAATAATTTTTGAAGTGGCGCAGTCCTCCTTCCCCTTACACCTTGATATAGGTTTAATTCCATAAAACACATGCCAGTGATCACTGTAAACTGGGGATAGTTACATATTCAAACTACAAATCAGTGTTAAATTGAATATGGTCACAGCCTTCACCCAAGATACTAGTGTGTAATTGGCGGGATGTTATCTCTGGTTCAGAGTTATGTTTCTAATATGAAGTTACCATGTTATAGACACTTAGTGTCACCAGACACTGAAGTCATACTAAGCACTATAGAAAATTATCTTCAATACAAGCAATACCTCAATTTCTTTGGAATATGAAAGTCCTTCACTTTCTTTTCTAATTTTGTCTCCTAGGACTCTGCTTCTTTCACAGATAATACTGGTGTTTGCTGGTTTCAAGGGCTATTTATTGCTGTGACAGTGACACATCACTCTGAGTAATGCCTCTTAAGTACTATTAGCACATATCTGATCTGAAAATGTACAAACACATTCAACCAAAATTTCTGTACTAATAGACAAGCTTGAAAGAAATAAACAGGAAACAAACAGAAACTTTTAAATTAATTATCTACAATTGAAATACTTTAAAGATAAATAAACTTTTAGATTTGACTCCCTCTAGAGTATATTTAAGGAAAAGCTTGAATCAGGAAATTCCTTTTTTGTTGCAGAAACTCATGGTAGTCACACCAAACTTCTCTCCAAGTGCAAGAATCCCTCTGTGCCCAGCACCCTCTCTTCAGTACAGCTCTGTGTCTAGTGCCAGTTACAGACAGGTCTCTGCAGGGTTTAGACCTCAGTGCCTTGCTGACACCAGAAAACAAAAGTATATCTTCTTTTTCAATAAGAGGGGAAAGAGCTATAATAGTGCATTTTCCAGAAAGGAGACCAAATCCTGCCTGTCTACATCAACTAAAGGCAATAGAAGGGCTTTCCTTTGGTTTGTAGTGATGAGTTGGAAAGGAGTAGACCGATGTCTCTAGGGACCTGTCGTAGAACAGGACCTTCATTCACTTTGGCCTTTGGGGATTCAAACAAACTCAACACAGTGTTGCAACATCTGCAGATCCCAAATGTCTATTTTTATTAAAAGGAAAATCAGTTACCCATTTCAAAATGAGCAGTGCCAAGGTAGTTACTGAGGTTGTCACAGCCCCTTCAGTGAAACTCACTCAGTCCCACTGTGCAGGACGCCAGAAACACCAATGTGTCCACTCTGTATCTGCTAATGCTCCCACTATCACTCTGGAGGAGCAGCAGAGGTGTAGAGATAGTAGTGAGATATTGAACGGAAGGAAAGGTAGCACAGAAAAAAACCCTGAATTTTCAAGAAAGACTCCTGTGGAAACAGTCACTGAGTCTTTCAAAGCATTTATATCTATGTTTTTCTAATGAAAAACAAGCATCAAATACATTCTGTAAGTTTTGTATATAATAATGGAGAGGGAATACAGCACATGTATAATTTTCCTTCTCTCTATGCCAGACAGTAAGATGAAAAAATACCTGGAGGAGGGAAAAAAAAAAAAAAAAAAAAAAAAGTAAGTATCCTGAGCTGCCTGGATCTGAAAATAGAGAATTTGGATTTCTTGCTAACTAGGTCCATTGCTTCCCAGCATACAATGGATTCTCAGTTGCTAGCTTTCTAAAACCGCAAAAGAAACTGAAAAAGAAACCCAAAGTCTACCTTCTTTTTAGCTGCATGAATGTGTAGATAAATTCAATCTAACTACAACACATGTACTGCACTGCAGTCCCTCCAGAAATAAATTTGGATCACTATGCTATAGGCTCCAAAGGGTGACATATTGCATCATATCCCCCTACAAAAAAAAAGATTTCACTAACAAATATCACTTCCAAAAGTGCTCCTTTATTCCACTTTTACATTATAGTTTCTTATGAAATATCTTAGTGGATGATTTTGGTGCTTTGCCACGTTTCTCTCAATCTATTTATAAATGTTTGGTTGGAAAGAAAATAAACGTTACAGGACAAACATTTTATAAACCTTTGCTATTTTCATTTAATACTCGAACTGGAATTGGTTTTGCTTAAAATAAATAATAATCCTGGAGCGCTCTGCAGAATGGCACAAAATCTCCGAAAGTTGTTAAAATAAAAGAAAATTTAAAAAAAGAAAAAAAAAGCTTTATATCTCATCTGAGAGCACAGAAAATGACGTCTTTTATGAGGGGAAAAAAAAAAAAGGCCTGCCAGGTAGACTTCGTCCTGCACAGTACGGAGCTGATAACAGCCTTCAGGGCAATCACTGCTCATTGATTATAAATCGAATTCACCAACATGCCACCAGAAAACCTGCAGCGCCGATGAGTGAGTGATTCCCCGCGCCCCTATAATGAATTAAACAAATGTTTCACACCTTAAAGCTCTGGCTGCATTTGGAAAAGCACAACTGGTTTCTCACAGGCAAAACAGCGCTGGCTGACAGAACATGTTGCTGCTGCTGCTCCCTCTCTACCTCACACACCCAGCGACTTGCTGCTTGTTTATTTAAATGACACTGTTGTTTGAAATGATGGGGGCTTCTTATCCTCTTGAGTCATGCATTCTCTGTCTGGGATCCTCTGTTTAGGCACTTTTAGCACCTCATTAATTACTGACTGCAACAAAGTCATGCTGTTTTGCAACTCTATTGCCTTTGTTAAGAAATCTCAATCCTGTGTTAGAATGTGAAAGGGTACTGTTATCTACCATATGCCCTGCTTGACTCCATATTACAAAATTAGCTTTCTTCTTCCTGGAATACATACACATGTGCTCCTTATATCCATACCCCGTGGTTAAACAGCCTGGTCTCCGCTGAATGGCCTGCCAATAACAACTGTAGACGCTACTGTTGCAGATAAAAATCACTCTTAACTCCACACTTTATAAATAAATGTTTTATACAGGAATAGACAATTTCTTAACAATGTCCTTAAGAAGTCTTAATAATGTCTTAATAAGTCCTGCTGCAAAGAGCTACTCTAGATGCCTTTCTGTGAGTCTGTGGGTTCCAAACCCCTCTCAAATTGTTAACTATTAAAGGTAAGCAGCTAATAGATTAAGCAGTTGGAGATTTTATTTCACTTTTCGGTGGAGGGTTGGTGGGACAGTATCACGTCGGGAACCATGAAACTCTTCCCTGCAGTGTCCTGAATGTTATTAGTGTATGTAACTTTGCAGGCACATTAAAGTAGGTGGGTACAAGAGGTTTGATCAAAACAGGGACTTTCATAGCAGCGCAGAAAGCTGTGATTTAAGAATCAGCAGCAGTAGCTTAGGATGGAAGCATCTAATTAAATTCACAATGTCCTTCCTTGTTTGGGGTGAATGCTCCTCAGAGTACAGCCCCTGCAGAGACTCAGAGCCAGCCCAGGCAGGACTCTCGCATGAGAGCTTGTGGACCAAAGATGAGTGTAACAGAGCTAAATTCACTGAGGAGATAGCCACCAGTGGAACCAGACCCCTCTCAGCAAGCTTGTTTACAAAACAGGGACAGAAAAATAGAAATGGTAACGATAGTGACTTTGCTTAGTGTTTAGGATATATGCAGCCAGGAGATACCAGTTTCTGTTCATAAATTTCCATTTAATGTGAAAAGTGCAAGCATTCTTTAAAAAAAAGAGATAGAAAAAGACTTCCCTTCGTGTGCCTTAAAATCAGTTTCTTCTTATTGTCTGACACCGAGAATCTATGAAGTGGCACAGATGCAGCAAAGCAGCTTGTGGAGCAACCTCAGCTGAAGTATCACATAACTGGGAGCTTAGGGTGTGGGGTGCAATTGTACCCTGAATCACACTCATATGGAAGGTACATATGGAGCATAGGTCCACATACTGGCCAAGTTTCATTACCATTGGGCTGCTATACTAAAGGGAACTCAAGAAAAACATAAAATTGACTCTCTGTTTTTGAAAGAAAGGATATTAATTTCTACAGAGATGGAGGAAGCTGGCTGTATCAGGCACAGAGGGATATTTAGCTGGGCAGAAAATGTAGCTAGATTGGGTGTTTCCTTATTGCCAGCTCCTGCTGGCTCTCAGTTCACTATGAATGTTGGTTCTGATAGCAGTTTGGTGGGTACACCTATTCCCATAATTTATTCGGAGAGTTTAGATGTCTGACTATTGAATGTTGGATGTTACTTGCAAAACCATATGACTACAAGTTAGGATTTGTTACCTAAGTTTAAGATGTCTTCATATTTTGTGAAATCTTGGTTTTCAAGCTGTAGCTGTCTGATGCGTGATTTGGAATTTGTTCAACGTAGTAGATGTACATATTAGCTTAGCAGAAGCTCCACATCACTAAACTCTTGTTATTCTTCTACTATTAATCAGCCTCCTATGAAAAGAGAACTCAGTTCAGACGTAAAACACAGTGTGATCCTTTCCAGTCATTAACAGCGGTCAGAAATATGCTGGAAGGTACACAAAAAGGGTAAGGCTCTGACTAGGGAATGTCTATCTCTTTGGAAAAGTGCAAGGGCTTATTTCAGCTCCAATGAACTGAATGCAAAATATGAACTGATTCAACATATGCAACTGCTTCTAGCTCTCCAGTCGTAATGACAAACATCAGTTTGTGCTTAAAAGTTCTCAAGAACACCATGTCACCAGTGCACCAGAGTCAAGCAGAGAATAGTCTTCTTCAGGACTACCATTTTGTAGTTTTTCAGAACCTGCAATTTACACCTTGAAATAAGCAACAAAAGCAATTGAGTACAGAAGTGTTTCTAGATTACTCAGCACTGTCTGCCTAATACAATGGTATGTTACTGAAATGTCTCATAGAATAAGTATCAGTGACACATTTACCAATGTTTAGTGAAGGACCATCTCTTGTAACATTTTAAATAGCATGGTAGTTTTCACCTGCTAAAATCCTAATTAAGAGTCACAAAGTGTGGCCAGTGGAACAACATTTTCTCCTGTGCCAGCTCTTGTTTAGGAGGGGCAGTGCTGCTGTTTTACTGTGTTTATTAACATGGGATCCAAGATCCATTTTGTGTGGCTCAGACTGTTGCACTTCCCCAGTAGCAAAGGGCAAGGTAACCTATGCTTGCACACTCTGTGCCTCATGTTGTGACAGTGGCTGCCCAGTTCCTCATCTACAGCTATTACCAACCCTGTAATACCTCTTATGACTTCAGGTCACTGGAGCTGAACTGCTTCAGGGTGTCCTGGCAATGGGATGGCATTGTTGAGGGCACCAATTGCAGCACATGAGCTCCATCTACTACTGTGCACCATCATCTTTCTTCATACCCACCAGACAACACGCCTATCAACCATGCTGTGTGTGGTGTGAGCACACACATAAAGAAATCAGCTTGTTCCCTTGTCCCCATCTTTCCAAAAACCCTACACCTGTAATTTCACCCTCAGTAGTGAGATTTCTCCACTGACCTATTTGAGACACTCCCTGCCCTTACTGTTTTACATGTCAGGTTTTTCATTCCTGTTTCCTCATGGTGAACCAGATCACGAAAGTGAATCTACTGAAAAAACCCTTGGTTTTTTAGGATTTCATTTTTCAACCTGATATTTCCCAAATCCTTGGACCAACACAGCCCAGGAAGCGGGAATGATCAAGTCATTTGGGCAAGAGTGGAATTTACTTAGATTGACATTAACACCAAAGACATTCACAAGAAACACTGCCAAATCCTCCCAAATACTGAAATCATAGAGAAATCAATGCCTAGACAAATGAATGTGTCAGAACGCTGTGAAACCTTTGTTGCTGGTTACTCACATCCTCCAGATTTGCTCAATTACAGTTCCACCCTATGGGCTGGCAGCACAAACGGAGTAGACTTGGGCAAACTGATGCATGAATTTAAGCCAGTGCAGTTATTCTGGTGTTGCCTTCTAGGTGGTTGAAGTTACCTAGATCAAAGGCTTTTTTTTTTTTCCCAATTTAGCATACATTAAAAAAAAAAAACACATTTATGTTAGTTGCTTCTGTTCTAGAATGAGTATTTACACTCAAAATACACTCATACTTCCATGGCAATGCTGAGATTTTTTTTCTTGTAGACACAATTGCTCTAGGCACAGATTCTGCAAACAGAACAAAATGTTAGTCTGCATCCCAAAAGTTTTACAATCTGATTGCAAGTCCAAAAGACGACCAACTGATAAATGAATACAGGGAAACAATGACTTAGCATGGTTTGATCATCCTCGTATTAACTGCTAAAACTTCCTCTGTGCCAAAAAGCTCTCATTTTGAGGCCTTCCTGTTGGACTTTCTTAACTGAACTGCATCTGGAAGGTTTGTGCTGCAGAATTCGTGTGTTTTTCCCACAAATATGCCTTTTTTTCCTTCCACATACAATAAAACAATAATTCAGCTCTCCTCCAGTGTGATCCAGAGGACCAGATCCAAACCTCTCTCAGACTGATAAAAGGTCAAGCTGACAGCAGCAGGCTTTGGACCTGTCCCAGGCTGAGGGGTAGTCCAGATCAACATGCTAATTTAGGGCCTGATCCTGCAAACTTTGATTACATTGGGATTTTATTACAATGACAGAATTGCACAAGTTGGAGATGGGAAAAATCAATTAGGTCATTAAGTCTATTTGTTGCCAGTGTAGGATTGTTCTCTGCTGCACATGTTGTTAATGTTCTGCCATTAGATATTTTAAATATCTGAAACATAAAGACATTATTAAGGATATTGGGACTGGATCTTTAGGAATAAGTTTATTTCTTCAAAAGTACACATAAGTTCAACTGGTGAGTAAAGCATTTCTCATCACTCACTTCTTTCAGTATACTTAGACTATGGAAATAAGATCTTCTGTGATATTAACAGCTTTTGAGAATGCTCATGATGTTACAGAAGATTAATCTCCTAAACTGAACATGGCTAAAGAACAAATGGTTTATGTTTAGAAACAGAGAAATATAACAACTGTCAGATTGAGAAACATGGAAAAGAATTGTAATACACACACACACACACACACACACATATACTTGCAGATATACATACGTGTGTGCATGTGTGTTTTGGGTAATTTCTTATACATTTGTGTCTCTCTGAGTGCCTTGCCCATTTTTTGCTTGCCCCTTAGTTTGTATACAAAAAGAAAAATCTGGAGCAAAGAATGTCATGATTTGGAGTCCTGTGTAGTGCCAAGAATATTGTTGGTATTTAACAAATAGTAGATGTTAAGGGTTGTGCAACCCTTACTCAGGATGCCTGCTGCAGTCCTCCAGTCCTTCTCCTTTCAGCAGACATGACTGACTCAGGTCTGTGTGGATGCTACCAGGGATGATTCCTTGGTGGTGAAATCTGACCTATGCCATCTACATCCTGATCAGCACATGAAAAATAAGGATATTGTATTAGACACAGTATGCTTCGTTTTCAAGTTATATATCAGAAGTAAGCCAAGGCCTTTATTTCTTTACTGTGTTTCCCAAGTTGAAAAGGCAAATTAGTGACCCTTTTGTTCACTTACACAAACTATTTCCAGTCTAGAGAAGAATGACAAAGGGTTAGCATTCAGCTGTCCTGTTCACATGGCTAGTTTTTACGACTAGAGTGCCATTTTAAGCAAGCAAAATATCAGCTATTAATTGAATATTATTATCTTATTTTGGATATAATCTGAGCATCCTGAGGCCACCTTCTTTTTCCCACAACCTGTTAGCTACTCGGAAAACTGAAATAAACATTTTCTAGCTGAGGAAATTTGCACAGAAAAACCTCGGGGCAGGAATTGCAATAGTGAAAACACCACACACTATTACTCTTTGACTAAAGGATTACTCTTCTTAAAAAAAAAAAAAAACAAACAAAAAAAACCAAACAAAAAAACCCAGCAAAACAATACCTCGCTGATTTTACAGTCTCCTGCTGCTGGTTTCAATGCAGTTCAGTAAAACAGACATATTTGACTTTCCGGCAACATACAGATGATCAGCCATTCTCTCCCTCCCCACCCTTTTTAATAAACCCCAAAACAGATCAGCATATAAAACCACCCTGGGAGCTGTTTCTGATTCATCCATTGCAAGTTGCAAGGAAACACTACATCCAGCTCCCTCCACAATGTGTGCTGCTGCTGGCTCCTCACATCCCTGGGCCTGGTGAGGGGAGGCGTTTTGTGTGCTGGATCCCCCCAAAGCCGGTCATCTACAGGCCACAGGCCCATGCACAGCTGTGCAGCCCCGCTCAGCCCAGCCTGGACGCTGGTTCTGCCTCCCCAGGGCTGATGTCAGCCTGAACTTTGCCACCGATATCTCATCCATCGGGATGAGCGACATAAACAGAGAATTGCATGCCAAAGTTTTGCTCTGGAACAAGCTCCTTCCACACATTTCAACGATAGAAATTTCCCCTTTTATTGCAGAACGGCAATAACTGTTTATGGGTTCAGTTTGTTATTGTTGTTGGGTGGTTTTTTCCCTCCTAATGGGGCTGCTCTGGGGGAGTAACCTAACCTTCTCTTGTCCTGCTGCTTTTTGGATCTCATCTTGAGTCAAGGCACAGCTTTTGTTTTCTCCTCGGTCTGTGCCTCTGCCCCTCTTCCACAGCAAGTAAAGGACCTCTTCCCCCCCCCCCACCCCCCCCCACCGCTGCTGGTCACTCATGCATATCCTGCCCTACTGCTTGGCCCTTGGTTGGCACACACTTCACAAGTTGGTTTTACTGAGGCTCTTGGGTGACCTACGCAGTCCCTGGGACTGTCTCTTAACACATCTGTCCCATGCATCTCTGTTGTAGCAGGGACACAGGGAAGGGAAGAGGCTGGAGAGACAGCAAGCAGAGTTTTCTCAGCCCTGCTTTGTCAGGGCAAGGAGAGGGAGTGCACTCCCCGATTGTTTAATGTTTTCCTTATGTTTCTCACAGAGCGTTTATTTTTTGACATGCTTTCTCTGCCCACTGGTGTTAATGCTGCTCTAGTGAGCTGGCTGGCTAGCTGCAGGTTGGCTCACATACATGGCCCATCCTTTCTCCACAGTCTTGTTTATTTATGTCACTCGCCTGGCTTCCTCAGATATTTACACACACACACACTAGCACAGGAGAAGTCTCAATCTCCAACAAAATAAAACATCGAGACAAATGTACTTTCTTCATGTCGGGGTAGCCCCTAGTTTTGTCTGCTGAATGATTTTTATTTTATGCCTCTCTGGCAATCCCACCCCATCCGGCTCAAGTATCCTGGATTAGAAAGGCTTTCCCCGGAGTCCTTTTCAAAGGGAGCCTCCCACAGACCTTTAAATCCCGCACATTTTATGGTACAGATATATAACAGCTCTGAGAGGGGCAGCGGGGGGAGAGACTGAGGAAAACAGTTACAATTAAAGTGGCTGCTCCTCACATCACTGGGGTTCTTGATGCAGTCAGCGCCGATTTACACGGCTCACTCTCTCGTCCCAGAGATAGGCTTGGATAAGATAAGGACTGAGATAAGAAGGGAAGCAAGAAAGCACTCAGTGAAGTGGCCGGTTTTGCCTAGAATCAGCCTCACCTCCCCCTTTGTAGCCTTCCCCTTCACCCCAAAAATAAACCCTTGCTGGAGGAAAGAAACGCGATACTCTTCTGTCAAACAGGCAGCCTAGCCTCGCCGAGGTGCAGCTGAGCTGTGCCCTCGGTGCCGGGGCTCTGCCGAGGGTCCCGAAGGCACCGGCGGCAGGCTGCTGGGTTCACCCGCGGGCGCACGACTCCGTTCGGTCCCAGCCCGGGGCCGGCCTCGTGCCTTGCCTGCCGCCAGCCGGCCGTGGGGACGGCCCCCGTCCCCGGCAGGACACGCGGATTTGCTCTGTCTCGTCCCGCCAGAGAAGGCACCTCGAAAAACCCCTGTCCCGTGGGGGAAGTCCACAATGAAGAAAATTCCTCACCGCCCCTCTCCCATCTCCCCATCTCCATTTCAAGCAGGATGTAAGTAGATTCAGGGAAGAGGGGGGGTGCTGCGCTGTGTCCCCCTCCGCAAGGAAGGGGCTAAGCACCCCGCGCCGTCCCCCTGGCGAGTGGGGGGCTCCTCCCCACGGAGGCACCGGGGCGCGGGGGGCAGCGGCACCTCCGCGGTGACCTCTGGAAGACCGGCAGCGTAGGGGAGGCGAGTGGAGACCTCCAGGCGGGGGTTGCCAGTGAGGCTGCAGAGCCCTGCCGCCCGCGGGCCCCGCCGCTGGAGGATGCTCGGGAGCCCGTACCCCGAAAGGGCTCGGCCGGGCACGGAGAGCCTCCCCCCGCCGTGCCGGGGCGCTGGGGCTCTGCTCCTCCCGGCCCGCCCCACCTCGAGGCCTCTCCCCCGGGGCCTCGCTCACGAGCAGCTCCCGCATGAAGTCCGGAGGCTCCTGGTCGGCGGGCGGGAGAGCCGGGGGGGCCCGGCCCACCTGCGCCCGGCGGCTGGCGGTGCCCGCGGCGCACAGCGCGGCTGCTCCGGAGCGGCGGCGGCGGGGCTGGGTCCTCCCTCTGCCCCCCCGCCGCTCCCGCCCTCGCACACTCCTCTCCCACCGCCATCCATCCATCCGTCCTGTCGGCACCTCGCCCGCCCGGCGCACACACGGGCGCGCACAGCCGCACGCACCCCGGCGCCCGCACAACATGCTGCCGGCCACCGGTCCGGCATGGACCCCGGCGGCGGCTGCTCGGCTCCTCTCCGCTGCTGACTGCACTCTGAGGTTTGCGGCAGGTAGCGGGCCAGACTGCTGGAAAGTGCAATAGGAAAAGCGAAGGGGAAGGGGAAAAAAAAAAAAAGGGAAGAAAAAAAAAAAAGGCAAAAGCCATCAAGCCGGCCAAGCCCAGCTTTGGATCTCAGTGCAGGTATTTCTGCTGCTGTGTTCATCCCTTGCCGCCTACCACCCCTTATTTCTTTTTTTAAGGAAAGGAAAAAAAGACGAAAAGGAGAAGTCGAACTCTCAAAGGGTTACTATGCAATTGCGACTGATTTCTTGGTTTTTTATCACTTTGAACTTTATGGAATACATTGGCAGCCAGCACGCCTCCAGGGTACGGCGACAGGGAAGAAGTAAGTGCGAAGAGATTTATACTTTGATAACTTCTGCTTCCTCTCTTTGTGCTGTTCACCTGTCCGGGGAGTTCTGTGCCCCCGGTGCCCGGGCGAGTGCCCCGGGGAACCAAATTCCGCACCCGCGGCGCGGCCGAGCGGATTTGCGGGCAGTTTCATTCAATTGGAGGGATGAAGGCGATTTTTGACCTCTTTCTGCTCTTCTTTCTCACCTCACCGGGATGAACAGCGCGGGCCCTGGGAAGATCTGAGTTTGGTCCTTTACATTTTAGTGTCTGGTAAAGGGGAACGTCCTTTCTTTTCCCTAAAGGGAAAAAGCGATGACACGACAGGTAACTTTTTGCCGGTATGCCCCAAGCGCCTTTCTCCATCCTGGTCAAGAAGCCCCCACCCCAAGAACCAGCAGTACAGATTATGACTATAGGTTAAGCCTGGCGCCTGGCGATTCGGAGTAGGAGGGTGGGTTGTCGCGGCGCTGTCCGGCCCTTTGGCTTCCAGCCTCCACTTGCCACTAGTCACCCATCGCCACTGTCCTGGGACTGTGGCCCCCGAATTTTTAGGGTTTTGTTTTGTTTTTTTTTTATTTTAATCGCATGGAATGAAGTGGGTTCCTCTCTTCTAATTTAACCGATCCCTATCCATCGCCGCCTGGGTCAGGGGCGAAGGCAGGAGGCGGATGGGGGATCTAAGGGTGCGGGGCAGCACCCAGGGTTCTGACAGCAACTCCCAGGGAGCTGTCGCCCCGAGGAGGCGAGGAAAGTCCCCCCGTCATCGGGGAGGGAAGAACAAGGAGGCAGGAGCGAGTGGCCCCCTCGGGAAGGCGCTGTCCAGGTCGCGGGGCGCTGCCACGGGCGGGCGGCCTGGGGCTCCGGCGTGGGGCTCCGGCGCGGGCCCGGATCCGCAGTGACCACCCCTCGGGCAAGGCCACCGGGCAGAGCTCTGCCAGGGCGCCGCAAGGAGCCGCGGGCGCAGCGGGATGCGGCAGCAGGGCCTCCGAGACGTGCCCCCGACCCGGCCTCGCCACCCCGCCTGCTTCGGACCCGCCGCCGTTTCTGGGGAGGAGGCGTTTTCTGCGCACCTACCGCGGAGAGGCTGCTCATGCCTGTCCGCTCTCCCTGACAGCTGCAGACACCGAGGAAATGTCATAAAACACAACAGCCTGCATTTAATCAGCGAGAAGTAACTAAGTTACTTCCTCAGGGAGGGGAGGTACTATTATTTTAATTTTCTCTTGCTCAGCCTTCGCTCCCTTGCCCTGGTTGGCACGGCTGGCCCTTGAAAGCCTCCTTTGTATAGTTTGCCTCCTGCAAACAAGGTTTGATTCACCTAAAGTGCCCCTAAAGCGGAGCTGAGGACGAGAGAGACTGGGGCTCTAGCTCTCCGATCCCCACGGCCGCGCAGCGAGGGAGAACTAAGGGCTAAGTAAAACATGTCAGGGCATCCGATTTATTATCTTTGGCAAGGGGGAGCTCCGCAGCTTCCATCACTTCCCACCCACTTCTTTAAACCCTGGCAACCGGGGGCCCGCAAGCTGCGGCTGCCCCCCATCCCCAGCCGTGGGGGTACCCTGACAGGCGCGGCGGCGAAGTTCAGCCCCGGGTCGGGGGCACGGGAGGGGTCGGGGGGAAGGATCCCCCGCAGGGCGAGGGTCGAGGAGCTGGCCCCCCTCCGCCCGTACTTGCTCCGGCACTTGGTGCGCGGCGCGCCGGGCCAGCGCCGGGCCGGCGGCGACCTCTGCTGTCCCGTGCTCGGCGGGCAGCCCCGGCTGCAGGTGCTCGGCTCCCATCGGCACGGCACGGCACGGCACGGCACGGGCGATGCCCTGCTTTGGCAGGGGAAGGCAGGTCTTCCTCCTGCCCCGGTCGCTCTCAATGCTGGGTGCGGTGCAGCCGCCTCTTCCTAGGATCGGGGCAGACGCGGTATAATCTCCAGGCGAGCGCCGTTCCACCTCGGCCGTTCTGAGACACCCTGCAAAGCAGAGTAACTTTCGGGAAATAGAGGCAGGAGTGTTGGCCGCGGGTATTTAGCCGGTTGGGACAACGTTAAGGAGGTACCGAGTGCTTGCTCGAAGTTTTATGTTTAAAATGCAAGAGTTAAGGTAAATTCACAGCAGAGCTGAAAAATCACAGCTAGAGAGTCAGGATGGAAATCTGGCTTGTTATTTTGGCAGTGAAGACAAAAAGCCTTTCAGAACACCTCACCTGGCCATGGTGTACATCAGTCCACTGACTGAGGTCTTCAAATCCAACTGGTTGTAAAACATGCTTTGGTGTAACTAGCGGTTACTCGGCCTGAAGCAAGAATTAGAGAGTGAATGTTTATGAAAGTTATTGTAAACGTGGTTACAATCACTTGCACTGATCCCTTTGGCTTTAAAAATCCATAAATTGCTTTTAGTGAATAGTACAACTTGGAATAAATTACAGTGTGTGGATAAAGAAGGCACCTGTCAAATTCATCTACTACATGGAAGAATTTCTCTGGATTTCTGTGTTTTTTGCTCAGATAGTCTCCTTTAACCAGAAATCATAAACTCATGGTTAGGGAAGTGTTTTCAAATATCTCTTTAACCTGTGTATTTTTAAACCACTTGCCATCAAGCAATCAACAAGCCCATGTTACTTCATTTTGTTTACTCTCCAAGTCCTCCATTCCATGTATTGTATTGTAGACTCACACATTTTAGCATAAAGAAATAACAAAGTCTGGACTGACTAATTCAGAATGTGCTATGCCAGACTCTCTGCTGATATAAATCAAAGTTCATTTTTTAAATTTCCCCATCAGAAGGATCAGGTGTTGAAGCATTGCTTATTTTGTACCTATTGCCAAAGTAGTCTTTACTATGAGAAATGTCTAATCTGCAATGCTTTCACTCTCCATACTTCTACTGAAATTTCTAGTTGGAGAATCCTAAATCTCTATCTCATGACCTGTTGTAAAGACATAGTTGGCTGTGCATAGATTAAATGCCCCTGAAGTCAAGAACAGAGTGCAAGCAGAGGATCAGGTCCATAATTAAACATAGGACAAGATCAATAAAAGCTCAAAAGCAAACATATCATTATCAAAGAGATTTGCAGGTTTGTTCTGATAAGAGCAACTAAGTTTAATAAAGTTGCTTGTTTGAGTCCTACAAGCCAAAGTAAAATGCAGCTGAGTACAGAGTAGCATAGCATGAATAAGAAATTCTATGCATCTACCAGTGGTTAAAATTTGCTTAGAAAAAAAGTAGGATTAAGTCAGTAGTTCAAAAATATTTTGGGTCTGCCACCACCAGCCCCCAAAACTTAGTATTGACAGTTAGGTATCTTTCTCATTGACCTTCTAATGGACGGAAATGAAGTATTATTAGCTATGGGTCTGTGAATGACCGACAAATCATTTGCCATGACCCTATGGACTATCAGTGAGCCACAGACTAAATTTGGAAATCTCTAGAATAAGCAAGGTGATAGAAAATTCTATACTTCTATCACAACTCCTACATCTGGGACTAAAACAATTTGTATGACTCTGGAAGTGCAATTTGGATGTAGAGCTCCCATGATTATTGGTAGCCCATCTGATGTTTTTCCTCCTGCCTTTTGCTGTAACGGCACATTCGGGATACCAAGCCTTCCTTCCTTCCTTCCTTCCTTCCTTCCTGGCTTTCTTCCTTCTTTCCTTCCTTCCTTCCTACCTGCCTGCCTGCCTGCTTGCCTGCCTGCCTGCCAGCCATTTCTCCTCTGTCCATTCCTCTGCCGATGCAAGACTGCAGGTCTTCCAGCATCTGCTTCTGGTCACAATCAGGAGTGGAGGGTTCCACTCTGCAAACACTCTGACTCTCTGGCTTGGTTTGCATTCAACTACTTAAAACTCAAAATGAAGGAGATGTGTAAGAGTCCATTTGTAAAATAACTATATAAATTAAAACAAAACCAGGAAAGTACTGACAAAACACAAGCTGGTGAAATTGTATCTTCAGTCCTTTAATACTCTCGTGGAGGGTGCAATTCACATGGAGCTAAAATGTCAACAAGAAAAGAGGAATTACATTATTAATTAAAATAACACTGCATTTTGGAAGCAATTTTTTTAATAGTTCACCATCTATATATATATTATTCATATCTACATGTATTTTAAGAATTGACACGGCACAGATGGCAATGCTGCACAGTCTATATATAAGAGAGGTGCTCTTATCAACTTTTTAAAAAAGGAATAATTTGGTGTCTCATTGCAACAGTTTAAAGTAGAAGTTAGCCAAGCAAGCAGCCATCAAGCAGACCCCTTGGGCAGGATTGAATTACTCAGTATTAGTTCTCTTTCAAAATGTGTGCATGCTGATGATAATTTTTTTCTGTGATGTCTTCATATTAGTATTCTCAGGGTAAATACTTTGCTGGTGAACAGTGCATCTTTTTTTTTTTTTTTTTTTTTTTTTTTGCAATGAAACTATATTTCTAATTTTTGGATGAGAACATGTTTGTTTTGACATAGACAGCAAAATTCCTGTTGCAGTCATTAGGAACAAAAGCAGACGGAGAGCTGTTTCATTATTATTGTCATAAACTGTGAGTGTATCTCGTTGTAACAATATCTTAAATAATTAAATATCAGAAAATCACTACCCACTGCTGAAAGCTTTAGAAGCATGATAGGTATAGACTACTTGTGTTGTTATTTTATTTTGATAACTCTGTATGTATGTAGATCTGTGCCTGATCATACCACCATAAGGTGGAACAATATGTGTTATTATCTCAAGAGTTTAAAGGACATTACAGATCAGTTCCCATTTCGTACCTGACAGGGTGATAATTACAAATTTTGTTCTTGTCGGCTGCTGAAGACATTTCTTATACTATATAAAATTCATATTAGACTCCAAATACATATATTACCACAATTTTTCAAAGACATTGATGTAGGATGGTATATCAGCAAATACATGAAATGTCCAATTTCACTTTGCAGGCAGAATAAAATATTACTGTTATTAATAAAATGTTTTTAGAGCTTGAACCTGCCTCCTTTGCTTTCAGTGGAGAAAGTCCCATTGACTTCACTGGAGCTGGTGTGGGTTTTTTTTTCAGGACCTCAGTATACAGTTTGAGTTCGGAAGAATCCCTGTGCTAGAGTATTTGCAAAATTGTATACTCTAAATATGTACAGTCCCTATATAGGGTAAAACAATGCCCTTTACCTTTCAAAATTGTAATACATAGCCTGTTTGGGAGGCAGTTTCTTTCTTAATCATATGAGAAGTCCAGCTATTTTTCTACTTTCACCTATTGGGCCAACTGAAGTTAATCAAGTTAACTCGTGAGATTAATTCCTTTCGAGCTTCGCCATTAGTGTATCAAGCCTTTGCAAATCCCCGTTCTGCTGTTTCTTCTTGCCGTAAATTTTTCACTGAAGACAATGAAAGTTATACCTGATAAAATCTGAGCTAGGACTCAAAAATCAGACTTACTCTTTTTCTCTTGCTTATAATGTTCATTTTGCTTTCTTGGTTAATAAGGCGAGTGTGTTGGCTTGACCACTGCACTTTATCACTAACATTAATAAGTTGTCTTTCATTTCATATTCAATCATTTATAGACAGTGACTACTAGCAACGCCCCTCTGTTAAAACTACAGAGGTTCTTAAGAACCTTTTTCCTCCTTGAGTGAATTGTCCCTTTTGCTTGAAATTAAATTAAAAGTTGCGAAAGCTTGGTGGAGGAGATATAAAAGCTAATAAAAAATAATATTTTTGTCTCGCTTCTAATTTTGGAGTCTGAACTACTCAAAATCACTTTGCCAATTTTTTACCAAAATAATTCTGAATAAAGCAATGTTATCAGATGACAAAAGGCAGCTGAAACCATGTACATTTTTTACAAAAGTCTGTCTGTGTGCAATTACAACAAACAATGCCACAGATAAAAATACAGAATATTTATTAATGCAAAATATGTTACGGTTCTCAAAAAAAAAAAAAGGAGAGACATGAGCTGCAACTTTTTTTATAAATAATTGAATAACTGAGTTTCTGATGACAGCAGAATGATTACAATGAGATGCTTTGTCATAATAAAATCCAGCAGATTTTATTAATGAGTACTTTATTTTTGTTGCTAGTACAGAGCACTGCTATGAGCAATGCTCCTTAAAAAGAAGGAACGATTGTACTGTGATTATACGATAGCTGATGAATAGACATTTTCGTG
Organism: Manacus candei; assembly: GCF_025592945.1. Classification (NCBI taxonomy): domain Eukaryota; kingdom Metazoa; phylum Chordata; class Aves; order Passeriformes; family Pipridae; genus Manacus; species Manacus candei. Next base: position 6,128,557 of record NW_026138082.1, on the reverse strand, counting down.
TGTTTCAATTTCTAGACTATAAGCTATCAACCTTGCGTTTTAGAATAATGTTATTTTCTCCTGTGATAAAAACTAGCACCCACTGCAGCAAAGGAGCCACAAAACATATCTCGTTCCAACACTGCTGGCAAGAACTCAGCTATGGGGACCAGAGCTGACCTGGGAGAGCCTTTGGCTGTGGAAACAACACCAAGCTCCTGCCGGCTCCAAATAGCACCCTAGACTTGCATTGATAGTTTGGCTTTACACAACAGAGTAATTAGGGGGAAGAACATAAAGGAATGATTATAGTAATACTTATAAATGAAAGTAAAACCCCTAACCACGGGTCTACACCAAGTTCTGGGAGTGCTGCTATAAACTTGATCATTTCAAGCTTCTTAATGTGTGTCAATTTTACATACTAACATGTTTCATGTTTAAAATTAAAAGGTCCTAGATGGGATTTCAGTTTGATATTTCCTGCAGGGTAAAGAAGATTTTGGGGCACTGTAAAATAACACAGGACTCACTGATGGATGTTGAAATAGTAACAATATGTGATTCCTGCAGCTTGGTGTAAAGTGCGAGGGCAAACACAGCAAGGCTCAGATCCAAGAACAGGATATAGGTGCCTAAGGTGTGTCTAGGACAGGATTTAAATATGAGTCCCTCACCTTCAAAGCCCTGCTTAATTGCCACCTCATCCTTGACACATGGACATTTCTCGGATGCTTTGTCGTTTCTAACATGAGGTTTCAGTTTAATGACATTGAGCGTCCACCTGGCATGGAAGGCTTCTGAGCTCACGTACCTTCATGCAGAGACTTTTAAATTTTCTCTTAAAGAAACCCTATGTATAAAAAAAAAGGCAATACATAAACTGACAAATAATAAAAATAACAATACAAACGTCCTCCATCAGGAGCACACGATATTGCCAATGATTGCTTACTGACATTGGAATACAGTCTTGTGCAGCTCTGCTCTCCTATCTGGCCCCCCAAGCCCTTGCCTTTTCTGTGCAAACTAAAATGGGTGGGAGCAAATGACCTGAGATTACATGCAAATCCAGGTGATAAAAATCAGTTTATTAGAGTAGATCATCACAGATAGGCTAGAGTCATGCTATAGAGAAGAATTCATCTAGCTTAGATTTTCAATTCCTGGCCAAATATTTTAGCTGCTAAGTTTTTGGATACATTAAGGGCAGCAAGGCTGCTGCTCCCTTCTTGGTGTGTTTCAAACGAAAAGAGTGAAATCTCCTTTCTTTTGTTAAAGAGCATACTGGTTTGCGAGGCTGGGCAGTAGTGCCAGGGCACCTGAACCCCCTGGACATCCAGGATTTGATATAGTTTCTGAACTCAACATTTCATACTAAGCTGAGAATCCCTTGTTCAGTATGCTGGGTTTTGTCAATCTCTTTTGAAGGCACCCAATTCTTCCCACCTGCTGAAAGGCAATTGAAATGTCTTGCTCAGGGCTGCCATCTGTATTTTGATGGAGGCCTCAATGGAGTGCATCACGACATTCAGAGCAGCATAAATCCTTCACCAAGCACCAGCTCATCCATCCCACTTCTCTTCAAAAACTCAGTAGGTGCACAGCTTCACTGGTGATAGCATTCTAGTGGGAAGTTACAGCTTAGGTAGGGCTTGAGATCTTTTTTCCAGCTTCCCTATAGAATGAGGCTCTGCTTCGGGGGGAAGGAAGACAAGGTTCTTGTGTGAACCAGAAACGTAGGAGCAACCAGCTGGTGCAACAAGATTTCCATTGCATTTCCCGACTAACTTTTACAAACAGAGTTACTAAAACCTGACACTTTAATATGTTTACAAACTTTACGTATGTTATCAGCACATGCAATACTCCCAACAGGATTTATTACAGGTTTCTTTAGCAACAACATTTTTTATCATAACAGCTCAACTGGTCAGAGAGGGGAAAACAGCCAGTTTCTCCAGAGTGCACCTCCCACACACACTTGCCCAGCATTATTGCATTGCTTATTCATGAAGATTACAAACACCACTGTTGGCAAGTGTTTCATAACCCTGTTTCCTTTTCCTAGAATGTTCATAATTAATTTCACTTTTTTCTGTGCCACTGAATAATGAGTTGCTGGTGTTGTTTTACTTGCTGTAATGCTGACAAGTGAAGAACTAGCCCTCCAAAATAGAATCAAGTGTGAGCAAAGGCTATTTATTTAACATGGGAGTCAGAAGATGTTAAGTGCATGTATTTCGCAAACACACGGGGATGGATGAAGATTCCAGAAAGTTTTAGTATAACACAGAACTAAAAATAATGATCTAAGATGAGACCTTGTACACCGCATGATGGCTGCAGATGTCATAAAATCTAGTAGACAAGATCCTGAAGGCAGGGAAGGTAAATAAATGGCACAATTTCGTGTTTTGAAAAAAAAAAACAAACACACAAAAAACCCAGAACGGTTTCTGTTTTGCAGTCCAAAACAAAGTCGCACATTTGTCTCTTCTGTTTGTTTTATGAACAGTTGGGCAATTAAAAGGTTTCAGAGTTGAGGGTGTATTAAAAGGGAAAGGAGAATTCTGTATGAGAGTGTTGAATTTATAACTTGTTCTATGTCCTAGACAAGTATTTTTAAGACTAAGGCCCTGACTTTAGGAATGAAACATTTAAATGTACTATTTAAGCTACCCATTAAGGGGAAGTTCAGTGGTGTGAGAATTTGTCAGTAGGATTCAGTTTTAAGCAAATGTCACGAAGAGGACATCCATGGCTGCTTAGGTCATATATTATTTCTGAAGAAAAGACCTAAGTGATTTTGAGGAACAGGTAAACATAAAAAGAAGTTCCCCTGGACAGATTGTGGACAAAATTATTTTCTTTTTCTCTGTTGACATCATTTTTTTATGTTAACAACCTACAAAATCAATATGATTTGAAAATGCTGATTCTTTTCCATGACTGGGCACCACATTCTTTCATCTGAGTAACAAACTAAGATACTAATCCTGCTTTAAAGCCCCAGTTTCTTTCAAAAGTATGTCTTAGAACAAGCAAACTGTCACATTCCTGAGTTCAGTATATTTGAGGAAATAATCTAACAAATGGTGACATATGTTATGGTTGTGTGGTCTCTTAGAGAGAGACCAGTTCACTCCATGAATGTGAAAATTATGGAGGAGGTTTCAAATAGGCTTTCATTTATAAGTTATCTATTGTGCCTGGATACTCTGATGAACACAAGCCTTCTCAAGCTTTACAGAAATTAGAAGCACTGGCTGGGGAGTGACCAGAGTGGGAGGATCTTACTACTGTTTGCCAGGATCTGGCTCGATACAAAGGAAACTGTGAACTGTACCCTGATTGGGGGTGCTGATGAGGATGGGCTACTATTCACATCTTTTGGAAATCACATCATTTCCAGCTACCCAGTGAGCAGAGAAGTTAATTTCTCCCTCAGGATAAATCACACCTAACTCCAGATAAAATAGATTAATCAAAAGAGTAGTCTTCTCTTGTATTTCCATGCTTCCTTGATTTTGTAAGAGAGGAGGATTCTAACCATGACTACACTAAAAGACCAGCAAGAATTATGAAAGCCAATTCATAATACTTTCTGAAGACTTGCATAATTTCTTGAAAAATAAGTTATTCATGTATGGAACTTGCTGGTTCATCTTTCCAGCCTGGTTCCATGACTAACTGTGGTTACTGCTGGGAACACCAAAAAGAGACTGTTTTTCATCTGGAAGTATGCAGAGACCTTGGTCACATCTTGTTCAAGAGAGATCAGCCACAGAAATTGCAGTATTGCATATAAGAGAGCTTATTCAGAAGTAGCATCTTCCATTGCATACTCCTTGACTCCTATGTAAACCTTCAGCTTATGTAGTTCATTCCCTGCAACCCCTTAACTCTACAGCTGTAGTCCTAGAGTTGGAAGAACTCCTTTACACAGTCTATGCCCATGATCTGCTAAAAAGACCTTTTTGATCATCTGCATGTATAACAGTTGAAAAAGGTGTCAGAAAACCACAAACCCACAAAAAATGCAGGGTGGTATTAAAAACTTTCCACAATATATTGACAAAATTAATAATTTTGATGGAAAATATAATATTTTATAAAATATAAAAATTAGAAATAACAAAAATTAAAATTAAAAATAAAAATGCTCATACATTGTCATCTATCCCTTTCTCCCCTACACATTAATATCTATATCTGTATATACATATTCATATACATACACAAAAATTCACTTAGACACAGGTCAGTATTAAAGGTTTTGATGTGTTCTTAAAGTATTTTCATTTAAAATATAGGTTAAATGGATACTGATAACCTCAGATAGAAGTTTTGTTTGAAATCACACAAAGTCCTTTAGTTCACCTGGAAACTCCATCTCTTCGCCCACTGCCCTTATCGTCTGTTTGGAAAACAAAATAATTAGTTTTGTGTGGGTTAAACCAAATCCTAAATTAAACAACAACAAAAAAATTGCATGGGAAGCCTGGTAGGTGACTCTCTTCTCTTTCTGATGAGCCTGGCATATTTCAAACTATACCAGAAAGTTACATGGACCCTTCCCTTTTTGGTTATAAAACATTTCTGGCTTTTCATATGACCTGTATCACTAAGCTGGAAATTGTATTCAGCCACTGAGAAGGAAAGCAATATTCCATAGGCTGTGCTCTGGGCAGGGAAAATCAGTGGCAATAGTGAAAAAGAGTCTTTTCTTGCCCCTGTGACAATCCAGCAGCCCTGCTGCTGATGTTCCTGGGAGCTGACAATGCACATGGGTGCATTTCTGTACCTGCATCCTTGCATGTGCTGAGGGAACAGCAAAGAAAGACATAAGGCACATGCCATACCAACACAATGTTTCCCATTGTTTTTAATGGGAGATGTTTAGGCAGGATAAATATGTCATAAAGGTTAAGGGACTGATTCTGTTTCTAGTTATGGCTCGTGTCAGGAAGCAAATAATTCACAGAGACCTGCCAGCAAAAAATTTGCATGTACTCAGAATCCAGTCTAAATGTTTATACTGTCTATTAAAAAAATATGATAGGTGGGGGATTTTTGTTCCCAATCACCAAGAAAAGGAGCAGAAATGCAATCTGCAATTCTCTTTGTGAGGTGCTGCTAAAGGGCATGAAGGCATTCCAGCATCTTTTGTCAGAGAACATCTACAATATGCCACCTAAAAGTATAGGAGGGATACTTTTACAGCTTTCCCCCACGCTATCTATACTTATTCACCCTGCCCCTCACTGTGTACTCATGAGCTTTTTCCTACTGTACCATCTGCTCAGTTGCAGATTTCAAGATTCTCCCTTGCCTCTACAGGTATTGAGCACAGGAATAGACCCAAAATGTTGCATTTTCTGAAGTGTCAAGTGGTAGAGGAAGTAAGAAGCCTAGACCAGCTCTATTAGCCTGCCTGATTTAATACAGTCATGTTCCATGTCCTCCTCATGATCCATACAATGCCTGAATCCTACCCAAGCCTACTGGAAATAAGAACTAGCAGACGAATGCATTGAACCAGAGGAATTCACATGTGATCATATGCCCAACACACAGGATATATGATAATGTGCCCTTTGTCAAATTTATTTTTTAATTTTTTTTTCATAATCTTAACAATTCCTGTTCTTTCTTAGTGTCACCCCCAAAAACCACATCCTTAGTGTTTCCCGCCCTCACTCCCCCATTCGTACCTGCAAGCAAGTTTCTTCCTCAGCATACTTTTCCCTTTTGTTGCCAAGCCACAAGTTATCAACTTACAACATTGAGCCCAGGGTTTTGAGGAGAAATGGTGGAAAGAGAAAGAACGCCCTTGAGTTGTGGTGTGATGACTTGATGATAGCAGTCAGTTTCTTGGTGAGAGAAAAGAAGCAGTGAACAGCTTATTTGATTTACAGAGACATATTATGAAAACAAGCTATGAATCTTTGCATATACAAAAATACGTGAATCCTTAGAGCCTATGTCAGACATAAGGAAGGATGGAAAGGTTTGCATAGTGTAATAGAGTATGTAGCCCTGAGGTCTATCAAATGCAAGAATATGAAGTGTGGAGTTTGTAAAAGTGTGAACTATTCTGAATGTGTCAGCTGACATCAAACATGGCTATGGCTGTTTGACCAAGCACAGACACCAAATTATTCACCCAGTTCGTCTACTGCTCTCCCCTTCAGGGACCAGCAGAAAGAGTGAACTGTTTGCAAAAATACCGAGGGGGGAGGAAAGCCCCCTCCATAATGTTATGCATTTCCCCACAACTTTATCAGGGAGTATCAAGACGGATGGATGGGCAACTGGCCTCAATTTAGTACAACTTACAAAATCCTTCTCAGCTGCAGAGCAGTGCATTGTTGCAGACAGGATGGGCAGCAGAATTCATCAGCTGAACTGCAATGTGCAGTTCTGCTCACTGCACCCTATAAGCAGTTTCCAGCTTTCGTAATGCCTCATGGTCCTAACTTTCCCCTTTCTCCAACACATTTAATTCCTTAAACCTCTGCACATCTCTATTCTCTCTTGTGACAACAGTTGAATAATGTCCACAAATGGAAATATCTACTCCTCCTCTTGGCTTGCTGTGGAGCCATAACTCCCCTCCCCCAGTATATTCAGTCTAAGTGGATTTACAGAGTTAGTCTGACAGTTTCTGAAATAGAAAACCTCTGGTTCACAGCAGAGTGCAAGCACTGCTGTCTCTATAGGCAGGCCAGTGCTTCTTGCTTCTCTTTAAGATGGATTGTCTCTGATGACATGGGGACAGAGGAGGTACCCCACCTGTCCAGTCGTTGGCCTCGTGTTGAGACAGCTGTCACAACTGCCAGTTCTTCTTGAAGGTTTTACAATGTGAAAGTTTCAAACATCAGATGAAAGCAATTTTGAGTCTAAACTAAGCATGGTCAGGTTTGCATTGATGATTTATTGGTGAAAGTCGTCAGCTTCTATAACCTGTTTCTTGAGCCATCCAGTTCTCTGGCTTCCAGCTATTTCTAGAGCCTGATTCTTTTCTTACTGAAGTTAATGGGAGGTTTTGTCACTGATTTCAATAGGAGGCCTCTACCTTTCCAACTTTCTGTCTATAAAGGCTTGAAGTGCTTCCAGGTTTCCATCATGCTCTGCGTTTCCCTCTTTAAGTCAATTGGACATTAACAGATTGCCTGGGTCCACACCTTTGGATAGAGGAAAGCTCTAGATCTGATTCAGCTCTCACTCACACAGCTTTATACCTCAGTGGAGTTTCTCCTGATTTATACTGGCAGGAGAACGAGGTCCAGTGTTACTCATGCCTGGGTCATTGCCAGTAGAACACGGAGAGAATTCAAGTCACTTGTTATCCCGTTCCCCACACCTCTCAATCACAGCATAAACATATGTACATATATGTGGATATATTAGAATCATCTGGACTCTTTTAAGTTATTTGCCATTGAAACTGACTTCAAATTCAAGTTTTAAAGTTGAAATAACAAAGAAGGAAAAAAGAGCCAGAAGGGAGCCAGCTGCAACGGTACTCACAATTTTCATCAGTCTACGGGACACTCCTAATAACATATTTTACTACTTTGTAGCGAACTTTCTTTGCTTCTGCCATAAATATATTCCCTATGCTGCAAATGAATAGCTTGCAAGCTCAGTAAAGTTAATATAGAAGAATAAATCTTAACTACCTAATGTCAGGTCGGAAGTATAAATCTTATCTAATATGCCAGGTCAGAAGGAAAGAATACTTTTCGCTGAAAATAGCAAATACTTTCCAGTGCAGAGTAGAAACTTGTTTTTCTCTTTAAAAAAACATGCTGCCCCTAATAAGATGAGTTGAACAGTCTCTTTTTAGAATCTCTAAAAGAAAAATAAACACATAAAGCAGAGTTAATATATAAAATGCTCCAAAGTTTATCTTGGCAGAACAGTTGTAGGCAGTGAGAGTTCTCTCCCTCTCACACATGCGTTCATACACATACACATTCACACACACACACACACACACACACACACACACATCTTAAAATTAGGACAGGCCCTTACAATAGCAAATCCTACATATCTGGACAAATTCATAGAACCTTATTCAGGCAAGGTTCTCATTTTAAAGTCAATGGAAATTTTTCCAAAGAAAGACAACAATCCTTGAAGCCTTTTTGTGTAAGTACAGACATGCTGTGTCACAGTAGGGAATAGCAAGGAACACAAATGCCTGCTCTCTCAGGTCCCCCTCCCATGCACGAGCACTTCTGCCAGTTGTACAGCAGCCATGCAGCCACCATCCCCTCCTCCTGCCTGCCCAAGGCCCCACTTGTTGGACACAGATGGAGAGCCTGATGGGTGATCTGCCAGCCAGCTGCTGCTGGCACATGGGTCCCTCCCAGGAGCCACAGGCTCCTGCTGCTGCCCATCCACTTGTTCCTTCTCCACACCTCCTGCACACACACCTTTCTCATTAAAGCCAATGTAACTTCAGAGGCTGAGGAGATGAAGCCCACCAAAGGCTTTCTTTGAGACTCACAGGATTAGCTTCATTTGTTTAAAAGTTCATATCAGCCTGTGCTGGGGAGCCACCACAACAGGGGAATACTTCACACTCCAGATCTAACAGCCAAGAGGCTGCCCAAAAGCAGCGGCAGGTGCTATGCTGACACTCCCAAACAATTTGCAGCTCTCCCACCTCTTGCAGCAGCCACTGGCCTTTCATACAGTTTATTTACTTCAGGGTCTGTAAAGCAAACCGTCAAACAGTCATTTCCCTCAAGATAAACAAGAATGGAGGCAGTTTTACATGACTGAAGCACAACTTGATGCTGAGGCATGCCAGATTCTCTGGACCGTTCTTGTTCAGTGCCACCAAGTTACAGAATGCATAACCTGACTTACTAAAACCCCACAGAAGAATGCAACAAGTAGGTCCTCTCCTCCCCTCTCCTTCCCTTCCCTCCCCTCCCCTCCCTTCCCATCCTTTCCCTCCCCTCCAGCTGCTGAGAAGTTGCCAGTAATGTCCAGCATTCAGTCTGACAACTGTTCTACTGTAAATATTTAGAAGAATCCATTTGAGATTAAACAAAGGGTACATAACTGCTCCTAAGTGATAGCTCTTATTAATGTTTGCAGCAATAGGCACTCTGCAAATGCATAGGAAAGTCCTACCCCTAGGTTGCTTGTAAGAAAGGGCAAGACAGAAGGCAGCAGCCAGAACACAGTGTAATTTGAGCAACAGTGTGTTATCATTATAAATATCAGCACAGAGACAGCATTCCGTAGTGTGTCTACCATGCTTGCATATCTTCCAGACAGCAATGGGTAGAGTGTGTTACCCTGACCAATGTATTTTAAATGATCCATATCAGGCTGCAGAAGTACTGACTCCCAGTTTGGACATCTTTGCCTTTCTCTGGTCTGCCCTAAAAATATAAAAAATCCCCCAAAAAATCCCAAACCACCAAATCCCCTCCCACCTCCAATATGTATCAAGAATCGCCATGTAGGGGAGGAGACAATCATTGCTCTGGTGGATTTTTTTAACTTTTATTGTATTCCAAAATTATCCTGTTTTTACAGTATCTTAAATGTTTCCTGTGCAGTGTGATATTAGTAGCAGGGAAAGGACGGTCACTAACAATGTCCTGGGGATGATGATGAGATACTCAAGAAGTAATGCTGGTAGAAGTCACTTTCCAGTGGATATAATTTTGAGGATAAAAAATGCCACATTTACAACAAACTGAGATGAATGAAGACGTATAAATGCGTCTACATGTTAGCCAACTTCTTTGCTTAAAAAATAAATGGTGTTCTAGGAACACAGTGAACAGTGGGTATATGCCAATGCATGTGCATACTATAGCAGAATTTTCTATCACAGAATTGCAGAATATTCTGAGTTGGAAGGGACCCGCAAGGATCATCAAGGCCATCAAATGGCCCATGAGGGAATCAAACCCATGACCTTGATGTTATTAGCACTGTGCTCTAACCAATTGAGCTACTCTCAGGGTTATCAAAACAAAGGTTGGCGATACTGATTTTTTAAATTTTAATTACATTATTTGTCATCAGTTATCAGTGAGTAGAATGTGCTGGTTTGAATACAGAAGGGTTAAAAATTGGTTCTAGTGTCCACCTTGAAAAGGTGAAGTTCTGCAAGAAAAAGGCCTGGGGCTCATACAGGCCGCTTACGATGCTTTCCTAGGGCGGTAATGTCTGGTACTCACAAATAATGCATGTAGGGTAGACCTCTTAGCATCATATCTAATTTTTGAAGCTAGCAGTCTCTTTTCTTGTCCCCTTATCTTAAATAAAATGTCTGGATAGTCTCCAGGCTATCCTAGATATCAATCTATGTTCATCCTTTCATTTCAGTTTCACAGTTATATCTTACCTTTCAAAATTAGTCACCATTTTCTATACATGAGTTTAGATTTCTACTGAAGAAATAAATGAAACCAACCTGGACAACTGAGCAGGAATATACTAACTTGTTGGGTACTCGCATCTCTGATCATGGTGACTTATGGAGCTGTTGGCTCCCATGTCACAGCAAGGAAGAAGGTAGGATGTAAGGCACTTTATCTTCTTCTGTATCTCCATGTGTGCATATGTAGGAGCTTCAGAAATCCAGGCAGAAGAGTCACTCATGCTCTCAAAAAGCTGCAGAGGGACAGTCTAGATGGTCTCTTCAAGGAAGAAGAACATTAGTAAGGAGTGTTTCTAAGCTAGTGGGCTTGGACAGCTGAAAGCAACTGGAGTTTTTTGGCACAAAACTCCCCTAAGTGATTGTATTCACCTTAAAATAAAAACAACAAGAAGCAGCAGCAACAATGCACCTTTCAAAATCTGTACAAATATCAGTTCATTTTTTATATTAATCCTCTTGACAGGTTTGCAAGAAGGCATTGTCATAATTTTTCAAAAATTGAAAATTAGTTCTCTTCTAAGACTAGCCAACAGCAGTGATCTCATTTTAAGACACACAGACCACTTACTTGAAAATCTTGCTAAAGTCCAGGTGGTCAGACCTCTTTATCTCCAGGAACACATTTTTCACTGGATAATTTGGCAGGGATCTGTTGATTTTTTACAGGACAGTGACATTTGGCTCAAATAAATAATTTGACCACATTCCTTGACTGAAAACATTGGAAGTATAAACAACAACAACTGAGCTAGTCATTGGACATAAAATGGCAACTCCTGGGCCACCTCATCCCAAGGCAGAGATTTAAAACAGTTCAAATGGACTGAGCCCTAGAAGTGTTTATTCATCTCCAACGACTACAAAGCCTGCTGTCTCCAAGCCCAGAGGATCTCCCCCTCTCCATCCATAGAAGAATTAAATCTGACTAGATCGATGTTGACTCTTGAGGAGCCTGGACTGCTGGCTCAATCGTAGGTGTCCAAATCTTCAGTACCTACAAGGGGAAACAAATCCCTGCACGGGTCCTTGAGTGCAGATACCTTAATTCATAAAACTGAATTAAAAAATTTCAGAAGTCCTAAACTGTCGTTTAAAGGCAACCGAACCTCCAGAGTTCTTAATTCCTACTCTGGAGCCATGCTTGAATGTTCAAGGGCAGCAGATATTTTAACTCTACATCAGTTTAGGGGAATTCCTGGGATATCATTTTGCCTCAAGTTTGTGATGCTGTGGGTCATTTCCACCTATCTTACAACTTTATGACCACAATGAAAACAATTACTTCTCAAAATTTGCTGTTCCATGGCCATAAGGTCTGTTGCACTTAAACACATGGAATTTGAGTGTGAAACTGCTGGTGGAGAATAGAGGTACTTTACAGCCACTTAGCCCGAATGTGAATGCATACCCCGGGGACACTGGGAGGGGGGATCCCCTTCAGAGAGGAGGAGTTACACTTTCAGAGCAGGAATCACAGTGTAATGGGGATGAAAGAAAAGTATAAAAAGTGAGGTTATACTAATAAAGGTAATTTTTCTTCTTTTATTCATAGCCATACTGGCTAAGGGAATGTGCTCTTTAGGGTAATGGTGTCTCTAAGTTCTGTATAAGACAGCGTCATAAACACTCCTCCAAGATGCTAGTTTGAAGAAAGTGGAATATATGCCATAGTTCATAAAGACAGAAGCAGTGAACAACTTGGCTTGTTATTCTTTCAACTTTTTTAAAAAGGAGGAGTGTTGCATCATTTCATTACATTTTTTACACGAAACACAGTTCCATCTTTACATCATTTTTAAAATCATATCTTAATAGTGCTTTCTTAGTTTTCTCTGATATAAAGAATAAACAGAGGAAGAGATCACGCAGTTGAAGAATTTTAAATATATATATAGGCAGAAAAAATAATGAAAATGTACTGTTTATTTTCTTTTGTTTTGTCAGTAATTTCATATGAACATTAAACTGCATTAGACAAGTGGCTAAGACTCAACAAGAGGAAATTACATGAAATCAGAAGGATACTTTCTTGATATTCTCCCCTTCTCCATTTTGCACAAATATATAATGGTAAAATCAGCAAGTCTCCTACCATCTGTTTGCTTACACTGATGCCTTATCCAGCAGATATGCTATATTGAAACCTTACTAGACATAAAAGTCTAATTTTCTTCACAAGGCAACAATGTGGAGTTTGTTTTAAGGAAACTGAAGTTTATTTTAGTTTGGAAAACTTCTGTGAAACAAGTAGTTCTCAAATCACAAAGAAAATATTGGATCGTCAACTTATATTAGAAATATGGCATTTTTATTTACTTTTATCCAGAATTATGTCATTTCTTCTTTATGTCATTAGAATCAGATTGATGAGCATAACACAATTCACTGTGAGTAAGAAAACAGTGATATTGCTGATGTTATCTTAAGGCAAAATGCTAATAAATGGCTGGGTTGCCAGCATGTGCAACCCCTAGCCAGGCGTACAGCAGCAAGGGGTGTCTGAAGGTGCCTAGCATAAACTGTTGGATCCACTCAATGGTTCCTTTCTCAGGCACAATAATTTATGGATAAACTACAGCACGCTTTTAGAAAGATGTCTGACCTCTTATTTGAAACATACGTGCGTCTGAGATTATACTGCCTCCCTGAGACTGCTGCAATGATTTGAACTACCAAGACTTACTGAATTTTGTCTTAACTAATGCAGTTGAATCTCACTGATACCTATTTCCAGCCATTGATCTCTTTACTTACTACACTGATATCTTTACTTATAGTAGCCGATAACTTTATAGCATAGATATTTTAGAGGCAATGCTTTATTACAGACTGCCTTTTTTTTTTTTTTCCTAGAGAACGAGGTGCTGTTGTGGAATGTGCCTCAGACAGGGAAGAAAACACTCCAGTAAGCTAGATGCAGATTTTACTAGGCTTTTTTTATCTCTAAGAGCAGGCATAACTAAGGCTTTAGCGTATCTGAGCTCATCCCTGTTTTATGCCAGCAGAAGACCTCTGGTGGTAAACTTTCATGTGCCTGTTCTTTGCTTACAAAGTCATAACAGGAGAATTGGGGCAGAGTCTAACACAGTGCTGTCCCTATGTTGTGACTGAGAAACTGTGTTCCTGATGAAAGTGAAGACCATGAAGACACCCCAGTGCCAGTTTCCTTCATTGCTGTGCCCTACCTGTCAGCAGCAGCTCTCAGGCATTATGAAGCAACAACTTTAAAACTTAGAGATCTTCAGAGGAAGAAAACAGCAGTGAGGTGATGCACTTCTTAATCCCTAGCATTGAACTATTGCTTCAGCATGGGCTTTGGGATGGCTATGTTTCCTCTTTGCAATGTAAAGCAGAATAAGGCTGATAGCAACCAAGCTGCATTTTTCTGGTTAGTCACATTTTCAACCCCGGGATCCTCCAAATGTCTTAGTTCAGACTGGTCATAGCAACCATCAAACAGGCAGCGCATTCCCATTCTCCTCCAAACGTGTTGTTAAAGAGCTGCTGCAGTCATCTAAGAGAAAGGTAACATGGTCCCTAGAACATTTGCTTAACATCATGGAGCTGCACCTTGGTTGATTGCTATAAAGTGCTTTTGAGGACCACAGGGTTAAAGGCCCTACAGAACTGCACATATATTTGGAGTCTTACTGTTACTACTGATGTTGCTATGTAATTATATAATTTTCTCAGGGTGTTTAAGGATGGTTGAAATCACAATAGTTTCCAATAATTATACTTTTTTTTCTTTTTGCCATGTACATGATAAACTTTGTAATCATTTTCCCTGATCATCTGGCCACCTTTTCACTTAGCTTTCCTTTGAACACCTCTTTCTAGTTTTCTGTGAGAACACCTTTGTGGTACTGGCTTTTTTCCATATGGAGTGTTACATATGATGTTGGTATGGAAAGTATTACACAGCAAACAGCAGATTTAAGCTGAAAAAGATATTTTAGAGATTAATGAACACACTTTGGGTCTCTCCTTTTATAGGATGCTGGTTCAATTCTTACTAAAATCAAAGCAATCTGTTTGCCTTCCTATGAGGATATAGTTTAGTAGCCCCTTATAAAACTACTTAATAATCTAAAAGTTGAACATCTATACATTCAAAAAGCAATTAAATTATCATCTTTGTTGGGTCTCACACTGAGACACAAAGAAACAGGGCTGCTGACTCCAAGCACTGTAGGAATCTTACTCCCAGACATAATAGCAGTCATTTAAAATGCAGGAACATTAATTTTAAAAAGTTAATGATGTAGTACTAGAAGCCTTTCATAAGTCTTTTGAATTTACATAGCTATGCTTTTCTCTGCAGTATTAGGGAATTTTTTTCCAATCTTCTAAAAGAAAGGAGAAAAGGAAAATGATTTTGCTCTCTGGAATACGATGAAAATATGGTCATTATGCTGAAAATATTTTGATTATTTTTCTCCCCTACAAAATTACCTAAAACTATTGAAAAGTTAAAAAATAAAAATATTTTAGACTTTGAATTAGTTATTACTGAGAAGTTCAAGGCATTATTTTCAAAGTTAGTATGTTAAGAGTTAGGCTTTTGCCTACTTCGGGAAGATATGTGTCTGCTCCAAACACAACAGCCTCTATTCAAGAATGCGTCCTTAATTTTGATCAGGTATTTAAGTCTAATTGAAGTCAAGGAGTCTGTAACACATGTGTGAAGGTAACCATAAGCTGATGTGCTTTCTCGAATGGGGAGGAATTTAAGCATGGGCTTACACGGTAATTGTTTGGTTTGGTTTTTTCCAATTGGGTCTGGGTAGGCAGAAAGTAGCATAAAAGGGATCAAGAAACATTAAAGCTTGTTAACTTACTGCTCAGTGTAGGGAGAAAAAGGCCCTTTTTTTCCCCTGAAATTTCTGACCTTTTTTGTTATTTTTCTTCTCCCTGTTACTCTTTGCTCACCAACCACAGCTCTCATCTGCTGTGAACAATTCCCAAGGGGAACATTCCTCACTGGAGTAACTTATCCAGCTCTTTTCCTTAATTTACAGCAAGTACAGCACCCCTCGCAGAATGCATAGCAGACCCTTTGGCTGCAAGCCAGTGCTAATAGCATGTTTTCCAATAATCTAATCTCTTCAGTCACAGAGTAGAAATCAGAAAGTTAAAAGAACTGGCTTCTCAACTTGTCTCAGTCTGCCTTTGAAATCTGTGCATGGAAATGTTGTGCGAATGACTACAATAAATTGTTACCACACTTGCACCCATGACTCAGTAGTCGTGCCCATAACAATCTGATGTATGTGAAAGAACCCCGTATAAAACAAGGTTTAATGTGGTGCCAGGAACAGACTCACTCATGAAGGCTTGCATGTGCAAAGAAGCCAGGAATTTCAGCCAAAGCTGAGGACATATTGTAAACATCCATGAATTAAACACCTCAACAATCCTAAGAGATAGGTATCATTTGTCCTTTGCAGACAAAAAAATTGGAGCCCAAAGATGACAAAACTAAAACTTCTAAGTTTGGCTCTAGAAGGGAAGCAACAATCCTTTGATTGGACTCCTGAATAAATAGCTGCGTTGTCAGACCTCTGACCACCTACATCTTCCACAGGCCTTCTGAAAAACAGGGTATTGACATAGGAATGAAGCAGGAGATCAGTTGTCTTACTGGAGGCCCTGGGTTTGAAAATGTGGATGCTAATACTTTAAACTTTCCAATGCTGGAAAGGTACCATAACGAGGCAACTTTACAAACTTTCAGATCCAAGAACCCCTAATTTTCTCCAAAAGCACATAACTCAGTGGTGCTGTTAGAGAAAGACAAAGTAACTAGATGTTGAAAGTTCACCTATGGCTTTTATTGTCTTCCATACTGTGTACTGAACTATGTATTTTTTTGCTTTGGGGGTGGGGAACTGGTACCATTGCAATAATTTTTCCTCATTTCTAACATTACACAGGGCTCTGGTAGTCTACAAATTACAGGTTGATAACTGGGTCCAACATTCTACCCCAGGACTGGATCCCTTCATGTATAATTTTGATTGCTGTCACTAGGGACATGTACTTGTGGGGTACTTGGGGTGACGGTCTGATACCTCTGTGAAAGCAAATGACTTGACTTCAGGCAGCTCCAGGAAGTCAAGGAGCCAGTTAAGAAGGATGTTTTCATACTAAGGCACAGTTCAGACTTTCCTTTCACTTATTCCATTTTGGCATCTGCTTGTGACATTTTTTAGCACAATTTTTCTGCAGCAGCCTGGCATTTTGAGTGGTGTTGTTGCGGTCATCTCATATCCGAGCCCTGTCTCATGGCAGCCCAACGTGGTGCCGCAAGCCACTAGCCACCAGTCAAGATGCCAAATATTCATCATATCGGATGCTTTAAAAATAACTGCTGTGATTTCATGTTTTTCTAATATCTAAGGGATGTTTGGTTTTCACTGAAGCCTAACTAATTGTTGGTATAACTTATATTAGGCAGTTCTATTTGAAGTGATGGGTTCTATTTCTATCATTTATTCTGCATCAGCTTAACTTGATTATATTACAGTGTGACAAAACAGAACTGAACAGTCCTCTCTTCCTCATTACTGCAGTTATTAGAAAAATGTTCTTCAACAGAACACGTTGCAAAGTGCCAAGGAAATTTTGCAAGCTGGCTAAGGCATCTGAGACCCGAAAAAGCATCTCTCTTGGGACACAAAACAGCAAATGGATCATTTGCCTGTGCAGCACCTTGGGTAGGAAGACATGTCTCACAAATTTGTACTTGCATGTGCAGAGTAAGGTTAAACATGTGCCCTCAGGATGCTGCTGTGATCCAGCCTAAATTGTATGACTTTCTACTATTGTTACCAGTGAAATACCTTAGCAAAAGGTATTTCACTGCTTCTTTAGTTATGCATGAAAAGTGTCAGATGTCCCTTTGGATGTGCATCAGCAATGTTAAATAATATATCAGACAAATAAAAAAGTCCCCCTTTTTTTTGCTGTTGTAGAGAAACATTAAGGTGGCTTCAAAACCTTTGACTTTACAGTTCTTACTGTAAAATGTTTAATAAGACTCATAATGCTAACCCTATATTTCCTAGATACTTAATTCTTGATATTATACATAATTATTTAAATTTGGGGGGTTGTTTTTCTTTACCTAATATTGTCAATAGGTGGCCTCAGTTTATTTTTTTCCCACTTTTTCTTTAAAATTGAAATTTTGTATCTTATACTTCCTTATCACCTTTACAATATTACTATCACTGTTTCAAATTAAAGCCACTTGGACAATCATTGATGCAATAAAATTCCATTAGAACAAGTCACTCTCTAAAAATAAAAATATTTTGCTAAAAAGCTTTGACAAAATTTTGTCAACATTTTTTTCAAAAAGCTGAAACCAAGTATTCCAAACTAAGTGAATGAGATTATCTTTTAATTTTTGTGGAATATTTAATTTTTTGCATTGTATGGCAATTTTGCATGAATCCCATGGTCAAAAGTCCTTGTGAAATAGCATTCCTGTCATCCCCTAGGAGTGATCCTTACGTGCAGACATTGGAGTAAAGTAAAACATTTGTAAAGACCTTTAATCAATTAAACTGATTTCCCGGTTGCCGCACATCCTCTCCACGGCATTCTCAAGAGGTTGGAGCAGCCTGGCAGCTTTTAGCCTTAGGTTGCAAGGGAGGTGATAGCCATGGGGCTCCTTTTAACAGGAAGAATGAGTGTGAAGGTGTGTATGAGGGACCTGTCTTCATTCTGCATTGACCCAATAACTGCAGGGGGTGATTTGTACTCTGGAGGTGGCAGCAAAGGGACAACAGGGCATTTGGTCTGTGCAGCCACTAGCTACAGCAGTTTCCTACAGCCACGTGCAGTCTGCACCTTCTCTTTTCAAATACAGCCTGTGCATAAGCTTTCAATTAATTTAACTATCTGGAAAGTTTGATGTGTTAGCATTAAACTGTTAATTGTATTTGGGATAACAAACATACTATTACAGATGATATATTAACTAAAATCAAACAAAAAAAATAAGCAGTTGTAATTCATTTTAATTAATTTTCTCTTGCAATCAACTGAGCTGATTGGCATGCAAATCCCCAGGGAAGTGGTGGTATACCACCACATAAAAAATTAACCTGCTTAAGCACAAAATGGATGATAGTCTTGATTTCATCATCAGCACCCCAATAATTCAGTTCAAATACTTTGTAGCAGAGCTGTAGCCTGATGGTAAACTGCCTGTTGTGTATCATTGCAGTGATGTCAGACGTATCACAGTTTTGGGGAAGTGAATGATGCTCAGTGTGAGCCCTAAATTTCTTTCATGTGGGTCAGTGTGTGCTGCAGTGAAGCCGGTTGAGAGGGAAAGGCTCAGACTTCAAAGAGAGGGCAGCGCAGAAGGGGTGATGAAACAAGCCCTAACTACGTGCCATTCATAGCTACTTCACGAGAAGAGCCAGGCACACGGAGCTGTTAAACTGACTCAGGCTCTCAAGAATCGGATGGCTACTTAAATCTCGCCCATTGTATTATTTAATCCCAATCTAAACAGGCCATCCAATCACACTGCCCTCTAAAAATCAGACAGCTACTCAGAACCATGGACTACCCTAACATCAATTAAGAAATAAGTGAAATCCTCACCTCTGTCTCTTCGTAGGAGCTTTGCCATTAACTTTAATGGATCAGGACTTTTGTCAGTGAGTCCAAGATGGGAGGTGATGATGTCTCTTGTCTGTTTTCCACTAGAGTTGCATTCTGTTTCATATCATACTGTTCATGTTTTGGTCTCAAAAACCTTTACTTCTTTTTCTTTTAGACTAGCATGAGTCCCAGTGACATGAAGGAAAGGTAAAAGCAGTTGGATCATCATTTGCTGAGTGTTGGTAGCATATACATCACTACTGTGGCACAGAAGCAGTCACTAGAGCTAGTACTTTAATTATTAATTTCAACTTATGTCACTGATGGATGGATGGTCCAGTCAGCCTAGAGAAGTTAGCCTTTTCCTTAACAAAAATCTGAGATCAGAGTTTCTCTTAGTAGAACACAATTTTTAGAGATCTTGTGGCACTGTGGTACTCCTTAGTGTCTGTACTCTGCATTAAAATCTTGATGTGAGTCTTGAACTTAAAGAGATAAGTTCCATTTAAATGTTTGCAGGCATCAGTCCAGAACAGTTCCATTGCAAACAATATACTTCGGGCCTTCAGTTAGCTTCAGTATGGTATGAATTTAATCATTACACAGAAAAAATTATTTCATTCAGTACACACTTTTGATCAGTTCCACTTAAAAAATACACCAAATTGAGAGGATATTAAGTAATTGACCAAAGGCACATCTGAGCACTGCCAAGGCAGTGGGCTGGCTTGCTGTCTGGCTTATTAATTTTTTAACACTATAAACATGGTAGTAGAAAATCATAGTTTCGACATGGGATTACAGGCTTTTACTGTTTAAACCCTTCTCCCTGGTCCCCAGCATGGAAAGTAAAATCTGTTACATCCTGCTGTTCTTTCTGTGGTTACTGAAACAAAACTTTGAGAGAAAAACTCTGGTCTCAAAAGACCCTGTGGGAAATGAGAAACTTGCAAATGCTACTGTAGTTGTGTAATGTTGACAGTATGAGCTGAGTGATCCTTATACAGCTTGGAAATGCACAAGCATCTGTGTAATACACAACAATAAAAGTCTCCAGTGTATTAAGAGAACAAAACAGGGGAAGCAAATGGGGTGTGCGGGAGACAGGCTGTGCTGCCACCAGAACAACCTGAGCATTAATGAGCTTTGCTAGAAACATAAATGGTAGATTGGGCACTACCATGAAGCAGCAAACAGAAAGACTGCATATTCTGAAAAATGAGCGTGTATATTTTTGTTTTTTCACTTGGTAGAAGCATGCATTTCTTGTAGAGAAGAGATTGGGGAGTCAAGGGAGTCACAGTGATGTTGACAACCTTGTTTAAAAACAGTTCTGTGTGCGTACGAACAGTGTAAAATCAGCTGTGGATCTTCATGACAGCATCTTGCAGGATTACAGTACTAAAGTTCTGTCTAAATATATGTGCATCAAATATAATCCCTTTCCAAAACTCACGCCTCCTTTTTATCTGAGCACAGATGCTTTCTTTGCAAGTAGCTGAGTCTCACAACTGTCACGGCATGTTGGTTAATGCAACTATCAGGTTATTATTCTTCATAGTAGCATACTTGTCCTTCTATAACAGCTCTTTTTATCTAGACAATAAGGAGATAATGTAACCGAGATCTGCATTTTTAGAAAAAAATCATAATGTATAGTTTTGAAGGCTGAGTATTGGAAACAACTACAGCTGACTCTAAAATCAAGATCTGTAGTTGCTTATAGGAGTTAGAACTTGAGGTGAGAAGGTATTGCATGACCTGGTCCTACCTTTACCATCATTACCAGGGTGCTTAAAGCAGCTTGTCTCAGGGATCCTTACTGGTTCCTATACTGGTTAAACTTCCTGCATCCCTGAATTTTGGTGGTGCTCTGTAGTATGTGGGAAAAAAGAAGTCAATTTCCCTTCTCTCTCCATGAAAAGAATTTTTCAGTTTATTTACAAAACTCTCTGGAATGACAAGGAGCCATTTGTGGTTGCTGTGGCTGATTTCTGTTGTGCTGAAGATGCTAGGAGACTGCACAAAACTCTTCACCCCTGGTGAGATTTTTCAGCCTGTTGATACTCTTTCTAACCGAATTCAGGGGAAATGTGTTCTGGCTGCCAGTATACTTAATTTTCAGGATCACTCTGCCAGACATGTGTTTAATAATGATGAGGCAATCGCCAGTGAGATCTTGGCCATTTGGGCTGAGGGCCTCCTTGCTCGTAGGCACCACTACAAAACAGTTATAGATACTCCTTGAGACTGTGGGACAGTCCCATACTCATGTTTCTGTTGCTTTTTTTAGAACTGTTGACACTTGGTGAACAAAATAGGTTGGTTTCTTTTCCCTCAGATGTGAAGTGCCTCTTGAGGAGGAAAACATTCTGTCACACCAGGTAGATGTTTGGGTAATTCTTTTGCAGTCCTCATGGGATCTTTTTCCCTCAAAACACAGGAGGACATTTGAGGATCCTCTTTGCGACGTATTTTGTACCATAGAAAGCAGTAATGCTCTGAAGTAAAATTCAAGTCAGGCAAATCTCTGGAGGAGTTACCACCCTCCTAGAAAGAAATCTTAAAGTATTTGGGGAGCACAAATCACAAAAAGAAACAGATGACATTAAGGCATTAGCAATTGACTTTTAGACTGATTTTCCTCTTTCCCTCTTTTGCGGTTGGCTCAGACTCCTGTAGATCTTGAGGAGGCTGGACAGAGAGTCCACATTCCTCAGCTATCACCACTGGTTCAGTTGCATTCCAGAAAACTTATGGTCAATCCAATGTGGTAATTGTCATGTATGGGTCTTTCTTCCCCACAGAGCCCAGGTGCTGTACCATCACAACACACCAAGTCCGTGCAGGTGATTTAAGGCCAAGTGATCGAGGAGAGCTTAGCCTGCAAGACTGGGCTCAGGTTTCACCTTGGCCCAAGCTGGGAATCTATTTAGCAATGATAATACAATTTTATCAAACCCATGCATACTGGCTGTCCTGGTGCTGTCCTACCCCTCCTGGGCTTTGTCTTTGCTCCATAACTGTCTGTTGACGACACGTTGGTTCAGCGTTTTTGCCGCACCATTGTCCGTCCCACCTCTGATGCATTTCTACACAAAGAAATGCTGTCCAAGAAAGAGTCTGAGGAAATACGCTGTGGTTTGCAAACTGAATTCCTTAATGACTTTCTCATTAGAAGAGCTGACTGCCAAATGCTGTTTACATTTGCCTAAAGGACAGTCCACATGATTAAGAGTAGCTCTGCTTTACATAAAGTATTGTTTTCAGACCACCACCACAGGCAGCTGCTTCCCACTAGGCAAGAGGAAAAGAAAGGAATGCTAGTGAGCACACAGAGCAATCGAGCAACAGGAGAACCCAGGGGATATCCCATCCCAAATCGCCACCACCAAAAGGGCTAGTGTCTGCGTGGGTGCTGTGTGGTGGGTAAAGCTGAGGTGGGGTTTGGTCTTGTGGCAAGGGGCAGCCCAGCTGGGAAGGCTGAATTCCAGAGCAGCTATGCTGTGAAAATATTTCCTGTGAGAATGCACACGCCTGAGAAACCAGCAGTAGCAGCAGCTCTCTAGCAGGGATGGATTTCATTTGCCTAGCACATCCATTTCAAGAGCGAACTTCTAAATGGACATCTTGTCTTTGGAGAGCAGTGATGAGTCAGTGCACCTCAGCTGCAGCAAATGGGCAAAGAATATTCTTCTACCCTGAGTTTTTCCTCTGGCTGTGAGAACATGTGCCCAGCTGGATTCCTCCTCCATTTTGTTTTCTGTTGTTTTCTTTTTTTTTATCCCATAAATTTTAATCTAAAAATAAAGTAAAACTGATTGAAAAATGTCATTGCAAAGGTTTAGAATTTATTTGCTGCATATGGTCAAAGTCTAGCACCTCATCATTGGAAATTCAGATTCAAATGCAGCTCCTTATCCTTAACTTTCTATTTTTAATAGACACCACAACTCATTGTTTCCAGAGTAGAGCTTTGGAAAATATTCTGAGATTTCATTTGCTAATGAGACTTAAAAGTAGTATCTGGACAAATGCCTTGCGCAAAAAGAGGCCTCTGACAGAAAAAAAGGGTTTAAAGGCAGACAGGACAAGAAAATATTTCAATATTAATTTAGGGTCTTCCCTAATCTCCAGTATTTAAGTTTTATAAAAAGAAAAAAAGGAAGAACAGATTTATTGGCTACAGACTTATAGCCAGTCACAAGTCTGCATATACATACTTTGTACTACTCCTGGCTGATGACATGAGAAGGAAAAAAGGTGCAGCCTTTCCCCATTGACACTGATCTCCCTTCAGGATGATGTTAGCAGCTACCACACATAAATACTGCAGACTAATAATGCAGGTGGGAAAAAAAAAAAGAAAGCCATGGACAGACTTCTGTTTGTATGCACTGCTAACCACAAATTACCGGGGTGCAAGGCTGCTGGCACCTACAATTTGATGGCACTGAGCAGTCCCTGAGCACTAATCTCATCTGCATTAAGCTGCATGGGAACTCATGCTCGTGATTACTTCCAGCAGAGTAATGCAGGTAGGGATGCAGAGACAGTGACTAGGTGAGCCTTTGCCACCACCATCAGCTGAATCCCAAACACTGATTCTTTCCCTAGATAAATATACTACCTGTTGGCTTTTTGTTTTTTCTTTAAATGAAATGCATCCCAGTGTAAGGGTAACTTTGCACTTACATTAGTTGTCTACCTTTGATGATCTGCTGCAGCTTCTCTGTGGGTCTCTGGGCTCCCACCACTCGCTTTGCCCATTGCTGCGCTGCATTTTTCATCCCTGAGAGTCTATTATTTCACTGTGCTCAGAGCGTTTGAATACTAGAGGGAAGAAGTGCTGGATGGCTGGTAGGGTCATCTCTACAGCCCAGGCATAGAATACTTCATCCTCACTGAAGTCAGTTCTGAAAGTTGTGGAGAAATTTTTGGGTTTTGTTTTATATGTCTTTATAATGGAGCAGGTTGCACCAAAGACAAAGTGGTTCAAGCAAGAGTATTTAGCCAGAGCATTTCTTGGACCTATTTGCAATGCCTCCTGGTTCTGCAGCCAGTGTCTAACCCATGAGACCACAGTGTCTGACTTTCTGCCAAGACACTGGACCTCTCTTTGTCCCTCTTACCACATCTAAAACTTGTGGCTAACAGAAGTGGTCTGTGCTCTTCTAATGCTTTTTCACCTGCAGACTTCAAAGCATTTCTTAAAGTGGATATATGTTACTTACCCACTTCTACTGCTGACCTAAGTACAGAAATTTGAAGAAATGCTTACACCCTGTGTACCATGACTGGATTTCAGGAGATAGGGTTTATGTTCCCAGCACGTCACTTAAACTCTGGGCTCACACTTTCTGATATGGGGGAAGAAGGGATAAAACTTCTGGTTGCTTCCTCGGGGTTATGATGTGCAGTTTCTGAAGTACTTGAGATCTGCAGGCACTAACACTTTGCTGCATTGAGAGACGAATAGTAAGGGACAGTTCTGTAACCAGCAG
Organism: Manacus candei; assembly: GCF_025592945.1. Classification (NCBI taxonomy): domain Eukaryota; kingdom Metazoa; phylum Chordata; class Aves; order Passeriformes; family Pipridae; genus Manacus; species Manacus candei. Next base: position 6,104,023 of record NW_026138082.1, on the reverse strand, counting down.
TGATAAGTTCCCTCCCTGTGTCAGAAATATGTTTTAGAGCCTGAGTTTGCTCTGTTTCCTTCTGGAACCCCTTCAATCCCCCTCAGCCTTTGCAGGAGGGGAGGGCCCTATGTTGCAGAGATCAGGCAAGCATCTGGATCTGAACTAGACAGGGAGGAGGCTGAGAGTTAACAAGAATGAGATCTTCAGCTGCAGCTTGGAGATGCCTAATTTCAAACATGCTCCACCATTTGTTTTTTCCCAGGTTCAATGACAAAGCCCAGTGCTGTGCTTTTAAACAGTGTCAATTTCTGGAGCGCTTGGCTGTCCCTGCTTTGATTGTTGCCTGAGCCAGAATAAGGGTCTACCTAGCATTCAAAGAAAGTGCAATGAGAGACTGTTTTATTACAGATGCAGTACAGATACAGGTCTCAAAGAAATGCCAGGCACAGTTGGAGACAGTCCAAAAAAGCATCCTTTTAATAGCTTTTAAGAGAAAAAACGCTTACTTAACTTAAAATGTTAATTCTGACTTTTCAACGAGACTTTTACTCTAAGAATTTCCAAGAACAGGAGCTTATTTGGCTTCATGCATTTAGTTATAATATGACATGAAATCAACCTTTAAATGGAGCTTGACTTGCGTAGTTTATCTTATGCCTTGTTTCATAACACTAGCAATAAAATTCTCCATTTGGAACTACAGGCTTTTTCTTTTTATTCTGTGTTATTTGTATAAGAAGTATCTGGAATGCATAAAAAGAGGCAGGAATTGTGGAAATGGCTAGGAGTATATATTTAATACTTGTGCAGTTAAAGGGGAGATGGAAATTGTAATGGATCTTAGCTATAGAGAATTATCATTTTGATAATAAAGTATTGCCTGTCTCGTCTCTCGCACACAGCTTGACCTCAGAGCTGTTGCACATAATGCTTTCTCTGTCAAGAGAATCTATTCATAATGACATGTCACAGGTGCTCACACATAATATGTTTCCCATCAAAAGTGATCATCCATATTTTATATAGCAGCTTTGATGACAAATATTTTGTACTTCAGCTTCTTTTTCATCTGTCAGACTTAATGAAGGAAAGTCACAGATAGTTTTTAAATAATATCAGCTCCTTAGATCACATTACTGTGTCTTCCTTTGAAAGTAGTTTCCTACAAGATCCACAAGACAGAGGAGAGAGAGGCAAGGAGGTTTTCCTTAACTTTGTAAAGAAAAACTATTTTCTGATTTCTTAATTTCAAAATTAATAAGCTCTGTACCTTTGGAATATTTTCAGAAAGAAATATGTTATATTTATTGAGTACTCAGTATTTTGAGAGCCTAGTGAAAGCAAGTCTGATAACTGAATTTATATTGCAACTTCTCACCATGCAACTTCTCACCAGAATGCCGTTTATTCTCATAGTAAGTAGTGCTGTGTCCTCATGGTAAAAACACTTTCCTCTAGGTTGTGCTGCAAAATAGGTACTTTGAGGCACACAGAGAACTGGGTTCTTATATTCTCACTGGAATTGTTATGCACATCAGGGTCAAAGTTTGCACTTTTCCTCCATGTTCAGCCCCACTGAGAGAAATAACCCCCATTCCTCATTTTATTAATGAAAAAGTGAACTTGAATTCCCTTTGCGATTCTTCAGATTGCAGGACTTGTCATCGAAACCTCAGAGCACAGAGGAATGCTTTTCCCATTCATGGGACATGTCTTTTCTACCAAGAGTGAAAGTGAACAAAGTACAGAGGTGTTCCTGAACTTCCTTGTTAGGCAAACCCACCTGAGCAGCAGGCAGTAGTGCCTCTCAACACATAAGCCATGGATTCATATGGACTTCTGGTCTACTCCAAGGGATCCACAGAAGGGAGTTGACAAAAGCAAGTTCATTGTGTATGCAAGATATTTAGCAGTGTCTGAAGACGAATATTAAATCAAAGCACTAAAATAGACAATCAAAGCATGGCATGTGCATATTTATAAAATTACCACTGGCCTGAGGAGAAGGCAGAACAGGAAGCTGCTGATATTTACAAATACAAGTTACAAATCCAAATGAGGACTGTATTTCTCCTATATATGAAATATAACCAGATGTCTCAGGCTGAGAGATGAAAGCTTACACTTAGAAAAATGCCTGGGTTTTTTTGTACAAGACAAGACCAAAAAAGAGGGGACACAGGGTCTGCAGCTACTTGACGCTTAATTATTTTTTACTTCTAATTTATTTAAGAAAGCAAGCAGGGACAAATTAAAAGTAGCTAACAACTTCTAAAGTACAGGAAGGTGCAAAACTTTATTTTCTGCCACTGAGAAGTAATACACTGATTAATGTCTGCTACTGAAAAGATAGTCTGCAATAGCATCCTCTTTTCTGCTATCCCCAAGCCCCTGAAGAATTTAAGCAGTGAGTGTAATAAGTTTCCCTTTCCTTGTCTGAAGAATTAGAACAATTCAATTGAAAGACAAATATAATCCTACCTATGCTCCGTGCTGGGACTGGAGCAGGGTAAACGCCACAGTTAAGTCTAAACATCAGGTTGTAATTGTTAGAGATTAAAAACATGCCACAGAGAACATTCCAGGAAAAGATGGAGGGTGAGAAGTATGGCTCTCCTGTGTCTTTTTATTAAGGCAAATTATCGTCCGATCTTACAAGGGCATATTTCTGCACAGCAGAACTTAATCAAATGGCATTTAGTCAATGAAGGAAATTACACACTAGATTGATTTTTAATCATCCAGCTAGGAAAAGCAGGGATAAGTGAACATGTATTTATCTGCTGAGCCAAATGCATACAAGGCAGAAAAGCCACTGAAAATAAGGAAAAGAAAAATAAATGTTCTCTAGGATGCTGCTGTTCCATACAATCTATTTCAAATATCATTTGCTGTTAGCTATTTCTTCAAGATGTGAACATATCAGCTGAGCTGCTTGTTTTTTTTTTTTTAATGCCGATGCAATAATCTCTGAAATGGAAAGTCAGGTCATAAGTAACACAGATTGCTTATGCAAAAATGAAGCAATCTTTAAATGCTGTCAGAGAGATGGATGGCCCACCCTTCGAAGTACAGAGGAACCATTATTTCATGGTCTTGTCTAATGTCCTGTTCTCTCACAGTTTGTTTTCTTTAATGCTTGTCTTCTCAGTGCATCCTAACGTGAGCCAGGGTTGCCAAGGAGGGTGTGCTACATGTTCTGACTACAACGGATGCCTGTCATGTAAGCCCAGGCTCTTTTTTGTTCTGGAGAGGATTGGCATGAAACAGATTGGAGTATGTCTTTCTTCGTGTCCAAGCGGATATTATGGGACACGGTATCCCGACATTAATAAGTGTGCAAGTAAGTGTTGGGGAAAGGGGAAGCTCATGGACTTGCTTGTTTTCTCTTGAATGCTGTGTTCCCTTAGGAGTCAAGTCAACAGAGAAGCAGACGGACAGGCCATGTCTTTAATGTTCAGTTCTTTATAGTAGTGCAGTAAATATTAACCCAAGCAAGAAGCTAAGGTGAAAGATCACAAAATGGCCTAAAGCTCAGGGATCCCAGCTCTGCATGAATGACCTGCCCAGAATCCACATGATGGCCTCCTCCTCTACAACTCTGTGTGAAAAGGAAGCACAGGTGGGCACCAGGCACTGCCTTCCAGCAGCAAGGGAACAGCAGCATCACTGAAGAGCAAGCGGGGACCGAGGAATGCTGAATCTTGGTGGCTGGAGCTGTTTAACCCTCTGCCCTTACCCTCCTGACCCCTGAGACAAGGACAGAAGATGGCAGGTGGCATTCTTCAGAGATGTGGTTTGCCCTGGTCTCTTTATAGCTTGTCTCACACTCAGTGTAGTCCTCTGAATGCCTGTAGAAGCTGGCCAGGCTTCAGCTGCCCAGCTCTCAGCCTGATTTGGGGGAAGTTACTGATTCATGTTGTCTCCAGGCTGGGGGACAGAGAAGTCAACTCTATTCTTTACCATTCAGGCAACATTTTGACCCCAGTATGGATTTTGAACCATAAATGAACTGGAAAAGATCGCAATGTCCTCCCCACTCCTCTTTTTGTTGTTGAATTCACTGTTTTTAATCCCACAGGTGATATAAAAACATAAGAGCGACGGCCAAGAAACTCTCCCAGTTTTTACCTGGTAATAAAAGTTATTTAATGAATGGACCCCAGAGTAAAGTCTTACAGAGTAACTTGACACTGTAAAGTATTTGCTCACTTTTTAGCAGTGTGTGGCCTTGCATATCAGACATGAGCTGTACCAAACATAAAGTTTTATGCATTTCTCCTAAAAGTTTCTGAGAACTGGGAAATAGTAATGCAAATTTGGGTAGTCATATAGATAATACCTGAAATACTACAGGACATCTGATTGAACATCAGGGAGCCATTTGAAGAAAAAAGAAAGATATGTTGATTCAAAACCGTCCAAAGCAGATTCTAAATTCTGGCATATCTTTATTTCTCCTGGATGAATGGCGATAGATAGCGTGGAGCTGACCTGGTACTTGTGTCTCTATGCTTTGTCAGTGTAGGGCAGAAGCAGTATATTGTTATTCTCATGCGCTGTGCTCTGTCTGCCATTTGCATAGGTCTTCAAGAAGATTATCAGTGTGAGGCTGTTCAGCATCAGGCAATCCTTTTTAAACCCTCACCCATGCTGAGGTCATTTGTGGCTGGCCTCACTGTGTGTACAGGCCATGAAGAAGATCTAAATATAATTTGCTTCCTTTGAAGATTGACATTGCTAGAATTGTGTGATTCTTGTATATGTAAGAGAGCGCATGCTGTTTCATGGCAAAGAGCAATAACATTGTTGTATACTGTTTGCATTTCAGAATGTAAAGCTGACTGTGATACCTGCTTCACCAGAAACTTCTGCACAAAGTGTAAAAGTGGGTTTTACTTATACAGTGGAAAGTGCCTTGAAAAGTGTCCTGATGGGCTGGAAGCCAACAACCACACGATGGAGTGCACTAGCATTGGTAAGTCCAGTCCCCACAATCCTGCCTTGTTTTCTCACAGAGGATGGGGAATCTAAGGAAGGCATGTCCAGTTACAACACCAGGGAAGTGCAACTTGAAAATGTTCTGCATAACAAGATATATTCCCTAGCACAAAAAAGTCAAGGTGTTGCCCAAATCTGCCACTTCATAAGAGCTACAAACTTGGTTGTGGCCCACAAACACAGCCTTGATGCTCTGCCACAGGAGATATGGTCTGTTTGGTCTGTCCTGAGGCAGAATGACGTATATCTCTTACTTGCTTTGTTACAGTGTTATGCAGCACCACTAACATGAAAGGTTCAAAAACCCTGTGTCAGACCCCATATGTAGTTGAAAGATTAAAATACTCATGGTTTTGCTTTAGCTCCCTTGTACTCCCTGAGTCTTTAAAGTATGTATGAGACAACACTTTGAAGCTTACCTTCACAAAAGTTAGCAAAAAAAAAAGCTGGCAACTAAAATGCTAAGGAAACACACACCCCCCAAAAAACCCAATCCCCAAAATGGTATATGTGCATAATCACCTGAGTGCAGAAAATGAGGATGAAAATAAAACACCAAATAGGGTGGCACTGACACTGAAGTAGTGAGATTGATGTCACTGTGACTCACTGGCTGTGGAAAAGAGACCTGCTTTTGTATCTACAGCCTCTGACTCACAAGCTCCGATTATTCACTCAGGGTCAGTTTTGGAGGTCACCACACCTAACTGTCTGCTTCATCCCTCTGCCACCCCTTCAGCTGAAAGAAGACTGAGTGATATGTTTGCCTTGGGCTAGTGCAGCTAGCAGCCCATGGGTACGCCGAAGCTGCAGCAGGGTTCAGCTTATTTTAGTATATTGGCTGTGAATTGTGGTGGCTGAGGGCTGTGAACTATGGTGCAAGCAGTAACCTCTTCAGCCACTAGCAACCAGGGAGCACTTAGGCACAGTCTGTCCATGATGGAAATCTCCTCCCCCACAGTATCATGCACATAGCTCTCCCTGGCATCAAGTGTTTTGGAGAGGAAGTAATGTAGGAATAAAAATAATGTGCACTAGTTTGGCATTTTCCTTCTCAAATATATATTAGTTCAGGTGGTAGTGTAGGCTTTCATGGTTTTATTTGCAAGTAAAGACTTTCATCTTTGAAAGAAATTCAAGGGATCATTTTTGTTTATTGGAAGCTGTTTCCAAGTGCTGTACACTTAGCTGCTTTAACAATGAGTCAGACTCAACTAAGAAAAGCCATTTAAAGCTATGGAGTAAAACAGAACCTTTTTGTGCACGTGAAAGTCAATTATTTTAACAGGACAGCACCGGTGTAATATGAAAAAAAATGACCCACATGATAATTCACTGAAGGAAGGCTCAGAGATTGCCTGAAGTCAGTTATATTTTCTAGGTTTTGGAAAATTCAGAAGTAAATTCTGGAGCTGGAAAAATACTGACTTACAAATTCCTCCTTATATAGGGACTGGAAGTCTTTCCGTCTTCAATGATGACTTATAATCTTAAACACGCAATTATACATAAAGTAAATATAAATATTTACTATCATTTATCAAGAGAAGGATACTGAGGAGATGGCACAAGACAAGGATGGCTATTAAGAGCATGCTGTTAAGCTTCCAAAGTTACTCCCGTTTTTGTTTACGCTGTTTGGACAAGTGTGCTGTGACACATATTTTGAGTTCCAAATAGTACAGGATGCACATTCACATCACTCTGATTTAGAAACTGTAACCTACACTGTTCGGAAAAGTTTGAAAACCCATCCCAATCTAAGTTCTCCTCTGCTTTGCCTATTTCCAGCTTGTATATACTACAGATGATGGCTCTTTCCCAATTTAAGCTGAATACCAAGCAGCAGATCACCAAAGATGCTTGACTCCTGCTGTAGTATCTTTCAATATCAGTTGGTCCCTTATAACTATTGATTTCCAAATTCAATATCTTTGAGACCAGCTGCAGCAGCTTGACACCAGTAACTTCACTCACCTTTCACACAGGCATGACCAAAGTTTAATTCCACTGAAGTTACAAGGGTTTGTACCTGCATCAAACCAAAGGAACCTAAGAACAAACCCCAGTAACTGATTTCATTGAGACCAATTGTGTTGTTGTTGCCTTGTTTCAGGAATGGAATTACAAAATAGCCAGTAGAAAGTAGTAACTGACATAATTATTTGACATTATTTTGTGCTATATATCCTCAGCTGTCCAATTTCTGTCAATTCACTGCTGTATGTCACTGCTAATTGATTTCATTAGTTTTTACCACCTTTTGGCTGATGCAGAATAAATAATGTACCATATATATTGTGTATACAAAAATATATTGGCCAGGCTCAGTTTGTCCTATATTTATTGCAGTGCACTGTGAAGCTAGTGAGTGGAGTCCATGGAGCCCTTGCACAAAGAAAGGAAAAACATGTGGTTTCAAAAGAGGAAATGAAGTAAGGGTCAGAGAGATCGTACAGCATCCATCAGCAAAGGGTAATCCCTGCCCAGCTACAAGCGAGAGCAGAAAATGTATTGTACAAAGAAAGAGATGTCAGAAGGAAGGAAAAGGTACCATGTTATCATCATCATAATATGAGATTGGTATTGTGCTTTTTTAATAACTCACACCTGAATTCTTAGGCCTTGATTGCAGGCTTCACCAAAGCTCCCATTGATGTGGTGTTCTTCGGGCTGGAGAGAACTGTGCCTTTGCCTGGAGTAAATAAAGTCCTAACACTGCTCAAAAAATGTGCTTTGTGTGATCTAGAGAGAACAGGGTGGGCTCATGGGAAGGCACTTTGTCTTTCAGTTCTGTCTTCTGAAAGAGCTGCCAAGATGACGGGTTGCATGTGGCACTCAGAACGAAAAAATCCATCATAAAACATGTCATGGTGGTTGTTGTTTGTTGGGTATCAGGCAGTCAAGTTTCATTCTTCAACCATGGGATTCCTCCAAAACAATTCCTATTTCATGCTTCCCTACAGGTAAAACTATAACTCGTGCAAATGCAGCGCTGTGACCTCTCTCCTGAACTCTTTCTACTTGCTCTGGCTGAACAACATGGCCTGATTTGCATCTAGGTCATGAAGTCCCAGTATGGGAGAAAGACCACAACACTGCATGGCAAACAAGAGAAACTCCACTTGGTTTCACCTAAAAAGCAAAACTGCCGGCAGAACCATGCATCCATGCAAGGCAGCTTGTTGGACTTATTCCCCAGCATGACAGCTAGTGAATGGTATCCCACATGTTAAGAAGTCTATGAAATAATAATTTACACAAATTCCACCCGGTAGATATTGTTGTTCCATTGTTCTCTTTTCTCCCCTTCTTGCAGAGGGGAAGTTCCTTGGTCTGTCCCCAGTGCAGTTACTCTGGTTGACATAGGACGGTCTATGGAATATTTCTTTTTCCCCATCCCTCCCATTTTCCCCATCCTTCCCATTTCCCCATCCTGCCTATTTTCTCTTTTCCTCTCACTCCTTTTGAGGGTGAGTGGAACAGGTGGAGCAACTCTCCCCTCATGTGAACATCTGTGAGTCAGGAGAAGCTGCTGGTAACAAGTACTAACTGACTGTTTCACTGTGAAATGGTGGCAAGGATTGCTGAAATTACTTATGGAAATGTTCAAAGGGTTTGGAACTCATAACTCTTTTGAAGGTTGGCTTGTTCCCTGGGGATGTACTTCATGAGAAGGGAAATAGTGTTTTTAGAGAGTGTCCAAAGGAGGGCCACTAAGATGGTGAAGGGCCTTGAGGGGAAGCCATATGAACAGCAGCTGAGGTCACTTGCCTGTTCAGCCTGGAGGAGACTGAGGGGAGACCTCATTGCAGTCTTCAACACCCTCACAAGGGGAAGTGGAGGGGCAAGTAGCAATCTCTTCATTCTTGTGACCAGTGACAGGACTTGAAGAAATGGCATGAAGCTGAGTCAGGGGAGGTTTAGGTTGGATATCAGGAAAAAGTTTTTCACCCCGAGTGTGATTGCACACTGGAACAGGCTCCCCAGGGAAGTAGTCACAGCACCAAGACTGAGTTTAAGAAGAGTTTCGACAATGCTCTCAGGTACATGGTGTGATTATTGAGGTGTCCTGAGTAGGGCCAGGGGTTGGACTTTATGATCCTGATGGGTCCCTTTCAACTCAGCATATTCTGTGATTCTATGGTTAGAAGGAGGATCTTATGAATCAGATAGCTACAGATGCCTCCCCCTCACCCAAAAACTGGTTAGATTTACTGATTAATGGGAGCCTATAGGCTCCTCCTCCTCCTTTTGTCAGGCAGTGTCTTGAAGAGGTAAAGAGGTGCATCTGCATCAAGGTAAAAGCCAAGGCAACCTATTTACAGATTCCTGTAAAAATGCTACAGATTTCTATGTCCCGGATGCCCATACCTGCTTCAGTTCCTGCTCAGTGGTGCAACTTGAAACAGCCTCTCATTAGCCCACTGTAACAGGGGGAAGACTCGGGTTTTTTTCCTTATCGAGGCCTGTTTTTGACAAAGGTGAAAATATAGGAATGAACTGTAATTTTGGAAGTGTGAAACTGGGATTTTTTGGGGCAACAATATTGTGTATTTGCCTATGGTATGTTGGCATTGGTATTTCAGATTGGACAAGACATTTCTCTTTGAGAAATGACTGCTGTTCCTGTGTAATAAGGACTTTAGAAGAAACTACTCAGGTATTTTACTGTCCATTCTTATTTTATGGGATTTAAGCCAAACTATACTTGAAAAATACTGCGCACCACAAGAATTCATTCACAATCAGGAATCTTTTCCTTTCGTTCTTTTCTACAATGTGCTTAAAGGTGGGGTTTTTTCTTCCTTTTGAGCAAGACACAGTCTACATCCTAGCCTGTTTTATGATCAGTAAATTTATGATTCCTTCAAAACCAATGCAGTCTGATGAAACCTATGTTCCAACTCTATCTGTGCCCTTGGGATTTGTGTGTCTATATCTGAAAGCCATTTTTTTATGTTCTGAAATCCACCTTCTCAGTATCCACAAAAGTCTTTCCCATTTATTTTCATACACCTTCTCAGGGACATGATTTTTTTTTTTAAGAAAGATAATTCTTAATAAATATGAGGAAATTCACATATAAAACATCAGGTTAAAATAGCTTCAACGGATGGATTATGGTGACAAGAAAGGAAACTGAGAATTAAGCTACAAGTTTTCCTTCTGTTCTTACTGGAATGGGGAAACAAAACTTTCCAACTTAACTCCAGGCAACATATCTTCCCTACTGCTACTGTCACTTATTACACAAAATAAGTTCCCCTTTGAACAATAGAGTAATTGCCCGAGAAACCAAGTCAGGCTCTGTTCTTATGGCTGGCTGTGCCCATGCAGTGAGTGCAGAAGGAGGTAACAACAGAAACACTTAAAAGGGAAGGGAAAGGAAATAAGTTTGTATTTACTGTTGAGAAATATTGACAGTTCTCTTTTTTTATTGTACAACTCCCCATGGCTTTAGAGTTTAGCTTCCATGGCAGTGGCTTTTGAAGCGTAGCAGCAGACCCAGCAGTTACGAACAGTGCTGTTAATCTTTTTCTCCATGGCCATGACAAGAGAGCTAGCTTGGTCAGCCTCGGCCATTTCCATGTTGAATAGATGTCTGTGGCTGAGGGAGCTAGGGCAAAGACCACATGATGACGGGGTATGCTCGTCACAGACGCCTCAAAGACTTTGCTCAAGAAGTTGAGGTCAGAGACAGGATGTTAGTCAGTTAAGGCACTCCTATCGCGCAGCAGCAAGGACATGTCTCTGGAACAGCTATGCAAAACGAGATAAAGCAGATGAAGAGAGGGTTTCTTTGTTTGTTTCCATTTGCTGGTGTGTTATTGAAGCTGGTGAGATCTATTGCAACTTTTTTTTTCCCCTCACTGGCTGCAAAATGAAGTTTTGCTGTGAGAAGGTGCTAGTATTTTCAGAATGGATGAAAACAAATGGGAATAATGAAAAAACAAATAGCCCAACTAGTCTAAAAGGCTCTTTTTGTTTATTTTAGCACTAAATAAGTTGACTCTAGGATGTTCTGACATGGTAATTCCCATGTTTTTCATATACAGGCTCCTTTTATAGTTCAGTCCTATCCAAACTTCACTGTAATTTATTTCATCGTTCTCCTATTTTAGTCCCATGATGGTGAGTTCATTTTAGTCTGCATATTAAGTTCTATTTTTCTTCTTTCTTTCTTTCCCTCACACATTTTTTTCCCCTCCTCCATTGCAGTACACTGTTACTTTTGCCTTTCCACACTTAACACTTTCTTGACTCCTACCCTTCACTGACAGATATTCGTTGAGTCACATGTTTCTGTAGCCATGTCCATTCGTGTCAAATGGCAAATAGATGTACTGGAAAAGCATAACATGCAGAGCTCTTCAAACACTGAAAATTATCCTTTGCCTTAATAAACGTGCTCTCACCAAACACGAGTCCCTTTGGACTGCTGTCTGCAAATGTGTGAGATTGACTTTTACTGGCCGAAAGACAAATATTCTGAAATTCTGATATTCTGCATACAAAAGTATTTGTGGGGAAGGAATTGCATGTTTTCATGAGTAATTCTGCCAAGAAGAGAATATTCACCACATGACTTTCTGTGGAGTCCCAACTAAACCCCCACAGAGATCAGCCAATTTTAAGTGCTTTCAGAGAACATGTTCTGATCAGTTTGAAGAGACTAAAAGAACTCATCTAAATTAGTATTAGTTATGAACAAGGAAGACACCTTAGAAATCTGGGTATTATGCAAGCCAATACATAGATGACATTAGTTACACAGCTGTATTGTTGTAAGCAAATAAAATTATAATTCAATTGTTGCTCATTCATATATTGAATGAGCAACCACAGTTGCATGTTTGTGGTGTTTAGATGTTCAAAGGACAGAAGCAATGCTAACTGCATCCCATCTGTGCAAACTCAGACCAATGAAGGTTCCTGTTCCTGATAGGCAAAAATTCAAGAATTAGAAATGAAGACATGGTGGCATGAATGTAGACAAGCGTATTTCTTTTTCACTATGAAATGTAGGAATTTACCACCTTGTACAGTCTGAAAGCAGGATATTGTTATGAGAGGAAGAGGGGTAATTTTAGTCAAAATTCAAAAGACTACAACCCCCTGGAGGCAAGGTAGCTTGTTCATTAATGGCTTGTGCTGTAAGGAGAATAGAGACATTATGCTGTGATCTATTTTTTTTTTTTAAATTACAGCAGGAATAAGAGAGAGAGCAGTGTCTTTGAGTTGAGGAGCTGAATTCTGGGTGTAGACTGGCAAACAGAAGGGAACTAAGGGAACAGGATTTATTGCTGAGGAGTTTTAATAAGCAAGTATATATATTTTGGGTAAATAAAGTAAAATAAATGCTCCTATCTTGTACTGCATATATGTGACTATAAAAACGCAGGTTTGATTGAATAACTTAGAGAATTGAGACTCAACTCATGTCTTTTGTTTCTCTGGACTCGTTCCTCCAACCCTTATTGCTATACGTCCACATAATGCTTTCAACATAATAATCAGATAATGTCTGAAAAAGTCTTCAGTTGGCTATGCTGTGAGGAAGGAATCCTATCAGGTAACCATCAGATTTCCAAAACCACCACTCAGCTAAAAATCCCAAGCAATTCATCAAGAATTCACTTTAGCTGAAAACAATTTAACTTAGTGCAAACTTAAAATATCAGTCAATAAATTAATTTCACTCATTTAATTTAAGCTCAATGAGTTACCCACCCTAATGTACACAGTCTGATGCCACACAGATCCATGTAACAATGGAGCACAGAGGGTTCTGGAGTCTAAATTAAGTTGCCCCTTTAGTATTTCTCACCAAAAAAAGTTTCTGCAGTAATTCTGCACCAAATCCTGTTGAAGGGTATTAACTTCATTAGCAGTCAGCTAAGCCATCCCAGGCAAAACAAATTAAAAATAGTCCCTACTAAAAGAGAAGAAAAGATGTGTTAGTTGCATTACATTTCAAAATGTAGGTGGAAGTACAGTAGTGAAGGAAGTCGTTTGAAATCAGCATGACTTTCCCCACTTTTTTGCTCAAGGTTTTAAACCTTGATATGTAAAATCAGGGTTTCATGATCTTCACAACCCACAGAAATTTCTGTGAAGCCACTTAAGACTTGCATAAGTATGTGCCACATCTATGTGTTTATTAATGTGCCAATACACCTTTTTTGCCTAAAAATTCTTGACTGACAGGCCTCTGGAACAGTTGCTTGTGCATTTTGCTTAGTTCTTTTGTCACACTGGACAATCTGAATTTTATATGGATGCAATTGATTTTGCCATCTGAGAAATCAGACTAGGAATGACAAGCTGAGACTCCACTGAGCCTCTGTAGGCTTTGCAAGGGTATGATGGGGTTCACTCCATTTAGGCTGGACAGCTAAAAATTGCTTGCTATTTTCACAACGAGGGTCGTGTTAATGGCGGGGTTAATAGTGCACCTAAGATGCTGTAAGACAGATTCTAAGAAGTGCAAAATAATTTGCTTCCTGAAAGTGCCTGTTTCTTTCCAATGATTTTTAAGTACAGCCTAATATGAGTGATATGGACTTTTAACTGCTAACTTTTAAATTAAAGGGCACATTTTCTCCATCTGTATGGTAGTGACTTTGCAACACTGCAAAATCTGAATCAAAGTTCACTCAGACAGACTCTGTAAGCAAGATGAGTGTGTTTCAGGGAATCCATAGATCAGCCACAGTAAAACAAAAATCAGAGTTGAAAAATACTCATGTCCAATAGTAATTTCACCAAGTGTTGGCAAAATCAAGGTTAGAGCAGCATTTTGTTGTGTTGATAAACATCTAGTAGTGGCTGCACATCTGCTTATTCAAAGGTGGGTTGCCTTTTAGAGAACAAGCTCTGAATAATCTGTCCCTATGCACTCCACACACCAAAGATAAAAGTCTCCTCCGGTGCAATGGAGACCCACACACTTCAGTAGTTCCTCAGTATACTATTTTGAAACAAATTTTTCTGATTAAAAAAAAAGAATTTGAGGAAATTCTGTATATTTCTGATATTTAGTAATTTTACTTAATCACATTTAAATCCTAAGCATTGCTATATGGGAAAGTAGGATATTCCAATCACAGCCCGTCCCAAAAGTCACATCTTATCCCTCATGTAGAGCTCAGTGGCCTTTAAAATAAGAGGGCTGGAGCATGTGAGCCAGGGAGACATCACAGTACACAGTTCGCTCGTATAACTGTGAGAGTGTGTCCTGTGTGAAGGTCACTAGTGTGGTTATGGTTAATGACCCTACTCCATGGCAGGTCACAGGACTTCTGAAACCTCAAAATGAACATGAAACTAATTACTGCAACCCTGTGTTTACATACTGCATACGCCAATGGGCCCTAACTCTGGCCTTTGCAAGCCTGAGTTACTATAATTGAGGAATCTGTTTTGTGAAGAGTTTGGTTGTTTATTTTCCATTTGTTGCTGCCAAGAGGACTTCTCATTTCCTTTCCTTGCAGGGGTTTTGACTCTTTAACTTTAACACATTTCCAGCCTCCCAGAGTAGGGCTGCTGAGACCAGGAATCTGCTAGTTGCAACATGAAGTGAAATGGCATCCTGGGGATACCCTGAGTGAGGCAGGGCATAGACAGCACAGGGCTGCCCACTGCTGCTGGACAGCAGACAGGGACATGACCTGGAGAAGAAATCTGGGTGAGAAGAGTTCAGAGGGGGAGATAAAGATGAAATGAGTCGAAATGATTTGTGAATCTCAAATAGCTAATATTAAAGGATGTACTTACTCTACAAATCAAGGGCTGAAAAGGTTGGAAAAAGTTATTTTTAACCTCATAGCATTTAAAAGATTTAATCACAGGCAGTTTTTTAAAGTTTTACTAGGTTACTATCTGCAAAGGGAGACATTAAAATCTGAACTAACTAATAATAATATTTTGTTTTGCTACAAGTACATTTATTTTTGCTTGTGCTAGTATGAACATTAAATTCTCATCACATCTTCCAGTTGTGACAGACATGTATGAACCACACAAGCAAGTGGTACGTACCTGCTGTGCACCTCTGCACATGTGGTACACTTGACTGCAGACACTGCATGTACCATGCCAAGGTTGTACTCACTGAGTAATATGCATCTTGATGAACAGTCAGGTGAAAATGACTGTGCCCTCAGGTAACAAAATCAGTTTTAGCCCTGCAGGGTGCTGGGCCGACACTGTCTCTGTGCTCCTCAGAGCATGTTCTCCTTTCTGGCTGCTAGCTCCTCTCTCGCCACATTCTACCTCCTCTCTGTCCTGGGGGACTTGGAGTGGGGAGGTCACTCAGATGACCTGAGGCCCTCTGGAGGGCTATAAAAAATGTGCCGGATTGCTGATGATAAAAAGTATCAACCTCGTATTAACAGGAATAGTGTCAAAGCTGAGACAGAAGTGTGTAATCAATTGCTCTCGTAAGGGACGTGAATCAGAAAAAAGCTGATTGCATTATTTTATTAAAATGTCAACAGTGTGAGAGCAGTCCTCCTCAGATCCCTAAACCAAATAAGGGATAGAAATCAGCTCTTTTTCTTTCTGATCTTCCCTTCTGGTGCCTCCTTGTGCTCCAGAATTGGCTAGTTGACTATATTTTAGATGCCTGAGCTTTGTAGTAAAAACAGATAGAAATACAAACCACCCAAGAACCCTTCTTCCTCTCCCTTCCAAAGTATCCATCAGATATTCATTCAACATCAAATTTCCAGCACCTGCCTAAAGTCTTCCCTCTTCAATAAAAATGTCTGAGATTGAGAGCTCCAGCTCTAGAAGGTGAAATCCACATCCGTGTCTACCCTGCAAAAGACCAGACAGAGGTCTGCTCCTTGCCCACATGGCCAAGGGCCACCTTCTGGCTTGCAACCAAACTAGCTGGGGCTGTTCCCTCCACAGCAGATTTGACTGGGGAAGAGCACTGCTGCAGGTCAGAGTCCTTAAACAAACTACAAGTTATGTTGTGCAGACATGCAGGGGTCTGCCTAGTCTCTGGCCTTCTTCCCTGGTACAGCTGTACTTATTCATGGCACTTTCACCTTCAGCAACTTCATATTGTTGAGTTTCAGGGAGAAGTAAATAGGAAACTGTGACTAGTTTTGTAGGAGAAGCAAATAGGAAACTCTCCCCTCTCAGTACCACAGAGCAGAGACCATGTGCAAAGAGCATATCGCTCTCTCTTACCCCACCTCCCTTCCCTCCTCTGCCAGAACATCCTCACATACCCATCTTTCTCTCCACACTGGTCTTCTATCACATCTCACAGCTGATGCTTCCAAAGTCCTTCCCCTAATTTCTAGTGATTTAAGGAGCTCCTTCTGAGGGAGGGACATGTTTGTCACTGCTGGAAGAGAAAATAAGACTCTTCCAGGCTGTGGGCCACAGCAGGATATCTTGAAAACTGCTTTCTGCTGACTCTTCAGAAGACCACAGCAAGCTGTTTTCTCACCTTTGGACAATATTACTAAAAAGTAAAGGTGAAGGGAGGTGGTTGCTGACAGCAGGGCTCACCTGGCCCTTGCCACCTGGAGATCTAAACCTTTTTACTACTTTGACCTGTCTATCCTGGAAAAAAAGAACAAATGCAAGGGAGGAGTTTGATAGCACATCTATCAGATTTTGTCCAAGAATGCAAAACATCTGGAGTATTTGAGCTACAGAGTAAATCAGGCAGTGGATGTTTCGAATCTAATGGCGAGATATTCAGCACTGTTTAATCAGCTAAATCCTGGGCTGTGGAACACTTCCATGTATAGCAATGCTGTTATAACACTGCAATCATGGGCAGCAATGGTACTCATTCATTATTGTGTTACAGCTGCCCTTATTTTAAAGGGCCTGATCAAAGACACACTGAAATCCCATTGACTTCAGAGTACTGTGGATCTAACTGTAAAGCAAGGATTTTCAGCATTCCTTTGTAACAAAGCGAAAACAAAGGAGCTCTTTTTTGGCTGTTGTTTCTCCTCATCTTTCTGGATATTTGCCTGTTCTTCCCCACCCAGTAAGCTCTGTTTGCTTTTCCCCACCCACGTCTCTGCATCACCAGTCTAGTTGTCTCAGCTCACTCTCCCTGCCAGCTCTGACACCTGATGTAGCCTTTGGTCTGCTTAGGCTACCACCTCCCAGCTCTTCCACCTTCATAAGTTTGAAAAACTTACGAACTTAAACACTTGCTGCCATAACTTTTGTTTATAAAGGTCCAAAGGAGCTTCACAACATTCCCAATGAGACGATGACATCCCATATTATTATCAGAGATTGTAAAGAACAGGAGGGAGGTTGTGGGAACCTCTATCGTGGAAGATTTTTAGAAGATTAGACAAATATCCATCAGAGATAGCCTAAGTATAGTAGTGCAGCTTCACAGACTAATAATAAACTAGATAATGCTTTGATTAACATTTATAAAATGGCTACAAAATTTCCACAATTTTTTTTTCTTGTCTGTTGCCTTCTGTAAGACTCCTAGGGAGAGGCAACATACTGCACATTTACAGAGCACGAATCCAAGTATCTCTGTCCACTGACATCAGAATAAGGTCTCCTGCTGTCTTTACCAACCTCAGATTTTTATTTGGGCCTGAGTCAAAGAACTGAATTCAACTTTCCTTTCATTTTGTCCAGTTTAGTAATTTGCATTGCTGAGATATCTGCTCGTGTTTCTCTTTGCATTCATCAGTTTTGTATCAATTATAGGAAGCGTACAGGGCTGGATTTTCTTACTAATTCACCAGAGATATGAGCTAGCATCTCTCTGCCAATGAAGGTGTGTATACTTTAAGAGCAGATGAAGATATGGCCCCTGAGGGACATACTGCTGTATGCGTAGGCCTGAAAAAAAGAGAGCTAATATAAGGACAGGTGAAAACAAATATTATTTTCAAGTAATTTTTGTTGAAGTGATTTTGCAGTAGTAAAAAATTAACAGGGAGAAAAAAACCCCAAGATTTATAATTTAAAAATGTGGTGGCCATGCAAAATTCAGAAAAAGTATTTTCTAAATTTTCTCTTTTTAGTTCCTTGAAATCCAAAATGGTAGCAAAAGAATTAAACAGCGTTCCGTATGAAACATATACAGGTAGTATTAAGGTCAGGATTTGATGAACATATTTTTTATTGTTTTTTTTGGTTTATAAGCAAAATGACCCAGTAATGAAACTTTTCAATTCTAATCTAATCCTCCCCAATATCTGTGGCAAACAGTAGCCTCAGTATAAAGATTTACAGCTACAGTTATGTCTCTTCTTTGTTCTTAAGCATGTATTTACTTCTGCCCATTTGCTTTCTGAAATTTTCTCTCATTTGTCATCTGAAGAACTCCGTTTAAAAGGAAAACAGGCTTCAGACATGAAACACAGCTACATTCCTGAAACATGAGATGAACAACCTTTAATTCACGCAACCTTTCATTTACAGTAATGTTTAATGGATGGGCTGGTTTCATTATGGACAATGCCTCTCCCTGTCATTAGCCTGCAGAAAGGTCTAAAACTCTCAAGCATTTAAAGGAGCTCTGTTTCATGCTCTGTCTTCCCTCTTCCCTCCCCTTCTCCGCTCCCCATCACCCCTTCTGACTGCCCTTGTTCTAAGTGCATAATCTAAATGCTGTACTCTGCAAATTGCACTTATTGCTGGCTTCGAGCTTCGAAGAACCCTTCTGAACACTTTTTATACAAACCTAACAAGGTCAAAGTTGGAAAAATCTCAGCTGGTGGACTTGGATCCCATGAGCTAGTGACCATTTATAATTAATATTAATGAATGGCAGACGACAGATGTTTATTGCCTACGCAGAAATGTGCATTGCTAAACCAGAAGGATTTAGTTTAAATCCAGAGGAACTGACTTTATTTCTCATATGATGTGGGTGGTGGGAGGGAATGCCAGTGGGTGATCCAGACCCTACTACCTTTAAGCATGCGCAAGGAAACAATATTTCCCAAAAGAATAATCCTGAGCTCTCTATTTGAAGTATGACATTTGGTCCTTCAAACCATTAACTGAAGTAAGGAGGACTCTCTGTCCCTTTCAGTGTCTCTGATTTGCAGCAGTAGTGGTTTTTATGCATAGATCCCAAAGCACTTAACAAAATTAAGGATCTCTTCTCTCTGTTTTACACTTGTGGAACCTGAGGAAGTCATATAAAGGCCATATTATAAAGAAAAAAAGTTTTTGTCACAGAGACAAAGGATCACATTCCCAGACACAGCATATTTTTTGTTCCTGGATTTTTTTTCCACAGTGATCTTAAATTAAACTAAAGCTTCAATGGATAAATCTCTCAAGTTTAAATGTGACACAATGGAAGATGTAATATGGAGATGGAAGAGTCTCTGTGAATACCTCTGAATACTTCAGGCTTAAGGCTGATGGAATCTCTGTTTTCTATCTGAAAGAAACTCAATCTTTCAGAGCACATAAATTAACTTCTTGGACAAAGAGACATATTGGGTAGCATTTTCAAAAGTACATGAACAATTTTAAGTTACTTTTTAGAGTTTCTGGCTGAGGTTGGAGTAAGGGTCTATTTGTTCTGAATTCCTTGAACGAAGCATCCTGCTCCTTATTAGTATCTTGCTACAGTATGTGTGCACCAACTATTTCCTGTTTTCTTGCCCCTGAGATTTCTACATTTCTGTACGACAGTCTGTAAAGTGTTTCAGAGCATGCCATACCAAACCCTTGCAAAATGTTATTGGGTTTAGTGGCTAGAGGGTTGGTCTCAGATGTTATAAAATAGTGCCTAACAAGTCACTAACAAAAGCAGGTGGTGCTCAGATCTGTAGAAATAGTTAGCAGTTTCTCCTTTTGACTAAAGCAAAAGGTCTTGGAGCAGGCAGGAAAGTGATTAGTTACTCAGTTTTAAAGAGAAGTATGAACGTATTTGCTGATTAATGTGAGTGGGCTTCTTCATCTGGAGGCAGGAGACAGCTGGAAAGAGAGAGTGCTTGTCCCCACAGTCCCAGTTTTCAGAGGCTAGAGAAGGTCCTGACGTGTTGCAATACATTATTGTACTGAAAATATCACTCACTGAACTTTTGCTTCAGGTTCCTTAGAACCTTTCTTGCATTCCAATAGTTCGGCTCTTGTAACCAGCCCTGATGTACGCGCTGCACACACACCACAGGCACATCTAGGACTGTCACCAATGTATCAGCACTGCTGTGACACTCTTGAGGTACCAGCCAAGCACCAAGCAAAAAAATAAAACATGCCTGCAGCAAGTTCTGCTGAGCTGCCATCACACACTGCCGGTAGAAGCTCTGTGAGATGGGACACAGGTCAGATCTCCTGGTGAGGTGGATCAGGAGTCACAGATCTTCCCTAGCACTTGGGGGTGCCCTCTGTCATGAGAGGCTGCTTTCTCGTCTCAGTGGGGGCCGCATCTCCTCTAGCCTTTGGGCCATGAGACTGCATCCATATCCAACCTAAATGGCATAGCAGTCAGTTTATAAAGTATACTAAGTGAAGTGGACTCCAGTGATGCGCTGCCGCATGGCATAATCATTCACATTCCACTTCAGACTACTCAAAAAGCCGGCAGCTCACTTCAGTGTGCAAAGCTGTGTTACTACAAAAAGCTCTAAATGCACAGTTCATCCTCAGGGATTTAAAAAGAATAAACTTATCACATTTTTGGAAAAAAAAGAAGAAGACAAGACAGCCTGGATAAAATTTACATGAACAATTCATATCTGTGATTCATGTTAAATTGAAAACTTACAGACAATGTTAAAATATTTACATTCAAGTTTTTTTCATGCATATCCTCCATGACACCTACTTAGAAATATTATTTTAAATATTTTATTTAAAATATTTTCCAAATAAATGGAAAATAACAGATTATTAGTCATCACATTTCCCAGAAACTTGCTGATTTCGACGAAGTCCCATTAGAAAGTAGGTAGGCTTTTGAAAAAATTTTGTCTTTTTCTTAGATTTCTGCCTAATATCCTGGCAGTTTGTCCGTTGGGTTGACCTCTGGCAACCCACCTGGCAGGCTGACAAAAACTCAGCAGCCTGAAAACCTGATATGCCTTTGACAACTTGGTCCTCCCGAGCTTCCTAGGGCTACATTCTGAATCCTTCTGGCATAAAAATTTCCTGAGCCTTTTTCAGAGACAGCCCAAGAGTCTTGGTGACTCCAGTGTCCTTTTCCACAAGCGTCTCTGTACATGGTAAACTGCTAGGTATTCTCTCAATAGGTGAGAAAAATTCTTCAGAGGCATATGGAGATGGTCAAAGTGAAATCTCATGTAATGTTTTTTCAGAGAGGACCTTTAGATGGTCTTATCTGTATGAAATTTAGAAACCTGACCTGTCATTTTAATCAGCATGAAAATGTATTTGGGCATATTTGCACTACTTTGAGAGGGGAGGATCAATGCTTTGACCAGCGGAAATAGTACACACACATTGGAGACACAAAACAGAAAGAGACAGTCAACTTTCAACACCTTGATTTGAAAAGTATCCTTGAAAGCAAATTCTCCCTTCATTTACACCAGACACCAACCTTGGTGACCTCCATGTGTTTGAGCAAGTACAACGGAGAGCAGAATCCAGCCTCCGGCGAATTTAAGTAATAGCACCCAGCTCTGTGTGCTGATGGTTTTGATGAGTGGATCCATCAGGAGTTGCTGTCCCCTTGCATGTTACCTGCTGCTGACAGTCTGATCCAGCCATCTGGCTGGCCTGGGTTACCTGTGGGACGCGCAGGGACTCCCATCTACCTGTCAGCACAGGTGTCACCGCAGGCAGAAACGCAAACAAACCATGCTCAGAGAAGAGTGGGCAAGTGAACCGTACTGAGAGGGGCCAGAGCTGCATCCTGTTGACTCCTCATCTTCCTCTACCTTCCTGGCATATCAGGAAGCTTAAGGAAATGTAAGGAGGAGGTTCTAGGGGGAGTGTATAACTGCTCTTATATCAGCAAATGCCCAGGCTCCCTGGTCCTGGTGTGTAGTACCAGGGCAGGAACTGCTGGCCTGGCCCAAGTTTTGGAGTCAGCACTTGCAAATTCCCTCCAGGATCTGTACTCAACCATCAGTATAGACCAGCTCTGAGTTATGATCACTTATGAAAAAGGGCATTCTTAGGGATGCATCCAGACATTGGTGTCTTATAGGTATCATCTGAATTAGCAGGTTACATTAAGGCAATCAGTGTAAGTAAAGCCAAGGAAAACATTTTTTCTCATTTATCCCTTGCTTCAGAGCACTTCAAGCACAAATTTGAGTACCAAAGAAACAAGTTTCTTTGTGTGTGTTTTTGCCTTTTTACTACTGTACTAGAAAGACTTCAAATGTCTGCTGAGGCATTAGCATCTGTCTCTTATCATGTATAACTTTTCTTGATTATTTCTAGAGCAGCAGACTAAACATGCAGATCTGACATAATGCAGCATCACATTTTCATTTCTGGTTTGTTCAAAAGCCTGCACCAGCTGAACTAAGTCTCTAAAAAGGACTATATTTATGACCTCAATCCAAGTTAACAGAAGGGCTTGAATTATTGGTGCCTTAAAGGAAAACAAGCTATTAGAGATTCCTCCCAGTATTCTGATGCTCTAATGACAGGGTGAGGGCTTTTGGTACCAATCACTCTTATTCCAAACCTTTGTATTTGCACCTGATTCTAATAGTCTTAAAAGAGGTCTATCAAGTGGATTTGGACACTCATACCTTTTCGCCACTTTTAGGAGAGCCATAAAAACCAAATCCCATTCAGAAGTCACTGTTAAAAGTCTCAAGGCAGAAAATGCCAGTTTCGTAAATACCAGCACGGCGTATGTCACTTCCTGTCCAAAGCAATGGGGAGTGATTTTCTGCTCTGTTAAATAGCCATTACTTTCCTCTCTTTGGAAGCTGTGTTCAACCTTTATAAGCTGTGGGTTCTTATAAGATGAAAACTGTTATGTAATTACAAAATTGCTGTTGTTAAAACATTAGTCCTGATTAAAACAAGGCTGCTAACAAATTCCCTCAGTCCCAACAGACAAGTGAGGAGGAAACAGCAAACAGAAATCATTATACCAATCCTCCTCCTCTGGCTGCTTCTCTGACTGGCAGATATTCTTCTATTTTCAGGCACTGGCAATGTCTTTTCTATGGCACAGGAAAGGCAGAACCAACCTGTTTGCAAAGACATCATCACACGCCAGGGACTTTTCATAAGCCTTGCTTATGAGCTCATGAGCATAGCAGTGTCATTTCCCAAGCAGCCCACATAAGAAAAGATCTCTTCTGACTGCCCATGCACCTAAAAGGATACAACTCTATACTTATCTCCTACAGCAGCAAAACCTGACATCTCCTGTCTTGGCGTAGCTAATCTGCTCAGCCTCCTCCCATTCCTCTCTGCCCGCTTTCTGCAAATGGCTGTGGCACAGGCCTGAGCTATTTCTGTAATTGGAAACAACATTCTCATTCCCACTAATGTGCCCATTTCAGCACTGTTCTCTTCTTGCAAGAACAAGCTAGCACACACAATGTAAATAAGAATATTTTTCAAGTGAATGCAGTCTAGTAGTCCAGATTCTATTTTCAGAGGCAAGTGAACCTCAAGGATCACAAGTCTCATACAAAGACATCTGAAGTCTACATCTAGAGAAGCATTTCCATTTTTAAAAGGAGGTAGAACATGTAAGTACAAGTTAGTCACCAAGTCCCCTAATGCAGTTGCTCAAGCATAAGTGTTGATAGCATTTGAGGTATAGAATCATAGAATCACAGAATGGTTTGGGTTCAAAGGCACCTTAAAGATCATCTAATTCTAATCCCTCTGCCTTGGGCAGGGACATCTTCCAGTAGATCAGGTTGCTCAAAACCCCATCCAACATGGCCTTGAACACTTCCAGGGATGGGGCATCCACAGCTTCTCTGTTCCAGAATTTCTTCCTAATATCTAATCTAAACCTACTGTCTTTCAGTTTAAAGCCATTCTACATTGTTCTGTCACTACAGGACCTTGTAAAAAGTCTCTTTCCATCTTTATTGTAGGCTCCCTTCAGGTAGCAGAAGGCCACAGTTATTTTATCCTGAAGCCTTCTGTTTTCCAGGCTGAACAATCTGAATTCTCTCAGCTTTTCCTCACAGGAGAGCTGCTCCATCCCTCTAATCATCTTGGTGGGCCTCCCCTGGACTCACTCCAAAAGGTCGATATCCTTCCTGTGCCTGGGACTCCAAGATGGATGCAGTGCTCCAGATGGGGTCTTGTAAGAGTTGAGTAAGTAGAGGGACAGAATCTCCTCCCTCAACCTGCTGGCCACAATGCTTTTGATGAAGCCCAGAATACAACTGGCTTTCTGGGATGCAAGTGCACATTGCCAGCTCATGTCCAGCCTTTCATCCACCAGCACTCCCAAGTCCTTCTCAGCAGGGCTTCTCTCCATCTTTCATTCTCCAGCCTGTATTGACACTGAGGGTTGCCCCAACCCAGATGCAGCACCTTGCTCTTGATCTTGTTAAACCTCATGAGATTCCCATTGGCCCTCTTGTTGAGCTTGTTCAGGTATCTTGAATTTTCTAAGATCACCACATAGAACTGTGGATATGATGCATGCTTTAAGTTCTGTATCCATCTGGACTGCTATGGGAAGCCATTGTTCAGCATGATGATAGCCTGCATGCATCTCAACAGCAGGAGAACATAGGTTTGGCCAAGTTAATTGCTCCTTGAATGCCTTTCGACTTCAGCTCTGTTAAAATTTTTACCTATATTCTCTTCAGTAGTTCGAGTGTCTTTGGGAGAAAGTAAGGCCAAGAAATGCACTTAGGTTGCTCTGAAGTTTTTGATCCTCACCACTGGTTGCCTGAAAATCTAGTGATTATAAAATAGGGCCCCAGTAGCTAGGAATAAACAAAAAGATTGGTGTTAAGAAAGTTATGCTGTTTAAACTTCAAAAAGATTTAACAAATTAATCAGCCACTTGTGGCTTGGGAATGAAAGCAGAATGTCCATTGCATCACTGGGCAGATGGGTATTTGGAGGCTTGTTATCCTAACAAGTAGTGTGAGTACATGTTACGGGCTGTGTTCCAGAAAAAAAAAGTGTCACTTTTTTTTTGAAAATGAGAATGATCCACTCATTTGCATAATATCGCATGACTGTATTGTAGACAGAGCTATAGTGTGTTTAGAGCTTAAGGCACACTCATCTTCCTGGAATCATTGCTCAGCACATGCCGTGCTGTTGTTGTCAAGGTCACGTCATGATGAAAGTGTGACGGACTTTTAGTGTAAGAGGACTAAAAATGTCTCTGAGAAGGGTATGAACAGGTGGGAAGGAGAGGGACACAGCATGGTGGCACTTAACCCTCAAGCTTTGTCCTTGTACCCTGTGGGGTACAGAGGGGTTGGGGCACTGGTACTGGAGCGCCAGTACTGACAGAGCTCCTACAGCCAGGAAAGCGCCAAGAGGTGAGTCAAGGCTGTGAAGGGTATGCAAGAACACTGTGTCCTATTACAGCAGTGGCTCATGGTCTTTTGTTACAGCTCTTCAGCTTATTACAGTGTAGTGGGGAGGCTTTTGTGGTCTGTGGTGACAGGCACAGTAGAAGCACCAGTACCCTTCCAGAGCGGGGACTATTACATCAGTGCCTGCAACCCCAACAGGCACAGTTCCATGACTCCTCTCGCCCCTTCTGCTCTCCCAGGCCAAATTTCTTCATGGGAGTGATGCAATCATCCCAAATGTCTGATGCCAGATTCTCATCCCTCTGGGTTTTCCATGAGACCTACCCTGTAACACCCCCTCCATCAAAGCGAAACAGTTTGCACAGTTAGATTTTATGCCTTCCTATGGTGGTTTGGGGTTCCAGTGCCCACAGAAGGGAGAAGTGAACAAATATGCTGCACTGAGTTCCCTGTAATAATTACAGTTGAATATAATAGGTGGGACTAAGTGACAATGCCTAAAGTAGATGAAATCTGTCATCTGTTGTAGTTAATCCACACCAGTCATGATTTTTCTAAGTAAATCTCTGTCACATAGTGACCTTGAGTACCAAGGTCTCCCAAGTCATGACCAACACCTCCTCCCTATAATCCATAAAATACAGCTATAGATCTAGTGGAAACACCACATCTGATGAGATAATACAAAAGCTTCTCTGAAATACCCTAGTTTGCATACTTATTGATGTATTCAGGCGTGGATTGCATAAATACAGATGCGGGAGTTTATTTGACCAGGGGCTATAAATTAGGTTAACAAGAATTCAGCACCTTGAATCTGATTTGACATGTAATTATAGTGTCACCTGAATTAATTTCATGTCTGCATTTAATTTGAACTACTGCATTGCTCAAAGTTATAGCAAGTCTCTACATTTTCTTCAATATACAAATTTGCTACTATTAGAAGCAGCAAAGTATCTCCTATGCACCAGAAAACTCTTTGGACAGTCCCTGCAGACTAATTCGTCCAGTACAGTTGTCTGTACAAAATTTCGGTTCTGGAATAAAAGCTATTTTAATGCCAAATAATTACTTTTTTGTAATATATATTGGAAGTATTTTATTTTTGTTATACAATAGCTGTAGTACATAGTATCAGAGAAGTATTAGAATCTCATGAATCCACATCTTCATAAGCATAATATTCTCTTGGAAAATGTTTCATTATCTCCTGTCTAAAAAGACTTATCTTAATTTTTTATTATTTATCTAAATGTTTTGAAAGGGTTTATTGAATCCATAAGAAGAAACAGACAATAGTAGTGTTAGCGCATCACTGTAAGGATTCTGTAACCCACCAGAAAAGTAAGATATGCCCATGCTGTGGCAGAACACGCCGCCGTTTTTTAACATCCCCTTCCTAGCCGACTAAAAAAAAGTTCACCCGCAGGCGACGTAAAGCAAAGACAGACGGTGCAACGGCGGAGCCAGCGCGGAGGAAGGGCACGGGGCGGGAAGCGCTCCCCGCTGGCTCCGGAGAGCGGGACGCGAGGGCGGGCGCGACCCCAAGCTGCGGCCCGGCCGCCGCCGCCGCCCCCACCCGCGGCCCCGCTCCTGGCGCGGTCCCGCGGCGCCCCCGCGCGGGCGGCACAGGCACTGCTCCCGGCGGGAGGCTCCCTAGCGGCGGCGTGGCCGAGGGAAAAGGCACTGATACGTACACAGGCATGCAGATTTATGCGTATACATATATATATATATGCATAATATGTTACATGTTTAAACCCATGCTGGCCTTTCCTTGTCTTCTTCAAAGGCAAAGTAGTTCATAGAATCATAGAATGATTTGGGTTGGAAGAGGCTCAAAGATCATCCAGCTCCAACCTCGCTGCCGTGAACAGGGACACCTTCCATTAGACCAGGGTGCTCAAAGCCCCATCTAACTTGGCCTTGAACACTTTCAGGGGTGGTGTGTTCACAGTTTCTCTGGGCAACTTGTTTCAATGTTTCACCACCTTCACAACAAAGAATTTCCTCCTAACATCTAATCTAAATCTCTTCTCTTTTAGTTTCAAACCACTCTCCCTGGTCCTATCATTTATCTTCCCATGTAAAGAGTCATTCTTCATCTTTTTTTATAAGCTCTCTCTAAGTACTGAGAGATCATCTTTTATTCAGAGATGAGCTTGTAAACATAATTTCCCATGTAATTTTTGCACTTTTCATTTCACAGATAGACAATGAATTTCCACAGCTTCTGGTGTCCAGATCAATGTGCTGCTACGAAGTGGGTGTCAGCAAGTAGTAGAAAGATTTAAAAAATATTCAGGAACAAGTCTCTTGGAAGAAGACAACAGGGATATGAACAGGGAGGGAGATGTACACAAGAATGTGGCTCCAGCTACACCCCAGTTCTAGCAGATAACTGCTGATAGAATCTTCCCTTGGGTCTAAATTGAACAAAGGACTGATTGGAAATAACATTATACTGTCATATAAAAATTCCCATTTTTAAAAATAGTAGTGAAAGGAACTGAAGAACCAGCAAAGATGCACCTTCTGTGCTTTACTGCATTACCAGAACAGCACAGGCCTTGAGGGCAGATCTTTTCAGAAATGGCAACAGCATGGAGGTGGTAGCATTA
Organism: Manacus candei; assembly: GCF_025592945.1. NCBI lineage: Eukaryota > Metazoa > Chordata > Aves > Passeriformes > Pipridae > Manacus > Manacus candei. The sequence continues at coordinate 6,075,972 of NW_026138082.1, read as the reverse complement.
AATCATGTACAAATTTTCACAGAGGAGTCCAAACTAGCTATCTTCACAGTAGAAGAGAATTTAGACTCAGTTTTAAGTGTTTTCCAGAAATCAGTTTTCCTTATCCTTTTTAAAGACACCAATGATTAAAACATCAACAGCGAAGCTATGCCTAGGTAAGTCTCTAGCTAGAGATATATGATTCTTAGTATATTCACATACATACATATAAATATATACATCCTGGTCCATGACTGAAAGGGAAACCATTACATGTCAGTCTAACGCACTTAGAGAATTGTGGCTGGGAAGTCACAGCTGAATGATTTTGGCTAATCACCAAGTGAGCAATGTCAAACACTGAATGTCTGGACAGTTTCCATTCAAATAACATTTTATCTTGGGCCAACTGTATCTACAAACCACTGGAATGAAATCCCTTATTATTATCCCTTAGTAAGAGACGTTATTACAGCTGGGTAAGATGCAAGCTCACTTCTGCATGGAGCAATCCCAGTTCTCCCAGTGGCTGGTAGCTCTCACTAAGCCTCCTGTGTCCATTCTGCAGGTCTCGCCTGCTCACCTCTATGCATCTTATATGGCACTGACAAACTAAGAGAGGGATTCTGCAGGGGTGTGGGCGTATATTCAGGTAATCTCTGACTGGTTCCCTAAAATCTAAGATGTCATTTTACATTTAAAGCCTTACTGCATGTTTCAGAAACAACAGAAAATAAAAGCAGATATTTGTCCCTATTTGACTTAGCGTGTGCATCTAAACCTTCCCTTGCTCTCTGATCCCAGTGGTGGTAAGGAATGGACAAGCTGTAAAATAATCCCACAGACCTACACAACAAGAAGAGGATAAAGCATATTCTCACATCTTAGTCTTGCTCTTTGCTTCCTGCCTTCTCTTTACCTCCTCTGAATCTCTCTCCCTTTACCTGACTACTACTTCCTTGGATGGTTATCTGTTCTTAGAACAAAGCCACTGCCCCTGCACCTACTCCTCCATTGTAACATATTCCCATAGAGCCCAAAAAGGCATCAAAAAATCAAACCAAAAAGCTTTGGTTTTGAGGCTGGAATGGGCACAATTCTCTGCATTCAGCACCCTCAACAGGAATATCGATCACCAGATTTGAGTAACTTGCCCAACATTGGTGTAGGAAAGCCTGGATTATGTCTGTTGATATTTAAAAGCAAAAAGTATTTTTTTATGTAACAAAGAGGGATAGATTCTTTTCAGAGTATCATTATTAGGATATCATAAAAGAGAGTTTGGCCAGAACCTTTTCAATACTTGTCTAGAAATTTCTTCATGTAAGGAGACGTATGGGTCAGTACAACATTCTGCCATGAAAGTCTCAAGCAAGCTTGCCTGTGAAGATATTACTGGGATCTATCTAACCACAGGTGAATTTCAGCTGCATAGCACAGTAGATAAACCAGTTCCACACATTAAAAAAACAAACAAGCAAATCTCTTTTAGTCTTGTGTGTACATACAAGTTCAATCCAATGTCATTCCTGCATTGGTTTGTAAAGAAAATAGGAGGAATAGAATCATAGAAGCACAGAAATGTTTGGGTTGGACAGGACCTTTGAACATCATCTAGTTCCAACCACTCCCTGCTGTGGGTAGGCACATCTTTTGCTAGATCAGATTGCTCAAAGCCTGACCTTGAACATTTCCAGTGATGAGGTATCCACAACTTCTGTGGGCAACCTGTTCTGGTGCCGCACCACACTCGGTATAAAGAATACATGTAAGCATAAATGCACTCTGTAATGTCATCTCCACAGACAATATACAAAGTTTTAATGTCCCTAAGGGGACAGGATGCTTTACTGCAGAGGTCTGTAGCAGTAACAAGATCCTCAACACCTCACGCTTGCAAGTATTTAAAGCAATAAAGTACTTGACTACCTAGTTTTCTAACAATGGTCTAAAGCTTGACTTGAGACTTGGAACACCACATTTTAGTCCGAAGACAGTCACATACTCACATACCTGTGCTGGAGCTGACACTTTCTCTGGGATTTATGTTGCAATAACAAAAATCCCCTGGGATGTGGTTGTAGTGGAGGTTAAGGCAGGGGAGAGGCACAGATGCTGAGTTTTGACAGTGAAGGGAAGTCACAAAATTGCTAACTTTCATGCTATCTAGCTTCAACCATTGATGTCCACAAACTAGCCAGTGGTGTTTTTTCGGAGTTATGCTCCTGACTGTGGGAGGCAGGCCTGTGTGAGATACTTATACCCGCTCTAAAGCACTGGGACTACCCAGGGAGCTCTCAGCTCTTTGCTCAGAGTCAGATTGATGGGAGGTACTAGTCCAATGGCCAAATTTAGTGGTTTGATGAAGAGCTGGGCACTTCCAAATACTAATACTAGTGTCCAGCTCCTAACAGGAGCTTTGCTGTAGTCCAGCTCCGCCAAGTGAGAGACTTAAAAATTGCAACAGCCTGAGCAAACCTTCTAACGTGCCATCATTTTTTTCAGGGAAAAAAAATAGGGAGGAGAAGAGAAAAAAGTCCAACAAAGATGAAAGCAAGGAGACAAGACAGGAAAGCAAAGGTCGAGCAGCCCGAAGACAAAACCGAGAACAGAGGGAAAACAACAACAAAACCCAGACGAAGAAAAGAAAAGCCCCAAATAAAGAACAGGACCTGGCACCTGTTGACACTGCACATTAACAGCCTTCCATGTTTGTTTAAGTTTTATGATGCTGCTATCTCTACCAGATCGCCCTGACTGGTGTTCCAACCATTCAGGCCGCAAATGGACAATGCTACCAGTTATTATTAAACTTTAAACAACATTCCAAATACTTCCTATATTCTCCAAGCAACCATAGTTTATTAAAGATTGACATGAGCCAAGGAAAACAAAATCTAAAGATGGGATACTTTAAAACTGTTATATTATATGCTTCCGTGCATCTGTAAAAGGCAATTAAGAAATTTTGTATATATTAATAATAGGGTATAAAATATAGCAATATAATAATGAATTACATTCAGATGAACGATGTTCTTTTTCTTTGTAAAATATTTTTCAAGTTATTGTTTAAGTATGAGGCAAGAGATATGTCTAAATCAAAGACAAAAATCGTATCCCTTCATATATTGTACATAAATATTAGGAGAAGGAGGAAAATGTTTCTGAAGAGCCAGTAGGAGCCCAAGGTTTTATAAGCTCTAGTGGAGCAGGATGGGATTGCCCTGTGGTTCCCTGGTCCGTGCTTCAGACATGGGTGAGAAACATCAGGGGAAAGCCAGCAAGGCTTCACTAGCTGAGGGAGAAGAAGCAGAAACATCTGCAGCTTTGAAGACTGAATCCCTGAGGCAGAAGGCAACTGAGCTGAGCTTGAACAGTGCTCTTATCTGTGGGACAACACAATGTTTTCTGGTCTAAACAGTGGTACCGTGTGTGCTGTTTTATGCTTTTTATACCTATGTGTAACTTAAGTCTACATTTCAAATCTTCTGGTGAATGACAAATCGTATTTGTAGGAGACAATGTTGAGTTAATAAAAACCAGAAAAGTAGATCATGTAAGTATGTTTTTCACAGTGATGGTGTCACTTTTTCTACTGGGGGAGGGAATCATTTCATAGCTTCACAGAGAGAAGAGGACACAACTTACATCCACAACGTGTATCTAGCTAGAGTATCCATGATAATAAATCTATGGAAGTATAGAAATTACGAAATTCTGTCCAACTTTACTTAAATTCTTATTCTAGTTCTTTTCTCTTACACAGCAGAGGTGAAAATCTGCACTTCTGAGAGGACAAACCAAACCCTGTGGTACCATTCTGGGTATATCCATGGCTAGAGTGGCCCATGAGTGAAGCACAGGCTACGCTATTATACTGACTCACTGCTCAGAAATGGATTTACCCTTTACAGAAATATGTTGAGGAACCTACATACCTCACAGAATGTGTCTCCTTACTGGAGAAGACCTGATTGAGTAGTACAAGTAACTGTGACTAAATCTATGTGAAACTTCTTCTCTGACAATTGCTTCCCAGTTACAAAATACCTCAAAACCTTAAGAGTTAATTTTAAGCAATTGTCTGAGAATTATGAACAACTTTTCTTCAAATGGGAGCTAAATTGAATGGACATTAATTATCAGCCAAATTCATGGTGTGTTAATTATTAAAGAACATGTCTGAAATTAAATAATAAATATCAGTTAAGGTCAGTAGATAAAAACAAATCAGGTACTATTAAACTGCTTGAGGAATTGTAATCAGTAACAAAGAGATAGAAAAATGCAAACACCAACTGTTATGTCCCAGGCTTCAGACCTGTCTGACCAAGCTGTAGCTTGTTCTCTCCCCTGGCTCCATGTTACTGAAGCTCTGAATAAGGGAATCCAGTGTTAAGGTATCATAAACAGTTTAAGTGCTGAACTGCTGAACCCTTCACTGAATTTGTCCCAGCATCTGTATTCTGAGCCACCACAGCTGAGTAGCCAGGCTGACCAATGCACTAAATAAATGAGAGGTTTTGCTGTATCCTGCAGCAAAGTGGCAGCAGAAGGACCCATCAGTAGAATGGGACACTCATCATCACCAGCCATCCCCCACAATGAAGGTCTTGTCTTGTATACTCTACTAACAGTCTCTGGATACTTGCGGTTGATGTGCTGACAGGAAAGCAGCACATGAATATTGTTATTAATTCAGAAGAATTCCTCTATAGCCCTCATGAGTCACTATCATTTATTTTTTGCTTCTGTGGTTTTAGGCTCTGAAACTTATTGAAGGCTTAACTTTCTGATGCAGCATGAATTTACCGTGACACTTGTACTTAACTGCTGTGCATTGTTATTTGTAGAGACAGCACTGTATTTAGTTCACATGGTTCACATGAACTTGCACAAATTCAAACAAAAACATCTGCACAGGATGACATAACAGCTGATCATGGGATCATGTCACTCTTCACAGTGACATTCTGCAAGCATCAGCTGCAGCTTCAGTCTTTCCTAAGTCCAACAGCAAGGGTTTGGTCACATTTTCAGGCTCAGACCTGTTACTTCTTTGCTGTTACTTAGCACAAAGCTTGCACGGCAAAGACCTTGCACTTTTACACAGTAAGCACACTCTGCAGTTACACATCCTCAAATAATTCTCCCATATGGACTCTTGTTAATGGAGGAGTTAGATTTTTTCCTAATATTTTTCAATAAGTTGGTATAATTTAAAGAGAAGTTAAGTCAGCATGTTTGTTCACCATTATAATAATCCATCTGTCCCTTACATCTTCCTCTCCTAACTTAGTTGTGACATTTCTAGTGAGTTTAAGCCTGCCCTTTCAGATCTGGAATGCTAATTGTATTTGAGAAACAAGAGTACCTATCGATTGGCTTGACACAGAAGTTTCTGGGTTTTCATGGGCAGATGAAATGTTTGTTGATAGTGTTCTATAGAGTATTTCAAAGTACTGACAATGTCCATATCAATCCTCATACATAAGTCAGTCATTCAATTTCCTAAAAATCACTCCTGCAGAAGGTTGGTTGAAAGTGAATCTTGCCTGAGAAACATTAGTTAAATATCTTTTAGATATAAAGCTGTCTGAGAATGATCATCCATATGTCAGCAAGAAAATGGACATTTAAGAATGTTTGAAATTAACCATCTGGTGATACTTTTTAGAATTTACTAAATATTTCCAAGGAGTAGTTTTAAAATATATTTCAGCTCTGTGGTTCCGTTTCCAGTTCAACCTTACATCATCCAATCTGGGCTGTTTATGGAAAAGTTATAACAGGTATAGTACACTCCACTTTCCCAATGCTTGCACACACCTGTACTTACATTATGCATACACCTAAATTACTCTGACAATTACTAAACTACTCACACAGACACTGTTAGTGGATTTGGATTTAGATCATTAACCATTGTCCTTTATGACTGGCTTTTCTTCAGTTAGGTACACATACTTTCTGAATTTGCTGTCACCAGCCAAACTTTTGAAGCTCTGGTCATTGTGGTCACACAAAAAAAAGAGTGGTCTCACATTCACCTCTCTTCTTGCTTCTTCCTCTTATCCTCTCCACTGTCCACCTAAGTGTCCTCTTTCTTCTGCACTACCACCATTCTTCTCCTACTTCTGATCCACCTGACAGATCACTGACAGATCTGTTGCCTGAGTTGGAAGTTGAGTGTATTTGATTTCTGAGTCTCTTTCTGAATCTTCTTCCTTCTCTTCACACTTCTTCCCTGCTTATCTTACTTCAGTTGATTCTTCTTATGAAGGCTATGAAGTAAAGCAAAACTGTCTTGCTACCAGACTTGCTTGTAATCATGTTTGCCTGGGCAGAGGAGGGTAGGGTAACAGTCTCTCTTGGATAAAATTGGCAGCATGACTTTTTCTGTAGTCACTACTGTGGAGGCAGAACAAAGTCTGCAGGTACCACAAGAATAGGAGGCAATATAGCAAGGACAGGATGGGAAAGAGTTGTCAGCTGGTCTGCCACCTTTAAAAGGGTGATATAAACAAAATTTAACTAGCAACAGCAACCATATTTTCTTGTATAAAGGGAATAAAGCACTAGGATAAATGATCTCAGAATTCAACCAATGGGTTTCAGTTAATTTAGTTTTCCATATGCCTATAGAGGGAAACCAGAGATGAAATAATGCAGAGAAGGGAACAGCAGGCCAGCTGGCTGCAGATAAGCAAAAGCTGAAAAACATACTGTCATTATTATTTAATCTATGCATGAAATAATCTCTACTAATTTATAGTCTACTCCAGTATACCAATGGCTAAACAGATCATTAAAGTTCTACAGATGTTCATGCAGACATTATCCAGGGGACCCAGTACAGCAACCAATACCTTGCACTAGTGAAACAGGTGTGTTCCCAGAGCATGAGATTAAGGAACCGCTTTTGTGATTTTAAGGGTTTTTCTGTGACTGAAAAACAGAAGGGCAGTTCCCCTTTCTGCTTTATGCTATAGCTCAAAATATCTGGTTTTACAAATGGTTTGATCCTCACTATATTTCAATGTACTGTTTAAATATACATCAGTCCATAAAACAAGCTGCTATGAAAAACGTAAATGTGGATAATATTTCTTAGAGAAATCAACCTGATCTGCTCAGAAGTATGTTCCTTCTTTATAAGAAATGACACATTGTTTTACTCTTCTGTCAAAGTTGATCGATGGTAGAAACTGAAAAACATCTTACAGCAAAAGCACAATTCAAAATAGTTGTCCTAGTTACAGGGGCTGGGACCAGTTTAGCACTATGTGGATATAACCAAAACTGTGTATTTTACACCCTCTATGTAATTTCTGATGGACTGTTAATAATGGATCATTTGCAGCAGCTGCCCAGGGCACATCTGACACCTTGGGCTACAAGCTGGGTATTAAAAACTCTGTGAGGAGTGTTTCTTTGCCTTCACACCAGTGACTTAACTCCCCTCCGGGGAGTCATTAGTACCTTCTAAACCAGCCTGAGGGGTCATCTTTGCTAATGGGCCATACTGGACTGGCATAATAGGCAGCTGCAACTCTAGACCATCAAAGACTCCAAAAATATCCCATGACTCACAGAATTAAATCACCCATTGTGAAACTCCCCGCCCTGGAGGAGGTACTGGCATTCCCACGTGAACCTGAGTATATCCAGTCTTGGGGTTTTGGGCCTTCTAGTACCACTCCTTGGATCCAGAGGAGGACCAGAACCTTGACAGGACTGCAACTGCCACTCTCGACAAGACTGATCATTACTTCAACAGGACTGTGACCATCACCCAGACCAGTAGGTTTTCCTTTCATTTTACTTTGCAACCAGGGGGCCCCCGTGATGCTCAGCATAGGACCAACAAATACCGTTCTGTTCTTGTCCCAGGGTGCTGGGTTATACATCTGTCTTTGGAAGCTAAAACCAGTTTTCTCTGTATCATTGTGTTTATCGTAATCTTTTTTAGTAAATTGTACCTCTGACTTGTAATCTTTTGAGTTGGGCTCATTTCTTTTAAACCAGCACAATGGTAAAGCAAGCTATTTTTCACAGTGATGCTTTATTCATAAAAGAAACCTCCAGTGAGTAAATGACAACACAATGTCATATAGCTACTCTAATAATTCTGTTCTCTGGAAATGGGATTTACAGTTTCAGACAGCAGAAGGGGACTAGAAATGGGTAAATTATGTCCACATGACACTGACAGATATCAGTGTACCCCTGCTAGTTATTGGAAAAGTAATGTTCAAAATAATAAATAAACCTGTGGTCATCCTTTTACCACCTGTTTCCTCCCACTGTTAATCTACCTGATAAAAAAGCATCTGATTTTGAAAGCCAGAGACCAAAGAGCAAGCAAGGAGGTGTCACTCTGCTTTTAAATCAAGAAATTTCTTGAACAGTGGCCAAAATGCACAATTCTATCATGTTTGGTGATGATGTCTCCCATGTCAGATGCTCATGTCCTGTTGTCTCACTATTCACTAATAATATCTGAGATATTACTACTCTTCTAGTGTGTCCCTTCCATTGAAGAGTGATTTTGACTATTTACAGAGTTGTGATAAGCTTCTATTTTTTCCAGATTCTAGTTACTTCTTTCTAAAACACATTTCTACCCACCAACCCTTGCCTTCTGTTCCATAGATATGCCATATGTAGGATAACCAACCCAGTTCTGCTGAGAACAAGATTGCATAATTTAGATGTCTCATGCATGTGTATGTGCACTGGGGTCAGGGATGGAAGGATTGGTGGAGGCTGCATTTTGGATCAAACCCCTCTAAAAGAATGAGGATATTAGATGAGCCACAATTATGGTTTAAAACACCTTGAAAGCCTATGGGAGATCATTCACACATTTTAGTCTCTTGTAGTCATCCTTGCATTGAATCCCAAGAGTAGAGGCAGACCCCATGAGCTACAGTTTTGGCCCATTTCTACACAATATATTGTGTTATTTCTGTATTATTCTCCTCACTGCAGATACTCAGCTCACTTCCTAATGGGATTTGTAATAAATGAACAGTCTTCCTGAATGTTAATTAAGTTGTTTACATTATAGTTAATGAATAGTGAGGACCGAGCCACTTGCTATTTTCCATCCTGACGAATACTCTTCGGAGTATCTTTTGGTGATAGCTTTCCAGATCATCTTAAGCACAAGTGCATATTCTACTCTTTATGATTCCTTTTACCTTGTTGACATTATCTGAGCTCCAGTAGCACATCAAACAACTTAATTAGCATCTCGCATCTGTGGTTTCTTTTCACAACCTGTTTCCTACAACTTTGCATTTGCTATGCCAAATGCATTACTGAAGTCTACACATAGTGTTCTTGCTTCTTAGAGGGAAAGTAAAAGAGAAACAAGTATTCTTATGGCAGTGGAAATATTACTTAAGCTATCAAATTCTTGTTTTGGTTTGTTTTGCTTTTTTATACACTGGAGAAATGTCAACACAAGACAATTTCTTAAGCACATGCACCCTGAGACTTACATTTTCAAAATTAACCCCAGGGGAAAGAAAAGAATGATAATTAAAAGCAAGTATTTGAAAGTCAGCTGGATGCCTTAAGCTGAGATTCTGGTGCACCATTAGGGGGCCATCTAAACACAAGATCTTAAGAATGAAGCTTTTAGAAAGACTTAGAAGTTTTATTCAGCCGAGACAGACTTGCTAAGGGATAAGTAAGAATTCTTTGCAATTTTCTCATGAGTCCTGCAGAATCCTAGGAGCAATTTCATACATCAGGAAATGCAGGTCCACTGCACTTTAGTGTCTGTCAGTGGGTGGTTAAAAAGCACAAAGTACACATTGTACCTAGGCTGTAATTAAAGAGGTATCAACTATTTTTCAATATAGAAAGCTGTCCTAGTTAGGACAGCTGAGATCAGTTCATCATGGTGGGTGTAACCCAAAACTGTATTCTATAGCCTTCCATGTCATTTCCCAGAAACTAGACTATTGTTGTCAATAGACTATTCGCACCTTCTGCCCATAGAGCCTGACTCCTCAGGCTATAAACTAGGTGTTAAGAGGCCTGTGAGATAGGAGGATGTTTCTGTCCTCACACCCTTTGTGAAACTCCCCGCCCTGAGGGGAGCACTGAACATTCCTGCCTGAACTGGAGGATATATAATCTTGGAGTTTTGGAACATTTTTTAACCCACTCGTGGGATCCAGAGGACGGCTGCATCTCATCGCTCTCAACCAGACTTAGACCACCACTGGACTGCGATCACCAGTTCTGGCCAGACTGCAGCAGCTCTCCCACCAGCAGGTTCTTCCCCTCTCCCTTTACTTTGGACTCAAACAGGGCCCAAGGAACACCACTTTGTTCAGGCCCCAGGGTACTGGGTTACACATTTGGGTTTTTGTGGGTTGAGACCAATTGTTTGTTTGTATTATTGTACTTACTGTATTATTTTAATAAATTGTTATTCTGACTTATAATCTCTCCTTTGAGTTGGGTTCATTCCCCCTGCTGGTTAACTTTTAAACCAGCACAAAAGCTCTGTCTTCTGATTACAAGAATAAATAATTCATTGCTCAGGAATGCTGGACAGTCATAATTTCGTGCCTATAAATCATACTTAGTGTGTTTTGTAACAAGTTTTACTGAAATGCTACTTCATAAAAAATCACACCAGCAGCACCATACATTGTATTATTTATTACTACAAGAAGGCAGAAGCATCCTCCTCATCATTCAGCTATCTCCCCCCATGGGAAAGCAATAATTGCCATGTTTTGAAAAACAGTTGACAGTATCATAAGGAATCTCAATATTAGTTTGAAAAGTGGGCATTCCATGCTTGCTATAAGACAACAGGCAATGCAAAGAATTAGAGGATTACTTAGAGGATGCATTGACACCACCGTGTATTTTCTTAAACAGTTTTTAACTTGATTTTTTAATACAGTGACACAGATCTGTAGTCAGTGTCTTTCCATATCATTTTATGTGCAAGCAATAACAGTGACTTATAATTGCATATAAATCTGTCACCACAAAGACGTGTTCCCTTGCACGAGCTCTGCTGAAGCTGATCTGAAGCTCCTGCAGTCTCTTTCCTCAGCTAGGCACAAGAACAAGTCTCTCAGAAGGCTGCAGCCAAAAGCTGAGAAGGTTCCTGTGGCCTTCTGCAAAGTAGGAAGATGAAAATCAAAGTGGAAAATGCAGAGCACCACATGAAGGCAGGAGCATACAAATTCAGAGAGTAAGAAGAAAAAACCCTTAGGCAGCAGTGGTAATTCATAGCTGAATGTAAACAGTGTCGTGATATCACAAAGAAAGTAAACATCATACTGGGACATGCAGAAATATAGTCTGTAATATATATGAAAAAATTCTTTTGTTCTACTCAGTAGTGCCAGAATTGTCAGCTGAAGTACAATGTCCCATTAAGGCACCATAGTTCAAGAAATAAGTGGTATAACTAGAAATAGTTCAGGCAAAAACTGAGAATGATCAAAGCTCAAAAAAATAAGCTTCAGAAAATGTTTCCACACCTACCTACCTACCTACCTACCTACCTATGAAGCAGATAATAGGCGTACAGCAACACTGCCAAGGATCAGAGGGATATGGTCACAAACAAAAATCACTGGAAAGAAACAGAAATAAAGAATTCTTTATCTGTACAAATTTCTCCCTGTCTGGATATAATAAACAACGTAACTCACTGAGGGCAGGTAGCAAAAAAACCCAAACCCAAACCAACCAAACAAAACCCACAAAACCAGAAAACACTAAAAAAAAAAAAACAACCAGCACTAAAATTAATATATCATTTCCATGCCATCTGTAGCCAGTTTATAATTTTACCCTTTCTCAGGATATGCAGTGTTTGCATTTCTAGCTCCCCAATTCATTCATTTAGCAAGAATAACATCTTTCCTATTCTTTTCCAAACAAAATTTATCCTCCTTGTTTCCCAGTGACTCGAAGAAACACTGGAGCCTTCAAATTCAGAAGAAAATTGCAAAACATAAACTTTATCATCTTTCTTAGAGGAACAAAACTTGTGGTATCATGCTGGCCATCTGGTAGGGAGCTGTCCCAGCAACTTTCCACCTTCCTCTCCGGTTTCACCCTAATTTGAGGGAAAAAAAAAAATCCAAAAAATTTAAGTTTGTACAAGGCAGGCATTCAACAGATAGATCCTAGGCTGCCAGTCAACACGTGCAGACTTCTAGACCTGTTTGCAGGGGTGCTGAGAACATGTGGCAGTGGCAGGGTCACTGGGGGAAAAGGAGAAGGGCTGGGGCCCAAAGACACAAATGCAAAGGAAAACTGGCTTCCTTATTTTTGGTGCTCATTGATTGACTTATTTTACTTTCTAAACTTAAAATTTTTAATTCATCTTCATGTTTTTGGAAGGAGGGAGAAAGGGTGCAGGCAAACAATTTACGATTTCTTAAGTACTTGGTAGGACACCACTATTTCCATACAGAAGATGTACCACCGGATCAATGGTATCTGTCAGCAGACAGGATTGTGGCTTTACATCACACCTGAAGGACACTGCTTGGGAGAGCAGAGCCCCCACTAACATGACACATGAACCTACCCTGGCAGTCTGTAGAGGACCCCATTAATGACCAAAGCAGTTGAACTGTACATACCATATGCCACACCTGCTGCAACCCTGTTTAGCTCAGGAAAAGCTTCTCCAGTGTGGACTTGAGTGCAGAAGGCAGATGAGCACTGCAGGTTGCTCCACCCAGAGTGAGTGGGAGGGAAGATACAAGAGACAGAACACGCTCCCATCACTGCTCCACCAGTCCCCTCGGCATCCTCTCTGTGTGCAATCCCCCCAGTGATGCTGGGCATAGAAGCCAATGCAAAGCAGGGCCACATCAGTAGTCCCTCTTTAAGAAGATGGATGAGATTTTGAGAACTGTTGATTCTGTCATCTGAAGATATACGTACACGCATTAAACCTAAATCAATAAAAATTAGGATCTGTCTTGGATTTTCTGTAAACCTTGGAGCTAGATTAGAAATCCAGCTCTTTCCTTTTCTGTCACATATGGCACTTCCCAAGCTCGAGATAGTTCCCCCCACTCCAAGTGTATCCCGAAAACAAGGTCCCTACAGGATCCTCAGAAAGCAGAGCAAAGAGCTATCTAATGCGGCCAGAATTAAAAAGTGAATTCTTGGACTGAATCTTCCAGCTACATGTATCAATGCCTACATCCACCCAAGATGAGTTATTTCATGTATATGCTGCGATCTGGAAGTCAAAGGAACACATGTAAGGGGACAGGGAGAGACCTCTACTCCACATACCAGGATCCCAGACAGTGACATTGCACTGGACTGTGAGCTGGGCTCACAGCTGTGTCCCAGTTTGGAACAGAGATTGGAGCAGAGATCAGGGCAGAGCAGTGTTCCTACTGTGTGACTGTTTTAGCTTAGACCATGCATGCTAAAGCAACTAGGATCATGTGGCCTGGAAGGCAAGGAACACTCATTTAAAAGAAAACCTGTTTCAAGATCTCTTTGACACTGGCCTCAGTGCCTGAGCAGTGTAACATCTGCTCACCAGAAAAACATGAGTGTGCGGGGCAGAAAGTGATCTGGGCACAAGGAAGGAGCAGTTTAAAGAAGGCAATGGTTAAAGGAGCCCCTTCAAAGGCACCACAGGAGGCAAAAATATCAGAAGTGTCAAGGAAGAATGCAGCTACTTGAATAACAGATGGGACAAAAAATTTGGTCATGATAATATGTCAATAAAACATATTTTACCTGGACCATCTTTACTTCCTGCTCTGGATCATGTTTTTTCCTCCAAGTTTCCATCAGGCTTTTTTGACCCTGTGCATGCCCAGTATTCCAGACTCCGTGCAATTGGCTTCAGCCTTAAACCTGAAGATAGGATGTGAGTGAGTCATGTTAAAATTATTGTCTGTATTTTCTGACTCACTCAGTTTTGTATTTCAAAATTTGAAGTTGTTTCTGCACTGTCAGCCATCTTAAATAACATAGCAAATTCCTTAGCTGCAGTGTTCTCACTCATTTTCTACAGAAGCTTAGGTGATACTGAAGAGCTAGCCAGGGACTTTCTACTAACTTTTGCTATTTGTCACTGTGTCCAGATGATCTGAACAACTTTTTCATTTTAAATTTAATTATGCATTAATAACACATACAAAACATAAGATTTATTAAGATCTTGGCCTTAACATCAGACAATAACAATGATGTGAACAAATACTTACATATACACACATTAGTATATTCTCAATTATAATTTAGAGGACTTTGTGGTAGAAATCTTGAAATGTCACCTCTGTCTTTTTTTACTCTATTTTCCATGATTTTATTAAAACTGAATGATTAAGACCAAGACTCCCAGCCATACCCAAAGGAAAATGAAATGCAACCTTGAAGAAGGGTATGAGAAGTGATTTCAGCCGACTTTTATTAGCTCAAATAAGGAAAAAAAGAAAATGTGTCACCACTGTTTACCAGCTGGAGGGTTCCTGTATCATTTTCTGGTTTCCAGTAACTAAGAGAGCATAAGTCGTCTCCCAAGGTATTTGAGGTACATCCCAATGAAGCTTTGCCTTTCCTGGTAATGTTCTGCTTGGCAGGTGGGTAATGAGAGAAGCATTTCAGTGACTCAGATCATGGAGTGATGCCTCCATAACCAACAGAGTCAGGCATGAAGCAATCTCCATGTGGAAAAATTTGAATCACTGATTCAGGGGTTGCTGATTGCGGATCTGAGACTCAGAGGGCCCTAACACTATAATTTTCTTCATTCTTGTGTTGTGGACTCATAATAATAGGTTAATTATGGTTTTAATTTTGGAAATAGAGATTATTGTGCTTCAACACACAGGCCAGACATATAATGATTTCTTTGTTGTAAGTCTGGCAGAACACAATGCTTCTTGTTTATAACAGCAACTGGACAATTTATTTGCATGCAGGAGGTAGTTTGTTCCACTGGATACCCTTTAACTTTTACTTTTCCATTGTTCAGAAACAACACAGTATACTACAGTTATAATTGTACTACAATAAGCCTCCAATTATTGGGCAAACAAATTTAATTAAACAAGAGTATGGCTCATACACAGCTGCAATTACCTGTAAAGTTATGGATACTGTCAGTCAACAATACTGTCTTTCACTGCATCATGAGAAATGACACACCCAAATTTAAATATGCTCAGCTATCAGCAAGACTCCCATTGTTAAAGAACATTATTCTATTATGGCATTACTCCACCTTACTACCCACAGATGGACAGCGGAAAGATTAAAACTTTGGTGTCCCTTGTATACGTTCTCTTTGCTGCCATCACAGAGTAAAGTTCTATGTATATCTCATTATATATTAAAAAGAACACAAGTGTAAGCTCACGGGATGCAATTCTTAAGCATCTGCTGTCAGGGCACAAAAGCCTTTGCAGTCTTCACCAGTGCAGCAGCTATCAGCCCTGTTAGCAACAGCCTCTCTTTTGCACACAGCTGTCCTTAAGATCTCTAGCTTTTACAATCACATGAATGCTTGGGCACAGACAAGCATAATCCCCAGCAAGGAAGAGGAGTTTCAGGTGCAGGACACAGTGACTTACTGGAGCACGACCCATTGGCAGAATCAGTCTCTCTGCATGACCTCTCTGTTTCAGTGCTGAGGTAAAGGACAACGTTCCATCGGAGATGAACGTGCCTAACTGTTTCCATGGAGGTGTCTGCACAAGTTAGGTGTCTAAAATTCTCTTTTTGTCAACAGAGAATTGGTGAATACAGTAGTAGAGCCTGTAAAGTAATGCAGTTGTCCAAAGGTAGGAGCCCAGAGCCATTTTACATTCTCTATCAAGCCTATAATGGCTTCCAAACAGAGCTTCAAAAAGGGCATGTGTTTCCTGTAAGGCTTGTGTCATATCTGCAATAATGCATGGTTCTTGCCTACCCTCTGAACCACTTTCAGGTAAACTGAATTGATCCAGTGACTCTTCTGACTGTACTGCTTAGAAGCTCAGTGCAACTGCCTGAACACCTCATGGATTGACATCCAAGATGCCCTGGGACAACTTGCCTGGAGTTCAGTTACCACTGCAAAGAGACATGGGTATTCCAAAGGCCCTGTGTCACACGTACCAGTTGCAAGTGGGCATCTCAGAAACCCTAAGCATCTCAAGAGGCACAAGACAAATGTACATAGGCACCTGAATCCTACCTATATTTCCATAAATTTAAATGGGGGCATAACTATAGACACTTACATACAAAGCTGAAGTGTGTGACCTAGCTTTGACCTATTTATTCCGGTTTAAAAGTTTATACAATGACAGTTATGGGCACTCGACTAAGAGCATCAGCCCTTAAGCTGTCATAACTGGACTATTTGTCTGCTCTACACCAAGTTAATAATTTTAAATTAGTTTAAAATATGAATCCTCCCTTCTTTACCCTTCTAAGTCTACTACTATCTTGGGTGCCTGTCTAATATGGGCTTTCATTTTTTCCACAGAGATCTTGACTGCTACTGCCTCTTAGCTGAGTGACCAGCTAAAGAATGTTCCTTTATAAATTCTTGTTCTGTGTAAAGCTTCGGGTTCTCTCACACTCTAATTTTAGTTACAAGAGCTTTCTATCCCATTGCTGGAGATAATCTTAATGAAAAAAACAATGCCACAGAATATGGGCTCCTAAAGAAGATTCAGCTAATCAAAGAGGAATGATGGTAGATACCACATACCTTGCTGAAGAACAAAGCCTGATGATTTCAGAGACTAGAACTATAGAATGAGTAATCATGCCACTGCTAACCTTTTCAGTAGAAATATTTGGCTTCTGCACTCACCCAGCAATCCCTAACTGTCTACCACACTTTTCCAGACATCCTGAGCCCCAAATATTCCTCTGCAAAGCTCACAAAACTTTCTGCCTCTTCTGCAAGGTTCTGCAATTTATCCCTTCTGATGCCATTTTACAGCAAACTAGAAACTGAGGTGGGATTAATGAAATACAGTAAGCTAGATGGTGCAAATAATTACTCCATCAACACAATTAGTTGATATCACATTGAGATGAACCAAAACTACCAGCACTAATTTACCTGAACCTACATAGATATCTACTTTGCTGGGCCTAAGCATCACAGAAATTTGCCACAGAACATAAAGCATGATGCATCCTCAACTGTATGCGTGAGGATGTATACAACAGCACACATTCATTAAAAATCCATAGATACTTTTCATACCATGGAATTGCAAATAGAAGTACAGGTCCATTCATCATCTTCTCTCAAACCAAGCTCACTATGCCTCCTATAAAATGTACTGCTTAATCTTAGACTTGCAGAGTCTGTAATAGGAATCAGAAGTTCATTCGTTCATTGACTGATTGATTCATTCATTCATTCATACCTGATCACCTTTTCTAGCCTTACTGCTCACTCTTTAAGCCATTACAGTCTGTTTCACTGTCCAATTGTGTTGGGAGTCTTGGATGAAATCATAAAAATAAATCTGTGGCTGGTGTAATCCAGTGTCACTTCACTGGAACTCAAGGAGTTATATGCTTTTACAACAGCAATGAACTTAATCTGAGATCAATGGAATAACAGAGCTCCAGCATCCTGCTCAAAAAGAATAATGGGGGCAGCTTTGAGCCCCCAGGTAAATTGATGCCACAATTTCAGCCCTCATATAAATTCAGGAATTTATACTATTGATGAATACAACAACCTATCTTGCCTTTCACTTACTTGTGTAGTTTAAAGGCTATACATTATCCATTGCTGATGTGAGTAGGTGAAAGTCTGCTAAACTCCATGAAATGGCACCGAGCTCTGCTGGCCGTGAGTGTGTCCCCATGGCGTTGGGCAATACACAGCTAAAGTCAGTGGTGCTCAGTGGTGACACAACATGGAGACATGCAAAGTGAGATTGTTCCGAGCTTGTTTCAAGGTTAATGGAAATTGTATAGCCATTTCCTTTACTTGAATTTAAAGAAGCCTAACAGAAATTCCTTGAAGAGAGGACAATGGTGAAGGAATTGATCATTGTACATCTGAATGAATTAACTGAAATCAGTGAAACTAATTCTAGAGTAAAGTCCTGCCCAGCAAGAAAACGGGCCCAAAAAACTGAGCCCAAAGTAACATCCTATTCAAAACCAGGAAAGGTGGTGAACTGAAACTCCTCATCTGTTTCTAACAGGAACACTTCATGGGCTTTTATCAGCACTGCTGGAAGTCAGGAAGCAAGAACACTTTACTCCATTGCTTTTTTCCCTATCTTTCAATGCTCTATATAATTAGAAATGCAGCTCATGTGAGGATTTCAACTGAAATAACAAAATGCCTGATCTATTTACCCTAGCCCTTTAAAAGACTCTTGAAAATTAATGATACATTAATACATCAGAAGTTTTTCAGAATTATAAAATGGACCTAAACCACAAAGAAACTCCAAGCTAACATTACAGATGTACCAAGAAACCTTATTCACACAACAAAGAAGCCCTAGAATAGCACTCCTAAATTCCAGTGAGGCCAATAATTATGAACTGATGCACATAAAGGCTAAGGCTGAGTCATTCCCAGGGTAGCACCACCACAAACTGAAGAAATTAATTTCATCTTGAGATCCTATCAACCAAACTAAATAAAATAAAAAATACAGTAAAGAAAATACAAGCAGATATAAACTCATGCATACATAATAAATGTGAAAATTTATTGTATACACAATAAATGGTAAGTAACCAGAGTTTGAAAACAACTACTTTCCTCAGAGAGTCCCCTGATGACACTTAGGAACCTGGAAAGGATTATGGTGTGAGCAGAATACTACACTTTGTACTTTCCATCTTCAAAGGATTATAACTAAAGAAACTTCGCAAGGCCCTGTGAAACAGGTCAGTGTTATAGTCCATCTCACAGGTTGTTAAACTGACCACTGATTTGGCAAATTTGGGATCTAAGAGGTACTGTAATTCTTTTCTGAACTTTGCTTTTCTGCCTTCCATTTTCCTTTGCCTTCCTTTGAGTTCAGAGAGGGAATATAGTATTGCTGCAGCTAATTTTTGTCATCCTGTGAAATCCACAGAACTGACCTGCACCCAATCAGAACAATTAGGACTACTAGAGCTAACAGAATGAGCAGGAAATGACCGAAGTTGAGGGATTAAACATACAGAAGGAAAGGGCATTGCACTCTAGGCTGCAGAAAAAGCACCCTTTCTCTCTAGAGGTTTCAAGTCATTTATCTTCTACTGGAGCACTTCTTCCTGATAAGTGATATTAGCAGGGCAGCCTGCTCATGCCATTTCTAAACCAGTCTGGAGTAAACTCAGCCAGGATGTAGATTTGTCTCTCTCTTCCCCCCAAAGAAGATCTACACAGGGGTTAACTGCACTCTCATGTTTTCAAAACCTCCTCCATGCCTTTCTTCAGGAGAAGGCATAAAAGTTCACATGTACCCTTGGGCCAACCCAAGCAGATTGCAGGCAGCAGGAAGTTAAACACACACAGGTATTCACTTGGGCAGTCTATCCTGATGCATCTAATGAAACTACTTGCAAAATCTGTGTGTAAGTACTGGCCTGGGGGCTATGTGGGTAATCAGAATTATTAAATTTTGACTGTATTATTTATTTTGCAAGCTATGCTGGACATCCCTTTATCAATGCTTAAGGATGCTATTTCCCTTTACTGAATTTGTTAATTAAACTCTAAGATATGACAGGCAGTACAGCATTGGTGATTGATGCATGCCTCAGATCCTAAATAAATCCCGTCAGCTCAAACTTCATGCCATTAAGAAATGCACCTTTCTGTGCTATGCTGTCATATTGTTTGCGAACACTTTACAAGACAGATGCAAAAGCAAGTAGATAGTGTTGTTTCCATCCACAGCATCATCTTTGCATTAAACTGTCTCACTCTGTGTGGCTCTTAGATGTGAGTCATCGAAACTGCAATTATAATAATTATTTAAGCATTGAGTAAAATTTATTCCCTTCAAAGATTTTACCATAACAACTTCATCTTCTTTTCCTTCTTTATGGAGAAAAAACTCTGGAAGCCATAGAAAGAAATACCTTCTCATGGTTGTTCATTTAGTCTACATTATCGGCATTTAAAAATTCAAATAATATTAAGAAGCATTTCTCTTTGAAATTTACTTTAAGCAGTACTCCATGGCAGAACTACTTTAACTGCATAGGTGAAAAGTGTATTACAAGTCTGACCTAATCTTGCACTTTCTGTAACATCAGTCATCATAGGCATCACACTGGGAGTGTACAGAGAGAGACTAGACTTCAAACAGGAACATTTACCCCAGTTTTTTAATTTACATCATGCTGTTACTCCTCAATCAAGAAAAAAAAGACATGCTGCCACACTACATGGCTACCTGTAGCCAAGACGAATGCCTCTTTTGGGTGCCATAGCTACTTATTCTCACTTTTCTGTGACATATTCTATACATTTTCAAAAAATATCTTCTCTTGCTGGTCTTAAGTGTTACAGAAATTGGCCTGTTCCCTGAGCCTCAAACCTGAGACCTGTTTTTGGGGAGCTCCCATTCTGCTGTGGAGATTGTAATGGAGGATGGTGCTGCATCTCTTTTCCTGTTTGCTGCCTTAGTGTCATGCTGGGGGATTACACACCACACTGCTTCTCACCCTCTTCCCTCCTGAGATCTGCTTCATCCCACACTTTCTCTCCACAACTGGGGTAGGAAGGACACAGCAACTTGTTAAAATCTGGGGAGAAGTGTTTGCTCCGAGGGGAGCAATGACTCAGTGGGATTAGGCTGTGCAGAACAGAACCCTGTACTCCGAGTCCTTCTCCACAAAATTTTCTGCTACTGTGGAAACTGGTGAGAAACTGTTGTGGAAGTTTCAGATGATACTGTCTACCATAATGGGTCTCTCACCCAGAAGGCTGCAGAATCTAAGCATATGAGAGACCAAGGCAATGCAGAAAGCACAAACCACTGAACAGCAAAGTAGCCTCTCAAAACTGGACGCTCTTTTTTTTCTAAAAAGCACAAAGAAAATTTTGGCCCATTCATGGAACAGGAGAAATAAGATTTAACTGTGGAATTCTGTCTACAAATTTTGATCATGAGACCCTTTTCACACAAGTAAAGCCTAGAGGACAGAGTCATCCAGAGAAGTTTTAATTTTGATTTGAAAATTTTCAAAGTTACAGTGTCATAAACTACTACAGCAACTATGTGAAAATAAGTCCATTTAAGTTGCTGAACTGTTTATCCAAGTGGAACAGCAGGAAATGCTCCTGGTTCTTTTATAACATAATAACAAAACTGTCTCAATCAAAATACTGGAGCGCTTGTTAACTTGTATCTTATCTGTTAGAAGACTTTTAAGTTCTAAAGCTGTAGCGTTACCAGGTCCTACCAAGAGCTCAGGCAAGGAAGCTTTCTTGAGTCATGTCAGCCTTTTAATGGTCTCAGCAACAAAATTTTTCTCAGTTGCTAAAATTCACATTTATATTTTTATATAAAATATTTTTTATATAAATATATGGGAAAAATATTTATGGAGGTTTTTTGGAGGTCCTTTGCTCTTGGTTTTATTATTTTCTTACTTGTTTCCTATGCTACATATTTTAAAATATAATTGTTATAGAAGATGATGTTTTGTTTAGGATATTGAGGCATTCAAAAATTTTACTTGAAAAAAATAAAAATATGCCCTTTATTGTAAAAGAAGGTGCTTGCATGACAACTATATAGTAGTTCATATAGGCATAATTAAATTACAAACCTAAACTTGCACTGGTTCTGTCTCCATAAGGGCGTTTACACCTATTGAGGACTCACCAGCAGGAAGCTCAGAGGGTCTGATGCACACAGTTTGAAGACTTTGCTAACTTTCCAATAAAGTGTGGGTGTTTTCAAACATTTCAATACAGAGTTCCCCTTCTTAAAAATGTAATACTGAGTTAGAGGCGTAGCTATGTGCAGTTTCCCAGAAAACATAAGCACAGAAGCACTCAGCAAGTTTTGCCACTGCTTGCAGAAGGACCAGGGTTTTGGTACAACAAGCAGCAGTCTTAGTTGTCAGGAACAGTCTTGCAGGCGTTTCCTGTGTAAGCCAGAAGTCTGGTCAGTGCAATAGCTGGATCAGGAGAGACAGTAGTACCTATACTCTAACAAAAATTTTTTGAAGAGCTCAGCTTCCCTATAGTTACCATATACCATCTAGTGTTACAAAAGGAAATTGCAATTTCTAACTCACTATTCTTTAAATGAAAGATGAAGATGGCAACAACATATTTTTATATTTTGCTTTTCTTTCACTAAAATAAAATATACTATGAGTGCACTACCTCCTCCTTGTGATTAACAGTTTTTCCATTTATCAAGAATTTTGTGATTCCAGTTAGTTTTCAAGATTTCATTTCTGAAGATGTATAATTATACAAAATTTTCAGCTTCAATAAAGTTGAAATAAAGTCTGCCTTATAGCTACAGACATACATCTTATATGTAATTATAAGTTATTGTTGAGTACTACAGATGTAAAACTCAGTGGCAAATTTAAAAGAAATACAAAATCTAACCGAGTAATTTTTGTAAATATCATTATTTTGAAGATCCCAAATATTTTCTTTCTAATAGAAGGTTAATATTCCTTGTTGATGGCGAGGAAGTCAAAGAGAAAGATATTCTAGTGATGTTGAGACTAAGGCATTAGGTTTGCTGTTGGGAAAAGAAGGCTTTAATCCTGGAAACTCTCTGACTAGAAAACTAAAAGATTGAAACACACTGTATTGTAATGCAGTAATTGTTTTGGGGTGAGAGTTTTCTGCTTGTCTGCATCACCATATGGATGACTTTAATTCAACAGCAAAACAGAGTGTGATATGATTCTCATAGCTGGGATAATGGAAAAAGTCAATGTTTACTTATTTGCAGAAGAAAATTTTACCTTGTCTGCCAACTGGAGCAATAAAATAAATTTGTTTTGTATGCTGTGTGGACTTTTTTACTGCTACTAAATGAAAGCAAAACAATCATAAACTCTCCTTGGGAGTTCGCAGACAGAATGGGTACAGATCCACCAAAAGTAACAGATTGAGAGAACTGAGAAAAAGAATTTGCCCTCAGCTCCTCTTCTCCCACTTCTCCTCCTCAGCCTTGTTCAGCTTCCTGTTTTTAAAGCAAAATGGGATTGTTTTCGTGACTAACCAGCACAATCCTTCCAAAGCTGTTAAATAACAGCATTTTTGGCAGAAGTTACAGCATATCTAGATTATGTAAGCAAAATACAGATATTACAAGAGGTACAGCAGTTGCATTTTCATACACCATTTTAGCCCATAACTATCACTCTGTTCTGAATCTACAAATAGTGACTGGAAATCAGTTTAGCTACAATGCAGCCGGATGTAAGTGTAGATTGCTGAAACAGACATGAACCTCAATTTCCAGCTAGTCAAAATGAAAATCACTTGCAAACCCAAGGAGGCTTTGGACTCCCATTGATCAACTTACATTTTGAACATCACTAGCACAACTTCAATAGAATTTCAAGGAAGTTGAAGTGAATGCCATTTTGTCTCACTGACACCATCTTGAACACTGCCCTTGCACTCTTTGCCTGGCTGCAGAGAGCCAGGATTGCCAGGTGCCACCGACAGAGAATGAGGGAGGCAGCCTGATACTGGTTGCCTGAGGAGTCCCTGGCTAGCCCAAGTGGCTGCCAGGCCACTCTGCACTGCAAGCATATTTAAAATACTTGTAGCACAGGGGACAAGCTTGTGTCTTGGACTGTAAAAAACTACAAGTATCATTTGTAAAAAGAAATAATCCTGGGAAATTTGTGTATCTTAGTCTTTGATGACTGTAAGAAATTCATCACTTCAACAGAAATGGCACTGCAGTATGAGGAATCTCATGCTCTAGGACAGTTTAGAGGAAAGGAATGCAGTGAGTGATAAGCAAAAGGTGTTCATGAAATTAATGTGGCACTGAACCAAAATCACGATTTGTGTTTAGTATATTTACATGTTGGAACTCGATTCTCAGCCCCTCTCTGGCTCCTTGCATGGAAGAGCCAAGGGTACACCTGCACTTGAGTAGAGTGCTGTCACCTTTACATCTTCTCTGTTCAGTACAGAGTGTTTGTCAAAGGTGCAGGAGTGTGGAATGGGTGTGATATCACACATCATTCACGATTTTGCTTCTAGTGCAACTTGCTGCAGTTCTGAGGTTCTCCACACTAACTCCCCAAACTGACTCAAAACCACAGCAGAAGAAAACTGTTTTTCTCCCCACTCATCCGCAGCAACAATTGAGCTCTTGATGAATATAAGACTGTATTAACTAATAATTTAGTGGCAAGCAAAAGACATAAGTTCCACAGTGATGACATTGTAGACAACAATAAAAATAAACAAGGAGAAACATAGGAGACAACAGAACTGTGAAGCAAGCAGGGGTATAAAAGATATAACTGAGGTGGCTTCAATTATAATAGACAGGTACAAAGAAACACTAAAAAGGATATTTAAATAATACCCATTCTGACTGAAATAAGAGATGTTACTAAGGATTGATAATAGCGTAGGTAACATTTTAGAGCTATAATCTTAATAGAACTTAAGCAGATCATTTCTGATGCCCTTATTCCAATCTATTCAACTAGATACCCTCATGCTCCTTCTTTCTTTAGCCTAGTAAGGTGCAATGCATTTAATTCTTTGGTTACTAGCTTTGGCACTATTGGATATTCCTTTAACTGCCATGCTTGCTCCATAACTCATGGAGTGTAAAATAAAATCTTTCATTCACTAGCACATTTTCTCAGTCACTCTACAGTTGCAGTGAAAGTCACAAACCTACCCAAACACAGCCACAGAGTTCTTTTATACTAAGTACAGTCTTCAAAGGTGCTGCTTCTCTTAAAAAACTGCATGCAGTGAGAGTAGCTTTGGTTGAACACTTAAGATCCCTTAAGAGCACAAGCCTGCTCTCCTTTTTTAGGTCAGATTCTAACAGAACCTGACAGGAATCTGGCCTCAATAGCTTCCACAGGATCAAGGATTCCTGTAAATTTCAGTAAAGGATTAAGGCTATTGTTGCTGAGCACACACTGCCAGTAAGGGACCTTTGCTTCTCTCTAACCTCTAGTCTTTGACTCAGCCTCACACAGATCTCTTTCAATAGCAGCATAGGTTACCAGGTAAATGTTTGTCCGTGGATGCAAACAAGTCACATTCATTAAAACCAGAGGTTTTAACAGGTAGGCTTTTCTAGACTATTAGAAAATAGTAAATGATTTAACCAAATGCATTTCTTTTAGTATTCCTGATTACATTTAGAATTTAGTATTCTTAGAATTTTCATCTTTTATTTTCCCTGGTGCTTGTGATTTCTGGATGTTAAAAATCCAAAAGTGCAGCCAACAGTAACTTTAGGTCTAAGAAGCCCTTTCCTAGACAGCTTGCACATGTAGTCACGTTGAAACATCTGGTTTTCCATTTATGTGCAATGAGTACCTGGACACAAAGCCCCTCCTCCCCTATCTAAATGAATATCATTCCAGCCTAAATTATGTGTGGATTACTGTGATTACTCTTTCAATTCTGGTTTATTCAAAAGTTAATACAGCAGACTTCTCAAATATTCCTGACAACAGCAGGCAGCATAAGTCTCCTTCCTGCACTCCATCTAAGGGAACAGCTCAGCTTTGGGACAGTTTGACCCCCTGCAGTTACATCTGGCTCACCCTCACTGTGGGAGGCCACCAAAGCAGCCAAACCTCTACAGCCACCCAAACACGGCCTGGCAACGCACAGCAGCACAAGTCACTGGCCTGGTTAAGCTGGAGCAGTAACTTCACCTGACTGTCAAGCCATCAAAATTTCCAGGCAAATGAGGACCAGAATGTGCTCCTAGAAAGGGCAGTAACTCTTCATGCTTCCTGATGTATCCACCCTCTGGCCTCATCAGTGGGAATAGGCTCAACTGCAATCTGTCTTCACATTAATGAAGATGGATCCATTGCTGGCCGAGACTGAGCCAGTCTGATCCCAGTAGCATCTCTGGGATACCTTTAAAAAGGCAAAAAAGTCTGCACAACGACAACTACAGTGGAGAGAGGACTGAAAGTAAGTGAGAGCAACAACTCTGCAGACACCAAGGTCAGTGAAGAAAGAGTGGCAGGAGAAGCTCCAGGTGCCAGAGCTCCTGGTGCAGACCATGGTGAGGCAGCTGTGCCCCTGCCGCCCAAGATGGTCCACGGGGGAGCAGAGATCCACCTGCAGACCCTGGAGGACCCCACAGCAGAGCAGGTGGCTGCCCGAAGGGGGCTGTGACCCACTGGGAGGCCCACCCTGGAGAAAGGAGCCCATGTTGGAGTAGGTTTGCTGGAAGGACTTGTGACCCTGTGAGAAACCCACACTGGAGCAGGCTGTTCCTGAACACCTGTACCCTGAAAATCAGGAGTGGGAAACTAGAAATCTTCCTGGGAAGAAGGGGAGGAAGGATGGTGTTCGAAGATTCGGGTTTATTTGTCATCATCCTGCTCTAATCTGACAGTCGTAAATTAATTTCCCCACGTCGAGTCTGTTTTGCCGTGACGGCAACTCGTGACTGATCTGTCCCTGTCCTGATCTCGACCCAGGAGCCTTTCACTGTGTTCCCCCTCCCCTGCCCAGTTGAGGAGGGCAGTGACAGAGCGGCTTCGGAGGGCAGCTGGCGTCAGCCAGAGCCAGCCCCTAAAAGAGGCGAAGTTCTACACCGCAGGCCCGAGCCAAGCGAGGCCGCCATGACACTGGCGGGGCGGGGCGGGGCTGCGCGCGTGACGCTTCACGCTCGCAGCCCCGCCCCCGCGCGTCACAGTGGCGCGTTCGGCTGCGCCGTCCCGCGCGTGACGTTGGCGCGTCCCGCTGTCCCGGCAGGGGCCGGAGGGAGCGGCAGGTGGCGGCGGAGCCGAGCGAAGCCCAGCGGAGCCCAGCCCAGCCCAGCCCAGCCGAGCGGCGCGGGCCGGCCGGCGGCCCGGCGGGTGAGTCCCCGCGCTCGGCGGAGCGGGCGGGGGGAGGTGGCGGCTGCGGCCAGCAACGGCCGCTCCGACAGCGCCCCCTGCACTGCCGCCCGGGGCCGGGCCGGCGCTGCCTCTCTGCGCCCCCCCCTGCCGCCGGCGGGAAGCGGCCGAGCCGGAGCGGGCGGCGCGGCCTCCCCGCGCGGGTGGGTGCCCCGAACAAAAGGCCAGCGGAGCTGCGCTGAGCGGGGCGAGGGGCGACCGCTCGGCGGGCAGAGCCCTGCCCGGTATTGTTTTGGCGGTGGGGAGGCTGGGGGGTGTCACCCACCGCCGCCCCGCCCGCGGGGTCACGTGCCGGCCGTCGGAGCTGCGGCGGCGGAGCTTTTCTCAGGAGCCCTTCCCCAGACACCTTCCCCGAACCCCCCGGAGGGAGAGTCGGGACCGCAGGCAGAACCTTCCCGGTCCTTCCTGCCTAGCTGGGTCCCTCCCGCGGAGCCGTGTCCCTGTGGGAGGCGGCGCCCCGGCGCCGTTGCGGGGCGAGCTGCGCGCCCTGACTTGGGCTGGGCGCGATGGTCTCGGAGGTGTTTTCCAACCTGATTGATTCTGTGGCTTGGGGGTTTCGTTGTGTTGGGCAGTAAAATAGGTCACGAGCATTAGTCGTGGCGGCGTCACGCGTGGCGGAATCCCCTGGCCGAGCCGGCGCGGCTCTTAATTCCCAGAGCGATGTGCAGCGCTTTAGTGTAGCTCCGTCCCTCCGGGTGCCACCGCTGTGTCCGGCCGGCTTCGATCCCTGCCGGCGGCGGCTGAGCGAAGCCGCAGGGACACACGGACAGTCGCGGGAGCGCAGCGCGGAGCACCCAGAGACAAGTAACTAAGTGTTCTTAATGGAAGTGCTTTTGTTTCTTTGTGCTTGACGGTCACCGCTCAAGTGTTTGGATTTGCATCCCTTTCGGAATGTTAAAATGGGACGTGAAAATTGGGTCCCGCTTTTGGCGTTGATACGTGTTGCGGCTGCTGAAAAATCGTTGCAAAATATGAATTAGATGGCAGTTTTTCGTAGGAACGAGTCAATCGGAATGGTGAAATACTTAAAACCAACGAAAACTGAGGGGGGGTTAATTTTGTTACAACTTTTCTGTGTTATGACTGAGAAATACTGTAGGTTTTGTTACTGGTGTGTGCGATACGTATGCAAGTACGTATTAAAAGATTTCAAGGAGTAGGGAGAAGAGCTTTAAAACGTTTTGGTTTTGTCAGATTTGTAGTACTAAAAATCCTGTCTTGCTTCCTTTGTTAACTGCTGCCTCTGAACAGTGGACTACTCAAAAAGAGATTCTGAAGCATCTCTAAAAACACACTACTAAAAATTACAGTTCGTAATGGTATTGAAGGCATAATGAAATCTTAATCTTCATTTGGTCATCTTGAGTAAATCTTAAATATTGATTGTTTTTGCAAGAACTTTCTTTATGGTTTTGTGTGGTTAAAACTGTGGTTTCTTTACAAGTGTATCAGAGTGCCGGTTGTTTAAATTGCTATAATGCAAAATCTGTACTGAGTGAAAGAAAAAGTTCTGTTCTTGTTTCCTTGAAAATATATTGCATCAATTTAGATGTAATTGAATTGTCGTTTATTTGGAGAGCTGGAACTGCAGTATTTTTATAGCCTATTGAATAGTGGTCTCCTGGTAAAGTCTTTATGTTGAAATTGATTTTTTTTTCCCCTGTCTTCTGTGCATGTTAATCAAGTCTATGTATAGGAAGAAATGTACTTACTTCAATTTCTGAAGCACTGATAACTTAGGATGAACCAGTCTCTGCTTCACTTTTTGCACACTGATTTTATTTAAGAAACAAACATTTTTCTTTGTTAAATAGATAAAAATATTAAATATGCTCAAAATTCAATATTAGTGCTCTGATTGTAGCATAGGAGAACAACCTCATTTTCAATACATATGTAGCATTTTAATACCGAAATGATTGACTCTTCTGCATTTGACTATTCCTTTGTGATTCAGTTCCAAATGTACAAATAAATGTTGGGGGGTTATTAATGTGTAATAAGGAATAAGGAATGACAGGCAACTTGAAGCCTTATCACAATCAACAATTCCTGACGATACTCTAAGTTTAAGAAATGGATACAGAAAAGTAGGCAAGAACGGGAAACAGGTTATTTATCTGTTGTGCTGTCCAGTGCCAGGGACAGTTTTAAAAGTACCTGATAAGACTCAGTACCTTCAGCTGATACTATATTGACAGTAGCAGACCTTCAGACAGGAGAGTAATTTTTCCTGTTAAATAAACCAGCCACCTTCTTTCTTCCCCCACTGTTTGGCTCCCGGTGACCTGGGGGGAAGGGCAGAATTCTAGAGATCTTTTTCCCCCTCTTACCCTCCCGTAATTGAGTTACAAATTAGGGAGCTTGATGGAAAAAAAATCCAAGTATTTTATTACAGAAGAGAATTTACTCTTACAAAGTAATACTGTAGTTGCTGAGTTTTCAAGTGAGGAAATGGTGAATTTGTGATAGATGTTTTAGAGTAATCTGTATGGAATTGCTGAATTTGCGTGATTAGCTGTCATTCGAAGTAGGACTCAAGTAATAGTTTTTGTTTGGTTTGGTTAAAAGCTCATGTTAGCTGAATTTACCAATGGTTTGTGCTTGTTTGTTTTTAAAACGCTAAGATTTTACTTACAGAGGAGGTTTAAGACTGTAGGTAACTCATCATCAACATTTAGGAGCCAGCTTGTTAAATATGTATGTTTCTGGTTTTGTTGTTCTTTTTTTAAATTTTTGCTGTTTTAAATAGAAAAGTTGAAAAATTGTGCTGGGCCTGATAACTTACTGGGCATGTTAATTTGATAGGTGCAGTTGACTGAACTGATGAGAAATGGTTTCATTCCATCTTGGCCTAGTAAAAACTTGACATTGTTCTTAAGGAGAACCTGAAGTCATTTTGGGAGATAGGTGTGGTGGGAAGTCCAGAACTTCAAGATCTTAAAATTGTATTCAAGGGGACAAAGAGAGCAATTACATGCTGGCTGAGCTTCAGTTTGGGAAGGGATGTTGCCCAATTTGAATTCTTTCTCCTGATCATTGTCCTTCATCTGTTGCATCTTTAAAGTTTCAAAGTAGGTGACATTCCAGAACCGGTGATAGGATGCAGGGCTTTAGGAACAGATACTTACAGGTTGCTGCAGAGATTGTTAACAGGAAAAAAGAGAAAATTAGTTGCTAAGTATAGAGCACAGCTCTTACCCACTTGACTTCAAAGGAGAAGTCATCATGCAGGAAGGGGCACATGTGTGTAACCACAGGTGTTTGTCAGTCTGTTTAGTAGAGTTTTCAAGACTGGCTTATTAAATAAATAACTGTGTCATGAAACATAGAGGTTACGTGATGTCAGTGTGTGAACTAGTTCTTTTCAAGAGCTGTGCAGCAATTGGAAAGTTGCTCTACCACAATCCTGTAATTCTGCTTTAATTGGATTCTTCTAGGGATAATTACGTACCTTGCATGCATTTTTATTTCCTGAGAAATCTCCCAGAACTGACCCAACCTTTTTCTGCCATCTCCACACAACATTTGGTTTTATGATGTGCTACCTCTACTAGTGGATTGTGAGAGGTAGCAGATAAAAGGCTTCAGGTGATACCTACCGAAGTAATAGAAAGCCGGCTTCCAAGATGAAGGACTGAACACCACACCCACAACATCAAGCTTGTTGCAACTGTCTCTTTGATCGTAGAAAACATAGTATCTTGTCTCAGTGGATTAGTAGAGCCATCATTTTAACGCGATTGCAGCTCTTGATTTCAGATTGATGTGTGAAGAAAGGAAAGCTGCTAGAACGATGAGGGGAGAAAAGGTGTGGATAGGCTTGTTAATTTTTGCATTTTTCCTTAGGAGCTCTTTCTAAAAATATCTGGACAGAACATTACATGGAGCTCAGCTATAAAGTAAATAACATTTTTACTTTAGAAGTAACATATTTGAGTAATGTTTCTTACACTGAAGGCATCTGACCGCTTCACTCTTATGTTGTTAGTGATAAATGTTCAATCATTTGCTGAAGGACTATAGCATAGAAAACTATAATGCTCCATGTTCTTTCAGGGATTTACCACTTCTTGACTTTACTCAACTCTTACATATCTGATCTGCACTGTATTTATGCTGAAATGATTCTTTACTTGAACAAATTGAAATCGAAGATGTGACATTCTTAGGTCTGCTTCAAATCATTCCTGTATGTAATGTTTTGCAGCAACTGGAAATTGTAGTTCAAAATTTAAGAATCATCCAGAAAGCTACAGTCCAGAAGGAGGATGCAACTCTGTGACTCATCAGTCTTTTTACAGAGGATTCCCTGAAAATGGTTCTTTTAGATCGAGACGTTCCTGTTTAGGGTGTGAGAATGCAAGAGTGAAATCTTGATGGTCTCCCTTCCCCACTGGTTTCCAGTGATTATTGTATATATGTGAAACGACATGGCTCTAGTTGGTGACGTGTGCCAAATGTATGTGACTGACTTTATCTGCTCCCCTGAAGAGGGGTATATCACCTCAGAGGTGTGGTGACTGAGTTGCATCCTTGTCCTCTTTTTCAGAGATCCCGTGCCTTTCCACTGATGAACCTCAGAGCCCTTCACCACCTTTTAAAGAAATAAATGAAGGTTCTAATTAATTTTTGTTGTTGTTTGTTTACCCTGTTAAGTATCAAATCTAGGTCATAGAGTTTGTTCATAGGCTGGTCTGAGGACATACATATGTAGATTTATAAAGAAAAAAGTGCTGAATGGTTCTGATGTTCATTCATTAAATGAATGTGTGTGATCTCTGTAAAAGAGGACAAGGATGCAAGGCTCTGAGCCTTGAAATATGGAGAGGACCCAGGGGAAATCAGCTGTTCGCATGTGCTGTTTTTTCCTTAAGCATCTGATAGTAGTCCCTGTTAAGAGACAACACACAAGTCTAGGCAGTCCTTTAGAATGATATGATATCGATAGTTTTATAAACAGCTTTAGGAAGCCATTATGACTTTTTAAATTGCCTGAATATAAGGGGTCATTTATCAGAGGTTAAATTTGCATAAACATAACATACTCCTAACTTTGGTCTTGTTTCTCCTTTTGTGTACATGGTCACTGCATGGAAATAAGCAATTAACTTACTATAATAAAAAATAATTTCCTTTTATAATACTTTAAAAAAAAGATATTTGCTTAACCCAGACATCAAAACAAAAACTGTGGGCCAAAATTGATTATTTCGAAAAATAAAACAGAATTCTGATGATATTCTTATTGAAAATAGCCTGCATCAAGTAAATAAAGGCATAGTAATTTCTTTTCTGTAACAGAACCATGGCATTGTATTGTGCTTGCTTATACCTCTGGACAACATTGTAATGGTGGTATTATTTGCTTTCCATTAGTTTGCAGAGAAGCTGAAACACTGTAGTGTACCACTGGGCAGGACAAGTCAGGAATGAGCCAGCCTTGGGAAGGAGGACCTGCCATCCTAGCTGGAGACGTCTGAAGAGAGGACATTTTAGTCTTGTGGCATGCTTCAGTAGAAATTGTTCAGAAAAAGTAAGCTGTTGTTTTGTTAATGGACTTATACATGTCAGCTCCTTGATGGACTGTTTAGTTGCAGTTAGAATTTGCCTGAAATGAAATGAAAACATACTCAGTTTTGAGGTGGTTTTGTGTGAACTTACCTTTCCTTCCATTAGAGTCCAAGAAGGCCTGGGGTATTTTCATGTAGTTGTTATACATCACCTCTTCCATACTTTGTGTGTTGATGAAGGCCCCATAGCTTCGAAATTAAATGTATGTTTTGGTACTAAAAATAAAAACTCACAAAAGAATAATAAAGAGGTGGGTTGGATCTGGCAAGATTAAGGACTAATTCCTTCTCAGTTGCTTTTTAGGCTGTATTATGTTAAAATGCAGAGCTCAGGTGCTTATTGTTCCCTTATTTATACCTGAATTGAGGATCCTTCAAATACAATTATTTTTAGAATTTTTCCTTGTGTTTAATTAATTTTTAGCCTCACTGATCAATAATGTGATTTTCTGTGTTGCCAGGAATGTCTTAAGGGAACAAAGCTTTCCTGTTTGATAACAGTTCTGATATTAAGCCTGTTTTGATTGAACCTTGTTATAAAATACTGCTCTTAATTTCAGGAAAAATATTGTGTAGTCAGTTTTGTTTTAATACCCTGTAGTTGCAATGAAAGTACTTCCACAGGCATAATGTAGCAGAATAGCAGTCCTAGATGGTTTTTTCCTTTGTTCTGAAGGATTACTTCTTCAGTAAAAATCTATGTACATGTACATTCTCATACTAGCTTATAAACAAACTCTGTGACCTAGATTAAATACTTAAAAAGGTAAACAAAAAAGGATTAATTAGGATCTTCCTTTAAAAACAAGAAGTGAGACAGCATCAGTTTAGTTGATAGGAATCTTCAAGTGCTTAATTGTCCTGCATTCTGAGCACATGCAACTGCAGTTGTGCTTATCTTTTAAGAGTTTTATGTTCCTGGGTAGCATTTTTTTAGAGATAAGGGTTTGCTCCTCCAGCTCTATTCATTTTATACTTAGCATTTTCCTTAGAGTCATTAAAAATAATGTAGGAATTTCAAGATAAGGCATTTATTCATTTTCATATCCTGCATTAGTCTTGATCTAGTAAGGAATCACAGATCCCTAAAATTAATGGGTGACTGAGCACAGTTCAAGAGTTATAATTTTTTGCTTTCAGTGAAAAGGTGAAAACTTTTAACTCTTCTTTTAGATTACATTTAGTTTAGCTCACACCATCAGAATTTTGTTTGTCAAAGTGCATGGCCTTTTTAACCCCTGCATTGCATTTAAATCACCTCCAAAATCTTAATTATGATATGTGACTTTTATAGAAGTTACTTACCTACAGGTTGTTCTAATCTTTTCTTTGCATCTGAAAAGGACAACCTTATAAAGGATATTCAGGGAGAAGCAGCCTTTTGTAAAACTGTAGAATGGAACTAAAAATCTCTGCTGCTGTGCCTTTTTTACAGTAGTATCTCATTATGGGGGCACTTGAAAATACAGATCCTTTACCTTAGCCATGGTTAGTGCAAATTAATCAATAGATGGATTTCTGTCAGCTCTTCTGTTGTGAAATACTGGTTGGGTTGTGTTCATGGGTATTCTGAAATCTCAGTAGATTTTCTTCTCCCCCTTTTCTAGTAAGTTTCTCATTATAAACCCCTAGTTTTGCTGTAAAAAATCTGTTTATTATAAAAATATAACCTCAAAAGTGTGAGGCTTCCAAAAAGCAACTTGTTCACAACATTGTTAGCATGGATCTCACATAGAGATGTGTACTGTGGAGTGAAAACATAGTTACCAGCTGGTAGGTAATGCTGTGTCTGCATCTGGCTTGCTGATTTAAGAACTACTATGCAGATTTGTCATTAATCTCAGAGAAAGAAATTCAGATACAAAACTGAAACATAGGTGGATACAATTATGTGCTACTTCGGGAAAAAGTATTTGAGCCGTAGAGCTTTAAAGAGAATTATTTGATAAAAAAGGATTAAAGAGGCATTGATCTTTCAAGAGGAAATTGTAGTGATAGAAGGGAACAGACAGCATACAGAAATATATTTTTAAGTAAACAGCATATAATACATTATTGTAAAGATAAATACAGATACTGAAGCTGGTTTTTTTTTTTAATCTTAGCATGTATTTATAAGATTTTTAAAGCAGTGGAGGCTTTTACAGCTAGGCACTTTCTCTTGAGGTAACACATTCTGCTAGAAATGTGTGTAACATTAGAACAGACTGTCCAGGGAGGCCGTGGTATCTCCATCCTTGCCCTTTTCAAAAAAACTCAGCTAGACAAAGCCACAGCTGATCTAATATAGTACTGGTGTTGGTGCCATGTGGGGCAGGAGACTGGACTACATGACCTCTAAAGGTCCCTTTTGACCCACATGCCTGTGGTAGTTTTGCATTAACTGTTCCTAGCTGCCTGTACAACAAAGACTACTTTCACTGAAAGGCTGTTTTGTTGAATATCAGTCTCAAAGTTCCTTAGGAATTTAAATGAAAAAAGGCACAGTTTTAGACCCTGTTCCGCAAAGCCCATTCTTCTCCCTCATTTGATATCTGGTGTTTGGTTTTCACTGTTAATAAGTAAAAGGAAAATTACCATGAAACAGACTGTGAAAGATTGCCATGGCAAAAATGTAGTTGAGAAGGCATTTGCATATTTAGGCTAGAATTTTTCAACTACTTAAATCCTACACAATGCCAAAGTGACACAGTTTTGCATTACCCATTCTCTTACAGTTACAAAATCATATTTTATGACAGAAATAAGATATGGCCAGAGAAAGTAAAGGCAATGACTTCCCAAGCCAGTCAAGTCACAGCTGTGTGTCTGCTGGAATATACTGCTGCTTCTGCTGGTCTGCAGTGATGCCTTTCAAGAGGCACTCAGATATATCAGGGAGTTCTCTTGATGTTTAGGAAGAAGGAATCCAAGGTATTTTTGAAAAGACCACCTCAGTTTTCCAGTCTGGTTCTTTCTGCAGCCCTGTGGTGGTTCTGAGCCCAGTTTGAGGGATAGCGTACCATGGTGGATGGGAACTAAGAAACAGAGTGGGGGAATACTTCAGCTGAGTGCTGCTGCCAGGCATATTTTCTACTGTATATACCTAGTCTGAGGTACTGTTCAGGCAATCCTTTAATCAAATTAGTGATCACCAGTAGTCTAAAAAGAGATTGTTTTTAAGTTCAATGTCTGCAGCTAGGTCACCTCTTGAGGAAAGAATCAGAGTTTCTTTAAATTTCCTAAGGAGGCACCAAAATAACTGGTTGCCTGAAGGTTTATTAGTCAACACTGCTTCAGCAAATGAATAGAGGAAATTCCAAAATTTTCTAACTTGGTATGTTAACATGGTGAAAATTAAACAGATAAAAGACTGGTGATCAGCAAAAGAAATTCTCCCAGTACTTGATTTAGTTTGTCACTTCAGGAAACTGAATGTAAACCTATCAATATTTTTTTGAGTTGAGCTTCATAAATGGTAACTTACCTTAAATTGAGGTAGGTGTCTCGTTCTATGGATACTGAGGTAAAATGTGATGCAAGGTGCCAGTTTAAGTTGACACAATAAACTGATTTAAATCTCTTTGATCCTCTGCAGGATGGCTGGCTGTGGTGAAATAGATCATTCGATCAACATGCTTCCCACAAACAGGAAGACAAATGAGTCGTGTACTAATGCAGCACCTTCCCTGCCAGTCCCTGAATGTGCTATCTGTCTGCAAACATGTGTCCATCCTGTAAGTCTGCCTTGTAAACATGTTTTCTGCTATCTGTGTGTGAAGGGAGCTTCTTGGCTTGGGAAACGATGTGCACTCTGCCGGCAGGAGATTCCTGAGGATTTTCTTGACAAGCCAACCTTATTGTCACCTGAAGAACTCAAAGCAGCGAGCAGAGGCAATGGAGAATATGCTTGGTACTATGAAGGTAGAAATGGTTGGTGGCAGTATGATGAACGTACCAGCAGAGAGCTGGAAGATGCCTTTGCCAAGGGTAAAAAGAGCACTGAAATGCTCATTGCTGGTTTTTTATATGTAGCAGATCTTGAAAATATGGTACAGTATAGGAGAAATGAGCATGGACGTCGCAGAAAAATAAAACGGGACATAATAGATATACCAAAGAAGGGAGTGGCTGGGCTGAGGCTGGACTGTGACACTAACACTGTCAACCTGGCAAGAGAGAGCTCTGCTGATGGTGCAGACAGCACACTGACTCCAGGGGCTGCGGCTGTGCAGCCCCTAGCACCCATTTCTGTGAGGCCTCTGCCATCACTGGATGGTCAGCTGTTGAGTCCTTCAACGCCATCACCTGATACAAGCAATTCTCTAGAGAACTCTTTTGCCCACTTGCAAATAAATGGAGACAGTATGGCTGAAAGGAGTCATAGGGGAGAGGGAGAAGAAGACCACGAATCATCATCTTCTGGTAGGGTGCCAGTCCCTGACACCTCTGTTGAGGAGACCGAATCGGATGCCAGCAGCGATAGCGAAGATGTGTCTGCCCACATTCAGGAACGCCCATCCTCTGTCCAGCAGAGACATTTGAACACCAGTGCAAGCCAGTCAGGAGCAGATAGACCAGTGGCAGGGGGTGGGGTGGTAAACACAAGTGTAAGATCTAGGAGGCCAGATGGACAGTGCACAGTCACTGAAGTTTAAATCTAGAGCCATGCGAAAAAAAACTCGCTTGTAATTTTCTGTAAATTTTCTGTCCACATTGGCATCGCACTCAAACCTAGCAGTGTGTTTGGTGGGAGGGTGGGGTGAAGGGGAGAAACAGATTTGGCCTGTTTTAACTTAAGTCTCTTAACATGTCTCAGCTGGAAGATTCTTAACTGTAGGAAACTGGGTTGTCCTGTTAATGGTTTGAAAGCTACTTAGCAATGCCCAGTTTTCTTGAGAATGTCTTGTGTTTATTTTGTAGCATTTTCCCCTGGAGATACTCTATCCCTCTTTAGCCAATGTATATCTACTGTACAACTTGAATTGTCTTCATTACCTGACTGTTGCATTAAGTGTCTTACTACTTTCTGCATGGATTGATGTATGAAAAGAACACTAAAGCAATGTGGAATCAGGCAAGATGTTGGGTGTGAAGCAGGATGCTTAATTTAATGTGAGAAAATAGATGTGAGTTTGGAGTTAAAATGTGTTTTTGCTAGACAAGAGCAATCATTTACCTTCTTTCAATGGAAATGTAAAAATGCTGTTAACTTGTGTTGCAAATCCTACATGCTCTCCATGGCTTTTTCACTGGCTTTGCCATCTAGTCCTTGTAGTTTTGTTTTTGAGGTCTTTCTTGATCTGTCTTGTTTTTGTTACAGAATTTATAATTTAATAAAACTACATTTTATCAGTAATAATCTCTGATATGTTTCCAGTTTAACTGAACTTCACTGGAGGAATTTGAAAGAAAATTATCATAAAACAACTTCCTGGTTTTGCCAGAAGAGAGGACTGGCTCTGAGTGGCATCCTGAAGTTCTTGCATCCCTGACTGGCTTTTTCTCAAACACAATGCTGTAGGAGTATCATCTTTTCTACTGAAAAATCATGAGTTGCAGGCTTATTGCTCACACAGACAACACTCATTTCTCATCTCAAGAGCTGATTAACTCACTTCATTGTTCATGGTGGGCAGAAGTATCACACACTACCTTAACAGCAGAAATATTGAAATGAAAGAGCATAAGTTATCAAAGTTGACCCTGTAACAAAGGACATGGATATTAAGAACTGTATTGCTGTTTATCTGTTCATAGCAAAAGTAGTGGCAGCACAGAAAGGGTAGTTTGTGCATGTACTAGCAATTTAGGAGCTGCATTTCTAAAAATGGACTTCTGTGTATCACAGAATGTTAGAAGCCAGATCTTGAAAAGCACAGCTTGTCTTTTCTGTCTGTGGCAGTTGTTTTACATTTTTTTCAAACTGAGAAACAGCATTAGTTGATTCTGGATTCAACCTTTATAATCAAGCTAATTAAACTCCAATTCT
The DNA here is from genome assembly GCF_025592945.1 of Manacus candei. NCBI lineage: Eukaryota > Metazoa > Chordata > Aves > Passeriformes > Pipridae > Manacus > Manacus candei. The sequence goes on along the minus strand of NW_026138082.1, from coordinate 6,037,374 downwards.
TAGTGTATGTGTCCCTGAACAGAAAGGGACAGTAGCTGATAGGTAGCTACTACAGCTCTTAAAACAAAAGTTGCTTTAGACAAACAACCATTTGAGTGGAATTAAAAGGGATGATTTTTAAAGATGCTAGACTTAAACTTCTAACATGTTCTCCTTCCCGTAATGATGGCTGACGTGTCTAATCTTGGACAAAGTTGTGCCAGCCCTCTAGTTTGTTTCCTCTGCCTACAGGTGAGATCAGTGGGCCAGGAAAGTGCAGAGGAGACGAGAATGAAATAAGGAAGATTTCCTTCTTTCTCAGCTAGGAATAGATGCTCTTGATCACAGATTTTTACCATCATCTTCCAGTTCCATAAGAAAATAAGCCAGTAACGTGGACTTCAGAAGGAAACAGGATGGAATCTTTTTTTCTCTATTTGTTAGTTGCTAGCTGTTTTATTTCTCTGTTTTGAATTAGCACACAGTGGCTCTAATCAAAATCTGACTTTGTGCTGCAAAGGCCTTCAGTAAGAACACTTCTGCTATGTGCACACATTTTACTTTATGTGAGGGATATGTGTTGAAGAAAGCAAGGAGCTAAATACAAGAACTTGACTCACTATATACTTAATTTCAGGATTTTCAGCCCAAACAGTCTACAAATAATTTCATCAGTGATTATCCTTGAGTTTTTTGACCAAAGCAAAGAGGCAGACCTCTGTTTAGCCCCCCACCCATGATGCTGCTTTTGGCTTCTGGCTGACCGCAGCTGTGAAGTACTAAAATAAAGTATGGCTAGTGAGAGATTAATAGCCAATCATCAGAGTGGTAAATGCACTCCCCAGATCAAGCTAGGAAAAAGTAGTAACTGGTAATTCCCATCTTGTATTTAAACCATTACCTTCAGTAGGAGACATGTTCTCTGTCTATTTTTGCAAAGCCACAGCCACATTGCATTTTGTGGTTTTCTGTAATCCTGTGCATTAAGTGATTTTCAACTTGTACAGCACAGCCAGAGAAATGCACAGTGGAGCAGAAGGAAAAAGGAAATTTAAATACTATGTAATCTACAGCAAGTTTTCATTTCCAGGAGAACAGCTAACTACAGATACAGGAATCCTGTGTCATGGTTAAAAAAAAAAATCATATTGAACCAAGCATTCTGCAAGAACTCCTTGCTTATCTAGATTGACCACTTGCTTAGTATATTTCTATCAGCAGCAAATAAGATAGAAGTATTTATATTGCTAAAGGTGATCTCCAGTACCCAACCCTTAAATGCTTGGTGCAGAATCCACACCCCCATTAAGGCCTCAGCGTGATCCACTACACAGAGGAAAGAACAAGATGGGCACTTCACAATGTAATAGGAAACTTAGTTTGCTGAGGAGGGAGCTGGTAAACTAGTCCCTAGGAAGTACAAAAGCTAGCATGCTATTTAATTAGGAGACTGGGACTATCAATTTTGATGTTTCTAATTTATTTTGTGCATTTAGAGCTTGTTTGGTTTTAAGCAATTTCAGAAGGGGAAAAAATCTGAGAGGAAGCTCGTAGTCTTTTAATAAAGAAAATACAAATGCTTATCAGCTGCTGGTTACAGGTATTTGTCACTTTAAGATGATAAGCAAGTATTCTATGAAATAAAGCATTTAGCTTTCCAAGGGGGAAAACAGGATTCCATTTCATCTCCGTCTGGAGCTCTCATCCTAGCACTCATGGTAGTTCACCTGGGCTGGTTTTCACGTGAAGGGTTCTAAAATACCTTTTCAAATAGAAAATAGACCAGAGAATATGGTATTAGAGTACTCACAAAATCCTTGATCAAGACCTGTAATGATCTTCAGAATGTCCTGTACCTATGTTTGGTATATTTATGATATCAACAAAATGAGTTTCCATAACCCTTTCTGTCTGAGTGTGTCTTGCTCTGTACTAGTTAAATATTTGTCCTGTTTTCTTAGAAGGAAATGTTGACCTTTGATACAAGTCAGAGAGGGTGGCTGGGGAAATGCATTTGCTGAAATGAGAAATAAGCTCACTGTCTACAAATCAAAATGGAAAGAGATCCCCAATAGGTGTACATACTGAGTTTCACTTACTGGCAGCACCGATCTGGTTCAAAGTGTGAAGGCAACCAAATTCTGCTTTTTTGCTACAATTTCCTCCTTTTCAAATTTGTATCACCCAATACACATTTATGAGCCTAATGCACTAAAGAAAAAAAAATTCAAGAGTCTTGCTCAGGTTCTAAGCAATTTTCACACCCATTTAAAAAATGTCATTAGGGTATTAGTATTTGCAAATCTGTTCTTGCTACTAGCAAAGACATAACCAGTTGCCCTTTAAAGCACATTTATTTTGACTCACATCAACGTGATGTGCTATTGCTACAAAAAGCTGGATGAGTATGGACTGGAGCATGCTTTGAAGGTTCAGTGATGCTGGCAGTCTGGAGTCTCTCATGAGTCTTGAGGAACTCCATGAAAAGCAGAACAGTTTCATTACTAAACAGTCAAGTGCAGCCAGACTATATTAAAACATTCATACCTGTGAAGTAACGGGTTTGAAGTCCTTTAAGGCACAGGAAAGAATCCAGCTACACAGGGGACTAACAACTGAGATATTGAATAAAAAGGGGCAGGGGGAGAAAGAGGCACAAACCAGAACAGTCTCCCCATGTTCTCAGTCCTGTCTCTTCTCTAACCTGAAAGTAAAAATTGAACTTTGTTATTGGGGAAGAGACATTTGAAATCATTCTCCATCAGTGCTTCAGATATTAAGGCAAAGATGCAGGATCTACAGGGTGGAGGCAAGTTCCTTATCTTCCCTGAGGTGCCAACTCAAAACACATCCCTTTCTTCAGCATTTCTCTTCATTGCTTTGGGCTCCTTGCTGTGAAAACCATATAGTGAAACATCCATAGCAGATCACAGCATCTGCTCAAAACCTGCAGAATCCTAACAGGCAATCCAAGCCAAATTCTCATCTTTGATTTGTCCCCAAATCCTCAAACATGTAGTTACCTCACTGTCTAAAACTCAGGAATCGTACCACACTGTGGAAATTGTAACATGGATTTCCATCCACGAAATTGCCTTTCTTAGGGGAGCTTGTTCCATCATCTGGAGCTAGTCAGGCCAAACACAGAGCCCAAACTTTCCTCGTTAACATGCTCCCACGGAGTACTTGGGTTCTGGGCTCAGATCTCTGTCTCTGCTGGATTTAGAGACAAGAGTATCCTAACCAACAGTACATGAAACTCTCAGTCATAGATATGTCTGTATGGTTTTGCTCTCATAGATGTTTAATTTTAAGAATCATCTGCCAAAGCAGGGACTCTGTCAGTTTCTATTTTCTAAAGATAAAACCTTCCCCAATGAGTTATCTAATTACTTGAATAGTCACCAGCATGAAGTGGAAACCCAGTTCCAAATCTTCTGATCAGCCCAAATATGCCCTACCAGAAAAAATGCTCTAAAGAAACATATAGACATATCCACACACAAGTCTTACCAGGATGCTGAAGTACTCTGACACCCAGTCAGTTAAGGACATCCCATTTGGGAGTATGATTCATCATGTCCTTCCAAGATTTCAACTAGATTCTATGTAAAGAACCAGGTCAGCAGCTTTGCACAGGTCCAGGATATGGGCATGTGCAGATGCATGTGTAGGTAGTTGATTCCTTGAGCAGTGAGAATACTCCTAAATGCATTTAAAAACCTGAATCAGTGTCAGTGAATGAGGGCTAGAAGGTCTCAGTAAGTTAAAGCTTCTTCTGTAAAAACACCATTAAAATTGAAGTATCCTTGGATAGCGAAAAACTGAGTAGAGATGAAAAAATAAAAACTACCCTCTCACTGGTTATTATCCTTTCCAAGCTGCTTAAAGACACTGGTCTCATGTTGGGGAACTCATAATTTGCAACTTTAGATGCACCTGTTCCGCAAATAAATAAACATTATAACTCAAGTAATTACTTTCCATAGCAGTTAGAAAAAATTAGCTCCAAAGAAAATAATCTTCAGCTTCATTCCAAAAGAATTATAGTTCTATTCTCAGCACAATATTTACCTTTACATACTAATTTCACTAATCTCCATTCAGTGGGTGATTAGGACAGTAAAGAATCTGCCAAGGATTTCTCTGTGTTTGCACACCAAATATGACTGTCTGAAGTGAATGGCAGGAATGTTAATGCCAGTTTTAAATGGGCAAGTCCTTAAATGATGCAAGTTCAATGCCTGCTTTAGTGAAAGCTTTGTTTGCAAAAAGGTCAAGAACAATTTCTTATACACTGACCATCATTTATGTTTTGGTCTTCTAACCAATGCCTGTAAATTGGCAGGCCCACCCCATACAGTTCCGAAAATGTCCTTTTCTGTCCTTAGGGCATCTTCCAGTGGGAGCTCTCTTCCTGCTGTCACCACCTTTTTCATAGCCCGTATCACACTGACTGGACCCTCTGTGTACTGACTCAGCCAGGCTCGGGCTTCTTCTAAGGCCCTGGTTTCATCTGAAGATGACAGGGTCTGCTCTGAGAATCCCAGGCGCAAAGCTTTCTCGGGGTCCACCCGCGCAGTCCCGCTCAGCAGCTGCAGGGCTGCCCCACTGCCCACGATCCGCACCAGCCGGGCAGCTCCTCCCCAGCCTGGCACCAGACCCATGTGTTTGTGGACAAACCGAATTTCACTTCCAGGTGTCATCAACCTGCCAATGAAGAACAAATACACAGAGGTCAATCCATGCATTGACATTCGTTTGCAGCTCGACAGCACTTAACTTTCTATTTTCTCCTCTCCTCTGCTTCCAAAGGCTGATACAACTTGACAGCCTGCCGATTACAGCCAGAGCTGGAGTATCTTCATTTTTACATCACATAGTGCCTTAACTGCAGCATTTGGCCCTTCTCAGAATTAGATACATAGGCTACTACAAGTAAAGGTGCTTAGTGCCCACACTGATACCTGTAGTCAGTTCTAAAAAGTGTTGAAAACAGAACTGCAGACATTTATACACAGTGCCAAAACTCCTTGCTAATTCATGCCTAAAACAACAGGGTATTGGGTAAAAACTAATCAAACTAATGTACAAAACATTTCTCAAGAGGATGAATTGTGATCTTTATACTGATGTGCACTGGGGTCTGTCTGCAACCTGGTGCTTGATTACAGCACAGGTGGGACTTTTTTGTTCCATATTTTTGAGGATCAGTGTGAGTTTGATTTCTAACTGCTCACTACACCAAGGGAAATTGGGATGGATGCTCATCTTATGGGTCACAATTTATAATAGAATTCCTTTCTATTTATGCTTGCAATGTGTAATTAAATTGCTCCCCTCTACAAAGTAAGTCACACTCTTCCTTTCAAAGACTTCACATCTTTGCTTCTTTTCTACAGCTTCTCACCTCCTTTACTTAAGAACTCACCCTAGGGCTGATTAAGCTATAACCCTGGAGGAGCTCTACTGCAGCAGATTGTTCTGTCTTCACATAGTGGTCACACTGACACATGTTAGGTTAGTGGAAAAAACCTCTAGAAATAGAAACATACAGAAAAGATGTACAGAAACAGACTAGTACTTGCTCTCTCTCGAGGTGTTCTGCAGTGTGATTGCTTGCTGATGTTCGTAAGACAAAGGATGGAAATCACACTTGTGAAGTCGATTAGCTTCTACTTCAAGCACTAATTGGCTTTCTGAAGACAAATCTTATAATACTGAGATTTACACACAAGTCTGTTTCCTAACAATGCAGTTTTCCATAGTGAAAATACCAACAGGAATAGCTTTGAAAGGGTAAAGAAAAGGAAAACCTTTAAAAATGCAACTACTTCTAGGAACTCGCTGTTCTCAAATCTGCTTAGTTATTGTTAATTGTAAGTTTGCTTGGTTGCTTTTTTCTTAACCAGAGCACCATCAGCATTCATGCCACACTATACAGCATCAGAACTGAAGAGCTTATGCTTTATCCCAGATGCAGCACAATGCACAAAGGCAACAGCTGACCAGCCAGATTGCATGAAAGCCTTTTTGTAGAGACAGCAGAGGAAGGCTGTGTGACAAAAGGAAGAGAGTAGAGTATTGTGGGGAGGGGGTTGGGGGGGAAGGCTTTTAGCTAACATTATCAAGTGCTTCCCAGCTAACCCAGCAAATCCCAGAGAGCTCGGGTCTCCTCTCCAAAAAGAAAATTCTGCAAGTATTCCAAAACTCCTTTACTGGCTCAGCTTACTCTTTAATTTGCTGACACCCAGTGTCCCACTGGGAAAACAGTAGTGAAAACATTATTAAGAGTTTAATTCTAGCTGTGCTGAGTGATGCAAGGCATTAAAAAAGAAGTGGTCATAAGCAGCTGGGCATCTGATGCTAGACAACCTGTAGGCAGTCTCATGGGACAGCCACTGCAGGTCAGTGAGGCAATGCTGCGCTTAGATGTTGAATCTGAGGCTGTCCCAGGCACTTGGGTTCAGGCCTTAAGGACAGGCAATTCTGTGAACATCCTGAGGGCAGTGTAAGGACTCATCTGGGGAGTCAGGTCAACGTCCTCTGAAGTTGGCACGGAAAATCAAATTTTACATTAGAAGCACAGCCAATCCATCAGCACCAATAAGAAAAGAGTTGAAAACATTTAGTATGTGGGAAAAGTTCTGTTGCCCTTCCCTATAAGAAAATGGAACCAAACACAATGCGAGGAAAATAAATGACTGACAGCTTAATCCACAGACAGACTGCAAGGCAACAGCTTCTAGGATCTCGTTGGGATTCACCTCTCCCTACAATGTTCCTCTGAACATGCTCCACAGAAAATACTGAGATAAGCGGTGGTCAGTGGAAGGTGTAACTGTAGTCTTGGACTGCCTTCAGGCTTAAGAAAGGTATCTGTGGTTTTTCAGACTCTTCAACTACGAATCCTCTCCTGAAGTCACACCATTTCTTACAGAAACCACCCATCACACTCTCTGTTAGTATACTTAGTATACCACTCACTTTTTACCGCCACCACCTGCGTCTCCTAGAACGCTTCCATCAACGCTGTACAATTCTAAACATCCACTGGTCAGATTATGTGACCAATACATCTGTTCTAGAACAAGCAGCAGTCACAAGCATTGAGGCCATGTTGCTGAGAACACAGCTGCGCTGGGCAGGGCACGTCTCCAGGATGAAGGACCACCACCTCCCTAAGATCCTGCTTTATGGTGAACTTGCCACTGGCTGCTGCAAGAGAGGAGCCCCGAAGAAAAGATACAAGGACTCCCTGAAACAACATCTCAACCTTGGCCATATTGATCAACAGAACTGGTCTACTCTGGCCTCCAGTCGACAGGCCTGAAGACACACTATCTACAACGCTGCTGCTTCTTTTGAGAACGCAGGATCACTCTCGAGGAGAAAAGACAATGCAGAAAGAATCGTGTCTTACCGATACCATCCAAGGAGTCTTTCTGCTGTGCCTTTTGCAACCGAACTTGTCTATCTTGTACTGGCCTCTTTAGCCACCAACGCGCTTGTAGCAAATGTGGGTAGAGCCCTTCCCAAATCTTTGTTCGCAAAGCCTAGCCATGATCCGCTCACTTCCAGTCCCCATGCCCAAGGAAGCAGTGGAGACCTGAGCTCATGTCTGAAGAGGTGTATGCAGTTGCCAAGCCAGCCTGGGATCAGCCTCTGAACATCACCAGCTGCAGCCTTGCATAAATATTTCCCTTTTTACTGTATGAGAGGAATTGAATCTACCTTCTGAGACATGACAGATCTGATCTCCCATTAAAAGAATTTATGTAAGAAAAACACATCAAGCATTACTAAACATAAAGAGGCAGACATCAAAAAGCTGGAAAGACCAAAGTGCTATTCCTGAGCTGTTTATACCTTATTCACCTATTATTGGCCCTGCTTGGGACAGAACAGTAGATGAAAACAAAATTAACCCTGAATTGACTCAGTATATCTGTTCTTGTCTTCCAGGTCAAAGGAATTAAAATCTGTGTCTCCTGTATTGCAGGGGAAGGTCATATCGCTAGACTCCTGGACACATGTCTTCGTTGCCCTAATAAAGAAAATCTGTTGCATGACAGTACTGAAAAAATATTTATTCAATGTAATTAATGTCAAAGTGACTGAAAGCCTTACAAGCACATCCTCCAGAAATGTGATGGGTAGCAAAATTCTCACAACTTAATTTGGAAAAAAGAGGTTAAGGTAACATAAGCACCAAAGTGCAGCTAAAACCTTCTTTTAGAACATTTTATTCCATGTTACAAGCACTATAACCCCCCTAGGAAGAAAGCACAGCCACTATGGGCCACATCCAATTTTGTGTTAGTCATCTAAAGCAAATGAGCTACAGCAAATGTTCCTCCTGTACATTTTAAAATGTTCTCAGCTGCACTAAATGTTATAAATCCTCCCCCTTTGATCTGAGGATTCCTTCATTCTGTGACATCTCATTGTACCCACAAACTACCAACTGTCATGCCACATCTCATCACATCACTGACAATGTGCGAGAAGAAAACCTTGTCATTAACAAGGCAACCTAACAAATCCCATCCTTATAAAGGTACACTTGCTTCTCCAAAGGCAGTGCTTGCTGTGACCTAACAGCTGTGCTTTCCTTTGCTTTTTATAAACACTCATGTTACTGAGCTGTTCCAATAGGTATAATCAGTTCCTTGGGCAGAATTAAGATTATATTAATACCTGTGCTGGCCCTTACCTTATCATTTCCAGGACTTTGAGGTTTGAGTTATATTCCTTCTGACAAGGCAAAGGCACTAATCAAGTTTACTAAGGAGGGACAAATACCACCCTATATTTTAGGCATTTTAAAAGCTCCTACAACTATGCTGTTGAAACCCACGATAGAAAAAAAATGCCTAAAACATTAATGTGCTGTCAGCAACCTGGATTTTGTTCCCATTCCCTGTTTGACTCCCAGTGTCACATAAGGACACAGCTCCTGACTTCCGATCTCCTTTTAGCTGGCATGAGACTGGCACACCACAGAGGGAGGCAGCTGGCATCGTGCAGTGCTGCAGCACCTGGTTCTCAGCTATGGTTATACTGAGAGAGGGCAGCCAGAACTGCAGGGGATGACTTTTATCTTCCCCCCAAATACTTTGGCATCCTGCTCTCAAAACACCAATCAATATAAATAATAAACAGAGTGTATGAGTTCCGGTCACAGTAAGTTCCCTCACCAAATCTGCTACCTTCTATAAATTTCAGTAACACCTACCTACAATATGATTGAACCAACACAAAGTGCAAAATTCTCCAAAAACGAGAGTCAAAGGCCTTGAGATACAATTAAAAGACATCATAATTTTAGCATGCTGTAGACAAGAGTTATAGAAATAATAAGAAATCTTCAAGTAGAACTAGATATTTTATAAAATATAGATACAGAACATGCAGACACAGGAAGACCAATGTCTATGGTCAATCACACACTTATTTTGGCTCTTATTACTCAGTGAAGACAGCAAGAATACAGTATTGATATCAAAAGCTTTCAACCAAGCATCCAGACCACACGTGGAACTATTTTAGGCACAGGAAAAGAGAGATATTGCAAAAAAAGAAAACCACCAAAAAAATGGTAACAGAAAGATTATCAAAAGTCAAATGCTTTCTTTAAACAGGAAAGAACAGAACAGCAAAGTTGATGTGCAATGCCACCATACACTTTGCCCAACATGTATGTGTTTCTAACACATTCATCAATATGGCATCAGCTTAAATTAACTCTTGTTAAGTAACAGCAGTGTTATGTGACACATGGCCAAAACAGCTTTTTAAAATACACACTGCTGGGGAGTGCAAGTTCAAGAATTTGTTAAGAGGTCAGGTATGACATTATCCATGGACGGTGTTTTATCATGCAAATGGAACTTACTTTGCCAGGTGGGCATGAAAATTTGATGCTGGCAGAGTGGACAAAAGCTAGTCCACTAGCTACTAAACTAGTAACTAGTTTAGGATTTTGTAACTTTGCTTGGTGAGTGCTACCAGGACAATTAGCAGCAGCTGCAGCTCTCAAATGCATGCTGGGCCTTCAGGGAGCAAGAAAGTCAGTCCACTGTCCACATCTTCCCTGTTTTCCAAGTGCACCTTCTCAACACTAAAACTATAATCCCTGTCCCATCACTTCACGAGCAAATTGCATTCATAGGCTCATTCCATCTTCCTTACACTTCCTCAGCATCTCAGAGGACACAGAAGATCTTAGAACTGGTGGTGGCTTCTTGAAGCAAGTGACTGCGACTCAGGCAGCAGACAGAGTTACACAGGTAATAAATATAATCTGATCTCTCTTCTCTTGCTGATGCAGGCAAAATCCACCAAAAATAAAGTGTTTCTCTTACACACAAAGTGCTGCTGAACACATGAAGTAGATGGGATGTTTTAGTCAACTAAAGTGTTACAATAAGTTAAAACAAAGCAAGGGAGAGATGTGATTGTTGAATCTGTAGCATCAGAGCAAAAAATAAGCTACCCATTCCTTTATCTGTACAACAAAAGCACTGATTTCTGATTAAACAGAAGTCCTTTATTTTAGGTTGGCTCAGTGTACCACATAAACTGAGTAATATTTTCAAGGTAATATACTAAGCTTTGTAAAAAGAACAAAGGAAAAAAAAAAGGCAGCTTTAAAGTGGATGGCTGAAATGCAGTAACTGTTTAGATAAGGTAGAAGTGGGTAGCTGGATTTGAAAGCAATTCTATAAGAGAGAGATGTCACCTTTTCCGCAAATGTAGCCAGACAATTCTGTAGCTTCAGTTCCTTGGCTCAGGCAGGGATGCTTAGGGATCATGCCATAGGCTAGTGGCAGACCTGAAAGCTGGACCACAAGGAGCAATTCATTGGGACTGCAAATGCCATTAGCCTGAAGCTTGGCCAAGGACCATGACATAAGCAGTCAAGCACTGCTGCAACTTCCATTCTTTCTTGTACGGTTCATGTAGCACATACTGAGGGGTTTGGAATCCTCCTGGCTTGCTGCCTTCTCCCTATTTTCTTTAGCATGACATGTGGACCTAACGAAGTTTAACTTGTACCTAGCACTCAATCCACCTCTGATATCTGAGTTCCAAATCTTAGAGTCAGAAAGATATACCAGATATCATGTACTTTCCCATTTAATACATCTAAACCCTATTCTCCCCACCATGGATGGACAGATGTTAAAGCACATATAAGAAACTACAGAACTTCCTTAGCATTAACATACAAATTCTTGAGGCCTTGGCAAGTTGCTGCAAAACTCATCTCTATCTTCTCCAGAATCTTTTAACAACAAAAGTAATTCCTAAGTATAGTCTTGAGAACACAACCTGAATATGAACCACCACCTTGACATTTTCACAAAGCCACAGAGAGCCTGAAATGAAGAGTACTCAGTAAAGTTAATGCTGCAGTTTGTGCCTGCAGAGACCTAACCTGGAAACCTAACTACTGATAGTTAATTACATGACAACATTGCGTTCTAGTACTGAGAACTTGTCCTGTGTAAGCCTTGTTCAGTATTCCAATGCACAAGCCTTTCATAGTTATTACAGAAACTCACCTTAAAACAACACCTGCATGAACCAGTCATTTTTGCAATAAAAATGAATTTTGAACAGCAAGGTACTGTGGAAGAATATTCTGCAGAAGAAATATGCAGTTCTACACTAAAATAATTTAGCCAGTCAGCAAAGTTGCTGATTAGCAGCTTCCAGTCCTTACTTCAATTTTCGTGACATATGCTTTTAGAATTAGACCCCCAAGAATAAGACAGTCCCCTCCAAAAGGCAACCTGGGACTAATTAATCCATCTCTGCCTATCCAGTGCAGTGTCTCAGCAGTGTCTTTATCACTGCACTATCAAATAATTATCTAGATACTCTGTAAAGGGATTATCTAGACAAAATAGCTAAAGATTTTTCTGAAATTCAGCTTACTACACCCTCTATCACCAAAAAACCTAGTTCTCTGAAACGACAAGTGGATTCATCCTGAGAAAAATTAGTCATAATTTCACTTTTCTCTCAATCTCACTTGATTAATTGGATAGGCTTTTTTAAAGGACCAAAAAGCCCCAATTAAACATTTAATCAATAACTTGTTGCTAATTCTGTTTAGCAGACTTTTGAACTGGAGTAATGCAGTGAATATTGGCAAGCCACAATTTTTCCATGCTTTCGCAGTACAGCTTGCTAGTATTAATTCTCCCTGTACCTCTCCCATATCTTCTCTCTCATTGTGAGCTTCTCATGTTTCTGCCCTATGCAGAGAAATAATAAGGCAATTGGACATTGCAGCAATTGCTGCTTCAGAGGTGTGAAAACACAAAAGTGAGACTTCCAAACTGAAAATACTGTAAAACCGATAAAACTAGGGATTTGTGCTACATGCTTGTGGTCATAGCCTGCAGACTGGCATCATAAAAGCAAACCTTCCCAAATCTTCACTCCTTCTGAAAATCCTTTAGTCACAGATATTCACTTGACAGATGACAGAATGGTAACTACTAAAGAACATAAAGAATATAAAAATGAAGACAAAATGGTTTAGTTTGGGGAAACTGTGTGTTGTGCTTATCTTAGATACATTTGCTCAAAGCTGCTCTGCAATCCCAAATTTCCATAGGCTAAGAGAAGACTGTGCACATTCATGATCTTTTCTGTTCATCTGCTTTACTCTGTAACCTTTTTCTACAGGAATGCAATGGAAAGAAGTAGGTCCCGATACTATTTTAATAATCAGAAAGTCACCCCTCTCAAATCCTTTCAGTGATTAAAAAAAAACCCAACCCAACAATTCAATTCACAAAACAATATACCTTTTTTACTTGAAGTTTAAATAAATTAAGATGAAACCCAAGAACCAAAATAAAAAAAATCCTACCAAGCCTCCGAAGTACAGAGTGTTCTAGGCATGCTCTAAAACTCAGTGTCGAAGAAGTAGGCTTGATGCCAGCCTGAGAAATTTCACCAAAACAAGAGCTTGCTTTTCTCACAGCTCTTTTCAAATTGTCTTACAGATTATATGGACATTTATTTATAGTTACTGAATTATTTTGTAACACTCTTAGTGTATCAATTTTCCCCCCACTTGCCACAAAAGCTAAGAATCAAACTTTACATAAAGCAGCCTAGAAAAATATCTCGTCTCCCTAGCACATGTTGCCTTTAGCCCCTACCTTTGCTGACCTCTAGTCAGATTTTGCAATGCATTTTATGGAACCCTAAGGATCAGGGTCAAAATCAGATCAAATAAACAGACTCCTAATTACAGATGTATTTTTTTGAACAAGAGTTAACATTCTTCTGAGTTGGCTGGGAAACCCCAGGGCACTTCCCAGAGGGGAATAGAGGGACCTAAACAATGAAAGATGCATTCTTCAGAGGAGACCTTAAACTAGCTATTTATAATGCCACTCTATCATGCTTTCTCACATCACCCAGAGTCAAATGAAATGCAGAAGGAAAAATTACAAAGTCATACTTTCATCCAAAGACACAAAACATTTGGTTGATGGTAAAATTCTGCAAAATGGAGTCCTGGATCTAAAAAATGGAAGATGTAGTAACAAGAAGAGTTAGAGGCAGAACTGGAACACAGAGATATCAGAGCAGAAACTGCTAAACAGACATAAGCCATTTTAGGAAGAATATGGCCTCCAAGATTAAACAAAAACTCAAGGTATGGATAACTCCAACATCTACTGCCAAATATTGCAATATTCAATGGAAGATGAGCTTCCAAAAGCAACAGACTCAAGTCAAAGAGGGTGCAAGATTACCAGTTCCAAAGAAAGCCATTCCAGGGAAAATCCACAAAAATAATATTGTTACTAGAAGAAGATCCCTTGGATAACGGGAGTTAAATAATAATGGGCAGATACAGAAAATTTCATGTCCTAAAAAAAAGAAAAAAGCATCTCATCCGTAAAAGGTCTGCACTGGGAAAAATTAAGAAAAGGCCTATCAGCAGCACAAAGCAGCTCAGTAAAGCAGCAGAGCATGCTCTCTAGGATTTGGCAAGACCCAGAATAAAACTGGTCTAGACATGGCTGCGTTAAGAACAACCAGAGAAGTGAAAAAGGTTTTATTTCTTAAGCATTTACCTGATCAAATGAGAGGGGCTAAAAGAGGGCCAGAAAGATTGTTAGTTTAGGCGAGCAATTACAGAAGGCAAGAGACATGGGGAAAGAAGCTGGTGCTAATACCCTGCAAGCGAGTAGGGCAGCCTCAAACAAAAGACAAGGTAGGTAGGGCCCCTCAAAAGTCTCCTGCAGGTGATGTCTACTGTCATACTGGCTGCCATCCACACAGACTTCCAACCTCATTCTGGTCCAGAATCTCCCAGAGTCAGGCACAGATGGAGGCTCACCAGCAGACCTAGATTAGGGGTTTTAAAGCTAGTTTTTTACCTCAGGCTTGACACTTTCTCACCCATGGCTTCACAGAAGCCAGAGAGAAAAAAGCATGCTATAAAAAGCTACATATCTTCTAAAAGGGATAAATGAAGCTGAATATTAGAAATTGCAGAAAGACATTTTTTGTAGCAGGAATGAAAAATTGAATTAGACAGGAGATCACAGGGCAAGAAATAGGGACCCGAAAAAGCATGACTGATTAAAACTCCACAAGCAGTATTAAAAGAAGTAAGATGAGCCTTTTTATTTTATTTCTTTTTTCTTCTTCACAGTCATTTTTCAATAAACTGTCAGGAAAGAAAATTATTGGGCTAAACTGCAAAGCGAATCTGCCCCATTTCCCAGGATACTTCTTTAGGTCCGCATGCAATGCTCTCAGGGGGTTCCTGCAGCCCAAGGTACTGTCCCTGCTGTGATGGGCTGTGTGTGCTGGTGGGTGAGCTTTGCAGATGGGGAGAGAGCTGGCCAGGGGGCTCATGCAACCCTCCATCTTTCACCACCACCTCGCACGTTGGTGTGTGCTGCACACAGACATCGGGTGGCCCCTCTGCAAGCTGTGATGCGATGTAAAGGCTGTGTGAGCACACAACATTCTCTCATCCCAACTTGTGCCTAAGCATTCAAGTGAGCTGAATAGTTCCAGAAAACATAGCAAAAGTAACTTAAAAGGCCTTTCCCAACTAAGAGAGACAAACTTTTTACAGTTATATAGATAGCAGTAAAAGAGTTCCCCATCCCATGGATGCTGCCTTGGACCTGTTTGACAACACCCTCATGTGCACACTGGGGAGGAGCAGCATGGCTTTACAAAGGCTTATTGAAGACACACAAGGCTTAGACCACAATTTAAGAACACATAGAACCAAGAGAATAAAGCAGACAGTTACACTGGGGAGCTCTAATTCCCCTGACGTGTGTAGTATAAACTCTGAAAATGGCATAAATCACCCAGAGCCACAAAGTGGGACTGAAGCCCCATCGTTCAAGAGGCAGTGCCTGGATCATCCTTACTCCCCACAATCATACAACAACAATCCATGGTCTACCACCCCAATTCTCCTCCTCTGCTAATGATGGATGTGTTACTGGCACTCTCCTCTTCTAATTCCCAGCTATGACTTCATTTGTATTACCCTGGTGTCAGTGCATCCCAGGCACCTCAGTTACCATATGATTGTCTTCAGAGTAGTTCTCACCTTGACATAGCACTTGGGTCTTACCCATGAAGCAGGTTTTAGCTATTCTTTACAGGCTGCCTCAATATACAAGTGAGTGAACGCCAAAATAACGCTCACAGAAAAATTACTCATGCTGGAAATCTGAAATGGTACATGAGTCTTTCCTTCCCAAAAAGGAACTAGAGCTATTTGGATTCCACTCAAGCAAACATTTTCAACAACAGATATGTCTTTTAGACTAAAGCAAAAATTTCCATCAGAAAAGATCCAATGATATTTTAACAGATTCTTTTATGAAAAAAGACCATCTGGATCTTAGGTGTTTGATAATTTCAATTTTTAGTCAAATGTGAGTGCCAGTATTCATCTAGAAATAAAGAAGTACAGTGGAGCTTGTTTTCACAGAGAAAATACTTTTTTTTTTTTAATTATGTGCACACTTTCATGCAGTATATGCAACTATGTTTGTAACTTCGGTTATAAACAATATATCTCACATCTTTATTTCCATCATATATGTTTATCAAGACCAAAGAAAACAGAACAAAATTCTACCGGACCAAATTCAAGAGTCTCTTAAAGCAGGAACATTTCAGTCACATTCTCTGCTCATCTCTGCTGCTGATACAGAAAGGGGAGTAGGAGCTTCCCAACACTGTCTCAGAGTTTAGCATCTAAAATGTCAAAAAGGCAAGATCACCTCATTCACCTGAACTCAGCTGACTGCAAAGGAACAACATTTTTTGGCATCAGCCCTAAGAGATGCAAGGTTCGAGCTGCCTTAATACTTTATGATGGATTTGGTATATCAGATTTCTGCAACTCACAGCATTAAAGGATTTAAAATACAATTTAACATCACACTAACAACCCTTCACAAGGCATAGGGTAACAAGACACACTTTGAAATTCAGCTGTCTCTGCATGTGGTGCTACTGATGCTGCATTTGCACATCCTACACAACAATTTCTGACTAAAGCAAAGAGAGGTCATACACTTAGCTGAAATCACTGGTAAATTATAATGAAACGTTTCCATTTTGTCAGGATACCATGTTAATTTCAAACAAAAAATGCTGAGGGTTGTGGTTTTTTTTTAAATTATCACAGTGGCTGTGACCTAAGTTTTAAGTTTTCCAGATATGATATGTGATTTCAGAGATTTTTTGGGGGGTGGGGGGAGAGCATAATGACATAACTCAAAAAGGCATAAATGAGATAGATAATTTAACATTAAAATTCTACATTAAAGCAGTAACCTGCTACTTCTCCTCTTTACTTTTTAATATTGCATACTAGTTATATTGATGGGGATCTCAAGCTAGCTTCAGATCACTAACTGCCTGGACAAGAAGCTGGCACATTTTCAGCAAACTGCAACAGATCATCCATAAATATGCCTAAGAGTGTGACCAATTATGACCAAAAGTATAATTTCCCCTACTATCATTTTATTTACAATCTTTCTCTCTTTCACACACAGAGAAATCCATGTTAATTTAAATTATTGGGTTTTCCTCAGTCTGTATATTTGCTTTTTGTTTATGAATATGAATCATCAGCACACAAAACCAGACTGGAGGACAACACCTAGTAATAAACCATGGATACAGCAGAAGCTCTTGCAGATACAACAGTTTAAACACAAGAGGAATCTGTTTAATTTAAGAATTTACACTTTCATTTATTGTTACTGTGACTGCTGAGTTACAGCAGTAATAATTAATTTCTTATTAACTACAGAATCCAGGAAGAAGCTGAAGCCACCAAGGTTAACCACCAAGGTTCAAAGAGTTTGCAGTCTTTTTTCACACAATTTTCAATAAATCTGGAGTAAGAGGAACACAGAGGTCCAGCCTGTTGGGCTCCAAATCTTCACTAAGATATCGGGTTGCTCTGGATCAGAGACAAAAAAAAGAAATGGGGGTGAAGAGGAAGACTGTAAGTTGCATTTTTGAAGGCAATATTTACAATGAAAGTAGGTTGAGATCCACACAACGCCTGCTTACACTTGCAAAAACTATGCAACTCATTTGGGGAACATCTGGTCATTTCAATTAACAGTAACTCTGATGTGGGTGATCACCCTTCAGAGATCTGCAACGTTAACTATATTGCTACTTGGAGTGATAAAGAGAGGAAGAGTTCTTTTCATAGCCCTTCACACATTACAGGACTGAAAAATTAGATAGCTAACAGGGACTCAGGAAGACATCCTCTGGAAGCTGATCCAGTGCAAAGTTAGGCAGCTGAAAGTTGTGGCTTCAGGGAAAAGAGAGGCTATCTAACTGCTCCCTTGACCCAAACAAAGAAGACTGTATTCTTACCCTCTCCTGTTCTTTCCCATCTCCTAGAGATTTTGTTCCTCCTTTACACTGGCTCTAGCTAATACTATATCCCTTTACAAGCCACTTTAACTCACCGTAAGAAAAGGAAAAACTTAGTCTTTCTGTTGCTTTTTAGTGAGATAATTGACTCATGCAGGCATCTTCACTGGGGCTTGGCAAACCAGAGGTAAACAGTGAGCTGGGAATATTCAACAGGAATACCCTCCTCCCACATCCAGCTAAGCTATTCAGGCAGTCTATCCTGAGGCCACAGCTCAGTATAACCCCAACTCAAAATCAGCAGACTGGAAAACATAAGTGCTTCTCGGACTTCATATTATCCAACTTGTGGAGCTGATATACATTTAAAAAAAATAATAGTGCAGATCAGTGATGGTGCGTCAAACTCAAATACCTGCAGGCAGTTTAACTAAACTGGGAATTAGTCACTTCACAGATGCAAGCATAATAGACAATTTCAGTGTACTCTCCCTAGACTAATTCTTTTTGAATCTTGAATGCTTCCCTACGGTGGACCAACAGCCCAGTGTATCAGCAAGTATCAGCATGGGTCCAGATATGCATTCTCTAAAATCTGTCTTATCTAAGTTTTCCATTATCTGAACTCTCTCTGTTTATTATTATCATGCAACACATTTTATCAGCTGCAGACAGGACTGTTCAACAGAAAGGATGTAAGATTGCATAATACAAGCGCTTTAAAATGTAGATGCAGGCTGATAAGAAAAATTTCATTTACCCAGGATAAGATGGTTTAGCCTCCTAAAGAAATAAAAAGATTGGAATGAAGTAAACCCCTACAAAAAGACAAGTTTGGAAAGAAAACATCAACTCAAATTCATCCTTTGTTGCTGTTACATTTTCACTAAAATCAAACAATGGTAAATTTGAATTGTAGACTACATCTAAAAATCCTCTACCTGGAAGACTGTAAACACATGAAATTCAAATCCAAATGAAAACAAAAACCAATACCAGTCCATAAATACAAGCCAAATAACATAAGCTCTGCAGTCCATTTCTAGCAGTGCTGTGATTACTTAACCAGCTGTCAAACGTACCAGGTAAAAAATAAGAACAGCCTTCTTAAAGGAAAGCAATGTGAGACTTCTAAAACCATAATCCATCTCTCTGAAAATTCATCAGAAACTTGTACTAACAAACCTCCCAGGGCTCTAAAAATGCAAAGTGATGTATGACTGCATTGGAATTCTAAAATTGTCAACTGATGTCCAGGAGATTTTACATACACACACATATGTTTTATATATATATATATACACACATACACACACAAAAATTTTATATAGTTTAAAAAAGTGATCTATGCCATATAGCAAGCACCTGAAGCTGTGAGAATATGGTGTTCCACCCTTAAGGAGAAAGGAGCACCCAAGATTCTTTGATGCTCATGGTCAAAAGGAACGGTAAAATTCAGAGGGTCTGCAAAAGTTTACGGAGTTTTATCAGTAAATTACATGCTTGGCATGGAAATTGGTATGTTAGTCCCTAACCTTCTAGTATAAGCACACAGCAGTGGGTTTTGGATAAAAGGGTAGAGTGAAAGGGAAGAGAGAGAGAGCTGAATTAAAGAGGAATAGAGAGAAATAAAGGAAGAAAGAGAGAAAAAGAGAGATCACAGGTCCTGGCTCCGGCGTTGATCCAGCAGGGGTGTCCAGGGTCCTGGGGTGCACATGCACCCAGGCTTTGTGGTGGTACCTTTATATAGATAAGTTTTCCTCATCCTGGAGATAAGCTTCTTGCTTTTTATGCCAATTAGTTACCATGCTCAGTCCACTCTTCTAGACCTTTCTGGAAATGGGTTGGAGGGCTTTGGGAGGTCTTTGGTGGTCTTGTTCCCCCCCCACAGTGCATGCCCACTGCTCAACCTCATTCCTGTGCTTGCACTGTACTGTGTTGCGCTGATCTCCAGAAGCTTGAACAAAGATGTTTGTCCCAGAGAAGTGCTCCCCTACCTCCATATGTCCCCCTTCTCCAGCCTCATCCTGTTCTTTCTCACAGTGTATTCTTACCAACAATCCATTGCTGTTATTACCAACAATCCTTTGTTGGCTCCATGGCTATCCAGCTATCGGTGTTTGAGACATACACATTAGCCCCCTTATCTTTTAGGCTTCTACAGGGAACTCACTCTCAGATTTGGCTACTGATTCTTCTCCTGATGATGTGTAGCAACATTACAGAGTCACATGAATGAAAAGTGCTTTGTGAGCCTGGACTTTTCAAGAACTTACGAATATGTGAATCCCACCCCACTACACTCATATCATGCTCTGCCCAGTGAAAAATGCTACTGTGTGCTGAGGTGCTCTTATTTCAAGCAGCAGCATATTGTGCACCTAAATGCTCATCCTGATAAAACTAAAAGCCTGAATCCTTGCACAGAGCGAAATATAGAATACTAAAATCTTTAGTTTCCCCCATTCCTCCTTCTTGAAAGGAGGAACTGAAAAGTTGGTCATAGTAAGCCTACATCTATGCAGCAGTTATATTAACTTCTGTTCCTTTCATTTCCTAAAAATGGCATTTAATGCACTAAACACATATTTGTAAAAGTAAATAAACATGTTATCACAGGAAGACACACACCAAAGCTATTGTTTCATGTATCTCTTCTAGGTGTTTCATAGAACATGCCTAACACCTTAAAATGTAATAATAATCATGCCTACATATTTCCCAAGAATATAGAAAACACACAACTAAAATGCAGGAAGGCCAATTTTATATAAACAGTGTTATTAGCATAAGCTAATAATTAACTCAGCAGTTCCAGAGTAATAAAACTGGCCCTTTGCAATTTAATTGTGCAAAATCAACTACAGCTGAAGAAATTACAGTTCATTAATTTATTTTCTAAAGAAGAAAAGGAAAATACTGCTGTCTCTACCTATGAGCCCATTATGAAGCCAGTGGTGAGAGAAATGGGCAGCTTTCTATCATTGCAATCTCATCCTCTGCCTTGAGACACCACCTTTTAAATTTGATTGACACGGCGGTAACACACCTCTACTTTGCAGCAGCGTTAGGGAGGAAAGAGGGGGTAGGGGGAAAGAGACTATATGTTTCAGAAGCACTCAGGTACAATGGAAGTCCATTTGCCAAGTGACATAGGACAAACTTGTCAAAGTTGTTGATGTGTCTAAAAGACTTACACAAGTCTTGCTCTTGCCTGAGCAAGATTTCTCAAAGGCACTAATGTGACATAAAGACAAGATAGCTCAGAATTCAAAGTCAGTTATTCTGGCTATTGGTTGATAGTGCACTGCAGCTACTGTGCTCAGAGATTATTGCAATCTACTAATTGCACGAATGGATTCTTTACCGACTGTCTCTTCCCCATATCTGTAGCTTATTGCCCAACAGCCCACTATCATTCCTGTTTTCCTGTCCAAATTTCTCAACCAACCCTGCCAAATCAGTTCTCCTTACCTTCACACACTATGTAAGTACAGGATACACTTCAAGTTTCTGCATATAGGGAAACCATGCAGGTGCTTCAATTATTTGTAAAATCGCATCACTGAATCCAGTATCAGATTAATTTGTGCACCTGAAATGGCTGCAGTGTCATGCAGAACCACAAGATACATTAACATTAGGCAGCAGAACTCACAAACCACCTTCACAAGCTCAACTGTGGCACACTGAAAAAAGTCAATATTTCTTGAAGCAGTACTAAAAAGCTCAGTTGTCCGAACAAGTTCTGCATTGCTCAGTTTTACAGTAATAATCGAGATAAATAACTATAGTGTCAGAAGCCTTATCTTTCAAAAAAGTTTCTGAAAGGACTTTAATTACCTTGCTTGTCTGCACTTATCTGATTTCTTTTTCCCCCTAATAACATGTTTATGATCTTTATGAGGATGCTGCTCTTCTGAAGAGTCATGATGCAACAATCCATAAAGCAGCTAAGACTGAAGAAGATGTTTTGAAGAAGATGTTTTGAAAAGACCTCTTCCTCCAGATCCAAAGTAGACTGATCTAAGCTGCTTTCACTTTTCATCATTGTCCTTATGTCAGCAATAAATGTGCCAAAGTTCACACAAGCCCTCCCTAATCCAATTTAAAATGAGCCGGCTTAAATCACAGTGAGACAATTAGCCACAAGAACTGCTACAGGAAGAATGTATCAGTAATATCTTAAACTACCTCAGCTATTTTAAAATTGGGTTTGTCCACACCTCTACTTCAGTAGAGATGTGCATTGTGCTGCCAGAGCACTTTTCAGAGGAGATACAGAGGTCATTTTGGTTCAAGTTGCTTCAACAGTATCAGTATAGTTAATGTAGTACAAAGGGGAAGAGATAAAAATCCGAAAATATTTCAGGCCAAAACCAAGCAGTGGGGTAGCTTACACAGTAACTGTGGAAAATAGAACTGTATTTAAAAATTTAGAATTAAAAGCAGCCACAACAAACTCATTTTGTTCTTAAAAACTAAAATGTCCAAACAGCTCATTCAAGGAAGAAAACGAACCTCTCTGATTTCTGTCTCAAGTTCCTCTTTTGGCATTTAGTGACTCAGGATAAAATACCCGTTCCACTAATATCTACTTATGGTTCTCAAAAAAAACCCCAGGAATTTTTTCCCCCAGTATTAAAATTATCAAATTCAGTAGCAATAACAGCACAGAGTATGTTTCTCTATCTTGTTGCTGTTATTAATTAAGTCCCACTTACTGTTCTTGAATTGCTGTTATTTAGTTGCACTAGATGGGTGTGTTAGAAAGTAATGGAAGATGGATCAACAGCTGTAGTTATTATGAAAATTATGGCAGTACATGAGAGGAATTGCAGCTGCTCAATTCATGCAAATAAGAGCTACTTGACAATGCCTATAATTACACAGTATGTCAAAACAGCATAGCTGGAGTATAAGTAGAGACTACATATTTTAGAAAGCCAAAAGATTTGCATTTCATTAGGTTCACATTCCCTAAACTCCTATTTAGGGATAACAAGATACACATTCTGTCAACGGGCTCACAAATACAGAAAGGTCTACTGAGTCTCCCAGGTGCATTCTCCTGTCAGCGCTGCAGCTGTCAAACACAGAGCCTCTCTGCATGTTTCCCAGGCATTTGTAATACAGCCTGTACTCACAGTCAGAGCTGGGGTTTCAGCTCACCATGTGCTGAGTAGATAAGAAGACAGATTCAGCCACATCTACTTTCAAAGCAAAGCAAGATTGCTTCCGAGTGGCTCAGACAGTGCAGATACCATCTCCTCTATTCAAAGACTGTTCCTGATATCTGGCACAGCACTGTAATATTCTAGTTTACTTTTCTTAGTATTGCTTTTGAATGTACCTACTTTCAGCTTGTTCTGGATAATTCCTTTCCCACTTCAGGCACTAAGGCCCTCTTAAAGAGCACATTTCCTTCTCTTATATAAAAACTTCACTAAAAGCTCCTCATTTTCAGAGAGGCTGCCCAGAGTGCTTATCCTGTTACATCTCTAGGCTATTTGCACATTAGCAATGGTTTATATAAAGCAACATTTTATTATTTTAGTTTCTTCCCATTCCCATTCTGCCTCTTTAACTAAAGCCCTTTGTTTTTCACTAGTTGTTTCATGCTGGCAAATCCCTGCACCCGCATGGAAAAAAAACAGGGATGTTTTTGCTTTCCCCTGTATCTTAAACTCTTGTTTCAAGAACTGTAGAGCACATAGTTACATTACAAACAATAAACACAGAACACAAAATATCATATTAATTAAGAGATTTATTTATTTATTTTTGACTTACGACATTCACATAAAGAGACACAGGGAGATACATAATTTTGCAGCCCTCCTACCTGTCACTCTGGGGTGAGTTGGACCTACTTGGTGTATAACACAGCTGGTTACTAAAATTGCTTACTGCTCTTGTTTTACATAGTGACTCAAACTGTATAGCCTGGCAGTAAATAATCTTTCCTCTGTACTATCAGGACATGCACTTTCCTGTGAAGTCTGCTGACAAAGTCTAGTTCCAACGCCTTGGAACCCAGGGACATGACTCTTGGTAAAAGCAGTACCTCAAGCTTTCCACATTTCACATGGACAGTCATTAAATCACTGACCCAATGTAACAGCTACTCAAATTGTTAGTCTTACCTGAAATCACATGCCGTGGTAAGTTCTGCTCCTCCTCCAAAAGCTTTTCCTTGGACTAGTGCAACACTGATCAAAGGCAACCTACACAAGAGAGTTTTGCAAGAAAAATTCAAGCTTTTAGTCTTTTAAAAATTAGAAAGTAAGTCAACCAAACCATCTCTATAGTAAAAGTTTAGAAAAATATATTATTCCAATTCATTCAAATAACAACATCTTTGTGGGTAAGCAGCACAATACCAATTCCACTTATTTCAAAATTACTATTGCATAATTGATATGGAATCCCAAAATTAAACAGCAAGACAGAGATATCAAATGGAATCAAAACAAGGATCACGTACTGAAAAAACGCGTTATGAAACATCCCTGCTATAGATTATACCTAAAAAGACTATCTGCAAGGAGGAGTGACAGGACAGCAACACAAGATTCTACTTTATGCCAGTACACTACAGAAAGCAGCAGAAAGGGATACAAAGGACTGAAGGGCTGCGTTATCTAAAAATAATGAGATTTACCATGACAGCCTGAGTAGCTTCTTCAGAGTGCTACTATCTCAGTTATCAACAAAACTTTTTTCTTTTTTTTTTTTATTGAGAACAAAACCATTTAAGGAAAGCAGCAATCTGTTACCTTTGTTGGTGTTGTATTTAATCATGCTCAAGGTATTTAGTCATGTTCAAGGTAATTCAAAGAACAGAGGAAAGGAAGAGTATGTTTCCCTACTGCCATTGTGAAATGAATACTAATGAACAGTGACACTGGATAAGCCAACTTCCCTAAGAAATGAAGACAGTTGGTTAGTCACAGAATTTGCATGCTGATACAGCTGTTTCATCTTTTACTACAAAGAAACATTTAACTTATTGAGCAGTTTTCAAACCACCTTCAAAAGTCAGCTTCCCGATCATGACCACATGTTTAGTTTTAGTTCTACTTTAACAGAAGCACCAACACTTTCTTTTGGCCCAAGTTCACTTACAAGCTGCAGCACACTTCATACAATACATGGCACGTGAACCCACTGGAAGAGGGCAGCCTCATTTTTCCTGTGGTTTATGAGAAACCAGAAGACATGGGTCCAAGACCCCTACATCCACACTTTGAGGCACCTCTTTCAGGATCACAGTCAGCATCAGCTCTTTCTGAGGGAGACTAACCTCATCTACAACAGATGTCCCCAGACAGCAGCTCACTGCTCCCCCTGAAGCACTGCTTCAATGTCTGCTAAGTCAACACACCTGAGGTGTGGGGGTTTAATCTTCACACATCTTCCTCCTCTGCTTTGCCCCATCCATTTTGATTATATGGAGACTCAAATGGATTCCAATTCTGAGGATTCCTTACAATACTACTACTACTATAAGTCTCCTGGGCAATTTTACAGAAAAAATGTTAATTCATAACACTTTCTCATATAGATTATTTGAAAAGAAAGAATATTTGAAAACAAAGAGTATTTATCTTCAAAGAGCGCTGAGCAGAAAAAACACAGACTTCAGCACTAATGGATTTAATTGATTAAGGGAATCTAAATTTATTTGAAGGAAAGGAAAAAGTGGTTTTCAGAAGTGCCAGATGGTAGAACTGAATACATTCCTCTTATGAAGTGGGAAGACTAAACAGATATATCAAACGTTACCTGTGTAGGCTGCATAAGCTGTCTCTGCTTGTTATTTAAGAGCTACCAGCTTTCACAGAGTTATAGAAGTCAGTTTCTGAAAATCTGAAGGCCTAGATTTCCTTAACTCTAGGTATCTCCTAGCTCTACACATGTAAGCCTAGGTTGGTTTTTCCTGTTCTGATCTTTGGAAAGTCTAATAGTTGCAAAATTTCAAGGTCTAATTTTAATCCATAAATACCTACATGATTAACATGTGTCAATGAAAGGTCTGGGATTCAAAATTACATACTTAAAACTATGTATTAAACGTTAAACATCTCATTAAAGAGTTAGCTAAAATACATTCCAATACTTATAATTACTTCATAAAGAAGGGTAAATAAAATATATTACCTCATAAGTCTGGTTAAGGTGTTTTGCATAAACATGCACATATTCATCCCATCCTACAAAGAACAGGAAATTAAAAAACATTAAGTGATCTTAATATGAAGCAATTAAACACACAGATGGAGAAGACAGGAGTAAGTATTCTTTATATTTACTTCAGCTGGGTTTTTTCTCTTTGGTTCACCTTGCTCAAATTCCAGTCTAACCCTTCTATGCGCAAATAAAAAACTGAGTATAAATCAGGTCAAAAAAATAAAATCAGACCTCAATCAACTTATATAAACTTCAGTTATAATTAAGCCACCATTAAAGTAATTGCAAAAGAAAGACTCTTCTTATTTCATCCTTGATGTTTTAGTTCACCTTGTAACCAATAGTCAATAAGGTACAATTGTTCCCATCTAATCCACACAAGAACTAAAGGGCTCCAAATAAAGTAAGTTGCTGCTACGTTCAAATCAAATATTTCTTCCTACAACATGTAATTAAAATGTGGAAAACTTGGCAGCAGGGCATTACATCCTCTACATGAATTCAAGAACAACTAGATAAACTCACGACAGAAAAAGCGGCAAAAGGTTATTACACAGAAGGTAACACCTCTAGCTCTAGAAGTCTTAGTCACAAGTTGCTGGGGACTAAAAGAATTTTTTAAAGCTAAATCATTATCTATCTGCCTTCCCTGTTATTACGCTCTTTCTCAGACATCTATTATTAACCAGGAACTTGACAAATAACTACATTAAATGACTCAGTATCACCGTGTTCATATACACACTGAATTGAACTACACACACCATTTACCACAAATTAAAAAAAAAAAATTACGTTTGGACACTAGAAATAAAAAACCCAGTAGGTAACAATTTCAGCATGTCTTTTAAATCATAATTCAAAATAAAAAAATCCAAACAAACCAAAACCAATAAACATTTCTTTATTGGAATTTAATAATTCCTAAAACAATGTTTTACAGGGTTTGGCAAGTTAAGGAATTAAAAGCTTCTGACTCATGCTCCAGGAAAACAAAAGATACCCAGTAAGTCTCCAGTACATCTTTAGAAGAGGACCTTGAAGTAATAGTAGGCCAATTTCAGGTGCTACTCTGCCCAATGCCAACCAGCATTATGGTGTTTAGGCACAGATGTCTGGCAGATATAAGCTGCCACAACAATCGCTATACAAGAACCAGTGAATTCAGTTTTATTACACTAAAGGCCTGCTTGAAAATTTCAGCACGTGTTGATCTACAAAGAGGCTTTTAGTTATGACTCTAGCCATCTCCTACACCCATCAAGAACAGTAGCAATATCTCCATTCTAAATTAAAGAACATTCAAATCCTTCATGACAGCTATTTTAATAGCTAAGTTCAAAACCCACACAAACATACAAGGTACCAGTTCTCAGACACAGACTTGCACCATTCCCATACTATAACTGTCCCATACTATAACTCATTTCATCACAGTAGAGTCCTTGCATTGAAACTGGCCCTCTCAACTCATGTTGAAATCCAAAATGGTGATTAAAGATTAATTCCAGAACAGACCAGTTTAATAAATGCAATTATGACTGAGCAGACAAAAGGTCTTCATACTCTCAGGTGGTAGAGATTACTGTGTAACCCATAGAAAAAACGCCCACACAGAAAACACTCCAAAAAAAAATAAATCAATTGCTTGAGTCCTGGCCAATAAACCCTTCAAGACTTCCTGACTGGGTTTCTGTGGCTGGGTTTTGGTAGCAGGGGGGCTACAGGGGTGGCTTCTGTTAGAAGTTGCTAGAAGCTTCCCCTGTCCCTTGGAGCCAATGCCAGCTGGCTCCAGGACGGACTTCCTGCCGCTGGCCAAGGCCGAGCCAATTAGAAGTGATAGTAACACCTCTGTGATAACGTATTTAAGAACAAAAGACTGTTGCACAGAAGAAATTCCATCCAGGGAAGAGCGGAGTGAGAACATGGGAATAACAATGTAGACATCAAGGTCAGTGCAGAAGGAGGGGCAGGAGGTGCTCCAGGCACTGGAGCTGAGGCCCCTGCAGCCCATGGTGCAGCCCATGGTGAAGCAGGTTGTCCCCCTGCAGCCCATGGAAGACCATCGGGGTGCAGAGACCCACCTGCAGCCCATGGAGCAGGTGGATGCATGAAGGAGGCTGTGACCCCGTGGGAGGCCCAGGATAGAGTCTGGTCCTGCCAGAGACCTGCGGCCCGTGGAGAGGGAAGCCCATGCTGGAGTAGGTTTTTTCTGGACAGGACATGTGGCCCCTGTGGGGGACCCGCGTCAGTACAGTTATTTCATGAAGCACTGCACCCCATGGAGGAGTTAACCACAGGACAGCAGTTTGGGAAGAACTGCTGCCTGAGGGATGGACTCAGGTTGGAGAGGTCCATCAAGGACTGTCTCCCATGGGAGGGACCTCACGGGAGCAGGGGAAGGACTCCTCTCTCTCAGCAGCAGCAGAAACAACAACTGACCATAATCCCCATTCCCTGTCCCCCGGTACCACTGGGTGGAGGAGGGAGAACATGGAAGGAAGAAGGGGTGAGGGGAAGGTGTTTTTTAAGACTGTTTTATTTCTCACTCTTTGGCTCTTATCCTGTTAGTAACAAATATAAGTACTATCCCCACTTTGAGTCTCGTTTGGCCCGTGAAGGTAATAAGAGCTCTCCCAGCTCTCCCAGCTCTTATCTCTACTCATGAATTCTTAGCTGGTTTTTTTTTTCTCTCTCCTCTGTCCAATTGCAGAGGGAGAGTGAGAGAGTGGCTTTAGTGGGTACCTGGTATCTGGCCAGGGTCAACCCACTACACTGAAAAGAAAAATAAGGCTACTATTCAGATAAAATACTCTAAGAGATATTCGTTGCAGTCTACTGGAATAATTACATTTTCAGTTCTAATACTGTCCTTGAAGTAAGAAGAAATCTAATACGCAGAAAGGGAGGTAAAATACAGTATGCACTACATATGGAAGAAAAGGATTAATAGCTTGTGGTGGGGCTAGGGGAGACAGGGAAGAAGAAAGTCACCTTCACAAAGTAGAAAACTGTAACACTGGCTCTTATTGCTGCAGGAGCTTACAGTCCACTTTCGTGACAGATAGAACAGTATTTCCAGATTATCTCCAACTGCTCCAAAGGCCTCCCTCCACAGCTTACTTCTTGGGAACCTCTGTCCTAGGGCTTCTAGACTAGGACCAAGGAAAGCAAAATTCTCCTTTGTGCCTTCTTCCTCTCATCTGTCCTTTCAAGAG
Organism: Manacus candei; assembly: GCF_025592945.1. Taxonomy (NCBI): domain Eukaryota; kingdom Metazoa; phylum Chordata; class Aves; order Passeriformes; family Pipridae; genus Manacus; species Manacus candei. Next base: position 6,008,053 of record NW_026138082.1, on the reverse strand, counting down.
CCACTCCTGCTTTTCAGGTAGCCAGCTTTTCAAGTCTCACTCCAGAATGAGGTTCTCACTCTTGGGAACCAGGCTTACAAAAACAGAAAGAAAAATATTTTTTTCTTTAAATTCCACTACTCATTTGCCTTCTGTGATTTGCTTACATAATGTTAGCAAGTCTGCAAAGAAGAACAGGCAGGGGACCTGAGGTATTGTTTCACAGTTAGAAACAACTGAACATGCGAGAAGGTGGACAAAGAGAGGAAGAGAACAAAGAGGAAGAGGAGGATGAAGAGCCACTAGGGGGCATGAAAATCCTTCAGCATTCTAGGCCATTATTCTGCCTATCCTGCACCACAAGGAAAAGCAAACTGGATTTAAAATCATGAAAAATACAATCTTCCCTCAACCAACTGGTTGAACAAAAGTGTTTTCTGCAATTAGTAAAAGCTATAGGCTAAAGCAGCCTTGCAAAAAAAAGAAAAAAAAAAAGAAAAAAAAAAAGAAAAAAAAAGGAAAAATATACCAGTTCAAGGCATGAAGCTATTCACTATTTTTTTTTCCTTAGAGATGCCTGTGGACAGAAAACTTAACCTGAAACCACAAAAAACTCTCACCTGCAGCAAACTAGAGAGAAGAGTTCTGTAAGACTAAAGAACAGCAAATGTTGTTCCATATTTTATTAAAGCTTTATTTAATATAACTATTAAATCCCATCAAACAGATGGTTTAGGATCTTGCTATTATAAAGAAACTCTCATTAAAAGATAAATAGCTTGAATTCTCCAAAGGAAATAGAAAGCAACTATGTTTAACTATTCGTGGAGCATTTCTAGTGACTTTTAGACCTTATTTCAATACTAGCATGAGATCTAGATTCTGTGAAAAGAATTTTCAATGAAGCTATAATTAATACCTATACATTTAAAAAAAAAAATAATCACAGATACATATATATTTTTAAAATTACCAGTGCTTATAAATTATCCAAATGAAAACTCCCTCAAAACCATTTATACCTATAAAGCATGAAATCTCCATATTAAGAAAAGAGCATCTCTCATAGTGTTCCCCAAAAGCAACAGTGTCCTATACCCTTTGAAAACTGGACTGTCCTATATATTTTACCAGGCTAGAATTTGTGGGGTCTATGACATTTAGTTTCATCAACAGAAAAAATCATCATTAAAGACAAATACCAGTTTAACCAGTTTTTGTGTTGGTGTTCATACTGGAATGCCCAATTAAAAGTTTAATTCGTGTGGTTAAATCCTGAAACTTGAAGTGACCACAGAAAAGCACCAGGACGTCACTGACCACAACTGTAAACCAGGACTTAAGAGCAGCACAGGAAGACCCCCTTCTCCTGCAGCTGAAAAAGTCCTATTTTACACAGTGCCAAGTACCATATATTAATCCATAAAAAGAATTGCAGCACATGTGAAAGTTGCCAAACAAGTGACATGAGCAAAAAATTGCCATCAAATCCCTAACCTCTTCAACCCCATAGTTACACACAAAACTTACCTGACTCAAGTACAGCACAAGAATTGCATCTGTCCTTCCGTTTTATGCAGTTCCAAGCACAGTTTTGACAAAACAGAAACCTTTCTGTAATAGTAGCCGTGCCACTTAAATTTGCTTTTTTACTTTAGAGTATATGAAAAATTATTCCTTGAAACATCAAACTACAGAAGTACTGCTTATCTGATGTGTACATTCACTATATACTGCTCTGAGAAACTGAAATGACATTTTTAAAAGAAAATATTAAAAAGAATATGTAGGAATTTACAGTTATGAATCAATTACAATAACATTTAAGTCACAGCTTAAAGGGGCTGCTAGTGTTTTTTCAAGCATTAAAAGCTCCATTCTGTGGCATGTAAAATTGCAGCAGAATTGTAGTGCAACTCCTCTGTTTAAAAAGAATCTCAGAAAGCTCATTTTTCTCCAAAACCGTAATGTGTATTAATACTTGCCTGGGAGTTGGATATTTCTTTGACAGCATTCAAATCTGATCCTGAGCAAAACGTGTTTCCTGCACCATAGACGATAAGGCCTTTGCCATCCTTCCAGTTTTCCAGTTCAGTTATCCTCTCCTGGAGTTCTACCATCATAGTACCTGTCACAAGTGGGGAGAAGCAAAATTTTTAACAGGAAATTATTATCACAATCATTTTTTGTGTTACATTTTCCACCAATAAAACCAAATGAGAATTAATAAGTGATAGGCTTAAAACCACATGGGAAAGTACCATCCTAAGTCCTGCACACAAGCACCAACATACACTTTTTCTTCAAGGGTGCACTTCCTGAAATTCTGAAGGATGTTCTGCATGAACGATATTTGTGTTCCACTCAAAAAAACCCCCAAAACAAAATAACCAACAACAAAATAAAGCAAAAATAAAACAAACAAGCAAACAAAAAAACCCTCTCTATTTGATTTATTCCTGTTTGCAATTGTATACATTCCGGACACATGAACTTATTTCTTTCCATCCAGATCTGTCCAACAGGACAGATCAGTTATTTTGAAGTTGCTGCCATTTCACCCTGCTCAAAGAATTGGCAGAGAACAGAAAAGAACCATGTGCAAGGTGGGCTCAAGGTATAACCAGTTAATGTTAACAAAGATTCCTAAAAAAGGCCAAAGACCAAACTGTGTTGGAGGCCAAAGACATTTAGAAGTATCCATCCAAAAGAAAATAAAGATATATTTGAAAAAAGGAGCAAAGTGCCTTTCAGACTTAAAAAACCCCCAACTTTCTAAAATGTCTTTCATTCCCTAGCTAAAACCTTTATAGAAAGCCTCCCTTTACAAAGTATGTCATTGTACTAGCTTTTTATTTCTTGCTTAAACACCATATTCTCATATATTCGCTTAATACCCTTCCTGACAGGAATTCTACAAACTCCTGTTCCTAAAGCTCATCCTAGACTGTGGCATTTTCCACACCAATGGAGCTTACCCTGCATTCACTTAAAGCTCTTCCTCTCTAAATGCCTATGACTCTGTCCAATCATATTCTTAAGAGAAAACATTTACAGAAACTAATTCCAGAAAGCAAGCTACATACAGGTTGATTACACTCAGCTTTACACTCCTTTGACAAGAATTTAGATGGACAGGCCTACCTTCTTCAGACAAAAATGTGCTTTTGATTAATACTATCAAGAGCTCTCCTCTGCCAACAGTGTTGCTTTTTTAACTCTACACCTGCATGCACAGGACTAGTTCTGTTCTGAAAGTGCCTGTTAGCAGCCAACCCATGGGAGATTTAATTTTCCTTCCTGTTTGTTTTTCTTGCACTTCCTTATGAAGTAAGCTTCCCAACACCAGATCAAGAGTGAACACTTAGTCAAGCACTTCCCCCTTAGGCTTGGTCTCAGCCACTGAAATAGCACATTTTGACAATGTTTCTGAGGAGGCCAATAATTAAGTGGACATTACATATTATGTACCAGAATGACACTGGGTTTTTTACCTACTATCAAATCCAGATTATGATCCTCTAACAAATCCCTACAGTTTTGCCAGTTCCTTTCCCTTCTGTATTTATAATTTCGCAATGCTTTTTGTGTGCAGCACATTACATTTGCTTTCATTGAATTTAACCTTGTTTATCTTGAGCTCTTTGTAGCAAGATCACTTTGAATGCCACACCTCTGCTCCAAAGAATAATCTTGCAAGTGTGAGAGACCAAAATGTTATGACTAATGACTTAAACACCGTTAAGGACTTTTGCCCACTGTAGCAAACTGCAAAGATGACCATTGAAGCCCACTTCCTGCCAGAATATCCCTCCTGGATTTCAGGGAATTGGACTGTTCCACCTGATAGGAACTTGAGGTAAGATAAAGGTGGTCCAAATCATCCCAGGTCTGAAAAGAAGTAAACAAGGGTGGGGAGAAGAAAGTAAATCCAAACTCAGCAGCTGTGTTGAAAATCAGCTCTGGGGGGAGGAGGAGAGTTTTTGGATCTGTGATGGTGAAACCTCTCCGCTTAAGACAGAGGGAGTAAAAACCCATCCTCCCTTGCACAAACTGGCTCAGTTGTAAACCTCCCCCACAGACAGGTGGTACTTTCTACTTAATCTGTCTTTCTGTCAGTCTCTTTCTCTCCCCCCCCCCCGTCTTTCTCTTTTCTATTTCTTTCTATCTCTTTCTCTCTATCTCACATTTACTGTTAAATAAACCTGGACTATTGATTTCAGCATATGGTGTCATCTGCACCTTAATTTGGGCAGAGGCCTCTCTCTAATAATTTTAATAACAGATCTTAACAACAAGCTCTCCCAATTTGGGGTCATCTGAAAATTTCAGGACTTCACCTTCTATTTTATCATCTGAGCCATGAATGAAAATACTGAGCAGAATTGTTGCAAAGCAGTTTAAATTTAGTAGTAGAATGGCTAAGGCTTAAGTAAAAGGGTAAGGCCTAGAAAGCAACACATTACAGTAGTGAGTTAAGCAGCAGCCTTGTTCGTGGGAATAGAATGTACTGAAGAAGTAGAAACAATAATCAAAAGATTTAGTCAAGCATGTACGTAACGATTTGTACCTTAGATGTGGTAAGGGTCTGTGAAACAGTTTCTAGGGGGGTAAGGCAACTTAAGCAGATTTATGATTAGAGTAGATGATTGTTAATTGTTATAAACTACTGCACCTGGGTTGCTATAGAAACTGTAATTGTTTTAGCCGTGAGAATACATGTAAACTTGTTTGTGTATAAAAGTTGAACTGAGAACGAGGGTCGTCGGAATCCTGACTTGGGGCGTTAGCCCGCAGGTTCCCGGGGCCCCGAATAAAGCACCCATAAACCGGCACTCTGTTGGTTTGTGTCTTTGTTTACGGGCAACAGTTTTGGCGACACCAGATGGAACTCCGGGGGTAGCTGGGCGGCTCACGAGCTGATCTACTCCATGCCGGCAACCAGGTGATTTCTGGGGAGACATCGACCCGTGCCCGACCCGCGCCCGCCGGACAACCCTCTAGGTAAGCCCGAAGGTGCTTTATTCTTTTAGGTTTGTTGGTTGGGAGCCTGCCTATAAGACGGGATAGTGAGTGTCCCGCTGGGTTGGGCTAAAGGTACCTTGGTTGGGAAGCCTAGGCGCTGGTCGTAAGACGCGGCGAAAGCTGCGCAGTACCAGCACTCGCCTCTCAGAGGGAGAATCGGCGAGTTGGTTTTGGTTTTGGTTTTGTTCTGGTTTATATTGTTGTGTTATCGTGCTGGTCGTTAAAAGTATTGTTTTGTGTTGTTGTGTTATTGTGAATTTGATGAATTTAGATTGTGGTGTGTGTGTGAGCAAGTAGCAAGCATGATGTCATTTAAAACCTTTAGAGCACTATCCTGCACAGAAAAAGATATCCCTAGCGATTCTCCGCTTGGTTGCTTGTTAAAACATTGGAAGGAAGGAAATTTTGGACAAGAGTTAAGCAAGAAACAGTTGATTGATTATTGTAATAATGTATGGCCTCAATATGAAACAGGAGGAATGTTGTGGCCCAGAAATGGATCACTGACTCTGGAAATTATAACCCCTTTGATGCGATATTTACGAGAGAATGAGAAGTGGGATGAAATACCGTATCTGGATTTGTTTTATTATTTAGAACAAAACACTGAATGGCAAAAGGAATGTGGTATCTTAGTGTTGAAAGAACTGGAACTGGAGGATGATAAATGTAAGAAATGTCAAGAGCGGAGTATAAAGATATTGAAAGGATTGGATGATAAGCATGGGCGGAAAATACGGTTTTCAGAACCAGAGGAGGATGTGTCTTTGTTAGTCTCCCCCGGAGTAACTCCAAGTGCGCCCCCGAGAAATAGTCTCCCTTCACGTGCAAGGGCACAATCACACATCATGCCCCCGTTAGAATCATCCTCGGATGAGGAAGAAACAGGGGGGTGGGAATGTGACAGAACTCCTCTAGCAGAACGGACTCGGAGAGGGCGAAGGGAGAGGGAAAGAAGACGGGGAGGGGGGAGGGAGACAGACGTTTCGCTCTCACCCCCTAGATTGATGGCTCCCTTGCGAGAAGCGGTTGGAGCAGGCAAGGGAAAAATCATGATAAAAGTTCCTTTTTCGCCTAATGATTTACTAATTTGGAAACAGTCAGCTGGGACATATAGAGAAAATCCTGAGCGGGTGGCTCGTGTTATAAAAATGGTTATAAAAACACAAGACCCGGACTGGAATGATTTACAGGTATTAATAGATACAATTTTAGATTCAACAGAAAAAGAAATGGTATTAAAGGTGATGGTGGAGAGAGCAAAGGAAAGGATTCGTACCCTGCCTCGGGCAGCGCGGGGGACGGTAAATGATTTTGTACCGCGGGAGGATCCCGATTGGGACGCTAATAACCCCGCAGATTATAAAAAGTTAAAAATTTACCAGGAATTATTGGTAGAGGGAATACGATGTGGCATTCCAAAAACGTTGAATTGGTCTAAGTTATATTCAGTAATGCAAGATAAGACTGAGTCCCCTTCTGCCTTTTTAGAAAGGCTAAAGGAAACAGCTAGGAGGTATACAGACTTAGACGTGGAAGACGAGTCTGGAAAATTACAATTAGCATTGATCTTTATGGGACAATCACAAGAATATATTAGAAAGAAATTTCAAAAACTGGAAGGGAGAGAAACAAGAGATTTAGAGAAATTGTTAGAAGTGGCTTGGAAAGCATATAACAATCGGGAAAAGGAAAGTACTAAGAAACAACAAGCGAGCTTGTTGGCGCTTTTACAAGCTTCAGGAGAGAACAATGGGGCCGGTGGCCATAGAGGAAGAAGTCGTGGTAATAGGGGAAGGGGAGGAATGGGTAGAGGATTTAACAATCAGTCGGGATTTGGAAATCAATACGGGGGAGGACGTGGTAGAATAGGACCAAATCAGTGTGCTCTTTGTAAAGGACAAGGACATTGGAAAAACGAATGCCCATTAAATGCTGGAAATGGAATGAATCCTTGGAATCCTCAAAGCTTTGTGAATCCACAAAACCCTGTTGGTATGGGCACGCCACAGGGTGTCGCCCAAGCATTTATGTTAGGGAGTTGTGGAAGACAGAGTCGGCTAGATTCAGACTAAAAGGTTGTTTTGAAAGTAGAGGGGGAGCCGACGGAATTTAGAATAGATACTGGAGCTAGTTTTTCGGCAATGAATGAATTGATGGGGCCATTAAGTGATTTAACCGTACAAGTGGTAGGAGTTTCAGGACAGGTAGAGGAAAAGGCGTTTTTGCGACCTTTAGATATTAAATTTAGAGGAAAAGAACTAGATCATCAATTTCTGTACATGCCTAACAGTCCTGAATGTTTATTAGGAAGGGATTTGCTTTCAGCCTTGCAAGCTAAAATTATATTTGAAAAAGGGAGAGTCAAGATAGAAATTCCAGAAGAAAATTTAGCAAAAATTTTTGTTGTGAAAGAAGTGGAAAAGGAAGAAATACCCCAAGAGATTGAACAGGCTGTTGTACCCTGGGTATGGGAGACCGGGGTTCCTGGGAAATCTAAAGCAGCCACCCCAGTTAGAATAGAATTAAAAGAAGGAGCACAACCTGTTAGAGTGAAGCAATACCCAATTAGTTTAGAAGCTAGGAAAGGGATAGCTCCAATGATCACACAGTTTTTAATTTAGGGATATCAAAAGAATGTGAGTCGGAATTTAATACCCCCATATTTCCGATAAAAAAAAAAAAAAAAAAAAAAAAAAAAAAAAAATGGTAAGTATAGGTTAGTGCAAGACTTGTTAACATCTGTGTCTGAGAAGTTTCAGTGGTTTACTGTGGTTGATTTGAAAGATGCTTTCTTCTGCATACCACTGGCACGAGAAAGTTGGAAAATCTTTGCCTTTGAATGGGAAAGTCCGGAGACAGGACGAAAGAGACAGCTCGCTTGGACTCGATTACCACAAGGATTCAAATGCTCACCCACGATATTTGGTAATCAGTTAGCAAAGGAACTAGAGGAATGGAAGACTACTCAGGTAAAAGAATCTCCTTTTTCATATATAATACTGCAATATGTAGATGACATTTTCTTAGGAGCTACAGAACAGGGACTTTGTCGTCAGTTAACTATTGAATTGTTAAACATGCTGGGCCAAGCAGGCTACCGAGTCTCAAAAGAAAAAGCACAATTAGTAAAACGGAAAGTTATCTATCTGGGATGTGAAATTTCCCAAGGAGTCCGGCGCCTGGGAACAAATAGAATCCAAGCAATATGTGCTATACCTGTGCCTAGAAATAATCAAGAACTGAGATCTTTTCTAGGAATGGTCGGATGGTGCAGGCTGTGGATTCCTAACTTCGGACTGACTGCTCGACCACTGTATGAAGCAGCAAAGGAGTCCGAGCTAACCTGGGGGACAGAGCAAGAAAAAGCATTCCAGGAACTGAAGAAAGCCCTCCAGGAAGCACCTGCCCTGGGACTACCGGACCCAACCAAGGAATTTCAGCTCTATGTTTGTGAGAGACAACGAATGGCCTTAGGAGTCCTCACTCAGCGTCTAGGATCCTGGAAGAGACCGGTTGGGTACTTCTCCAAACGGCTAGACGCAGTAAGTGGGGGATGGCCGGGGTGTCTCAGAGCTGTGGCAGCGACGGTCATTTTAATACAGGAAGCACGCAAATTGACTCTGGGAAAACACATGATAGTGTATGTGCCTCACATGGTCATAGCAGTTCTAGAGCAAAAAGGGGGGCATTGGCTCTCCTCCAGCCGCATGTTGCAATACCAGGCTTTGTTGAGAGAACAAGATGATGTTGAACTGAAAATTACTAACCATCTCAACCCAGCAGAATTCCTTAAGTCTACACAGGAAGAAGGCACCCTGGAACATGACTGTGTAGAGACCATTGAACAAGTCTACGCGAGCAGAAGAGACTTGAAGGACGAACCACTGACAGATCCTGACTGGGAGCTGTACACCGACGGATCTAGGTTTGTGGAAAACGGCACCAGGTACGCTGGGTATGCAGTAGTCACTTTACAACAAGTGATAGAAGCGACTGCACTACCCCCAGGTACGTCTGCACAAAAAGCCGAAATATGGGCATTGGTGAGAGCTTTAATATTAAGCCAAGGAAGGAGAGTTAACATATGGACTGACTCCAAATATGCTTTTGGGGTAGTTCATGTTCACGGAGCACTCTGGAAGGAGAGAGGACTTCTTACTTCTCAGGGGACAACGATTAAACATCGGGAAGAAATTTTACAATTGCTAGAGGCAATACATAAGCCCTCAGCAGTGGCAATAATGCATGTCAGAGGACACCAGGCTGATCCAGGACGAGAGTTTCAGGGAAATCGATACGCTGACCAAGCAGCCAGGAGGGCTGCGAGAGAGGTATGGACTCAAATGGTTCTTTTACCAACCCGGAATAATCCAGCAATAGCATTCATGGAAGAGAAACCGCATTATTCACCTGAAGATGAGAAATTAGCTGTGATGATGGAAGCGAAGAAAAATATCAGGGGGTGGTATATCACTCCTACGAGACAGGTAATTTTACCAGTCAGAATAATGAAAGCAGTGCTTGAGATGGAACACAACAAGTGCCACTGGGGTGCAGAAGCACTAGTGAAATTCTTGAAAAACGAAATTTTCTCAAACCAGATGTTAACACTAGCTAAAAGGGTGAATGCAATGTGTCCTATGTGTATAAAGAATAATCCAGTAGTCAGGAAGCAAGTACAGATGGGAAAATTACAAGTAGGACAGTTACCAGGAGACTATTGGCAAGTAGATTTTTCTGAGTTGCCTAAGGCCCAAACTTTTAAATATCTGCTAGTGTATGTTTGTACCTTCTCAGGGTGGCCAGAAGCTTTTCCATGCAGGACCAATCAGGCAAAAGAAGTAGTGAAAACCCTTCTGAAGGAAATCATCCCAAGATTTGGAGTTCCCCTAGGGTTGTCCTCTGATCGAGGACCGCACTTTACAGCAGGGATAGTCCAAGATGTGTCAGCTGTATTAGGGATAACATGGAATCTCCATACACCATGGAGACCGCAGTCTAGTGGACAAGTAGAAAGAATGAATCAGACATTAAAAGGTCAATTGAAGAAGATCTGTCAGGAAGCCAAAATCCAGTGGCCCCAAGCAGTACCCCTCGCTCTGCTGAGAGTTAGGATTAAACCAAGGGAAAGAATAGGAGTAAGTCCATACGAAATATTGTATGGCAAGCCCTATCATGCGGCTACTTACCAAGGGGATCCTCATGTAGTGGGTGATCAGGCAGTATTTAACTATGTGTTATCTTTGAATAAGACCCTCACAGCCCTCAGAGGAGCGCTGCAGTGGAATCGGCCTCTGCCCCTGGAGAATCCGGTTCATGACATTTCTCCAGGAGACCAAGTCTATGTGAAAAACTGGTCAGTGGAACCATTAAAGGGAACATGGGACGGTCCTCGCCAGGTGATAATGACCACTTATACGGCGGTGAAAGTCGAGGGAATCGACAATTGGATCCATTACACCCGAGTCAAGAAGGTTCCAGTCTCATGGTCGGTAGAACCTCTCTCACCTACGAAGATGGTATTTCGAGCCAACAATTGAAGATTGTGGTATTCCTGGGGTTGATAAGTTTAGCAGAGACCACCGTGAGAATTGAAACCCCAGATCCTTATTTGTTTGTACCAGAACACACTGATGTAAACTTAACTTGTCTGTTTTCAGATGACCAGGGAGCTGAATTAAGAGATGTCCACGTCAAGTGGAAACGGAGGGATCAAGATCGAATCATAACAGAAGGAGTGACAACAGTTTGGGATGCGACACAACAAAAGGGTTATACCGTCCTGCAGGTACCTGAGGTGTCTAAAACCGTAGAAGGGACATACATGTGTGTAGTTTGGATTCAAAGGAGTTTTGATTATGGGTATGTAGAAATACACATGATAAACACAACTCGGGAAATAATGACTAAGGTACAAGTTATACCCCCTAGGAAAACTCGACATGTGAGAGATCTGCAGATACCGAATAGAGAAATAGAACAGGAAAATTTAATTGTGGGCCTAATTCGAGATTTTGGGAAAGTACAAAACGTTACTAAAATTACTGCATGTCTCCCTATGCCTCATGCAGCAGGAGACCCAATTCCATGGGGAATAATTCCAGTGCCAGAAATACCCAAAATGTTTAAGAATATTACAAGGAATTGCAAATTTGTAACCATCACATGGAGCGAAACGGTAGATGTATGTTTATTAAGTGACAAAATGATGAAGAAGCAATGTGAACAGATGCCGGGATATTTCCGATGGGTAGTAATTGGGACATGGGTAACAAGTGAAACAATTAATGAATTAAAAGGATACTGTTTAGTTACAAATTCAACACACCCATGCTCTAAAGTTCCGGCTTCAGTAAAACGAGAAAAACAAGAAGAGGTCTGTCAAAATATTACCAGTTCTACAACCATGGAAGAATGGCAAACAATTTGGGGACCCAGCCTGCTAGAGACATATAGTTATATTGGAAAGGTACAGTGGTGCATTCACTGGAAGGGGAAAAAGAATCAAACTTATTCTACAAGAAATAGAGGGAATCATAATTGGAGGACAGAAACACATACAAAAGAGGATTGGAATTGTACCCGAATATATACATGTGATACCCCAGACGATGAAATAGGCTTAATGCCAGTCAAAGCCCTCCTGCAGTTAGGATGTGAGTGTCGAGGATATAACCATACTATTAAAGGACATGTGAGAAACATTGATTGTCACACTACTACAGTTAGAAGTCCCGGAAACCTAGTATGGGTCATGGGACATGGTCAATGGACCACCCACATGCCACTAGACGGTCCGGTTGTACCTGTCACACTAGGGATACCTACTCTTTGTCCACTCTGGAGAAAAGAGAAGTTAACACCAGCAGAGATGCGACCACGGGAGAAAAGAGAAGTTAGTAATGACATTAATGACCTGGAACTAACAGATTGGCATGAGCCATCAGCAGGAGTTAAATTCGGATGGGCACTAGAATCTTTGTTTGCCCCAATTTCAACATATCGAAATAGAGAAATATTGTTCAAACTGATGAGCCAGACCGAAAGGTTAGCAGCAGTCACTAAGAAAGGATTTAAAGATCTAAATTTACAATTACAAGCCACCTCTAGAATGACCATACAAAACCGCATGGCATTAGACCTGATATTACTCAAAGAACATGGAGTTTGCGGTTACCTGCATGCAAAGGATGAGCATTGTTGTGTACACATCCCAAATGTCACTCAAGAAGTAGAGAAAGATATTAATCAATTAGAACAAATTGATGAGAATGTTCATAAACTGCAGAAAGAAGCGGAACACAATTGGATAGGACAATTATTCAGCTCCCTAGGTCTCCATGTGTCAGGATGGATATCTTCTGTTATCCAGTACGGAATATTGATTGTAATAATTGTTGTCATAGCCATAACTGTTTACAAGTGTCTTTTAGGAATGATTGTAAAAGAAGGTCAACATACGAGACGCATCATGAAAGCTATAACAAGAAAAGAAGTAATCTCACCGCAAAATGGATCACCTCCTATCCATCAAGAAACTGCAACCTGAAGATTGCTGTATTTGAGCATCCTTGCAAGCAAAGCCTGAAGAATGCTCAAAAGGGGGGACTGTTGCAAAGCAGTTTAAATTTAGTAGTAGAATGGCTAAGGCTTAAGTAAAAGGGTAAGGCCTAGAAAGCAACACATTACAGTAGTGAGTTAAGCAGCAGCCTTGTTCGTGGGAATAGAATGTACTGAAGAAGTAGAAACAATAATCAAAAGATTTAGTCAAGCATGTACGTAACGATTTGTACCTTAGATGTGGTAAGGGTCTGTGAAACAGTTTCTAGGGGGGTAAGGCAACTTAAGCAGATTTATGATTAGAGTAGATGATTGTTAATTGTTATAAACTACTGCACCTGGGTTGCTATAGAAACTGTAATTGTTTTAGCCGTGAGAATACATGTAAACTTGTTTGTGTATAAAAGTTGAACTGAGAACGAGGGTCGTCGGAATCCTGACTTGGGGCGTTAGCCCGCAGGTTCCCGGGGCCCCGAATAAAGCACCCATAAACCGGCACTCTGTTGGTTTGTGTCTTTGTTTACGGGCAACAGAATTAGGCCTAGATGAGATTTTTGTGGGTCTTCATTTGAAATGCTTTTCCAGATTGACGGTGCACTCAGCAACTTTTCTGCAAATGCTGTTCAAATACGTGTGCATTAACCCTGTGGCTTTCACTCATTGCTTATTTGACAAGTCTTCTTACTAGAAAGGTATTTGGGCTGGCATCCAAGCTTTGCTAGTGTCAAATACAGCACAAACACTGTTTGTGGTTCTTTTAATAGACAAAGTAGTGAGGTATTGAAGAGTCTTTCCACACAGAATTCCAAGCCAAAAATTTAGTTAACTGAAAAAATGAAGGAACTGTGTGAGCCCTTTACGTGCAATAGCTCAGAACAAGAGACACTGGCCAGAGCCTGTCCCATTCTCCTGGCACAGAATTCCTTCCATTCCTGTCAACACTGAACTATTATTTTACCAACAGATATAGTCCATGATGTTTGATACAATGATGAGGACACAACACTAAAGCAAATCCTCATTCAGCCAGTCTTGTCTTTCAGTATTTGATACCACTAAGCTCATACTCTTTAGAGAACTAAATCTATTTGGAATAATAACTTGTTTGCATCTTAACTATAACCTGAGAATAAGTGTTTTAAAGTAAATTCTAGAAAATAACATTATCATCATTATTATCTAATTCCTACAGGCTGGCTTTCTTCTCTTTTAAATTACATTCAAGTTTAGTTCAGTGATTGGTTGGGCTGCTGAAATTGGTTCCACCAGGCTTAGACTGACATAATTACCATTTGTTTCCAAAGAGACCATTTCAAACACGTGGCTATCAGATTCCAATTAAGAAGAGAAAAAAGGCATAAAAACCTCCATATTGCCCATTAGCAATTTGCCAACAATTTTGTTCTGGTTTTGATTTCATGAGTTGCTCAAGCTTAGAATAAACATAATTCCTTCGAGATAAAAAACTGCTGTGTAAAGTAAATGCCTGGAAAAAAGAATCTCCCTCAACAGTTTAATGATATTTTGCAGCTTTCTAAAGGAAGCATACATGTATACATAAATTCACATCTACCATTATTCAGAAGCTTGGAGACACAGAATCAACAGAATTTATTTGCGGGGTGGAGTAGGGTGGGTCAGCAGATCTACAGGCTCTGGCTGATGAAACCATGTCCTGCTGGGGCAATTTAGGGGCTGAGCATCCCATTCTGCTCTTTGAAGAGTATTATTTGATAAACAGAAGGAACAGGATCAGGTTCTTGGTTGTCCCTCAGCAACTGCAGTTTACAGACAGTAATGTTAAAGCGAAATGAAGAGCAAGATAAATTAAGATGCCACACCATTAACTGCAGCGGCCAAGGGGCCAGCCTGATTTTGCTTCTACTGTCCCTCCTGTTACAACGGAAGTCTCTAACAGAGGTGTACAGCAGAAAGAAGCAGTATCTCTGGAACTGCCATAGTAAGATTTTCCAGAGCAACTTTGTGGCTACTATCTAGCAGAATGGAGTATTGCTCTCTACAGGGCTCTACACACTGCTGTAAAACAGAACTGCCTGATCCCATGGCTCATTTGTCATATGCTAATTAGGGTCTGCGACAAAGACAAAACTATTCATTTCCTCAGCAGTTTTTGTAGGTCCTCTTTGCTACTACAGCATCTAGTTCACATACACTAATACGTTATTTTCACAGCAGTCTATAAGGAGAGAAGAGATTATTTTACAGACCACTAACTGAGCCAGAGAGAAAATATCTGCTAATTTGGGTGCTCGAGATGTATAATATGATTTCAGTGCATTAACATTATATAGAACATTGTGTAGGCAAAGAACAGCTATCAGTTGCCTAAATGGCAGCTGCACCTGCTCAGCACTTCAACATATCAATTCTGAGCCCCTTCTGCCAAGCACACAGAAAACAGTTGCAAGTTTCTATTAAAGTTTAGTTTAAGCAATTTGACTTTTATTACACCTGATCTCCATAGCAGACTGGGTTTTATCTGTTCTTTCTCCTTTTGCTATTACATCTCATTTCTCATGCCCCCTTCAACTTCCACAACAAATAAGATAAGAGAACACAGTCTACAAAGTGCAGATTACACAGTTCTGAGTCAAAACCAGAAACCAATCTGCAGTAAAAGAGGAAACTACAATGTAATTATGATTGTATAACAGCATGAATGCTGACAGGGAGGCATTCAGAAGGACAATCCCTATGCTAACATCTTTAAGCTACAACTTCTCAAGTTAGGTAATGATTTTATACATGAGCTTTCGAAGGGAAACAAAAGAATGCAGACACATCTAGGGGCATAACCACCAATTCTGTTGCTCTGTTAGGTTCCTTTCAGCTAACAATCATTAGTTGAAAGGTAAGCAGCTCTACACTTTGTTAGTGTTGCAAATGTACTTGCTCGCAGCAAAGGAGTGGTGAGACTTGGGAAGGAAAACAGAACAGCAAAAAAGAAATTAACAAGATGACACAAATTTATCCATTTCAAAATATTAAGAGATAAAGACATTCTTAAAGGTTTCTGCACAGCTCCAACTAAAGCAGATTCAGACCCTGAACCTGTGCCACTCATGTCTGAAGAGAACGACATAAATTGGAATATTCTAGACAGTTAAGGATAGACAGCAAATATATTTATCTTGGAGAACAAAAACCTCTCTCACAATACAAGATTAATAAAATAGGGCAATTGGTTTTAATAGATAAGTATATTAAATAGATCACTGACCCATAACAGCTCATCTGATCTTTAATTAACCAGTCATTAATATTTATGACATAAGGCAAACGAAGAAGAAATGAAAGCCAGTTTGAGTGAGTGAAAAAGACCAAACTACAGAAGTTTAAGTTACAGGGAAATAAAGTATGTGTGTATATATATATATATATATAAGTAAAGAATAAAGAAGGAAACTCAGTCTTTCCACACCACCTACATAACAAAGATGGTGTCTTCTCCCCCCCACAAAAATGCCCTCAATGTTTCCAGAGCAGTGATGACAAAATGAAAGGAGATACAAGAAAGAGCACAGTGGCAGAATTGTGCTAACATTTAAAAAAAGGGGGAGAGGCATATTCTGTGAAACAGTCCCCAATGTCATTAAGAATTTCTTAAGATTCTTATGACATTTATAGCAAAGTTACTACACAGAACAGTGGACATTTCCTGCACATCTGAATAAAACTTAAACACTTATTCTTTTAATTAAGAAATGGTAAGACATAGTGTTTCGCTTTCTTTAGGCAAAATGCTAAAATGGGTAACTGAACAAGGGAAAAGCCAAAACCAACTAGCAATCCCATCAACTAATTAATACCTGTAAAAGCATTCATTAACTTCGGGTTGTTCAAGGTAAGTATTCCAATGCCATTGTCTTCTTTGGAAAGGTTGATGGATCCACCAGCAAACTGTTGAAGTTTCTTCTTTATCAATTCTTCCTCATAGCCATGAGCACCATTATACAGTGACAACCTTCTCTGCTGTAGTATTCTTTCCTTTGTAGTCTGAAGTAAGTTCTTCCACAGAGGAAGGGCCATTTCTGGAAATACATGGGGTGGGGGGAAAAATCAGGAAATTTCCTTTGAAATACACTTCAGTCCTCTGACAAAAAGGGAAGTAGGACAGTGGAAACTGATATAAAGGTGATGAAATCCTAAAAGTCTATAGAAATCACTGCAGACTGTATTAGCAAAATTCTTAGTTTGAATCTACTCCCACAAAGTTAACAGAAGGAGTTTTATGGATTTTAGTAGTTAAGCCAGAAATTAGCATTTTTTAAAATGTTTTCTTGTGAAAATTATTGAAAAAGTATTTGTGGACAGAACATGAAAGAGGCTCAAGAACTGTAGTAAGACTTTTATGTATTCCACTAGACCAATTCACTCTGTATTAATCTTCCAATCCCTCCCTCACCCTTCCCCCCCCAGAAATACCAAAACCCCCAAACACCACACCTATGATGGAGGAAAAATACTATCAAATCCCCTAGTTTTCAGGATCTGGATCTCCTGCTTTTCTGTAAGCAACTATTACAGCAAGACCTTCCCAAAAGAAATACTTGAGGAACATAAAAATTAAGAACTGAAGACCATTCCTATATTGAAGTCTGTTTCCTGTCACTTAATTCCATTAACAGAGTCATCACACTTTATCTTGAAACTACTTAGTCTGCTAGCCTCTGATAGCTATGTGCTTTTCCCAGTCATTCCACTAGCACTTTGAGTTGATCTCACTTGAGCACCAGATCCTGTGCAGTACTCCAAAGGATGAGAAGTGTACAACTGTATTATGCATTGAGCATTACACTTGCCTTTTACACAGGTATATAATATTGGTAAACTATTTCTATGTACCAGTATACCCATGGTTTATTCCTCTGCTGTTTCCACTCTACAGTGCATGACTGTATATCAGACAATAATAAGAAAGGAGTTATATTATTCTTGATCTGCATCTCTGCCTTATTTTATTTACTTTGGAAAAGGGTCTACTGGACAAAGTAGTTTATAAGTGATTTGAAAGAAACAGGGTAAAGCCTGAACTGGAAACAGCTGATCTGAAAATAAAGTCACCTTAGAAGCCACTCAGAGTGAGAATCAAAAGAACCCTCACAGGACATGGAAAAAGGTTTGTTATATTTAAATCTTGCAATTTGCTAGAGTAGTCCTACCTTTTCCCCTTTTTAATATACACAGCCATTCAGAAGACATGGTAGATGCTCACTTTTTTGATAACTGGGAAGAGACCTTCTTTGTTTCTTAATTATATTTGGCAGAAACGAGATTTTTTCAAAATTGGCATGCAGCTCTTGGGAAGTTTTTCCTAAGGTGAACCCACAGCACAAACACATTCACTGAGACAGAATTTGGTGACAGCTATATTTTATGCTCTGTTCAGGGCATCTTACAGCTTACAGACTCAAATTTTTGAAAACATTTATTATATAATCATGAACAAGCAGATGCACATTATAAGCTAACTGCATGTGTTTTTTAATGAAAAAAGTGAACAGTCCTGTCAGGTAAACACTTACCTTGTCGTTGGCTGTACCATTCTAAACTAAACTGGAAAAAGGTTTCGTTGGTGCAGGTATAGTCCTCATTGAAATGGAGGAGGAGCTTGCAGAGCAACTACACTGTGGGATATGAAGGAATATGCAGGAATACCAAGCAATTTTGAAGAGTCATCTATGCCAGTAGATTCATGCCTGTCCTGCCACATTGCACCCACCAACAGAACACTATCTCACAAGCTCACCACAAAGAAACAAGAAAGGCCCACACAAATATATGCATTATAAGGTCATCTACACTGGAATAGGTTAAGGGATGATTTTTTAACATCTGTTGAGACACAAGGTTTTAATCTGTAACAATCAACTTTTCTAAAGTGAAAAGTAATAAAACTAACAAAAATTTAATCAAGTTGAAGCTTAATTGAATACAAGATTCATTACTTCATAAATAATGTTCCCCAACTGCTGGACACCCAAACGCTCTCCATCTACGCATATTTTAATACAGTCTGCAACTGTTCAGCCACTACCTTTCAGAGCTTTTAAAATCACTTCTCTTAGTAAAATTTTATTTAAAGATTGAAAATGGGTTTCCAAAGCTCATTTCTCAACTAATTGATTCTTTTTATATTTAGGCTCTTGGAAGGGAGACAGCCTTCCCTTTTCTCTAAAACCTCAGTAGTCATTCCTCAGCATACATTGATGCAATAAGACTTTCCATCCAGCTTCTGGTTTTTGCTCAGGAGAGAGCAAACATTAAATACATGGATAGTGCAGGCTTTCCTTGCAAAGCATAGCTTGAACAATCAGCTCTCAACTTTTAATGATTACAAAGTATCCCCAATCCTCACAAGAAAACAGACTAATCGGAATTCTCTAGGAAGCCCCAATGATTGGCTTGAAAGCAAAGAAGGGGGGGGAGAAGGCTGTTCTGTTAACCTAACTTCTTGCCAACAAACTTTTTTGATGACTTTTATACATTACTAGATTTCTCATGACAAGAAACATACAGAGCAAAACAGACTTAAGATACGGAAATTTTATTCCAGTGAAAAAAGAGTCTGTCATTTTCAGCTGCGTGGTTATATGCATTAACAGCTCTTTAATATTATCACTATGGTAATAAAGAGCATCAGCAAGTACAGGATTAGAAAACAAATTGGACACCACTGCCAGCTGATCATGACTCATGGTTAATGACTCATGCAAGGTATTATCATTGAATTATTTTCTTTAAAACCATCTCTTACAGTAGTGGTCAGTACCCAATACCTTTTTAAATAAAGATAAGATTATTTTAACAGCTCAGAGAGAGCTGTTGAGAGAGCTAACCATTCAGGAAAAGCATGATATTTAAACTAGAGCTCTCTCAGATTAAAAAGATCTCTGCTGAATCTCTGACAAACAACACCCAAGCTTTCAATCAGTATAGAGCACTTGCAATCCACAGCATGACTGAGATTAATTTTTTTGTATTGTAAGTGAAAGGAAGTGAGAGAGACAGATGTTACAGTAACACTTACAGTGTTGTAGGACCAGCCAAGAGACATTTATTAACACTAAAATTTTGAGATTTTCAGTTTAACATAATCTCATCCATTTAGATACACTTCTAGAAACGGAGTCTTAGTCTAATTTCAAAAAGTCAGACACGATATACCCATTAACATCTCTAGCACAGACAGTTTATGCACAGTTTCTACAGTGAAAAAAAAATCTGACAATAACAGTGGTTAGTTAGCATCTTTCAAATGTTTTGAGTGCTACAGCTTTACGTATCACTGGTGACAACTAAGATATAAACCAACAGTATTGACATCAATAGTTGTTCATTCCACAGTTATTGTACCTCTTACATAAAACAACAGTTTAAATCCCATTTGGCACTCAAATGATTTTATAACACCCTTGCCTGTGGGCTAGCAGACTGTGGGTTAATATGAGCACCTACTGAATGTCAGCACTGAAATACAAAGGAATGACACACATTATGCAAGAGTGATACATGTATCTACGTACAGACAATCTATGTACTTTTGTGTAAGCATATGTATCAGAGTGCTTCCAAAAGCCTCTTGTAACTGCCTACTTAAAAGTCAGACCTCACAATGTTAATAAAAAATAGTACTAACAGGGATAACACCAACATCAATATTACCTGAGCAGATTCTTTGGGAAATTAGTAAGCCCCAACTCTTGAACAAGCATATTTGCCCTTGCCATTTACCAATACTCTTTTGCAACCCCAATTATTCTCTTAAAACATGCTGTATCAAACAGTAACCTCCAGCCAGCTGCAACTGCCACTGAGCATAAAGATAGCTGGCCAGAGCAACGGGTAAGTTGCTGGAGGTAGCAACTTCCTGGATGGGTAGAAGAACTAAGACAAACTAGAGACCTGAACGTCAGGAGACCAAATGAGCATTCGAGTTGCCTGCTCAAACGCGAAACACTGCACTACAGAGCAAATCAAATCAGCAAGTTAAGATACATGAACAGGGAAAATCCCAGCTCAAAAATGGTGCCTGAATTACTGACACAAGTCAGGGAAAAAGAAAAGAGGGAGAAAAGATGCAGGGATGTGTTTTCAATACATCAGGGAAATAAGTGCACTCTTGTATGTGAGGCAGGATGTGACAGGTGTGATGTGCAGACATAGTTACTGAAAAAAAAATAAGATATCGACTGAATTTCTGGGTTTGGATGAAGTGTAACAGAAATAAAGAGATTCAACAGACAAAATCCACAAAAGACATCTCAGGGAGGAGAAAATATTCAAAAGGCATAACAAAAACAACTAGAAAGGCATTTTTGTGACACTGCCAAAGGTGTCAAGGGCAGCTGACAGGTCAAGAACAGGACAAATTGACTTGATGAAGTCCTCAGGCAGCTGCATTTTCACTGCACAGAAGTGTGAAGACAGGGAAGAAAGGTCAGAAGATGTGAGCTGAAGATGATGATGATTTACAACTCAACCCAGAGTGCATGTCTTATCAGTCACTTTAGAAGGCATTAATCTGTAATAGTGACCATGACAGTCAGATGCTTTACCACATCCCTGCAGTGACTGACAAATGAATGGAAAGCAAGTGGTGACCCAGTGCTGACGACTGGCACAACTGACCCTATAACATGACAGCAGATGAAAAAGTAGAGTGATGGAGAACCAAAGCATGAAAATAGGACATTTGTACAAAAAAAAAAAAAAAGTAGGTTAAAAATGAGTGAAAGTCATGAACAACGAGTGGAACCTGGGACGGTGGATAATGGCACAAAAAAAAAAATAAATAAATTCAAATGTTGGACGAAGAGATTCAAAACCAGCAAGATCAAAGGGGGTCAGCTTGGATGCAAATTAAGACAAGAGCATAGGTCTCATAATGAAGAGGAATCTCTGTACCCTATCTTCAGACACAAAAAAGGTGTAGGAAGGAGGTCTCACATGCAGGGTTCCTCTGTTGCCAGTTGCTTGTCACCACCCCTCACCTGAAGGTCACAGAGCCCTTCATCTGCCTCATCCACTTCTGCATCTCTCTGCTTTCCTTCCATGATGCACAGGTTAGGTTAACTTAAACACCTCACCCAACAGGTTCCCCCACTCTCATAATTACCAGATGAAGCAAGATGAGGGCAATCACCTCTCCAGCTGGCTTTCCTACTGCTGAAAGCAAGCAGTGACTAGATCTTAAGTATGCCAAGGGATCATCAGCAGAAATCTACTGACAAAACATAACTTACAAATACAGAAACTAAGCAAAGCTGGGGAACTGAGGAAATTCTTCCTCCCTCGGAAGGGGACTGATCCCTCATGCCTTTCTGGAGTGGTCATGGGTCTCAAACTTGCTGAACCTTGTTCAAATTTTCAGTACATTTTCTCTGGTACCCACACTGTAGATTAATTGGATGGGATCAACAGTCCCTACAGTTCAGTGAGAAGTTACTTAAAACAGGCTTTAGAAATAGCTGGTATTACACAGGACTTTTTATCCTCTGTATTACTGTTGAGAGAACAAAAGGTTTGGGCCTCCTAGTTTCTAGATGACAGTATTAGAAACAAAGTTTATCGATCCAGAAGTTGAAAGAACAAGAAGTGAGAAGATGCCCAAATTAGTTAACTGAAATGGCATCAAATAATGCACATGTGAAACAAACTGTAGGAACAAAAACCTTTTAACACTGTAAGTAAAAACCCCTCTTGTCTGTGGTTTCAGTTTTAAGCTGGCTTACTCTTTACACCTCTTTTCTGCTTTTGTCTCTTTTTTCCCTTGTTATTTTCATTATTTCTGAGCAGCTCAATTCTGGGGATAGCAAGCTATCTGGTTTTCCAAATTATTTGTTCTTTGCTTAGTTTTGTATTTTTTAATGATCCCTGCAGGGTAGCGTTTAGATGTGAATTGTCTCTCTGTCTGAAACAATTACATTCTCTTTCAATCACATTTTAATTATTTTTAAGAGTAGTCAACAAATCACACAGAAACATACCAAAGCCCACAGAAAAATAATGGCATTCAAGGATGCAAAACAGCTGAAAAAAGGAGCCTTTCCATGAATACACAATAGTACCTAAAAACATTTTATTTTTGTCACATGGTGAGTATAAGATTCTGAGTTTCACAGCAGAGGGTGAGAGCAAGAATCTGTTATGTTCTGGAAAAGACACTCCAGCCCTTTATTTTTTAATGTTTTGTTAATGTTTTTAATTAAAAATGTTAATTTTTAATGTTTTGAACCTCTGAAGAGGTTCTCTTCACCCCTCTCAAGACAGGGCCCTCTATAACAGTGACAGAAAGCACTTTAAAGTTCACTGCCCACTAAGTGTGTTTTAGAGCCCTTTAAGACAAGCAGATGCACAACTTCACAGGAATGGAAACATTCACAACCAACTCACCATTTGCCTTTCAGTCACCAAATCCTAACCTATAAAAGCATGAATTCAATTCTAGCTGTAATCACAAATACTGATGCTTTCCCAATGATTAATTTGCCCTGAAAACTGTAAAGAAATTTTGCAGTCAAGAAGTGCTCAGAATTCCACTAAGTACGCTGTTCTTTACTCTTGCTCTCCTTACCACCACCATCCATAAATGCTCCTGCCAACAGCAACACCAAAACCACATCCTGACATGTGAACTGGCCATGCAGCATGATTCTCATGCTCCTCCTGTAGCAACACTGGGAACCAGAAGCACACCAGGACTGCCTGTCACTGGCTTCCTTGACTCTACATGCTAAATTCTGGGCAGCAAAGGCACCTTCCCTGCATAGTATCACCCCGGGAAAAATGTGAAGGCTTGAGGGGCCAAGGGGTAGAAATTCCTTCCCCAGCAGAGGTTTCTCACTGCTGACCTTGTGCAATGCCAAAATCCTGACCAGTGCGCTGTAGCACTTGTCCTGACAGAGGAAAGCTTTCTCGACGCGGCCTACTTTTTTCTATTTTTTTTCTTTTAAACAAAATTAGTTATTTTAAATCAACCGTCAAGGAAGAGCTCAGTGCTGAGCAGGGCCGAAGTGCCACCCGAGGTGTCTGGGCGGAGGCCGTGGGGGCTCGCAGCACAGGACATTCCCAGGCAGAAGCACCATCGGCCTCCCCCTCCAGCACGGGCACCCAGCGGCCCGCGGGGACCGGGACACGCCGCGCCTGCCCCGCCGCCGGACCCTGCCCGGGGCCCTGAGTTGCCCCAGCGTCCCGCAGGAGCCCCTGTCTCCGCCTGGAGAGTGGAGCCCGCGGGCGGGCACTGACCTGGCTCGGCCAGGCACTGACCGGGCCCCGCCGCTCCCTCCCGGCGCCACTGGAGCAGAGCACGGCGGGCGGTGCTGCCGGGAAAGCGGCCCGGCCGGGAACCAGCACCGCCACCGCCGCGGCCTCTGGGCCGGGCCCGCCGCCGCCCGTCCGTGCCGCGGGGCGAGTGCCGGGGCTGCCCCCGGGCCCAACGAAGGGGATTTAAGAACCTATGGAGCCCCAGGGAGTTGGAGGCAGGTTTGGGGTTGGCAGGGTCTGCGTTCTTCCGTGCAACGTTTGTAGACTGTGTCTACAGAAAGCTGAGAACTCTGCCTAAATTTAAGCAGTCTTGCCGCAGAAGGCGCTTGTTAGCTCCCAAGCTGCTAAACGCTACTTGAGCAGGTCGTTATTGTTGTTGCCTCTTGCACAGGCAGCCTCTATCGCTAAAAACCAAGCTTTGTGTTTCTATCCTATCCAAGCCAGTGTAATTAAAGATCTTTGTTTCTCCTCTGTCTCTGAACAACGTCTCGCCGTAAGTCGCCTTAGTTAGGACATGGATCTCTGCCAGGAGGATCCAGCCTGGACCGACGGGGCTGCTCGCTGGCCTCCCGCCCCACTCGCTCTGCCTGGTGGTTGCCGTAGGCAGGAGAGGTGTTAGTTCCCTACCCATGTCGCCATAAGGCGAGACTCGGGCTTCCCGTGTTCGCGTATATCCATTTTACCTGCCAGCCCAAGTGTGAGCCCCTTCCAGCTGTCGTGTTCCTGGCCACTGTGCCTCCCCAGCTTCAGGTGCCACTCACCTGCACCCACGCTCTGGCAGCTGGGCCAAAGTGCGGAGCCAGCTGCAACCTACCCTGGCATCAAGCTGTAATTTTGTATAAACTTGCAGCTGGCATAAAATAGCACTGTCGTACACAGCCCTGTCCTCTCTGCCCTTGGTTTCCCTTCTTGGAAGAACAAATGCTGCCACACCAACAGCCAGAACAAGAGAAATAAATTGTTTCAATGTAGATCGCGTTGTGTATTCAAAGCAATATGCTAATATGAGCCAGTCTTTCTTACAGTGTCCTTGTTAATACGTAATACATACATAAGATGACTCAGTGTTAAGTATTTGTAGCATGGCTGAAAGTTGTGTCTGGAAATACATCTTCTCTACCTTTAATAAAGCCGTTTTTCAACCCAGTTGTCCATACAAATTTCCCAAAGGTGGTCTAGTTGATTAAATATTATGATTGAATATGCAGAGGATTTCAATTAATCATGTATTTGGAAAAACAAAAGCTTTGCATGTAGAACAGATACTTTCCATTTTGTATTGTTAAACAAATTGAGAATATGAAATAATCTAGTCCTAGGCGGTGCTATCTTTGTACAACAGAAGGATTCATTCCCTTATTACAACACTGCCAGTGTTGTGCAGAAATAATGCAACAGGCAGGCTTGTCTCTTATTTTTCTTATTGGGTTCACAAAGAATATTTCCAGTAGGATTCAGCCCTGCATTTGTTTCTGGAAAATGTCAGTACCGAGCTAAAGATCTGTGTGAGGGAAGCAGCTCTCTCCAAGTCCTGCTCCGAGGCCTTGTCCTCTTTCTGAGCCGAGCGATGCCCACACACGTCCCAGCTCGGTGAGAAGCAGAGGAGAGCGATGATGGCTGGTAGCTCGCGATTTTACAGGTAACATATTGCCACCTAGCAGCGGTTGGTGGCACAACACTGATCTGCCCATCCATAAACAAGTTTGCCTCCTTTTGGTTTTATGGCCTTGTGTCATATAGGACATAATGATTAGACCAGGGTATACTCAGAGTCCAGAAGGAGATCTGTAGCAAAATGAGCAGGAGAATGAGATCCTCTTCGAAAACAGACACTAAAGAACCCTTACAGGCTGTAACTTTCAGCAGCATGGTGACTCTAGTCTCTGCACGTTTGACTGTACAGTAAGAAGTTAAAAAAAGCGCCAAATTCTGTAAAGTTGCCTATTCATGCAAATAATCCCACCGATTTCAATAACACTTTCTTCTTGCCTTGCTAAATTAATACTGACCTAGGGGAGTCAGGTCACCACCTGAGTTATATAGTATGTGCCCATTCCCTATCGCTGACCCAGAAACTTGTGATGGTTTACTGGCTAAAAGACCAATGCTTCACTTTCAGATCCAAGGCTGCCAGACTGAAATATTGAATTCCAATAGATACAGAGCTCCCAGATGCTATTTTTACCAACTCCTTTCAGAGCCATGGAACAAATAGATAACAGATCTGGGTTTAGATCTCAGGAATTGTTGGATACTAACTGACACATAACCCCACAGCCAGTTCATAAAGGGTCCCTTGATTGTAATTTTTAGGAGGCAAATATCATCAGCTCTGTGTGGAAGTGTAACAGGCTAAAGGATGGCCTAATGCATACTCCAAAGACTAGACCCACAGAACAGAGATGCAGATACTTGCATTCTCTTTCTAAATTTCTGAAATCTTTCTAAAATTTAGATTTCTGGGTCCAAAGTAATGATATTCAGTTTCTCCTTATAGCCTAATCCTGGAGGCTCCCAAGTCCCTTTGGTGCCTGACAACTGTGATTCATGGGAAGGGACAATTTATATCAGCTTAGCTAACAAGACTACCACCCCAGCTGTCCCTCCTGTCCTCACTGCAGATATTTGAAATACCCCTGAGTTGCCGCAGCTTTCTAAACGAAGCCCTGCATGCCAAGTTAAATTTGGGTTGATTTTGTTAGTCAGGGGCTGGATAGGGACAGGGCAGTCGCTGTGCATACCACAGAACTGCAACCTTATCGGTACTTGTATGTCAGCCCATTCGCTTCATGCATCAAAGCTGCCAGCACGCAAGAGTAGGGTTATTTCCCACACACTATTCGGTCACTGGACATGTCTGCAAAGGGCTCAGTTCTTCCCAGGTAGCTCCATACCCATCCTACCACAATGTGTTGATTTTGTGTTTTCTGTTCATGTTGTTTAAGGGTCTCCTCCTGCAGAGCTGACTCCAAGCTCCACCAAGGCATGTCCGGAAGAAGAGGTAAAGAAACACCCACCTCTGTAGCATAGAAGTGTCATAGGAAGTGTCACTCAGCAGGGCTGACACTGTCCAAGCAAACCAACTCACTTCTCTGGGAAAAGTGCTATGATCAGCAGGCTGCAGTGTGTGTTCTCGGGAAGCTGAGGGAAAGGAGCCCAGGCCCCCACGCCAAAAGCTGTTTCACTTGGTATAGAATAACAAAATATTCATCAGGCCAGAGAGCAGGAGAGAGGTTCAGCATGGCCACAGCTCAGAGTTTGCTCACACTCTCAGTGACCCATCAAATATTGATGTAGTTAAACATTAATTGCTACGAAGTTATTGCATGACTCCATGATCTCAAAGGTATTTTCCAACCTAAACTATTCCAGGATTCTATGCCCTATCAAGCAGTTTGAATAGATAGGTAAAGTGTGTTCTTGCTCTGCAAAGTCATGTCTGGTTAGAGCTCACCACTAGAAATAGTGGCCTCTGTCCAGCCAAAAGGGCTGTCAAGCCTCTGCCATGTGCTCTCACCTTTCTCTTTATCAACACTGTCATTTGGTTAGACTTTCATTTTCTTACAGAAAATATATGCAGTACAAAAATATGCTTGTGCATTGTTTACCTTCCTACACAAGATAAGATCTGATTTCACGTGAGAAAATACCAGCCCACCTCCACAGAGGGGTAGTGGTCCCACACTTCTTCCTCCTCCTTCCTGGGAGTGAGAACCAAGAGCCAACTGAACTCACTGACCTGGCAGGAAACTCTTTTAGCACAGCAACTAGTTTTTGTTTTGATTCCAGGGCTAAGGAACTGAACCAGCCTGGCTTGCTACCTGGGGAGACTGAGGGACACAAAATAGGGGAAAACTGGAGGAGGAAGGCCATCCTATTCCAGCAGCACTGAGTTGTCAAAGGGACCCACCTCCCCGTGGCGCTGAGGTCATTGCCGATTTGAGGAGAGGGAATGGGTTAGAAATAAGTGGCCCAGGGCAAAGCTGAGAGGTGCATGATTGGGTGCCCCTCTTTTGAGGGGGCTGATTGTACTGGAAAACTGGAAATCAGCCACCGAGACAGGATGATTGTACTGGAATACTCGACCCTAAATCTCTTTGAAGATCTGGTTTTGTTTCCTTCCTCTTCCTTTAGGCCTCTGTTGCCACTGTTCTGTAAAACTTTCAGGGGAAAAAAAAAACAGCGTGCCTTTTTCTCCAAGAGCATTTGAATCACACCGAAGTAGGCCAGGTGATAATTGCACAGCATATTGTAGTGCTGCTTAAATGTCAACTGTTAATTAAAACCTCTCCTGAAAATGGGCCATTAATTAGGGCAAATGCAGCCATTCTTTATGGATTCTGACTAACCAGTGAATAAAAGCATTATTTTAGCTTTGTTATGTCTGAGGTATGTTTGCTATTGAAAGAAAAACAACTGAAAAAAATTATAACTCCTTGAACTTATTGTTCTTTCTTTTAAAGATGGTTTGAAATAAATACTCTGGCACAAGAATATTCACGCACACACAGATTGCAATAGGGAACATTTCAGTATTAGGTCCAGATGTCTCTAGCAGTTGTATAACCTCGTTAGGAATGCTGAAATGCTGTAGATATTAAAATACAGCTCTGACCTGCAAAAACAGCCTGTTGTGGTGCTTCACTCATGGCTTTCTGTTCTTAAGAAAATGGTACTATCTGCATGAATAATGTTGCACAGACACCAACATGTCTGCTAAATCAGGACCAGAAAGTAAGGCATGAATTTCCTTTGAAACTTTTCTAAACCACCATGAACTATTAGGGATAATCATAATATTGATAAATAAAATATTAATAAAATATTAATCTAAGTGTTCCAGACTAAAGATATATTTACATATTTATATATATAATATATATATGTGTGTGTGTGTGTATATATATATATATATATCTCCAAGCCTTGTCGCTTAACCATCTTGCTTTTTGTTTCTTTGGCCTGGATTCAGCAAAGCAATTAAGACCCTAAATAGTCTGATTGATTTCAGTGACACATAGGTAGTTGGTTGAACCAGGGCCACTCTGCCTGCCAAACTGTATTGCTTCCTGTCTCCCAATGTATTAGAGATTATGGGAGAGCAGTTTCAGTTATTATCAGTAGCTGTGACATGAAATCATGGTATATGTTGGCACTTCTATGCCTAGATACCTCTGCAGGAGGCCCATCTCTGAGAAACTATGCAGAGATCTGGCTGAAGATTTCAGTCTTTCACAGCAGCGTTGCCGCAATTCCACGAAGTGCATGGTTGAACACACCACAGCAGGCACCATCCACTGCATCCATGGCAAGGCTTCCATCCTTGGAGCAGCCAAATCTCTGCAGCTAAAGCAGAGACAAGCCCTTAATTCAGGACCGATCTCTGAAATCTGGATATTGGAAAGAATCCCTTGTATCCGCTGTGCCGGAGGGACAACTATCGTGCACGGAGACCAGGAGGTGGGGGGGGCATGAGTCCTGTAGCCAGGATGGGCACTGGGGTAGAGTTGGATGACACACTGACTGCCAGCTCCTCAGCTCCAGCTCCTATGGTTGCTGGTCACAGAAACACTAAATTGAGGTTGTTTTTGTTTAATACATGGTTATAGTTCCCCTTTTCACATGAAGAGATAGTGGTTCTGGATGAAATGGAAAATGGTGTGATGTGAGGATTGCTACTAAATAAGAAGAACTGGAATATTTTTAGGTACCTCCGTTTTTAAAGTAGCATTATCCCCTTGTCTCACCTGCCATTTCATTTCTCTTCGATCTTTTCTGGTCATCACTATTTGTTACTCATAATATTTTTCTAATTTTCACACTTTACAGGGAAAGAAGAAGTTGTGAGAATTAAGCTGTGACAGGAGCTGCAGAGCTTTCCTCTTTAAAAGCAGAGATGGTTTTATTTTTCTGAAGTACATGTTACATAATTGTATCAGTTCCACAGCTGAATTATTTCAAAAAATGGATAATGAGGTTGTCAGCTGAGTCAAGGCAGAGCTGCCTGCTGAATCCTGACTCCATGTTCGTCAGGGCTACTGGACTTTACATGGGAAAGCTGACCAACTTAGAGCTTATCTTGTAGTAGCCAACATTAAATAGAAGAATAAAGCATGTGAAAATATTGTAATGGTAAAAGAGTTATTTAAGAAAAGAAAATTCTGACTGTCACCGGAGACTTCATGGTATTAAATCTGGTATTTTAATAATATTAAAGAACTGTTGATGGCCGCGATCATGTCTCTGACATAGTTAGTTTAGACTAAATTCTTTTATACCTCTATGTTAGTATTTTTTAACTATTATAAAATGCTGGGTTTGTATATATTCCTTTGTTTTCGCAGGAAAAAATATTGAATATCCACTGTTCCTAAAGCCTTTAAACATTAACCAGGCCCTACACTTTTCCTCCATTGAAAGCATAATCCTATACAGATCTAATGTTCCAACCCATCACTCTTTTTACAGTTTCAAAATTTACTACTTTTGTCATTTAATTTGAAGCTAAAAGCAAGTGCAGAGAGATTTGGAAGCAAAATGAACCTCTAGAGATTCTTATTGTGACACTGATGCTTCTTGTCCTGGCCCATTTCCTCCTGCAACAGAAGATAACTGGACAAACAGCATGCAAAAAAACCTCAGTTAAGTGTTTGGGTTTTTTTAAATAAATAAATACAACCTAAAGTAACAACTGACATATATAACACTGGAATATTAATATCTGTGAATTACCTTATCATTCATGCTATGTTTTCATTAGCAGTGCAGTCAAATCTTATTTCACTTAACTTGGTCTAGATAGGTTCATGTTGCCATCTGGCCTGAAGAAACAGGTGCAAAATCTCTGGACCATCAAGGGTAACTAGGCTGAAGTCAGTGTAAGTGCAAATTTATACGATCTGCGTCCCCGAAGCCCGGCTGCTCCTGCTTGCATTGGTTGTGCATAATCTGGTTGTACATTCAGACAGTTTTATTCAGGATGCTGCTGCAGAGTACTTCTGAAAATATGACCAGCCTACCCTGACAGGAAATAGCATAAAGAAATGAACACTTCATCGATTTTATCATCTTCTCTTACCACCTTTCAGATGCATGTGAATAAAATAGGATTTGAAATACTAACAAAAAGCCTGAATCTTCACAGAATGCCTTTCTGTCTTTCTGGTGCTTCAACAACATGTACTTCCCAGTAATAGGCCAAGAAAACAAATGGTACAAGTTCTTAACTGCTGAATCAAGTAAATAAATAACAGTTAATTATTTAATGTAGACAAATTTGTTTTTCTATTCCTATAAAGCTGGTGATGAGGTACCACGTGATCATTTCTAAAGGTGCCTAGGATTTCTGTTGATCTTCCGTCCACACTTGTTACCAGGATGTGTTGATCAGGCCCGTGCGCGCGTGTGTGTGCGTGTGTGTGTTCTGGCGCAGTGCTGAGCGTGGCCCGCAGTGCAGTGTCACACAGAGGCAGAGAAGCTACATGAGCTGACAGTGGGGGTTGCTCTGCCCGTGGGGTTGAGCTAGTTTCTCTGCTCAGAGTGAGCAAACATTCCCCATTGATGAAGATGATGGGCACAGGCAAGGGGAGCCTCCTGCTTTTCCTTTTACCTCTCCTTCCCCTTTAACTCTCCCTCCCCTTAGCAGAATGATGGATCAATGGCTA
Source organism: Manacus candei (assembly GCF_025592945.1). Classification (NCBI taxonomy): domain Eukaryota; kingdom Metazoa; phylum Chordata; class Aves; order Passeriformes; family Pipridae; genus Manacus; species Manacus candei. Next base: position 5,976,536 of record NW_026138082.1, on the reverse strand, counting down.
GACAGGCATCCTCTATAGTGTGTTTTCTATCACTAGACATTGGTGTTATTGTTCATCAAATGTGATCAGACATTTGTGACCTTATGGTGTGCTGTGCAGTATTCCATTTGCTGTTTCCTCGTTCAAGCAGGAAAAAATGAGTAGAAAGCATAATCACATATTTCAAAAAACCTGAAAACCACATCAAACAAAAATAGCAGAAATTAACCTTTCTATAGATTCAGGACAAAGATGCTGCACGGGGTTTTAGCCTCATCTCAAACCCTACGTGGTTAAAATCCTGTTTGTAACCTGATACCCAATCTGTCTGCAATTGTTTGGGAGCCTCAGAGCAGCTGCTGTGCTCTAAGTGTCACTGAGGAAGGGTTAGGCAAGCAGAGAAAAAGTGAACCAAGAAATTTGTCTGAATACAGTCCACGAGACAGGCTCTGTCTGTCATGTGCCAGGTCACGCAGAAAGGGCACAGTCCCCTGTAAGTAGCTTTAGCACTCACATGAATTGTGCCGCTCCACAGCACTTCAGTTGCTTCCTCTATTGCTCTCTGGTGCATCTCAGCTGTTTGTCAAACAGCTGCAACAACAAATCTTTTCCAAGTACAAGGGAGGTTGAAGAACCTCCTGAAATGCATGTGATACAGGTCTTTGAGAGGAAAGTGGAAAAAATGTTCCACCAAAAATGTAGTGGTGGCTGTCTGATCCCATCTCTTGGTGGGCTCCATTGAAGCTGACCAGTGGGTGCTCACAGTGGTGCCTGGCTCCAGCTACTGCCCTGACCCAGTCTCAGAACCAGGAACTGAGCCACCACTTCTCACAAAGGTTTCTCAGAAGAGATAAAGGCTTTTTCCGTGCTGTAATTAAAATAGGTCCTGTTGTAAAGCCTTTGCCAGTACAAGATGCTAATGCAAATAAGCTCTTCCATACTAGAAGATAGATGGAGGGTTTATTGGCCTAGGAACATTTACTTCAAGAGATCTTTTTTCAGGCATTTTTTTTGTCAAACAAAGACAAATAAGAAGTAGAAAATACTAGAAGTGTTTATCTGTGTTAGCTGCCATGTGAGCTCATTCCTTTTACTACTGTGCCTTGACAACACATAAGAACCTGTGACTTTTCAGGTCCCTGATATACTATCATGCCTCTTCTCTGCCATATTGCTTTTGAAGTGGAATCAATACCTGTTCAGACAGCACTGAAATTCCATTAATTTACTAAACATATTGTATATTCCATTAATTTACTAAATTATATTGTATATTTAAGGCTGTAGGGAGAGAGAAGATGACTGACTACAAGAAGACCAGCATTCATTACCCCCTGCACTCCAAGCTCAGGAGAGTATTGGGACTGACTGGACAGTTTTTTTCTGTGAGCAAGGAAACCAAGGAGGTGTAATTTCCTATGGATTTGTGCATGCCTGATGACTCATCTAACTCCTTTGTAACAACCCAATGTTATCCATAGGGCACCCCAGAGGGAGAGGCAGCACACCCCAACGTATGTACTGGCTGGCTCCTGGTGCAGTGGGTGACCACTGCTGGAAAGAGAGAGTAATAGCTGTTGCTTAACTTAACCTGGAAGGGAATTCATTTGAGTCTTATTTACCTGAAACTTTCAGGAATCTGAATACCTGTTAGGCTCAGAGATCTTTGTCAGACCTGGCAAAGTTCTGGGTTCAGAACTGATGTGCAGACAGCACAATTCCATAAAACTAATTTTCAGGATAAAAGTCATAGTAAAAAATGTAGTGTTCATATATGTGTTTCTTATCTGGATTCTTCAGAGTCATGAGAATTTGGATCACATTTTTAAGAGTGTTAAAGAAGGAGTAAATTGAAATTAAAAGATTAAAAATGAATATTCTTACATAATTATTTGACTTACATTTGGAAATTTAAACTGACAAAATTCCTTGGAAATAAAGTAATTGAGTAGGTAGAGGTAAGTGCACGTTAGAGTTTACCTACATCTGACAGATGCTGTAGGTTCAGGGAAGTCCTGGTGGCAAAGCAAATTCTTTTCCATTTCACAGGTAAGGATTTTCACGGGGAGAGGTTTCTTTCAGGCTAACGTCCTCACTGGAAACCCCTGCAGCTGCTGGAATGCAGCCTGGTAGGGGGACAAATGCCCACAACCTCCAAGACCTCTGGCTTTCAGTGTTTGCTGCTATGACAGTAGGTCAACAACAAGGACGGACCAGGCAGCCTGTAAAGAAGGGGAAGCTTTGTAGTGAGTTAGATCACCTGGAGTAGAAATTTCCTTTATGTGGTTTTGCTCCACTTCTACCCCTTGTCTTCTCGATAACTGATTTACTTATGGCATTAGCTTTTCTCCCAGCTACTTCACTGAAGAAGGTTTGTCTATCTTTCCTTCCATTTCAAAGCATAACGATGCTTTCCTAAGATTCCACCTGGCCAGATGACTCCTGCTAGTCTTAGTGCTTCAGCAAGTGAACATATCAGCCTCTGAACATATATGGATTTGAATACATTACTTGTTTATAGCATTATCATGATTAGCAAGAGAAGCAGGGCCAAGGAATGGGGCCCATTAGCACCTCTCAGTATGCTCTGGATTGGACTGCAGACTTGTGTTCTTTGTGCTGGCCTGAAGTGACAACTAATTGTGGCAAAAGGATCAGAGACTTTGCATTAATAGCATTTTCCCATGTTCAATACCAGTGCTGCTGCAGTTTCTGTAGTACTCTACCTTCCTCTAGGAGCTCATTCCTAACCCAAGACTCTTCCATCATGTCGTCACAAGGGTTTGTGTGTTCAGATTTGAATCTGTGTTTTGGTTTGGATGACAAATAGCACAGCCAAGACAGATAAGTTCTCTGATCTGATACATTGCATGACTATACAAACAGTTGTGCAAGGCACAGTAAAGGGGGGAAATATGGTGTAAAAACAAGATGCCAAGGTGAAGAGGAAGAAAGGGTCATTTCAGCAAGCCTTATCGCAGTATAAAGGTCCAAGGAGCTGTAACCGAGGCTGCTGTAGCAGAAACTAATAATTCTGATAGTTTCTGCACCAAGCATTATCTCCTTCTTTAATAAGGTATTAGCACTTCTTGGAAGTTTTCCTGTCCTTTTAAAAATAAATTTTCAACAATAATGTAATATGTCTGTTAAAATGACACAATGTAGCCAAGGCATACATCTGAGCTATAACAGCTTTTTCAATAGAATAAATATAAAATTTCCTGCTTTCACTGTTCCTCAGAATATTAATGTCTTTTTGACATTTTGCCTGCATTGTCCTGTACTCTGAGATCCCTTTCCAGATGCAGTCAGTCTGATACATGGAGGCTCAAATAGCTCACAGCTCAAATAGTTCACATCAGGGAAACCTCCTTCACAGGCAGTCAGATGTGCCAGATATTAGCACCATTTGTGGTAAATATAGCTGTCCTCTGACACCAGATTTACACATATAAGGCCTGCATTGCATGCAAACCTATCACCTGCAAGGAGAATGAGCTCAGAGAAGAAATTTATTGTTGAAATGGGATCATCTGCCCAAGATGTTCAAGACTCCCTGGCACACTTTCACAGATATTATAGCTTGTGTAATATGGGTAGTTTAAGGACTTCAGCTGCCTTTTCTGGCTCTCCTAGAAACACAATGGCAACGTGGGAGCCTACAACCCAGGAGGAGTGTAGTTTTAATCCCCTTATAGTAATAATATTTATTTCTTTCCAAATGGGCTGCCCCTCTCTTCTTGCCTTATAAAGTCAAGACAGGAAGAAACAAGGAGCAAGACATTAATAACAATGGCAAATTTATACAGTGAAGGCAGAAGAGAAGTGTCAGGAGGGGAAAAAAAGAGGAGGGGAAGAGGATAGGTGAGGTGTTGTGTACAGATTGCTTACTTGGTTTCACCAAGTTCAGAAACAATCAAATCTATTTGCAAAGATGACATTGCCTCGTCAACGCTTTTGTTGTGAAGCAGAAGGATCCTTTGCTCTGGTCATGGTTTTTGTGCTTTCAGCTGCAGGACTTGTGCTGATAAGTAAACACTATGTTGTGTATCAATACCCAGGTGTCATCCTGTCTGAATGACAGGGGTTGTAATCTATTTACTGAGGCTTGGGTGAGCAAACCAAGATTAATTTCTCTAGTGTGTGGTGACCCTTCATGGTGACCCAGCTGAAGAAGGAACCTAGATATATAGAGAGATGATGGATAGACTGAATAGATAGGTGTATTAGATGATAGATAGATAGATAGATAGATAGATAGATAGATAGATAGATAGATAGATAGATAGATAGATAGATAGATCTGTGTGCCTACAAAATGATACTGGTTCAGTTTGACCTCACTGCGCTCTTTGAAATATTGGCATATTTGATAATCTTGAGGTACCTACTCTACATAGCCTTGCTTCAGCATAAAACAATGACAGTTTTAGCAGCAGGACCACCCTAGCCTGGGACCTCTGTTTGAGTTAAGGGTGGATCCTGAGAGCAGGCACAGAATTATTGTCCAAGCATGTCCTTTAGCCTCAGGTTCAGGTGCTGCACTGATTTTCTAGAGGAAAATGCAGTGAGGGGCTTCGCTTAGTCCCAGGCGCTTGAAAGTCATAGCAACAGTGTGATTCACAGGAACATACCATGTGACTCAGCTGACGTTTGCCCCAGCACAGAGATGGAATTGCCCCTTTCTTTCCCAGAAAGAGCCGCTTCAGCCATGGTAGACTGGGTGTGAGCTTGCAGCATGGCTGCCCACATCTCACAGAAGCCAGAAACAGAGACCACAAGCTTTGGTGCTCCTGCTGCTGTCTGTGACAACCTGGGACTGAGATCGGGGACAATCATGGGGTTTGCTTTCAAACAAATAATGGATGAATTTCTTCCAGATTAAACAATGTTGTTAATCATTAGTGGTAGTTATATGCAATCCCGAAGTAACTGAGAAATACTTTAGCAAAACAAAATGGAAGTACAGTATTTTTACAATATTAAGCCAATTCAAATTCACTGTAGGTTCAGACAAATGAGGTAACCCGGTTTTTGAACCAGAATAGATGAACATAGGACAACATAGCTGGCACTTTGTTGACCTTAATACAACTCCAGAGAAGGCAACACAGCAATCAATATGCATTTTAGTTTGGCCTGGTATTCCCAGGACAGGCTTGACTTCAAGAAGGAAATAGCACGAAGCCTTGCACCCAAGGCTTACCTCAGAGTGGAGACTTTGGGAGTTGTGGCTTCTTGATAGGAAAACACTTCATCTCCTCATTCACTACTGACTTCACCTATCTGTGAGGGATGGCCACCCTTCCCACAGCGGAGATGCCAGAGCAGTTACCCTGACAGGGACCAGTGCTGGTGAGCAGGCGAGGCAGGCAGCCCATGCCAGCAGCACTTGCTTGCACCAGAGGAGTCTCACAGAAGCTGGGCTGAGGCTTGTGCATTGCCTATGCCTTGGCTCGGTTTTGTCATCCTCATGCCCACACCTGAACAAGGTATCAACTTCTACAGGGTCCTTTGTGCCAGCAGAGAAAAAGTCATGATGTGAACAAATGTGAAGCAGTTAATACCACATGATAAATCCTTCATGTTTTTAAGTGAGAAAATAGACACCTGTTATTTGAACACAGGGGTGGAGTGGGGAATTAACCATGGGAATAAATGCCAAGAGAACCAGTGGGGTTTTTATCTCTTCATGTGCATTTGACTCAAACATCTTCCAATCAAATTCTCAAATAACTGCACTGAAAGTAGGAATAAATGGGTGAAATGCAATGCTCTGTTTTGTCGGGTGGTCAGATGAAGTGGTTCCCAGTCTGTCCTGTGCTCACAGTTTACAAATCAGTATCCAGTACACTCTGTTACAGAAGGATAAAGCCAAGCATTTTGAAGAGTATCACTGTGGGCAAGAAACGTATGATGATATATCCTAAACTTCAGTCAGTAGTGTCCCAAACTACAAACTGTGACTGTCTTAACAAAGCCTATGTACAGCTGTAGCTGCCAAAATAGGACTTGCCAGCTGTTTGTAATCCAATAATCCAGTATCACCCCTGCAACTGGCCTGCCTCCACTCGCACTGTCACAGGCAGGCAGCAGAAGTTACACCATCATAATTATGAGATGGCCTGGACACAGTCATCAGATAGAAGCAGATATGTATCCATCTTACTGGAGGAATGATATTCCAGCATATACTCCATGAAATGTGTTTTCAGCTGTCTTTTCCAGTCCAGTTGTGGGAAGGAATCAGCTGTCTGCTGGCCATGAACTGCTTTCCCAAGGTACTGTATAGAAGAGGTGACCAACTTTGATCAATAACATGAGGAAACTGGTGCTGTACAATGCTGACAAAGTTGACTTTTATGAGGGATCTGCAAAATGACCATGGTTTGTGCAGCTGGTTCCACCACTCTGAACTAAACTGCCTCAACCCAGCCTTTCTTCTTAGTGATCCAGCTCCTCATGATGCCCAGGCAAGTTGACCAGACAAGGTGACCAAAAAGCCAATTTTCTAACATTTTGTGCAGAACACATTTATCTGTCATTTTAAGCTGAGATTTTTCAAGCAGACATGTTGGGCCCAGTTCCCAGTCCCTCTGTGCCCTCAGCTGTATTCAGTTAATGACCTGAGACTTCCATCACCACACAGCAACTACAAAACACATTTCAGAGTTTTGGACACTGTACCTGTGGTGCTACAAAACAGCAGACCAATGGATCTGACCAATGTGGTAATAAAATACATGGGAAACTGTGTGGGACCAAGTGGGATAGTGTAAAAACAGTTGACTATAGGCAGGGGTTTTTTGGGGAATTGAGGAAAAAATATCCTGCAGTGGCGAAGACAGATGATGTTCTGAAACTGCTCATCATGATGTTCAATTATTGCTCTGCTGGTCTATGCCAGGGAATACTCTATTCTCTTCAACCCAGTTACCAGGGAAATTAAATAGGAGGTTGTTACTATTTCAAGACTCAGGATGAAAAACAAACGTACTGGTTTGCTGCAGCACAATGAATTTGCAGGGACCCTCCAGGCCAGGGTGTTGAAACAGACTGAAAAGTGTGCGTGGGTTTTTATTTTTCATGTCAAAAGCAGACTTACGCTCCGATTTTCCAAGGAGGAAAAATTGTAGTGGAAATTAATTCCCTTTACCTTGCCTGCAGTATGAAGTGAAAGAAAAATGTGCATATGCTATTCAGTGAAGCCCAGCTTAGCCTTAGTTAAAGATGTTGCAAAGACTTTAATGGCACGAGTGCTTTTCTACTGTTCAATTACTGCTATGCCTCATTTGGAAGACCTGGTAGTTACTCTGACCACTACACACTGATACAATGAAGTCTCCAAGAGAGGCTGAAAGCGGCTCACAAGGCTCAGCGATGTGCTGGGAACGAAGTGAGAACCAGGGCTTCAAACAGGAATTTCTGTGACTTGAATCAAGACTATTCCCTCCCCTCTCTACCGGAAATCTGGTTTCTTTTTCATTACGAAGCTAAAAGAGCTCAAATGCATATTGGTGCAGGGGTCTGGCATTAAACAGTGAAGGTAAATGTGGAGAAGCAGAGTTACTAGCTATACAGATTTATTGCTCCAAGTCATTACAGGAAAAACAGTGGCAAGCAAAACCATTCCCTAAGTTATATTTTGATAACCTCATAAAATTAATGACATGGTATTACATCCTGAAATTCACTTGTAGTTTCTCTGAAATTTCCTCTGTGCTCTGCAGAGGTACATGAAAAATTCATCCTCTGGCATTGCTACTTTGAGTCAGAGGAATGAATGATCTCCTGTGAGGAACTGTATCTTCACTGCATTGACAGTTTATCAAATGCCAGAAGTCCTCGGTGAGTTCTGTTTGAATGAACAGCAAGGGGAGAGAGTAAGAACAGATCACGTATCGGATACTGCTGAAGAGCGACTCTCCTCTGCAGGGACATGCTACCTTGGTTGACTCCAGCGACCACTGGAGCAGCATGGAGTTAAATGGTGTCACTGGCAGAACACGAGTCCTCTAAAAACAGAATAGCCTCTCGGCAGAGCCAGACACTGTCCTGTCAGGCCACGCTCTGCAGGGCAGCTGATGTCAGCCAGCCACCACTGCACCTGGAGGTGCAGCACTGCTGTGCCCCGAACTCATGTCAAAAGTGACACAAGTCATCAAATGCTGCTTCAGACCTCTGCTCTCCTCCTCCCTCTCCTTGCCTGTAGCTACAAATGTAACGTAAAGGTTTATGCCTGTCAGCTTTGCAAAATATTTACCATAAACATCACAAATTGTGATTTTTGCTAGAAATGCCACAAGGGGGAAGAATTGGGTTATTTACAGGGCAGCGTTCGTTTAAAACATTTGGTTTTAAACTGAGATTGCTCTACAAACCCTTTGTTGGGAGAGGCAGGAAGGAAAGAGGAGAAAGGATAGGGTGAAACTAATCCCTGAGATCTAAGGAAAACTCAGTCAAGCAACCCTAGTTCTGTATCTAGACAGGGCATACTGAAGTATTGCATTGTATTGGTTCAAAAGAACCCACATCTGGCCCATGCCAAAACAATCTCTCTCAAAAGGGCTCTTAAGCAAACTGGTTTTTGTTAAGCCTTCCATTAATCTGTTCAGCAAAAGGTTTAACAGACTGTCCAGTTCTACACTTGACAATACTTCCTCTGGCTTTGATAATAAATCACTGAAACCAGAGGCGGGGTTCACAGGGGCCTACCATGGCAGCACAGTTAGTCAAAGTGCCTGCAGGGTCACTGGGCACAATTCTTTTTTAAAAAATTGTTTTCCTCATCATTCTAATGGCATCTAAGCACCTTACTGTAAAATGAAAATCCCAGCCATACGTTTCAAGTTCGCTTCAAGGTAGCAGTGCTTGCTTTGCCAGCAGAGCTGTACCTTGCTAATACTGTGCTAGAGAGCACATTTTTATGACAAGGTGCTGGGTTTTTACAGAAAAGAAGCAGAGGCCAAAACAACCTTCTGATTCAGATTAACACATCAAACCATAAGTGCTAGAAATGCATGTATATATATATGAGAATATTGTTATACTTATGGATTGACATAATGAAGACATGATTTCATGATGGTGTCATTTGGACACTTGGATATCTGAGCAGTTCAATGAGACAGCAAAATGAAATATGGAGTGCAAATAACTTTAAAACAACCTTGTATGTTCCCAAACTTCTGCCTGACTGGTTTGACTGTATGAAAAGAAAAAAGAGGAGCACTGAATTAGCATTCCTGGGAAATGAATAAACTATTGCAGCCCAATCAGGAAGGCAAATATAATGTTTTCTCTCCTCAGGAAGTAAGGAAAGCTGACTTAATGCTGTAAAACATAATGTGGAGTGTTTGTCATAAGCTAAAAATCAATGAACTCCAGCTGTTCCTGTGGTCCTGGGAGCTTCATTTTCAATAAAGAAATATTTTTTCTTGCAGGACTATTCTAGAAAATAGACTTCACCCTCAGTGACAGTGTGAAAAGTCAAGTTGGATGGGACATAGCTTTCCAAGCTAGTAGATAGGGTCCCTGATGAGCCCTTAAAATAAAAAATGACCTTGCTAAATGAGAGTATTAGCCCAATATTACCTCAATTAGAAAATCAGCAGAATGAGACTTTCCTCCTCTTTTGAACAGAGGTTCAGCCTCTATTTCAGAAGCTGTCTACTTGCTTACCAAGGAGCACTTTCTCTTACCAATGCATTATGCTGAAGTATGCAGAAGACAAACCAACTTCTGGCATGAACCAGACTATCCTTAGGGTGTCTATCTAGTAAAACATTTACTTATCTAACCAAGAAGGCATCTCTCTAACCAGAACAGATGGATCATGCAGGATTTTGGCTTCTTCATCTTCCATTTTGGATCTGCTTCCTCGTTATCATCCAAGAAAGTCTTCTGGTTAAGTGTCTTGCCTCCGCACAGGGATTGTAGATGCTTTAAGTCCCCTTTGAGTAGGAGGAGATGCCTCAGTGTAGAAGACATGTCAGGGATTTAGATCTCCAGTTCTGTTTTTTATTCCGTATGGGCATTGCAATAAACCTGTGTGATGGCGAAGAGATGAAATTAAATGCAAACTGTGCACCCAGGCAATCAATCTGCCAGTATTCTACCTACTGTTGGAAAAATATCCCACATACAGCCTGTTTGGGTAGAAAAGAAATGAGTTCATTGTTTCTGGAGTTCTTGATTCCTGTTCATGTCAGTGTCTCCCAGGGAAAAAAAAAATATTCTATAGGTATTTTTAAGTCAGAGTTGGAGCCAGGTAGTCAGCCATGAGAAGCAATCATGTCACGTTTGAGAGCAAGCACAGCAAGAAGAGGTGTGAGGGAGAATGGCTCTAAAAATGCCAGCGTATGTGTGATTTAGCCTAGAAGCACGGTAGAGGAAACTCACCTGTACTGCAGCAAATAAAAATCAAATTCACAGAGCAGTTTGGTTGCTAGCAGTTATTCACACATTGTGAGTAAATAACTGTGTCAACAGGAAAGAAGACAAGGGAAGTTACAGTTAAATCATAGTTCCACATTCTTCTTCTAGGAAATGTAAAACCAGGATAATTTCTTAAGGAAAGTGGGAATTTGGTAGCAAATTTGAGCCATGACTTCCCAGGAGTGCAAGGCTCGCAACTAATTAAAATGCAATGTTTCACAATTTTTATCATCTTCTAATGGTGGTGCAACCAAAGGATTACATGGTCTCACCTACAAGTGCTGAATTTAGGTACTGCATTATCTACATTAAATGTAAGTTAAGTGCATTGATTTTCATGCTAAAGCTATTAAAAAAATAGGAGAGGCTTTTCCCCCTCAGTTTCCTCAGGCTGCACCTTTCTTGGAAAGTTAATCCTTGTCACAAGCTGCAGTAATAAGCAGTGCTTGCGCACAAGTACGTTTTTCTGATGTCATGGACTTGGATTCAGTGAACTTGCTTTGGAATATATTTCTATGAGTGAATTCAATTTACCTTAACTGATCAAAAAGACAATTTTTAAACTACAATCAGTCCTCTGTAAAAAAGCACCATTCTTTTGCAATCAACATATGCTCAAGAAAATAATGTATTTTTCTTAAAAAGGTTTAAGTAGGATTTAAAAAATCTGGATGTGCAATGTAGCCCTGAGTCTCACTGGCTTTCCTCCAGAAGTCATAGTAAAAATAATCTACAAAAGATCGATGGCCTTCTGTCAGTATTTCTGGTAAGTCATAATATATTTGAGACAATCCCAAGTCTGGAAGTGTTCAAACAGAACATAGAAGAAGACTCAGTTGCAGGTCATCTATCCTGATATCATATTCAATGTGGCATGGTGTCAAGCAACATAGTCATCAAAAACATTTAGTGTAAGACAGCCCTGATTTCACCTACTGAACAGTTCAGTTGTTAAAAGTAGCTTTCACATACAGCACCTTAGAATCATAGACTCATTATGTCAGATAGGGCCTTTAGGTTTGTCAAGTCCAACTGTTATCTCAACACTGCCTGGTCCACCACTAAACCTTGTCCCTAAGTGCAACATAGAATGATGGAATTGTTTGGGTTGGAAGGGACTTTAAAGATGATCTAGTTCCAACCCCCTTGGCTATGGGCAGGGACACCTTCACTAGACCAGGTTGCTCAAAGCCCCATCTAGTCTGGTCTTGACCCTCCAGGGTTGAGGCATCCATAGCTTCTCTGGACAACCTGTTCCAGTGCCGTACCATGCTCACAGTAAAGAATTTCTTCCTGGGATCTGTTCTAACACTACTCTCTTTCAGTTTTAAGCCATTCCCCCTTGTCCTACCACTTCTCATCAAGGAAGAAGAGATACAAGCTAAGCTGACAGACTGAAAGGCACTATGCTGGGGAACAAACAAGCAAACAAACAAAATGACCTAAAAAGTTCAATCATGACAAAAAAGATGGCATGGCTGCATGGTGACACTTGATGAGGAAATGTATAGGGTTTCACAGAAATTTCAGAGAATATTCTGAGTTGGAAGGGACCCACAAGTTTGAAATATCTCTAATTGTGTAGACATAGGGTTACAATAACTATGGCTGGAAAATGAAGCAAAGCTAATTAATGTGAGAAATCAGATATATACCTATAACCTTCCTTGGTGTTTGTGCACGTGTGTGTGTGTGTGTGTGTGTGTGTGTGTGTATACTTATATAAACCCAGCAACCCAGAACAAACTGAAAGGTATGACAGATTCTCCATCACTGTGGTCCTTAATTTCCTCCCAGAAGCCTGATCTAAACTCATTACTTTTGCGTCAGAAATGAATTATTGCACTCAATACAGGAATAGTTGGATGAAGTGTGTTGACCTATTGTTTTACTGGAAACCAGATTTGAAGATCTAATTGTTCCTTTAAATCTCTGAAGCAACAAATTAGCACCATAAGCAGAAGTATTAGCAACCATTATCCAAAAAGCTAGTCCCAAGCTAAATATTCAGTCAGCCTAAGTGATTATGTTTTGCATTAAGGTCCCAAAATTATTCTCTAGAAACACCATGATGTTGGAGATTGTGGTCACATTCTTAGAGACCCTATGCCCAGCGAGAGATTAACTCATAAATGTACTGTCTTTTTTTTGGTACTGTCTTTTTCCTATGGCTGATGAAATGGCTTGGATAGGCAGTGTGGACTGAGTGGGCCAGGGACTGCCTGCTGCATGGCAGAAAGCTTCACATGGCTTTTTACAACAGTTGGCTTCTTATGGATTTTATTTGCACATATTGATTCAATAAAAGAAAGTTACATGTGAAAATCACAAATACAATTTGTGGAATCTAAACAGGTTTTCGATTTAGATGTTCAAGGAGCAGAGACATGGAAAAAGACAAAAGATAAAAATCAAAGGAGGTAGACTATAAACTACATCATCCTCAATATGTTACTAAACAATCCTGTCAGGGTCCTTTCTGCCTATCACCTTCCTGTCTTGCAATAAAAACAGTAATTCTTAAGAATATAAATCATTATTACACCTATTAAAGGGTTGACAGAGATGATGGACCCAAGAAGGCTGAAATTCAAACACCAGGAAAATTCTAGATGCAGAAAGAGACCAGAGTCTTTCTTCATGTGGGCAATGATTGCAAGTGCAGCAGCTGGCATCATCTAGAAATACAGGCCATCATGCACTCTGATACTTTCTTGTGTCTTCAAATACTGCCTCAGCACTGCTTCAGATTTGGCAGTGCAAGAGAGGTCTGGTTTGATGGGAGTACCCAGCATATGACATGAGCATTTGAAAGAAGACTTTCACAGGGTAGGAAATGAATGAGAAGGGAAAGCACAGGGCTGGAGCTGGATTTCACAGGCAGACAATAAAACCCAGCAGGCAGGAGATGGAGCAAGTTCAGAGCCTGTTTCTGCACATCCCTGTTTTCCTCATTGCTGGCTGTAATAGAAATGCTAGTGAGGAAACTAATCCGGACAGTCAAGACAGAAAAGAGCAATTTGGGTTGTGATGCAGCACAGATACATAGTGAAACTGTCAAACTTCACTTGAGCTTTTCCGCCGTCACTGGGTCCCACCTATTTTTATATTTTATTTTGCAGAATACACAAGTTCACTATCATTTTACAAACTTCGCATGTCAGAGGGCCTCTTGCCTTTGAGGTCATTTTATTCAGGCAATGTAAATGTCAGCTGCCAGTCGTAGGTATTATTATTTATATGGAGATGTCAAGGAGTGAGGAGAAAATGATGCAGGGAGCTCACTTCTGTCTTAGCTCTCAGGAAAGGTCAGCTGAGCCTTTCAAAAAGGGCTGTCAAAGCCAAACCATCTTTCAAAATACATTTGGTAGAAACGGTGCAAAAAAGCACATGCTTTAAAGCCAGCCAAGGTAGGGCTGAAGTGACTGTTTTTTTCTGTTGTCAAAAGGTTCCATTAGTGACTACTAGTGGTGTAAAAACCCAAAGCAGCCAGAGAACGGACAGAGCTCACTCTAGTAACTGCATCCAGCTGCATATTTTTACTTTGGGGATTATGTTTTTTAGCCTTCTGTTTGACCTAACTCACATCTGAGCAAATTTCATCCTCTGATGAACATCCCCACATATCCTCATTTCATCCTCTTGATCTACCAGTACACAGAGCAGCTCTCTACCCCATGACCTGGATGAGAGCAGAGGAAGACCAAGATGTACAGCCTACAGCTCTAACAGTGAGGGTAGATTTTGTCCTTGCAAACTTGGCAAAGGAATATGGGGGGTATATGGCTGACAACACTAGGATTTGAGGCAGATTACAGCACTTAGATGTGGATAGACTGGCCAGAAATTTTATAAGTGCAGAAAGGAGATCTCTTCACAGAGGTTTGGCTCAAATCCCAAAAATATTTAGGTTCCTGATTTCCAAGGAAATCAATAGCAGTCAAATGGCTAAATGTCCTGCCAGCTACATAAAAGAAGCAGAAAGAAATTCCTTTAGTTCTTCTATAAGAATTGCTTATGCAGTTCTATGAAAATGTCCCAAAGGGTATAAGAATAAAGGAGGAAAGGTAAATTCCAGATGAATGCAATGACTAACTGCTAGTTATCCAGAGGTACTCTCTCAAGACCATCCCAGCCCAGAAATACTCTGTTTCAAACATATTGAGGTCTAGACTAATAATTCCATCTTCTTTTTTTTTTCTTCATCCAATTAAAAAAAAAATCAGGAAACACTCAAAAAACTCCGCGTTACTAAAAAATGAGATCTATCCCCGGCAGGATGTGAGTGCAACCATATAGGAAGAGTGAATCCCTCCATCCTGCTCCCAGTTTTCTGATCTGAGGGGAATACTGAGCCAGACTGTGTGGTTACAGAGACTTGCCCCTTTCGACATGGCTACCTTGTCTATTTTTAATTTATTGGTGTGCTCAGCTGTTCTTTTTCCCCTTGGCCCATGTCCTGCTGGGATCTCTGCTTCTGAGCCCTGCCTACGAAATTCACAGGCACTGAGACAGAGAAGCACTAAAGTGAAAAATAGTTTCATTTAAGCCTAGTGTTGCTGTGGGGCCAAGTCCTTTAAGGAACAATGTACTTAAATCTGAGCTTGTTTTCACTGCTGTTTCTGATTCTGCCATAGGAGATCCTCAGGAGCAGAAGCACATGAAGAAGGACAAAAGCCCACTGCCAGATCACATTTTGAATGAGGTTATCACATCTTGGAAAATGCACGGCTCTTTCACCCATGGGGCTGTTTTCCCTTTGACACGGAGTTTGTCTTTGCTAGCGTGTATTGAAAGCTGGAAAGACTTGCCAGAAGTTGTGTTCACTAGGGTGATGGAAACACGGATTCTTTGGTTCCTCTAGCTCTTCACCCTCATCTGTGCCACCTCTGGCTATCCCAGCAAACTGGACACTTTCCTGCAGTAAATAGACACTGGTTAACACGGCTCCTTATCTCCCAGCTGAAGAGGGGGCACTGTCTGATACTAGGGCTCGAGAGAGCTGCCTGGACTTCACCAAGGTTTCTTGCAAGGTGGTGGAGAAACCCACATATGCCAATCTTCACCTTCTCACCTGTAAAATGGGAGAAGTGTTTTCCCACCTCATACCTCTTTTTAAGTCATCCATGAATAGGAAGTTCTTTAGATTAAGTGTTTATCCAAACATCAGGCCTTATCCTTTCTATGCACCATTCGGTTTTGGCTTCTTATCTCCAAAGAATTTTATTGGGAGTTTGTTGTTCTTCTGTGTTACTTATTCCCTGGAGAGGTATATCATTCCCTCCCCCCTTTTTTATTAGTTCATTCTCTCTTTTAATTATCTTGTGCTCTTACTATCCAATCACTGCATGTGTCTTCTCTCAAGACTGTTGTTTTATGATAATTAGTACCAGACCTGAGTATTACCTGTCCAAAGAGGACAAATGAGATCAAACAATCATGTTTCTGCCAAATTAACCCAAGCCCATAGCAGTGGCCTCTGTCAGATTTTTTCACAAGAGCTGGGAGAACAGGCAGTACCTGATGTGGTGTGAAGTTAAAACAGTGACATAAAGCCAGCTGATAAAAGCCAAACTTTTCAATGTTCTTTGAAGAAATGTAAAATGGAGTGTTTGTTGCTGTCAGATTGGTTTCAGGGATCCAGTACTAGAACCCCAAACTTTCCTAGTCTTCAAGTTCTTGTATTACCAAACTGCAGCCTTATGCATGTAGACATACCAGCTCCTCCATCTCCTCTCCTTGTCCCTCAGCACTGGTGAGCTGCACCCTTTCCCATATCCCTACCTGGCAATGTTGGTGTGGGGACAAGAATGAGAAGTGAAGAAAAGCAATGCAGGGCAGAGAGTGAGGAAAGGCTTTCACTGACAGTGTAACATCTGAACTTTTATTTAGCAGTTGGTCCCTTTATAATTAAGAAATAAATAAAAAAGATCAGGAAATTGAATCCAATGACAGTGGTCAAAGCAAGTTCTGTACCGCTTCACGGAAGTGAGTGTATAAGTGAAAGTCTTTGCCAACTCTGGGGCACTGCTTTTGCTAGTCAGCTCCCAGGTCACTGCATGCCTGCAAGGACTGCTCATATGCTCCAGGCTTGCAGCTGGGCTGTGTGTGACTGTCCGAGTGGTGAGGCTGGCCAGGCAGGCATCCTGGAGCTGATGATGGTCTGCCAAGCTGCAGTGCCGCCTTGACTTCTATGTGTGGTCCTTACGTTCACCTGGAGAGCTGTGTCAGGAAAGGTCAAACTCTCAACATCCCCACTTTTCCCCTTTGGAAAGTCTCGCATTGGGAAGCCTATTATTCCCACACATAAGAATAATTTTTTTTCTCTGACAGCAGGATAGCTCTGGGACTGATATGTCAGTCAAACATTGCAGAAGGAGAGACCATGCACACTGCCATTTTATAAATCCTGAAAAACTATTTGTAATTAAAAGGAAAACCAAAATTGCACAACCCCACAGCTCTGATTTGTTGTAAAGATGGGTTTTTAGAATTAAAAAAATTATAGAATTTAGGGGAAAGAGTTGTTACCATGAAAAAATTTTCATATAGATTAGCCCTGTAGGCAATTTTGTAAGTTTATGTGAGAAGGGAAATTAATCCATTCAAGATGCCCACTCAGCCCTTTCCCACAAATAAAATAAAACATCCAATCACATATTGACAATAGGAAGCAATGTGTGTGTTGCAAGCTGGTCTGGCTGGAACTGGGTGAATTTTTTACCTATTCCCATCTATTTCAGATGTTCTGATACATTTATTACAGTGAAAATACTGAAAAGTACCCTCTTGTGGTAACCTGAGAGGATGAGCCATCACTTTACCTGTGTCTATGTGCTCTCTCCCTATTTCCCTGACCTTGAAAGTCACTTTGCAATTTTTATGCAAAAAAGCCAAAAGCCAGCAAAAAGGTGAGTTGCCTTGGTAGAGGATCTGCAGCGTGTGGGTGTGTGTGCTTGCACAGACAATATCCTGATCAGACAGTTTTTTATGGCCCTCTGGCTCTGTTCGTGCTCTCACAACACCAATGGCGTAACTGCAGTAAACAAGTCTGAACAAAAGTCTTTGCCTAAAGCTCATACAGGACCATGTTCAGGCTTTCTACAGCAGGGACCCTTCTGGCAACTGTTTTCTTCAGAGTACAAACCAACATGGACAGGAGCACCCTGGAGTAGGATCTTCAATGCAAAGGCCTGGTAGACATGAAAGCAAATGCTGTGAGGAGAAAGGGAAAACCAATTCTCCATGTCAATAACAGGTAAAACAAGAAGGAAGAGTTTTAAATGGAGTGAAATGTCAGATGTCCTGTTCAGCCTTTGGAGAAAACTCTCCCAAGATTAGGGATAATAAGGCATGGGAAGAGAGCCCTCTGAGGCAGTTCAAATCTGGCTAATCTTGCCTGGATATTTCAGACTCTTCCTGAAGCTTCTTCCATTTCTATTTCCTATCATTTTATGAGCTATTCCAGAAAGCAGATACTTTTCCTGTAACTAAACTAGCCTGACCAGTGAGGCTGTCCTCTGTTTCAGGCCTTGTGTCATACAAGTATAATTTTTCTTTTATTAACCTCAGATCATCTGGGAGTTTCCCAGGCTGTTGCATGTGCAAATAGTTTTAGTGTAATTTGCTTATGTGCAGAAATGCCTCTACTTCCCTGGGAATTTCTGCTTTAGCAGGTAGTCATGCATCAACCAACAAGCTGAGAAGTCCACAGAAAATATAGCTAAGGTCCATGTCACCTATATATTGCCATTTAGCTAATATAAGCTAGTAAGCTAATAAGAGAAACAATGGCAACTTTATAGCACACTCTGACAAACCACAAGCATGTAAACTCTCAGGCAGCCCTTATGAAGAGAAACTGAGCTGGCCCAGTACTTTCCAGCTTATTTTGTTTCAGAGTACCGTGCATTTCCCAGAGAAGACCTTTTTTCTCACTTTCCTTAGCTTGCTTTTCTTTCTATGAACTCCTTAAGAATGATACACACAGTTGACCACAGATGCTGCCACGGGAGACGGCTAGTTCTACATTTCTGAGGTAATTGGAAATACCAAGATGCAGAAGGAGAAGAAATGGACTGGCAGTTTCCATGGCAATTCCCTAGTGTATTAAAAATAATCAATATAACTATAGTAACAAGTAAAAACTTGCTAACACAGAGCAGGGAAGCAGGGAGCAGGTTCATGCTGTCCACACCATACCAACGTGATGTTCTTGAGATGCTGAAGTGGAACTACCAAAACAGAAAACTACACTTGACCTGATTTTCTTTCTGCATCCAGAAACATTCCTGACATGAGCAGGAATTGCGTGCGCCAGCATCTCTGAGAAACAAGGTCCTAACAAGCATATGCATGAACGGAGCATCAGGACATAGACCATGGCAAAATATAGCCTGCTCATACGCAGGGTTGGTCACAGTCTGTTTCAGTCAGTATTGCTCTATCTCTAATGAAATGCCAGAGCCCAGACCATTTCCCAAGAACACTTACATCAGTAAGGAAAGAACTATAAAACCAGATTAATATCTCAGAAGCTTGGTTTAAGGCATTATAACCGTGACAGTTATGAATTAAACAAATCTGTTTTCACATGTGTAAGCAGAGATTTTGCAGAGCTAAATATGCTGAGAATTTTTACTCTTGGGCCAGGTATTCGTACTATTTTTCTTATTCAGTAGATCTCATCAAATGCATGCTCTGTTTTTATGTTGTTAAGTGATTTTCATTACATTTTCATGGAACAAATGCCATTCCTTCTGCTGGATATCCAAAAGAGCTTGCTGCTTGGGCCATCTGATCTTTACAGAATTTTACTTTACTGCTGTCTTTAAAGGAGTCACTGTAATGGGCAAACGCCTCCCCATGCAGTACCACAGGCAGGCTTCTCACCACCCCTCCAGTATGTTTGCAGGGCTATCACACCCTCAGTGCACACCGACATGTATACCTTCTGAAATACGACAATAAAATGTGGCTCTCTAATGTCACATGCAGTAAACAAGATATTTAAAATGCAGGAAAGTACTTAACCACTACATTTGTTAATGCTTTTTAAAGCTTTCAACACATTTTAGCACAGAGAAATTCCTTAGGAGGAGAGCTCCAGTGCATGGTGTCAGCCTGTGCCATCTGCTGAATGCATTCATCAGCAGTCTCTGCTCTGGGGTGCTAAAACACAGCAGCTTTTGTTAGGGATGTGCATCTCCCTGGGCACTAGCAGAAAGGCACTGGCACAGCTGGAGGGTGGCTTTCCATGCAGGCATTGGTACCAGCCAGGGAAGGGTTTGTCCACCCTGTGGTCAGCCATAATAGCCATGTGTCCTTGGTACACATATCAGGATAGGCATGTTCCCGGTGGTGGGGTGGGGGGCATGGAGAGGGTGGGTTGTAGGGTATGGGGTGGGAGCACACATGTCACTGATGCCAGTGACAGAGCTCCTACAGCCTGTCAGGCTGACCTGTCTCTGCACCACAGCCATGACTGTGCCCTCTTGCCATCCCCCCTCTACCCTCTGGGCTTCAGCCGAAAGCCTTCAGGGACAGCAGCTGCAAGAATGAGCCAAAAAAACCCAGCAATGCCACGTACATCTCTTTTTTGTGTGCAGCCTTTCCTTCCCTGCAGAGCAGGGAACGGAACAAACTGTGAACTGTGTGGCTGAAATTCAAACACTCGGGGTTAAGGAGCACATGAGAGATTAAAAGCAGCATCACGCTATCAGGTGAAGCTCATGACAGCAACAAACCTGATGGAAAAACTTCCCCCCAGTCTCAGACTTGCTCTCACAGCATTGCTTGCATGTAATAAAGTCTCTGCTCTGTGAATTTGGCAGTATCAGAGGACACAGAGAGTTGGCTGCTTTTGGGGCTGAATTCCCTTGCCTTTGTTCAGCCTTTGAAGCAGGAGAAGCCAAGCCAGCAGGAAGTGACTGGAAACAAGCCCATTCCCAGCTGGCCAGTGCCCGGCAGGGACCTGGGGTCACCCAGGCAGAGTGGGGAGGCATCACCACCCTGGCAAGAGAGGGTCTCCTCCTCCCCTCAGCTCCCATTCCGAGAGGGCAGCCCTTCCATCAGCACTGCAATATCAGGCTGGCTATATCCACTGGTGAGACTGCACCTTGGCTCCCTACCTGCTGCCCAGTGATGTACAGCACAGGCATGTATCTACAGCATCCAAGCACTATTCCATCCATCTGCAGGCAGTACGGCAAACACAGCTTGGTTAATTCCTCACTACACTTTTCCTCCCCAGTGACAGTTAATGAACAAAAATACTAGAATGACCCTTTAAAAATAAGTCTGCTATAAGAGCATGTGGTTGTAATTACTGTCTTTATGGACAAATCTATTATTTTTGTTTCCTTCTATCTCCCCTGTGTTATAGGAAACGTGCCAGTTTTCAAGCATTCTTCTTCATTACTATTGGAAGGATGTTTCCAAAAAGTAGAGTTTGTTTAACACAGGTTCCTGAGCCCATCCTGAGAGTCACCCTCAAAAGCTGGGGTGGAATAAGTTTGAATGAAGTTTCTAAAAGTCCCAAGCACTTCCTTGCTTCTTCACTGTCATTCTTTATTTATCTCTATTACATTAATCTTCTGCATGTTTTCTTTCCCTTTTTTTCCTTCGAATTCTTCTTACGCCAAGTCCAGCCTCCCTTCACCTTCTTCCCATTATCTTTTCTCTTTTGCATACAGCTTTCCCATCAGTCCTCATGCTGTCTCCAATGCTGGTCTTCCAACGTCCTTCTGTCACCCCAGGCAGTCCCTTCTCTTTTTCAGCACCTGATTTCCCTTCTGGGTGTCTGAAATTGTCTTCTCTCCTTATTTTCCCTGTTCTGTCCTCCTTTCCATGGTTTCTCATGTCACCATCTTTTCCCCCTTCCTTACCCTTCCCCCAGCTCTCTACTCAGCTGCCCACCATCATCCTTCTCTATCACCATTTGTCTTCCTGAGGGCTTTCCTTGCAGGGCTCCCCCTCTCAGTCCCTGTTGCCTCCATCCATCACCTTCAACCCTCTCTCGTGCCTTCTTTGCTTGCTGTCAGTGCTGGGGTTACCATCCAGCAGTGTTCCATCACTCTCCCCCTACATCAGCTCATGCTTCAGTGGGTCTGACACCAAGGTGGCACAGGATTTGCTGAGGGCCATGAAATCTGAATGGCTTGCCAGGGGGCTGCCGCTGCACTGGAGTGTTGGCACTCACTTTCCACCTCCATGTTGCCCCGGGGAATCACTGTTAGAGCCAAC
Source organism: Manacus candei (assembly GCF_025592945.1). NCBI lineage: Eukaryota > Metazoa > Chordata > Aves > Passeriformes > Pipridae > Manacus > Manacus candei. The sequence continues at coordinate 5,954,876 of NW_026138082.1, read as the reverse complement.
AGGCACAAGGCAGCGTGGGCTCCAGCTCTACTGTGAGAGTTTTGTTTGTAATGGAAACAACCCTGATGGATTAAGGGAAGCTGCCTCTTCCAAAAAACACATGAGATTTCAATATTAAATGGGGAGAAGTGGCCAAAGTAACATGACCCACGAAATACCTCTGAACTTTGGAGTTTTTTGGCACAATGGCAGCAGGCATGGTGTTTCATTCAGCTACCAAACCAGTCCCACTTGCATGGCTAAAACCACTCCTGCTGCTGCTGCTAAGGGTAACCATGGAGCCCTGCCTCCTACCAGAGAATTTTGGAGTGCAATGCAAATAATTGATGAGTTATCAGAACACTGAGCTCATATTTTCATTATTCTCTCACGCACAAGGATTCCGATCAGGCATAGTATGTGTTTCCAGTGCTACTCACCACCTTCATTCTCACATCATTTTGATACAAGAAAGATAGTCTCGCAGGTTGGCATAAGGCTTGATAATCCAGGCAAGTGGAATAATGGGCAGGCACTGGAGCACTCAGAAAATTAAAATGCATTTTTTATAGTATTTTTGGTTTACAGATTTGGGGATTTCTTATTTTAAAAAATTATATTTAGAAGCTTGAACACTGACAAAATCTAAAAATGCAAATGTGCATATTTAGGATATTTCTATGTTCAAAAACTGAACAATTTTTAGGGGAAATCTGCTCTGATATGCAAGGCTTACATCTGACACCTTTGGTGAAACCACTCTGTCACATACCTGTCTCATGCATAGACACGTGCACACAGTCAGAGTACTCCTAGATAATGTAGTCAGTGCACCCCATGAAATTAATTCCTAGTTTTTGCAGGACCAGAACTGATCATTAATTCATAGATTTATGTCTTTCTGGAATAAAGTAGGAAAATCTCAAAATAAATGGAAAATATTGGAAAAGTAAATGCACATGCTTTTAAATTTACAAAATGATTTTCTTTATTGACATAATTTATTATCAAAAACTATTGGCTCAAGCTGGTTTGAGTTTCCAAGAAGTTCTCTGGCCCCTGACTGCCCATTACTGTCAATCTCAAGTCTGTGCACATACTGACATTCCAAGTATGTAGTCAGTGTTTCACCGCAGTTCAAAACAGCTCCTAGAAACTGTCGGGTGACCAGTCAGGGCCAAGGCAGGCAGTAGCAAATGAATGGGCATGAGGGGAGAGGGGTGTGCAGGGCTGCACATGGAGACAGTGAGAGGAACAATGGAAAATTACACTTTCCTAGTAGACAAAACCACAGTGGAAAGGAACAAAGTGTAGTGTAAAGAGAAAATGATTGGATCAGGCATGTACAAATGGAAGAGGAAACCAGAACGTAAAAGCTTAAAGAGCAGAAAAAAATACACAAGTAGAAATACAAGTACTAATGTCAGGGAAGCCCAGAATAGACATGAGATACTTGCAGGACTGAGCCTCATGTAGATCACAAACATGTTTGTTACATTAGATTAATTGCTGCCTTTTATATGAGAGGGAGAAAGGGCTGTGCAAGGCTGCTCCCCTTACCACCACAGGGTGCTTATGCAGGGATTAGACATCAGGAAATCAACCTCTTAAAAAATCTATCTTAGAGAGTGCACAAGTCCTGACAGTTTTGCTTAGGTCTTTGTACAACCAGACCTACATGAGAGACATGACTGCACACTAGAGATGTGGAGTGCATTTCTCCTGACTCAAGGGGAGCAGCCACCAGCTGCCATTAGCAAAACCTCATGAAAACAAGAGAAGCAACCTGTGAAGGCTACACAGCATGTTGTGGTGCTGAAGTTTGCCAAGTCACAAGCCTTGGATGAGCATATGAGCTAAAGACAAATGTGTATTGACAGCAAAAACCAAAGAGAAAGCATCATGGGTCTTCCCAGAAGGCACAGAAATCAAGCAAAGAGTTCGCTGGCGTGGTAGGCCACATGGCTAATGCTTATTTCTATTTTAATCTAAAAGAACAGTCCAGAAAAACAGCCTCCTTGAAACAAACCCTTGAATGCTACTGCATGAACCAGTCTGGGGTTTCATGTGCACAGATCTGATTTCACACTGTCATCAAAAGGGATAAGACTGGCCCTGCTGCACATGTCCAAAGCTTCCCTTGCACTGTCACCAGCAGAAGTAGGGACCTAGGGCAGGGAATATCTCAGGCCGAACATGAGTCATTATTTTTCCTCTGGATCGGTTTTCAGCTGCACCTCTCCCCAGATCCTGCCTGCCAGGCAGGGGCACAAGCATTAGCCCTGGGAGTGTGCAGCTGGGAGTAAACTCCCCTTTGGCAGCAAACACCAGCACAGGCTGCAGTCTGAGTCAGCGGCACCATCTGATACCAGTGGCATCACAGGGCAACATGACTCCGAGTTATCCTGGGACATGTGTGCCTGAGCTGAGCGTCTACGCGTGTATGTGTGTCAAGGTCCATGGGTAGGACCTTAGTCTTAGCAGAGCAGCCCTTGCAAGCATGGAAATTGGTAAACATGTGATTTTTGTCCTGACTTGGCTAAGCTTCTGCATATTGCTGTTTTAATGCGTTTTTAACTTTCTGTGGTCCAGCCCTTGAGACCACCCTGAGCTTTTCACGGGATATGTTTGGCAGCTACAATTGTTTGCATGCCAATTGGATTGTATTTTATATATCAGCAGCTGTGCCTGGAGCAGCGCCTGATCTTTTGACTTCCTTTTGTGGTGACCTCCTCCTTTGTTCAACCACTGCATGCTCTGATGCCTGTCAGTCTATCATGTGCCAGGGAAGCAGCAGCAAGACAGAAATTCTCCAAGGATTTTTATTTTCTTTTTCACATGAATTCAGGCACAACAAGGAGGTTCATGAAGAGCATCTTGTGAACAATTCAGCTCTGGTTGGACAGTGTCCTCTGTGTCAAGCAGTGGGCCAGCAGGAGCTTCTGGATTTGACAGCTTTAGTTTGTCTGAGGTAACAGTCATGCAGACAACCCAGCCCAAAAAAAAACAATGAGATCTTGTCATCCCTTGGAGATGATATATGTCCTTTGGCTAGTGGCCCTGTGAAAGTTTGTGTGTTTGTACAGGTCCTGCCCTTGCTGTACAGTGATTTGGTTGTGCTCTGTAACAAAATCTTAAGCTGCTATAGGCCACTCCTCGACACAATATGGTATCTAAGATCAAATTCATATCCCACACCACATGGTCCAAAGGATTGTGCCTACCTTTCACAAACCCCAAGACACTGCTAGCATCAAACCATTCCCTGCAGACACAACAGATACATTCACATGGGTCTGCTGACTGCTCAACATAACTTCATGGATAGGTAGTGAGGAGTGGGACCCACATGTTCTCCTGGGACCCACAGGAATCTGATGTGAGAGAATCCAGCACATTTCACCCACTCCTGCACCCCCTCCTGCACTTTACCCTGTGTATTGGGAACAACATACATTCTTTTCTCTGGATATATGGTTTGCTTACTTACACCCAGGAGACACCTTAACAACAAGAAGCTCATTAGGGACCACTGTCACTGAAGGCATGGGATAAAAGCTGTTGCAGAGAAGACACAGGAGCATTGCTGCATTGCTCCACAGTCCTGCTCACAGGCACCACTGAGGCTACATGGAACTGAGAGTCAGACAAGCACGTCAGTGAGAAATGTGTCTGCCTTTGGCACATTTTACCCAATGTGGAAAGTGCGAAACACCTTGAAGTAGACGTAAATTTTGTTTCAACTTGATTGGTACTTTTACTGCCCATTTTGTTCTAAATGACAGCTGGACCTAAGATACCCAAATTAATGTATCATAGCAATAGCATTTCCTGTTTTACCATACCATGAAGGACAAATGAATGATGTAATCTTGCAAAAAACATTAAATACCTTCAGAAGACTCTGAAACAGCCCTTGATGGCTATTTATAGCAGGTGTACATTGCTTTGTGGTGCTTTGAGGTCTGGGGTCTGCTGTAGCAGAAGGATGCACAATGTGGAGCAAGCTGTTTGCTTACAGCTAGTAAACACAGCATTTATTGTAGGTCATCTTCCACTGCTGTTTGCTACTCGCTTTTAAATACTACTTACTTTCTCTGCCAGAAAACTACACAATTACTACTAGCAATCAGAATAAATTACACTTCTAAAATAATTTCTGCTGAAATAGAGACCCCTCCAGGGTGAATCACTCGAACACTACATAGCTGTGCTAGGGTGCAAGCAGGGACAAAAGAAAGACTATACTGGAGCATAGGAACTTGAAAGAATTGTTGTGTTTCCAGTGACATGCTTCTTTTTCTTTTTGCTTTTTAGTTGGATATGCCTTTGCTATCATCTTTTCCATACTTTGGCTCCAGTTCAGAACTACTTGGGCACATATTTAACTTCAAGTAGTTCATCATGTGCTCATGTTCTTTGCTCCGTTGGGACCCTGGTTATTAAATACCTACTTCATATCAGGAAGGATGGCTCTGTATGATAGTACCTGCCAACCCTGCCCTTTGGGGCTCTGGGAGGTTACTCCAAACCTTAGACCAAACAGACTTGTTCAAGAGTATTACAATTACTATTTTCCCTAGGAACCCATCATGCTGTCAAAGCATCAGTCTTGGCCTGTATACATCTCATTCTTGAGATGGTCACTTTTTGTGTCCTCTGCAGAAAGCAGACTTTAAATCAGAGACTTTGTGTGGTTCTTCACTATTCCCACCCAGCAGCAACAGCTCTGAAGACAGCAGTCACAAAGTCAAACCCTTCATGGCATTCAAAGCAAGAGGCAGGAAGAGTATTTTGCTAGCACATTGGTTTCTCTCTAGCTGTGTGTGCAGATGCACTACATTAGCCTAAAGGTACTTTCCTCCTTACGTGCCTGTTAGCAGGTACCTCATTCAGCTGACTACAGTTTAAAGTGAATTGGGTCTGGCAGAGCACAAGCCTTGCTTTCCCCTGCATGCTTCTTTAAGAAAGGCTGTCCTGGGACTGCAGGTTCCTGGAGGGAGTGAAGGAAAAGCTGCAGAGCTGGGCAGAGAGCCACTTTTGCAGGGAGAAAAGACTCGCATAGTGCCATCTGCCCTGTAAAACTTTTTGGCAATGTAAAAATACATACCATGTCTTCAGCGTATACATATAGAGAAAGCTAACATCCCTTGCTAAATCACACCCATTTTCCCCTGGATTTCACTCTACTTGCAAAGATACTTACAGAAATGCTAAATATTGTATTCTCTGACTGACTTTAGCCCCTGTCACTTTTAACAGGCCCCAGTTAGTATGCTAACAGGAATGCGTGTTTAATGCTTTGTTCATGATTGTGCAATGAGGATGGAAAAGCTGTAACGACTGTTCCATGATGCAGAGTCTATAAATAGAGTGCATGGGAAAGGATGCTCTCTAATGCATTACGTTCTAATCAATAACAACAAGCTGACTTCAATTATATTTTATTGTCTCAGAAAAGTATTTACATGGTATAACAGCTGTGAGTCACAGCAGTGGTTTAGTTAAGAGTCAGATTCACTTAGGAATATTTGAGGCTAATGGCTATTGTTTTCTGCACTCAGGCACTGCACCATTGACTGCTCTTGCTGCAGTTAATATTTAATCCCTTCACTGAAGTTGCACCACTTACATGTAAGCGCTCTTCACAAGACCGCACTCCAAGGCCATAGGAAGAAAAAGGTTGGTATCCTAGCTGGATGCAAACCTCAGCAAGCTTATGAATTCTTTGGATAGGGAAAGTGTAGAGATCCCAAGTGCATATGATCCTTCAAATTCTTTTAAGTAAAGAGAAAGATGACAGGTTAAAGTGATTTGCCCAAAATTGCGTAGCAGATGAGTGGCAGAGAGAGGAAAACAACCCAAGTTCCCTAAGCCTTGCATTGTTAGGTCTGGCCACAGACCTTGGGTACCACGTTTTGTTTTCTCAATGGTCTGAACTGTGTTGCATTACCCTATATCTATGACAGACTAGCAACTGGTATACAGAAGATTACTAGAGATACCCAAGTCTTAGGTGGTACATGGCAATTAACCAGAAGTTTAGTCATGTGGCAGAGACCTCATATGTCCATATGAGCTTGAGGAAAATCTTCACAGATCAACCTGCAGATACTCTGAACATGAATAAATAAAATCCAAATACTGTGTATTTAATGAGAACAGGACCTGGGAGAAGCACATAGTTTCAACTTTCAGCCATTTTCCCTCTTCTGAAGCAAGAAACACTGAGAAAAGATGTTTTATCTCTCTTTTCTAACAGACTTAAAAGCTTGGCTAATAATGCTTTACAAAAAAACCTCCTTCAGTTATGTACTGCAATATGGTAAGTACAATGGTAATTATTACAATTTCATGCATCCATTTTCCATAGGAGCATTTACATCCCCGATTTCTCCAGAGCACTTAATGCTTTCAGACAGCCAGTGAGGATGACTTTTCAAGAGGTGGAAAGCAGGGAGGCAGAATAACTTCAGTGTTCCACGAGAGCGTTCACATTTACGTAGAGGTTGCCTACAGCAACTAATGGTATAAGCTTCCTTTTGTCTCCCTAAAGCGATAAATTTTAAGACACTTGCTTGTGTTTTCTTGCTTTTTTTTAAACTACCAGACAAGGAGAGAAACATGAAGAAAGAGACCGAGAGTCAGCGAGAGAAATAGGTACCAGTCAAGACCGAAATATAAGGTAGCCTCAGAGGTAAACCAGAGTTACTTATGTCTTCGACAGAGTTACCCTGTGGTGAGAGGAAACTCACTGCTGTCAGTGAGTTACAGAAGCCAGGACATGCACCCATTAGTACATTATTGGTATGCTGATTCCAAAATAACTTTGCCTTTGAGAAAGGTGAGGTTGGCTTGCTGTAGTCTGTGCCTCTTGACTGTGGAGATTACGGACTCTGACTATGTCCCGGGGAGTTGCTAATGTCTGGAGCCTGATTTCCAGAGAAACTGTGCATTATTGGGTTGTATGTTTTGCCGAAAGTTGGAGGTTTTCCCCTCTGTAAAGTCTACGTATTGCTTAAGTAGCCAAAGCAAGCACTAGGTACCAAGTTACACTTGTACTAGGATTGTCCAGTGGTTATTCTAACACAAAATGTGAATTCACCTTACCAAATCATTGCTTGCCCAGCACTTTGGGGATCTAACATACTACATAGCATGAGGTGTACTTAACTATCATGGTCAATTGGTCACATCCTCCTCCTCCGTTCTAGACAACACTATCCAGTTTCACAGGCAGTGCTGAAGCCCATAGAGACAGAATGACCACAGCTGTGTGAATAGCATCACCATGGTAAATATGTAAACATGCAAGGTTAAAAGGTGGTCAGATCTGATACTTGCAATACCAGACCAGAGTCAGTACCTCTGCTATGATCTAGTCATGCAGAAATGAGTCACTGTTGACCTCCTGAACTTGGTGAGCCTACGAGTTCACATGATTCATCTCATTTTGCAGTAAAAAGTTTTTTAATATATTTCTGCACAGCTACAAGAAATGCAAGGTGTAAGATGCATCTTGATGTGATAATTTACACTAGGGTATTTGTAGATTCAGTAGTTACACTTATTTTAATTATAAAGTTTCCATCAATAGTTTCTACCTGATACTGCTTACATTAAGAACTTTCAGCACAACATTTTCTCATCCATTCTCATGGATGGTCTCTATCTCATCTATTTAATGCTTTTCATGGCCACAAATTCTAACAATATGTGATTGTATGTGTCTGATATGATGCAGTTCAAATCTTCCCTGGTGCCTACAAAAAGTACTCCACTAGATTTGTGTTTCTCACATTAAAATGCATGTCTCTTAGTATTTTGATGTTTTTAAACAATTGCCCAGCACATGATTATCCTCCTACTGTATTGTGTCTACCCAATTTTAAAGGGCATCTTTTTTGGAACCCTACCTTGGCAGAATAATAAATACACTCTGGTAATCTAAGAGAACAGATCACTTCCTGAAACAAATTTATCCACTTAAACACTTTAATGAATCCACAGATCGGGAGCACTAAACAGGATCAAGGGCTAAGCAATAGGATTCTATACTGCATTTGAATCCTTTAATTATCATATTTTTTAAATGGCGAGAGGGTTACATTTTACCAAATCAAGATAGCTAGCAACTTTAATGAAGCTATATTACACTAACTTCATAACAGTGAGTTTCAGAGCAGGGGATAACCTAACTTGTACCTGTACAGGCTGAACTTACAGCCCTGCTTTTGGCTTGAACTTAGGCTCCTTTCCAATATCACTCGCCCTACATCAGATAGCTTTTCTAGGAAGAAGTAGGGAGATTATTCCTGAGTAGGATCCAGGATTGACTTCTTTCTATCTGTGGTCTGCCAATACCAAAGCCAATGGGTCTCTGGGATGATTTGCACAGTGGGGAGATGTGCCAGAGAAGCTGCCATAATATAGGGCTCACAACGGGGAAGCATCAGCTGGCTCTCCCTGGATCATGTCCGGAAGAGCTCCCATTGGCAAATGCTGTCGGCAGGGTGAACTCAGCCACATAGTTAGTTTGGGGGCTGATCCTGAGTAGCTGTGCAAGTCCAGCCAGTGAACTTATGAGCAGGACTTTTATGTATATGTTTCAAGTGCAGCTTTCAGCTAGATTTTTCCTGATATAGTTCTACTCTTTGTTTGACCCTAAGAAACTGCTAGTATTTCCACTAGTCATGGGCAAAACTCCCATGGACTTCAACGCAAGTTAAATTTCTCTGTAGAAAGAGACATGTCATTTAGTCTGTGGTTTGGTCTCACGTTAGTATTTACTGCCCACTGCTATGCAAAACAAAATGACAAGTTTCTAAAAGGAAAGTTTATTCTTTTGCATGTGTGTTTTCTAACCACATGAGTAAAAATAGACATGGTAATTTCACTGTCTGCAAGTGAATGTCTGGAGCTTCTTGAAATCATCTTTCAGAGACAGCATGTGAACCTGCAGGACTTGCTAACTGAGATCCAGGTGGTAAATCCATGACAAAGCTGCTTTGATGTGACTCAGAGACAACCGCAAAGTGACACTTGGTGACTTATCATCTCTCAGGTCAGTGAGGGCCGCAATTCCACTTTTTTGTATGGATGTGCCCCAGGACATCTGTAATTCATGATAGGAATTACCTTGATGTTGGCAGAAGAAATCACAAAAAAACTCTGCCCAGTCTGCAGCAGTGGTGAAAAGAGCTGATTTATGTCAGAATACAAAAAGAAGGTAATAGAGAACAGCTTGAAATATACTCTGTGTCATTTGATAATTCAAGGAGAGTTTCTTTTGCAAAACAAATTGGTTACTCCTGTCTATTTTGAGAATGGTATCGGAGACAATTCCAAAGCGTAGTTAGAGGCAAAGCAAAAGTCCTCTTAAAGAATGCTTGAAAAGTTTGGAAACACTTTCTTAGACTAAATAAAAAAATTTGAATAAAAAGAAACAAGACTAAAAGCATATAAAATGATGCAGACAAAGTTAATCAGGAAGAGAATGAAGGCAACTTCCTGAAAGGAAGTTTTTAACCTGGTTTTCTTTCCTAAATGAAAGAAAAGCAGGTTTAAAAAATGTGCATTTTCACCGTATGCACAGCTAACCTATGTTGCCATTAAAGCAGACTCCTCTCAACGCAGAAAGGCAAGTTATATGTATTTACAGCTTAAAGCAGTGTCAAGAGTTGTAATAGGACAAGTAAGCAGGGCTCAAATCCCAAACTTAGTTGGCAGGACAGTAGCTATAATGGTGGATGTGAGAGGTGTGGGTTCAATTTCCTTCTCTACCCTGTAATCTGTTTGGCTAGAGAGGGATGAAAGACAATAGCTAGGCAGACGCTGAAACTTGGTTTGGAGACCAGAAACCCCTGAGAATTCTCTGGAATTCCACAGTTCAATGCCATTAAAACATTGGCTCTCTGCGCCTCTGCTCTCCAGCTACAAAGTGGGAACAATGGCATTGCACTCCAACCAAAACATATGAGACAATCCATCAATGTGCAAAGACATATATTCCTGTGACCAAGAACCAGAGAAACATTATCTTCAGAAGAAATTAACTCCTGTTCTTACTTCTGGGGTTATTTTTGGTTGTGTCGTTTTTTTGTTCTGGTTTGGTTTTTTTTTTCTCTCCCTCCCCCAAAGTACATGATGCTGTTGACTGCTGCTAAGGTCTAGCTGGGCTTGTACTACAGCTGCAGCCCTAGTCCTGGAGGAGGTTAGTCAGATGTCAGAGTGCCAGAAGGGCAGAAGCAATGCTTGATGAATCTTGCCTGCAGATCAGCATTCCTCTCTTCTGCCTGTGTGCTTTAAAATTCAGTGACTGAACCCATGCTTTCCTTCCAACGTGGATCTTTATTAACAAAGCATCAGACAGGGTAGCAAAAGTCACCCCAGAGTGAATCTAAGAACCAGTTGTTGTCAGCTTGTTGATCCTTTACTTCCATACACTGATACAATGCTGAAACTACAAGTCCCAGTGTGCAATACCACATCTTTATCAAAATGGAACATCGGTTGCCTAGCAGTTAAATATCTTGGCAAACAAAATATCTATACTTATGACTATGTGAGCAGACATTATCTGATTTGCTATTGCTGCCCCCTCTAAACTGTGTTGGAGGTATTTGGTTACAGCAAAATTCAGAAGTCAGGAGGTTCAGAGCACCAAAAAGCTACTAGATTCACACCAGAGGAGAAAAAAAGGGGATGCAACACTTTTTGACTGCAGTATATACTATAAATCACACAGCAAATATCAGAAGATGCAATTTGGCATTATGTCCAACCATGCTTGAATAATCAGGTCAGTCTTATTTGTTACTGTTCCAATCTCTCCTGCAAATACTAGCTTCCTTGTTTTATTCTGATTCACGCAGGCCCCACAACCATCTGCGATTTGGCAGCTTTACCGAGTCAGAAAATGTCAGCAGGAGTGGGGAGGGGTGATTAAAGAGAAGAGACAGAAACTTTTCCAGCCCTCAGCTTGCCTGCCTTTTTAGCACACTTTGTGTGAGCTCTGCTGGCAACACCTACCATTCCTTTCTTTCGTTAGAACATCTGATTGTGCTAACTGGGCTGCCCAGCACTTGATTAAAGATGTGTTTTTGACTGAGACTGTGCAATTAAATGTGAGAGTTGTACGGATCCAAGACCTTAATTAGGGGCTGGAGAAGGGAGATCTACTGTTAATACAATATAGCCCTGAACTACTTAATAGACTGATATTTCATGTTGGGGAGGGGGGAGAAAGAGGTGTAAAAAGCCTGAGGTCCCATATGGGGAAGCAGGATGCAAAGCTCAGGGAAGAGGTTTGCCTTCTTGTCTTCTCAGCACCCTAGCCACAGACCTGCCACTGACCCTTGGGTAGCCTGGTACAGATCACTAGGGACTGGTTTCTGACCTCACTTGGCTGTTCTGCCTTTGGCTATATGAAATCAACCTGTGCCAGATCTGTTGCAGTGTGTGTACAGGAACATATTACACGCTGTTTCAGGCCAGACTAATACATTATCAGATTTGACCAACTCTGCTTGGACAGTGGTGACACAAAGTCTTCTGCCTTACAACAAAGGCATGTTAATGGCACAGTAACATCTTTGGACTGGAGCACTGTTGTGGGCTGCAGTGAGCTGTCACAGCAAGCACAATGATTCTGGCACAGTAGCAGGTATCCCCTCTCAGAAGTTGACTCCCTTGCCTCCGCACACACCTTCCCAGGAAGAGCTGCTGGAATGAGTCACAGAAGTCCCTCATCCAGTTCAATGCAAAATCAGCCAGGTTTTCCCTTCCCCAGCGTTAGGTAAGTTAACATCAGTCTGAGTGTTTGGCTTGTTAGGTGATGCAGGTTTCACTCTTCAAAGGGCAATAGAAAAGAGCATGGCACTTCTTACGTTGCTACAGCTGTGTCTGCTCTGATCTGCTTCACTTCCTTCCTCCCACTTACCCCCAGGAAGTCAAGAATTCCCTGCTATTTCTTTTTCTGGTTCATTTTCCTGCATTTCAAAAATGAGATTGTTAATGCTTGCTCCACAGGACTATAGAAAACACAGTCAGAAGATAAACATGTACCAGTGCAGTGCTTTAAAATCTCATATCTAGCACACTCACACTGTAAGCTGCTTGTGGAGAGAAGAGTGGTCTTCCCAACTGCCAAGTTTATTACTTAGCTGGATCACAGTCATTTATTCTACCTCCAAACAAAGTGTAGTGATCAGAAGTTCTTCTTGTGTGATAACATTAAAGAATTTTGCAGATCAAGGCCTGTCTGAAATGATGGAGATGGGGTGAATACCCCTCCTCTTGATTCAACTTGGCTGCGTGTGTAATGAAAACCAAATTCCCTGTATCTCTGCCAAAGAAATAAGAAAACTAAGTGTGGCATTTCCTTACTCCTGACATCCTACAACTGGCCTTTTCTGTAATACAGAAGGTCTATGGTAAGTAACCATTCTCGTGAAAACCAGTTTAGATAGCAGTGACTAGGTGGGTACACACGGTGTTTCAGAAAGAGAAGTGTGGCTATTGGGGATTTTTACTGTGTTTAGGAAAAGAAACACTGTGTCACCCTTCAACAACCCTAAACTTGCTGTGGGTGTCAAGAAGATGGTTCTTTTCTCCTGACTTTCTTGGTCAATAGTAACAGCAAGGAGTTCTGGAGCAAAGATGATAAACTAATGACATCAGCATCCACTTATGGCACAAGAGCTGATTTAAATTCAGCTCTGCCAGTTGTTGCTCTTTCAGGAAAGTTGATGCAAACCTGGGAATCCAGCTATAAACACAGAGAATTTCATCTAATGCTTCTCTGTGCAAGAGGAAGAGACCATTCCCTTTCCACATCTATCTATGGAAATACATAATCAGTGGTGAAACCTGTGCAGCAAAGCTGGTATCTGCTTCCTTGTTTTAATAGAGATGTCCCAGGTGTGGCTGGAGCTTGGACTTTTTTTATGTGTGGTTTTTTTGGTATTTTTGTTGTTGTTTATCCTATGCATTCATGGCTTTTACACAGTCAGTCTTACAGGCTAGAGTGGTGATCACCAGTGTGAAATATTAGCAGGAAATGTTGAGCTGCATGAAGTGCTCTGAGATTCATTAGTCTCTGCACACTGATAATACTAATAAAGTTTCCCTCTGCAGCCATTCCAAATTCAAACTCTGTGGGAGATATCAGGACTGGCAGATTAATATGAAATTTGGGGTTGGATTTTAGGGAGGTTCAAGCAGCAATTAGACTAAACCAGAAATCTGAATTTGAAGATTCAATTCCTCTCCAACTTCCAATATATTCCTGTCAGACATAGTTTACATTTGACCCCTGTGTGCCAAGTGAATGAAGCAAATCCAATATTCCTGAACTGGGGAAATCTTCACTGTTAATTGAAGTCCTTTTTCTACAGCCTGTCTTTCTCCAAATCACAGGACAATGTAGGTAGGGAAAAACATAAATATACTCACGCTGGCCCTGTAAAGGCAGAGTAAAATCTATAATGTTTGAACAAAATAGCATAAGAAAGGATTAGGCTGCTGTAGCTGAAATGAATGGTAAATGACTTGGTTCAACTCCCTACCCTAAAATGTCTCAACACTTCCTTTCACTGGGATTTTTGTTGGGGTCCCAAGTCCAGCGTCACACCCCTCTTTCTTCCATTTTGGCTAAGACCGATTGTAAGAGGCCTCACTTTGGTTTCCATACAGTGCAAAACCAAGACAGAAGCAGAAAAAAAAAATGATCAGTGTATATGTCCATGTGATGAGTACATATCTGTGTGTGTACAGACATAAAAGGAAAGCAGGTACTCTGAATCAGGGAGCTTTGATTTTCTCAAATGTTTCTCAAATGATCACAGAGATGGTGGCTCCAGCATTACATCAGCCTGGTTCTTCCAGATATATATATATAAATGTATACCCCCTATGAGACAGCAGACTAGACCAAAACACATGCGGGCTGGCACTAAATGGCATCCTAGGAAAATCAGAATATCTATCCTCATAGGAGGCTGTGCAAACAGCATAAAGCTACTTAAATCACCAGAGTACTGTTATCTTCATTTCTGAATGTTGCAAATTACTTTCATCATCCACTTTCCACTCACTACAGCAGAAACAAGTTGGTTTATTTCCCAGAATCAAGCTTAAAGAGACAGTTGACTTCTAAAAACCTTGGTGGGCTGACTGCAGATCACTTTGGCTGAAGATTTTTAAACAGTTTTAAATTTGTCTTGGCCCTTTGTACATCTGGTTCAGCTTTTGGCCAACTTCCAATAGAGAATGACGAATTCTTCACTTTCTGTCCCAACTGGTGTGAAATTTTGCTGTAAAATGAATTAAAATTGCAGAAATCCATCCAAGAGGTGGTTTAAAGACAGACTCCTGCACAGAAGAGGAAAAAGCTTTTTTACACTACAGTTGCAAAAAAAATCCCATGAAACTGTTCAGCCCCAAACTGGCTGATGCAGTGCTTGTTGCAGAAAGACCCTAAAAAGCATCTTTCTCTGGTTTCTCACATCGTCTCAAACATGATGTGTTTTGCAGGTCTGGAGGCCTGCAGAAGAGAAGCTGGAAAGTGAAGAGAAGCTTCCACACAGCTTTTTTTACCAGGCCTACTTCTCCTTAGGTGGCTGAATTGTCACCTCCTGATGGAAGGAGAGGGAAGGAAGGAATAAAACTACAGAGAGGAGAAATGGAAGATCATCTTCTTTTCATGGTCAATACTGTTTAATAATAAGCTGTCAAAGTCTCATCCATGTACAGTGAGACCAGTACCAGTCATTTTTCAGTGCCTAAGCTAGAGGCACTGACAGAGGATTTTTCTGACTATCTCTATTTCCACTTCCCTTCTTTTTTCTTTTTTTCCCTGCAGTACATGAGGCAAAATTAGGATCAGAGCTGTAAGACAGGCTTGAAATATTTGGAAGGAAAAAGTGACATGCATAAGCATGTTTCTTTCATTAAAAGATTTGATTGCATTTACTTATATAAAAGTGGGATTTCAAAACCTACTGGATCTCATTAAGTCACATGCTGTTTTTAATGTAAAGCATTTCAGCACCATTCTTTGGAAGGAGTCTGTTTACATACAGTATTAGACATCATTTTTCTGTATGTACTATGTGTGTGACTATGGTACTCCTATATGCAGTACATAGTGTCATATGGCAAAACCAGCTGCCTTGGACATGTGGGATTTCCTGGAGGATAAGTTCCTAAGATGTGTGTGTGTGTGTGTGTGTGTGTGTGTACACAGACATGTAACAGCGTATGAGCCAGTTTGTGAACTGGCTTGTTCAACTTAGATCTTACCATCTTACCTCCTTTGGTAGCCAGCTACTTCTCTGAGTAGATATTTTGGTTTTGGAAGAACACCTATGAGACTTCTTATCAGCAATAACTTGGGTAGCTCAATTGCTTTCAGGTAAATTTGGAGAAAAAAATTCCCAAACTCCCAAAACAAACAGAATATCTTTGTGGAAACTAGAAAGATTCTGCAAAGAAACAAGCAGACCGTATGTACACACATATCTGTCTGTGGTGCGCTTCCAACAACAATATCTTAAGCAGCTCTACATCATATATGGTACCAGAACAGCTGACCTGCTGCAGATATCTCATGATACAGCAGTAAAACTCAATCTGATTTTCTGTGTCACCATGACAGTTGGCAGTGGTCATGTTCACAGAGTTCACATATAAATGCACTTTTCTTTAATGAAAGTCCTTTTCTACTGTGATTATGATTTAGAAATTCTTCTAGCTGCAGTAAACTACCTTACGGAATTTTAAGGGGCACAGGTAAAAGACTATGTAGGCACATCTGCCACAGGCAAGTAGCATCCCTCCAGGTGGAAGAGCAATCAAAATCAGGCTTCTCAGCATTACAATCCCTGTGACACATTAGCAGGTTAGCAGAAGTCTATGCATCCACTGAGACCTAGTATTAAAGAACCTCTGGCTTTAATGAGGTGACTAGTCACCTCACCCCATTAGCTCACCCCTTAACATCAGCCAGCACAGCTTAGTTGCTTGTATTACATACTTTAGGCCTATCTGTGCAGTGTCTGCTCTCTTCCCCCAATTCATATTGGGATCAAATCTACTCTGTAGTACAGGGTAACATTATCTCACGCAATAGAGAGGAATATTTTGGGCTTACACATTAGATAATCTGATTTAAAAGTGTAAGATGTATGGACTCCCCTATAGTGTCATTTTTCAGTACATCTTGGCCATACACACACAGACATGCACCACTAGGAGGAAACAAACTCTGGCCCCTTAAACAGAAATATTGCAGACTGCAGGTACTAGAGAAAAGGCATAAACCACACTTTGATGATGTTGAAGGTTCAATCTCTCTTACCCCATGGAAATTCTGTTACAATACTTTTTAGAGTAACATAGTTAGCAAGGCTCCCTTAGGCATGAGCTCCCACAGCCACACAGCAACTGCATCCACTCTACACGTCAGAAAGGTGTCTCTGCTGATGCAAGCACTTTGCAAATACAAAAGATGCAAGGGGGAGGGGTAGAATCAAACATCAAAAGCAGCTTAAATATAACTTCAAAAAATAGTTTTGTGTAATATATGCCACTAACAGTTGATGAAGAAAGTGCGTTTTCAGTGATGCAAAACAATAGATCAAGATCTAATGTATTTGTGAATGGCAGTAGTAATATCAGAACTTTTTAGAATAGGCTGTCCAAAAATATTTTGGCTGCAGTAGAGATAGAAAGTCCTATGGTATGACATATACATACACAGCAATGGCAATAAACCACATAAAAATGCACATCCACTGGAAATTGAGAAGGGGTGGAAAGACCAGAGAGGCAACAAGGGGCTTTGATTAGCGCATTTAGAGCAAATGCATTCCACCTTTCAGTTTAAAGAGCATGAACACAACCAAATTCACCCTTACAGATGAGTCCAATAGAGATTATCAGCAGTATAATGGCTAGAGTTGTATGTTACATATCTCAAAGCCAAAGAAATTCTTTGCATTAGCAGCACTGTGAGAATTGCATAAGTTCTTGCATGCTAGGAAATTTAGTCCAGAAATAACAAAACTAAGGGAAATGTCCTGCTTTCTGTATTGCTGTAGATCTTTGCTAAAATGCTGTTGAAGCCATTTGGATACAAAATCCCTATTTACAGAAACAATTTCTTAAATGGACAACGGAGAAATAGATTGGTATTTTGAATGCTCTGGAAAATTATATTACACTGATTGCCAATTCTTTCCTATACATAACAGCCAACTCCCTTACAGTGTGTGTAATAGTGAAAGATAATTCTGTTGTTGTTGGAGAACAAGCAGAGTTCATCTCTTCAGCAACATTTTAAAGATACATAAGAAGTCTATCACTAACATTGTAAAGACAAAACACTAGTGGAAATGTACTCTGAGTTTGAGGAATGATACCGAGGGGTTTTAAAGGAAATTCTTTTTCTCTACTCCTTCTAGAGCCTTCTGCCTCTAGCAGAGGCTGAGTCAGGCCAGTTTTAAAGCCTCCAGGTGGCCTGCTCTGTAGATGTGCAGATAAGGTCTAAATTATTCTACTCTATGTGCTTCTACCCTGCCATGTTCCTCCCTAAAATGGTTTCAAGGAACAATTATGGCTCCATCTCCCAGCATGAAGGAGAATGATGCTTTCTGTCAACTGAGTACCAGCCAGCTGATTCCTAGTGGCATCCCTATTTCAATGGGCAGCTGACTGTGTCTGCAGAGAGTTACTAAGGTCCACAAGCATGCAATAGAGTTTTAGACTCATTCAGAGTGCAAGTAAGAAAAACATATATCTGCATTAAGACTTCAGACAGCATATGGAAGAATAATATTAAAACAGGCTTACAAAACTCACCACTTCCATAGGTGACACTAAGATTAATAGGAAGGTCAAGTTATACTTAGATCATTTATGTTTCTTGCATGAATGTGTGTGTATGTGTAGATTTCCTTTTCAGAAATAATACAGGGGAACAGAGCCCAACGGAGCTCTTCCCCTTATGCAAATAAGTGAATAAAGCCATTACTGTGGTTCAGTAATCACAGTTATGGGAACTAGAAAAATCACCACAGTCCACTGGCCCTGTTATGAGTGCAGCTGAAAAAAATATTTAAACAATGACAGCGGCAACTTTCTAAAATTAGTATGTCCAACTAGCCACCTGCAAACCAAAATCACCAGTATTGATACTTTTGGGCATCAGAATCAATGTCTGTAATTAGGCGGACACAGAAAACCTTGACAAAATGAACTTGTACTTGACCTATTAGTTTATTTCAAAAACCTTCTGTTCATTAAACTTACATACATCAGGGAATGTTGTCGATATTTGATCCTTTCTCTGTTATTCAACAATGTGGTCTATGTCAAAGGCAACCAAAGAAACTGAAGGGAACAAAAGAAACACTTTCACTGACTAATCAAGGGAAATGCTTTCATAGTTAAATACTTAAAACAAAAGTGCACCACCATTTTTCAGAACAAAACTGCTTAACTTTACCTTAGAGGTAATTTAAAGAGTGTTATTGCAGTCATCTCTGACTGAAATAAAGAACCATTTTTTTACAATTCTTTCATATTACTCTTTCCTCGGCCTTAGGCATTTAAAGCTGGTCAGCTACTTAGGCATTAAAAGGTCAATTTTCAAGGCATTTTGGTTTGCTAATTTCCAGTTAGAATATTAAGCCATGTTCCAAATTTACTGCGAATCATCTCTAATTTTTTTAGTGCTAAGGAAGTTAATGGAGTGCAATCTCTAAATTAGGGCAAGCAGGCAAATTTATAGAACTCTTGATTTTTCACTTAAGCACACAGACTTTTGTCTCCATCCAAACTGTATAAATTTTCCTCAAGATTTTCTGTCCTTGTATCTTTTCCAGCAAGAACTTCGCAACGTCTGAGTAAATTTTGATGAATTGTTGACTGGCTTGAAGTCTTCATATATTTTAGTGAGATAGACTTAGAAAGGACCAGAAGTCTAGACAGGGCAAATTACTCTGGGCATGGTTTTGCCAAGCAGACAGCCACAATGGCATGACAAGGTGGGATTTAGCGCTCTAATGCCTGTTTGTTCTAATATTGGCAAGTCCAAACAGTTACTGATGCTACCATATAGGCTATATTGCTCAGAACACATGGCCTCCTGTTTTCTCTCTCTTCAAAATCAAAGCTGTGTAGAGGAAAGAACAATAAGGTCCTAAAAGGAAGGAAAAAGGCGTGAATTCTCAACATGACTGGAATAGGACAACAGATCACTACCAAATTAAGCACAATTAATTTTCCCTATATTGCCACATATACAATTCACTAGGACAAAAGCCTACACTCTCTCTCAAATCCTTTTTACATTCACATAAGATGTGCACATTAATGGATCCTGGGATGATTTTTGAAATTCCTTTGAACATCCTATGTTTCTCCAGGAGAAGAAAAGTTGTAAGACAAGATCAGGCTGATGTTGAAGAAGTGCCTCTTTACTCCTTTTAGCCTAGACATGCTACTTAAAGGTAACATTTATCATCATTACTGCACTATGCATCCAGCAACAGCCTACCAAAGGGTGCAAAAATTCCAGGATAACAGACACTGTCTTTCTGAAAGTTCAGAGTGTGAGAAGCATCCATGTTTCTCTCACACTGTGGGAAGGAACAAGCCAGGCTCTGTGCATGTCATTCAGATGGTCCGTAATACCAAGTCAAGTGATGGCAAAAACATACTTGCAACGCCACGTGTCTACGATTTTGGGCACAATTGTGATCATACCTCGATGCAATATTTCTGTACTAGATGCAGCTTGTTGCCAGAGTGCAAGTAAACTTTGTAACTGACTGCCATGAGTCAGTCGGGGAACAGTAAATGAGCAAGTGGCTCAGGCACTCTAGTCTAGGAGAAGAGTAAAAGAGGAGTGTGGCTGCAGCACTGGGTACAGCGGTGTTTGTTCTCCTGCCTTGAGTGAAAGTAAACAAGTCCATTGTTATTTGACTTTGCCAAACCTCAAAGTATAATGCTAGAAGGAAAAATAAGTTTTACAGAATTGAGCATATATAACCCTTTTCTTCCCTTCATAAATTGTATGTTACAGTAGTTGAAATTACCAAAGTGTTTACAGTATGTTATATATAAAATGGCACATTTAAGCTTTTTAAAGGGATTGGAACATTTCAGAAATGTCTCTGGTGCTGAAAAAGGCTAACATATTACAAATCATACAATATTTTAATTCAGAAAAAAATATGTTTGGGTATTTTGACCTAGCATAAGGGTTAGGAAACCGAACGAGTATGCCATGAAGCATGACTGATAAATCAGTTGAGCTAGTCTGCTTCAGATACATATTGTGCAAGGCATTATCGCTGCAATCAGTCACAAAAAATGAATATTTAAGTATTTTTTACATTAAATACTACGCCTGTGAACCTATGTAAAAGATATACAAAATATAAATGTCATCAGGACTGTATATTTCAAACTTCTTAAAATAAACATGAAGTATATATATACGTAGGCATATAGGTTGCAATTTCAATGTCAACACTAGCACAGTTTGTCTCTTCTAAGTACAGGCCTGTATACTTCCTAGTCCAACACATGCACCTACAAACACATGATCATGCATACAGCTTTACGTTCTGCTGTTTGCAGAAGAGTCAGAATATACAGCACTATACATTGTTTTGACTCAAAATTGATTGGCAAATTAAGGAAGATGCCATTCAAAATAAATTCCTTGTGAACTACTACCAAAAAAAACCCAGAGAAAACCAGGGGTATAGTTATTTCATCTCAATAAAAACACTGAAGACCACGGTGATGATGACCTAAGATTCAGAATGCTTTGTCCAGCACGTGGTGGGGGTCACTCTTGGACAAAATACAACAGTGTAGAACTGGTTGCTATGACACATACCAAACACAGTTATAATGAGGCGTAGAGCTTTCACAACACCATCCAACCCAGCTCTGGGTTCAGACTACTGAGGTCTCTGACCGAAAGGAGACAGAGCAGTTGTACACCGTTCTTCTCACAGCAGGTGGTGCTGAGGGGGATCTAGATGCCCATCTGGAAGGTAAGCGTCGATTTGCTGGCCGAGCGGGACGGGAAAAACCCTTCTCACTTGAACATTTAGCTGGCACACAGATCTGGAACACAAAGGCAATTCCTTGCTTTAACAAGTTAAGGCTTTTGCAGAATGCAGCGGGAATGCAGGAAGACATTTGTGGTGACCTCAGAACAGGTGGTCGGAAGCTATTAAAAGGAGTGCAGTCATGTACAGAATGCAAAAGAACAGCTATTTCTATGTACTGGGATTCTCACATCAGTTGTGGTCTAAAATACATGGAGACAAGTGTCAGACACAAGGAAAGGTATAAAATGTTAGTGCAAGACAAAACTGACATTTACTTCTTATTTATTTTAATTTTTGGAAGGTTTTTTTTGTCAATGAACAATGCAAACTATTTTAAGTATAGAACTCAGAATACCATCTTATATTACTGAAGTATGATCTACATATTTTTCAGATATCTTTTGATAGATCCTATTTCAGCAGTCTGTTAAGAACTCTGTTTCCATTAGTGCTGTGTGAAGCTGTTCACACTTGGTAACTAATGTTTACATATTAATACAGTGTTATATCTACCTGCAGAGCTTTAGGAAACCCAACAGATTTTGATCATAGCTACAGTGATATGAATTGGAAATAATGAACATAAACCACATGCCTCATGCCATATATAGTTCTTTACAGCTCTGTGACATGCATGCTGTTGGACCTAAAATGGTAACTCCTAATCAGGCAGTATTCCACATTTAGTTTGTTCAGATAGAAATGACAATATAAAGTGTGAGCCTATGGAGAAATAAAATCTAATTGGCTTAATAAAGTTATTCTGGGCTTACATCAGTATAAATTCAGTCATTATTTAGTCATTATTTCTTTCCTCCATTGCTGAAAAATTGTTTTCCTGTCAAAAGTTTATCAGATGAAAAACAAATGGTAAGCTTCATGGGTTTTTCTTTCTTTGCTGTAGCAAAGATGTGTCTGCTAAGTAAGAGATGTTGCTTCACTGCAAGGCTGTCAGAAAGACATGTGGAAGAAAATCTGCATGGTCAGATTCTCAGCTGCTTAAATCCACATAGCTCCACTGAAGTCTGTGAATTTGTGACAGTTTAAAGCATACCAGCTGACAGTCTGAACCCATTTAAGTTTCTCAGCTCAAAACACACCTGCCTTCTCCTTTTTGAGATTCTAAGGGGCATATCTATCTGTGTTTGTTGGCCAAGGAGCACTTCAGGAAAAAATATTTTTCTTTCTTTGCGGACTTTTACAGAACCTGCAATTTATAGTATATTTTCCAAACCATCTGTTTCTCTCTTCATTAAGAAAGAATGTTGGCAAAGGAAGTATTTCTAAACTTCTGCAAATAAAATTCAGCCAAATATAAATTAATTAGTCATGCCATGATCTTCTGTTTCTGTGAGTGTATGTTTGAATATATAGGAGAAGCTGGTACTGAGACATGAGTAAGAGGAGGTCACTTTATTACTGGAAAATTTATGGAATTACAATATCCCTTGTCATAGGCAGTTCCAATGAAATCCTGAACCAAGCAGCACCCTGGATGCTGAAGAATGCTATCTAAGACCTCCAGGGTTTTGGACATGGACAAGGGTGCTTAAGTCCTTTGAGAAGGCTTATGAAATAACTAAAGGAAGGAAAGATGGGGTTAAAACCTGATTGCACTTCTCACTAGTTCAATCCTTGCATAACTGCATTGCAGTTAAAATACAGCTTTATGGAACAGCAGCAGGGATCAAAATCTGGCATGTCTCCACTCTTACTTATATGCCTCTGCCCTTCTACAACTCTATAATATGCAGAGGAAATGCTCCTGATTCATCCAGATCTTGGTTTAAAATGTCTATTTCTACATAATTATTTACAATACAATGTTAGCCTGCCTCATTTTAGAATCTGAGGGTTGGTATGAAACAATTTTTCTGTTCTTGCCATTCTTATGAACCTTACCTCTGGTAACTTCTGTCTCTCTTTTCCTTGCTTGAGTTGCTGCCCAATATGCTTGGCTGAATTCCTCGGAAATTCTTGCTTTTCTTGCTCAATCTGGAGAATTTCTAAATACTGACTCAGTTTCTCGCAACCCCCATCAGTGAATTCAGAATTTGCCTGTATCCACTTATCTTTGCAGCATTTTGCATTACACGGAGAAGTCACTGTTGATTTTTCATAGGTTTTCAAAAGCTTTTCAACAACACCATAGTTCGACCTTGAGTCAGCTGAACGCGGGCGACCGGATAAATTACTTGGTCTCCAGTCATGCTCCTGGAGCATGTGCCTATAACCACTAGTATTTGGAAGTCCATTCATTTGTTTTTGTTGCCCTGCTGTCCTGACAGCTTTGCTGGGGTTGCTAGCTTCTTGCTCCTTGGCTCCAGAGAGTTTGGGATTTGAAATACAAGACGTATTTACAGTGTCTGTCCTGCTAGTAGCAGACTCACACAGTGGCTCACAGGATTTGTGATCTTCTGATGCTGTTTGAGGCACCTGGTTTTGTTGCAGAGCATTGTTATGTTTATCTGTGTGAAATACAGTCCGATTAAACTCATCGATCTTTGCTGCTAACATTTCATTTCTTTGGGTCTTTCCCAAAGTATATCTGGTGTCTTCCAAAAGGTCACTGTGCAGGGTAGCGGGGGTACAGAAGTCATTACTGTAAAAAGGGCTGCTGTGAGACTTGGGGTTTTGTTTCTGGTGCATCTTGTTGCTTTGGGCCATATTTCCATCTGAACAACTCTTTTGGGCTGACAGTTGGAAAGGCTCACTTCTGTTGTCTTTCCCAAGTTTGACCACATCATATGCCCATGTGTTATGGCAGAAACTTGTTGGAACTTTGCACTCATTTTTGGTTGCAGGTACCGCAGCAGTTACCATCACAGGAACTTTCACAGCCTGCCCTTCATTTGCACAGGCTGCTGCAGATTCATTCTTGTTTACAGGTGAAGAATTCTTCAGTTTCCCTCCACTCCAAAAGTCCTGAACCTTGTAATTGCTTTTGATGCCTGAGTCTCTTACTGGTGCTTCAGAAAGCTGTACAACTGCAGAAAGTGAGTTTGTTAGGTGCCGAGAAGTGCTCCGTGGAGGAACTGGTGGAGCTTCTTTCATTTGCCAAGGTCTGAAGTCTGTTCCTATGTCACCAGTAAGATCACCATAAGACATGTCCTTCAAAGCCTTGGTGGAGCTCATCAGATTCTTCCTGTTATTGTGTTCCTCTGTTTCAAAAGCAACTGAAGTCTGTGATTCATTGCTGGACACATGGTTCATCTCAGGCAGAATAACCGTGTTTTGGGTTTCCTCAAATTCCCCCAGGAAAGGAAGTGACTTCATTCTGGAAATAACAGGAGAAGTGTTTTAGGGACGAGCAATAAGGATCCCTCCAGGGGACCTCATCATGGATTCATTCCCCCATGAGCAGGCGTTTTAACACTGGCTGCTTAAAGAGATTTGGGAGCAGTTTTGCTGCAGCTGATACACCCAGCATAACTGAAACACACATGAAGAATTTGAAGAAAGATCAAAACAAGGAATTTGTATTCCTTCCCTGTGCCACTAAAATTCTTTTCCTGAGTTTTTCAGATGATTGTTCATTTTCTTACCTATCCTACAATAAGGACAGAGGAATCCTGTGAGTTCTAATAACTCCCATGAATCTACCTGATTATAAACTGACTGAAGCAAGCTTCGGGACACAGTGCCTCCCTTGTATAGGTTTCCTAACCTTACACATGACAGTAAAAATGTCTTTTGAGATGTGTTAAAAAATCACCTTTAGAAACTACACGTCAGCTATGAATCTATTTGCTTTAAAGATACAAACACTAGCCTAGCTACAATAATAAACTAGTGACAGACAGCCAACTGACGGCATGGGGGAGTGTAAGAAGCCCCTCTTCTCTTTGGGAGCATCTGAGAAGAGCTTGCCACGATGCACACTTCCATGGGGTGTCAGCATAGCTGTGACAGCCTTTTTCAATCTCTTTCATGAGCACCCCATCACACCAGCAGTTCAGTCTTACCTGAGAATTTCTGCACAACTCAAGAAGAAGATTGGTATTTAGCTTGCTAAAGAAGACCACAAATATTGAATTTTTAACAGATAGTGGAATGTTCATTTGATTTGCCATACCTTTCAGGGGCTGACTTGCTATCTCACCATTAGTACAAATGTATGGGGTTCTTCCTTCTCTTGCCTTCTTTGTACTCTTGAGTCGTCAGTTCCTGATATATCCCCCATGCTTATGGCTAGATCTGGGCTTTAAGTAAGAAACTTCCCAGCCTGACAAACACATACAGTGTTGTATAGAACTGCATGAAAATGGGATCAGGGCAGATAGAACTATCTGTTCACTTTGCAAATCCTCCATATAGCCATTAGAAACAAGTATAATTTCATCTCACAGAAATACTAATTTCAATTTGTAGGTTCTGGAGAAAAACTCCATTTTGCTAATAAAACACGCTCTTTTATCATATTTCAGTAAATTTAATTTGAATGTTTTATGCTGAGCACTGAAACAGTAGGATGGTAGGAACTGCCCAGCTCCTAATAAATCCAATAGCAAACCCAGCTTCAAAGTGAACAGAAAAAGGAGCACAGTCTCATTATTAATTTATTAATTTTCTTCCTCTAATATAAGAATTCCAAATATGTTTTTACCTTCTGTGGTTGGACCTCTTTCGAATTTCTTCTTGATAGCTGCATAATTCTTCACTGACTCTGGCAAGTTCTTTAAGAGCCTTTATAAATATAAAAACAGTCCTTTAATATAAGTGTTTTAAATGGTATCTCCAGAATTATTTTGAAACCTGTGGTCATTCGCATTTCAGACTCACAGCAGAGGAAAGTGGCACAAGAAAAAATACAAAAATGCCCCCACAGTAGGAAGAGAGGTAAAGAGCATGCTGTTAACACATTTAAATAGTGAGAGGACACTCACTGAAAGCAACCGAGGAGGAAGTAGTGACTTGCTGGAAAGCTAAAACCAGGGAGATCAGTTCTTTAGGTTAACCTGGCAGCCCAAAGTCCTCAGTATTTTCCTCACCCTTGTAACTGAAACATGCTCATACTTTACTTACTACATTGAGATCACCAATATAATTCTTGGTATTTTTCTTGGAAGGTTTGGTGCTGTGGCTGTCTTCAAGTTCCTCATGGTTCTCAAAGGCCAGATTGTCCATTAACAGAGTATTGTTTCTGCTCTTGGCTCTGGTTTCTTTACATTCGTGTCCTTTTTTACCGAGCAAACTCCCTTTTTCCATTTTGTCATTTTCCATATTGTGTTGAAAGTTCAGCTCCACTGTGTCACTCTCTTGCAAAGTAGGGGAATGCATAGACAGCTGCAGCATCTTGCTCTGAATGGCATTGTTATCACGGACGTTCATATTGCTCTCCCTTCTAAGTCTTACCTCCTGGTAGAGCTGAAAAAACAATAGAACCTTCTATTAAATCATGGTATTCTAATGAACTGTATGGTAAAATACATATTTATCTTCTGTTGTTAACAATGCTTCACTCAGTAGCACTGATTGGAAAGTTTTTATACATGTGTTTGTAGAAAAGTGCTGAGTCACCTAGTGTAATAGCTCACACACCATTATTGTCACCGGACAAGGAAAGGGCTGTTACCATCCACAAACTCTTTGCCATGGTTTTAACCATGGCTGGAATTGGAAGAGATCTCATGAGATCAATGGCCCTGTCTTGAGCTGGAAGCCATATGGTTGTCTTCCAAGTAATCTTATTGCACTTGAGGTGGACACAGCCCTGACCTGATGGATAGGGAATGTGGGGGAATGTGAGGGAGGGAGAGGGTTCTGGCTATGTTACAGCCTAATAAAGTATATTAGTTGAAGGAGAGGAAGTGAATTCACATCAAATACATTGCCATCTGCACTATAGCAGACTTTTCTGGTTCTCAGGCAAGTGGAATTCTTCCCTCTGACTGGAGTGATAAATCAGTACTGCAGAATAGTATTATTTGGCAATGCACTGCCACGCTCTTCTTTCATGCTATCTGCTGAGATCCAGTGGCTTCATTTGTAAATGAAAAAGTGTTAATTCGTGTCGCCCAGCCCATTCAAACTAGGAACCGTGATAAATTATACATTAGAAAAAAATAGCAACATCATAAAAATCTCTTCTGCTTACAGTATAATTCCCAGTGCCAAGAATCCCATGGCTCTTTATAAACCTTCATTCTTAACTTGCTCTTACAAAGAAAGCACAGAGCAGGCACCTCTGAACAGCCATCTGCCTGCCCTCTCACACTGCACGAGGCCACCACAACAGCTTTTGAAAGGACAGTGAAAAAGAATAACATGAAGAACATGTGGCTATTTCATGGGTAGTGCTGTGGATGACAAGTATTCTCACGTTCAGAGACTTAACACTTGACCTCATCCTGGGCTTTCAGATTTCACTTCCAAAGCCCAGCTGCTCATGGAAACTGAAGGCTGAACTTTGCCATTTCCAAGAAATTGAGAGCTTCATATGGATTCAGTATAGCAGTAAGAAGGAAGGATACCATCCCATAACTATAATATCATCTCCTATACCACACAAGTCTTCCTGGAGGAATCCAGGAATTAAGTTAGGTTTTGATGGGCTAGAGAAAACTACCAAATAAAAATACAAGCTGATAAGGTAGCGAAAACTTTATTGAGGAAATCTTTCTACAGATGATGGTATTTAAAAGGTATCTATCTCCCCTTTTCTCCAGGCATGTGGCTTTTGGAGAAGAAATGTCAGGTAACTGAAATCAAGAGCAGCTATGACATATCTTAAGAGGAGACCTTAGATTACCAGTAACCGTGCGGTATCACCTGCAGGTTTGTCTGGTCCTGCAGTACACAGCAATTTGCTTCATTCTCTTCCCCTCAGCCCCATTCCATTCTTTATCGCTTTTTCTGTCTCAGTCATGCTTTCCTAATCCATATGCTGATAAAGAACATGATGAAAACAGTCTTTGTTGACATTGTCAGAACTACTAATAGCCAGAATACCTTTTCATTACCATCATTCCAAAACGCTTCATATACCTAAGAAAATGAAATTCAACTACATATACAGATCACATTACTAATTTTTGGAGTATTCTCACCTTGGCAGTGAAATTAGGTACGACTCCACAGAAAAGTCCTAACACAAAAGGAAAAATGTGGCCGAGACCATCATATTAAAGTCTGCAAGTAAGAATTGCAGGTAAAATATAAGAAAGCTGACATTATGGAGTTAAGCTGCAGGCTTGTTTAATGGGCAGTGTATGCCTTATGCCTGTAATTCCTTTGGCTCTGACCATTTTACTTCTCATACTTTCATGTCAGCAATCTCTGCCATACATTCCTGTGTTGCTCAGCCACAGGACAGCGTTGGCAGAGAGTAAGAAAAAACTACTCCATGTGTATATTAGATGAAAAATGTGAAAAGTTCACTAATGAAAAAACTTGCCTCTATACGTAGCCAAACAGACTCAGTTAATGCATTATAGTGCCACAGGGTTCTGCTGCAGGGACAATTTGGGGATAAAAGAATAATAAATAATTGCCATAACTATTTCTGGAAGGAGATGCATTGCAAATGGCAGGGAGCGAGTGTTTGTTAGTATGTGTAAACACAAGTGGTGTCAGGACTTTCATGCTATTTACTTTACCTGTTTCCTCTCCAAAAAGCCATCCATAAATGGAACAGGTTCTAGCCAGAATGATTCTGTATCATGCAGCATTTAAAATACGTATTCTTTTTAATATTACCATTTACCCCAGCAGACATTGCCATATGATTCCTTTTTGCCAGATTATGATACCTAGATTATTTTGTTACTAAATATGTATTTTCCTAAACTCCATATTGTTCAGTATGTACTTGAAAAAAACTTGTATAATATAGGCAGTGTGGCTCATGCCCAGTAGAACTGGCAGCAGTATGTACAGCCAACAATCTCATCGCAAACAAAGTGACATTTCACCCGCTGCTCTTTATTCATGACTGTTAAATGAGCAATTGTAAATACTGCTTAATTCCAGGTTTTTCATCCTAGCTATTAGAAACTTCCAGTGAGACATAAGAAACAGGATAAAATTTAGAAAAAAAAAAATTGAAGTGATTCCATGTCACTTCACCCCAAGTGAAAATGGTAGTGCTCAGAGTTTTATTTAGAAGTACCTCTTCTATTTTCTTCTGCATGATCTTCCATTGACATTCCCATTCTTTCCTTTCATTGTCAAATCTCTCCAGCAATTCCATCTTCTCTTTATTCCAGTTCCTCTCAGTATTCTCCAGTTGTTTACGCAGGTCCATGGTTACAGTCTGTGCAACAGCAAAGAGAGCTCTGCTTTTTTTCTTTCTTCCCTGAATGTTTCCTGGAAGTTTATCAGAATAAGTCTTACTTGTATTTGATTCTAGCTTTCAGGGAACAAAAAGCAACAAAGCAATTTCACAAAATTCATAACTGAAATGTGCTTTCAGGAAACAGTATCGTATGATTGCTTGATATTTATCTGGAGTGTGACTGAAATATGGATGAACTAAGTGTTACAGGACATAAACCCAAGGGCAGAGAGGCCCAATCTGGAAGGGGGAGGTGGGACATGCATTTAGCATCACAGAATTCAGTAACATCTGCCGCAGTGGGCTTTGTACCATGGCCACTTTGCATCTTCCATTACTCTTCACTATAAACGTGTTTTCAATGAATTTGAGTCTGTATAATACTGAATGGCACTTCAGGACCATGGGATCCTGCAACATCTGCCCTTGAGGGCAAAAGTTATTTTAGGTTTGTCCAAAAGACAACTGCAAATGGAAAGGTATCATGTTTACTCATGCACTCCTTTCATGCATGCATGGAGCACAACAAAGACTGTGACATTCTTTTGGCAATTGAAGACTGTAAACTTGATATATGCAGAAAATTCTCATGGCTATATGCCTTGGAATACATGAAGAAAAACAAGACAGGAAAGCTAATAACAGGTACAAACATATATACAGTAGAAAGCATCATTCTACTATATAAAGGACTATCAGTCACTATAAAGGGTTCAAGCTTTTTGGATTTACAAACCTAAATCTATACATGTTAGTTTCAGGACCAGCATAGGAAAAAACAGAAAATATTCTCCAATAGCACTAACTCCAATCTAGTTCAAAACCTTTCTCAGAATATTTAACTGATTTGTACTCCGGTTTCTTCTTCCCCTTGAGAAGTCTTTAGTGTCTTAGTGTCTCTGAATGAAAAAATTATTATATGAACCATTAAATATTTGTATTTTAGGGGAAATATTTTAGACCTGCTCATGTGGTTTTGGAGCAAAGCAGTTACAGATTTTATGGACCTGGTGTTACTCTTGATTTCTTAGGCTTTACAGTAGAAACCCCACTACCATCAGCACATTTACTATGCCAGCAAGACCAAAATAACACTCATTCATTCAGTTATGATAGCTCCTGTGGTATAATGGCTGGTACACATACATTGATACTTGAGTTTGTTAATTTTAGTTCTCAAAGCCAATTGTTGTGTTACTTGGGTGGACATAAATGTAGTTCTAGTGATAAAACACCTCTGCATTGCTTTGACCCCCTGCCAGAAATCAAACAGGCAGACAAATAAATTACCAGAGGGTTAACTAGGGCTAAGACCACCCTACCTTCCTTTAATTTGTTCATTTCCCTGACTGACGATCAGTGATTGTAAACTCACATTTCATTTCTATGATACAGTGCAAATTTATTCCTAAGCTTCACACAAAGTTCTTCCCCATCCTATATGTTATTGGACAAGTCTTGTTGATTCAACTGTGGCTACTGTGTAATCACCGTTTACCAGTGTCTGTGTTATTTCAGCTCACTGGGAAGGTGATGCCAAACTTGAAATAAGACTCTTTCGTGAACAAGCAGAAGAGCTCAGATGAAACCCAACAGTTTACTCAGGTCTTTGGGTCATAGCTAGTCCTCCCAAAGGACCTCTCAAGCCATCATGGGCCCAATCCTCACTCAGGGCTTGCAAAACAGTTTACCCCAAGCACCTGTTCTTGGGCCTCTGAAATGGCAATCTGTCCCTCAACTGTCTACAAACAGATTTCAAACCCTCCGTCTTTCCCCTGCCCAAAAACATACAGGCCAGCTTTATAAAAACATGAACTCCTTGAAACTAAGACCTGCTGAAAGACAGCACAGCATTCTCATCACAAGAGAAGCCAAGCGCTGGTTTGCTCCCGGCTTCTTAGGGAATGCAGCCAGGCTACAGAGGCTGCACCTCTCCAGGCCAGTGTTTCAGCTTTGTGCCAGACTTCAGTAAGTGTTGACCAAAAACAACTTGTAAAAAAATTCTATTGCATTTAAGATCTGTTGCAGTCTAAACATCCATTGATAATGAACTTTAGAAACATTTCCATACTTTCTCACTTTGCTAATTCAAAGATTGCAATTTTTAGTACAGTCGTTAGCTTTTTGGCTACATTTATGCCTTTATAACCTTTCAAGATATCTCTGAGAAATAAACAAAACTCTGCTCCACTATAAACCTTATACAAATACATCTCAGAAAAAAATTTTAAAAACTCCATGTGTAAATGCTGTGAAATCATGAACAAGACAGGCAGACATAATCTGTCAATAATTTGCACAAATGGTGATTTTTGCTAGTGTACTCATAGTAATAATGACCATACTTTAATCAGCAGCATATTACTAGAAAGGTCAATACTGTATAGCATATTATTTTTACACATATAAGAATAGATATAATATGTACTCCTTTAAAGCATGAATATAGTGTTGAAAAGGCCCCTGGTGTTTTCTTAGTACTATTGCCATGTTTGCATTTATCTTAACAATCTTTAATTTTTTCATGTGGAACTCCGATTATAAAAAGAGACGAGATCATGAGAAGGAAATCAGGTCTTGAAAGAGGTTAGTTACAGAAGTTACAGATAGTCACTTGTAGCTCTAAGATTCACAAAAAGCTTGTATTGCTTCTTACACTTCTACAATTTCCTCTGAGAATTTTTCTGAGAAAAAAAACACATTTATTGATGTTAGCAGTTTTGCTCCTGTTGTACAGTGGATCAGTTCCTCAGAGAGTTTTAGCTCCTATTTCTGCATCTCTTTCCCCCTTTTTTTCTGTTTGTTTTGTGGTTTTTTTTTTGGGGTGGGGGTGTTGCTTGCTTTTTCCCCTACTAGCAAGAAAATTCAATATGCAGTCCTGGTAGTATCCCTCTGTCTGTATAGTGCACTAAGATGTCCCCATGGGTATTTCATGTGGCTTAAGCAATGCAAAGGCATGTAAAATGCCACATTATAATTTGCTCTGTAGATCAGAACAGTATCTGTGCTCTTGCAGTATTGGCAATTTCTGCATGTCCTAGACAAGGTCAGAAGCTCATTACAGCAGTCAAATTCAAGCAAATAATCAATTTTGTCTACATCAGCTGCATTTTCCTTTAGTCCTTCCTCCTTTCAAGCAAAAAATGTTTTAAGCAACAATTTGATGTTAGTCATTATTCCCTCATATCATACCCATTCCCTTTCCATCCACATTTTAAAAATGCAAAATAGTTTGCAAACAACCTCTATCAACTTCTGAAAATAATCTCTTTGGCATCAGCCAAGATGTTACTTTTCAACAGATTTTAATTAGATTGGATGTACACAACCATTCAGACACAAATCTTCCCTTGTTTTTACAGAAAAATATGAAATTAAATTATATTTCCAACAAAGTGCTGTATTTTGGATGACTAAGAAAATTGTAAACATATGTATTTGTTCAGTTATAATCATGTGCCATGTGTCACAATATTGTGTGCTTTATCCATAAAAAGAAAGTACAGTTGAGTGAGAGAAGGGAAAGAAACAAGAAATAGAGAGAAATGAGAGCCAGAAAGAATGAAAGCAAGAAAGAAAAAGAGAAAAGAAAGAAGAAAGGGGAAAAAGAAAGAAGGAAAGAAGGAAGGAAAGAAAAAGAAAGACAAGTGGTCACAATGCTCCGTCATTCCTGTCCTGTTAATATATCTCTGCCTGCACTGAAGAAACTAACTGAACTAATGAAGTCTTTCTCTAAGAATAAAGACCATATATAACATACATGAACATCACATTACACATAAATAACATTAGATGTTTAAATAACTGTTTGCTGCATCAGTAATATGCTTTCTTTTTTAATCTAGAGTGTTCAAAACCACTGATTTAAAATAAACTGCAACCATACCTTTCATGGAATAAGAAATCCTTTAGAAGTTTCTCTGTCCATTTCTAAGCAGCAGTGAAAGCAATGAAACACATAACTAGCAGGGATCCAGTTCTGCGAATCTTGATCTTTAAAAGAAATAAGAAAGCTGAGCAAGACACAACCTTTTAACTGGGGCAGTATTTGTAACTCTCTTTGAATAACTCCTCAACTTCTGCAAACTGAAAAACAGTTCCGTTCAGCATCATCCCCGCAGCTGGCTTCCACGTGACGTCAGTGCATGGAGGATGGCTTTAAAGCCACCTCTTCCAGCCCCCAGCTCTGTAACTTTATATCTCTTCATATTTTGTGTAAACAACTCCAAGTCCAGGACATTTTTAGGTTTTATAGTGCAGTCCAGTCTTTAAAGCTTGCCAAAGCAGATAGTGTTAATATTAAAGCTATGACAATAGGCAATTTTAGGTTTCTTTTATTGTGGTCCAGATTTTTTGCTGTTTTCCAGACCCAGCTTTCAGGGTTTTATTTTTCAGTATGATTATTTTGAGCTTTGCAACTTGATCCTCATAAACTGCTTTTTAAAGGGAGTTTTGTTTAAAGTAGCAGAACAACAACAAAAGGTTTTGTCAGTTAACAGCTATCTTAAAGAGCTAAAAGCAAACCACTCCTCTCTAAAATCTTTTTCTGTACTCTAAATACGCTCTTACTTATGAAGTGTGGAATTATTAGGCACTGTGTAATCCTACTGTCTTGCATTCTGGGAATGAAAATAATGGTTTCTTTGGTATATACCCAAATATTCCCAATGCTTTATAAGGTTTCTGGATCAGATTCTCTAGTCTGTTAAGACACTTGGTGTCTCAGCAAAGCAAAGCACTTGAAATTGGATGGAGAGTCTCCCTTTCACAAGGAAACTCATCTCTGGCATAAGTCTGGTAAGGAAGGTACAAAACCACCTTGGTCTGGATATAAATCACTGGGAGTGCCCATAGCAAGTGTTGGCATGGGGTAAGGTAAGGGAGTGTATGTGACAAAAATGATCCAGCAAGTCTAAGTCCACAGGAGACTCTGAAGCCAGCATGGTGAAAATTAGCTGCTCCGCCTGCTGAGCCACAGGCACAAGGAGCCCAGCTCACTCTTCATCTCTGCCCACAACTCTCCTGTTGCATTGTATGTTAAATTGCTTTCATTTTGCAACTGAGACCCTTGGGTGGAAGCTTCACACACACATACCATTGCCCTGCTGGGTACTTGTGCTTGGATGTGTTTGTGGACAGTGACTGAGGCACAGTTAGTAAATTCGCATTTCAGAGAACATTTTTCCCCACATGTACCTAGAGAAGGGCCCCAAAATACTTGACTCAGGCAGTATAAAACTGGATAAATCCTGCTATCAGATGGGTGTCTTCAAATGCACTAAGCAGGAGTGACATATATTTTTGTGGGCAGAGCAGCTGATGACAGGAGGATCAGTGAGACAAAGGGCATGATATGAGGTTTCACACAACCTTTGCTTAGTCAGCACTCTCGTATTTAGAACAGTAAGTTTTTATCTGTGATAAAATCCATGCACAGTATAAAGATTTTAGCTCTGGGTGCATTTTATAGTAAATACCAAATCAGGTTTCAGGGAAAACACATTTTTTCTCCTTATATGGTCTAGCAGTAAGTCTCAGTGAATACATTACTGGGGTGCTTATTCTGCTCCTATGTAACATAAATAATGGGACTTGGGATGTTTGTGAAAATTTTAAAGATGATTTAAAAATTGAACAAAGATGCCCAAGTACTCGACTGAATGTTCCTGAAGAAAATCCCCAGACTCTAAACTCTGAGGATTTAAAAAATAAAGCAACAGTGTGACTTTCTTTTGTGACATTAGGACCCAAACACCAGCTGACATGGCTGGGGGTGAAGCTGGAGTCCCTGGGAGCAGAACTGAGCTCACAGCTGGAGGCCAGGTGCCACAGCACAGCCTCCTCCCCGAAGCCAGCACAGCTGCACCACTGCACATGAAGACAGACTCCTAAGACATGTTTTTTTACTCTTATCCGTCAGCATAGGCTATTATTCTTTAATATTGCTAACTCAATCCCTCTAGTCTCGCTGTGTGAACTCTTTGAAGTAAAAGGAGTAAAATTAAAGAAAACAATGGATTAAATCCCAGGCTTGAGTTTTCACTCAGGCAAAGGCCTACATTTCTGTCAGTGTGAAGAATTAGAAATGTGTGAGACTGAAGGGCTCATTAGGAGACAAGCACTGGACCCATCTCATAGGTCAAAGGGCCACATTAAACTCATCCTAATATGGGAAAGGCAGAATAAAATTGAGACAAAGAAAACATGGAGTG
This sequence comes from Manacus candei, assembly GCF_025592945.1. Lineage (NCBI taxonomy): Eukaryota > Metazoa > Chordata > Aves > Passeriformes > Pipridae > Manacus > Manacus candei. The sequence goes on along the minus strand of NW_026138082.1, from coordinate 5,919,276 downwards.
AGTTCTGAAAACCTGGGATCATTATTCTATATACCCTTAAGTGTAGCAGTGGTGACTTCTGCTTTTGAGGAAAAGAAGTTATTTAACAAAAATTGTCCCTACTGTCTCTTCTCCAGCAGCAGGGGCCAAAGCAGCAGATGCGACTTTCTGGCCTCTGGCACAGGTAAAATAAGCAGGAAGATTTATTACATTCAACAATTGCTTCCTCAGGAAAGCATATTTTGTCTATATCTGGCATCAGCTCTACTTGTGTCATAAGTCATCACCTCAACAAACAAAAGGTGCAAGGGCATTTTAAACAAGCCCTCTGCTAAATTTCTCTTCATCATGCAGGACTGGAGGCAAAGCAGCATGAGTTTCAGCATGGGTTATAATCTGATTACATACTCAGGGTAGTGTGTATTCTGGTTACAATAGTCTGTGCTCAAGACTGTTTCAGAGCATCTTCGGTTCTGCTGCACTAGTTTGATTATGGCACACCCATTGTGCTATGGCAACATAAACTAGTGACAAGAAGGAAGAGCACAGCTGTCACTGCAGTCAACCCATCCACAACATTATATTCCTGAATGATGGACATCTTGGTAATCTTGGTATATACATTTCAGGAGTGGATATATACAATTGGTATATATATACACAAAACTGGCAGAAGGGAGTAAAAATTCTGTCTCCTCTTACTGTTGTGCACTTCTGAGATAGTAACATAACTCAGTGGAGAAACAGAGCAAACAACGTGTTATGTCATGTCGCTTCTCCAAGGTTACATTGGAAATCGGTGGCAGATAGTTTAGATGTTTACTTTAAATAGAGCCACTGTAATTTTCCTCATAGGCAACTGCATGTGTAATGGCAAAAGTTGGGCTTGAATATCACTTCCCCTGGCATTAAATCAGAGACAGGCATGTAAGCCAATGGGAACTATGTCTGTGATACTGATGCCTTTAGAAGTCTCCTACTCACCTATCAGATTCTGGGGTGATTAAGGGAAAGGGCATGTAATACCCTGAAGCTCTGCTTGTTTTCGTAAACAACTCCCAAAGTTCATGTGCAGTTCATCTTTTTTTATAACACATATCTAGACAGCCATGTTTCTGGCAATTTTCTATTTTCCGACTGCCAGGCGTTTTTCTGCACTATAGCACCTGCTCTCTTCTGGTTTTGATTCTGAAACACTGGTGACATGTGTCAGCAGACACTTATTCTATCTCTAAACTGGAACTTCAGGCATGGATATTCTTGGTTGAAAGAAATATCTCTGATCCTAGAGAAGATGATCATTCTAACTTCAAGGGAATTTTTCAGTAGCAGTAAAGAAAATATTTGCAGAGAGATTTTGTCAGAGCATTTAGAGCTGGCTCTAAATAGAAAACAAATACAATTGAGTTTATCTGGTTGCATTAAAGGAAAAAATACATCTTTCCCTAAATTACATAAAAATTCATTGGAGTTACTGCCAATTTACACAAATGTAAAAATGTCAGAACGAGACCTCTAGATGAAAGATTTTTCCTTTTGAAAGAACATGGAATTAATTCCTTGGGAACACAGGAAACAGAAAGTAATATTTCAGAGAAATGTTAAATTAAGGCGATCTCATGGTTCAAATTCAATGACTTTTTTTTCCCAGAATGTAAATATTTCACCAGAATGTTACAAAATGGGAACCGTGAATCTGCTAAGTGAGACCTGAACTGATAGGTAACCTGGCATATCCAGCTTTTTGCCACATGCAACTAAAATCTGTACTCTTCTTATAATTGCTCTTCAGAATTACAAGCTATGCAGCAGGCAGAATCAGTGAATCAGCAGTATTCTGTCTGTCTCTGCCCACCCTGACTCCCCTGCATTCCTGCTAGAGGATGCTGATGTATTCAGCTGCATCTATTCACTCACCTGTGAAGTGGTCTTTGCCCACCAGGCCAGTAAATGAGTGAGCAGAGTCTGCTTTCTTTCTTGCAAGTATAATTGCTGCATTTTGTAACACTAAGTTCAATTTAGCAAGACAGAACATTTATTTCTTTGGCTAGATCTTGTCTTCTGGCAAAGAATAAATGTTCATACAGATTTTATTAGCTTTCTCAGCAACTTTTTAAATTATGCAATATCTGGTGTGAAACAGATAAGCCACTTCAGTTCCTGCCTTCAAGGAGAATGAAAAAAGACAGGAAAAACACATCTCATTTCTCACTGAGATTTCTCTGTGGGGCTCCTCATCATTTTCCATGCTTGTCACAGAGTCAAAGACTGTGGGGAACTTCTAAAATAATTTTGTATACTTTGGTGTGCTTTTATTTCAGATTGTAGCCTGTGCAATAGCTCCCTAAATGTCTCAAAAGGTCTCAGCTTTGATTTGTTTTGTTGCTGCCCAATGGAATTAGGCCTAGGAAATGTTCAGCTATATGCAAGAAAAAACCACTGTGAGAAAGCAATGGGGTTGTAACTGCCAGTGTTTGTGCAGAGATTAGTTCCATCTCTTGTCTGAACACATATGAAAGCAGCTTAGAAACTCCTCAAAATTAGTTTGGGCCTGACTTTCTTTTTATTTGGGTCACCAGTCAAGGCTATCTAATTATCTCATATGTATTGATTCTAATTTCCTTTAGACATATCTTGCTAAGTATAAAGTAGATAATGACAGCATCCCCTGGCAGCAATAAGTATTTAAATCAAAGAGGTCAATAATTTAAATTATAAGGTTACTACACCTGCAAAGTATGCTGAGGGAAAGCTAGACAAACAAGGAGAAAAATACAATATTTGTTTAATACCAAATATTTTGAGTTTACTTTTTTTTTGTTCTTAAAACATAAATTTTATTGCTCCACCTCTGCTGCCCTTCGAGGATTTTCTCTCAAAGCGGTGTCTCTCAACAAGTAACAGAGCACAACTCAGGTGTGGAGATGAACCTTTCTCACTGGGAATGGGTTAAGTGAACAAAGTGCTAGCATAAGTCAAAGGGAATCCTTATTGCTAGCTGCTTTTTTTATTACCACTATTCATTATTAGATTATTTAACATGGCAACTGCAGAAAAAAATGTCATTAATACACATACTTGTTCACCTTTGGAGAATTCACATTTGCGGGACTTAATGGTTTCAACATGGGCTGGATAAAACAGAAAAGAGAACTGAGCCCCGTTGGGCATTTCAGATGAGGTTTTCACAGTGGGAGATCTACTGTTTGTAGGAACAGCCCATGTAAGTGTGAAAGAAAGGTAATGAGTTGCCTGTATTCTTAATTCAGCCTCTCATAAGCAAGACAGGAATATTCAGTGACTATTGATGCAGACCTATGCACACAAGCTTCCCTCACCTATGGTGGTTGGCTACCAACAGCATGGTTAGATGGGGTCACTCGGCAAGCCAAGAGTTACCATGTTCATTCAAAATTCGTTCTGAAACCTGGAGAATGTAAAGCTGTGGTAGCTACAGACTGGGAAATGTTATCTGATAAATTCAACATGAGACAAGGTGTCTTACATCACTCTCATCAGTTCAAGTTAGACTCCAGCGTGGCCATTTTTCTAGAGCATAGAGAGAAATGCAGCCAGCCCGTATCTCTCTGAAGACTCCTAAACTACTCTGATACCTCCTCCTCAAGTATCTCATTCTCAGGGGCTCCAGCTCCTAGACACAGTTCCAGAGTGCTTTATGTACCAAGCATTCTGATTTTGTCCCCTCCAGGGTGTCTAATCCATGTTAATACAGTCTTGGAAAACATCATCATCACAGTCATGCAAAACATATATACAAGCTGTGATATACAACTGCAGAATAAACATGGAATGCGATTTTACTATTCATATGTGGTTAGAATACAAATTCTGTTTCTGGGAGTGGGAAGAGAAAAGTAACAGAGTCTTCACACCCACTGTGCATATTTCTGTTTTGTTTCAGATTTGGTGCAAATTAATAAATATTAAAATGGTTTCAGTCACCCAGGAAACTTTTATCCAAAAATGATAAAACCAGAGAAAGTGAAAAATACCGTTGTCTGTTTGCTTACCTGGAACACTGTGGTGAGCAGGTTTCCTATTCAACTGGGTGACTTTTTGGTATGGTTTTTGCAGCTTTTTTGGTTTTCTTTTGGTTTTGGCAAACAAGTAGTCTTCAGTGTTTTTACAGCAGTGGCTATTACAAAAACTATGTCTCTTTCACTTCTTATCTTGGAGGGTGGACAAAATAAACAAACTGAAAATAACACTACAATGAACAGTAAATGATGAATGGCTTACAGTACAAAAAACAGTGTAAAAAGGAAGACAAGTTTAAATATTGTTGTGTATGAAAGGGATGAAAATAATACAAGGATGAGAATAAGTAAAATGATAGGCTGGAACATCTGGGAAAGTAAATACAAAGACAAAAAGAACAGTCAATTAATGGAATAGCAAGTCCAAAGTTTCAACAAAATAAATAGTGAATCAGACTATGCTTGTGGAGGGACCAAGTGCCCATCTCCCATTTACTTCAGTAGGAGTTCTGCATGGTTATGCCCTAAAATGTCCAATTGTTAAATGTTAATTGTTGTTACTTGTTTAGAGAAAATACTAATTAGTTTGCTTTAAATTTGTGTAAGTCCATGCAGTGCTCTACCTTTAAGCTAATGGGAGCTCTACAAGCTCAGAGCTATTGCTAGATCAGAAAGTGAGCATGCTAAATGCCATCTCTGTTTGATTTCATGCAATACATGTATAGTAATTGATTAGCTTTAAACTCACTGCGTCTGTGACTTTCTGATACAAGGGAACAAAAGACTAATTAGTCAGCATAGGAATAAGAATAGCTTTCAGCTTCACCTGGCAACTACTTTGACTGTAAACTAGCAAGACAGCACAAAATAAATTAACACAGCAAGAGACTTACAAAACATTGGGTAATTCCATGAGCAATAACAAGATATGCCAACTATAGGACTGCATGATAAGATAAGAGTTGGTAATTTTCATTTTTCATGGCAAAAGATCTTGAGTCAGCAAGGAATTTGCTCCCCAAAACCTCTCTGAGACAGTTCTGCACAAAAATGAACCACAAAAAAGATTCTTGTCACTGCTGCATGCAAGCAGTGACCCATAGGCCTTCAACAAGATGCAATCAGTTACAGCAATTCCAGTATTCACACTACTGTGTGGCTCTGTGACTCCATAAAGTAGATTCACATGATCTCTTTTTATCCGCGGTTTGACATATTCTCTATAATTTCTGAAATTTATTGATTCTTCCTGTTTAAAATTAATAAAATTTTCCTTCTATCCATTTAACAGGAAACCAACCACTAAGAAAACAACCATGTTCATTCGTGTGCCAGAAATACCGTCTGTACTGCCTTTAGTGGCAATGAAGGCACAACTCTGTCAAAATGCAGTTGCAAAGCCAGAAAGGAGTAAAATCTTCTACCTCCTAGCACATAATTTTAAATTCCAGTAGACCAGACTTATTCACTGTTCACAAACAATTCTATTGGTAGAACATGTTTTTATATGGCCAAATAGGGATTTTAAGTAATTTGAGAAATAGTGATTGTGGTCCAGTGCCTAGAGTAAAGAATTTTCACGTGCCATAAATTGAATTTGAGGCTTAATTTGCATGGCAGAGCCTTTTTACCTGTAGGCCGTAATAAGTAAAATTCTACCTGACTCACTGACAAAGGTTCATCTGCACTTCGATCGTCCGAAGACTTTGGAACTTCGAGTCTGTCAATGAAAGCCTGGAGCTCTTTCCTGAAGGCCTTCATCTGCGCATTGATGCGGTAAAGAAGCTCATGCTCACGTATTCTGCTGCCATCGTCTTCCTCATCCATGAGTCCAAAGAGATCACCATTAGCTACATAAATTCGTGCCTCTGTTATGATGGTGCTCGTGTCAGAAATTAGGCGATCTATTGTCTTGCCCAGCCGCTCGGCTTCAGAGCGAATGTCCTTCATCTGCTGCCTGTCAGTGAAGCTTTTCTGCCACCCAGATGGTGTTGGATAAAAAGACCTTGTGGGTGTCAGGCATCGAATGTTGCGCACCTCTTCAGAGTCACTTTCCCCACCTATGGGGCCTTCCCTTTTGCGGTGAGGAGGGCGGGAATCATCATCGCTCTCCTTTTTTCCTGCATCACTTTCCGCATCACTGTCTCTAGGACTGCCACGGATCCCAAGATGAGAGGCCAAGTCATAGCGCTGCATGTTGGACATTAAGACTCTGTTCTCATACTGGAGTTGCATGACTTTGCCACTCAGCTCGTTGATCTGCATTCGTGCAGCTTTTAGCTCCTCCTGTAATGCTTCTGTCTTGGCATTGTCATGGTGCCTAGAGCTCTCATGGGCCCCAGACTTGTACTTGTATTTGTTCAGCTCAGCTGTTATGCGCTTGTTTTGTTCTTCCAAATCAGCTACATTTCTCCTCAGCAATTCTGTTTCATCTTCTACTAGCTGCAAATGCTGTCGCAACTCTGACAGGGATTCACTCTGCTCTCCCAGGAGTGGGTTAGTGGTCCCTGAGAAATCATCTCCTCTTAAATCATCAAGCTCCGCTTTCAGTCCTCTATTTTCTACTTCTAGTTCCACTATTTTCCTCCCAAGAATGTTAGCTTCCTCCTCCACAAGTCTCAATCGAAGCTTGAGTTCAGCTTCTCTTGTGGTAGGTGGCCCACCTGCTTCACCTTTTGGCAAGGGACTGTCCAAATCCCCATAAAATGATCTGTATTTTTGCAGCTCATGTTCAAATCTGTCTTTCTCTTTATCTATTTTAGCCATTTTCTTCCTCATCAAGGCTGCTTCTTCTTTGACAAACTGTAGCTGGCATTTCAGGTCTTCATTGTCCTCCTTAGGAAAAAAAATAGTATTTGAAGAAACTTGATGTCAAACAGGAGACCTCCAGTGGATAGTCTTAACTTACAAGATTAACAATCACAGGTATATGGCTTTATACACTATGAGATTTTTCTGCAATCATTTTTTCACTGATCAGTAAATTAAAAAGAGGGAAGTAAGGACTTACACGTAAAAGAGGAGAAAAGAATATTTTACTTGTGACTAAAATACGCACAGAAAATACATAGTGAGGGGCGGAGAGGAGGGTTTGTAAAAAACCCTAACATTTTCTAGGCTTGCAACATAGACTTTACAGTGTTCAAAAATCCTGAAGTCAGCACACAAAGAGCCCATAAACTTGTTTCACTGGTGCTGCCATTTACATTTTCTAAAATATCAGGTAGATGAAGCTGTACTTCTTTCACAGTACACACAGTTTGTTTAGGTAGTCCTTGAGATTAGTGGTGTCTGACTGCAAATCTGGGGTAAGACCTCTCCATTTCACAGTATATAGGAAAACAAAGGGCAAAGCAAAAAGCAAGCCAAGCACACATCTACAAATCATGTACCCCATTTCAATAGTGTCCTTGAAGCCTGCGCATAAGAATCCAGGCTACAGTTATTGCAACATACCTCTGTTGGTGTCTGCTGTGACTTTTTTTCTGATTTTGGAAGGTCTTTGCTCCCTCTCCTTTTCAGTGATTGCTGCAATTACAACAAAAGGAGATGCACTGAATATTTCACTAAAGAGGTATATAATTCATGTATTGTTCATTTCAAAATATAGCAAGATGCAACTATAAAGGAATTAATTTCTTCCAATTTTTGAGATACCAAATACAGAGGGGAGACACAGCTGCCCAAAAATGACACAGCAATGGCATACAAGTAAAGCTTTGGTTTAATCAATCTGTTACCTTTTTTGTTCAACACATTTTAAGACTAATCCATTATGAATGCTTAACACATGACAAGAATGGTAAGAAACCAGGTATCCCAAGTAGTAACTTACAGATGGGAAAGCTGAGACAACCAGTGAAACCCAGCTTGCCCATTTGGCATTAACCTTAGTTAGGCTAAGGCACTTAAAAATGCCTTAGCCTTAGCCTACTTTGTCGTAGTAAAGCTTCATAAAAGTATCTCTGAGATTTGTCAGCTGACATCAGAGTACACCTACAAACACACCTTTCTCCATGTCTTAGTATAGGCACAGCTCCATAAGTGTACACTGCAGATAAACTCACACATAGGTCTGGTCACTGTTTGTTTTGTTTTCAGAAGTTATTTAAGGAAATACAATTTAAAACTGCTTGGACTACAAAGTCCTGGCGAGAGAGCACGTTAGCTCAAGAACACAAACACACATATGCACCACCATATGAGCAAGATTCTTTGGTGTCCTCTATTCTGCTATGTAGCCCAAGTGAGTAGAAAAGAAATGGCTGCTTTTGAAACAGGATGCATTGGAATAGAAACCTGCTAGTGTATCCAGCAAAAATCTTGTAATTGCTGACAGCAGAAAGGTTGTTAGTGGGAAAATGGCAGCAGTGGAAAACAACTACCACTATCCCACTGGCAGCACTCAATACAGATCATCGAGAAAACAGCAGGAGAGAGGAAAGCAAATTAGAGAATATGTTAATACATAACATTCCACTTGCAGCTGTTCCCAGTTTTTATGTTCCCCAGGTTAACTGTAGGCCCCCAGGCAGGACAGTGATAAAACCAACACCATCTCCCTCTGAGACTATTCTCTGGTAAAAGGACCCTTCATGCCTTTGAGAAACATGCATTTCCCTGCACCAGCCAGGGGAGAATCCAGCTCTATCTAAAAGCCACTCAGTTCCATAGAGTGGGAAATAAAATATATTCATAATCCTCAAGAAACAGAGTACAGGGGGCAGGTTTGCTGTACATAACACTCCTGTGTTATGTACACTCCTGTGCAGTATTTGTCTGCTGGTACCAATCATTCTCTTTTTTCTGCAGATCAACCCCAGTAAAAAATCCTATGCTCATAGACTGCTCACTCGAAAGGAAAAGTTAACGCCATAGAAGTGACTCACATATAAATCTGAGCAACCACAAGAGATGATTTTTCATGAGGTTTTTTGCTCAAATTTGCTATAGAATTAAGCAATTAAATATCACCTCAGATTCAGTATCAGAACTAAAATTCAATGATGTGTCCACCAAGAATTAGAATTGAAATTCTTATGTCTCTTCCAGAAACATGAATGCTCTCAGCAGACCAAATAATAAAATCAATCACAGATCATAGCTGGATAGCTGGATAGCTATGAAACACAGGTTTCTAAGGTAATTCAGAAAAGACATGAAAATAGTTAAACTAACTTATTCTTCCCTCTAAATATAAATCCAACAACTCTGGATGCAGTCTACAAACTGGTTCTTTTCCGGGGTCACCCCTCAGTTATCCTATTATTGAAATAGCAAATATGCTTTGGGGGAGTTTTCTGTTGTTTTCTTTCTCAATTGGCAAATTCATAAAGCCTTAAGCTTTCAAAGGAGCAGGTTTCTCCTCTGTATTACCATTAATTATACCACTAATATTTTCACTTCAAAAAAATCCTTTTAAATCAGTTAGCACCACAAATTTCTCCGTGCTCCAGATTCTTGCCAATACCACTGACTGATAAAACAAATAAGGGACAGTTAAACTAGATTTCTGCTTGATTATATAAATGCCTTCTATTCACCCTGTTGAGCTCAGCATCTCTCCAGAAATAATGAAGTTCTGAAATGCTGAGCTGAAACTTCTTGTGTACCCTACAACGTTTCAGAAGATAAAAGAAACAAGAAAAAGTACTTTCCTAGGTGTGACATGGAAAAAATCAACTTGTTTTTCTCCTTTCTCTCTATATTTTTTGTGTTCCTTTTAGTAGCCAGGATAGCAACATTTTAATTACAACAGTAGTTGTGGCTATGTAATGACTAGGCAGCACTTTCTATTCTGCTCTACTTGAATTACAACAAATCATCCACAGAGCTTGTATTATTCACCAATGAAATTACAGTGCTTAGCAACAAAATTTTGTAGCAGAAATCAATGAAGAACACACACAATTCAACTAGCAGGATGACTGGGGTAAGTGGATTAGGCCCAGCTGGAATTGGTATGATTTCTTTACTTATGAAAAACACCATGAGACAATTTCTGATCACTAGAGGTTAAGATCTCACACATTTCAGCTGATAAACGATATCTGCAAAATCAGTGTCCCACAACATCGTGCCAGAGCACAGAGGCAATGCTCATACCAAATAAAGAATGCCACATATCAAGAAGTATATCCTGCTATATATAAATACTACATTTTTGAGAGTTTCTTCCGGAGGCGCATTTCACAATTTACAGTGGCTACTCTTTCTATCACTTCTCTCGAGCCTTGCACTACTGCACTCTTCCAATCCAGTTCTCAACATGGAAAAATTTATTGCTGATAACAAAAAGAAATCCATCGTGGGAAAATAGAAAAAGGAAAACACATGGCAAAGCCAAAAAATAGCAACTCAGATTTCTCCAAGCAGATCTTTATATTACCCCTGCAACTGGACACTGCTAAAATTGCGTGTTGCTTGTTTTGACACACTAACAAAAGTTAGACTGGGTGAGTGATTCAGCCACCTTCACATATAAAATTTGTTTATTTAAAAGCATTCATGTTAGATCACCACTTGCTATATTTTTCCCATGACACAGTGTACCACGAAATCTACTGTAGTGCCACTAAAAGCCACCTCTACTGTTTTCTCAACTGTAGCAAAAAAACGGTCCCTCATATTCCAGAACTGGTTTTTTGAAAGTTTGTTGTGAAGGACAGTTTGGAGGCTCAGATAATTTTGCTTCCATATAATTTAAAAAAATCATATTCAGTTCACTCTAATGATTATTAGTTAAAAAAATGACAACAGTAAAGCAAGAAACGTGAGACTCCTTTTGCACTATCTGATCTGTAAAGCTTACCAGACAGTGCTATGGTGTTAATAACCTTGAACCAAGAATAAGCAAAAAAATGCATATAATACTGTTTCTACTCCACAAAAGAGTTTGGCAAAATAAACACTTGAAGAAAAGTACAAAGATCAGTGTTTACAGAGCCATAGTGCTGTCTACTCTTTTATATGGATCCAAATCAAGGGTCATCTACCACCACCACCTGTGACTCCTAGAACGCTTCCATCAACGCTGCCTCCGTTCAATCTTAAACATCCACTGGTCAGATTATGTGACCAATACATCTGTTCTAGAACAAGCAGCAGTCACAAGTATTGAGGCCATGTTGCTGAGAACACAGCTGCATTGGGCAGGACACGTCTCCAGGATGAAGGACCACCACCTCCCTAAGATCTTGCTTTATGGTGAACTTGCCACCAGCTCCTGCAAGAGAGGAGCTCCGAAAAAAAGATACAAGGACTCCCTGAAACAACATCTCAGCCTTGACCATATTGATCAACATAACTGGTCTACTCTGGCCTCCAATCGGGAGGTCTGGAGACACACCATCTATAACGCTGCTGATGCTTTTGAGAAAGCACGCAGGATCGCCCTTGAGGAGAAAAGACAACGCAGAAAGAATCATGTCTTGCAGAATTTACCACCTAAGGAGTCTTTCTGCTGTGCCTTTTGCAGTCGGACGTGTCTATCTTGTGTTGGCCTTTTTAGCCACCAGCACGCTTGTAACAAACGTGGGTAGAGCCCTTCCCAAATCTTCGTTCAGGAAGCCCAGCCATGATGATGACAATGAGGAGTTTGCTAAACTGCTCAAGTATTAATGAAACATTTGAACAGTACTGGGGATTATAAAACCAGTAACTGTGGCATGCATCATTATATTGTATAATCTGTGCTTACCTCTGCTTACCTCTTTACCTGTGAGGTAAAACTGGGTGTCACCTGACTATTCTAGCATTCACTGTAGCCAGCACACATGGGGCTCATGTGTGTTCTGATAATGCTGAGAAGTGTCCACAGCCTAGATAAGACTGCAAATAATATTTGTATTAGATGCATACCAGATCACACGCAACGGGCAATTCAGTTGTGATGTTCAGCAGCATCAAATCCCCAGTGACCTTCATTGGAGTTTATCCAATGTCTTGCTGGAGATGCTAAGCACTTCTCAAGACCAGATGGCATAATCCTTCTCTTGCCAGCCCTAAATTGCAAGCCAAATGTGCAGTCCAAACATCACCTGCCATGCTCAGTGCTTCTCAGGTGTAAAAAGACCTGAAATCTACTCTGAGAGTAAGACAATGCAGAAATAATTGCATCATGCTCCACCGAGTAGGAAAGCTATAAAATGAACTCAAATTCTTCCTACCTGATTCTAAGTTACAGTAAATATATCAGCAATTAATAAAGAAGTCTTAAGCAAAACATATCGATATTTTTCAAGATTCTCAGATTTGATTATTTCAAGCCTGATCTAGGGGTATTATCTAAAAATTACTGTAGGAAAGCACAGGAGGAACTCCTGACACATCAAAGGATTTATGCATGCACATGGGTCCCATAACAGCCCTTATCCCTTCTCACAGAGCAGGCTAAGGCAAAGGGTGTGCAGCTCCTTGAATCTCCACTGCTACCACTGAACCTTCTCATCTGCACAAAACTGTACGGTACTCAATTATGGTTAGCTGCCTCCCAACTGTGACACATCTGCAGAGTTTTCAATTATCAGAGTAAACCTACCACCATCTTTACAGTCCTGAAAAGTTGATGAATACTGAACAACTTTTGGGCTGCACAAACTTGGCTCTGTCTGATACAGGGTGACAAGGACCAGGGAAATTAAAATTTGCCCTAAGCCTCTCCCTGTATTTTCCCTTCAATCAGTATGGCGGGGTAACTCATGGAGCTGAATGAACTCTGACACAAGATATATTTTCAAGTTTTCTGCCACTAGCTCTAATGTAGTAAAAACTAAATGGACACTATCCATTTTGGCAAATTGAAAATGCCTATTCTCCTAAAAAAAAAAAATTGTTTTTAAAATGTCTCCCTTATACTGCAACTCTTATCAGTGCAGTTTGCCAGCAACCAACTCAAGACACTGGCCTTGTCTGTCACTGGCACAAGTACATAGAATAATACAACACTTTATTCCTCCCACCACCCTTCAAGAGCAGGAGGAGTCTTATTTCTGTGTTCTACTTCCTTGCAAAATTAAGGCACAAATGAAAAAGCAAAAGACAATTGAAATACAAAGATGCACATCTTCCCTGTCCATGAAGCAAATACTAAGCATATCCCCACCAGCTCTAGTAATGTTCTCTTCATGTTAAAACTGGTGTATTTGAAAACACTGCTGAGGAAAAATACAAAATGAAAGCAATCTTTATTACTTCAATACAGGGAGAAAAGTAGTTCTCATGCAGTCTTTTGCATGACTTCATATTGTAGAAGAGAAAAGAGGAGCTGCCCTCCAATATTTGTATTATTTCATTTGTATTTATTTAGGAGTTATTTCAGTTATCATTTTCAGATCCATTATTCATTTGCCAATTAAAAGAGAAAAAAATAAAAGAAGGGAAAAAGATACACAACATTTGCACTTTATCTAGAGAAACCTTTTGCAATTTGAACAAAAACCACATTGCCAGAGCATATAATGGTAACTCTGTGGTATGACTAGGTAAAAGCATTCTTTGCAGTGCATAAATGAAGCAGCATATTTATGCTTTGATTACATTTGCTTCTGTCTTTTCCTTATTTGAAAAAAATCCCGAGCAATGGAAGATGAAAGATGCCTTTTCAAAGCTCTCACTATGGTCTGGTCAAACTCTGATACTTTGCTTCCTGTGATTACACATTCCTTCATCCACCAGGATATCATGAAATAGTGAAAGCAATTTATCTGAGGAGGAAGAGGTCTCCTGCTATTTGACCCTTTAAAAAGATGGAAGAGCTAGATATGCTTAGTTCCCCAGTGCTATCCAACTAGGCCTCATTGCGGATGGAGAAATCACAGTCGTCTTACACTTGGCTCCCTAATCCTGAAATGCAAAAGAAAATCTCAGAATATCATGAATATTTTGGAATGCAAGTTCAGGAATAAGGTATTTTATTCATAGTGATGCCAGTTAAACCTCTTCCTAGGGCTACCTAAGTTTGTGTTTATTTGTCAACTCAGCTATTTGTCTGTTTTGAGAGAAGAGAGTCAGTCTTTTTGCCAGGGTTTGCACAACGCCTAGTCCAATGTACTGCCCCAGTCTTTATCTGAGACTGCCAGCATGACAGACAGCCTGTCAACATAGTTCAAACCATCACCACATAACAATAGCAATAATCACAGGTACAAACATGGATATGGCAATTATGAATTAAATACATATGAGATTTTGTCAAACGTAAAGAGTTTTCATTCTCACACCTAGTATCACATGTAGAGCTTTCCAGTCTTCTTAGAGTAATATCCCAGAAGAGATTGCAAACAGATTTTCATGAGAACAGGAAAGTGCAAGCAACCAGACTAAGTTCATTGTCTTGGTTACAAAAATGCATGTCTATAACCAAAGTGTAATTACTATACCCAAAAAACCCGAAGTGTAGTTGCTATACCCAAAAAAAAAGGTTCATCTGAAAATGAGAAGTAATGAGAAGGAAAATAAGTATGATTCTGCATACAATGTGCACCTCTACACTGCTTGCTGGAAATGTATACAGAAGCCAGTTTGCAAAGTTGTGGGCTGGTCAAACATGTACGTTTGTGTTTATGCTCATTTCATACTAAAGATTTGTATGAAATGCACAGACAGCCCTCACAGTCCCTCACCTGGATTCAGAGGGTAGGATGGCATCAAGCACACACATCTGTGTGTGTTTGTAGGCACACAGCAGAGAAAGGGGCTTTGAAGCTTGCCCTATGAGACTGTACACCTCTGACAATACCTCCAGTTATGGGGACGTCTCACAAAAAATCGGATTTTAGAGTTCATTTGAAAGGATGCTAAAATTTAAGATGAATCCAGGTAGAAAAAACTCTGAAATCAGCGCTTGGTCTAGAAGCCTGAGCAGTGAGCAGAAGATTTTCTATTAACAAGGGAAAGAATTACAGCTGTTGTGTCAGCAATCATCACTCTGTTCTCTGGTTATAAGGAGGGGTCTTCTATTACACTTGGTCTCTTCGTTTGCTTGTATTTTCTTGGGAAAGTTCTATTCTAAAGCTAGCTTTTTGTAAATTGACTGAAAAATATTTTCCTCAGTATAACATATGGGGAAGTTTCAAAGGTCTTTGGGAACTTAGATTATTGAAAACAGAGGATCAGTCTCTGCAGTGCTCTGAAGTTACGCCAATGTGATCCTACCATAAATTAAATCTATATTTTGAGCAGCTCATGCAAAGAACATAGAATCATAGAATCAGCTGGGTTGGAAGGGACCTCAGAGATCATCAAGTCCAACCCTTGATCCACTACCGCTGCGGTTGCTAGACCATGGCACTAAGTGCCACATCCAGTCTCTTTAAAAATCTCCAGGGATGGAGAATCCACTACTTCCCTGGGCAGCCCATTCCAATGTCTAACCACCCTCTCTGTAAAGAAATTCTTTCTAATATCTAACCTAAACCTCCCCAGGCACAACTTGAGACCATGCGCTCTTGTCTTGCTGACAGTTGCCTGGGAAAAGAGACCAACCCCCTCCTGGTTACAACCTCCTTTCAGGTAGCTGTAGAGAGTATGCTCTAGAAAAAAAAACTTTGGAGGCTAGAAGCTAAAATGGAAGGAAGATGTTTTAGGAGTTTGGACATCCCCATATCTACTTTTCTCTGGTACCACTCTGATCTCACATAAGCCTGCGTTCGATACTTTTCCTGGTATTTCAACAATGCAAAGATGGAAATGAGGGAAGGAGAATATTGCAGCACTGGTTGGAGCAGCTTTACTGACTTCAAGAGGCTCATAAGACCTATGACTTGTGATACATGTCTCGTCCTTATAAATGATAACACTTCTCCTGCTCAGGTTCTTAAGGGAAAAGCTTATTCCCAGCAAGGGAGGGGACTGTGGCTCTTAAGCTGACTTAAAACCTTAATGCAGAGGTTGACTTAAGACTATTATTTAAAGGTTCTCTTTGCTAGGAATGTGATAATCTCATTCTGAAAAGAAGCTTGACAGTCATCAGCTCATTATAAATAGTTGATCACTGGGATGCATTTTTAACTAGCTACCATGAACAAATATCTGACTCTTCAGAATTTATCATAAATGTCAGTGAACCAGCAAATCACCTGCCACAGTAACCCTAATGGGGTTATGCAAGAATCAAGTCTTCATCCTACACTAATTTAACATTTTTTTGCCGCTACCTGGAAAAAAGACACATAAAATAATATTGGATTAAGGCTGCAGATAGGGTAAAGACTGGAGAAACATTAAATATTGTAAAGGACAGTCACTGGTACAAACCTTGGAGCAATCAAATATCTGTTTTAATATGTGTAAATATGAAATACACATGTAAGAACAAGGAGTAACAACTATGCTAAGACAACAGGAGAAGAGCTTAGAGAATAGAGAAGACCTCTTGAAAAGCCACATCTCTGAAAAAAACTACAGGGTCATAGACAGTAATCAGCTGAAATAATATCAAGGTGTAATTTTGTGACCAAAAGGTTTAATGCAGGATGTAGATGTCAAAACTGAGGTTCACTGTGCAATAATTAGAAATGGATATGCCTCTCCACAGAATCAAACCAGTCTCAGACAAGTGGAATGATTCACTTCAAAGTAGTGCCCACCTTCCTCCTTTGAGGGAGGTCAAATTCCCTACTTAGGTTAAATACTTAATTTTTAAATGGCTAAATTATATCAACTCTAGGCATGAAGATTTAAAAAAAAACAAACCAAAAAACAAACAAATAAAAAAAACCAAACCAAACAAAAAAAAACACAACAAAACAAAACCACAAACAAACAAACAAAGAGCAAAGCATTGATTCTGTACTTTTGAATTTAGCGGAATAGTAAGAAAATATTTCCTGACTGGTAACTAGCAAATTCAGTTGAGAAGGGAGGTGCAAATTTTTACCTGTTCCTGAGACAGTTTAGGCAGAACTGTGGTGCACTATTCTCAGCTGTCAATTTTTAATACAGACAAGAACCCTTTTCTGAAATGTAGGCATCAGTCTGAACAAATTTAATTGGGGTATTTTATGACCCACGTTATTCAGAAGACCTGACTAGTTGATCATATAATACAGTTCTGGCCTCACAATTTCTGAACACATGAAGCCCAACCAAAATTTGGAAACTCAGCAATAATACTCCTAGAAGCACACCACAAAGAAAATGAAGCTCCTAGAAGCACATCACAAGGAAAATAAACCTTTAAGAGTATCTATGTGTACCAGCAAGGCAATGTTCCAGTTCAAAACTACTTCTGAGGCCCTGTTACTGGTGCTTCTAATTAATCATTTAATCAAAGATCTAAACTGGTAGCATCTGTAAATTTAAAATAATTCAGCCAAGCCTGTAATATAACAGGCTCTTGGTAATCAGGCCAGTTGGATGTCATCATCAGTCATGCTTTGCAGGGATGTGGAAGCCTCTCATCACACACAACACTGATGATAAATACCTTCTAAGTGCAGCTACTCGTCTGTGATGTAAGCAAAGGGCAATTTCCATGGTAGTTTTGCTGTACATGTCTGTTTTCTATGTTCCGTTTGAGGTTTTGCCACTCTGTTTCACCTGTTTTTACACTGGAAACTGCACTGAGGTTACTCCCTGAGGGCCCATGACATGCTCCGGAACAGCCATCTGTACTATGACATGACAAGATTCTCCTTCCTCACACTGACAGCTGACTTCAGCCAAAATGCAGGGCAGTGCTTAACTCCACTGTGCTACATCCTGCTTACTCTCCTAAAGCCAGAACAAACTACCTATGGCTGTGAGGCTCTGCCAAACTTCTATCAGGAACACAGGAACCTAAAAGACGCATTGGGAAATTCCATGTGCAGAATAATTGAAAAATCTACCAGGCTACAGTGTTCCATTCTTTTTTTTAACTGTAGATTTCACTAGCAGCACCAGAGATTGTAAAGACTAAAAATTGTTTCATGTGGGGTTGCTGAAGAGCTCAATTTAAGACCGAGAAAGACAGTCCTGAAACCAGCAGTAACCACATGCACTAAAGAATAACAGCTATGCTAACTTTCCTTTCAATCTGAAACATGCTCAGCTTTGATCTTTATCAACACATTGCAAACGCTCTGTTATTTCAGGTGTTTCTTTGAAGGAACAGGTGCACTTAAGCAGGACTAAATACAGTGGTATAAGGGACAGAAAGCATGTATAACTATTATTCATCAAAGCCTTGGTGAGACTTCAGGACAACATTTGGTGTACACTGATTCCATACAAAAACATGTATCTAGACCTGTTGTTCAGCACCAAAAGATGTCTCTGTTCTGCCTCCATAAAACCTTCCAAGTGATAGAAAGAAATTTTACAAAGTCACATGGACTTCCTTTAAATCTAGAGAATTCTGGCCTACCCCTGCTCTCCCATTCATGTTTTTGTAGCAGTACAAAGAGGTTGAATTTGTCCTCTCTATCATGCAATCTCTTTCTTTAAGAAACTAAGGAAATCATACACAGTATGTCACAAAAAGATTCCAGAGACCTGGCAAAACTGGTTATAAATAAGATGTTAGTTAGAATTTGAAAAGCATAATATATTATTAAAAAAATGTAAGCAAAACAACAACAAAAGAACAAGTGTGGATTACGTACTATCTGTGGATACAACCGTGAAAGGTAATATGATAGCTATTGAAAAGCCAGCTAAACCAGGGAGTTCATTTTTAAGTTACCTGGCAACTTTTTCTTTCATTTGAGCAATCAAGTTGGTACCTGTATGTCTAAATTACATATATGGACACTTGAATGTCCATTTGAGTAAAAATATACTGAGACCGTGAAGTACAAAACCAAAAACTTGTCTTCTGTGACCAAGGACCATTAGAGAGCCCTGTAAAACTGGATTTCCCCAAATTTCCTCCATTTGTTAATGTGGTATCATATTTTGACAATCTTAGTGAAGTCAGTAGCGAGATTACCTACTTCTTTCTCCTTTAGATCTCTAGAAAGTCATACCCTAAAGTCTGTAGCAAGAGAAATGCTCTTTTACAACCTGCCCCAAGGTGAGTTCATGACCAGAAACTATTTTCTCTGGTAACCAGTTACCACCTACACCACAGTTACCACACTGCCCATTATTCCTACAGACAACTGGGAATGCCAGCTATATTGGCTTTGTCACTGCTGATGATTGCCCCTTGCCAAGTAATTCTCAGCAGTGGGAACTCATATGGCAGCAAAAGACTGGACTTGCTGTTCTTCATCTCATTTGCCATCTCATCTGGCTCTATACCAAGTCAGAGAACCTTTGCCTAGTTTTTACACTAGTAAATTAAATGGTCAGGGACTGTTCTCAGGACCCGATGCCAACTGGCATTTCATAATTCAGTCTCCTTTCAGCTATGATGACAATACAGCTAAACTTCCCTACAGCTTCCTTTCAAACAAACAGGACCATATCCAAATTGTCAATCAGGAATAAGCTCTGACCCAGCCTAGACCCCAAATTATGCCCAAGCACTGAAGCAGTGGTAGCTGATCCAGGTCAAAACCATCTGAGGGATGTACAAGGAATCACTTGTCAGTGTGCAGACCCTTCTTTAGCCTGATTTACTTTATAAATATAGTTTTTGACTGATGGAAGCAATTCTGTAGCAAAGGAAAACTTTGAGAAGCATGATCCAAGCAAAAAAAAAGCCTCAGGTGCTCGAGATCATGATGTTGGGAATCCTGTCCTTTATAACATAGCTTCTATGTTTGGAAGCTCAGCTCTTATTCTATGTTTCCATTCTAGTTAGGGGATTTTTTTGAAGACAGTCATTATTTTTTTCCTTTAAAATACACCTTATTGCAAAGAGACTCTGATTTTATCCGAAGACTGTATATAATATCAATAACACCTTTGACAGATAGCTTGCAAATCTAAGGCTGCTGACAACTATTACAGAAATGAAGGAAAACAAAGTAAGATTCTGACACAAGGAAGGAACTCCCATGTTCCCATGAAACCAGAGTAGCACCATTATGCTTACAGGTTCAAAAGAAGAAATCAGACTTTATTTTTTGATGGCTAAATTAGTTTCTGTTTTAAACCTGTTCTAGATATACTCTTTTTCACTACAGCTGCCAGCTTTCATTATTACTTTCCAACTGGTCATCAATCCTGCCACTCCTTTTACACATCCTTGCAAATTTTCAG
This sequence comes from Manacus candei, assembly GCF_025592945.1. Lineage (NCBI taxonomy): Eukaryota > Metazoa > Chordata > Aves > Passeriformes > Pipridae > Manacus > Manacus candei. The sequence goes on along the minus strand of NW_026138082.1, from coordinate 5,899,168 downwards.
ACAATTCAATAGGAATTCACAAAGCAGCACAGCAGCTTGAAGGACAGAAGAATAGCACCTCCAGGCATCTTTACTCACAAATCTCTTCACAATAAGATATTTATGGAGCTTTATTCTTTGGAATCATTCACTATTTATTACATATGTTTTGGAGTATATTACTATTGACCAACAGGCTATTTAGTTTTAATTTGGTTATTTTCTCTTGAAGAAAATAGCTGATGTGAATTGCTGATGGCTGATATATAACTAAAATCTAATTTTATGAAGTTTAAGTGCAAACTGCTTCTAAAATGCACTTTTTCCCCTATTTATGGCACGACATTTTCAGAGAAGTGCTACAACAGATTTTGTAACAGAGATTAACATTTTTCTCCATTATGATTCTTTTCTCATATGCAAAGAACTAAACTGATGCAAACTCTGCATATCTCACTCACACACTGTGAAATCACAGTGTGCTCTGAGCAAGTATGTCAGAATCACACCCTCACAGATCATGAATAGCATCCCTGCAGAGTACTGCTTTTAAAGAAACAAAATATTTGGGCAAGATACCAAGGGTAACAGAATATCACACAAGCAAGTCTGAAAAGTAACCAGGGGTTATGCATCTACTGGAATGTGGTGCTCAAAAATCATTGAGCTAGCTGTGCTTAGAGATAGAGAACTTTTTTTTCTTTCTCCTGTACTAACTCAGGCAGACACTATTTCTCATCTCTTTTTAAAAACCCCTTTCATTATCCTATTGTTCTCTTCACCAAAGCAGATTGAATTTTGGTGAGGCAACAAACCGAAATTCCAGATCATGGAAACTCTCTGCTTAACGGTACTACTAGTAAAAGTGTAGCTGATACACTTAGTGTTTGGGTACTCCAAAAGGCCCGAGAAGGAGCTGGACTGGTGAGAGCCCTATTAAACCCTCCCCTGCTGCCATCTGGTGCCAGGAGCAAGAAAATTACCGTAACTGTCCGAAGAGTACTGCTTACTGCTCTGAGCCTGTGAGGCTGAGCAGCTACATCAGCAGATGTACTAGCATCTCATCTCACTCTGCCTTGACCTTGCTCCCTTCATTACCAGCTGTTTAAAATGAGACTCTAACTCTGAGGAAAAATGAAAATATGAGGTGCAATTTTGATGTGCTTGGTAGACAGTATGATGGAGGAGACTCAAACTTTCTCTTTCAAAGCAGAACAACCAAATATCCATCTCCAGTGACTTGTATGCATGCAGCATGGGAAACAAACAGAAGCTAGAAGTCCATGAATATCTGCACAGTTATGACCTCACTGGAATCATAGAGACCTGTCAAGATAACTCACATGCCTGGAGTACAGCAATGGATTGATGAAAACTCTAAGGTTGAGGAAGAAGGGTTTTGCTCTACACAAAAGAGCAGTTCAATTGCATTTGGTGTTGTCTTGTAACAGGTGATGGATGGGCCAACTGGGAGCTATGGGCACGAATCAGAGGACAGAGAAGCATGGTGGCATCATTTGGAGTATCTTCTACTGCCCACTTGATGCATAAGAGAAAATAGATGAAGCATTTTTCAGACCACTAGAAGTTATGTGATTTTTGCAATGGATTGAAGACAATTTTTGCCACGGGTGATTAATGTCAGCTGTGGGAATTACTTGTTGCAAATAAAGAAGCATTGGTCAGGGGTTTGATGGCCAATGGTAGCACTGGCAGCCTACTATGAGACTGTAAGGTGGTGAAGTTTAAGGTCCTGAGAGAAGGGACCAAGACAAGTACCAGATGAGAAAGTTCTGAAAGCATCCAAAAATGTAGCACTGCTGTTGGATAGGGTTGCCTTGCCCATTGGAAATGCTGCAAACCACCAGTCATTATGAGACTTGTTTCCAGTTTCTTGCAATCTCACTACATTTTAGATGTTGCAGATTTTCCACGCCAAACATCTGTCCTGAAATAAGTTATCAATATGGCTAATATCTTTTGGAAAATTTTAGCAAAAATATTCATATTTTTTTAAGATGAAAACATTCTTTTTTGCTCATAATAAATTATTGTAGCAACTGTTCTTTTGAGAAGTTCCAATATGTCTGTGTTCCGGAACATTTTTGTGTTTATACATTTCTAATTGTATAAAATCATGACATAACCTTTCAGAAATCTTCCATTCCTATACATTACCAGTTAATTATTTGTTGGAACTTACCAGTTTAAGTTGCTGAAAATTCTATATTTATGAACTACCACACCCTCTCCCACCCCAGCTATCAATCTGCACATTTTCTCCAGATCATGTTCCAACTCCAGGCCAGAAGGTAAAACCTAACTAGTCCTGTGGTTGCTGTTCCATGAGAGTCTAGATAAAGCTGAGTCTAGACATTAGAATCAGAAATCCTCCCTTCACTGCTCACAGTGATATAGCTGCTATCTCCTAGCACAGTGAGTGATCCTCCACAGCTCTCACTCCAGATGCAAAAATGAAGAGCTAAGGCTTGGAAATAAGGAAAGGAACAGAACAAACTAAGGAAGCTGACAGATTTATATGAGGGGGTGGAAGAATCAGGGGAAAAGGACAAATTTTGCAGCAGAGAGAAGTTGTAACTAAGAAATACGGATAATATATCTGAAGTAGAATAAGGGCTGAATGAACTGGAATATACTTGAAATCTGGAGAGGAGATTGGATACTAATGAGGAGTTGGAAGGATACAGGGAAGGAGGGAATGGTGGAGGAGAAGGAAAGACTAGGACTTAAGAACCAGTAGACAGCAAAACAGCCACTACTACCACACATATGAAAAAAAAAAAGAAGAAAAGAAAAAACAGACACAAGATCAAGACTGAGTGAGAGAACCTGGAAAATTTGAGGCTTTGTGAGTAATAGATGAAAGACTTGAAATAAGCGGTTATGGTTAAATGACAGGAGAAGGGGCTTAGACAGACAGAAAAGATACTCAATTTTTATCAGAGACAAGCTGGGCAAGCTGGTATTGGTGATAAGAGGACTGGGACAGAACACTCCTTACTAGTTCTTACACAGCTTTCCGGTTTTGGGTTTTCGGTGTTTTGTTTGAGGGGTTTTTTGGGGGGGGAAGGGGAGAGTGGAATTTGGGTTTGTTTGTGGGGTTTTTTTACAGCAGTTTTTGTGGTGAAATTTCCAGCTACCCTCCTGATTTCTGTGCAGCCTGAATACTCAGAGAGGTGTAGAGAGCTAATCTGTGCTTAAATGGCAGGCGAAGGTTGCAAGAATAAGCAGAAGAGTGTAATTATTTTCCTGTGGTCCTGCAGCATGTTAGTATCTAAATCAGGAACAAAATTCAGATTCTTCCTCCCAGCTCCAATGTCCAGTTCCCCAGACCATATTGCCTTCTTCCATTTCCATGCAGTGTACAAAGAGACAGACTGACAAGACAGGCACCACTCCAGCAAAACACAGACCCATGCAGGGAGGCATAAACTCCTCTGCCTGCAGTCTGAACTGAAGGGACAAAAGACATCTCTGGTTCACGTGCCATGTAGCCATGGTTATCACAAGTTCTATCTCTGACCAAATACTTATGCTAAGAAGAAGAAAATGGTGGCTTGGCAACATCACCCTTAAGTGGCCGTAAGAACGGAGTTTGGAGCGCTATCCAGAAAGATGTATGTCCCTGAAAAACACTGAGCTTCTTGCAATTACATGTCTGCATTGCAATGAGGATTTGTAAAGACCAGGGTTCAGTACATCTGTCATATTTTCCCCCTACTTCATTTGCCTCGCAACAAGCAACCTAAAGCACAGCTAACTGGGAGTTTCCTACATAGCTATAGCAGACGAATGAACTCTTGGTTCGTACTGTGATACCAAAAGCTTTGCCAAAAAGTCAACAACAAACTAATGAACATTAATTAATTAACAACACGTTGACTTCTTTTTATATAACTGAAAAATTACATCTAGCTATTGTTGGTTTCTCAGTAGGAGGAAGAGGAAATCAGCAGCAGTTGCTACAAATAAAACCAACACAGATTAAAAATCTCGTGCATCCGTGTGGACATACGCAGGAAAAACATTAAATCAAATAGCTGCAGGTTGGGGGACTGAATGTAAAAGTAGCTGATAGAGAATGTATGCATTGCTGGAACACCTTCCAAATCCCGGATGCTTGCAAGCTTCTGCTGCCATCAACAACAATTTCTGATTTGTCGTGAAATTTACCATAAATACAAATAAAGCTCCAAATCAAGAGAGCCAACAGCAACTACCTCTCTGTATTAATGGACAAATACATTCACATGTCTATATTCACACAAATGTTCACTGAAGAACTCTAGACTTGACTCTACACAAACACATCTGCTAGCATTTATCTTTTATACAAGTTTCCAGTGAAGTCTCCATGCTTTTTAAAACAACTGAGAATCCACACAGAGAGAACTTTGGCTTTGGTCCTGCCCTGGAGACTACCGAATAAAAAATTGTACTTCTGCTTCTTCCATTTTCTATTAAGTCTTATTTTAACTATTCTATGCTATCTCACACTGTTCATTATAAAAGAAGAACAAATTTCCCATGGCAGTCATGCATAAATAGATTTTAAGAAGAATGGAAATGTTTGTGTTTCTGCAATACATTTAATGACATAAAAGTGCAGAAATCAGTCATTACATATTCTGAGCACTGTTACTATGCTGTAAAACAAAAATGGCTCATTGTCTTTGGAGATTAACTTTGCCATTAATTATAACCTCAAAAAAGTGAAGATTGCAATCCAGACAAAAGATCTTCCATTCATTTCTATCTATGCTGAGTAGAACTTCCCTAGGTAGGAGGTTCCATTGATTATAATGACCGTATTGAAATGAGAAAGGGTTGTAAACCCACGAAATTAGAGGAAATAACTCACAAGCAAACAGAAAATTAATATTATGACTATCTGACAATGACATTTAAGATGCACAAAACCTTTGATTGCCACAGAAGAAGAAAACTTATTTGTCACAGAAAAATTCCAATGCACTTCACATGGCTTTGGGTTGTTTTCATAGTTGTTTCACGTTAACATTTTCATAGCTTCTTCACAGATTCTAAATTTCAGTTCTGTAAGAATTAGTATTTTTTACCAGCATGCTTCCATGGGTCCCCCAAGTCATGACATGTTTGCAAAGTGCATAATAATTTAGCTTTGCTTCAAACTTGCTTCTCTCTGACTTGTACCATCCTCCAACTTCCCCCATGCTGTGCTGAAAGTCCTAGCCTGAAAAGCAGCCTTCTCCTACTGAAACGGACTCAGCAATCTCTTTGAAGTACATAAATGAAAACTCCTGCCTAGTTATGATGACCCATATAATGGGTCATGGCAGTTCTCCCCAGTTCAGTAAAAGGATGTATATTTCTGACTCTTTGTCCACTCCATCTCTACTATGGTATCAAGTCTTACTCCATTTTTTCATTCTGGCTCAGTGCCCCCATTCTGCGCCAGTGGGAATCATCCATCTGTTTCAGCTTCACAAAAACCACTATTGTGTAGCACAGCCCCTAGTTTCAACATGACACTCTCTCTTTTGGAGTCTCCACTATCCTTTCATTGATACCAACTGCAAAACAGAAAGGGTAAACACCTAAGCCAGAGAAAGAATTGGAGAACAGTATGAGAGCAACAGAACCATAGTTCCGCACAGTGGGCCAGAGGGAAGAATCAGGATAAGGAGAAAGTGACTAGTGATGACGGGGATAAAGAAGCCTATTTATTGGTTAATATCAAAGAACATGAGCTATTAAATTGCATTAAACTTCATTATAATCTGAGGATGTGTAAGAAGCAGTAAGGCAAAAGAAGCTTACAGCAGTACAACCTAGTAGAGCGCAGGAGGGTCCAAAGATGAGGATCTACAAGAAAGTAGAGTCTGAATGGACAAGAATAATGAAAAATTCTGAGTAAAATCAATCTTAAAGCACAAGCTGCAAGGATAATTGCAGAAAGATCATGCTCTCACAAAGAAAATGATCCAGGAAACCAAGTTGGTTTTGATGGCAGAAACCAGAGTGAAAACATAGGAAGAAAGTCTCAGGGAAATGAGAGGAAAGCTGAATAAGGCTCAGATTTCACGCCCTTTTGAATCTGCAATTATCTGGGATAGCAGCAGAAGGTGGAGTAAACCACCTGTTAATCGTCTACTAACATGCTTGAAATTCAGTTCCTGTAAAGAAAACATATGAGTATTTTTAATACTACATCACTTAAAGGCAGTACTTGCAGTTCCTAAAAATACCCTAACTTATCATGCAACTAAAAATTTCCTGTTGTTCTTAACAACTGAAATACATCTCTTTTGCTTCATAAAAGATCAAAGACCCTGGCATTCCTACTGGCCTATATTCCTAAAAGTGAAAATCTGTGGCATTCATTGATTTTTAAACACTGAACTGGAGAGCTGTTGCTAAAAGCTGTTCTGAGAACTCATTCTTAATCAACAGGTTCTCCTCTTACTGTCTGCTTTTTTATCTCTGTTGGCCTAGCTATTACTGCTGTAATGCAATTTTCTGCTTACTTAATGGCACAGTATCTTGCATTTATATAATGGCAAATTGAGTAATTTTGAAGATTAATTAGATACAATGTAAAACTGTGCTTAGATTGAAAGACCAGGTAGAGTCTCTCACTTCCAGATAACTCCAAAGAGCATGACTGAACAAGATGGAGAGGCGGATAGATCCCCAGTCTCGGTGCCTGCTAGGCCCTGCTAGGAATTAGCAAGGGAAAAACTATCGGTCTTTGTAAAAACATGTGGGGAACTTCAACTGTAAATATAGATGCCTCTTAACACACTTCAGCACTCTTCCTGCATGAATCTTTACATAGGTACAATGTATCAAAGCCTCTGAACTCTTGTTACCATCAGTGTCACATTTCCCTCCTTGTAGAAGAAAAACAAAGCCACAACTTGGTTTCTGTTTTGTCTAGAAAACAGAATATTTTAGTTTGTATTTAGCTTCCCAATCACCACGTTGTACTTCAGCACTCTTTGCAACTTTCAACTTTTGCCTGCCATATTTTTTGACCCCAAAACAAGTTAGAGAAGAAAAACAGTTCAGTAATAAGAATTAGAGATCTTCAAATAATTGCTATAGAAGTAAATAGCAACACTAACCTCTTTCATTTTTTCCAGTTCATTCTGTAGTGCTTGTTTGGCAATTTCAACTTCTATAAGCTGCTGTCTTAATTTTTCATTTTCGTCTTCTGTTATAGTACGTTTTTCTTCCACGTTTTCTAACTCATGATGAAGTCTCACTGATACATCTTTTGCAACCTAAGTGAAATGATATATCAAAAGAAAGGTTAAAAAATAAATTACTGCTGCAGTGCTTAGTGCCTAAGCAAACATTTAGAAGCTAATTCTGGATGTTTTGATGAAAGTGGTATGTAAGGACCCATGTAGACAAGGACATCCACAGACAGAATTCTAAATTATTCCAAATTCAAGGCAATTCCTTCCAAAAGGTGGTACATTGTTCCTATGGACTTCTCTGGAAATCACATTAGACACTAAACCTCAACTCCTTCTAAGGTTCTGTTACATCCACAGTTAAACAGGACCTTCAATATTCCTGGAGACAGTGCATCACCTATCTTCTCTGAACCACAGCTAGTTCATGTTTTTCAATGCACCAAAGCATATGCCCTTCAAATACTCGACATGCAACAGCATCGAAAAGCAGGGCCCATCTTCTCCAGGCCTTCCCTAACTGTGCTTTGTATAGGACTACAAATGGGCATGTGTTTATTTCTACTCTGCTAGTTTCTCTCTCCTTCATGGACAATTAATCTAAATATTCACTACAATTAATTCATTTTAAGATTAAAATAAGAACAAACAATATTTTTACTGACCTTGTGTTCACCCAAATGATGTCCAATATTTTCAATGAAAATGAACACTAAGGTTTTTTTTTTAATGCATTTTCACAGGAATAGAGTTTAAAGGCATATGACAAGATCTGACTCCTCTTCTTCATAGAAAGTAATGAGAATCTTGCCCTCCAAGGCACTTGCACTGCATTTTGTAGAACCACTAGAAACTATAATCACACACCAAAAATATTTAAATATACACTAATCACTGTTATGGTGGTGATTTATAAACATAGACACATGATTTGAAAAGCCTAATTTTCTGCTTTTTTTAGAACATGGGAAAGCATAATTAATCCTACTTAGCATTAGCTAGGGGAGCTCAGTGAGCTATCCTTCATGGTTTTGACTAGAATGATCTTTATGTTAGTATGTTGGAGACTTCTTTGACATACTAAAACACTAAAGAAAAATAATAATCATAAGCAAGCAGTCTAGAAGAATCAACCTAGAAGAATCCAACCAGAAAACAGTAGCAGTTAGTGACTCAGCCTCCCCTGACAAGAAACCCAGTGTGTGTGAATTACAGATACAACACCAACCTCCCCCACTGCACATGCACTCAAGATACATAATGCCCAATAGAGAGCATGAGTGGAGGGGAACTTCAGTTATAGCCATACTCCAAAGAGACTACAGAATGAGCTGAGAATCACACCACAGGGCTTTAGATTGATGTCTTTTCCTACACTTAGTGTTAAACTGCTCATCTGGTTGTCCAATCAAAGTAAATGGAAAATCATGGGGGATATTTTAAACAGCAGCCTATCAGAATCTGTCTTCAGTCCATAGATACAGCCTGGATAGGTAAATAAAATCGAATTAAAATATCATTACTGGTAGCAAATGTTTTGACACAAAATGTGATGGAGTAGCTATTAATGCAGGGAAATCCTACAGAGCATCCTAGGCTACATGGGAAATGGGAGTCAGTTATGCAAGATACATTTTAATACAGCTACATGCAAGACTATATCTATGAAGGATCAAGTCCTCTAATATATTGTCCATGCAAAATGAAGAATGTTATTTTCGATAGTCATTCTTCAGAAGAGGAGTTGGGAACGCTACAGATACCTGCACATGAATTGTTATTATGGTTAGCCAGCACCTAGAATTCTATTAGGCAACAATCTGGCATTCATCCCTACTCCAAAGCAGAACACATTCAGGATCCTTGGGAACATTCTGCAAAAACACTATTCCTTCCCAAAGAGTCAGTCATATAGTTATATAAAACCATGGGAAAAATGCTAATTAAAGTGAGCCCTTTGTCCAGCTCAACCTAAGGCCTTAGCTGCTATCTCCTATATTGGCAGGCAAGAACGCCAGCAGAGGTATTCTCACCACTTCCCTGGCTCACCTGCATGTGTATGACTTCCCAATACAAAGTAACATTGAGCCAACAAAGAAGCCAACTCTATAAGCTGGAATCACAATATTCACTTGGAACATGAAGGCTCACATTCAAATTCTGCCTGCAAAGGTGCATATCTCAACTAAGTACCTAAGCATCTTTCTGAGTGTGCAGAACATCCCTTGTTTCGAACAGAAATCCCCATGACAAAGGCATGTTTTCACTTCTGGCCAGGAACACTCTTTGTTAAGAGCCATGTGGGCAGTCGTATTTTTAGAACTGTCACAGTCACAACAGAAAACATGGGGTTTGATTATGCACAGAAAAGGAATATCAAATAGAAATTTTAATAAGAATGATGACAAGATGGAAAACTTTCAGAAAAGATGATCCAAACCAGGCCTGGGAATAACATACTCTCAATCCGCTATACCAATCAGAAAGAAGTTTAAAATTTACCTTACTCCAAATCATGTATTAAATTTGCATTATCATCTGCAGTTCACAGAATCCAATGCACCATAGGTAACTAGAATCCTGGGCAGAAGTGCAGGCAGTAAGCTCGCATTTGCTATACAGAGGTCTACACTTCCATGAGAAAAGGTGGGAGACCAGTCAACTGAAAAAATTTACAAGTCCTGGTTTAGCAGGAGCCTTTCAAAGTCTAGTGGATGGAAGCAGAAATTAAACTTGCAACTACCTCAAGAAAGTTTTTTTTTCCCCTGTAATTGGACCAATTTAGACTGGAGATGATGGTTATTTTACCAATGACAATCTTTAAACAAGGACTGAAACTTCTCCTCAACAACGGGTTGCGGTTCATTCGTACTTTATGGATGAAATGCAGTTGATTACACATTGAAATCTGATGGGTTTTGTCTAAGGTTTCAGGTGGATGTGGAAAATCCTGGATTTGCTGGATGTAACAGCAGTTTTTTACTGACAGCAAAAGCGTCAGGGTTTCATGTTGTGACTCTGTAAGTATTCAATCCCTTGAAATCTTTTACTAAAGAGTAACAAAATCCCCTCAAAGTCAATGGAGCTATTCAGTGAGTTTGGTTTCATTTCGCAGTGGAAGGGTATGTTTTGCATTCAGCATAAAGGGTCCAAAACTTTTAGTTCCTAAATTGCATTAGAATAATTTCTTGCACATTATCTTTACAAAAAAAGGTTGGACTGAAGCTGAAAATAGCCTATCTCCATAGTGGAAGGGCTTCTATTACCAAGGATAGCTCGGCCATTGCTATTCTATGAGGCGCACTGGGTGCACAGTGAAATGGATGGAAATGCCTGACTCATGAGGACTGAGAACACAGTTGTGTCTCCATCTGAGGCTCTCCCTCCCTTCAACACCTGCTCATGTCTGTACCTTGAGGTCCTGCTCCATGCTGCGTATGAGCTCGTTGTCAATCTCGCCGGTCTGGGCATAGCGAAGCCTCTTGCGCTCGGCCTTGCGCAGCCGGTATTGAAGGATCCGGCAGTTCTTGTTGGCTCGCTCCAGTTCGTGGCGCATTTCTTGAAGCTGACAAGCATCCTCCTCAAAGAAACTGTCCCTCATCTCGTCCATCTCTGTTCTCAGCTCATCTATCTCATTCTGGTACCAGGGCGAGAAAGGGACGGGGACGCAACAGGTGGGTCAAAAGCACAAATGTCAGCACGTACAAGGGAAGGAAGCCAACATAGAGCTCCGCCCCGCAGGGACCGCAGGTAAATACAACCCAGCTCATTAAAAGCACCGCAACGAAGCAGGGAAACGACAGTGCCCACATCCCCCACAACAGAGCCATCTTAACGCTGCCTCCAGCGTTCCTGCCGGGGGAGAAGGCGGCCGGGAAAGTCCCTCCCGGCGCGGGCGTGGAAAGGTGGCCTGACCCCCGCCCGGCCCCGGTTCTCCTCCACCCCCGCCACCGCCCCGGCCACTCACCTTGAGGCTCTCGTTCTCCTCCCGCAGCTTCTCCATCTCTTCCTGCATCTCCTCCTGCAGCTGCGGGCTCAGGGCGCCTTCGGGGCCGCCGCTCCTGCCGTCGCCTCCCGCCTCGCCCTGTCGCAGCCCCTCCGCCCCGGCCGCCGCCATGGCAGCGGGCGAGGAGGCGGAGGCGGCCGGGGGAGGCTCGGCTGGGGCGGCGGCCGCGGAGGCGGCGGAGGAAGCACTGCCGCTGCTGCTGCTGTGATTGCTGACCTTGGTTTGCATCTGGGCGGCCGCCGCCAGCCCTTTCCTGAGGTGGAACTGGATGAGCTCACTTTGCAGGCATCCCTCCTTCCAGTACCCGCCGCCGCCCGCCGCCGCACCGCGGCCCTTCCCCGCACCCGAGGAAGATGGAGGCGCCGGGGCCGCCTCCCCCGCGCCCTTCAGCGGGGACCGCCCCGCTTTCCCCCGCCACTGCTTGGGCGGCGGCGCCGCCGCCCCCTCCCGCTCGCCCCCGCCGGCCCCTGCAGGGGGCGCCTCCTCGGCGGCGCCGGGCGGCGGCAGCGGCTCCTCGGCGGCGGCTCCTCTCCCGGCGGCGGCGGCGGCGGCGGGAGGGGGTTCAGCACCGGCGCCGGGCTGGACAGCTCCCCGCGGCGGTCTGTCGGCGGCACGACCGCGGGCGGCTCGGGGGGCCTGGCCCTGTAGCGGCCGCGCCGAGGCGGCTTTGGCGGCGGCGGCAGCGGCGGCGGGCGGGGCGCGGGAGGCGGCGGCGGGCGGCGGCGGGCGCGGGGCGGTGTCGCGGGCCCGGGCCGGCGAGGATGCTCGCGGCTGCTTCCTGCCGCTGCTGCCCTCGGGATGCAGGCGCGGCTCGGCGGCGGCGCCCCCTGCAGGCGGCTGGCTCATGGCGGCGGCTATCTCGGGGACGCGTCCATCATCCGTGCTGTCCTCCGCCTCCTCCTCCGCCGCCGCCCCGACAGCTGGGGGAGGAGAACCGGAGAAGGCGGTCGGGGTGGGGACGGGGAGGACAAGGAGACGGGCTCCCTGGCAACGGCGGCGGCCAGCGAGCCCGGTCCCTGCCGTCCCCCAGCCCTGCCCCGCGCCCACCTGCGGGCGGAGCGGCGGCCGGGGAAGCGCCAGCCGAGGCTGCAGCCCAGCGCCAATGGGAGCGGCTCTCGGAAGGGGTGCGCAGGGCTCGGCTGAGGCTGAGACCTGTTCCCACTCCGCCTGCACCTCGGGGCGTTTCCCCAACCCCCATGCCGAACCTTCCCCCGAAGGGCCACCACATTAAGGATGAATTTCCTTGTACACACAAACTTCTCCCTCGTCCTCAACACCAAGCCTGGGTTGCTAATGCACCTGTCTGCCTGGTCAAAGGCCTCTTCCAGGTGTCTGTCATAGCCAAGAGGGGGAAAGCTGTTCTACAAAGGGTTGCACACATGAAAGCAAGTACAGATTTTCCTTCAGCATTGACAAGGACTCTTCCAGGGCAAGGTGACTTGGCAATCGAGGGTCATAAAGGAAAGTGGTTCTTCAATCAGCTTCTAAACACGAATTTGTCCCAGTCTGTTACCCAGATGCACTGTTACATGTTTATTATTGGTTATGCAGATCAGTAGGTTATACAGGACTGAGGTATAATCACTCAGCAGATTTTCAAACCAAAGCAAGGAATACAGCTTTATCCAGAACAAAATGTTATGTGGTATTCTCTGAAGGGTGCTCACTTGGCAATTTTCCCATACAGTGAAACAACCAGAGTTTTGATGGCTGCAACATATTATGAAAAAGGGCTGTTAAAAGCCATATCATGCTGTTAATGTCACTCAATATATTCTTAAAAAAATGGCTATGATCCATAAACTGCTTTCACACAGCCTTTATTCAACTGTCCTTAAAGGGAAAACGTGGGCAACAGCAGAAATGACAGCATTCCTAACACGGCCAACCACTTCCAGAACATGGCTTAAACGTTCCCTGCTAAAACAGGGAATAAAGAAAGAAGCACAACTGGGCAAAGTCAGTGTAGACACTATACCGTACCCTGACAATTGGTTTACTCCCTGGAACATACTAGACAATGAGGCTCTGTTTGCTCTGCTCTCACTGGCAGGAGCACATAATTTCCTCTCAAATGCACTGTCATTATCACCCTGATATATATCTGGAAATTAATTCTCAGAATGACACAATTAGGCAGAAACTTCCCAGGCATTAATTAGTAAAAAAGGCGCATGGGAGTGTAGACCTACCTACCAAAACTTGTATCACAACACTTTATAAAAGATTTGCTTTGCATTTCTATTTAACCAACACAAACAGAATTCCCACACTACAGTTGTTTGGAGCTATATAGGTACGCAATGTATAAAATTAAATTAAAATTAATAATCGGGAACCCTATGCTATATCTGAATCTTTTCGGGAACTTTCACTGCAACTAAGTCATCAGCCGCGACCTGCCAGAACACAGTCAGCACCCTGCATGCCCCGAATTCCAGGATCGGCTACCGCCTACGGTTAAGTTGGTTGATTTTAGATAAATATAAACATATACATTTTTTTTTTTAACTGGCACAACGAAAGCCCATTTGAGCTCAAGTCCGAAATCTCCGTCCTCACAAAACTCCGCGGCACAACCTTCTCCCCAGAGGCAAACCCACGTGGCACCGGGCCGCGGCGTCTCCGCAGGTTTTCTTGTCCAGGCGGAAAACCGGGTAAATAAATGGCAGCAACAAAAGGGAGCAGTCCGGTGGCTCTACGCGCCGGCGCGGGGCTCTCTCCCGCCCGGGGCTTCGGGCAGGGTAACCCCCCCGGCTCCGGCCCTTTCGCCCCGCCGGGGGCCCGCCTCTGCCTCTCCGAGAATTTGCAAACGCGGCTTGAGCTTTGGGAGCGCTTCTGCCTTTTGTCCCGGTTTAGAGGCGCGGGGGGATTTTCGAGGGTCCCCCCTCATACCTGGCGGGTTTGTTGCATCTGGATCCCGAGTAACATTCCCTTTTTGGAGCGGGGGGGGGGGGGGGGGGAAGAGGGAGAAAAAAAGGCTTGGATCTAAAGCATCCGCATTACTCACCACCACTTCGTTTGCTGCTCGGCTGGCGAAATGCATGCACGGAGAGCTGGGCACCGCACACGAGGTACGCGCCGCTGCCAGAGCCTCTCAGGAAAATGAGCTGACCTCACTGGGCCTGGGAGACGGAAAGGGGGGGGGCAGGGAGGAAAGCAGCGAAGAGAAGAGAAAGGAAGAGATTAAACGGCGAGAACCCCGCCCAGGCCTGAAGGCTGAGTTAACGTCCCCTCATCTATCCGCACATGGTGGAATAGGATTACAGCGCAAATGGGGGAAGGAGCTGGCTGCACGCAAGGGATGCGCCCTCTTTCCCTTTCCAGTGCATGCAGGCAATCGATTCTGATCAATTATTTAGTGTCCCCTTCAGGGGAGCCTGCTCGGGCCGGGCAGGGATGCCGGGCGTCTTCTGTACCGACAGGAGGACGGTGACAGGGCTTTCTTTCCTTTGTTCGCCGCCCTCTTCTGCGCCCCTCCGGCAAGAGCCCGCTTTCACCGGGAGGGGTAGAGACAAAGGCAGCCCCCTCTCAGAGTTGGTGGAGATCATTTATCTCCGGAGTTATTTATCCGCCTGAACACAGGGAACTAACGGGCCACTGACACTTTACTCGTGTCGCGGGCAAACCCCAGAGGTGGCCATCTGTTTTACCTTTCTGTTCTGTCATGAGGTGAATTTACCTTTGCTCTGAAGCACCTCAGAGGGCTCTTAAGATTTTACGATTGAAGTCTTTCCCAATTACAAACAAAGAGAAGCAGAGAAAAGGCTTGCTTTCCTTCCCCTTCCCTCCCTGCCCTCCGAGGAGGGTCCCTTGCCATCTGATGGCTGTGAGTGGGAGTGTTCCGGACCCACCTGCGTCTGCGTATCTGTGTGAACATCGGGCAAGAATAGTCTCGGGGGGAGCAGTACTCGAGGTGGGGTCCTTCTCACTCCTCCTGCAGCAGCTGGCAGGTCCGGGGGAGCTCCTGGGCTCTGCCTCAGCCTCGGCAGCGCGTTCGAGGCGGGAGAGGCGGAAGGCACTTCGCTCCAGCCGGGAGGAGACTGGGTTTCCGGGCTGGAAACTCCTCCCGAAGGATAATTAACTGAGGATTTCGTGCCCATAGGTATACCAGCATATACGTACATGCATATGTCTATATACAAACTAAATGTACACCGTACATACGTATATACATAAATGTGTGTGCATATACATACACAAATACACGTATAAAATATACGTATATATGCATGGGTTTATTTATTGTATGTACATATATGCTTATCTCTGATGGTCTTGTGCAGTCCTTGGCGGAGGGCAAGCTCGGGAAAGGGCAAGCTCAGGGGAGACCAGCTGCCCCCTTTCCAGCTTCCCCTCCCCCACAGTCCTCTCCACCTCTTCTGATATGCCAAGCAGGACTCAACGTCCTGCTCAAAGGTCTTCCCCCCATGCAGGTGCGTGTCCTTCAACCTTAAGCCCAAGGACTGTGTGAACAGGATATATATATAGATGTGATGAGTTGAGGGCAATCAGAAAATAGGAAATGGAACATTTATGCTGAAGAAGAAAATCATTAGGATGATGAAAAACTACTTTTTGAATTCATAATATTTAATGATTTTTTAAGCCTTTGAAAATCATAAATAACAACTGCAATCATACCAATTAAACAGAATAACTGGTTGGAAACATGAGGGATGAAAATAAAAAATATTTCTGGAGTTGGAGTTGAAAAACTTTCCTGCGAAAGCACTGGATAGATTCTGCTAGAACATCTAGGCTCCTGGTCTCAGTGAATATACGGAATAGAAGCAAACAGGTCATGACAAAACCATAACATTTCGTCTACACAGTATCTTTCAGAAGGACAAACACAACAGTCCATTTAAGCACTGGACAGTAATTAGCATCCTTTCTGCTCACTTGGTGGGTGAGATCTCTGGATGAACTTTCCACAGAAAAAAATATGGGATGTGATGACATACCACCTACAATAGGTTTTATCATTATTTTGCAAAGATACAGATTCTTATTTTCTCATAGAAGTGCCCAAATGAAAATCAGGTCATCAGATTATCTTCACCCACATTTTCAGACCATATGTCTGATGGTAAAGATCAAACTTATGGAAGAAAAAATTGCCCATCTCTCAATGTCATTTGGGACTGTTGATTTTATTCTCAAAATTTCCATTCTGACTAAACTTCAGTGCTGATGCAATTATAAAAATTGACATGGGCACAAAAATATTCTACTCATATAATTTACTCTTCTGGGGGAAATGAGTATAATCTACACAAGCTAAAGCACTCTTTTTCTAATATAAGCTGTATTTCCATTAGGAAATTCTCTGCTAGATCTCTGTGGGCATTTTCTGTCACTAGCAGGTCATGATATAAAAGACACAATAATTATATCTACCCTTGAATAAGTACAGTATGAAGAGATCTATACATAAAGTTAATATAGTAAAAATTCCCTTTATGAACAGATTTTGTTGTAGTCTCTAAAACCTGTGAATTGAAATAATGCACAGAAAGATCTTAACTTCACATAGGAAACAGGATGCTCTCAGCTGACTATTGTCATTCAGAAGTGAAGCACTGCCATGATGCTAAACAGTTGTATAAATACACTGGCTCAAGTGTCAGACAAAACAACGGAAATAAAATATTCAAATTAGGGAGAAGTAGAGAACAAATCAAAAAATATAATTATTGGTCCAGTATAATTCCACGGTAGAGAGATTTTGATTACCAAGAGCAGTTTTGGTCCCCCATCTCAAACCAGGCATGGTGGAAGAGAGTTAGGTACAGAGAAGGGTGGCCAGGGTGTGAAGTGTGTGTGCTTGAGGAATGGCTGGGTATGGTAGGAGTCTTCAGAGTGGAAATGGGGTGACAGAGGAGAAATATGATGTAGGTCCCTACAATCTTTAGTAAGGAAGGTATACAGCGGTAAAAGGTTCACCGTCACTCACAGTCTCTTCCCACACAAGTAGTGCAAAGATGCAAATGTCAATGAAAGAAACAAGCAGGTGATGGATTCCAAAACGCTAGAAAACAGTCCTTGTGGTTAAGCTATTCAATTCCCTGACACACGGTGTTGTGAATATAAGGGTCTATGCGGGTTTAAAAAATGATTGAAGAAAAATCAGTTGGACACAACAAAGGGCAAACGTGCTCAAGAAACACGTCTCCACTGACTATTTCTTTGATCTGGGAGATTGTCTGGGAGAGATATTAGTATGTGTTTTTGTGTTCTCTTCCAGCATCCACTATTGACCACAGTCAGATACCTACCAGTAAGTTAAAAAGTCCTTGATCTGGCTTTGTATGAGAACTCTTATCCTGTTAGCATCACCCTCTAGCTTTGCCCCTCTCTCTTTTCCATCTCGTTTATATTCTTCATTTCTTTTTCATTCCTCCTCCATAGATTTCTTGTCATGCAGAGCACTGGCAAGCTGCTGCACCCTGATAGAGCATACCTATGACTTTTTCATTACATTTTTGTCTTCAGTATCTAAAAGCATTTTGACTTGATTTAAAGCTATGAATACCTTGTCTTCTAATCTCCATTATCGCATGCTTATGTAGAGTCATTTTTTTTGTTCAGTCTACAACTGCATTTAGTTGTATGCAGTTGTGCAAGAGATAAAAGAACACCAGACTCAGAAGTAGAGGAAGAGAAAGGAGAGGAAGAATTTCTCTTCCAAGCAGAGTTTCAGTTTGTCATATAGGTCTCTTTTCCTAAGTTAAGAAGAGAATCCCTTTACGTAACACCCTAAAGGTATGACCGAAGCATGACCTCCTGGCTTTCAGTAGAGAATACTTTAATAACAGATTTCAGAAGCAGGTTGGAGAGGATCTTTTTCCAGGAGAATGCCTGCGTGGCTCACAATTGCTGTGCTTTTACCACTTGCTTACTCACCTCCTCTGCCCTCTTGGGAATATGCTGATTTATGCTGGGGCAGAAGGAGAAGCTTCTGGAGCATGCTGTGCTAGTTCATGGTACTGGCACTGCCCCAGCTGGCAGAGGCAGCAGTTTATCTCCCTGCCCAAGAAGATGTGCCGGACACGACTAATTATACACCAGATCGGAGCCCATTTTCTCTGTCCATTAAAAAAAAAAAAAAAAAAAAAAGGAAAGTTTGGGACTTTTAACTCACCAGTTTCTAATATGTTGACTAAGTGTGCCAAGCAGTAATTCAAAAATAAACAATGAATACTTTACAAGTGTTCTCTTTTCTTATTTACTTGGAAATGGAAAAGCTTTCCAGATGTACTGCTGTATTGGGTTTGGCTAAGCTGAAGTTCATTTTCCCACAGTAACCCTCACAGTGCTGTGCTTTGCACTGGTAGCTAGAAGGGTGCTGATAACACATCGGTGTTTTGGCTACCGCTGAACACAGCATCAGCACTGTAACATTCCTTCCTTAGTTGAGGGCAAGATCCTGGGAGGGGACCCAAGTAAGCCAGTTGACACAAACTAACCAAAGGGATATTCCAGACCATATGACGCCAGCTCAGATATAAGAGCTAAGGCAAGGAGCAGGAAGGCATTCATTGTCTCCAATGGCTACCTGCTGAGGAACCATCATGTGTACTGAAGCCCTGCTTCTCGGAAGCTGGCCGACCATCGCTGCTCATGGGAAGAAGAGAATAAACCCTGCTATCTTTTGCTTCACTTCTTGCACGCACAAGCTTCCACTTTACTTTTTGCTTTAAATAAACTGCCTTATCCCAACCCACAAGTGGTTTTTCCACCTTACTCTCTACCCTGTCCAGCTGGAAATGGGAGTGATAGAGCAGGTGGGTGGGCACCTGGCGTCCAGTCAAGGTCAGCCTACCACAACTGCATAGCAGAATCGTACAGCACCAAATCATCATATTTCAAAAAGAAGAAACCTTTATGTTAGATAGGAATAATATTTGGGTGAAAAAGCAAAGCTAAAACCTAAATATTTTAAGCTCATACAACTTAGTAGAATAGAAATAACAGCACCAAATAATTTGTTAAAAGAGGTAGTTTGGCATACATGTTAAAATCATGGTGGTCTGACTGTCATGTCTCCCTCCTTTTTCCTCCTCCTCCTCCTCTTTGGCAGTTGCTTCTCAGCCAGAGACAGCTACAGCATGGCACACTGAGGCTGCACCTTCTGTTCATCCACAGACCCTACCAAGGGGACAGGATACCCCATCAAAGGTACAGAAATACCATTTGCATCCTTCCTGGCAATTCATCCCAGTGGGAGAAGTAGGTCATGCTGCTTTTCACTGCTGTGTAAAGGAAACAGCTTCAGCCTTCATATCTGTGAGGGATCTCCTATATCCTGGTTCAGGAAATCTGTATGGCATGCACTGTGTCATACCTGTCTTGGTTTAACCCTTGCATTCAAACACCTGACTGGTTTCTCAGCTTCACAGGCTTGTGAGAAGGCACAAAAATTGAAATTGTAAGGAAAATTAGAGAAATCTTTGGATCCGTCAATGGAGAATAAAACTAGGTGAAATTGGGTCTGTTGCTTATAATAACTAAATTCTTATAAAATAAAGGCTTGGTTCTATTTTTTATATCATGCATTTCATTCAGTCTTTCTGAAGGCTTCAGGAAGTTTTGAAGTCCTGATCTTTATTCCTGCAGCAATCAATTGTACCTATGGTTCAGAGATAGTGTCAGAACTGAACATGCCCTGAAATAGGCAAGAGCATGATCAAAAAAAAAATGCATTAATTTGGAACTTAAGACACTGAAAAAAGTCTAACTTTGTTTGCTGCCACTCTACTTTCACATATTCAGAGTATAAGATTACACCAAACTTGCATAAATCCTATCATGGATACCTATATCTGCATAGTCTATATATTGCATTAGCATCTAAAGCTCACTGATTACTTAATGAGGCTAATGGGAGAGGAGCAGTACAGAAAATTTTGTAGCTAAGACCATGGGAATGAAAGCCAAAATATGGAATTTCTCTAAATTAATCAGTCTTGTACCCTGTCTCATTGCATTTTATATAACATGCTCACTGGCTGCTAAACAAAACCAATACTCCTGTTTGGACACTAACACAGTACCAATATGTTCAAACAGTCTTTTCCAGGAACAGATTTCAAATATAAAGCACAATAATAGCAGGTGAATGGATGGTCTTAAAAGAAATTAGTCATGAGCAGGCTGTACCCTGTGGTCTGCCTGCTTCCTCCTGACAGGCAACCTGTATGTCACACTGAGCAGTGGCTTATGATCAATATGAAGGTTTTATTGCTCACATTAGTCTTTAAAGTCCTCATTGTGTCTTTCTCAAGCAGGCTGCAGAGCTTATTACCCCATGGTGCTCCACCACAGCCTAAAGTAAGTGGAAACAGAGGTTCTAGCATCCTAGAGGGGTTACAGACTCCTTCCTCTGTGCCTAAAGAGAGTATGGGAGAAGCAGGGCCATCCCAGTATTGTACATCTGGTGACTAACAAAGTACAGTACTTTCCAGGGGTCTCCACAGTTGGTGATTTTTCTTCATTAAACTGTTACAGCCCAGCAGCTGACCATTGCATTAGTCAGGCAAGTGTAAAACAAAGCTGCACAACTTTAAAGGCACTAGAATGCCCAGTTCCCTTTGACGGCTAAGAAACTTAGGAAAAGCAGGGACAGAATGAGGAAACAGGTGAATAAACAGTATTTTTTTAGCTGATGTTAGACAATTAGTTGCCTTTCCACCTGTGATGCCTCCTGAATTACTCTTTGCCTTGTTGTTCTCTTCTTATGGATAATCTCTCTTTTTGTTTTTTCTTTACTCTCTCTGGTAATTATTCTCTATTACTTGCATTTCAGGATCAGCGCATTTTTGTACAGATCATTTGTGAGCTTAATGTGATTTTCGGAGATAACTCTTGGACTAGGAACTTCTGAAACTATTGTCAGATTTATCTCTGTTCTTTTTTCTCCTAAATGCCTGTGAGACCTCAATGTAAGCAATTCTGAAAATAAGTTTTTTCATTTCTATGTTTTAATGGATTTTGAATATGATGATTTGACATTTTATTTGTTAATTTACACCTGCAAATGTTATGGAAAAATCACTGTACTTAGGCAAGCTGAAAATTAATAAATCAACAGTGAATCAGATCCTTTGTTCAACAACTTACTGGGCTTTTTATCAAGCCTGTTATGCTGTTATCTACATTCTGGATCTTATCCAAGCTTCTTACATAGTACCTTAGT
Organism: Manacus candei; assembly: GCF_025592945.1. Taxonomy (NCBI): domain Eukaryota; kingdom Metazoa; phylum Chordata; class Aves; order Passeriformes; family Pipridae; genus Manacus; species Manacus candei. The sequence continues at coordinate 5,877,780 of NW_026138082.1, read as the reverse complement.
GCTTTTGGAGAAATTAGAGGACTCTGGTACACATCAAAATAAGAGAATCAGGATATCAGGTTTTCCAGCTGGTACATGTGCACAGGAGAAGCTCTGTAGGTGTATTGAGAAGTACATTTAACAGCTTCATTGCATGGCTTTTGATTCAGGGACCACATATTTAATGAACAAATGAGAAAATTATTTGCCCCAGATCTCATCCCTTGCATATGCTGGTATTGTTTTACATGGCTTTAAATGACAGACAGTGTTGATCAGCTCTGACTATACCTACAATAGCTTCTGTGCTCTCTCCGGGCTGCAGGAGAGCAGCTCACTGTGTGAATGAGGCCAGAGCCTCTGTTTCTATGGTGACTTTACCTGAATGTCACCCCATCAAGCAGCCCTTCTTCAGTGCCATGGAGCTGGTGAAGGGGAGGGGGAGGAGGTGGAGGCAAGGAAGGAGTATTTCCAAGGAGGCACCTGGGAAATCAGCATTGGTTTGTTACCTCTGTAGCCCTTATGGTAGTGTCAGAGTGTCAGGGAATGGAAATAGGAGAGACCTCATTCCTGCAGGGCAAGCTTCAGGGAGATGCTGGGCTCCTCCGCCCTAATCCCCTCCTGCATTCTTTGCATCTCACAGAAAGCACGGCAGTGACAAAATGCTGATAGCCTGATCTTGTTTGGAGTCCCAATGGAGTAATGTTATTCAGCACAGCACATCTACCCTGGTGTAATTCTATAACAAACAACATAACAATCAAGCTTTGTGCAGTATGGACAGGGCCGCTGACATCGGAGTCCTGCAACAAGGCTTTGGGTCACAAAATAATAAGATAATCTTTTTTTGATGTGAGGTGCAAGAGACCAAAATTTTAGTAAAATTGACCCTTAAGCTTAAGATAATTTGTTTGGGTTGAAAAGGGTGCTGCAGAGTGAGTCTTTCTCCCTCTCCTCAGCCTGAATGTGGGGTTAACTTGGTACATATCCCAGCAGTCAGCAATAAGTCCAAAAGTTTCTGTTCGGCCTAACTAAACAGTTATTAATGAAATATATACAGGAGAGGATGCCCCACAGGTTTCATTCATTATTGAGGGAGGAAGTCCAAGGAAAGCACACAAACTTACCCTGTTGTAAATCTATGCTTGCTCAAAAGAGCTGCGATACACTCTTTCCAAACTCATCCTCCTTTCCTATGCTCCAACTTGTCTTGTAATAGTAGAAGAGGCATGTGGAGGAAGAGACAAATTCTCATATTACAGGGATATTCCCTAAAATCTTCTGTGGCTAAATTTTAGCTCCACTGAAGTCAATAGCAAATCTTATATCGTCATCAAAATGACCATACCCAAACATTAGGATTTCTTGGCTGTTTTGCTCATAGTTGCAAACTGGCACAGGATTGCTCAGTGATTTGAGTATTGACAGATTTAATTTAGAAGCTTTGCTAAATAAATTGCTATAAAGAAAATATATATTTTCAAATCACTGTTTATTTCTGCCATTACTAGAAAAAAATATGGTCAGTTCACTTGAAATACTTCATATAACCTGAGAACTGCTATGAAACATAGTAAGGAATTGTACTAGGAATGGACTTTATTAAAACAGTAGTTGTCTTTGCTATCTTTGTGTGTAAAACATTTTTGTATGACAGAAAAGAAATTTAAGCAAAATAAAAATCACTTAATGCAGCAAGGTAGATCATCTCACTTTTATAGTGAAGCTTTTCTTTCAAGAGGAAATGGTGTAGTTACTGGAAAGGAAGGCTCTCTCTGCTGAGCGGGGGCTGCCGATGCTCAGGCACAGAGCCAAGCAGTGCACTCCCATCTTCTGTACCTTATGACTTTCAGACAGAGTTTTCTAAAGTAGTGATAATATTCATCACCATCTCTTCCTCTCCTATCCTTCAGATCTAATTCTGGAATGAGATATGAAAAGCAGGCTAACTCAGGGAAGTTAAGTCCCTTCTCTCAGAGATGATTGAGTTCAATTTTTTGAGGGGAAAAAAAAAAACTAAAGCATTTTTACCCACTTTTCATTTGCATGTGCTTTCTATTAATCGATAATTTTAAAGATGTCTCACTGTGTTAAAACAAAATTTCAGCTTTCTTTTTGTTTACCATGCTTTTAGTAGCTTGAAATACCAAAAACTCCAGTGCTGAAGGCTTCACTAGCATTAAAACCCACAAAAAGACACGTGAAAATTTTTATTGAGCCCAGAATATCCCTCTTTCAGTAAGAATAAGTGGCTTCTTCAGTAACTGCTGTGGTGACATTGTGTCTCACAGCAGAATGTTTTGTGAGCCATTGGGAATCTGAGTGCTAAAGTATGACCCTGATTTGCTTATGTTTATTTTTATAGCCTTTCAGCCCCATTTTCTAGGCTATATGTGAGAATTTCGTAACTACAATGAAGCAGTTAAATTGGATCTTGCATTGTGTATTGCCTGTATAATGTAGTACCCCAAAATTGTTGTGCTCCTGTGAAGATGAGAAATTCAGGAACTGTCAAATGTATGACTTCCCAGAGTAAAGAATCTTCCTACTACCATCCTTCACTTCTTACCAGAAAAATCAAACTTTCCCCACATGCACAAAGGACAATAGTGATCTCTCAGAAGAGCAACTGTAGATCTACAGAGGTGTTTGATGTGTACTGCTGTTGGAGTAACACTAATGAAACAGAAAATGACGGACCTGTGTGCAGGGGCCCATTTCCTAACACATGAAGCTGAAGGTGCATACAGGGAGTAATTGCAAAAGTTCTGTTGTATATTAAAATATTCTTGATGAGAGTATGAGAAAAGTCTTGCTGAGAATGAAAGTGTTCTTAAGTCAGAACTTCTCTAGTTTATACGAAAGAGTGCAGCTTCTGTTCCCTGGTTGCACTCTTATCATTATGCTTGTAATCATAATCAGTTGACAGGGCTCAGAGTTGTTCCCGGGCTCTAGAGGAGCATTACAAAACCCTGTGCCCTAGTTCTGAAAATGTTAAAATTCAAGTATGCTAAAATTCAACTATGTTCTCACCACTACAGGTTTCTCTTCTACAAAAACAGCAACAGCCTTCACAGCTATTCTGATGTGTCTTATCTGAGAACACACATCCTTGCTACAGTGGAGGTTGCCTTGGAGAGAATTTTTCAATGATACTTTCCTGGGTTCCACTCAATGATTTCCCTGAAACCCACTCATTTTTGCAGAAGCCTGCTGGGTAATTTTAACCTCCTTTTTTTCTGCATTCTACTCACTAATTTTCCAGTCACACACCTTTGCAGGCAGGATCGTGATACTTCTGAGGCACTTCAGGCAAGGGCCATGCAATCCTCCCACAACAAGATTCAGAATCAGATCCTGCTGAGAGTCCAACAATGGAGAAATACTAAACCAAACACCGTGTCTTACATTTTTCATATCCATTTTCATGTTATTTCTTCTTCAACACAGAGAGTAGATGAAAATGAGCATCAAGAACAGAGTTTATTATAGTCAGAAATGAAAACTTAGAAGACATGGGTAAGTTGCATACAAGTGGAATTGTTGTACTTTATTCTTCCTTGTTTTCATTTCAGGGTGTGTCCAATAGATTTTAGATCAGAATTAAGTGAACAGCATGATGATTAGGTATTAAATTAGTAAAACACCACATCACTTTTTGCATTTGCAAAAGACAGTCATGACTGTTTTCCCACATATAAAGCAACAAAAAAATGAAGCAGGTATTTTGATGTCTCTCGACTAGGCTGTGGAAACACCTTCTGTCATTTCACTGTAAAATGTCAGTGATGTTAATGAATGGTTTTATTGACATTATGTTGTAATTAATAGTATTAATACATTGGGTAGGGGTTTTTGTTTTTTGGTTTGGGTTTTTTGTTGTTGTTCTTCTAGGTTTTTTTATAAAGCAACAGAAGACTCAAGACATCTGTCAGATGACATTGCTATCCAGAACAGAGGACATATGGCTGTTATTTAGCATAGTCGCCCAATTCTCCCACACAGCTTGGTGGTCAAAACTTTTAAAGCAAGGCCAGAGCAGCAATGGCGAGCCAGAGCTACAAGTCTTTCAGGGGCAGGCAGAAGCCCAGTGTGGATCTTCACTGCTCCATGTGTGACCCCCTCAGTTTTTTGGGGAATCTAGGATCTGAATTACTGAACCTCCTCCTATTTCAGGCTGATGTAGAAACTGTATGGGAAGCATGAGATACTAAAGAAACATTGTCTCTTGCCTCTGTCATGAAGGGACGAGGCTGAGCAGAAACAGTGGGACTGTCAGAAGCTGACTCCTCCCTTGCTCTCCTTTAAGGAAGGGGAGAAGGAGCAGGGGGACGGAGTAAGCCATTCTGGAATGGTGTGTGACAAGTAGGGATGTTGCTAAACTTAATATGTTATCTGGTGTCACTTGAGAAAGCATGCAATGGGTAAATTGTGCCAAGCAGAACAAACATAATCCAAGAACATTAGTATATTTCAATCTTAAGCAAATGAGCAGATTGACTACATATATTTATATTTGAAGGAACAGGTAATTTCATCCACTAGGACCTCTAATACTTAATCAGTGGTTTATACAACTTGGCTTAGTTACATTCCCAAAATGGAGGAATTAGTTATATATCCATCAAGTGGATAGAATTTGTCTCCGAGTAGTGGCTTGTAAAGTCCAGAAGACTTTACAAAAGTATAAGCCTGCTTTTTACTATTTCAATACCCAAAAAAAACTGACTACATAGAAGAAAAGCAAGTGGATTTAGCCAGACAACTCACCTTTTGGAAGTATTTTGCAACTCTTGGTGAATAACCTTTCAAATCTTACATCTTGTAATCACTAACAAAGCTTTGGCTAAGGATCAAACCAGTTCTTCAAGCAAGCTTAAAGCCCTTGTACCTTCATCAACCACCTTTTCAAAGATAATGGTAAGCTGCACCAGTGATGTGAAAAGAGCATAACAGCAGAGTTATTTCCATGACTGCCTGGTGAGCATATAAGTGCATAGGCAGTGTCCAATGACTAAGGAGTTCTGGAAACTGCATAGATGAATACCAACCTGGAGCAAGAGCAGCAGCTAGTCCACTTCCCAGACAGCAAAATTTGGGATTCTCCCTTTTAATATTGCCGCAAATTATAAAAGAACTATCAATATGTGGACAGGGAACTGTTTGTATCTGTAACTGTATCCACCCTGAGACTCAGATTCACAACTTGGTTAATGTTTGAACTGTGATATAGAGGCATCATACATACAAGGGTCATCAAGATCAGAGGAGCTATTTCTTATAGGAAAAACAGGAGACGTCAGAATGACTCCAAAGCCTTTTCTCTGGGTCACACCCTTTTTCTGAACAGTACCACACTACCTGGCAGCACAAGTTGCATTTGGATCAAGCTGACTTAGTCCAAATACAGCATGTGATGTTTATGCCAGTTTAAGGCATTGTCTTGACTGTAGCAAAAAAGTTGATACCTGGTCCAGTAAAAAAGGCCTATTCTGTTATCTCTGCTAAATAAAGACAGAGCAATGCTTTAAAGAAGCCTGTGAATTAAGAAGTTGAAGTCAGTGCAATGGGCAGGGGGGCTGTTGCCAATTTTTTTTGGCAAAGCAAGTGGAAAGCACTGTTGCTGTTAAAGATTTGTTTAAAATCATTCTGTAGCACATTGCCACAATGTCTGGCATAAGAAGCCCTAAAATCACATGTACTCTCTCTCTTTGCATCTGTCAACTGAGATGGAGACAGCTGACTGAGAATGTAGATTTTTTTATTTCAGTGTTGTGGTTTGGCTTACATGCATACTTGTCAGTGTATTAAAACCAAATTCTAGTCCAGTCTTCTGATTTTATTCAAATTTTTTTCAGTTACGTGTGAAAATAACAGATTGAAAAGTTATATAGCATCATCTAGTGTTCATTTACAAATTTACAGGAGCCTGCAGTTTCACCACCCTTACTTATTCAGATTAGCTGGCACCAGTGTGGACTCCAAAGGAAGATGTAATGTAAATTCTTTATTTCCAGCTGTCAGTCTGTGGACTCTAAGGAAAAAAAAGAAAAAAAGAAAAAGAAAGAAAGAAAGAACGAAAGAAAGAAAGAAAGAAAGAAAGAAAGAAAGAAAGAAAGAAAGAAAGAGAAAGAAAGAAAGAAAGAAAGAAAGAAAGAAAGAAAGAAAGAAAGAAAGAAAGAAAGAAAGAAAGAAAGAAAGAAAGAAAGAAAAAGAAAAGAAAGAAAGAGCTGTGTCATAACCACACTGTTAGCATTCACAGATGAATAACAAGAATATCAAATATTTTGTTGTAAGTATTTTTGAAAATAAGGTGAAGCCAGAGGATTTTGGTGTGTGATTTTAGTATAAGGATGGTAAAAGCCCAGGTTCAGAGCCTGCTGTACTTACTCAGATTTGACAAAATAAACTACAATACTTTACTTTTTAAGTACTTGTTCAAAGACAGAGAATCAGAACAGGAATGCAAATCTTCTCTCTTCAAGGTTAAGCATTTTAAATTAAATTAATTACAAGAAAATGCAATAGAAATCCAGGAGGAAGTCACAGACTTCAGAAACTTACCTTCTATAAAGCTTGGCTGCTTATGTTCACTGCTCTGGAGGGGGTTTTGCTTTTTTATCCTTCTTAAAAGCTTCAGATTTCAAGATTTTAAAATCAGTTGTGCTTAACTGTATACTGTGTTAGTATGTGTAAACTAGCTGGTAGCAAGGTCTATGCTAATGCAAAAAAAAAAAAAAAAAAAAAGAAAAAAATTATCCCCGGTCTTTCATTTAAATCTGGGCTATAACATAAGACTTTCTTGTATCTGTGTCAATGACACTCTTAGTCATCCCTACCAGGTCACATCACTCCAGGAAAGGCAACCTTTGTTCCTAGGGCACACAGCAGTTCCCTTCACCACCCAAACAGCAGAAAAAATTCAGATCACATCTCTCTAACCCCTTCTGCTGGATGGTTTCCCATGGTATGCCATCCTGGGTAAGTAAGCATAGTATTGCAGCTCCCCACAAAGACCACAGAGCATGACTCAAGTGATGGCACAGTCAGGGAGGAGACAGACAGGTTATGCTGGAAACCAAGGTAGGAACAGGACAGACAGCTGGATAGGAGGTTGAGGGAGGCATACCTTTTTATCAACAAAGACTATTCTTATGTTCTTGATCCCAATTAAATGTGACAACTAAGTATGACTTGAGCTGAGTAAGGTCATGTGCCACACTCATTTGAGGAAACGGCTCTTCAGAGCAGGCCGGGAATATTTGGGAAGCTGGACAGTTTTTTCAGTGAAATCAGTGAATCCTCAGAGGTTCTTGTTTGATAGGAATACCTGGGGGCTAAAATGAATTCCTTTAAAACCTATTAAAAATTAAAAATGTGTTTCTCTTACATCCTTTTGATAATCCAAGGCTTAATTTTTTAATGACCTGGGACAATGGACTAGAAAGCCCTGTCCCACAATAGCTGCCCAGTTGTGTGCTGCAGGGCTTTTATTATAGTCCCAAACTTGGTGGGATTTGTGGCACTTAGTCATGTTTATGTTTGCTGTGTAATATCAGCAGGTAGCTGTTAGATATAGGAAATATATTTCACATGAATATTTATGCATTGGACACTTGCATTATGGAATTGATGTTGACAGGTATGAAAACATGTTGTGAGAAATCTCAGAAGCAGAGTCCTTAGTAGCATCCAGGTATTGGAGCTTGGAATGTGATCTAAAAACGAAGAGAAGTCAAGTGAAAGAAAAGCATGAAAAAATGGGCAATAGAAATATTTATTATGTTTTCCAGAAAAATGTATAATTATTTCTTTTTCTATCATATCTCAGTTTGGTGATGTGACATCTCTCCATATAGTATCATTAGGTCTCATTTCAATATTAGCTTTGTTGTGCAAGTATCTGTGAATACCAAGTCATTTCTCTCTTAATACATATCCATGCATATCTTTGCTTCTTACAGACCTTTTCTAGGTTCATAGTATCATGATTATGTTTCAAAAATTACTGATTTGGTTTAGGAATTTTATGTTAAATACACATTTTAGTTTAATCAAATAGGTTTGGAATTTGTTTTTAGTGCGTTATTCAGACTTCTCTAAACAAGAATGAAATCTGTTTTTCTTGAAAATCACCCTTATTTCCTCTGTCATTGCAAATGAAACTGCAGACCAAAATACTGTGCTGTATACCAACAGAGAATATCAATTAGAAACAACAAGAGTGTTATTCTTTTCCATGACAGAAACAAAATTAGGCAAGAAATGTGAGGATAATTTATACCACTTGTCTTTCATTTTACTACACTTTCTTCCAATTTTCTTACATTAAAATTTATCTTTCCTGCTTACACAATGAAGACTAATTTGTTTCTTTGAGAAACATTTTTGTTATCTCTCCTTTCCTTTCTTGTAAGGAAGCTTCTCCCCTCCCCCTCCCTTTTATTTTTCAGTCTGAGGAAAATGGCTGCAGCTGGAGGAAGATGGTTCACAGTCTTCTGAAAATCTTCTCTGCAGTCTCTGAGTTTTAAGTGCCTCAAAATACATCCTGATTTTAATTCCTGAAATAATTGTTTACTTCTTCCAAATGGCAAAAAAAAGCTGTTTTGGTCCAAGTTTCTAATTGATGCAGTCATTTTGCATACTTCACATCAGTAAATCTGGGCACCAGCATCTAGCTACAGATTTACTGCTTTGGAAATTTGTGCCTTTATTTTAATGAATCTTTGCCATTATGGTGATTCTTTCTAATTAGTTATTCCCACTTATTCTCATTTTCATCTAATTAAAATGTCATGCTAAAAATATAAGTGAAGATTCAGTTAATTTGTCTTATAAATGGATGCATAATTAATGAAAGATTGAAAATCTTTCATCAGCTGACAATGTGATTCTAGTATTTTTTGCTGCAGTTTGCTCACTCCCTAGTGATATACAAAAAAGCAGCCAGAAGACTTCCTTGACTTTGTACACAGTCTTGGGGAGGTATTTGAGTAACTACTTCTGAGACAAAATAGAAATATTATATGAAAAATTTACTATCATCTTCCTCCATTAGACATGTGTTTACAACCCTGATGCTCTCAGGAATATATCTATCTATTTTGGTTTTACCAACTTTTAAATCTCTGTTCCAGTGAATGGAGGTTTTGTGTGGTCTGTCTCAAAGGAACGAATTCCACCATATGAAAATAAGGTTGATGTCTTGTAGAGTAGGTGTTGAAGAGGTGATGTGGAAGACCATAGATCTGTAGGTGCTAAATTCTACAGATATTTGAGTCTGTGATCAGCTTAAGCTTCACCTTCTAAACTGAAGATAACAAAAAGATGTGAAGGTTATGGTGTCATCTGAACTAACCTCTAAGGAAAATATACCTCCAAAATACCATTATGAAAATGAAAACTATAGGTTGATTCAATTTTTTTTGTTTTGGGTCTGTTGAAGGTTTGTTTTTTTTTTTGGTTGATTGGTTTTGTATCCATCTATCTATCTACTTATCTGCCCACACATAAAGTCACATTGGTCCTGCAAGCAAGCCTGCTCAGGAACTTGAGTATGGTCTGTACTCCTCTGGAGCACTCTGATCTGAAAGAGTACACCTGGGACAGCTTCAGGTACGCATTACACATCTTGTAGCTTACTCCTAAAACCATATGTTTACCTTGCTGGTAGTTACTCCTCTTTTACTATTATGAATTGGAACTCTGGAAATGTTGGACTTACACTTGCCTTTGTAGCCAGTTATCCAGCCAGACTTTCACCCAGCCAGCTCCATGGAAAGAATGCTGCTTCATCTGGGAAAGAAAAACTGCATATGGTAAAATCCCACTACAGCTATGAATCTAGTATTTCCTAAAATAGGAGTGATTGGATTTGATTTGATTATTAGGTTTGGGGGGGTTGAGTTTTTTTGTTTGGTTTTGGGTTTTTTGTTTGTTTGTTTTTGTTTGTTTGTTTGTGTTTTTGTTTGTTTTTATTTCTTTTTTTGTTTGGTTGGTTGGTTGGTTTGGTTGGGATTTTTTTTGTGCTACTCTGTATGGCCAATTCAATAGTTTGCTTCTGTTAAAAAAAAAAAAGAAAGAAAGCGAGAGAGAGATAAAGTGAATATATTATTATGACCATGCTTCACCAACATTTATCAGCACAATTTATAGTCTGGATTGTCAGGATCTGCAGCTCTGCAGCATAGGTTACTTTTTCTGGTGATGCAAGATCAGCAGGTAATACGGGAAGTCTTTTGGAGAGGGGAGAACAACATGAGAATGATGTTTTCCAAAGAAGGAGAAATGTTAGGTCCAAGGACATATGGAGAACACAGGATATGATGATGCAGCACCTGCTGCTAGGTCCACTACATACACAGTGTAGTTGCCCCTCAGATGCCTAACAGTCTTACCACGTGTGTTGCTGCGTTAGTGGTAGAGCCCGCTCATGGTCATGAGGTTTAGCTGATGACCTTTACTCACAACGACACCGGTAGCAATTTATAATCTCTTTTATAGCCCTGTTAAAGGGTTTTGCTGGAGGCCACTGAAACCAGAGAGATCCTCCCTTGCCAAATATCCCTGCCTGTGACAAAAAAGAAAGTCTGTTCAAAATGATAACTGCAGTCAATAACAACAAATATGAGTAAGTAACCTAAATATATCCACTGTTCTAAGTTTATCCAGTGAAATACATTAAGAATACCTTCAACTACAGTGTGGTCTTGTTTTCCCTGGAACAGATCACAGTCAAGGAGCACTCACAATTACTGATGGAAATGTCAGGGCATGAAAAAATGTGCCAGGTGACAGGGAGGCTCATCCAGAACAACATCCCATCTAAATGAAAACTCATTCTTCTTTTTCTTAGGACAGTTGCCCTAAAATGAAGTGTGGGAACCCTTCTTTTCAGTGCTATTTTATGTGATTGAAGGGTAGTGAGAGCACCAGATAATCTAAAGATTTCTCACATGCTTCTGACTTCACTCCAGTGGGAGTACTGATGCTTCTTCCTCACTCGCTTTCCAGTTCCTTCCTCAGAGTATCCCACCAGGACTACAGAACTTTATGTTTTGATAGTCTGGGGACTTAAGGCTGCCATCTTTTCTTGCAGTCACCTCAACCAGTCTAACTGATGCTTACCAGCTTTTCTGCTGTTATCTTGAAGCAAAATCTGTAGCCCATCTGAAAACTATAGAGTTGTCTCTTGAAACTTGAAAACAATTACATATCAGATCTGAAATTACCATCTATCATAATCTACAGTCTTTTCCAGCACGTGCTTCTATTGCAATGTCTGTATGAGCACATCCTTACTGAGTAACTGGTAGGGTGCTTATTAAGAGAGTTGTGAAAAGAACAGAGGTGCTGACATTACTAAGTCTTCCTTAATCTTCCACTTATTTAAAATGCTGACAGCCCTGAAGGGGTGCTATGACTCAACACCCAACATCACCACCACTCAAGTCCAATTGATATCACATGAAGCACACCCTTGTCCCCCCCCTCAGGACAGCAAAACCAACAGGCCTGGATTCCAAACTGGAAACGCCAGATATTTCTCAAAGGAAAACCATTGTCCCTAAAGACTTAAAGAAACTTCAGCAACATATTCGCTGGCACAGATAAATGCAAAAACTGAGTAAGAGCTATAAAATTAATTATAATATTTTTCAGAAAGAATTTTTTATTGTACTACGGAAAAATTATTGTTGACTCTTTAAAGATGAATTGGGTTGTTGAACTCCTTTTATTACCATAGTAAGCAAAAGGCTGAAACTCCTAAAAGTGAACGAACTCAGCAGAGTTTGTCTAAGTAGATGTATTCAAGTTTTGGTTTTTACCATTTAGCATGCAACACAATTTTTTTTCTATAAAATAGCTCAAAAATTGATATAAGACAAGCATTATGTCATTAATTTCTCTTAATTCTGTATTATAAGTCTTTTGAGAAAGTACATTTTTGCATTCAGACTAGTAATTAATATTTTTACGCCTGCCCAGACCAGTGTTAGTAGGGTTCGCTTTTCCAGATGGCAGAGCAGGAGGACAGTTTTTCATGCACAATAAAGTTCCACACAAACATGGAACCAACCAATTTACTATATGTAATCTGTCATGAGGATGTAAATGTACTGTACCTTTGCAAAAAAAAGTGAAGAAGTTTATTCACCTCTCTTTACCTTAATTACCTAAAGCAAAATAATTCGTAATACAAATGGCTGGTATCTCTCACTAGCAAATTCAAACTCTCCCCCTTGACTATAGAAAACCAGAAAGAATTTAGCCTCCTGATTTGGACACTTCCTTCAGTGATGGTAAAAACCAAAAAACCAGCCACTCTTACTCACTCCTTCGTGTTCCCAAATAAAATTTTTGCCCTAGTGCAATTATGAAATTTGTGCCTTTTATTTCATTGAGTCACAGGTTTCCTCCGTAAGTCTTGTGACCTAGTTAATGCCTTTCAGCATTATTCCTTTTTAGGTGAGCCTTACTGCCCATTGTCTCAATTAGATCCTAATATATATATATATATATATATATATATATATATATATATAGGTATGTATGAAATCAACACAGTTCTTGGCATTTATCCTCAGTATTATTTCACAGAATGTCTTATTTCAAGGAAATAAAAAGTACCTTTGAAAAGATTTCTGAAAGAATTATTCCAGAAAAGTAGGTGAAACAATATTGATCTTATTTAATCTAAAAATATTTTTTTCTCTGTCTAAAGGTAAACTTGTAATTTTTACTCCCTCTACACCCAGAAAGGAGCAATACTCCTCTCAGTGGTGTGTTTTAAATGAGTTGCATTCTGGACATGTCTCGTTCTCTGGTTTGGCTATCGAGGGAATCTTCATAGCTAGGTTAGTATTTAAATGTCCACAGTGACCTTAGATAAATCCCGTCCACAGAAAGTTAATGAAAGAACAGCTTGATTATTTGTAACCTCTGCAAGGCAGCATGATTAGAAAAAGCGTTCTCCGATCTATGTATTTCAAAAGCCTTTGTTTCTTTCTCAGTAGCGGAGCCAAAAATAATAAATGATCATTGAAAAATCATACTATTTAGATATTTAGAGACTAGAAAGTCTCCTTAATACATAGAGAAAATGGAAAAATTTTGAATTGAACTGATAAATTTTTTTAAAATTTACTGTGAAAAGTTTGCAGCCACTTTTGACTTGTTCCATCCACAGTTTAAGGTACTTTAGGCACACAAAGCCCAACCGAAACTCACAGAATTACTTCAAAGAAAAGGGGCATTTGCAATTTTTCTCATGCAAATAAAAGACTACGGAGATAACAAACCATGTGTTTGCTGAGTGTTCTTTTGCAACCACTGCTTATCTGAGAAAAAGCAGCTGAAGATTATAAAGTCCCAGAATTCCTAGAAGTAGGTGAGAGGAAGGCAGCTGGACAGTTTCACCTTTTTTAGAGTGTAACTTAGACACCCCTTTTATCAGTGGAGGCTTGGCCTTTATATTCCCTTTACAGGCTACAAGATCATGGAGGTTTAGTAGGAGAATTTAGGACTTTACAATGATGACCATTTCCACACAAGACAAGTCAGTACTTGCAGACAGGCTGATTTGGCTATTTCCAACACTCTTATGACCTGAAGGCTGCAGGCAGTTGTCTCGAGGCCAAAAGACAAAGGTGCCAATGGCAGTGCCGGCCATATGTCACTGCTGTTCCTTTGTCAGCGCTTTGAGCCCTCCTCAGAGTACCTCAGCCCTAGCCCCATTCTGCCTTGCATGTGTGCTGGAGTGAGCTCTATGGCATTGCTGTCCCTTTTTTACCTGAAGGAACTAGGCTGGGAAAGGGAAGCTGACAACTAGTAAGAAACACTGCAACAAAAATTTTGATAATGCAACTCTACAGTCAGTATTGTAGCAACTCAGCCATATGGAAGGGTGGGTATATGTCATGGGCAGTGCAGACTTGGACATTTTCTGATTAGATTGATTCTTCTTAAACATCTGTTGCTGCTCCCTGGATTCCATGGAAAGGACAGAGCATTACTCACACAGTTGCTAATCTGGCAACTCCACGTCAGGGTCACTGGGAAGAGGGAAGGTCGACAACGGAGACCTCTGTTTGAGTCACCCTTTTTTGCCCAGCCCTCATCTTTCCTGATAAAAACCCTGCAGCCACAAACACCTGGGTTATAAACCTTCACAATGTGGCCCTGCCTTGGCATATATACTCTTTTTATAGTGACTATTACCCTGAGTCCTGTGACGGCTGCAGCATGGAGTGAAAACAAAGTCCCTGGAGAAGATGAATATCCTCCTCTGTGGGACCTTGCCCCTGAAAACCTGCTGGATTTCCCAGTAAAGGACAACAAAATTGTCATCAATGTTTGGAACTATCAAGAAAGACTGGGAGTGTATAAGAGCTTGCTAAATTCTTCAGCCAAATATTTTAGTGCCTTTGGACTCCAAAACACTGGCAACATTCTCTGGGGATTACCACTGCAGCATGGGTGGCAATTTCGTACAGGTATGAGTTATGTCCTTAAAATGTTAGATTAGCAAAGTATTTACTGGATCTGCTTTGAGTCTTCCTTTCCAAGGTTTTTGCCCCGAAAGCCCAGCGTAGCCTCAGCATGTGTAAACTTTGACATGCTGAGCTAAGCTGCCAATTTGAAAAAGAAATGCTGAACAAAGAGAACACCCTTGCCTTGTTGAGCAATAGCTATTAAAATTCCTAATAGGAAGAGGTCAGAATACAGAAGATCTGTGGTTTAGATGGGTAATATTTCAGCTAGCAGAAAATCTTTGAAAAGGTATTCCCAGTTGTTCCAGTTTATAGTAGATAGATTTCAGGACCTGCACTGTGCAGGGCTGCTCTTAATTTGTTAACTAATAAGCTTTTGTTTTTTGTTAATGGCTGTTAATGTTACGATCTTCTATAGGTAGTTTTAGTTTAATTTCTAATACAGATAGTTAAAAGTCCACCTCTCCTTGTGAGAATTTATTTCCATTTGCTCTTTATGATCAGTTTAGAAGTAGCCTCATTATTTTCTAGATATGCTTTTTACAAAAATTAGAGCTTGTTCTGTTTGTTGAGGTTGTTTTGTTTGTTTGTGGGGGTTGTGAGTTTGTTTTGTTGTTGTTGTTGATTTGGTTTTGTGGTGTTTTCAATTTTGTCCAAATTCTAATGGTTTATCCCCTAAAAGCTTGTTTTTATCTAGGGCAGTCATTCTTGTTTGCCTGTTCATGACAGGGAAGCAGACACAGAAACACATGTGAAAGGTCCCTTAAGGCTAAGGCTGTAATATCTTATCAGGGGCTTTATCAGAGAATGCATTCTCTCAGAGGCTGCTTCACACACAGCAGTCAGTGAAGCTTTCCTTTCAAAGCCAGAGCTGAACTCGCCTTGTTCTAGCAATCAAAAAAAGAGGGGAAGAGGGGAATAAAATCAAGGACGTTTTCACGAACTTGTGCCTGGTGGTAACAAGATGTAAGCAAATGTATCTGTCTGCCTGTTTTTTTCTTTATTGGATATAATTTGTAGTGGTGGTTTGGCTGAAGCTGTATGTTTGGAAGAAACTAGAGGTGCTGCAGCTGGCGGTGAAGCAAGGCTGCCAGCATTTAGTCTCAACTAATGGAAAATTAACTCCTAAGTAAAAATTAGGTAAACAACGTAGTAAGCAAAATCCAAGCAGGAAACTAGCTGGCAAACAGACAGCAACAAGAAGAATTTGGCTGGAGTTTAGTCAATCTTTTTCCTCTTTCCCTTTTTTATGTATACAAGAAGGGGAGAGGCCGGTGCAGCAGGAGAATTGACCCACTGTGAGGCAAAGATGACTGGATGCAGAAGCTACACTTCAGTGGTTACCTGCTGGAAAGGATCTAGTTATGTAGAACGACCTCTTCCACAAAGTGAGGATGTGCCTTGTTGCAGTGAGGATTTCCAAGTAGAGACAAGGGACATAGTAGATGAGAGGAAGATTTGCACCTTGTTGCATAGATAGGTGAAGATGTACTGTCACCTGCCAGAGAGTCACAGGACTGGTTCTTAGACAAGGAGATATATTTTTGAAATTACATAACCAGAATGTTAAAAAACTACTAAAAGGTTTTACAGTAAAAAAATATGAGAAGTTGAAAAATAAATAGATAAGGGACAAAGAACAACATAATTCTGCTGCATTCAGCCTTGAGGTTAGCAAAAGGCTAAACCTAACTGAGATAGGCAACTGGGATAAACTAGTGAGGAAAGGCTTAAGTGTTTGTAAATTGACTTAATAAGCTTGGACATACAAAAGCAGGATTTGAGTCCAGAGTGCAAGAAAACAGATCTTTAAAAACACTACAAAAATTGTTGAATTAACAGTTCTGTCTGGTCTTGAAAGTTATGTTACCAAGAAAATATTTTTACGGGTATAGTTCTGTATAAACCATAAAGAGGAAGCGAAGCTGCTACTTAATAAGAGCGGTACAAAGATTTGCAATAATCTACTCATGGACATAAAATGAAATCAGTAATTTCCCTAAATTTACAGTAGAGAAAATTATGTTGAGACAAAACGGATGTTAGGAATGAGACTGTGGAAGCACAATTTGTCACTTGGGAGATGAAGCTAGACTGGGAGTCCTACCTACACAAACTGAGGAAACTGGGTAGTGTCTACCCCCACTTCACATATAGAAGTACAAATTCAGGAGCAAGAACTTTGAGAAAGATTGAGGCACCATTGTATGTCTGAAGAGCAGGATAGGTTGTACCTATATTTAAGAAGAAGGAAAAGTGGGATAAGAACACATAAACATTTGTCTTACATCAGCAGTAGACGAGACATTAGAATAAGTATAGAGGAAAGAATAATTAAAGACATAGAACTAAACAGAAAAAGGGATAAAGCAGAGCTTACATGAATCAAAGGTAGATTGTGTCAGGCTAACTTATATTTTCTTTCATTATATGAATGTTGTTTTATCGAAGTCCAGAAATGTATTTCCTCCCTTTGTAAAAGCAAAGCATAGGATGAAAATTTTTAATGATACTTTACAAGATAAGAATGAAACAGGGAACTGTAAATTTGGTAAAGGAACACCTGAGGGAGAATTTAGTGATGAGCGTTGCTAAGATAATTACACAGCTAAATGGAGGATGTGCTCAGAGTTCTTCCTCAGCAAGATAAGAACAACTGCATTTAGCATTTTCAGTAACAACCTTTCCACAAAAAATAGTGGAGAGATCTTACTGATGGGATAACATACAGCTGGGGACACTGTCAATACAGAGAGACACAGCTTAGCTTGGGTAGACCTGAAGACTGAAATAACGATCATGTTAAGCACAGGGAATAGCAGAAACAACAAAAATGGAGTATAGACCTGTAAGCGCAGCTAGTAATTACTACATATCTTATAATTATCACTGATACTGCCTGGGACTCTTCATTTTCCCAAAACACCAAAGCTAACAATCTTTCATAAACCTCATATACAACTCTTTACAACATTTTGTCTTCTTTTCTTCTTATCCTTTAGCCTTCCCATTCATCTCCTTTGCATACCAGTGATCTATTGTGCCTATTTTTGGCACTCTCTGTTGAAGTAGAATATCAAAAAATATAATCTTTCTGTTAATATTAAAAATTATAATTTTTCATTAAAAAAAAATATTCCAGTTGAACTGCAATCCTCATCACTGCAAGTTCATGTGCTCTGCTAATGAAAGATATGAGTTTGAGCACCTAGCATGCCCCAGAGCACAAGCTCTGTCCAGTCATCTAGGGAAGATAATTAGGATAATTTGTATCCACATTGTTCATGATCATCTCTTCTTCTTGAGCAAAAAGTATCAGAAAATTTGGTTTGGTAACGAGGTTTAGTTCTAATCTGACAGAAATGATGCTGTCTTCATTCAGCTGACTTGTCAGAGAGTAAGTGCTCTGCAGGGCAGAGTTTGAGAGCTTCTGGAATAGCTCAAGTCATTGGACTAGAACGTGGTAATTTCACATCATGCAATTCAAGCAGACTTCCTGACACACTACATGACTACTTACCACTTCATATACATGTATGTTATTCTTTTAATACTTGGGCTGTTTCTTCACATCACATGCTTAAAGTAAAATATGCCTTACATGCTGTCACGAATAATTGTGAAATGTCTTGCGTGTTTGCTACAGCATAGATACTTGAAACCCTTGCTAATCAGTTACAACAACATTTGCATGCTTAGCTTCACAGTAAGGCCATGTTTGTATGCATGATTAAACTGAAAGGGATTCTGTATCACACAACCCAATTAGGTGAGACAATTACTAGTACATTTAATTTGTGCTATTCTGCTCATTAAGCAGCTCTCCTGCACTAGCAGCCCTACATCTATTGGAAATTATGCATCAGCTATGCATGTGTTTACCTCTCTATGTGAATATATATTTACACCTCTGTAAAAATATCACCGTGGTGTCCTGATTTCAAACAGCTCCATAAATTCACAGTGAGGTATAAATCAAACTGTACAATCAAATTACTATGCACTGAGAGATTCAACTACTCTAGGAACAGTAGTTTATGAAACAAAGCAACAGTAATTGTTTTACTTCTCTGAGCAAAATTCTTTGTGCTTTACTCCTATATATTTTTTTCATCTCAGTAGGATTTCTTGTGTGAAAAGTTTGATAATTATTGGTTGTATTATTTTGTTTGATTTTTTCAGGTAGGTTAGCAGATCCTTCTGGTGCAACTTCCTGTGGCTATGAATATGGAGACCTCCTATGCCAATCTGTAAGAAGCTGGTGGTCCTGTAAGTATATGCTAATACACTGTTCTTCTCCAGAATAAGATTAGTGTCCTAGAAGGCTATTTCTAAATCTTTCTTCCCCTTAGAATTCTCTATTACAATGTAATTTCCATGTTATGTGATGCTCCATTGCAAACTTACAGTAAGACACCTAAGTGTGAGTAAATAAAAGTTAGTTGATTTTGATAATATATTTGAGGAAGGAGAAAAAAAACCCAAACTTGCAGCTCTAAAAATGTTTATACTGCAAAAATTTATGTTAAATAAGTGGGAAACACCTTGACAGTTATCTATATTTGTAGATATTTGCAGTTTTCAATTACTCAGTAGCAGATTTGTTCAGTTTAGATGCTAGCACTTCAAACTAAAACCTTGTGTGAGAATGTCAAGCAGGAATCTTTGTGGTTCTTGCAATCACCTTTGGTTCTTTTTCCCATAGCATGTTCTCCCTCCATCACTTCTGTCCCTTGCTCCCTCAGCTTTCTTGCTGTCCTGTCCTAGGTCCCCCTTTCCACTAGACCTGCCAGAAGGTTTCAGCGAGCAGCTCTGTCCCTTCCCCACCACAGGAATGCTTTGTTGAACGAAGCTTCTGGCTGTGAGTTAGCAATTAAATGTATATGTCTTCAAGTGAACAAAGGCACAAGCACAGAGAAAATTTAAAATGTAAATCTAGAGTAAAACCAAAGCCAACTGCGATACTCACTCCACCTTCAGTTTCCCATCTCTGTGGTTGGATAGCACTACATGCTCTGTGGGAAGGCGTCCCATGAAGTGACAAGTAATAAGAGTCACTTCATAGCCCTGTGCAAGCAGGGTACCCTCCTGGAATAGAAACCACCACCTTTACCTTCTCAGTGTTTGCATTCCTGCTCTTCACTTACTTCTAAATATTGCATGTTTGCTCGATATCAATTTTGTTGCCTCCAAATTTTATAAACTCAGCCTTGATTTAGCCTATTGCAGCAAGAACATGCAAAAAGTCTTTGAGACTGCATGGAAATGTCTCTTACTGTTCTGAGAGTATCAGTGCTTTCAGCTGTCCTTCAGAGCTGCCCTCTCTGGCATGAGTAGTCATAAGAAGCCAGGAATGAGTTTAAAGAAGAAACTCACATTTAATACACCCCTAGGTGTATGGGAAACTCCCTACTTAAGAACATCAGTCTTTTTAGCTCACTGTTTTGGAGGGTGGTTCAACCAACCTATTCAGGTTCATACACCAAGAGCATTCCCACTCTGTATGTATGACCAGTTTTGTCAAGTATGATATTGCTGCCAGCCACTCCTAGTGCCCTTGAAGGACTCACACCAAGTAATTTACAGAATAACACACTTTATTAACAAACACACTGATAGCAGAAGACTGTGACAGGTTAATGTTCAGAGATTGCTGTTGATAGTAACAGACTGCAGAAATGAATTTGAAGCAATATATAGACAAACTCTAACCACTAAGCTAGCTAGAAATAACAATTTAGCTTGCATAGAATGAGATTCTTACTCAATAAGCATCCTTAGGGGGGAGAAGACAGGTTCAGCCTGTCGACTGATCCCAGAAGTTACGATTGAGTCTTCGGTGACCTCCCTCCCTGCTTAAGTGATATTTATATTAATTTCTTTGAGGGAAGGGAGAAGCTGAAGTTAGAATTGATGACATTTCATGTTGAGGTGGAGTTTGAGTGACTTTAGTCATTAATATATGTAGGGCATCAAAAGTAATATGTATTTTTGAGCTGCATTGTTTTTGATGGAACATAATCTCAATAGCACTGTGTTGCTCTATCCTTTGTTTCATACTTGCCACTCCATCCTTCTTCTCATCTCATCCTTAGAGCAATACACCAAGCTCCCTCAGTGTTCCTGTACAGATAGTCCCTGGTGAATTATAGCCAAGGTGCACACTCCTTTTTGCTGAACTTTGTTTTGTGGTCTTCTTCCCAGAAGGTGGAATGACGGTTTCCCATTAGTAGGACAGGGATACATGGTTGGTGGTCAGGTTTTGGTAATTTTGGTCCTCGCTGCTGTGATTGTATAAAACATACCAGGGCAGCCCATGGCCCGGAGACCATAAGCAAATGACTTTTCAGCACAGCAGCTCAGAGGCACCCACACAAAAGAGAGAATAACTGATTTCCAGGCTTTACTTCACTGAAAGTTATTAAACTTTATTTCTACAAAGGGGACACAATTAAAGGAGAATTTAAAATTCTCCTTTCAAATGTGGAATATCAAATAGCCCTATGGGCACTCTCACTGCAGACATGATTTGGCAGATGCGAGAAATGAACCTGAGTTTCCTACATGCTGGATCTGACTGCTCCAAATTATGGATCAGACCAAAGGAAGCCATCACCCTAAAATAAAACTGGACAGACAAAGTGAGGTAGTTTTCAAGCAGTTTTCGGTGTGTGAAATATTTTTAAAAGCAAAATTATTATTTTCCAGTAAAATATTGCTAGTATTTGCCTTTTCATTTCTTATAGGTCTAGGATGCAAAGAAGGGGATTTTTTAATGAAAACAATACTTGTGGAGTACTCTTTAGTCTTTCTTACTTAGTTTGCAATTAATATTTGAGAGGTTTTTCTTGTCCTGTCTGTGACAGCCTACAAAGATCTAAGTTTTCTTTCAGTAGTGTTTTCATTTCTGGCAAAGTAAAGCCCTCTGTAAGCTCATGCAAGGCTCTTAAAGGACAATATATGAAGGAACATTACAAATCATATCTAAATTAATACAGATGACACCATTAGTGCATTTCAGTAAATACGTCCCACTGCTGAACACAGTTGTATCAGGGCAATTTGAAACGGTTGAATTTGGTGTGGGACAGAGTTCACCTGTCTATGCAGGAATTTTTCATTTGCTTGTGATTAACACTTCCTCCTTTTTAATTATTGTTACAGGTATGAATTACTACCTGGCTGTCATACCCTTTCTGGGGGCAGTGGAGGCTGGCCTCTTTGGGCAGCTGCCGTTCGAAGTAGAAATATTGCCACCAGAGGAGCGAAAAGATGATTTCTGTTACAGTGTTGCAGACTGCAGGTCTCGTATGCCCAAGCTCATGGATGACTGGAAGGCCTTTTTTGAAGTAAATAATGTTACTTCCCCCCCCCATAGTTTTAGAAATGAGACCAGAATATTACCTTTAAAAACTATTATTACTGTCACTTGTAAGACTCAGAGAGCTTAGTTTTCTTTCAATAACAGCTTCATATAAAAGCAAGAAGCAGGAAAAATGAAAAGCATAACATAAATTGAGTCGGAAATAAGGCGGCCATGATTTTTACTAGTTATGGATTTTTCTTTTCTTCCTTTAAGATAATTTCTGTAATTTGGCCTCTGTCCCAAGACACTGCTTTGTTAACAATTATATTTGTATTCTTCCAATACTGCTTATGTTAGCAATGCAAAATAAGCATGTGAGATGGAACACTGCCATTAAGAAATGGCCTTGGGTTGGTTTTATAGGGTTCATTTATTCCTTTAGACATCTAAAAACCTGAAAATGTGAAACTTCATTCAGAGGGACACTTATTCATGCAAGTAGATATTGTCTTTCCTCCACATTCAGCTGTTCCCTAATCCCAAAGATGACAATATTTCTTATTTCATAGATTTAATAAGTATCTTTTATAGTTAGACTACTACTGTCAACATTATTGTTGGTAGTCAAATAATTTATAATAATCTGAAAGCTTAAACTATGAGTTCCTCTTGGCACCTCTGAGTGAAGATAGAGGGTTTGAGAGACTTTGAG
Source organism: Manacus candei (assembly GCF_025592945.1). Lineage (NCBI taxonomy): Eukaryota > Metazoa > Chordata > Aves > Passeriformes > Pipridae > Manacus > Manacus candei. The sequence continues at coordinate 5,855,291 of NW_026138082.1, read as the reverse complement.
AGTTTTTGAAAGACTGGATTTTTCTTCGTAAGATCATTTTTCCTACGCAGCACGTTTCAGAAATTATTATAAAATATCAACTCCACAAATAACCATAATGATAACAATTAAGGATAATTTTCTTGTTTTCTGAAAATCTCCAGAAAGTTGTGGCCAAAAGGATAGAGACAAGTTTTTAAGGAATCCAATATTTCATAGCAGTAGCTTCCACGGAAGTTGGATACAAAAGTCCACTGACAGAATACCTAAAGTATGTGAATAAAACCCTTGCTCTGTTGATGTCAAAGAACAGCAGCTCCCATTAACTCCAGCGTGGATACATATTAATTTTAAAAATTTATATTTATCATATTTTTGTCCCTATGTCAGACATTATATTTACATACAAAGCAGCACATTCTAACTACTCAAAAGCAATTTTCCTTAGCTTGCAAACTCCTTAGTTTGTGAAGTATGTGAGCAAATAAAAAAAATTCATCGTGTTTCGATCCCCCCTCTCATTCTCTGCCTTTTTTCCTCCCTATTGCTGTAGTATCTGCTATCTACAGAACACAAAGCTGTGAGCTCTGCAACCTTCTCCTCCTTCAAACTGGATGATGCCCTTGGTCTTATGTGGAAGGCACATGTTAGCTCCATTGCTTATGCACTCCCCAAGTTCCAGGACAGGTAAGGGGATGAGAAAGGTGGCCAAGGAGGATCTCCCCACCTTCACGCCTCTTTGGAAGGATAGCATGAGCTTTCTTACTTTAGGCATCTACTCTTTAGGCTCTGCTCTTCTTTCCACTCTCTCGGAGTATGGGATGACCAGTGAGAGATGGCTGCCCAGACCGTGATGAGCAAGCAGGCTGTGCCCTTAAAATGACATGTTGATTCCCCACTGGGAGCCAGGGCCTGATTCAGGAGCTGTTTTGAGTCTGGGCAGAGGCAGTAATACCGGGAGAAATTAGGTGTAAAGTACTGAAGGAGGCTTTAGGTCACTGTGGCACTAAGACCACTCAGGATTTTATTCTGAACAAAAACATTTGGGATAAATGATCAAATAATGTGTTCTACAGGAGATTTCAATTATTTGTTACATTTTTTATCTTCATCTCTTTCAGCTTAAAATATCTCTCTGATCCAGAAGCAAATTTTGGTGAAGGCTGGTCTAATGCTGTAGATTTCATTGGGGCCACACACTTCCCTACAGATTTACCAACCACAAACAACTTCCAGGCTTTCCTGCCCCCGAGGATGCTTGTTGAAGGGGATGTTCCCCCATCCATTAGTGACTTCAGTCCACGGCAAAATAAAGTTCTGGTTTCAATCAGAGCTCTTCATAAAGCAAATAAATTAACAGGTATGAGACTGACCTACAAATGTCCGCAGTCCATAGATATTTAATATCTTGTTCTCTCTACATATCTTTCTTCATATGAATACAGTGAATTTTTTATATAAAGTACTATAAACACTTAGAGACTAACAGTAAAATAGTTAAAAATACAACTATAAACAAACAACACACCAGAGAGCAAATGCAGCAATGGGATAACACTGACTACACATGGGATTTCAGTGAGACAAATCCATTTTTTAAGCAGATGATCTTACTTTTTCCCCCCCCGGTTTTCATAGGAACTTTAAAAACGCAGACACTAATTTGTGTTTCACCAGTTGAATCTGGAAACATTAAAGCTGTTAATGAAGTTATTAGATCAGTTGAACAACAACAACAAAAAGTAAACGATCATGAGCAAGAGTTCGTGAGTTCACAAGTGTTCTGGTTTTCGTTTTTGAGAGAACATCATTTGTCCCAGCAAAACGGTATCCTTAGACAATGCTGGCTTCATCATCTTCACCAAAATAAGTCATGCATCACCATCCAGCGGTGCGACATAGAATTACACTCTTCTGAGGATTCAATTCATGCATAGATACTGCTGGGTTGGCTATTTTTGTTTGACCTTTATGAAGCAAAGTTATTTTGAATCTTTAAATGGAAATAGAACGTAAAAATGCACTGAAAAATTAGTATGCCTAGTTATGGCATTTGTGATTCTCTTCTGTCCATATATTTCAGTGGAAATTCTCTCACCAGTTGCATTTGCAGCTGAAAAAGATGTGAAATGAAGCTCTTGAGTGCTGCAAAAGAGCACCCTCCCATCACAGAGTGCTTCCCTCCCACTTTCCATATAGCATTATTCCTCAGAATCTGAATAAGGGTCTTAACAGCTCTATCCCCTGCCTGGTAGTCTATGTCACAGCTCACGGTTTCTAGACCTACCTCCAGAGGGAAAAAGGGGCAGAGCAAAGAAAAGTATGACCAGCAGGATGGCAGGGAGGGAGAAGAGCACCAGGGCAGCACAGCAGGTGAGGATAACAATGCAGGGAGAGAGGAAAGGAGATATCAGTGTTGAATATGGTAGATGGAAGGAAAGAGAGAGATGAAGTTTCATGCAGGTGCAGCCAAAATAAAGTCCATAGCTGAAATCCTGAAATTGCTTTGCAGGGAAAAGGTTTCCCTGTCTCTGCTCTAATGGATGAGCTTTGAATTCAGCTGAGAATTAAAGGCCAGCTAACTCAGTCTGGTGACTGATTTGCAGATGAGAAAAAGAAGCTTTGAAATATATTTTTCTGGATCCACAACATCAGCAGGAACCTGAAAGACCCTACATTATTGCTAAAAACCTCAGGTGACAAAATGTGACATACTGTTTTTGTAGAGTCAGATTCCTCAAAATTTTGAATACATTCTGTGAGATATAGGGTCCTCTTCTGGTACTGCAAACTTCAACAGCAGATAGAGGGATAGACTAGAGCAGATAGTACCTCCTAGGATGGGACTCCATCCAACCAAGAGTGAGACTTCATTTCTTGATTCAGGCTTTGATTACCCTTTATTTTCTTCTAGTTGCCTCTGCTAGTCCAGCAGGAACTGTACTGAGAGAGTGCTGTGCTACCTCTAAAGCTTCTCAATCCATGGACAGTCAGAATCTTTATTTTTTATGCTCTACCCCTCACTGATACCCAAAGGTAGAGCAGCATATGCCACGTTATTCAAAACCTTTCCTGCTGTCCTCACCTTTTCTGCAGTCCTCTTGTGGTCCTCCTAGGCAAGAGGACTGTTTGCTTCCTTCCCCTCCTAATTCATTCCCCCAGTACAATACTGTGCAAATTCAATTCTTCAACGTTGCCAGTTTTATACAAAAGCATGTTTTGCAGGACAATAACTCTTCTTGGTTTTCTAGTAGACTTTTTACCCTCAAATTTCCTCTGTAGACCCTTTATCCACTATAAAGATCAGTACTGAGTGTAGTGAGGAGCAAACAATGACTATCCTGCAAACTGGTGCTAATGTTAGGTTGGGCTGGCCAGGCACACTTCCTAGAGGGCCACAGCTTATTGCCTGGACATAAGTACTGGGGATTATTTTCTTCATTAGCTTGAGGCCTTAGCTGGCAGAAAGCACAAATTCTTTGTTATAGAGTGAAAACAAAGACAGGCCTAGTTATAACTACCACACTACTACTTCATAAACCATGAAGGTATGTGCAAGTGCAGACCAAGACCTTAACATGAGTCTTCAATCATCTTGACTTGCAACACTGGTGACAAGGGAAAAGCCCAGTTGTCTCTCAGTACAAAGGATCCTGAGCTGAATGAATGGCCTGTGTGTCCCTACGCATTTGTAGGCAATTATTACCCCATAAGCAAGCTCCAGCTTTGTCTACTTTTCACTGTCCACAGGAGAAAGACAAGTGCAGACATGTATTTCATCCCTTGTATGCTGCAAGCTGCATGTGCTCCATGCTAATTTGACAATGTCATGTTGTGTTTCTCTCCAAGGAGGATTGCTGCTGAAGCTCTGGCAAAAGGCTATGTCTAACGAAGCAGGAAGAAAAATTGGCCGAGAACTGCTTGAAAGCTTGACTTTGAGCCAACGACTTGACCTAGTGGGAATTTAGAATGATTTGGAAGGAGATGATTTGACAGTGCCCAGTTTCTTGAGAAAGAACAGTTCCAACATTGTTTGATTTTATCTTTTAGCAGACATGTGTCTGGTATACTGGCTTTGGTAATTTCTTACAGCAGGATTTCCTGAGAAACCATGTGTGCATCTCTCTCATATTGAATCAATATTTTTATCCTTAATTTTTCTAATTATCTCATTTTTTAACTCAATTCCTTATAAATAAAAGGCCTCACAGTAAATATTACTTTACTACTTTTTTGAATTTATAAATAGTGTATCATTATTGGACATAAAATTAAATGCAGGCAAATTATATTCTGTTTCAGACTGAGTTTTTTTGTCCCTGTAGACAGGGATTCCACCAGATATGGAATTACTCAGGTCCTTGATGGTCTAAGAGATGATCACCAGAAACTTTTCTTTGAAGTTCTGATCAAAAACCAATGTCTTGACTGTTTCCCACCAAAGTTGTTATTTTGCAGACCAGCTGCAATCAAATTTGAAGCTTTCAGGCTTTTCAGGTTAAATACGAGAGTACAGATGGATTCCCTCGGTAGGCTGCTTTGCAACAAGTAAATGCCTCGTGGTAGTGCAGAGCCCATCCAAAGAAGTCCTGAAGCAAATTACCTCATTCTGTAGCTACTTTTACATGACAAAGAGATTTCTGGGTTTTGATTCATTACACTTACTTCAAGAAAACTTTGATCCGTATATTGATTTATGTGATTATGTATCCTGTATAAGCACAGGTTGTTTTTCCATTCTCCCATGTCTAATCCTCTTGTTGCAGTGTGTCATATGTTAGATTTGATTACTGAGGAAGAGAAATATTTGCAATGTTTGTAATCTCAGTGCCTGGCACACTCAAACCCAAGTGCTGATCACAGTCTTCATGGTGATAACACATACTGGGAATCAATTATAACTTGGAAACAGGGGTTGTGGGGAGGTGGGACAGGGAAGTTTCTTGGGAAATCTGCTGGCTTGGATCCTCCATCTTTATGGAAACTCCCCCTGGAGAGTAGGCATAGCTGGAGCTCCCTTTCCATGGTGGAGTGCAGGACCACTGCCTGCTATATGGTATCAGGTTATAGCCTGCACTACAGTGTAGTCAAAGATAACACAAGTCTTAGACTCATAAGTCAAAATCAGGAAAAGCAGATTTCTTCTGACACCATTTTAGGTCTGCCTCATAGTTTTGGTTTCACTCAACATATCAGTTGGTAACCCACTCCCACAGCACTCAATCAGAAGAAGAAAAGCATGTGCCACTTGCTCTTCTGCTGGAGCACAGAGTTTCATTCTCTTGCACTCACACACCACGTTTCATTTGTAGCCATTGTAGAGGTGGCCTTTCTGACACAAGCAACAGTCCAGGATTTTCCGTGGACATTAGAGGTGACATTTGAACTTTTCCTCCATCAGTAGAGTGACTGAAAGAAGTTCTCGCAGCCTGGCTGGCCACTGAGCAAAGGCCCTTCCAGCAGGGACCCTCTGAGGCTGCCCTTAGGAGCCCACCCTCCCAGCAGGTTGACCCTGAGGTGGGAGAGCAGCCCCCTCTGCATGCCTGCCAGACACAAGTCCTTGCTGTCTCTTTGTACTGCTGATTCAGCTTCAGGCAGCAGGAGAAACATCAACTCCTCAGGAGGCTCCATGTCTCCTAAATTGTTAGCCATATGCCAAGGAAATGAATGAAAGGTGTCCATGCACATGGCAATGGGGTTGGAACTAGTTGACTTTTAAGGTTCTTTCCAATCCAAACCTTTCTATGATTCTACGAAAAGGAAATTATTTCTGTCTTTCTCTTCCACTTTCCCAGTTTGACTGGTCCTTTCTCCCCAAACTTGCACGATATTTGCACTGCAAATTAAGAAATAATTACCGACACATTGAGCAGTTAAGCACTATTCTGTCCTTTAATGTCCCAGGACAAAGGTTTTAATTATTCATTGTCACTTAATGGATAAACTCTTAATGTACCATCATTAGCTAACAATTTTCAAAGAAAATACATTAATGAGGTCTACGAAAAGTTGGGAGTTTTTACCTTAATTACCTGGTTCATATATCAGAGTAATTAGAGTCCAACAGACTTTAGGTCACCACAGCTGCCAGCTGCTAAAATATTAAGCTAGTTGTGCTCCCGAAAACTTTGAAAAAAATTTTTGACCTTTTCTGTGGTTAACTTAGATTTAATCTAAGGCTCACTTTGAGAAAACAAAAAGAACCATTAATACAAACTTACAAACTGTACTTGAGAGAATATTTTTAAAGCAGGTTTTAAAAAAGCAAATAACTCCTTACCTGAATTTATGACAACATTAAGAAATATTTCAGATTTTTGAAAAAGAGTCATCTTTCTAATACAGCATCAAACACTTCTGTATTTTAGACACTTTGTCCTAATCCAACAACTAGTTAGGTAAAGACTTTAAATATTGGCCAATGATTGCACTTTGGAGGTTGAGGAATGTATAGAAGTTTAGATAAAATATGGGATGGGAGATTCTTACAAGTAGAACAGAGTTCGTTACCTTGAAACGGAATAGATGTATTCTTGTAAGAAAACATCTGGGTATCAGAAACAGACAGAAACAGAGGGAAAAGCAGCAACAGAAAGCCTTAGAGGTATTGTAGGTGTCCTTGGAGAGGAATGGGAGAGCACTGGAGGAGCCTGCTTGCTAGTTAGACCTAGCAAAAGCTGATAACTACCAAAGCAGGGGTTTGTCCAGCAAGAAGGATTCGCAAAGCATACGGGTTTTTCTTACTCAACATTAGTCTGGGGTTTGCAGCTCTGTTCTCATACCTGTTACACATGTAATCTCTTTACTGAGGAATGCCTGGCATTACACAGGACTGGTTTCTGTTTGACAGAGGTGCTGTTAGAAGAAAGCATAACTACAGTTGGCTGCATCTCCAGAAAGCCAGCGAGATAAATTTCCATATGTGCCTACAAATAGCAAGCCTAAGAGGACTAGAAAAAACATCTGCCAGTGAAGAAGGGAGGTTTAGAAATGAAATGTAGCATGTGATAAAGGAAGAACTTGGGAGAATAAAAGCCCACCAGAAAACAGCCTGTCCATCCTCAAAACTTGGATAATAGTGCTGAACACCATGCAGTGCTCCGCCCCACCTCCTCTGTGGGGTTGATGGGGAACCACCGCCTTTGCCTCCTCAGTCTACTTGCACCCAAGGTCACCCAGGCTCATTTTAGGTGGATCAGCTCCTTATGTCTGAGAGCTGAGCAGTTTTCAGTGCCCTTCCTACAGGAATGATCACATTTCTGAGGAATGGTGAGAAATGAGGTTCTTGTCCTTGCCTACTCTTTGCAACTAGGCATACAGTCATGGTAAAATGGACCTGTGCTTTACAAATACTGTCCTAAACTATTACCTAATAGATATGTGTAAGGGCTGACCTCTCCAGCAATCTCCCTTTTTTGTTCCATAAGGCGAATGGCACCCTTGTCCTTCTCTAGGAAAGATACCTTTCTGTTCACAAAACTGCAAACAGAGGTCAGCAGTCATTTCTTTAGATTTCTTAGATATCAAGACACAGAGGTCACAGGGCCTATACTCAAGGAGGTCATTCACAAAGATGTCAAAAAACTATTTTTTTTTCAAGGAGGAGTTGGAACCCTAGATTTCCCCTTCCCTATGATCCCTAACCTGTGCAGAATTACTTGGGCATTCCTTCCCAGCCTATGCTCCCTACTGCATTTTTTCTGATGGGAAAAAGTACTCTCCACACACCTGCCAGGTGTGGAGGAGAGCAAAGACATTCTTGCCCAGGGCAGCCTCTAATCTGGCAGTTAGGAGGTTTTGCTGGGAAGCAGATGTAGATTTGCACTCTGACAGAAAACAAAATGACCTAATGTAAGCACTCTAACTGTAGTGCACAACATTAAAAAACTCCTGCATTTCCCAAACCTAAACTGTTCCATTACTTTTTTAGACCAGGGAATGTTGCCTGCCCCTCTCACCAAGTGTTGTGAGCTGTGGACCTTCAGTTCCCACTACCAAAGGTAGTGAGGTTCGAGATGATGCAGTCATAACATTTCCCTCATCCTAACATCGGTGGCTTCAGAAGGAGCATGTTGTCTTTTCCAGAGCTCATACTGAACCTTGATATACTGAGTGCAAAGAGCTGGCAACTGAAAAAGGTATGATATTTCCTTCAGTTTAATTTTTGAAGAAAAATTCCAGCTTGATACCACCTCTCCCACTGCCACTTCATTTTTGCACAAATGCTGGACACCAGAGCACTTGCTGGGCTCTGTTCTATTTAAGTTTGAAGTGCTTATAGCCTATATTCACAGCTATATTCATTTGGGTTCCTAACACCTAATAGGACATTTTTGATGCTTGTAAATCTGAGTCTAAGCTCCTTTTGGATTTAATTCTCTGTTCTACAAAGAGAATTAAACAATTGGCCATGAGGTATTTCAAGAGCAAAGTGCATGGCATTGAAGTACTGTGCTGCCACAGGCAGCGGTGGCAAGGATCCCTGGAGGGCATAAGGGAGCCTGGGACTGCAGATCTGCCTGACTGCACCAACTGGAAAGAGCTGCTCCAGCTGGGAAGCATAGACAGTCACTCAAAACAGGGTTTAGAGGATGAGGAATGGAGGCAGAATCACATAAAGATTTGCTAAAAAGCATTTATACCTACTTAAAATGTGACTCTAGGAAAAAAAACATGATACTTTAAAAACGCTTTTTAACTGATTCATGCCTAATCAAACTCTCCAGGACAGAAAATGCAATAAAATAAAATCCTTAATGTCTTTCACTTCCTACAAACTGTTTGTAGCTGTGTGAAAATTTGCATGAACTGTTTATGTGCATGTTTGCAGGAAGGGGCTGCAGCAGGTACAGTGGACAAATAGTGGCAGTATAAACCAGCCTTCTGGACTAGAAAAGTCATTTTAGAAAGAAAGGCTCCTTCTACCTCTCCTTTTGTGCGATGTTAGATCCCAAAATACTAACAGATGTGATCACTGAAGCTAAGAAGAACAGCTGAAACAGGGGGGAAAGCAGAAGAATCTTTTTGCTGACAAAGTAGCTGCAGTACCCCATGAGGGGCAAACCTCTGACCTCCACTCAGACTGTTCCTCTGCACCATGGGGACCAGGGGGATTACAGAGGAACACTATTTCCTAGAAAGAAAGATCATAACATCTGAGGCTGCCCTAGGAAGAGTTACTGCTTTCTGAGGTTGGCCTGAGCCTCCAGCTGCTGGCACTGCTGCATCCAGAGCCTCAGGGACAATGTCACAAGAGGACATGGGAACAAGGCATGCACATGTACAGGCACTTCTTAGATCCTGATGGGATCAGCCCCTTGAGACATCATGAAACCTTCTCCACATACTCCCAAATCTTAATAAACATGAGGAATTTAAAGTTACATGAGAAAATTTAAAGGGTCAGACTGAATTATCCACCCCAGTAACCTCTCTCTGCTGGGGGCTGGCAGCAGTGAACTGGGACAAGAGCAGCAGCAGCAAGGCAAAGGCAGGGTAATCTCTCCTCCTACCCAGCCTGCCAGCAGCTGGCAGTCTGCACTTACATCAGACCCACATAGTTTATCAGTCCTAGAGAAAGAGTTGTAAAAGGCTATCCTAGAAAATAAAAAAACCTATGAAAATATATGAAGTAAGCTTATCAAAGAGACGTGTTATTGCAAAACACAAGAACTCTTCCCAGCACACAGATGCATTAAAAAAAAAAACAAGAGGAAAAAACAAAACAAAACAACAACAAAAAACCAAACCAGCAAAAACCTGCCACTAATACATGAAGCAGAAGCAAGAAAGCTTTCTCTTCAGAGACGATCAGTTTTAATATAGTGTCAAAAAGTTGAAAATTAAAGGTACACCAAAGCGGAAAAATGTTAGGAAGACACTTGGGCAGTGTTAGGAGAGGTAGGAAAGGTATCATATCAGTTAAGTGAAGAGATAGCAAGAATAAAAGGCAATTTCTTATTGGGAGCATTGTGGTAGATAAGTGTTCCTGTGACATGTGTCATTTAAACAAAAGAGCTTTTGGCATTTAAAGAAGAATGCAGGGAGAAGATTCTTCTTATCTTCCCAGGCACAAAGGCTGGATATATAAAAAATGTGCATATTGATCATCCAAACAGAAAATGCCATCTCACTGAGGGCTTATGTACACATGGAGTGCTGTGGAAGCAGCTGCTTCTGATCAGGTCCTCAGTGAGAACACACTGGAAATACTTCTTAGCATTAAAAGAGATAAGCCTTTAAGCTAACAAGTCTGTGCAAAAGCTTATGCCAATCTTTTGCAAAGCAAATATCTTATTATTTAAATACACTTGTATTCTCTTCAGGCATAGTGATTGTGGTCTGTGTTTAGCTGAAAATGGCTTTCCCCTCTTGAATGCAGTCTTCTTGAGCATTAATGTATGGGAATGATAACCATGTCCCTCAAGGACTGCAATGACATTATAGCTTTGTCAAACATGTATTAGCAAACAGTATGAAATCACTGTGGTCATCTGTATGGCATAAGGGAATCACAATACTTATTAAGTCTTAAATATCAAGTACAAGCCTTTTATTAGGACCTTACTTTGTGCCTCCTCCCTCCCCTCTGTTTTCCTCAGCAAGACTGGATGCCCTTTCCTCACAGCACAGCATCACGGCCTCTCCTCTACGCCAGAACTGAATGCAAGAGGTGCTGTCCCTCTGTGTCATGTAAACTGAACAGCCAGGCTAATTCTCATTTCTGTGATAGGACACGATGCTGGCTCATGTGCCTGAGGAAAAGATACAGGCCTTCACTCAGATCAATAAAACTCATTCAACTCAGTGAGGTTGAACATACAAGACAGGATTATAGCATGGGACAAGGGTGTTAGAACCAGACTCCTTATGTGACAGGATCTATGCAAAGAAGAGAAATTGCTTCTTTGAAAGCATTTTAAAGGGAAGAATTTGCAAAAAGGACTGATGAGCCTTGGTTTTGTTCACAAACTAGATCCAAAATGCTGACGTAGAATGTCTGAAAAAAGCCTAGGTTTGTTGGGAAAGTTACTGCATTCCACCTCATTCACACTCATCCTAACACTTAGAGCAACTAATGAGTACCTTGTTTTTTCTAGACTGTCTCATGCTCTCCTTGTAAGTCAAATGCTCCAAGTCCTCAGTCATCTTCATGGTCCAGAACTGGACACAGTATTTCAGATGTGGCCTCACCAGTGCTGAGCAGAGGGAAGAGTCATCACCCTTGACCTGCTGGCACCATTCCACCACTGTAGGCCAAGAGGCTGTTGGCTTTCCTCTCCTTTCTATCTGCAGAAGCCTGGCTTCTGGTACTTTAGTGAAGAAAAATTGTGGTAGTAATGTATCATACCTTTCAAACATTCAGCAGATAAGTAGGAAAAGAGAAAAAGAAAATCAGTAAAATGCACAACAAATTTATTTTATTCAAATACCAGACTGTACTTGACAGTGAAACAAACAGGGCTGTTTTGAGCTGCTAGAAGAGAAATACAGATTTTTGTGAAAAAATGCTTAAAATTTATTTAAAATATCCAAAAGTGATGTGTCAGCCACTTACAAGTTCTGTACACACCTGCAAACCATATTAACTAGTGATATGCATAGAATTAGAGTACTCTGAGTGATACTTTTAATACTTAAATGTTCATCCTCATTAAAATGAGTTACAATTTGTCTTGAATAAATTAATGTGAGACTATTAAGAAATCCTAAATCAATTTGCATTAGGGAAAATTAATCATTCAGTAGAATTTTAGTAGACAAGTCTGAAGATACTACAAAGAAAAAGTCTTTTCAAGCAGACAAGAAAGTATTTTAAGGCATTTTTGTGAGCTTTTGCTTTTTAACTCCTCAGTAGGACTAAAAATAGGTATGTCTAGGCTTTGTAAAAATGTTCTCTTTTTCCACCCTGCTGTATGGGATTTCTGGATAGGTCACTCTGATCAAGTTGCTGTTGAGTCTGGAAACTCTTGGCACATCAACTCTGTGTTTACACATCAGTTCTCTATAGTTTTCCCTGGAAGGCAACTCACTGCCAGAGGGTTATGCACCTCTCCTAGGTCTAACACTTTTGGATACACAGCACTCACTATGCATGAGCCGCATACAAGGACTAGGTTCAATCCCACCCAAAGATGTTAAGCACACCCTACCTGCGCAGCTCGTGTGCTTGCCCGAATCAATCCCAGACAGGAATGTGGCAGGTCTAATATCAGCATCGATTACATGCTCCCTGCTAAGCCCACTGAGATATTCATTCATGTAAGCAGAGGGTCTCTCTATCCCTGCTCAGCACTCACAGGCTAGGGGGGCAGGACACAAAGGGAGGTCCCTCCGTCTGGGCCAAGGAGGTCCTGTGTCCTTTCAGATGTCATACAACCATTTTGCTCTCATTTTCATTTTCAGATGTATAAAGTAAAAGGAAATTCTTCAAAACAAACACTTGTTTAATTTAAAAAAGAAGAGGTTGTGATGCCCTTCCTGTACCTTTTCTCCAGTGGGGTGACGTTGGCCATTCATGGGTGTTGCAGAGAGGCATCTGGGGTTGCCTCTTCCCCCAACCCCTGTGTGGGAATATGAGGTACTACAAGGTGTACCACAAGGTGTAGGTGAAGTTCTTCAGCATTGCTTTTCTCAGACTTCTTAAGGAGGGCAGCATGTGCCTTTATCTCAGTTTGCAGAGTCAGTACAAACACTAACCTTTCAGCTGCAGCTTCTGTCCATCCTTCCTGGCTGCATTTTCAGAACATTGTTGAATATAGTAGTTCTAGTGTGATTCTAAATATTAGCTGTGCAAGGGGTAATAGAGATGGCACTGCTATCTAAGTTGGGCGTTCCTGGGCCTTCTGAGTAGCACTTCCCTCTGAGAGGAGTGGTATTGCTTTCCAGGAAAAATTAAATGTTTTGCAACAGTATTACTTGTACATTGTTCATCATCTGAAAGAGTGGTAGAATCTGGTAATTTCCAGTTTTGAGCCTTAAACTGAAGCATGTAAGATTGGCCAAAGAAATTGGCCAGTTGTTCACCTAAGACATCCCTTCCCTTTCTACCTTTCCCTTCTCAAAAAAAACCTAAGGAAGCAACCATGCAGCTGTTTCAGTAAGGGATGTTCCTTTTGCTTATATCCTACAGTGATTCAGGAAATAAATGGAATTTCAGGTGCAATGAGAATGAAGAATTGGACTTGGCATTATTATCAGAATTCATTTATAAATATGTACAGAAGAACTCTGTCCCTTCAAAGGATTATGAGACATTAGCTGGTTTGACTTCTTCTTCAGGACTAGTAAGCAGTTTATTTTCATGGGGGATTATTATAGCTAAATTACAGCCTCATTGTTCTTCATGAGACAAGAAGGACACTTTCATGAGTAGCTTTTTCTTACAGTTGTGGTCAATCTTAATGTGTGAAGGATGGAGCTTCCTACTTGTTTCCAGTTAATTTCAGAATTATTTTGCTTCAGATGTTTCTGAAAACAAACAAAACAAAATGACAAGGTGAAATGAGAAATTTTACTTTTGGATCTAAAAATTGCACAGAGAGTACAGGTGAATGAGCTCTCGAGTCAAATTAATGGCCACAAGTTAGGGTTTGTCTGTGCTGTAAAATGGTTTGTCAGTACCATTACAACAGCAATCCCAAGACTATAGCTAAAAATAAAGCTAATATATGACTCCAACACAGCTATGCCAGCAACTTTGCATAAATAAGTGAAACTCATACCAGTAAATTTTTCTTTTAGCTTATGCAGTTTAGGGAAATATTTTACCTGCATGGGGCCAAAGAACTTATCTAGTCAGTATAAACTCTGACTCCAGCAAAACCTTTTCCTAGTGTTTCTCCAGTATGATTACAACCATGGTGCCTGTGTCATATTGCTGGTCTGGCAGACATGGGAGAAGAGATACCTCCCTCTCGGAATGCGGCTTCCAAGAGATGTGCCCTGGGGCTGATGTAACAGAGGTGTAGGCCTGGAGGGAAGTTAATTAATAATTTAATTAATATTTAATGGCAATATGCCAGTGTACTAAGATTCACTAGTGAGCTCTGTTCCCAGCTCTGCCACACTATAAAAATGTTTGAATCTGCTGTCTGGGGTGTTTGAATGTTTGAATCTGCTGTGCTTGTGCGTGTAGGAAGAACATCTAGAACATCTAAATAATCGTGGTAGTCTCCCCTGCCCTTAGAGTCTCTGAACCCACAACTGCTTTGAGGGTTTGAAGTCCTGTTTGAAGTCCTGCTTGTGTCAAAGCTAAGAACTGATCTGCAGCTCTAAGAGCAGCACACTCTTTATTTGCTCCCTCTTGATTCTTTCTTCCTTCTGGAATCACCACTGGTTGCAACCTAGAAAAAAGCTCCACTTCACATATTAGGGGAAAGTGGCAGTTGAAAAATCACCTAACAATGAAAATGAGCAAAGTAGATGATGTCCCCAAATCTGCACTGAAAGTTACTCAGGAGGGAGACTTTCAAAAGTGCTGAGAACACACAACTACATTCATGGATTTGGGTTCCTCACTCCAACATCCCCAAGGCTACAAAGTTTGCCACAGCCTTTCAGCCAGAGGCTTTTCTAAGACAGAAACAGTTAACTTAGAGGGTCAGTGGTACAAAAGCTCCAGAGAAATGTCCTAGAAAAACAGTACAAAAGGACTAATGAAGACGTGGTGGGGTCAGAAAGGCTGGTTTTCATTTGTAGTACTGGCTCTACATTTCAATTATGAAGGAACCTGAATCTCAGCACAACCAAGGTAAAAAAAAAAAAAAGTTGCTCCTCAATCTGTTTCATACAATTACTTTAAAAATTTGGTACAAATTGAAAATACAAAAATCTACTTTGCCTAAACAAAACCCCCTCAGCTGTTCAGTTCATGAGAACAGGAAAACACAGCTGTGTATTTTTTTTCATTCCCTACTGCATTACTCTATCTTTTCTACTCTTCCTTTTTTTTATCTCCTATTTAATAAGCACAGAAGGTTAGTCAGCTGAGACCATTCCTTTTCCGGCACTTATGTGCAGTTCAAGTCCAGAAAGCAACGTCCTGAAACAGTCTGACACTAGTACTCATTTTCAGCTCTCCAGGCAGCTGGACCATGTTGTTTTTTCAGCCATGAGATTACAAGGAGCTATCAGGACTGGAGACAGAAGCCGCCTTCTCTGGTTTTGCTGTTATTCTTTTGTTGTTACTGCTGTTCCTGCATGCACGCCTCTCATTTTTGTCTGCAGGGACACAGGAGGAGACATTACAGCAGCACCACCGGCTTTGCAATTCAATGCAATGGACCTTTTCTCTCCCAATTTTCTCACACCCAAGAAAAGCCACTGTTGACATCTTTAATACCACCTAAAAGACTGTCAAACTGAAGGCTTTCCTCCTTAAAAAAGCAAAAACAACTCATGGCAGTAAAAGAGGAGAAACTTGTCTTGTTAAAAAGAAAGCCACACATTTTAAATGCTTCCAGGGTGGTGTGTTTTTTTCTTAATTTCTCTTGAACCTTTAACGAAAGGTTAAATAAAATATGTTAATGACGGTTGTTGCTATAGCAAGCTCAGGCATCCGTAGTGAAGTCCCTTGCTTAATTGCTTATTGTTCTGGAGTGATGAGGTCATATTAACATCATTGACCCACTGGGCACATTTTTTCTATCAAAATTAACATAGTAATGACCTGAGGCAAGTCTCTGTTCTTTCTTTCTCACTGTTGCTTAGGATGAGGACTAACTCTTAGTAGTATCATCCTGGCATGCTTCAGCCCTGACTGTGGAAAGATTTTGAGGGTAACACTGGTGAAGCACTGCAAA
Organism: Manacus candei; assembly: GCF_025592945.1. Taxonomy (NCBI): domain Eukaryota; kingdom Metazoa; phylum Chordata; class Aves; order Passeriformes; family Pipridae; genus Manacus; species Manacus candei. The sequence continues at coordinate 5,839,509 of NW_026138082.1, read as the reverse complement.
TAATAAATACTGGGGTTTTTTAAGTAGACCTGACTGTTGAGGTTTACTTCTTCATTTCATTAAAACTATTTTTCCTCCTAATGACTCTATTTAAAAGTAATTTAGATCAATAGATTTAATTTTGATAGATCATACATACCAAATAATTAAAAGTGGACATTAAAAAATAGCATAAATATCCTGAGGAAAGAAGGGACTATGGGTGGGAAATAGTTGACTGATGAATTCTTGAAGAACTAACATGCTCAGATATTAAGTATTGGCACAGGTGAAAGAGACAACATATTTTGGTGCATTATTTCTCTACGTATAAGCCTAAAAGAGCTAGTTTGGTTACTTTATCTGGCTAGATATTTTATAAGACATTCGCCCACATTAAAGGTTAATTGTATATGCCCACATCAAATCTGTATTTCTCTCAATGCTCACATGTGAGGAAGCTTAATAGAAATTTTAAGTGCTAGAAAAAAGCCATAATGGAGGATTTCTGATGGCTGGGGGAGACCAGCAGCTGGAGGAGCCACACGCTCCTTAGCTAATAATTTCAGAGGGTGGATACTTGTGTGAGCCATCAAGGATGATAATTTATGAGACTGCTTTATAATCCAGACAATGATCTCCCTCAAGGTGGCAAAGGTCCTTTCTTTCATGTTTTGCTAGAGCCCCACTAGAAGACAACTAATAAAGTGAAACCTTACCTCCATTGATAGGGAATTTAAAGGGCAGGTGGATAAAGACTTAAAGGAGCTGATGCCATAACAGTAAGTACTATAATCAGATGCTGATCCTGCACCTGGCTTGCTTCTTGAGAGCATGCTTTTCCTTTCATGCCTATAGCTGCAAGGGGTATTTTAGTCAAAACAAAATTTAATTCTCTCTTTCTCAGCTTCTTTACATGATAGAGGAAGACCCCACCCTCAGTGGTATGTGGACTGAGGAAATAATGTGTTATGTGAAACATACTACTTTGTTTCATTTTTCAGTCTTTTCTGTAACTTTGGACTTTCTGCAGCTGTGAGCAGGGGAATAGGTGGTCTCACTTATACCACACACTGCCCTGGATGTCATGTTTCTGAGGGGTTTGAACATTTCAGAAAAAAATAACAGCTTATTTCAGATTCATAATATTGCTTAACTCAAATACAACATTAACATTGCATCCCAGTTAAAAATAAATAGAAATTACATTTTGAAATAAAATACTTCTTCATAAAAAAATAATTTTTTTAAATCTCTGAAACAAAAAATTTCAAGTTTCTCTGTGTTTTCATGGGTTTCTCTTCACAAAAGAAGCTGTTCAGCTGAATCAAATGAAGTTCATACAAGGTTTAGCTGTGTGTGAAAAGAGCTGGGACCACATAGTTTCACTCATACCTAGAAAAAGTCTCATTTCTGTTTAGCTGGAAATGATGCCTAGAGATCTTTAGAAGCAAAGACTCTCTTCATTAGCATCTAAAGCCTCTGCAGATTGCCGGAGCAGAACCTTGAGGTTTAAATGAAAACACAGATTATTCCTGAAAGCTTTTAAAGTGACTAAACTGAGTCACAAGGCATTCATTTCCAAAAAGAGGAAAAGGATTGAATTCAGAGTATTATAATTTGCTACAGCAAACTGGCACAAATCAGAAGAAATGCCTGTGCACTTCTATCCCCAGAACAATGACAGGTACAGCTTTAACAAAGGTGACACGGCTAAGAGTGACAGGGGGCCACAGGCGGCAGCTCAGAGGTGCCTTTCCTGCCATATTCACAGGACGTTTGGGGTAACAGCAGCAGCCCCAAGGGAAAAACTTCTCTTGTTTCAGGGAGTGAAGATTACTGTCCAGTCTGAAAAATCACTCTGCCTGCTCTTGTTTGCATAAGTGACCATAGGTTATGCTCACCTTCTTCCTTCAGAGATTGCGGGCTTATTTCCAATGCTGCTGTCATGAAATGCTTTTCTTATGTTTTCAATTATGTTTTCATCCACGTAGCTGTAGTCATGCTCTTCTTCCTCTTCTTTTTCTGCCTCGTAGTTACTTGTTAAGCCTGAAAAATTAACAAAAAATAACTGTAGGAAATGGAAGACTCTGCCCTTGGCCTGAAAAAAAAAAAGTACAATTCAAACAGGCAATCATAAAAGCAAAGAAAACAATGTTTCATTTTTCGCGTAGTACTAATACCTCTAATACCACTCCCTGCTACCTATGCACACATAGCTAAGGTTTATTGAAACATTTAAATGATATAATCACTAACAGCATAAAAGCAGATAAAATTATCTGACCATAGTAAGAGAAGAGTAGTCCACTTGCCATGAGCCACACATACCATCCTTACCGCAGATGTGCTCCCACGCTCCTGTGTTTCATTGCCTGACAAAACGAGCCATTGCAGCTAGGAAACCATGGTGTTACCTTGGGATTTCCTAGAGCCAGAAAACCCACTTGCTGCTTATTCTGAAGGGAGTAACAGAGACATAGTCTTGAAAGTGGCTTGAGGTTAAAATGAAAAGTGCTGAAGTACATTTCTTTATATCCACCTAAACTAGCTTGAAGTAACACTGAGGACAAACCTTTCAGAAAGCAGCAGCCTTTTTCCAAAAGGGCAGAGACCCTCACTGGAGGTGTCTTGGGAGTTCAAGGGCTGGGGCAGCCCCTGCTTTTTATCGGGGCACAGCAACAGTTTCACATTACAGCTCACACTGATGAGCTACAGACTGCTGTCAGGAGGCCCCAGTCTCCTCCCATGCTTGGGTGGTGTTACCACTTCCCTGAAGCTAGAGGAAGCTCTGCAAGACACATGGGACCACTGGTCTCCTGCAGAACCCCATAAGGATCAGTCAGTGAGTACCCCACATCCCTCCTCTAGAGCCACCCCATCCCTCAGCTCAGGCTGTGGTGGGGAAAAGCCAGGTAGCAATAAGACCAGCCAGGGCTGAAGTAGTGGCAGTGGGACCAGCTGGAGCTGAAGGTGGTGGTGGAGGCATCACCAAAGTCTCCCTGCCAAGAGCAGCTCACCCTTGAAGTTTATCAGGAAGACTATAATTTAATAGAGCTGAGAGGATACTGTATTTCTACAGCAAAAAGTTTAACCTGAAATTGCAAAACCATGTGAAACATTGCTTTGGGTACAGCTGTTCCTGGTTGTTTAACTTGCTACGACACAACCTGAAACAACCTACAGTAGTGCACTAACTGACCTCCCAGCAAGGCTGTGCCTGTCAGACATGTCCTTCTTTATGGGACCAAGCTTCTCAAACACGAATCCTGCCAAGTTTACTCTTGCAACCACCGTATGCCCCTTCACCAAGATAATAATTGTATAATCTCTCAGCAGTCTCCAAATCCCATTGTGTTCCTCCTGAGACTCTCCATGGCTGGCATGTCTCTCCCTGAAAAACTGGTTAGTAATGATTTCTTTCTGAAGTTGCGATCCTTTCCTTTATAGGTTTTTTTCAAGGCTAGAAATAAACACCAAGTTAATCAAGCAGCTGTCTGGCCACACCAGTACACAGTCTATCACAGACTAATTTATCCACAAGTCCCCTGCTACTAAATTAGCAAAATATTTCCAGATCTAGGCATCAAAAGGAAAAAAAACAAAACAAAATCCCAAATATATGATTACAAATGCATTGAAGATCTCATTCACACATATGGCCACTATCTTGTTAATAAGCATTTCCAGGTTTGTAGTTCATTTGCAATTTGGCTATGTTTGATATCAGTAAAAGTAAACTAATGAATAAAACAGGCACTGAAAGAATAAGCTAATCCCTGTGATTCAACAAGGGAAATATTGTTTGTGCACTTAGACTTGCTAATACGGATATAAGGTACAGATTGCTCATGGGTGGCATAGCTAGACTTTCTTCTTTCCCAAACATGTGCAAACAAAATTATACGGTTCTAAGTAAGACAGCTCAAGGAGAAAGAAAATTAATGTCATCAGGCCAGACTAAATCACAGCTGTCCCCAGTACCAAACTTGTGCAGGATGCCTTCTCAAATGTATATATTTACACTTCAATAAAGCATTAAGCAATGAATAGACAAGCTGAACAATCCCAAGGGGATTCTGAATATTGAAATCAATGCAATTTACTTCCCTGTTTGGAAAAAAAAAAAATCTATTACCCTCAACACTGAATTACCTAATCAGATAGGTCATGTCAGCCTGCCAAGAAAACAAGGCTTATGTCATCATGCTGTCTATCCATTCGTCAATCTCTTTGGTACTTTTACAAGTTTATTTCTGCCAATTTCAGTCTGATTTGAAAAGGGGGCAGAAGTCTTACCGTGGTTACAAAAGCAAGATTTGAATTAGTTCCTCCATTGAAAGAGAAAGACGCAGAACACAGCTGTTACACACTCCGTTTGGCAGCAGACAGCAGGATAAGTCAGCGTGTGCATATTGGTTGGCCATTCAACACACACATAGCTCCAGACCTGCTCTTTTTCATTTGATAGGAGCACCATAAAGAGAGTTTTGGTTATTATCAGGAAAGGCAGAGAGGAGCAGTAGGGGACAACAGACCTGAAAACTTATTAAAGCAAATTTCATTAATTCTGCTCTTCCTGGAACAATTTGTATAATTACGTTTGCCTTTACAGTGGAAGGGTAGTGCTCTGCAGACTAAAATTTTCCATTTATCTCACTTGTATCTTCAAGTGAGTAGGATTTGAGTTTGTTTTTTTTTTTTTCTCAGAATATACTTGCTGTTTTTCACAAAGTTCAGGATCAGAAATGGTTGTCATAACTCTCAGTTTTGACCTTATTCAAAATGTAGGCAACAGAAGCAACCCAACCCATCAAGACCCTTGGTTGGATGAAACAAGTGCTAGAGGCCCCAACTCATGTACATACAAGGCTGGCTGCACACCTAAATGCCTTTGGCTGTGTGACCATAACACATTTTTATAGCTATGGTAAATATTCCAGATCAGTATTTACAGTGCATAAATTAACATTCAACCACATAGCATTTATTGTTTATTTATGCCCAACTTGAAAAAAGAAATTGTGAAATATTCTGCATAATAATATTATGAATTCAACATGGTAGAACCACATCTTTATTTCTGCACATCACATAAGTGAAAATGCACAGAACTGAAGGTATATGCATAAACCAAAGTGGTTTTATGAACAGTAGCATTTTATTTGCTGTGAGCCTGGTTCTAATGCTCCTCAGTGCTAATGAGAACTAATTCCTCAGGGACTGCTACTGAAAGTCGTTCAGTGACAGCAGAATCTGAGCCCATAAAACTGATGGATTGTTCCTTGAGCTGATATCCATCAACAGTTGCTTCATGTGATGATGTAGTGTATCTTTAAAAACTGTTAAGTGCTACAGTCCAAATATTTCATATAAACTGTAGAGTTGCAATTCATGTACGGGTAATGTTTATCTCCCTCTGGAATCTACTAACCTATTGTTTGGAAAAGTTTAATCTTAAATTTAATTTCTTAAAAAAATCTTAAGTTTCCTGAGAGACACAACTGTTCACCTCTTTTACTGTCCTTTTAATTTTTTTTTCTTTCTCAGTTTTTTTTTCTAGTCTATCTTGATGGTTTTATTGAACTTTTTGAGATCTAATTTCCACTGTTGTGCCACTGCCTTGTATAAAATAAATCTCCAGTGTATCAACAGCTCTTGCAGATCAGAAATGGTTGCCATAAGTTTTAAACAATCACATATTTCTTGCCTCATCACACGTTCCTGCAAGAGGATAAGGGAAAAGGCCCAGGGCACCATGAACCACACTTTCCCAGGCTCTGAAGTGCTGCTCATCACGAGGCTGGAGGAGCAGAACTTGCCAGAGAGTGGGAGAGGGGACTGACATGATGTACCCTTTAGTTACACTACATATAACACTGCGATATCCCCTCTTTGCAACCATATCCATGAGCTCCTGCCTGGAACCTCTGCATATTACTGCAATTAAAACCAGTCATATCTAATAAATCAGTAAAATGTGGAAGCCTATGCTTTCTTGCCCCTGCTGTACAGCAAGTTAGAGTTTGGTTAAGGGCAAAGCTGATTGAAAATGTTTAAATATAATTTACTAAAATGTACTCACCATCCTATGAAATTAGATGATCTCCATATTTTAAGCAATTTTCTTGCCTTTTTTTAAACTGAGCTCAGAAGATCTGGCAGCCAAGAATAAGTTTTGTGTTTACAGCCCAAAACCCAAGAGTCTTTTTTTTTTTTTAAGATAGTTACAAAACCAGAGGAGCCAAAGAATCTAATAACAGGTTTGCTCTAATCAAAGCCTGAGCTGAGTGTGGAAGCTGGAGAGAGTTGTCACACATGCATAGAGTAAAGGATTCCTAATTCATATTGCTTATCCCCTGCACCCAATTCAGAACATTAATGCAAAATCTCTGTGATGACATCAAAAAGAAAGAGCAACTTATTTTCAAAATAATTTAGAATTCTATGTTTTGCTTTTTAAGTTTTTGGGTTTGCTATGTTTAATTCATTTTAATACTGGTTTTAGAGCACAGTGACATAGCCTCATGTATTGTCTTAACTAATGGGACAGCAAGTTACAGCACAGGGGTAAAAATTTCTTAAACCATCTCTGCTGCCAAATTTATTAGACATTATATGTGTATCCTAAAGTACAATCAGAAGGCCCATTTCTCTTTTTCTTTCTCAAGGCCACTAGCCTCCTAAATCAAGTGCCTAAAGACAGTATAAATAAATACCTTCCCTAAAATATCCTAACATCAATAAATAAAATCAACATAAATACTGTTTTACTGCAGACTGTAACAATTCCAGAAACTAAGCCATGAGCAAGAAGATTATGCAGTGTTTCAGAAACTCCACATAGAATAACTTTCAAGGTTAAAGAGAAGCTGATACAGCAGATTTCTGTTGAGAGTTATCCTGCAGATATTGCTACTATTTCTAATGGATTCAAACTCAGTCAAATATTAGAAAATAATATTTTTAGTGGCCTATTGAGGTTTAATTGCAACAGAGGAAAAAGGTTCAATTTCTCAGACATAAGAATAATAAATCCTACCTTTATTAACATGAACTCCATTAAGAAAGACAATAGAGGCTTTAAAACTGAAAGAAAAACATGATGCTTTTCCTTTCAGAACTATCTGACCTTTGGTAAGAAATACTAATTGTCTCTGTAACTAGTTTTTTTTTTTTTTTGAGAGTACATATTCAGTATCCTTATTAGGAATTTGAAATACGTTGGTGCTTTGGAGGGTGGCTTAACATTCATCAGTATAAGTTTAAAGATTAGTCAGTGAATGGTGCATTTCCTCCCACTCAAAACCCACAGGAGTGAGTCTGTGTTATTAGTCTTGACATATTTTCTAAATCCATTATCTTGTGAATTAGCAGAGCATATTCTCTGGAACAGGCGAGCTTGCTGCATGCAACAATGGACTCATGGGGATCCCTTGGCTGGCCAGGAAGAACTGTTTTATCATCTAATCCAATCTCCTGTATAATTCTACAGTCCTATTTGAATAAAGCCAAATAATTTTGGGCTATACGAACATATATTTTTCAGAAAAACCTTTAGCTTTAATTTGGGTATGTCAGTGTACAATCCATCACTGTTCTTCGGACAAGGTTCAATCTGCCCAGCTCAAATACACCCTATGCTCCAATTCAGACAGAGTTTGTAAAGGGATATACTCCAAGGCAATTTCCTAGTATTTTCCTAGTCTTGCGAAAAAAGAATCATTATGATACTACTTCTTGATTTTCTATGTGTGTACTGAACTGAAGTACCAGGAGTTTGTTTGAAACCTTCAGTAACAAAGGTTATTCTTTATCTAGTGTTCCGTGAGTAGTCTAAGCAAATACAGTATATAGGATGAACTTCAAATTATCTAATGGCCACTTTCATGATAAAGGAGGCAGGAGACGTGACTGATGAGCTTTTGAATCAGATACATGGCAAAGAACTGTGCTAGCAGGCAAAAGTTAAGTGCTGTGAATCTTTGCAGTACCAGAGGCCCACAAACATTTAGCAGTTCTAACATCATTTTTCTCTAATACTCTTGGTCATACACACAAAGCTACCTTCAAAGCACAGGTCTCTAGTCATAAACTCAGGGAAATAAATAGATAGAAAAAATTGAGCCTGACTGATACTTTAAGTTTTTAAAAAAATATGCCTACTGGACACAGGAACAGTTAAGTCAGAAATCTACCATGACAGTTGATATGTGAATCTCAACCAGCAGGAAAGTAAACTCTGCTTTCTCAGAAGGGATGTTACAACAAACATTAGGATCTTGATGGAATGAGGAGCAAAGGAAATAGAGCAAGAATAGCTAAGAGAAGATATTTCCAAACTTTAAAAAGCCTCTAGAAAAGGCTTTCTTCTCAATCAGATTGTTTCAGAATTAAAAACAAATGGAGAATTGGCTGGGATAAATAGATTTTTGCTAGAAAGTGAAAAATTGCAACAAAAATCAAGTGCTGTTCAAGAGTCTGAAAAAGGTTTATCAAGGACATATAAATAAGGCTTAATGGGGTGGACAAAAGACTAAATGTTAGTGCCTTTGAGTGAATATAGAGAGAGGTGGCAGGCAGACTTTGAGCAGGGCAGCTCAGACAGTCAGCAATATTGTTTTGTTTCAACATAGTGCTGAAACATGTTCAGTAGAAGGTCCAAATAATGAACTGTTGCAGAAAGTCCAAGTCTGTTTTCTAGTGTCCAGAACCACTAACTGCATTAGCTAACAAGCAACATGAAGGAGAAAGAAGAAACTTTGCTGGTAGCATGGCTGACAGAGGCAGCCCTCTTTCTAGGGCAGGTAAGAGGCACAGGAAGTGACTGTACGACTCCACTTCTCACTGCATGAACCAAGCAGCTGCGTTAAGAAAAATATTTGAAGAATCTTGACTGTAAAGCCATTTTGAAACTTTAGCCTGTGTGACTCTCCATGTCTGTGAGGAGTCTAGACCCATCAAGTAAAGCACCTACACAAGCATTGACTTCTGTGTCCTCAGCATAAGCTTTATGTCTGGCTTACTTCAGTAAGGAAGCTTTCGTCATGTTTTCTTCAGGTATGTTCCCTCTGCTTCCCATGCCTGCCTCACCCCACAGAGATTAACCCATGCACGTGATCCAACTGATCCCTGTAGCATGGACAGCGGTTTTCAAACTCAAGCCTCAGTGATTTGCAGGTAGTTCCCTTGACAAAAATAAGTACCACATTAACCTATGCTGGTACTCTTTTTTTTTTTTTCTTTTTTTGGTGAGGTTTAAACAGAGATACTGTCCTTTGTAGCTACCAATATGTAAGCTTCACCATTTACCCCTATAAAATCTAATCAATTCATTAAACATTGACAAAATGAAGCCTGAAGGGAGGTTGTTCAAAGTCACAAAATAACATATGTGGAATTATATTTCAAAGCAGCCAGATATTAAAATACCTTTCTGTGCTGGTTTTGGCTGGAGTAGAATTAATTGTCTTCATAGTGGCCTCTATGGGGCTATGTTTTGGATTTGTGCTGAACACAGGGTTGATAATATAGAGATGTTTTTGCTATTGCTGAGCAGTGCTTACACGGAGCCAAGGCCTCTTCTGCTTCTATAATGCCACACTGGTAAGGGAAGTTGGGAGTGCATGGCAAACTGGGAGGAGACACAGCCAGGATAGGTGATTCAAACTGACCAAAGTCTGAAGTTCTATACCATCTGATATCATATTAAGCATATAAAGCGGGAGGAAGACGGAAGAATGGTGAGACATTTGGAGTGATGGTGTTTGTTTTCCCAAGTAAAGGTTATGCGTGATGGGGCTCTGCTCTCCTGGAGATGGCTGAACACCTGCCTGATGATTATTTGGTTTTCTTTGTTTGTGTATGTTGCTTTTGCTTTCCCTATTAAACTGTCTTAACCTCAACCCATGAGTTTTCTAGCTTTTACCCTTCCAATTTTGTTCCCGATCCCACTGGGGGGACTGAGCGGGTGGCTGCTTGGTTGCCAGCTGGCGTGAAACCATGGTGCTTTCAAAAATCAGTCCTCAAATAATCAACTTCCACAGCAATAAGGATTAATGAATATTCAGCATGACACTGTAATTCTTCTCTATAAAAATTATATTGCTTTTAGAAGTTTCAATACACATAGTTTCAAATAGACAATCCTTTTTAAGAGTCTGACACACTGAATGACAAGAAAATAAAGAGAAACCTTATGGGAGGTTCTTATATCGATATCAATTATCAGTTAACAAATGCTGTGAGGATAAGTATTTGTGCTTTAGTCTTCCAAATGTTCCAGTGTTGTAATTAGTGTGATATGATTGTATTTCAGATATAACCTGTGACTGACAGAGTAATGAAATATTTTTTTCTATTAACTGCAAAGTTATTATATCTATATAATAAATATAATTTGGATTTGTCCTCTTGTCATCTAGCTTCTCAACTTCAGTACGATTCCTTTCTGCAAAAGGAAAAACTTGGAAGATAAGTAGAAAAACTAACTATCTATCAAAAATTATGGGAAATGCAAACAAATGGTGACTTTAAAACCAATTATCAGTCAAGCAATTTGCTCAATATTATTTTTTCTTCAAAATACAAAAATGTGAGTTGAAGACATCCTCATATCTTTATGCAAAATGCTTGTTCATCTTAAAACCTTTTGGGATAGGTATTCTTTTCTAACAGATTATGTGTAAGCATCACCCTAAAGCTAAAGGAAAGCACATCTTTTCCAAACGTCTGTTCCTCAAACCCACTGAATATTCATGCCGGAGTGTCAAACAGAGTTTAATACCATGCTGCTGTTGAGAGCTTGGATGAATTTGCCTTATGGCATTTATGGAGGAAGAACAGAAATGTTCACTTTTCATCCCTTTTGACTAAGCCACAGATTCCAAGTGAAATAACACAAGATACTCCTGTATGTCAGTCTTTCATCGGGGCTGGGGTTAAGCTTTGTTATATTAATAGTTCAAACCATAAGGCTTAACTGACCTTTAATCATAGTAGGTTCCACTAGTGGAGCTTTCCCAGTCTTGTCCTTATTCTCACAATGCACCAAATCATTTTGACAACTAACTTGCAATTCCGAAACATCAGCAGCTTGACTGGAGCACAATTTCTTCATGGTATCTACACAAAATTTCTGAAACAGAAGAGTACATTAACTTTACATGTAAATTGTTATTCCTAACTGATGCGTTCAGAGATGTGACATGTAAGCACAACATTCTTTGAGTTGCTTCTGTGAGTTTTACCACAGATCTGTTTGTCAAAGTCATGGATCACATTTACCACAATGCTTGTCTTTGAGGCATGTACATCACAAAATAACATGACCAGAAGGCACTCTAGGTGAAGAAATTACCTCTAAAACTTATATTCAGTCTTTCTTTTTTTTGTTGTCTTTTTTTTTTTTTTTTTTGGCTATATGGAGTCACACAAACAACAGGAGATTTATCTATCCTTTTGGCTGACACAGATTACTTTCTGATTAACTATTTTTATTGTATTGGTTGTTCATTTAATGTGTTCTGTTAGATATTACATCACAAATTCATATAAAGTCTGACATTTCAATTCCATTTACCCAGTAGCATTCATAGTATAGTAAGTATAGATGGATGATGGGAACAGACAATTATGGAGTAATTAATTATAGTTTTACTACATTGCAGAAAATAAGTTATATGGCTGCAATATTTGCACCCCTTGAAATTCAGGCTTGATACATACATTTCCATAATTCCGTTGTTTGTTTTATTTTTAATTCAGAGATATTTATGTCATAAATACTTTCAGTCAAATACCTATTTTTGGTTGTGTAAATAACAGTCAATTAAAAGTGTCAAAAGGTGTATCTTTGGTGAAGCTACAGTATAGGTACAAACCAATTGCAATCATTATACTAGAGAGTATATATTTTAAGAAATAATCAGTATATACTTTCCATTCAAAATCAAATGTAGATTTTTCCTCAGCAATGACAAAGCCCATCCTATTCAGAGAGATAAGGTCATGTTGGTAAAATTGACAGTAGCCACACAGTAATAGTATCTGATCTTTTCAGAATCAACCCACAATTTGTGAGGGCACAACACAAGCCCACATTTTATGACAATCTGCCCTTTCTGAAAAAAAGATATTATCTAGCAACAAGAAAGTCACAGGTAATTGAAATAGAAAATTTGATAGAGTATATTAAGAAGACCAGATGAGGATGAAACGTGTAACACATAGGGATGATTTTCCTCAGTGGGTGAGTCACGATATTGCGTAAGGGGAAGACCCTCATTTTTCGGTTAGAGGAATCTATGGTACTTTTCTCTATTTTCTAAAAACAATACTGCAAGCTGAATCTGCAGGGGGCAGTTGAGTTACAGTATTCAATGCATGTTTGTGCACTACAGGCTCTACAACGCTTGACAGTGCTCTCCTTGATTGCAAAACTGCCACTGAGGCCAAGCAAAGCTTTAAGCAGTGATGTAATAATTAAAAAAAACCTCAAGGACTTGTACAAAAATAAATTCAGCTAAGCAATATTTTGCAAAGAGGACAGAAACATCAGAATAAGTTCTTCACAGCAGAGAATTGACCCAATGGAAATGGCACTGTTCAAACTGGGATCATGCTCGGCTGGTGTGTTGTGGAATAGCTTCACTGAGGCTACAGGATCTTTAACTTTCTTTCACCAGCATGGCATGTCCACCTTCTGCTTGGGGAAAATAAATGCTTAAATAACCATGTTTCAGAGCTGTCACTAAACTAGTCCCATCCTTTGTATCAGTCATACTTGTTTATCACAAATGAAAGGTCTTGGGCAGAGTAGGGTAACTTTATTATTTACAGGCCGATTATTTCTATATTCAAGTTATTTGGCATACTTAACACACAGAAAACTTTCACTTAGTAATCAGTTTTCAGGTGAAAATGGATCCTTAATTTAAATAGCACACATTAAAAAAAGAAAAAACAAGATTTTTTTAAAAATTATAAATTCTTTTATTTTCTAGTCAGCACCTTATTTAACATATAAATACTAGCAATCAATATGATGAATAAGTATGTTGAGTTTATTTATTTTTGTATTGCCTTAACTAACTAAAAACAAGCCTTGGAATCAAAATAGAAAGATCCTCTCATCTGGAAAAATGTAGCTGAAATTTGTGCTAATCTTATAATTCCTCAGTAAAACCACATGCTGTGAAACAATAGTTACCTGGGGCACCTTGCAAACCAATTAAAATATGCAGAATTCAAATATTTAAAAACTAATATAATTACAGAGAGTGAACTGTCACATCACATTATGCTGAAATCTGATAGCCTTTTTAACATCCTTAATAGCACTATAGATAACAATTATATTAGAGACCCATAGAGATGTTTTTTATAAACTATGTAAGAGTGAAGTCTTACAGTTGTCTTTCAAATACTTGGTGTACTTAACAGCACAGGGTTTTCATCTATGCAGTTATTATTCAACTAATTTAAAGAAGTCAGGATATCAGTCATGGTTTTCAGTAGTTACTGCCAGAAGAAACACTAATTCAATTAAAAACTCATGATCAGAACTACAGTCACTTGTTATAAGAGACTACTCATGAGGAAACACCAAATCTCAGCATCTGGAAAATACAACCAACAGCAACACGTGCATGAACTAAAAATTTTACCCCAGTGGCGAAGCACTGCCCGTTACTTCTCTAGGCTCGCTCATTGTCCAGGAACAACTCAGGAGACAAAGCACAAAACTGTAAAGGTAAGGTAGTCTAAATGTACACAGTTCCTCTCAGGAAATAGGAGGTGTTATGTCAAACAGGATACAAAAAAGTGTGAGTGCTAAGGTGAGACCTAAAGAGGCAGAGATGCATCATTTTAGTAAGAACAGAAGTGTCAACATTCTGCAGAAGCTGTAAGTGGGTGCAGTTTATCGAAGGTGCTCGAACTGAAAACACTGCAGTAGCAAACTGACTTTCAGACTAAATGGTTTGAATTAATTTCCCTTGATTACCTGAAGAGTTTAATGCACTACATGTATGTGTGTGTGTGTGTGAGCTCTCTTCTGCAGGCAAGGCTTCTCTCTGCCTCTCTGCAGAAGCAGTGAAATCTGACAGTAGTTCTTAATTTTATGATTGGCACTGCACAAATAGTAATGCTTTCCCTATCTACAGCCCCAGTTGCACAAAACCTGTTCCCAAAATGCCAATTTCCCCTGCAATATAAGTGTAGGCAATCATCTTCTTCTCATAGCTCCAAGGTGTGTTCTCCTCTCACTTAAAAAATTGGGATATCAACAACTGTTTCCATATGAATATTTCTTTCATTACTGTGTCTAATTGTTTTCTTTAACTCATTTACATTTCTGTTATCAATATCATGTGGCAAGGAGTTACAGAATTTACTTCTGCATTGAAATTTACTTTGCGTTGTGGGGTTTTTTTGCTGCCCTACCTCATAATTTCATGCTGCTGCTGTAATCCCTCTCTATTAATTTTCTCCCTGCATTCAGGTTTTTACTCTTTTTTCTTGAACTGCCTCTTCCTCAGGTTGAAGAATTTCTGATCTATTTAAGCTTTCTTCTTACAGGAACCGAATTGTAACCCAGGATGGTTACATGACTGGAAATTCCTGCTCCTTTGCAAGATACAACCCAAAAATACTGAAGGCAATCCATATTCCACACATACATCAGACAGCAGTATTTGGTCACAACTACTCAGTAAGCCCATAAAATAGCACAGAAGTTCTTACAAAAAACTATCCATAAACAACACCACCACCACCCAATAACAAAAACACAGAACAAACAAACAACAAAAAAACAACTATCAACTCTGGAGCTGCCCAGCAAAATTATTGTAACCTCTGAGATAGAACAGAAGAAAGAGAAGCTCTTACAGCAAGTAAGAAAACAGGCTGTTAAATCCGTTTACAAAAAAAAAAAAATAATACAAGTGTTCATAATACACATTATTGTTTGGTTGCCTTTTTTTAAGGAAACAAAGCCTCAACAGCATCTAGAACATTCAGAGTAAAGAAGGAGAAACATTTGTTTAAAGTACAGAATAATGTGGGAGTAAATACGAAACCAACAGCTGTCATAGTCTCTGAAAATGCTGTGAGAGATGTAGTGGCATAAACCAGTGTGACAAAACTATGCTTTTCCAGACAGAAAGTCAAACTGTTACATGATTACAAATGACTCTAGTGAAGAGGAGTACTCATTTTTTGGAGCAATCAATGCTGGACATGGCACTACACCATTGGAGTACATTTATTACAAGCCACCCACGCTAGTAAATACAGATCATAAACCTTTTACTGCAGTCTTTAAAGACAGCTTGGAGTGGCACTGTCTACTGCTTGCACAAACCCAAGCCAAAGCTCTAGATACATATTTTTTGCTTTGGCATATACTGCAAGGATATATTTATCTGCAAAATGCTTAATTGCTGGATGCACCTTTCTGCCAGAAAAAAAAAGCTGTATACATAGAATGAAAGTGTGAGGAATGATTTCACAGTCAAAACACAAACAAAAAAGACAATTTATCCCCAAAAGCTGTATATGATGATTCTGCAAGAGTCACACAGCACTTTATTCATGGGGAAGCCCAAACCAGACAGAACAAAGATTTAGTTTTCAGTATTTTAGAGAACATTTTAAGGAAATTGTGAAAGAGTCATGTCAGTCTAAGGTTATTCATAGTTGCTGATTTATGGAGAAGACTTCATGAATTTCTGAGCAACCTACAGAATTACAACCTACTTATATAATTTTGCTTCAACTGCATGAGTTTCTGCAGAGACAGTTTGGAACTACAGTGAACTAGAGAAGAATCACAGATTTTGATTCCCATATCATATCAACCAGCGTAAACGCTATCACAATCAGAACCTCAGACCATCCTGAAGCACAGATCCGAATAGTTTTTCAGTTTGCAAAAGCATAAACTGGAGTAACTACATTCTGGAGTAACTACATTCTAGAGTAACTTCATTGATCAGATTTACACCAATGTTCGTCATTAGGTGATTCTACCCCTCTGCTCTGAGGACCCCAACATAACAAGGACATGGATCTGTTGGAGTGGGTCCAGAGGATGGCTGCAAACATGATCTGGAGCACCTCTCCTATGAAAACAGGCTGAGGGAGCTGGAGTTGTTCAGCCTGGAGAAGGCTCTGGGGAGACCTTATAGTAGCCTTCCAGTACCTAAAGGGGGCCTACAGTAAAGATGAGGAGGGACTCTATCAGGTACTAGTGATAGGACAAGGGGGGCATAGTTTTAAACTGAAAGTAGGAAGTAGATTAGATATTAGGAAGAAATTCTTTACTGTGAGGGTGGTGAGGCACTGGCACAGAGAAGTGATGGGTTCAAGGCCAAGTGGGATGAGTCTTTGAGCAAGCTGGTCTAGTGGAAGGTGTCCCTGACCATGGGAGCGGAGTTGGAACCAGATGATCTCTAAGTCCCTTCCAACCCAAACCATTCTATGATTCTGTGAAAATATATTTCATCCACTGCATGACTAGAAGTAGGAATCGGTGTTCCCACCTAACAGATGGGAAAGACAAATTTGAATAATGGGAACACACACATGCAAATTGCTGACACCTCTCAAAATCTGTATTATTACGGCAGACAGGATTGATTTATTCCACTTGAAAAGAAACAATTACCTTTAGATTATTACTCATTTGTATCCCAAGGTAGCCTTCTTGCATGATCTATTGGCAAGCCAACTTATCTTGCACATCAAGGTAATTTTTGCAAGGGCACAGTGTACCCATAGCAAAGGGTACTGACAAGGGTCTATGATTTTGTAGCAAAGAATTTTAATGGTCTTCTCCATTGCACTGATTCCAGCACATGATATCAAGTCTTCATTTTCCACAGTCCACTGGACTGTGGAAAAGGAGAAGAGCTAGTTAGAAGATACTTCAGAAAGGCCATGGGCAATAAAAAGGATACTCATTTAGCCTTATTAACATACAGGACGAGAGCACTTTGGAGAATTATTATTTGCCTGCAGGACTCATAAGGTACTATAAACTGCAGATGAGCTATTTTTGACAAAGAAAGGGTCAAGGTTATATCATCTCAAAGACAGGAACAAAATTACATTAGTTTATGAGTTCTTCTCTGCCTAAAAGAGACACAGAACATGTGATCACATTAGGTTTCTTTGATCCAGGTTCAAGTACTTGATAGTTTTCTTCCTCACAAGGTACTTTCTGTACATACCAACAAGAACACCATTAATTTGAATTTCATTGTCAGCAGTATGGGTTTTATCATAGAATCATAGAATAGTTTGGGTTGGAAAGGACCTTAAAGATCATCTTGTTGCATCTCCACTGCCATGGACAGAGACACCTTCCACTAGACCAGGTTGCTCCTGGTTCTTTTCCCAAAGATTAAAAAGGGTGAGATTATAAATAAAGTAATGCTCGATCACAGGCAGATGCTGCTGTAGGCTCATTCTAAGGGTTCAAACACCGTATTTAAAAAGTGGTGTTTTCCTAACAGTAGGGACAGTATTAGTTAATCTTCGTTCAGGGCTTGAATAAGAATATTTGTATTTAAAACCAAAACAAACCAGAGCAGAGAACCATGTTCTAACCGGATCCATTTCTACAAAAACAACGTACCGAACCGAAAGGTCTTGGAAAAAAATCAGCGGCACCGAGCGCTGCCCGACACGCCGTTTACCTGCGAGCCGGGATTCCCCTGACATTCCGACTAGAAGGAACAAGCGGGGCAGCGGGCGGCGAGCACCGCGAGGGGGCTCCGTCCGCCGCCGCATCCCGCCGGATCGGGGCTGCCGCGGCTCGCGGCGCGGCGGGAAAACAAGGAAAACCTGGCATCCGAACCCTCCTCTGACAAAGATTCTGGTTCACCCCCTTTCCACCTGTTTAAAACGACAAGCACAGCAAATTCCGCGGTTCTGTCTGGGACTAGGCAGAAAGAAAATACGCTTGATCAGGTTTGATGATTTTTTTGGGGGATGAAATATGGTGAAATGTTAAAATCTTGTAATTTAGCGGGATGAGGTTTAATAATTGCAGGGGGAGTAGCAAACAGACGGAAAAAAGGGATCCAGCCGATAGAACGGCCTTTAAAGACGGGCTGTTGTGCATGAATTGTCCATGCTTTTATAGGAAATGTTGGGAGGGCTTTAACGAGCTAATGAAATAGTGCCACTCTTCACTGACAGTTCCCACAGTTCAGGTAAATTTTCTACAGCTAACTGAGACAAAATAAATTGCATTAAGTCATCAATAAAAATCACACAAAAGTGTACTGATATTTCGTTCTACTAAAATTCTTTGCTTGCTCCAGAAATTCAGAGCCCCAAGCTTTTTATTCTTAATCCAATGACTTTCATGTACTCATTCACCACTCACAGTACTCGTTTAATCATTTGTTGAATGAGATCTTTTACTTTCCCAAAATCTATCCCAGAATAAGACAATTTACGTCTCAAGAGACTTTAAAAGGAAGTTTTGCTACCAAAGGGTCTTTTATGTCTCTGGGTAACTGAAGCTGTCAGCCTCTTTTCCCAGACAATTTTTTCCTGCTCTGTGTGTGTACAAGCAAAAGAGAACAGAAAATGATGTTGTGCACCCATGAGTGGCCTGGGATGAAGCAATGCTCTATTAGCCAGCACAAAATCGTGAGGCTTACAACTTCGGCTCTTGGTGTTACAAATCAAAAAGAGTATTTGAAAATCTTTAAGCAATAGTTCAAATGCAGAGTGCATATCTGCATTTTGCCTTCCCAGCTCCATCTCTTCCCTCTTCTCTGCCTGATGAATGCATAAAGGTGGGAGTGCTTGATCCTCAGTGCCTTGGAGCAGAGAGCAGTTTTTTCATCTTTACTATAATGTGGGTGATAATAATATTGCATTTATTTTTGCAGCTATGTCTTTATCTTAAGGCTTGGATTTTTTTTCTGAGTACTTAGTCTTAAACAGCACTTTCTCTCTTCAGCACAGTATGCAGTGAAAGGTAAATATTGTTTTCTGCATTTTACATGTTGGCAAATTGAAATGTGCTCTTTTCTACGTAGATTCAAAAAGTGGGTAGGAGCCAGGGAGGTGCCACAAGCTGTCACCTTTCCATACACACTGACTCTTCACTACTCTGCCTTCACTGCCAGCAGGCACAGCAACTGCAGCCACACTTGTGAGCTCTCAGCTAAAGAAATTAGGCCTGGACTGTTTCAGATTGGGCAATGAAACACCATTAGTAGCAACTTGTGAAAATCCTGGTTTCCATGGCACTCATGGCAACTGTTAAAGGAAGCAAAAAGAGGACCCCATAGTTTCTTGGAGAGTCCGCTGTCTTAACCCCAAGGAAGCTTTGCTCTTCTCCTGGGCTACTCACCCACTCAGCACTGAAGTTCTTGGGAGAAAAAAAGTGTACACCTGAAGAAGTAAATTATTGAGATCTGCTTCTGTATTACAAATGCACCTCACCTTGGCAAATGGAAGTGCTTGTTTGTTCAACGACTATGAAATGTTGCATTTTGTGCAATCACCACTTAAGCAGGAGATGCGAATTCTTCTCATTTATCTTTAATAGGACATTAACTTGAAATATAATTACAAGGGAGAGCTAATTACCTGCAGGTTTGCCAAACTGCAGATGGAATCTACTCAACAGAATGAAATCTGAATGCTGAAGCTGATGTGAACATAAGTGCAGTTTAGTGTGCTGAAAAATTGAATTGAAACTAAATGAAAAGAAGAATGAAATTTCCTGTAACTCCTGACACGGAATCTCAAATGAGGCAGCCCTCACTGCACCGTTGTCTCAGCTGTCTCTCTCTGAGTCCTCAGATCTTCTCTGTCCCTAAAAAATGAAATAAACCCCATACTGGTTCAGGTCAAAATGCATCTCACGCAGTGTTTTTTCTTCACCATTGCCTTATGCAGACAGCAAGGAAGAGTGAGAACTGAGCAAGGTGACCTGCTATATTGAAATACACTCTCAGCCTTTTATTATTTTCAGCTCAGGGAATTTCCTGAGTTTGATGCGGTTTGTCTATTAGTAATCCTTAAAGAGTCTCTCTTCCAAGTATCTGCTCAGTCTCCCCTTGAACTCCTGATCTTCTTCCAGCCTTGTTTGGGCTCCCCTTAATCTGAATGTATCCTGCCCTATTTCCTCTAATTGTGGTCCTGCAGAGACTGGGGAAGGGAAGGAGTAGGGGGGCAAGATTTTTAAAATAAATTGTTTTCAATTCTTACTGCTGTGCTACCTTTCCTAGCATAAGTCTGCAAGTCCAGCTGCAGAGCTCACACTGTGCTTCCTCTTACTGCATGACAGAAAATGCTGTGCGTGGCAGACAGCAGCCTCAGGAAAGCAGCAGGACACTGTGTTGGTAGGAATTAAATACTTCAGACTGGACTCGGACCTCAGAAACTGAGTGTAAATCTGGAGTAACTCCCTGTAGTTTGAAAGCATTATTCTGGATTTACTCAGTCATGGCTGAGTCCAGCATCAGGCTTCTTGTTTTTCAAAATCATCCAGTTTCCAGGCCACAGCAGGAAATGTAACAGCAGGAGTGAAAAGAAAATGGGTTATTTTATTAGTAAAATGCATTTCTATTCTAACAGGTATTTCTGCAATGTTTCGATTCCTTCAAGAAAATTTTGCCTTCTCACACACATATGCACATAAAAATGTATACAAAAATATGAGTATATAAATATTTCAGTTTGCCCACTAGAAGCCAGCCTGTTTTGTCAGAAAGAAACTGTTCTGCCCCATTTTCAATTCCCTTTTTGTTCTTTTTTCTCCAACATAATTTCAAAACTCTGAAAATGAATTCCCTAGCAGCTGTGTTAAGCTGCATATTGGTAGTTAGCAAACCTGTCTAAGTCACAGGGGATTTTGATTTGTTGGCAACATTGAACCATGTCATGTAGAGGATCTGGATTTTTCCTCATCAGAAAGGATGTTCACATCCTTGAACTTCTGGCAAATTGGGAAGTGCTCACCCCCTGAAAAAAATTCACTTCTAATTACAAGTACTTATCAAAACTATTAAAAGGAGACTTTTTGGTCTGTTTCTGTCTGTTGGCATTTTAGATTTTGATTTCCTCAGTTCACTACAGGGAACAAAAAGTAAGAAGTGGAAAGGTTTTCAAGGGCATTTGCTCCCCAGTATCAAAATGAAACTCTGTAATGCGATGTGCCCACTTCTGCTTCCTGCCCCCCACCCTGAACCACCCTCCCTCCTGGGCACTGGAGCTACTGGAGGTCTGAGAGGTCTCCCTGGGTTATCTCTATGGCAAACAGCAGGCCCTGATAACCAGCTCACTTCAGAGCCAGGCTGTAGCCTGATCTGCCTCAATAGCAAGCTGTGAGAATGAGAATTAAATATCCTCCTCTGCTCATAACTGTTTTCCATTGCTTTTGTTAAATCCACTCCCTTTCTAAGTTCTCTCCAGAAAGCTGGGTTTGTAGGACAGGCCTGGCACTCCAACAATGTTCAGAGCTATGCCTCAGTGGCATTTATAAGGAAAACCTTTTAAGCCCATTCAAAAAGAGATAAGTGAGAAGAGAGGATCTGCACAAATCTCAACCCATTATTTCTTGGCTTTCAGAATAACAACTGAAAAGTCATCCTAATAAGCATGGAAAACAGTGATGATGGTACTTCCCTCATACACTAAAAAATATCGAATAGCAGAAGAAGGTTCATATTCAGCCATTTTACTTTATGTTATGGAAGTCAAGGCCTGTCCCATACGTGTTCATATTAATGCATTATGAGTTTGTCCAAAGGACAGAGATGGATGTGTCATACCACAGGCTTCTTCCAGCAAACACCACTGTGCCTTGCCTCCTGTATTTTCTTCACAGGAGTTATGTGGCAATTAGATGTTTTCTTCTCTTGCTTGATTGTGATGGTATCTTGACACTCATTCCTGTTGCTCCCAAAGGAACTAATCTGGAGACAGTAGTTACTCATTCTCAATATATTCCATTTATTTGGGATGCTATTAAAAAGATGAGTGAACACCTGTGGTTTATTTTTGTAAGACACAGAAAGGTCTGTGATAAAGTCTTCTAAGGTATTTAAATATTTAGGTAATTTTTAGATCTTTAAGGCAGATTTTATTCTCAGTCAGATATCATGCTTGATAAATAGGTCTCCTTTCACTGTTTTTCTCTTTTTAATATGGGACAATTTCTTCATTATAGAATTATACTTTAGGTATAATAGTGGTTGGCTTTCTTGGGTTAAAAATGGGAGAATCTGGATTTCATTAATCTCACTAAAGATTTGTTTTCCCATCTCTTCATTGAGTGTTGTAGCTCAAAAGGAGATCATGAAATTTCATCCATGTTAAATATGCATTTTTTCATAAAACCAAAGATACCCTGATAAAATCTTGGTTGCTAGTTCCACCATTCTGTAGATGACACTGATGATGGTGCAATCTTGAAAGTGGATGTTGCTTATCCCCTGCTCATATTCATTCACGTTCTGCATGTATACGTCTTCATGAAATAGTGTCTGAACTTTGCAGGTAGTTTCAACATACTAAACCAGGCCTTTTAAGCCACTTGTTTAATATTTTTCTGAAAGACTCTATGTGCAGAATACAGTCTAAGTGGTAAATATCTGCATTTCCTAACCAAAATAATGAAGTAAATAATTCCCAGACTACATTTACAAGACCCAAGAATACATCCACATTGGTGGGGTTTTAAGCACTGCTGCATCTGACTAGTGCATTAAAGAGCTGTTGGCATGCTCTGCTGTATCCTATGTCTAGGCACACACATAGCTGTTACATTCTGACCTGTCAGTGTATCCACGCACATTTTCAGAGTGCTTTGCCACAGTGACCACATATATACACCAGATAGAACATTCTTCAAGCGAATAAATACTTACTTGGTGACAATACTTCAAAGTACTGACAAGGGCAAAGAGCTGTGTAACTCTCATGAGTTTCAACAATAGGACTGCTTTGGTTTCCTTAGTCCACTGAATTACCTTGGGAATTTAGAAAAGGGTTTATCTCTGCAGCCTACAATTTCATCTCGTTCAGTCTTTGAGCCAAGTTTAAGTATTTATTTGCTTCTCTATTCAGCAGCTAGCCTTTAAAATATAATGCTGTCTTCTCCTGAGGTTTCATGATCAACATTCAGATGGTCAGGTGGGTCCAGAAGGTGGAAATACAAGATCACAGAAGGTTTTAAAAGAGATTATTATCACATCAATCTTATGCCAGTCTTTAGCAGTAATATTGGCAGTCCTATTTAGTGCACAAGAAAGACAACTTTCTTATACTTACCGACAGTAAGTAGTCCAAACATGCACACTAGGCCTCCCCTCAATGATATGTGTTACGTGTCAGATTATCAGTGTAGTTTTTATGCCCTACATTGCAGCAAAGTTTGCAAGCAACATTGCACGCTGGTCTCCCAGATCTATGAACTTGGCTGTCATGCTTTGGCTCCAGAAGCAAAAAGGTGAGCATGTCTAATCAAACTGGCAGCGTTGCCAGCAGCAGGACTTTTTTTCCTTTGAAATTCCGGCTGAAATGACTGCTGATCTCTAACCTTCTCTCATTTCCTTCATCTGTTTTGCAAAATGGTGGCAGGCATAAGAGGAAGAGGCTCTTGGCTGCAGTGCCAGGAGTTAGCCCTTGCTGCCTCAGGAAACTGTCTGGCACAGCAGGTCGGTGAAGAAAGACTCACCACAGCCAGATGTGAGAAGACATTTATCTCCCCAGAGCTGTTCTTTTCTTTGATTTCACCAAAAACATAGATTGTGGAAGTACAGTGCTGTATAGGGGCATGGCACTGAGCAGATGCAAAAATATTCCAGCTGTGGGAAAACAAGGTTACCTCCCACCTGTGCCTTCTGCAAGCCACCATGAGCATATCAAGATTGCTGTAGATCATGCAAATAAAGAGGTACGTGGCAGAAATGAAGTTGCCCGAGCTGAAACAAAATGGAAAGCCTGAAATGAACCTGGTCAAGTCACAGGTGGTGTCAGAGGTCGCTGGTACTTGTTTCAAGCTGGTTGAAAAATGGCTTGTTGAGAGTTTAATAAAAGCAACACAAATTCTCAAAATAATTTGGCTGTTTTCGGCTGTGGTTGTGTTCTTGACCCAGTGAGAAACAGATTAATGCAAGAAAAATATCTAATCAGCTGGAGTAAATTAGTCTGTTACAATGAGTGTGCATCCTTGTGTGAGTATAGCTATGCACATATTTAATTGCAAGAGCAGAGCCTTAGAGTCCAACACATTCACACATACTGAAGTTTACTATGGTGAACAATCCCACTTGGCAAGTGGAAAATCTCAGTGTGGTATTGAACAAGCCTAACAGTTGGCAAAGTCAGGACCTTGGAAACAATGTTTTCGAAAGCTATGCGCATTTTTTGGCATGAAGGAAGCTGAATAATCTATCAGATATATAAATCTAGTATGTCTTAAACAAAAAAGTATTCAGGGAAGAAACTGTATGGGGACAGTCTTTAACATATTGTGGGTGCTACCAAAATTCAAACAAAAAAAAAAGAGAAAATAACTTGGCATCATTTATTTATTTGCTTCTTTGTGGATATATGAAAAGACTGACAAGAAAAAAGGAAGAATGTACAGTGTGTTGTCATTAATTCTGTGGTTTAATAGTTTTCTATTTACTTAGGTGTAGAAAACTTCAAAACTTACAAATCCATTTATGCTTTCTGGGTGCCTGGTGACATTTGAAAGCTTACAAAAATCATGCGGATCTCAGGTTAGCCTCACCCCCCAACACTTATTTTGATTTCTTAGATAACTAATAAGATCAACAACAGGTGACACTGCATGTGAAAATGGCTCCAGGGAGAAAATTCTCTAATCTACCTGGAGTTGGACTGAAATCTCTCATTAATTTCACATGGATCATCAAAGAGCATCTGTGAGGTAGCAACAGTTTGTGGACGGCACAACCTTGCTTGCCAACAAAAGCCTTCCCTTCAGCATTACTTATTATTCTAAGACATAAAGTCTCAAATTTTGCAATCTTGACTAAAACTGTGGGAAAAAATTACTGTGAATTAAAAAGCTGTGTCATAGGCAACCTGAGGGCACCCCCAATACCTCCTTTTGAGACAGACTTTACAGGGTTAGCAATTTCTGACTCCTCCTAGCCCATTTGGCCACCTCTATAACTGGCATGTTAGCAACAGGGAAACGTACCTCCTGTGACAGTAACTGTCTCCTTTTTGAGGCCCCATTTTGCATTGCCATAGCAAAAAGAGGCTTTAATGCAAGTGAGAGGTAGATCCAGGGAGGAGTAAGAAGCCACGCTTAAAGTGTAGAGCTCTTTGAGGTCAGTGAGTTTTAACTATGTACTGGTTTTAGCAAACCTTTGCAGGAGGTGGTCTGTGAGGGTTTGTGTCCCAAAAGTTTCATCTTAAGTTTGGGGGGTTAGGTGAAAGACAACATTTTTGAAGAAACTGGGTAAAAGATTTACACATATCTTTGAAAGATTCAGAAAGTTTTCACTGAACTGCTTGGTTTCTAGTCCAGGATTTCACTGGAATTTTCTGGTAAAATTTCCAAGAACTTGACTTTGATCCACCATGTATTATGTTTGAGATTTAACAAACAAACAAACAAAAAAACCCAAAACAACAAAAAAGGCAGAAATAAAGGGTCTTGTATTTTAAACTAGCTTATTTCAGTATTTGTAATAGTCTAACACTTTTGCAGATTGTTTGTTACATAAACATTTTCTAATGTCTTAGAACTTGATACAAGTAAGACTGCAGTTATGAAGTTTCGTATGTTTTTCCCCTGAAAAAATGGTTTGCATTCATATAGTGAAAGGAGAAAAGCAGGGACTATCAAATACTCTTCTGAGTATTTCTATCAGTATTACTGATAGAAATTTTTAGGTTTAAATAGTCCTCATCAAATTCCTCTTACTAACTTAAAAAATATTCTTTATAGCAATTTCATAATGTAGCTATCTAAAACTTCTATATTAAGCAGTGGATTCAAACAGGTATTCATTTTTTTGTGATTTTACAGGTACAACTGGTGCATTGCTCCTGGCAGACTGGCAAGATAGCACACAGGAATTATCTCACTTAACTGTAGATCAATGCCATGACTGCAATGAAAAAATTGTAGGCAAATTGTACTGTAACTACAAGGTTATTATCAATCACTTTTAGCTCTGCAGTGGCACAGGAGAGAGGACAGATACTGTAACAGGCTCTCTGCTGAGTACATTTCATTAACATGCTATGTTTTCTTCCAGTCTTGCACATCTCTTGCTCCCAATGGCTACTTTTGTCTTGCTTATGACAAAAGTTGGAAATCAGCCTAGGTTCAAGTAAATACATCAGGATGAGTGTTACTTTTCCTCTTATAGACTAAAAGATTCATTTAGTGATTTATTATTTGCTAGAAATGTATCGCATGGGCATTTCATAAAATCAAGCAGCATCCTTCTGCTTTTGCTTAGCAATTATTAGGTCACAGCCTTAAGTGGAAGACAAAGCAAAACCAAAGGTTTGATTTCCAGTGTAGGTAGGTGTTTCTTTACTGAACATGGTAGCATTACAGAGGCACAAAATCAGGAGGCCAATCAAATATCAATATTGATCTTAAACAATTTATCAGATTTTGTTAATGAATGCACAGAGGCAGAAATGGAACCCATGCTTTTTCACTGCTGCTCAGTATCAATGGCTGCAAAGTGGTTTAAAGATTGAAAGCAGTAATATAGGAGAGTGGACTTTACTCTCTGTTAAAACAGCCTCTTTTGCCCATCTCAAATGCTTCCTTTCAAAATTACCTCTTCAAAAACATTTATTTCATACCTGACCAAAATCCTTTATTTCTGGCGGTCCTCTGACTTCAGGTCTCTCATGGCCATAGTAGAATTTAATGTTTTGGGCCAGGGAAACAGTAACACATATTGGCACAAAAGAGTTTCTTGAGGATTCTGCTTCAGAGGAGAGATAAATACAATAGTCACTTGCTCCAGTATTTTTTCTTAGCTGCCTATATTTTGTCTTTACGCTATAAAGATAAGAACATGAGGGACTTCCAGGAGAGTAAGGTGGCAAACTTATTCCGGTTGTCACTACAAAAGGGGACATCATTCAAGAAAGAGATGTCTGGTGATGGTTTCCAACTAGTTCAGAATTATTATGCAAAACTAATACCTAATATTACTTCACAAGGCAATTCTAACACAGAACTTCATGCTAGACTTTGGTGTAGATGTATAGGGACATATTACAGACTTGTGACAAGTGCATCCTTCCAAGTATAGCATTAATTCAACTTGAACAACAATGCTGACTTAAAAAATACTATGGTTGTTTTGAATTAATTTCATAGGCTGACTGTTTGACAAACTTTGTATCTGGGATCTCAGTTTATTTTTCTCCTCAAAAACTGCAGAGAAAAAATTCTGCCCAGAGATTTAGTTAAGACAAAACAGGTCTGCTAGCCAAGAAACCCAGCCACTAACCTGCTGAGTGACTGCAGGCAAGTCATCTGCTGTCTGTTCCCTCTGACAAGAGTTCTCCAGCTATTTAGAGCAGAAGGATATCTGCTGGGATTGCCACTCACTGCATGTTTCTGCAGGGCTCAGAGACCCCAAGCCCCTCGCTCTGCATGGGCCTGTAGGTGATACAATGGCTGTAAATATACCTGCACAACGAATCTTCACCATCACACCATTTCCTAGTGGAATTCTATTCATCCAAATATCCCACTCTTATATTCCAGTGATTGGCCAAGGCAAGTCCCCAGGTGTAAGAAGCCCTCCAGCTGCCTAGAAACTGAAGCTACAGACAGCTGCAATAGTATTAGATACCTCCCCAGGATCCTTATAGCAAGCAGTAGCCTTTTGTTCTCATCTCTCTTCATATTACCCTTATACAGTTCTCTTGTACAGCTAACAGTAACACAAAAAATGTCGAAAAAATCAAGTTTGCCTTACTCTTGACAAAATAGAAACATGCACACATAACAAATACTGATATATTTATGACATATATATTTTGAATATGGAAACCTTTTGAATGATGGAAACCTTCTAAATGAAGGTCTAAGGTCAGAAAATTTCCCTGAAGTTATGGTTAAGGGTACAAAGATGAGTTGATTTAAACATAGTCTGCTAATAAAGAAAATAGTCTCTAATTAACTTTTTTATCATAAAAAACGGTATCTTACATAAATGTGTTAGTTGTCTTAAAACCACTGAGAAAACGTGAACCTGATCCCTCAAAACAAAGAGCTACCTTTGTGAACATTCACCATGTTTTCTGGCCACTATGACAATAATTACCAATCAGCTCACAGTGTTACCTGAGACACCAAGGGGACCTGACTTACACGAAAATAGAAAGCAGAATGCAGGACACTGTATTCCACTGGGCTGTAAGGCAGGTAAGCATTGATGAAATGACAGGCACAGGAAAATATACTGGAAAGCAACAGGCTCAGTTCATAGCTTCCCTCAATGCCCATAATGTCTTTTCAGACCACATAAGGTTTTCATTTCAGTTATATCAACTATAACTCCAGCCTTAACCTTGATACAGGCTTTTTCTGCAGGTTTTTTTTTTTTCCCTGCAGATGGCAAGCTCTTTCAGCAAGGATCATCTCTTCTTCACTGTTTGTAAACAAGGCAGCCCTCTCTCATGTTTAGCAGCATTTATGTATGTTCGTAGCTGTCCTGCTGACTTCAAATTAATTTTGTCACAAGGGAATGCTAATGTGTAAGAATGACAGCATCAGAGCTGGACCAGGGCTACATGGAAGCATGCCTCAGGTACCACTAAGGCAAATATTCCAGCAATGAATGCAGACAAAACTGACTGCTGAAAACAGAACACAGCCTGTATGAAATTACTAACATGAGGCTTGAAAACTAGAAGCACATTAGCCATCTTAATTGTGTGGTTCCTCTGAAATGAAGTGCCCCATTAACGGCTACATGTCCACTGTACAGATGAGACTGTTGTCAAATCCATCACTATTCAGTCAAAAACCCTAGGGCGAAATTTTGTGCTGTGCAACAAAAAAATTACAGCTGAGGAAGAGGGAGCTTTGATGGCTTAAAATAGTCTTCTTAACATTCAACTTTTAGCTGTCCCAGGAGCTATAGCTGATATTGACCAGTTTTGTGTCCTACTACCTCATTTTTTGCCAGGGCCCTTCAGAACAGAGGAAACAATGCAACAAAGTACATGAGCTACTGTCCAAGGATGTATTTATTTCAGTTTGATGTAGTGAAGAAGGCATGCTCAGCAGAGGAGAGATGGGAGATAGAAGAGAGAACAAAATTACAGAAGTGAAGAGCAGCTGTTCAAATTAACTCATTGCATCTGTCTAAAGTCATACAAAAAGATATAATTTCACCCAAGAGCAAGCCTTCCAAACGGCAATTTATTTTGTAGAAATAATTTAATGACACACAACTACTTGAGTGCCTGGTACTTTACATACAAATAAAAATGGCAAGTCCTTGCACTTCAGTTTTGTCATCTAAATTAGACTTTTGAGACCAAGTCCTCTGTGGATATAAATTAGCATAGTTCCGCTAATGCTAGAAGAATCATTTATGCACCAGAAGGGGAAATAGTACAGGCAAAAGATATTTTTTGACTATAAAACACCAGCTCAGTCCTGGTTGTTTTAATTTAAATTATTAATACTCCAGGCATTTCCAGTGAATTGATTTTACAACATTTGTAGATCTAGAGAATGCATATATAGATTCATGAATTGATAGGATAAGCCTTTCAGTTCTCAAAAAGAAAAAATACAGGGAAGAAACATATAGAACAAGGGAATTCTATAACCAAGCTTCTAGTCTTCTTATGCAAAACTCCTGCAAATTTTGGCTTAAAAGGTCACAAACGCCAACAGGGAAAAGGGTCATAAAAATTAGATATGATCACATTTATAGAAAAAAAATTCCTTTACTAGTAATTATTGTCAGAGCCAATTTATTATCTGAGCTTGCAGGTCTCTTGGTGAAGAACTTAAACTTTTTTATACTGCTCTACAAGCAGTAGAGCATGCTCCTCGTGCCAATGGTACATGCTGTTAGTATCCACACATGGTAAGTAATCTCCTGCTTGAATGCATACCAGTCACAGAAGAGTGGTAAAAATCTAACTTTTCTATAATTCCTACTAAAGCCTTGTCCAAAAGAAATTGAAGTAGTGCAAATTACAGCCAGAAGGAATCATGCCTCTGAACTCTCGGAGAAGAGAATGCAAGACACTATACATCAAGATCACTGGACTCAATCGCATGGCTGCATTCAGCATTGCCTTGGAGCCAAAGCATTTCTACATTATTGCAACTGGTTATGACCCCTTCAAACAGAGGTACTACAACTGGGCTATTCATCTTTCTGTGATGGTGCTTCAGATGTGATACAATATTGCTTTTTTTTTCTTTTCTTTTTCTTCTCAGGAGGCATTAGGTAATGCTCACGTGCATCAAGAGTGTTCTCTTGTGAAATTTTCCTTGGGAATGTTGGAAAGCTAACAACTGTGCTCCTATTTTCTCACCTCTAATTCCATTTATTGCAAAGGACTGCTGATGCATTCTCTCTTCTCAAAGAATATATCCAAATGGGCCCACAAAAGGCAAATAAAACAAGAAGTATGTGACGTTAGAAATATACATTTAATTACTTAAAAAGAAAAAGGTTTGTGACAGTAGGAGGCATTAGCAAGGGCTTTGTCCTCTGAACTTCTACTGAATATGCTTTACTAGGAACATTTTACTCATCAGTTATATTCTGCAAGTTGAATGACAGTGATGTTTTTCCAGAATGATCAATTTATTAAATGGGGATTTTATATCACCCCATTTATTGTAAAATGTAGAACACGGCCTAAATGGCTAAAAAAAAATTTTTACAGATAATTAAGATGAATATGGCATTTATTATTAGACTAGGCCATAGTAAATAAAATTCTAATGTGAAAAGCTGTACTTTTCATGCATTTGGTTTCTTTCTTTGAAACAGTAGAGATGGCATTTTTCCTTAACTGAACAAGCTTTTAAACGTAATGAACATAGGTGCACAAAAATGCTCATAGTGGTTGTATATCAGTAGATAGTTTTCTCAGATTTGGAAAAAATACCTTGTCTAAGGTTATCTCTCTGTAAGCTATGGCTATATGAGATAAATTAATAGAAAAACCATTTACTGTGTTCTAGGCAAGGGCTCTCAATAATGGTGTGGTGTTTTGTAAAACATAATTCTCTATAAATTAAATCTATTCACATACATCTGCTAGATGAAAGAGAAATGTTACTGAACTAAAAATCAGAAAGTGATATGAAAAAGAAATAAATTTATTTTATTGCACCTATTAATGAAAATATGGACCCTGTGTGCTTAGTAGCTGGGGACACATTTATTAAACACCTATGAAAAAAAGAATTTCAGTGAAAAATTTTTCTGTGGATGATTTCTTTTATCTGCCATTGAAAATTATCTAGGACAGACGTTTAATACACTGAGATGCTTGTGTAATAAACATGAATTAAATGGATTCATAAAATTCAAAAAGAAAAAGAGAGCTAAAAAATAGTGTATTTCTGTCATGTTACATTGGCAACATGCAGTGAGGAGGGACAGGGAGAAGGTGATGGAGATGAAGAAGGAGAGGACCCATTCAATTAAATAACCCTGTGTGTGGGGGTCACAATTTTAGCAAATTGTTAGTTTATGTACCAGTGAGGAAAGGAAAACCACGACACATGTATATGCTCTTTTACCTGAAATAGAAATTGAACTGATACATTCACGTGTGCAATGTTTCAGTATGTAGGAATCAAAATTTATGGCAGGACTACAAACCATACTCTTTTCTTTCAATGTAAATTGATTTTTTTCACATGTAAAGTCATGTAATTAAAGTTTTCTTTGTCACAACAAAGGCATTAAAAACTTACTGGAATTATTAATATTTTAATTCTAGCTGATACTTTGCATCTTCATCAGCAGTAAAGATGATGTCTTCAAAAATCCCCATTATTCATTTCAAGACTTCAAAGAAAGATTTGACCACTAAGCAAATACAACCAATTTTAAATAAGGGTTTGAAGAAAAAAAGTCACACCTGTCACTTCTGAGGGGTCAGTGTTTCTATGTCTTTGAAACATGTATGGATCTTCTCATCTGTGCCCTTAGCTACAGTTCAAAAAAAATGCTGCAAAATCAGAGTGGTGGATGAAAACAAACATCTTAAAGATCCCAGAATCCAATGTGCCCTTTCAGTTACTGGCATTGCAAGAGCTATGGAAACAGGAGGACTAGCTTACATTTGAATTCTTACTTTGTCTCTTTGTCCAGAAAGAATTACCATGACAATATTTAGTTTTATTAAGAAAAGCAAATCTGAGAAACACAAAATTTTCCCAGTCCTACTAAGTAATTCCATTAAATGAGCCTCTGAGAGTACAGACCATAGTGGAAGCTTAGAGATGTAGCTCACATCTCTAACATGTGGCTACCTAAGCAAAGGCACCTTTCTCTGTAGCTAGGCTGTACCAGGCCATCAGTCATGGAACCATGCTGGCCCAGCTCTAAAGAAACACGCATGCCATTTTTCTCTCCCAAAACAAATATTCCAAATTCACACTTGGAAAATGTTTTGATCCCACTAAAGCAAATGGAGCTCTATTTCTTTAAACCACGCCTGCACACGCCCCGTGAGGTCCATCTATCCCAGCACAGCCAGCCTAAGACAGAACACATTAAAATGTAGACAGAGCTGAGAAGCAAGTCAAACAGTAGAGCAGTAAAAAGTTTGCTTATAGTATGGGTTTCAGTAAGGAAACTATTTAGCAGTGCCTAATGACCAGAGTCATTAGCAAAACCAAAGCTAGAAAACCCAAATGCTCTGTCAGGAATTTTCATACTGGGGAGGAAGTTTTTCTGTGGTTACATCTGAATGACACTACATGTTGAGAGAAACCCAAGTGTGACGTTTTGGTTAGGGATGCATGCAATGTATAAGTATGTAAAAATCTGTAAAGGATTTTTTAAATCAACAAATTAGTGTCTCAGACTGTCATGTTATTACAGTTGTGCTGTACCTGCAGACAGGGTGAGGAAGTTGCATTTACACTTGAAAATTGCAAATACAAATTACATTTGTACATTTGAAAATGTATTTACATTTGAAAAAGTTATGAAAAATACGATGGCAGCACTTGGCAATGTGTCTTTTGAAATAAGCTGGAAGCTCCCATTTATTTGAAATTGTTAGCATAATGTTTTATGCCATTAGGTATCAAATCTCTTTTTGTAATTACAGAAGAGATCACAACCAACAAATAAAGAAATTGTGCTTAGGTGCTAAGGAAAAACAAATTCGTTTAATCTACAGTCCACAGACATTTGAGAGTCATATGTTACTGTTGCCTTTGTTATTTTTGAAAGCTGCTATGATTTATTACTCTAAACACATAGTCATAAATTGAAAGTACGGATTAAAATGTCTCCTACTTGACCTTTTCAGAACTATCTCATGAATATAAATATTTATTTTATGCATTCAATAACTGCTGATCAAGTTACATATTGTGAATAGTATTGCTTGAATTATTACTCCACCATTCAAATTACATAGTTCCATGACAAACTGTATGGGCATTTTATGCTAATAGGCACTTTACAAACCATTGCATAAACTCCACAAATTTACACGACATGCATGGCTGTAGAGGCATATGACAGCTTCTGGTCTATGACTGGATGATCTTCACACTGTAACAATACAAGAAATCCCCTCTGATACCAACTCTTCCCCTGAAACAAATCTTGACATTTATTCATTCAGAGATGAGAAATCAGTCAGCTACTGCGCATTAAAAATGAATGTACAGCAATAAAACCAAAACAAGCACTTTCCACTTTGCCTTGATTTTTATTCCTGTTCACATTTGTAACACCTTTGTTCTTAGCCTTGCCCTTATTTCTCTCAGGCACTGCAATTTTAGTGAAGACCAAGTTGTCTCCGCTTGTCACAAAGCAAAATAAAAGATAGTGCTAAGGTGCAGTGATAGAAGACAAATAATAGAAGAAAGCATATTGTCCCAATACAGCTAACAAATCCTGGTGTTGATTACATCCTATTCTCCCATCTGTGCTTCATCCGGTTGAGCCATGGAGGGAGAAAAGATTACTTACTCTCTTCTCAGTGTGTATATCTGCTGTAGGTTCAACACACAACCAGTAAACCCTTATACTCATGCAAAGATTACTGATGCTACCAGATTATTTGCTACTTGACCTGCAAAGCAGTGAAAACAATCCAGTATCTCTATGCTGGTTGGCATTACAGTACTATTAGAAGCTACTCTAAGTTCCCCTTTATTGTAACCACACTGATTTATCAGAACAAGAACACTTTCTGGGAATTACTGTTTCGGTTGCCCTAGAAAAGTGTTTTCAAGACCTTTATTATTTAAACTGAGTCTAAGTTTTACCTTCTCTGTGGCTTCTGTGTCCTTAATGAATTGTGACCTGCATAGACTGCATCACCTCCCTCTGTTACACCCACAGAATTGGGGCCTCCAAGATGCAGTTTGTGGGTTTTGCCCACAAAGTGCCTTCTAAATGACATTTATCTGAAATGATTTTCAAAGTGCTTTCAGTCTCAGCCTGAATATTCATCTGCTTTGATAACCAACTCAGCTGCCTATGCTTGTTCTGTCTCTGCCCTTGTTTATAAAGATATTGTGCAGTAAGTTAGGATATGAATTTACAGTTTCTTGCCACTAACTCTCTCTGTAAACTCCCTTACAGAGAGTTTCCTTGAACAATTTCCTTGGTTCAAAGCAATTTAATCTCCTCTCAATGCCACGTGAAATATCTAATACTTTCTTCATACTGAGTAACCACAAAAGAGGCGATGTAGAAAACCAAATTAGCTGTAAATTCACAGCCTAACACACTTCTTTACGTAGAAAAGCCATCTATTTCAGTTAATTCTTTGCAACTAGGTCGTAATGATGATATACCAGCATCCCCGAGAAGAAGTTTCATTTACTCTTCCTGCTTTCACTTTGACTGTCATGACTGTAGAGCTGGTGTCTAGTCAGTGAGAGAATCTTATTATAGCAACATCCAAATGTGACACACAGCAAGGATTAAAGTGTTATCCAACTTGTAAATGCATAAGCAGGCTCCCTGGAAACAGAATTCAGACTGGTATTTTCATTTTCAAACCTATATTTTTCTCCATCTGAGCAGTCAATGGAGCATCTTCCTTTCTAAGTAAGATCCAATTATAATGAGAGCTTGGATTGACAGGAAACATTATTATAACTGAATGAGCTGTCAAATCCATGATTAATAAGGTTTTTCATTTAGGTTCAACAATAGCAGCATTAGACTACTGCCATATTATTATTCAATAACTCATAACATTCAAAGAAGGTTTATTTTCTGTTTCGGAGGAGAGAGGGAGATGTCTCACATTCAGCTATTCGTATGGGCAGAAGTGGTTTCAATATTTCATGAGATGATTTTATCTTTATATTTTCTGAAGATGCAAACTAATGAAAAGCCTTATGCAAAATCTAAGCCTGCTGTTTAAGGATTTAGGTTCTGTTTTCTTTCTGGCTCCCATGTTTTTTCATCCATACTCCTATAGCTCAAGCCATGAGAACAGAGAGGGAGTATCAGTAGTGTAGGGGGTTGGTAGCCTGGGTACTTGCACCATCAGATGTTGACTATATACAGTATAAGTAGGAGGCAAACCAAGACCTCTTTGGTCCGTCTGGTCAACAAGGTGCAAAGTGACAGATGAAGAGCAGATATTTCATGTTAACCACAATGTATGTATGCATGTGGTTGGCTCAAGCAGAGCATTTTTTTTTTTTACAGTACACTACTTTTCATATTTATGTGAGAGACAATGAAGGTGGTATAGTTATGAATTAGGATATTCAAAAGAGGAAACAAACATACTTAAAAAGAAAAATCCTCCCCCTGAAAAAAGCCTCTTTGTAGCAAAAATGCAATTCCCTCCATCCTACATAAATTCTCTTTTCCCATCCCATTTCACAGTTTGATAGAATGTAACTGGATATTCCATTTTACTGTTTCACTAGTTCTCAATTTTACCTTCCTAGCTTAGCTGCTTAGTCCACTCTTCCATCCGAATGGTGGTGCTGCTCCACCATTGTAAGTAGTATAAATGATGTGTCTGTAAAATCTGTGTGCTAGAGTTGACTTCGAAAAATTACCTTTTAGTCCACTATTCATTTATATATGATCAGTTATGTCCCATTACTTTTTATCCAAGTATGATCTATCAATATAATATATATATTTATGTAACCCATATTGTAGCAGTCTCTTTCTCATTTTCTTCCCTTGTTGACACCTTGCATGCTTGCACAAACTAACCTTTAACATGGATTTCTTAGTTTAATGTTATTATCTGTCAAAGTTCCACAAGCTGTGAAAATTTAGAGAGGTATTCTAACATCTGAGCATTGTAACATCTGGCAACATCTGAGTTTCCATCCGTAAGTCTTCATGGCTTGAAACTAACTGCTACCTTCTGTAAGCCAGCAGGTGCAGACAAGGATTAAGACACAGGATATACCACAGCAGATGCAGAAGGCAAGCACAAAGACCAGTGTCTACTATTACAATAAATTGTGAACTGGTTAACAAAAGACTGAGCTCACAAAAGTGTTAGTGAGCCTCAGGGTTAACACCTTGCAGTGACATAAGTTCTTAAATAAGTTCTTCTTTCTTGTTTCTTCCTCTTTCAAATACCCACAATTCAGAATCCATCTGTCCTAGACAACTGTCACTTGCCTTTTTCACCTCTTCTGTAGATTAACCTCCAGATAAAAACTTTTAAACAAGGATAAAAAGTACTAGTAATTTCATTGTTGATATTATTTTTATGTTGTTACTGTTGTTCCTATTGCAGTAGTCAATGCACAAAATGCTGCATACATATGAAAATTATGCTTGTCTATACAAATATCCAAGATAGGAAAATGAAATATTGTGTCCCATTTCATAGACAGAGGAGACAGTTACATGAACAAGTCGCCACCTAGTAAATGACCATGGATTTACAGCTCATTTAATACTCCATGGCAACTGTCAGTGTGGTTAGTGCTCCAGAGTAAATGTGAGGTAGCTCTGACCCTTACTGAAAATGAGGCAATGTATCTTGCAGTTACCTGAGATTTAAGCAACCATACAAAGTAACTAATGAGCTGTAAATCCACACTCCCTCTTCACACTTGGCAGTTTCTTCATGTATCTGGAGGCAATGATATTTATGTGATTTGCCTGGTGAAGCAGCATGTGACAGAAGTGGCAATGTAAACCAGACCTACTGAGCTCCTATGAACTCTACTCCTCTCATGGTCAGAATTTTCTTGTAGAGATACTGTTCAATTGCTTGGCACATTTCCTTTCAAATGAGAATAATTCACAAGCAAACTCAACCATTCTTTCCCTTATTAATACTGCAGAGCATGCATTTACCACTTATGCAAAACAGATGGATCCATAAAAGTAGCTTCCAGATACAGTTTCTTAATTTCACACATAAAATATTATTTACTTTTTCAAATACTCTTAAATTTAAAGCTTAAAAGTAATGCTTTGGGAATAGCCTTATTCTACTTTATTAAGCAGATTTCAACTCTAGCTAATTTCGAGTCCAAACCAGGGCATAGTCTAAGTGGTTCATCACCAGTGTTATCCATCAGGGTGGTGCATGGCATGCCACAAACTAGCAAAGAGCTTTCTTTCTTTTCCTTTTTTTCTCCAGTGACTCCTATGAAGTGATACTCTGCGTAGACTCCATCGCACTAGTTCAGATGGACCACTGATACAAGCCACTGCTTACAGGCACTGCAAGCCTGGGATCGTTGCTCTGGTTTTCAGTGGCACTACAGGAATCCCAACAGAATTGAATACCCTGTGCATCCTCAATCCCCTTGTAATTTTATATTAACAAAAGAAAAAAGAGAAGTGGGAGAAAAATCTGAACTACAACACCACAACATTGTCATCACAACATATTTACCAGTAAAACTGTTTTGTGTCCTAAGGCAAAACAAGAACATAATGTTGTTAAATACCTCAAAAAGGTTTGGTGTACATTATACATATCTATGCATAAAGAAAGAAAATTAATTTTCTTGGTAAAGACATAAGGCACATTATTTTTCAGTCCTCAAAAGCTCCCTCACCATACTTTTTTTGCCATGTGTATGGACTAACACATTCAAAAAGTAAAGAATGAAAGCCCATGACAGACTGTCATGACAAATTTTAATGGATTTGATGACTGTTTCCACAGCATTCTCTGTTTCTTGATAATCACTCAATTCCTTACTGCAAGGACTCTCTGGAAAATATGAGACATGCCCACAGGTCTTTTGGGATTTGACCCTGCTGTCACACTGACAACAAGTTTCTTGTTTCCTTTCACGGGGCATATTTTTCAAAGCATAATCCCAACCTTCTGGGGTGCTTTCACTTCCAGAATGCCCAGCTGATAGTACTGTGAAAGCTTGAATTTCATGAAAGAAGGCATAATGTAAATGGGCAATGCCAGTGTTGTCTTTTACACTGATCACATACAACACTTTAGTGACTTTGGTGAGCATCCTTCTTTTCTCTTTTTTCCCATCTTTTTTTAGCAGTGGCTATATCAACACTAGTTGATTACACAGTGCCTATAAACATCCTTGGACTTCATTTCAACCTGTGCCAACTAGCACTTTCCCAAACAACTCCCAGGCATGATCTGGGGTTTAGAGCACCACCAAAGCCCACTCCCAAAAATAAGGGGACCAAAGGGCAGAGATGCCAGTTGGCCTTCAGAACCCAGAAAAGTCCTTGAAGGTGTTTAAGCAGAGATGGAGTCAGAGAGCCTGGCAGTTGTCCAGAGCTTCAGCAGCTAGCTCTGTGAGATCCTTGTGAGCTGCCTGGCAGGTCACTGCCACTGCTCCACACAGCCTTTTGAGGAGTATGGGGACTGTTCTTCCTGCTGGAAATTCACTGTGGTGTAGTTTATCTCTGGTCATTGTAAATTGAAAAGCTCTTTGGTGACTTCCAAACAGACCAAAATACAGGCCATAAGAGGTAGTGCTGGCTACCCATGAACTTAATTTTCCAATCTTCTTGCTGTGAGGAGGGCAAACAGTAGGATGCAGCCTGCAGAACAGTCTTCTGGGAAGTCAGGCTTCTTGGAACCCCAGTTGAAAAAAAAAATTCTATTTTCTATTTTGAAGAGTTATTCTGCTGTAGTGCATCCTTAAATTTTGGATTTACTTTTTTTTCCTGCTTTATAATTATACATAATTTTATGATTTTGTTATGTGCTTTATTATGTTATATACTTTCTGTGAGGCAAGAAAAAAAATGTGCCAGCCAATTCTCATCTTACTGACATCAATGGCTTTTGGCTCACACACTCTTTGCAGGATTTTCCTTCTTATCAAAGGTTCCATATTTTCATGTGGTTCAATTTTTTATTTCTTCTGGGCATCTTCTTTATTTTTTTTATTTCTTTTCTCTTTGTTCTCAAAGTAATTAATTTTTAGCTCTAAATTAAGCAATTTGCTTTTAACCAGTTGGCACTTTCATCCATCAGCATATCCAAATGTTCATCTGTACCTTCCTTAATTTCATGTACTATATCAGCATTTCCTGTAGCAGTAATGCCTTTCTGCAATGACACACCTCAGATTGCCTTGCTGTTTATCCAGGCAATTATGTACTACCTGTCCTTCTAGCAGGCACATTGCTATCTTCCCTACTGTATTTAGTTTTTGAGACACATCATGCCACAGCAAGTGCCTACAGACGTGATGATTCTCTGTAAAAATGTTAAGCTTTTATTATTGTTTAAAAAAGAAGGAGGTCTTAATGCCTGGTCTCCATACTGAAAATATCAGGAAAACTCCAGTCATTTATTAGCTAGGGATTTAGAGTTTACTGCTCTTCTAACTCCTTCCTGTTGGTTCATACAGAGTCCATAGGGTACTCAGCAGTCCTGGTCCCTCACCATCCAGATTAGAATGCTTCTACAGACAGCGTTGCTTGGTTTCTTCTGCAGAAAAACCCAGGACATGAAGTGGGATGGTGCACATGTAGACTTCAGCCCAGCATGGTATCAGGATCCATATAGGCTTTCCAGAAAATTGTCATGGACCCCCAGGGTCTGAACATAGCTATAAGTATCTCTGCAACAGAGCACCAATGCAAAATCCTTCAGATTGGACTGTCCAACCAACAAGAGAACTAAATTGCTTGACACTTGTCAGCACCTACATCCTGCTCCAGTTTTGCTCCTAAGAACCTAGCTGGAGACTGATGCTCTGGTGAGGTTTGGAATACGTGCTGCTGGGGAACGCAACAAAAGCCTGTGTGTAACTTGCGATATCCCTGCAACCCCTTCTCCATTATGCCTGTGACCTTGACTTCAGCTCACTGCATGAGAGAAGAGAAAGCAGTGGAGATGTGTTGGGAAGAAACAAGAAACAGGAAAAGGTAAGCCTGTTGAAAAGCAGTAAAGTGGACTGGACAACCAATGTCATGTAAGTTAGGGGGAGTGAAAGGTTACATGAAAACTGTAGTACAGGGGGGGTTAAGGTACATGGGTCTGGGGGAAATCAGACATGTGGCACAGGATGGGTGTTAAGAGGAAAAGGAACACATGGCACAGTGTTGACATGGTCCTCAGAGAAGTGAGAAACTGCAGCACAAGGACTTTGAGGGATCTGGGGCCTGATTCACCAGGTGAAGCTGCTGTGGGGATGGAATTTTGAGAGGCTTTAGGAACTTGACCACAGTGACAGCATGGGGTGGCCCTCAGTCTCTAGGGCTGTGCTTCCAAACTTCACATGCTCCTTATTAGGGACTTACAAAGGTACTAGAAAGTGACAAGGAGAAGCAATGCATCGAATGTGGGGAAGGAGAGAGAGTGGAAGGTGAGATTCCAGGGAGAGGGAAACCTCCTCTTAAGTGTGGACAGAGAAAAAGAGAGGAAGAGGGACCACAGCTGCTGCCTCAGCAGCCACAGTGTCAGAGAAAAACCCTCCTTATGTTTCCATATGCACATTTCTGCATCTGCTAATGAACCACATTCTTCTTCATTTCCAGAGCCAAAAGATTGTTAATTCCTAAAGTCTGTTGTTACCTATTTCTTCCTGGCTGTCCAGTGTGCATTTTCAAACATGCATTTGTTTAGGAAGGTTAGTTTCTTGTTACACAGCAGAAATATTTGTGTTAAATCTACTCCATAAAAATTTGTGTTAAATCTACCCCAAAAACGTCAAAAATGTTCTGGAAGCAGAAAAGAAATAGTTACGAGGAAGGAAAGGAAACACTGCAGGAAAACTCATTTGCTGAGAAATGCAGCTTATGTCTTATCAACTTAATTCCAGATAAGTCTTCATTTTGCTGTGAAGACAGATGCGATAAATATGTTAATGGCAGATTTTGATAGTTCAGTTTGTAGAATTGCAAAGCCAGATGGAAGTGATAATTTTTCTTTCATTTTAATTTTGAAATAAAAAGCAAGAAAGCAAGAAAGTTCCTGATATCATAACACTGTAATGACTTTTGGAAGGATAATGGACCCTAGCACAAAATGACGATTAACTATCATGCCCTGATACTCCTATTTTATTAAAATCCAGTTTCCCTGGCTAGAATTCTCTCCTGCCAGAGACGAGCAGATTGCTGCCTGAAACTGACTTTTCCAGTACCACATTTATAAAGGTATTTAGGAACAATCCAACTGCTGAGTATTTTACTGATTCTATTGTTGCTCAG
This sequence comes from Manacus candei, assembly GCF_025592945.1. NCBI lineage: Eukaryota > Metazoa > Chordata > Aves > Passeriformes > Pipridae > Manacus > Manacus candei. The sequence goes on along the minus strand of NW_026138082.1, from coordinate 5,797,681 downwards.
GTTAGATACATGACTAAACATACCATTGAAAATAACATTGGATGGAGCTAACCTCTCTTTATCAGGAGTGAAATAGTGCCTTTTTTTGTCCCTTAAGTAGTGCACTTAGTGCACTCAGGGTACTAGAAGTACTAGGACTAAACTGTGGCTTTTCATGCATTAAGATTGCATTTATCAAAATTTGGTGTGGGCTCTTCTTTGTTTCAATTTAATACAAAACCATTGAGGGGTATATATTAGCACCTTCTTAAATCTGTAGGATATTTACAGCTTCAACTAATAGGCAAAGAGAAAGCCAGAAAACTTTTGCTGCTTGAATGGGAGGAAAACACGTAGCAGGTAAAAAGGAAATTTAAAAAACAATTTTCAATGGAGTTACTAAGTGAAAACTTGGTTTTGTTATATTCATAGTGGTGGTTGTAACTGTGGAGACAGAACAGACACATCTGTCTTGTTCCCTTTAAACGAATTTTCATTTCAAGAAAGTGAGGCCCTGACTGGTTCCTCTCCAAGGAACTTCTCTCTAGGACCAATTTGGCAAGAAAGTGAGATGCTCCATTCTCAAATCAGTAGCATTAACTTCTAGGGTTTTGTTTGATCATTCTCACTTTCTAGATAAGCTCACAAATTTGGAACTGAATGACTTAAACCATTTAATTCAACATGTCAGTTAGATCCCCTTGTGAACTTTATTCCAGCAAGGAAAATGTGGATTTCTGGTGAATGACTGCTTGTATCCCATATTTTACAATAAGACAAAGGGTACAAGTTGCTTTATCATCCTTGTCCTCAGTTGGGGCTGCTTGTAGGTAGAGGTGATATTGGTTATTGGATAAATGTCTTCTATCTTCTATCCATATTAAATTGATATCTGCTATATGAGATCAGATTAATTTCATCATTCAGTACGAGCTGTTTTGTTTCATTTGTTTAGTTTACACATATTTGCTTGTGGTTTGTTTATTCGATTAGCAAGTAATACAAAATTGCAAACATATGTGATCTGTATGTTTCTTACTCAAACAATGTTCGTATGAGAGAGAAAAGGAAAGTCTATGATGTACTGTGGAGGGGAGAAGAGAGATCCCCAGGCTTTGAAAGGGAAAGCTGTATCAGCAGGACCTGAGCCAACTTAATTACCACTGTGAAAAAACTCAGCAAAGTGCTTGGTTAATGTAGCTATATTATGTCTGAGAATTCATGTGTTATCTCTGGACTTTGCTGAACTGTGCAAACATCCATTTCTCTGCAGCACTGCACCTTGCACACAAGTGCAGGCAGTTCTTACACTCATCTGAGGTTCCAGTCTGTGTTGGCTGCTAGTCTCGTACAATTCAGTGACTAACATGACCAAAAGTACACAGTGAAGCATACAGTCCTGCTCCTGGCCCTAGGGTTCCCCTACCAAGGTCAGAGAACAGCAGGAAGAGACAGCTGGAGCCTCTCTGCCCTCATGGCCTTGCTCTGAGCTAAGAGGCAACCAGAGCACAAGCTGTAGCTAAAGGTGACCCACTCTTGCAGATTATCCTCAGGTATTGGCATAAAACAGACAGATCTTAGTCCTCTGAGGACTCATGCAGCAGCAGCATTAAATCCTGGAGCTCCAAGCCAAGCAGAGCTTCCCAACTGGTGGGCAAGGAAGCCATTTACTACCCTCCAGCAAGCAGCCAGAGCTCCCCAAGCACCAGGCAGAGAGCTACCTGCAGGAGGAGCACGACAACTCATGCAGCACTAAAGCTTATTCCAGGCTGCCACCTTGTCAGGCTTAAGTTCAGCTCGTTAGGATGCTCATCTGTTATTTATGTAAATAAGCCTATGCATAGTCACAAATATGCAAAGAGGGCTGTTTATCAGTTTGGCACAATTTCCAACTTCAGACATTCCTGATGCATGTAAAAGAAAATGTAGTCTCCCCTAATGCTGCAGAGGGGCCAAGGCAGAGCCAAGCTGCTACCATCCACGTCCTCTCAGAGGACTCATGGTGCTTGGGATAGAAAAGGTAATGCATTCCGTGTGACTTTAAACGCAATATGTTACAGCTCAGGATGTTTAATCTAATGAACGAGGGATCTCTACTTGTTTCACTTTCCCAGGGAAGGAGATTTGCAAATCTGCATAATCTAAGCATTCTGATTGTACTTTATTATTTATTTATAACAAATATGTGACAAAAAAAAAAGATCTTCTGAAACAGTGTTTGAATTATCTCCTTCATCTGGACAGCTGCAGTCTAAGGTTGCTCTCCCTCATGAATGCACGAGGAGGAACCTCATATGCGAAGGAACCTCAGCTCATCTATCTCCTGCTCATTTTGCTCTCTCCTCACTTCAGGAAAATATCATCTTCTGCATGAACCTGATCTGGAAGCAGCATCCCCCTGCTTTGCTCCACACACAGCCATCACTAACTGCAGGAGGTCTAAGTTCTCCTGACAAGGGTACCAGAAACACAACTTCAGGGAATTTTTCCCCAGTTCTGTACCCCAGAACAGTACCAGGTTGATTGCTTGCCTATTAGCTCAGAGACCAGTTTCTCATGTATCCTGCCTCGCCTAACAGGATGGCTTATTTAAGCTGCTGCAATGTTCATTGAACAAATTAATAGAAATGAAGTTTCTGCACAAAAGATGGGAGAAAATGATATACCTTTTTATTGTATTACCCTTATCTGAGGGACCCCCTTATCCATTCACATCTCCTGTGGTGTGTTGTAACCATCTTCCAGGATCTATGTGGAGCTTTGGACTTGCATGTAGTCTTGGAATTGGCATGAGGGGAGGAAAACCTCCAGCACAGAGAGGTACTCACAAATGCTGCCCTTTCAGAGGGACTCCAACTGGACTTTAGTTTGATAGCAACAAAAAAAAACCCACTTTCTATGAACCCCTCAAAATATAACTACATGAGTTACATTGCATTTAAAGAGTAGCACAAACACAACCCAGAGACCTGAAAGTTTTTCCCTCTTCCCCTGTAGGGAATTTTTATTTGCACATGAGGTCAACTGCAATCTAAGTTAAATACCTCCTAGACAGTGTCTCTCATTAAAGCCCATCAACCAGCCTTTGATTCTTTCAATACAAGCAAGAAAATTGTGGTGGGTTAACCCCAGCCAGCAGCCAAGCATTCATCCACATGCTTGCTCACTCCACCATGACATCAGGATGATGATCTCATCAGGAGAGAGAAGACTAAGAGCAAAAGCAAGAAAACTCGTGGGTTGAGATAAAGACTTTAATAAATTAAGGAAAGAGGAAAAAACCCCACAAAAACAGTGATGCAAAGGCAGTCACTCACCACCTCCCACAAGCAGACTGATGTCTGGCCAGTCTCTGAGTTAGGCTAACTTCCTAGACCAATCACCCCCTCAGTTTTTATTTCTGAGCATAGCATTATATGCCATGGAATATCCCTTTGGTCACTGGGGTCAGCTGTCCCATCTGTGTCCCCTCCCAACCTCTTGTCCAACCCCAGTCAACTTTCTGGGGGAAGCCCAGGAAATAGGCCTTGATGCTGCGGGTGCACTGCTGTGCAATAGCCAAAAGATTGATGTTGTCAACCCTGATTAAGTGACAAATCCAAAACACAATGTGTTCCCTTAGGTTAAACATGAATAAAATTGTCCTAGAAGGGACACTTCTTTCTTAACATCAAGTGCTTCTAAAACGACTGCCTTTTTTTTTCCTTTCCCAAACTTATTTGCCACTTAGGTAAGTGCAAACAATGAATTCAAAAATTTCTATACGACCTGTCCTTATGGGAACTTGAACTTAATTCTGCCATTTCCAGCTGAGCAAAATTATCTTTACATCATGAAAACATATGCTTCCCCTTAATAAAGATTTAAATACAGGCACTTCAAGTCTCTCCCTTCAGTTCTACAGTGGTGCAGTAAAGGATTATCCATGCAAAACTATACAGCCAAGATTTCTGCTGTGAGCTGGCATGGTTCTGTTGTTTTTCATGGATCAATTAACACACACTGGAGATTTTAGCCATTCTTGTCTATAATGGCTAATTTGCCTGTTACTGGGAGCTGAGAGACATCTGTGTGCATGCTGTAAGGATTCAACAGAGAAATGAAGACTTGAAACCCACAGAACATGACCTGTGATTATAAGACATTCAAAGACAAGTTGTGATACCTTACCTTTGGAGCCTGTAGTACATCAGACACATCTTGCTTAGTTACTGCAAAAGCAAGTTTGGGGGCAAGTGTTGTTGGCTTTTTGGGAGGCCTAGGTGGTGGATGGAGGGTTTGGTTTTCATGTCTTCGCACCATATAGTATTGCTCTTCACTGATCTCTTCCACTGTTGTCTTAGTCACAGGGGGTACAACTACCTGGACATCTTTGCTGAGCAAATGGACCAACATGTTTAAGCGATATACGGGAATCTCCCAGCTCTCCACTGGATTGGTGGCACTACTGATCAGCAAGTAAGAGTCTGTGATTTCCTCTTCAAACTGCAGACCAGGCACTGCAGCCAAGACATCTTCCTCAATGGAAAGGTCTCTCATGGACACTTTGACATTAAAAGGCAAACGGAATTCTTTGCAAATCTCAGAAAGGTGGTACCGTTTCTTGTCATGAATCACTTCCACAAAGCTGCCTTCCATGTACATAGGGAGGAGTACTTTTTTATACGTATCACTTAGTATTTGCTCACAAGCTAAAACATCTACAAGTTTCTTTCTTCCCTCGTAAAGAATTTCACTAGTCTGGCACTGCTGAACTAGAAATTGATCTCCAACCGAAACAGAAAAAAACTCTCTATGAGGGGAAGCAAAGGCTTTAGTTGCTACAACATGAAGCTGTTCCTTTTCACTTCTTGCTATCTCTAAGTCATAGGCAGTTGGAAGCTCACGAGGTCTTCTCTTGAACTTTCCTTTGTAGCTCATAGGGATTAAAAAATGTCTTTTGGGAGAATCACTTCTGATCTCAGACGCTAGGACTCTTGCTGCCTGGTACTTTTTGTAGATGATAATCTCTTTCCCTGTAGACAATAAATTATAAGGGTTTTGGCTTCCTGAAGGCCCTTCCATTATCTCAGCAACCATAGGAAACTCCATGCTTGTTCTCTCAAATACATCTTCCAAAGACAGTGGCTGAAGGAAGGAGCTAATATCATAACAGTCTGTAATATCCTTGACCTCAACATCTAGATCTGAGAGGATATGAACTATATCCTTTCGAACTGCAAAGGAAAAGAAAATAAATACTTCAGGGTTTGTTTTCAAACTGACATTGGAATAAAATACATATCCTGTTGGCCAGATACTAAAAGTACCTTCCCTGAGATGTGCTGCCCCATGTGTAAACATGCACCATGAGTAAGGCCAGAAAAGTCTAACCGTTGTAATTTGAGATATATGGTTATCAGATATGCATAAGACCACCCAAAGGAAGAGAGAGAATAAGGTATATGAGTGAAAGAAAAGCTTAAGGAAGAGGAATGGGAAAAATATCTAGTTCACTATTTTACCCACAGCACCTCCAAATTTAATCAGTTGTTTATCTTATCAAAGATATCTTTCTTGGGTACTATTTCTATTCTTTAATTTCATAGTAACTTATGGTTTCTATAAAGAAGTGAGTGGGAAAACATGCTTAATAAATAAGCACATTTGAATCCTTTAGCACATGTTGTTGCCATGGCCAGTCTGGGAGAAATAAGGTGTTTTGATATTTATAAGACTAATAAAAACATCTGTAATTACTAGGAAATAATATCACAAAAAAAAAAAAAGAAGGCAAAACCTTTCTGTAACAAAGTCTAAGGTTATTGTTTACGAATTAGGACATTTTACTATAATGCTCCTCTGTGGAAATCCTTGTCTGCATCATCTGGTTTTATTCACTACCAGAACTGAGCCATTGAATTTAACCATCTGTCAGGGAACAACAGCACTTTTATCACAATTGAACTTGCAAAATTTTTAATGCAAAACTTCCAAGCATAAAGCTGACTATGAAATTAAGGCTTGTTTAAGAATTTGGCTCCAAATCAGTGACACCACAGATCTCTGACCAGGGCAGTAAAATTTAACAAGCAAATAATATTTAATTACTTTCTTCAATAATACTTATTCTGCATAGACCTACACACATGGATAGTATATCCTGGGTTCACATTTCCTTGTAGCAGGACATACTGATATTTTATACTGCAAAGTTGGTATAAAGTGTATTTTATATGAGAGAGTTCTGTGGCAGTGATTCAGGACCTGTTTGTTCCAACTTTGCTTTTGACACCTTCAGGTGACAAACATCCTAAGCACTTCAAGAGAAAGATAACCAAGGAGAAACGGCTAGTGAAAATGAAAGTTTTCTAGGAGCATTTGGGGAGTTCCCCACACATAACTTGTTCATTATTAAGGATGAGAAGTATAGAGGATTCCTGCTCACAGCCTGTGAAAATGTAATCAGTTATCTCTCTTATCAGGAATCCTTTTTATTGAACAGTGGATAGTGTTTCTCATACTTTATCTTGTGTCTATTTATAGTTCTTCTAAAAATGGTGAAAATCCATTTTTCATGGTCCACAAGAAAGTAGTTAATCATGTACCATGAAGCCTACTCTTCAAGTTTGTATTAAACAGTTATTTAGGACACATTTCATTCTTCTTAAAGGTTGAGAACACTACGAAATATAAAATAAAAACAACAAATACAACTCTCACTGGAATAACTCGTTGGAAGACAAGTGAATACCAAACATTCTGCATCTTCTGAAAGTTTTTAGGGACATTAAATTCCTATTGATTCTGCACAAATATTTAAATGGGTATAGAAACATACCTAAGTGAATGCAGCTTCAGGAGATGAGCTAGATTCCTGAATCTAGCTGGAGTTATAGCAAATGGAGTACTTTATCTTGTGAAGTATGTTTTCCAAACTCACACATTAAAAATCACATAGCAAGCACATATTGTATGATAAGCATATAACAACTACAGTATAGTGTGTTAACAGTCTCTGCCCACTTTTATTTCTTTTTCTTTTATCCATTTTCTTACATCATTTAACAGAGAAAGCTCAATTATGAAAAGATTTCCTACTTAATATCCTCACGAATGACATATTTCTGTTAGGATTTAATTTCTACGCAGCTCACTAGTTTGGTTCTAGTAAATACAACAGGCAGCAAAACCCTTCCAAAAGCTAAGCTACTATCCTGCAATTAGAACTCAGCTGTTTCAATGTTTTAGTGGAACAACTAGAACAGTGTTAATGTGCCATGGATATTTTTGGGTTTTTTAAATAAAAACTCATAACACAAATTACAGCTTTTAAATATATTGGGTTTGTAATCTTTCTGTTTCCTCAAACCTAGAGGTTTCAGAAATTGTCCATGAGTTTCTTCTGTTTATATTCTTTTGATATTTGTTTCCACAATAAAGTAAAGTAATATGATTTTTTTTTCTGTGGCATCCTCATTCTGAAAAATAAATGGTGATTAAGTGTATTGCAACATATATGTCTATATTCTTTTTCTACCTCCTTAGCCATAGCCATAAATGTTTATTTGGCTTCTCCATGGCCAAAGCCTGAGATGCAAAGAAAGAGAATCGGACAACCGAACAGAATTCCTAAGCTCCACCTTTTCACCATGTGATATATTTTATTTGCAGTGAGGATTTAATTGTAGTGATCAGTAAAATGATAACAGAAAAAAATTCAAGGTAACAATCTGAATTAACAGATGATAAAGGAATAATAAAGGTAATATTATTTTTAACTTTCTTCATCTTGAAACTATCATCGGTGTCAAATATGGATCAGGAATTTCTGATAAACTGAATCTTTCCTGGCTATTTTAAGCAAATGTTGTGTATTTAAGGGTACTGTGCTATACCAAGTTCAACAGAACATGATTTTGATTCCTACTTACATTTCATTACTGCCTGCACTTCATAGACAGGCATGAGAATCAAGCAGCCATCAAAATTCTCAGGAAGTGGATTAGAGGAATCCCACGTATGTAAAGTATTGGAAAGTTTGACAATCCGTTTTCTGCACTTAGGGATTTTCCATTCTGCAATTTCTTTTAGGGTGTATATCTGGTCATCTTCGCACTCATAGAATTTTCCTTCTTGCGAAAGAGGCAAAGTAAAGGAATGAATCTGGTTATTTCTGACCAAGACACAGTTCACAGCCATTGTTCCACTGACGTCTTCCACCGAGTTGAAGGTGATCTGCTCACCATGTTTGATTGTGAAGTTTGCCAGTTTTATATCCTCAGGGCTGTAGAAACACGGATGGCCAAATCTTGTTGGCCCAATAGAGACTTTTCTAGTGATTTCTTCAATGCTGACATATGGAGTTTTATCTGCCACAACCTTATAAAGACCTAAGAGCAGAAAACTTGCATTATAAAAAGGGAAATATACAAAGCAAGTCACGCCAAATTTTAGACTGTGAGCATAATAAAAATGGGGAGCAAAGCACATCAGACAATTCATAGATGACAGTTCAGTTGCTAGAAATCTGACTCTACAAAGATAATATCGGTTGCATGGTACAAGGTACAGGCAGCTGGCATTAACCCTTTCTACTCTGCATCTAATTTCTGACATCCAACATTTTTCTGCCCACAGTTAATTTTTTCTTTGCCACAGAATAAAGAAAAATTATCTTAAATTTTTATTTGTCTTCTCAGAAAGCCAACCTTTAAGAGCTAAATGCAGATATGGTACAAGGAAGAGCAACATTAAAGTGATCAGTGAATGCAGGATAAGTTTCTGCCTAAACATCAGTACTATATTACCTTCCACACACAGACGGGGGATTCCTAGACAAAGTATGCTTAAAGATACAACACAAATGAAAAAGTAGCACCTACAGATAAGAAAAAGCAAACAGATTTTAGCATATCTGATAGCTCAGTGCACCAGCTGGATTAATTCAAAGGCTGAGTGTTGCAGCACTCCAACCATCACAACGCAATTAAAATGTTGAAGTTCTGCAAAGCAGAAGTCATATCTGAGCTTCCCTATCCCCTAGGGACATTATTATTTCATGTTAATCACGCCCCTTGGAGCTGTCTCATTAGGAGTTTGCATTGCAAGAAAAATGTGTACATTTCTATATTTGTGTGAGTGTTTTCATGAAGGAAGATGAACTGGAGGGTTTAGAAGACTAAAATGCAGGGCTTAGCTGAACTGTGTGATTCAGCTGTCTTCTTCACAAGGTGTGGCAGCATTGTGAATGCTGCCTCATGGAATTATAGTGCAGCTTCCTGAGACAGACTCGCTTCTGAGTGAATACGACTGAGCATAGAGGTTATTGTTAGGCCAAGTTTGCTGACCACAACTTAACCAACAGCTACAGGTACAGTGATAAAGAAGCCAAGCTCCCTTGGAGATACTGCACCTTTTCTCCCTTTTATCTCCCAAAGCCAACTAGCAAAAATCCTATTAACCCACTGCTCCACACTTCTGCTCCTCTGGACTACACAGAGGGTACTTTACTTTGGCTGTTAAGGAGGAAGTACGGGATGAGGAATCAAGGAGTCCTGGTTGGTACCACCAGAGACTCTTTCACAGCAGCTCCAAATCTCAAGAGTAGTTATTTTAAGCCATGTCTATAAGGTTTTAAATCCAACTGCCTGCAGCCACTTAGTGTGGGAACTGGGTTCACACTAGCCATGACTCCCTTCTTGTGGGAACCAGAATGTGAGAAAAGTGCAAGATGTCCCAGCAAATACTGAAATCTCAGCAAGGTGGGATGCTGCAAAACACACAGTTACTGCAAGATCTTGGGAAAAAACTCACTCCCTTCTTTACACCTTCCCTGACTGTGGGATTGTTTAAAAAATTAGATTAGGGGATTGCTTTGGTTAAAAATAAGCAATTTGCTTATTTCCTCCCACACCTCTTCCCTTACTACTGACCACAACCAACACAACTGAGGGGCCTGCATGGAAGCAGGTTCTCCCAAAGATTGTATTCCTTAAAAAGAATATCAAACCATTACCTCCAACACAACAGACTTTCCTTTTTTTTTTGTTTTTTTTTTTTTTGTTGTTGTTGTTTGTTTTGTTTTTTGTTTTTGTTTTTGTTTTGTTTTGTTTTTGTGTTTGTTTGTTTGTTTGTTTTGTTTGTTTTGGTTTTGGTTGTTTTGGTTTTATTTTGGCTACAAAATAAATGTGATTCTGGTTTTACTGGAACAAAACCCACTACTTTCACTTCATAATTCTGGCACCGTTCTTGTTAAAGGAGATGTTATTAAGATTCTGTCTGTTGAGTTGCTTTTAACTGAATTTATCACCCGATTGGGCATGTTTGGTTCTGGGTGTCCCATGAGGCCACTAGTAACTGTGGGAACTAGCAGCTCTGAGGGCCTGTTAGCAGCCTGAAGAGTAATAGTCTATTTGATCTTCTGCAGAAATAGTCACTAACTGTGCCTATGTCACTGCTTTCTGCAGTTCTGTGCCTTCACAGTTGTCTGTATGAAAGCCAGTTTTTCCTGTGTAAAATTAGTACCCCTGTGTACATACATCCTCTGTATGTCCTGTTCCCCAAGGACATACATACATATATGTCCTTACTGCAGCACTGCAGGAAAAACTCCAGGCTTTTTCCTGGGCTGCAAGGAAGCCACATCCATGAATGTAGCTGCACAAATACAAAGTACAACTGCAACACACTTTTCTTTCCCACTGGTAGTTGTAATATTTCTCATAGCCATTTTTAACACAATTATTAGCAAGGAAGCCGTCCACCCCAGTCCTAATCACTACTAAAGTTGTCAGTGCAGATGAACACAAACAGGTTCATCAGCATTTAGAAAGGAGCACAGTGTGGGAAGCACCAATGACAAACTGAAACTGTGGAAAAGACAGTATCCCTCAGTGTTCCAGTTTCTTGCTTTGCAAGCACAAGATGGGTATCATCTCCTGGAAGTGCTGGGAGAAAGCAAATATTCTCAATTAAAAAATATATTCAAAGTAGTTATGATGTGTCCCAAAGGCAGTAACTATGCTTACCCATCTGTGATACAGGAGCACGCATATTTTCCCTCACAAAACCTCCAGATTTGCATTAAAATGCCTCCATAAATTGTGCTTAAAAAACACTTCCAGTTGAAAATATTTTGCAATGTACAGGTAGAGGAACATTCTTTTCCTCTATGGGTCTGACAGTAGTCTCAGGCTCTACTAATTTTGCTGGGACTACAGAGTTATTTGTAAGCCAGCTATTTCAGCAGCAAACCAATGAGCATCCTGAATTAGAAAGCAGGTTTCACAGGAAGCATAATTATCCAATTTCATACAAAACTAGACAACTGATTATCCTCTTGGGCCCAGGCAGACTGATTTTGTCAAGGCTGGGAGCAGAGAAATCTTCACCTTCTGTTCTACTGGTGTTCTTAATTTTGGTAACAGAATGCTTGTTTAGGCAAGTAAAGAGCCACGTGGCCTTGCATACTTAGCTTTGCACTGATGAGATTCCTGAAGTGGAGGCACCTAATAGCCACCTATGAGTGGCTCTGAGTATGCAAAGTTCCATATGCTTCTCCCTCTCTAGAAAATAGGTAAATATATATAAAGTGTTTTTGGTATGTTGGGTGAAAGTGACTGTGGTTCCTATCTAACTCTCATAATCTGCCATGGTATCCTCTTATAAATGCTCTCTTTGCTACTCTCTCTCTCTCTCTCTATATATATAAACAAAACAAAACCACAAGAAACCCAAACAGTATTATCTGGAACCACTCACAATCTTATTAAAATCATTATGAATCAACTTGCAAAACCAAATGTTTTCCAAACCTAAGATAACAAGGAAATTTCCAGGAGGAGGAGACAGATGGTAAGTTTGAGATAGTAAAGTTTGGACATTTTGAGGTCAAACAAAAATATTTTTGTATTTTTTCATAAATCATAAAATGAATAAATCAAATTCACTTAGACTTTCCTAAGAGATCTTGGTGGACTATTAAGGGGTAAACCAGATGGAAATAGCAAACCTGGAAAAAAGTCCATCTGGTTTATCAAGATCTGGCATTACTGCTCCTACAGATCTACTTTCTAAACATAATCTGGCCTACAATCAAAGTGCACTGATGCCCAATGGTTTTGGCTACACACGTACAATAACTACAGGAATATATAACTGTTCTTTTCCATGAAGCCTCTGTACCTAGTGAAATTTCAGTAGGTGAAATGTTAGCCTAGCTACAACATTAATAAGACCCAAACCTAATCAGACCATCATTTTCAAGAGAAGTTTTACCAATTGATGTACAGATTGATAGCGAGTTTGAGAATTTGAGAAAATTATTTTCTTCGGTATGGGAGACAAAACATAGCCTGAGGATCACAAGATTAAATGTGCTATGGGAAAGCATGTTTTGACAGAAGGATACTTTTACCACACTGTAGCCTTCTAGACTTCTGATTTTCAGTCTTAATTAGAGTCCTGAAGGAAAGGACTATCCTTTTTACTCTCTTTTCCTCACAGAAAACTGAGAAAACCAGTACTTAGGCTTTCCTAGTAGAGCAGCAGGTAATCTTCTAGAAGAGCAGAAAGATCATCTGTCCCAGACTGCCAGTTTCTGTTCCCCAAGGTAATGCAAAAGACTGGGTAGAGCACAGTTCCTAACTTCTCTGGAGCTGACTTAATTGCTATCCCTCTTTTCCCTCACCTCCACCACCCACCCTCTACCGCCTCTGCTCCAGCATTCTCCTCTCCCCATCCTATTCCAAAGGCCAGTTCTACATCATCTCTTGTTCAGATGAGCCTCCTAGTTCCTAATCCCTGTTCTTCCACAGATGTGCTGCACAGCCACAGACGAGTCTTCTGTCTTGTGACTCGCAGAGGCTGAGCACTCAAAGGGGACAGTTGTGCTCAGTTATCTGTCCAACCACATAGGAACGAGCAGCGGCCAACAACCAGGGACCACATGAGAACAAGGTCAGTCCAGAAATATTTTTGCAGAAGAAGGAATACAACAGAATGAAATGTAATTGTTTGTGCTGGCACACAGTTCAGATGTTCTGCAAATTACCTGTCTGCTAATTTGCTAGCAGTGAAAATTGTAGTTCGAAATGTGGTTAGATGTAGCCGTTGAAGCGTCTAGAGTAATAGCAGACTTCTTTTTTTTTTTTTACCCAGTGTATAAGCACAGAAAGAATAGCCTGGCCCTCTGAGGCATGAAAAAGAAAAAATTAGAATGAGGATAAAACAATGTAACACAGTTAGTGAACTTGCAGTTGCAGTGGTTTCTCTAACGCAAAGGGCAGATTAGGCCTTTATCAAGGATCTGATTTGCCAGAGCAGAAAAAAAGGAATTCTGTAGGCTGTAAATACATTCAGAAAGACAAAGATTAAGGCTCATTTAAAGCCAATGAGCACAGTTCTTCACTCACAGAGATGCTATCCTCAGAGTAACCTAAATAGGAGCATTGTTTATTTATGCCAGCATGCACACGGTTAAAGGATACATGACACCATTGCATACAAATGAAAACTCATGACAGAGGAATCGGAAAATTGTATCAAAGCAAAAGATTTCTCTGCATCAACACTGGCAAGAGAGCACTGCACGTACAATGTAAATACAGTGTCAGCCTCCTAAAGACCTGTGGATATTTTTATTGAATTAAGTCAATGTCAGTGTGAAAAAGATCATCTGTAATTCAGTTCTGTGCTTTGTTCAGGAGATAGGGGAAAACCATGTTTCATGTATAATGTTTCAGTTAGAATTTAGCATGTGCACCTAATAAAGTGAAAAGGAAGGTCAAGAAGAAGCAGAGACGGGGAAATCTTGACTCTGCAGAGCAGAATAATTCTTCAGCTAAGAACTAAATTAGAGAAATGACAGATTTACATCTTACCAAATAGCTCTTGAATGTATAAGAGTACGTATACAGAGAGAAACAGGAAAGAGGTGCTCCCTGTTGGGCTAATAAGAAGTGTCATTATACACCTCTTCAGTGCTGCTATTCAGCAATACCTGTCACGTGGAGTATAATGATGATAAATTTCAGCAAAACGAACTCTGAATCTATTTTTCCAGTGAAATAACACAGTTTTCTAGAACACTGGTTGCAAGAGTTCGTAACTATGCATGCAAATTGTGATGATTAGATCAAATTTGAAAATGTGCTCAATAGGGCAACAACATCCAAATGCCAAGTTGTAAAAATGATCACTTGAATGCGAACAAATCCTGATTCACTAGGTTCAAGCATATGAAATCACAAGTCATTCTGTTCTAAAGACCAGACATCAACAAATGTAGGATTACTTTTATCCCTCTGTTGTGTTGGATATTTTAGGATTGGACCCCATCTGCCAATTAGGATTTAGAATATGACTTCCTATAGGTATATATATTTTAGAGATAGGAGAAATTTTAATAATAGTAAGGAAGCTTGGATTTCAAGAAAAATACCAAGTATCTTGAGAGTTCACAGGAGAGTCATATTTCAATACCTCTAGATAGCCACAGACAATTAAAATGTCTTTGATCCTACATTTGGGCCCTACTAGTGCTTGAAAATGGCATTCCAGAAAAAGTCTTTTGATAAGTGGTCATATAAATGGTTCTGATTCACGGAGAAAGAAATACATGAAAGTAAATTGAACATCTACTTGAGGGGCAAATACGATATATATACAACTATTTCAGAGAGAAATCTGAAATAAAGTCATGGCAGAAGATATTTTTGTATGGAAATCAGATAAAACATTGCATTCCCATGCACTTTTACATTTTATTTGCTTCAAGAAGCATGTCTTGTCTCCCTCTGCAGAAAAAGCACATACCAGTTTGGACGCTGTCATAACCTAAACCCTTGCATGCACACACTCACATGCTCAGCAAGACATTAGAGCATCAATGAAGTTATTAAGTCAAGCACTCAAACACCAGAAAACATTCATATCATGTTCCCCACGCAGCATTAACTTATCCTCCCATGTGCTTGCAGTACAATACAGTGTTAATTAAATGTTTACATATTTTTTTTTCTACAAAACTGTAGTCTCATTCAGTTCATTAGCTAGACTGAAGGCAAAAGTGAGTCCTGGGTGTGATCTCAGACTCTTGAAGTCTGCTGTGTCCCAGTGTTTCCTACCTGCAGGTGACCCATAACTTCTCTCCCAGAACTAAACAGACTCCTTCCCATATCCCACTGGCCTTATGCTGTTTTCCAGCCTGCTCATCTCCTCTCTTCGAGCAGCTCCCATTACCTCTGCTGCCTGCAAGAGTCCCAGTATAGGAAATTCCCTACTTATATATTTTTGTGTGTGGGTGAGATATTCCTCTGCTGCTGAAATCACCTGCACCTCTGTCTCCAGTCCCTGATCTTTTCATGGCAAGTCTTGATCCTTCTGTTCTGCTCTGAGGGGTCCAATCTTTTTCCATCATTTTCCCAACCTAGTTTGTCTCCTCTACTTCCCACACATGGGATACTCACAGTCCATCACTTCTCCCTCTGCACTCCATTCATTTCCCTTTTTAACACTGCTGGGCCCTAATAGTAGAGGAATTGAGATGAGAGCAGAATGCAAAAATTAATAAATATAATGTGTGATGAACTAGGTGCCCGGGGTTCAGTACTTGGCCAGCTCTCCCTAACAAGTCATCATGGACAGAGGAAAATATATTTCAAATAACAAGTCAGTATCACATGCCAAATTTCAAGTCTTTCTTCCAAAATACGACTATATTTGGATTTATCTATAGAAGAGTTAAAGTATTTTTTAAGGAGAAAAACACATAATTTCCCTCTAATCCTGTTTCCAGGCATGAAACAGCCACTTTGACTATTGGAATTAAAATAAATAATTAAAATAAAAACAGAATGTAACAAAGTATTTAAAATATTGCATCCAAAAATAATAAAATACACATGTAGTAATGGTAAATAAATTATAGTTTGAGCACACAGCAAGGAAAATTTCAGCTCAGATGAAGTTCAGCAAAGTTGGAAGTAAATGAAAAGAAAATGTTTGTTGTAATTCTTAGACTGAATGACTCCAAGTATAGAAAGCATTACTACCAAATATTATAATATTAATCATTTCTATTCAGGTTTAAAAATGAACTGTAAGAGTTGAAATTTAAAAATTAGTTGATTGTGTCTTGTATCTTCTGATAAAACTGTGTCCTTGACAGCGTCCAACTCAGCAGTCGCAACCTCAAATATCAATCAAGACAGCAAATCAATAAAATGAACAAAGGTGATTACTCAGGACTATAATTCCTCAAAAACATGTTTGCATGAAATACTATACCGGGGAAATTTAGTGGTAATTCCACTTTGGCTGAAAACCGACTGACTTCATTATTCTCACAGATACTTGCTATGAGCTTGTTAATTTTGAAGCCAATAACTTTAATGACTTCTCCTGTTGACAGGCAGCATTCATTTCCAAACATCTCATAGATGGAGCCTAAAAAGAAATACAAAAAGAAAGAAAAACTTTATTCAGCTTTTTCTCACTTTGTCAAGAGTCTTGAGTGAAAGCAAAAACAATACTTAAACTATATAAAATAATACTTATCCTGTGATAATTGACATAATTTTAATTTTCTTCCTTAGGGTCACGAGAAAATCCATTTTGTGACTTCAGTGACCTCTATATCAACTCTACATGTACACTGATCTTAGATGCATGTAAAGGAGAACAAGGTCTGAAGAATCTACATTTCTGAATAACCAGACCAAAATGCAACGAGGTAGAGCATAGGATTGGCTGAGTTGTCAGGAGTCGTCTTCTGAAATCAACAGGCAATGGAGTTCGGGCAGACAAGGTGCCTCTGGACAGCACAGGGCGTAGGAAACAACAGACTACAGCAGAAGATAAAAACCCACAGACCCTAGAAAGTGCCCAGGGAAAGGACAGGAGACATCAATGTGCAACCAGCATTTGAGCTTCCTGGAGTAACAGAAGACCTGAAGAAAGTACAAGAAATTGGAAAACTGGCAAATTAACCATGGCAACTTCTGTCCCATGCTGAAACAACCCTACTGATTCTGATCTGGCAGCAAAAAAATTCCTTTTTTGTCTGTGATGTTCAGAACTTTGAGAACAGGAACAAGGTAATCCAGCCAAGCGTTTCAGCATTTCCTCAGCAAAACATGGAACTGCATCTTGCCCTGCCAAAAACAGCCTTCCCTTTTCCATTTGAGCTGTGGTCAAACCTTTGCTGTTTCAGAAGCAGGTGCAGGGGGAGAAGGATAACCAAAAGCCAAGTTATGCAGAAGGCAAATTCTTCTTGGTCTCTGCAGGAGATTAGCAGAAGCTTTCAGGCATGGGATCAATTAACTATATATAAATGCAATGCAGCAGACACATGGTGTTCCATTTGTAGATAGAATTGCATTGAACACAGAATATCAGAAATGCTGACTTTAATGCTAGCTTCAATTCTTCTACATTTCCTCCCAAGAACTTACCAAAATCTGTCCTGAAGTGGTGTGGACATACCCCTTCTGAAGTCTCATCTCAAAATTTCATTTCCCTTGAGTGAGAAACCTTGTGGTCATTTCCACTCTCAATGCATTGGTGAGTGCATTCATTTGCTCTCCTACTAACATTGTTCTGCTACTTAAAATACTTTTTCTCTCATTTCCATTTCTCCCTTCCCCAAGGGGCTTGCAATGTTAATTTTGCCCTTCTCTTTATCACCTCTGAGAAGATGGATTTTCCTTCTCACAATCACTCTAAGCCCCTTCTTGCATCTTGTTCAAAGTCACTTTTTTTTTTTTTTTTTTTAAACCTAGGTAACCAGAATGGTCTCAGGCAATGAGAGATATTTAAAACCTGACCTTTGGCTACATAGTTGTAATCAATAATTGAGTTGGCCTGTACTGAAATATTGCCATTGCCTGCAGAACTCACTTCCCACAGAGAGTAACACTCTTTACTTCACAGCTTTCCTTATAGTTGGTGGGGATAGGGGAGAAAATGAAAAAAAGCAGTTAATTTTTTTTTTTTTGCCAGATGTCACATCAAAAAACCAATTATTAGCTGACTGATCTTCCTAATGTTCACTCAAGAACAATTCCAGCCTGGGCTAATAAGCATCTCTTACTGAGTCTGGGATATATTTATCGACTCTGCTGAAGCACTCACAAGTGGCAAGCACTTGGCTATCACTTTGACCTCATTGGAAGTCATTGGGAGCCCAGCCTGAGCATAACTTACTCTCATTTTAGCCTAAACCCAAAGCCTCTGTAGAGCACCACAAAACAACAGGTTAGTGGGAGTACAGGAGAATGAGCGAGAGTAATGACAGCAACTGGTTAACTGTGCTCTGTTGTGAACACACGTTCAGGTAAAACTATCATTTGCTTGTGCAATGCTCTCACAATTGAGATGGACAAGAGAAGATCCCCAGCTGCTCCTCTAAAGAAGATGTAGGTTTTTAACTCTTTGGAGAAGGAATCTCAGTTTAAAAAAAAAAAAAAGTAAAAAACCATCTGTCAGATGCTTTTGACAGGCTGGATGAGACAACATCCCCTGGTTTCTCTTGCTAAGAACCCTACGTAGGCTCAAGGGGTCTGCTGTACTTAGGCTCTAAACTCACCCAGCAGGCTACTGCCTTTCTGTTGCACACCAGGATGATGATTAACACAGAAATTCTGGATTACAATGCCACACAAGTATCAACCAGAGCCAGGTGAAGAAACATGTTGTTTATGCATGCTTTCAACAATTCTTCTACTCAGCAGAAGAATAAGAAAGCTGCTGTCCTTTAACTGAAAAAGAACAATCTAGTATTCTTCTTGTAAGAATAGTGCATAGTTGTTTGCACTCCCTCCAGTCCCTGAGCAATTCAACATAGACTACCTCAGCTGTCTCCACTGGATATTGCTATAGCTACCATCACTAGGCTGGCTGCTGCTGTAATAAACACATGAGGAATTATTATACGTCTCATTGCTTTAGGTGAGCTCCATAGGATATTTTATGACAGTCGGAAAAGTGTATGTGCATTACTTATTTCATATCAGAGTGAGAGGGAGAGAAAGATTGAGCAGCTGTGAAGAGGGTAATATTCCCTTTGTGCTGAACCACCTCACTCCTCATATCAGACACAGTAGAGATTACAATAAACGAGATATTATTAGATACAGGGAATCCCAAAGGACCCAGTGTGATGAGCTCTGCATTTCAGAAACATGGAAAGATGAGCAAAGAATTCCAATATTCCCACTTCTGAACAAATATTTGTGAAAACCTACTCAAAATGGGAGCTTGTGGCTTCTAGAGGCTTTTTTTCTTCAGCACAGATTTAGATCCAGCTTCTCCAGATTACCTCACTTGAAAACAAGCTCCTAGAAGCCAGTTAACACATGAAAGCAACTACACAGACTAATTAGGGGCTTCGGGCACATTTGTTTTCATCTCTGCTAGACAGCCTTCGCAAGTGCCAGCCCTGGACCTTCACTCACACACCAGCAGTGCTCCTCCATAGGAGCACAGACACTGAACCATACAGGTTCGGTGTCCTCACCGGCTGCAGCTGGTTTGCTAACAACATGGTATCTGGAGCAGACCTGTCCAAACTGTCCCCGAGGCAAGGAATCATAGAATCATCAAGGTTGGAAGAGACCTCTGAGATCATCAAGTCTAACCTTCAGGTGAGCACCATCATGCCCGCTAATACATAGTACGAAGTGCCATGTCTACTCACGTTTTTAATCCCTCCAGGGATGGCGACTCCACCATTTCCCTGGGCAGCCTGTTCCAATGCTTAACTACTCTTTCAGTGAAGAAACTTTTCCTAATATCCAACACAAGCCTCCCCTGCACTGCTTGAAGCCCTTTTTCCTTGTCCTTTTGCTAGTTACCTGGGGGAAGAGACCGACCCTCACATTGCCATGACCTCCTTTCAGGTAGTTTTAGAGAGCAATAAGGTCTCCCCTGAGACTTCTTTTCTCCTGACTAAACAACCTCAGCTCCCTCAGTCACTCCTCATAGGATTTATGTTCAAGACCCCTCACCAGCTCTGTTGCCCTACTCTGGACATGCTCCAGCACCCCAAGATCTTTCTTGTCATTCATTTACCACAACTCTCTGGGTTTGGCCATCCAGCCAGTTTTTTAACCAGTGAAGAGTGCACCTGTTCAAGCCATGGGCTGCCAGCTTCTCCAAGACATTGCTGTGGGAGACAGTGTCAAAGGCTTCACTGAAGTCCTGGTAGACAACATCCACAGCCTTTCCCTCATCCACTAAATGGAGCAGTTAAGGGGCTAAAGCTCTCAAAAAAATGGTGCGATTGAGGAATATTTAACCACTACTTCAGTTTGTAACTGCAACAGAGTGGTGCCACTGAAAAATAAAGAGGGGTGTCAGAGGAAAGTTCTTTTTCAGACTATGGTTAGTTCTGAGGGACTTACACTTTTATCAGGTTTACTTTTCCTCAGACATAGTAGCTTAGCTACAAATTTTATGACGGAGTTTGAGAAGTCCTGCAAAATAAGAAGTATAAACAGCTTGAAAGAAAGTGAAAACATGGATCAATTAGTGATGGGTCTGAGGCTGAAGGTCCAGTTGGGCAATACCCATAAGAAGCTTTTTGTGAATGGAACTTACAGGAAAAATAGGGCAAGATTATTTACAAGAGTATGTAGTGACAGGACAAGGGGGAATGGGTTCAAATTGAAAGAGAGTAGGTTTAGATTAGATATTAGAAAGATTTGTTAGATATTACTGTGAGGGTGGTGAAGCACTGGAATATGTTGCCCAGGGAAGCAGTGGATGCCCCATCCCTGAAGATGTTCAAGGTCAGTTTGGATGGGGCTGTGAGCAACGTCATTTAGTTAAACTCCTGCTCTGGCAGGGGCGTTGGAACTAGAAAATCTTCAAGGTCCCCTTCCAACCCAAAACATTCTAGGATTCTGTGATTCTATGATTCTATGAAGAGAGTTGTTCTACCAAACACTCAAAAAGAGATGATTTGATGACACAAAAATTAGCTTTTGACAAAGCACTCAAAATTTGCAAACCAGGAGAAAAACAGGTAAGTGGTGGCCTAGCACTGTGGAGATGGCAGACAATTTAAAACACTACTAGAAAAGGGTAAAATACACAAGGAAAGAAAATCTGCACTCATGAAAGAGAGAAAGTACCTAAGGCAGACAAGCATATGTAGTACAAGCTGGAGCCTACAAAAAGCATTACATGAAGCTGCAGGCTCTGCTCGAAACATCAAGGGCTAAGATAATGCATTCAGAAAAAAAAATGGATTATAAATGCCACAGTGCAAACCACAAAAGAATGTGCACAGACTAGATGAGCAGGGCTGCCATAGCACCTTGCCTCTCAGAATATTGCATCAGAATGTAACATAGCATTGCTGTGGAAAACAAATGGATCATTCATCTAAGAGCATCCATTCTAGGAAAAATTGAGATGAAAATTAATACTTAAAGAAAAAAAACCATGGCTTTAATTTAAAAAAACAAACAAGAACACAAACTAAGAACCCCAAGAAAATTAAAATCAAGGAAGCCTGTGGTCCTACCATCAAAGAAACAAACATGGGTACATAATCCACTGGCAAAGAAAATGCTTTGTAATAATACCAGTGAAAGTGAACCTCTTCTTGAATTAAAAAAGAGGAAGAAAGAAAAGATTTATTTTTGGGCATCATCAAGAAGAGAAAGGGTATTAAGCATCTAAGAAAGATGATTTAAGTCTTCTAGAAGATAGGAAACCTTTAGCAGAGTAGAAGCAAAGAGTCCCCAACAATCCCAGTACTCATCACCATAGGATGGTACCTTTCATTGCAGAAGAGAAGTTGGATAAATAGCTCATATAACTAGTGAATCATGGAGGTATGTCACCACATTTTCCATCTGATTAAGGAAGTCAGAGGCCAACCTTCAGCAGCTTATCAGTAGGAAAACATATATATGAGTGGATAGACAGATATAAAGATGTGTATATATGTACGTAGATAGATATCTACATAGATGACCATTTTCATGGACAACTTGTAGGAGTTTAATTACATCCTCCTTTACCAGATTAATTTGAAATAGGCCAAGAGGTTGAAAGATTATGAGGGTGAGAGGCTGGGAGGATGATGGTTAACAGACTGAAACCATGATTGCAGAAGTCTCATTTTTATTGATACCTGGATTAAAAAAAAATTAAAAATGAAAATCTGCCAGCCACACACAGACTCAATTTTGGGGGTGCAATTGCACATGCAGTATTGATTGTAATTACATATTTGTCTGCAACTGGATTGCTTTGGCCCTGATTTTAGCCCTTGCTTGGCAGTTTGCCTGGAACAATACAATGTAGATTATATTCAGACAAGAAAAATGTTACCTAGGCATTTCCAGCAAATATTTGTGCTGATAAAAGGGAGAGAGGGAAACTGCACAGCTTTCAAAAGGGATAATAAAAGTTCTTTTTTCCTGCAAAAGCCATCATAACTAATCTTAAAACATTATGAAAATTCCCCCCTGTGTTACAATGTGACCCTGCAAGATTTTACTTCAGCTGTGTGATGTGGACCCCATCACACAATATCTCTAAAAATAAAATTAAAATGGACCTTTTAGTACATCGATTTGTTGTTGCACAACAATAACTTCATTTTTCCCACTCAAGTCACAAAGAAAATGTAACACTTTGAGAATGTAAATCAAGCAACCTAAAGAACAGAATCTTTTGATTTGAGAAAGATGTGTGCATAATAATCCAAAAAACCCTCCCAACATTTTAGCAGAACCCACAATAAAGCAGCTTATTTACAGTGATCAAATAATGCCCCTGAAGGCTGTAATTAAAGAGCTCATTGCCTTTGAAATCACCTTTTATGGAACGTTACTTTGTTCAATAAAAAACACATTTATACCCTTTCATAAACTCATCTCTAGTTGACAATCTATGTTAGCAACCACTGTGATCACATAAAAGAAACCACCACAACTGGTTCAATATCTTTTTCCTCCATCTTTCCTAAAATGTTAAGCAACCACATCACCATCCTCCCTAAAATGAGCCCTTTATTTGATTTATTTCTTGTTATAGGTACAAGAAGAATATTTCTGTATTAAAACCAATAATATAAAATATAAATACAGTGAATGCCTGACACGGAGAATGTCATTCTTCATGTCAGGACATGTGACAGTACCACTGAGAGAAATATTTTATAATATGATGTAAAACAGTAAAATATCTCAGTAATATGTCCCTTTTTCTTCCCAGCAGCTTAGAGCTCCATTCGGTGACTGCTCTCAGAATGAACGCTTCACTGATGCTGATAGGAAGTATGGCTCAAAATCAGGCCCATGACTAAACAGCAACAATACATCACTTGGATGTAACGCTCTTTCATCACATACCTCTGGGTAGTTTAGCAGGGAGGGCCAGGGAGAGCAATGCAAGCAAAACAAAAGGCTTGACTAAGGCGGCACAGAGGATTATTCAGCAGGGCTGAAGCTCAAGCCCAGGCTGGTTGACTCCCAGTCTCAGTCTGTCTGCTACAGGGTGCTGCTAAGCACTTCCAAGTATCCCCTGTTCTTTTTTCCTTTTTTCTTCCTTTTTTTTTTTTTTTTAAACAAAGACCAAGCTTTTTTTCTTAACAAAACCCAGTAACTTGGGAGGCCAAACACTAGGCATTGACTCCCTAGCCCCATGAGTTTCAATCCTTGAAGGAAAAAATTCTCCCTTTCATCTCTCAGTAGCACTTACTGAATTCATTGCAGCTGGCAGGCTGAGCAGTCTTTGAAAGAAGATCCAAAGAACTGAGAACCTGGCTGCTTAGCAGGGAGATGAAAGATCTCCCTACATCTCCTGAAAGAGTAGAACTTTGTCCCCATGTCCTTTTCCCAGTGCTCCTTTCTCCACTATTAAGTTGTCATCAGTTGCCCATATGGGTGCTGTCTTTCCTGATCAGAGGTGACTGTTTCAGGGGCTGGTGAAATTGTTCTGCTTTCACATAAAGGCTCAATCTCCTGGTGCAGCCATTCAGCCAGCATTACAATAGCCTGCTTTCCCCTACGATGTCGCTCAGCTGAAATCACAGTTTTATTAAGGCAGCTGAAGGCTCCCAAAGTAATATGAAGGGCATAATGTATCTATAATTAGTGTAAATAAAAAAAAAAATCATTCTTTACGGGTATTTTTTGACAGCTAGCCAATTGTTCAGAGTTTATGCTCTATGGCAAGAAAAGAGATCTATTTTAAAGTTGTGGGAAGGAGAGTTTTGCTTGATAATTTTAATCATTTTATACTCTGATTAAGCAGAGGAAAAGCAAACAATTCCTGATGGTGAATTAGTTGTTTGGTTTTTTTTTTTTTCCCCCAGTGAAATACCTCCTGAGCACCAAAGATGCTCATCAGCATGCTGGATTTTCTCCACTAAGCTCAAATAAACTACCATCTTGCAGGGAAGAGACTGAAAAGCATATGCACAAGTCAGGCAAAGAAGGAAGCATGCCTCAGCTTCTCTCTAACTCCAGGCTGTGAGAGTGGCTGCAAATAGTATAATTATGGCTTTTATCCACCCTTCTCTTCCTACTCTCAGAAGGTGTCCCCAGGGAGAGTGGGTGAGTCCAGCTCTCCCGTGCCCACATGGTATTCCAGAGTCCAAAGGATAGCAGCAGTCGTGAAGGCAGTGTGAATTTGAGTGGAAGACCCTTTGTCAAGCGACAGAGCAACCTACTGGGCTTTCTAACAGCTCTCCTCTCTTTAACATGTTCTATGCAACAAAAACTTTCAGGTTTGGTCATTTTGGGACACAAATCCTCCAAAAGGCTCTATGCAAAAATGCATGTTATCTTGATCATACCTTCTTAGGCTGCAAAGGGTCTGATTTTTGCCAGCATGAAACCATCAAAAAACAAAAGCTGTAAGATTTATCTTTTGCCATATAATGTCAAACTTTAAATGTCAAATGCTTTAAGTCATTTCAATCATAAAGAACTTTTTTAAAAAATTACTTCAGCAGTTTATAATTTATTCCAGATAGGTTTATGGCCTTTTTTTTTTTTATAAATACTTTCTTATGATTTTCATCTATCCAGAGGAGTCATGCTCTGCATGTGGCACTGGAGCTTTATTGTCTGCAACATCCACTATAATGGAAAGAGCAAGGGAAACCACACCGCACAATGCAGTATCTTTCACCTTTTATTTGGGTTTACCCACATGAGTTGAAAATACTGCAGCAATGAAGAGAATTCCCAAACTTGCTTTTGAACAGCATTTGCCACTGCTTTATAAAGCTGTTCATGATTTATTTAATTTTATTAATTTTCTTTGCAGAAAAACTACTTAGAATTAAAGTATGTTTATTGACGTGTATGTTTAACAGAAAAACTATGTTTTGTTGGACTAGGATTAAGAAGGTTGCTTAAGTTAAACTGCAGGTTCAGGTCAGAGTGTTGAGCACTTCACAGGTGCAGGCCAGAACTGGAAACAATTTTAAGCATCTTCCCCTACTGAGATCACAGCACTCTTCCCCTTGTGCCATTACCATGTGTCCAAGAGAGCTAACCAGAAACAGTGGACCTGGACAAATGCCATGTTCCTTCATGAAAAGACCACCTGGTACTTGAAGGAAAAATTACCCCAGGAAAGCCCTGTAACTCAGAAAGAATGTGTGGTCATGGGCTTGTGTATCATGAGATGTTTATCTCAGGATCTTCCCTCCTATGTTATTTAATATAGTTGTCCCATTATCTTCCCAGAGCCTGAGTTTATGAAAATTGTCTTGATATTTTTATAGGCTTTTTATAGGTTCATGGGAAGGGAAATAGGGCTCCTCCTTCTGCAGACTTCCTCCTCACATCCCTTGGAGGCTCAAGTGCAATGACAGCTGGAGAGCCCTCTTTGTTAGAGGAAACTAACATTGAGGGAGCTTTAGCAAGCCAAGACAAGAGGTTGACCCCTCCATTGAGACAAACAAGGCAATTTGGGTATTCTGCCTACCTCCTGTGCTATCCACAGGGAGGCTCAAAGCTGAATGTAATGGAAAAAAAATCCCTACAAAAGAAATCCTTGAAACAGTTTCATCCTGAGTGAAGCTACCCAGGGTCAGATTTTTCTCACTGTGTCTGAATGAGTCATGCCATTTAGGGTAGTAGTATGAATAAAGTGAGCAATATTTGACCCATAAAAGTCAGAGTTTGTTCTCACATTGCATTCACTGAAGGACATTTTCTTTCTTGTTTAGAATAAAACCTGCTTTTGAAGCAGCTTGAACAAGTGCAGGAGAGTTTTGGTGGTACATATTGATCGAGAAAATTTACCAACATGTTCTGACTACTGACCACAACAGAGAATCCAAACTATCTGTTACTCTGGCTGCACCTAGGGCTCTCGCTCCTAATTGCTCAATCAAGAGGAATGGAAACAACTGTGTTCAAGGGAAAACACCCTTCCATTTTTACAGACAGTTTGGCTTCTATCTCTGTAAAAAAAAAAAAAAAAAAAAAAAGAGACAAATTAGTAAGTGCAAACACTGTACCACAAATTTCACTGATTGCATGTGCAACTGAGGGTCCACCCTGTAAATGCACAGATTATTTTTAATGATACTCCACCTCTAAGAAATACAACCCTTATCTTCATCAAACCTGTCCATGTTTTAGCCTCTATTTTAAATTATCATGTTGCTTTTTGTAAGAAAAAGTAGCTTTATTAATCCTGAAGAGGCATCTTGCTTGTTTTATTCATACATGTTACAGACTGCATATCCTAGCCTTCATCAACTCATCAGCTTATCACACTTGACAAGGGAGTAGGATTTGTTCCCTCTAGGTTGACTAAGAAACAGTAAAAAAACATTCTATCCTATGTGATCATTTTCTGTTAGTGTTGAGAGTAATTTCTTGTCTAAATTAGGACTTGGGGCAGCTGAGACTTGATAGACAAGGATTCCCCTTATGTTCAGTTTGCCTAGCTACAGCTACAGGGTTAAGAAGACTTTTTGCAAAGAGTTCCAGCACTCTGTCTCTGCAGTTTCAATTTCACTCTCTCTGCATCTGTGACTGGGAAACAACACCTTTCCAGCATGCACTTCTGCAAGCCTTTCAGGGGAGTGATGATTCTGCTGGCCATCAACAAAGTGACTGTGGATACACAGTCAGCAAGAGGAACCGTGAGCCTGAGCACATTCATAGTCTTCATAGTTCACCAAAGTGACTTCTGAAATGGAACTATTCACATGGAGCAAAGAAGGAGAAAATCCCAAAGGGTTTTGTCTGGCATTGTTTCTCATGCAGCTGTCAGAGAGCATGAAGCAGCTGCCCAGAGGAGGGACCCTCGCCTGGCAATACTGAGCAGCTTTAGATCCCTTAGGTCGGGAAGGGCATTAACCAAGGATATATGTGTGACCCCACAGTTGCCTCTTCCCAACATTTTCTCCCCACACAGAGAGACCTGTAACTTTCCAGAACCCCAGAAAGCATAGAGCACCACAGCTACAGCATGCTGCTTCACTGCACACCCAGCCTGGAGAGGAGGAGGCTGGCTGCTGGCTTAGAATTCCCTTCTCCTCAGAGAAAGAGCAGGAAACATAGGCTTTCCCAATTTGTTTCACAGGTCCATTGAAAAGAGGGGATGTCCTGGAACTGCAATTTACACAACACACATGCTGCTTTCACATAGCTGAGCTGCAGAGCAGAGCTACTAACTCTCCCTGCACTCTGGCAAGTCTCAATCCCTGGAGGAATGGGAGAATACCATCACTGATGTGTGTATTTAGTTTAGGGGAATAAAAAAGAGACAATGTGGGATTTCTGTTTAGGTGGAGCAAGAATGGGAAGGCTGTGGGTAGGCTAACGACAGGAAACACCAAGAGAATAGGTGCCTTGAGCAGTTCTACATTTTTCACAATTAAAGTTTGACACTTTTTACTGTTCTGCCACTGGTGAAATTAAGCCTGCAGAATATTAAATTCAATTACCCATAAAATAATTATATCAGTATTAAAACAGACATAAATTTTGCGACATAAAGATGAAAGCCCACACTTGCATGCTATCTGTAAAAATCAGTGGTCAGACAGTACTTACCTCACTAAGTATCAATATTTACTAAAATGTTCACAGAAAGATAGTCGATCAATCAAATCATTTCCCAATGGAGTTTCAGCAGTTTAATTTTTTTAATAACATATTTTAATGAGCTATTAAATTGTCATGTACTTCAGTCTGCACTGTAGTTTTTTCTAATCAGTGCTGATTACCAAGGTATTTGTATCTGGCAGACTTGCTCTCGTTTTATAATCAGCCTTCCTATTCCCTTCAGAGATTCAACACTACAGTCCAGTTTCTGTAGCAATGACATTATGACTGCAGAGTCCAAAATTATTATCCTGACAGGCATCCCTGGCATTTGCAGAACTACCATCTCCTTTCACTTCGGTTTCTGTTTTCAAACCAGGGATGACAATAATTTTTCTACTTCTGTATGGTCTTTTGAGTATGATGAATGAAAAGCACTTTGGAAGAATTCAGGGCTATTACTAATACCCCATGTTCCTGACTCTGCACAGTGTTGGACAGTGGTAGGTGATGACTGTAGGTTGGGGCTCCGACTATGCTCCCACACACATGGCTGGTGGGAAAGGGGAATAGGAACATGAGAGTATGAACAACCTCCTCAGACCTTGGTATCCTGCCTAGAGGCAAACTGGTAAGGCTTTAAACAACTGCAAGGTCCAGGTGTAGCATGAAAACTAGTGACATCACCCCAAGGAAACCCTTCCCTCTGCTTCAGGCCAGGAACAGACATGTGAACAGGAACAGAACTTCCTCAGAAAGGTGTCTACTTCATAGTATTCACTACCAACAGCAGAAGTTCAATTGCCTATAGCTTTTCTAGCTGAAAGTATTCCGAATGGAAGCAGAGTCTATAAAGTCCTGTCCATTTGCAGTTTGGAGAACTAAAGTTAAATGCATAACATTTCACTACTATCAGCAGGAACATAATGTTTTATAGGCTAGTAAAGAGACTAATGGTAGAATGAGTGCACACAGCATACGTTTTCTACATACTCTCCATCAGGAATGGCAGCAGGCAGGCTTGGGTCTGAAAGCAGAGACCTAGATTGTACTTGGTATAACATGGATATAAAGGCAGAACGGATTATTTCGGAGATGCCACTTTGCCCAAGGCAAAAAAATTCACACTCTTTTCCTAGAACCTGACTTCGTAGTTTCCAAGTAAAGTACCTTACCACATGGAAAAAGATACATCCATCTTTACAAAGCACTATGCTTTCTTTATGCTTTCAGAGGTCCTGAAAATCTGTCAAGCACCACAAGGCTAATTTGCAATTTGTAAAATCATTAGACCTAAGTGTAGTGTGTAAAAAATGCTGCTTCCAGACAGAGTAAATGGAGAGTTTCAACCCTATAGCACACAAGCCACCACAGAACAGTAAATGAATCACTTTGCTGTCTTCTTATCGCATAGCTTGCTGGTAGCCTTCTTTGTTTGGCTGCTACAACTTTGATGTGACAGCTCTAATGGATTTAGTAGACTATTATTTATTCCATTAGCCATTCTGTGTACCTGGTTAAGCTGACATTAAGAAACTTTGCCCTTTTTTTCAGAGGTTGTAGAGAGAAGAATACATATTAATGTTTACATATATACAAATTATTGCTATTTTAAATTCTTCCACAGCAAAATTAATTGATCAGTTTCAAACAATCATACGCAATGCTTTAAAAATAGATCTTCTCCTTTACTATCTGCCTGTTGTGTTGAGAATGATTACAGATTCAGGAAATCCCACTCCATAAAACCACTCAGCTGACCAGGCTGACTGTGCAGCCCTTTGGGAGCTACTACAATCAATGCACAAATGCTCAGATTTGGTCCCTGCAACCATAGTAATAAACCCATCCAGGCTGATGGACCTGCCATTACCCGCACTGTGATTGCTGGTGTACCGCATGGGGTAAGAGAGATCAAAAAAGCTGTCACAGGGGTGGGGGAATCTGCCTGAGGAAGGGCTGAAGAATGGTTGCCCTAATGGAAGCTTGAAGTGCTCAAAGTAGTTCATTCTCCTGTTTAGCAATATAACAGGAGTGACTTCAGACTCTCTTTGAAGCACTACTCTTGCTTCAGAAAATGCAACATAAAACACAATGCAATCACAGAACTGTACACCCCTGCTGCCAGGTACGGAAAGGAGCAAAATATTCAGGAGAGATCTGACAGGGACAGAGAGCTCATGGAGGGAGCGAGAGGAAGAGAGGGCCTGGCCTGAGAAGATCTTTTGTAACCCTAGATCCTACAAACCTATCAGGCACCAAGTGTCTTGAGAATCTCAGACTTCCTCTGAAGCAAGGAAGAAGAGGAACCACCATAAGTGTGCTATGGGATATTGGTGTTCTAGGTACTTACAAGTATTCTTGGGATATGTTGACTGTGAGGGGAAGGAGCCAAGTAGAATGTCTGTATCAGTCTTGCATGTTGTATTAAGCAAGAGACACATGCACCTATGCTAGTGCTGCACCTACTCTGCAGGTGGAACATATATGAGTACAGCTGAGAAACCACCAGGAGCAGAGGACAGGAAGAGATGGTGTTGCTGAAGATCAAAAAAAGCATCAGAGCAGCACACTTCTTAATGCAAATATTCCCGGGTCTTTAGAGCACATACCACCCCCTCCCAAGGCTGTGCAGGCACTTTTACTATAGTCAGCTAATAGCTTTTTTGTCTCACATGTGAGAACACAGCTGCAGAATGGGCTGTGGGCTAAGTTGCCACTGGTTTTTCCTCCTCATGTAGAAGGGTTTACACAGTACATGGAAGCACAAATTGAAATACCCCAGCTACAAAGATTTACTGATATGAATTTTACCATCCATGAGCAGCAAGTTGGAACTCAGAAATATGCAGACAGCTGGGCTACTATCATTTTATCACTGCATTTTTTACATATATACACATATCTCACAATATTTTGTGTACACATATAATACATATATATGTACATGTACACATACATAGTTGTACATATATATACAAATTGTTTTCGTATCACTTATGTTTCCTAGGTGTGTGTAAAGGGACAAATATAGTGGCTACTCCAACTTAAGGATGCGATTTTCCCTTTTTTAATTTCAGTTCCACTCTTCATCACTTAGGTAGTAGCTTCCTTATCAGGAATTTAATTCAGTCCCAGCTATCAGACCAGTCTAAAACATAAAACTTGAACAGGCCACATAGCAAAGATCAGAAAAAGTGTATTTTCAAAAGTTCCTGGTATTTTTAGTTATGTGTATTTTCCAGAATGCCTTTTTGTATATTAATACTATTCATGTGTCCTAGGCAGTTTCCAGAGCAGCCAGAATGGGCAACTGGGACAACATGGACAGTTGTTGTTGACACTACCATCACAGACTCAGTATGCCCTTTTCCATTTTCTTTCTGCCCCAAAAGGCTGTTCTCATGGAGGGAATAATTGTCCACTCCAGCCACAGCTACTAATTGCTGTTCAGATGTTCCATGGCCACCTCCTGTCTCCTCCTACTAAGGACCAGCATGAGGATTTTTAGATTGGTGTAGAGACAGATATTGTGGATCCTGAAGTAGGTATTTGGCTGAAGCTGAATCAGACTTCAGCTCGTGTCATGAAACTCTCTCTGTTTTATTTAGCTGGAGCCCAAGTTTCCCCTTGCAGTGGCATGGCGGTAATTTTCTTTTCCTGGATTGATACATGAGCTTGACATGACTATTTCACTGTCATGGAACAAAGCCCATGCCCTGACCAAGATAAGGATTTTTCCTTCCAATGCAAGCCTCTTTACCACCTTTCCACTGTGTTTTGTATGCAAGCAGAGCCCAGCACTAAAAAAAACATAAAAAATATCTGCAGCAGGAAAACACAGTAAAATATGTCACCTGTGTTGCTCATACCCACCACTTCATATTATTGCACCACCTGAAGTATCGCCAAATGCAGGACAGAACTTGAGGATAACCTCACGGTCACTTTCCAGACTCCCTGAGCCAGAAAGCACCTCTTCATGGCAGCTCTAGAAGTGCAAGGTAGCTTTAATCAAATAAACTCTGTGAAGCGATTTGTAGTTGCTGGATTGATGGCTCTGTGTAAGAGCAAAGCAAATTCATGTCTCATTCCACTACTCTTTCCAGGATACAATGAGGACTAACTACATTTTCTTCTTCACTGCCAGTGAGAAGACCAAATGCACACCCTACCAAAGACATTTTCAAAGCCATTGATCAAACACTCATTCTTCAAAGTGAAAACTGGGAAACTGCTAGGAGACAACTCCATCAGCATCTTCCCTCTGCCTCCCCCACATTCTCGTCAGGAGGGGGGTCTGATGTCAAATACAAAGCCTTGACAGAAAGCACTCGATGCTCACCTTGGAAATAGACGCCTGATTGGATTTCGAGGACCCTGGGAAGGGCTCTGGGGTCCAGAGAATGAATGAAATTCTCCAGGGTAGAGGCCATGGTCCGCAGCAAGGCAGCATGTGGGTTTGGCACGTAAAGACCAGTGAAAAGCTTTCGAGGCAGTAACACTTGCAGCCTGGTGCATGCCGTGCTCGGGTACGCTGCGGGGCTCCCCGGCGGAGGGGAGGAGTGGCACGGTGAGGTACTTCTGCTTCCTTCCCTCTGTGGCTGCTTCCTCCCGTGGGTGCAGCGGGACTGGGGTGAGGCAACTGGTGGTCCCCTCACCCACACGCACCCAGAGTCCATGCCAGGCTGGGAGAAGGTGTGTGTGGGGGGTGTTGCTGTGGGTACTGGGCTTGGGAGGGGGCAGGACGATCTGCTACAAAACTTCATTTTGTCAGTGATGGTTATCGAACCTGTGAAAAGAAGATACTGAATATCAGCCCTGCCTAAAGTGGGAGAAAAACACCATGTCTGGGTGGGGTTTTGTTGTGGTTTATTTTTCCCCCTGGAGCATGGCAAAACAGTTTAGTGTTTGTTCACTTCAAAATTAAAAACAGCCTTTGAAGAAAAGAAATTAACCATTTTGTTGTCTTAAATATTTTGTCTGGATTTAAGACATACAAATAGAATACAAATGACTTCATCATGTAAATGGACATTAAGAGACAATGCTGTTATGCAAAATGGCCAACATTTTTTAATGCCACCAGCAATTTGTGGGAATTTGAATTTGAGATGCTGTAACTGGGAAAGGATTTTAAGGGACTACAGCCCAGTACCAAGGGAAAATCAGACTGCTTTGATGACAAACCCCCAGCACTGGTTTCAACTCTGCTATTCTGAGCTTGACGGAGCATCGTTATTGCTGGAGTACTCGTCTGAAGAACAAGGCCATAGTAAATAAGCAGCAGACTCAGGTCATGAGGAAGGCTGAAGTGACTGTGATTTCATGTTTCCTTACACTGTTCTCCTGTCTCCCTGAGAGGTCAGAGAAAGTAGAAAGCATGACATTGTGACAAAACAGTGAGCAAAATAATCGACTATTTATTTTCAAAAAGCTTATTAGCTTCATTTCACCAATATGTAATATTTTACAGGAGGCAATATTACTCACAAACTAAAAACTTCACATATTAAACTCCCAAATTCTAATTGTTGGTGCACAGGCCTTTGAGCTGCCATGCTAACTATGGAGTTTGAAGAGTTACTTACCTTGGTCTTAACAAATATTTCTCCAGAGAACATGAAATAGGTTTTCTAAGTGGGGAGCCTGCAGGTGCAGAGCAATAGCAGGACTTTGGATCTAGGAGTGACAGGTATTAGTAAAAGCCAAACTAGAGAACATGCACAGCACTCATCAACTATTTTAATACAACGATTCCTTATTCTCCCCTCCCAACAAAATGCATTTGAAATTAAACAAATATAATTGATTTGGTAAAGAGTTGGGAAAATCACATGCATTCAGTGGTAGTCAAAAGACCCATATTGTAAAAAACTGGTTCTTACAGGCACAAAGCATTGAAATGTATGAGTAGTTTCAGTTTTTTCAGTGGGACATCTTTATATGTTTAAAGATTATGTGCAATTCTAGGAAATCAAAGCCAATTTTCTTGGTACCAGCTCCCAAGGCTGTGAGGTATTGTGTCAGTGCCAGCAGCTGGACTTTATCCATAGACCAAA
This sequence comes from Manacus candei, assembly GCF_025592945.1. Classification (NCBI taxonomy): domain Eukaryota; kingdom Metazoa; phylum Chordata; class Aves; order Passeriformes; family Pipridae; genus Manacus; species Manacus candei. The sequence goes on along the minus strand of NW_026138082.1, from coordinate 5,763,621 downwards.
ACAATGTGGACAGGTAAAGAACCCCTAAAGCTATTTCTACAGTTTGTCAATTCACTTGTATTTGGCTCTTCACTTTGATAAGACTGCCAGGAACAACACCACAAAAGAACATCTAACATGAATGGCAAGTGCACATACAAATTAATAAAGGCTTTCAAAATTGCTTGAATCCAACAGAGCAAATGTACAAACAGACATGGATTTCATACAAGAAAAATTCAACACAAAACCTGTTTTATGTTGGTGAATCCAGAAGTTGAGCAGTGTGAAGAAGGCAGCTGCAGCTCTGTGCTCTCATGGCCAACCAGAAGTATGTGTTCCCAATAGGCACAGACACTCACATAGACATATACAGCACCTATACACATAAGTACACACAGGAAAACCTAGACAGAAACCACAGCAAGCACCAACAGCCTCATCCTGTTCGCCTCTCTGGCTGATTGATGTACTAGTGGGAAATATATATATATATATATATATATATATATATATGCAGTGAGGATTCCTGCAGTAGATGGACTTAGGCACAGTCCACCCAGTAAATGGCCTCTGATCCTGCTGGGGCATGCAAGCAGCCCTCAAGGCTCAGAGCCTCATGCCTCAGTGGGGAGATGGTTCTCCTATGATGTGCCTGGAAGTACCGTGGAAATACCTCTGGGGTTCCCCCACCCATTGTTGTCCCTCTCTGTTCCTCTGTGTTGCAGAGACCAGCTTTTTATCATGTAACCTAACAAAACCAATCATCTTCGTTGCAATGAAGGAACTACATATGCACTTGTCTGAGATTCCAATTTAAATCAGGAATGCTACCCACTGGTCACATGTTATCAGAGGAGTGCCCATCTCTGCTAACACATAGACTGGTGAATGAGGACCACTGATCTGCTCTCCAAATATTCTGCAGGAGCTTTTTCCTGTTTGATGTGCAATGCCAAATGCAGAGGAAAATATTTTGCCATCTCCAAAACATCCTTGATCCCAGAGTGGAAAATCATCACATTATCATCATGGACTGCTGGTAATAAGGGACCATTTGGGGAGATTATTGTATTGCAGACTAAATTCTTAGGAGGATCTTGACTTAGAAAAGTTCCTTTTGCTTTGTCCAAGTTTCAATACTGAAGATTAGGACATGCTGCTGAAAAATGTGTATCTACTGTACTGAGAAGAGGCAATATCTGAGCCTATTCTTCCCATACCGAAAGAACAGAGATCACAAACCTCTCCTTACCACATCTTCATTTCTGAGTTATTGCATTCTTCCCAAAGAGCCTATTGGGACCTCAGTGCTACCTATGTCCTGTGTGAATCTGTAGGTAGCATTCAGCTTGGCCACTCCATCTCCTACTGCCAGCAATGGGGTGAAGGTCAAGTCAAGCACCCACACCTGCAAGAGCCAAAGTGACCGTGAGTCCTCATGCATCCATGGTGTTGGCAACTCCAGCTGCTCCGGAAGATGCACACAAACAGGGACCCACATCTCTCCATGTGGAAAACCCCCTACTTATCCTCCCAGAAGGTGGCCAAGAACTGTAGGGGAATGTACCTGAAAAATAATGATCAGATAAGTCAGAAGAATGGACACATAGGCAAAACAAAGGATTTTGAAAGCTATATCCAAGAATATTTTTCTACCTTCCTGGTGAATATTAATTTGGTTTAGTTACTGGTTTTCAGAAAGTCAATAAAATGTTCCAAGTTTCCAAATAAAATCAGTTCTGAGCCTGTGAAGGTTTGCAATATGTTTTAAGCTCAGACCATTCTCTAGATAAATGCAGCCATTAGTTGAGCTAGTTGAAAGTAAACTCTAAAACAATCCCATAAATATGAAACTAGGCATTATGTCAACAGAAAGATATGTCCCATTTATTGAGTTTATAAACATAAGGGAAATGTATTTGATACTTGATTTGGTAGAACTGTAATTCCAAAGAGGAAGATGCTTTATGGAAACTCAGAACAGCCAGGCCCTGGGAGGCCTTGGAATCCAGTTCATACTGAAGTTCCAGCATATCCAGCACAGCAGCACTCAGTGGTGGTGTGACTCTGTTCAGGCCATGATGGTCCACTGTCAGTCTCCACTCACCACTGGACTTACACACTGGCCATAAAGGACTATGAAAGGGTGAACAAGTCTTGCTGGCAACTCCCTGGCTCTCCAGTTCACAAATCATCTCATGGATGGGGTCACAGAGTCCCAGTTGGTGCGGTATTGCTGATGGTGCACTGTTGAGGTAGCAGTCAGTACCTGTTGTTCTTCAGACCTCAGCAGTCCCACAGCAGAAGGGTCCTCTGAGAGACCAGGCAACGTATTCAACTGTCTAAGTTCCCCTGTCTCTAAAGCAGCTATCCCAAAAGCCCTTTTGGGTCCCTGAAATACCCTTTCTTGAGGTAATCTATGCCAAGGATGCACAGGGCTTCTGGGTCAGTCATAATGGGGTGTTTCTGCCATTTGCTCCCAGTCAGGATCACTTCAGCTTCCAGTACAGTCAGCTGTTGGGATCCCCCTGTCACCCTAGAAATAGAGATACCATGAGGTTCTGCCCCTATGTACCTTGATGGCATCAGGATGCATTATGTGCTGGTAATGGGCTCTCAAAGGCAGCACCCATGATAAGGGGAGGAGAACAACAGTGAATACGCATCCCAAATGACTCTCATTGCCCTTGATGTTATCGTATCATAAACTGATACCACACACTACAGCAATAGAGCAATCCTGGTCCCTCTCCCTGCTCTGAAAAAGATCCCCATGAGCAGTATATATGGGAGTACATTCAGGGTTAGGTATCACATCTACAGGAACAGACCAAGCAATATTGTGACCAGTGACTCCACACCTAATACAACAAATGCTTAGATCAAATTTGTTTCCAGTCCACTCTGGGCAGATAGGTTGTTATCTCAACACTTCATACCCCACACTGGGCATCAATTAATGTTGTCATGCTTTAGGAATGGTATTCCCCAATTTAGTACTCCCACTAAAAAAATACACACGTCTCCCCCTGACCCACCTCCAATTGGAGGTACAAAAGGCAAGGATCACAGGTTGAGATAAGAACAATTTACTGGAAGTGGCAACGAGATAAGAAAAGGAACAGTAACAACAATAGTAATAAGAAAAGTATACAAAAGAGAGAGTGATTCATGTGCAAAATGCTCACCATGGAGCCCACGACAATAAAGAATTCTGGAGAGCTCCTCCTGCCACATTTTCTTGATTAGAAGGAGCCCCTTCTCCTTGGAAGCAAGAGTCTCTTTTCCCTGCTCCCAGCAATGACGTGAGATGGTATAGAAAAACCTCTGAGTCCTAGACACACCTACTGTAAAAAGAATAACTCTTCCCTGAATGGAACCAGGACAAAGTTGGAAACTCCACCTTTCATTAAAAATAAAGTAATACTAAACTGTAGGGAATTCTCCCTGACACAGGTGCATTGAGCTGTGAAATAATCTCTCAAGGGAACAAGTGGACACCAGGGATGTTTTGGCCTTGAATAAATATAGGACTATAAAACACCATCAAGAACAATTCTGATAAAGAAAAGGAGAGACGATATATTGATGATCACCTGTAGTGTCACCTTTCATTTACAGGAACCTAAGTCAAGTGAACAGTAGTATACTGAAACTGCTCCAAAGGTGAACTGAGCTTAAAAAGAAATTGCAGAGACTTTCAAGAGCTGTGATCTTCCTCTTCCAATCAGCAGTGGTTCTGGTAACATCACTCCGATTTCACGCAACCCACCACAACACTGAAATTCCAGTGGTCCTTGGGATGTAAGGTGATGGTCTCAGCATGTTGAGCAAGCTGTCCCCAACATAAGAAAAAAAATCTAACCTCTACAATGGTACACCTGGATTAGTCCTGGAGAGACTGGGGCTGAATAGGCTAAAGACCTAATTGAAACATGAGCTGTTGTAACATGAGTTACAACATGGTGTGTGGATCTTTGTGTACAAGCTTTTTCTGCTACTTTGGTATGCACGGGTGAATGGGATTAATTTCCCCTTAAAGCCAAAGATGATCAGCTCTTAAACACTGCAATCATTCCTTCTAAAGAAACCTAACTTTGTTAGCCTAACATTTATGCGACTCCAACAATTGCTTATAACTTCACCTGAAAATATAAAGCACTCATTGCACAGAATATTTCAATGATGCCAAAAAGTTGTTTTGATTTTTTTCTTTTTTTTTTTTTTTTTTTTAACATTCCTACTTCCATGGACAGCCTCTGCTCATAGTCTCCATAGAATGAGTCACTTCGGGTACAGGGCTTTTCAATCCTGCAGACAAAGGCACAGAAAGATCCTGCTGGAATTTAAAATTAGGAGCCATGTTGAAAAGGAAGGATAATTTTCCACAGAATTTTATGCTGCTTCACCATCAGCTAAAGCCCACAGATAAAGATAAAATATACATTTCTAAAGTTACAATCTTGCTCTGTTCCAAGTTCTTGGACTTGGTATAAAAATGATCATGTTGAAAATGCTAACACCTTCAGAAAGTAGTTGGTCACCCCTGTGAATTGTGATGGCTCCTGGCTTTAAAATCTTGGTTTTAGGGCCCTGTGATTTTATTGTGAACATTCCTTTATATTTTCAGGAAATACGTTTTGGGTTCTTTGACATTTCCTTACAGTTCGGCAGAGAGATCTTAGACATGCTCGTCGTATGAAATTTAAATGGCTTAGCAGGTATGAACAAAAGGCTGTCAGTAAAAGCTCCTGAGCCCAGAGGGTTGTTTGCCAATGTTTGACTCCAGTGAATGGTGTATTGAAGAACCAGGATCCCCCAGTGCTTTTAAAGCACATGTACACACATTACATTGTGAAAAATAGTAAGTTTTTGGCTGACTTTTTATGGACTGAACAATAATAACCTGTGGGCATTTTCCACGTTTTATTGAGCAATTCTGTACCTGCTGGAGTCAGAAAGATCTTTTCATTGATTTTAACAGAGGTTGGAGTGGATTCTTAATAAGGAGGAGTTATGGTTTTCAGCTGGTTGTGGCTTCCCATGGAAACACCTTGCTGATAATGGCGTTTTAAGGTACAGTCTTGCAAAGAATATTGACATGAAGTTTCTTCAACAAAGAAGTGTATGGCTTTGCATACATCAGTAAACTATAGGAAATGTATCTCCAGAAATCTCTCTCGAACTGTTGGTAAATGTGATTAGAATCATGGTCTTAATAAATACATTTAAAATGTTAGCACTGTGTATGAATGGAACACTTAAAACCCTGAAAGGTTCGGGTGCTGCATAGACAGGCAGCTCTGCAAATATTTTTTTCAACCAAAGAGGAAAGGACACTGAGATTTCTAAGCTCTATGCTAGTATAGACTCAAAGCCACAAATAGCCTTGGGAGTATAGACTATCAAGCTAAAAACTCCCCCATCTATTGACAGGTATTAATGCTACCTGTCTTTATAAATATATTAAGATGATTGATACTGAAGCATTTATAAAGTATTTTGAAGATAAAGCAGAATGTAAATGTGTAATACAGTAGGAGTTCTAGGCCTTTCCAGTACAAAGAAGCATCTGTCAAAATGAGTATTTATACAAAATGGGCCAACCAGGTGATCCTCAGCTAGTGTTACCACTTTTTATTTGACAGCACAGAATGTGAATTCACTATTCTAATGGAAGTATTTATCTCTCTGTGAGTAGCACCATACTATAAAACCTATTCAGGCACCCTCAGTGTTCCAATAGCTCAGTAAATATTCAGCATATTTGGTTTCTATCTTCCATATACTCAGTTTGGGGCATCATTTTGTTGGAGTAGACTCAAAGCAAAGAACTTACAACATATCCAGGGTTACACAGGCCTTGAGTACAGAACCCCAAAGCCCAGCCTGAGCGCACTCACCACAGAACTAATTTTTACTCTCTCAAAAAAAATAAACCAAGAAAAAGAAAAAAGTCAGACCCAAACAGCTTGGCACATTTCCTTATCTATCTGGTTTCTGTGGATTGTTGTTTGGGTTTTGTTTGTTCATTTGTTTGTTTTTGTGGGGAAAGAAAAAAGATGGGAGGGACCTAAATAAAAAGACATCCCACAGTTTTAGAGAGAAGTATGGGTCCATTAAAGATCTACTTTGGGAGTAAAAATTACTTGAGAGATCTTCAAATTACAGAAAGTGTTTTGAAATATGTTTGGCATATCTTCAATGCATTTTTGACAGCTGGAGACATGTTGGAGAAATTTTTGAATTAATTTCAAATATCACTCTCTCCCTTTGTGATTTCTTGAGTGGGGTGTGTTAGTAATTTATTTTTAAAGAGGCAGTGTAGGTTTCTAGATGCTGTTAAAGAAATCCAAAATCATTTTTTTGCACCCTGCCACTCTTCAAAGAAAAGGACACTGAATTAATTTAAATATATTTGTTAAAGATTGATTCCCCCAATGGAATTTACATATCTACTTTCCCTAATTTTTCCTGAAGTTTCACCTATCAACTGTCAATTTTCCATAGAAGAGAAGCAAAACACTTTGACTTCTCCTGACAGCAAAGAGCTTTAAAAGAACTAGAATGAAAACTGGCATCTTGCACACCTTACCTCCCTAATGTCTACATTACTGGAAGAACAAGCACTAATAACTCCTTTTTATGTGAGCATTAGAAACCACAGTTTAGCCTAAACAGCCAGTAAAAGAAATCAACAAAATATTTAGTTTAATAATGGTTGCCTTGAAGTTTTTGTCATCCTTAATATTTATCTTAAATGACAGACTTGTTGTCTGACTTTCAAATTAATGATGAATTGATTGCACTGAATGTATTTACTCATTTTTAGTGGAACTGAAATACCACCTGTCATTTTAAAATATATACAAACCCAAGCATTCTGCAGTCCTCTCTTTCTTTTTCTTTCTTTCTTTCTTTTTTCCTTTCTTTTTCTTTTTCTGTCTTTCTTTCTTTCTTTCTTTCTTTCTTTCTTTCTTTCTATTAGTGGGAGCCTCTCTAAAAGGTACACAGAAAGAACAAACTTAATTGTAAATACTTTCACTGTATGTATGAAGTTGAATTTAAAAGCAAATGTTTCTGCAGGAAAATTGTGCTTCATTAAAGGATAAAGTCTTCATATAAAATGCAGTTAACACTTGCCAACATATCAGTTAAACTGATTTTAATTTCCTACTTTTCCCAAGGTATTGATACCCTGCTGCACGGCATTTTGGTTATCATTATAATTTACCACACAAAAGCTTAGATGTATTTGCTATCTCAGTGATTTGAATCTATGGCCGTGTTCCAGGTATCCATTGCTCTTTCTTAAGGAGAAGCACTATGAAGATTAGTGGACTTCTTTCTTGGACCTTTTTTGGTCAGTTTTTTCTTTTTTCTTTTTTCTTTTTTTTTTTTTTTTTAAATACACAGTCAAACTGAACATATATAAAGGAATTTTGAAATGTCTGAGAAAGCTGTGGAAAAACTAAGATTTGAAATAAAGAGGCTAGAGAGATATTTTATGTGAAGAGGCAACCAGACCCTTGGGCTGGCACTCACCAGAGTTTCAGCCAGTGGGAGAAGAGAGTGCCCAGGGAGTTCTCAGCCTGCCCTCATCCCTAGGAATGGTGGGTTAGGGGCTGTATTGAATCTAGCTGAGATGGGGCCTGTCTGCACTTCATCACAGGCACAGATACAGCTAGTGCTTTATTTCATGCTCATATCATGTCTTTTTGTTTACTTATCAGCCATAAAGTTATTTGGTTTCAGGAAACGGTCTCAATGCAATTAAATAGAGGTTGTTTTTTATATTAGTGCAGCACCCAGTAAGTTTGGCCATCAAAAATTCTGAGAGAAGTATAAGCAACATACATTTGCTTCATATCAAGCAAGCATGAGCATCTCCTTCTTTTTCTCTTCCAGTCCTGTTTCTCCCTTTTGAAGAGTAGAATGTTGCCTTTTCTGCCATGCCTGGTACCATTAACATAAACAGTGTGGTCACCAAAACCCCTCTAATGCCCTCAGTGGTGGCACATGTTCCATCCTCTACCTCACACAAGAGAGAAATGCAGTACAGTCAATGGCTGCTGGCCAACACCTTTCTTGAGTGATGCACAGTCGTCATCTTTGTGGTAGAGTATGACAGAGAGAATCACTAACAGGATGCAGCACACTTACCGCTATGAGAAGCTAAGCTTTCAGAGACTCGTTTGTGAAAAGTGCAGGAAAACAAATGTATTTTCTTATCAAATTGTTCAATTAGCCTGTCTTCCCAGCTGGGGAGGAGGAAAGAGCACAGGGGCTTCTCTCCAGCACAACCTATAAAAAGACTGCAAAAAGATTGTTTTCTTGAAGAACTCATAGGTAGCATTTACTGTAACTTTTCTAGTGTGTATTTTACCCTTCTCCTTTTAAAATACCCAATCCAAAAAGTTCACCTTGTGTTTTCTTACTTACTTTTTCAGCATTTCCAAGGCTAAATAAATCTTATTGCTTCAGATGCAAAGTGGTAACTCACTGAGTACCACACACTGCATCCATTTCTTCTTGTAGGCAGCTTTGCAATATGGAACATGTTATGATCCAGCCAAGGCCCTTTCACCTTGTCCTTCTCCACAAACTTCATGTAAATCATCTAAGATTTCAAACAGTCTGTAAGGAAATATCCCAGGGCTCTCACTTTGGAGTTTAAGTCCTTCTGCCAGCCTTTCATATTGATTTCAGTTTGTTGCATGTACATTTATTTGACATCCAAGAGCATTTGTGACCCTTGGGCATCTCCTTCAATGTGTTCCTAGCACATGTTCTCCTGGATGAAGCATACAGCACAGCAGTTGGACCCTGCTCATTCCTTCCCCTCACCATACTGCCAGAGACCCCAAGACAGGGGATGCTGAGAGCCTGTGGGGCACTACAGCATCCTGGACCTTCTGGTGCTGAGTGCACTGTGAAATTTAACAAACAGCCAGCACAAATGGATAGATACATTTTGAAAAATGAGATTCTACAGCTCCTTCCACATCTCTCTGAGGAATGTATTTGTAAGTGTTTTTGTAGAATTATGTCAACAAATTAATTCAGACTTGCCAAGGCGAGAGGATGAAATCTACAAAGCTATCACACCAAAGTCCATTTTACAAACAACATATTTTGTTAATTTTTTTTTCTGAATTCTGCTTTCTGGTCACCTACAAAACCCACCAACACAATATGGCTGAAGATGAGCTTGCCAAGGAAGATTTAATACATCATATAAGAGAAGGTACTTAAAAAAGAGGAAAAAACATTCAATCCAAACACTCAAACTCTTCCTACAAGAAATAATAAAATAAAATCAAAGCAGGTAGAGTTACAGCAAATCCCCCCCCAAAAAAACAAACCAAAAAACAAACAATAAACAAACAACAACCCCCCCCCCCAAAAAAAAAACCATCACCAAGATTTTTAAAAAAAAAAGGTTGAAGAAAATTTGCTGGTTTCTGTTTTAACACGCAGCTGAGGATGTGGTACAGCTTCCTAAAACTAGCAGATAAAAGGAGCTCCTTGCTTATCCGACCTGCCCTATGACAGGCACTCATCATAATGCTGTTCCCTGTGGCAGTCCTCTCTCCTTGCTTGAACAGTAGCAAAAAGAGCAATTGACTTAAGAGATTCTTGTAACTTGGGGTGCCTCACCTCATTTTGGGCAGTTATGACTTTCCCAGAACATTGTATTTCTGAATATTAAAGCAAATTTAAATTTAAATACATAAAATATTATTTTTTGTCCCTGGGCTGTGTGTTCTAACCCAGCACCATGGCAAACAGACAGGAGAATGTCTCCCAATTTCCACATGGACATTAGCTACAGTAATGTTATTAAAAGCTGAGTGTGGGAAAGTTATTTTTGCCACACTCCTTTTAGTAGTTAATTTTAAGGTCTCATTTAAAAATCACTTCACAGCAGCCCATTTCAGGAACTGCCATGACAGAAAGCCAGTTACACCATACATATTGGAGTACATACACAGATATTCCCATTTTCTTTCCCTCAATATCTATGATCTTCTGTGGAATTAACCAACCTCCCCCCCCTACATTGTTGGGTTAATCTTTTTCAAATCAAACACACCTAAACATATCACTTACCAAAGTTCTTCCTTTGTTGTTTCGCACTGTTTTAAAGTCCATAGACCTTTAAAGACTTGGAAGCACTGTAAAAGAATTGGAAGGGAGCAGGCTTTTTCACCTCCTCCCCACCCCAGAGAAGCATTGGAAGGAACAAGAAAGCATTTTCATTTGTTTCAATTTGAAATTAAGTCATTGTCATCCTGCTGAAAACACTCAGCACACTCTGAATGACAACCACCATGAAGCTTGCTTTCAGAGATGCCAGTTGACCCTGGTTCAGGTGAGATTAGAGCATGGGATGTGTTAGTCCAGCTATTTAGTGTAAATTTGAAACTAACTCTTGAAATTGTTTCTGCTGAAAAGTTGAAATACGTTATGGAGATAATACCATATTCCATCTATGCCTGGTTTGCTTCAGCCTGTGCTGAGTAAAAAAAAACATCAGTGCAAACAAGAATTAAGGAACCCCAAACCAAACCAACAAAACTGAGCAACCTATACAGTGTTCATTTGCTGGATCCCAGTCAAGTACAAAGACCACTGGAAGAAGAGGAAAAATGATCAGGTGGGAGTATAGAAGCTGAAAAACACATAGGTTTGCAAAGAGGTGAGTATCTGTCTTCCTTAACTATTTGCATGCCTGTGACAAGTCTAGGATACACACCTCACTGGCAAACTCAAAGTAATAAGTAAGATCAGGACATCATGGTACTGTGAGGAGTCTTTACATGACCACACAGGTGTGTGGAAAATGCAGACTTGTATGTGTATATCAACAAAATAATTGTTACATTCTAGTCTCTATTTTTCCTGAGGTCATCTGCTAATTCAATTTTTATTTTGCCATGCTGGACTGTAAACACAGACAGCAAATTGCAGAGCATGTGCCCCTCCGTTATCCAATTTTTGCAATTTTCTCCAAATGCTAATTGGCGTAGGACTCTAAAGCTATTTCCTTTAACAAGTTGGTTTATGTTTTCAGAACACTCAGAATCCATTTTGGTCTTTGAAATCTTCTTTTACGGTGGTTCCCTGGAGGCCACAGTCAAGCAGCTGCCTGTCAGAGTGCTTTCCTAAAATGTTCTCCTCTCTCAACCCCAATCTCTAAAGTTGCTCATCTTGGTATAAATATTCTTCTTCTAAGAAATTAAAAAAAACCCCCATGCCATAATTATGCTAAAAATCAAGCATCAAAAAGAAGCCTGTGAAGTAGTATTTGGCTCTCACCTAACAGTGGAGTAGGGGTTGAGACCATGCCTGTGAAAAAACACCTGAGCTACGACTTCCTGTCACATTTACTTTACTTCTCATTTGTTGCTTTCCTCAAAACTAAGATAAGAACTATCTGAATGACCATGTTCAGTGTTGCAGCATTCTCCTTTTCTTGATTGGCATCAACTAATATGGTATCAGAAAAATAGCACCTTGTGGGCTTCAAGGCAGACTAACTCCCCAAACCAACTGTAGTTCATAGCTCATAAAATGAGGTATGTGACCTCAAGTCCCCTGCCTGTGCTAAGCCTGGTTTGGGGGCATTGTTCTTTTTAAATCTTTCACAATATGTACTCAGAAATCTCCTTTATTGAAGGATCTGTTCACATAAATTGCCTGTTTCTTTCCTTGGCACTGTCCCTTGCTCAGGATTTTTTATCCTCAGTGGCCCAAATCAACTGTACAACCTTTCTTGACCACAAACACAACATTTAGTCAGTATTCAAAACTTTTTCATTGACTGTAGCATTCAGGATTTTTATATTCTTCCATACATTTCGTAACCGTGCTTTTTGGGAAGTTCCAGTCTCATCTAGATTTTTTATACTCTCCATCCTCCCAGTTCTTATATCCAAAGCTAGTGCTTTCTATGTTGTTGCCCAAATAACAAGTGAATAAGTTTCCAGTCTTCATACTGGTCCTGGTCAGTTCACTAAATACTTTTTTTTCTCTGTCTCTTGCACAAAGTTTATAAATCCTCTAGTGGAAAAACTAAAGGCCTATTCCTCCAGCCTTTGCGCACTGCAGTTGCCCCCTGAATGCACTGTAGGATCCATCATACCTATCTCTGCTACCTTTAATCCACATACCAACAGTTTACTTGTATTTAAGGACAGAGACTGCTGCAGGCTGTGATTCTGACTGCTTAAAGAACTATCATCTTAGAAGGGGTCTGTGTTAAGGAAGGCTATTATTTGAAGTAAACGAGTGCCTTAAAGGAAGGCACATTGAAGTAGAAACAAAGCCTGCACTTCTTCCCTGTTTTTTTTTAAAGAAATTTTTAGAAGCCTCTGCCACAGACAAAACCACACAGCTATTTTCTCACAGTTGTAATTACAGCTCACTGTCACACTAGCTGAACCAGCTCGTCTTGCTGGAGGAGAAATATTAGAACCTATATTATGCCTAGTGCTTTTATGCTCCATTTTTACCCTTATCCCTGAAGTAGTCTGACCTGTGAGAACTACTGCTCAAACACTGCTGTATTTCTTACTGCAAGGGAAGCTGGAAACCTTGATCCTTTCAAGAGATGAAACTAAGCAGCAACCTATTTACACAGTTTAAAAGGCACCAACTGAAGCTTCAATGATACGACTTTTGTGCAACAGAAAAGGTTGCAGCAGTGTCATAGCTTTCTGTGATTTCCACCTAATTTAAAATGAAGGCATACACCTCTTCAGCAGGTGGTTTCAAACATTTTCAGTAAACAGAGGCAATTTTGCATCATTAATCCGTATGATCAGCAAATTTCATAACAACTTCATCCTAAAACTGGGGAAAAAGGCTACAGGACCAGGTTCTGTGCTGAAGATAGTTCCAACTGTGGGTCCAGGTGGGCTGTTTATTGTACTGCTCATAGATACAGCAAGTGGACCAGAAAGACTAACAAAATATTAAGTAGAGAGACTTAATGTCCTTGATAACAAATGAACTGAGATTTCCCCTGCTGGGACTTAAACAAAACAAATGATTTCCAAAACTTTTCTGAAACTTATCATAGTTTGACTTTATGGCTACTACAAAAACCAGCTCACTCAGGTTATCTTGAGAGAGAAACACCAATTCTATAATATCTGGTTTCTCATTTTCTATCACAGCACAAAAGGTAACTTTCTTCAACATTTCAGGATTCGGCAAAATACAGTGTTGTTTCAGATATTATTCTAGAAGATTAGATACACAAAAGAAAGACAAAAGTTTTGTGCTGTGAAATTAAAAGAGCTCACATGGCTTTACACCTGGCAGGAAAATGCACAGATACTATCAAAATCTGGAGGTACTGTGTTTTGCCAGATGCCATTTTTGTGCTCATTACCAAAGAACTCCAGGGTACTTGAAAGCTTGCAGAAAGATCATGTTTTTCTGCCACGCAGAAGACAGAGTTTGTTGCTGATTTTTCTTTTTAACATAGACTTCTATTTTTCTGTTTTACTTAGTGGAGATTTGAAAAAATTTCTGAGCATATGGGGATTTCAAACTTATCTTGATGTAATTTGTGAAGTTGGGACTATTTTCTAATCCAGATGGAAGCTAGAAGGCTTTACAAGAGACTATTGAAATCAAGCTGTCGTATCTCAACAGGGCACAAAAACATCTGTTCTTTGTTGGCCAAGACACAGTTAACAAACATTATTATTAGGTAAGCATCCTATTGTGCCTGTCATCATATATGTCAATTTCTGCATAAATTAGGACTCTAAACCCAACAGCAGGGAAAGAATTAATTTCTAAGAAGCGTGGGCCAAAATAACATTCATGCTTGTCAACCACCACCACAATCAACAACATCCTTTTACTCAGGCTTAAAGAAAAAACATCTAGCAAGCCCAAAATAATTTAACAACACTTCTATATTATCGGTATCTCAAAATTTTGCTCAAACAGAGCCTCTAATTAAAAAATTAACAAAAGGTTTTCTTAATAAAGTTGAAGGAAAATTTATGGGACTAAACTTCTGCATATTGTGAAAGTTTTATCCTCAGTATACATAATCTAATCCTAGCAGATTACTCAACCCCAGAAACTAAAGCCATAAATGAATATTCAGAGATACCCTTGACTATCCTGGATTTGCAGAGGTTACAAGATCTTTGACTATTTAACAAAAGCAGAGTACAAGCAATAAACCACCACAAAGGTTCTTTTGTGAGATTATGATCACTTAATTCAGACCTCTACATGACACAGGAAAGTACAGCCGAAAATGAGTTACTTTTCAGTAGAGAGCAGAGCACTATAAAAGTAGCTTTTACAATTATTTCAAGATCTCAGGGTTTCTTCTGACACAGCAGCAGAGTGAAGTTTAAAAGAGGCCCTTTATACAGTCATTTGCCAGCCCAGGTGGCCTGGCCATGCAGTGATCCTGCAACATTTTTTCTCAGGCTGCCCCTTCCTTGTACTTTAACATTTCAATTCAAGCTTGAGGCTCGATGACAGAGCACTTGCCTACCATTGCTCCCCTAGTCTGCTTTTCTTAGACTTGATTTTGAAATTGTTAACTCATTTGAAAGAGTATGCTCCTTCAGTAGCTTTGGTTTTCATGTTTCTCGAAGGAATATTGTGTTTCTTAATGTAGTATGTAGGACATTGCTCAGATAATATATTTTCTTAGTTTATGTTAATTCCCAAATGAAATAAATCCCAGTAACTGCTTGTATATAGTGAGAATACTAAGCTACAAGCTTCTAACTCATATGCCTGTGACTGTTTTCCAGGAGGCAAAGTCTTTTCCAAAGCTGTTTTTTTCCGGGTGGCAGCATTTACCCAGGAAGCATGAAATGTAAATACTAGGATCTCATTTACCAGCTGGGGTCTGATCTCTCTGGACCCAGACAAAAGGTCAAAACCTGAGTCTCTTCACACCTCCTTCTGCTGGAGTTGGGTCACTATGATCAGGGAAGGCAAATTCAAAGGGCCAAAAGAAAGAGGAAAAAAAAAGAGCAAAGCCTCTCTCTATACAGGATGCTGAGGTTTGCAGACTCTTCAGTCTCCATGAAACTGCTTTAAATATGTCCAAGGATTTATGGTTCTTCAGTGCTGGATCCTAAGATCTGGTTATTCTGGGAAAATTCAGATAGTTTGAACACATCCCTAAGTTACCTCTTTGATTACCGTTCTACAGAAAATGAACCAAAGCCATCAAAGCAACTCACAGAACTCCTTCCACTGGCAACTACACAGACTAGGACACTGGAGTCATCACTTCCCAGTTTTAGAGCAAAGAATACCTTCTTGTACACAGCGATCATGTTTTTTGGAACTTATACATTCCTTTGGTTCCTTCCATTACGTGATATTAAACCAGTTTCAGCTTCATTCCTTTTAAATTTGAATCATCTCACACACCTCTATGGATGAAGCTTTTTGTGCTTCTCTGTTTTCTGACTTGATGCCCATTTGCTCTCTGTGTATTTACTGCATGTGTGAGTCCAGTTTTCATTTCATGCTGCTGAAGAAAGCAGAGACAATGTACCATGCAGGCTTTAGCCACTTGAGTCTGTGCTAATACTTCAAGGGTAATAGCAAGCAGAAAGATTTTAAGGAGTCTTGAAACCTATGGACTGCTCCAGGGCTGGAGTTGCTGGTACCTTGTGATATTGGTGCTGGTGGTGTCTCACTGCCTCAGGGAGTGAAATATTTCCCTCTTCAAGTGCCCAAGGTCAGGAAGACTTCTCTTCTTCCACTGCACACTCTTTTTATGAGAAATACTTGTTTTCCCTCTGGGTCAGGTTTCCATAGTCCCCTCACTTCCCTTTTTTCTGTCTTGCACAGGTGTAAGAAAAGGACACTGGCACAGCATCTATCTGGGGGAACAGAGCCAGTGTTCTCAGAAAACAAAGATGGCATTTGCTGCCACTGGATGAGATAAGAGAGAAGAAAGAGCTGCACAATGAAACAATCTGTCTCTTCTGATTTTACACTTAAAAGCAGATTCTAACATTGTCTTTTGCCTAAGAGACCCTCAAAAGGTACTATTATTGGAGAATGATATTTCTGATCTGTTTCTTACACATAATATTCCCTCTACATACTTTCCCCTGATCTTGCTAGGAAGAACTTCCCACAGATTTTTCAATCATGAGCTATTGAAAAAGCTCTTTAGGTCACCCCAGTCAGCTACAGTTACAGAAATTATGTGACTCTCAGAGTACTCAAACAACATAGGCAGAGTTCCCCTTTGCAGAATAACCACTAGCAACTATAATACCTTCCAGTTAAGGGGGATTCTCCTAAGGAAGACACCTTTGCTGCAATGCCAGAATTCATTTTGGCATTTGCACCAGTCATGATTAATGTACAGGGGAAGCTGGACACAAAAATCTTAACAAGGATTATGAAATTCTGATGTGAATGGACCCCACTGTCCCATACACAGCAGCTCTCCACGAAAATAAGTATTCAGTCAGCCTAATGGTAATCTACATTTTTGGTCAGGAACCAAAAAAGCAAAACATAAATATCATTCTGGGCAGTACAGAATGTGGCTTTTGCTTTCCACTACCCTAAAAGCTACACATCTCATCTGTCAAAAAATTAATCTAGACTTCTAGACTAATCTTCTCAACATCCTCTACAGACAACAGAGGAAGACTCTTCCAGAGTCCAAACCATTTAGTGCCAGACAGACACTAAACAGGCAGGATGCATCAGTCTGTGAAGATGGCGTGTTATTTCCACAAAATGTGGTGACCAGACAGCTAGCTTTGAGTGATAGACCCAGAACTTTGACTGTTAGAGTTAGTCGAATGCTGTTACCTCACAGGGAAAGCTGGAAATGTTGCAATTCTGTTGCATGCAGCTTATAATCCACTTTCCAGTGTGGCAGAAGAAAAAATAGGGCAATTTGAGTATTAAGAAGCCAAATCCAGTGAATGTTTTCAAACCTCATTTACTTACCTTGCTGTTCACAGGTAGGAATTAACAGTGGATGCCACAAAAAAGGAATTTTTTAGATCTGGAAGAGGTGGAGCTATGCAATACGGATGGAGGCACTGAAAAAATCTGAGAACTAGTATTTCTCTAAACATTTCTCTGCCATTTATAGTGTTGGATGGGTAATACCATGTATCTCAAGTAAAAGAAGAAACTTAGGACATACAGATGACATGGCATCTTTTCAAATACTCCCTGAAGCAATGGGGTGAAAAATAATACAATTTCTTTTTGAGATTTTCCTTATCCAAATATATTGATCTTCCAGACAAGAATGACTCCTTAACAAGAACAGTAAGTCAGAGGGTATTAAAGTAGGAAAAAAATATAAAATAATCTTTAAATAAAAATTTAATTCACTCTTACTTTACAGAATATTTAAAAGCACCATAGAATTTTACTGTCAGGTCTAAAAATGATCAACAAGAGACTGGAATGATTTTAGCCAGTAATATGTAAGAAACTTCGTGAAGAAATGGATGTAAGCCAAGTGAAAGCAAAGTAATATTTTGTACACCACAACTATAATCAGAATCTCGCATTGGTTTATTCAAATTTTGCTTTCTTGGAAGCAAAGCTTACATGTTTGTAAACATCAAATTAAACATTGCTTAATTTTACAATTTGCTAAACAAATACTTTTTTACCCTTAAGGGCATATGCAGACCCATCTATTTGTCTCACAGTTCTCCTGCTGACCTGTGCTTCAATATTTTTTTGAAACAATTGGTTCCTGTACAATTTTAATGAAGCTTAAAAATTTCTTCCAATACTGTGCAAGTCATAGGCAAGGCCATTTTGAAGTGTGTACTTCCTTACATAGTTTTTTGATCAGTACTTAACTAATGCGACTGTGAAAAACTATACATTTTCAGGAAAATGTTTAGATTTTGGTCCTGTACTTAAAGACCTTCTATAATCAAGTTGTTTACATGAATTTGAATCACAAGCATGTACACAACAAAACCACTATACCTATGTTTCTTGGTCTATGCATAAAAATTATGTTTTCTACTTACACTAAAACATACAAAAAATAAACTACAAAAATTGTTTACACTTGATTTCAGCAAAAAAAGCTTTCTTCGAGAAAAATGATTCTTCTTTTTTTCAGCCATCATAAAAGGAATGCAAGTAAACAATAAATACATGTGCTTTCTCCATATAGACATATTTACACTTGAGTCTTTGGCTTATGTTTAAGTTTCTTTATAAAGATCTTTATGTGATCCAGCCATCATTGCACATTAAAACAAAATAAGCCAGTTTTTTTTTACTATATATAATATATATATGCAACACTTGAAACGTATAAAGAATGAACCTTACTATCAATTTGCACTGTTATTGTACTTTAACAATGTATCAAAAGGAAAAAAAATACCATATAGGAAATATTGATACATGCAACAGATGGTCGCTCTAACTGTTTTGAGAGACGGCTGCATATACACACACTAAAAAGTCCTAATTTGAGCAAATCTCTTCTGACTCTGGTTTTCATTAAATAGTATTTATGTGGCACTAAATGTTGATACTGTATACAAGCATAGAAACAGATTGAGTTCTTTTATTAAGATACACAACTTCATAAGAAAAATACTTTGCATTTAAAATTTAAAATCCCTCCCACCCCCCTCTTTCCCTAAAATCTTTCTTCACAGGATCAAGAACTGTTGTCAAAACAGCTTATTGAGATTCATGTATTTGGTGAACTTTGCCATATCCCTTCCAACTAAGAGGATTCCAGGTACTCCAGCGCCACATCGTAGCAGAAGCGATATTGCTCCTTTAAGGAGAAACAGAAACAAAAACTGAAGTTAAATAAAGATTCTAAAATCTTAGCAGCAACATCTACAACCAAGAACACTGTTTGCTAACTAGTAAGCCAGACATGCTTGGATTTTCTATTTTTTTCCCCTATTACACAAGTAAAGTACGTTACCAGCTCTGATTTAAAAACTCACCCTAATCAATGAAGAGGAAAAAATCCCTGACCATGGAATGCAATTATGTGCTTCTCTGATTTTTTCAGCTTCTAAACTGGTTTATCAAACATGAAAAGCTCTCCTCTCAGTCAGAGCATTCTTGCAGTGAAAGCACCTCAACTCTTACACTTGATCACTTATACCTGAGTTAGCTGATACTGAGCAGTAACTAATGCCTGCTGCTTGGGCAGCCAGTGAATAGATGGGGAATACTGAGCCATGATACAAGGCTGCTCAGGGTCCACAGCCCCTTTGTACAGTCGTGTTGATGTAACATCCAAGAGATCAGATGCACATTTAAAAGAGAAGGTAAAGCTAAAACTTCATTGTGGTTAGTATTTTCCCTCAACAAGGCTGCTGTTGAGAGCTGATACTGGGAGAAAGGGAGGAGGAAGGAGAGAGGAGAGGTGAAGAAGAAGAAAAAAACAGGAAAATTAATGTGATCTCTATTGCCCTTGTGACTTAACAAAATAAATCTGCTTTCGTGATTTATTTTTGTTTGCAAAGGAAGACAGCGTGATCCATTAGCAGGAAGTTGTGGGGATATCTTAAAGGCTTTGTTGTGCTGCTCATTGTTGTTATCTGATCATGTTGCTGAATGTAGGGCACATGACAGTGTTATATATTGGTTTTCCTGGTTTGTTTTCTAACTAACGACTCAACATCTGCTGCTGTTCAGGAGTTCTGAATAAAACCCCACACAACAGAAATACATAACTACAAAAATTTTGTAACTTCAGTTTAAAGCTACAGAGGAATTCAGGTCTATTTTGAAATGAAATATTATTTTGCAGAGCGTTTATCAGAAACACACACAATCTACCTTGGCCTCCCTTTACTGTGACACAAATAATTTTCCATGTGATCTGACCTGTTTTCTTCACAGCAGTCAACTAAAATCCAGGCAGCAATTTAATATGTTGTGTCTCAGATGTCTGTGGTGCAGGAGAATGCAAAGTATTTGTGGCAAAACAAGGAATACCTAGCCCAGTGTCACTGCTGTTACAGGATGTTCTGTTTGTTACCACGTTAACTATCTTCTTAATTTATGTGATGGCAAGGGATGGAACTGATGCACAATAATTAAGAAAATCATGCCACAAAAGCTACTTGATACTAAGTGAGCACCGACACTTGCAAAAAAGGGCAATATGGGGAGAGGCAGCTATAAAAATTTTGCTCAATATGCAAGTTCACAAGGTCAGAAGCAATTTCCAGTATGCATAAACTGCAAAATGTTTTAAATTTCAATTGGCATCCCTGATTTTTATGCTGTAGGCAGCCATCTGGCTGAAGACACTGGCTGCTGGCAGTGCGAGAGTCAAATGGCAGGAATTCCCAAACACTATGTTTCAACCTGCTTTCACATTCACCTACAAAAAGGAAAAATGTCCATGTGGGAGAATTTTTTTAAGGACTGCTCAGCTTTTCTGACTGAAGCAAAAATTCCTATGCATATGCACTCATACTGTATGCATAAAGATTATCCAGAAGAGCGAAGATTATTTTGAGTTCTGGCAATGTACATACAGATATTTAGTCTTGCAGTTTCACTAATTCAGACTCATATTGTTTATATTAGTGCAAGGTGATAGAAAGGCTACACAAAAGGAGATAAAACCTCCTGATGGTTTCCTAGAAAACCCCAGCACCTAGGGAGACATTCCCAGAAACTAATAAAAGGATTAAAATGAAGAAAGGAGTGATATGGAGATAACATGGCCTTTTTTCTCGAACATCCTGGCTGCCAGGAACTGAAGAAATGGACCCTTGGGCCTATTTCATCTGTCTATCACCCCAAAATTAGTTTATTGACTATATCCACTCAATCTGCCTAAAGAAAAAAGGCATAAAAAGAGATTTGACATAAGCAAAAATCGGGGAGAAGTTCCATCAACTCTGCGGGGGTAACTGACGGGTTACCTTTTCTACCTCCACCTTCTCGGGACACCTTGGGCTGAGCGATCGCTTTATTAATATATACTAATTTCACTTTTGCTTCATAGTAATTTAAAATTTTTAGGTATTACTTCATTGTAAGTTGCTTTTGCTTTATAGTGTGTATTTAAGTTTTTTGCTATACTTATTCTTTGTTGTCTCACTTATTTGTAAGTGTAACAAACTTTTGCTTTAGGGCATGTGCTTAAGTTTTTGCTTTACTTATTCTTTGTAGGTTGTTTTACATCTTTGTAAGTTGCTTTTGCTTTAGCGTGTGTGCCTATGCTTGGCTTTATTATTACTATTACATAATTTATGTGTGTTTTTGCAGTTAGACCCTATTCCAGACAAAATGAACCCCATAAATTGTCACAAATTTGTATTAATAAATGTGGTATTTCATGAACTGTTAGAACGAGTCTATTTTTACATGCTGACAGTTTTGTCGATGGTGAAATAACTCACAGCAGAAACCTGCTGAGGGGTTTTCCTACTGCTATTAAGGGTAGTCCTGATATAAAAAGCTATCGAATGTCCTATCCATCTGAACAAATCTGTTAAGTGAAGGGTCTCATTAGGTGAGACGCTAACAGACTCTTTTGGACATTAAAAGGCTTTGATCTCCTGGGGGGGACACTGATGGACAAAAAATAAATTAACACAGGTTGGACAGAAAATTCTTCTTTTCTGCCACTTTTCATGTGACAATTAGTTTACTGTTTATATTGTTTATTATTTAACTGTTGGTCTCAATGATCTTAAGGGTCTTTTCCAATTTAAATGATTCTAGATTCTATATATTCATTTGCAACATACTAGATCCAAGGCTTTGATTTTAAAGTTCTGAGGTATCATTTTGACTACTACAAATCTGAGTAAAAAAGATTATTGTTATTCAATAAAACTTTCAAAGCAGCAGTTGTTACTAAGGAGAAAAATATTCACATATCCAGCTACAAATCTATACTTTACAGCCTATTCCTACCAAGGAGAAATGTCTTATTCTGTAAAATTTCAAGATGGCTTGTTTGAGCACAGCCTGCTGCAACTTCCTTTCAAACAGACAGGGTTATTTTGGGAGATTAAAGTGCATTCTGTTAACTCAGAATATTTTCTGTGAAAATCATGCTACCAGTACAAGAAAAGTACTGTAAAATGCTTAGTCACTCCTCTTGTGATGCTGACTTGTGTGTACACTCAGTATCTGTCCCTTTCTTCTTGTGGCCCATCATAGGTTTGCACTGTTTTGTGGGCACAGGACTGAGAGAGCAGCTCACACAACAAGAGAGCCTCTGGTTCCCTTGCTGTTTGCAGTAACCCTGATGGGCTGGTACTTACCGGAGTTTCTACCATGTTGGGCTTGCTGTTCCGCAAAGTCTTCACAGCATGGAAAACGTCCACCACATTCTGCCTTTTTACCATCTCAACCACAATGCCAATGGCACAGAACATCCCGCTCCGGCCACCGCCATTTCTGTACACAAGGAAAACAGATGGTTACATATCACTACGACCTAAGAGAACACCCAAAATGCATTTCTCTTCTTTCATGCTGTAAGCACGAGTGATTCATGAGTCCCAGAGGGAGATTAGAATTTAGCAATCTCATTGCAGCACCAGTGAGTTTGGTCTAAGAAATTTGGGGTTTCTGACCTTTCTCTCAATTACCACTTTTGAATTCTGTCCTTACAGTCAGTCATGCTGCCCAGCTGTACTATGAGTCTAAATTACATATGCATTAGAAAAAAAACCCAAAACACAAGTTCTATGGCAAGTAGAGAATTAGAAATAAAAAAAACCCCAAGTTCAATGGCAAATAATTTTTCCACTTCGTTTTGGAAAGACACTCACTTAAATTATCCTGCTATATGAGGATTATCTAGCCAGATAGAATAAGCAATTCAATTCTTGTTGACCTTTAGGCACACTTCTGAACTATTTTAATATTATTTTCAAAGAAATTAGGGTAGGTATTTCCTCTTATGAAGTTTGAGGTGGGATAGGCAGAAAGGGGTCACTAGTTCATTCTGAACATTTAAACAGAAGCCTTTCAAGTAAAAATGCATAATTCAATTTCTATATTTAAAACTTTGTACTTAAATAAGGTAGGAAAGAGATCAATTATTCTCTGCTTAGGGAGAAAAAGATGCCATCTTTCCAAAACTCTCAAACCAGCTCCCATTTAAGCATCAGGTCCAGATAAGCAGCCAGCAGTCATTTACTGACAATAGTTGTAGGATCACGTACTGTAATAGAACTTTTCTCTCGTTTCATATATCCACAGTTTTCAGTTTAAACACCTCAAAATATTGTAGGCATTCCTTCTGGAAAAAATGCAGCACACTATATGCAAGAGTGGCACAAAAAAATAACTATTTGGCACTCAGCAAAAAAAGACTTCCTTCTGAAACCAGGCAGAAGTTGTTTATCTGTAAAGGTTTTGTACCTGAAAAAAATGCTATCATGTACAGAAGGCGGCAAATACACAGTATCACAGTAGTATCATGTTCCCATGGTACCTTGTCCTGATACAGACAAATCCAAAAGTTGACCAAAAGCAGTGGTACTTACTTTCTTTTAATAAAAGTGGCAAGAGCATGTGAAAAAGAAGGTATCCATAAGAATACTGCTTAAATTTAAAACAAGAAGTAATTTATAACCATTTATTTGAAGAACAGCAATTGACTTTCTCCAAGTTACTCACAGGCAATGGATGATGGTCCGACCCTCCCCTTCTTCACATTCCTCTTGCCATTTTTCAACCTGCAGAATTAACTTCAAGAAGGATCTCTTGGAAGCTGGTACATCTCTGTGAGAAGCCCATCCCAAATACTGGAATTGCTGCACCATCAGATAGCCCTCCTGTGGCTGAGGGAAAACCAAAGAGCTTTAGGTCAAAACGACACCTTTACATCTTAGTTTAGAAAACAAAAATATAAAACTAACATGAAACCTAAGTGTTTATATTATGAACAGATCCCAACAAGTATATACATTGCATGGTAGGCTCTCCATTAAATTGTACCACTTGAGCTCAAGGAAGATGTCAAAAAAGGGAAAAAAAAGAGGACTACATTGAAGACATCATCACAGTTTATCAATCACTAATGTGATTCTGACTTTTAAATGGACAAATTCCCTAGATTCTAAGTGCCAAGCTGGCTTAACATCAATAATCAATAAAAAAATCACTGTTAAGTTCTTAGACCCGCAGATATGAAGACAGATCTCTGACTCCTAAGCATGAACTGATTCCATTACAAATAAACAACAAGTAATATTGGTGCACAAATACAACTACTGTCCTTGAAGTCTTCCCTTTTTGCCAGATGATAATCATGACAGCCTTGCTGCCAGTCTCTGAGCTTTCCATATGCTAGATGCGATAGAGGGAGAGCTTTGAATACAATTAGACTGTCACAAGAAAGGCCTCAATAACAGGAAGAATAAATAGTCTATTCACTTTCTTGCAGCTGAAGATGACGAAAAGGAGTAGGACTGTGGATTTTAGAAAAGGAAGAACAGAGCAGAGAGATATTTAAAAACATTACGTATAGGCAAAAAAGCCACAGGAGAGAGTGAGTAGAGGAGTAGAAAATCAAAACATCATAAAAAAAGAAGAAATGGAAAAAAACAAAAATAAGAAATGAACCAAAAAAAAAATAGAAAAAAAAGAGGAAGTCTTAAAATACAACAAAAAAGTGCTATGATGTAATATTTGCCAGTGTGCCCACACCCACACCCTCCTGTAGTTTCCAAACGAGGTATGAAAAGCTGAAAATGCTTTTCATAGTTCTGAATATATGCAAAATAAAAGTTTGAGTAAAACGCTGGCCACATGAAAACTGACCTCTGCTCTCTGAAAAATGAAAATAAAAATCAAATAAAAAGAAAAATCTTTGTGTATACACAGTAATCAGTTTTCCCCACAGTTATCCTTCAACATTAATGAAAGTTAAACATATACTCCAAGTAGCAGTCAGTGGTAAAGTCAGTATTGGATGAAAAATACAAAGCAGTCTTGGTAAGTAAAATAGGGATTGCTGGTTAATTGTACATAGAATGGTGGCACAAACATCTGTAACTCTTTAATGGCAGGCAACATAGATAAGTGATGCATAGAGGTGAGACAAAGGAGGAAATGCTGTGTGGCAAACAGGGTCTGAGATGATGCTGCAATAGTGTGAAACACTGTGGGATAGCAAAAAGAAAAGATGGTGCAAGGTATGAAAGAGCTGACAAGAATGTAAGACTGGCACTGCTACTGAGCTTGAGAAAAAGATGATAAATGTAGGTCGAGGCACAGTGGTGAAGAACCCTTCAGAGGCAGAGGAGCTTTCAGACTTTTTTCACGCCCTGCTTTACAGGGTGCCACAATCTTCCTTTTATGTTGTGGTTCTCACATCTTAGGCTGAGAAGGTCCTGGCTGTATAACCAGCCTCACCTTTCCTGTTCCTGATTTACCACGGAAAACATCTTATCAAACCTATGGACTAAATACTTGTCACTTCATGTTCATTAGAGGGATATTTCTTTTACTGTACACCAAACAAGCAGACTACAGAATACTTCTCATACATCTACTCATGAGGGAAAATGTCACAGAAAAACACTCATTCTCCCTAAATCTCTCTCTGTTTAGTGCGTAGCTAAAGAAAAGTACTAGAAATTAGTATTAGACAGTGATGCTTGTCTGACTCTTTTCTGGTTCATGTCTTAAGAACATTAGTATTCTACTATTATTCAAAATTAAAAAGTAGAACAGCGTAGAGAGTATTAAAAATAACATATTTTTCTGTCACATATTGTTATGATAATGCTTACTCTTGTTAGGTTGCATATCCTGAAAATTCGGTTTATGACATCGCAGTCCATTGAACACGACATGCATTCCACTTGGATGGGACCGTACCGCAGTATCCCTTCCTCGGGCCAGTATTGTGGGCAGCCCTGCACCAGAACAAAATGGACATAATTAAATGTTGTAAGTTACACCTTGAGCATTGCCTTATTCCACTGTAAACCTTCAGTGAACAACTAGTGTTGATTAGTTTCTGTAAAGCAGAGAATAACTGTAAAATCACTGCACTCCTCTACATTTTCATCATGTAGTGAATGCAGAGTGATTAAAGCACGCAACGGTACATGGAAAATTCAAGCTCCAAACTAACCTGTGCTAAGTCGACTTCATTTAACATCACAAGAGAAGTACAGCCATAGTCATACACTAATCTCCAGAAATCTTTCACAGTGTTTGGTAAAGGATGTTGTGTGACAATAAAAGCTGCTGGTTGCCTGTAGCTCTGTAAAGGCAAATAATTTTATTAGTACCTGTAGGGGAAGTACTTAACTTCTACCGAAACACTGCAACAGAAAAAAACATAAAAATAGAACAAAGCTGTAACATCAACTACACCAGATTTCACCAAAGATGTTACAGTTAAAAATACATTATCATTTCCAGTAAGAACAAAGAGGTTGACTCTGCTCAGGTCTGCCTTCTGCTCGGTTACAGACCAAGCCCTGTTTTCTCACTTCGATATGCTCTGGGCACTGATGGTGCTCTTCAGGGCTCTGCTGAACTGAGGCTCAGGCAACTCTGCTCCAGGCACTGTGTCCAGGAGACCAAGCAGGAAACCTTCACCCCATGTTACAGGGAGGGGTGCAGAGGTCTCAGAAAGTCACCCTATCCACAGCAGGCTATAGGTGAACTCCATGACTGAAACAGGGACTAAGCTCAATCCCAAACTCTGTTTCACAGGGTCACCCACAGAACCACTTTCAGGATTACTGGGGCCCATTTCCAGCAGAAAGCGCAAGTTAAACAGAAAAGTACTATTTCCTGTCATGACCGCAGGTTCCATTTTCTGTATGCTGTGTTATACACAACTGCAAATAGGGATTTCCAGCTTTGCACAGATTAACTGAGACACAACTAACAGTTGATGGGTTCATTTGATGATGTACATTTATTACAAGCATCAAGCAGAAGAGAAGAGATCTGAAGTCTTTTGCAGGCAATTCGCAACCATGCATGGAAAATTTCTGCAGTGAAGGAATACAGATATGAGGTAGTAAGGAAGCACCAAGAGGTTGATCTGAGAAATGGAGTAAGGTGATGAATGTTCTTGGAGGTGGATGGGATTTTAAGTCACCAGTTTGAAAAAGAAGTTGCTGGGACTACTGTATGCAACACAGAGACCCCCACGTTTAGGACCAATGCTGGTACCAAAAGCAGTCTGGCTCTTTTTTTACTGAATTAAGTAAATTAACTTAAGAGAAAGACCTAGTACCATAGATAAACCACTTCCAGTATGGAAGCTTACTTGTTTGAAGATTGATATAAGGGATCTTCATGTGCAATATACTGACATAACCTCCAATAACTTGTTATTATTGTACTGTAACTTGTCCTTATGATCAGTACTTGTTTGACAAGAGAGTAAGGAGGTTGCCAGTTTTTTTAATCTAAATTTTTCCTATCCTTTTCTAATGCAGGAATCATGTTGGGGTAGTAGCAGCTTGTGTCTTCCTTCCTAGATCTGCCCAGGGAGAACACAGGAACAACCAATTTTGATTCTTCCCCTGTATTTTTAAGAAATAGAACATGTCCTAGCTGATGTTTTCCTATCCCTCTTCCCCATAATTTCTAGTCTTTCTTGAGATAAGAGAAAGATAAGGGGAAAGTTTCTGTTTCTATTTTGCTATTGAAAGTCCTCTTTCCTTGTCCAGGAGCAATTCCCCCCTGTGAATAAATCAGTCTTAAAAAATTCTGCCTTTCCTTACTTGTCTCTGATTTCTGATCCATTAATACATTGCTTGGTTCTTGTGTCTGCTGCCACATACTGTTGCACACTCAGAGTCCTCTTGCCACCCACAGCCTGTGTTGTCTTCCTTTCACCCCAGACTACACTCCTCTGTGCAGCTGTGTTGGTTGGTCCATAGTCCATCAATTTTATCCAAGTACTTAATGTAATTTTAACTGCAATTCTAAACAGTTTTGATTGCTACCAAAATTCTGCTCACTGCTTTTATTCATCCATTGACTCAGTCACCCAGTGACTCCCTAATACATTGGTCTTACATATGCTACTCCTCTAATCTTTTTGGCACAATAGCTAATTCTGAGATTAGGGACAGCATTTTGCTATCAGTTCAAATGTTTCCTGCACTAGCTCAGGCAGAACTCAAAGATGGCTACATCATTCAGTGCTAATGATTTCTGCTGCTATTTGCTATTTTATTCCAGCATGTCTCCTTGACATGGCAGTTTCTGACACCACTTTATTTTTGAGGAAGGTGAGGTGTCCCTGGAAATCAGGCCACTTGTTTAAGTATTTACTGTAAAGGTAGCTTTAGGGGCCTATTGTTGGAAATGCCAATGGGAGGCACAAGCAGGTATATGGCAGCATGTGTGATGAACAGATTTATCGATTAGACCTGTATAAGCAGGTTCAACTCCATTTTTCCTATTAATTCACCTTTTCCCCTGACAAGTACTTCTGTCACTCAAAGTTAAACTTTAAAGAGTTGCAACTCAAAACATGAACAACAAAACCCCCAAGTCTATACCCAAACATGCCAAAGAAACAATTTTTTTCTTCCTCTGTCACTCCTGCCTCAATATAGAAAGCTTTTTTTTATGAAATAGTGACAGTAACCTCATGCTCAGACAGGTTATCTGACAAACAGTAGATTTTTGAGATCCTGCTGAGATTTGAGATTTGGACATCTAGAGACTCGAGCTTTATATAATGTTGTCAAAAAGGTGAGATTTCCAGTGAGGGTCCCACAAAGATGCAAAAGGCTAAAGATAACAAACCTTCTGAACAAACAACACAAGCTAGTGGGGCTTCTTACCCATTCCCCCCCAAACTTCTTCATTAGGACTGTTTTACTGGGCACTGCAGTAACAAAGAATTACCCTTTCTTAAACCAGCAAGTGCTCTCTCTTATATTACAGAGCTTTTCATGGCAAACTGTGCAGACAAAGAAGATAGTATCTTACGTCCATAAGAGCTGCATTGATGTAGTTGCTGCTGTCCCCATCAATAGTAATTAAGAAAGGCAGACATCTGTCAGGTGGCAGCATATCCATGAAGCGGTTCTTGTCATGGTTCCTTGGCAAGCAGGCTATGCTGCAGTCCTCCGCTTGCAGGCGAGGGGTCACAGAATTCAGGGTCTAAGGGAAAGAGGATGCTTGCTTTAGTGTGCTGAATCAACACAAAATGGACTCAAGATTCCGCAAGTTTTAATGTAAAATATTGCAATATGAGAAAACGTGAGGCGCTAGCGAGAAGACATTAGCAAATATGAGCTCCTATCCATTTGCTGGACATGTTGGTGCTTTTCAAGGGAGGTTAAGCTGCGGGTATGAAAGGCACTCCACATACCACTGAACACATTCCGCATGACAGCATCCTTTCCGAAAGGAATAAAAAATCAAGATCCTTTGGAGCCCTAAAGAGCTATTCCTTAGCTGTGCAAATGCAAGCCAAAACTCTCTGTTGGTTCCTACTCACTGCTCATTATTCCAGACAGATATTTCTAAGCTATTTTATTAAAGAAAGGATATTCCATATTTAAAACAACTTTGCAAAGCACATAAATGTGGGTGCTTTATTTTGTGTACAAAAGGTAGAGACCAAATGCTATTAAAGTTATTTGAAAAGCCTTTTCATTGAAATAAATTAAATGTATCTAGAGGCAAAAAAATTGTTGTTGCATCAAGAGTTAGTAGGAACTGTGAATACCTGAAACTCATCTTTGAGATGCGAAGAGTTTGTCTGAGAGTCAATTCTAATCATATCAAAATAAGCAGCTTTGAATTCACAGACAGGAATGGCAGTTTCTCCACACAGACAAGCTTCTAGAATGGCATCATGAATAAAGATGTACTGCTCCTATCAAATCAGGAAAAGAAACAAAAATTATAGCCATTTAAAAACATTTTAGGATTTAAAAACATTTTAGGATAAACAGATTTACTGCACACTGTAAAACTCATCAAGGTAGTGTCCATCAATACATTAAATAATGTTTTAATACAAACACAGTCTTGTTCTTATTGGGGTGCAGTTAACAAGGACATTTTCTTCATGACCAATTTAAATTCAGTAAAATTTAACAAAGCGGGGATAGCAATTTATTTAACATGAGCTTTTTAGTTTTCTTGCAGTGCTTATGGGTTTCTGTGCATATGCCAATGACTTGTTGGTAATACTAATTTTTTTAATAGGCTTCAGACTTCTGATAATAACAGAAAGAGTAAATTGCTTCAAGCACTACTAGAGTGATTAGCCAGTATTTGGCACACTGCACTCTCCTCATGCATGTGCAAGCTAGTACCCCAATTGCCTCATAGCCAGCTCTAGGCCAGTAATAAATTCAAGTATGTTCCAACAAAAGCACCATTTCTTCCCATTTTTTTTCGACTTGCCTTGAGATAGCCTGAGTCCTCGACAACTGCACTGCTATTTCAATTAAGTCTTCTGTCAATTTTTACACAATGCCCATTATATTTACTCACCCCTAGAGTAATAGATGTAAACCATGTCTAGAACTGTGCCAGCCTCACCTAGTTACTGTGTATACAAATGAGGTTCTAACAGCACGAACCTTAATATGTGCCTGTAGAAACAGCACGTGTCCAGAGACCATGGTCATGTTCTGTCTCTACAGCCTTTGCTGCCTTACCCACACAGGTATAGAGCTATTGGCATCACGGTTGCCTATATAACAAGAACTTGCTGCAATTACAGCTTTATTTTTCTATGTAAGTATGAACCTCTGAGAGAAGGTAAGAGGTAAAAAGGAGAGAAAGAGAAAGGAATAATAATAGTGGTGTTAATTCACATGCAGACTCAGGTGGGATGCAGTCAGACTGAAACACTACATCCCAGGCACTTCCCAAAGGTTAATGGCCCTGTAGCAGGACTAGCTGACCATGAACATTTATTTGTTCAACTGACACAGGTTGAAGCATGGAATAAAAACTGCACCAAATTACACTGATATGCCTGGCTGCCAACTGCAGAGATTTCCATGTGGTCACAGATGAAATAACTTCTCAGGTAGAAGTCCCTATGGAGAGAAAAGGCAAACCACTTCGGGTCGCCTGTCTTAATATAAACCAATAACCTATGTTTCCGTGGAAGCTCAATGGTACTCTGGTGGCAGAATGGGAACTTCATTACTAAGCTTCATTACAAAGGCAATGGTTTTTACTGTGAAGTTGCTGAAGACATGTTGAAAAACCAAAAGGGTAAAAAATGGTAAAAGCTTGGCAGCAAGGTTAATAAAGCAAACAAAAACAGAGTTGAAAAGGGAGAGAGAAATAGACATAAAGTGAAATAGTCAATAGATAAAGTAATTGGAGATGGTCTAAAACCAGTGGCAACCTGCTGAAATTCCACCTGTGGGTTCCTGGAATTGCTGATACCAGAGCTGGGGAAAAATGTCCCAGACAGGTCTTACGCAGGGTCTTCCCTAAAAAAATCCTCCTTGCTTTCCTTTTGTTACCCAGTGAGGTGGGCACTTGTTTGTGTGAAGACTAAAAGAGTTGTCACGTTTGTTGCACCACCCTCGTTCTGGGCACTGCTAACACTAAGCAATGCTCCCTGATGGAGATAAACCCTCAAGAAGGCCACTGCCTGCTCTTTTCACAGCCACAGTGAAATTCTGACGTAGTCTGTTTCAAAAGGCTTTGAAGGCGAACTGCCATACCTCGGTCTGTACCATGTTGATGCGACGGGACCGTAAAGCTTTGACACAGTTGTAGATATCCACGACACCTTCTCTTTCTGCCATATCTAACATGATATCGATGACAATATAACAACCTGTCCGTCCAGCACCAGCACTAAAAAGAACCAGTAAATACTGTTAGGAATATCCCCAGCAAAACATCTACAAACTTTATAACCATTACTGGGGGCATTTTTATAACAACATTCAGTTTTGTCATCACAAACACTATCTAATTTTTATCTTCTTATCATAATGTTCTTTAAATCTTTTGATGTGTCCAAAACAACCTTTTCCCACCAGATTTTAGCCACTAAGTAACAGCAAAAAAAAAAAACCAAAAAAAAACCCTTCCTTTTATCATCCAGGTCAATAATTAAGGAAAAAAAATTAGTTTAACTGAAATCTGGAGCATGATTAAGCTTATGCACTTCAGAATATGACAGATCTTTTCTTTAATAAGACTAAGGATGATTTTAAGTGATATATATTGCAACCAGAAACTCAAATGTATGTTTTACTTGCCAAGTTCCAAGCTAGTTCAGACAGCACATTTAACACAGTATTGTATTCAGAAGATTCACTCATGATTTATTTTGGTTTTACATAAAACTATGGACAGTTTTTGCACACTGAATTATTAAAATCTATAAAGGTCAAACAACTTTATGTACAAAATGTAATTAAACATTTGATGAAAATGTTTAAGAAAATCACTGAAAACAAATTCTATTTGTCAAAGGACTGTGTCCCAACAACAAAACCTTGCAAAACCGGCACAGGAAAAACAACGTTCTGTATTTGTTGCCATTAACCTCATTCCATCTTCCTTCATCTAGTTGCTTACTTTGATTTAAATTAATAATCTGTTCAGACATTATATGCAACACCAAACTATCAGAGCAGATATATCTACGCTCATTCTCGAATGCTGTCACAAAATTGTTGTAGGCTACCTAAAATGATAGCCTAAAGTATTATATGATTTAGCTGGTGCAGATGTTGCAGGAAAAAGAAATTCTCTGGCTATTGCTTTTAGGAAAAGTGTACTAGAATCTGGTTATTTCCAGACATTGCTTTAGACAGTCAAATCCTACTGCAGTGTCAATTAGGCAATTCAAAAATAGAACAACAAAACCAAAACAATTTGAAATCATGAATGCTCCAGAGTAGACTACTGTAAATAATCATATACACGTTTGTCAAAAAAATCAATCTTGCCCCTTCTGTACACACCTGCAATGGACAACAATAGGCCCTGCACTAGGAGGGTTAGATAATTTGACTCTCCGTATAAAGGAAAGCAGGCCTGTGGCATTGTAAGGAACTCCATGATCTGGCCAGCCAGTGAAATGAAACTGTTTAACTTCACGGATTTCATTGTAGCCCCTCTGAAAAAGGCAAAAAACCAAAGGTTATGACATTCAAAGTATTTCATAGACTAGATTTTATCTGACTCCAATAACGATGACACATACTGATAGAATCTAGATGCAGTTTTCATCCTTTCACTATTTAAAGCAAAGACCCACAGGAAGCTTACAGATGTTACTGGGTTTTTTTTTAATTTTGAAGTTTGTATTTTTACTTTCAACATTAAGTATGCTAGTTTTGCTGCGTTAGATTTTTTTTTGTTTATTATAGACTTAGATGCATTTTATATTGATTTTCAGAAGTTTTGCTAATTAAGACAATGGCCTGATACCTTTAAAGGCAAGTAAAATGATTTACCATAAGACCACAACTGTGTCACATATATTGCACTTCACAGAGTTTGTCCTTTGATTGAGATTGACTCAGCAGCAGTCAAAACAGAGTGAATGGAGGTGAACAGCAGGCATGACTCATAACCTGGTATTTGAGCTCAGCTCAGAAGCATGGCTATGGAGAAGAGGTGACTATCAGAGAGGGGAGGGCAGCAGTTGACGTTTCTGCGGAAATTCAAAGTCCCATAGTGAGATACATGTTTGGATAGTGCTGAAACAATGCAAAACTCCCATAGTGAGGTAAGGGTGCCTATACTGTGGGCCTGTTAATGAGCCAGAGGGATTTGGTATTCTACAGGAATACATGTCAGCATAGCCTCTTTCATCCTACTTGCTACCAGGGAACAGTATTTTGCTGAGCCCTTTCAAAATGTGCTCACTGCTCACCCTTCCCAAAGTGAATGTCCTGACGACGTACTCCGCAAGGGGCTCCATCTCTACACAGGTCACTTTGAAGTCCCCATAAACTTCTGTGTCATCAGGCCAGTACTTGTAACACTTGACCTAAATACAAAATGGGTATGTATTTTACACCAATGGAAAAGAAAAGCTTGAGGATAAATGACACCACATTTATTTCCAAAATGACCATGCACTCATGTGGCTTGTCATGGCTAATGGCTGTTAAGTTAAGCACTAGCTACAAGGAGTTTCCACTGCTTTACACAGCTGTACTTAGATGCCAAATTCACTTTAAAATATGCATTTGTATTTTTTTTTAGTGCTGAGCTATGGAATACATTTCCACTTAGGTTAAACTCGGATGTATTTTGTATCCATAATCAAACTGTTGCAAGTAATCCCAGATACTTTATAGAACTCCCCGAGGGATGTGTTACTGCTGAACTATAAATAATTTGCTGATTTCTAGCCACTGATATTGAAGCTCATTTCCTCACTAGTCCACTTACTCTCTTAATTTGAGTGACAATATGCAAATCTATATTGCTGAAATATGAATTTTTGATCTAGACAATTTTTCACTACTCATGAAAGCAACAAGGCAAACACCTTCAGAAGTCATTTTTATGCAATGCTGTAATGGTAGCAATGTCTGGACTCTTGCCCCTTCCCCTCTCAGGATGCAGGATCATCCTTCACAAGACCCTTCTACATTCTGCCAATAGTGTGTCTTGTCAGCAGGTTGTTTTTTAACCTTGCAGCATTAATAATAAAACAAAACCAAAAACTTACTCTCCCAACTTCCACTAAATTTGTGACCATCACAACACAAGCAGATTGCTCCTGCCATATCATTCTCCAAAAGTCATATACAGTCTCATGAACTGGACCTGTAAGAAAAAAATCCAGATAATATTCTGCAAAAAAATAATAGTCAAAGCAAGTGCTAAAAATAAAATCCAGTGGTTTTCAGAGCTGATGTACATGAGCACACTTGCTCAGAGATGAAAGCTTTGCAAAACCACATCATCGTAACATTGTGACAGTTTCCAGACTATAATGCTTTTTCTAACCAATGCTGAATCTTCTCAATTTAACTGAATTACCACTTGAAAGAAACTAATAGCAGGTGTTTCGTGTACCAAAATGCCAGAAGTTGCTTGAAAACTACAAGGACACAGCAATGTGTGACTACATCTACAGTTACACTTCCAGATTTGTTTTCCATTTGTTCAGTACAATGTGTTAAGAGTCAGTTTCTTCAGGTGCTCACCAAGATGCCCATGCCAGAGTGAAGTATCAGGCAGGAGGGCTGCTGGTACAGATACTGTGCACTTACCATCCGGATGCTGGCAAAGCTCAGAAACACAAGTAGGTGCTGAGCCGTAAACTTCCCACTGCAGTGTATATAAACTAACTTAACTACTTTTCTGTGAGGCAGATGAAGAGCACTAATTTAAGCTTTGCCTCCTGCTCTGCTGCAGAGACATGCTGAGTGACAGAGGCTTTTACACTGATACAATAACCTTAGAAACAGCTTCCTGACCATCCAGCAGTAATATAAATATTACTGTATATAACACGCATAGAATCATAGCATTATTTAGGTTGGAAAAGGCCTTTAAGATCATTGAGTCCAACTACAAACCTAGCACTGCTGAGCGCACCACTAAACCTAAGTGCCACATTTGAAGACTAAAACATATTCCTTCATGTTAGATCAAAGGCTGCACACAAAAACAGCAATAAACTTTTGTCTCCTTTACACACTATTATGTGCAATGATTTACATAGTAAAATAAAAATAAAATGCAAATGTAGACTTAACTACCATAGAGAGACCTATTTAGGCAGCAATTACACAAAAATTAAACACGTGGACAGAACTTTGAACATTCTGCTTTAAAACAAGTCTTTATTTTGTCTTTCCTGTGTGCAGCTACAATCGACCAGGGGCACAAATAACAGGATATTTCCAGACAGCTATCTGATTATACTTAGAGATGAAATAATGGCACACCTAAATCTAATTATTTTTACTTTAATTCATATCCTCTGATATTTCAGTGCAATCTTAGACTAATCTATTTGTTTTTCCTCACTGTGAGGAAAAACATTGTTTTTTATCAGAAACACAACATTAATAATTTCCATAGAATTTCAGTTTTTTTCTCTAACCTCTCTTTTTATTAGTAGGGTGTTACATGACAAAGATTTCCCTCACTCCTTCCTATAAAGAGGGGTCCTCTTTGTCCTCTGGACTTACTTTACCCAGATTTTCTGAGACAGAGTTTAATTTATCATTACTATCTTCACTGCATCCTGGACTAAATCCTAGACAATAAAATAATACACTGTAATATGGAAAGAAAAATGCCTCAAGGCAGGTTGAAACTGTTCTCTTCTGTCCACATCTCTTTTCTCTATTCATCTTCATAATTGGAAATCATGGTAGTAGCTTCTGACTTTATCATCTGAATTTATCACTAAAAGATTTGCTCAATAGCTAATTAACACGATAAATTAGTGCAATTTTTGAATTTATTCACATTCCACCTGGACAAAATAACCTATGTTATTTTACCATAACACAAGATGACAACTCACAATACTATGTATGCTGTATTTCCATCTACTTCCATTTTACCAAAACACTTCAGGACACTACAGAGAACACTTGTTTGATTTGATTAAAGCTGGTAGATCCTTACCTTGGGTTGCAATGTAGTGACTTGGTCTCTGATATCCCTAAAACAGCAATATAAGTTGGTTTGAGTACCATATTACTAACAGAGAGTGGAAAATAAAAGCCTTAATTCTAGACAACATTTTCAGAACAAACCAATATTTAAGAGCAGCATGAATCTCAAAATCTAAAAAAACAATTAATATTGAAAAGGTTCGAATGACAACAGATAAAATGAAAATAAGAACATCTGACTTGAACAGACATTGTATTGTACTGGGAAGGAGTATTCTAGATGGGTCCCCTGTGCCTAAAAATTAGTTATCTATTGACATTATTTCCCCAGCCGAATACACTGGGCCATTTACTTAAAATTTATGAAAAATTCTTTGCCACCATATTATCTCAGTAGTTGATCTGTGTTCCCAACTTAGCCAATATGAAAAAATATACACCTTTTTTCTTCTAAACAGAGCATCTTTGTAAGGCACAGAGGTATATACCCCAGCTCTAACTAATGGGGACAGAGCTGGACACTGATGTGTGCACTGTATCGAGGTCCTACTGCAGTGAAATGTTCTGCTTGACTGCACAAAGTGTGCATCAGTTATAGTGGGCATGATACACACAAGTATATACAAATACTTATGTATATATATATAGATACAGATAGATATAGATATATATAGATATGTAGATGGGTAACCCTACACAACTAAGCTTTTCCAGGTAGCTGGGTCTATGGGTCTAGGCCCAGTACTATATAGCACTAGTTACCTACATAAAAACTACAAGACAAAGAGGTGCTGCTCTTAAGGAAATAATTCACAGTACATTTTGACCAGTGCAAGCTAGGCACTTAGCTACAAAGTGGAAGGAGAGTTCAGTATTGTTGGTGAGAAGACAATACAGAATTTCATGATGTGCAAATGTTAATAACTCCAATTTTTTTCTAGGTTGCAGTTTTACTAGGCCACTTGCTTGAAGCACTGCATTACAGGGGAGCATAAGCCCTTGGATTCCTGGTATTCACAAGATACTACTAAACTGAAGGACTTCAACAAACCCAAGGAAGTTTTATTCTTTTCCACAGACTGCTTCATTATCCTGTTTAGAGAGAGAATACCTTCCTCTGGGGCATATGAAAAAACTTCTGAGTATCTTACTCTTGGCTTTATAAGAGACCAAGATCACATCAAATGACTAAAAAAATTTTCCTGGAGTTCTTAATATCAAGCCCCAGTTTCAAATTATGAAAGTGGAACCTGGGCTACACTGGTTTACATTCAGTAATGCTTTCCAGAAGAAGATAGAAGTGCCACTTAAAAATTGCCAAGTACCAGTTTTAACTCGTAGCTTTCTTGTCTGGCTCTAATGAGATTCAATTCACTCCTAAATCAGAAAAACAATATTCTCAAGGAACTGGAATTATTACAAATCTGGGAGAGTTTTCTTGTTTAAGGCCCCAGGCAAAATATCATGGGCCTATCACTTCACAGAGACTGTCTTGTTAAAATATCCAAATAAAAAGACATATATATATATATGTATCTAGAGCTAAATCTTTATATCCTGGAAATTCAAGGGTTCTTAAATAATTTATCAACTAACAGTGGTCAGGAAAAACTGCTAAGGTTCAATTATAAAGAAAAGTAATCAAACTCCACGTATTTGAAAAACATTTGTAGTAGTTACTCCACTACCTTTCAAATTACTTTGGAATTACTTTGAATACAACATCTTGTTTATTCCTATGGTGTTAATTAGAGAAAAGTTATATGTTGTTAATCAAAGCATCTGGCAAAATTTGTACCACTTTTTTTTTTTTTAAATTTATAATTTAATTTGTATTCTGATTAAAGTATGGAATTTTGAACTTTAGAGGTTTTCTGCAGAAGTGAGGAAATTTTTACTACATTAAAATATTTATATAAAATGTGTTTGTGCATATACTTTGTAATACCTAAATTAGCACATTAAGATAAATGACACCTAAATATTGTTTGTCTAAACCGTTGTTAAAAAGAAACAACCCCCCCCTCCAAAACCCAACCTAACCCACAAATGTCATAATCCCTCCCTTTTTGCCAAACATACATTATGGCTACTCCACAGGTACATTTTCAGACAATTACAGTACAGCATACTATCTAGTTTCTCACATATAAATGGGAAGGGAAAAAGAAAAGCTAGTGGCGAAAATCATCACTAAAAAATGAGAACAGCAAGTTCTCTTTAACAGATAGGCTCACCTGAGTTATCTAACATCCAATAATATGCTAAAAGGCATAATTATGCTAAAAGGCTAAATTATTTTTTCAAAACAGATACAAAAAATATTCACACAAAAAAAAAATTTTTTAAAGGAACAGATGAGGTAAATTAGATGAGGCATGCATAGTTATCAACTGATAAAAATAGAAGAGGAAAGTAACTAATAACAATATCTATATTAAATATTTACAATAGGATGCTGTTATTCACATATAGTGGTACTTACATCCCTGTACAGCCAAATCTACAGCCCAAACCAAAGTCAGATGTGAAAGAAAGCACAACAATGTCAGTGAGTACTAGGACGTAGAACAAGGAAAGTGTACATTTGTTCTTAATAAAAGAAAGCTTTCAATAAATTTGTAGGCATAGCATGCAATAATTTCACATAGAGAAGCTGGCAAATTGAGAGGGAGAAAGCTGTGCATTCCACTCACATCTATGTAGTTGGCATTAATGTAATCTGAAGATGGATCATCTTCAACAGGTTGCAAAATCACCCTGGAGTGGTCATCTGTAAAAACCAAGTGGTTACGGAGCCTTTTTGAAGTGTGATTTTTTAAGTAAGATACTAACGGTAAGTCATCTAGAAAACCAAAATCAGCTGGCATAAGCACCTCACAATTTACAATCTTTAAATATGAAGTGTTCATACAGAATTACAAAGAACCGTTTTGTTTGAGGTCTCCAATTATTTCAAAAAACATTCACTTAATTTCATTAAGTGTAGCTGAAAGGTGTTGGCACTGTTACACGTGGTTAAAAAGACACAAAGAAAACCGGTTACTTGCTCAAAGTCCCTTTCAATATCAGCTCCACTGCTGGCAATCTAGAAAACCAAAAATGCTGATTACTGTTTCCTCACTTCCAACCCAAGCCTACTCAAGTTCATATTGAGACATTAATGAAGTCAAAACATGGGGGTTAGCAATGCACTTGGGATTCGATGAAGAGGTAAGTCTACCCATTCAGACAGTTCTCTGGCACCTTGATTCCTGTGTGTTCAATAGCACTGGTAAAACAATACAAATTGCAAATAAACAGAATCAACATCCAAATGATGTTGCTTGTTGCTGATGTATGCTTACCACCGCTTGCACAACGGAGATGCAAATGCGAAATTCAGCCTGAGTTATAAAAGGAAGAAAGTTGAACTGTGAAGGACAAAAAAAAAAGCTGAAAAAGGCACTGTCCTGCTTCTCAGCTGAGGGTATTAAACAGCTATGCCACTGGAGATTTGTAAAGGAAGAGAGAACACAGCATGGGTAACACACGAGTAGAGCTATCGCTCAAACCAAGGACACCGATACTCACATGCTATAATGTTTCCATAGCGGTTCTTTGTTCTGTTTTGATCCTTCTTAGCGACATCCCAAGAAGCTGACTGCCCCTCAAAGAAACTCTATAAATAAAAATGTTCCGAAAGAAAACATTCTGACCATTAATTTATCTCCAGAAATAACAGGTTAAAAGAACTGCTCTACCATTAAGTAAGCTCAGCTTGGCTTGTCTGCCTGGGTCACCCAGGTATATAAATATAGCTAGAGAAGAAGGAAGGCTCCCTCTGACTGCTATGTGTAAATGGGCAAGTCACTGAGGAACTCCAGAGGGATTCCAAATCCTGGAATTGCTGGAAGGCTAAACTTGCTTATACATACTTGCTATGGAGTAATGACAGCAAACTGAGAACGCACAGAGAAACTGATCACTCTTCTTACAGGACACCATAATATACAGCCTGTTTACTCCAGCATTACATCGCTGTCCACATCTTACTTAGTAAAATGGCTTTTCTTTCTACAGAGGCATCAGGAAATCTCCTCTGCCATTGTTCATTGTTCATGTTGCTTTTCCTCATAGGCCTCCCTCTAGCCACTAGCAAAATTGTTCTA
The DNA here is from genome assembly GCF_025592945.1 of Manacus candei. Classification (NCBI taxonomy): domain Eukaryota; kingdom Metazoa; phylum Chordata; class Aves; order Passeriformes; family Pipridae; genus Manacus; species Manacus candei. Next base: position 5,722,928 of record NW_026138082.1, on the reverse strand, counting down.
CATTTTTGAGCTCTTAAAGAGTTTGATCTCTCAGTAGCGACAGAAGCAGCTTTTATTTCTCCTTGGTTTTTTCTTCATTGCTCGTAGATATTTTACAGCAGTTGAAGGTCTATGCTATTCCTTCCTTCCAGATGTTCTCTTATCCTGATCTGGGTAAGTTATCTCCAGAAAATACACAGTAGCCATGGAAACAGAACTTTAATGCACAGTCAGAAGCCCAAGGCAGGGAATAGATGTTGTGTATAGTAATAGAAGAAGTAGCAAGCAGGAAAACACCTGATGCGGCATCAGGGACCACCCTCCCCCCAACAGTGGCTGACACTTGGCCTTAGCCCTGAAGTTAGGTAGAGCATAATGAAGTATATTTAAGTAAAAGAGAGGAAAAGAGAATAATATTCTTTTAAAAACCACACATTTATTTATTCCAGTTCTTATGTTACAGTAGAGACAGCTGCAGAAAGGAGAGAAGGTTGAAAACTGCGTCAGAAGAGATTACTTACTCAGAGAAAACTCATTTTAAACCTAGCTGTATTGTGAGCAACCTTGGCAGTACCATTCCCATCTTTTCTGTGTGTCCTGCCTGATGTTCTAATCCCAAAGAATCACAACAGATTCAGAGATCAGAAGTGAAATTAATCTGTACTCATCTTCTACCGCCAGTGCTGGGAATTTTTTGCTTCCATTTTAACATTAAAGTTGTAAGTAGACATTCTCAGGCAGGTTTAATTAGAACTTCAAGACATTACTACCCTCAGCATGTCTTTACTGCTTCTTGGTTGGACTTAAGTCCCAGTATTGCCCTACTGAGATGCTATAATAAATCATGAAAGTGCTTCCAGTCAATGTTTCTTGTGAAACCAGCCAGGTTAAAATCTTTAACCTAATCCAGGAGATCTGCACTGAAGATAGTTCACATAACTAATTACAACATTTCCACTAAAGAGCAGCAACAAAAGAGTGGCAACTTCTTACAATACGTCAAAAAGATTAAGGACATGTCTTCTTATACCCTAAGGAACACACAGGGGTTTTCTACTAGTCAGTAGTAAAGGCTAAAACTATTGGACTCCATTCACTATTTCACTTTTGGTTACATATATAGGAATCTTATGTCCGTTTATCTGTTTTTCACTTAAACCCATGTCATTTAGTCCATCCTTTTGCAATACAATGCAAACAAAAGGCTGCCCATTTCAAAGGGAATTTTCCTAGCAAAGCCCCACCACTGAAGATCTCACCTCATACTCCTCTTTAAATCCATAGCTGTCAGAGGTCTTCATTAGGTTAATATGCTGCAGGAGATCAGCCACCCTGATGGCAGGGTGCAGCTGCCCAGTCTGGTAGGGGGATTCTGTGCCTTCGCAGAGGTAACGAGGGACATCCAGGAGTCGGCTGGACTCTGCTGTAGCACTGTGATTTTCATCTGTATTCACAAGAAATCAATGCATTAGATACCTGCAGAGCAATAACAGCTGCTGCTACACATATCAATATCTATTTTCAACCTCTTCCTTCAAAAACATATCTAATTTCTGAGAACGCAAAGCACTTACTCTCCAGCACATAAATACTGTGAAGTACATAAAAGAATTTAACAGCAAACTCATATGAAAGTTTGCAGTCCTTCATCCCACAATAAAGATGTCTAAAGGGCATTTTATTTGAAGCTACAAAACTTTATGACATTAACGTACTTGGAAACTCCAGACTCTATCACCCAAAGTAACTTTTTAATGGATAATATGTATCAAGAGCAATACTACACCCTAAACAATAAATTAGAATAATTCTATAGTGATATCAGCACATAATTTGTCTAAAACCAACAAACAGTCGAGATCCCAGTTAAAAAAAAAGCAATTATGGCACGATTCAGAACACCACCTCCACTTAGGAAGATGAATCAGCACTTCAGAGTGGTCATTTTAACTCAGGTCTTTTAGCAGAGAAATGAAATTGTTGAGCGTGCTGATTTCATCCACAATTTTTGCTCTGTATAAACAAAGAAGTTTCTTCTAATGCTCTATGCTACACTAATCTTCATATCAAAACCAAACATCAAAGATGCATGAGGTGATCGCATTTTGTCAATCCCTTTTGTGAAATAGTTATTTTATTTAAATTAGCAATCATCAGATCAAATGAATTTGCAGAGGAAGAAAAATTCAAATTTAAACCTTTTTAGAAAACAGCTACTGAAACGAGAAGTGGGTAGCTGACCCCTCCTAAACTTCTTTGAAATCTGTTTACCATTTTCCTTGCAAAGGATCCAGATTAGAAGGCAAAACACTCTAGGAAAAAAAAATGAACACCTCAAGGGTTGTATTTTCTACAATTTTGCCAAAATGCAAACTCTGTTAATGCCTTCTGAAATGAAATCTCCTAAGAAACCTGATTTTTTGAACTGTCACAGAAGCTGCTAATTTCAGTACATTTATGCCTCACTAACCTGCTTAATAATGTGAGTGACATGCAGCAGTCACTTTTTATTGCAGTGTTACCCCTATTAAATTGCACACATTTCAAACCACCTCAGGATTTGCAGTTCTCCCCATTCCTTGCAGTATACTTACCAGTAATAGGCACTTTAACCCATTGAAGCAGCAAAAAACAATGAGTGAACAGAACATAAGAAATTTATTTCAGGACTATAATAGAAAATGACTAAAAGAAAGTGACATTAAAAGTTGTTAAAGCTTCACAATAGGTAACAATGAAAGCCATTTAAAAAATATAAGGGCCACATTATTATGCCATCACTGTAATGATAGGGACTTGAGAAAAGCAAAATTGTCATACTAACTTAGTGCTAACGTACACAGAATGGAGAGCAGCATTAATAACCTATACATGAAGAAAAAGAAATCTGGTATAGCTACAAAGTAATAAGAGTTTCATATAAAAGAACGTGTTCTATGATTTAGAAAATTTTGCTCATCTCTAAATAAGAGCAGAAGTAAACTGTTTTGTGACATTGGGCCAAGCAAGGGTTATATGGAGTAGGCCAAATGATCCAGTTCCAAAGGAACAAGTTTACAGGTACCCAGTCTCTTTTACATGGTGTGTCCAAAAGCTTGTACACTTCCCTCCCACTATTTCAGTCCACTCAATGAAAAATATTATCTCTTTTAACTTTCATTGTTTTGCTTATACCAGAATAGCATTACCACTGGATGGAAACGCAGATAGGAACTCTTAAACTCTTCTTCAGTTAGTTCCTTGCCCTTGCTGTTCACAATTGTCTTTATCTGTTTCTGCCACAGCAGAAAATACCCTGACAGTATGGGTATTTTCTTATATGAGTGGTAAGGTACCACAAGCATTTCACAAGCATGGGATCAGATTTAAAAGTTATCTTGATTATTTGGGAGACAATGAGAAAATCAACAAGGTGAATTGAATGGTGAATGCAATACACTGTGTGTGTATTGGAAAGGGAAGTCAAATATAAAACTACAGAATGGAGCAATGGACTGGCTAATGATAACTGTGATTTTAGCAGGTAACTCAATGCAAGTCAGCAACATGAGCACAATAAAAAGGAGAAAATACAGTTCGGATAGCAGGAAAAATGCAAGTAGGATATGGGGGTACCTAAACCACTCAGCTCAGCATTGAGACTTCTTCTACGAACTGTACCTGATTTGAGGCACTGCAATTTAAAATTCAACCTATGAGCTGGAAAGTGTTGAGAGGAAAATAATGACAATAAATTTAGAAAACATCAGCTACAAGATGATGAGTGAAAGAACTGAGTTTAACTCAACTGTAAGAGAGACAGTTGAGGACATGTGAGCCTTTCAATGGGAAAAAGACTGTTTTGAAAGGACAGAAGCATGAGTCCTATGAGTCCCTCAAAAGGAAATGGTTCAATCCACAGCAATGATTAGCCTAGTTAGGAAATACTAGGGGTAAGTATCAATAATATTTAGTAGTAGCACTCAGTAATTAATACCCAGAAAATTGAGCTTTGGATCCCAAATTTTACTAACATGAATCTGAATTTTATTTTTACTTAAGAGGAGCAAGGCACTGGAACATGCCACTGCAAGAGCAAAATTCTGTTCACTCCAAATGTTTAAAACACAATGAGGCAATCAACTGCCAGAAAGAGTCTATATTTTATGTATAATGTCCCATCTCAAAACACAGGAGGGATTAAATTGCCCCCAGGTTCCTTTAAGTGCTACTTCTAGGAATCTAATTTTCAACTTGTTTATATTCACGCCCATTTCCTGATATTTGTCTTTTAGCCTAAAATAACCTCAGCAACTGACTGAAACTCAATACTGCACATTGTGTTTATCCAACCAAGAACTTGGGTACAAATTATACTTTTCACTTCGTATCTAAAAAAAAAAAAATCAAAAAAAATCAGTGACTCTAAAACCTGCATTCAGTGTTAGATTCAGCAGACATAAGCAGTCTGGACATTCCAACATATGTTCTTCTTTCTGAAGTAAGTAAAAAGCTGAAAAATTTACTAGCTAATGTCACCTGAAATGTGTAATTAATATAGGTATACAGAAGTATTTGTTCAGAACATACACAGAAAGCTGTTGTTTCTTCTTGGATATTCTGGAATTTTCTCTTTTCTATTTTTCTTATTCTTGTTACTTAGAAAATTGAACTTTTGGTGGTGAATAATGCTAATATGGACCTGAATTTTATTTTTAAGGCTCTCTTAATAGAGCTCTAGTTTCACATGTCAGTTTATCGGAACTCAGTTTCAAAGCTCTGGGAAAAAAAATTTTAGTATTTTCCATTTACCTATTTCCTCATTTACTCTTCAGTTAGCAGTGACTAAGAATAAAATCTTAATGAGAATATAAAATAATTTTCATTCTAAAATTGTTGCCAGTTTAATTCTGAATTGATGAACTGAGTGTAGAGTTATTTTCTGAAAACAGGATAGTTTTACATAAAACAAGCTGTTTCAACGTTCAACCATGCAAGGAGACAAAACTCATGCAGGAATGGATAACGAAGGACTGGGGTCCTCACCTAACACAGCTGTCGGCACAAGTGGATCATTGGGCACTGTAGAAAAACAAAGCCCATGAAGAAACACATTACCCTCAATTTGTGTATTTTTAAGAGTAAAAACAATATACTTCAGAGTATAAGCAACTGATAACTAAACCCCATTAATGTTATTACAAGAGAAAAACAAAATGAATATGCAGTTCCAGAAAGCATCCTGAATAAAAGAGGAATGAAAGGCAGCGATTTTGGACTTCAGAAATGTAACAATAAGGGCAAAGAGATTCTTAGTGAAATGAAATAAAGAAGACATTGCATGCAATTTAGTTTTTGAAAGGGCTCCTCCTTCACTATTGTTCTTTCACTTCACAATAAAGGTTCACTTTCATAGAACTGCTTCTTTCCTTTTAAACCCATTCTCTCATATAATACTTCAACAGCTCATCTCAAAATAAAATGGTATTTCTATAAAATCTTCCAGGTAATTAATAAAAATTTCATACATTTTTACAGTTAATAGCTTTTTTAATGTGCAATACCAAAGATACTGCTCTTAATGAGTATAGGAAAATCACAGATACACCGATACAGATGTCTGAATAAAATTCATAGAATTTCATTATCCCAACTAGAACCACGCACTAGACAAATGTGCTGTTTTGGACAGAAATGGTGGAATCCAGGATTTGGTTTCGTTCCAACTTGGAACAAGAAATTAGAATATCAACCTCTCTGTGACAAAATTAAGTTCCAGTTCTCAAGCAATCTGCCTAAATGTTTGTCACATAGCAGGAAACCCTGAAAGCTTGGAAGACTCATCTCAGCACAGACAATGGTCAGGAGAAATGAATCCTCCAACACAGAAAAGAATCACATACCTAGGATACTAGAAACCAGCAATGTCCAACTTCTTTGCCAACCAACCAGGACGGTTGTGGTGGCTGGAGCTCATGGGCTCTTGGCATTGCATCAATCCATCTGGAAGGCTGCCTGAGTGCCTGGCGGTCCCAGCTCACCAATAGCCATGTAAATTCCTGATGAATACTTTGCCTGGGATCCACCATCAAAGCCCATATCAAATTGTCTCTGCTCTTCCTGCCTCCACAAATTTCAGTGCCAATAAGACATCAAACTTTGGAGATTTTTCAAACTGTTCCAGCCAAAACTGTGTAGAAAAACTACCAGGCTGATACTAAACTCTCGTTTATAATTGGTTATGGGACACTTAAAATGTTAGCACTTTGCAGTTTGGTAAGCTTCAATAAATCCAGCAATAAACCCTCCTCCAAAATCCATTTCCCTTACAACAACCAGGAAAGAACTTAAGAGTCTTAAGGGATGTATTTTGTTCATGCATGGTAAGCAGTATGGGAGGCAAGAGAAAAGAGATGCAGTGCCATTTCCAAAAGATTCCAATTCAGAAGCAGCTCAGGCTGCTCAGATCTGTTTAAAGCCAAGCCACAAGTCCATGGAGCTGTGAGGAGGTCAGGTTCCCACCAGTTCCATGACAGAATTGAGTCCCCTTGGAAACTTATACACTATTTTGATATATTCAGAGTCTGCCAGTGGAGGATCTCGCTTTTGTGAAAGGCATAGTGCAGATGCTGGGAGGCAAGACTGCTGGACAGTGGTAGCCATAACCCAGACACTTAGCAGACACCCAAACTGCCAGACAGCTGGCAAGTCTACAAAAAATGAATACAAATATAGAAAAAATTTGCAGATATATTAACAAGCTTGTTCGTAAACTTCACAAACAACAATGAAAATTGTCAATGTTTCCTTCTGTTATAATGTTCTTACTGCCAAAAAACCAATAGAAATTAATTTGGACCTCATATTATTATTCTACACATGGTTTACACAGTAACATTTAACATGTTTTCATTAAATACCTTCGTGAGGAAAAACTCAGTTTCAGATTTTAACTGAGATATTCTAGTAGAATATTTTCCCTAAAACAAAAATCGTTGCATAGTGAAAGTACTTGCAGATATTTATTTAAATAATTGGCCACATAACAATAAGGATAACATGGACTGCCCTATTTAACCTTTGGCTTTACCGGTGTTCCTGGAAAACCTGGAGCTTGAAACCATTTTTCTTATAAAGTAGAATTGTTTTCTGTGTTTCTATATTCACCTGTGCTACATAGAAGATATCACTGTCTACTTACATCTGGGGCTGAAGTTATGTGAGTCCATAAATGTGATTGAAAGGGGATCCTCTGCATGCAGAGTGCTCTGGTCAGCGTAACTCCTATCCATTGCATTCACCATGTGGGTCATCTCCTGGCGGGTTGTTCCCATGGCATCCTTGCGCTTCTTTGCAAGTTTGCTGACCAGCCAAGAAAAAAAACGCAAACGACCTTAATATTTGATGAACGTTGATGTCTACAGTAATCATTATCTATAATCCTGAATGACTCAAAAGTTTGGCTGATTTCCTTGCGTACAACTTTTTCAGCATGTAGTTGATAAACTATGCACCCTGCTATGAAACAGTGATGATCATATCTTTTCTGTACACACACAAATGCTGTAATGGAAACGCTTACTTCTGTACCCTGGTAATATTTTTTTTTTCCTGTGGAGTAATTACACTAATATAAACAAATTAGAGAATATAATTACATTTTAACTGAAATGACAAATAAGAAGCATCTGTGCATGCAGTTTTATCAACCATCTCTGTTTAAATATCTGTTTTGATTTTATAAATGGATAATTCATTCCCCTTGCCTGCGTTGTTGGGAAAAAAAATCATTTAACCTTCTAAATTACTTTGTTAGTAAAAAACCCAATGAAATAACAAAAGAAACATAATTATTCAATATACATTATTATTACCTTTTATGTTAAAGGTTGTTCTGCCCATTCAGTGTAGAAGATACAACATGATAGCACATTTTGTTGCTGATACTGAACTTTGGTTCTTTGAAGAAAAAACCACCCTCATCATTCTACTTTTTCATGCAGTTTGGGAACATCACAATTTTGACATTAACAGTCTTACACTCTGAATGTATCACAGTTAAAGAGCAACCTAATCTGTATGACTAAACCCCTCAAATTAACAGCCAATGCCCTTAAAGTGCACACCTCAGAAATACCTCTCAATTCTTCCCTTTTGATAAAGAACTGGAAGTGATTTGCACTGTCTCCAGAAGTCAAAAGGAAGCAAATAATATATTTTAATTATAACTTAAAGCCTACTACACTTAAAGCATGTATCTCAAGTAGCAGAGAGCATGCAGACTAGCATGAAGTGCACCTTGGTTCTGCAGGAACCAGTAACTTACATTAGACCATTCTGAAATCTCCCTGTTTTCATCTGAAGCTGTGACTGCAATATAATAGATAGCCAACCTGCTTATTTGGATAACTCTGACACCACATGGGAGGGACACAATCATCACATAAGGTACTGAGTTCTTGAAAATGTATATTTCACACACAGCTTAGCTTCCTAAGTTTCTTCTGCACAGAATATCATGAAACACCCTGTTAATTGTTTAGACATTGTTTATCTTACATTTCTCTTGACTTAAGAGGATTGCTTGCTCTTCCTCTATTCTCTGCCAACTTTTAACATTCCATGCACATTCTAACACCAGACAAGAATTATATTAGATATTTATTACATATCAGAAGATTAGATATTATGAAGAAATTCTTTACTATAAGGTTGATAAGACAGTGGCACACATTGCCCAGAGAGGCTGTGGACTTCACCTACCTAAATGTTTTCAAGGCCAGGCTGGATGGGGCTCTGAGTTACCTGTCTGGTGGAAGGCATCCCTGGCAGGAGTATTGGAACTTGATGATCTCTAGGGTCCCTTCCAACCCAAACCATTCCATGATTCTATGAAGAATATTGGTGTAAACTAACCATCTATTTATTTGTTAAGTCTTGGGAACATCCACCAGAGAGGACCTACACTTCTCTTTAGGGTAAGAAGTACTTTATGCTTGTGCTTATTTAAGAAAATGTTACTTAGTTAACAGTCTTGGTTCACGACAAGGGAATACAATGTAGAATATGGATGGACAAAGCTCTCCTGCAAACAATATTCTTCCACCAATCAGACTCATCTCCTTATTTTGTCACACTTCCCCCCACCCCTTCTTTTTCCCATTTACAGATGGAGTAATTGGAAAATTACTACTCATTAACACTCTTACTACAAAAATCCCAAAGGTGTTCTCTAAATCCATCATTTTTTCATCAAACTCTTGTGGCATACATAAGGGTTCTGTATCAGTTGTTCAGTGAAAAATAAAAAATCTGTTAGATGTCCCCCATAAAATGCTTTATTTTATACAATTACTCCACACCTTCCTATTAACTTAAGAGAAGCTGACTTAAATTATATTCTGGTTGAAAAATGAAGACCATAAGAACTTCCAAATTTGAAGCTGCTTGAGCTTTATAACTCTTTCAAAATACTATCAAAGCTTTCTCAAAACTAGCATTTCTAGTTCAAACTGGGTTTTTTTAAGTCTCAAAGCCTTTCAAATAGTCTCTGTACACTGAAGATCACCTTTTTCTAATGTCACCTCAGAAATGGAACAAAAAGACTATTACATCTCATCTCTCAGCGATATTAAGCTTTTCTTTGAAGCATCACTTTGCAACAAAACCTGCTAGCTATGATAAATAAATCAACAGCTATTACGGCTTTTATGTTATTAGCTTATTACAGTAGCTACTTTCTAATTCTTATGCTCTGCTTCAACACCTAAAAAGGTCTATTGTGTTGTAGCACTGCAACTGCTTCTCAAAACTGCTGGGAAATGGGAGGACAGCTTTATTGTTCAACAGCTCCTGGTGCCCTTGGAGTCTGATGACTTCTTTTGCCTTTCATTTCCTTTTTTGTCCTTCCCTCACTCAGCTAAAGGCACATGAAATCTGTACTTCATGACAGTTAAGCAAATCATTAGGTTAAAGAACTTGAGGCTAACAGAAAGTGTAAATGATTCTCACTATTTGCTAAAGGATCCAGCTGGATCCTGCATAGGTGGGTGCTACAGTGGTTGGAGGGGAAAAGTGTTTCATCATAGGATGAAACTGTGTGGATAATTATCTTGAGTTGAAGCAATTGTTATTTAACAAGGAACTTATAATTTGTCACAATAAACCAGAGAATGGTAGCTGGCTAAACCACTTTAGTTTTTTTAAAAATTATTATAATTTTAAAGTTTGTTTAAAGAAGTCAATTAATCTGCATAAATTGTGGAAGAGCACCACTATTGGATACCACCAGTTCATCAAAGCACTTGAATGCATTCTTAGAACCCCTCTGAATTCAACAGCTTTATGCATTTATTTAAAATGAAGAATGCATGTAACTGCTTGGCTCAATCACAGACAAAACCATTGCAGTCCTCACAAAACCTCATATGGTGAATATGCATAGAAAAAGTCAATTTTGCTTCAATGAAGTACAGCTTTATACAAACCAATGTCAAAAGTAAGATCCACACTTTAAAATGTGTATGCAAATCACCTCAAAAGTGATAGATGCAGATCATGACCTATTTATAAAGGTTTGGCATCTCCCTACAACACGCATAGGAAAAGTGGTGCACAAGATCACTCCTGAACTGATACGCTGAGAAAGTAGAACTTGTGATTTACAAACACAGTTCTCTGGCTAGGAAATGGGAAAGGAAGTTTTTTCCTTAGTGTGACGTGTTGCTGTGAATCATAACGCAAATTAAATTATGATTACAATAAACTAAAATAGTATTGGGAAAAACTGTAGAAAAAAGCTATAGTCTCAATATACAGTCAGAAATACAATATCCCTTTAAAAAAAACAAACAGAGCAAGAATGACAGGAACAATGATACAAGCAATTTTTCAAGCCTGAGAATAATGAAAGGTAACTATCAAAAAAACTTAAAAAAATAATTATAGAGACTGTTTTTATTTTTTAAAAAGGGATACTGCATCTTTAAAACACGTAAAATAGTAAGTCACCCGTATTCTACTTACAGATAGTAGGAGTAAGAATAGTAGCTCCTCCTGGCAAGCAAATTACAGACAGTGGAAAAAGAGAAGCAATGGTGAATGAAAAGCATGACTCTGTCACATTCAATAAAGCAGAGAAATGTGCGTTTAAAAAAAAAAAAAAGTTGAAAAATTCATGTTTCTTTGGTTAGCATTTCAACTTGCTCATGCACAAACTAGCCTTACTTTGCCATGCAATTAAAAAAAAAACCAACAAAAAAACCACTAGCATATAAAAATGATTTTTTAGAGAGATCATTTGAGAAAATTACATGCTGAGATTTCAGTTATTGCCAAAAATTTGAAAATTAAATGGATTGTGTAATTTCAACATGCAGTTCAGCATAATATAATGATTACCGCCTAGATGTCATGACAAATGAACAGCTGTGTACAAATCTTGTGCAGTAGATATGCTTTTTACTTTTCAGTCAGAAAAAATAAAGGTTCCATTAATAAATACATTTAATCAGAAAACAATTTCATGTAATTCATTTTAACATCTTTATCAGTACACAGGTGTATACATATATGTTTGTATGCATACTATGTGTAGCTATATGAGTACACACATTTTAAAGAATGCACGTTTACAACAGACATGTGTATACTGACATATATACCACACATTTCCTGAATGCAAACATATGCTTTCTATTTTAAAATCTTAAAATTGGAAATGCTGATGTAGTCATGCTAAGCATTAAAAACATGGAAGGTAAACAAATGGAAGGAAATGAAGGACATTTGAAAATAGTCCAACAATGACTTTGAAAATAAAAATGGCATTGCTTGTTAAAGATGCAGTATCCCTTTTCTTAGCTGGTTTGATTACTCCAGTAAAAGTCTGTAAAAGCTGTTAAGAGCTTCATTCAGGAAAACTTCAAACCAATTTGTACAAAATGATCAGGCAAAGCCTAAAACATCTCAAGCTCATGAACAAAACTGCTTAGTACTCCATTTTCCAATAAAATGTAATGCTGCATTTAATCAGTTTGAGATAGTGCTGGCTGTGCATACAACTTAATAAACCAATGAAAATGCAGAAACCATTGTTTTATTGACTTTTCCATCTAATAAGCTGTGGTCAATTCAGGTATCAAAAGGGATACTACATAATGGATCACTGAATAGGTACACTACAGAGGATGATTCGACGGATCAGTTTTCAGTCCCACCACAGCTAAGTGAAGTGTGTTTTTGTTTGTGTGAATGTGTCAGAGTTTTTACAGCTGTACCTGCCTTCATGATGTGAATTGCCCTGATTCACTAAATGGACTGAATTAACTCAGGAACACAAAGTTTGTCTATGCTTTTTGTAAGAGACCTTGACTAAAGCTGGTATTAAAAAAAGTGCCCATTTTCCCTAAGGGAAGAAGGGGAGAAGAATGGCACACCTATAACATACATAGTAGACAACCAATTAAACTATCATGATGAAAAATTGCCAATCATTAAAGATTCATTAAGCAGGTTAATTTCTCACCTATTTTGAATACAAAATAGTACAGGAGTTTAGAAATATTATGTGCTTTAGAATGATGATTGTTCCTAAGAGGATACTGCCTTCACAGGTTCAGAGGAGGGAAGGGGGGAAAAGGGGAAAACTTTAAAATATCACTTCATGGACATAATTAACTTATTTTCATAAAAAAATTCAATAGTGAAAGGACTCGGAATGCAAGAGGTAAAAAGGACAGGAAAAAAGAACACATGGAATTTTTTTGTTTGTTTGTTACCTGCAAAACTAGTCAATCCCCATCTGGAAGTGACTGACACTATATAGTGTTAGACAATCTCTCTCTCTCTTACACACACATGCACACACACTGAGTTTTCAATTAAACATAAGGGGACCACTGTAACACGCACTAGACGATACTCCCCAGCACATACCTTGCTATAAAACTGCAAAATAGAGATTGCCTCCTAGAAGCTGAAAAACAACTTCGTTTTTGTTTTTCAGAAGTTGTGTAAATAAAGAAAACTTGCTGATTGTATGTTTTTTTGCATATGATGAGTTGGACCTTTTGCATATGTGTTAACTCTCAACCACAGAGGTAAACAACAGAGAAAAGTAAAAGCACTTTTGGGAAAAATCACATATGTAGCTAACTAACACAGAACACTATAAGCATACCTAATGTTTCTAATGCAGACGTTTCTTCTCCAAGTTATATATCTCCAGGGATAATTGTAAAAAGGCAATAAATTAAAAAAATCTAATGCAAACCAGTAGTTATAACATATAGAATGATCTTAGGTACAATTTTAATTTTTTTCTTAGTCTTTAAAAATAATACCAAGCTGCATTTCAGAGGAATATGTGCAACATTTACAAAAATACTTTTCATTAGACTTCTGCAAAAGGCAAGGGCACACAACGCACACACCATGGAGAGGCAAAGGGTTTGTTCTATCCAAGAGAAATCAGCTTGTGCCACATGAAGAGGACCCACCAGAGAGGGAATGCACAAAGAGAGAGGAACTAGTTTCTGTACCATAACTACAGATTTATAGGACATATTATGGACTTTTATGCCAGGTTAAAAGAGTTGCAACTACTGAGAAGGCTAGACTTTGAAACACTGACCAAGCAATAGGATCGCATAAGTTACTACAGGTAGGATTGGGATGCAGGGTTAGTGCTGTACAACGCCAGAAGATGGCGATATTGCTTACTTTCTAAGAAAGCACTGGGAAAAAATTAAAATTCGAATTAATACACTTTTAAACAATTTCATGCACTAGGGACTCACTAGATAATTTTACAGTGATGTAGTATGACTTTTAAGAAAAAAATTCACGTTTATAAAAGCATAAATAGAGGTATAAAATTACATTATTTTGCAAGTTGTGTAACATACAGATACAAATAACTTATTAGAGTCGCATATAGAAAATCATATTCATTATGTGATTAAAACATGAAAAGTGCAGTAAGTTATTATTTTTTTCTTTGCTTTAAAAAATAAAATAGGCTCCATGAGTTTTAATTCCACCCACTTTAATATTCTCTACATTCCTCCAACTCCAACTTTAAACTACTTAGAAAAAAAAAAATGTATGAGAAAATGTATAGCTATTGGATCCCAAATATAAAGAACTCTTCTCTTTAAATACATCCTAAGAATCACAGCAAAACCAAAAGGAAACACAAAGAACTCATCCAAAATCTGATGTGACCTACTGGTCCTAAAACCTTTTTTTTTTTTCTAAGACCTGTAAAAAACACTCATTTAGTTATTATTTGATATGGACGAAAAAAAAGACCGATCAGCACAGACCATTTTCTTACCTCTTTTTGACTATCAATATGACAACAAGGAGAAGTAGGATGAATACCAGAATTCCAGCACTTATTCCTGCTATTTTCACCACCCGATCTGTTTGTTTAGCTGGATCTGGAATCACTTCAGGTTCTTCTGTTGCTGCTGCTAAATGAATCAATAAAAGAAATTACTTGAATGTATAAGCACTAGAGACAAGAAAATAATTGTTGGTGATAATTGTCAAATATGTGTGTCTTAATACAGTAGTTAAAATATAGATACATGCATCATGCGTTTAAACATCTTTATATGTGTACATAGACACACTATAAATTTCAGTATATATGCCGCACATTTGTAACACCAAGTATACAAGCAGTGTTTATTAAACACTCTTTTCCAAGCCACAGTCTGCACCCTAAACTGTAGCACTTCTCCCCTTCACCCAGTTCCAGTCCACCTTTGTGTATTAATTCAGCTTGCAGCATCTGGTCTGAGATCTGCATGCTACTGGGAATTTTAATTCTCCAAATAAGGTCATCCACAAAGCCAAGACTAAAGTCAGCAGTAGTTTTATTTCTGTTTACAGACCCTGAAAAAAACCCCACAAACTGCTGTTCTACCGAGAGTTGAAACCATTCCATAACACAGTTGAGTGGGCTGAGGCTACAGGTTACAGCAGAGAAAAAAACAGAATATACATGAAAGTGCACAGCCATTCAGTCTGCACCTCTTTGCATAACAGCCTGGTATACAAAAGATCAGGAACATAGTCTTTTCCACCTTGGTAAAAATATAAAAAAATATAAATCAGTTTCAGCCAAGGGTAAAATCCCATGCGATGTTTACTTGTGGAATAGGAAATGGCTCTCCTGTTCTCTAGTTCTTACTTTCTAAGGTTGTGGCCTTTTGTCTACTCACAGGCATGAAATGGTATGTGTGCTTGCTCTCCCTCTGACCCTTCTCTCACTCTCCACCCAGCATGCAGCAGACGCCACTTAACCTCTCCACTCACAGCAGCTGCATGTGGAATAGGTACAAACTGTTGGTATCACTGTGTCTATGGCATTACACAGAAAATGTCCTTTACTCTGAAACTAGGATGCTTCTCAACAGATCACCAAAAGAAGCAGAATGAAAAATGATGTGAAATAGTATACTACTGCTCTGCTGAAAAACTGCTCCATAGCCCTTTCAGAAAGCCAGTGTAGTCAGTACCAGGGAAATTGCTATCTGGTTTTAACCATGTTACTTAGACTGTTTCTGTTCAGGTTTCATGTACAGGAACCTATATTAACTTTTGAGGGAAGGATTATGCTGTCATTTAAAATCAGTCTTTATTACTTGTTTCTGTAACTTTCATCTCAGCCGTATCTGAACCACTTACAACTTACCCTCAGATCAACCTTCTGAGTTAGGAACGTGCTCTCTTCCAGACACCCATGCAAGAGCTAGATAGACAGTAAGAGATCTGGTAGTGCTTTAATCATAAAACTTAATCATCATCATAAGACTTCATCATTATAATCGTCTCTCTCACCTACAGCTTGAACTCTATCTGCTAAGAAATACTAAATGCTTCCTCCTCTGTGTAAATACATGCCTGCATGCACACTTGCACACATAACCTGTGTGGACTCAATTCTATATATTTTGTTTGTATTATGTGTTTGTTGAGGTGTCTTGGGTAAGAGTCAGGATCGAGTAAGTGGCGTGTGAATATGTAGCTGCATTCACACAACACATACACACAAGTTAAAATTAATGTTAGATATGCATAGGATGCTGTCTAACAGAGGAAATGAGGGGCATGACTTCTGAAGTGGAACTGGAAGATGAAGGCATTCTCAGTGCTTAAAATGAATCACCTCCCAGTCCAATATTAGCTGGGCTGGATGTGACAAATGCAAATCAACATTTGAGAAGCAGTAGAGCCAAACAGCCAATCAGAAGAGTCAAAAGACCAATCAAAGCTAAATATAAATGGCTTTATATGCCAATGGGGAAAAAAAGTCATGTTTGCCGTAAGGGGTACTGAGAAACAGCAAGGACTTGGGAAGGGTAAAGAGGGAGCATGCAGGAATGGGATAGTCGCTTTGTCTGGAATTGCAAATGTGAGCACAGCTGGGCAAAGGTAAGACCTAGCAAAGGTAAGAACTACTCAAGCTGCAAAATAACTAAGGCTGGAGCAAGAAATTTAGCTGTATGGATGGAAATTTAAGGCCAGGTCTGAGAGATTTCAAATTATGAACCAGAGGGATTATATGTGACCTGAAGTTACACTTTAAAACTTGAAGGCTCAAAAATACATCCAGCAGTACAGCCTTGATCAGGACAGTGGTATTTTCACAGGAGTATTAGTGATGAGAGTGTAGAGGGGAAAGAATAACAGACCCGTTTCACATCTCTCAGAAGAAAGATAGGACCCTTATAACTTGATAGAGCAAGCTTCAATATAGGTGCTTCTCATAGTCACGTTTAAAATTATTGCATGGTCAGATACAATGTTATTTCATTCAGAAAAGTTACTTTAGAGAAAGAACAATAGACATCTCAGAAAAACTGAAGAAAAGGTTACTGAGGAAGTTTACTTATTTGGTCAACTTAAGCACAGGTGTTTTATTATATAGTGTGTAAGCAATGACTGGATCATCAATAACTTCAAAATGAAGTTCTCTGTCAAGTTTGTAGAACAACAGTGGAAGGCCAGGAGGATATCAACTACTTGTCCATTTGTTCTGGTTTCCTTACGTTAAAGGGTTTGAAGTAAGAGACAGTAATTAATTCCATGAACTTTAAGGCTGCTTATGAGATAAAGTTTGTGCCCACTAGAAATGTACCACAGAGTTCTAAATTAATTGAGAAAAATTAAATTGAATAGTTACAGTCTAAGCAAGTGTAATACCAGTAAATGAGCCTGCTATACCAAAAATGCTAAAATCTACTGGCAGAACAATACGTTTCTCCCCAGTATCAACTGAAAGATTGCTTTGGACTTAAATGAAACCAGGTTTATTATATGCATGTTTCCAGCAAAAGACAACATATGCATTCTCTAGACTAAATGTTACATTTGGGGACTATATGAAAGCAATCATAGATATAAATCACACTGTAATCTATGCTTTATGTGTATGGGCATTGCATGCAAGGGAGTATATTATTTTGAGGAAGCTATTGAATGTAACATAGAATGATTTAATGGAACTTACAAATTTGAAAGTATTTCATATTACTTGTGTTTTAATTGTGACAGCTCAAAGTGTATTGCAATAAGCATGCGCGAACTTACACATGCACAGACAAAGGACAAAATCAGAGAAACCTTGTGCCTATGTGTTAAACCTACATGTATGAAGGAGTGTCTCCTGGCTGCTGACTGCAGAAGGACTACAGCAGCAAGAGAACTTCTGCTTACTCTGAGAATTTGCTTTCTCTACCCTCTACAAGATTACGGGGGTTTAGTTCTCTGAAGTGGCTCTTCTGTAGGCTGAACTGTTTTTGTCAAACAAAGTAACTCAACTAACCAAGGCTTCATCAAGGACAAATCTTGCCTAACCAACCCAGCAGCTTTCTATGATGGTGTGACTACATCAGTGGACAAGGGAAGAACTACAGATGTCATCTGTCTGTAAGCCTTTGACATGGTCCATGACAACATCCTAACACAACATCTCTAAATTGGAGAGATACAGTAATTAAAAATGGAATTATTTAGATAATTGGAGTTAACTAGTGTATATTTCTAAACAAGGCAAAAATGGTCTAAAATTATTTAAGTTACAAAGACATCTGCTTTACTAAATTCTAATGTTCATTTTTAGTAATGTAGTCCTGCAATCCTCTCTTACATATTGAACAGCAGACTGTATTCAAAGGTAATTTACAGAAAGATGGTCATATAAAAATGCATGCTCTCTTTGCTATTAATTCCTTTGGCCAACCTTACTCTAATAGACCTTAAATTTAGTGTTAATTTTTACAATATCTTTGTCTTGCACATTACTGTTTTTCACAATTTGATCCTATAAGTCTGAGATAATCCTGCAGTTTCAACCAGTGCAAACTCATCTTCCATAAAATTTGCAGGAGTTTCTGCTCTGAAACAGAGAGTTAGCTACATTTTTTTCCCTGTACAAAAATGGCTTCCTAAAGTGAAGATTTATGAGATAGACTGGGAGGAGAACAACTTCTCTACTTGCCTTTCTTCTGAACTAATGAACAGTAACAGCAATCACATTCCACAGTTCCATTCACAAAGTTCATAAAATAACTGGACCCAGTGATTGTGGCTCTGCACATAGTCAGTAATAGTCACCATATAAGAAGTCATTCTACTTGTTTTCATAGACACTGAAGGAGAATATTCAGTCAGTTGCATGAAGCTCAACTGTGAACAGGACTAAATCAGACTAGCATCGCTAACTCTCCCAGGGACAGTAAAATTCTAAACAGTTGATGAGGTACAGTTCATCTCACAATTTCCTGATGTACTTGATTCCTCTAATTTTTTTTAACATATTTTTAATTAATCACATCAAAAAATCCAATATCCAATCTAAAATTGAGCATATGCATAGTATTTACACTTAATTCTTGATGTATACTGTTGCATAAGGAATCCAGTCACAGCATATATTGCTTCCCTGTCTTCTCCTTCCTTCTGTGGTTCAAAATTTACACACAGCCTTGCAAAATTGTCAGAGAATTTATGACACTCAGCACAAAATCTATTCACCTATCCCTTCCTCAGGAGATGGTGGAGGAATCAAGATAATGATATTCTACTCGTTCACCCAAACACAATTATTCAAGCAGAAAATTCTGGTAGGGTTTTGCAGAGCTGCTTGCATGGTACCACTTAAAGAACAGCCAGCCTTCTAAAAGACAGCTTTAAATCAGAGGTTTCAAACAAGGTTTTTATACTTAACTTCTCACCATACCATTCGACTCTCTTAGCATTCACAGCATTTTATGCTGGGTTTCCTTTGTGTGAGCAAGAGAAGAAACTCAGTTTTATGCATGATTAAAGCTGCCATTTTATTACACTGCATTTTCTTTGAATGTTAATTTCTGTTTATGGCAGATCTTTGAATTCTCACAAACTGGTGTTATTGCTGCATAGCTTGATATTCAAAATAGCTCTGCTCAAGATAATCAGTTCTGCACTTTTGTTACATGGCATTCAAAAACTTTTAATTAAAACTAGGAATGACATCTGAATGAGTTCAACAAGGTAACATCAGGATAATATCATCAAATGAAACTGGAGGCAGCTCTGAAGATATGTCAGCCTACCACCTGAGAAAAGGGCTTATTGAGAAACTAAGTGAGATTCTCTGACAAATATTTTCTTTGAGACTGGTCTGCCCTGTGTAATCATCTGTCCAGAAAGATCATTGTGCCTCAATCAGTTTTGTTTTCTTACTGCTTTGCTACAATGATAATCATTGTGCAGTTAAAGAAATTTTTAGAAGTCTGAAATTTAATTAATAAATTCAAGTTCAGTGAGAGAAGATCTGTAACCACTTTTAACTTAATTATATTTAAAAGTCTCAGCTGATTCCATTTGATGAAAATATTTGAATGTACTTTCGCAGGGATCAGAAGATGGGATGTGCAACTTTTTCTAGCAAACTACACACATTATTCATGAGGTCTTACAGATATCCTCACGTGAGTCGGTTTGGTACACCAATTCTTTCTCTTTAAGATTTTTTTTTTCTCAGGTTGAAACCTGAAGATACATTTACAGGGAAAGGAATCTCTACAATTCTCCCTTTCCTACATCTTCTAAAGAGTTTCTGTCTTGGAGAACAGCTTCTGGGAGATGAAGGCATGCCAGAAATTAATGGGGGTTTGGATCCATCCAAGCTGTTGCTTCCAGGACTCTAAATTACAGATTTTGGGGGGAACATTATTAAAAAAAAATTGTATTTCACTATGAAGAGAAAGTGTGATTCCCTGAGCTGTGCTCTGAAGTGTCAGGTTCATCCTTGTCACCATGGTAACCAGGTCCATGGCTGTCCCAAGTAAGAGAGTTTAACAGGCTCTGCTTGTGAAAAATGGGATGCCAGGCACCACCAGCCTCTTAGTTCTGAAAGAGGAGAGTAGCGACGTGATGCTTAGATAAATCTGCTGCCTTACTTCGTGTTGCAACATACCATGCCCAACTTGTCCTCATGCATGTCCCTCACTGGAGAAAAGGGGAGGTGTTATAGATGCTACCAGTTGAGCCTAACAGAAGGAGCCCTCAAGGCCCCAAAGATTTGTGATATTAAAAGTTAAGCCTTTGTATGAACAGAGTTATATACAACTGTTCTCTACATAAAAGGTCACTGCTGCAGAAATGGATAGAGCCACTGTTTCATGGGTCCCTGCGGTTCCTTCTGATAGTTTACATGCAAAAATGAAGTTAATACAGCTTCAGGTCAATCTCTAGTCAGTGAGATTTGGGATAGTATAAGGAGCTGTAGAAGTTAAGCACAGGGAGTCCCACAGGTGGCTATGCACATAAATATGGTACCAAGTAAACAGGTTTACCACCTGCTTACACATCCT
Organism: Manacus candei; assembly: GCF_025592945.1. NCBI lineage: Eukaryota > Metazoa > Chordata > Aves > Passeriformes > Pipridae > Manacus > Manacus candei. Next base: position 5,702,097 of record NW_026138082.1, on the reverse strand, counting down.
GCTTTCAGATAATACAGAAAAATAGCCTGAGCTTATGCTACTGGATTTTTTTAAATTACAAACATGCAGTTTATAAAGATTTGTACACATTTTAATCAATCAAATGAACCAGCACAGCACATCTTGCCATGCAATAATGATAATGTTTCCCGGAATTCCAGTATAATATATACATTTATATATAAAAGACCAGTTCCTGACTAGTATTGTAAACCCTCAGAAGTGTAGATATATGTTGTTTTGATAAGTCACATGTAATAAAGAACCCCTCAGTCCTGTTTCTACTACTCTGCAAGACATTCAGATCAGTCCATGGACTGGTACTACTTTGGTAGGAAACTGTAAGGAAAAAAGAATCAAGTGAACCATCTGCTGCTATTAGGGTCTGAAGTGAAAACTAATGAGGACTTACTTTTGCAGTGTTGCACTAGAAGCAATTTAAATTCACAACAGCTACTCTGAAAACAGTAATGTCCATGAATTTATAACCAATTAGCAAGAAGTTGACCTTAATAGATTCAGAAGTATAAAGTGGAGAAAGTGCTGAATCCGTTTGCCTCACTAGCTGAGAAACCTTGGACATGAGCAGATGAAGACAGCCAGAGCAGGAACAATGCTGAGGAGACAATGTTCCAGCAACACTCTGCCCTGCTTCCATGAGTCACATTGAAAGAGATTAGTGCCGTCAATGCATTTCTATTACATCTGCCACTAAGATGTACTTCTGAAGCGTATATTTTGCAGGCACTTAAAAAAATAAAATAATACTTTCGTTAGCCACTTGATGGGCTTCTTTCAGTAGTCAACATGGAAGCAAAGATCTAAAGATTCAAAGCATATTTTTTCATTGCATGTGTACTAACAGACCTTGAAAAGGATACATAAAAAAAAATTGTAGAAATACATAACATGCATGCTGTAAAGTATCAAACTGAAACAATGAAATCTAAACCACTAATCTCCTTGATTTTCTGGAAAGGGGTATTCATTAAGAATGGTCTCCTAACACTCTGATGCACCTGATTAACAAGTCATTTAGCAACGACTTGTTGGATGGACTGTTACCATTTCTTAAGGTCACTGTGATCTTTTGTTAGACCTTTTGTAGCACTTTTTCCTAAGAACATATAAAAGCAGCCAAGCAGCCAGCATTTTGTTAATTAAATCATTTGTTGAGTTTTTTTTTTTTTTTAGGAGAACAAAAACACTTTTAAGTTAGTTTGGCCACATTACAAATCAAACAACTTTCAAGTTTTAGTCTGAACAAACCATCTGATTTCACAAGTGTGCTTTTAAAAATGAAGCCTCACCTGATGTTAGTTATAAAATTACAAGTATGCAAAACACTGTATTAAAAAATTACCTGGTTTTGACAATGACTCCTATATGGTTTGCTAGGTCATAATTAAATCTGAAAAGAAAATTACTACAAAAGCAGTGTTTGGTAACAATATACAAAATGCCTCATCTTCATGTGCCTTTCCACCAGGCAGCATTTAAGAAATTTAGCAGAAAAAGTATATTATAATGATCATTATCATTTGTATAGGTACATGACGGTTTATAGGGAAAATTATTACTCTCAAATGTCTGAATTTCAGTTTTGCTATGTTTATTGAAAATAACATTCTGTAAATAACTTCTGCTAATTCAAGCAACTAAAAAATTGCAAGTGAGAATTTACTGGTAGTGAAGGAGTTGCAGAGTTATTGCAGACCTAAGTAAATACATTGAAGGGAGCAAGGACAACTTAACTCTTCTCCATCAGAAAACTGCAAACTCTCATCCCAAACAATATTCACACTAGCTCAAAAATGAGAAATTACCAAGATGAAAAATTATTTATATTAAATGCAGTGTTAATAACATTGTAGATGGAATCAAAAGACAGAGGCAATGAGGAAGAACAGAAACAGTGTTTTCTTTATCCTTTCAAAAAATCCAAACCCACACAAATTACAGTTTATATAGTGCTAAATCTAGTCTTCAATAGCAGCCATTAGTTATTATTTGCCATTCAGAATGGCAAAAGATGAGAAAATACACAGAACCACCTTCAAGAAAATAAGTGGTTAATTCTTCCTTTGGAGTGAGGTCCCAGTTTTTCCAAACGTGCACAGATTAAGTTTATACATAGCACATATATATATAGTTTATATATAGTCATCTGTTAGTAGTATCCCAGATTATTACTGTCATGACTGCCAGCCTTCAGTATCTTGTTTCCTGTAAAATTTGATACATTTTCAAATAGAGTGAAAAAGTAAATATATATACTCTGAAAGAAGCAAAGATGCTTTCTTTCACATGAATTCTATTCTTCCACCTAGAGAAAGTTTTTGCAACTTCTTTCAGTTATACCACACCTTAATGACATGATGCAGTGTCTATAGGAGTCCACGGGGCTGGCTGGGAAACAACACAGGATGCACTGGTGTACAACACCCATGGTAGAGAACTTTTTTTTCCCTTTAAAACCTTGCCATGTGAAGAGCACCCACTACCAGAAGGTTACATGCTCAAGATTCTTGAGGTTCTCCAGAACCTTTTAGCACTAATAGGCATCATAAGCAGCTGGATGTCTGGGAGCATGAAGGAAAGGCAAATATCCTCTTCCAAACCAATGGGGAGCATCACCCAGCTGCACATTGCAGCAGGCTGCAAGTACTATCTCAGCTGTTACCCTAATTACGCAGTTGCTCCCAAATCTGCTTATCTAAATACATCTGAAATGTCTTATATGTGCACTTTAAGCTAGGCCACATGATTTTGCATGGAAACATCAAAGCAGTGGTGCTTATCCATGCTAGTCTACCAGGTGCAATGTGAGGGCAACAGCCTTTAGCTGGCTAAGAGCTTTGCTATCTTCTGCTACACCACCCATTTCCAACACAAATATGTTAACTAAGCCTTAAACCCTGTGTAAGATGTCACAAGCCTGTCTACAGGCTTGTTTACCACATTTGACATCTAGAAACACAAACATAATGGCACTGCAACAACATGCAGCTAATGCAATGACAACTGTATGAAAAACACATCGATGTTCACAGCTCAGGGTTGATTGCCATTGACTACTGAGTTCAGATCAGAACTTGTAATGACATTAAAAGCCTTCCATATTGTGTCACTGCCTCTCTTTCTACATATTTCTACATTATTAATATGCCAAAGAAACTTTTAAGCATTAAGAAGAGATGGCCGTCCTGCAGACTACAGGACAAAACATGCCTGCAAGAAAGAAGACAGTTAAAGGGTACTTTTTGAACCTTTGTCTCTACTTTTTCACATTTTTTTTCTTTTAATACTGAAGTTTTCTTACCTTCAAACTTTACACTCTAATTACTCTCTCTCTCTGAAAGAAATATGAGAATTTTTGTTATTTCCATTACCCAAGGACTACTCACACAAGACTGTGATGGGGAACCAGGTATAATAAAGAGTCTCCATGATTAAAGTTACATAAACTTTTTATATCTGTTATCATACTGGTTCATAAAAAGTAAAGATGAACCAGTTTTTAATTTCACAAAGCACAACTCTGACAGAAGACAGCCAGGCTACAGGAATAATAGTAAAGGGCTGTACAGTATGCAGAACTAAAAGGTATCAGTTTGAAAGTGGCTCTGTTGCCCCCTCAGTTGTATTTTTTTTTACAGGTTGTAGAGCAGCCGTTTTTATCCAGAGGATGAAATAAGCTGTTCTGTATTGGATATGCCTTGGGCTGCTGCTGTCTCAGCTAGCTTCTCTAGGAAAATACAACTGTATCAAAGGAAAAAAGAATATATCTAACAAAAGCTTCAAATTCACATAGAAGTAAAAATAAATGAAGCCAACTATAACATGCAAATATTGTATTATGATTTATGTAATGGATTGCTGGCAAAGAAGATTACTGTACTGGTATTTATGCTTTAAATCTGGTTTTAGGCTTTTCAGTCAGTTGTGATCTGATTAAAATGCACCTGATTTGGAGGAGAAAATCATCTTAAACTGATGGAGTGCCAAGAACTCTTGCAGATGAGGTGGCAAAAATATCTATACTGAGACCCTGAGCTATGTCTATCAATGACCAAAACCAAATTTGCATTTTAAAATGAGAAAAAAAATTGAATTAACAAGGACTGACATGAAAATAATGTGCTCTAGTGTTCACAGACACAGGCTAAGACACACCTGTATGTATCTCATATACATTGTCCCTTCGGCAAAATGTGAATTGCAATTTGAAACACACAGGCCACTCCACACTGTGAGTTCCCATTTATAAGCAGGTATTACTGACCATATTGAGTAAAAATGGCCTTTCATCATTTTTAGGAAGGGAAAAATGGCTTTATTCAGTGACTAAGTGGGTACGACTTTAATGAATGGCTCATTTCAGCTTCTTATTCCTTAAGACCTAGCGAATGTGATCTATCACCTTTCTTTCAAACTTGGATAGATGGATTCATGTTGAATCACCAACACAGAAGATGACTTTCAGATGGCTTGAATAACACTCATAAATCGGATGTACTATTTTAAATAATGTTTGAAAAGAAACATACACATGGGAAACATATTAGCAAATCAACGTAATGACAATATCTCCAGATAAGACCTTACCTTGCCTTATTCTGGTGTAATAATAAGACTACTAAGTACTACATGAAAATATAGTGCAATCTGATATGATCATGCCTGCTACTTACAGAATCCTGCAAAAGTAAATACAAAACTGTTTGCATACTTCAAGCATTTAAGAAATAGAAAGGGGAGAATAACAATGTATTTCTGAAGCAAATATTAAACAGTTTGGTACTACATTAAACTTCATATGAAATCTATAAAAGCCTTTTTAGATCACTAGGACACTTCAGCTAGACAAAATGCTGAAAAGTAAGAAATAAAAACGAAATTTGATCTAAAGTCACATATATCACTAACTTATTTTCAGTGTGCAATAAATACAAACATTAGAAAAATCTCTAGTATTAAAGGGCAACTTTGTTATCTCACTGATCATTTAGGGGTAAATACAGCTACCATACACAGAAAATGGAGAAGAGACCTAGTGGTCTTTCAGTTTTGTAGACCCAAGGATTTTACTTGATGTAAAAATAAATGTTCAATTCTGTGCTCCCAATCTTACACCAATCTTGATACATTTACACTCAGCTACATGTGACATTCTTCATGTAAAGTAATTCCCTCTGTTTTCACCTACAAAGACAAGTGCAGCATCTGATGTTTGGGATGGTAACACCACGGTACTGCCTCGGAATAGAAAGAAGCATTGCAGAAAACAAGGAAGAAAAGAATTGATCTTGTTTCCATCTTCAGCTGTGTCATGGATGCTGAAGACATCACCAGACTCTGCTCAGGGAGATGCACAGCAAAAGGACTAGGGGCAACAGACATGATTTGCAATGATGAAAATCCCAAAGCAAATAAAATGGGGAAAAACAAAAGAAAAATCACATTGAGGGTGGTCAAACACTGGGAGAGCTGTTCAGAGAGGTATCTCCATCCTTGGAGGCATTTAAAACTCAGGTTGACAAGGCTCTGAGCAACCTAACTTAACTTCCAATGTAGATTCAAACAAGTTGCACCTGCTCTGAGCAAGGGTTTGATTAGACAATCTTTAGAGATCCCTTCCAACATGAATTGCAAGATTCCTATTTCATTCATCAGGACACCAACTGAGACTCTGTTCATCTCATTGCTCTAAGTAGTCATTATTGCCTTGTCTTCATAATTAAATAAATGCATGAAACAATATTCTCTGGAATGCAGGGAATACAGTTTTAACTTCGTATTTCATCCAGTTTCAGTATTTCACTTAGATTCACTTTTGAAGCTTTCTGCTAAGGCTGTTGCAATTTCAAAAACAACCCTCTAAGATTCAATCAGTGCTTGCTCCTAGGCACTTTTTAAAGTTGACTGTAGCTATAAGCATCTGGAGCTGAGTATTTAAGAAAAAGTTCATGCCTTGCTTTGCTTTAAGATTCTCAGTGGCAACTGATTGCCTATAAAGATGAAGACTGCAGTTCAGGTCCTGCATCTCAACCCAGCAGAGAAGATACATTACATGACTTAGTCCTTCCTTACCACAAAATATCTTCATCAGCTGAAGTTTCATTAACTGAGAAAGGGGATAAAAAGCACCCTTTTAAGCTGCTATTGACATGGCTACATATTGGGTAAAAAAACTTACTGCCTACAGCATGTGATTGCTTTCCCCCCTGAAATCCTCTCTCCTCATTTGCTCCCCACTGCCCAGGGGCCCCCTGGGGCTCGAGAAACAGTGTTGTAAGATAGTGTGGAGATATAAGAAAGGTGATGTAGGGTTTAGCAGCAGAGAGAGAGCTTGTGGTTAAAGGACTTGCCCTAGGTCTGACAGGAAAATGAAAATACAGAGATATGGAAAGGGAAAAAGTAAGAGAGAAGATGTGTAGAACAACCACAACAGGAAAACAGAAAAAGGAAAAAAAAAAGAAAAACAGCAAAAAGGGAAACAGCAAAAGAGAGTGTAACATATCATAAAAAAAAAAAAAAAAGGAAGAAGAAAGGGAGAAAGGATAATGGTTGATATAGAAAATGTTTAAAATTCTTTAGTGATAAAATATTTTTGTGAAATCAATGATTTTTGGTTGTAAATGTCGATTTAAATTGGACTGGAATTGTGTCCCCTAGCTACATGAATCTGAGCAATACATGCCAATGAAAAGAGACGCAAACCCAAACGTGTATCTCTGTGAATGAACGAGGTGATCTATTTCTTTCCTTCTTTCCAAAGGCACGATCCAGACATGTTACAAACATTACTTTGCACACACTAGGAAGGTCATCTCCTGTGCTGGTTAGCAATGGGAATTCCAGATGCAACTACACGTGCTGCTGCCACAGAAAACTACCATGTAACTCTGCATAAATTGTCTGCCTTTTTGTGAGATAGGCAGAACAAGATCATAAATAGCATTATGAATCATAAATGAAATGTGCTGCCAAATCTGCACGGAGTGATTTACAGACCAGCCTCCTTGTGATATATATTACCTTGGGTCACCGCTATTAAGTCTTCGCTTTTAGTTGGAGAAAATACATTCCTTTCTATTTCTTACCGTGCAGGTAGAAAAAACCAACCAACCAGCATCACTGACATGAGAGCAGTGGTGTTACCTTCCACTTAACAGAAAAATATCAATGCAGACCTTGTCATTTAACCTTCCTTAACCTTTGCTCCCTCAATCAAACAACTTCTGCCTCAAACTAGTGCATGCTCTTACCCTTGATGTTTCTTTTAAGGCGAACTAGTGTGAACAGATTTTTAAACCCATCTCACATTAGGTTGAGATGTGGGAGGGGGGATGGAGCTAGGGAATTGGATTTTGGGGCCATCTCAAACCATGACAACTAAAAAATGTTCCAGTTTGCTTCAAATATTTTAAATATTTTAAATATTCTCTACATTCAGTTACTCTCTTGAGACCTGGCAAATCAAACAACTCCATACGCATCTGAGAGCAGACTTTCAGCTGAAATCAGTGGGGTTCTGCCAGGATGGACAAACAAGGCGTGGTTCAACCACTCTTACAAGAAACTACTAAAGGAAAAGCCTTATTTCAAGTCTCTGTGTTTTGCTTCATCAAATGTAGTGAATAAAGATGCCAATTTAAGGACTATCATTTTACAAAATAGCAATACCTACTGCAATATTTTTCAACAATTACATGTATTGGCTCTGAGCTTCCAGTAGAATTGCACACAAAAAAATCTTATTTTCAGTCATTTACAGGAATGTATTTACGCCCACTAAAAAAAATATGCTTTATTAACATTCATAGACATTGCAGGTATTAAATCAGTTTAATCACCAGAAGATATTTTTACATAATATCAATTTTCTATCTCTTTATTGAATGCTTCTATAGCCTCTTTCAAGAAACATAAAATCATTTACTGAGTAACAATACACTAAGTAAATTTCATTCTCACTCAGCTCATTGACTTAATAATGTTCACTTAGTGAATGTGAATTCAAAACAAGTTCCATTACATTAAACCATCTTACAGTGATCTTGACTTTTGGCAAAGATAAAAAGTACCATTAGGAAACTTTAATTACAAATCTTGATTGAAAACCCAGAGACAGCAACAGCCGAATTGAAAGGTTTTTTTTAATTTAAAAAAAAAAGGAAATATTCCTCATCCCATAACCCAAGAAGAATAAGCTTTCTATACTGGTATGTACACCCTCATTAAAACCAATTTTCCTTCTCCCATAGCATTGCCACCATGCCTATATTACTGCAGATGGGAACCCCTGCTCAGCGTTTTGCAAAGACCTTTCTCACATCAAATACTCTAGTAACTTCAGCTTGGATTTCATTCTTGTCTTTCATATTGGATGACGGAAGATTACAGCTAAGATTAAGGTGAGTTAGGTTCAGAGCTGGGTTTCCCTCCCTTTTCAGACAGCGCTCCTTGTGCGCAAGGGTCTATTCCAGCCACAATGAAATTAACATAAATAGTTTGAAAATAATTTCTAAGGTTAAAAGAAGTCTTTCACTAAAAAGAGGGATGTGAGCCAAACAGTAAGAGAAGAGTAAATGGAGACTTTTCAAGGAGGCCAGACTCAAGAAATTTGGGGGAAATACAAGTGTAAATTAGTAGCTCTGGAAATTATAATTTTTTCCTACATTTCCTTCAAAGGCTCCCTTCTTAAACTCCAGTTTTTCATGTACCTGACAGAGAAAAATAATCAGCTCATCCCCCTGTGCCCATTGGTATTTTTTTCCAAATTTAGAGCTAATGGAGAATTTCATTAATAAGAAACTTCAGAACACCAAATTTGAATCATCACTGTGAGCATACATAGGGAAAGAAATTTTGCCCAAACTTTCTCCATTCTCCTTGGAAATACAGTATGCTGAAAAGCATGACCATAAAATCTAAACATTCTTCAGGAATGCTGTCTGGCTGACAATGAAGTAAGAATGAGTCCGGTTAAGATGGAGTAAGCCTTCCTCACTACAGTCGATAGGGTGCTGTGTTTTCAACTTGCGAGCAGAACAGTGCTAATAACACAGGGACGTTTTAGCTATTGCTGAGCAGTGCTTCCACACCGTCAAGGCTTTCTCATTTTTCATGCTGGTGATGGGGGATGGGCAGGATGTTGCGGTGGGGGGGAGGATCAGGACAGCTGGCCCCAACTGACCAAAGGGGTTTCCCATAACATATGATGTCATGCTTAGTAATAAAAACTGGGAGTTTTGTTTTTCCAAAGTAACCATAGCTTGGAGACTCTCTGGGAATGGGACTGTCTGCAGGAGGTGGTGAGTGACTGCCTTTGCATCACCTTTTAAAAAATAAATTAATCCTTCCTTCACTTATTAAACCATTCTTATCTCATCCCACAGGTTTGCTTACTCTTCCCCTTCTGATTCTCTTCCCCATTCTGGTGGTGAGAAGAGCAGCTGGGTTGGAGCTTAGTTGCCTCCAAAAAGTACATAGAAAAGGAAAAAAGAGCAACAATAAAACTTGTTCAAAATCTGAAAAAAACCTCCAAACAACTCACAGAAAAGACCCAAAAGCTACTTATACTATTGGCCATTTATATCATCTTAAAAAAAATAGGTTGTTTCTTCTTATCGAATTAACAAGACATATTTATAATACTCTATTCAGTTAATTACTATACTGTAATTTGCATGTCATCTCTCCTTCTAGCTGAACCTTTAAAAGTCTTTTCAGGTATTACCTTGAGACAGAGGACTCTTATTTAACAGCTGAAAAAACTGAAACAGAAAATAAACAAGCCTGGGGATAACAAGGATCTTGCACTTGAGCTATAAGTGTTTTCAGATAAAGGTAATGTTTGGCATGCCTTACTTTCCACAGTGTCTTTTTTCCCCTTCCTCACTCTGCTGCTTTTACACCAAGGTAAGATAAGGTCACACCAGGTTTAGTAACCTTAAAAAAAGCAACCTACACTAACTGGCACTTTTTCACACATTTGTTTTTGCTATACCTATCCCCTCACTCTCTCAATTTTTTACACAGTATTTAAGGCAGCTTAACATTAAATTATTTGAATGTCAGACTTGTAAGGTAAAGCTCTCCAGTTTACCACTTACCCTTTTTTTTCTCTATAACAAGAGAGGATGAGTGAAAAGGGAATAAACAATACAGTAGTCCTTTCATACCCCCTTTTTCTATCAAGAGCATTCTTTTTTATTTCCCTCACTTTCAATTCAACCCATTCACAAAGGATTAGCATAACACATCTTTTTATGCTTGTAAGGGTTACAGCTGTAATCGCTTCACCTCATCACTTTACTCAGAAATCCTGTCTCTAGAGGAGTAATTCGATTACTCACAACAATCCAACTTTTGCCTAACCAAATAGAAATTCATTATAATGCTGTGCTGGTGCATCAGTTTACTATGAGTGGATGGGAAAAAATACAGCAATGTGAATAGCTGGTGTGAAATGAAAAAAGCAATCATCACCTAACAAAAGGCTATCAACAAAAGGTAGGATGACTAGTAGAAATTCTTAGTCCCATGGGCAGGGTAGCCTCCAAACTACTAATGACTTGCAGCTTTTAAAAGTCTTAGGTTTCAAATAGGCATGGAAAATTTATAAATTGATGAGAGCACCTGATTGCTTCAATCCCACTAGTCTTTATACTGGGCAAGTGTGTGTAAAAACCTGAGACAGAGCTTTTCCACATGCTGAAGAATCACTGTCATAATACACTCATGCTAGTCCTTATAATGGCTTCTCTTGTCCTTTGCTTCTGAAATTCAAAAATGTACATGAAGTAATCTTGACTGCATGCTGCTTCAAAGAAAAACTAGTACCATCCTTAGCAACTGACAGTGGATAAGGACAAAAGAAAAAAAATAATGAGGACAACTGGCATCTCCAAATGACTTCCAGTTGTCCATATGCCCACAAGCATAAATCTAAGAGAACCTCATGCTGATTGTGTCACAGAAGGACAGCACTTGGGGCAGGAGCACAGATGCCAGGATCATGCCTTGTATTTAGAAGTAGAGCATTTTATTTTATATTATTTCCGTAGAGTGATTTAAGATGCTCAGATATAATAAGTTCTCAAAGGCAACATTTGTTTTGCCAAAGGTTTAGGAGCATTAGGATCTAGCTGACAAATCTTTAGCTGTTAGACTGGCTTAGGTTGGTTTTCAGCTTTCAGAGCCCATAACTATCTTCTTGATTTTTATTTTTACAGATTCCCAAGGATTTCAGCACAACATATGGGCAGCATTAAGGACATTAAGGATTTACAAATTCATATCATCATTATAAAAACACATAAAGTCTGAAATATATCTGGCATTAAATGGAATACATATATTACTCATGGTCAAATTAAATACTGATGTATTCACGTTTGCATTAAAAAGTAAAAAAGAAAACATCCTTTTTACAGTAGTCGTATAAAGAAAACACTCTAAACTTACCCATAAAGAAAGCAGTTCACTGCATTTACTTTAGTTTGATTTCTTTCTAATCTGGAATTTCTTTTTACTTAAAATCGCTGTTCTTCTACCTTCTTCTAGACAGTTAACCTTTACTGTGATGTGTGTGTACTTTACAGTGACTGGAAATCAATAATAATTCTGATACTAAGCCATTTTTGTCTTGAAAAAACCTAAAGTATCCGCAAGACAGCATCTTTCTTCAATACTACCCATGGGAATTTACTAATAATTACATTGTTAAATGTGAGTGGAGAAATTGAGTATGTGAAATAAAAGCCAAACTCTAAAATGGAAGAAGGTCCTCATAGCATAGAAAAAACAGATGGTTATTGTCATTGTGCAAGTTACTGTTTAACATATACACACAACTGCAATAACAATGTTCACTCTCTACAGGTGAAGTATCTGTATTCTTTCCTTTATTCCATAGTTAAAAAACAAAGGAGAGCAATCCCCCAACCAAGACCTCATGCTCTTATAATCTACAGCTACACAGAGAGATAAGGCAAAATCCAGCATACAGCCTTGAATCGATAAGATACCTCAAGAAACGCACCAAATTTTTCAGGTACGAGAACAAACATTCTCTTTTGCCACCTGACACTTTCTCATTTGCCATGGCTTATTTGCTGAAAACGAAGTTACAATACTAATTTTTATGTGTGCTGTTAAAGAAATGAATTACTCTGTTTGCAGAAATGCAGCTTTGATAAAACGTGCAGAGAGGACAGGCATAGCTAGGCAATGCTACATATCCCAGTGAAAACAAGACCTTTCTCTCTAGTAAAGAACTCCCACCAGAAAAGTTCAAATACCTTATAATTATATAATAAAATAAAAGAGAAAGTGAAAGGCCTCAGTAGAAACATGAAAGCATGCATTCATACTGCTTATGCCCTACCCCAACCAGAAACAAGTCCTCAGACTTGCTTAACCAAGTTAAGGATACATTGTGGGACTGCAAGCATCACAAGCTAGCCATCATGCTTACAGGTAGAGGATTTGATGGTGTTCCTCATGATGATAACTTTTTTCACTGTGCTGTAAAACACCTAGTTAGACATTCAATCAGGACTCAAAGACTACATAGTTCTCAAAATTAATGTGACACAAATACCAGCAGAATAGGAAAATGACTGAGAGTATCTGTTCTCATAAAAAATGAATTTAAAACACACTAGCCAGTTTCAAAGCTGACAAAAGAAATGTATATTATATCTGTACTTAGCTTCCAGTTTAGGGATGTTTTATTTATGCTTCTCTCTCAGACATTTATACCACAGTATAAATTGGTTCTAACTACCTTAACCATGTTCAAACAGGCAGTAGCTACATCTTGAAGAAGGGAGAGAAAAATATAAATGACTGTCAACTTATCCTGCATTATTATATTTCCCCTTTTGCCTAACAAATGTTAAGACAACTTGTTGCAAATCCTACATTTTTTATTATGTCACCACCAGCAATGGCGATAACAAAATTTGGCTTGATGAAATATTTGTGGATTGGGTAGGACTCAAGGAGCCTCCATACAGGGCTGAATAGAGCATGCCATACAGCTGATGTGTTTTGCTTTGACGAGAAGCTGAGCAAGCAACTCAAATGTGGAAGGAGTTGTGTTTTAAGAAATTCTACCATTAGATAAAAAGCAGCTGTCACTTGATCTTACAGTTTTGAAAAAGTAGTCAAGTGTCTTGTTTAGCATATGGACACATTCTCATTTTCCCAAACCTCAGAATGAGTTGTTATAGCAATCAGGGCTCTCTTGTTCTGGCAGCCTACCCCACCTTGGCAGTGACAGGAGCTACATCCTGCAGTCAGGTCCCTGACAGGTTTACTGTGTGGGCACCATGTGCTACTTATCTGACCGGAGAGCTTATCACCTCTAAAGGCTGGCTGGTGGCAGATGAGGCACTACACACTTGCTGTAGGCTCAGGCAGCAGCAGTACTCGCGTGGTTGTTCCTCTTCTCCTCCAAGCTATAGGCATTAATTCATGTAAAAGTCTGTCTGGTTCAGGTCCAAGTGCTGGGTCAGCAGCCAGCCATTAAATCTAGAAGTCCCACATCCTCAGACTATACTTGAAACACAATGCAGCTTTGGTGTCTATGAAGAGCATGGGCTCTGCTGAGCTTTTCTAATCACAAACACAGAATGACTCAGGAGACCTGCTGAGCAGAACGGAGCAGAACGACTGAACAGGCTTTCCTGCAGCTGAACTTCTGCAAGTCAACCCACTGTCCTCCAAATCCAACAGCACTGTGTGCTTACGATCTATCACATTATGTTATGACCTATACGAGCACTACAGACCACTCTGCCAGCAAAACAAATTGTTCTAAGTAACTGTTTGCATTCATTCAAAATAGTTCCTTGAATCGGTTACTAAAAAATAAATTATAAAAGATTTGTACTTCCCAAAACAATTTGGAAAAATACTTCCAAGTGGTTCTGTTCCATAGGTATAAAATTTCACTGTCTAAATTTCATCACTACTAGATGGACATCTAGGAAATTGTGATTTCTCTTGCTTAATTCTCTGCATGCAAAATGATGTCACTTATGAGTCAGAAAACTCTTCAGGACAGTTTGAATTCAATCTATATTAGTAAAGCTACTTGATTTGGCTAAGTGACATGATGCCTCAGAGCTTATGATGAGTAAGCAATATATTTTTAATAAGAAGGTAGCCAAATTAGCAGCTTTCATGTTTGGACAAGCATATAATGAGATTCAGTTTTCCATTAGCAGATGAGTGAGCTGGGGTTCCTGGAGAAAAGAAGGTTCACTGGGGACCTTATTGCTTTCTACAACTACCTGAAAGGAGGTTATAGCAAGGTGGGGGTTGGTCTCTTCTCACAGGTATCAAGTGGCAGGATGACAGGAAATGGTCCCAAGATCTTAGAAGTCTTTTCCAACTTCAACAGTTCTATGATTCTATGATCTCTCAGTCCCTAAATTTCCAAGTACTTATCATGGAAGGAGGGTTTCTAAATTGTGTTCAAAAGCAAAATAAGAACTTGGTAGATTTACAGATATGTAGTGACTGCTGCAAATAGCCACCAGCCTTTCCCAGCTCAGTGTGCAGCACGATCTAGGCTGAAACACACAAGCAGTTGGTAACAGCAATGGCAAATTCCACAGTTCAAGTTATGAATCAAAAATCCTATCTAACCCTGATGGCTAATAGCTGACTGCTGTTTATGGGGACTTGAGACATATATTGCTCAATAGACAGAGTAATCTGAAACATCAGCCTTCTTATCTGATATCTATACAAAATTCTAGGGTATGCAGCACCATTGTTTCAAAACTGGAATGACAGACTCAATTCAGCAAAATCTGAGAAATTAGAAACAGATCAAGGATTAATTTGAGATTTGCTTGACTACATATTTTCTGTTGCAGTGCGTCAACAAAACAAGCAAATTCACACAATCTGATTTATGTTAATGTACATAAAAATTAAGATTCGCATTAAAAAATGCCTGTACTTGTGCAAATCAACTGCCTTCCATATGTTGAGGCAATCTGAATGCCAATTACAATAATCGTAGAATTCTATTCCCTTTCTCATATGTTGTTAAAAACATGAATATAATAGCAAAACCTCCTTCAACAGTTCTAACAAATAGTTCACAGTTTGATATTCCTGTCATTATCTAACGGTCCCAAGAATAAGATGTACAATCAGGATATGTATCTTCAAACCATAGGAAGTTTGAGTAGGAAGGGACCTTTAAAGGTCATCTAGTGCAAACCCCCTGTGCAGTGAGCAGGGACACGTTTAACTAGATAAGCTTGCTCAGCGCCTCATCCAACCTGACCCTGAATGTTTCCATCATGGGGCATCCACCAACTCTCTGGACAACCTGTGCCAATGTTTACAAAAAATATGATTTACATCTTCCATAAGCAGTCCTTTGAAATCACAGATTCACAGAGTGGGCAAGGTTGGAAGGGATCACAGTGGGTCATCTGCTCCAACCTCCCTGCTCAAGCAGGATCATCCTGGAGCACATGGTACAGGATTGCATCCAGACGGTTTTTGAATATCTCCAGTGAGGGAGACTCCACAACCTCTCTGGGCAATCTGTTCCAGTGCTTGGTCACTTGCATAGTAGATAAGTTCTTCCTCATATTCAGGTGGAACTTCCTGTACATCAGTTTCTGCCAGTTGCCTCTTGTCCTATTGCTTGGCACCACTGAGAAGAGCCTGGCTCCATCTTGTTGACACCCTCCTTTCAGATACTTATATACATTGATGAAGTCTCCTCTCAGTCATCTCTTCTCAAGGCTGAACTCCAACTCTCCTCAGCCTTTCCTCATAAGAGAGATGCTCCAGTCCCTTAATCATCTTCATAGCCCTCTGTTGGACCCGCTCCAGGAACTCTATGTCTCTCTTGTACTGAGGAGCCCAGAACTGGACACAGTATTCTAGGTGAGGCTTCGCCAGGACTGAGGGAAGGTCACCAGAGGAGGAGGATGATCACCTCCCTTGACCTGCTGGGAATGCCCTTCTTAATGCACCCCAGAATACCATTGGCCTTCTTGGCCACAAGGGCACACTGATGGCTCATGGACAGCTTGTTGAACACCAGGACTCTCAGGTGACTCACAGAGCTGCTTTCCAGCAGGTCACACAGGTTCTGGACCCTGCATTTGCCTTTGTTGAATTTCACGTAGTTCTTCTCTGCCCATCTCTCCAACCTATGGAGGTCTTTCTGAAGGGCTGCAGAGGCCTCTGGTGGATCAACCACTCCTCCCAGCTTTGTGTCATCAGCGAATTTGCTGAGGAGGCATCTACCCTTCATCCAAGTCATTGACGAACAAGTTTAGCAATACTGGGCCTGGTATTGAAACTTGGGGCCTCCAACTAGAACCTGTGCCACTGATTATAACCCTCCGGGATCTGCTGTTCAGCCAGTTCTCAATCCACCTCACTGTCCACTCATCTAGTCCATAATTCCTGAGTTTGCCTATGAGGATGTTGTGACAGACAGTGTTGAAAGCCTTGCTAAAGGAAAGGTAGACAATATCCACTGCTCTCCCCTCATTCATCTAGGCAGTTGCTTCATTGTAGAAAGCAATCAGATTGGGTCAAGCATGATTTACCTTTAGTGAATCCATGCTGACTACTCCTGATCATCCATTTTATTGTCTTCCATATGAATAGAAATGGCCTCCAGAATAAAGCGTTCCACCACCTTTACAGGGATTGAGGTGAGGCTGACCGGACAGTAGTTCCTTGGGTCCTTCTTTTTGAAGACTGGAGTGACATTTGCTTTTTTCCAGTCCTCAGGCACCTCTCCTAATCTCCATGATCTTTCAAAGATGATTGTGAGCAGTGATCTTGTTGTCCATGACACCCTTGGCCAGATTTAACTCCTTGGCCTTCCTTGTCACATTTCTACTTACTCTGACAACCTCTTCATATTCATTCCAAGTGGCCTGACTCTTTTTCCATCTCCTGTGTATTTTCTGCTTACCCTTGAGTAATGATAGGAGTTCTTTATTCACCCACATAGGTTTCTAGCCCTGTTTGCCTGATTTCTTGCTCATCAGGATGCATCATTCTTGAGCCTGGAGAAACGGCAGTCAGAAACACAGTAGCACAAGGGATGGCAAGGCATGTGATGCCTGTTTTCCATCAGTACATAAGGACTAGGTTTTATTGTGCAAGAAAGATGCACATTTTCATGATTCTGTGAAATGTACAGATATAATGTTTCACTACTATATTTACGTTTACCATACAGTATCATTCTGATTTTATTTGCATGTTATGATGGCATAAGTACTCATTCTTTGCTAGACCAGGAAATTATCAGATGTAATTTCCTACACTAGGAAACTGATGACACATAACTGAGGAATTGCCTTGAACTTCCTCATTAACTACCTCATTATGCTGCCTCTGAGCTTTACTCTGCATTTCAGCTGCCCATAGAAATCAGTTTTGGGCAATATGTTGTCCAGCATGAGAAGTAGGTCTGGCATAACTGGATGTCCTGTAATCTTCCTTCAGTTCTGACAATGTGACAGTAATTTAAGAGTATAGCATTCAGGGCAAGATTTTGTAGTTTTATGGCAGCAAGGGCATGAAAGCAGTGCATTGGAAATGGTTTGGGTGCTAGATGTGGAGACCATAAGAAGTCCAAGTTTTGTAGCTGTACACTGAGTGACAACAACTAATGCACAATAGGTGTTTACTTTTATTTGAAGCCAGAAGTCTCTTATTTCAGACATGCTGCTTTATCATCCTAAATACTATACTGACTTTTGCTATTCCCTGAATGAGTACATTATTAACTCTGGTGTTAAAAGTATGCTGGTGAAATAGCATTGCTATTCTCAAATTTCAGTGGTTTATCATTAGCACAGACTACTGCCTCAGGATATTTTCCACCACAGCAAGGTTAGAGCAGGACCTCTTTTTCCTCTATGCTAATGGCCTGGCCAAACCACTTGGCAGAGGGGCTGAAACAGTCAATAATATGTAGTCTGCTTACATATGTTTGAATAACCAATACTCTGTCATCAGCAAAGAGCAAGTAACACAAGTCAGCAGGTATGGGACTTTGGATTTAATGTTCAGGTTAAATATTCTGGCATCTATATGGTATTGAATGTGGTTACCTTTCTTGTTGACTCAACAAAGCAAATGTTAATCAGAAATATCAAAGAATGCAATATATTTCATGACCTCTTTGACAATGAAGGGTTCTGGAAGTCCATCCTGATCAAGAACCTTCATCACTGTGCAGCATGGAGAATAATCATAGTCCTTTCCAAACTGCTGAATTTGCACAAAAGCCTCCAGCCTAAGTCAAAAGCACCGAAAACCACATACAGGCTCATAATTCTGTTCCCTATCTTTGAATTTACTGGGTCCCAAAATCCATTTTAACAGTGCCTAGAACTGACTCCTGCTGTAACAGACAGCTGTGTGACAACCACATAATTTCTAAAAAGATCATCCTTCCTACAAGGTCCATCTGCAAACCCTTTCTGTTGGGATCTTTCCAAAAATAATGTGGTTAGTACACAACTTCCCACCAGAGCAGAAAGCAGCGTATGCTCCTGAACTTCAGAGCCATCATCTCCTTATGCAGCTGACAAAGCATCAGTCTCTGTATTTGAGTAATTTGGCAGCAGTGCCAATCAACCATACTGACTTGCACTGCAACACATTTGACAGCATTTAAGAAGTGCTACTACACTTGGCAATGCTGCTCCTTGTTTCTAGATGACTAGCTGTAGAACTTCATTTAGCGCTCTGTCAGAGATGACATGCAAATAGTTTAATAAACCCTTGAAATGTCCATGACAATGAGATGGAACTTCTTTTCATTTAGTTAAAAGTGTTTGATTAGATACAGAGAAACACAGTGATGTCGATTTTAGGGCCAGAAACTGTTTGCATAAAAATCAATAAGCACATTTCTGATTTAGATGTTGCTGAATTTCTTCTGTGTTCTTTGGGCAACATTCTTTTCTGATACAAAACCGTCTTTGTCCTTCCTCTCTAGGTGCACAGTGAGCAGCCTTCTATTCAAAATATCTCACTGTTAGGCAGCTGTTAATACAAGGATGGATAATTGCAAGGATTACCTCCTCTGTGGTAAGGTGCTGCATACTGATGCAACATTTCATGTTCGGTTTTTTTAGTTAGACTGAAACAGCTTTGACCTCGAGGTTTAAATTCTTCTAGCAGTTTTAAGCATGACTTCGACACCTTTTGGCTGCATCTGAAGATGGTGAAGACTACCTTCCCCTTTCACCACTATTCCAGCATGTGCTGTCATTTTTATTCGGCTTTCAGAACTTCTTGTGCAATTGTTCTAACCTAGAAAATGCTTAAAATTATTTTGACTGTGTTAAGTTAGTTTATTTTGGCAAGTTTGAGTGAGGTCAGTAATGTGTAAGAAGAATAGCAATGAGCTGCTGACAGGCACTTTTTTTCCATGAGCTTTGTGACCACCAGCCATACACACTCCTTAAGAATTTGTTTTTCTATCTTTATTGGCCTATGTGTGATCTACCAACATCAACTCTTCATTATTAATGATGATTTTAATGAATCTGCCATGTAAATGATTTTTACTTTATCAGTGCTAAGTTGTAGCATAGGAATGAAGCTATTACTAGGCCAACAGTGAATGCATTCATGACATCATCTGCAATAACAGCACATCAGAACTAGGGACAGCGATGACCAGCTAGGGCTCAGAGCATATCATCACTACTGGAGTGGCATCCAAGTTTTCGTTACCACTTCCAAAACAATCTGGACTTTCCTACAAACTTCTAAATCCAACAAATGTGTGTATATTAAAATCTCCCAATCTAATGAAGCATTTAATGGAACTGGTTTCAAGTATGACTGATTTTGACTGTATCAGTTTGAACTGTAGTTTCTCTACTGGCACTAACAAGGGTGGTAAGATACCTGTAAGCAGGGATATTTCTAGGATCAGCAATTCATTGCTTTATTTGGTACAGTATTCAACTTATGTGTAAATTATGTGTATGGCAAAACCTACTCTGGGCTGTCCTTGCTGCTTGCCAATGCAGAGAAAAGTGTTATTCTGGCTGAAGAATACTGAATGGATATAAACAAAATGTATAATTTCTAGAGAATCCTTTCTCCTTCTTTCTTTGAAAAGGTGCTGTCCCTTCATGGGGCTTCACTGCAGCACAGATAAGCCAAATTCTTGTTGCTCCAAAGTTGAACATGCATCCGAGATGCCTGTGAAGACTGCTAAGAGGCAGCAATCTCTGCATGATCTACCTCACGCACTCCTCAATCCCAAGCATTGCAAGGGGCCATTTTATCCAAAGGTACAGTTAATCACAGCTAATAAAATGTAAGTGTACACAGGCTGCTTGTATGAAAAGGAGCTAATGAGACCAGTCCTATCAGGTGATGATAGTTTACCTTCTCTAAACACTTGTAATTTTACAATTACACAAAGAAGGTAAAAACATAAGAAAGGACAAATGAGAAATTATGAAAGAACAGTAAAAAAAAAAGGGAGCTAAAATACCCTCCGCAACCAGCAGTATCAGTAAATGGTAATTCTAAATGCACATCTATTATAGTGTAATGAAGAATTTTCAATTGCAGTTAAAATTCTAAGGAGTTTTGTAAAAACACTAGATTTCTACCTTCATGTCTCCATATTCTCTAACAATGGATGGAAACCTCTCAATGCCCACAAACTGATTCATGAAATAATATTCATAACAGCTGAAGAGACCTAATAAACCAGGCACCTACTAAAAGAGAATATGTGCTAAGATGCTGAATCTTCACTTTGAGCAGGTAATGTATCAACATTCCTTCTCTAACATTTAAATATAAACTAGAATCCTCTACCTGAATTCTTACTTCTAAAATTCGTATTCTTTAGGAAATCTTTAAGGTTCCTAAGTTTTCAATCTGCATATAGCATCTACACAAAGTAATTTGTTAAGTAGCTAGGTTAAAAGAAATACTGAAACATTTTAAAATCAAGGAAAGTTAATATTTAGTTAATATCTTTGGACTCAAAATTTCTTCATTCTAATGACTAATTTAAAAAAACCCCAAGCACTGAAATGTATCACTAGTGTTTCCTCTTACAAACATACCAGTTTTAAAAATGCTTACTTTCAAAACTATATTAAATTTAGTAAAAGAAAGTTTGCATATAATAAACTTATTCACTAAGTAATGTGTTTAACAATAAAGTTTTCTAGTAAAGAAATTAGATTTACTAATTGTATTTACTAGATTTAGTCATCTATGAAATTTTTCTGACCAAAATCAGCCAACTACTCTTTCAAAACACAGTCATATCTGAAGACTCATGAAATGGGCTAGAAACGATAAAATACTTCTAATTATAATTGTTTACAAGTACAGTTAAAATAAATGGTTCAGCTCAGGCAATGTCATAAGCATAAAAACATTAGGTAATTAATAAGTTTCTGCTCTTACCCTCAGATACCCCTTATTTCTTAGAGGTGTGAAGCAACAAGGAGAAAAGTGTACTTCTCTTTGGTGCCTTATAATAAAGAATGAGAAACACATTCTCTGAAAATTGCTATCCCACGCATATCAATCAGGTAATTTCACATGATAAATGTTGTTATTACATTGAATTCTTTTTTACTCAAATGAAATTTTTGTAATTGAATTCCACAATTTTCTCACTCTTTGTGTATATATGAAAATATCCACATTACAGGTTTTTGTGTCTGAAAATCTGGAGGTGTCCCTCACTTAACTGCATTTTTAATAACTATCATCAAGTATTCCATCAAAAGATCATGCAATTTTTTATTTACAACTAAAGGTATCAGTTATCAGAACTAGCAGATGTGGTTGCTCAGTGAACTTCTGCAATTTCCCACACAAAAGAGAAAAATATGCCATGCTAATATTGTGTTTCCATCTTTGGAAAGCTCAGCAAGCTAGTTAAATTCTCCTCTTTGTGTGATAAAATACATTATGCAAAAGACCACTGAAGTTTAAACATATTAATAGCTTTTTCCTATGAAAAAGTGAAAAAAAAATATGGGACTTGGGAAACACCTACATTGTTCTCTAAATTTATACTGCCTAGTATAGGTTTCCAGGGCCTATTGTGATGGTACAGCTAAAAGTCATTGTAGAAGCATTGATCCCAACATAAAAACAACAGTGAGAGAAACTTCGTTTCAGATACATTTAGCATCTGACATCTTCCCTTCATTTGTGCATTAATCAGTAACAGACATTTTTGAGCATCCTGCAAGAGGAGGTGATTTGACTTTCACAAATTTCCCTAAGAGCAGAAACACCATCAGGAACAATTTCAAAGAAATAATTACAGTCTAGACAGATTTATGACTTCTAAAGACCTAATCCAAAGCACATTAATGTCAGTGGAAGGACTCACATTGACATCAAAGGCCTTTGGATCAATTCCCAACTGCTGTGGGAATGAATTCAGAGCAATAATGATGGTGGACTAAATACACACTTGCAGTAGAAATGTTACCACCCAGACCTTTTTATTCCTCAAATCAGATTAAAAAGTCATTTTCTGCTATTTCACAATTACTTCCAGATGTGCATCATCTCAAACGGCATTTTCATCCGTCTGTATGAACCAAATGTGCACAGAGATAGAGAGGTTCTATTCTGCCTGAACTAACAACACAAATGAAAACCACAAGGGAAAATAATGTTGGAGTTGATGAAGTTCTTGTTTTAAATGTGGAAAGAGAAACCTTGGGCTTCATTTATTCCCTCTAACTACTTTGTGATAGAGCTGCCAGGCCCACCACCCACCACTTCTTTATTCCCACAGTATATTTCTTCTAATTAAATTTTCAAAGTGTTTCTCTAGTCCACTAAACAAAACAAAAGAATAGTATTAGCCTCAAACTTGGCAGCCTGAAAACTGTCACAAATGTCAGCTTCATATACTCTGTTTAGTAATAGCTCTGCTGTCCCCTCTGTCCTCTTAAATATCTATTTACATGCTAAATAGTTTGAAGCATCACTCTTCTCTGACCACGTTAATCTAGTTTCATTCCCTGAGCAGTCGATAACATTTTAGACTGTAAAATGAAATGCCAATGCCTGGGTGTGAGTGGAAACCCGTTCAAAATTTTATACAGTCAAACTCAACTCCAGGATATGACTGATCAGTCACCAACGTGTATTACTCTGAAGTGCATATATCTTTTATTTACTTCAGTCTATCAATACTTTGGTTAGGCAGGTTTTCATTCTGACACGTGCATATTATGAACTAGTTAATGACCTCAAGTTGCGGCAGAAGGAGTTTAGGTTAGATATTAGGAAAAATTTGTTCATGAAAAGGGTGTAAAGCATTGGAACAGAATGCCCATGGAAGTGGTGGAGTCACCATCCCTGGAAGCACTTAAAAAACGTGGATATGGCACCTATGAACATGGTTTAGTGGTGAACATCGTGGTAGTGTTAGGTTGACTGTTGGACTTCATGATCTTAGAGGCATTTTGCAACCTTAACAATTCTATGATTCCATAGTTGAACTCTGCCTTACTAAGTCAGTATTAGAAAGTTCAAGAACTTTCTTTAGGAAATTATATGTAACACTTTTTTTAAAAAATCAAATAACATATTTTCTAGAATAATTCCATCTTTCCATTCCTAATGAAAATCTGACCTATTATCTCAGTCTCTGTACTCTTCTCTGCTCTTCAGAAAACAAGATTATTATTTTTCCTTCTTCTTCAGTTACTATGTATGGGAAACCAGATTATTAGTGACTGGGTAATCCTACTACATAGATTCAAAAATAATGAGGTAGAGAACAATGAAGTGGTGTTAAAAAATAAAAAGTATGCCGATCATGAGCTACTAAGAGGCTCTGAATGAGGAGAGGGTTCAGGTTGATGGAGTAAGGCAGTATCAGTTAAAAGTGTCCAAGAAATTAAAATCATTCACACTTAATACATTTTCTGGGCTATACCTGTAATGGAAATGGTGCTTTAGGTATAGTCTACTCATCATCATCTGTGACACAAGGAATTATTTTTAACCTGGTTTCCTCAAGAATCAAAGCTTATATGAACAGACTGTGTACATCTGTATAACTTGCATACTCTCTCACATCTAATTACTTGGGACTGTCCTGGCCAATTCACTCCAATCTACAGAAGGGCAAAAGTCAGGGTCATTAAACTCTTAAAAGCGTTGTGGAAGTAGGTGTCCATAAAAAGGGGGAATTCTATTATTAGCCTAAATCAGGGCCATCAAAGAATCACTCAGGCATTTATCCTTCAGCTGCAAGTACACAGGAACAGCTCGGAAGACTACTTTTTAAACCGATGCTGTTCCGCTATTTTCTATAATGAAAACTTAACTCAGTGTATTTTAATATACCACACACTAGTAAGCCTCTCAGTTTACTCTAAAAACATTCTTTCAAGACACATCAAAAGCAGCAACATACTTTAGTCATGATTCGGCACCATCTTTTATGTGACTTGACACTTCAGTGCACGTTGTTATCAGAAGTGCATGAGAACACTGCACCTGGAATATACAGACTACAAAAAGTATGAGCACTTCAATTTAAATTTGCTGACTTTCATTAGTTTGACACCAATAAACTATTCCATCAATTTCTGAAGGCAAAAGCCAACCCATGGGAACGATACGTGCGAGATCCCTTATGCAGTAAAATATATGTAAATTATACAGGGAACTGTCCAAGCAAACGAAAAACTGTCCAAGCAACGAAACAACAGACTTAAGAAAGTTAAATTATCAAGATTACAACTGCAGGAATATGAACTTCTCCAGCACCAAACCATGGTATTACTATCATATTTTTTCCACCTTTACATCTTATTGCTATGAATATACACAGTAGATAACACCAGATCCTTGAACAAGATAGAGATGAGAAACTAACTTTGACAGTAACACTGAACTTCACTACCAGGGAAATTTTGTCTTGTTTAAACATTGTCTTTAATGTTGTTCCTCCCTGCTCTCTTCCACCCCAGCATTTTATAATTTTTAATGCCTTTTCAACATGTTCAAGACAAAATTCAGTCTGGCAAACTGTAGGCTGCTTCAAGTCACAGGAGATAACACATTACTTTTATAACAGAATACATAGTTTAGACAATTTTTTTGATTTTAAATGGGTATGTTAGCTTTAGTGGAGTGCATTAGGTAAGACGAGACAGTCCTCTTTTCCCTATGAAAATATTACAAATGTAACCAGACATTTAGGTCAATGATTCAAAATGATCTTATACACTACAAAACAAACAAACAAACAAAAAACCCACAAAAAACCAAGAAACCAAAACAAATCAGGATAACCAGATGAACATATGCATAAACCAATATATTAAGTATAGTTTTCTTTGAGTACAACAAATCATGGTATTATTATTACGATGAAAACATGGGGGAAAAAATCAGTGTGAGCTCATAAAAAATGTTTTAGAATAACAGTATAACTCATTTGAGAAGTATGAATGTACATGACTTTGCAGTGATGATGCCCCATTAAATGAATTCCGTCAGAGGAAGAGAAAGCATTTACTCCTAATGTTGCCTCCACCTGCAACTCACACCTACAAAGTAAAATAAGTCACAGAAAACATTTTGGGTTTTAGTTCCACTTTCAAGGAGTTTCGCACTGATATATCAGGCAATGCACTTACATAAGAAAATGTCTTCAATCAGTGGTAAAGGCAGGATATATGGCACAATGGTGAGAAACCTGTTACTCATTTCCCCTTTCCTTCAATCGACAGTCATTGCGGGTGAATGTGACTATTGTAAGCAGAGGAAGGTGTACAAGCAACCACCAAGAGGTCTATTGCTACCATGAACATTGCTTTGAGATCCATGGACTGTGTATGATTAAGTAAAAAATAGTTTTCTTATACTAAAGTCAATTCCCTCCTTGTTTTGTTATTACTATCCAGAAAATTTATTATGAGAGACACCATTGCTTTCCCCTTCCTCAGTCCTGCAATATTTTAGGTTATTTCTGAGCCTTTCAAGACTCTCCCTTGACTCAAATTCTAGCAATACATGCTTGTGGTACATAAATATTTGTTTATGCAAATATATTTTAATTCAACCATTTAATCATATCAGGTAAACATAAGAAAAATAAGGCTGATATACCTTTCACAGAAGACTTAGCTCATGGTTTTAATTTCCTGTTTTTATTAGCTTACCACACTTGATAAAAATATTAACACATCTTGAGAAGGACATTTTATTTTCTGGTTTCTCAAGAAAATGTTTGATTGCTACCACCTCATTACAGGCATCAGCTTGTAATTGGAATAAGATTTAAATTGAAAAAAGTTACTGAAAAATGGGACTGATTTGCCTTCTCAGTACTTTAAATGCCTGCTTGCTCATATAAAAAGTTGTTTTTAGGCTAAATATCAATATGCAATTAGAAAGAGACAATGTAAGTGCTGGGCCTCTGCAGAGTACTCTTCGGGCATTTGTAAGCTCCTTTCTTGTTTATGCTGCCAGAGTCTATCAAACAACTCTCATGTCCACACGATCGAGCCACCAAAACGAATGGCTATAAATACAGTCAAAGCGACAGATAACAATAAGCAGAACAACTAAGTCCTCATTTGAAGATGAAACAGTGTTTCTGAGTGAGCAGTATGTGATTAACCTGCTGTACATGGGGTCAACATGATTTATTCTCACAGCTACGCAGCCAGTCCTAGACCTGGAACTCACTTGCTATCAAAGAGACAAACCTTCCTCAAATCAACCCTCCCCTATGTCTAGCTAACACTTGGAGCTCTTACCTAGGAAAATTAACTGTCGTGTCCTTCATTTAAATTATTCCCTCCCCTGCTTGTAAATAATTGCCAGCATAACAGACAGTTTAACCACGTGCACTTTCCAGATTCCCATCCATCTATCTGCTGCCTGAAATGCTTCAGCACCCTAAAAGCATATCTTGAAAATCACAGACAGGCAGGGGGAAAAAAAGAGGAGATTTTATTTTGTCCTAAATTCTGAGTATTGCTGGAACAGTACTGTCTTGGCCCAATACCAAAGAATAAAAAGTAGTAGACCATTACATCTTAAGACAATCAGGTGGTTCAAAATAGAGGGATACTATTGGCTTTGCTTCAAACATTTAATAGAAACACCACGTTTCATTAAAAAAAGCTACTTTGCATGTGGGGACAAACCTCTTACCTTTTGTAGCTATTCGAACACACTGAGTTTTGGTTTCCTGTTGAGGACAGAAAAGTAAAGAAAACAGTCAAATCAGGTTGCTTTTTCTTGCCCTCTCCACTCCATAGATTCATCCTAGATCTACTGATCACGTTGGGACAACTCAGTGAGGTGGCTCAGGGCTCTGGGCTTAGCAGAGAAGGAGGTTGGGGGATTTTGCTTTTACAAAAGCTGGATGAAAACTAGACATTGGACTGTACTGTCCAGGAAAAATGATGGGGAGAAAAGGTGCAGGACAGGCCAAACACAGAAAAATTTCAGATTATTCAAATCAAATGGAAATCATGCCATAAGAACACGAAGAGAGAGTGCAGCGGAAGGAAATGGGAGGACTGGTGCTCCTATTTATGTCATGGCACAGAAATCCTGAGCCAGTGTTGACCTCCAACAGCACTGTGCAGCAAAAAAGATACTTTTGCTCAGCACTGTCTCCAAACTTACATCTTGCTACCTTCTGACATTCTTAAACAGTCACCTGAAGCACATCAGCAACACACTCCCCCCCATGCTTCTGCATGTGGAATGAGCACAGAGCAGCCCAGGTATCCCTTCACAGATGACACAGTTAATCTAAAACTTACACAATCTGCCTAGGAGACACAGTGATTCAACAGCGATGTGCTTCAGAAGTTGCACATGCAAAGACAATTTTTATGTAACTGTACTTTTCCCTCCCTTCCCCTCAGAAGTTTGTTCAGCAATTAAAACAAATGAACAGAGAAATTACTCAGTTATGCCCAGTTTGGACAACTTGAAGAGCTGAGAGTCAGCCATAAATGGGTTTTCTGACCTTTTTGTACAATGTGCAGTAATTTTAAAGGTAAAAATACTGAAATAGCATAAGGTTGCATGAGACGATACAACTGCTGTTGTATTAGATTTCTCTAAACAATATTAGCATGTAATTTGAAAATATAATAATGACAGTTTCACTCTATAAAATATCCTCTCTCTAGTTGTGCACCTCCCAGCACTTCATCCCTGAATAAATCCCCTGGGATCTCTCTCATCTTGAAGATTCCAAAGCAACAGGTAAAAAAAACAGGTTGATGCTGGTTTGTAAACACAGCTTGTAAAGAGCTCTACAGCGCCTAAGCTGAGGCACTGTAAGTGTTCCATAAAGACAATTTTTCCATCTATATGAAAGCCCCACAAAGTTTACCAAATATAATCCTACTTATTATCCCCAGTTACTGGATTTACTTGCCCACTTTTGTTCAACATCTTCCAGGATCACAGAGTAACCCTCCTCTCAACCCTACCGTGTATTTCAGAGCATACTCTACTTCCCTCTGCCTATTTTGGTGATCCTGGTAGTTTATAGTAAAGCATCTGTTTAAATATTCTGCAGCTCAGAGGTTATGTTACAACCACTAGGTCTCTGTCCCAGCAGAATGTGGTGCAGTCCCCCTCAAAATTTCCCCCTAAATCCCTTTAAGAACAGAAATTGGATCCAAAGTTTTAAATAATAACAGAGAAATCCATTTTAGTATTAAACTCTCTCACAAACTGAAATCAAGTTTAAGCAAAAAAAATTCTATTCTTCTCTCAGCTTCTACTTATCTGTCAAAACATAAAAGCCAAAATTGACACCTACTTTTTTTATTTAGTATTTCTACTTTACTTTTCCCTCTCCCTTATTTCTTGGGTAATGAAACAAATTTCCTTACAACATAGTCTGCTGAAAGCCTACAAAAACAAAGGGAATTATTTTTAACAGGTGAGGAAAATACGGATGAGTGTCTAGCAGTCACCTTTTATTTTGTTTTGTTTACTTCATACAGGTCTATAGATAAGGACTAAAAAGAGGGAATGGTCTCTTAAATCAGAAAAAAACATCTAATTCTCAAACAGCTTTGTCCCTATTCTCACTTGATGCATATCCAATTTCCATAACCATAAGTAAAAGGTTAAATTTTCTTTGAAAGACTCCAAGGCAAGGCTGCCTGTTAGCAAGGATTTGTTTAGTCTCCACAAAAACCTAAATGTAAAGAAGGGTAAACACTGCTTCTGCTCCTTTCCAAAGGTTCGGGTGCGTATCAGTGGCTATCAATCTAGTTGTCCTTTCTAGTTCCTTTCTGACCTGCCTGGACACTTCAGTTTTCTATACTATAAACCAAAATTTTAAATTTTTAAATATCTAAAGCTTATGTGTGTACCACATTTTCCCTCCTCACCAGTCATTTTCCCTTTCCTTATTTTTCATTTACAAAAGGAAAAACCATTAAAGAGCAACACCATGGGGCTTGCAGAGTTGTTCTTCCCACCTAGAACCTCTCTCCCTGGCACTTTTAGTCCTTCCATATGAATACAGAGCCAGCAGCAGTACTCAGTAACAGAGGTAAAAAGAAACACCAAGGAGGCGACAGATACACTTCTACTACTGCACAGCAGTGGTGCAAGTCTGACGTACACCTTCTCAAAAAGACTCTTGCAAACACACAGTGGGCCTGGAGTTTTGCTCAAGCAAACTTTTACTTTTTAGACGTTCAGTGCAAGAGTCTCACAAAGTTAGCAATGTTTTACTAGCCCGCTGAACAGCCCACATTCTGTTCGTCCTGCAGTAATTTAATCTTCTGAAGTGTGCAAGGATTGAGAATTAGAGAAAGGACTGAGGATATTATTTACCGAGGAGACAGAGTCACAACACTGAAATTACTTTCCTCAGACAATTACTAGGAGACGTATTAAACTCTCATCTAAGCAATTTACTAGGACATGATGGTGATGTGAAATGTGAATGGTGCACTGCCACGCTCTCACTGCAGAGAGGATTACAGCTATGCCACTGCCAACACCTCCTATGTCCAACTCCAACGGCCCTAATTGCCACCACAGGCATGTCTTTGACTCCTTCCAGAAGAAAGGTGGTGTTAGCACTTACCTTCTCAACACTGCTCATGGCCTGGAAATAGATGTTGTAGCCTTTCCGAGGAGCCAATGGTGGGTTCCAGAAACCTTGGTAAGTCCTGTTGTCACCCACGGTAAAAGGGGCTGGCTCTGGCAGGTTTCCTGGAGGCAGCTGAGCAGCAAAGTAATATGGTGACCCTCCGCTAAGAGCAGTCTGATAGGTGATAGGGATTTGGTAGCACTCCATGGCACCTGTTTCTCGCTTTGTTCGGTGCGGGTGCAGCTCCTCAACAACAATCTGGTAGGCACTGGTGAGACAGAGGAAAAACAGCATAATTTTAAGGTCATCTGCTAGAGTCAAATCTCTAGTATCATAAAAATATTAACTGAATTGATCTGTGTAAACTTAAAAGAAAGAAGGGAAAAAAGCAAAAGACAGGAGATACATGGATGCAGAGAAAAAATAAAGGCTTGAAATATAGCAGAGCCATCCATTTCAGCTGTTAGAAAGAAGCACCACCCATTTTTTTTCATGAAAAACAACAATACAATTCTATACATGATCTCCTATTTTTTTTTAGACTATTTTTTGAAGAAACACAGAGTAACTGTGAAGGACCAGGAATCAGAATGGGGAAAATTTCAGAAGTGGAAAAAGATGTACAGTGATTGAAAGGACTTTATGATACAGACTTTACAGTTATTATGTATATACACATTGTATGCTTCCCCAGAATTTGTACTTCCCGGGCATGTTCAGGCTTGTCTGCTTCCCTGCTTTCCTGCGGATTGGCTGGAGAAGCTGCAGAGAGGAGAAAGCCTCCATTCGCCCCTTCTCTCCCCGGTTCCTCCCACGTTCCTCCCTCTTTTGCCTGTGACCCTATCCTGATTTGCTTCCCCATTTGTCTGTCTCATACCCCACCCTATGTTCTGGTCCTTTCCCTGCCTGAACTGATAAGGAATCCTGCACACACCTCAATAAAGCATTCTACTTGCACCCTACCTTATGTCCCGGACCCGTGCTGTGCCACGGTCCCATCCCCCGTTTGGACCGCGGCAAGTAACTGTGTTAAACTACAACAGATTAAACTCCTGGCTGATCAGAAGCATCTGAAGTTAGCATTTTCCTTTGAAACAGTATTAGAGAAAGCTGAGCTTCAAGACCCAACATAATGACTGCCTCCAGGCTGTTCCTGAAGCACCAATTTGCAGTTGTCATATCATTAGAGACAGAATGTGCTGACAGGCTTCTCCACCTCCTGACCTTGCTGTGGCTTCTATCTTGGCTCAGAGCTATGCAGATCTAAAGTACAAGTGACATGCTGTAATACAAGCACAGATGGACAGAAATCTGTCCATTCCACCAAAATAGGCTGCCTCATTCCTCTACAGTTGTCAATGATAAAATGCTACAAATTGCTGAAGCAGACACCATTTGGCCTATCAAAACAGCATCCCAACCTCCCAATACCTCTCTTGAAGTGGAATATGGCTTGGTCACTTTTCAAAATCACCTGTTCAAAATAGAACATGTAATTATAATTCTTTCTCCTTTAGGGGAACTCATCATGGTCAGTCTTCACGAATGAAGATTTGGGAAAGGTCTTTACCCTTCGAGCCTGCGCAGTGGATTTTTTAGGTGAGACACAGTGTGCGCTGAACTGAGCCCACCCTTTAATCCTGAGGTTCATCTGCCGGGGCCGAGTGAGCTCGGACGGTGGCAGCGAGGTCCTCAGGATGTAGGTTTGTTTTTTAGAGTGACCTTCTCTTAGATGGATGGCCTTACAGGGCTGACAAGCTCCATATGCCCGGAGGAATTCCCTGACTGGGAATCGAACCCAGGCCACGGTGGTGAGAGCGCCGCATCCTAACCACTAGACCACCAGGGGTCCTCTTTAGGGGAACTAGCTAACTGCAGAATGTTACCAACTTATTAGCAGCTTCCTCTGCTCTTCAGAAGTACAGAACTTAGCTACTGAGAGCAGGAGGTAGTTCTTCATTTTATAAAAGAAAAAAGAGACTTGGGGGGTTTTAAGAACTATATATACACACATATATACATGTGTATATGTGCACACAATTTCTCATTTTTTATGCAGATACATGTGAGGACTTTACGAAAAATAGTAAGAAAACATGCCTAGGCATATAGACAAGACCTGAAGTTTTTCAATTAAACTGTCTTGGGTTTGTTTTAAGGCTTTCTAAACAGAAAAAGTAAAATTGAACTAAGTTTTAGAAGTGTCACTGCATTGCAAAGGCAAAGGCAAAGACAATCCTACTTTGGTGCAGCATTAAATTATTTTGTCAATTTTCTCTGCTACTACTGCCCAGAAAACCCAATAACTACAGTGGCAGAGATAAAGTATGATACTGGGAAATGGAAGAAAGGAGAGAAGAAAAAAAGTAGGAAATTAATTTCACATCTTTCTTGAGCGGTTAGCATCCCATTTTCATTGCACCTAAAAAATTAAGGAGGAATGCCTCTTTCTTCCCTTTCAAAGTGTCCAAGAGGAATATATAAAGTCACCCCAGTTTTGAAACTCCAGGAGAAAGAAGAATGTGAAAAAAAAATAAAAAATAGTTCTGGGAATATCTATTTCTCACAAACTGTCTGTGAACTGAGCTTGGTTATATATCACCTTCTGTGGTAAACTCTCTATATTAACAATTTTCAGTTAATGTGGACTGCACCAACAAATCAGTTGCAAAAGACCCCTGCACACCCAGAATATTTCTTTATGGTTCAAAATCAATGTATTAGCAAAAAAACCCTAAAAGCATCAATATTTTACAAAATGGAGAGGATGTAAAATATTTTTAAAATTTTTATTTATAATGTCCAAAGGTAAGAAATTACTACCGGTGTTCATTCCATCTCTGGCCTGGCCCTGGACCCAGGAAGGGTTAAAACCACCATTCCGGAATTGGGCAGACAACCAACTGGAGATCACTGGGACACAGATACCATGTCTCTGCTCCCTCCATTCTGCATTCTTCTCACATCAGCTGCCAATGGACTGGGACCAACACAAATTCTGCCCTCAGAAGTGCCAGGAGAGCAGGAAACTTGTCCATGACACCTTGCCAGCTTCAGAGAAGGAAGGCAGCAGGGAGAGAGGAAGGACAGTGCGACGCCTGCATGTGGTGGAGGCAACCGTCTCCTGAAACAGCCTGGTTTGTCACGCAGCTCTGTAGCTGAGATGCACCAGTGACCAAACCCTCCTTCCCTCTCAATTTTATAGAATAAGGGATAAATGAGGTATCTTCTTCTTAGGGCACATCTCCTTTTCAAGGGTCAAGCCTCTTTGGAGACCAAAACAAATAAAAAGTCAAAGATGAATGGCATGACAGTCAAATATTAAAAAAGTCTTTTTTAATAGCATTCTTTTAAAACATACTGTAATTTTCGAATGTGATATAAAAGGTATGGCATAATTTTAAGCATGAGACCACAATAAAATGTGAAAGTTCTGAAAATTTTTAAAATAAATTAATTTATATAAAATAGACTTCCAAAAGTAATGCTTTTTGGACCCCTACATCTGAAAAGCAACAAAAGGTGGAAAATAAGAAATTGATACACACATTGTAATCATCTACATCTACATAATTACTTTTAAAGAAAGAAGAGTAAATTACAGAAACTCTTTCAAGTCTCCAACAAGGCTTTATTTTAATTTTTTTAAAATTTATTTTCACAAAGTATTTTTTAAATAAAAGATTTGCCTATCCTCTTTGGGAAAGGGATCTGGCAGTATTTTTCATACAACATTATAGGCTAACAAGGCATGGAGGAATACAGTCATTTACCTCTGGGCCCTTTGTGATACCATCTGCTTAAACTCATTTACTAAACACTATAGTGGCTCCAAAGTTACTGTTACTCTATGTACGCATAATATTTGGAAAGGACAGCCCGCTGTAACATGTGAAGAAAGAACTCAAAGTTAAATTTGCAACTTGAAAAGTGGAGCGTTCAATGACTGCAAATGTGGTCTGATATCAGGCTAATAGTGAAAATTTAAAGGCTACATACTCTGCTTATCCTTGTATCTTTACATATTACTAATCCTAGCTTCAATCATCTTAGGTTTTTAATGCATTATTTTTTCTACACATTTCTACACATTCAGTTATTGAGAGAGCTTTCTTGTGACTGGAGCTGAGGGAAGTCCTACAACAGCATTTTTCTCCCAGTCTTTCCATACAGCAAAGAAGGAATAAAAAAGGGAAACAAAGAGAGAAGAGTGAAAATCTTAAATGACAATATTCCTTCTCTTTGTTGACTAAAAAAAATTCTGAGTAATAAAAATTTCAGAACCCGCTACATAAGTCATCAGGATCATAAAGACCAAACAGGTGCCTGAGACAGCCAGGTAAATAGAGAAAATGTTGAAGATACAGCAGTTGAAGAGCTCCTCAGCTGAGGTTTTCCATGAAGAAAGTATTTTTCATGTCAAAAAAATTTTTTTATTTTTTTTTAACTTAAGAAAACCTCTACAGTACCTCCCTATAGACCAAGATGATTAGAAACAGCTGAAGGAGGTCCCTGACAACTGATTTTCCTTTTCATCTCTCCCTAAAAGTTCAGGCTTCCAAAGAGGTATGGCAGTGGATAACATGTTGTTCATCCTTCAGCCCTATTCTGACTAGACTTTAAATACCAGCTAGACATTTCCTTCTGTGTGTCTAGGGGAGACACAGCTTCCTCTCCTTTGACAAGTGCCAGACTTACTGACAGCCCAAACTTCAACCCCAGCTCTTGGAATTCTAATTGACAGCAAAATTTTAACTACTCCCTGCTGTGGTCCACTTAATTAGTTTTGCTGCAAAATGAAAACAATGTAATTTTACATAAGATATAAGAGCAATACTATAACAATCAAATCAAATAAATTTAATAATTAAAAAGTTGTTTACTATGATTCTGATTTATGCTCTTCGTAATCCTCATCTGCAGTAGAATTTGAAAACAAAACATTGTGTTCCTGGTACTCAGTTAGGAACCTTCAGAAAAAATACAGCAACAAATCACATCTTCAAACGAATCACTGAAGCACCATTGATTCTACTGACTGGAATCTCATCCACGAGATTGATGGTGAAAACAATACGTGCTTCAAAGTGAGCTTGAGCCATCCAGCCCTGTTTCCCTTTGCATTTCTAGTTCGTAATTTGGTCTAAAACTTAAGGAGGCCATAAAGAATGATAATAACACTTGACAGGGAAGATATGATTAGAGTCATGTTTAAACTGTGATGACTACAGCAGCTAGCATCTTAAAGAAATGACTGACAGCCACACATAGATTATACCAAGTTAAGGAACACCTATTTCCTGAGGGCCTGTCCTGATGGAGAGGTTGTGATGGAAATCAGATCATAGCATAATTCTGCTTGTAAAAGCAACAGAGTATCAGACTGAGCTTTTTTTCCTTTTCCTATTTTTTTTTCTTTTCCTATTTTTTTAAATGTGAACCTACTGGTATTAGATAAAATGAGCATCTACAGCTCCAGTGATTACAGGATTGGTTATAAACAGACCTTTTCAAAAAGCCAACCGTATTCTTCAGTGTCTAAAGAACAGTATTTGAGTCCCTTCTACTGAATCACAGCTGCAGGCGTAGTGATACATTTTTTTTCCCCACCTACCTAGTAACACTCATTATGGCAGCAAGCCAGCTTGTAGAGGAAACACAACTGCAATGTGGATGGAGTGAAGCTTCACTAAAACACATCATAAAGTTTAGCAAATTGCATTGAATCAATTCAGAATTTCAGTGTGCTACATTTATCTGCCTATTAAGAAGCTGCTGAAAAATACCTGACTGTAATACGCATAACTTCAGAAAAGGGAATAGGAGCATGTCTTCTGCATTTCCCTGAAGAATGTTTTTCATTCCAAGTAAGGAATAAAACACCTGGTTTGCTTTAAGGATAAAGCCCAGCTCTCCAGTTATGGTAATGGACTTCCTTGACCTCTTCGTGTTAGAAATTTGATGTAATATCTTAGATTTCAGAAATTAAATGAAGTGGACAGGGAAGATGTCAGACAGGAAGAAAGACATAGGCTTTTTTGAGAACACAGTCAAACAACAGTTATTAATACTCTATGAAACTATCCCTATCAAACTATAACATTTAGTACATAGATCCTTTCTGCCACCTTCATAGTCCACAGTGACCAGCTCATGCCATTGAACTGAGGATGCTGTAAGGAAAATTGAGACAATAAATGTGAGCTGGTGTGCTGCAGATTTATTCTGCAGCAAGTTACTTGTCTGCCAGCACAATGCAGAGAAACCAGAACTCCTTAAGCTACGGAGAGTAACTCTCTAGCCAAAACCCATCATGCTACCAGTTCACAAAGGAACCATCCCACTCCAGGACAGAAACCCAAGATTCAAGATTGACCCTCTCTGGGTGAGTGGTGGGACTGAAGGTGGAAGCCTGCTGCTGTTGGCACATATGTGCCCCAGAGCAGTGCATCACCACCATCAGCACATCCCTGTGGAGTCCAGCAGGCATGCTCTGGGCAAGGATATGCATCAGCTCCCTCAGGTGACCAGACACAAGACTGAAAGGATGTGACATGGATTACATGAGATAGATATCACATTTCCCCAAAATACACAGCTTTGT
Source organism: Manacus candei (assembly GCF_025592945.1). Taxonomy (NCBI): domain Eukaryota; kingdom Metazoa; phylum Chordata; class Aves; order Passeriformes; family Pipridae; genus Manacus; species Manacus candei. The sequence continues at coordinate 5,665,336 of NW_026138082.1, read as the reverse complement.
TGAAGGCCAGCAGCAGGGCACCTGAAGTCTTTAAAAGCACCTACAAAGACTTTGTATACAAAGTCTTTAAAAGCACCTACAAAGACGTATAGTGAGTTTAAGCGCCTGTGTAACTTGGGAGCATTTTCAGATCACAATTTTGGTTTCTGTCTTAATTAATGTATTAATTAAAAAATAAAATCCCTATTTTAAGAATCCAAGTCTGGTATTGAAAGTATTCCTGTTCCCCAAAAATCCTAGGATTGCCCCAGGGCAATCTTTCAGAAACTAATGATGCATTGGATTACAACTTAAATATAACACATCAAAATCTCCTATTAAAGGGATGAACTTAATAGGAAATAATTAAGTTTATTATAATTAAAGATAATAATTATCTTCTATGACAGAATATAAATAAATAACTTGATCATATCGAGCATAAGAGTGACTATACGATAAGCTCATAGAAATGCTTATAAATACATGCCTCATCCTCACAACATCCACGTAAAACATACATTCTTCTTAATGGAAACTGACTTAAGAAACAGTTAATTTTCCTCTGCTTTCAGGGCTTGGACACATGACTTGAAATCAGCTGAGCCACGATAACTGACTTAACATAACACAGAATGAAATGCATTAGCCTGCATTTCTCTAAAATGTCACAAGGGTAATAGCAAGAAAACCTTCTGATGCTCAGCAGCTAATTAACCCCCAATTAGTCAACCCTGCCCCTGAATATTGCTGATGCAGCCACATCAGTAATGCACAAATGGAATCAAATATTATCACAAAATTTTTACACTAACAAGGAGAAGTAAAGAGAAGGATATGGACTAATCTTTGCAAACAGAATTAAATTATCTCTCAACAGAGAGCGGAAAGAGAAAGACCCTTCAAAGTTAACATAAATGAAACATTTTAATATGATTATGGGACACGCCAAGTAAAATTTAATAGCTTGCAACATGATTCCTAGTAAAAAGCACTCTCAGAAGAAAAAGGTCAACTAGTTTGTATTCATCACTATTATTTTACCATTTCCCCTGAGCTTCCAATTTCCAATTTTCCAATCATACATATATGCTACAGACTAGATGATTTGAAGCAATGGAGAGGAAGTGTTATTTTCGAATCTATTTTCTGACAAACACCTTTCAACCTCATATTTCAGAGATGCTGTGAGAAAGTAAAATTAAATTATAGTGGTTAGAAGGTGGTCCTGGGGAACCTAAATCAAACAGGACAGATAGCTGAATGATTCCAAAAAACCCTGCCAAACCAAGAGTTTTTTTTAATTACACATCTGTTGGTAAGCTCAGTACAGGTAAGAAAAACAATAGTAATGTTAAATAAATATCACTCCAAAATATACAGCTCTATGTACTGCAAGACAGCATATATGCAACTAAAAACCAAACTCTTCTTGACTTTTTTATTTTTTTTTTATTTTTTTTTTTACCTGATAGGTGCACCTTTGGCCTGTGCTGGTCTCAAGAGTACAGTTATTGTAGTAGCAGTTTCATTGAGAGATGCATCGACTCCTTCATAGTCCGGTAAAGTGGGAGCTGATTAATGTTGAGTGGGAAGGAAAAGAACAAGAAAGAAATCAGTGATAACATTCTGAATTTCCATGAGAATGTATCTGTACAATATAGTACAAAGCCAGAATCTTTATCAGCAATAGGAGTATTTTTAAATGATTTTCGAGTCAGGCACGGTCTTTTACTACAGCATGAATGGGACTTCACCAACCCATAACCCCATCCCTAGCTGCTTCCCCTCAAATCACAACACCTATGAACTTAAACAGGTTTATTCAAGGACAGAGGAAGTGACTGCCAAGAAACCCTAAAACTACAAAAAAACCTATTTAGGCATCACGTTTTCTACCCTACAAATAACTACAGTTATCATGTCAAAGACCCAACCTCTACCATGTCTCTTTTTCCTCCTCTAACAATTTAAGAGCCTTTCACATTTCCTCTTGAATGTCATTGGAGACAATGCCAATACCAACCAGAGTGCAGGAAAATTGGGCTTGTATAGACATGCGTTGGTGGACTAGAACTGGATGGAAGAATCTCTTCCCATGCCCATTCTTAACAATGTATGGCCAAGCTGCTTATTAAACAGCTTCTAAACCACTATGAAAAAAAACAAAATCAACATTCAAAGTAGAGGCAGTTTGCCAGGCCTCAAGGCAGCAATATTTGCTGTGGGTTGGATGGCTGGTGTTGGTGGTTACTTCAACTATCCAACTTTAATCTACCGCCTGTTACCGTCCTCCCTGGTAATACTGTTGCTGACTTCAGCCTTGGTGCAAGGAAAGAAATAGGATTTTCTCTGCATTAGAAAACAATAGATTTCTATTTATCACTAATTTTTCACTAGTTTGAAAACTATCTGTATGGGGGTTTTTCATATGTGGCTGTATTGTTATAAAATCATTAATGATGTTGGTATATTTCAAAATGAAATTTCACAAAACAATGTTTTCTAGCAGGTTGTCAATCACTTAAATCATAATAATTTTACAAAAATATATCAATTGATAAAAGAGTACTGAAAGATTAAAAGTCTTGCTTCATTAGTCCCAGATCCTAGATGAACACAAAATCTGCTCTTATTTCAGGAAATACTTTTTTATGGAATTAATGTTTATTTAATGTAAATTTTAAAATTACTGTTTACACCATGTTCACTAGAATCACAGCAACCACTTGTAAGTTTGACTAAAAGGAATAATTTCACTCCTCACTAAACTAAAGCTAGCATTTTCTGAGCATGCATTGCTTCATATAAAGTATCAGCTATGCAGAGCGAAACTAGACAACACTTCAGCATAAAGCAAGATGAAAAAAAAAAGGCTGAAATTCAGATACGAGGGGTTTCACAGTCTGCCTTTAAGCTTTCCTAGTAAAAACCACATCTTGCCAACTAACAGATCCATACTGTGTCTAGAAAGTGTGCTATACTGAGTTCTGGACAAAATTCCTCCAATTTCTGTGGGAAAAAGAAGGCATATCTGAAGAAGCCTGAACACATTGTAGTCCTAAATAATCCAAACATGTTGAAGCACTTATTTCTCAAAATACTGAAATATCCACAGGATATTGTTGTAAAGAATCATAAGGACCTTAAAACAACTTGAGTAAAATATCAGACTTCAAAACAACCTAACAGCTACATAAACAGAACAGAACACATCATTTGGGGTTTTTTGGTGCCTTGGTTGGGTTCTTTTGAAGGGACTGGGGAGTGAGGAATGCTAGTGGTTATGTGCTGGGGTGGAATTCAACAAGCTGTTCCACTTAACTATGACAACTACAGCATTTAACTTGATACATTATTCAAGGAGTTCTGCCTTGAAGTTTCTTGCATTTTGATTTTTGTGTATGTTTTCAGGAACTGGGTGAGGAGACTACATGAGTAGTTTCCCATAAAAATCATAGGTGCATTCTGATACATTATTAACTTCCCTTTACAGGACAATCTAAGTGTCATTATGGCAGATAATAAGGAAAATAGCTGCTTTGTGCTGTTTAAATTTCTAAATGACTGATTTCTTTGATCTCTGCCAAGCTCTGAAGTCACCACGTCACAAAATCAACAGTCTCTCTAAATATAGCATTGACTTATTTTCTGCTATCAAATGCATAAGCCATTATCTTATTTTGTGAGAATAACAATGAAATTTAAGAAAATAAAAATATTAAAGCATTCCATTTGACATTACTGTCTTCTAGAATTTGCAGTGCATTATTAAGACAAATAACGTCAATCTTGGTGCACTAAAATAAGTGAATAAAGGCACAAGGAAGTAGAGCTATATAAATCTGGCAAAAGAAGTTCCCACTTTGTCCCAACTGCCCCGATTATGTTATAGCTGCATGTTCCTAAGTGGTGACACCCTCAGAGAGTCAGTTAATTTTCTGTATATGACTTTATTAATATGCAAAACAAATACAGTTTTTAGTGACCTATGGAGTGCTGGAAGGGTTAATTAGTTAAGGTTTATACAGCAGTTCAAAATTATTAGATGAAAGTACTAGATTACATAAAAAAACCCTGAACAGTTAACAACTACAGCTATGCAATTTCCACTTCATACAAGGATTTATCCCTGAACTTACACTACTGTGTGGCAAACACACTCTAAAACATTCTTAGTAATATAATTTAACAAGTAGGATTTTCTGGGGGGTTTCTTTAGCATTTCACAAATTTTCACGGTCAAATATTCACAATACATTTTCTTCTCTCTCCTTCGCTGTTTTTATTTTATGTTGTTGTTTGCTTTTTACCTGAGATGTTGGTTGTTACATTGATTGTAGTTGCTGGTCCAAACCCTTTGACAGTGCTTGCACGTATAAAGAACTGGTAAGTAGTACCGGGGTGCAAATGTGAGAAGACGTGGTGTGTGCTGTTCCACAGCTTCGACACGGTTTGTGGAGGTCCTGCAACTGGAACTGCAGGATCAAACGACTGTATACTGCTGTAGCTGACCTGTGAAAACCATTATTTTAGTAACAACTGTTACAAGTTTTGGCACAAGGGGATTAGGTTAGCTTGGCTGGAGTGGAAACAAAAGACACATGCTCATACAGCTACCCGTCTACCTTGGGGATACCACAGAATCATAGAATCATTTAGGCTGAAAAGGATCTTTAAGACTATCAGTTCCATTAATCCTACAATGATAAGGCCACCACTAAACCAGTGAGAACTTGATGTGTATTATTGAAGACTCTGCTTCACTTGAAAAGCTGTGCAGGTGCCCTTCATCTCTCTTTCTCTGTGATAATCGTTCACGTATGAAAAATTTCACTGTTACATTAAATTTTGGACACCTCTCCACCTTCTCCATTTCCACTAATGCCCTTTATTTTTCACGTCCTGTGATACTTTTCCCTCTCCCCTTCTAATAATCATATTTATATGCTATTCAAACCAAGCTAATATTTTTAAAGCTAGATATGATATCTTGATGTACTAGTTTTGACTGGGATAGATTAATTTTATTCATCACGGTTCATGTGGTGCTGTGTTTTGGATTTGTGATTAAAATACGAAAGCTTGCACTTTTGCTCTTTTCAATTCTACCCCCATCCCACTGCAGGGAAGTGAGTGAACAGCTGAGTGGGGTTGAGCTGCCCACCTGGGTTAAAGAACTTTCTTAGCATCAATAAATAAATAAACAAAATATTTATGGGGTTTTGTTAGCTTAGTTGATTTGCCTTTCTGTAATTCACTAGAAAACAAAGGTATACCTTCTGTTCCTTTAAAAAGGGAGTGCTGGAGACCGTAGTGTTTGTTGCTCAAATCAGCTACTGTTTCCTGCTAACCTACTGTGCAGGTCCCCAGAAGGATCATATATTAAGTACACTTTAAACAGAACATACATGGAAATTTCCTTGAAGGGTGATATCTGAAGAGCTAACAAAGCTAAAAAAACATGGCTTCAAATTTAATAACCACCTTACTTTTCACATAACCTTCTCTCCCAACAAGAAGATTTCACAGATCATGGCTGTTATGGCTTTGGAACAGTGTATATCAACAATACAAGATTTTTAAGGCACTTATACTCACATGCCAAAGGCACTTGACAGGGCTGGACAGCGAACAACATATGCACCATAATTACGAATTTTGAATATCTAATCACTACACAAAATCATGTATTCTGTAAATGAAAGGAGCATATCATTGAATAGTTGCCTACAAGAGCATAAACACCCACTGTCAGCCATCTCTCTTGATGCACCTCCCTAGTCCCATCCTGTGCTTATTAGGTGTTTAATGATTACCTCATACTGAGTAATGATGCCATTTGGATCCACAGGTTCCTTCCAGTTGAGGAAGATCTTATCTTCAAAAGGAGTTCCTTTCACTGATTTGGCAGGTATAGGGCCTGGTACTACAAACAAAATAAAAACCTTTAAAAATAGGAAATTCAAGAGACAGAAAAACTAAAGAGATGACAGAACATCCTATTGAAACCAAAAGTGAACGCAGGTCTATTTTTATTAATATTCATTGCATGCAAAAGGCAGTGGTAGAGAGTATGAAAAAGCACTTCAAAGTGTTTTTTGTCATTTGTAGTGCAGAGAGCATGAAGTTGAAACGTTAACATCATCTGCATATACAGTTTTCAGAGCTTCATACAAAGTCAAATTGTCTTGTAGTATAGCCAGGGGAAACAGTTCAAGCCAGATTACAACTTCAGAAAACATCACTGAACTCTGTAATAAGCATATCTTAGGACAAGGACTACATGGTTTTAAATTTCTTTCAAAGAGAAAAATCAAAGGCAAGGAAGAGTTTCTGCTATACAGCTTCTTCCAAAGGAGAGATATTCTTATAAAATAGTTCTCAATCATCCCTTCTTATGATTTGTTGTCTTAAAAGAAATCCTGATTTAAACAGAGGGCTGGACATGGGTCAAACACACCAGCTCAGCTGCCACTTCTTTCAGCCGCTGACCTCTTTATGCTGCAGAAGGATCAAGACTGCTTACTTCAAATCTTTCCAATAAGAGATGTTTTCAAAGCTTTGAACTGAACCGCACTAACATGACCCTACTTTCTTATTTTAAATGGAACCAATATCCCTGGTGTAATAACAAGTCTGATATGTCACATCAGGCCTCTTTGCCCAGGTGATTCACAGCACCTGGTAATCCCATCAACACCAGGCAGAAGTGCGTAGTTATCTTGCATTACAGCTTACAAGATACTTTTGCCTACACATATGATTCCTTTTTAACACGGCAGTTCATCTAGATTGAACAAATACATGCTGAAAGAAGGGGATGAGGATAAGAGAGTGCCTGAAGAAATTTCAACCACAAAAATCCTCCTCCTCCCCAAAGAGAAAAAGTTGCCCAAATTTGCAGTCTTTCAATCAAAAATGGTACCTCTATTTAATTTATTTACATATATTTATCTCCCCTTCTTGGGTATTCATCATCAAAGCAGACTAAAGTTTTGCACAGAGTAAAAATAAATTAAAACCTACTGGATCAAGGAAAGTGTCAGGCAGTGTGCTAGCAGCAGAAAGGAGTGGTCTGTCCCAACAGTAGGATTTATTTCAGTCTACATGCGAGCTATAAATGATGATCTGACCCTTGGTACAAACAACATAATTTGGTACATTAATAATAAATTCATGCTGTCAAAAAGGCCCAGAAGTAAACAGATGAGACCTTCATAGAACCTGTTTATCTACCCGTCAAATGAAGACTTAGGAGAAGGTAACTAAAATCACAGGCTGGTGCTTTGCTTCAGTGTCTCCATATAGACTAGGCTATGGATGAAGGCTGACATGCCATGACAGCCCCTCTGTGCGCTTCATGTCATTGAGAGACCTGCTGTAAGTAACACTTTCATGGGAATGCTCTACTGTTTTTCCTTACATCTCAAAAGAGGTATGAATATACTCTGACGCACATGACATTTTCCTTGGAAGACACATTCACATGTCTGTGTGTGCACATGTATATCTGTGTTTGGGAAAGAACATGCATACACATCAGGGCCTACACAGAATATGAAATTTGACATTAAAGCACATCAAAGTATGTGAGGTAAAAAAATTGCTCAAAAACATGCCAAATACTAAAAAAAAAAAGTTTCATATTCAGTTGAAACTGAGTGCAGGATTCTACATCTGAGGGTTGCATAAAGCCTCCTACACCTTCTGTTCAAACACCAAAGTAGGAGATGCCTCTAGGCTCATCACATTCCATGACTGTGTTTTCTTCTCCTCCAATATAAAATTTGATACTTGAGGCAGTAGCAGCAATGTTAAAGTGACTGGAACTGCATGATCCCAGCTAGTTTCATACTTCTCTTCTCGCTGGCATGGGAAGGGTACAAGAACAGAACCTAGCACAGCAATGAGCAGCTTGCTGGGAATCCCAGTTAAAATAAGGTCAGAAAGTAAAAGAAGGCGAGCATGTAGAAAAAGAGAACAGCAATTACCACAAACCTCACCCATCCCCACAAATTCATAAAAATGAAGCTTGGGATCAGTCCAAGTTATTTGAGAGTTCAACTGGAATTAAAACAGAGAAGTAAAGAAAAGTTCAAGTGCCTAGAAAAAGGAATATAGTTTGAAGGACACATTTGGATAGTCCGAAATTAATTTTTTCCTTTCCATTTTCAGTTCGACCACAGTAAAAATGCCTTTAAATTGCACTGCTTTACCAAAGGGGTAAAGAGAAGCGAGAAAAGAGAAAAGCAGGAGCAAGAGAATTTGCTTTAAGAACACAGTATCTTCAGGTTAGTCAAAATAATGCCTTATCATCATGTGAGACACAGGATTATTATATTATTAGGTCGGAACCAACTCAAGTGTGTGCATGTGGAGGGAAGAGACAGGTTGAATCTCACAGAGGTGAGGTAATGCTGTATCCCACATGTCAGTCCCTGGGAGACCTCTGGGGTAACCCTGGATCAGCTGTCAGTCAAAGGCAGCCCAGGAGCACAGCGCACAGGAACCCCTAACCCAGCCTTAGATGGGTTCACATAGTGGGAACACCACCCCTCACCCCACCCTGGAGCCCCAGAGTGGCCAGTGGGTCAGAAGTCACACCTGGGAGGGGTGGCCACAGAGGGTCAAAGTACATAAAAATAGCAGCACATGGCCACCATTTGCTTGAGACCTGCCACCTGCTCCGTGGCACCTTGACTTGCACAGGACTCTGGTGGTAGCTATGATCTTATCTTAATCTCTTTTCTCTCTCTTTCTTTACTCCTTCTCGTTCTTCTCCTTCTCCTAATATCCTTTCTTAATATTTTGGGTGACTTGGGACCGAATGGGTTGGATTTTGCTAAGTTGTATGGGTTGGCATGTGCTAAGTCATACGTTTGTGGAATACTCTGTTTTGGTCGCACATTACCCTTTAAACTTTTGCCAAGTTCCCTTATTTTCTAAAGTTATCAGTAAAAGTATCTCCTGGAAAATATGTGCTGTGTCATCTCTTTACGCTGCCTCAAGGTATTAAAGGACCAAGTGCTCTTCAAAATATTTGGTGGGCAAATTTTTTTGAGCCTTTTATACTTTTAAAAGTAGAACTCCTGGTTGAGCTTATTGCTCCAGTCCTGGGCTCTTACACATCCTCATTAGTGTTTTTATGTTTTTGTTCTCAGATCAGAATTAGTTACAAAGAGAAATTTTAAAAGGGCCAAAATTAGTAAAAAATTCCCCAAACAAACAAAAACCACAAACAAAAGAACAGCAAGGTAACCTGCCAGTAACACTGCCTTGAAGACTCAAACTGCATTTCTCCTTGTAGGCAGCCATTGCTGTATATTCCCTGTGACTTACAGCAAGACTAAAGACTTCAGAAGTACCTTAAACTTCATCTTTCCAAAAACAGTGTTAAGAGTCTTCTGTTTATATGTTTAGCAAGGACACAGGTAAAGAACAGCCAGATAAATGTCATCCTTGTGTTGATAATAGCTTTCAGAAACCTCCTCACAAACAGCCCAAAAGACTTTTTTCAGGCTTGTGTGAGCATCTTGAAAAGCCTCATCGCTCACCACAGCACCTCTTTGCTGCCTTCTCAGCTCCCATTCTTCTTTCTAGACAAGCTCTCGCTCTTCCCTTTGGACTTACAGACAGTTTACATTTAAATCAAAAAACACTCAAGACTACAAGTGTATATTAAGGTGAAGTATATTAATTAACATTTTCTGTCATTGGCTAGGTATCTGAATAATTCAAAAAGTATAAGTAGCTTCTAGAAGAGTTGGACTCTGAGCTTTTGGCCTCTGCACCCTCTCTTTAAAAAGATTCTGGCCCCATTGATTTTCTTTCCATCTGCTTTTCATCTGTGAACCCACCACGTCTCAGTGACAGCAACAGTAAATACGCTTTCCTTCCCATCATTATTCTATGCTAAACTTCCAACGAGTCAGGCTTTATACATATCTGAAGAAGTGAAATTATTTAGGTGGGTTTAACTACCTGGGTTTCAGAAGAGATTTGGAACTTAAGCAAAGAAAAAAAATCCTATAAAAAAGTATACAGATATAAAATGCACATATATATAAAAGGAACATGAAATAAATTCAAATGGAATCTCAGCAAGGTTTTATAGGGTAAACAATACAAGCTCTTCTGTCATGATTTACATGCATCTCCAAAGCCTTTTAATGAAGCTATATGTTCATATAGTGAATAGCTGATAATCTTTTCTTCTATATGCATGTGAGATGGTGGACTTCTATAAATACTATGCATAACAAAGGTACAAACCATCAATCTGACATCAGATCAATTCATTTTAGAGCAATATATTTGCATTAAATTATGTCACAGTCACAAATAAATTGTTGTTCACAAATAGTGTCACTTAAACGTTGTTCTACACTGACTTAATGGGAAATTTATATTACAATACATTACTTCTGGAAGAACAATGTATTAACTGACACCAACCACTATAAAAATGAATTTATATTGCTTCAGTTTTCCTGCTACAAAATAATGAAAGTGCATGTAAACAGAGTATTTTTATTATTATTATACTCCATGAAAGCCCTGCAGAGTATTACTATGCTCTGTGGTAAAAGTTATGTGCAGATATATGTGTGGTTATGTCGGGAAAAATTCCTTTGTTGTACTCAAAAAGGACAGAATATCAGCAGCAAACTTACAGCTTTCCCTGAAGGTAGATGCTCATTTTTAGGATATGGTGACAATCAATCTGTTTAAACGTTACAAGAAATTAAAATGGTCCACCTTCCCATTGGCTTTTTCTGAGGGATTTGCCATTTTTACTTTACACTTTATTGCAAATTTGGACTAAGGTTTAAACAGAAGCAAATTTTAGATATTAAAAACGAAACAGAAACCCAGAATTCCTATTACTAATCCTTACTGTATGAGCATTTACACCAAAGGTAGTGACAAAAAAATAGTTCTTTGGAAATCACTCAAGTTGGACAATTTGCAGAGAAGAACAAAATGCTACTGAGTGCTATTGAGAAAAAACCTAATTTTATATTGACAGTCTCCTTTGGCGAACATGCTCCATTTGGCATTCCTTTTCCAGCCCCAGTGTCCCTGGAGCTGTAGGCTCTGTGGCTCCATGAACTCTAATCCTACGGGAAGCTTGTTGCTGAGGCTGGCGTCCGCATCACAATGAGTGGCCCAGATTACATAGGTGTGAAGGCAGCAATGTTGGTGCCCTGCTGTGCTCCACTTGGAATGTCTTTTCCAGCCCCAGTGTCCCTGGAGCTGTAGGCTTGCTGAGTCTCTGAACCCTAACGTTAAAGCAAGCTTGTCATCGAGGGTAAGGTCCCTATTGCCATGGGTGGTCTAGATTACAAAAGTGTGGAGGCAGCAATGTTGGTGCCCTGCCATGATCCTCTTGATATGCCTTCTCCAGCCCTACTTTCCCTGGAGTTGTAGGTTTTCTGGACCTCTGAACTCTAACCCAAACCCTAATGGAAGCTTGGTGCTGAGGCTGAGGTCCCCATCAACATGGATGGCCCAGATTCCAAAGGGTGTGGAGGCAGCAATGTTGGTGCCCTGCCATGATCTCCTTGGCATTACTTTTCCAGACCCAGTGCCCCTGGAGCTGTAGGCTTTCTGGCTCTCTGAACCCTAACCCTAACTGTAATGGAAGCTTGGTGCTGAGGCGCTTCCAGGGATGGTGATTCCGCCACTTCCTTGGCCAGCTTCTTCCAATATCCAAACCCATGAGTTCTGGATGTGCAGAATTCAGGGGCTCAGGTGCCTAATGTAGTATTTTATTTAACGCTTTTTTACACCAAGTCCTGACTTCAGTACTCCTCATTTCTGGGAATTGGAAATGTTTCTTCATTTCAGGGTGAGATAACCTCACATACAGACCTTACAACTTTCTGAAAATATGCAATTCAATATTCGGAGAGTGCTTTCAGCTAACACATGGTTTAGGAATACAGAAACTTGTGAGGCCAGGTGCAAGCCCTCATTTCATTGCAAAAACTCCTGAAACAGCCACTAATTCTGGCCTATTTGCAAACATCATTATGTCAAACACAAAATTTCAATAAAGAACTTCATACACAGGATCACTTTTTCAGCTACAAAAGCTTCAAATATACGTGCCTAAAGGAAATGAAAGTAGGAAGTTGGTTAAGCCAGGGTAAACAGGTAAGTCTGTATTTCAGGGCCAATTTTTTCCTCAGCTATTAATAAAAAACCTATCTAGTATTTCTAATCTCCACAATACCTTAAAAAAGCTTACTTCATTTGTCATTTGTTCAGCATAAACTTCAAATAAATCTGCACTAATAATTTAGGGTTTCTTTGTACTTTCTCACAGATCAGCTTTTCTGATGTCTTTCTCAAAAAATGCTCATGTGTCCTGCAACCAGTTTTCCTCTCTCACTGATATGCCAACAGCAAAACTTAGCTACCCTCTGAAAAAAGGAAAGAGGATTATTTTCTCAAGATGAAGCACAAACAAGTTATCCCAGGCTCCTTTTACTCAACAAGAGTAGGTTCGTTATACTCAGTTTCAGTTCACTTTTATTAAAGACATAAAAATTCCTCCCTTATTTGACTACTTTGACACTAAATTTTGTCACTGCTTATGCCACATAGGTCACTAGTCTCTCTCTTAGATGAAGCACTGAGGTCAATATGTTTAGCAGTGACATTTATGGACAACTTCACATTGAAACTTTTATCTCTTGGTCGGGGGGTTCTCTTTGTTAACTGCAACCATTTGCCAATTTTTCCCCCATTAGGATTAGCATACCCGGTTCACTTGACATCTATGAATGTGTCACTCAGTTAAGTGAGTTACACATTTTCTGAGACAGTTTGCCATTTCAAACAATCTTTGCAGCCCTCCTTTGCTGCAATGGACATAGTTCACATCCCTGCGTTAACTTTTTCTCCCAGGCGGGCTATTTTTGCAACTTTTCAAGTGCTACTAGTAGATCTTTATGTTTTTTCAAAGCTCCTTGAAGCATTGCTTACTTTGATCAAAGCATATTTTCTACCTCTTCTTTCCACCATCATTTTCCTAGGGTGCCAGAACAACTGGAAAAGTAGGAACAAAAAAGATGCTTCTCATAGCAAATTGAGGTGGGTTTTTTGTTTGGTTGGTTTGGTTTTTCATAAAGGCAACTTACAAAACTTACTACTATCAATCATGGAAAATTACTAAATGTCAACTATTTCCATAAATCCTCCCTCTTGAAGTTGGTGAAAGGTATTTCCTCTTCACACATTGCCTTGATTTAACCTCACCCAGTAACTAAGCACCACCCAGTCGCTTGCTCAATCCTCCCTCAGCAGCTGGATGGGGCAGAAAAAAGAAGAAAATAGAAATTATAAAAGAATTAGACTATCTAAAACAAATTATATGCATTGCAATTGCTCACTACTCACAGACTGATGCCCAGACAGTTTCTGAACAGTGGTCCCCAGTCAGCTTTCTCCCCAACTTATATACTGAGCATGACATTCCATGATATGGAGTATCCTTTTGGCTATTTTGGGTCAGCTGTCTTGGCTGCATCCTCTCTCAGCTTCTTGTGCCCCTCCAGTCTTCTTGATAGCAGGACATGAGAAGCTGAAAAGTCCTTGACTTAATATAAACACTACCTAGGAACAACTAAAATGTCAGCATGTTATGAATATTATTCTCACCCTAAATCCAAAGCACAGCACTGTACCAGCTACTAGGAAGAAAATTAACTCTATCCCAGCTGAAAGCAGGACACACATTTAGACACTACACGAAATATTTCACTGTTTCTATTCATTTCCCCCCCCTCTAATTATAATTTATATACATATTTCCCCCTTCCTCTGCTGTTACCCAGAGTGGCAAGCTTGTTGGAGCTTTCCCAGGAGTATGAGTAATGGTTGGACAGTTGGTATCGTAGCTCTAGGTATTTCTGCATGCGGCTGAATGATCCACAGTCTTTGAAAGATCAGGGAACCGCATTTGTGTCCAATGAGCATGTCCTTTGGCTCAGAACAAAGCTTTGGTATACTTTAAGCCCCAAAATGTGTAGTTATCCTATTCGAAGTGATCCTTTTCAATTATTTGTTTGCCTACTATTAGATGACACACTCCCTTACTGGTTATAAAATCACCACTGAACACTTTGAGCTTCACAATTTGCTTTCTCCATAGCTGTTCTCTCAGAGCTAATGTCACTACTCCTGTTTCCAATTAAAAATTAAGGAAGCGTTTATCTGGTTTATCCCATTCATCCACTGCTTTGACAAAGGGTCCCTCTGAGTTGGCAGTGCTCTGGTCAGCAGGCAGCTCCAAGAACATGTGCACGCTGCTGATTCATGCTAAGTGATAAATTCACTGCTGGTTTTTGTACTTTGTTTCTAAATGCCAAACATCATCTTTGCTCAGCATGTATGCAGCTCCAGGTTGTGTGAGCCTTCCTCTACTTCCTTTATCAAATTCTTCAAATGTTGTCCATCTTCTATAGAAACAAGGAGAAGCAGTGGGTCCCTGTAATAGCACAGTAATGCTGAGTCCCTGATGCTCTCTTCCCAAAGTGAAAGATGTTTCACTCTTAAAACACTCAAAAATTTCCTTATTTTCATTCTCTTTTTGCACAACTTGTTTACCATTGTCTCTCTCAAGGGCTTTGTTTTTACATGGAATACAGCTTTCTGAAATTACTATAACTTACTTTAAGATTAATTCTATCTTTCCATGTTACATAGAAATACTTAAACTACCAATTATTCAGATCTAGCTCTGGTCAAAAGAGAGCCTACCTTCAGACTGTCAGATATTCCTGGGCTTTGTTTTCTTGCAGATATTGAATTACAAGCTAATGAAACTGTCCTCATTTATCAGTCATGGCTCCAAAGGTCTGAAGCATAGATTGTGACTCTTACCCCATTCTTCTACTAATTGTTTCTTGAGTTAATTCTGCTCCTGGTACCATATGCAGCTAAGTTACCATTCAGCACTCTGGCAGGTCTGACAATTTTTGAAAGACCCACAACCCAGCTGCACAACCTTACACAAATGTGAACCTTTGTGAAAGACTACAAGAGATCCACCCTGCTGCACAGTGGAGCCTCACAGAAGTCCAAATTCCTCTGCTTTTAGGGAACTCCAGAAGCTCAGAAATTTGTAAAAGTCCTGACAGAAGAGAGGAGACGAGATGATCGATGTAGAGAGATGAAGGGACAGATTAAAACAAAACAACAACACCTAAAGAGAAGAAAGGGACAGCTTGGAAGCATGGGTATGACAAGAAAACATGGGGTAGGCATTTCTATCTCCAACAGTCCATAAAGTTTTTGCTTGTTTAGCAGTACCTTATGAAAAAGAATGGCACTGAAAAGAATCCCACACTATAGAAAAGCTAACAAAAAACTAATTATCAGTTGTCATCTGGAGTTTTCAAAGTTTCTATTTATGAAAACTATACAATGTAAGTGCACAATTTCAGATAGCATGTAATCAGGGGCTATTTCTAATTAGTGGTATTTGCAAAAATGAAGGACAACACTCTACTTCTATTTTCCTTTTCCTAAATGAATCACTGATAATGCCTTCATGATATAATTAACCTCATGCTTATTTTACAGAACCTGCAAAAATCATGAAGACAATGAAGCTACACCTGAGCACATCTGAAACGTGGGACACAGAATCACATATATGACTGTTCCTCTCATCATCTTAGTCTGAGTTCTGCTTTAGGCTGCAAACTGTCTTTTAAAAAAGTTTCAGACATTTGATCACTCAGACATGGAACTAACATCATACACATAAGCAGTCAACTACAGGATTTAGTTCATTACTGCTATGAGAGCTCAAGGAAAGACACAGGTGTGAATCCCTCAGTATTGCATGTTGTCTGCATGCCATGTACTTTGAAACACATGGCAAAATGGACAAAGACTTTCAAGTCAACAGTAACTCAAAATTAAAATCTGCATTCTATTCCCAACAGTTTCACAGAGAAAAGCTCACAAGAGGCTATTTTCAGGTCACAAGCATTATTACCACCAGTGTGTCTAAATATAGGTACCTTTTAAAATGTATTAGTCCTTCCATGAAAACAACATCTGCTTGAAATAGTTTGCCTTAGCAACTTCTGTTCACTGGGTGAGGTTTCTTCTACACTATAGTACTTGTGACACCAAAGCTGATTCAAAACAAGTTCAGTGACAGCACACTGGCATACTAGCTTAAGACCAAAACCTGCCTTGTGTGCATCATCTTTCAAGAATAATCCATAACAAAAACAGAAGACAAAATATACATATGCACTTCACTCTGTTCCTGACAAGCACTGCTACAGTGACCATCCACCATCTCTGCACATCTAACTAGATAAAGGATATCAGAAACCATAACCAATAAGTAAATTCAGTTAAAAAGGAAAAGTAATCCATTTGCCATGGACTTAAAAATATTCCTATGACCTTCTATTTAACCTCAAGGAAAATAGCAACCATTTCTATCTATAATGTAAACACAGACACAGAAATAATTCATCATGAATTATAATTAACTTTAAAAAATAATTTTAATTCCATGAAATATTCTAATTCTCTACTTGTCAATAAATCTTCATAGGATGCATCTATGTGTCTATAGTTTTCTACAGTTCCTCACATTCTACCTATTTAATAAATTGTTCTCTCTTCTTTATTGCAACAGTAAACATAGTCCTCTTTTATTTCTTATAAAATTGAAAATATATGGAAAAAGAGTGCTACCAGATTCTAACATTGACTGCTATCCATATATTTCCCATTCATTTATTTTACAGGCAAGCAAACACAATACCTTTTTCAATTTTGCTTTTTTATACATCTACAGTCTTACATTAGTCCAAGTATTCTATTTTTGTTACCTATGGAAGTATCTATTTTCATTTTGCTGTTGTCAATACTTTCATGAAATGTAAATATAAGAAAAGGAAACTAACATTGTTCTTTGCTACCACATTTTAAATATTATGAGGGGAAAATATCAATTTTTATTTTAGCATCTTTGATACCAAGATTCATGGCCTAACCACTGAATGTGTCACCACTAATATATATACATCTATTCTTTATTTCTTCCCAGCTAAGGTAAGTTCACCTCTCTTGTCAATGAAACTTCATAAAAAGAATTTTAAAAAGGAATCACAGAATATCTTGAGTTGGAAGGGACCTATAAGGCTGATTGAGTCTAATTCCCAAGTTCTCAAAGTAACTTTAATTTGATGGGTGGCTTTCAAATAGTTAACAGAGAGATTCAGTTTGACTTGTGTTTCATGGACAGTTTTATCTATATATGCAGGGTGACAGCTATAACACTTTTATAGCTACCATTTTGGGGCTAATTAATACATTAATAGAAGACAACTTGCATCCTTCAGGACACATATTGTAACACACAAAGTCATTTCCTACCATCTGTCTAGACTAGACCTGGATGTAATTTCCATAAGAGCATTTACACATACCATCTTCATCTGTCTGGATAATGGTCTCCTCGCTCTCCTTCCTCCCTTCTGGGTTGGTTAAGATCATTTTGAGGCTGACATTCGTGTAGGGTGGCAAGTGATCCACGACGTGCTGGGGTGCTTTGGGGTCCATGTCCAAGCAGTCTGCTTTGCTCTCATTGTGTCCACAGAAGTAGTGGTAGCAGATAGTGACATTGAAAGTATGGCAGCGAGTGATGTTGTAACCCAGAGATTCCCAATCCACTGCGATGTGCCTGGCCTGGATCTCAGCAATCTTCAGTGTTTTTGGTGTTCTCATAGGTTCTAGAAAACAGAGTACAATGAAGAAAAACACTGTTAAAATTCTTCATCCTTGCACTGAACTGTAGCTGGTAGATGATACCTCCAGGAAAGTGAAAGTAAAGAAAGCACCCAACAAATAGACAAGTATCATCCTTTGCCCAGGTACCCCGAAGGCGAAAAAGCTGGCAGTCTTTTATTCTTTTTACTTCATTCTTCTCTGTCCTCTCTTTGCAAGCTTTAATCCGTGATTGAGACTCAGCAACAGTAGGACAAAGAACGGTTAATTATCAGTGGAGTGATTCAAAGCAATTGAGAATACAGGCAGCAGATGCAAGAAAAGTGACCAAAAGGCCACACAGCTGTCACTGCTGGCTTCCCTTCTTGATTTTCCCCTTACCGTTTGTTTTTTTTTTACCTGCATAAATTAGATAATACATCATAATGGTAAAGAGTGAACATTCATTACATTATGATTTATCATGCCACCAAGCAATGCTATATACTAATTATACTAATTACCTTACTAAGCTAGCAGTTACAAAAATGATGCAGATATTAATTACTGTTTATTATTTTAGCAATGAAGCTATTCATTCATGCAAAACCCCTCAGAAATAGTACAAAAACGCTTTTGGGTATTCACATTGTAACCCAATTCTTTCAAATCACCAAAACTGTGCTTGTGCATTACTCTGAGTGAGTAATCTCTGACCTGCTCTCCAAGCTCAGCTGCTCTCCACACTTGCATTTCCACCAGCAGAGTACGTGATGCTCCCCAAGCTGTCATCAATCTTTCATTGTCTCTCTAGTGCATTTATTCCTCATGCAAGACTAACTTTTATTGTTGAACTTGATTAAAATGATTACACAATGAAAATCATGACCATGACTGTATATACTAGAGTTTCAGTGAAAATATACCCTGCTAATACAGGCTTCATCACCAGAGAAAATAAAGCCTGTTGTAGTACATAGCTTCAGCCTTGCGTCCTTGCTATTTTAAGGTTAAAACAGTCGAGATTATCCAAGGAAGTGAAATATAGGACTTCTCTTTCTGAGCATAACCGTTCTTTGTAACTTGCCTTTATGAGTTTCAACCAGGCAAAAACTAGCCAAAAGCACAGATGGTATACTGAAATAAGGAAATGTGAATCAGTGTAATCTATTCAGCATGCAGTTTGCCAGACAAATTGCAAACATTTAGTTTCAAACATCAAAACAACCAAATTCTAAATATAACATAAAGCTATTCCTAGTAACATGACAAGTGTTAAGGATTAAAAACTACTCGTATTTGTTCCCATGATCTATCCTTCCCTTTCTGGATTTTGAACAAGCATGTTACCTTTCCCCTTAAATACTGATTTATCATATATATGGTGAAAAATACAAATGAATAAGTAGAATTCCTGGGCAGTAGCTTTCTGAACACTCTGTGCACTGTAACAATAGAGATTTGAAGCGGAAGGATAGCACTGAAAAGGTCCTTGAAAGATAAGAGACTTGAAGAGAAGGGGGGGAAAAGGGGTTTTATAGAGCAAACAAAGGCTGGTGCTTTAATAAGTACAGGGAGGTGTGAGGTGGTCATGGAAAAAAATGTACCAACACAGTAGACCTACTGAAGGAGCTGGTAAGAGTCTTCAAAGAATCAGTATCCACTGCAAGCACTTTGGAAAAAACTGAACACACTCAAGTGTCATAGAGGAAGATAACTGCTGAGACAAATATACATGTATATTTATATATATATATATATATATATGTATATATATAATCAGCCCTTTTCTCATCTGAATGACAGTGAAAAACCTAGTTATACATACTCTGATTTAGAGTTTGAGGCCTAAAAGAGTAAACATATCCTTCACCAAGGAAATTGGAAAACTTAGAAGGCTAAATTTTCCTTCTAAAATGGAATGATTCTTCTCATTCTAATAATTTCCTCTTTATTCTACTAATCCAGGTTGTGCCTCCAACCACTCCCACCAGAGATGGAATTCAAACCTGAATTCAAAATTTATTGGAATTAAGACAACATAATACATGTTGTCTGATGATGAACGATGAAACTATTAATGTTTGAAGCCAACTGAACAGTAATGGAAAATATACTCCATTTTTCATCTTGCAGCTTTCAAGACAAGACTTAAACTGCATTTATGCTATGCCATACGGCACTTTCAAAAGAGAAGGAAAAAAAAAATAAAAGCTTTGTTAATCTTGAAGAAAAATTATTTTACAATTCTATGCAAATTTTACAAATGTGTCACAGTATCAGAGGAGATATTGAAAAGCATTTTTATTCACCTGTCAAAAAGGAAAGAATGAAAGACAGAGTGTGATCTCGCTTTCTCACAACTATTCCATTCTTTGGCAGAAATTAAACAACTTCTGCAATATCGAGATGGTAATTAAAGTCTGCAGAGTCTCTCAACAGCTTTGGTAAACTCTGCCAACAGTCCCACTGCTCCTAAAATAGTGCTTTAAAAACACAATTTTCCTCTTGCTTCTGGGCAATGTTCATCTTGGGAATCTCTAGAGGTAAAGACCAATTGTTTTAAACTACCATACCACAAAGCCTCCATCTGTAACACCTCAGTAGAAAGCAATCATCAAATAATTACTTTTCTCAGATAAAACACTTGAATTTTTGAGATGGCTTCCCAAAAATCTCAGCCATCTCATTAAAAATAACTTTTAACTCTTGATGGGGGTGAAAAGAAGTGTTCATCTGCTTTTTTTTTCCATTTCCCCATCACAATTTAGGGTTTGTGTTTCACTGAAATATTTCCTTAATCCTACTGGAATATAATTTCAATTTATGTATTCTCTTCTGATCTCTGGATATTCTCTCAGTATTGCTAATTCCAGAAATTCAATTCACATCTTGTCTTCCAAGTGTTTTCCCATCTTTCCTCTTTCATTCTCATCTAGAACTTTTATCCAAAATACATGGATTTTCAAGCCCATGACTTCTCACTTCTTTGTTGAACTACCCAAGTCAAATTGGCACCCTATGCTAAAGAGGGAAGAAAAAAGATGCTCTCAATATACCTGTTCATTCCTTGACCTGTCTGTTGGAGTTTCAATGACAATGACAGAAGGCACTTAATATTTTTCAAACATTAATCTACCAATTACCCCTGTGAGATATGTAAGCAATGTTAATCCTTTTCTGTGAGGAGAAAGAGGCACAAAAAAGGTTAATAGCTTGTTCAAAGCTACACAGTGATTTACTGCCAGGGCCACAAGAAAACTGAACAGTGCTCTGGCCATCAGATAGCAGCAGTAAGCAGCAACAATTCAGAGACCTCATTTACAATTTATGTGCCAATGCTCCCACCAAAATGCTAACTCCAATACTCAGCTTTAGTCCTTTTTTAAAGAGTTTGTTTTCTTTTTTTTCAGATTTTCTTAAAACAAGTTTGAAAAAGAAAGTGCTCAGACACTAAGTGAATATCTGAGCACAAGGACGTTATTTGAAAAACAATAATTTTGTTTATTCATTTAGAAAGATTTCTTGTTTCAGAGCTCTGAAATTTAATGAAACAAGTTTGGGTTGTTTTGAGTTTTTTTGCATTAAATCTTGTATTTAAATTTAAAATTTTGGGGAGAAGATATTTGTAATCTACTTTTTTCAAGCCTTTTTTTGCCAGAAGAAAACATACTTAACACTGGAGGAAGTTCTTTGTGGTGACAGCAGAAAGTACGCTGACTTCTGTTGTTGCAGGAAATTCATATCCTGTGACTGTATCAAGCTCTTAAACACAAACATCCTGACTAGAAGAGTTAGATCTTCAAACAGAAATATGGCAACAAGGCATATGGAAGATTTGGTGCTGGTAGCAGTGTTGACCTGTAGATTCTCCTGAGCCCCTCTAATGATGACAGGCTCCCTTCTACCAGACTCTGTCTGCCCATGGGCTGCTGCTATGACCTCCACCCCATTCCCATCTCTGCTTATGGCCAGCTTCTCTCTCTGCCCTTTGCTTTTAATGCTTGGCCATAGCCAACTCTGTAATCTCCCTTCTCCTCACCCCTGCTTTATCTCTGGGCAAACAAATACTACCAAGTGTTCACTGACTCATATCTATCATCCAGTCTGACTGCTTTTACTCTCAATGAACCAATTAAAAACAGAGGCATTGAGAGAATATCAAAAGAACAGAAAAAACCAGAATGATAAGGGATATCTACATTCATACAGATTACTAAATCTTCAATCCTTATCGAGAAACCTTATAAAAGAATTACATGTACGTGGCACTCAATGGCAACAATTTATGGATCAAGAAGATTTAACCCAACCTTATGGGATAAAATAAAGAACATCTTAGTAATTCTCCAAAGGTTAATAATCCAGAGATAGATGGCGAAAGAGACAGAACCTGTTGACCCTATACCACCTCTCAACTGCACAGTGATTTAATACAATGCTCCAGATAAAATGAAATTCAATTTCTTTAGTGCTTGATAAGCAACACATGATATGACAGGTCAATATTGAGCCCCTTTGTAGAGATTATCTTCACTTACACAGAGATGGGAGTGAAAACAAAAGCCTTCACAGCTGCAGAAGCAGCAAGGTCAGAGCATGCATTGTCTCAGAAACTGTTCTTAATGATAATATATATTAGTCCACTGTCAATCAGAAACAAACATAAGTCCCAAAAGTTTTGACAAAAATCCTATACAATGAGGCCAGTAAAATATGACAAGTCCTCTGATTTTCCTGCCTTTCCCCAGAAATTCTAAATATTGACTGCAATACAGTTTCATTTAGATTTACCTGGTAGGGAAAGAGGAATTAGATCTTCAAACTGGCACACAGAATACACATTTGTTCAAATGAAACAGAAAACAATCACACAAATATTAAAGCACAAACATTTCAGATAAAGACGGTGCTTCTTGGAAACCAGCATATCCTGTCTATACACTGGGGATACAATTCTTTAATTGGGGTTGGCTTTTGGATCCTTCTTCCCCCTTGAACTCTTTCTAGTTTGGCATTACACTGAAGAGCTGACTTCAAGTTCCTGCTTTAACTACATTGACTGAAATTCATATCAAGTTTAAGAGTGATCCAGGCTGTCATCGGTGACACTGGAGGTGAAAACCAACTGGACTTGGAATGTGTCATAACGCACAAATTTGTGTGTTTGTGGGAACTGCAGAGATGTATGGGGCTTATATTAAATAAAAACCCTGACATACAAAAGCAAAGGTATGACCATTATTAAAGAAGTACAGTAACTTTTGTTTAAGGTAGTAACCCCATAATTTAAAGCACAGTGTTTCTGCCAGAGGCTCTTTTAATTATTTTGCCCTTACATTTTAAAACAAAAATTACACAGAAAAAATGTCCTCATATTTCCGCTAATATTCTCAGTCTAAACAGCCACTAGAATTCCCCAGACTTTTCTTCTATGAGAACATGAGCCTCTTTGTCCTGTGGCTTCTCCTGACCTTTCCAGGGTAACTCTTTCCTTGGCACATGGGAAATAAAAGAGGATTATTCTAAGATGTCACTGTGGCTCCTGCTGCTTCCTCGGTTCATGTAAGGTCCTACAAAAACAAAATGTTCCCAAAACTAAAAAAAAAAAAAAAAAAAAAAAAAGTTACAGTCCTGTTGCTGTAAAGAATTCTTCTAAAAGAACCCTGATGAGAACCTGGAAGAAAGGTATGAGTGAAAAGTTACAACGGAAGTACAACCCAAACCAGAATAACTGCCAGATGTGCGGTAAGAAAACAATAAACAAAGGTTTCTGGTTTGCTCATTTCAGCTGCATTACTCTAAATTATTACTTTTGTTATTAGTGAATGATAAATCAAGCAATGTTTTTTTGTACAGATACTAAGATAATAAACTTGATTAGGACTGTTGAATGTAGAAGCAATGTGGAAGCATATGACTCATTAAAAAGGATCGAACTAGAGTTACACATTTCAAGAGACAGCCACAACCTGAGCAAGAACTATGCACATCAACTGTGATCGCTTCTGAACTTCTGGGGGTGATCTGCTGTGGTCAAATGAGCATATTATAATAAATTATGTTATGAACGAAGCTAGCAAAAATCCCTAGGTTAGGTAAGCTGTCCTAGAATATCCACGATGAAGCCCCTATGTTTCAAGGATTATTAATCTACAAATCCAAAAGAATTTAGTTCAGACTAACTCCCAATAACTCCATTATTTAACAATGTGATGACAATACTGGAAGATCCTTCAAACATTCCAGAAGTGCCATGCATTTCAGCCTAATCTTCATGAACCAGTCTGTCTTTATGACAGAATAATTCTTGCCAATTCTACTCAAGTTTCTAGCCTGTAACTCTGGTAGACTTTTTATCATTTCTAAGTAGAGTTAAAGGACAGCTTTTAAGTAAAGGTTTAAATCAATTATCAGCATCTGCCTCAATTCCTTAACAACTACTTATTGATAGTTCATGAACTACTTATCTTCAGTCAGGGACTCTTCTACCTACTTATGTGTATTCCAAGCCAAAACCATGCCACATTATATTACCAACTGGATCAATATAGCCTTCTCATATGTTATTAGAATAAGTTACTATTCCAGATATTCCAGTGTTGGAGTATCTGCACTCACTCATTCTCATAATGTACAAAAACCAGGGCAGCTGTCTCACGTGTAAATGCAGGTTGGAAAGTCTAACTGAGGCACTTGGTGGTGGGTTTTTTTCCTTTGGTTTGTTTGTTTGAAGGGTTTTGGGGGGAGTTTCAAATCTTGTTCCATGTCAGTAGAGACCTGATTTTAGGGAGTCACATTTGGAAACTCAGGACTTCAATCTTTTTAAACTTAGAAGCATTAAGAAATAGTGAACATCAAAGAAAGAGAAGCTAAATGAAGTTGACAGAAGTAGTACAATTTGAAGTCTTTTCAGCACTCTGACAGGAAAGGAAAAATTAATAGGTATATATTCCCAAAATAAAAAATCAAAGGAATTACTGGGCATGTCCCTTCTCAAATATGTAACACATACAGAATACAAAACAAATCCAAATATGGATGCAAATACAAAACGAATCCACTTTGTGTGGATTAGTATGTCCATCTATTTATCACGTGAAATATGAACCCAGAACAAATGAAACTATGGTATAAACACTGTACTGGTACAGAAGATTTATTTTGGTGCAAACAAAGGTTATAATGCAATTGCATGAAAATCTACGAGCTTTTTCTTTTTTCACTTCATCTAGCAACTGACCTATTAAGCCAGCTTACAAATTTCTTATTGACTACATATCTCAGAGAGCTGAAGAAAACACCTGAATTATTACGTAAATAATCAGCTCCACTACACTAGTTTCAGTAGCAATGAGGGGATATTCAATATATTTTAGGACGTACCTTTTTGGATGCAAAATACAGCTGTCCCTGCATCAGAAGTACAGTAAAGACATAAATATAACTGCACTACAGACAATTATTTGCCCATTTCCTCTTGATAGTAGGTTTATTCTATTGCTTCCATGCATGACTAACAGTTTGTGCATCCTTAGCATGTAATCAATAGCTGCAGAGTCTTGTATTAGCTTGAGAGATTAGACATCCCTTGATAATAAATTCCATTGATTTCTCCAGTTTAGCTTAGCTGCAGAAACTCACTTTCCTTTTTTATTTTTTTTTTTAAGTCTGAGTTTAAATTAAAGGGAGATATATAGTCTATGAAGGGAGAAGAAAACCTGGCATGACCTCTTTAAGCTCATTCTTCCAAATAAACAAAACCTATCTGGCGGTGTAAAACATGGATCAGCGTATCAGCAGCCATCAGACTGCAAGAGAAAACACAGGGAAAGCCTGCCATTATAAAATTCCTAGGAAACTTGTCTAGGACTACAATTGTGAAGTTTAATTGTGTAAAGTCATTTACAAAAGTAATAGTGATAGGCAAAAATTAATCTTTGACTTTAAATATTAGGGGTATGGCTATATTAAATCAGAGTGGAAGACATCATCTAAAACAATAACAATTATATTATAAAGAATATATTGCAAAAGAATATATAATGTGTACTTACACACACACGTATACACTTTTTACCCACCTTAACAGTGAACCAAAGGATTAAACTCTATGAAGAAAGCATTTACAAACATTTATTTGAATATAAATAAATCATCAGTTTGTTTAGGTGATATATTTTTCATTTCTTTCCAATGCACATTCATAAATATGTTTTTATGGTTTTGTTTACAAACAATATATTTGGGAGCTTAGGATGTTATGAGTATTAAGCAAAATGACTAAGTTGGAGTAATGTGAATAAGCTAAATAAGAATTTTCTATGGATATCATTAAAGCTTCAGTTCCTTTCTCCTGTACTTTAAAATTTCAGTCCTCCAAGTTAGGAAGTATAAAAATCATCCTATGAAATAAATAAAAAAGAAGTGGAATAGAGTCTATAATAAATAAATAGTAAGCACAGAAGGGAGACTTAGACTGTGAATAAAGTTAGGGCCTCTAAAGTCACCTCTGATGACTAAAAATTGAAAACTGCAGGGAGCAATTATGATACGCATTTAAAACTTGTACATATATACATGTGAGTGCATGTACACTCACAGAGCGCTCATATGTGCACTCGTGCACTTATGTTCATTTCCCCACATGCAGACAAAACACCCATCAAAATTCATCCTCTGTCTCTGTACAACTACAGAAATGGTCTAAATCCAATTTTCTCCTGGTCCCATTTTGTCCCATCTGGATCCTGCAGCCCCTGTGGCCTTCGCTGAAACCATCCACACTGCAGTCCACTCCCTACAGCCCACAAGGCCTTGAATTTCTATCTGCATCACAGGCCATGAACTTGCCCTCCAAATGTTGTGTTTGTATGGTAAAACCAAGTAATAACTGTTGTTGCATCTCAGTCTGGTTTCGTTCGCAAAATCAATATACACCATTACATATCCCACAATGTATATATTGTATAGTGACAAATGCATATGATAAAAATTGGTTGAAACACAAATCCAGTAAGTGGTCTTAAACCAGAAATGACACTGTATCATACAATTCATCTGCTTTATACATCTTGTTCTGTCAGAGAAAATAGTCTAGGTGTTTACTTTTAAATGTTGAATGACCAAACCTATAGCTTCTATTGTATAAAGAAGTTTTCCTTAAGCAGTTGGAAATCTATTTAACAAATTGTCTTCATTTTCTTCATTGGTTCATACAAAGTTAAGAACACAAGTTGATAATATAAGCAAGTTTGCTTTCTTCGGACAAAAATAACACAGGTGGGCAAAGAAGAATTCTTCTAAGATTAAAATCTTGGATAAAATCAGAGACCATTTTCAAAGGTATGTAGAAAACTGCTATATATTCTAAAAATGCTGGTAAGGACCCAAGAGGTCAACTCTTCTTTTTAAGGTAGATACCTCACTACCATGAAATTTTACGGTCTTTGAATTTTGGTGACATGCTGTTACTTAAGTCACACAGTCATCTGCAAAAACTTGACTAAAAAAATCTTCTCAATCTATTGGTCAATCACCACTGCCAAGTGACTATCACAATCCAATACTTGTGCCAATATGAATAATCTTCTTAATCTGTTATTTCTTTACAGACATTTTACACAACAAACCACTTTCTGTGCATTTTAAGCATTCCAATTTCAATTCAACTGTCCCTTGATGTACCTATGAGAAAAAAATCCACATTCTTGAGTAAACAGGGAAAGTACTGTTTACAACTTACTAATGAAACAGTCATGGTGTTTTCATTAGAAAATACAGTCAAAAGTTGATAATTTCCAGAGAAAAGGGTGGTTTTTTCCTGAAAAGTTCTTTAAAACTTTCAGTGCTTTCAAAAAGGAAAAATGGTGATAAGGAATATTTACTTTTCACATTGACTTGCTCTGTCTGGGCAAAATGGACATGGCATCAACTCTCATTCCTACCACCATCTGGCTGTGAAGGTTTGCAAGGTCATGGGAAATGGAACCTAATCCTGCAAACCTTTTATTCCTGGAGCTGCCTTTGCTCAACAGAAGCAGGGCTCTGTAGAAGTGAGCTCAGAGGCACCTCTTTGCTACTGTGAAACATGGTCCCTGTAACAAAAAACATAAGAACAACAAAAAGAACTTAGAGGCACTAGCAAACTGGGGAAGTGTTTTCTAAAATAGGTCATGAAATTCAAAAAATACTTTTCCATTTAGCTGCATAAAACACTCAAAAAATTGCTCTGCTGCTTCACTTTCAGCCAGCTAGTGTTCCACCAAGCTATTGTTTCCTGTCCAAGCAGAAACTTGGAAATCATAAAATAATTCACCCTACAGTAAAAGAAGGTAATCTATTTTAGAAACAATTTTCTCTTTGCAAACTTCCTCTGAGCAGTTCTGGTTCATTCCATGATCCCAAGACACAAAAATGTTCCTGAAAAATGATCTTAAGAGTATTTTCAGAGAATCACAGAATATGCTGAGTTGGAAGGGAACCACAAGGATCAGAGTCCAACCCCTAGCCCTGCACAGGACTATCCCCAAGAGTCACACCATGTGCCTGAGAGTATTATCCAAATGCTCTTTAAATTCTGTCAGGCTTGGGGCTGTGATCACTTCCCTGGGATGCCTGTTCCAGTGCCCAACCACCTTCTGGGTGAAGAACCTTTTTCTAATATCTAATCTGAACCTCCCCTGGCACAACTTCAGGCCATTCCCTTGGGTCCTGTCACTAGTCGCCACAGAGAAGAAATCAGCGTCTTCCCTCCTCTTTCCCTCACAAGGAAGTTTTAACTGCAATGAGGTTTCCCGTCAGTCTCCTCTTCTCCAGGATGAACAGACCAAGTGACCTCAGCTGCTCCTCATATGGCTTCTCCTCAAGGTCCTTCACCATCTTTGTTGCCTCCTTTTGGACAATCTCTTTCTTATATTGCAGTGCCCAAAACTGCACACAATATTCATGGTGAGGCCACACCAGTGCAGAGCACAGCGGGACAATCCCCTTCTTTGACTAGCTGGGGATGCTTTGCCTGATGCCCCCCGGGACATGGTTGGCCCTCCTGGCTGCCAGGGCACTGATGACTCATATTCAACTTGCTGTCGACCAGGGCCCTCAGGTCCCTTTCCGTGGCACTGCTTTCCAGCATCTCATTCCCCAGTCTGTACGAACATTTAGGATTGCCCTATCCCAGGTGCAGAATCCATCACTTTCCCTTGTTGAACTTCATATAGTTGGTGATTGCCCAGTCCTCTAATTTGTCGACGTCTCTCTGCAGGGCCTCCCTGTCTTTGAGGGTGTCAACAGTTCCTCCCAGTTTTGTATTGTCTGCAAACCTGCTTAGTATCCCTTCCAGTCCTGCATCCAAGTCATTTATGAAGATGTTAAAAAGCACAGGGCTTTAGATGGAGCCCTGCAGAACCCCACTAGTGACAGGTCATCAGTCTGATGTCACCCCATTCACTATTACCCTCTGTGCTCAACCCATGAGCCAATTGCTCAATTACCACATGATACGTTTATGCAGCTGTGTGCTGGACATTTTGTCCAGAAGGATTCAGTTGACAGTAAAGCTGGATGAGTGATAACAGAAAAAGGTGGCAAACTCAGCAAAAGAAAAACAGTTTTAGATTAGATAATAACTTCTCCTCCTCCTTCACATAAATTAGGTGTTTTTATAAAAAGTGATTAATTAACGAGCAAATGATCTTTCGTTATAAAAAACAGATGGTGCTGTTAAATGCAAACCAAACAAACCTACTTTTCAGTCACATGCAAATGTAAAGGATTAGTTCTTCCCTTGCAGAAGTCATCACCGTTTATTTGTGTTTTGGGTGTACTACGTGTACATCACCTTTGTGTTTTCTTGTTCTAGATACCCATCTAGCAATATAGCTAGTTCAAGTTGTCAATCATATTCAGTAATTTTACCACGTTCGGACTTTCAAAAAGATATTGTACTGGAACAGTTGTCTTGGCTTCACTGTTATGGTGAAGCAACTGCCAATGTGCTACCCTAATCAGCTCTGCTGTAACAGTCACCCAAGAGAGCGTCAATCACTCCTGCTGAGTAAGTGGAGCATTAAATTATTTTTTTACGCCTGTGTTGTACATGCTGAATCACTGTCATCATACAATCACAACAGAATGCTAAAAAGGAAAGGCAGCCAATTAGTCAAGTCAAGACCACACTGGTGAACGCAGTATTAATTTGGAAGTGCAGCTAATTGCTGGACACCACCATTATGTCACTTAAATCAAATTTATTGCTGAGTCTAGTAAATGTTTAAGAATAAAAAGAACAACAATCCCTTCCTCCCACCTTTTGTTGCCCCATCTTACTGCTAACCTTTTGGAGATCAGCATAATGAGCACACATGCAATCTACAATCATCTTGTCTTGTAACTACAATCAACCCACCAGCTCACGACATTTACTGACAGCCATGATAATTTGCAGGATTAAGCATCTACTGTAAAATGTTTAAAAATATAAAATTCTTCAGAGCTGGTTTGAAGACTTTTATGACTAGTAATGAAGTGGGCTTTTTTTAACTTACATTCCAAATATACCTGACACTTGACAGCTTCTGCATTGCCTTTTGAGCTAATTCTATTCATATCCATTTCCATTCATACCAGCTAATGATGCCAACCTTATTCTGCCACAGGCCATGTTCTCCATAACCATCTTCTCCCTTTTTCCTTGATTTGAACCTTGAAGTTATGGCAGCTCTTGCCTTCCAAAATTCACTTGCTACTTTAATATTCAGGCAAAATTATAACATTACTATTGAGCTAAAACAAGGACATGTGCTAACAGTCAGAAAAAACAACCACTAAAAAAACCCCAAGCACATTTGCCTTTCCCAGTAGCCCTTCACTTGCTGCTTTTGACTTGGATATCTGGAAGGTAGATTAAATCATGGCACCATAGAACAATTCAGCTTCAAGGGGACCTTTGAAGGTCATATAACCCAATCTCCTGCTCAAAGCAATTGTATGAGATTGCTCAGGAACTTATCTAGTCTATTTCTGGATATCTCCAAGGAGGGAAAGTCTACATTCTCTCAGGATAGCAGGCATGGAAGGTATATAGGAGATATAAATATGACTTCAAGACTTAAGATGATTTGCAACTATCTGGTGTTTGGAACAAGACAGAAAAGTAGAGAATTCCACAATTCCCTAAAAAAAGTCAGATTTTTTTTAATCTTTCTTCACAGCAGCTGGCACTGGCCTCTATTAGATAACAAGGTTGCAGGCCTTGCTTCACTGTGCTTCACCTTGTTTGACACACAACTTTGCGGTTTGCAGAATATCAGAATCATTGCTTCCCATTAAAAATATTGTTTTTAACTGCATTATTTAAGATAAATGTGCAAAAAAAAAAGTTGAACAGAAGTATTCAGGTCTCCTCTTTTCAAACCACCTGGATGTAGCACTTAGAGCCATGCTTTAGTGGTGGACTTGGCAGCATTAGGTTTATGGTTGGACTTGATTATCTTAAAGGACTTTTCCAACCTAAATGATTTCATGCTAGAGAACAGAAGTGATCAATTTACTGTACTCTAATCTGTATATTTCCCACCATTCTTTAGAGATATTTGGCAAGGGGCAGACATTTAAGTAAAATGGGTTGGGGTCGTTGTTTAATAACCCTTAGGTTGCTATGTACATATATAGAGAAATTCTTTGATGGGTGGGGATTTTTGGTTCTTTAGAGGGTTTGGGTCAGATTTTACTTCTATTGAACATTATAATAGAACACAAGAACAGAAGTCAATCATCATAAGTGTGCAGTGATGCATCTACATTGCCTTTACTTCTTAATGAAATTAAAAGATGGAAAAAGCTAACAGTTATGTGAATGTACATGGCATAAAAACCAATGTTTTGACATCCAGACAAAATCAGGCATGTTAGAGTCCTGTAGGAAACTGGTTAATATCCTTTTTTGATCTGGGCTGCCATTGCAACCACCAGTATGATTAATGAAATGTATGCTTTCAGTCTCCATTTTAACAGCTGTAGTACCATGGTAGTGCAGTGCTTTTTCAGCATTACAACAAAATGAATAATCTGTATCAATTGGTTTTGAGCAAAGGCTTTATACAGAGACTGAAAAAGCCAACAATGTGATTTTCACAGCTAAGCATTTAAATCAAGCCATTTACTGAGAGGGTGAACAAGGCTATTTAATAATGAGGTCTAGCTAACATCAGATATTTCTCCCAGGGCTGCAGGATTGGCTTATCTAAGTGACACATAGTCTGCAGGAAAGGGGGCCGTATAAGAGAGAGTACAGGTTGTATTTCAAGCATAACTCCTGAATAGTTTCAGAGAAAAAGTCACCATAGCCATAGAAACTTCCAAACAAAAATGTAATCCATGCTCTACTTGCAGCTTGGTTCCTGAGGAATGTGTCCCTCAAGAAACATGTCCAGTAGGCATTCAACCCAAAGGACAACAGGCTGCTTGTCTTCTTTTAGACATAAACTCTACTGCCTAATTAAAACAGGGTGTATAAAATGAAGTTTTCTTCAGTTGCTGGGGAGTTTGGCAAGTTTGGGATTTTTTTTAAGCTGCTCTCCATTTAAATTCAGATGTTTTGTTTCTAGACACAAAAATCCTTGAGGAAATTTATTTGAAATGTCTGGTTGGTTTCTTTGTTGTTGCTGGCTCTGAACCCTCATTCTTGCCTAGCTATGTTGATCAAGCTCTGATGGAGTAGCATGCTAGGAAAACTGCTATCTGTCTTAGAAGGAATCCAAAATACTCTGAGTCAGTTTTAATTCTTTTCAACATGATTAATAGATCTTACCTAAATTCAAATTTACCTAAATATAAAATATCAGAAGAGGAAGTTATCCACAGACTTGTAAGCAATTAATTTATATTATATAGCCCACAAATGAAACAGCTTTATCTTTAATAGAACTGCTTGGAAACAGAGTCTTACATAACCTGCTGTTTACGTGGTGGTTTAAAAGCCTGATTGTAACAATCAGCATTTGGCATTTGCAAAGGACCTTTAAGAAAGCCAAAAGATACCAGTTTATATTGACAGCAAAATGATAGACTCCTTGCAAATATAAGCAAAGCTGTAAAATTTGTGTTATCCTTATTTCCATTTAAGCATGAAAATCCAACAACTTTCATTTCCTTAACATTCCTTGAAAAAAGGCAAGAGGATGAGAAATCACTTTAATGATACTGTTATGAAGTAAAAAACAAATGATGGAGCTGTAGCTATGATTACAATTACGACCATGCTATGGTATCGCACAGCTGATAATATCCTGGCCTTATGTGGCTTGTGCTACTGCTTGAGTTCAATTTCCTTCAGATAATGTATTTTGGTTCCATAATATGCTTCTTTGGTGAAACCAATAACTGAATCCAGTGGTAATTCCTCAAGGAGTTATAATTTATGGCAATTGTCTGTTTCTACGACTTTTCTCAGTAATTTGTTCTAATGATTAATAGCCCCACTGTTAAAGATAAATAATTGTGCCTCACTTCTAATTTAAATGAGCCTGACCTCAGCATGCAGCCATTTGAGGTTCTTACGTTTTTCCTCTTCTAGAGGAAAGAGGTGCTTTGTCCCTGGTAGTGTTATTCCTCTATATACATCTTGTATATTCACCTCCTCTCTGACAGATTGAAATCTTTAAGTCACTTTTTGTAAGACTGCATCTTAAGCCACGACTCTCTTTGTGCCACTTTTCGCCATTCATCCCAAATCTGCATCTGTGTGTTGAAAGCTCAGACACCAGATGTGCGTGCAGTAATCAGTATTTGTCATACTCACAAAATCACATCTTTCCTCCTAGCTGTGACCCTGTTTTTTTGTCACAGAACTACACAAAGAACTATTGATGACTGCTGATCCACATCCCCCAAAATTCTTTTTGTGCTTCTGTACTACTTCCAAATACATGCATTTAATTTACATTTGTGTGTAGACAGTGAGCCATATTATCTATACTACCTCTAAACTATCATGGGAAGAAAAAAAGTAGAAATCAAAATTCAAATTTAAATCTCAAAGCAAGTACAAAATTTTAACAAGTATAAGGTTATAAATTTATATAGTGAACTATTTTGGCTTTACAGATTCTCACTTCACAGCTCAAAATTTTGATTGCATTTTGTAATCAAAAGATCCAAAAAACCCTAAAGGTAAATACAAAAGGTTTAAGGGTAGTAAACTTTATCTGCATATTTGCTAATTCACTTTGCTTGTCACCCAAAATGAAGACCATGTATACACATATTTTTCTGAATTAAAATATGGCAATTATGTCATATTAACAACTGCAGAGAAAAATACAACAAAACCAGAAAAGAATGCCAATGCAGTGGGAAAGAGGGTTACACCTTCTCCCTATGGAAACACCACAAAAAAACCAGTCATGCTTGACTGCAAAAAACAATGATACAATTTTTTCTTAAAGACCGGTGTCTTGCTGAAAGTCACTGAAGATTCCCCAAGGAGAACTTGAATTAGAGTCAGAGGCCAAACACAAAGACACCTCTCTAAAACCTAATCCTCTTGCTCATTTAAAATGCTCCTGCAGGTCCCTGGTCGGAAAAATACACCACTGTGTTGCACTGTCAGTTTTACTTGCTTTTCTTTAGTGTTTTCAACACCACATAACTCAAATATCTGAACAAGTATCAACACAACTAAAATAAAACCAGATAATCTTCTCCTTTTTGTCACTCAGTGTCATATTTTTTCCCCTTCCAAAATACTATCTTCTGGCGTTATCAACATAACTGTTTAAAAGACAAATAGGCATTAGAAATTTAAGTGTTATTTCTGTGGGTTTATACAGAACTTGGTTGCTTTTCCACTGTCCTTCCACGATATTCCTGTACAGACATGGATTTAGGTACAAGGATCAGCTCTGTGTCTTTTCTGACTTAGGCTGAGCCTGAAAGTATAGCACATTTGTTGTCACCAGCACTCCTTAAGAACCGGCCAAATTTGTTCATAAATGAGTTCTAAAGAAAAAATTAAGCAGTAATAAGAGCAAATCAAGCATTTATATGTCATCTAAATAAAACTGAGAGAAGTCTTCATTCAGAAAACCATTTTACCAGAGTCTCTGTCTGTCACAGAACAAGAACTCCTCAGGGTTTCTCTTGACATGTCTGACAGCTTGCCAGGGTCTCCAGCAGACTCCACTCCATTCACCTGATGTCTCTTCGCTTTCTCCATAAACACTCCTCTTTCCCCTGTCCCACATGGCACCCTTAGACCCTTAAACTCCAAAATGCTCTATTTTAAAGGCTCAGGTGTATTAGATTCTCCTGCCACAGTTGAAAAAAAAAAATTTCCTGCTCTTTACTTGATCTAACAATGTCATCAGCAATTCCAAATACAGATAGAGCAACTCCAGGTACTTGATTCCCACAACTAGGCAAAAATCTAAGGTATTTTGCATTTTATTATTTGCAAATAACAGATGCAAAACTGAGGCACTCACTGTGAACATAAAAATGCCACAAAATGTGTTTATAGTCTTCGCAGCAACCAGAAAAGCATTAACCTGATTAACCTTCTCTCCACCATTGCCAGGACCTCTCCTACCTGCTGTTTTTCCTGGGCTTTGACCTGAATGGAGCATCTCTGAAGAGCTCAGGTTTTGTATGGGCAAAACCAGATGAGACACAACACTGAAAATTACGACTGGGATGCCAGCCTCCCATTCCCCTCTGCCCACCTCTCTTCCAAATCAACACGAGTCACACTAACGGAGCGGGGTTCAGACAGTCTTGGGCATATGCTGCGTGAAGGAGTGGATTGCCTCCTCATCCATTTTCCTTCAGTCTTGCAACTGAATACTATAAATCAATAAACAAGCTGTTAAATTGATTTTTTTTCCCCGTGGCTGAGACATTAGATGCTGAATTAACTAAGCCTTAAATAAAACAGAATTCCAGTAGAGGAAATTTCACAGTCTGAATTGAATTAGCACAGTCAAAAAGTACCCTGATTTTTCATCCTTTTCCACTTTACACAAGGAGTTGGAGTCAAGGAAAGTCAAGACAAAACCTGTAATAACAGTACAATATAAACTTTCCAAACTCAGGGAAAATCCTATAAGTTATGGTTATGGCTATTAATAACACAGTAAACAACTATTTTAAATTAATCCTTGTACTTTATTCCCCCCCACCCTAGAACTTGATTAGTTGACATACTGATAAACTATTAATGCTTAAAGCAGCTTTTAAAATTCTTGTGTAGATAATCAGTATATTGAACCATTATTATCACACTTATTAATTATTACACCTTAGATTTAGGTGAGGTATGTATTTCCATCTGTATCTTTCTGCTATTTAACAGATATGTCTCCTGTCACAACTATCAAATGTCCTGGAAAGCCTTCTCCAACACGCTTTTGTATGTCACTGGTAATATCAACCTCCAGTTTTGTGTACAAATATTACACAGTTTGCTTCCTTCTCAGTAGTGCTATACACCAGGTAACTCAGTAAATAAGGAAAACATCATGATTACTTTCCCCCCCTCAAACACAGAACAAAATAATACTTCATAAAATAGTGTAAAGAGAATTAAAGATTTTTTTTCAAAAATGCAAGCAAGGTTAGAAATTTTCTAATAGCAACAATGCACAGCATAGACATAGCAATCCATATTAAATAATTGTTACAGAAAATTAATTACTTCTTTATAATTGTGTCAGAATTAATAAATCACTGTTAAACCTCTGATATGGTATTTCTAAACTGGTTATGTGTTGCTAGCTTGTCTATGAATAGCAGCCCCATAAGCCCAAAGAAGTAAAAGGCTGAATGCTATTTTCTATGGCAAGGAATCTCTACCTAAACTATTTTATTTTTAAAAACTGAAAACTACAACCAATATGTGAAAAATACTCCAGATTAGGATACACAGAACTCAAAATTAGCTTTCTAACCCTGAAAATGGGTTCAGCACACTTACTCAGTTCTAAAACTAGAGGAAACAACTGTCACTAAGCACTGAAATACACAACAATCTCAGCAGTTTTAAACCAAGATTTAAGTGATTACGCCTGCTATGTACCCACTGCATAATGAAGCAGCTGCCCTCTCAGTTTATTATCACTTGTGATAATAAATGAATAAATTAAAAAAACAGTCCAAAAATCTAATTTCATACTGTCCTAACAAAACAGAAGAAAAGGAGGAAAAAGTTGTATATATATTGTTTTTTTCCTGGACTTTAGAATGCACTTAGCGTATTTTGTTTTAAATTAATTTCTTCAATTTTTCATTTTATTTCACATTGACCTATACTTTCAGGCTTTGTATTACATAACACACAATTCTTTCTCTTCCCTCAAACATATGGGATCGTGACCGCACCATTGTGTTATTTTCACATATATGACACTTCTGTAAGAAAATAGCAAACTCTCAACAATCTTGTTTACCTCTAAGTCAAGCAGCATTTGTCAAAACTGTTCCAAGAAGATCTAATTCTCTATTAACAGGACAAACATTCCATTTCAAAGTATGCCACATTATAAAACCATCTCAGTCTACAGAATCTTTTTTTCTGAAAAGGATACATTTCCATGCTCTTCAGTCAAAATAAAAACTGAGGAAAAAAATTCAAAGGTTAAAAAAGAAAGAAATTATGATATAATCAAGTCAGACTTTCAGAGTCTTCAAAACTGTCAAAAATACATAATCAGAAATGGAGGAGATGAAATATCTGCTATGGCAATAGAGGGGTTCAAAATGATTGAGCGAGCAAGAGCAAAAAACCCACAAAGTGAAAAAAAAATAAACCCTTTGCATTCCTTTCACCTAGCATTTGTTTTGCATTTGATATTTACTTCCCAGCTACTCCATGTGAACTATTATTAAATAAAAGCCTTCACATTTGATATGCCATGAAACTGCTACAATTACTCTCTGATAATCTTGACAGCTACTGTTGACCTTTTGCCATTTGCTGTGATTTTGCATAACAAGAATAATGCATGACATTTTTACTACAGGAAAACTTATGAAAGAGATAAACATTCTAATGATGAGGAATATTTCTTTATGCTCAAGGTCTAAAGATGTGAGCACCCATCAAGATGGACATGACTATGGTCATGCAACCCTTGCCATGCCCAGTGCAGGCAGCAGAGCCCATGCTGGAGCACTGCACACCACCCAAGCCCTCCCAACTCTAATAAGCATCATAGCAGGCTTTTATATAGCACAAAGGTATGTAACCTGTGCTTCAGCACTCAGCTTATAGTGCTTATAAACATCAAGGTTTTCCATTCTATTTAAGTTTATATCTAAGTTCCAGATTCATTTCCTTCCCCACTTCACCATTTCTGCTCCCTCTCCCCTAACATACATCTTCTGGCACCCTGAAGAGGATGGCTCCTCTGTTCCTTGACAAGACAGCTAAAAACCATGATCAGCATCAATGCAGGGACCATCATCATCATGACTGGGCTTCGCGAACGAAGATTTGGGAAGGTTCTATCCACATCTGTTACAGGCACGTTGGTGACTTATGAGGCCAATACAAGACAGACATATCCATGTCTGGATATGGATGCAGGGACCACCATTGTGTATAAAGGTGACTTTCAATGTAGACCTAGTAAGTGTGATCTTGTAAGCTACTTTTTAAGCTGCCTAGATTCTTTAAGAAATAGTAATCTTTGATGCCAAACAGAAATAAGCTAGGCTACCAAGCGAATTGCCTAACCAAAATAAAACAATGCCGAAATGATAATATTGAAATGAGTCTAATGTTTTGATAGTTCTAGATACCAATTATCAAGAAAGGTGAAAACTAAAGATCAGTCTTTGTTCTTGATTGTATACCTTATCTCCTCCATCTATGGAAATGGTAAAATTTTATTAATGTCCTATTTATCTGCCAATGAAGCGTATTTAATTTTCCATAGATTTTTCAGCTCTTTTTGTTTAAATCAAGTGTTAAATATAAAGCATAAACCAAAGAAAATTAAAAAATTACAATTTATTGCATCTGTGTTTTGCATATGCAAGTTATCATCTTTGGCAAACTTTATTATGTAAAACAGTGAATAATCACTTTTTGGTTCTATTAAAAAAAAAGTTACAAAATGAGCATAAATTTACCACCTACTTATACATTTTTGTTCTTCTGGCCACAAGTCATCACAATCTGTACTAGAATCTAATCCAAATGACATGCAATTTACTCTTCTACTTTTGGGGAAAAAAGTAATTTGAAAAAAACACAAACAACAAAACCCAAACCAAGGAGTTCTTCCTAACAGATGTCTCTTCCTCCCTCAATCCCTGTTTGGACTTTGCATCTCTCAAACATCAAAGTGAATTTTAAACCTATTGTATCATTCAGTGGCTTTTTTCAGAAATCAGATTATGTAACACCTGCTCATCTCTTTCCCTCCATCTTAGGTTTGGTATCGGACTGAGGAGCTGAACATCACATGCAAAAGGAGAGCCATTTAACCTCCTTGTAAGTTCATAACCACAAGTCACTTTGCAGACTACTTTCAGTGTTTAGAGACACCTCATTTCAAAATAAAGGGCAGTTAACACCTGTAAAGTAATTATATCTACCAAATGTTGTTGGCCTGAAATATGAATATGTAATTGTTCCTGCCATCTGTTAATTATAATAGTTGAGCCACTTATTTAATCATATACATTTACCTGACATCCACAAACTTTTTAATAGCTTTCACAAATGCTATCCTGGTGCTCAGGCAGAACTAAGACATCATTTATGTGTCCCACAAGGAAATGACACCATTATACACAAGGCCAGATTTTGCAGCAGCTTGACAAGATGAGAAAGCAGTTAGTGCCAGGCATCTTCCCAGCTGGCTAAGAGCCTCAGGGACCAATGCAGGGTTACCAGTGGAGTCAGAGGCATTGTTTGTCAGCAACAAGAATGGCTGAAGACCCAGGGGAGAAGGGAGGAAGATGGTGGGTTACAGTACAACCTGATTTACTAAGAAAGCTGCCCAAACATTCCTGAATGCTGCTTCTGAACATCTAAAAATAAGGAACTCATGCTGGCACATCACAGCTTTGGCTGCTTTAAACCATCGCAGAACTGCAGGCAAAATTGAATTTTGCTGTTCTGCAAGGGTAAGAGGATATACAACTTGCATTGCCCTTGCTGTAGTGCTGGAGGGGGTGTTTGGAGGTGATTTCTGATGAGAACCTCTCCCACTCCTCAGAGCTTGTCCCCTCAGCCCTCCTGGAGCTTACTGACTTGACACATGCATCCCCCAGCACAAACTAGCTCCATCCTGCCTCCCTGTGACTCCCAATGGTACTAAAAGCATGAGCGAGACAGGAGAAAGGAAAAGTAGACCATGACCTGTCTCCCTCATTCTAGGAGGGAGAAACGACAAGAGGTTCCCCTCTTGTTCCCCCACCCAAACTCTCAGCCTTGGATGGTAGCTGAAACAGAGGTGGGAACGAAGACAGTAAATCCACAACCACACCACGTTTGCAGATATTTTACCCACCCTCCCAGAGCTTCCCACTCTGCCTGCACCTGCAGCCACCTGGTGGCTAGCAAGTGCTGTTCAGCTAGAGTGAGTCTAGGAAAAGTGAAATATGGAAAATAAAACAACTTACTGGAACACATAACATGATTTTCCTGGAAATTGCTTTAATAACAGGGAAGGGATAAAACAGTGCTGTGCATGCATATTTTGGAGATCAGCAGCCTAAGCTATTCTGAAACTTTTGAGGCAAATTTCAATGTCTCGAAGATTACCTCTCTGAGCTTCTGTTGCAAATACAGAGTTGTTAAAATGCAAACCAAAGCACTGCTGCTAACCCTGCATTGCAAGA
The DNA here is from genome assembly GCF_025592945.1 of Manacus candei. Classification (NCBI taxonomy): domain Eukaryota; kingdom Metazoa; phylum Chordata; class Aves; order Passeriformes; family Pipridae; genus Manacus; species Manacus candei. The sequence goes on along the minus strand of NW_026138082.1, from coordinate 5,624,758 downwards.
AAAGATGTGCACAGGTTAAAAAAAAAATAAAAATCAAAAGTTAAGGCAGGTTCTTACCATTTGCGCATTTAAATGGTTATTTTAACAGCCAATATTTTCATGCATCTGGACATAGCCTCATTTCTTTCCTTTGTGGAGAAAAAAACCCCTGTACTTTAGTTAAGGAAAATTTAACTTTTTAAAAACAAAACCCCTTTGTATCAGTATATCTATAAAGCTAACAGTAGGTAAGAAGCATGCATAAAAATTCATGCAAGAGGATGGCTGTCATCTCACAGAAATAAATTTATGACCTGGTACAATAAAGCGAGCCCCATCTTATCGCTCCATCTTCACAGCTGGTTATATTCCACACCACTCAAAACTGCTGACCTTTCCTAAAGCTGCCTAACAATTTCCTCTGCTGCGTGAACATTAATCCAGAACTCACAGTTGAACTCTGGTGGTGATCAAGTTCATATAACTGTGACAACGTTTCCAGCCCAGTGTGGTGGTGGCAGGACAGCAGCTGCACAGGCACAGGGAATATAATCCAGTTGGCCACAAAACCCTGGGAAACACTGGAACAAGTACAGCTCATGGTCATCTCTACCCTACAAGACAACAACTCTGTCTAACAGGGAAATAATGGTATTTTTTATGTGACAAACGCAAATACAGCTTGCAGAAAATTGGCAGCACACTTACGCTGGACATAAGCTGAGATGTCCTTATAATATAAAAGTATTTTTTTCTAACAATTCAATTCAAAGCACAAAGAAATTATTTCAGAGAAATTTACTCTCTAATTTGCAGCTACTTTGCATATCTGCTGGTTGATGAATTATATCTTTTGAATCCTCTAAAGACAGTGAGTTATTTTATTGTCTCTAAAACCTAGAAATGGGCTACAAAACCCATAACCTTGCTTAGATCAGGACTATAAGTACATTTTTTGCTTGAAAAAGCAAAAGGCATGCAGTGCCTCCTTCATTTCAAGTAAACATCCTGTATTTGTCAAGCTGCCCTGACTCCTCCTGGGAAGCAGCTGCAATACACCACTGTGCTTTCCATGCAGAAATGCAACATGAGGCTGGAGCCAAGGCTTAGTGGAAATACAAACCCGTCCATGCTCCAGGAGGAGGAAAAGGACTAGAAAAGGCAGGATGGGGGATGTTCTCTTTGAAAAAAGTCAACAAAAAGCTACCAGTGGTCCCATCAGGGTGTTAGGGAGTTTAAGGGCTGTCTGGGAGCTTAGAGCAGTGGGGAGCTCCTGGGGAAGGCTGGGCAGAGCCTCACAGCTTGGATCCCTCAGTATGCAGATGCTATCTTTCTGCACACACCATAAAGAGCTGGAATACCTTCAAACACTTCTTCAGATACGCAAATGATGCCTCTATAGAAATTAGGAAAAAACTAAATACGCTTTATTTGAATTAATTATGAGTAACTCAAATGTTGCAAGTAATAAAGTAGTCAGTAAGTAACTTAAAAAATGTTCAAGGAATGTGCAAAACAAAGCCCTAGACCATAGTTGTCTCTCCCCATTGCTCAGAGGTTCCCTATATAAAGACAACTTGCTAAAACGTCAGACTTTCCCTAGAGAAAAAAGAAATAAATTGAAGTCACACACTGTGACTTTTTCCAGCAAGGAATAGACAAGTTAAGTGGATTTAATCAGGTATCACAAATATATCACAAAGCGCTATGGGCTCAAGATTTAACATTTTAGTTATGCCTGTATTGATCTTACAATTTATTTTGATACTAGTTTTCCCTTTTTCTCAATCAAATGTCACTTTAAAAGCATGCAAATGGCATTTGGTGAGGCCTGCTGGGCACTCTGCCATGGCCTATAAATGCGCAGAGGCAGCTGAGAAAGAGAAAAAGGCAATGGTCTGAACACTGATTCAAAAGGAGAAAAAAGAAAACTAGTCTGAAACTGGAGATTCAGGAAAGACATTGGCAAAAATCAGTGTGGTATGGGTTAGAGCCAAAGAATCTATTTAAATACGCTTACAATACACACAAAGAGTCCAAGTGAAAGCATACAAGTGTTCATTACCAATCACTATAAAATTTTTTCATATTGTTAAAGACAATATAACTGTAAATTATTTCAGGGAAAGTTATCGAGCTTAGAATTGAACTACATTCTCATCTTAGACATCTTGGTAATTAATGGCTGAATTTGATGCTAAAGTGCTTATGGTCTATTATTTACTTCCATATGCCAAAAGAGATAACTATGCATTATTTTCACATTTGCCAGTCACATAGGCACATAACTAACCATATCAATAGTCTATTAAACACACTACAGTAAAATTATTAATCTTCCTCATCAAGAAGTCCTTTTTCCCTAGCAGAGGCCTCCCTCGCCCCTCACATAGGCTGAGCTGTGCCTCTTACCTGGCCTGGAAAGTTGCACACACAGTCCAGGGATTGTTCAGCAGACAGCGTTGTTCATTCTTAGTATGGGCCCATATGCCCCAAAGTCTGCTTGCTTTTTTTTCAGGTGTACCACTGGGTCTAATAAGTTTTATAATTTTCACCCATACAGCTACCTTCCTATCATAGAATCATGTAATCAGCCAGGTTGGAAAACACCTCTGAGATCATCAAGTCTAACTCTTGATCCAACAACACCGTGGTTACTAGACCATGGCACTAAGTGCCACATCCAGTCTCATCTTAAAAACCTCCAGGGACAGTGAATCCACCACCTCCCTGGGTAGCCTATTCCAATGACTGATTACTCTCTCTGCAAAAAATTTCTTCCTAATATCCAACCTAAACTTGCCGTGGCAGAGCTTAAGATCGTGCCCTCTTGTCCTAATTGTTGTCACAAATACAGCACTGCTACTATCCCTAAATATTCTGCAGGGTAAAATTACCACTGAATCCAACGGTAGCTGAAAAAAATGAGCAGTTCTGTAGGTTGTTCCACAGGATCCCAGTGCAGAGGCCCAGATTAAGTTCTATCACTAGTCATTTGTGAAAGACCTGATTTAATAACACCTACCTAGTATCACTCCAAAACTTACTGGGAATCATAGTTTTTGAGAGTGGAGCTCAATTTCTTTCATCAAAAAGGGTTTTTTTCTCTTCCTGAAGTCTTTTCCCTTGTTTGACAATGAATCTCAACTTTCTGAAAATCCAGTAAGGGTCTTACTGCCAAGAGACCCCTTAATTAAATAACTAATTCTTTACAAGACACCCTGGAGCACAGTCATCCTCTTCACTGAATGAGCTAAAGATTACTTCTAATGAGACAATTGCACATTATCTCGCCATGTTCCTGAAGAGGAACAAATAAGAGATTGCACTGGCAACCAAAATCTGGCATATCCTAAGTAACAAAGGCTTGACTTTGACACCTGTGTGTAACTTTTACTTCACAGAATATTTTGTGCTATTATGCAGATATCCAGCGGAATCATCATTAGCTTTTGAGCTTTCAAGTCCCCAGTGGAGACATCTGCAGTTTTCAGGCAATGGGGCAACAGGGAGGGATTGACAACCTAGTGACACAGAACATCACTTTTCAGGGATGACTTAGTTGTCAGTTCTGCAGCTTTATCCTGCATTTAAAAAATACTGAGATGCAGTGATCCTGGACTACATTTCAGGCTCACTTCTCAGCTTTCTCTAAATCTGAGCCTTTCTTATCTATCCCCTAGGCTGCCCATGACCCACACGTAATTTTACTCTTACTTAACTCCTCTTGCCAGTATTACTTCTTATATAGAGACTCTTTTGTTTTGTCTTCAGGCTTCTCATCACACTGCTTGTATTCCAGTCTGCCCTGCTCACAGAATCACACAATGACTAAGGTCAGAAGGCACCTCTGGAGATTGTCTAGACCATTCTCTCTGGCTTAAGCGGGGTCATCAACTGCAGCAGGCTGTTCAGGGCACTGCCCAGACAGGTACTGAATATTTCCATGGAGGGCAACTCCAGAGTCCCCCTGGGCAACCTTATCCACTCTTCAACCACTTTCACAGTAAAGTTTTTTCTTATGTATTCCCTTATTTCAGTTGTGCTCATTGCCTCTTGTTTTCAATGGATATTTTGTACATATGGATAAGTTCCCTCTAAACCTTCTCTTCTTCAGACTAAACAGTGCCAGTTCTCTTAGCCTCTTCTCTTATGGCAGATACACCAGTCTTTGTGGCCTTAATAATCCCATGAACTTCCTCTTCCTAGTCCTATCTTTGATGTCTGCCCCAGATCTATAAATATTTTTCTCTTAGACCCCACTCCTCTTGATTCTTGCCCAGCTATTTCCAGCCCCTATCCATGTCTCCTCTGCATTGCCACATTCCAGATCCTATTCAACTTACGCTCTGTTGAACTGACTTTCAGCTTCTGTTCTCTCCATTACACAACTCTCTGCCAAGATTTTTCCCCATTTTGCAGGTCTCTCTCATTTTTTTACTCCCTTCCTGTGATGCCCGGAAACTACTAGACTATGAAGAACACAGGGACACATACACGTGTTCTACTCTGTTCCAGGAAATTACTTTTAGCAGTCCAAACTGTCAGCAATAAAGATGTGCTCAACCTCTAACAGTACTGGTCAGTCATGTTTGAATATAGTCAGAATCTATAGGGTGTTAAACTGAGTTCTTAATAAGTCTCTGCTAAGATGTGATATTTCAAAGGCTTACAACTCCAACAGGATTCTCCCAGGAATAGAAAAAGCCACTCCCTTGACACAAATTCCTTGTGAAGAGTCAAGTCCTTGCTTGAAAGCTTAGGGACATCATACTGCTTCTGTATTTTTGATGCAAACAAACGCATAGCGCTTAGTCCTTGCATTCAGAAATCTGTATAATATTTTTGTTGATTTTTTTCCCCATGCAAAAGACAACTAAAACTCTAAACACCTGGCAAGTGAGAACGGGGTAAGCAATAAACATTTCTGTAACTAATGGTTAGCGGCAGCCAACTTGGTTAACACAGCCAATGCCACAGAACAGCTCCTGCACACTTTTATTCTTAATCTTGTTAAGGAAGCATTTTTCATTTATAAAATTGAGTTTTATCAAGCTCTGACAAGACTTCTTGGGCACAGATACTACCAAAACCAATCCTAAATTAAATTTCATTATCTTTAATAAAAGCAAGAAATGCTAGGAAAAATCTGTATATTTTTTAGAATTTCTTACATCTCTTTTGCCCACACCTATCTTCCCTTTAGTATTTATGTTTTCTGATGTAAGAAAAGTTAGTCAAATACATTAATCATGCTCACACTCTGAAAGAGGAAAAAAACCCCCACCATCCAAGGGAAACTGAAGCATTTCTTCATATCTTTTTATGTGTAAGGGTTTACAGTGTCATCTGATAACTCCACATACATACAATTGTCATGCCAATCCTGAATATACAGCTCGACACTGTAAGAGGATGCAATAACACAGTACTTCTTTTTCAGCATAGTGCAGTTTTTAACTTAACTTTACACAATAGGTTTCTTGAGTATATATAGGATAGAAACTTTTTTTTCTGTCTGTTTTCCATTGTTACTAAGGATCCATTTCTAACTAACTTACATCCCAGCCCAGAACACTTCTCTTTCTGAGTATAATCTGATAAGCGGAAAGATAATTTCAAATATCACTGCTTATAAAAGTGCAGAATGAATTATACCACAAGTTACTTTCTGAATTTTTAGCATCAGAATAAACTGCAAGAAGCAAGCGAATGGAAGAAATTCAGAAGTGTGAGAACATACACCTCAGAAATAACGTGTTTATGAATATTTGCCCTCTTCTATAATCTTAGAGATTCTAAGTCTATGTTATTCACAGGGCTACAGGTTGAAGCAGTATTTAAGAATAGATGTTGAATTAACTTTTAGTTTTCAGCTTCCTTCAAAGTTGCATAAATAAATCCATTTATACTTCTCCCCAAAATGGATCTCAGTAGAATCTTACTCACTCAACCTACATTTTGGAGGATTCAGCCCTAAAAATAATGAAACAGCAGGGGAAATGCATCGTAAAATATACAGTTCTCACTGGACAGATATAGCATAGCTTTAAATTCTAAGAAAGGTTGTAGCATATTTTGGAAGAGCCAGGAGATCTTGCAAAATGGAAACTTTCATGTCAGTCATTTTCCATGAAATCTTTGCTCAGAGGTAAGGACAGATTGCTACTCTGCAAGGATAAATTAGGAAATACAATGATGAGTAAGACCTCCTCCTCTTTGGAGAAAGTTCATGATACTTTTAAGTAGAAATATACAATTGATATTCCATGTAAAAGATGAAGTAATTGCAGTAGCCTTTGTATAATTAAAAGAAGTTCTAGTTCTGGCATTCTGTCAAGTACTGGTATACAAGCAAGTGTTTGTAATTATGGCAGTTTTCCAAATCCAGGATATGCCTGACAGGAGTAACTCCTTGCTTTGGTAACTAAACATGATCCACTAATGGTGGTGCTTTGAAAGGAAACCTGACCTAATGGAAATCAATGGGAAACTTTGGCAGAGTAGGTATGCATTGTGCTCTGTCCCTGTACAGGATGGAGAGTCATTTAGATGCACAAAATGAATTAATTAGGCACCACTGTTGAAATTCACTGGTTTTATCCAGAAAGCTTCTTTCATCAGTGACCTCTGTAATAGATAACTGCATTTCCATCCCATTGAAGCTATAGTTAAAGAGCTTCCAGTTACTGGGGACTGAAAAAAAAAAAAAAGAAAAAAGAAAAGAAAAAAGGAGATTTGATAGGAAAGACAATGTCATCCCTTAGGTCCCATAGTACAATTTTGCTTAGGAAACCCTATATAGTGTATACACAAGCAATATGCATGCAAGTAACTGAATTTCATAAAAAGGAGAAAATTTCCTTCCTCCTTTCTTACAAACAAAGTATAGTTAACCATTTAACCACAATCTCTCTCTACCACTTCTTCATTATGTCAAATTAGTGGTAACTAATGCTGTGATGATTCATTGTAGGATTCAGAATTGTAAATGGTATTATTAGTTGCTCTTTTTTACTCTGATCCTTTCCCCAAAGTAGAAAATCACCCTGTGTATTTCATACACAAAACATTTGAATAAATTACTCATTTATGCATATGCATCCCTCCTTTAAAGATAAAAACAGGGCTTGTCTTCATTCACAAAAGATAAAGTGCTTCTGTTATATTTTACTATGGTGATTTAAGACAGTGCAAAAAAAAACCTCACAAAGCCCCAAACTAACAAATCCCAACAACAGAAACTGTGTTCAGTTAAAAGGACAATGTGACAGAGGTTTAAAATCTAACAGTCTTAACCTGCAGCTTTCAAGGGTATATTTCCCCACAGAACCTGAAAAACTAAGGAAAAATAAATCATGACTCCATGGTTTTGGATAAGAGTAAGGATGGACAGAGAGGAACGCTGGCTAATATTTAAGTTCACTCACTGGTAAAACTCTATACATATGGTTTCCTTGAAAGTTAATGTGTCACCAGACTGCTCTATGACTAATGAAGAAGAAACAAGACTACAACCAGATGCAGAGTCAACACAACAAGAGTGCACAGTGAAGTAACTGAAAAACTCTTTGCTGATATTTACTGCGCAAGTATAATGAGTGTACGGTTGATAGATACGTACAAATAATATTAGTAATTATTCTGAACACAGTGAACTTTCTATTTCATTACCTCAAAATTCTTGAGAAAAAAGGTCGATTTTTTTAAAGGGGATAGCTAGTTAATTTTCCCCCATGGAGTCTCACCAATCAGCCAGCAAACTGCATTGTTGCTAAAATAACACAGAGTTAGGAAACAGTGACATTAAGCAGCAGTTCATAAGAAAGATGGTAAGATTTGACCCCCTCCCTTTCTCTGCTGTTAAACAGTTGCATAGTATGCAACATTTTAAGTGCCTGTGGAGCTTTCCCTCTTGACAGAAAACACCAACAAACTATACAGTTCTACTATATTTTGAGAAAATGAAATGTTGCCTCCAAAGGTCTTGTAACAGAATGATAAGAACACATCTCTTTTTAATGAAAATGTGACCTACAGAGAGAGAGAAACTGTTTCCTTTATTAACTTTTTTCTCACTTTCTACTCACCAGGCAGGAAGATTTCTTTCAATATAAAACTGACTCATCATAAGGCCAACTACAAATTCGAGGTATCTGCTAGGCTTCAAAAATAATCTAATGACAGACAGATTTCCATATATGTTCATATCAGCATGACATCACAGTGGCCCTGAGTAATTACTAAGGGACACTAAAACGAGTCCCTTTTATTCAAATATCCGCCATCTACATATGTTTGCTTTCTTAAAGAAAAATGTGTTGTCTCCTCAGGGGATAAACGTGAGTGCATTGGGAAAAGCAGAAATCAGACTTGTCCTTCTCTTCACTTTCAAAGAATATGCACAGTGTTGTACAGAAGGTCACAGGGTAGACAATTTCTGATCAGGATTCTTGAATGCTGTGCCTGTGCAAATGATACAGCCCTGCCTGCAACTGCCATCTAGCACTGGCTAATCTATCTTGGGTTTACTGATTTTAACTTCACACTCTCAAAAGCTCTGTATTCCTCAAAAGGCTGCTTTTGATTTTACTTGAAGGTCACCAGTATTGTAGATTTCATTCCAGAAGAAAAACTCTGAGGCATTTTACCTGAAGCCCGTGTCACACCCAATTTATTTTATAAACAGCTGTGGAATTTGTTCCTCAAGTTCTATGGATCTGTTCGTAGAAGGTGCAAATCACGTGGCTCAGAAATTAAGAACTAACACATCTTCTTCCTCCTAATGTATGGCAAGGAAAGAAACTAACCAAACTAGCCAGCAGCCAGAAGCAAAGCAGGAGGCAAAAGAAAGTATCAATGAAGTCACACCATGACCGTGGACTGCTGGGAAAGTCACAATTCTGCCCACTTGATTTATTTAAACTTTGGAGAGTGTTTCCTTTTAAAAACATGTTTTGATGCAGAGTGCATAACTATAAGCAAATCCTATAACCCCTGTACTTTTCTTTCAGGAATGCTATGGTTCTCTCTAATCAGCATAAAGAATTCACTCCAATGAAACTTAAATATATTAGTGACAGTTGAACATGTTTTGCATTATATAGCTAGGAAAATTACATCTCTCCCATATAGAAATTAACTTCAGTAACCCCATGAACAATAATTACAATCAACTAACACGAAAACACAACACGACAAAATGCACCCTGCAATTTATCTCCTTGACAAAATTACACTGTACAGAAGAGAAGGTATTCCATCACTTAACTCAGTACTGGTGTACCAACAGGCTAATGAAGTTCCTTCACTTACTGCAGACTCCTTCAAATCAGTAGCCAACTAAGATAAAACATGCCATACCCATAGCCTCTTTTAGACATAATCCAACTGATCTCTATACTATGATTTTTCATCTTTTTATTTTCTGCAATGAAAAGAAAATGCAATGCAAAGAAAAAATCAGAACAAGATAGCTATTATTCGCACCTCAAATAGAATGGTATGAGTTTCAAACGGGAAGAAAAATAAATCCAACCCCACCTTCAAACACATTAATGGGATTACAGTTCCAACACAAGAAATATACACAAACTTTTAAGAAGCGAATTTTAAAAATTAACATTTCATTAAGAGTGCTTGCTTTCATCTTGACATGACAAAAAAAAGGAAGGAAGAGCATCACCGGTCATCACATGCAAGCATATCCATGACTATAAACCCATTTAAATCACTGAAAGAAACATTATTTGAGCACCACAATGAAAAAGAAGGAAAACATATGAAACTAAGATGGAAACCCCAAAGCTACATGCATAACAGATAAAACCTGGGGTCAAGAAACAAAAGCAGGGTGTCTATGTTAGAAAGAATTTATAATAATTGTCAAAAAATGCCTTTCTACCACCTTTCCTGCAAGTACAGGTAGAAGTAATTCCATTAATTCCAATAAAAACACAATAAAGTTACACTTCATGAAAAATACCATAGGTCATAGTCAGATCCATGTTTAATAGAGCTTTAGATGTGTTAAAAAGAAATACAGATAATACAAAAACAAAAATGTATTTCAAAATAAAGGACATGCTATTTGAGAAAACTGAAAATACGAAGCCATGAATTTTGCAGCGTCAAAACATATTGGACAGAATATTTGAAGATAAAATCGTTTCTGTTTAAATGAAAAAGTAATTATCTCTATCTCTGTATTTCATCAAGATACTACAATTTCCTATTAATAAAACTGAATGCTAAATATGCATACTTCATTCTCATTGTCTATATTCTCTCTGCTTCTCTCTGCACATCATTTTATAAAGTGCCTCCTAAGAGTTGACAAAAGTCTATTTTATGACAAGGAAAATCAAAAGAAGGGACTAAAGAACATTTTCTACTTTAACATCATCTTCCTTTACATTACTTACAATTTCTGTAGGAAGAAAGGCATACTCTGGTCCACAAGAGGAGTAATAGTTTGCAAATGCTTTTTTTGATATTGAAAGAGTGGTGAGACAATGGCACAGGTTGCCCAAAGAAGCTGTGGATGCCCCAGCCCTGGAAGTCTTAAAGTTTGGGTTGGATGGGGTTCTGAGCAGCCTGATGTATCACAGAATCATATCACAGAATTGATTGGGTTGTGAGGTACACTGTCTCACATGACATCCTTGTCTTTAAATCAGAGAGATCTGGACTTGATGTGTGGCCCACTCAGTAGATACGGAATTGGCTGAACAATCACACTCAAAGATTTGTGGTCAAGGGCTCGATGTCCAGGTAGATATCAGTGACTAGTGGCATTCCTCAGGGTTTGGTACTGGGACTGACACTGTTTAACAACTTTGTCAGTGACAAGGACACTGGGCCTAAGTGCTGTCTCAGAGAGTTTGCTGCTGACACCAAGCTGTGTGATGCAGTCGACACGCTGGAGGGAAGGGATTCAAAGGCTTGAGAAGTGAGCCTGTGTGAACTTCATGAAGTTCAACAAGGTCAAGTGCAGGGTCCTGCACCTGGATCAGAGCAATCCCAAGCACAAATACAGGCTGGGTGGAGAACAGTGATAGAACAAGACATAACGTCTTTAAGATGAAAGAGCTTAGGTTTAGATTAGACGCTAGGTATAGTTTCCTGTGAGGATGGTAAGGCACCGGAACAGGTTGCCCAGGCGAACTGTGGATGTCCTATCCCTGGAAGTGTTCAAGGCCAGGTTGGATAGGTCCCTGAGCAATCTGGTCTAGTGGAAGGTGTCCTTGCCTATAGCACGGGGGTTGGAACTAGGTGATCTTTAAGATCCCTTCCAACCCAGACCATGCTATGATTCTATGTTTAATGGTGATTAGTTTGAGTGTATTACGGTACACTGATAAGTTAAAAGAAATTAATGCATTCATAAATGGAATTAGACTCAATTTTAAAATCTGATGTTTTTATTACTTTAGGTATGCATTGTAAAGAAGGTGAAGTAACTCAGGCTACCAATAAGAAATTCCAATGATGTTCAGCAACTTCTTGAGCACCTACCTGACTTGAAAGCCAAGTATGAGTTAACATTTGACTTACAGGATAATGAAGTGAACAATTTACATCAATATTATTTGTACATCTGTGTCTGGACTTTGATTCTGTCTAAAATTAAAATTACCAATTGCTCTTGGTTTTTTCCTGATGTCTTTATCCCAGTGAACAAATCTCAGACTTTCTCAAAAGGGGAAAGAGGTAGAGAAGTGCAGAAATAATATTAGTAGAAGTAGCTTCTGATCAGAATGAAATCATAAACCCTTCAGCCATAATCAACAACACCCTGCAAGCTTGATATCCCCCAGTTATCACACCATTAGGAGGGTGCAAGAGTAGCTCTGCGAGAAGCTGAAGAAGCAGCACAAATTCATTCATTTTCAGTTTTAAAATTCAAATTGAGCTGCCTGCAGAGAAGCTGATAAGCTCTCTAGTAGAGTATAAAGTGTACACAGACCTTAAGATCTAGCACAGGTGGATTATGTGTAATGAAGTAAAAGGAATAAATATCACCTAGAGTGAACAAATCCATCCCAACTGTTACCCATGTAAGCAAAACAAAGCACAAAATGCAGCCAGAATTATGCATATAAATATCTAAAAGAGTGTATAAATATTATATTTACAAAAACGTGTCTTAGAGATCTGAGTAAAGTGAAATTCCATGGTACATATCATATTTTTAGGAGAACACAAGGCAGAAGGTAAGGACTTTTCTTCTTCAGCTGTTAGGTTAACAAAGAGTGACCAGAAGCAGGAAGGACATTTTTAAAAGGAGGTAAGTTAAGGAGCATAAATTGTCACAATTTTCCATATTTTTTAAGGGAAAAGAAAAAGAAAAAAACAAGCCCAAACATGAGACAAAGGTAACCATCCTGCATTTTTCTACAAAAGGTCTTTTAGCCAATCAACCATAACCCTAAGGCCTCATCTAACTTCTGCACAGCATTTATCCTTAGACCTGTCACCAAGATAAATCAGTCACATTTACTTACTTCAAAATAGTGGATTTCTTCAGAAACACTGTTACATTCATACCTTATTAGATGACTTAGTTGAAAAATTAAATATAATTGTGTGGGGGGTGTGTTTGGTTTTCTTTTTTTTTATAATTATAGCTAATAGGCTAGCCCACAGCAGTCAACAAACAAGCAGTATAAATATTCATTCTACACATGGCAATGTCCTAAACTTCTTTGCACCATGAAAATATGTATGGTTAACTAGAGCTTAGATCTGAAAAAGACTCAGCATCCCACACACATGTATCCTACTGCGTATATATATATATGAAAATTTTTTAATCCGGACAAAGAGCTGCTTCAGCCTTTGTGCCCATGTAATTATTTTCAGTAATAGATTACAGTTTGACCATAGAAAAATATGTAATGCCTATGATTCTGACTTATCAAGTCCCGTTGAGAGCACATTATAGGTTGTAAGGAGCATTGGAAAGCCAAACACAAGAGTTTCTTGCGTGACATTTTTAAAGATGAAAACCGTAGTTTTAATGGTGGATTTCTAACTGTAAATCATTAAATATACTAGTACATACTATATATATATATCATTTTTTGTTGACTTGTTGTAGCATGGCAAGAAGACAAATCCAAGTTTTTCTAATATTAAAAAAAATGTTATATTTAGCAATATTGTCTTTTCATCTGGTCAACACTGGAGTGAAACATTTTACTGTAAGCTGCTAACACATCGAAGTGTAATAGAATCAAGGAATAAATACACATACCCCCCCTCTCTTTCATAAAACCAGTGGGAATTAATGAAAAGCTTTCCAAAATTATGCCATGTAACAGTCCTGCTTTGTCTGCTAAACAGTGATTTTAGGAGCTTGAAACGAAACCAGAGAAATTATAATTCTAGAGAGATGGTCCATTCTAATTTGTCAGAAGAATTGGATTGATGTTTTATGAAGGTGTATTTCCCTTCCCATAGTCTCTCCTCATCTCATCCTGCTCCTCTCCAATTCTTTAACCAGTATCAGCCTACCCTCACCAGAAACACATCCACAGCTGCCTCCTCTAACCCAGCATCACTGTACTCGCCAAAGCCCAGGAGGTATAAAACAGGAGAGGAAAAAGCAGCTGAGGCTTATCCCAAATAGTAAAGTTGCTGTCGCTGCTATTGAAGGTGTAAAGGAACCAGGAATGATGCCAGTGCTAGAGGAGGTTGCCCTTATGGCCCCACTTCGGTTGAGGAACACATATCTCAGTATTTGTTGGTCTGCACCTCTTCTCCTAGGACAGCTCCTTCAAACTAAGAAGGACCCCATCGCACTCTGGCCTGCTTGAATAAGTGCCTATTTATTGCAACTCAGGTACACATCCAAGGTTGTTATATACTATCTTTCATGTAACACCACCATCTCTGATAAGGCCACAGCTGTGAAACATAAAATAGTGTTACCCAAGTTCCCGTGTGCTTCTGTTGGCTTTGGTCCAGTTTCCCTGAAGAAATACAGGACTCCTTATTCCTTATCTAAAACTTTTCCTAGAAAAGGCAACCATTAAGGTAAGGTTGCAGAGCCAGCAATGCTCCATGTTTCCTTGAGCTTTATCTCTATCAATCTCTTGTTTTAATCTTTCTTCTAAATTATTTACAGCAAGGACCAATTTTTTTTTCCTTCAGACTTGCACTGAGTCCAGCAGAGAGGAGCCCTATATTATTTCAGAGGAAAATGGATGATTTTCTGCAACACAGAGGAGATAATTTTTAAATTTACTAATATTGGAAGCAAATGAGTTAAAAAGAAAGAAAAAACATGTATAACTACTTGGAATAAACATTAATGAATGTTGTTCACCATGGTAATTCACAGCATATTAGCAAATATTCTAAAGCATTTTGATACTCAAACCATTTTGAAAATAGGAATACTTTTCAGGAAAAAATTATATGGTAAGTGAGGCAGAGTGCAAATTAGCAGTGGCTGTAATTCTGTTCCATTAATTTATTATTTTTGGCTCACTACATATGGGCAAACTCTCAGAAAACTAGTGCTTCTTTATTGCTGCATTTGCAAATGTGTACTGGGGCAGTGAAGTCGTAGAATTAATACTTTAATTTTCTTTCTTGAGCAGTGAAAATAGCTTCATATCTTGTTTGCAAAATCTACACACAATATGCAATTGCTTCAAACATGAACATTTTTCAATACAAATGAACAGCCTAAAAACCATCCACCAGAGGGGCAAAATGGAAACATTCTCCCTGTTTTGTTATAATTAGCAAATCATTTACTTTAGCTCAGTACCACTGTTATCTTTGGAGACATAGTTTCTATATTCCTTCCATCTAAGCCAAATTTTAGCTCTTGCATACAAATGAGCAAACCTGCCAGAAGTTCATCAGAAGAGCAGATTTGGCTTTCAGATTCTCAGCTCTGAAGTAATTCTGGTTTAGCATATACTCACGGTTTTCATTCCCATCAACAATTGCCCTTTCCCCACTTCAAATTAGATATAATTTAGAGAAAGGTATTGACAATATTTAAAAATACCTGTTCTAACATTAAAATCACTGCATTAAGAACAGCCAATTTAAAAAACCAATGACCAAATAAGAAATATATATATAAAAAAGAACAATAAATACCAAGATAGTTCTGGTATTGGAAAGCAAAATGTTGGCGAGTATTACAGAAAAGACACTTTCAGAATTTGAAGTTGTGGATGGAAGAAAAAGATTGTGAAATTTCTTTCAGTGTCTCAAGTTATCTAATTAGTTTTCATATAAAGCATTATTACGAGCTCATTTTTATTTGAAAGCTTAGATGATAAGATGATATTCATACCACACTAAAACATGTGATGCTGCATGGCTACATCCCAGTTTTATGCTACAAGCACAGGTAGTTATGTAGGGTCAGGGATGACGCAGCACTGAGCTCAGAGCAGGCACAGGCCCTCTGAGCTTGTCCCCGTACCCAGGTAGGTTTTTTACGTTTTGCAGTGCTCTCTGCTCCCTTAGCAATACTCCTGTCAGTACATAAGGTGGCTAGTTTAAAACCTGCCCAGGTTTACACAAGTTTCAACAAGAATTGACTCTGTGATTATGTATGTCTGCCAGGCAGATATAACCTGAACAGGATGTTGGAGATAAATCCCCAAAAGGATTTATCACACTTAGGTATGTATACTACTTCATAATACTTTAGTAAAACATTCAGTTTAGCATGCTATAGTTTCCTTTACTGTGAAGGTTAAGAACTTCTCTCTATTTAACAGTTAGTACTTCTAAGAGAGCCTGAAGGTTTGGGAATGCTTAAGTTACCCTGAAATGTGGAGTACATACTATACCTTCGATCCAGCCTCATCCTTCTTCTTCTCTTCCAGTGAGTTCGGTGTTCTAATATACTTCCCGGACCTCCCTCCCTCCCATTGCCCCCCAAATTTTGGTTTAACTAATGGCTTTAGTCATGGAGAATACAGCTCTGTAGCTCAATAGGGAAGCACATCCATCCCCTTTGGCAAAGTAGATTACTTGTGGGTGCCTGTATTCTGCAGAGGGCACTGGGGTTGTGCTGACAACCTGGCAGCATTTCTCCTAGATTTCTGAGAAGAGAGATCCATCATGACCTTTCCTTGCAGGACAACTCTGGACTTCTACATCCACACCTTATATAGGGTCAGGATATCCAAATACTACTCAAAGCCATAAGCACTGCTTCACACCAGTTGCCTGCATATTTGCTGCTGTACAAGGCAGCTCATTCTTCCTTAAGTAACCTTAGTCTTTGTTTTTGCTTTCCCTTAAGAGTCCAGGTCAGAAGATATTGATAAAATATCTTAAAATTTAAACCTGAGACCTAGATGACACAAAACTAGGGGTTTTGATGGTGACGCAAGACATAAGTACTTTGGAGACTAAGGAAATCAGTGTTGGCCAACAGCAACAGACCATGGAAGGTTTGGCCAAAGTTGGGCTGTGTGGTGGTCTGATCTGCCATGCCTAAATAGCAGAGATTAGTTATGCACAGCCATACAAAGAACTGTAACTTACAATATATGAAGGAAAAAGAAAGAATTATAAATATCATGAAACAATTTAGTGGCTTCCCAGATGTTATAAACTTATCAAAATAGAAGGACAAGGCTTCTGCTCTGGAAAGGCTATATTTCTCAAGGGATAATGATGGAAAAAAGGAGAGCCTACGCTGTCTCAAATCTTTTGTAGCTGTAGTAATCATAACGAAAAGCATCAACGCTTCTGAACAAAGAGTATGCCTGATTCCTCTCTGTGGACCTGTTTGCAACTATAAAGTCCAAAGCACAACCATAAACTGTATTCCAAAATAGCAAAGTGCAGGAGGGAAGATGGGCTCAAATTACAGATCTCTGATTAAGACAGAGAAAATTCTCAGCAGTCAACCAGCAAAATAGGTTAAATAGCCTAAGTATTCATTAAGTTCCATATTTCTTTCCCTCCATATTTCTTTCACAATTATTTTTGCTCTCTAGCAGACAAATCAGGACACTCAGTGTAAAACATAATGTTAAAGACCTTTGTATAATGTATTTTTCTGTGCCCAGTGGTATCTGAATTCACCCAAATGGCCTATTCAGTACTGACTGTATATATTAAAAAGACAGTTCAGGTTTTATATCTGAAAAACTATAATTCTATCTTTTATGGATCATCTGACCCCCCTAACATAAAATTTCATTCTGTTTTTGAACTCTACTAGACCAGAAACTACCAAGCCCACTAAACCTTAAGCCTGATCTACACGACTGTTAAACTAAAACATGTAACCCAAGTCAGGCATGACTCTAGCACAGGAAGCTTAGCCTTCCCTTGGGTCTCATTTCCTGCTCTCTTGCCACAACAGAAGCAGCTTGCTCATTCTCCTGATTCTCACTTCACGGAGTCATTAGCCTATTAACCAGCTGGATCGGAGAAGCGAGCTCCAAAACCATGAAAAATCCAAGGGCACTCTGAAGCAGGGAGGCATGTTTCACCTTGTCCCTGGCAGAAGCCCCACAGCACAGCTTCTCGGAATATCCAGTGGAAAGGACAAGAGGCGCTGTGGAATGAATGCTGGAGAGGCTGAACAGACCAGAGGGGAGTTTTCCTCTCAACCCCACACTCTGTACAGTCCCCCCAAAGTCTGACATTGATACTTCAAATTTACCTGGGCTACTTCAGCCAATTTAGGAATAACAGCTCAAAAGACATTTTAATGCATCAATGAGCCATGTAATTTGGGGCAGAGGGGAAAGAAGAACTAAGCATGCTCTAATGTTCATTTCTGACAAGCTATGCATAATATTGTATTTCTCATATTTTATACTTTTAAAACTTTATTTTATTCCTTCAAGGGTTTAAAGACAATACTGAAATACCATGAAAATATTAGAAGACTCAGAGAATACCACCCATCTCCTCCTTTTCCCATGGAAACCTCAGTACAGATGTTCTGTCCTCTGGTAGTAGCAACATTGGAGGAAATTCAAGGGAAAATTCCTGTGGGCTGCTCCTGACCCCCTGAGGCAGGCTGTCCTGTCTCTCAAATATGGCCCACTATCTTCAAGAAGTAGCAAGTGGGAGGGTGCTTTAAGAAAGTAACACTACAAATTACAGATCTCATGGAAGGTGTTACTGGTTAGTCACCATTTTAGGTAACTTCAGTCATCATTTCATGTGCAAAGCAGAACTGTCAGTTTGGCACATATGGATGGCCAGGGAACAGAACAAAAGGCTGGTATTTTCCTTTTCTTCCTTTGTCTTGTTAAGCATGTCCATATTTTCTTCTTTATCCAGGCTGTCATTCAGACAACCCTGACAAGATCCTAAACAAAGGTTTACCCTTTCAGAATCCATTTGTTGGTCCATAAAAGACTCCCGTCAGCATGACTAGAAACATCTTTGGTCTCTTTGGTCTTAACCTTGCATGCAAACACAGTTCAGCTGAATTGCTGTGATTCTGCTGGGACTACTCAAATGAATAGTTACAGATAATTTCATTTGCAGAGCTAGAATGTAATAATAATGCCATCTGAATTTTTAGAATGATCAGAGCCAAAGCTAGAGGAATTCTGACAAATATGAAAAAATATTTCAAAAGAAGTTCAGACACTTGGGGCTTTGGAGTCACTTAGGTGCTTTTTCAGATACCCTACAGCTTTTGTATTAAATTCTGTATTTTTGTTTTATATGACAAAGACTGCATCAAAGTTGCCTGCACCATGAAAAACAAAAAAAACTTAGTGAAGGCTGAGATATTCAATAACAAACAACACAAAAGAGATGCCATAACCCTGTAGTCTGTACTGCATTCAAACAGGAGCTTTGCAAAGACTTTTTTGCAATATTCTTCTGAAGGTTGTCAAAAACACCACCCACTCAAGCTAACTATTCATAATTAAGAAACATGAAGGAAAATAGCCTGTGGAATATATCAGCTAGCCTAGTTTCCCTAACATTAGCAAGCATTCAAACCATACTCAAGCCACACTGTTAGTAGCCTTGGAAGCCCATGAGAGCCAAATAAAAGACAGAGAATTCTCTAATTCCTATTCAAAATCCTGCTAAAGGCATTGCAATTATTGACACTCAAGTAAGAGGGTTTTTGTGTATGGGTTTCTTTTTGTTGGGTTTTGTCTGGTTTTTTAATGTGTTTATTTCTTTTGTTGGGGTATGTGGTTCTTTTGGGCATTCTCTTTTTGCTTCCTTTTTTTTAACAGAAACCATTTATATATTGTGCCTCAATGTCATGATTTTTCAATGTCTCCTCAAAAGATTCAACAGAGGAGGTGTTACATATTTTTGTAGCTCTAGAAGTTTAATTGCTCAGCCAGAGGGGGAGCCAGAAGCAAGGAATTACAGGCAATCACCCTTAATAAAGTTAGAGATGGAAAGATAACAGAAGCCTGTTGGAAATGAACAGTCATAGAAAGATTTGTAATTTAATTTGTTCAGGGATTTTAAGAGTTTGAAATAGCTGACAACCTGACAGGGGAAAATCTATCATTATGACCAGATTTAAAAAAAGCAAATTACTTTTTAATTTTTACAAGAGCAAACTGAAGAGAGTGAAAGCAGCCCATATTCACATTCTAACAAAATCCAAAGACTTAATAAGGATGAAAAACACATTATAATTTTGAAAGACCATTTGTTTCCAGGATCAGATTGCGTGTACTGTAAATCGCACAACAGGATATAATTAAGCAATAACACATGCCAGGCATTAGCTTCTGAGCAGTCAGAAAACACTATAGATTTCAGTAAAAAAAACCAAACCCAACCCAAACCAAACCAAAAAAACCCCACAGTTTACTTGTTACTTATCACAGTTTGTACAGTTTTCCTACTGCTACATTCAGCATACACAATATATATATTCACTCTTCTGTGCAGATGCATGAAACTATGTCTGATCGTATCTTATAAATCCTTAATTACTTCTTATTTATAAATCAAGGCCAGTTTTGAAGACAATCCAAAAGGCAGAATCTTCTCCGCTGAGATCCCTGTAATCCTTTTATTAAGTTAAGTGTTGTGGGTGATAAAAGTTAACCTTAACTTAATTCACTAAACATGGACTGACACATTTTTATGGTTGAGAAGTTCTCTCTCCCAGCCTGCAATCATTTTGTGATTCTCCTAACAGTAAATGACCAGCCGACCATGATGCACGCAGAAAAAACACCATAGTGTTTTCTCCATAGGTCCAATTTATGAATGAAAACAACAATAAGAACTTTTCTTCTTAAAATATGCTTGGCACTATGCCTTGATGTTTCATTTGTTACAAGTGAGCAGCAATTCTTCATTATAATTTAACCAATTTATATTCTACTGTACAGTTATTACTCTGTGTGTTGCAATTTACATTTAAGCTTCCATAGCTCTGGCATGTTCCTTAAGAAAAGTAACTTCTAAGTAAATCAAGATCAAGCAGCAGCAATAGTGCAGCAACAACAGTTGAAAATGTGCTTATAAGTAAGATCACACTCCTCTCAGAATAAGGACCTCTGAATAAAACAAGAAAAGAAAATAGTTTCGTTTAATGTGAAATACGGTTTCACTGAGCAGTTTGGTCAATAATTGTTCTTCAGGGATGTACTAACAGTTCATTGTTCAGCTCAACTCTGAAGTCTTCACTCACCTGAAAAAGGCACCAGGAGATATACACTCCAGAACTACCCCCAGAGTAGGTGATGGACTCCTTGAAATACACCAGTCACCACAAGAAGAACAAACCATAGTTGAAAAACTGATTCATTATTTGCTCACTACAAAGACCAATCTATTGACTTACAGCTCCCCACCTAGGTTTGCCTGTTCTTCAGTAGAAATACAGGATTTCATTTTGGTCTCAGGACAGAGCATACAGCTAGGAAAATGGGGTGGAAATTTGCATAAATATTGCAAGGCTTTGAAGGCAGCACTAGTTTTACCTCCTGTCTGGCTGTTCTATTCCTACTGCTTCAGCCTCACCAGCCCCCAACAGAATTTACCAACATTTATAGACTGGCTTTCAAGCTTAAAAAACACTTCATAACCACCATCTTATGGGAATAATGGCTTGCAAACATAAAAGGTTTCTCAAAAAAATTACATACTAGTATGCTTCATGGACTAAGTATACAAGAATTACTGTGGCACTCAATTATGCTATGGCCAACATATCTGATATTGCACAATATCGGTTGAAAAGTCTCTAAAAATAAAAAATACTGTTATAATGTTGCCAGCTAAGATAGTATTTAAACCACTGTCTGGCACCTAAATTCTGATCCTTAGAAATATTGCCTATTGAAAAACACAATGCCATCAAAGTTTTGAAGACTTGTCAATAAATGCTTGGATCACTGTGTCAAGAGAATAATCACTGAAGATGCAGCTGCAATGCATGGTAAAGGAAATAAATTTTCTTCAGCAGTTTGCAGCAATATAAAGTGTGTATCAATTGGTTTGAAGTCTAACCTCCTTTGGTAGGGGTAGAATTCCAATGAAATATAGTGACAAATACTGAAAATAGACTGTGTTGACAACTTTAAATTGTTAATTCTTTAGCCATACTATAACTGGTCCCTCTATATGCTACTAACACAAATCAGTTTCATAAAACTTCATCCTATGCCAAGAAACCAACTGAACATGCAGGTCTCCTTTCTCCCTCAGAGGAGGAATGAGCCCTGGAATAGCTCAAGCTAATTTCACTTGGATAAGCACGTGCAGCCCTGAGCAACTTTGATCCTGGCTTACGTTCAGGCAAGTTGCTCTCTTCGTCCTCCCTGTTGAAAGTCAGGGATTTCTAGGGCAACTACCCAGGGAGGGGACACCTATTAGACTATTTAAATAACATCTCCATCTAAAGAATCTGTTGGAAACAGATAAGCTAAAAACTTCAGAATGACCAGTTAAGGGAACAGCTCATGCATATTTAGAAACTACAAAGCCACTTAAAAAAAATTATGGCTGGAAGCCAGGAACTCACCACAAGTTTTCCTGTGCTCAGCTCAAAATCAGCAGCCTTCCAAATAAGATACATACTCGATATACTCTGCTATTTATTAATAAACCTCTCAGTTCCATAGGGGAACCTCAGAACTGAAAATGTTAAGCTACACAAAAGACACCTCCCACCCCAAAAATGTGAGTTGCAGTAACTGCTGCTCTGTTGTGCAAACAATATGGGGTGCATGCTACTATAAAACAGTATTCACAGTGGCACTCTGGTCTTAATTGATGTAAAGAATGGCTGCTTGCTGCTGCTACATCAAATACATCATTCATGTGTACATAAAATATAACCCTAATGTTCATGGTAGAACTAGGAAAAGAAAGTGGATTCTACGTCTTGCTGATGCATGCTTTGCAGCAAGTGAATTTAATTTCTTTGCAAGCTTTTTTTTTTAATGCAACTAATTTAGTCCCTAACCTTGGAGTGCCATTTTTTCCCTTCAAATAAGTAAAATTTTTCATACATATATCCTTTGGTCAAAAGCAATCAAACCAATGAGGACATTTTTTCAAAAAGAGGAAAGGCAGAGAACTCCAAATTCCCCTGTCCAGCCAGGCATGGCTGCAAACCCCAAAGTACATATTGTAGATTGTGATCGCTGGATGAAAGACAACATCCACTTGCCAAGTTCTATTATAAATCTTTGGTTTTATGTTAGAAACTTGCTCTAAGCTCAATTTCTGCTACATTCAGCCTTTATCTATCTTCACTGAATAAAGAAAGAGGCAGGAAATACATACTTGAGATTTCAAAACAAAAGCAGCAGATTTCTATGCTATATTGTCTCTGACCTTGCAAATTCCCCACGTACATCTTATTCCTCAGGCTGGACATGTAGGGTAGGAGCCTGAAACCCAATACATTCACTTTTGGAAAGAAGAAGCAACAGCATAGTCAAAATAGCACTTTTTCAGGGCTTAATAATGACAGTTTGCAGAAGTGTTATGTTCCAGTCCTCCTCACTTTTAGAACTGAACAGAACAGAGAAAAAAAACCATAAAACCCCAAAAAACAAAACCTTAAAGAAAACAAACAAAAAAAGAATAATAAGAAAAAAGAAAAATAAAGGTAAGAATAATATAAGGGAACCTCAGTATTCTGTATGGCAATCCTGCCTTCCCTACACTAAAGAAGATTAGTCACTGTCACAAAATTCTCTTTCAAATACTGGTTGTGCCTACACCCATGTGTCATTCACATTAACTTTTCAGGAGAGAAAGTAGTTTTCCATTATCTCTCTTTATTTACACAGAGCATCTCTTGTGGGCAGAGCAAATTAGGTACTCTTCTCTTATGACCCTTTATTCACAGCAATTCTCTGGCTGGATAGCAAGTGGGATACACAGTGACAAAAAGAACATGGAGGGAAAGAGACGTCACAAACGCACAAGACAGGCATTGGCTAGGAATGAAGCTACTTGCCAAATGAAGCCATCTTGTGAACAGGTGGTGGCTCAGGAATAAGTGCTGCCAAAAAGATCACCACCCAGATGTCTTCTACACAATACTAATACCCCAGTGAAGGCAGCTGTTAAGGATTTATTTACCTCTTTAGAAAATAGTTCCAACATGTATCTCATGAGGCCATCATCAAGATGCAGCTGGATCAAGGTCATTAAGATCATGCTCAAGAAAATTATCAAGAGCAGCTTCCCACAATATACAGGTTATCCCAGAAATTCCTAACTGTGGACATGGCCCAAAGAAATTTCAGCAACTATTTGAGAGCCTGCTTGTCTTTCTTTCTCAGGAGGGTCACTACTTTGGTTTTTTCCATCACTCACCATCAGAGCTTTATTCACAAGTTTTGGTCCACTCACAGTATCCTATTTTATTTGACACATTTGCTGTTTTATCTGGAGTTAATTGCAAATCCTGTAATAATTTACCTGTGTAAACTGTCCATGGTCTTTGGTTTCTATTCAAAGCCCTTTTTCCTCCTGTGACATCCCTCTCCACCAGGGCAAAAATAGAAAAAAGTAGACAGCCAAGTACAGCCAAATTCACCATGCTTTTACCTTTCTTCTGAGCTCTCTTTCGGAGATGCAACACATTTTACATGAGTGCTGTGTACTTCATGTTTCTGAAACACATATTTCCTCCACAATGCCCCAGGTTCTTTATGACCATTTTCTCCTGCAATTCTTTGCTGCAGTTAAAGAATAAAGTGCCGGAAACATTTGTTAGTTGTCCCCATTTCCATTATCTTTCACCTGGGCTGGACTTCTAAGATCTGAATTCCATTTGTAATATTGACTTAGTTCATTCATGATTTCCCACTCTATCCAAGCAGTTTGGGAGAAACAGGCATCATTCAGTGTTGAAGTCCAGCTGAAGCCTTGCCTATATACGTTATATAACACGACTAGTTCTAGCTAGTTATCTTAAAAGCCACACACCATTAGAAATCATTGATACTTCTGCTGACTCAAATGCTGAATAGCAGTCAAATGCACTTTACAAAGTAATTAATCATGTATTAAAAGGCAGAAACGAATACACAATTAATGCTGAAATTCCACTATCAGCTCATGTTATGAATATAGTTAAAAATAGTTAGAATCGGTATTATATGTATCACTAAAAATCACACATGGAATCTAAAAGCAGTGACATTTTTAAGACTACCCCTTCTTCATCAAGGATGTTTTGGGGTGGTTTTTTTTTTTCACCTTTTCTCCCTTCTGAATCAGTCAAAAAATGCAGAAAGCAAGAATTTCTGGAAAAACCTTCATTTCCATAGCAATAGATTGAGAGATCAAACACAAGATTTTCAATTACCAGCTAAATTTATATAGTAGAAGAAACTAGAAAATTCAAAAAACCCCAAACCAAAGAAAACCACTCAAAAATATTACAAAATAACCCACAACTCCCCTTACTCAGATTCTGTCTTGTGGAAAAACAGGATAAAAAAAGAAGGCTATGATAATCTATATCAACTTGTGATTTTCCTTTTCTGTGTGCATGAGCAGTAGGCCTCATTATATAAGCCTTCTTTTGAAGGCTGACAATTGATATGATATATTTTAGAAAGTCAGAGTTGGTACAGAAAAGCAAGCAAAAATATTTTTGCCAGTTCTCACTCACACTGCTTCTCTATGTATGCCTACTAGATAATTATGTGTTTTATGATTATAGCAGGGAGCAATTTAAAACACCACTATACTTGGATTTTGATTTGAAATTATATAGTGTCCTCATTGCTTACTGGGGTGTGTTGTAATTACTTAGCTTAGTACCAGCCATTAAAAAAGTGGATCTATTACTTACTGAATGAAATGAGACAGATGCTTTGTTTGTTGAACACTGCTCCTGTTTCTAACTTCTTCCTTCTTTGTTTGTTTTTGTGCTCACTGTTGTATTGTTCTTAAAAACCAAAGTGGTGTGCACAAGAGGATGAGCCTGGCATTACAATTCACCTTAATGCATGTCTTCCCAGATAATAAGTAGATTTTCCCAAATTTCTTAACTTCACATAACAAATAGTTTTAAAAATAACTAGAAAGAACATTTTAAAAAGACCTTTAGAACCCTTCAAGAAGTGGTCAATAATGCGGTACATATTGCTTAAAAATACAGGTTTTTTTCAATATGATACAGTGGCAAATTTTGAAGAAATCAATGACTAGGTAAAAACAGATTTAATATTTATGATACAAATTTCCTTTCTGATGACTACCACCCTAAAAATAGGCTTTGACTATTCTTGGTTCACATGATTTTTTTTAGCATCTGTTAAAATACTTGCACTTAAAAATATGGTTTCTTTCTAACAAGCAACACTCCTTCAGAAGAAGTCAAAGTTCTGGCACTTCAGATAAAATAACCAAAAGGTTGAATTATTATAAAATTATAATCCTTGTCCAGATGACCTTAGGATCTCTGCAGAGAGGAGCTGCAGATGTTGTGGTCAAATTTCCTTTTGGTCAGAGTCCGTTATCTCACTTGCCACATTATCCAAACTGGAGTAACAAAACATCCTCAAAGGATGTCAGATGAAGCTACTAATTAATTATCATCCAGAAAGTGATACTAAATCTACATGGACGTACCAGCGTTATACTACCAGTTAAACAGTGGTTTGGTGGTCAGAACCACTGATGGAGCATCTCCACTAAGCTAGCCTGCACAGAATCTCTGCAACTGTGATAAGGTTTATAAACACAGAGTTATGAGGGAAATAAGTTGGTTGAGGAACATTGGAAATACATAGGCTGAATGCTTCAGTCTGTATGCACCCTTCCCCTGGTGCTGAAAAACCCTTCAAGCTTTAGAATCCCCAGAATTTCTCCTTCCTGCTGCCCCAGGGTCTTTCTTTTCCAACCACAAGCCTCAAAATTCAGGCTCATGTAGGTACGAGCAGCGCCCTGAAGCACATGGCAACAGCAGAAGCAAGCATAGTGTGGTTCTGTGGGGAAGCTCAAGAGTTCAGGGTGAAATCACAACTTCCCAGCCACAAAACAGAGGTGCGGGAGATGGACCAACTAACTGGGAGAGCTGTTCTGCACTGGCAAAGTTCCCCAGGGAGAATAAACATGGCAGAGCTCATGGCAAAATTATCTAGGCACAAGCAAAATGTTGAATCTGGGGTGGAAGCCAACAGACTTTTGTAGCATTCCATTAGTGTTTTTGTGAAACATAACAGGTAATTTCTCCTTTTCCTTTCAAAAAAAAGATCTTTTCTTCATTTAAATATCTGCTGTGATATACACAGGGCTTTTGATAGCAAGTGGCAGGTGAAATCTTCAATCAGAAATACGGAGAAGTGAGTCCTGAATGAGAGGAGAAGGCTTCCCCCAGAGAAATGTCCTCATTCTCCTCCTTGTTTTCAGGTCCCCTGAAAATTACCAGTGGCAGTGAATTGTTCCCTTGCTGTGAAACACAGGAGAAGGAAACAGGGTACTGAGATGTAAAATGAAACCGGTCTCTGTGTGACCCCAAGGAATGCTCACATACAGAGCTCTGAGGAATTTTCAGTTAAAATTAAAATAATAATAATAATTTTAAAAAGATAAGGAAAAAAGGTGGGAAAGAAAAAAAAAAGGAGAAGTTACTTTCAGTAAAACTGAAGTAAAATTGTTTCTCTGGATATCTCAATCTAATTGTTGCCAGGTAGTTTTTATCCTTTTAAAAAAGTAGTGTGGCTCAATTTGAAAACAAAACATTGTGTCAAAATCAAAGTAGAGCCATTTCATCTTGCTACTGAAATGAAATATTTAGGCTCCCAATATTTTTCACAGAAACTATGGGATGAATTGCATCAAAACAAGAAAATAGCTTTGATCAATACCACACTGTGTCTCTCAGTTAATACACTATTTGCATAAACAATTTCATCAGGCATTTCTACAAGTGCAATTGAGACCACAGAAATAAGTCAATCTGCCTAGTGGGTAATTTGCTGCAGGAGGCAAACTACACGACTGCTTACGTTCACGGACAAAAGATTGAGTAGCCAAAGAGAAAATTACATTCCCACCATCCCCCTCACACCTTCCCCCAACCAGTGATGTGCTACTGCCATCTGTGTCTGCTTCAATGGCTGAAACAAAACGATGGAGAGTTTTTATGCATGAAATATTTGGTATGTATCTGCTCTTCCTTCCCAGAGAAGAATAGAGCTGGAGCCATCACATATGGTTGGAAGGTCCTGCTACTGAAGACTGACCAAATCAGCTGTGAGGATCAAGGGTAGAAGATCCTCAGTTAGGAAGGGTTGAGAAGGCACGAAGTCACAATGGGTACAAATCCCTGGAAGCACAACCCAACCTAAAACTGCATCACCACATTCCTATCCCATGGCCAATTTTGCATTCTTCCCCTTGGGTCAAGCATTAACCCCAAGCAACCAGGTGAATCCAGATGAAGCCTGGTGAGTTGGCAGGACTAGTCTTTAGTTGTGTCATATGGGATGAGTTTCTGCAGCCAGTCAGCCACACCTTAATGGAAACAAATGCTAGGATGGAACTATGTGACCACTTGCCATGAGGAGCAGTTCCCATTTCAGAAGATGGAGGGTGACTTCATTGGAAAGCAAGAAAATGAGCTCTCACTCCCCAGAGACGAACAAGCCAAGCCTGCACACCTGCCCCAGCATGGTAGGAAAGCAGTGTGGTGCTCGGGTGCTCAAGTCCTGGAACAAAGTGAAATTGTTCTGAAGCAATTGGTTTCTGGCATAAAATTTCTGCAGAATAACAAATGGCAGTTGGCCTCATAATTAACAGTTTCAGGGGCCTTCTAGAATATGAATCAGAGGGAAACAAAATTTGAATAATGCATTAGTGAGAGTTCATGTTCTAGTAGCCCTATGTGGACTGTCAGTGTGCGTTCCAGTAGCTCATTATGATTTATCTTCATCAGCCATGGGCTGAAATTACCAGATTCCAATTACTTTGCTTTCCGTGTTCAAGAGAAAAAAAAAAAAAAATTGTCAGGCCTACCACAGGAGATGGTTTAAAATGCCCGAGGTAAAGAAAATAATCTACTGTTCTCTGACATTCACTGCCTGAAAGTCATTCACATTAACAACCATTCAAACTTGTTTAGTGCAAAGCAATTGCTTCTGTTTCCCTCTTGTCAGTAACATTAGCTTCAATTCAAATTAAACTCTGTAAAAATTTCAAAATGTAAAATGAAATTCAGTGAGGCTTGGCAGGGACATGTTAGGGTCTTGACAGAACATACTGTCACTGAATTTGTCTTCTTTAATCTGTTAATTTTTAAATTTCTATTTCCAAGGGAAAAAACCTGATGATCTGCACTTCTTTTACTATCTCAGGGAAGGCAAGAGATTTATGCTGATATTTACCAGGTTCACATTTTAATATCACTCCTAACATAACAAGGACTAGAGGCAGAAAAATAGATGCGCTCAATTTAAACTAACAAATTAAGCGATTATTTACAAGAACAACTTGAGGTTTAGTTACATAGCAAAATACATTTAATAACTTAATAACCCATCACCATGAATGCTTAGACTTGTATAACAGGCCATTAACTTCTAAAGAATTTGTGCTTATAAGGTTAGTGCCTATAGTGAGGAGGAGAAGTAGGTTAGATGGTTAAACAACAGTAGCTGTCACAGACTTCTCGGATAGACACCAAGGACACTGGCCTCCATCAATGCTCTTCCTTCCTATGACACCCACTAGAAAAATGCTTTAGTTAATTTTATAGGTAAATAAAGAAAACCCCCCAAGATACCCACACAGCCTCAATTTTTTGGTTTCATGTTTTTAAGACTAGAATGCTGTAAAGTTGTGTTACTAATGTGAATTCTGAATATACTCCTAAAGATAATTTTTCGTATGGGTTGGGGACAGGGGAACTGCAAGATCAGAGGGGGAAAATTAATTTTTGTCTTATTTTCTATTTGCAAAATGAGGCGGGAAAAAAAAATACATGCAAGCTCACGCTGGCTGCGATAAATTCAACCCCATTTCAAGCAAATTAGTACAGTTACAGTCCTTTATGGTATGACATAATTCAACTGAAGAAAAAGCCAAATAATTTCTAATATGCTAGAAAATGAAAGTAGTAAAGCTCAGTATTACATAGTTTACTGTTTCTAAGCACTGTATATTCATTATTTTTAAACTAGCAGTAAAAAAATTACAGACAATAATTAACTTCAAACAGTTTGAGGGCAGTAGCTGGTTTACAGACTAAATCAGATGAGTTGATATGAGCCTGATGCCTACAGCTTACACATCAGATCCATTTAGACAAACCTGACATTTCTGTAGCCAGTCAAATAATTTTCTGGGGTTTGCAGTGCATGTCAATATGCCAGCTCCTTTGGAAAGACTGAGCAGTTACCTTAAGGTAGAAGGTGTGGCATCACTGTAACACATCAAAACTCCAGCACAACAGTTAATGGTTATGAAAGAGTTTGACCTACTGCCTTATATTAACATTAATATCACTATCCTTACCGAGGGATTCAGCATGAAACTGGAAACAGGTAACTTGACTTATAATTCCAGTTGTAGTGCCACCTGGCCTTTGTCTCTCTCTCTCTAGGCAGTTTCATCACAGGTAATCTTAAAACATTCACATTTCTTGATCTAGGCAGAATACATTTTTGCAGATATATGTCCAAGGAAAGAAGAGAGATATAATCAAAATCCTGCCCCGAAAGCATTAGCAGTGCAGCAGTTAGTTAATTAATGCCTGCCCGCCAGCAATTCTCTTCCCCAAAATCTCCACCAGTACAATGAGCAGATCTCATTTGTTACAGTGAAAAAGTCAAGCAGTTCCAATTAAATCGCCAACAAGGGGGACTCAGTAATATGCATGGCTGGCTTTGCCTGGCAGTAGGCAAAGGGGCCTTGTGTGATCTTTTCTGCTCTTCCTGGCAAAGGAAAGGCTGTAGAAGGCAAGGTGGCAACATCCAGGAGATATACAATGGTAAGAAGACAAAGGACAATAAGGCCTCAAGCCATCTATATGTAAACCAAAGTTTGCAGTCAGCATACAGTAACAAAATTAGGTAGACTTATTGGAAGGAAGTCATGCAAAACCTTGTTTGGTTTTAAGGAAAGAACTCACCAGTACTTGGAACAATATTCTGAATGCAAGGATATTTTTGGAAGTCTTAAGACAGATAATTCTAATTATGTCCATACAACTGATGTACATCCACACTTCTGAGGAAAAAAATATTATCGTACTGGAAGCCTCTAGAATGATTTTATTTTCTTGTTCTTCTGAGTTAGTCTGTCTCAAGCACTCATGTGACATATCCCAAGTTATTTCTTGCCTTAAAAAACCCAGGGACTATTTTATGTGGCATAGATCACTCTGCTGTCATAAAGCTTTGCAAGCACTCTAGCTCTTAAGAATTGGAAACTGAGAAAATGAAAAAAAAATATTATTGATTAAAAAGCTCAAAATATTAGTGTATTTAAATTCTCAGACATCAGATATACTGGTACAGTAATGTGCTTTATTGCTGATTTTCCATTCATTCTAGCTACCAAATGTTATTATTACTTCTTATATGGTGGTAATACCTTGCAAGTTGATATTCCAACTAATTTACTTTTATGACCCTTGAGAACATTATTTTCTTTCATTTTTGAAAAAAAAAAGAATTACGAATCAAAGATGTTATTTAATTTTTGCTATTTTCACTTTTTCAGTACAATGAGCAAACTCTGGCTTTCAAAAGTTAGACTTCTTACCTGGGAAATAATTTCACTCATTTATTAACTATATCACATTTGTAGTAATTCAATCTTTTCTCTTTCAATCAATCTGCATTGTTAGTTTCTTAAGAAAACTGAACTTTAAAGTTATTATTAGCTCTTGTTTCAGCTCTTATTTTCTGTGGAAATTGCACTGTAGCTATAGGAAATTTAGGAAAAACAAACTAGTTATCTTTATGATTTTCTTTCAACTGCCTGAACTGAGCTATTTAGAAAGGAAACAATGGCTTTTTGGAACTTATCAACTTGACACAAAGTTTTTACAATTATAAGCAGCAGAGCCAATGTTTTTTCAGAAGCATTATGAACCAAAATTTTTCATTGTGTTTATATGGAAACGACACAGAAGTGAAATTCATACCATTACAGAGCATCTTCTTCCTAACAGGAAACATAGGAAAATACAGGTCAAGAATAATCCTGGTGGTGCAGTTTCTGTGTTTTGAGAATGTATGCAATTTCCTGACCTGAGGTTTGCATGCTGAAAGCTGAACTGCTTAACATTTTTGAATCTTAGTAATAAATCCAAAGCATCAGCTGAACATTCTACCTAAGGAATGCAATATTCTTAAAATATGAAGTTTTCTAGCTAGTCCAAATAAAATGAGAAAATTTTGAAACCTTATTTGTAAATATCAATGAGTCATACCCAATGGCCCTCTTATGAACTAAGGTCATCCCAATTAACTAGAGCTTTGGTTACACCAAGATTTCTGTGGCCACTGCATAAAGTGTCTAACAGGCTTGTGTCAGATTTTAAGCTGATCATGTGATTTTATTTTATCAATGCTTAAAGTAAAGGATAAAAATTTTAGAAATCGTCCTGCCAAAAGCTCAAAAACTTGTGACTTGAGAAGCCCCTTCTCTTTAGTTTCAACAAGTGCTAAACACATCCTTTAAATATTAGGTACAGCTTCCGATATTCCAACTGAATAATAAACTGAAACAGTAAAATCACTCTTCGTTATTTTGTTTTGGATATGGTTATTTCCTTGTTTCTTTTGCATCAGAAGTTCATTAAAGAGAAATGAAAGAATTGACCTCCCATCTTCTTCCAATAACTTGTTTTTTTCTGCCTTGTCAGCAGAGGACAAAAGACATATAAAACAAAGAAAAACAAAACCGTAAAATTATAAATATTGCTAAGGCAGTTTGGGACAGGTGTTACAGAGAAGACTAACTACAAGAGGAATAAAAGCAGACAGTGATGCTGGCAGGACAGGACTATAGCCTTCCTTTGATTCACAGTAGTCCACATCCATAGATGTATTTAAATTTCCAGGTCCAGTATGATACTTAACTGGAAATTTAAATCCTGATACAACAGAAGAGCGGAAAGTGAATACCCAAGAGTTGGAGAGTTGATGAGAAAAACAAGTAAAGTGGTAAAGCACATCCAATTCATTGCCATTAGCTCTAGGGAAAATGGTTGAAACAAAGAAAATCAAGAAAATAGCCTTGTATCCTCTGCCTTGTTTTATATTTTCTAAACAAAACCAAAACCACAACCTCCTCCCCAAACCCACTAATCCATCCATAACAAAACACCTTAACTTACGTCTTCCAGAAAAAAAGAGACAAAGGACTGGAAGTTTGAGATAAGACCTTTCCTAAGACATACTTCCATAACTTGCTTCTAAAACTCAAAGTTAATCTTATGAAGTGAATAAAGCTATTATTAAAAGAGAAAGGACAGTATACGTAAGCAACCATGTTGAGCACAAGGAAAAGGCTAAATTGTAATATAAATGCTTGAGAGGAATACACAGTGAAGATGGTTTTATCTTAGATCCCTTAACTTTGAACCAGGTAAAGTAATGTTTCAAAATGTGGGATATTCACAATATGGTAATTAAATTACAGCAACAAAGAAACAAAATCTATACAGAATTACTTCAATTAATAATAAAATATATAAAACTAAATTTTTTTAGTGCTAATTACATTGGCATGCTTGGTAGCAAACATTTTTAAATTAAATGAGCTTTTCAACTTAAACAGTAACTGCAAGAGTGCAAAAGAAATACAACCTTATGGGTTGTCATAAGAAATACCTCGAAGTTAGCACTTTACTTAATTATACAAAAGTGTAAGATGAAATCAATTTCTTGTGCACTGTATTAGTGCCTTGCTTATTGCAAAATACTTTTGTATTGCCTTTGTCAACATAAATTAGACTTGCACAATTTTTTTCTGAGAACACTTAAATTAAATTATATGCTTTGCAAGTATAATATTAAACTGATGAATTAAGCTTCTAAATTCCATTAAACCATTGTATTTCCTTTATATTCTATAATGGAACTTTAAAAATCAAAACCGTTCTTAAAAGATATCTTCAATAACCTGCATCAAGAGCAACTGAGCTATCAATCAGAAATAAAAAAATTAAAAAGAGGAAATTTGCATTCCATCTATAAAAACTTTAAAATTTGCAGCAACTCTTTATTCATTAAAAATCAAACAGCAGAGAGAATACTACCAGCAATTAATTTTCAGCATGGCTTGCATTATCATTTCAAGGTCAGGTTTCATTGGCCATGCCTCAGTGGGAGTTTGGTTTTGAGATCACTGAACACTGCTCATAAGGGAAACATCATTAAACATGTACTTGAAAAAGTGAAATTAATAGCAACAACTGAAAAACTCTGCTTTCCTGCCTCGACCATTTACCCTCCAGACAGAAGCAGGTGCCTTTCAGGAAGCATTCACAAGCTGCCAGATCTACCACTGATGGAATACTTGAGTGTATCCTTAATAACATTTTGGCTTTCTGACCATAGATCTAAAGACTGCTCCAGTCCCAATGATGTCAGACAGAAATACAAAACTAGCGACCAGTATTTCTGGGAAAGATTAAAAGCAGAACACCTAAAAGGTAAATTATGCTCTGAGGGGGTTGGAGGGAGAAAAAAAGCACAGTCACTCTTGGCCCCAGCAAAGATCAGCAGCAATCTTGACAAATAGAATTACTCCACCACATCCATAACACAAGGAAATTCAACCTCTCCAATATCACTGACTGGTATTTTCAAATTCATGCCACAAGTATAATTTCTATCTTTAGGAATTCTTCTATGTTTTCTCAAAAATTCTTTCTAACTTTACGAATATCTTTAGGAAAAACCCCAAAACATAACAGGTTCCTTCCCTCACCATCTTTAACTGGAAAAACAAATCTTAAATTATACTTCTTTGACACTTACATATTTTTTTCCAACTTCCAAACTGCATTTATTTATAATTTATACTGCTTTTTATTTTTATTTTCTATCTATTCCTAGTATAATTCCTTGACACAACTGTTAAGATTAAGTAGCTCTTTCTCTCACTATAACCCATCCTTACAATGCAGGGGTTTCTAAATAGTAAGGTGAATTCAGGTTGCTGAGGACATCCAGTTGGCTGATATAATTTATGTACCCCTCTCACACAATTAATTGAGACCAAGACATGACTGTGATACAGAGACAACAATTTGGAAAAATATACTGAAAATAAGTGGCTGCTTCTTTGCAAATGATACCTGGCAGAAACATACAGTTTTGTCTATTTCTTCAAATTCAGAAAAAGCAATAGATATGCATTTTTTCCCCTTCATGTCTATTGTAATACACTGGGGAAGAGAAAATAGTTCTAACCATCTGACTAGTTATTCAACATATTACAATCATTTACAAAAAAATGTTTCAGTCTACTGAAACAATTTTTTTTTTTAACAAAGCTATCAGAATATTTCTCTTGCAATTGATATATATCTCAACACATCTATGTGTTTGGGTGCACATACACAGTTTTAAATCTCAAAACAAAGGTTTCTCTATTTCTTTCAAACACTTTTGCAGAAAACACTGCCAGCAACACCTATGAATGGTGACAGACATTCATAAGCAATTGCTGGAAGCAGTCAGGGACCTCAAGATTTCAATTCAACACTGCAGTCCAAAGAAAGCTAGATATTTTACTGTCCTTGAACACAACAGAGAATATCAGTCTGGTTTTTTTTTTCCTTTTTAAAGCAGCTAAGCAACAATGACTGATCTTGAAGCATGTATTTAACCATGACTCACTCAGGAACCGTTTATGTTGGTTCTTTCACCTAAGCCTTGAATAATTTTCCTACGAAAGGTAGATGAATAAACATATTACCCTTCATTGCCACATGCTATTCCCTGACCCCAGCCTTAAAGGATGAGCTGCCCCTTGCCTACCCCTGCAACTCAGTTAACTGCAGTGCCTGCCAGACTTACAACAGTGTAAGTGCAGCACAGATTTGCAAGGGACAGGTTGGTTCTCACATCCTGCAGTGCCTTGATCTCTTCCACAGCTTTACATCACATTGGATCTTAACTGCTAAATCTGTGTCTCACGACCTTCATCTCCCCTGGTCCCTTAAGACCATAGGAAGATGTACTCTATCTTCCCCTGGAGGACATGGGAAGCCAGGAACTGCCTCTGAATGTTAGTGGCCTCATGGAGGAAGAAACAGAGTCCGCCACCTTCCAGACAACATGAGCTGAACTACATGGCCTAGACACAGCTGGGAGAGGAGAGCATTATTAACTATTGTGATAGTAAAGTCTACGAACTAGTTAATTCCTAAGAAAATCCAAGATAGCAGAGTGCATTTCAAGACCTCTATTGCTCTCCCCTACTTTTATTTTAAAATAGGAAATGCTATCCTCTTGTATAAGGACTTCGGCTGATGCTGACATACTAGAGGATGGGGAGGATGGGCTTTGGTAAGCAAATGCTGGCTTTAGCACTTTTGGGATTTTCTCTGTCCTTGTGTAACTGTCAAGAGAGCAGAAGGATCCTTCAGACAAAGCAAAAGGCCTGAGGGCCAGCAGCTACAGAGGATACAGTCTGTTAACTGTTGGCACACACACAGTAGCACCACCAGTACAAATCCAGAGGTCACAGAATGCTACAAACAAATTGATTCAGAGATGCTCCATGAACACCACAAAACCAGCAACAAAAACCTGACTGTGCAAGTCCAAAGACAATAAGTCACAGGAAACCAAACTTGGTCATATCTGCCTTTATATCCAAGATCTAAATGGACGGGGAAAGACATACATACAGATAACAAACAATTCTATGTAGCCTTCTCGAGAGTTGGAGGGTTACTTCTTCTAATCCAATTTAGTTTATGAAACAAAGGTGAAACTTGCTACAGAGAAACCTGCTTTAATTTCGCTAAGAAATGTCATAGCAATGCTCTAAAATGTGCAAACTGAAACAATTTAGGTGTTTGCATCTTTTATGAAATTTAAGGGAAATAATTCTCTTTTAAATGTCAAAACACATTTTTTATTAATTTTCTTTTTCTCTAACTGCCAGCAGAAACTTTTAAATGAAAGAATTTGAAGGATATTCTTGTCTACTGTTGTTTATAGCAAATTATATGCACAAAAGCTATACTACAGTAAAAGAGCAAAATAAAGTATTTAAAAGTTGAGAAATGCCACCTTTGAGATATCAGTAACAATCTTAATTTCCTTATGCATATGCATTATGATAATATTTTCCTTAAGGCAAGATGGAAAAATCTATATATAAAAATACAATGTCAACTAATGTAGGTGGTACAGGCTAAAAAAAGCAATAAATACAACTATGTATATATTTATCCTGTACTCCTTGTATACAAGGAGATAATCAAACTAGGTCAGAAAAGGCATATCAAAGAATACACTTTACTGACAATTTTAGGAAAAAGTAAGTGCAGTAGCATTGGTGTCTTGCTGCATGAGGTGTCACACACATTTTGTACATAGAAGTACATGGTCTACTAGGCATTCATCAGACTACATCCTGAAAGGTTTGCCTGGCCTGTAAGCTACTCATGTTTGTTGTAATATGAGTTTTACAACCTACCATTTGATTAAGCACATGCTAGGGTAGTTTATCAGTTTTCTGTGCTGTTGCAGTTACACTGTAGAAAAAGTATCCTCAATTTGCTCTGTAAATCTAAAAAAAAATCCAGTTATCCTAACCCTTTAACAAATTTGTCTTGCAAATGATGGTAGATATTGTCATTGACAGGCAGTATGTGATACAAAAGATGTCGAGCCTCTCTATTTGCTACTAAAAAAAAAAAAAGGAAGCACAAAATCCTGCCATAAAACCCAACATGTGCACACACACTATACATTGCTAGGAAGACAGTGGAAAAAGAGCAATTGCCTCTCTCCAAGCTATTATGGGAATTAGTACACAGCTAACAGGTTACTTGGATCAGACTGGAAAAAGAGCCAGTTTGAAGAGCTGCTTGTGGTTTCACTGTTTTCCTAACTGGTAACAACTTCTGGTCTACCAGAAAAAAAGCCTCTCTTCGAGCATATTCTAGGCACCTCTGTGGCCAGCATCAAGGGAACCTGGATAATTATTTCCCCATTTCAGTCAGTGTACAAAGCCCATTCACTGTATATCAGCTGAGCTCCAGCAGAGAAACAACTTGACAAGACAGGAGTTGAAGCAATATGTGTCAAAGAGATTGAATTCCACTTTCATATTAGCACAGAAAAAGACAGTGCATGATTATTGCTTGGAGCGTGTGGTTGTTTAGGGGATAATGCTGGTACCTTAACACTGAGAAGTAATGGAAATTGTCTGTCTTGTTCTCATTCTTTCTGAGACAGTCACTTGTGATATGTCTTGTTACGCTGCCAGGTCATTTCTCTCTTCAGGCTCCTTAAATATCACCTGTCCAAGTTGACATTACGTCTCTCCAATGATGGCATTATGCTTTGTCCCTTGCTAAATAGCCAGACACTCACTTTACCAAGGATGAAAAGTCACATTTCACTTGCAGAAATTAAAATATTAAAGGCTGGGCACTGTGTTAGAGCTCTGCTTCTGAATGCTGCCTGTCTGTAAGGGTGCTCAGACTCCCGCACTGTCAAGGCATCTTCCTCTGCAGCAGCCCAGGCCCATGTCCTCCTTTCTGTTCTTGTTCACCATAAGGGAGACTACTCCTAAAATGGCTAAATTCAAAGAGATGGATCCAATTATTAGAATTTCAAACAACAACAACAAAAAAGCATATACAATGACTTTCATATTAACTGAGAGGAACTTCTAAGACAGAAGTTGCAGTGCTTTGAGTACCCCATTTTCTCTCACCAGCAACTGTTCTGTGCAGAAAACAACTCAGCAAACCCTGATCCAAAAAACAGACCTTCAGCACCAGAAGCAAAATAGTTTCTTCGTGAGCTGTCAGTGCTATATTTAACCCACACTACAAGTCCACATTAGATGGAGTAAAGCATAGCATGAAACACAGAAAGACTGGTGAGAGTAACAGTAGGATATTTAAAGGCAGATTTTTTTGCAATCCAAGGCTGAAAAAAACAGATTGTAAGTACTACAAGTTATTTTGCAGTTGTTCTTTACTACAATTGCTACACATTTGTTTCCTGGCCTGCGTTATGGTCTAAACAGGAGAAAAGAAGCCTGCCCGTCATACCCAACAGCCTTACACAGAACTACTGGCTGCTCTTGAAAGGTGGAAAAGCTCACATTGGCACATATGTCTACAGAGAAAATATGTAAAGTGTCCAAGAGATTAGTTTTAGGACAATAAAGCACATAACAGAAGCATCTGACATTTTCTAATTTGAGTGTGTCCACAAGGCAAACTTTCAGAGTCCACTGAAAGAGTACGGCTTCCACAGAACCTGCACAACATGGGATATCTATTTCCAAGAGATCTTTAAATCACTGACAGTCATCACAGACTCAGAATTCCCACCTTAAACTTCCAAATCCTTTCTTAAACACAGAGACAGTAAGCTGATTTGTGAAAGCAATATTGAAGAGTGATAGCACTTTTTCCCCACAGTGGGACCAGATCAAATTAACACAGGAGAAAAAAACCTTAAATTTGTGAACTGACTTTATTTAAGGCACGTGACGACTTGTAAATTCAGGACTAAATAATTCACAGTAAGGCATAAACATCATGGTTTATTGATTTCTACACAATATTGTTGTACATATTTTTTCTCATTGTATACTATGGGAATAGGTTCTGAATAAGCATATTAGTAAAGTGACAATGAAAAATGTCTACCATCTCAACTTGTGATTCAAGTATGCATCCACCATCTTTTCCAGTTACTGCTAGGCAAGATAAGTCACATCTATAAAACTTTTTACTTGTTTCTTTTCTGTATAGGTTCTTATACTATATTCATCACCATATGAACTGCAAACTTAAAAGCATATTACCCAATATGAATAATTTCTACAACATATTATTAGTTGTCTCATTCTTTGTTTGGACAGAAGCAACCACATTTGCTCTTAACTTTTAAATTATGTTTCAAGGTTGAAGTGGAGGAATAGCTGAGGATGAAGCAGGAGGTATGGTTGTGTTAAAAAAAAAAAAAAAGAAAAGAAAACTTGGTAATAGCAACCTAAGAAGTCTTTGAGGTAAAGTGGGAGACACAGGAAAAAAGATCATGCTCAACTTTCATGATCCCTAACTATGGCTATTGAAAGGATAATAGAAAAGGGCTAAGCCAAAAACAAAAACAAAAAAAAAAAACCCACAAAGTTCAGGAATAAATTGATCTTCACTGATTTCTATACAGTATGATTGCTGCATCTTTCCACACTCCCCAGCCATCCCTTACTATATCAAGTCAACACCAGAAATAGACTCTGCATGGACAGACACAAAGAACTGTTGGTCACACTAAGAGCTCAATGTAGAACAGTTGTACTTTATTTTCAAGGAAAGGGTCTGCCAACACAACCCCAAAAACTACATCAGTAATAAAATTTGTCACTGAATGAATAAAAATTTCATCTCTAATATATGATCTTCATTATATAAGATAATCATTATTATTTATCTTTGGAAAGTATTCAAACACATAAGTCCAAGATCTCAATGCAGCCAGTACAATAAAAGTGCTTGCTCTTATTTACCTCTTGAGGTAAATAAACATGGGAGAAATTTCTGGGGAAACATGCACAGCCAATCCTGTTTTCCAAATGACAAAATGACAATGAGACACAAAGTGAACTGATTTGTCAAAGATGACATCAGAGGTCACAGCAGAAAGCAGGTTTCTTGAATAACAGTTCTGTGCTGCCTTTGAAGGTCATTACTTTAAGGAAACATGGTGCTATTCAACTAGTTTGTTTGTAATTATCTAAGATGCTACAAGTTGTGAACTGTGAATATAGCACATCATATTCCCAGTGGATGCTTGTGCTCTGACATTTCAGCCTAACTGTTAGAGTTCACTTTGCAGACAAAAGAAGGTACATTGTCAAATATATTTTCAACAGTCCCTTGCATTGAGCACAATCTCTCTAAAATAAAGGTAATAAACTGCAAAATGTATACTTATGGTACCATTATAGTACCTGAAATTTTATCTAAATGATAATTAAGCATGTCATTTCCAAGAGTAATGAAATAGCTTTCACCAATTAATGTCCTGAAAAAACAAAATGCATAAAATGACATAGTTTTCAAAGGTAACCTGAAATGAAAAAATATTAGTATACAAAGGAATGGAAGGTTTTTGTATATGGGTTGGAGATGTGAAACAAGGAAAATAAATTTCAACCGCATAAGAAATCATTGCCTAAATCATGTCTACATTTCTACCCCAGAATTAATTCTGGTCATATCACACATAAACAACAAGATTTTCTTTCCAGATTTTAACTTCTTGCCATACTTTTTTTTTATTTTGGTTTCCTAATCCTCCTGACAACAACCTCTTGGACAACACCATACCTTTAATTCTATAGAGTAGGATGCTATACTGATTTGAAGAGGGGTTGGAGAGAGATAGGGATAAAGGACTTGGTCAGAAAACCAATTTGGTAAACAATTTCAAATATGTATTTTCAAAAGCTTTAAAACATTCTCCAATACTAAGTGGGAAATTTTGCTCTGGTTTACAAGCCAAGGACTAGAGGACCTCTTTTATTTCCAGTGCCCAAGTGACAGCCCTAACAGTCTTAGGTTTCTTTTCCCTCTCTGTACATATGGTCTACTTTGTTTTTATTGTACTGCAGCTGGTCTACTTGAAACATAGATTAGCATCACTAATTTCAAACCACTGTAAATTAGTAACTCAATTCTTTATTCAAGTGACTTTTCCTCTACTAGTTGCACAATCTTCTGTAATTTACTCACTCTATCATAGTTACATTTTCTTTACAAATTACACAGAACGGTTCCTGATAGGACCCAAATAGAAATGTTTATTCAATTAATCCATAAAAATGGTTTTAGATATATAAGCTAGTTCTTCTCCATTGAGTTGATTTTATTCTGGTTTCTTAATCAGAATGTTTTATATCAAATTAAATGCATTAGTGAAGAACAATATCGCCTTTATTAACCAGATCTGTAATTTAATTTTTTAAAAATCAAGTTATTTTGACAAGATGAGTATTCTATAAACCTGTTGACTG
The DNA here is from genome assembly GCF_025592945.1 of Manacus candei. NCBI lineage: Eukaryota > Metazoa > Chordata > Aves > Passeriformes > Pipridae > Manacus > Manacus candei. The sequence goes on along the minus strand of NW_026138082.1, from coordinate 5,583,109 downwards.
TCTCTAATTACATTACTTCCTTAATTCTTCATTAATCAACCCTAGTATTGGCTGTTTATTATTCTGTTCAGAATTATAGTCAAGATGACATTCTTTTAATTAATTGGGTGATCCTAAGCCTTCGTGTCAGTATTTTTAATGTCTGTTTTCAAGTCATCTGGAACTTTCCAGGATTGCTCCAGATTTTTATTTGCAAACAGTAAACAAAACCATGTAACATTAAGAGTCTTGACAAGTCATTTTAGGTTTCTGGACCTACTGATCACCTGAGGTGTAACTTGACATCAGCTGCTGCTTAATATGCTCCTCAATTCCTTGTTATAATGGAAGCTATTTCATTATCATTCCATACAAAAGCTTCATCTGGTTCATTCCTCCTCTCAGCACCAGCAAGAAAATTTACTGAGAAATAAAATGAAGACAGTAAAATTCACTCAGCTCTCCCTCATACAGTCTAGGGTCAAATTAGGTGAAAAGAATTATGCTGCTCACTATTAAAATGAAACAAAGTTGAAAAAATAAAAAAGGAAACAAGAATTAAATGAAAAATAAAGATTTATCTAGCAGAATAAAGCCCAAATAATTTATGCCAATAAGAACCACGGCTTTTGGGAAGAATGACATGATATCTCTCTGTAGTGGCTTTGGAGAGAGACATGAGGGAGAGAGAAAAAGTATCGAACACATTTGAGAAATCGCATTAATATCCATCGCCTCAGCACATGCTGCTGGTACTCCTTTCCTCTTTCACCCTTCCACATCACCGCTCCTGCTACTCACAGCCTTCCCTATCCAACCCAACACTACTGTGTCAATAGTGCCAAAATAACAGTGAAAAATCAGTGTGCTTTCAAAACACGTCATTGCTGCCATGACAAGAGCAACTCTCAAAACCTTACTAGAATTTTCCAATTAATTTTTCAGAGACTGATAAATGAAAATACAATAAAAGCCAGTCCTATAAAATTTTGTTCTATTTACGTACTTATCAATTCTCAAACACTATAAAATTAATATTGCATTCCTGAACAGCTGAGAGACCTTAATTAGGAAAGCAAACTAAATTAAAGTATCAAACACACTAATGAATCATATTAAAAAAATTATTTATTTCAGCTGAAATTAAAAATAAAAGTCACAGTTCAAAAAAAAGAGTTCCAGTCTTCTGAAAGGGAAATATTATCTCAACCTGCAGTCGTGTTTTTTGGAAGCAAATGCAGACCAAAAAACTGTGAATTTCCTCCGAAGAGGCTATAATCAGGCTGTGAGTTATCTGGCCCAGGTGCACTCATAGCACTTTCAAGTGCTGCAATATGAATTATTGCCCACATCCATTCTTTTACAGCTAGAATGGGCACTGTGGATTAATGTACTGCAATACATTTTCTTGCCACAGACAGTGCTCCTCTCGGAAGTGTGATCTATTGACTAGTTACATGCACTTCGGATAAATCACAACAGTCTCAGTGCTATGGCATGCTCTGCTCTAGGAAAAGATGCCAAACAAACCAAGATGAGACAGGAGATGGAGCAATTGCTTGACAGACAGGGAAGCTCTGTGTGGTGGTGGCAGCTGCTCCTTTTCTTCCCCCCACCTCTATTATGCAGTGAAGTGGTATCCTGACCTAGTGCCCTTCACCAAGAGAGCCAGTAACTTTAACTGAAGTACTTCCCTCAACTTGGTGACTGAACTGAAGCCTTGACTGACCAGCATGTCAAGTGCCAATGACCATAACCATGTCTTACTGTAGATAACTCATCCTCCACTGCCCACTGGTAGAGAACTCAGAAAGAAGGTAAAGGAAGAGGTCACTGCACACAACAGAGGCTTTGAAATGTGGGTAGCCATGCTAGATGAGCCCACCACCCTGCTATCCTAACTCCAAGTGAAGAGCATAAGTGTGATTCACTGATGAATACGATACTATACTATATAAAACTAGCCATGAACAAAGTTTATCCCAAAAATGAAGAAGGAGAGAATTCAGAAAACCCATGTCTCATTGGATAACATGGAACTCAAAATGTCACAGAAAGAAAGTTTCCAGTTAGCACAGAGGGAACTTGCAGCTGCAAGTAACAAATAAATGATACTAAGCAAGGCTGAACATAGTAAACAAAAAAAGTTGAAAACTAATTTAGGGGAGGTCAGCGTATGAACTTGCAGTTTACTGCCAATTCAACTGAGTCATCAGCATTGTACTCTTTTGGAAAAGTAGATACCATGCTTAATTTACACAATCTGACAAGAATTTGGCTGGGCAGGCTGCTCGCTCACTTGCTAGGTAAGTCAGCTGCACTACAGTCCTTTCTTCTGAAAATAAGCATCATTAGGATTCTATATGCGGCATGGGTATCTCAACAGTGGCATGCAGCACAATAATCAGAGTATGGTTACATGTGCCAGATGATGGTCCAAATCAGATAGCTCTCCTACAGAATGCTTTCTCAGTAACAATTCTAGTATTCAGTCTTAAAGGGAACATGATGAAGTTCCTTAGTCCAGACCTTTTCCATTGTTCAAATACCTACCTACTCTGCCCCCCCATATCATAGCCAAGTGGTAAGCCTATACGGGACACGACTCTGGTGCTTTAGAATCTGATAGTGAGATCTTAAATGTTTCCAATTACTACCTGGCCAAAAGCCCAGAAACAGTCACGAGTGCCAAACACAATTGTAAAAACAACAACAAGTTATAAATATTGGTGTAATGTAGGCCGTTCTGGAATGACAAACATAAAATAATTTTTAAAAGTATCATATTCATTTAGTTTCAAGCTGTTCATCTTTAGTTTATTCTTAAAAAGTGTTCAAATTGTAAAAAAACAAAACCATGAGTAATAAAAACATGGAATTTAAATGCTCAAAATGTGTTTAAGCTCCTCTTGAAGCTATAGGGTAAGTCCCAAACAAGACCTATTTTGAGAGAAATAAAGTAAAAATTCTGTTTGAAGCTTTTCTGTAAAGGTAAATATTTCTCTCTGTTCGATTTAAAAAAAATAAAATTAAATGTTTGAAAATTACATTCTATAAATTAAAAATTCTGTATTTTTATTAGCTTTCAAAGATTTAAATAATTGAAGATGCTCTACTGCAGGGGACACAAATGAAGAGCACAGCTTATCCATTCAGTGCCATATTTTCCAGAACCCTCCTGTGATGTTGACTGTACCCAATTTTACAAGTCCATTGCCTCACATACCAACATCCTAAATTCTCATGTACAGCACACAACAAAGCCCATAAATCCAGATCCGTACTCTGAACACTCTGCCTTCGCTCTGCAAGTGTAAAAGGCAAACAACACCTACTGAAGTAGCACTGCACAAATCCCGCATCAGCACATGCAGATTCTATACTGCAATGTCCCTTTCACTGAACTCATTTTCAAAATAAATTACAATTTTTATGTAACCGCGACAATATTTTAGTCCTCCAAATGGCCCTGCAAGGTCACTTTCTCAATCACTGTGGTCCCTCTCTTATAAATCCCCAGACAATGAACAAAAGCCCTTAAGCTTGCTTTTGTTTTTCAACGTTTCCCCATGTTTTGGTTTTTTTGTTTGCTAGAGGAGAATTCAGCAGAATTCTGCATTCTGTGTACACTGTTTTCAAAATTAATATATGAGGAAACTGCACACAAACATTCGGTGCTTGAAAAAGGCAGCAGAGAGTAAAGTTCCCAAAACTTCAACTGCAGCAATCATACACCAGCACTGCATCCCTGAACCAGCATCTCCGCTATTGTACCTTGAGGCTGACGGTTACCAATAGCAGGTCTCTGTGATGGATAATTATTTTGAACAATGAAATAATAATAATAATTATTATTATTATAATTATTATTATTATTATATTGATATATATTTTTCCATTTCTATCCCTGCTAAAGCCATAAAGCTTCCCTCCCCCAACGCCCTTACTCATTCTGTTATCAAAATCAAATCATACAAGCAACGGTTTACTAAAATCAAGTCATTTGGAAAAAAATGAAAACACAAAGGACTCTTTCTCCAATTCCTCTACAATTCTTCATGTTTTTCTGAAAAATCACACCCTTGCACTGAACTTCAGTAAAATAAGAGCGAGCAATTGCACTGTATACATATATTAAGCTCTGGACAGGCTGAACTATTGACCTCCTTTGCTACTAAAATATCAGTTAATCATAAAACTGAGCTGTGAGTTGTTACTCAGAAGCAGCAGCCAATGTAACAGAATAACTTCTAGCTTACAGTTGAAGAAGTAGGCTAAGTGCACAATTTTATATTACCACATATTTTCTACACACACACCCTCCCCAAGGAAAGACAATCACAACTCAGAGGATACTCTCAGAAGGATGACACACTCCAAAGCCACAGAAAACAGCCGTAAGGATTACTTCTGATTCAAGTGTTACCCTTCTGCGGTTTTTTTTTTGATGTTAAAATCCTTAAAAAGTGAATAACGTGAGCAATGACACCAGGCAGGAAGTGTAGTCATAATGAAATAAATTTCAGGCGCCCCATGAGGACTGATGGGGAGGCAGGAGCCTTCAGCATCAGCAGCTGGGAACACAGCGCCCAGTACCATCATCAGTGGTGCTTAGAAAAGGAAAACACAAAGCATAGGCCTGGCTGCTAGGGAGGATAATGTCAGAAAATAGTGCTTTGTTTCACATGTTTTAGACTTCAGCCATTTAAAAACACTCAGTGGTTTCATATATTTGATTGCTCAGCACTATCTTTAATTGCAGACTGATAAAACAACACATCTAGGAAAATGCATTCACTGAGCTTCAGCACAAGAAAGATTACCTGGGAAATGCCAGGTAGACAAACAGGCTGTCAGAGGACTTAACTAGTGGAAGAATTATCCCTTCATTAAAGAACAATTTTGTTTAGCATTAGCGGAAACATTTAGTAAACGAGTCACCATTTTGCTAGCATAGCAAAGCATAGCATAGTTTTGCTATGAGGAAGAGTGAAAATTATCTAAATACCTAATAATAATGTGCATGTATGGCAATGAGATATGTACAATCATCAGTCAAATCACTAAGGAGTAAGATAGACCCCCTGCAAAGCACAGGCCAAGTGATCAATAAGATGTTATTAAGAAATATAATGAAATTATAAATACTGAATGAATTGTGGAGAAAAATATTTTAATCTTCATTTGAAAACAATGTTAATATTTGCTTAAGTATTAAACAAACAGAGAGCAGAATACTAACCTATCCTGATTATTTTTTCAGTAGCAGCTTTTGCTGCTACTCCGAATGTAAACTTTAATATTTACAGTCTCATCAGATCAACATTCACTAATGTATGCTTTTTAATCTGTATAGAGAGCAGTCAAAACTTCATGTTGAAAATTTATTTATTTCCCACCACTCCATCTGACACTGAGCAGATAAACAATTATAACTTGTTTCAGAATTTGAACTAAAATGTATAAAACCAATGGAAAGACAAAATTGACAAAGAACATTGACAGAAAAGAGAGTATCTGTCTGGAAAAAAAGTGATCTTGTCAGAAACAAGAATTAGGAATAATTGAAGGATCTCCAGAAAGAAGATATTGCTGCAGAGATGTCATCTAATATAGCACAGTAAATCACCTGCCACTCACTTGTACAATACTGGCAGCAGCAGAGACTGCAGGGTGAGCTATTCCATTATTACCTTTACCTTTTCTTATAAATCTTCTCTTCGCAAAAGACTAATTTTTATGTTTATAGTTTGCCTTTAACAAGCAAAATGTATAAAAATAAAAAAATCATACTGATTGGGGCTTGCAGTTATCTATCAGAAGCCTTGGGAAAACACTGCAGAAAAGGAAGGTCTGTCTCATTTTCCAGACAGGTGAGGACGCAGAAGGGTGACCTGTTGTTCAAGTCAGTTCTGCCCCTGACTCATCCCTGATGGTGGGCACAATCCTTCAGTCTTCACAAGCCCTTGCTGACTCACCGTCTTCCAACTGCAACTAGCTAGTAATAACATTTATTTGCCTTCACTTTGATAGAATAAGAAGAATCAGTCTTAGTGTGAGGTAAACACTTTCATTATTATTAATGTTGTCACAGGTTCAGATTTTTCTGCTCAAGTATCTTTTTATCTGCTTCATTTCATAGTGGATTATATAGAATTAAAAAATTTTGTCAGTACAGACTAGATTTTGGAGCCTTATATGTGAGCATTATGCTAAAAATAAATTAAAAATATAATCACACCCAAAACATTGTTTCCCCTAACTGGTTTCTAAAAATATGTCACATAAATAATTACTTCCTTTCTTTTTCTTTCCTATTAAAAAGCTTTTGTCTGTCACAACCTGGGTAAATGAAATTACATTTTTTAAGTGCTAGGAAAAGAACCTGAACGTCTGGATATGTTAGTCTCTGCTCAGCCTCTTTAAAACAGAGGCTGTTCCCAATTCCTACTTTTTCAGAAGAATGTCTAAACCAATTCAGTGCAATTAACCAATGCTTTAACCTTACTCAGATCTCAGCAACTGTCACCTTAACTGAGATGGACACACAGAGCTTTTTACTTCACTAGAAAGACAGCCTAAATTATAAATAAGATCACAAACTCCAAAAGATGCTTCAGTTCAGTCTCCAGTTGCTTGCCTTAGCTTCTGACAGTACTATGTCCAGTTTCAAAAAAGACTGTCTAATTTCCTGGGTTTCATGCCTATTGACCCAGTCCGCTGAAGTTCTGGCTTCTAATCTAGATCCTGACACTCTTTCTTAGGTAAACAAAATGAGTGGTCATGCATGAAAGAGGTGTCCCACTGAGATATTTCACAAACTTGTGAAAAAACTATTTCATTTATATTTCTTATTCACATTTGCACACATATACCTGACACACAGAAACCTGAAACTGCAGCTTTTCCTTCTGATTACTTTAATGCAATTTTGAATAGATGGTTTTCCGCACTCTTTGCTAAATCTAATATAGTTGCAACTTTAAAATACTGTCAGGCCCCAGAAGTCCTGAGATTAAGGGGAAAGAAAACCCACAATTTAAGTTATGCTTATTTGTCTCCCAGTCTGAGATTCAAACCTGATTTTTCTTCCCGACAAGTATGAGATATAGGTATTATCTTTCTCCTTATGAAAGCTGAGATTAAAATAACTTTAAGTATCTTTAGAAGGAACAGCATATAACACAAGTTCGCTGTGCTTAATCTTCTTGGTGCTGGCCACGCAGGGGCACTCTAAGAAACAAGAAGCAGACTTCAGGGCTCAGGAGCACATGATTTTGGTGATGGAGAAAATACTCTATTAATATTTGCAATTGTATTTTATGATTTAGAGTATAATAGAATATCTTCATTTTTCATGATGATGATGATGACAATAGAATATCTTGAGTTGGAAGGGACCCACAAGAATCATTCAGTCCAACCCCCAGCCATGCACAGGACAGCCCCAAGAATGACACCATGTGCCTGAGAGCTGTGACCACTTCCTTTGGGAGTGGTCATGACTAGGGATTTTAGTATTTGTATTCTAGTTCTTAGAGATTCTGGCAGGCCATTTGTAACTGCTTCGGAAAAGACAAATTATGCAGAGGTACACTACATTTTTTAATACAATTTTATTTCTTAAACATATCTTTTTTTTACCATGCAAGTTCTCTTATGTGTAAGTTTATTTAAAATGTAAGTGAAAATATAAAGGTGAAAAAACAAGGTGGTCTGTACTTTCCAGAAATCACAAGATCTCCTTCCTTGCACAAGGAGAAACAAAATGCTTCCTTAGTTTTCTAAAGTCCCATCTCCTAACCTACCCTCCCAGGGTTAGCAAACAGCAACCTAGACAATGACTGAGCAAAGCAGCTAATCCTTATTGGCCCAGAAACTTGGAGAGCCTTTGGGTGTGAAGGGAATCCTTAAGTTCTGCTACAAATTAATTGAAGCTAACAAGCCTGCCAATGGATTAAACCGATTAATAGACAGTTTTGAGGTTTTGTTCATTTTTTCAAAGCAGCACTCACCAGCACATTTGGTCCTGGTGATGAGCGGTGGTCCTGGTTGCCCAGTCCCACCTTCCCCTGGTCTGGTGAGCAGGACTCGAATCTCATATTCAGTGTCAGGGTCCAGGTGCCAGAGCTTGTATGTTGGTGCATTGACAGCATGGGTTTCGGTCCAAGTCCCAGACGTCATTCGGTATTCCACTTCTTTCAGGATAATGGGTCCGTCCCCGATGATGGAGTTGGCATTCAACTGAATGAGCAAGTATGTAGGCCCAACGCCCAGCAGCTGCGGGGGTGCTATTGGCCGAGGTGGCTCTGCAGGGGAGACAAAAAATAAGCCAGTGATAAAACAAAAGCTGGAAAAACCACAAAGACGAGGACTCTTTACATAGAAAGTTGTCAGATTTTGGCCAGCAAAGATTCCAAAATTCAAAAGCATATTCAAACCAACATCAAAGGAGAAGAGCTGAGAAGAATTTCAGCTGATGGAAGTGAGTGGTGCACCGCTGGCATCTGCTTAATGCTATTTTTTCCATTTAAAAATCTCAGCTAGGGACCACGAAATCCTATCTGATTTATATATTGCTGCTTCTTAACATTTCTCTCTGAAAAAAATGCTCATTTATATAATTTACTATGGCAGTAACTTGAGATTTTCTTTTATTGACTGAAACTACATTTGTACTTTCCTTTTAGAAAGAGTTGCAATAGGTGATACACTAACTCTGCACAGAACATTCTTAAAAACTAGTATCACTGCAGTTAACTTGAAACCCACCAGATGCAGTTAGAGTAAAAGAGACAGATGCCTATTACAGGCATTCAGAGTACTCAGACTTGAGCAAAAACGCCAGGAGAATGACAAAATAAAGACATATGGCAACAACTTGAGTCTTTAGTAACTTACTACTGATTTTGAAATTAAAACAGTATGTGCTGCCTTTTGTCTTTCCCTGTTCTCATCAGCTTCTGCTTGCCTAAATATTTCAATGCAGCTGCAAAGTGAAAAAAGTAACCAAATGGGAAGGAGCGATCCCCCCTACCCTGATAAATGTTAACATAGAAACACTGCCTCAGCATGATTTTTTTTAAAAAACAAATCACAAGCAACATGTACTTTTCTAATAAAATGAATCCACTGATAAACATGGAAGGTTCATTTTCATTCCAGATGGCTCATATTTCAACTAATTTGTTTCAGTTAATTAGGCAACAATGCTAAATTCAGTGCACACAGGGGTTTCACATAGCAGTGATGCAGAACTAACAGTGCAGCATCTCTGAGCAGTTAGAGGGGATCTCATGGCCAGTACACTAAAAATAACATTTAGCCCCAGACCACAAGATTTCCTTAGAGGGGAACCCTTCTCATCACCATTCCCCCCACCCTCTCCACAACAGAAACAGAGACACAGAAGAATTGTACATATTCTGCCTGCTAGGAATGATCCCACCAGTGTCAATGACAGAGTTCATGGGGGGGGGGGGGTGAACCTCCTTTGACATCCCATCTGCACTGCATGGTGAACTTCAGCTAACGAGTCTCTGGTTCTGCCTTATTCTCTATATCCAACAGTAAAGTTTCCTTCCAGATGCCAGAGCTTGCTCTGAACAGTGTATTTATATTTGCTATATAAGTAACCAAGTTTCCCACATTTTGGCAAAAAAGGATTTCTTGCAGACTTTTTTCTAAATTAGTTGCGTCTCAAAGCACTATGTTTGGAGACCAAGGAATCTGTGGCCATGCCATAGCAGAAGTAATGGGAGCTGATTTTCTCCTCCTGGACTGAAAAGGTGAATGCTCCAAGGTGTTTCCATTTATGCTTTAGGATATACAAAGCTGTAGAAAATATCTCAATTAATTATTAACATTTTATCTTGTTTTGGCAAGAAATGTGCATATGAATTTATTTAGATCACTACCTGCATCAAAGCTCAGAAATGCAGCTGGGCTTAATGAGGGTGGTTTATTTGCTGTGGAACTAATATATTAAATGTCAAACTAATGTATTCTAAGGTCAGTATATATTACAGAAAAAAAACATAATCGTTGATGAGCATGATGCATTACCGACTCCAAGTTATAAAACTTCTAAAACATATGGCTATGTTTAGAAGTATACACTTTGATTAAGAGCACAATTATCACAAATAAAACCTCACATTAATGAGACTAATATACCATTGCCTATTAAGTTTTTATGTTAAGAAGTAAAGCACATTCTTATATTAGCATACACATTTCATTTTTAAGCTCTTGAGGCCAAGGAGACTTATTTATAAAGTCTCTTCCAGTTCAAATAAATTATGCATGAATTTTAATCAGTTAGCAAATGAACCAGTAATTGTTCTGCAACATTATTAATATTCTTCATAATACAATATATTATCAGAACCAGAGGTGAGGTGCAACCAGAAATCCCAAAAGTACACTAAGTATCAACTGAAGCATGCAATCCCAATATACCAGGATAAACTTTTCTTATGTTACCCAATTAACTTTCTATTAATTATTCTCATTTGTTATTCTACAACCACATCTCCAATTATAATTTGAAATCACATAATTTCTTTTTGTATATACAGCAACCTGAACTTTTAATGGTTTAAAAATCACCATTGATAACTAAAAAGACAGAACAAAACCATTAATAATGTTTTGGTTGCCATTCCCATAGCAAATATCACATGCATCAACCACACTCTTCTTTCAGTGGGTTTTAAAACACAGTTTACAACTTTCAAGTAATTTTATCCTCTGGCTTTTTACCCCAGTAATCTGGGTCCACCTGTAGTAAGTAACACAGTTTCAGAATGCCCTGAGAAGACAGTCTGCCAAAAATTAAAAACCTCTTATATGAGGCATGAAAAATAAAAGGAGATGTGTGAAAGGGAAGCCCAAGAAAATCACCCTCTCAGAAGTTTGTTCTGGCTTACAAACAACACAGAAACTCAGCTTCAGCCAAGACAGGTGATGGCTTAGATGTTCAGAGCCTGGCTCAGAGGTAGCATTGCAGGAAGCTACTCACAAGGTGCCCACCACAACAGCCATCGTCCTGCCTGGCCCTGCTGAGGCACTTTGCAGGCAGATGGGCCCTACTCAGATGCATTTTGTGGCTTCCAGTCACCCACACCTGAAGCCAGGTGGGGCAGCACGGTGACCTCCCTCCACCCTCACAATGCCCTGATAACTTCAACTAAACTGGAGAACTGTACTGTTTATTTCTACCAAAAAAGAACACATCTCCCTCAATTATTATGAGCAGATGTGGTTAAGGCACACAGTAGTCCTTGCAAGCAATTTTCCTTGAGCTCAGTTCCCCTTTTTTCAGCCATGAAACTCTATGAAGAGCCAGAAAGTTCTAAACAATATTTTATGAAAAAATATTTCAACCCATGGATGGTTTAGCTCTTCAGTAGAACCACAATTTCAATAGGTATTTAAGATACACTAAACATTTGAACAAAGACCCTGCATGGTGAGTTTCATTTCTCCCTTTGCTTAGCACAAAATTTAAGATTCCTTTTCTAATGTAACTAGTTTAAATACTGATTCATTTTCTGACTATATTTTTAGCCAGTCCCTGAAGGTGTTAAATCTGATGAAACCTCTTCCGGTTTTCATAGCCACTAACATCTCTGAAAGACTATGGGAAAATACCACTATGGGAAAATACCATTTGCAAGACATTAAATAAATGAAAGCATTTTCATTGCATAGCATGTTTCAGTATTTGGTCAGATCTGGTTTTGACATAAAATGCCCACAGCTAAGGTAATAAAAAATTAAGACTGACATTTCATCAGTACAAAGTTTCTATTCTGCTGAGCTACTAGCAGTACATTATGCTCACATCAGTATGTATATGACATTGTATATTAAATGTACTGTGATATTTAGGCACCTATGACTAGAATAAACAGCTGCATCAGAAGACCCATGTCACAGGGCCTGAAGAGCATGGGGAAGCAGGCTGCCAATCCCTTGCAACACCTACACTGCATCAGTACTCTTCCTGTACTGGAAGGTTACATACTGCTTTAGGGATTCATACCTTCTAAAAAATATTGAAAACCTGAAGGAGTAGAAATATTTGTTTAAGACTTGGAGAAAATGTATGAGATTTAGCAGAAAGAATTATGGCAGTCAAGTACTACCAGGAAAACAAAATTCTTGGTCTTAAAAGCTGGTTAATACAATGGAAAAAAAGAATTAGCAAGAAGCAGTGACTGAAAGCTAAATTCAAATACAGTATTAAGCCACAAATGTACCAATGCAAATAGTAACTGAAGATCAATAACTGGTAATACTGTAGGAAATTCTGCATTCTCTGTCTGAGTGTTGTCCATCAAAGTTGGATGTCTTCTTATAAATTATATATTGGAGGGAAAAAAATAGAAGATGATTCTAATATGTAAGGCTCCAAAGAAATACAACTGAAAGAAATTATGCGATTGTGAAGGTGGTAACAAAATGAGCTATGAAAAGTTTGAAGATAAAAACAAACCATGGAGGCTTTTAGCACAAACAATGAGGTTTTTAATTTTTGGAAAAAATCATTCCACACGTGGCATATCTTTAATATAGACTAGAAATATCTATTAAACTCTTCAAAATTTTTAGGAAGAATTTAAGACAAATAGGTTTATTTTGGACTCGGCTTGCTTGAAAGGACACCTGACTATCTTCTATGCTGACAGCAGCCTGACAAGACCTGCCACTCCTCAGCACCAATAACAGCTGTATTAACACAAACAGGGGACTTTGCCAAGTAAGTGGAAAAGTATTACAGAAAGCAGTACTTGCCTGATGAGAAATTATTCTACTCAGTTAAAACACAGGTTAATGCAGAGGACTGAGGGATCCCAACATGAAAGCACAGATCTGATGAATAGCGAAGATATTATGAACCTTAAAGTCACAGAATTTCTCTGCAGTTTATTTTTAAATTTCCAACAAGAACTCAAGTTTTCTCTCTCTGTGCATGACAGACTACACTCACGGCTCAATCTATCACCCTATAAATGCCATCTCCAGTGAGTAGTTTGGTCCTTAATGGTTTTCCTGTATAACACATGGAAGACAAATAAAAAAAGCCCAACAGACTATCCATTAAATAGATTCCCCAACACACTGTGAACAGTTTAATAATGGGAGTTGAGCACTGTACTCAGCTTCTGAAAAGAAGGAAATCAAAATAAAAACAGACCCAGCAAACAAACAACCAAAAAAAAGCAGCATATTTTCTTTTCCTGCATTATTAAAAACACACCTCTAGATCTACATTGCTCCAAGACCTTCCAACGACCAATCAAGTCGGAAGTTCAATAAACCAAATTACATCAGGACAATACTAACTACCGAATTCAAAGCTGCAGACACACACGCAGCCTTAAGTGAGAAATGCTGTTATTAGGGACTTAGCTCACAGGATTCTTGCTTGCACACCATGTAGTGGTACTTGACTTTCTCACCTGAGCAGCCCACCTTATTCTTGTGGCAAAGGAGACGAGCAAGTGTAAAGCTTATTCCCAGCCAGACATACTCTACATCAGTTACATAAATTACTCCTGCCCCAAAGATGTGATGCATCTGAAAAACATCAGAATAAAGGAGGGGGTGCATAAGCAAGTCTTCAATTGCTATAGCGTTGCCCATGGAAAAGGGAGGGGCTGGCACAAGAAGCAGCTGCTACAACAGTCTCTGCTGTTTGCAGCCTGCTCTCAGGCTTTTTTTTTTTTTCCTCAGAGGTTATACTTTTGTCCACTAACTTCCTACCCCCTCAGTTGGGTAGATTGTACCAATTACGGACCACCAGTTGGGCATCAGCTTCCATGACCTTAGCCATGCTTGGTCCTGTTCCCACTTTGGTGGGAACATCAGTGTGAGGCACAGCAGCAGCCAAAACCAGGTTTCATCAGGATGAGCTTGACTGCAGGCAGTGCATGTTGCAGAGGCTGGAGGAGGGCACGCTTCCTTAAACCAGCTGTAACACTCAACTCACAAAGACCTGAGAGGAGTTTTAGAATCACGTCCACTACCCCAAAACCAAATGCTGGTTATAGATTCATACAATAAAAAACCCACCAGCTGCAAGCCCTTTAAAGTTCTCACAAGCCTTGATCATTTAATTAATATTTTCCAAAGCCCTTGCTTGGCTTCTCTATAAGTTCATAAACTCATTTACCATTTTTGCAATATATTTATTTGTTTCAGGTTTTTTTTACCCAGTGGTCAAAAGTGTCTCTCTGCTCATCAAGTTGAACTCATTTTAACAGGTGTTTTATTTTTCTACATTGGTAATTTTTTCCTGATAGAAAAGTTTCTATTGCTCCCATCTTCGTCTTCTACAGATAACTTGGAGAAAGCATTTATGGTGGGTTCCTGCAGCTCATGCAAGTTAACAACACCTCCTTCCAAAAGTATACTGAAGAGAAGGCAGTAAAAACTTTATCAGCAAAGAAATGACTTAGACATATTACACTATGTAATAATTTTATGTAGAAATCGGTAGATTTTTATAGTTCAGTGTTCCATATAGCTACAAGCTGCCTCTGTATTTAAAAAACAAAGTAAAACAAAACAAAAACCCCAAACCAAAACAAAAAAAACATTTAAAAGCTAATTCAAACTTAGCTGCTGTCCTATGACCATAAGTGATGGTGGCTGCAAGGAGAACCTTGAGCAGCTTGTGATGTAGTATTCTGCCACAAAGATTTTTCTTCAGCTCTTTTTTTTTTTTCATTTTAATTATGCTTATGCAAACTTACTTTCTGTGACTCCAGAAACATTATTTCTGTGACTTTAAAACAGAATTTATCACAACTGCACAGTATCTGGCACTAGTTGCTAGTCATGAGGTTGAGATACAATATCTACAAAATGTTACATTTTAATTACTAGAGTTAGTTGTCTGGAACAATGAACTCATTCTAAGCAATAGCTTAATGACCAGGTCGTATCGAGTGATTTATCCAACTCACTTTAGGGAGTTTGCAAGACCATTTTCATTGTCTTTTATTATATGGAATGGGGAAACTGAAAGAATCAATTTTAAATAAACATTCAAAATATCTGTAACAGTGAAATTCAGGTAACTACCTAGAGAACCAGTCACTGGAGAAAAAAACAGCAACAAACAGAAATGGCAAATTGAACAGTGAGCTCACAATGCTGGCTTAGGTAGGGTACTGACATATTTCACCATAATATCTCTAATTTGGGGTCTGCAAACAAGGGTAGTATGTCACAAGCTCACTTCAAGCTACTGATTTAGCTTTGAGCACCTAATATAGCAAGTCTGTGCAGTAGGTACAAAAAAGTCTGAAAGCTCATGCAGCTAAAATATATCTAATTTAAGTGACGTGGCAGTTACTGACCACCTGAAGTGCTGAAATAGGAATTATTTCAACAGCGAAAACTGCTAACTTCTGCATAGTGATGTTATATCCTATGCATCACCATGGCATTTTATTCACCTTGATTTGAAACACCACCACATTCATTTTATCATCTTCCTTTAAAATAAAGAGCAGTGCACAGGTTTAGCATTGTCAGCAGAAACCATAAACAAGGTTAAGAACATACCCAGCTTACATGCAAAAAAAAAAAAAAAAAGAAAGGTCTATCTAAAAATCGGACCATGTCATCCCTCTGCACAATTTATGAACAGAACACATGCCTATTTTCTGAATGATAGTAGGCCATGTTACTCTGGGAATCAATTAGAAAAGTATGACACAGTTTGTCAAAAAGACTTCATTGTGTTAATGACATTTAAGCAGTACATTCCTAGAGGATAAATGAATAAATGTAAGAAAAAGAGGTGCCTGTAATGAGAAGACATTCAACTCTTAAAAAAAAAAAATCAGTCAGGATAAATGAGTCAGCTATAGAAATATCTCAGGCAAAGACTTGATCACAATGACTTCATTATCCACATGTATCAGTAATTCCCTTGAGGTCTCAATGTTGTGATTATTGTTGGAAAGAAATATTTTATCTACTTCATTGTCAGGAACCAGCAGGTTGAGAACAAAATTGAATGCCTTCTTCAAAATTGGTACTTCCCAAGAAAGAATTATACTTAACTCTACAAGGTTTTGCAATGGGATATTTGATGATACTGAATTCCGCATGCACATCCACATGCTGTCAGTGATGAGAAGGAATAAAACTGGAGATTACAGAAATAGTGACTGAATGACAAAACATTATTTTAGAGACTCCAGAATTTTCTCTTACAGTTAGGTAACGTGTAATGGGAATATATTTATTTTCTAAGGTACTTGGATTATTTTTATTTTTATTTAATTTTAAGTCTGAACTTAAAGTTCCAGTAAACTGAGATTGTGAAGATTTTTGCATTTGCATTGTTGTTATATCTGTTGATGCTATACTCATGCTCACGTTCAGTTTACTGCCTAAACAAACCAAGCACAGATACATTCTGATGGACAAAAGTTACAGTGACGTATTTATAATCAAACTCAAAAAATTCAAACACTGCAACAAAACTAGAATATTTTAATAGAATTCAGTGAAGCAAACATACATAAATAAATAAATATTAAAAAAAAAAAGAGAGAGAGAAGAAAACAACTAACACATATTTACACCTCACTAGCTCTATATATCTATAAAACTTGAAAGCTAAAAAAAAATTCATCCAGACAGCATTCTTCCCTGTCACGGAACTCTTTTGTATGCTTTATTTTGGAAGACACATTATAACCAGACAGAACCAACACAAATTTTTATCACCAGCTTTCCTGCATGCCTTTTAAATGACAGAGAAAAATGTGTCGTGCTGTTGGGATGGTGTTATCGCGAGGAAGAATTCAAAACTGTATGGTGCTCCATAATGCAATGATCTGTACACACCACTGTATCAGAAGCATACTGAAATATGAAGTACCTTCAGGTGAGAGGAAGAGCTGCAATAGCTTTGGTTTCCAAGCATCTACAGTTTTATTTAATAGCAATTACAGAAACTTCAAGCATGTAAGAGGTGAGTCATGTACAGTTGACCTTCCCAGCCCTCCCCATTTCTCTGAAATATACCTGCTCACCTGGCACCTGAGATACCATTAGCATTCCCAGTACAGTTCACTGCCATGTAGTACCTGTGCACATTTTTAAGTATGATGGTCAAGCACCTGCAAGCTGTCTGTGGCTACATGCCAGATCACTTGCTTGAGGCTGCTCCTACCCCACACCACCTTGCACTGTTCTCCCCCAACTTTAGTTGCCCAGCAGCCCCCTGGGGCCCTGGGAGAAGGTGGGATAAGAAAGGAAGGAAAGCAGCTCACACATTTATCGAGGCAAGACCCTTACAAATGCACAGGGGACAGAGGTGAACAGAAAACCTTCCCCTTCAGACTTGCAAGGCATTCTCCAAAGTTCTTCCTCAGGTATCCCATTTCACTGATGTTAAGCTTTCTGTCAGCACTTGAATACTATCATCAAAGGAAAAACTGATACAATTTAGTATAAAGGTTACATATTAATGATTATCTAAAGAGATTTTGTGTGTGCTCGGCCTATTCAAATCTATAGGGGGAAAATGGCAGAATCCATCACTTTTGAGTAAACATATTTTTGAGGGGCCGTTTCCTTGCTCAAATACCTCTATTTCTATTAATATTTTTTCCTAAGACACATTTAGATGTTCCCACCAGCAATGTCTTCACATTTCTTATTACAGCATGCCCAAATACTTCTTGCCAAAAATGCCAGAAGGCAGCCCACTGGAATGACAGAGAAGGGGGATAATTTTAGGAGGCACTGAGACACTTCCCTTGATCTATGCAATGAACGAACAGAAACCAAAATGGTAACCCACTTGGTGTAATTTTTACACCACAGTTTTACATCCCAGATGTGAAATACACATCATCTAACACCCACGTCAAAGGGTAACCCTACTCCTCCACTTTCCACCATCAGTGTTGCTTGCAGTGTCACTCAACTACACTACATCCAAGGCAGTTTAAGTTTAAAATTGATCTTGTGAGGGTGTACATGGAAGTGTCCTGCTTTCCTGCAGTAACTCCCAGTGGCTTCAGACAAGAGCCAGTGCCAGCACAGAAGCAGAAGCACAAGTTCACATAAGAAAGGCAAGCAAAATCAATAACTCTAAAGAAACAATGAGAAGAGAAGAAATTATTAGAGTAGAAATTGTACAGTATAGCATTCATCTTCAAATACAAGAGTCACTGCTAATAATATAGTTTATAATAACATGCACCATTATGAGATTGCTACCTTCAAAGATTACACAAGTAAACTATGTTGTTAATGAAATTTAGACAGCCTGTGCATAACAGGCATTTTGTTGAAAACTGGGGTTTTTTTGCTTCTGCATGTTGAACCAAGCACTTAAGAGTACATTACAATAGATCTAGAGAGAAAAATAAATCGGATGTCACCATATTACTGTTTAAACAAACAGTAACAGTACGTTAAAGGAGCCCTTACATAAGAAGTGGTAACAAAAGCATATCATCATGGGGAAAAAGATTGTGTAATTTTACCAGCAAGCTCTGTTGGCCCCAGTACACAAGGCTAGAAACACTTTTTCAGGAATTTTTAATAATGCTTTTCCTGAAGACAAGGAAATTCATGACTCTTCCTGCCAAATTCCAAACTCCTGCCTCAAACTTTTGATGTGTGAGTGTTCTTTGAAGAATTTGGTTGGTTTGTTTGCTTTCAAATAACTGCAAGCACCAGGAAGCCTCTCATGGACTTACTGCCTTTCAGATAAATGTGGGTTTGGGGTAAAAAAGAAGCAGTTTTTGTCAACTCAGTCAGAGGACTGATGAAGCTGCCCTGCTAAACTCTATTTAGCCTTCCATGTCTCAATACAAATAATTATCTAGCCTGCCTTCAAGAAAGCCTCAGCCTGCTATTCACTCTCCATCCTGTAATGGGAAAAGCAAGCTGGGCTTACAAAACATTCAGATTAAGTTCACATAACTTTTTTCCAAACAGAAGTCGTCATAACACAGTACTTTGATATTTAAAAAAATCCCCTAACCCTTCCCTTTTTTATTTAAAATATTTTTTTCTTCCCAAAATTCACTTGAGTTTTACTTTAAGAAGTTAAACCATTTTGCCACTGAACTGAGAAGTCAGCGATCAGGTAGATTTGTATCTCTAAGCTCTCCCCACTTGGCACAGCCTCTTTTCCCAACTTCTGAAGCATGTTCTTAGGGTTCAAATCCTTTTGCTTAGTACAGTGAAAATTCAGGGTGAAATACAGTGAAAATTTAGGGTGAAATACAGTGAAAATACAGCCAGTGAAAATTCAGGGTCTAGACAACCCGGAGCACAAATACAATTCTGGATTTTTTCCAGTCTTCAAATAATCCCTTTCTCAGGGCCACACAAGTACAGGAAACCTACAGGAAACTATAACCTTTGGTTACAGTCAAAAATATAGAGGTACCACAAACAACCTCAAACACACACATTTTATGCCTTCCTAAGTGCTGAGGCTTAGAAGTTGGAAAAAGAATAACTCCCCATTGAAAGGAAAAAAAAACCAAACACAAAAAAAATCTTCTTTCTCCTTTGGAATGAAATGGGTTAGAGAGGCTGAGGCTGGGGTTACATTTTTTTTATTGGGGAGGAATGGGTGTGTGTAGTAAAACACTCAATGAAAGATTAGAGGGTTAAGATAAAAAAAAGATGTTAAAAATTTCCTCCAAATTCAGCAAATAGTTGCAAGTAAAAACATTTACATTAGCATTTCCAAAATGACGTTTTGATTTTTCAGCCCAGTCACATATGAGGCACTAGCTAATAATAAGAGACATTCAGAACATAGTTTGGGATTATAGAGAAGTGACTTATTCAATCTCTCAAAATAAGGACATTCCATATCCATTCTTCTTGTCTGACTGAAGTGGAGTAAGAATTTGAGCAGACTTCCTATTTCCCAGGACCAGACCTTAACCTACAGGTTCAGAGATTCTCAGAAGAGTCTCTACATCCCTCTTCTTGAGGCTAAACCATTTTCTGCAACATATTCATTAAGTTGTATGTCTGACTAGAATGTCAGGAGAAAACATGGTTTTTAATCATGGCTCCAATTAGAGCAATAATATTTTTATCTTCTGTGGTAGAGATCTGCTGGTCTTTGTGAATAGTTACATCCAGTTTTTCTTTTTTTTCTTAAGATACTGAAGAATTAAGAAATAAAACAGCACATAAAGTCAAAGCTAAACAATACAAAGCAGTGCACTTGCAGGGGTAGGGGGAAGTCCCTTATGGACTCTAAATCAGTATAATCAGACAGGAATAATAATTCAGTTGGGAATTTCATGACCACATCACCTCAATTCAGCCAAAAAAGCCAGATAAGATATCAGTGATTATTAGGAACAAACACAAAAGGAAGTACAATATCTTGTGCTAGTATGTAAACTCATAATGTTCTCTCATCTAAAAGAAAAGATGTAAATCTAGTCTTCCTATCTCCCGCTGGATGGGCTACAAGACAAGGTAAAGAAAAGTCCAAAGAGAAGCTATTGAAGACCTAGGACAACTTCCATATGTGAAGACATTAAATAAGTCTGTAACACTCAACACAAAAGAATGACTGAAGGACTACATGCTAGATGTTTATGAAATGACAAGTGACTTGAAACAGACTAACATGGAATGACTTGCTGTCTCTTGCAGTGAAAAAAGGTGTTGCATAACAATTTTTTTAAAGGGTCACCTGCAGCTTCAGAGGTACTTTCTTCTCTAACTTAACTGTGGGAACTCATTGCTGCAAGTTGGGCAAAAACACTAGTTCAGAAACTATTTGACAGATTCATAGAAGATTCGTCAAGGATATCACACACAGAATATGATGAAATAGCCTCTGGCTTCATAAATCTTAAGCTACAGATCACTAGATGCTTGATCATGGAGTGTATCACTGTGTGCTTCTCCCATTCTTACATCTTCCCCTAAGCTTATACACTAAACTAGGAAGGTTTTTGACCCAGTAGCAAGGTTTTCTGAAGTTGCTATCATGTTCTCTAGAGGAAAAAAAAACCCAACAAACTTCTAGCTGTCAAGCTACTGACTGAATATTGAACAATATAAAAACCCATAGGCTTCAATCCATTTAATCCACTATAGGTCAGTGTCCTCTGCATAGAACTACATGTGATCCAACTCTCATCTTCTTTCAGGGTGTGAATGGTGCATGGCTGTATGGTCACAGTTACTTCAGATTTAATTATAAATTATCAAGTTTCTCTTTTTTTGTGATGCTTGAATGGGGAGCTCTTGGTTTTAAAAGATACTTTGTAGAGCCAAAGCAGTATAAGCTAATAAATTTAAAAGAGATTAATTTTCTGTTGATTTATATCCCTGAATGGTTAACATAATACAGACGTAGTAAGAAAAGCATAATTACGTTGTACCTGTACTGTCATCCCACATATGTAATACCTTATGAAAAATTTTTTTCCCATCCCATCATCTCTTTAATGTGTGGGGAAAAATAAATAGCAAAGGTAAACAAGTCAGCAAGTAAAATAGCTTGTTTGAACTCCTTTGACTCTACTTTTCACTGCAGGCCAATCCATGAGTATTACTGGGGCTTACAACTGTTAAATACCTTAAAAGAAGATAAAACTACCACTTGTCTACACAGCCTCTCCTGCCAAGGCAAAATGCTTTGCCCTGCTGTCTGCCTTTGTTTCACAGGTAGTTTAAACAGTTCCCCCATTGGTAAGTATTCTAACCCTGTGGCGTTTATACTTTCCTTGGCCTGAATTATTTATCATTTCTTTCTCTACAACACATAAAAGAAAAAATGGATAATGGAATTGGGCCAGTAACATTGCTGAAGCTCAAAGTACCCTTTGAAAGTACCATGATATTTCCCTTTGATATGTTGTCCAATTTTTCTCAAGTTATTTAATACAGTGTTTCTGTTCATGGTCCATTTACAACATATAATAATTAGTTATTAAAAACCACAAAACACCTGTTATTCCACCTACGAGTTGTCATGGCACTTTTCTCACCCAGTTCATAATCCTTTGCTCTTTAGCATAATATTCTTGCCTTTGTATTGCCTACTCCTCTGAACTACGAGCACCTTAACAGCGCCCTCTGGTTGCCGCCCTCCTTTTAAATGTCCTTTTGAGCTACTTGAATTACTTCTAATATCGCAATCAGTCAATTATTCGTCAGTGGAAGAATATTTTTAATTTAGACTCAACAAATCATTTAACAAGAGTGCATTTTCTCCCAACTTCTTTTCTTTTCCACAGTTAAACTATACCTACACAAATCATACGCTTGAAAACAGCATACGGGTCTACATACCAGGTCCAAAACCCTCTACTCAGCACAGATGGTCAAACGCTTCTGACAGATAAAACCTCCATTCTGAATCGATGGTCTGAACACTTTCAGACTCTTTTCAGTACTAGCCATGTAGTTCAACACAACAACTGGTGAAGAATGAATTGGATATTGCCCCCACTTTGGAAGAAACACTTAAGGCCATACAGCAGGTGAAAATTGGCAAGGCAGCTGGAGTTGATGGAATTCCACTTGAAGTCTGGAAACATGGGGGCCATGCACTCCATGCTAAATTTCACAAGTTTGTGGTGTACTGTTGGGAACTAGGTGAACTTCCATCAGACCTTCGTGATGCAGTCATCATCACCTTATATAAGAAGAAAGGAGTTAAATCAGACTGTTCAAATTACCATGGTATTACTCTGTTCTCCATTGCCGGCAAAATCCTGGTAAGAATACTCCTGAACAGATTAATACACACTATAGCAGAAGGAATTCTACCTGAAAGCCAATGTGGTTTCAGAGTCAACAGACATGGTTTTTGTTCTCAGACAACTGCAAGAAAAGTGTAGGGAACAGAATAAAGGTCTCTATGTAACCTTTGCTGATCTCACCAAGGCTTTCAACACTGTGAGCAGAAAAGGCCTATGGTAGATTTTGGAACGTTTAGGATGTCCCCCCAGGTTCCTTAAAATGATCATCTCATTTCATGAGGATCAGCACGGCCAAGTCAGATATGGCAATGCACTTTCTGAGCCCTTTCTAATTACCAATGGTGTGAAACAAGGCTGTGTTCTTGCACCAACCCTATTCACAATCTTTTTCAGCATGATGCTCCAAAGGGCCACGGCAGACCTCAATGATCAGGATGGTATCTACATTCGATACCGTACTGATGGAAGCCTTTTCAACCTAAGGCAACTGAAGGCCCACACCAAGACCTTAAACCATCTTGTCTGGGAGCTGCTTTATGCTGATGACACCGCCCTTGTTGCCCACACAGAAGCAGTTCTGCAGCGTTTAACATCCTGTTTTGCAGATGCTGCCGAGCTTTTTGGGCTGGAAGTCAGCTTAAAGAAGACAGAAGTTCTCTATCAACGTGCACCTCAGGAAGTCTTCCAACATCCCCATATCACCATTGGCCAATCAGAGCTCAAATCAGTCCAGCAGTTTAGTTACCTAGGGAGCCTCATCTCCTCGGATGGTAAGACTGACGGAGAGATAGACAACAGGTTAGCAAAGGCATATAGTGCTTTCGGAAAGCTTCATAAAAGAGTTTGGTGAAATAAACACTTGAAGAAAAGTACCAACATCAGTGTTTACAGAGCCATAGTGCTGTCTACTCTCTTATACGGATCTGAATCATGGGTCATCTACCGCCACCACCTGCATCTCCTAGAACGCTTTCATCAACGCTGCCTCCATACAATCCTAAACATCCACTGGTCAGATTATGTGACCAATACATCTGTTCTAGAACAGGTAGCAGTCACAAGTATTGAGGTCATGTTGCTGAGAACACAGCTGCGTTGGGCAGGACACATTTCAAGGACCACATGAAGGACCACCACCTCCCTAAGATCTTGCTTTGTGGTGAACTTGCCACCGGCTGCTGCAAGAGAGGAGCCCCGAAGAAAAGATACAAGGACTCCCTGAAACAACAGCTCAGCCTTGGCCATATTGATCAACAGAACTGGTCTACTCTGGCCTCCAATCGGGAGGTCTGGAGACACACTATCTATAATGCTGCTGCTTCCTTTGAGAATGCACACAAGATCACTCTTGAGGAGAAAAGACAATGCAGAAAGAATCGTGTCTCACAGAATTTACCACCCAAGGAGTCCTTCTGCTGTGCCTTTTGCAGTTGGACATGTCTATCTCGTATTGGCCTTTCTAGCCACTAGCGCACTTGTAATGTGGGTAGAGTCCTTCCTAGATCTTTGTTCATGAAGCCCAGCCATGATGATGATGATAAAATCATACTAGCTTACTTCACTAGGATATTGCGGAAAAGCCACTCCAAGAGTTATTGTATTTATGTATTTAAAGGGCCTGATTAGCGTTCTGAACTTAAACCCAATGTCCAACTGAAGAGAGACATTTTACTTTCCTTTTTTTTTCCTCTTTATTTACTTTTTTTTTGGTTGATTTCTTTGTCTTCCATATTAAGTCCAACTGTTCTTTCTCATAGCAATACAGAAATTAGGCTTACTGCAGGTTTTTCTATTCAGGCCTGTTACATTACAGCTTATCATTTTGGTATCTGGTTATCTTCTCTACTATGACAAGATAATGTGAGTTTTAGGGAACATACTTGTATCTCCTGTCAGCCCCCTTCTGTTATATCAACTCCTCTAAGGGCATGTTCATACAAGGAAGCTGCTACCAAAAAAAACAAAACAAAAAAACAACCACAAAACAAAAACTCAAAAAAAACCCCCCAAACTGTCATGGTTTGAAAATTGCCCCCCCCGGGAGTCGGAGGGCCTAGAGGTGATTAGACGCCAGGGCAGTTTCCCCTGGAGAGCCAATCACTGCCCATCTTGTTCGCTCCTGCTGAAAAATCATATCTACACAACCAGTGGAAGTTGTTGGCAATCGGCCTGTCTGTCTGCTCCTGTGTGGTGGGGGGTGTGAGAGGGTCTAGGGGTGGCAGAGTCCCCTTCTTTCGCCTCTGGGGGGAAAGGGGACCCTGCAGCCCCCAGCTCTGGCCAAGCCAGGGTTGGAGGCAGCATTGGAGTGAGTGTGTGTTTGTGAGGGAAAAAACTCACAAACAGCTGGTAAGCGGGAGAGAGAGAGAGGCAGGCCTTGCAGCCAAGCCCTCTTTCCCCCCCCCTTTGCAGCTAGACTGCAGAGGGGGCTTCTTTTTTCCCTCTCACTGTAAAGTGGAAGGGAAGCTTGGCATTGGAGTAGAGCCAAAGTGGACGGGCTGAATGCAGCTCGGTGCCAGGGAGATAACCCCATGTGAAATTAGAGATGGACCAGAGAGAGGCCCGGAGGATGTCCTTGCCGTGATTTAAATGGAGGACAGCCGAAAACTCGGAGGAGCAATGAAGATTCCAAGACGCATACTGTGGTAAGCTGAACTAAACTACAGCAGCACGGAACCGAAGTAAGAGAGAGAGAATGACACAGTAGAGATGGCATGGAACCAAGGAGAAAGGACTCAGAACTATCTTCTTGGATTTTGTGAATAAGAAAAGACTTCAGCAAACAGCTGGAGGTTGGAGGGGGGAGTGAACCCTTTTCCCTGAACACTCCCACGAGAGAAAGACTGCTTTATCTATCAGCCTGAAGAGCTTTTCCTGGACTGAATTAAGGGAAAAAGCTTAAAGGGACTGATAAAAGTGTATAATATTATATATATAGTTGCTTTTAGCTTGTACAGTATTTATTTGTGTAGAATAAATGTATATATAGTTCCCCTTTTCCCCTATAGAAGCCTCTTGCCTGAAAGTTTCTCTTCGGTGTTGAGATAAAATTGTGGAAAGGGGTGGGGGAAGCATGGAAATTGGATTTTGGATTTTTGTGGTGGTCTCAAACCACAGGAATGTTTATCTCAGGAACCATTCCACACCACATTTCCCTGTGGGCTCAAAGATTTTTTGCAATGTAGTGTAATTCACCTGCAAAACAGACTGAGGATGCAGTTTACCACTATAACTAAGCCAAGCCAGGATGACCACACCGTCATGGGGAGTGAACTACGACCTCTTTCCTGGTCTTTCCATCTTTTCCAAATCAGTGCCTCTACAACCAGTAGACATAAAAACACCTACTTCTTTTTACAGTGTCTTTATTTTGTTTAGCTCACTCATCAAGCTCACTGAAGAGAGGGACTAGCATGGTTCTAGTGTAACATAAGTCAGGAATGGCAAGACACTGGGACTGAGAGAGGGAAAAGAGTAGTAGGACCATGCCTTTTGGTACATCTGGTGTAACATCAGACACTGATGAACATAAACAGCCATTATGCATGCTTACACATATATTTTTAATGAAGGGTCTAACAAATAAATAAACAAATAAATAATTAGTGTATTAATCTGTTATGAGGCACAGAGTCAGTCAAAAACAGAGTAGGCAAAAAATTCCTTCACAGATTAGGAAGCTTCATTAATTATGGCAATATGGAAATGCATTTTTCAGAAATGAGGCTGAAATCAGACCAAATGGTGAGTGATAGGTTTCAACTCTTTATTCAGCGCGAATCCCTCTGGAAGGCCTCCTCTGTACTCTGATGCTGTGAGTCAAAACAGGATTCTTGCCATCATAGAATCACTTCAGTTACTCCTTCTCAATCAACTAAAATTCCAGAATCCTGTGAAATTTTTAATCTCCCACAGGAATCCTATGAGCTCTGCTAAGCAGGTGACAAATCCCAGCAAATTTCGATGAGGAAGCCTAAGGTGCTAAACACCTGAAAGTTATCTGAGCTGGAAGGGTGGGAAGGGCAAGGACACAGAACCAACACCCACAGGAAACAGACTGTAGGTATCTACCTGGTCCATTAATTTCTGTTAATTGCCTGAGAGCTCAACTTCGTATCATTTGCTTCCACTTAGCATCTGCTTAGTCAGTTGGCCAGAAGGCTGTCTTCTCACTGAAATATAGTTCATCTTAATTATAAGAAGTCCTAATGGTGCAAATATCTTAAGGGACAGCCTCCTTAATAAGGATAGTTTGCACATACATGTTTGGGACACACATTCTGATTCCTGTCCCTTCCCTTTTTTCTAATGTAAGCAATAGCAGCTGTACAAAACATTCTGCTTCAGAGCAAGAACATCGTCCTCTTTTGATGACACACTTTTAACAAATTCTTTGTTCCAGCCTGGAAGCACTGACATACCACTAAAGTCCTACCTTTCGGGTTTGTTTTGTTTTTACATAAAGGGTAGCAAAATCTGGACAAAAAATGCCATTAATTAAACCACTCTCATCTGTCTGCAACTCGAGAAAATTGCCTGGTGAACTTCTTGAAACCACTACTTGATTTGGCCTGAATGAAAAGCCAGCCTCTGCTATCTCTATAATTTCTTTAACCTTTTATAATGTTATTCAAAGAAGACGCTAAAGCTGCTCCTGGAACAACTAGAAGTAAAAAAAACCAACCAAACAACAACAAAAAAACCCAACTGGTAATGACAGTAATTTGAAGGGAAAAGTATCATTGGGGCACAATTCTTTTTGTTGTGTAGTCCACATACTTAGAGGTCAAGTAAGTACTGAAAGCATTCCCAGGAAAAATAAAACTCATTAAACATTTCTTTAGACAGCCATGTTGAATGAAAAATGCAAAAGGAAGGTCAAACAGATTCCTAAAATGGAAGTAGCTGAATGTAAAGAACTAAAACAACAAAACCAAAAAAAATGAAAAGGTGGAGGCAGTTTCTCACGTAAAACAAAGACAAATACCAGGAAAGAAGTCTGTAAGCCTAAACTCAAAATACATCTTAAACATGTCTTCAGCCAGCCAGAAAGTAGGCATAGTCCAATCTTTTTCTTGAAGAATCCAGTTATATTGCCTTTATGAAACCTTTTGGAAAAGGAGCTGTTCTTTCTTGTAAAACAAACTTTTTAACCACTTTTCAATTACCTCATTGTCATTTATTGTCACACTCAACTTGACAGCATTTTCTCTGCTCCACTGAAAAAAAGTAGCAACCAACAGGTACAGCATAAAAGATGGCAGACTTAAATAATTTTGCACAAAGTACAGAGGTGTAAAACAGAAAAAAAAAATGAAAGAAAGAAAATATAGAGAGAAGGCAGTGGCAAAAGTGAGAATTGCAGCATGCCGTACTTGTGCTAACTAGCAGATCTCTTCTCCCCTTCAGTGCACTTAGGTGACCAAGTGCTATGCTGCATACATTCAAAGGAAGAACTGTGCCACAACATCACATATTTAAAAAAAAAAAAAAAAGAAAATCAAAACAACAAACTACCCTGCAACTGTACACTGGAAGTATCCGGCTGCCAACATGAAGCTGTGCCTCCTACATTGCCAAACAGCTGCTCCTTTCTATCTCCAATAAAAACAAAAGGAAAATATTCCTATGGCTGGTGATGTAACCCATAGGTCACAAGCTTGATCACACTGAGTATATCTTGTTTTCTCTAGGACATGCAAGTTATCCAGTGCAAGAGAAGTGAAAAGTCAAAGAATAAATCATTAGTCAAGACATTTCCAACTGCTGTCAACACAATTCAAAGTCAGAGTAAAGTTCAAAGTAAGCATTAAAAATCATGAGACTACAGTCTCAATTTTTAAGTCAAAGAAAAACATTTAGATTACTCCTATCTCCCTTCAAAAGCAGTAGCCTTTATATCTCCAGTTGTTAAAAAACACAACTTATGCTACCATGAGGATAGCAATATAAGAATAAAGTTGAGATTGAATAAAAGATTCAACTAGGTTACAGAAATTATAAAATGCTTGGTAAATTCAAACAAAGTTCAAATTCAGTTAATTTATAATCCATTTATTTGGGGGGAAATCCAAACCAAGACTCTAAATTGAACAAAGCATTTTTGCTGATATTTAGTTATTCAAATTAAGTAATTCACACAAATTGGGACAATCATTCTTAATAATACTAGAACTCCACACTGGATTTATAAGCCTTGAACTAACACCATACAATGTCTATGTCTTTCAGATCACATTGATTAAGAACATACCAGAGTGTGTCCAGTGAAGGGCAACGGGCTCATGAAAGGTCAAGAAAATACGTCTTATGAGGAATGGCTGAGGGAGATGGGTTTGTTTAGTCTCGAGAAGACAAGGCTCAGGGGGAACCTCACTGCTGTCTACAACCACCTGAAAGGAGCTTGTAGCGGGGTGGGGACCGGTCTCTTCTATCGTGCTTGCAGTGAGGGGACAAGAGGAAATGACCTTAAGCTGAGACAGAAAAGATTCAGATTAGATATTAGAAAAAACTTTTTCTCTGTTAGGATGGTCAGGCCTTGGAATGGGTTGCCCAGGAAGGTGGTCGAGTCACCATCACTGGAAATATTTGAGAGGCATCCAGATCTGGCACTGTGTGGTTCAGTGGTTTAGAGGTTACAGTGGTGGTGTTGGGTTGACAGTTGGAGTTGATGATCTTAAAGGTCTCTTCCAACCTTGATCATTCTACGGTTCTGTGATATTTCGTATTTACATCCTCCTTTCTTGAAGGAAAAAAGTAACTTATGTAAATTGACTGTTGAGAGACTTTTTCCTACCATACCTACTAACCATTCTTATTAGGCTGCAAGGTTTCTAACGTAAGTCAATTCTAAGCAACTTTTGATTCCTAAGAAGGTGCCCTCACTTTTTTCTAACACTGTTCAGTGAGTTTTGTCTCTGTTTAGTCCCCAAACTCATCAGTTGAAATTTTCTCTTTCATTAACTAGTAAAGAATTCAGGAAAGTGAATTCAGGTAACAAATTGCACTTGTTACCACATACAGATATCAACTGGGATGGTAAACTCAAAATGTTTGGCAGTATAAGATATGCTGCAAGTTTTAAAAGCTAAATGGCTAAGAAAATCAGACAGAATAACTATATGAAATGTTACAGATGAGGTCCTGGAAACAAAGCAGTTTAAAAAGAAATAAAATTAAAATCGCAAAATATTTAGGGAAGAGATGAAAATTCAAACATCAGTCCTAATACAACATTGTTATCCTTCCTCATGAAGGAGGTAGGACACAGACTGCCATAAGCAACATGAACATACCTAGGGAATAGCGGAGAGAAACAAATTCATTTGCCTTATAACACTCCTTAAACGTTCTCCAAGACATGCCTGTTAGCAGTTCCATATCAATCTCAATGACAAGTTTTCTAGCACACTAGCACATCCAAATTCAACACTGCATCTCAGCAGGAAGAAATCTATCTTCCTCCATGTAGCTAAGCTTCTCTCTTCTTCAGGAGAGGCAGATAAGTTTCTCACCACTTTCTGTATAATTCTGCAAATATTCCAGCAGTCAACATTGCAAGATAATCCTGCAATATGAATTATTGAACAGACAAATATTTAAAACTTTTTAGGAAAGAAAAAAGACTTCTATCCAAACTATTCTGAGTAAACTTTTTGTAATTTCTTTCAAGTTATCCTCAACCAAGATGATGATTTAAGATCATTAGTACATTGCAAATCTTATTTTTATGAGATAAATTCCATTATAATTGCAACAACTTTTCCAGCTACAATTTAGACATAGAATCCAATTATCCATTTGATTTTCATTTACACCTCATGGGCTAGATCATTTATCATGTTCCCTGATAACGATCAGAAGGCACATGGAAAGTGATTTCTGGAGGTAACAAATTACCTACCATATTAGCACAGCTTACAAGATCCTGTCAACAAGTACTACAGATAAACATGAGGTAATTAAATTTACCACGTGCAGGAGTGTTTGATATGCTACTTGGTTTTCAAGAAGCCACCAAAAAACCCAAGTTACTAAATTCAACATATCAGTTTAGTTGCTTAAGTACAGTAATTTAGTTCTTCATAACACATCAGGAATCATTATGCCACTAGAACACCAACAGGTAGACAGCATGCAGTGGGCTCAAGATCTAGACGTGAATCTCTCATCATGTGGTATTATTGCTTCTTGCCGCCAAACCATCCATCATGTCTCTGAGACAGCTTGGAATGATAGTGCCGGACCTTCACATTACTGCTCCCTGAACTCTGTCTCATCCATCTTTCGCACCATTCCCCATTTGAAGCGAAGTATCATCTCCTTGCTGCAAAACTGAGTGTGAACTTGTAATGCCTTTAACCTGCAGTGTCACTCTAATAGTAATTGATTTCTTTTTATTGCAGAGACGGTGCTCAGTAAGGCTGCATACAGTTGCTGACGCTGGGACATGGTCGGAACAGTGCTACAATGCAAACATCTAAGCATTTGGGAATATGACCCATTTCCAAGGAAATATTGTTACATTTCCACAGCTAGCTATTTATAATGCATGTATATTTATCAATATATAAAATTGATATAGTGATATATATGCAGTTTGTTTTCCTGCAGTTCATCTACAATTTAATAGCAAGATTCACTAAAATGCAGCTGAAAATGAATGTTGGGGTGGCTTCATTTTGTATTTTTGTTAAGTGATTCAGTATTAGAACATTGTTAGATTTTTAAATACATACTAAAGCACATAGATGCACCTGCATTCAAAGAGCAGCTTAAATTAACTCTACATTGATCATGGCGAGACTTCACTAGCATGATGACTTGTGTACCATAAACCACCCAAGACTAAGCGTTTTAATTCAGCTTCATCTGAATGCTGTTATAAAAGTTTAATAAATCAAAATGATCAAAATGCCCCCACTGGCAGGTTGGGATTCAGTTTCCAATTCAAATTCCCTTTAATATATGGCTTCTCTGACATCCTGCATTTTCTGCCATCTATGTTGAATTCCAAATGCACTCCTTTTCATCATTACCATGCATCCACTCATCGGCACCCTTTTTAACAACTCTGCACAATACACAGCGATGTCAAACCTAGAGGGATTTTCCCCTCCCCCAAACTGGAAAATAATGGCAGGTAAGGGAACTTTGTCTACTCTTAAGTAAATATTTAAACTGCCCCACTAATGTCAGTGGCATTTAAACTGAGAGAGACCATCCTGAGCTGCAGTATTCAAACAGAATATTTGATTTAAATAAATGCAGAGACAGACCAGATACTGAAAGGGAAATTATCCAAGTGAAATACAGCACTGATGTGGTAGGGCAGTCTGGAGACATCTCTAATTAAGATGAGAAAAATCGTATTACTGCAAATGATGTTCATGTCACTGTACTTGGATAAAATGCAGATATAAGGAACAAAGAACCCCCTTATTTCCTCCCTGAAGTGACACCTGCCAAAAGCTTTTTCCTCATCTCTTTTTTTCTTTTGCACTGTCTCCCATCAAGTCTAAAGGCCAACAGGGATCCCGCTATTCAAAGTGATTACATTTTAATTTCCCAAACGCTTTATTTGCTGTTTGATTCACCAAAGTACTTTCACAATAAGATGGCACATAAGAAAATGACAGTTATAGGACAGCACCTAAGCAGTGAGACCTTGCTCACACAATCAATCACTGACACCACATCTGTGGTATCACCAGCAACATGATTTCGAGCCAGGATGAGTGAAGCTGCATCATATCTTGGCTTTGCTGGATTAGGCAGAGCAGGTGATGTTGCCTGTAAGGAGGCTGATAATACTTGGTCTGCTGAAGGCAGAAAACCCCTGAGGAACACTACCTAAAGCCAGCACTAAGCCTGATGGCATAGAGCTAACTCCTCTGCAAACACGAGCTGTTAGGCCAAGTTCATCACAGGTCACTACTTCCCATTATAAGGTTCCCTACAGCTGTATTTACTTTACTGCCAAGAGATGGCAAGGTCTCCACAAGACCTGACAAGAACAAGTAGTAGTCCACTGCCTGGCAAGTGGGGAAAGGCCCTTTTCTGAAGATTTACGTTGCAAGCACATTCCTGCCTGAATATTTATGCAACGTGGTCGAACATGATCATCAGAAAACCAGTCGGGCCTGCTATAAGTTCATTCCTGGACACAAAATAGTGTCACACCTAATAAAGACACAAGAAAAACTATCTGTAGTTCTAGACATGATCAGATGCATAGAAACGTATCAACATATTTAGAAAAAGCAGTTCACAGAAAGAAACAAAAATATCCATGCAAACTGACATTGATCTGGCTAATTATCAGCATCCCCAGCCTTCCTCCTCTTTTTTTTCCTTTGTTGTGCTGGTTTCCACCTAGAGCCTGTGAAAAGAGTCCTCATCATGCTTCTTGTCACTGAGAAATGAGAACAGGAGAGAGGACTTCCCCAGTTTGTTATACCATTTGTTCTCATACAGGTAGCCTTGTAGAAAACACAATAGGAACTGCTAGCTGCTTAGACTCATGAATCAAAGGGCCAAACAGCATCAACATCCATCACAGATGTCAGGAAAAAGTATATATCAGGCAATGAAATCCATAAATAGACAACGTCCCTTGCACCAAATAAGTCTACTAGTTAATCATGAATCTGTTTTGGTTTCTGCATGCTTATGAATGAGAAACTAAGGCCCAACACTAATGTCCAGGTCAAGAGGGCCTTACATAAAAGATATCTGAACCACAGACTCTCGGGAAGGTAAAATTCTATGTCAACAAAGAATGCCTCTACATCTACTTTTCTCTGATACTCTACTCCAAACACTAGCTATTGGGGCAGGACATGGAGCTACAGGACTTTGGCTTTTGCTCTGATCCAGATCAATCACCTTAAAGTTCAGATAATTTACTAAGAATATGCATATCAGCACTGAAATTGCTATATTTTGTTTAATGAGAATATTAATTTAGTCTGTATCAAGCAGTACAAAACTCATGTCTTACGAAATAAAAGCAAAACATGTGCTTTACCTTAAACATTTTAGATCTTCCTGAAGAACACATTAGAACTACAGTAAAGCAACAGTTCACATTAGAAAGCCTTCAAGGGGATCATAAGGAGATAAAACCACTCTCCACTCAAACTAAGACAACACTGCACCGAAGCAATTGGCGAAGCAAGAGTCATCACACCAAAGAAGAGATTAATCTTCGTCCAAAATGCAAGGTTTTACTTCTAGTGATAGCACGAATACGATTTAAAAAAATCACATACACATGAAAACACTTTGAAATTAAAGAACCTTGTTCCTCCCTTGAAAAAAGTAAACAGTCAAACTGACTGCTACAAAGCATTGAAACATTTCATGTTTAACAAGTCCATTAATATCTGGATGATGGGGCATCACCCTCAGCAAGTTTGCTGATGACACTAACTGGGAGGAGTGGCTGATAACGCCAGAAGGTCATGCTGCCATCCAGAGGGATCTCAACCGTCTTAAGACATGGGCTGACAAGAGCCTCAAAATTCAGCAAGGATAAGTGCAAAGTCCTGTACTTGGGGAGGAACAAGCTCAGGCATCACTATATTTTGGGGGCCACACA
Organism: Manacus candei; assembly: GCF_025592945.1. Classification (NCBI taxonomy): domain Eukaryota; kingdom Metazoa; phylum Chordata; class Aves; order Passeriformes; family Pipridae; genus Manacus; species Manacus candei. Next base: position 5,548,786 of record NW_026138082.1, on the reverse strand, counting down.
GCTGGAAAAAGACCTGAGCGTCCTGGAGGACAGCATGCTGATCATGAGTAAGCAACGTAATCCGGTGGCAAAGAAAAGGCCAATGGCATCCTGGGCTGCATTAGACAAAGTTTTGCCAGCAGCTTGAAGGAGGTCATCCTTCTACCCAGCACCTGGAGTGCTACATCCAGTGCTGAGTTCCTCAGTATGAGGGAGAAATGGAAATTCCACTGGAGAGAGTCCAATGAAGGGACATCTAAAGATGATAAAGGTACTGGAGCATCCCTCATGTGAGAAAAAGCTGAGGGACCTGGGACTGGTCAGCCTGGAGATGAGAAGGCTCAGGGGATCTTACTAACGTGTAAAAACACCTGAAGGGAGGGTGGAGAGGATGGAGCCAGGCCCTTTTCAGTGGTGCCCAGTCACAGGATAGGAAGCAATGGGCACAAACTGAAATACAGGAGAGTCCCTCTGAACATCAGGAAACACTAATTTTACTGTGAAGGTGCCCAAGAAGTGGCACAGGTTGCCCAGGGAGGCTGCACAGTCTCCATCTTTGAGGATATTCAGAAGCCATCTGGACGTGATCCTGGGCAAATAGTCCTAGGTGGTTCCCCTTGAGCAGGGATGTTTGGTACCAGAGGACCTCCAGAAGCGCCTTTCAATCTCAGCCATTCTGTCATTGACATTTCAAATGTAAACCTGTGCAGTCAAGATTGCTCAACACTGAATAATGGAATTGATCTTATTCAAAATACCCTGCATTTCTGTTACCTTCTGTAAATCTCTTTGGCTTCTTAGAAAAAAATTGTTTTCTCCTGCTTCTCCAGTCAAAACAACTTTCCTACGCTTCCTAAAAAAAATGAGCAATGTACCCATTAATTACATAAACCAGAGAAAATGTTAACTGAGCAAAGGCGATGAGCAGAGTTACTTTCACTCTGAGTGAAGAAGAGCAAAAAGTGTTGCCTGAGCAGAAAGTGAAGTTGCTGTTCTTTCTGATATGTAGATGCATGAAGAAATTGAGACTCCTATTTGGCTTGATTTATTCATTATGAACATAAAGACTTTCTGAGGTATTTTCCTATATTCTTGTTTTATTCTGTTATGTTTATTGTTATGTAAGGAGGCAAGATTTGACTTCAGGGTGACAGCCCCTCTTTACCTGCCATAAGAAACAGAAGATTGAAAGTAGGAAGATTCCGTTGTTAAACCTGCTTAAAGAGGATAAGATCTTAATATAGTAGAGAAATTAAAACCAGAGAATGCTACAAAAAAAGATCAAGCTAATTGGATCCTGGACGTTCTGAAGGATGCTTATAGCTAAATATACACCCCAAATATAACGTGTTTTATCAGCAAGGTTTAGAAAAACTGCACAAAATATTTTCATTATTTTTCCAACTGCTGCAAAGTAATTAAGACATTGTCCTCTGCTCTTCCTACACAGATACAATCATAAGAAAATAAAGCTACAACTAATGAGAAAACTTAGAATATAAAATACTTTTGAAGGTGAGTTGAGGGTCCAAAAGAGTAACAGTATCAATATCTATACTCCAGGAAGGCACCTTATGAACCAAGCACAGTAGCCACATGTGTCTTCTGACTCACGTATAAAATGTTTCCATACCTCTATTGAAGTCTGGTGATGATTCAAAGGGAAACTTAGACAAAGTAATGATGTAAAGACCACAGATTTCAACAACTTGCACTGTGCAATCTCTCTCCACAGTTTCCCCTCTGCTCTGAAATTCAGTGAGTTCACAAAAACACACACCCTAAGACCCAGCTCAAGACTCTTCAAAGATACGGTCCAAAGTTTTATTATGTATTACCACTGTACCCTGGAGACTGAATTTCTGAACACATTACAAAGTATATAATAACCTGAATTACATAACATTTATGATAGTGGGTTATATGATCAGAGGTAAAATAATAATAATTAAAAAATAATAATAATTTTTAAAAATCAATTCATCAGAGAACTTAATAATGGAGGACAGAAATATGGGGCATTTTTCAGAAATGGTATAAAAGTATTTAAGTTTATTTGGAAGCAGGGCATATATTCAGCCTACCTGATCAGTTTATTTTTCACCTGCCTTCTAGGACTCTCCTTGGCATATTTTTAAGTCTGTTATTATATTGAACAAGTAAACCAAGTTACAAAATTGAGGACACACATCTGAAGCAAGTCTAGAGATTTCACTTTTTTTTCCAGACAAAACAAGTACTAGTGAAATTTGGAAAGTGAATGTTGGTCCACAGCTTTCTCAGATGGAAATACTTCAGAGTTTTCTTGTAAGAGAAAAAAATAATGCTCCAATGAGAAGTACTTGCCAGGGGCAAAGTCCATCTTCCCGGTGTCCCCAGCATCACGGGGAACCAGCCAAATTGCTGGCTTTCCTATACAAAATCCCTAAAGGGATTTCAGACGAAAAAGGTAGAAAAATCAATGCCAGGCTTGCATAACAAGAACTGCTGTTGATGACAAACTAGGTCCAGTAAGGCAAACAAAGAAGAACATATTCACAAACTCCACCAAAACTTGAACCTGATGATTGCTTGCCATATCAAATCAAATAGAAGAAACAATCATATTCATAAACTCCTACAAACAGGTCAGTTCACCAGAACCTATGATTACTGGAAGAACAGTCAGAAGACAGTAGAGGAAAACTGTCTTTCTTTTCTGTTGTTAAACTGGATTTACCAGGCACATGAAGACAATTCCATACTGGAACTATAAATCAAGGTGTAGACCTGCCCTGCTTAACACCATCACAGAAGACCTATTTGGGTTGGACAAAGAAATGTTAAAAAGAAAAAAATTCACCTAGCAAAAACATAAAAAAAAGCAATTTATGACTCAGATAAAACTTATAAACTTATCAGTAGAATCAGACATATGATAGAATTATTTACAGATTATTAACAAATATTGCATTTATTCATACATTTTGAGCTTTTTTCCCTTTATTTTTCTATCTTGTCTTTAACACTAACGAATATTTTTTTCCAACTCATCTATGTAAAATAAAATGCATCACATTTCCTGCTGATTTTGCAGCATTTAATATCATAATATCACGTCTCATACAATTAGTTTGCTAACAATGTGTAGCATTTAAAGGAAAACAAACTTGGGAAGTATACAAACACTGCACATAAAGTGTAATTCATATTTAAGAGAGTGGTTTGCCTTTTTTTTTTTTTTTGGGCAATCAGAGCAACAAATTGCTATTCCATGAAAAAAAAAAAGAGACTTATCACCCACATCCTTCAGCCAAAGAAAATGGTTAATTTGTTCATCATCCCTGCAGGACTGCCCAAGAGTAAGACATTCCAAATGGAGACAAACTGAATTTGGATTATTTTACAAAGTTTTGCTAACTAACCACATAAGAATGCAACATTAGTTGCATCTCCATCTGAGAGCCACTTTTAACATGTCACATCAACTAAGAAGTTGATCACAGCTGCTGCATTGGACACTACCTGGTTTCTTGATGCATAGGATAACTTTTCTGGCACATACTGCCAACTACGGAGAAATATTCCACTACATTTTTAAGAGATTTGAACAATGAAACTGTACAAGTGTTGATTACAGGGCAAAGTTCTCAACTGATTGAAGATCAGGATATTTGATACCGTAACTTGGAAAGTCTACACAATTTTGTACATCAAGTATACACGAGCGGGGCACAGATGATCTCTTTGGAAACATAATTTCTACAAGTCCACCTTAAGTGAGCAGAAAGACTGAGACCATGATACACTTGTTCTCAAAACCAAGTAAGAAATAAGCAAAAAGAAAGAAACTGTCAGTGTCTACCTATTCACTCTTACTTACCTATCACAGATACTGTTCCTCCCTCCCAGTCCCTCCTTCGAGTTCCAGTGCATTCAACCCTAAAGTCTTCAACAAACTCCCTTCCCAGAAATTGCCAATTTATCAGCCAACAAGGGAAAATATAAGTAGACAATTAATCAGATGGACCTATTCAGGAGGGTAAAGTCAAATAACAGTAATAACAGCACCAAATTTCCTGTAAAAGGAAGGGGAAAGGGAGAACTCCTTCTTCACGTCTCCCAGAATGACAGCAATGCCATAGAAACCATGTAAAAAAAAAATCAATACAATGCAGCCACTGAGCTTGGAGTTGAAGACCAGCTCTAAGCAAAGGTGAGACATTAAATCATTGATGGAACTACTTTTGGTAAAAATCTCATAATTGAATTACAAATCCTATCCTAGCTCAATTCTTCTTTAAAAAACTAATCAGAGTAATTGAGTTATGCCTTTCAGGGTCTTTAAATGTATACCATCCCTCCCAGGTAACTACATTTGTAATAGAGTTTAGAACTCCACTAGAAGCAATTCTTCTGTTAAAGCTCAAAATGAAATAGTGATGTTTCAACATAATGTACATTATAACTGGAAATTTTCATTACCAAGACTAACTTCTAGTCTGCTGATTAGGAAAGTATCAGATGCCTCTACCTCCATATTATGGTACCACATGTCTGTACAGATGTGGGATATGAAAGCATCTTGGCTACGCATCTAAACACCAAGGTTTTGATTTACTGGGCAAAAACTCCTGTTCCTCATCCCTTGCCCTCTAGTAACCAGTGTTGTCAATGAAGTTTGGCTTCCACAAACCAAAGACCTTATCGTTACTCAAAATTATCTGGAAGCAATACTAAAGCCATGACAAAGTAATTTGTGTTTCATGGTTTTTTTCCCCTCCTCTGGCTGTGAGAACACACAGATCAATACTCTTCAGCATGAGAATTCTGCAGCAAAATTTTCATTTGTTACAAACAGCAACAAAAGGCCCCCAAGCATGCTCTGTCACTTCCAGTTTAGAAGGAAATGCACTAATAAACTCTTCCCCCTGGGTCATCTTTGACAATGGGCAATACTATGCCAGCTCTTATTAAAGGCAATTCATATCAGTGGCCCAAAAATTTCCTTTAAAATTATCATCTTTTGTATCCATATAGCAGGATGTCAGCTTTAAAGTGCCACTGAGATATAGGACCTGTCATTATGGTTAATTTTCAGTACAGTTTTAACACCAGGGTAGCTGATCCCTAAGGGTATGGGTATGCTTTTTTGGCTAACAAGATTTATTTAGTGGTTATCCAGACAAACAAGAAAATGTATTACTGTATATTGCTTTTCAAATACAAGAGCAAGCAATAAATCCTAGTATAAGATGCATATCTTTGTTCTCTACCATGTTGTCAAACAGATGAAAATATTTTTGGAAGGTTAATATTTTAGTTTATATATATATTTATATATATATATTTAAAATTCTTGGACTTTCAATCCAAAAAGCACACAAAAAGTAAAATTACCTGTAAAATACAAACCTATATAGTTGTTATATAGAGATATAATATTTATGTTTTAAGCCATAAATATAGTATTATCTCTGGAATTACCTACGTTTTCCAGCATGACAATATGATGCATTTAAAATGAGGGTATTATGAAAATTTATATTCTTACCTCATTTTTTTTTTGAGAGAGAAATAGTGTTCTAAACACCATTGCTCTATTATTCCAGAAAAAACAGAAAACTTCATTTATTGGATAAATACATTGATTTGCCTTGTGTTTCTAAGAACAAAAGTCTGTTTTCATGCTGCAATGGGACTTATTTCATTTTATTAGTATGAAGACCATCCTGCACTTTACTAGAAAAATGGTATATCTAAGAGAATAAAAGAAGCTCTTATCATATTGTCTAAATCTTTGTATGGTCAGCAAAGCCTGTGTTTATTTATGTTATATAGAAGGCAAAAAACCTAGTTGACCTCAATCAACTGATCTCCAAAGGAAAAGATCTCTGCCAGCAAATGCCAGATACCAAATATGTTGGAGCATCTTCTACATTACTTTTATTTCTATAAGCTGAGGACAAACTTGCTTTCTCTGTTCCAGCTCCAGATGCAGTGTCTGACTCCAAGATGCTGAACTGACCAAACAGCCCATTGCTTGACCAACGAATCACAGAATCACAAAGTCACAGAATATGCTGAGTTGGAAGAGATCCAAAAGGACCAATGTCCAATCCTTAGCCCTGCACAGGACCATCCCCAAGATGCCACACATCATGTGCCTGAGAGTATCGTCCAAACAATTTCTGAACTCTGGCCAATTTGGTGCTGTGACAACTTCCCTGCAGAGCCTGTTCCAGTGCCCAGCCACCTCCTGGGTGAAGAACCTTTTTCAAACATCCAACCTAAACCTCCCCTGACACAACTTCTGGCCATTCCCTTGGGTACTGTCACTGGTCACCATAGAGAAGAGATCAGTGCCTGCCCCTCCTCTTCCCCTCATGATGAAGTTGTAGACTGTGTTGAGATCTCCCCTCAGTCTCCTCCAGGCTAAACAGACCAAGTGTCCTCAGCCACTCCTCAAATGAATCAAGCAGGAGCCCACTGTGTGTCTGACCCCTGCACTTACTGGGTCAAAACAGCTCCTCCACTAGCCAGCAGCACCACAGGCAGATTTTGTACACCACTTCTTTTTCCCACTTCAAAAACATTAAGCCTCATCACAACTAAGAATGAAATGGGCAATTTTGCAGGTGACACAATTAGGTAAGGAGAGGTTCAATAGTTTATCCCAGTTCATACAGCACACACATTTGGAAATTAAAACTGAACTCCTGTGCTCAACCATATCCTTTGCCAGTTGATATTACATGCTTCCAGAACACAAAATGCATAAATACAAAAATCACTAACCCAAATAGCACCATACACAGTGTATGGTTGCTTCTGAATGAATTATAACCAAAAAAACAGTATTACAAGTGGAAAAAGCAAGTTTTTTTTCTTTTTCTTCCTCCTACTTCTGTACTGGAAATCATCACAGAACATCTCCACAATGCTCCCAGTCTGCCAGTAGGTGAAACTTCACAACTCTTTCTATACACCTGTCTCCCAGGTAACAGAAAAATGAATTATTTGATCTGCACTACTGGTCTGCCCAAAGCAACAGATTTTAAACGGGAATGGCAACTAAGTATAGTGGAATCTCATACCTGTAAAATTATTTATTAAAAGTTAAGCAGTTTGCACCTTAAGCTCAAAAAATAGCATCCACAGAAAACCAGGCAGGAACATTACACTCAATGTTATGCAGGAACAGGGTTTTACACAGATGTATTCTGTAGAAAGCAATTGTAAGAAGCTTTGCAAACCACTCTCTCATTTTATGACAATTTCACAGGGCTACCCTTGTATGATCATTTCAGATCAAGGCATATGCAGGCTAATTAAAAAGTGTAAGTAGAAAGCACTGGTATTAGGAGCATTTAACTGGATAAAATGAAAGCAATTAAAACGTTACCTCGAACAATAAGTTGAGCAAAATTTGACACTCCAGAACCTCTCTCTGATTGAGTTACACAGCGATATAAATCCTGGTCAGTTTTTGTCACCTCTTGTAACTTAAAGGTAGCAGCAAATCTTCTATGATTGATATTTTTAGTCTGAGCAACTGGAATATCTTCCCCGTTTCTTCTCTGAAAATAAGAGTAACCAAGGCAGAGTTACAAGGATATAAAAGACATTTCATTATCATCATACAAAGAATACACACAAAAAAAACCCTCAAATGCATTCAGCCCATGCTGCATTTCCATGGTAGAAAAGCTCGATACTGAGGTCCCATCAAGAAACAAGCAGTACTCAAACACATTTCAGAATAAAGTTTGAGGGTGAAAAGCACCACCAGGATTTTGCACTGGCACAAAACATGACCACAACATACTCAACTGCCACTGCCTCATAGCTGGAATCATCCTGGGGAGCCCAGCAGTAGCAGTTGTACTTTTAAGAAAATTCATTCAACTTTAAGGAGATATATAACAGATACACTGGGTATATTGTAAGAAGTATTTAAACAAACCTGGCATTGAGGGATTTCACAGGTTTTCAACAGCTTTTCCACCAACCAACCAATGTTTCCTTTTTAATGCTACTTTTTATCTGTCCAAGTTCAATACCTTCTAAAATTTTACCTTTGTTATACTAAGCACCACCTATCCATCTAAAGCTAGTTGAAATAGAAGGTGGAGGGCAGGAAGCTAAAAGAGGAATAACACAGATATCATTTAAAGGAAGGAACTTAAAGAGTTCTTAAAAAATCATAGCTACCACAAATCACTGAAAAATTTAATCTGTGTGGAGCTGTGGGGCAGGGTGAAAGGTCAGTAAGGTAGAAATAGTCTGAGCTCTTGTGGGATCCTTTTTTCTTGTAATCATTCACATTAAATGTTCAATTTTGATTTCAATAGAAAAACAGACCCTCCACCAAAAGTCACCATTAAAAACAACCCCAGAAACACGCACCAAATGAACAAGTGATTTCACTGCTCTCTCCCAAGGATTAATTGCATGTTATTCCCTGACCAGGAGAGTTTCTCATCACCCAGCATTGCTCAGTCCCTAGAAAGCTGCCAGCATTTGCTTATAACCATCCATTCTGCTCGATACATAGCAAAATGTGACCTCTGTGGACATTTTTAGCTCTAATCAACCCCTGGAATGAGAAACTTCATTGAGGTCTTAAACTCCAAGCTTTCTAACACCAGAAGTGCTACTGCCGAGCCACAGAATTTAATAACCTGAACGCCTGGGGCAAAACAAAAAGAGGAGAAAAAGGAAATGAGTTAATGCTGTATGTGTATATCAGCCAGCCTCCTGTCACAGTAGTGACAAACTCTTCATTCTACAACTACCCTTTGTCATTTTAGCATCTTAGGTTAGTCTTTCTAAAGAGTTTTGTGATAATTAGCCAGGGTTTCAGCACCATTTCAAACTCACCAAAACAAGCATTCATTTTAACTATTAAAATGTTTAAACAGATGAATTTCATTTATACCAACCAGGCAGATTTCAGTCACTCTTATTCCACTACAAAGACCATGCCATCACCTTTAACAACATCAGGTTTATTGGTGTGACTTTCTCACTTCAAGAAGACACCATCTAGTTTTCCCTGAGGAACAGGGAGTGACTCCCCAGGGATAAGCTCTGTTTGCAGGGCTGGGACAGAAAGAACAATGAGATACCACGAATGAAAACAGATCTCCAAAAAAAAATGGCACATGAGACACTTCCAAAAGCTACTCTCATTGCTTCTCCCTAAAACTGCCATCCTCCCATAATCAACACAAGCCTGCTTATCACAGGGATGATTTTCAAACTTGACAAGTAACCTATGTAATGCAGTCATTCTTGCTCTGCTATGAAGGGAAAAATAAATATTAGAGAGTTTTCTAAAATAAAGGACTCTCTTTCAATAATCTCTAAATTGGAATGCCAAGCGCTTAGTCTGCAGCAGAGGAGCACATCCAAGCTTGCTATACAAAATAATTTACACTCTGAAGCTCAGAACTTGCTTACTTAAGCTCATCTGCATGCTTCATGTTGAGAAACAAAGTGAATTGTGCTCTTACTTAAAACGAAATATTAATGCACTTTCAGAGAAATTAATCAAAATAGATGTAACAAGCTTCACAGTTCTAGATCAACAACACCTAGGATTTTCTTTTCTATTTACATCAGTGATTTCCTACCACATTATCTTACAAGGTCTGAAGTAGTTGCTCTAATTTCTGTGTATTAGAATTTGTTTCTTGGTAATCCAACTGCACAACTACATTTTCAAAGTCTTTCTTCATGTACAGCTTATCCATTAAAATATTTTTCCATCACTAAAATGATGAAAAGTTCAAACAGAAAAGAGTTCTCATCTAAAACTGAATGTTAAAGAAAATACCCTCCATTCATTTCAGCATATATCCCTTACACTGGAAAGCCATTAGCCAGTCAGAGTTCAGATGCACTGTCACGATCTCTTAATTAAATTCTTCTTTTTAATGTCAGGGCATTACTACTGATTTTAAAGGAGAGGGAAGAAAGGCAGCAGTGCTCTCTGCTTATTAAGGGTTCCTGGTACATACTGTTTCAATTTATGTCCTGCTCACACTGAACAGAGTTTGAAAATGCTGCTCAATTAGGTTTTAAAAATTCAATTTAAAATTAATGTGGAGTTATACTAATGGGTAATGGCTGTACCCTGTGTGATCCTTGGTTCCTCCAGTCCCTTGCTGTCTGATTTGATAACCCTGAATTGCTCATTTAGGAGAGGTCACCACCAGGCAGTTCTCTTCGTTTTGTGAAAATAACTCTGAGCTTCACAAAGAACTACTCTCTATAAACACTTGATTAAAAGAAATACAAGCCTGTGAAAAAACCTCCTTAATTCTGGCATTTCAGACATTTAAAATCCCGATCCTACATAAATCTCTCTGACTTCAAGGTTGTGTTTAATTTGATAGGAGCACGATTTTATTAAAAATTTTTTCAGGCAATGAAATGAGATCATCTATATTTTAAGTAAAGTCAACAGCAAAGCCTATGCAGCTTAAAAGAAAAATCTTATGTAAATTAACAATTAGTCTTAAATATCTATCTTTCGTCTCACAAAAGAAATCAAGCATTTAATAAATATGAAATGAAAGTTTAGTGCATCTTTTTAGAACCTGAGTGGAACCAGAAGAATCTAAACCCCAACATCTTATTTAACCGATAGAATTTAAGTGCATTTTTAATGATCTTACAGAAATTTAAAACTTATCAGTATTTCTCTCTCAACTTTCCAGGTTGAAAAGTGGTGGGTTTTGCTTTTTTGTTTAAACAGCAATAACATACCTTTCTGCAGCAATTTTCCTGAACCCTTTTTTTCACACTGGTGATTTTTATTAGCCTGGACAGTTCAACCTTACACATCCCCATCCCTTTCTTACTGTAAACACCTTAAAATAAGTCCACTCCACTGCTAATAATTACAGTCAACTCTGGTTGCCTTCTCGAGCTCTCGGCTGGATGCCAGGATGCCTCCAGAGATCAGAAGATGTCAACACTTTGGCTGCAGTGACACATGCGTTACTCTGGTAGCAGTGCCCTATCAGTGGCCCCCATTCACTATCTCCTCATCTTCCCTCCCGTGCTCATGCAGAAAACCAACCTGAAATAAAAAAACCTTCCTGAAAACATACTCCTTCCCCATATATTATCATCACCAAACGGATTAGTTTGTGATCGGATTCACTGCTCAGACACTGGGAGTGGAGAAGAAGGCAAGTTACACGTGGTGAGCAGGTCACAAGTCCGTAGTTTGTCTAAATGACTTGATCCCCAAAGGTGCAATCATAATTGCACCCGCAGCAGGAGGGCTGTAAGGATGCCCCCAGCAGCCATGGGAATTAAATCTCTGCTGCCTCGAGGAAAGGGGAATTTGTAAATAACATGGTCCAAAACATTCTTGGGTTTACTCATTATGTAAGGGGAGAAATGTAATTTTTTGACAGGGAAAAAAAAAAGAGGGTTGACTGTGGATAGTTTGAATGCCAGTAATAATGTGCACTCTCTGCCAAAAGATGCTTTCAAAAAATAAAAAAAAGCTGTGAGGGGAAAAATCAGAAATAACTACTGTTTAAACTTTACTTACAGTGCTGTCATCACTTTTCAGCACGCACAGCATATGCTTTTACACCATTTAGGACACAATTTCCAAATGGAGAAAAATCTAAAAGAATTTCTGAAATAATTTCTTTATTATTAATATTTTTAGTTTAGTTTAGTTTCTTCTTTTACACAAATGTTTCAATATATTCTTGGTACTTGAGAACTTATTAACATATTAGAAACACGATAAAGCATGACATCTAGTTAGAGTAAGAAGCTATAAATAAAATTTTAATTTTTTTTCCCCACAAAAGGGCAAATTACTGAACAAGTGGGATTATTTTTCCAGTTTTATTTATAAATACACAATTTAAACCTAAGAAATCATTTTTTTTCAAGCGGATTATGAATTGGAACTACAGCCTAAATAATATGCCTAGATAGTCCTGTCTTCTTAGTTCGCAAGAAAGCAAAATAGCAATTTCTTTTGTTTGATTGATTTTTTAGAAGAAGTAAGCAGTCAAACATTTAAGTAGGAAATTAATAAAACTTGCTGATCTACATGCACAGCAAACCAGAATACGATTCTACTTTCCAATGAACTATGCATTCATTTATTAGAAGGAAAAGCCACACAGCTTTTCCGATGCAAACATACACTGAAGATCATGAATAAATGTGGCAAGCCAAGTTTTATCCTGCCTGCTGCACTGCAGTACAGAAACATCCGTGATTACTTTAAATGCCTTGGTTACATGCAGTGCTGTTACTCAAACTTGTCCACTTTGGAGCAGCTCAAATTTCTGTTGCGTTGCACTGATCCTTCTACTGAAGAAATCAAGGGCTCGCATGAAATAATCTAATTGACAGCCATCTGGCCCTTTAGAGGTGGCAATTCTAATTTATTTATTATAATAAAAGCTACCTGAGGCAAACTAGCAAAATTCATACTACTGTGTCCCTGGTAATTCCACTACACAGAAAAAAACAACACTCGCTTTCTCTGAATATTTTAAAGCCCCTTATTTTGAATCTAATCTAACATGTGTCGAACATACAAAAAAAAAGTATATTTTAACAAAAATAATAAAGAAGCTTTTCAGAAAGCTATAATTCTTTAATGCAGTGTTGTTGATTTAAAAAAAAAAATAAAATCAGCCAATCAACCAAATGCATAGGTCACAGAAATACAAATTCCAGACAGTGATTAAAGATCTATATCACCTTCAGCAGTGCACATTGAACTACAGTATTCAACCCGCAGCAAAAAAAATCTGATTAGAAGACAATGAAGGAAAAAAGTTGCAAAAATCCCCACTACTGAAGACCAACGCCCCACTAGAGAGCTCCTCAAACACTTCTCAGCAGATAATTTTACCTTTTTCTAAAAGCAGCTAAGAATACCAGCTGCTCTTACTTTTCTGTAATACATTAAGTCCTGCAGCTATTTGAGGAAACTAGGGGCTGGGGTATTAGGCTACCTTCCACATATCACACCACTGAGGAGAAGACAACCTGAATGCAGGTAATAACAGACAAGAGTCACAGGACAGAACGGCCAAGGAAGTTGTAACAGTATATGTTTTTATAAACATCACCTTAATTTCAGGTGTCATTTACATGTGGATTTAAGTCTCTGGCTGACTGTACTACCAGAACTACACAGAGGGACCAAATTTCCACTGTAGCTGGTCTACCTGTAAAGTACAAAACGGCGGGAGGAGAAGGCAGCACCTGGAACACCAGGTGGTCACTGAGAAGCTGCGCCCAGCAGCACTGGGGCCACAGGTAGTGGTGCAGCCCCCAGCAACTCATGCTCCAGCAGCCACTGGACCCAGGGAACACCTATGGGGATGACAGCCCCAAAGGCTGCCGTGTAAACTAAAGGACTGGTAGCTATGCAGACCAGAGGACTTAGTTAACTGGGGCAGAATTAAATTAAGACCAGGAGGATTACAGTATTTCATGTTGCTGAAACCTAAGATGACCGGGCACCTAGGGGAAACTGCCATATTTATCCATGAAGCTGATAAATTGAGGCAGGAGAGAGGGAGAATGGTTCATTTGGGGTTAAATGACATAGATAGCATCAAAGGTGAATACAGAGTAAAAAGAAAAAACAAGGAAAAAAACCCCCTATGTGAAACAAACACGTTATGAATACTGTATTTTTCATTGATGAATATTCTTTATAACCATGTCTGAATCAGTAGTGTGTGATACAGAGTCAAGTCATTTATGAGAAGCCTGATAGAGTACTTCAAGGCAGTTTTTCATACATCTTTGAAAAAAATGTTTGGAAAACCAGGACTTCTATCACAGAACATAAATTTGATGAGGTGAAAGTGCAGGTAAAATAGACAACTCACTGCAGAAGTATACCTAATGCCTCCCTATTCTGTCGTTTGCTTTCAAAAACACCTTTTCTATAAATAATAATAACCAATATGAGACAAATGAGGGAAGTGAAGTTTCTGTGCAAGCCTTGAGCACAATCAAGATAAAGGTAAGATGATGTATACTTGAGCGGGATTTTACCGGTTGAAGAAAGAAGGTTTGGCATAAACACTCCTGTTTGCTGTGCAAATTAGAGCAAAACCAGAGCCATAGGCCTTCTCTGCCCCCACAGTCTCCATACATCATAGCTTCGACTCCTCCTTAGGGCAAGCAGGCCTGACTGACTTATTTCAGTTCAAAACCAAAAAGCATCAAACTTGACAGTTGACCAAAACCAAAAAGGAGATCGAAACTCACTATCACAGTTCTACAGCTGAAACCCTGGCGATGCCAACAAGGCACTTTCTCTGAACTTTCTCTAGACCCCACAAAAGAAAGAAAGCAAAATAACAAAGCTTCTCTAACACTCAGAGTGCACTCAGCTCCTCTTAACTTTCACGAGTCATAAAATATGTGCAAACCAACAAAAAAAAAATCTTCAAATGTAATGAAAATGGTGAATAGGCAGGTACACTGTAACAGCAAATGCTTTATCACTGAACTAAAGAAAGCATATCTTAACCAGTTAATTAAATGTATCAAGATGCAGTGGGACCTCAAAAGGCAAAGGTGCATTAGAAAACTCATAGGAAAAAAAACACACAAAACAACATAAAACGTAGTTAAATTGGACATGACTCTCCTATTATGGATACTTTTTTTTGAGACCACGAGTGAGTCTCCCAACATTCACTGCAGCTAAATGGTTTACCCCAAAGGCCCATGGCCCATGCTCAAACCCTTCTGCTGAATACTGATCCATGCTTTCACCTTCTGGATACAGCAGGAAAAAATGAATTGTGTGGCATAACTTCTTTCCTTTGAGAGGAAATACTGTCCTTCCAAAAAGCAAAACAAATCAATTAATTTTGTGTCCCTCAATCCCTTGCCAGAGGCACAAGTTCTCATGTAAACTCTCCAGAATAAATTCCTGGAATACTTTACTGGTCCTTATACACCCTCCAGTCTAAAGTCCTAGAATACTATATTGGTCCTGCACAACGCATCATCACAGGATACCATCTGCCTGTGCCCAGTTCAAGGATTTGTTAAAGAGCACACATACACAGTACCTAGCAAGAGAAACGAATGCTAAATATCACATCATGTTCTGTGGCAACCAGCACCAAAACCAGAGATGCTGGTAAACAGGGCATTAAGGGTTATGGCAGCTTCCTCAACAAAGGGAGTTTGAGCCCGAACAGACGCTCGTTCATCCTCCAGTAACAGTTGGTACCACTGGGAGGTCAGCTCGACTCCATTGTTTTTACAGCAATTTGCATTTTATTTTCCATAATGCTGTTTAATTTCACTTTTTCAATTATTACTCTCAGGCAATTGCTTTAATTATCTGTTATTCCACAAGGAAAGATACTTTCCTCTGGCAGAGAGAAGGGTTGCATCAGACCATATTAACGCTGATGAGTCTCTCCACAGGCGAGCGCGGGGCTGCCTTGCCAGCCTTGGCAGCCCAAGTGGAGGGCGGTTAGCCAGCACCCACAGCTATTGCTGACAGATTGGCCCGCTCGCCACCGCTCTGACGGCAATCTGCACAGGATTACAAGGCGTGTATTAAATCTTTAAATGCATGCAGCCGAAACCCCTTTGAATTTCAGATTCGCCAAAGCAAATGGTATCACCGCAGACCGTGGCAAAACACATCTGACTGCAAAGCCAGAACAAGCCGCTTTCGCTAATCCAATGCTATGTTAATGCAAAGCTCAGCAATGATGGATGGACTCATTAGTGCTGCAGTTATCGCCATCTGAACCTGGTGCCAAGACATATGGTTTAACAGATGTTCTAGCAAAAAGCTCTATACTCTGCACTGTTTGAGTGTCCAGTTAAATCGGACATTGATAAGACACTGAAAATCGTATTGGAGTTCTGGGAACCACAATTGCTCCCAGCTCAGGAAGCCGTTAAACACAGCCCGATTATGCAAAAAATCCTGTTGCTCTGATATCCCAATTAGATCAGCAGAACAAATGCTGGACAACACATACACTGCTCTCCACGGTCTTGGTGTACCTAAATGTTATTTAACCTATCCAGTCAATTCTATTTCTCTACTATTGCAGTAA
The DNA here is from genome assembly GCF_025592945.1 of Manacus candei. Classification (NCBI taxonomy): domain Eukaryota; kingdom Metazoa; phylum Chordata; class Aves; order Passeriformes; family Pipridae; genus Manacus; species Manacus candei. The sequence goes on along the minus strand of NW_026138082.1, from coordinate 5,532,716 downwards.
AGAAATGAAGCTCAAATCCATGGAAGCTTTCTCCAAACAGAAATCTCCAAATCAAACAGGCAAACAGAGCCCCAACCCCACTCTTGTATTTTCATATTTAGAATGCTCTGTGAGCATTATTCTTTCAAACATTTAATACATAACACGTATCCATTCTGAGCACAGAAGGAACTTGTTTGCAAGCCTATTTACTGATGTAACTCCACTGGAGTGTATGGCATTTCACAGGGAAATTAATAGAATTAAAAGGGGGTCCTTTCTATACTAATTCAGCAAATTAATGTGCATGAAGCAGTAAGGTGCATCAAATGTTAAAAAAAGAAAGAATCCTTATTCTTTAAATGTTTTTTCAAAGAAAGACAATTCATAGGCTTTGGAAAAAAAGAAAATCAGCAGTAAGTGGGCCAGAACTGATTAATTATGAAGTCTATGCACACTATATTCATTTCTTTAAGATTACACACACACTTATGTTCATCTCCTACAGGAAAGCATTTTTCAGCAAGAACTTCTGTTATCTCCTGAAGCTTGTAAGTCAGAAAATACCAATGCATAACAGGTGGAAAAACTAGGTTACCACCCTGGATTTGGGGACTTCTATCACACAACCCAACTGCTTCAGTGTGTGTAGTGGCACCAACGGCTGTTGGTGTGTGATATTTTGCAGAGGAAAATTTAAGAGGAGGGAGAAAATACTGAGGAACTCCCTCTCCCTCCCCCACTACATTCTGAAGGGTATGGCAGGCAAAAAAGATACTACACATCAAGACTGAACGTATTTCAGAAACAACATCAATGTTGTTTCACATTTAAACAAAAACTAAAGACTTTGAAACTTTCAAAATTTGCTAATAATTGCAGGTCATAAAGAGAATCCTTCAGCTCTCAATTATAAAAGATTTGACAGTAGATTAGGTTGAAAAAGTGAAGAACAAAAGAACTTCAGCTGCATTTCTGTCCTGCTCCCATACCTACTATTCACAGTCACAAAAGGTGTGTTTCAGACCATCTTGTTCAACCAGTTAAATCTCTTGATCTGCTCAAATATTTGTTCCATATTAATGCAGCTGCAACTTCTAAAAACTTCCATTATCTTTACTGCTTATCTTTCAATGACAGAACTATGTCTGTCCCAGATCTTGGTCCACTGGGGCTGCAAAATACAGGGGTTGGAGGGAAGGGGTATCAAAGGGGACAAGAGACCAGATACAATCTAAAAACAAACAAACAAGAGCAGAATCTGCAGCCATGAAAGTCAGAAGTTCAATTCAATGTTAATCCCTATTTGTCTGAAATGTTTACAGACATACATTTATAGAAAATGGAGTTGATGAAAATACTGTCATTACAGCGGTAAACACAAGAAACTGTGTACTGAAATGTGCCTATTTTTATTAATTTTTATTTTAAGGTATATAAAGCTATGTGCACTTAATTATATATACACTCGGAAAAACATAAGCATGGAAATGTGAATGCACATAGCTCACCTAGTATACGATCAGGGCTCTTCCCCAGTAACTATAACAATATTGAACTTTACATAAGACACTACAGGGAGACTGCCAAGATCCCCACTTTTATTTCAGGTTGTTAAAATTTTTCCCTCTTCCCTGCTTCTAACCAAACATCCTAATCTTTTTCTACCTGCTGGTATTATTTATATAGGTAATTTAGACATGAATCAAGCTGGGGAAAAAGACACAAAAAAAATCCAAAAAAACAAGCAAACAAAAAAAGAAATCCAACCAAACAAAAAAACCACACCAAAACAGAGTCCTCCCCACCCCCAACAATAACAAAAACCCAATTTCAGTCAAAGTCTTTTTCAGTCAGATCATTTTCCTGAACTGACTGACTGGCAAACTGCAAAAGGTCCAGAGTCAGTGTAGAGAGGGATCAAGAAGGTGAAGCCAAGGCTGTGACAGTTCAGACTGAGCCCAGCTGAAGCAGCTGTGGGATTGCAGGACTTTGAACACAGAGCAGGGTGGCTGCTATTTTTTTTCATGTGCTGCTCAATTTACTTTAATTCTTTTCAAAATAGGGGGCTGGGAGAGACAGAGAGTAGTGGTATAGAATCTTTAACGAAATCTCTGCTTGCACATCTTTACTGTTTCAGTGTAAGCAAATGAGATCTTAGATCCCTGCAGATACAAAAAGCCTAGTGTCCCAGATCGGACTTTGGAACTTTCCCTGCCAAAGAATGTCTTTTAATAGCAAATTCTTTACTGGTTTGCTTTTGGTTTTTGTTTTTTTTTTTCTCCTCACGGAAATAGTTTTTCTCTTTCAATAACATAACCTAAAGCTATTTTCTCTAACACAATGTGCTTGGAGAGTGTCTTTTCCCCCACCATCGTCCATTTATTTTTCATTTTTGTACATTTTTTTTCAATGGCCTTTCTCGTTATGAAAAAAATACATTCCTGGAATGTTTCAGCTCAACGCTCTCAAAAACAATTACTTAGGCATTTGAGTTGATCTGCTAGTTTTTCCTTTCAGGGTATTCGGGTTTTATGAATTTCCGGTTTGGTCAAAGGTTAACCCGAACCTTTTCCAAGTTACGCTCCAGTGCCACATGAGGCCCCATATATGTCCACCTGAAGTTTTAAGAAAAAGGAGGAAATTCACTATTAGCTGTGCACAACAGCAGTGACTTTGAGTGTAATCTAAGGAAGGCAATCCAGAAAGGGAAGGTTGTTGATTCACACTTATATTGGATTGAGCGGTGGAATGATAAGTGATGAAGAAAAAAAATAGTCACCTTTAAACTGGTGAAAATTTGGCACTGTTTATGGAAAAACAAGAAGTGGAACAGAAGCTCAAGCAGCAAGTATCTTCAAGAGTATCAGGGTACTTCACAAGCACAAGCAAGCAGAGTTATAACCTCTAAAGGACCTTATTTTTTGCACTGTGAGACATTACCACATCTGTGGTCCACAAACACACATACAAGAAAAAACAAACGATCCATGAAGCATATGGAGGGACAAAACATATGTTTTCTGAGTTGACCTGGCTGCTAACTGGGCTTCTCAGGGGATTGAAAGTTAGAAAGGATAATCTGTCAGAGTTATGACTCCAAGGAGTGAGCGATAGGTGAGATTTCCAGCTGGCTGTCTCTATCGGGTCTTTCTGATCAACGATCAACTGAAAATGGTCCTTCGCAGGTTTGCTGGAATGCTCCTATGGCTATTGTTCTGCCTTGGATACAGCAAAATCCAGCTTAGTTTCATTTTGTGTGCTCAGTGTGCTTTTTTGGCAAGTCTCAGAAATCAACTCCTTTTTCTCAATGAATGCATTCTATGTTTACCCAGTTCAAACAAATTATTGCTCCAAGACATGGAGTACAAATCATTCCTACTGCTATGATACCTTTTCACTAAATCCAATGCAGTTACTGCTATACTTGTGTTACTTCTTTAATTTTGCAGTATATTTGTCTAATAATACATTTTGCATATCAGATTTTTAATAATCTAATAAAAATATTTTTTAAATTTTTAACTTATCGCATGCCTATATGCAACAGTTAGTCAAGGTTTGTCAGCTCCACTATTAATTAAAAAATAAGCAGATTGAAGTAGTTGGTTATAGTTCACTTCAAACTACAACACTTGACAAAAAATAAATGTTTTAAAGTTCTGACTGTAGTTAATTTAAAAGTACATTTTCCCAAAAAGTACTTCAGAACTTTACAGTTTTGAAAATATACAGAAATACACATTTTAAAAAAAAAAAGTTTTAGAGAATATATTTAGAAACCTTTCTAAAGGAATGTTGGTGCTTAAGGTTTACATATAAAGAATGCACACAAAGGTACACATACAACTAAAGTGATTTTTTTAAATCTTTATTAAGTGTTAAAATATAATTTTTTAAAGAGCAATTGGAAACTTTGTTATCTTCCTACTTAACCAGTGGTCTGAACTGTAAGTAACCCCATCCCCAGGCTACAAAGGAAAGTGGCTATTTTGTAGGGACGATCATGTTAATTTCTTCTTTTTCTTTTTTTATACTAAGAAGGATTTTTTTCTGGTTTTAGTCATCTCTTAAATTCTGAGATACATACTACTCAGAATCACACATAGGTAAAAGTTCAGGTTCCTCCTACTATGGAGACAGAGAAAAAGGACATGTAGCAGTCCTTTTATGCTGTTCCATTAAATATGTTGCTGAGCAAAATGGATATGCACACGGAAGTACAGCCATGTCCCTCCAGCCAGGTAATTTACGTGATAAAATAACCCTCAAAATTCATGACAGCTGTGTTACATCTGTGTCATACTAGATCCCAAATGCCAATTATCTGCATTGAATGATAATAAATTTTGACACAGAGAGTTGATTTACAAGGAGAGAAGGCCCACAATACCTTTAAGGGCCAACCCTACCCCAGCATCCACACCAGTTGTTCTAATTTTTAATGCAAGCTTTTTAGAATTAAAAAATTGATTAAAGTTTCTCCATTTAACAGAGATAAAATTGCATTTAAATTACATCCTTTACATGTAGAAGAAAAAAAGGCTTAGGAACTTAAACATTTCATCTCCAGAAAGTAGCTTGTCCTCTAGCCAAATAGACTTGCATGAGTTAGCCTTACCTGGAGCCATAACTTGTTATTCACTGCATCTCTCCCTGTAGCAATGCATTGAAATGTAGCATTCTGCCCTGCATTGACCTCTACATCCCCCAACCTCAAAAAATGTGGAGATTTATCTGCAGAGGGAGAAAATGAAAATTACAAATAAGACTTATTACAAAAAATAAAGGTGCCAGCAACATTATTATCTCCCTTAACATCCATATTTTCACAAACTTTGGCTAAAAAAGAGAAACAGAAGAGAGAAAATTATTTCTTTCATCTCTCATTTGTTCGAGGAGTGCTTTCAGTCCTTTCCCTTCTCCCCTGGTGATTCTACTAACTTCATGTTATACATGGGTTATAATAAAGTCTTTTTAAAATCAAAGCCAAAAGAAGGAGAACAAATGCCAAAATGTCAGCAGCACTTTACAAAAATTATCCCAAAGACTGTATGAAATCCATCATACTGAGAAAAACCCAATTAGCAGCATACTGCTCAAGCAAATAGAGAGATACTATTCACTTATTTGCAATGCAACTCGGAGCTCTTGTTTTAGAAAATGAAATCATTCATGCCATTGAATGTAGTATTTCAGAAGCTGACAAATCTATTTCCCACACTGACAAAGCCTCTAGGAAACCTCAGTGGCAAAATCACCTGAAGGATTTATTAAACTGAAGAAAGCCGACAGACACATTTGAGAAATGGGTACACTGCATAGCTTGCCCATCCCTCTCTCAAGACCTACTAAAGAAAACAGCAGCTGAACTGTTATTTCTTTGTGCTTACTAAAAAAAAAAATTAAAAAAAAATCCCAAAATACACAAGAAAATAAACCATTAAATTGGAACGAAGAGGGTTTAAACAGCAGTAACAAAAAAGAGCTTATCTGAATACTGTAACATGCTGATAATCCGCTGGTATGACTGTACGTTTTGTTTTGGCACTTAAAAAAACACATAGGAGTGGGGGGAAGAGGCAGAAAGAAAGGCAGATACTGAATCCAAGCAGAGCTTTGCTGAGTACAGACATCAGATAGCTGGGTTGGCTGAAATATAAAAAGGTAACTCACTCAAATACCCTGTAAGCTTGGTAGCCCCTGGGAGCTATGATTTTAAAAGGTTTGGGGTAGAAGAAAACAAGATATGAGGTTGCCATTGCAACTTTATTATCTGACATTGTTTTGCAAAGCTGGGGCACGGTATTGTGATATCTTGATCATTTCAGAAAGCAATTAAATTATCAGCCATGTGGTGCATTACAATGAAATCACATTTTAGAACAGGTATGTCTAGGGGAAGATCAAAAGAGCTGAACAGAACCAAATTGCCAAAAAGAATTGATAACAAGTGTCAGAAATGCACAGTAACAATTTCTTCCTCACAACTTTTTATTTGTAGAAGATTCTCATTATCACAATTTGTGTTTGCATGTGTGTAATTATTCCCCAGGATTAAGAAGGAAAAGGCAAAAACAAATGTCTGAAGTCTGTCCACAAAAAAAAATAAACAGAATGCAATCCCTCTGTAGTTCAATAGCCCTTTTACTTTCTTTTTTTTTTAAATCTATTGTGCCTGTTTAGAATTAAAAAAAAAGAGAAAAAAGAAAAACGGCATGAAATCTGATAAACCTCCTACAAGCATCTGCCAATTCAGTTTTCTTTAACAGTGAGTACACATATTAACATTAAAACCCATTTTGATTATGCACACCAACTACAGTATGACTAAAAAGACACTGAAGAATTCCTGCTTTTTTATCCCTGTATAATTTACCTCTGGCAGAAAAAGATTTTACCCAGACAAATCACTATTGCAACACTACATTTCCTCCTGGAAGCTGCAACAAAAATACTATTGAAGGAAAAAAGAACATCAGTGATCAAGTGATGAAAACTGAGCAGGCCACAACAATATCAAATATGTCCTGAACAGACAGAGAAAAATGCAGCTCTTAATCATTACTTACCACAAGGGTAACTCAGGACCTGGATGTCATCAATGGCAATGTAGCCCTTTCTCCCATCTGAGACTTCGGCTTCAAATATTACCTGTCAAAATGAAAGAAAAAATGTTTACAACACTCATTTCTACAGAATTCCCCCAGTGGCAAGTGTGTAGATATAAGACACATTGCCTTTTTCATTTAGTTGAAGTTCCTATCAGGTTTGACAACTGAATGGAATATTTATTACTCAGTGTATTGCAGTTCCATACTATTCATATACATGACTTGCTTTGGATTTGCTGCTCATAGCACACCAGAAAAACATGTTTATTACCTCAATTAATGGCATGCTGCTTTCACTCAGTTAAATGTACAAACATGATTCAATTCTAAAAAAAATGCCATTACTTTGAAACAGGTAAGATATCAGCACACAATGGATCGACCAATTTTAACAAAATTTTATCATTCTTGTTGGGGGTCCCAATATAGTCCACAGTCTCCTGTAACCTTCTGCAGAGCAGTTGCACAGGGAAACATGCAGCAGTACAGAAATAGTGCGGCACTCCCCAGTGGCAACAAAAAGAACAGCTGTAGCATGAGATTTATGTAATAATTGTTAACTTCATTCTTCATTCTTGCAAGATAATGTGGAAATTTCTGTGTATGAAGAAAAAGAGAAGACTATTTTCACATCCAGCATCTTGATCCACTTCAAATGGGCAGTAACAACAAAGAACTGCTCTTGGATGGCTCCAGAGACCGGAACTAGATTTTGCTACAGAAGTACCAAAACATTACCAACTGACAGAAATGACCACTTCAGTCTCAAGAGAGTCCTTGGAGCAAGCAGCTCCTGTAAACCTCCAGAGTTCCTTGTGGACCACTCATTCACAAAAATACCCTCTTCAGCAAGACACCTGAAATTTATGCAACTTGACTCTGTACACTGCATCAGGTACACTTCCGTGTTCTTATGTTCCACTCACTGAATTTCCTCACCTTTACATCCCATCCAGACGTGAAGCGCAATTTATCTCCCCACCACAGGAGGCAGGGATCCCAGGTGGTCTGTTTACACCCAGAGATAATTTCAAAACCTCAAACAGGGAAAAATAAGGAAAACTTCCGAGGAAAGGTGGCTATGGACATGTTAATGATGTGGTTCACAGCATTCCCAAACTTGTGCTTTGACTGCAGAAAGAGGAAGCCTTTGGGGCACATATATTTTGACAGCACTGGACTACAATCCTCTTCCAGTTTCTCCAGAAGTTCCCCTGAAGACTGCATTTCTAACCCCTTTCTTTTTTTTCCTTTTTATTTTATTTGCACCCAAATGCAATTAAGTTGCAAAACCCACTTCATTCTCTGCCTCTTCCTCCTGCCTTGGCCAACAACAGCTTGATGAAAATTAATTTAGTGCCTCAGGGTCCTACTTTCACAATGCCCCTTGTCCAGTGACCTCTCTGACCAAAGCACTATTTGACAGTGTCCACTTACTCCTCAGACATCTTCAGAGAGCTGGCACTTGTTCCCAGTAAGGAGTATCAATATTAATATTGATTAATCATATTTTTATTTAAATGGTTACACGATGTGGAAGACAACTCAGTAAGAAATAAACATTATATCTAAATCTCTTCTGGAAGACAAGTTTCTTTACAATACAATACAGTTCTATAACGTACACAAACTCCAAAAGCACATTGTTTCTCAAAGTCCAGTTAAGAAATTTGAGCATCAATGTTAAGAACTGGACTAAATTTACATCTCACTCTAACTGGGTTGTTAGTAATTTATTTGGAAGTAACTTAGATCCAGTTCCCAGGGAAGCTTGGCCTATGTAAGTGTGTCCTTCTCCTGTATGTTGATACCTTCCCACACTGGGTGTCACAGAAGAGAAACTTACCTTTCCTGGAACACAGCTGGGAATTAATTTACTTGGGTTTTTCTACCTCTACAAGATTAATGTAAGTAATCTCCACCTACCAGGAGTAGGAAGTTATCAAAAAAGGAGAAATTCACAGGAATTGGTAAGATTAAATCAAGGAGATCCATGGGAAAAACAAACAAACAAACAAACAAACAAAATCCCACAACACAACAAAACAGAAAACACGAAGAAATATGGAAAGGTAAAGTCTATGAAAAGTTATAAGGTATAATGTTTACAAGATAAGCAAAAGAAAAATGCAATAATTAAAAAGACAGATATTAGAGAGCTGAGATTTCATGTATGCAGTACTAAATTATTATTATTTCCCTTCATAATTGGTATAAATACAACCATGAAACATTCATAATTATAGACACAATATAACAAAAGGTGCAGCTCAAAAAAAATTATTATCAGGTTTTAATTTAATAACATCTGTTCACATTTAAAATTGGAAGTAGAAAAGGGGAATTGCATATATGGGTGAAAACCTATAAAAAGCAATTTTAAATGCTGACAAGTTAGACCAGAACCTGGGGTTGTTCTTTTCCTCAGATAAGCATACACTACTTGAGAAAAAACAGATTGTTGAGCTATTCCTTTCACCAGAGGAGGCTTATCCTAATAAGACACTAGTGCTTTGGGAGTGAATCCCGCACTTCATCTGCACTGCTGTTCAGTTTACAGTCCTAGAAAGAATGGCTTCAACACTTTCATTTTAGCTGAAAAATAATTCAGATTATCACTCTAGCCAGAAAACATTAGTTGTCTGTGCAACTATAAATGTCCTTCCACTTATTACAATCTAATTGCATGCTCATCTAGTGCACTTCTGAGAGATGCTCACTTCCTTTAACGGAAAGGAGAGAGAGAGAGATCGTTTCCACAGGATGAATTGGGCTGGCACAGAGCAGGGCTGTAGAGACAGCTATCCTGTCTCATTTGTACCAGTGTTGCCACAATGAATGAGAAAGGGAAACACTGAATCATTCAGGTAGTTCAAATGCTACTCAAAGGAATTAGATTTGATCCCTGAATTTTCTACACAGTTCCAAGGTGATACTCAAATGTTATTTAACTCTCCAAATAAAATTGCATATCCGTGTTTATGAAGTGCCTACATTCACATGCAAATGAAGATCTAGTGTCAGAACTCCCTGAACTGGATGTACTCCTACATATTTAGAGATTCCCAATGTATCTCTTGTCTATATATTGGGCCATTTTCTCCCTAAAACCATGCAAGCTTTTAGTGAACACAGTATCATTTGGAAAGATCCACGACAGCATTGAAACATTTCCATTTGTCTGGTTTGTACAGACTTCCTTCGATGACCTAAATCTGACAAACTGATCCCAGTCACCCTTCTATATTATTCACAACTTTGTAGACCTCTATTATACATCCCCAAGTAATTTTGCCTCAAATTTGAACAGTCCCAGATTGTTCAATCTCATATAAGAGCCATTTGATTATACTCATCCTTCTCTCTAAAGCTCTTTCTAACTGCACTATATTCTTTGAAGATAATGAGAGCAGAGCTGGCACACAGTAACCAAAATACGGGTGAGTCATAATTTATACAACAGCACAATATTGTTATCTAATTTATACTGACTTTTTTAACCATTCTTAACACTTCATTTCCTTTTTTTTCACCATCACTGGGCTCTATGCTGACATTTTTATGAACCCCACAATGATTTTATGCAGTGTGCATTACTTTATATCTCATTATCTACACTAAAATGTGCCTGTTATTTTATTGCTCAATCACTCACAGTTGGAGATACTGTGATGGTCCTTCCACAGGACCTTACAATTACATACTGTCCTTGCTATTCCAAAGTAGCTTTCACCAACAAACTTGTCTTTGCACTGTTCTCTGGCACCCACTCTGGTCCCATACGAACATGCTGAAGGGCATAAATTTCCATAGGATGCCTTGGTGACTACTTCAAGACATCTTGACAATTTATTTCTACTTTCTCTTTTTCCTCCTAAACAATTATGTATTTATGGAAGTATATCATAGAATGGCATCTTAGCTTCACTACAAGCTTGTGTAGAGGGGCATTTGGAAACCTAACTAGACTCTATCAATCACATCACCCTTACCTATGTGTTTGTCAACCCCTAAAGGACTCTAAGTTGAAAATTAGGTGGATGATGTGCAATATAGAATAAAATAAAAAAAAAAATGACAGATGTGATATATATATATAGTCTCAGAACCCCATATCACAAAATTCTTCTCCCACCTCCTAACCTTCCTCATTGCTATACTAATATTAACCATCACCAACAATATATTCCTCATATATTATTCCTTATAATATTCCAATATTATTTATTGGCTGAGAGGGAGTCAGGATCATATCATTCCCTCTAACTGGATGATGACATGGCCAAGCAGAAGCCAATGCTGCTGTACTTCAACCCATACTCTACAACCATGTTGGAGATATCGGATTTATTCTCTGTATAGTATGACTAGCCTCCACAATAAATATCTGAGAAATTCAACAGTCCTCCTCCACAAACCAGACTCTGCTACTCCCCCTTCTAGGTCTCATTTTAACCACCACAGGAAAATCTGCTCGATTTGGCCTCCACCCATGACTACAGCTGCCATAGAAGATCCCACCCCACTATCTGCCCAACTTCACTCCAGCACCATAGTAGTAGCCAAAATTTTCTTACTCATCCACACTTACTCCATATTCTGTAACAACCAAAATGCCCTTACCTTATGCCTCTGCATAGGTGCCCTCTCCACACTATTCACCACCACATGTGCCCTAACCCAAAACATTGCCTAACCCAAAACAATTATTGCCTTCTCCACATCAAGCCATCTAGGCCTAATGATAGTTACAATTGGACTAAACCTCCCTCAACTATACTTTCTACATACCTCAACCCATGCATTCTTTAAAGGGATATTATTCCTTTGCTCTGGGTCTATCATCCATGTACTTTTCAGACCCCAGCTTTAAAATGCAGATGATGAAAATCACTATTCATCTAATATTTCAGAAATAAATGTTTTGAACAACTTAAGTACTCAACAGTATTTGAATGCAATGGGAGAAGTAGCAATTATTACAGGAGAGACTCCTACGCAGGTTTAGTTGTTAAGAAATACTCAAACCTTCACATTCCTTCACAGCCCTAACAATGCATCCTGTAATCACCATGAAGGCTAAGCCCGAACTTGCAGGAATATAAAAAAGGTACTTTTTAAGGACTGGCCTCACTGAATTTTTAATTCTTGCCAGGATCCAAAAGTTTAGGTATCAGCACCATTATTAGCTCATTTGAGGCACTGATCAAAATAAGGACTCCCAAAGCATAGCTAGTCCATTAAGTACAATCATAGTCAGAAAAGAGGGAAAAAAACTTTGCAGCCCAAAGCCTACCTTTAGGAACACATTTCTTCCTAAGTTTTGTAAAAGCTGTTTTCTTGTAAGCGATATACCACCACCACCACCGAGCAGGATACTTTCAGTACAGTTTAAGACCTTCCTTGTCCTTTCTCCATTTGACTAGTTTTCTGGCTACTCACGGTAGTGAAGGAGGCAGAATCTCCCACAGTTTTGACAGCAGTCCTGTCACACCACCATGTATATAAAGCTAACATCAATTAGACAAAAATTAGTATTAAAAGGTTTAGTTACAATAGAAATGTAGTGTTTCATTGACTAATTTTTCCTGCTAGACTCTAATACATTGCATTAGAGAGAGGTGAAGAAGAATTTTTGATGGAAATAAAAAAAAATTTTAAAAAGGAAAAAATCAGATATTGTAGTTTCCACACAGCATTCAACTTGTAACATATTTTTTGTTCCTGCATAGTAGGGCTTCTACTAGCTTAATTACCTGAAATCAAACTTGTAGATGGGTGAATTCCAATGCTTGGTGGAAAGGTGTATTAGAGAGCTGTATGCAAATACAAGGCATCATGTCTGTGATAAACCACAGTAAAAGCACAGTACAACACACACAAAAAAATCCCAACAAAAAACAAACAAAAACCCCCTCACCAACTGAACAAAATACACACAAAAAAACCCCAACCAAACTTCAACTAGAGCATTACTGGAAACTTCGTGCAATTCTAGTGCACATAATCCAGATTATGTGCATTTTTATTTTTGGTACTTCCTACATAATTTTTATTCAATTTGTGAATAAAACAAATGAATTACTTAACATCAAAGGAAGAAGGGGAGCTATATTAACTAACTTCTTTAGGTGTGAGTTATATCAACCTCCCCAGATACAAACCTTTAAAGGTTTTCCTAAGAATATAAAAAGAAAACATAATAATTTTTTTCTACTTCATACACATCTCTTTTTTTGGTTAATTTTCAGTTTTGTAAAAGCACAGTAGGGTGACTACAGATATACTTGAACCTACTACTTACACTAAAATGATTAAGATTAAACGGCATATAGAAGCAAGTTTGTTTTGTAGTAAAATAATTTTCTGTAGATGAAAAGCCATGAACAGCAACACCAGTTATACATAAAACAGTAACCAATCCTATTCACTGACAAGCTTCTAGCCCAATCCAGTGCTTTTACAGTGTTAAAGGCATTTTAAAACACTAAATCAAAGGTTTTAATTACCAAGAAACTAAAAATTAATATAAACGTGAAAACAGTGTCATGTTACAAAAGAAACACTTAATGGAAGCTAGCTGAAAGAAAGGGACAGCTAAAGAAATCTTATCTAACATATAAAAATTTTGTTGACAAAAAGCATTTCCCTTGTGAAAGTTACAAATAATTTTGCTGAACTAATTTAGAATTCATGAAAACATAATTACTTCCATTTGAATGCTTAAGTAGTACTGTGAGGCAGCCTTTGCTGCTGACAGGACCCAGGATAACTTCCAGCACAGCAAATCAAACACTTGGGTGAAAACTTTGGGATCTCAAGTCTGCCAAGTCAGCTAACACCCTATCACTTCTTTTTTCCTCAAAAACACACCTCCTGATATTGAAAACCAAAGGATATAAGGTTATCTGCTCACTAGTATCCTTACCAGCTGAGCTGGTCATCTCAGATTCTTTGAGCATCTTACAATCACCTACAAGGAGCCTTGACATTCACACCCTCAAGTTATACTCAAGCTCCCCTTAACATAGGGATACCTACACCAGCAAGATTCATCTCAGTTCCTGCTCTCTGGTGAGGAATCACACAAAACATGCCTCCAAAGGCTCCTAAAGGCTAATCCTTCAGCGAATTTATTAGTTGTAAGTCAAGCCATCTAGCCACCTACCCACCCAATCCCCAGGCAAAAAAAGGAGGAAAAAAAAAAACAACTCACACCACAATACAGAAATTGTCTCTTTACATTTAAGAAAGAACTTTCAGTGAGCCAAACAATATAAAAATGAGGAAAGATAATAACAATGTTTTACCTCCACAAACAAGATACATGTTCCAGGAAAACACATTATTAATATGAAGCATAATAAGCCTTTGAAATGACACAGTTATCCAGTGGCAGGAAGAGCCAGAAATTAGACTCAGAGACCCTGGAAAACACTGTGTTAGTAAAGAACACTGGAAAAAAAATTCCCTGAACTTATCTTTGCTTACTTCTCATAAGTTGCTTATGCCAAATGTTTCTAGACTCCTGCCTAGAAAATGTCTGGATGAAGCACTATACATGGATGAGTTACAGCTGCTCTGGCTTTGGAGCTGCAGTAGTTTATCATGTGGGAACACTTACAGTCTTATAAAAACCCACCCTGCTCTTGACTGACTGAAGAACTTGAAGAAAAAACATTCTTACATAGCCCATAAACACCAGATCTTCAATACACCAAAACATTTATTTAAGTGTGAAAGTTCTTAAATGATTGAGATTTAAAAATAACAGTAACACTGCATACAAAGGCATGACTTTTAACCATGAGCAATAAAGACATTAATAGCATTGTAAGTCATGACATTTAAAAGCTAAAATGGGGAAAGTAGCCATACGAGAAGTTAAGGATCAATATGAAATACTTAATACTTTGCTTATTTTTGTGATATACCAAAACCTTAAGAAAACACTTTCCGTAGTGCAGAAGCAGTCCTTTTGAACATCGCTAGCTACTTGAAAATGCAGCAATACAAGCCTGGCATGATGCTGTTTTTTCAAGACTAGGGCAGAGGTCAGTCCTTTTTGACTTTCAGTGACCTTTGAGAATTCCCTATTATGTGGAAAAAATTTTATTTATTTTTTTTGTAAATATGCTCTGTCTCAAACCATATATATTCCCAGTCAAATTACTGACACATTTGAACACTCTTGGTAATCATACCCATTATCTCTTGAAATAATATCTGCATTAGCCAGCATATTCGGGGGGCCACATAGCTGAAAAGGAGTTGGCAGAAAAGGACAGAAGTGCCATGGTAAATACCAAGTTCAACATGAACCAGCATTGTGACCTTGTGGCAAAGAAGACCAAATGGTATCCTGGGCTGCATTAAAGTGTTGCCAGCAGATCAAAGGAGCTGATCCTTCCATCCAGCACTGGTGAGGCCACACCTGGAGCGCTGAGCTCCTCAGTACAAGAGAAACGTGGACACAGTGAAGAGAGCCACTGAGTGAAGGGCCAGAAAGATGATGAAGAGATGCAGCATCCCTCAGATAAGGAAAGGTGAGACAGCTAGGACTGATCAGCCCAGAGAAGAGAAGTGTCACGGGGATCTCATCAAAGTATATAAAAACCCAAAGAGAGAGTGAGGACAGAAACAGTGTGACAGGACCAAACACACACTGTAGTTTGGATTGCATATCATCCCTTTTTCATTAGGAAGTGTAAATTGAAAGGTTTCATGTATGCACTTTGCAATCATTAATATTTACTACATAAATTCTGCCAAAATGCCAGCCACTGACTAATACCTGCCCCTTTTACTAAAATTCCTGCCCATGAACCATCTGTAGGACAATGGAAGCAATATTTGTATAAGTCACCTGGAAAGATTTGCTATCCCCTTCCACTAGTAGCTAATAAAAATGTAATATCATCTATCAACAAAGTTTTGAGCTATGAAAGGTTCTCCAGCAACCATTTTGAGCCATGACAAATGTTATCCATAACCATGGAGAAGCAGAGACTTTTCCAGAGGGCAGGGCAATCTTGCCCCATTGTCTGCACTTGAGGATGGGCTCACAGAGATTCGTTGCCAAATGCTGAATGTGAATAAGCAAGTTTTTTAAAACCCAAAGCTCAAAATCTGTTGTGTTAATTTCTATTTGTTTTCATGTGAGAATACAAGCCTAAATGATCATGCTGCCCTGCATTATGGAGCTGATTGATATGGTAACTCCTAAATTATCTTGTATGCTCTGTTATATACTTTCTTGTTTGATTGTTTTGCAGCTCAAAGCTTTTCTGTGTTTTGATTTAATGAACCAGAAGTTTAGGAGGGCAGTTGTTACTGCCTTTTTGGTGATGACCGTTTGTTTATCAGCAGTGACTACAGACCCAAGAAATCCATATATTTATGAAGGCTAATCATAGGACCTTAACTTACAGGTGGAACAATTGTATGGAGGAGGCAGCACATGCAAGTTCTCCAGAAGCAGACTGACAAACAAATCAAGTATAAAATGGCTTTTGTCACAGTGAAGCAATGGAATGCAGTTCAATTTTGTTAACCAGGACTTCATTGCTTCATAGTAGTTTTGAACAAATCAGTTTGACAAGCTACACCTTTACTTTACTGTAAGTAGCATAATTTCCACATTGGGTTAGGCTAGAACAACCTCAAGCCATGCCTAACAACTGGTTCAACTCCTTTTTTCTGTTCCTACCACAGTTGAAAGAAATTAACTGCTCATGGTTGGTAAAGTGAAGGTAAAGTCTATCAAAGCCACATTTGTGAATGAAAAAGCAAAAAAACCAGTTGTTTCTCAAGAGCATGATGTATTGAAAATGAAAACCTGAAGAAGAAAGAGGTTAAAGTTGTGCTTCTGTCTTCATAAACTGATACACCTTAAATAATAAAAAAAAAAGCTAGAATACATCTCCATAGATACACAATGATATCCATGGATTTTTCTCATGAAATTTAATTTTGTGAAGTAAAAAAAAAACCCTAATCCTCAAACCAAAAACCACCCCAAAAAACCAGCCAAACAAAAATCACTAACTGAATCTTCCAAAGTACATTACCTGACATCCTTGTACAGGTCATGTCTAGGGTGTACACTTGGGACCAGGTTTTGGTGATTTTGCGTTCAGTGAGGCTACCTAACAAGACCACAGAGAGAAAGACCTTGAAAAGGCCTCCAGACAAACCAGATATGCCAGACCTCCAGATACTCAGATTCAATTTCAACAAGTCTCTCTGCAAATTATCTTCCTACTTCTGAAAACATTAGAGCAGGAACATTGAAACCATTTAAACTGTCACTACTACTTGGTTATATGCAATATTACATGTCTTGCTTAATGAAATCAGACATGTCAGATTAATTCCCTAATTTTCTACTTAAAGCAGAAACTTGCATGAGATTGTGATAGTGAAATACTTCTTTTTCCAAGTGCTTCTACATCAGAAATAGGTAGTAAAGATGAAGCACCAAAAGTAATAGCTGTGGAATCTGTGATACTGATTAGGTAAACATCAGTCAGGAATGATACAGATCTAGTTTACCCCACCACTGGCCAAGGCCGATATGTTATATTAACTCAGAAGGGATTCTCCAAATATGTTTTTCTGGGATATTTTTAGAGCTTTCAGAAATTATATCATTAATAATAAAAAAATTAAATACAGAATCTGTAGTTTCTTCAATTTATTTGGAGCAGAAAGCTAAAGCTATTCAGCTTATATTCTATATCTATAGATGCTATAGTTGATATAGCTCAACAAATGAAACTGGATCAAATCAGAGAAGACAAGTTACTGACATGTCAAGTCAGGCACATCTCACTAAGACAAAAATTAACAAGACAGAGACTTGGGGGCAAAGAACTTCCTCTGTCCTCCTTAAAACCCTTGAATATATCTAATAAAGTCTTATTAGTCGTTTTCCCTCCTATCTTTCTGCTGTTGATCAATCTGCTACATCAACTAGCCTTTGAACAAACAAACTAAAATGAAAAGTCAAACAAAAGAATGATTAATCCAAATTCAAGGGAAAAAGGTCTCTCTGTTCTCAAAACAAATCCATTTTTATTTTTTAAGTATTTAAGATTAATACTGAGCAGATCTTTGTTTCTTTTATAGGTGTACCACATAAGTTATTTCAGCAATTTTGGCTACTAAGACAAGTAGTGCTTCTATCTCTGGTACCGCACAGAAATGTATCATTTTTCTCCACAGATAAAGGAAGGCAAAAATACTGCCAAAATGAATATTGTCTCTTGAAAGACAGAAATAACCAAGAACCATTCATAATCACATCCTTTGAACTTTTTCAGGATAAAGCACCAACTTGTTTTTTAAATTATTCAGAAAAATAGCTATGGAACACCAAGCAATTACTATTCTTGAAACAGCTTGGGGTTTATAACCAGTAGAGCAAACCTACCATAGCTTCTTTTAATTTGAAACACACGTTTTTAATGTGCCTATAAAATAATTTTCTAATAGATGGATTATTAAATGGCAGAAAAAGATTTCATAGATGAATACTAACCTTTTACCACATAAAATTACAACTTTCATCTACAATAAGTAGATAAGAAAGAAAGATGTCCTTACTAGTAACCTTCTGAAGATAAATTTCAATCCCAAAACAAACACATTTTACAACCTCTGCTCTCAAGGCTCATTGTTTATTATTGTAAGTCATGGTAAGTTATTAGAGATTGTCCCACTGGCAATCACAGAAAAGTCAAAACCTATATTTAAGCTGGCCTTTTTTCCAGCAGGGGGGCAGGGCCACTGTCCCACCAGTGGATCCAGTTGATATCTGTATCACAACACACTGCATTATGTTCAACATGGTGCTTTTTACTTCCATGATATTTTATAAAGGATGACAAAGGCATTTCTTAAGTGGGAGTACATTAGGGTTTGCAATATGAATGGTGATTTGCCTCCTCACTAGATTCAGGCTTCTGCAATCATAGGAGATTATTGTCAGGTTCAGTTCACAAAGGTTTACAGAACACCACAGGCCATAATAAATTCCCAGCATTAAAACACAACTTTAACCACCACAGACATTCACCCTGCAAAAGCCAAGAGTACATTGCTCCACCACAATAAATACTGAAGGTAGTGCCAGTATCTGCAACAAATTCTCTACTGTCTCCTACTGGAAAATCCATGTACATTTAAATTAGCAAAGTTCACCATAGAATACACATTTACTTTATGCTCACATTTAAAATACATATGCAATAATACTTATTTTCACAATTCTAAAGATAAGCTACAAAAACTCCAAATCCATGTCTGTGAAAAAACTACAGGCTTTGATCTGTTTACACAACTTTTTCTGGATACCAAACTTTTAAATAAAATCACAAACCTAACTGTGACAAAAAGGTCAACAAGATATGTACATATATATATATACACTGTCTATATACTGAAGGAGAACAGTGCATTTAATTAGAGCATATTAAAATATTTCTGCATTTAGCAATAGATATATAGATCTATGCATGAATGTGCTTACATGTGCCTAAACATACTTTGAATTTGGACAAGGTATTGATCCCACAAAATGAACAGGGCACTGTGTCTCAACAAACATTAACTCTGTTTATCTAAAGAACGCTAAGAAACCACCAGACTGTTGATGCCATTTTTAGGTAGCAACATTTTCAGATATTCTCTTATACGTTCGGCAACAGGGTATTTGGAGCAACTAATCTGGATTACCTAAAAGCCTTTTGTAAAGAGATGTCAAAATTAAGCTTTCTCTAGTTGCTCAACTGATCCACAGGGAGTTACCAGATTCTTCTCTCCTCTCCCTTGCTTAAAACAGACCCAATCATTTCGATCAAGCCAAACAGTGACAGGACAGGGCTATTCAAAGCATTTCTATTCCCCTCCCTTACACTGATTACTGTGTAATAATGGTAAATACAACAAATTGAGTAATAGTCATTTTGTCCTTTACCATATGCAGCTATCCTTGGCTTAAGTTTAGTCAATCCTGTGCACAAAAGCAAAGCAAACATCAAGGTCCTGACAAAAGTCAGTGATTAATAAGGACAATACAAACTAAAGAAGAAAAAACTGTGTGATCCATCTCTGT
The DNA here is from genome assembly GCF_025592945.1 of Manacus candei. Lineage (NCBI taxonomy): Eukaryota > Metazoa > Chordata > Aves > Passeriformes > Pipridae > Manacus > Manacus candei. The sequence goes on along the minus strand of NW_026138082.1, from coordinate 5,513,006 downwards.
GCTGTAAACAGGTCTCTGGATGTGAAAAAATTCAAGGTATTTGTAAGACAATAAATTCAGCAGATGTCAGAATATCTAGGGAACTCAGGTGCTATTCATCTTGTGCCTGAAAGATATGGAGAAACAATCCCTTACTAACAGCCATGCCTTCTTTTCGCCTTCCTCTTCATCTTACACTGCTTTAGTGTAAGTTGTTGAATGCCTGAATTCTTAAATCCAGGATGTGCTTCTGAGGACAAAATGCTTTCCTTGTGAGCTAAACAATTTATTATGTACATGTCAGGGTATTAACACACACATGCGTGTACATGCACGCAGGGGTTTTTTGCTCTTACTGTCTTGTTGCCACTCTCTCTAGCAACATAGAAGGTTTCGAAACACTGTAAGACAGCTTCAAGAAAAATGTCTGTGTTTGTTCTAGAAACTCCATCCACACACTGTATAAAGGTCCAGAGGAGAAAAAAAAAGTATACGGTTCTACTAACAATTAACTTTCTGAATATAATGAACTATGAACAAGTGGTATCTAATATTCAAACACTATTTAAAGTGGAACATTTTAGACATGTCTGATTTCAACCTACAAAATACTTTATATCTTGTATCCAAAGAAAACTTCCGATGAGTACCAGAAGGTAAGAGTGAGGTACACAGTTAATATTAAAAAATCATTAGAAAGTTCCAGGGCCTTAAAGCACAATTCTAAAAACTGCAAAACCTGGAGATTTCGCAGCATCTCTCACTATGCCTCAAATACCATCCTGCTACTATTAGGTGTTAAACAAATACCAAAATAGATAAGCTGGGTATATGTTAAAAGGTTAATTTTGATCCTTTTGAAAGAAATTAAATAAACATAAGCTTATCAGGTACAACAAATTTGGGATAGTAGAATATTACTTAACTACAATGGAAATACGTAAGAAATACAAAAAGAGCTGCTTTTTAATTACCAAAGATCTTAATTTCAAAGGGGAAAAACCCAGAAGTACCAATAAAGGCAATCTTCTAGACATTAATAGAGCATGCTTATTTCCATGCTCTTTTCTTCAGCAGACCATTGCATTTCTGTGTGATTAAGTTACTACAGCACCTCATGCTTTTACCAGTTTACAGAGTTCTAGCATAAACTGTCACACCACCACAAAAAAACCAGCTCACTCATTCTGAAGATACTCTTTGTGGCACGCCCTCCAGTGCATCCTCAAACATATGCTCTTACATATCCATACCTCAAAAACTGTAAATATTTACTACATAGTCTCAGTTTTTCAATTTTTATTTAGTTTCAAACTCTTCTACTCAATGAATAGCAGAGGAGCTAATCAAAGGATTAGTTAGGAAAAAAAAAATCAGGGTTTGAGTTTGGTTGGGTTTATGATTTATTTTTTTTCTTTTTCCAGCAGGGTTTTTACTGAAAAAGATAACAATCAGATTGAATAAAAATTGTCACTGCAGTAACAGTACCTAAAATTGATGTAATGCGAAATCAAGCTCACAGCAGTTAGCTGAAATTAAGTTTCTTAGTGCACATGGCCTGAGGAAAGTGAAAGTATGCAATGGAATATACTTATAGAAATCTCTGTGTCATCTCTAAAAACTAACCAATGAAGAGTGCATTCAAATTTTACATGTAAGACTGTTACTTATATGTCAGTATAAGAGTAGCTAGACATGTACATGCCACACTTCATGCCACCTTCTGCCACATTTTCTATGTAAAAGTTGAGAAGACACCATTTTAATAGCCCTGTTTATATCAAGGGCTACCTCCATCAGTCAATAAAAACAATTTTACATCTAAACTAAACTGCATGAAAGTAATGGTTAAAATTTCTTTCAAAGTTTAAATAAGATCTAACACACTCAAAAATGAACATTTCTTATACTGAATTCGCACCATCCTTAATTTGTTGTCTCTTTTGACTTAGCTGACTTTTTGATCAGAAAGACTAAGGTAAAGAGAGGAAAAAAAAAAAACAACCCAAAAACTCCTACCTAGGCCATTAATTAATAGATTTGACAACAAAATGAGGTCCGATCACAAACTGTTATAACTGACAAACCCAAGGGTAGCATCCCTTTTCATAGATTAGTAGCCAAATCAGTTGCAGTAAGTAACTTCATGAGAAAAATATTTCATAAAAAAGAAGAAAGCAACCACTATATTCAGGATGATGTCTTCATTTGTAATTTTGCTCAGTTCATCAGTTCAAAGTACACATAAAAAGAGACATATAAATTTTATTTTTTTAAAAGAGAATATTACTTCCCCAAACGATCATTTCCTTTCTTTTTTCCCCTCCAGTCCCTCTGACCATCTCCTCTCTCACTGTTTCTTGCCCTTCCTGCAAAGGATGAAGTATCTTTTGCCATCCTCTGAAAAGAACTTCAAAGATAATAATTTGATTTAACGTGCTCTACTTCACTCATGAAAAGCCATGAGACTTCTATCCAAGGCTACTAATATATTTTTCAAACAGGTATGTGAAAGCTTCTTACATAGACATTATCTTCATTTATAAGACAGAGTGAAAATAAAACCAGAAGCTGAAAGTGTCCCACAACTGGCAGCACAAGTCTGGAGCAGAAACTTAAGTTACTTAAATGCAAAATAAATTAATAGAATCATGGAACCATTCAGAATTGAAAAGATCTTTCAGATCATCAAGTCCAACCATAAATTCTTAGTCAAGTGCTTATCTGAAAATACCTGTTAATGTCCCTTTAATTCACTCATGTAGGAGCCTGTGTATAAAAGTTAAGCATCTTAGTTGAATAAAAGCCTGAAATCCTGTTTCTGAGCTACTATACAAAATTTTCTCCCTGGGAGGTGGGGAAGTCTTTTAACTTATCATTTTTGGTTGTCCCTGCCAGCAAACCATATGCTTTGTTTGATCTAACCAGTAAGACCAATTTACCAGAAAGCCACTTTTCAAAGACACATGTTGCAAATATTCCACTGAAATAAAGTCTTTAGTGTTTACTGGGCAAATTTGACCAATTCACTAAGTGACTTCAGCAAATTCAGCAATAACATACTTCTCTAAGAAGAAAGCACTAAATCCACTTCTAAAAGCAAAATAAAACATATGCAAAACAAAAAGCCATGTGCACACAGTATGTCTGAACAGCAGGCAAGTATTTCTTGGCCATTTCCCTGTGCTGTTAATAAAAGCATCTCGCTAAGTATAAAAAACTTGTACAACTACAGCAAAGTCTCAAAGGATTTGAAGCAATTTTTCCCCTTCTCCTACACTGCCTGTTGTGCATCACCTGAGGACATGACACAAAAATTATCACGTTCTCTACTTCTCAGTGTAGCACAGTCACTCATCCAATACCTCCATTTACAGCCAAATCGTAGGACCTTTTGTCCTTGTCCTGGGGAAATTTGCCACCATCACTGGTCATGACATGAACTCTATGACAAGACACCCTGCCTAGAGGATGAGGAAAAGGCTGTGGATGTTGTCTGCCTGGACTTTAATAAAGACTTTGACACTGTCTCCCACAGCATTCTCCTGGAGAAACCGGCTGCTTATGGCTTGGATGAGTACACTGTCGGCTGGATAGAAAACTGTCTGGATGGCCAAACCAAGAGAGTGGTGGTGAATGGAGTTAAATCCAGTTGGTGGCCGGTCACTAGTGATGTTCCCCGGTGCTCAGTTTTGGGCCAGTCCTGTTTAATATCTTACTCAATGATCTGGATGAGGGGATTCAGTGCCCCCTCAGTAGATTTGCAGATGACACCAAGTTGCTGGAGGGCAGAAAGGCTCAGCAGAGGGATCTAGACAGGCTGGATCAATGGACCAAGGGCAACTGTATGAAATTCAACAAGGTGAAGAGCCGGATCCTGCACTTGGGTCACAACAACTCCCTGTCATGCTAGAGGTTTGAGGCTGAATGGCTGGAAAGGTGCTCTGCAGAAAAGGATCTGAGGCAGCTGAATATGAATATGTGCCCAGGTGGCCAAGAAGGCCAGTGGCATCCTGGTTTGTATCAAATAGCTTGGCCAGCAGGACTAGGAAAGTGATCGTTCTCCTTTACTCTGCCCTGGTGAAGCTGCACCTCGAATCCTGTGTTTAGTTTTGGGCCTCTCACTACAAGAAATACATCAAGGTGCTGGAATATGTCCAGAGAAGGGCAACAGAGTTGGTGAAGGGTCTGGAGCACCAGTCTTACAGGGAGTGTCTGAGGGAGTTGGGGGGTTTTTGTCTAAAGAAAAGGAGGTTCAGGGGAGACGTTGTTGCTCTCTACAGTTTCCTGAAAGGAGGCTGTAGGAAAGTGGGGATCAGTCTCTTTGAGACAAAAAGCCATAGGACAAGAAGAAACAGCCTCAAGTTCCACCTGGTTTAGATTGGATATTAGGAAAAATTTTCCTGTCCTCTTGAACTACACAGTTTTGTACATACAGGACGTATTTTTTCTACTTGTTCTGATTTTGCATCTATTTCTCGTGCTTACATCCACTAAAAATGATAAATGTTTCTTAAGAGAGGTCTGACTTTCTCAGAAGGACAAGAACCAGTTTGACAGGTTAAGGTTTGAAAATGCAGCCTTGTACACTGCTGTTGACAGATGGGGCAGGACTTGCTAAAGGAGCAGGTCTGCTGCTTTGCCCACAGACATAGAGAATGTACACAATCTGTACTAGGAAATGTGAAATTTGAATGAAGCCTTCCTTGCTCCTTTACTGACACTCACTCATTCCAGATTTAAACTACAAGTTACACAAAGACTGTCTCAAATCCTCAAGTATCCCACCTGCAAGCTAGAAAAAAAAGTGAAAATATTTAATATACTGACTAAAGAAAGCTATTATCTCACATATATATTAATTGTTAGGAATGCATTAAAGTCTGGTTATGAAAAAGAAGTAGTTCTTAAAAAGAATATTCTAGTCTGTTTCAAAAATAAGTATTACACTACAGGCAAGGAAATAAACTTTCTTCGCCTACATCTAGCACATTGACAATTTGAGGTAAATGTACTGAACTTAGCTGTAACATTAACTGATTTTTTAAAAATCTCTCCTATAAACAGCTTAAAAAAAATTTTAAAAGGCTAAAGCGGAAGCGAACAGATAGTGTTACTATAGCAGCAAAGAATCCAAAAAATGCCAGATTTCTCCCTTTTAAAATGAAAACCAGACTGCCAGAGTTATTGGTTTAGAAACTACTATGAGCAAAATTCTACACTCTGAAAAGATTTACAGAACTTCACAAAAATCACTACAAAGGTACTTAAAAAAAAAAAGCTAGAAAAGATGAAAAATGGAAAGTAATCACACTGCTGTGAAGCCTTACAAAAGGAGAGCCCGAGTAAAAATCTTTAATGAAAATCACTCTTTACTGCAGCAAATCACGTATGTTACCAAAAGTATATAGTTATTCTTGAAAATAGAGAGTATTTTTATCATAAAGGAATTCAAAACACATATATCTGAGGGAGCAATTATTTTACCTGGTAAAATTTACCCGTAAGTGTAACAGTACAACATTTCCACTTTTTTGCAGTGTTATAAATATATGTATGCATATTAATGATCACATTATCAGTTAAGTGACTGAAGTCTGTTCAGTTTTTGGGTTTGCTCTTGCTTTTAAATCCCAGAATCCTATTCTTTAAAGAATAGTTCATAATCTGTCTGGAGTACCACCTACCTAGAAATACTCCTCCGTACCCTAAGAAGGTCCAATGTGCACAATTCAGCATATACTAAAAGCAAACAAACAAGTGTTTATTTTACTGGCATTGTTGTTTCAGTCTTAGCAATATCAGACTGCTCACATTTCTATAGTGCTTCTTTTGATTCACTGTCATTTACATTACAGACTGTCGCTTTGTAAATAAGCTGCTTGCTGCTATAACAACACGCTTGCTATGAATCAATAAAATATAAATCTATTTTATACAAATCAAAGAGCCATCATATGTCAATGACTGCAAAGAGCACTGCCTAGCATTAATGTTTTCAGCCCACCCATGAAGATCACACACAGCTTACACTCTGTAACCTCATACAGTGTTCAATTCAAACATATTTGTTGTAAACTACTGCTTTTTAGGAGCCAGCTAATGCTTCGCACCTCTTTTTCAAATTTTACATTCCATATACAGAGGAGTTTTTTTGCCTTCATTACTTTCCTCCTGTCTATTTTTCAGTTCATCATACCAGTGAGGAACTCATTCATTCCTTCTTTCTTGAAAGCTCCAAGTCCTTTCCCTGCAGGTAAAAGCAGCTGGTTTTGTCCAGGTGTCATGGGTTGGCTCTTAATTTCACAGGACAAGCTGTGTTTGTGAAATATGTCCCACAGTGATGTGTGGACATCCATACAGTCAGGATGGTGTGCAAAATGCAGATAGGGAAATTAATAAGTATACGATTAAATACACAAATGTTGGTATGAGTGCTTAGACACTCATTTTTTGCCTACATCCAGTCAGACACTCGTGACTGCTGCCTCTTATCTTTTTGCTATGCACTTCACAGAAGAATACAGTTCCATCTTCTCTTTAACATCCTTTAAAGAATTGATTCAAGGTCAACACTAGGAACTTTAGATACTTTTATCTATTTGGCTTGCAGTTTGCTTTTCCACATACTTATGAAAAGTATGCTATATATCTACATGCTTATTCAACATACATACAATTCGTGAAAGCCAGACACAGAAAGCAAAGGGTCAGAATCCAGTTCTCACATGGAAAAGGAAGCCTGTCATCCACAGACTTCTGACTATGAGGAGGAGAGATCCCAAGCTCTAATAATTTATTTAATAATATGTGCTCTTTTAAGCAGCAGTCCAGTGATTTCTATCTCCTAGCTAATGAGATGTATGTTTCCTTAACAGAAAATGCTGTCAACAAGAGGACAGTGAGAAAGATGATGGTATCTATACATTTTTTTCCTTCTTAGTATGATTATTTACAGGACAACAAATAATAGGACCCCTCATTTTATTGTTTGCCCTCTCAGGATCAAAGATGGTTAAAACAGAAGACGAAAAACTATAGCTCTCAAGACATCTTCTTTAAAATACTAAAGAAAAACATTAGGAAGTGAAGACAACACTTAGTAACACGGGTAACATTTCATACATGAAGAACCCTTCAGATTAGAACTTGTCCTGAAATATATGAAAGTTGAATAGGTTGACAGTAGACAACTTCGCCTTTCCTCTAAATGGTTTAAAGCTAAAAAAAGTATATTAAACTCTTCTAACTTGTACCATTTGACTACCTATGGCATTGGTCTCTCTTGCCTCTTTAATAACGCCAGAAATTTAGAAAAGATGGTATCCTATTACAAACTTTCTAAAGTAGAAGCTCCAAAATTTTCGTACTTTTGTATTTGAGCCAAAATATAATTTTCGTTGTTAAAATGTGAATTCCAATGAAATATAACTCTAACATTGCTCTTCACACTTTGACCAACATTATATTTATTATTGAACCTATGAATCCATTGTTGTTATAATTATCAAACATAAAACAGGCAGAAAAACTTGAATCAAGTTGTTCTACATTGTATACAATATACTACATCAAAAAATATTTACCAGGGCATTTACCTGATGTACCATAAGCAGCAACAAGATACTCTTTTCTCCAACTGTCGTGAAATACATGTCATGAAAGCACATTTTCACCACATTTCCTGTTTTTTAAGGCTCTTTTTCTATCATGAAAGTTTAGGGAATTGTTTTAATTTCTTTAAGGTGTCTTTTATTTAACCACAGTTTATAGAGCTGTATGGCATGCACCATTTCAGAACAGTCAAAAACTGATGCTATTAGAATTATTCCCAAAATGCTTTCTGCTTCATTCTTTATGTATTATTTCTCTCTTTGCAATTCTTAATCTTCTATTTTTCTTTACGATTACCTTTTTGAGCAATGATATTTCACAGAACTATCCACAATCATTCCAATATATCTTTCTTCCTGGTAACATTTTATTTGCCATCACCTGTAATCATCATGAAATTCAAATTAATAGTTGGAATTCCTCCTCGAACCCATCATTTATTCTGTAATATTTTTATAATTAATAACTTATTTGGCTCACTCCTGTATTTCTTTTGCATCTCTTCATAGACAATTTTAGTTTTGACTATCCAAAAAAAAATTTTGAATGATCTGAAAAAAATACCGCTTACTTAACCATCAATTTCCTAATTCATTTGTGAGGATGCTGAAGTGCACAGCTTCCAGAAGACTTCTTTTTGAAACTCCAGTATTGGGTTTTCTCTCACCTTCCAAATCTATGACCACAAATTTTACTCCTACCCATATTTTTTTTTATAGGCAACTGAACTGCAAGTTGTCTTTTTTATATATATTTCACAAAAAAAATTAAGCCTTGTCAAAGAACCTTTAGTCAAAACTTTTCATATCAAATCTCAAAAAATATCAGCTGAATCATCCTTACATATGTCCTCATGTGATTCTTTTCTATGAGCTCAAGGGTCTAAGAAGAATAATTTATTTCCATAAAGGGGATGAAGACCTCATGTACTCCATTTTTGTACACTTATTCATGTCTTACCTATTTGTGCTGGCTTTGGAGAGGATGGAGTTAATTTTCTTCATAGCAGCTCATATGGAGCTGCATTTTGGATTTGTGACCAAAACAGTGTTGACAGCACAAGGATGCTTTGGCTATTGCTGAGCAGTGCTCGCACAGCATGAAGGCTTTCCTGTTTCCACGCTGCCCCACCAGTGAGGAGGCTGGAGGTTGTTTGCAGGAGGTTTGGGGGGGGCACAAGCAGGACAGTCGGCCCCAACTGACCAGAGGGATATCCCATGTCATATTGCATTGTCCTAAGCAACAAATAGTGGGGGAAAGAACGAGGAAGGGGAGGATAGGGTGAGGGGACAGGGGGAGCATGGGGATGTGGTTTTACTTTTATTTCAGTCATTAATGCTTTGGGTCTGGTGTGTGAATATTCTCACTCTCTTTTTTATTACTCTCATTAGGCGCAGCTTTTAGTTTCAGTGGTATTGGGATATTCTTGGTTTTCTTACTTCTATTGTTCCAGATCCCTCTTACACAGGAGGGTTGTTCCATGATAGTTGAAATTGTTTTAACCTTTCAGTTGTTCCTTTTAACGCATTTTATTGTTTTACCATATAAAAATCTCACTCCTGTGAGACTGCTCCTATGGAATGAAACAGGATCACTCCTACAGAATACCTATAGAAATAATAATGTGATTTTTCCCTGGCTAGACAGGTTTCTCTTTGGTAGGTTTCCTAAGTAGCTACCTCAAGATAATAACCATTCATAGAACTGAAAACTTACTCTCCACATTCCACCTTAATATTTACCCCACCAACCTATATTACTGGCTTAGTATATCCCATTAACAGTAACCATCACAACCGGGTTGGGAGTACAGTCCTAAAACAGTCCTAACAGCCATAGAATAACAGTTCACAACACTTCAGTTTTTCACAGAGTTTCTCCAAAAAATCACATTTTTTATGCTTCTACGGGGCTGGCTCAACTTCGAACAGCCTGATGCTGCCCTGGGAGCAAAATGGTGCAGAACTCCTGCACCCAGTTCCATTCCTTCAATGAGCTATTTGCTTAGGAGCAAAAGATTCTTCCAATATCTCCATAAGGACAGAGAGAATATTAGTGGAGTACTTCTTAAAGAATTTAATTTTTTTTCTTCTTCTGCATATCTTACCCTTTATTAAAACTTTATTAAAGGAAATAAAAAGTAGAACTGAACCTACATATTCAGCAGAATAGAAGAGTCTGAGCTTGTCAGAAGACTCAGGGAAAAAAACGACTCTCATATAAAGTCACACTAATTTAAGAAAAGAAAAAAAATCACCAATTAAGTGTACTTTATCTTCATTTCAACAAAACCCTTAGCAACTGAACATCGTAAGTCTTGGTTGCTATGACAAAAATTATTATAATTAATATGATCGGAAGCAAAATAAAAACTGCTGTGCATTGGAGAAGGTATCATAACCGTCCACAATGAGAAAAGGTCATTAGATACTGTAGCTAATAATAATTAGCTTTTCCGAAAGGTCCCAAGAGAAGCTGCTTTTCAGTTGTTGTATTCTCTAACATTCCTTGAATCAAAAGTGAAGCTTAAAACTAAAGTATGGACTTGACAACTCATCTACAAGCCAGACAAAACAGCTGTCTAATGCAGAACTCTGGTTTTCAGTCCTTTGAGTATCCTTCAAAGAGCAAGAATGCACTTTCCCCATATTTAACAGATTGGCTTCATCATTGGGAGTTGTCTCTCTTTAAGTACGTTTTTCATATTAGAATTTAAAGCTGTCTTTTGAAAACAGAAGTAGTTATTAATTATAGCTTATTCCATATCAGCTTTCCCATCTTTACTACACTGTAAATGCTACTTCCAAATGCTCTCAAGGGTTTTCGGGTTTTTAAAAATAACTTAAATAACTACATAATTTTTTTAATAACCAAGTTTACATAGTAATGGTTACTATTAGGGTAGTTACTAGAGGGTAATGATAATTTGAGTGTCAAAGTGGAAAGTGAAGACTATGCCTAGACACATACAGCAAAAATTATTTTTCCAGACTAATAAACACAATTTGGTATCATTTTGACCAAGTAGATTAAAACATTTTTTTTTAGATTAACCAGTCAAACTGCTTTATCAAGCCCATTTAAACTGTGAGCAAGATTTTAGAAGTGAGTACTCTGAGATAAATAGTGTCTGAATCATTAAAGGGATTTCTGTAACACAGCACATGACAGGTGACTTTTTTCCCCTAAGTTAACACAGAATGCTCAGTTTTTAATATATAAACCTATGAAATTGCATTTCTTTTTACTTCAGAGCCCCAAGAACAGATCCCTGCTTGTTCAAAAAACACTGGTAAAAAAGTACTAAAAATAGAGACCATATTCAAAGGATTATTTTCAGACCCCTCATATATTTGGGTTTTAACAAGTGTGTGTATTACCACAATTTGTAATTTTCAGTTTTTGATCATGCTAAGAATAACTGGGGAGTCACAGATATGTAAACATAAGTAGGTGTTTTAAATGGGCTAATAAATTATAACACATAAATTTCAAAGACAAAAAAATATTATTTTGCTGAAATTTTGATAACTTTGGCAACATTTTAACAAGCCGTTGACACTATTAACACTTTCCCACCGGCAAGGGCAGATTTTCTTCTTAATTTCACTGCTCCTGCCTGCCCAGTGCATGGTCTGCCTTCTGCCAGCATCAAAGCTCATCCTTCCAAAAGCCAAAGAAAATCTGCTTTGCTGACTTTTATTGCAGGTTTAGGGTTTTCCACCAGGCTAAGCAGTTAAACCAGTTGGTTGTCCCAAAGAATCCCAAAGCATGACGAGTGGACCTGCACAGCCACCAATAGGGGAGAGTTCCTCACTGGGCTCCAGGGCTGGCAGAAGTGCTCTTTTTTTCTCCAGCCCTGCTTTCATCCAATATTCATGTAATACAGGCCTATGCATGAAGGAAACAACTCAGATAAATAAATTTCAAAAAGTTCACCTTTTATGGGCAATGACAAAACTCAAATCACAGATGAAACGGCCTCATACTTTCCTGTGACCAGGTAATGTTTCCCCTACTAAACACTGGGAAGCTGTGCAGGGCCAAGAAGGCACTGGCTGACTAACACTAGGGTTAGTGAGGAGGGCAATACATTCCCAATCACATGTGAAACTGCAGGCAGGCTTGACTGCCTCATTTTATAACCATGCCCCAAGGATATTCTTACACCTTCAATAAGAGAAGTTACCAGTTCAAACTGAAGTTCCTCAAATTTTCAAGTGTCAGTCTTCTGACAGTTTTAATCTGTCTGTACTGTTTGCCTGTAAAAGCTGCCCACCAGGTTTCCCACTCTTTAGATGAGGAAAGAGGGTGAATGAAGTCTTCCAATGGAAAAAATAGTCTCCTCTCTGAATGTGCTGTAATTCAGGCAAGAAGCTGAGTAGAGAAATCACTGAATGTTTCCTACCATTTTTATCCAGTACTGTATAGTAAATCCACTGTTAACCTTAACTTTGAGTGGGGAAAAAAAGTTACCATGGGGAGAGAATAACAAGGTATTATAAAACTGAAACACTTCAGAGAAAGTAAACAAATCCCGGCCACCCTCCCCCCCCGCCGGTGAAGCAGAAAAACAAAAACTACAGGGAAACCACAGGGTTCTCAAACTTCACCTCTGACAGCTAACACATGCAATTTGCTCAAGAGTAAGTGCAGTTCACAGTAACTTAAGGAGATGGCAATAAAAATCAGAACTATTTGCCCTTTCAAATTACTGTCACTCTCAGTCCCATCCGAATGTTTCTTACCTTAAAAGAAGAACTTATACTTCCAAATGACCAATGGCCTTAGATATACTTCAAAACCAAAACTAAACAAAAAAGTATTTCCCTAGTTCTTTGCTGGGATAAATGTTACAAGGAAAAGAGAGGAAAAAAAAGAAAAGCAAGCAAGTTTCCAAAATTGTAGAGGATTTTATTCAATTGCTGTGAGGTAGAGAAAAAATGATCCTTTCAGCAGTGTGACTAAGGAGAAATTGTGTTGCTCAATACACTTCAAGGAAGGAAGGCTTTCCCTCATCTTCTCACAAAAAATAATTAGGGGTTCAAGACTCTGTAACTCTCTCAAAATTGTTTTAAAAATCACTGTTCTGAACAGTAAGTAAAGTATTTTAAGACCTTTATAAAATCAGCAGAACTAAGTACCTCTCTACTCAAACAGACAAAAAAAAGTCACTTCAAATACTGACTGACATTCCGTCTTGCAAATATCTGCGTTCTGCTCTAAATAGACAACAAGGAGCTCCTATAATGTTTTTCTCAGAACTGTTATTTAACATTTTCTGACTCTGCAAAGGCATGAAAACATTAAAACTCTATTGTTGGAAGCAGAGTGTTTGAAAGTTCATTGGTAAAGTAGTTCCATCCACTTTTCAAGAACACATGATCATTTTCTGGTTTCCCCAAAGAGAGGAGGAGGAAGAACACAGAAAGAAGCAGCAGCGCACACAATATGTTTTTACTTCCATCTGCCATCTGTTAACAGTTTCAGCTACTTGGATAAATATGTAGTTATACTCATCAGGAAAGATTACAGTCTTGTCTAGATGCAGTTATTCAGTACAGCTGTTCACAAACAAGTCCAAGGTGAGGGCATTCTTACAGAACCAGCAGCTGAGAGTGAACAGAAATATAATGATTTGAAACGAGAATACCCAAATAAAGAACTATTCAATAGTGGGTGCTTATGAACACCTAAATATAAAGCAATCCCCACAATTCATCACGATAGGGTCTATTTACGTGCACACCACTACCCACACAATGTAGAATCTACCAGCATGGCCTTGTCCTTCAGAAATCAGAGGGAGAAGAAACTACATGTCGAGTAAATGTAGCTACATGGGCAGATGTAGAACCTTTTTACTGTTATGTTTCATATTAATTTAGGAAGTTGGATTAAACCACAGAGGTTCTTTTATCTTAAGAAAATTAATTGCTTTTTCACTGCAGTTCAGCTGCCTCTTTGGCAGACTAACTGGTAAAACCTTTGCAGCTTTGATGAGCTCAGTTTAGTACCACTGTCATCTCAGATCCTTCCTGCCTTGCCCTCTTGAATAAGTGAAAATAGTCTGAACTAAGATGACATGATAGTAACTACACACTGGGAATAATCAACTTTGATTTCTGGTGGAAGTGATTTTAAATGAAAGAGGGCAATTGCAGCCTTGTAACAATTTTTCAGTTTTCCCCTGAAATTGCCATTCAGCAAGAACAACAACAAAACCCATAAGGCACAGGGCACTGCTAAGGTAGACTTGTCCCAAGTAGAAGCAAGACAATGAAGCCCTGATTCGCAAAGTCATCTTCTTCTAAAAGCAGCCCAGAAATGTCTTACCTGGACCCGGAGACTATTTTTATGTGCATATTCAAAAGGCACACAGGAATACCAGACTACATAGTGGTTTAAAGCATATACCTGCTAAGTGTGAATAAAATTTGTCTCAAATGTTCATAACTGGGGAAATTACAGTGGTAGATTAACACAAACAAATACCATTGAACATTTTTTTTAATCCATATATTAGAAATAACCACAGAAGATATCAAAAAAAGTTAAGTCTCAGCACTGCTAACTAACATTACATAGGGCAGTATTAGCTTTGTTCCACAGCTCCAGTTCCATATAGAAGCTGAACATAAAAAATACACATCATGTTATTTTCAAGTGAAATCTCAGTTATCAATGTTTGCTGTATGAAAATACATGCTAACTTAACACCCTATCTATCACAAATCTTCTGCATGCAGATTGTCTTAGTATTTTGAATAATCCCTTTTTTCTCTAGCTGTGCATTGATCTCATTACATCTATATTTGTATCCTTTAAAGGACTAAGATGGGCCTAGTGTGGACTGTGTCTCTATCTCCACTGTGATGCCAGGCAAACTGGAACTGCTGATTTTTTTAAAAAATTTGAATGCAAGAGGCTGAACCCAGTTAGCACAGCGGACCTCAGGGATTTCTTGAACTTGCAGTTTCACCACATGGCATTAGTTGTCTGTCAGTGGTCACGCTGTACTGCATTCTGGCTGTGTTTTATTGCTGATTGGGCTTATATACACCTAAGTTGTCAGCTTTGATTTTGCTGGGAATGAGCTGGTAGACCACTTTTTAACATACCCCACACAAATCATCTTCATAGTATGCTGCTCGCTTAACAGACCTCATCCTCTTCTCTGTGTAGCACTGACAACCTAGAGCTGCTGTAGTGACACATGTAGATACTAAATCTATGTCACTAAAGACTCTTAGCAGGCTGTTTTCAGTGATGGGTACATGCCTGCAAGACATGACAAAGATTAATGGTGTACAAAATATCTGTAGCAGTTATCAAGGACCAGTTCTTAAAAACTGTTTTCATTTCACTTCAGGAAACACATGTCCTGGGATGCTGCAGCTAACCAGAAGAGACAGATCGATTCATGTTCAAACTGAGTTGTTACTTGTTTTAAGGACCAGTGTTTTCCTTGGCCTGCACTACGCCTTAGCACACTGGCTCAATACCAAAATCATCCTTAGACAAGGCAGCTTACAACCGGCACAATACCAACAACTCATTTACCGAAAAGGAAACAAGCATGAAGGAGTAAATTGCTCCTTTGAGAAAAATAGTTAAGATTCATTTATAATATTAAAATACTGAATGCTGTAATATGGGTGATGAATGTGCAAATTAGGTAGAAGATGACAATGGAAGACAAGGTAGGAAAATGTTGCCAGAAGTTTGAATCTTACAAAACAGAAGAGGTGTCTCACACTGCCCGTGAAGCTACCAGCAAGCATAGTGGAAGAGATAACACAGCAACACACAATTGGGTGATGGAGCATAGGGGGGCATTTTTCATTTTAATTGGCTTGGGAAAGAAAATCTTGAAAAGAAACTGAAACACTATCTTTAAAGTTGCCTTTAATTACTGCTAGCTGTCATGGCAATAAAGGTAAGTAAAGAGGAAGCACTATTCCCACCGCTGTGTGGGTTCTTTCTAATACTAAGAAAATCAAAGCTTAAATACGTAAGTTACCAAAAGAAGCAACAATAAGTAAAAATGTATTAAGAGCTCACTAATAACCACATCTGGATTTACCAGTAAACCCCACAGATCCAAGCTTTATTTTAACTAGGGTGCATGAAAATTCTCCCTGGGGAATTTCAGAAGAATATCAATTCCTTCCTGAAAAATATTACACCAGAGTAGCATCTAGAATACAGACTTATTTAGGACCCTTTTTTCATTATTTATTTTAAAATACTGTACACAAAAAATTCTAGAAAACTTTCTTTTCTGAAATCTTAGCATACTTCTGCAGGCAATCTGTATCAGTTTTGCAACCAAATTTTATTCCTATTCTCTACACAGCCAACTTAACTTTGTAACTGTATTAGAGCAGAGATACAACAACTTCTACAGCTCTAAATGTTAAAGTTTAATTATAAATTAAATATCATCACTATGGAACTAAAGGATGAAACACCTGTAAAAATTTCAACACTAAGTAACATAGGTAAAAATTACTTATCAGCTCGAATCACAATATTTACATGAAACTAAAGAATTTAGAAAAGCAATTAAGATCTGGTATAAGGTTTCTTTTTACACCATGAAAAATGACTACATTCAAAATTACAGTAATTGAACTAATAAAAGTGAAGCAGTCAAACGAATCTACATTTTAACTTAAACATAAACTGTGTCATTTCTTTAATAAACTAATTAAATTTGAAACTATATGAATTATAACAATGGAAAACCAGTTTCTGTGCTCGATAAATTTTCCTGGATCATTTTTCAGATGTTCAGCTTTAGTTTCATCTAGCACTTTTGGAGAAGTGCTAGGAAAAAAAATATTTTCAGCTTAGAACTTCTACACAATGAGCTCCATTTGCAGTTGCACACCTCCTCTACGTGATCTTTAGAGGTATGAAGTATCCAGCCTTATGTTTACTCTGGTATGAATTGACTCTCAAAAAAAATACTGAAATTATTACAGTTCCCATTTTATATGGCTTGAACTTGATCTGGTTTTACATTTTTACAAAAACTGCACTTGATTTTTTATTCTAATTTAAAAAGAAATCACTTTTTTGTTTGTTTGTTTTATTTTGCAAATAAACACATTAAACACGTTGATTACACTTAAAGGAGCAGATCCTACTCTCAGTTTGACATATATTTTCTGAAAGCAAATATTTAATCATTAACGATTTTTGTCAAAAATAAATTCTCCCTAGAAATACACCTGCGTTCACTTCTTGTTGCCATCAGTGTTACAGAGGCAACTTAACTGCCATTAAATGATACCTCCAGAAAGGTCTCTTGCCTAGTACTGGTGTTCAGCTCTAGAAAGTTGTGTCTCAAGTGACAACTTTCCATTGTCCTCCCCACCTTTGCCTTCTGGTGTTGACTGCTCCAGCAACTTGTGCTCTTCCAATGCTTGCATTTGGAGCCTTCCCTATGATTTATGATCACTTTGTGACCACCTGCACATTTCCAAGAAAACAAGCCCTATAGCATTTTGCATTTGTTACGGGTTCAGAAGGTTCCCTTCCCAAACCTGCCTAAAGTCAAGCTGGTGCCAGTTTTTCTCCCAGCCACCCCTGAAGAAACAATCTCCCAGATCTTAAATGGAAATACAGCCTTTTATTTTTCCACAAATCAATAAGGCTGCCTTGCTGAGTGCAGTATCAAGTTAGAAGTCCCAGGTAATTTTAACACAGCCCTGATTAAGCAAGTGCAGGTCACAGCATCAAAAGCAGTACTGCAGTGACCCACGAGTTAAAAATTGTGTCAAAGGCTCCTGAACCCCAAACCACTCCCTTGCATCCCCCTCTGCTCTTGGTTTTGTAACCCTGCCCCCCACTCTTCCACCCCAGTGGAGAAGCATCACACTTTTCAGCAACCATAGACAACTCAACAGTAGAGAATGCAAAGACTTATTTTTTTGCTGTGTGGTGTAGTTAGGTTTTGTTCTGGGGAGCCTGCAATTTTTCAGTTTGTAATTTATAAAATTTTTTACTGACACAGTACGAACCTGCTCAGGAAGGAGGCTAAACTGCACAGAGGGGAGGAGGCTGCATTTGCAAAATGACACAATTAACTTATTTTTCATGTGCTCTGCTTTGCCCCCATCATGGCCCAAACCAAAGCATTTTTTCCTCAAACTCATCAGAAAAGATTGTTCAAAAAGTACAAGGATTTGGAATATGTTAGTTACCAAGAGGGTTTCTGCAGAGTTTGGGTTGAAGGTGTTTCATACCAGGGAAACTGTTCTTGAATTTCAGCTATACACAGCACTTGCAGAACCGGTTTTAACATTACAGTAGACTTGCTGTAGCAAAATTACTCTGGATTTAAAAATGGACAAGCTAGTTTTCCCAATTTAATTAACAATTAACTAAACTGGAGAAGAAAACTGCTTAACTTTGTTATGACTTTACTTTTGAGTAAAATTATAATCCTCTATGTGGTTATTAAGAATATCTGTACAAGAAACAAAGCTTATTGTCTCTGCTACTGATCCTGTCACACTTTTTTGAGAATGAGTAAGACATACACATGCTCAAAATAAAATGCTCTCTAGAAGTGGAAGCATGAAGACACCTGTATTTCAGCAGATTTTCTGAATACAGATCTGATCACAGTGAACAAGGTTCTGAAGCATCTTCATTTTTCAGTACTATCCTACCATACACAATACCCTTAAAAAGAAAGAAAAAAAAAGGAAAAAATGAGAGGCGGGGGGTGGGGAGGGGGGAAGTGGATGTCTGGAAAATTAAAGGTTTACTGTTACAATTTAGGAAAAAAAATCCCTTTCTAATTTGTGGGGGCAGCTCTTCAATCATATATATTGAACCTAACTGATGGTTCTGTAAAGCTACAGTCAAAGAAAGCCTGTGTCTGGTTTAACTGTTTTGTTGTGAGAAAATACCCACTTAACACATTTTTCTGTTTCAACGTGCTATGCCACATTTATCTAACATATGTAAACAAATAATATATTAAAATGCATGCCATGTTCCATTTCACTAGATTTCTGAAACAAGACAAACATAAAACAGAAACGGCTCACATAGCGTTTTGAAAAATATTGGTTTTACTACAAGTTATACTTTGGACAAATAGTAATAAATCAACACTTGAGCAATGTAATTCATATTGAATTCAATGCTACCAAGATAAGTACGTCTGATGTTCAGCTCTTTATGGAAAAACAGGTAGCTGCTGCTAAACCTTATTCTCTTTAATTGTTCAAATAGGTGCTGTTAAAATCTCATAATTAAGTCCAGGGACAAAGATGATGCTTTCCTTTAAGGTTCATTTCTATCCTTATAAAAACAAAAGTTTAAAACCTAGGCACATGCACATGCTCATATACACAGAAACCCCATCACATGTATTTGGTGTTCACCATTTTTAGTTTAAAGATAAATGTGCCAATTAAGCAAATTCCAGCTTTGTTCTGATTTTTGTGTTAAGTCACACAATAAATGACTGACCTCTTGGCAAGATCTATGACAGAAAAAAATTATTTTGTAACTTGCAAATGCATTGCAAGCTGCTTGATATTTTAACCTGCATCAAAAGAAAAAACATAACCATATTTTGATAACTTATCACAGCTTTCAGTACATTACAAATACTTTAATAATTCGGTTCATATAGGAAATAAATTTGGCTCAATGTGATGGACTCTCATCTCTCTCATCAAGAGTAGTAGAAAATCAAGCAGATTGTTACCCTGCATTAAAGATTTACTCTAAAAAGAACCACTAGAAATATTGTAACAGGAACTTGTCACCTCTTTGGCTTACCATTATGGAAAAAGGGAAGTGTTTGGTGAGGGGTTTTTTGGTGGTGATATTATTAATTCATTATTAATTATTCTTTTATTTATTTTTAAAAAACATGATTTTTTGTGTTTGTGTGTTCTTTATAAATACAAGTATAGTGTAAATGGCAGCACATATTCACTCTGTCAAAGGAGAAGACGAAGCATCACCCTGGAAGCATGCAATTTCACAGCAGGGTAGGGACCTGTGGCACTGCAGAGGGAAGACCAGCATCACCTTCCTCTACATCTCTTCCAAGGGCAGCAGCTGGGAAAGCTGGAAAATGGACAGTGGCAGGGGCAGAACCAGCATTGCAGTCCCCTTGCCTGCACCTATGAGAGCAGAAGGAGAGGGAAGTAGGGACCATAGTACTGATGTGCACCTGTGCATAGCCCCCTGCTCTTCTGAAGGCAACACATCCCTGCTCCTTGGCTTCCCCTCCAGACACACAGCACAGTGGCTGCACTGTAATGAATCAGAATTAGAGAAAACACCGAAGTCCAATTCATCAAAGTTAAACAAGACAATTCAAATGTATCACTAGCTGATTTTTTTTAAACTACTAGACCTCTGAATGAGCAAACCAATTGTCAATGCAGACACACAAGGTGCTTCTATTTAATACAAAAGATAACACAACTCAAAAGAAAGAAAAGGGAGAAAAGACAGACAGTGCAGGTTACGACTGTTTCTTAATTCATTTACTGAAGGTTAGAAAGTTTACATTAATCCACTAAGCATAGTAGAAAAGAAGAAGGGGAGAAACAGGGATTCACTCACATGTGAGAGGGTGTGGATGTGAACAGGTACACTTTTAAATTCCCAAAAAGAAGGAAAAAGAATCAGAAGAAATAAAGATTATCTGTCTCCTTTACTGCCTTGAATTCCACAAAGACAAGGGACTTTAGTTTTTGAGGTGTTTGGGGGTTGGGTTTGTCTGTTGATTTTTTTTTTTCAGTTTCAGATGAAATCCAGTTCTGAAGTTAACCAGTCAACTGCAATACCTGAAGCTAAGCAGGTCCAACCAAATCAACCAATGATCAAAACTACCAAAATTTCGTAACATGAGCATAGTGCACACACAAAGGGCAATCAGATACACTAGATAAAATGTGTTTTACTGCTGAAGTTTGACAACTGGAAGATATGGTATAGTCACTTGTTCCTTTCTCTTTCTTTTCTATTGCTGACAGAGTACACTAGAAATACTCTAGGCAAGCAGATCCTTTAGGTGTTCACTGCTGAATCTGGCACAACCACTGTTACTTCTCCCTTCTCCAAAAACTAGTGACAGGATGATACCCCCAGAAACCCACTCCTCCACTGAGTTAAAAAACTTGTCTTGTTCTGTCTTACAGGTCAAGACCACCACCAGTTGAGTGCTACAACAAAATCCCTAATATTTGATTCCCCTTCTAATAACTCAACAACGCTGGAGTTACAGGACTTGTATAATTTAATTTTTTAGAAGCTTATTACAGTCATTACAGTCATTCAGATTGAACAAATATGCTTTCCTTGCTTGCAAATAATTTCGTTCCATAAACAGTAGCAAACTTGCTACTATAACTTCCAGGTGACAATTATTTTCTTCCAACAGACAACACCTACTGAAACATGCACTAACTGTGAGTGACATTCACTGCCTGGTGAACATAGTAAAGACAACAAAATTGACAATTACGGCAAAAATGTAATACAAGCCAAAAAGTTGACTCAAGACTAAAAATCTTCATAATGAAATTTCTAAAGGTAACTCATACACAAGCACCAAACAGGCACACACAATCAGCCCCAGTAAATATGATGTTCACACTGCAGCAGGTCAGTAAAGTGACACCACAACAACCCCATCAACTCCTCTGCTCTGCATTAGCAGGGATGCCCACACAATCTGTACCTTCCACTAATGTGCAAAACGTGTCTTGGCTCTGCCGTGCATTTGTCAAGCACTAATGCGCTGTGCCAGCTCAACACTGAGGAATAGCTGTGTGTTGGGCTTCCATTTGCTGTTGCTTGCTTGAGATACAGGTAGAGATGCAGTAACCCTGGCACGTGCATCAACGAAACCTCACAGGGTAACAGTAAACCTTAAAACCAAAACCCACCAGGAAAAAAAAACATTTGGGTTTACACAGGGTTTCTTTCAGGTAGCCAAGGTACTTTGCTAAAGAAATCCACTCCAGTAAGTTTTATACCAATTCTTTAAACATTCTGGGATTTGCACATAAAGATATTTAAAGAAAACAGTGGAGGAGTTCCACAACTGACTAGGAATAATGGGGAGAGCTCTCAAAGAAGAAGATAACATGTCTACAAAGACTACAATGCAACCACTCCTGGTTTTCAGATCAGAGAACTATCTGCCTGACTGGGCCATTGCTCTATATCCCACAGGGCACTTAGCAGTTTTCAAGCTTCCCATCATTCTCTTAGGGTCAGAAAATTGTTCTTCAGATGGTGTTTCAGAACTTCCAGAATAGGAGTATCATTTACTTCACTCTGGTAAGAGGGGGCAAGGAGGGTGGGGATAACTCTAAAATGCTTAGTAATATCTTTTGGGAGAAGCAGAAAATTCAGCAACACTAGTTTTCTTATTTGTTTAAATACATAGACCTTGCATATTTGATCATAATGTGATTCTATCACAAATTAATTGATACACTTTCCCCCATCTTTGAATTTTGATTATTTTCTCCTTCAGAGAAACCATCTCAGTTGTTTTTTCAATGTCACCTCGAACAAAGTCTAAACTTCAGAAAAGAAGCACATACAGGGTAGAGAGAATTATAAAGGTATGAGGTACTTATTTCTCTCTGAGGAGGTCATATCACCAGTCAATGTGGGATTCCTATTACACAGTACTCTGGATGAAGAATACCTTTTGACTTTACTACAAGCCTCAGGCTTGTTCACCACTTAGCATTAGAAAAAGAGAAAATATTTTAAAAAAAAAATCAAAACAAACAATACATTATAGTATGGTGTGCACATACTCAAAAAATTCTTCTAGAGTATTTCATCTTGCCCTAAATAATAAAAGTCAGAAAAGGACAAAAAGAAAGTTAAGTGGCTGCATAGTTCTCAGTATTATTTTGTTTTCCAGCTGTGCTGGTTTTGGCTGGGGTAGAGTTCATTTTCTTCACAGTAGCTGGTATGTGGCTATGTTTTGGATTTGTGCTCAAAACAGTGTTGATAACACTGGGATCGAGCTGAGCAGTGCTTTCACAGCCAAGGCCTTGTCTGCTTCTTACCCCATCCCTCCAGTGAGTAGGCTGGGGGTGCACAAACCGGGAGGGAACACAGCCAAGACATCTAACCCCTGCGTCCCTGCTCCTCCAATTGACCAGGGAGGGATATCCCTTACCATATGGCATCATACCCAACATATAAAGTAGGAAGGAGAAGGAAAGGGGGACATTATGAATGATGGCATTTGTCTTCCCAAGTCACTGTTACACATCATGGGGCCCTGCTTTCCTGGAGATGGTTGAACACCTGCCTGCCCATGGGAAGTGGTGAATTCATTCCTTGTTTTGCTTTGCTTACACTTACAGCTTTTTCTTGATCCCTGTCTTAAAATGTTATCACAAGGCATGAGTTTTCTCACTTTTACCCTTGCAGTTCTCTCCCCACCCCTTGGGGGAGGTGGAGGGGAGTGAGTGATGGACTGTGTGGGGCTTTGCCACAGGCTGTGGTTAAACCATGACACCAACAAAGGCACTGGTGGGGGACTGGGGGGGGAGTCAGGAAAAATTCAGACATCTAGCAGCATACAATGCTTCACAGCAAAAATTACTTAACAATACATCTTATGAGTGATGAATTGATGAGTTCAGACTTTGAAACTGAAAACCCTGACTCTTCAAGGTCCATGAATTTGGAGACTGATTGGCTTCCAATTTTTGAAGTGCAGACATTTTCGTGAACTTTTCATAATGAATCAATACTGTAATATTATATTTTTATTTACCTTCACTTAGGGGTAATCTGGAAACCTCTAGCAGAGCACAATCTTTTCAGAACTTGTATAATGAAATGAAAGTACTACCAATTTCTGCTTTTCTTTAACCATCAACTTCAAGCATGTATCACTGATTTCTGCCATAATCCTCTTTCATTAATTTCATTTTTCACGTGAACAAAAGAGCCGAGTGGAAGAGTACATCATTGCCAGGTCCTTGATAGTGTGATATTCACAATTTTTCTTAGAAAGCTATAGCTTGATCTTGCAGAAGCTGACAAAAATATGACAAAATCTGAGCTTCTTATGTAGCAACTAATTACGCTTTCGAATGACAGACTAAACCCTAAAAAGAGAAAAATCTTGACAAAAGGAACCATATCCAGAACTTCTTTATTTACACACCATCATTTAAGTCAATCTTATATTTCTGAAAAAACTGAATCAGGCAGTCTGAGATGGCTGATTAGCAATAGTGTGTTTTCCATTTCACTGCCTGACAGTGCCTGCTGCATGATGAGGAGGAGAGTGCTACAGGCTTTTCATAATGTTGGTAATCAAGGTTAATACAAAATTTGCATACCACCTTGTAGACGTGTGGAATGTTTCCTGGAAGAGTGCTGAGGTTAGTCACATATATTTCATCAGGAATTAAGCACTGGCTAAAAATATTACATATTTATCTCAAAGTGAGTCTTCATGAGTTTACAGCCAGTCGGTGTTCCACTCAACAGTTTTAGATAATTAAAGGTAATTCATAAAAGGGACTAATATGGCATATTAACCTCCAAATCCTTCACTGCCTTTGGAAATGCAAAGCATCTACTAAATTTTCATCACTTTGCCCTGACGACAACCACCATTTTACAGGGAATAGTGAAAAAAAGTCAAAATCTTCATCAGCCTCATTGGTACTACATTATTTAATGGAAAGAGAATTGAACATCTTGTATGTATAGCCATACAATTCCTTACAATACTTCAGTACTTCAAGTATAACATTTCTACCCTCCTTTTAAGGTCAGATCATTCACATAAGACATGAAACACAGAACACAGTAAAACAAGAATAAGCTACTCACAAAATGTAATATAACAGAAATCAAAGCAGTGGAAAAGACAGTGTTGAAAATTTTCTACAAATGAAAAGGGAAGGAGTAAACTGCTAACATTTCCTTTTTCACCATACAAACACTTGAGTTTTTCTTCAGTACAGGACTAAGAACAGAGTAAGAGAGGTGATTGCTTGGACCCCACAGGTCCTTAGCCTGTAAAAACTAAGGTATCCAAAGTAATTTCATCTACATCCCTGATGGAATCGAGTTCTTGGTGTTTTGTGAAGTACATCTTGGGTCACTGATTGAGACAAAGCTGACAGTTTTTACCTGATTAACAATAATTTATGCTATTTTTAACTGTAAAAATTCTTTGATACTAATTTATCATATTGGCCCTGTTTTAATGTAGCACGTCCCAAAACAAACTAGGTTTCATCAAAACAGGCTAACAAAAATCTACCAAGCTAGGAAAGCTATTATATGCATCTCCATAAGACAATTTTAAAGTTCTTAAGGAAAAAAAAAAAAAGGGAGTGGGGGAGGAGGAGACAACACAGTAGATAGGGGAGAGGCCAACAAGATATATCACCAATATATACTTGCTTTCCCACCACCATCATTCCCTTATCCCTGTGCTCATTAATGAACTAACTCTGGAGGGAAAGAAGCATATTGTGGCTTGCCTGCAGAACAATACTGAAGCAATGAAACCCTACTGAAACAATGCCACAGATCAGAACTAACAGTCAAAACCTGCATCGTCATTTCTAAGAAAAAATCAAGAGCTTCCAGGAAGTCTACAATACTTACAGTGTTACTGAAAACCTGGAGGCTGGCACCTCAGCCATGACTGGGCTTGTCCAGGCAACACTCACTTTCACTGCCTGCACTATGATTTTCCAGTTTGAATACTGGAATGAGAGAGTATTTGTACAGGTCCTTTGAGAGCTGTGAGTGCTTTGTGATCTAGAGAACTAAATTATTAAAATGGTGCTGGTAATCACTCTATTGAAACTTATGCTTTCTTTGTCCTCACAAAAGGCAAATATCTTGGAAGAAATGAGACAGAAATGTGATAGATATGCTTGCACATGTTCATGTTTATCCTAGCAGTTAAAAAAGATGGTGTTTTGTTTGTACTAGCAAGTCTTGGAGAAGCAATAAGAAAGTTCATTATAAAAAAGGCATTTCTCTGAGTAATTCTTTTATAAACAGTATAAAGAAAATTCTTCTGATTACGTGCTGCCTAGCAAGTAACGGTCAGGAGAACACTTAGGGGTTTAAAGAGTGTTTCTGATGAGAAAGCAACATCATTGCTCTTTGTAGATATTTTCAGCTATTAGAGATAATGGTAAGCAGTGAGACAGTTGAAAGCACCCTTAACTGGTGAAAACTATGGAGGAAAGAAGGAAGACAAAAAAAACAAACAAATGTATAAGCCATTTCATTGTGTATTAATGAACTGGAAACAAAATAGTTTATGGACAGTCACCTTAAATTCCTTTAAAGGCATAAAGTATTCTCAAAGGAGTTATTCCACAAAAGGAAAGCTAAAGAATGATGTATCTATACAAGGAACATTTCAGTGACCTATACTACCTACCAAACACAAGCTGTTCCAAGCTTAAGGAAAAAATGCACTCTCAGTTTAATAACTATTAGCCTAAATTTTTTTAATTATTCAGTTAACTCATCTTTTATTAACACATTTCATTAAATAATTTTTATATCTCTTCTAGAATGAAATTCCAGTCATTCAACATAAAAGTTCTAATTCATACTTTATTTTGGAAAATCCTTAGAAACTTTAAAAAGAAATTAAAAGGCTTAATTTGTAAATTTCAATTTTAAGACGTCTAAAATATTTTGTTACTCCAAGTGAGATTGAAAGGAAATGATAAGGAAAAAAAAAAACCAAAATAAATAGGTGTAGGGCTGGTAGTGGCAGACAAAGTCAGTCTTCATATCTACAGTCAGACATTTCTACCCAAAATATGACCAGGTTGGTTTAGATAAGCACAGAATAAAAAAAAATTACATTTAGTCTGCCTACAAATCCAAAACCAAATTAAGTACACATCACCTTGGGGAGTGGGAGGCACTGAACATCCACAACAGCATCCTCTGGCATCCACATCAGCTATTTCTGCCAGTTACCTTTATGGGTCTAAAGCCTGCTTGTGTGACCCACCTCCATTCACTTCTTTTCAGTCTAGTTTCCCTACCAGACCAAAAGGTCCCTAATTCTTCAAGCAGAAGAGGATTCCCCTTCATATAACTGACAGCTTTGCTGAACTCTATTGCATTCTCCTAAATTGTGTCTTTTTCCAGGCCAGATAACAGCCTATTTCAGCATTGCCCCTCACACATGACTACAGACTGCTCTCCTCTGTCCCCAAACTCCCTCTCATGCTGAGATTTTCACCAGATAATTTTCACTGGCTTGCAACTCAACATCCAAGGCTTTCACAGCAAGTTGTAACGTTAACTGGTTGGCTGTTTAATAGTGTTGCTCAAAATTTTCAAATATAGTACTTTCTACATTGCATTCTTACCTAGGTAGTCAACAATCTTACACTAGTTCCAAGTTTTATTTATCCAGTGCATCTTTGATATTATTTTAAGAAATTTTCTCTATTCCAATATATTTTAAATAAAATATTTTGAAAATATCAGTCCTTTGGAATGTTTTTGGGTTTTATTTTTTAAATATTTTCTTTGTATTTTATTGATGTTACATAGTATTTAAAGGTTAAAGGCCATTTGTCATATAAATAGGAAGTTGGAGTTTGGTAGGGTGAGTTTTTTCTTAAGTTGGCTTATAACTCAGTTACACATAGTTCACACAGGCTATATGTACTTTCCATTTCACTTGTTGCTTTCCTTTCTTAGCTATATCAAATGACTAAATCAGATCTAATTCCCCGTTTTCCAAAACTTTTCTCCATGCAGTTTGTTTTTAGTATCACCTCTGGAAGTTCAGAATAGTGATCTGACATCCAAAAAGCCAACAAATTTTCATATTTCACAAGAAATCTGTCTCGTACCTTATGTGGCATATGGTCCAATTGTACACACCATTAGTGAATCTTCAGTCTACCATCCTCCTGTTATACTTCTATTACAGTTTTGAGACCTTTCAAGATGATAAAGGAAAATAACTTTCCAAGATCTTGGAGCAATTTAAACTTTCACAAATGCTATAAATCATCAGTATTAAAGAACAAATCAGTATTAAAGAACATTATCCAAATCAGGATTCACAATTAGGCAAGAAAATAATTTGGCTTTCTAGGGTTTTCCTGCACATCATTAGTCTTTCTGAATGGATAAAAGATCTTCTGCTTGGTGTAGTTCAGTATTTTCACTTTGCTAGCTATACTTCTAGGTGCAAGATCATTCCTATGAAGCCAGTATCCTAGCCAGTCCATTTGTTAAACTACAGAGCAACATTACTGTATAGTGAATTTTTAAAGAACCAAAAGAAACCAAATAATTCATTTTTTACAAGTTTGAAATTGATGGTTCCAAATCAAGAGTTTATTTAACTTTTTCTGATATAAATACCATATATATATTATATAAAACCAAAACTGGAAATCCCATGGTTCACATCACAAAGTGGATCTCACAGGTGAGCAAAAACAGATATGATCCTGTGGAAGCAAAACAAATTTGCTGGGGGAGGACACACAAAAAATAGGAAAAAGGGACCTTAGGGAGACAGTGTTCAGAAATCAACCAAATAACAAACCCCAAACAAACAAAATCAAACTTAAAAAGGATGACGATGACAAGGAAAGTGGAAAATGACTGTGACAGAAACAGAGAGGAAGAGACAACCCCCAGCAGCTGAATAACACCTACTGTGAAAAGTAGGAGAGAACTTGAGGAAATGAACAGAAGCATTAGACAAAACAACTCATCCAGACAGGAACAAATCTCTCAACTAAAATAAATTAATTACAATAATAACCAACAAAGAAAACAGAGAGACAAAATTCCTAGTCAGTCACAAAGTTTAAACAACAAAAATCCCAAAATATTTTTCCTTTGAAGCAAACTTGAGACAGGTCAAATGTAGCGTATTTCCAACAGAGTGATAAAAAAAGATTCTAGAACTAACAAGGATCAAAATCAAATCATAACCTCGATCCTAAGGGATTCTCTAATCAAACCCTTTTCTTCGAGAGTTCATCCACATGTTAAACAAGCAGAATAGAAAAAATGCAGATGCCTTGCTAACAGAAGAGAGAAGACAGATGGTATCATTACACGACTGCTGAAACTCCCCAAGTGCAAAATATGACAAATGAAGAATTACAGGCCCCATGTTTAAGAAACCCACAGGAATAGTCCTAACATGGAATTAACATTAAAATTTCTTATCATATATACTGTAGACACTAGAAGCTTAAATCATGGCAAAAAAACCCAGAAAGGCACTACTTAGGTTCTTGAGCTCAAAGTTCTTGAACAACATAATAGGCTCAAGGTTGGAAGTTATTCTGGGGGAGGTATGACCATGAGTTTGTCCTGTTCCTGAACTTCTCTACAAGCTTCCACTGTTATCTGCATCAGAGACAAGGAGATGAGGTATGAAATTAGATAAAAATTCAGTTTGATCCAGTAAAACTATTGTAATAAACTGTACTATGTTTTGTCAGAAAATAAATATGTATAAATAATTTTCCAGCAGAGTACAGTTCAAGAAAATTAAGTAAATCGATTATTAAAAAAAAAAGAAAACAACAACAAAGTAAAAGAAAGTGTTAAATCTATCCAAAAACGCACAAGCTGAATTTATACTGTATACTAGAGTGGTATGCAAAAACACTGCTCGTTTCGAACAGGAAGCAATAAAGCTTCAACACAGCACAGCAGAGCACAGAAATACTGTTTTGGAGCTAATCAGTACTAGGTGTAGCACTCTGTTATTAAAACTAACACAGCCATCATGCTTTTGAAGTCACCACACAAGACTTCCTTACAGTGCAATCCGTGCTATTCACCCCCAGGTAATCTCTACTCTCTTCCCTACTTAAAAGTGAAGGAAATGGCAATGAAGCTGACCTGATTGTAACAAAGTACATGCAAACAGTTGTGCTCAGCAGTGATCTTTAGCACTGACCTTGCTAGTACAGGCAGGGATCCAATTCCCAGGTTAGTAAAGAACCACTTCCACCTTGCTATAGAAACCAGCACTTATTTCCCTCACTGCTAGCTAAACTCATTGATCAACAGTAGATCAAAGTGCGAAAATTAGGACCTAGAACTGTACAGCATAGAACTCCTATGAGAAAAATGAAAAAATATTTCCACACCAAAGAATAACAACTCAAAACTAAGGGGGGGGAAAAATCTACCAAGAGCAATGTTGACCTTGAGACCTCAAAGGACCAAAACCAAACCCACAAAAATACCAACTCTGTGCAAACAAGAAGTTGTGCATGGACAGCATGCAGATTTCCCCTCCTCTTCATAAAAGCAATTGTGCAAGTTGGACACAAATCATGGCAGGTTGCATTAACAGCAAAAATAAACTGGGTTGCACAGGATTTCAATATTCTGCTGGATGACCAAGCAAGAGAGAGAGTGAATTTAAGCTCTGTCTATAGAGAGATAATGTGAAGGCTATAACATAAGTGAAAAATGGCCATGTTGCTAAGATAAGGCCCCAGTCACCAATTTCATTGTCAAGCCTGGCCATCTGTCAGCAGAAACCTGATTTACTGCATATAATGCTGCTATAGTTGATCACTACTATACTGCTATAAAAGGCTTCTGTTTTGGTTTTTTTTTTAAGCACATCAAAAGCTACTTTCCAGCAACATAAAAGGGTTAATAAAACACTTCCTCAGAAGCCACGTTTTCAGGAACCAGGCTTCAGAATGTTACATTTTACCCAGTTTCAATGCCACTGATAGATTAAATTTCTTTATAAATAAAAACATTAAAAACAGGGAAACAAAAACCAAAGAAAAACATAAAATGATAGTAAATTACTTAGTTTTCACCATATAAGTAAGGCTGCTTGCACCAAATCACAGAATATGCTGAGTTGGAAGGGAACCACAAGGACCACTGAGTCCAGCCCTTAGCCCTGCACAGGACCATCCCCAAGAGGCACACCATGTACTTGAGAATATCATCCAAATGCTTCTTGAACTCTGTCAGGTTTGGTGCTGTGACCACTCCCCTGGAGAGCCTGTTTCAGTACCCAACCACCCTGTGACTGAAGAACCTTTTTCTAATATACAACCTAAACCTCCCCTGACACAACTTCAGGCCATTCCCTCTGGTCACCACAGAAAAGAGATCAGTGCCTGCCCCTTCTCTTCCCCTCATGACTAAGTTGTAGACTGCAATGAGGTCTTCCTTCAGTCTCCTCTTCTCCAGGCTGAACAGACCAAGTGACCTCAGCTGCTCCTCATACGGCTTCCCTGTCGGCAGAGAGGCTCGAGACAAACTGCGCTGACCAATGTGATCAGCAAAATGTCCTTTTATTACAAAAAGGATACCCGTTACACACTGTTACTACACCGCAAGGCGTGATCTTTCTTCTACAGTATTGGCTACATGAAAGAAACATACCCTGTTGTCCAGTTCTAATTGGATTAATACAGGTGTCCATATGAGCTGAGGACACATGTTTACCACTTGAGACTCCACCTTAACCTTGGCACAGATCCTCCTTTGTCTTAGCTTTCAGAGCCTGAAGCCATGTTAATTGTGCAGCATTTTTTACTGTTTGTGCTCAGCTATGCCAAGGCAAGGCCCTCAAAATGCAGGAGAAATCGTTCACTCAGTTTTGCTCTCTCCACACTTCCCCTCATTTTGGTGGTGGACAATTGCAACAGACTTTAGAAAAGGCACTTTTAAGAAACACTCCTACAATACCACTATTCAACAAAACCATAAATAAAGCAGCCACTCTCCTTTATTTGATAACTATCTGGACATCCAAACTGTTTGCAAGAGTGCTAATGATGTGAAGCATCTCTAGATAGGGGTCTGTAAGCACATAAGACCTCATGGTGTAACAACTCATCTAAGTGCATATAATCCACTCCTAGAGACCAGAACAAAAATGCCCATGTATGAGATTCATCCTTCACGTCAAATACGCACTAAGCAAAACAGTTGCAGGTACTTTCTCAGGTTAATCAAACAATCAAATAACAGCATCTAGTAACAACAAGACTATTTTTCCCTCCAAACAACAGGCCTACACTGCAGGTGGTTTTGTCCCATAGCAAGCAAACAGGAGAAAAAACGAGTCCTGAACAGCTGCTCATTAGGTGAGCGCCATTCTGCCTGCACTGCAAATGAAGCAAATGTCATGTGGAAAAAAACCAGTGTACAGTCATGTAATTAGACATGGTAACACAGGCATACACAAAAAAGGAGGGAAGACAAGTACAAATTACACTTGCACAGGCAATTTATTTCTGAGAGTTTATAATTTTTGATGTTCCTAGACTTTAACCTTATCATTTCTTTTAAAAAGGCTTGTTTCCAGATTATTTTTTCATATTATACAATAACTGATAACTTTAAACAGTCACCTGCTATAAAAATATCCACCCTCAAATAATTATTTATTCTGAATGAAACACTTTACTTAAGGACACTGGGAGAATACTCTATCAGAACAGACCAAAGCAAACATAAACTGAATAGGACCTTGCAGTAAATATTATGAAGCAGCATGAATTTATTGCAAGTTTACCTGATACTCGTTGGGCCAGAAAGTGCTGACAGCCAACTCCGCTCGAAGCCAGTCTTTGCCAGTGGAGCCTGTGACGTTCCAGATGGGATTAGCCAGTGGCCCTTTGTTCACCCTAACCAGGATGTTCAAAGTGCCTGGGTTTGCTCCATTCTTGCTGTACAGAAGGTAGCTGAAATCGATGCAGTGAGTATCATTTTCCTTCATTGTTGGAAGCTGAAGTCTAGTCTTTTCTCCAGGGTCATGATCTGAGGAAATCACTATCATATACGATCCTAGGAAAGGGGGGAGTGGGAAAGGGGAAAAAAAAACCAAAACACAAAAAGTAAAGATAAATGCTAAGAAACTGATTCACAGTGAAAAGGGAAGAAATGCATAGGTTTTCATATCCCAGAAATCTCAAAATTTAAGTAGCATGAAATTCAGCAAGCTATAAAATGGTTAGAAACATCATTGAAGCAGTAACTAGAGAAGACATCACATATCTCTGAGGACCTACCCCAAAAAAAAGGCAGACTTGAATTTTAAATACATTAGCAATGGAAATAGCTGACTTAGGACAAGTCAAATCTGTTTTGAAAACTTTGGTTTACTGCTCCATTTGCCAAGGGATTTGAGGGGATAACAGAAGTTTCTACAGCTGGAAGAGAGTCCATCTTGTAAATGTGTATTACAAGTATACATAAGACAAAACAAGCTGTGCCTATACTGATGAAACAGTCTGTCCTGCTGTTCTGCAGAATGGATGATAAAGACAGGCTCCCATCTAACCTAGTCCAGAGCTGCTTCATTTCTTCAAGAGTGACAACTCCATATCAGGTACTATATAGTGAATGAATCCCACAGAAAAAAGGCTGATAGATGGAGCATGCCAGGAAAACCTTTGTAACCAAGTGAGAGAACCCAACTCAACATACAATCTGAATCATTGCTACAGGAAAGTTTCCTAACCTAAATTTACCTACCCATCTGCTTAATGATTTCAGAACCTTCATGTTGACAGATTTTCCTTATACTTTCAGTCCTGAGAGGCATCACAATAAAGAGCCTTTCCTCCTGAAGAAGGTTCAGATTAATCAAAAATACAGTCAAAAATTAACCTAAATTTAAAAAACTAATAGATTTGTGAACATTTGAGTAGCCTCACAGAAGTCTTGGAAGTATGTATATACACAACCTTGCTCCCTCCTCAATCATCTACCTACTCCAAAAAAATTAGAAGCCTATGCCAAAGTAAACTATACAGAAAAATCATACCTTTGAAAAACATACAAAATATGTTCTTACACCTTTTATAAGGAAGTCATTCTTTACTTGTAAAGAAGTACTATAGGATTGAAAGAGTTAGGGGTTTTTTCCTATTTATGTACAAATGTAATATCTTAATATTAATTAATAATTATTTTAGTGTAAAATCTTCATAATATCTTAAGATATTATTGGACTTGGCAGAAACATGAAGTATAAACAAGGGAAATGCTCATAATCTCATTAATTCCCAAGATTAAGTAACTCTGAAATTTGCAATGAGAGTTTTGGGCAAATCTTACAGCTAACTATTCACAGTGGTGCTTCAGGCTGGAGCAGGGGAATAGGGTGAGGAGCAGCAGAGACCAAGTGTGATGGACTGACTGCAGCTCCCAGTCCCCATCCCCTCGTGGTGTAAATTTGGCTAAATTTTCCCTAAAATGAGTCTGTTTTGCCTGTGACAGCAAATGGTGATTTACAAAAGAAGTGATCTCCATGTCTTTGTCTCAACCCATGAGCTTGTCAACCTCATTTACCCTCCTTGTGCTGTTGAGGCACTGAGCAAAACAGGCAGGATGGGGATCTGGTCAAGGTCAACACACCACAGTTGCCATAAAGGTAAAGAGCAGCAGTTAGACAGCGTTAGCTAACACTAATACTAGGTGTTTCATTACACCCCAGTAGAGACAGGGTCTGTGATTTTTTTTTTTCCATTGTTACTGGCCTAATAGGTCAAGCACAAGCAGATGTAAAACACTATATACACCTACTTCCCTTGCAAACAAGAAAGAAAAAAAGCCAACTAACCTGTATTCTGCTGCCACCAATATTTTACAAGGAAAAAGTCAATGCAAGGGAGATGCTTAATTAAATCCAAAAATGGTAAAAAATAAAAATTAAATTAAATTTTAAAAAAAACAAAACAAAACAAAAAACCACAAGAACATATTTGGGGCAATGAAGAAAGAAAAATTTAAATTTCTTTACAGCACCATCCAAAGATGAAATTCATCCTTTCTGTCTTGTAAGAAGAAAAAAATGAACTTCTTTGATGTTAAGATGAAAAGTATTCAAAGTCATAATTTATGCCTGGACAAAGAGCCACTGCTGTTAGATATTCCTTTCACTGCCTATTTTTCAACATGCTTAAGCATGATGCCTTTAGTTACTCTGGCAGTAGTGTAGTTACAAAATGCATCACAGCGCATTTTTTTTGAAAATATTTGACAGTGATGTTGCTTCATCCTTTTTTCAGTAATTATCAGATAAGTCTCTTCTCCATTCTTGCGAGTTTGCATTCTTTAAAATTCATAAAAGATGTTCCCTTTCCCCAAGAAATTTGCGTTAATTTTTCCTACTTAAATATAGTTTAAATTTCTCCAAATCAAACTCCATACTTTGATTTTAGCTTCTAAGTGTCTTCTATTTATTTGCCAGTTAATAGCTCCTAATCTTATTCCTGATGTAAAAGGTCAATCCAACTCTCTCCTGCACAGAAGGGAAACACAGTGTGAAACAGATAAATGGCACTGCCTCCTAAGTCTTTACCAAAATAATGCAAAGAATTCAGCTTTAGTATCTGACTTTCAGGAAGATTTTTATGCCTATTTACCACTTAATCAATGAACTCGCTAAAAGGCATCTACACAGATATGGAATAAGAGACACCAGACTTTTCCTTAGCCACATTATTAAACATACCTCTATATACCTCATAGCTTTCACTGTCTTTTATTTATTTTGATATGCATTGAATTTGAGGTCCTAGCTCAGTGGCAAGGACAGATCATTTCAGAATAAATTAATTCCTTAACTAATAAATTGTGAAAAGTCTTAGTTTTTATTCACTATTGAAAACCAAGCTCTCTTATCATCTAGCATTTAATTGCAGGTAAGAAATCATGTTAAGATTAAAAAAAAAAATTCCTTAAATAAAATAAAACATGCCTACTGTAAGGTACTGATGTGACAGATCAGTTTCCCGATCAAATTATTTTCTCTCAGTTCTTTGATTCCTGAAAAATGGGCTTCTGTTTGAGGTGTGAAACTTTTAATTTTCAGCAGGCTGGTCTTCAGTCAAATCCTGCAAATCTTCTTTCCTCCAAACAAGTACTAACCATCAAACCATCTCCATTTTGATGGAACACTGTGGCAACTTCTCTGTCTACAAATGTGATCCTTTAATTACTAGGACTTTCACTTTCTTTTAGGGAAAAAAAAGTTCAGAATGTTATAAATTTTATATGCAACTAGATTTATGGGTACAGAAATGGATTCAATTTTCAATTGTGGTTCTCTGATAGGGGAGAAAAGACCCAACCAATATACACCCACTGTAATACAGAGTACTGTGAAGATGCTAAAATAGATTCACAGAGAAAGATCAGGTAAAAAGAAGTCTGTACCATAAAGTTAAAAGAAGGGGTTGTCTTTACTTCATGGCAATGTCAATGACATGAGATGGAGAGTCAAGGCACTTACATGCATTATCCTAACGCTCAGGACTATGTGACCTTTTTTTTTTTTAATAATGACTGAATAACATTATAGTCCCCGATTATGTTTCAGGCAACCTTTATGAGAGACTACAGGCAATGAACAGACACTAAAATGCAGAAAAAGGCTTGCAACAGGAAGCAGACTGTAAAAATTAGTTGAGAAGAAATTCAGAAACATCTCTATTAATTCACAGAAAACTTATATTTCAGACACAATAGTATTTATGCCTATTTTGGTCTTCAGAGATTGCCTTCCCTGTAACAATTTGAGGGGGCCTTTTATATATATTTCTGTAATTTGCAAGAAGGGAAGAAGTAAAGGCTAATGATAAAAAGTCAAAAGCTATTTATTTTTTGTTCTTGCAGGAAGGATACTATTTAAAAAAAAAAAAGTCAATGAATAAATTAAATATGCTCCAGGTAAACTTTCATCTGCTTGGGTTTAATAAAACCTCAAACCATTATAACCTTCTCTTCCTCTTTCTCCTTCCATTACCCAACACATAGCAAATTACTGCCACCTTAGGACAAAAAACAGAAAAAAAATAAAGAATTTATAATTTTAATGCCCCTCACCATCAGTTAAGGAGAGTATCTAGAACTATATGTTAGTTTTTTATAATCCCACTTAAGATACATTACTTGATACACATGCAAAATATTCAACGTTATATCCTGATTTTGCCTGTTTTCATTTTAAAAAATTCAACAATAATATTATTAGTGTAACAACATAAGCTTTCTCCAAATTTTTTTTTAGATGGCTACAACTCAGAGTCACCTTTCCACTTACTTCACTTGCTAACAGTATCATTCCCTACACAAGGTTCTAATTGTTGAAGGCTTGTTTCTATTTCTTTACAGACTGCTAAAATGTAAGGGTCAGGGTTGGGAATATCAGGATCAGCAATTTCAGCTTCACTGTCTAGCTCTCTGCCATGGCACCACAACACAAATGTAAAAGTCAAGATAAGACTCTGAATTTACTACAAAGATTAAAAATAACAACAAAAACACACAATACAGACAGAGGAAATTTTTCTGGAGAACGCAAATCTTTTCGGCTTTTTTTCTACTTCCAATAGAGAATGCAAATTATTAAACGAACCAACCCAAAACAGGCTATTAAGCTACATCATATATATAACAGCAGAGTACTCATTCAAACAGAAACTCAGCGTCATGGACTGCAACAGCTCAGCAATTCATCACTTTCACACCAACAACGCACACAAGAATAAGTGTCCTGCCCTCCAGACTATACTTGTTGATGCCAAAAGTCCTGCCCTACAGTAAGGTCATGTAACTGGGACTCCCCCATTAACCACACCCACAGAGGTCAAGCAACAGGAAGACACCTTGAGAAGACAGCACAGCATAAGACTGATCCGGGCAAGGCAAATAAAAAAAGCATCAACTCAGCCATAGAATTAATATCATAGAATTAATATCATGAGTTACTACAACACTTTACCAGTATTTACATCTATGATACTACTGGCACAATACTAATATCACTCATGACTCGTACAATTCCACAAGAACAAAAAGTGTTTGTCAATTAAAAGGGGGAAAAAAAGAGAAAGGAAAAAAAAACACGTCTCCAAGGTACGAAGCATTTGGAACACAGTTTTTTCTAAAAATTGTTCCTTGGGCTAGAAGCAG
Source organism: Manacus candei (assembly GCF_025592945.1). Classification (NCBI taxonomy): domain Eukaryota; kingdom Metazoa; phylum Chordata; class Aves; order Passeriformes; family Pipridae; genus Manacus; species Manacus candei. The sequence goes on along the minus strand of NW_026138082.1, from coordinate 5,475,422 downwards.
TTACAAAAGTTTTATTCTCCTTATCAACATTTTACATATGAATAAATATGAAATATATACTCTTTGGAAGTGTTTGAATTGATAGTTTTCTCATACATAATACCAGCATCCTGTGGATTTGTTTGTACTGATGCAGAGAAAATAGATCATGATGACATACCAGTTTCTGAGGTATGATAATTTAAGTCTTTTCACCCTGTTTTTTCTTGTGATGGACCTTTAGCTAATACACAGACTATAAGCACTTCAAAATCTGAGACAGAAAAATGTCAGCAACTGAAATTTACAATGCAAGCTTGTAGCGTCTGTACAAAAGAGCATTTATCTTGTGATGTGCTCCTTTGAACAATCTCTTCCACCAAAGTATACAGAAAATGACATTTGATACGGTGCATCAGGCAAGCTTATGAAAGGACAGTGTTACTGAACAGAAAGTTGCATTTAAGTAACCAAAAGGCACATGGAATAGTTTCATATTTATCTAGGAATTAAGCAAGGTACTCTGTTGTGAATTTTTAACATCATCCTCCATGAATGGATGGCTAAGATGAAAGTAACAACAGCTCTGAATTGTCTGAATTTCTGCTGTAAACCCATAAATATCCCATGGATGGTGGCCTGGTGACTGCAGGATGCTTCTCAGTCACCCCAGGGGCAAAATTTCCAAGAAACTTCCGACTCTAGATTAATAAAAACTCAGTATGAAGCTATCCAATTGGGATACCATTTACACTTGCACAGCCTAAAGCCTGTCAGATGTCCCAGTGAGCAGCTGCTCCCAGAGCAGCAGCTAACGCTACCAAACCTCAAGGCACTACTGCACCTCCTGGGAAAAATTCAGTCCCATGACGATATTGACACCTACAAGCACTTGCAATAACTTCACTGTATGAAAAAGAAAAGAGTTTTAATCCATTTTGTTTCACCATTCCTGTATACTGATATTACTTGGCTGGATGAGTAGTAATGCACAGAAGTTTCCCTGTGTGTTAGTTGTGTTCCATTCATTTTTGTGCAGACCCTCCAGGATGAAAGACCAATGTTGGCCGTTCTGTGTCCACTTATAGGTCTACAGTGCCACCATATCACCATACTACTGAATATTCAACATTTAGATTTTTCAAATGCTGATAAAAGAGACACTTTACTAAGAGGGTTACACGAAATCAAATGGAAATCAAATTATCTATTTCTGTGGAGTATTATTTATTTGGAATGAAATTAAAGTGAAATATGAAAATATTAAAAGTATCTGAAGGCAGATACCTTACAGAAAATGTCAGTGCTGAGCACTTGCTTAAGTCTTTGGTGTGTTGTGTGTTTGCTGTGGTGCACAAAAACAAGTCCACAGAGAATTCACAAATTTCAGCCAAGGTGAAAGCTTATTGCCACTAGAATTCACAGGACTTTTACTCCTACTGTGTCCTCCTCCATCTGTGCTCATCAGATCCTTGCAAAGCAACTCACAAATCCAGTAATAAATAACCTAAATCTCCTTTACTCTCCTCTGGAGAGAGGCAAGGGGACAGAAAAGTTCAATTTTTTCCCACATGAGGGAAATGAACTGACTCCTGGAGAAGCCAAACAAGAACCAGAGCCATGTCAAGCTAAGAGAGGAAACTGAAGCCACAAGACAAGGGGTATTTTTCTGCATTAAAAAAAAAAACAAATAAAAGTAACTTCTTTCAAGTAGCTTGAAAGTATTTAGAGAAAGGCAGCTCAAAAAATATCTTTAGGATTATTTTTTTCTTCATTGTCAACTAAAAAATACCCTGCAAGTTTTCTAGGTTTTTTTCCCTTCCTAAGTACTAAACAGTATTTAGATTTTAAATGAATGGGAAAATATAATTTTTGAAGCTGCATTCACACTCAGTGTTTTTAACACACTAATCATTCTTCTAAAAGGAACAATATTAAATGTGTGCTGAGAGGATACTTACTCCTATCAGTTTAAGACATTGAAACTGAAAACAAAAATGGAACTGGTCATTCCCTGGATAAGCGTCTGACAGCAGAACAATCTTCTGAGAATACTGCTCACAGGGATCACCAACTGTTAAATAAAAGCTCATTACCATATGTGACAGCAGATTACAACTGCTATTACAGATCTTTCTAAAGAGAAAATTAAATATCCTATATTTCTGGAAAGTAGTCTTAGAATTTATTTAAAGCATGGGAGGCTCAAAAAATATTTTTACTAGTTTTTTTGTCATGGTGTTGGGTTTTTTTGGTAACAGGAAGAATATTCATTTATTTATTTTTGATCACTTTTCCTTAGCACCAAATAACAATTTTTCCTGTTATGAAATCATTTTTTTCCCAGAACACTGCTTTATGCAACAGCAAACTGAAGAATCATGTTTTATTTTCAAGTTTTATTGCTTTTACAGGTGTAGGATAGGACCTACACTTAAGATGCTGATTAAATGCACAACAAGAATTAAGAACCAACTGCTGGTCAGAGTTGCCATTGATAAGAATTTTGAAAAACGATATAGAACAATAGTTAAATAATGGAAAAAAACCTCACTCTATGCATGCATTCACAAGATAGATTTAGTAGCAAATTGTTTGCTGTTCTTCATAATATCACTCTGAAGTACACATCTTACTTTGTAGGCATTCGCACTCCAGTTGAGAATAACCAGAAGTCAGGCCTTTACCAATACAACTCTAGTACTCTTTAGTAAACTCAAGTACTTGCTTAAGTACTTAAGGGAAAAAAGCTGAAAACCTTATTAAGTTCCAAGGAAGTCTTCCATCTGTCTTCACACCATCAAATACATATGGTTATGAGTATTTGCAAAATAAAATCTTAGGCAATTTTTCAAGCATGTTACATTAACACTGAATGCCACGTAAAGCGAGGAATTTTACATAGATAGAAAGGAAGAGGCTAAAAAAAGGGACATCTACAAACAGCTACTTCTAGAATTTATTTTGATTTTCCAGTTCCGATGGTGACGTTGATCTCACAAGCGTAAACAGTCCTATAATGCATATTGCTATGATTACTATAATAAATAATTCAACAACACCTACAGAGAACAGTCAAAATCCACAAATTGTACATATCCAAAAAATTGAGGAATCCTATGCAAGAATATGGGGATTCATAATCCACCATATTAAATACCACAGAAACAAAATTAAAAACCCTAAATACATGTTGCACACCAGAAAAAATTCATACGGACAATAAAAATAACAAAGATAGACAAAAAGCCGGCCAAAAAACAGTTGAAACATTTGTTTGATACCGTAGGAAGGCTTACAAAATACATTAAAACCTTGCTCTTCTAGACGCTGGAGCTCACAGTTAAAACAGACACATGGGTTTTATGGTGTGTGACAACTCTCGTCACGCTTCACCTCTTGCTAACAGTCCTCCCTTCCCCAGACATCAACTACTCTTCTCTCCCAAATACTTAAACTGATTAGCATTAATACATTACATCCAGAGTAATGGTTACAACCTATACGTAGTTTGATGTCTGCTACATCTCCATCAGGCATGATGGAGGCTACAATGCCTGAGAGGTCATCATATTTTCCATCCAAATTAGTCGTTTGAAAATAAATTGATAAATAAATAAATAAGCTCTCCTTAAAAACCCTTGCCTCTCAAATTGTATTAGCAGCTCAACTGGTTTTACACTCTAGTACACACCATCTTTCTTCTACAGGGAAATACTTTTGAGATGGATGGAAACAACCCTATCTATTATAAAAACCACTCATGCTAGCATACTAGCATTTTTTATAGTGTTTTCAAAGAAATAATTGGGCTCAGTGTCCAGCAAGTGGAGGAACAGCAAGGAAAAAGACTGCATCATACAAACTAGGACTGCTGTTTCACAGAAAACTTGAAGTTCACCAGCTATTAATGGAGTTTTAGTAATTTTTCTTGTTGTTTGGGAGATTTTTGTTTTCATCTCAGAAAGTATCTCAGTTTATGAAGATTCGCATCTTTGCTCTTGACACCATGCTTTCCAATTAATAAAAATTTGAAACAGCTTTTTGCTTCCAAATAGCTAGTTCATGTATGCTAATGCTATTTAAATCCTTCTTTATTTTGACTACTGAAGTTCATAATGTCAACAAAACACTAAGCATACTTATCCAAGTCTGTAAAACATTCCCCCACCTGCATGAGATTATCAGCTAATTCTTGGCACCAACTAATGTGATTCACCTAAACTTCTGAAAAATACAAAACTGATAAATGTACCAAAATATGTATTATATGAAGGATGAGAACCTAGTCTCCATTTCAGACAATTTGTGAACTTTTAACACTAATATTCATTAGTCTAACAATGCACTTAATTATTAGAACTGGGAATTGAACTCATGTTCCAAAGATAATTTCTTTGCAATTTTCTTCTGTGATTTATTTCACACTTCTGTTCTCTTTAATGACACAGTATAGATATCAGAGTACCAAGTCATCCAAGAAGCTATTTTATTTTCTTTTTTAAACTGCAAGTAAGCTTTTAAATAAAATTTTGGGGCTTTTTTTTCTTCCTAAGGGAATGCATAATTTATCCTGAACTAAGAGTATAATTTCAGTCTCAAACTTTTCTTTCAAAATTAGAATTAGAATTTACCAAAACCATAAAAGAAAACTGAAGTCGTTAACAACTATAAATCATAATACTGCCTTCAAATAGTCCAAATGTTCATATAAGATACTCAAGAGGCAAGTGGCATCTCAGAAAATGAAGAGAAATTAATCTTATAGTATTGTCTTCTAACACTAAAATTTTCTAATAAAAATCTCTGTGAAGGGAATATCAAACAAATTGAGAAAACAAGCACAGCTGTTAATCATGACAGTTACTAAAAAAAGGGTTTTTTAAAAAATTCAAATATTTATTTCCTTTAATGTTTTACCAGCAACCCTCCTGAGACTGACTAAGGGCTAAGCAGAATCTTCCCTACGCACAATGGAAATGCTCAACAGATAGGGAAAGAAAAAGAATTTAGACTCTTTCCAACAGAAATAAATAAAAATAGGCAATGGAGTCTGTGTATTGTCAGCCGACGTGTTCCTTTCTCACATACAGAAGACAGAACTGTTCCTGGCATTTATGCACATAGAAACACTTCAGGAGGAAAGACTGTGACAGTAGATAGCAGAACACTTACAACTCTGGTAAGAGGCAGTTATTAAGCACTCAATTCCAGAATTCAATTAACATTTTATCTAATCGTCAACCTGAAATCTCACAGTAATTTAAGATTATTACTGCTTAACCTATCACCAGCCAACATGAAGTCTAGTTTACCACCTTTTTTGCACCAGTCTTTAACTTTCTGAAAATTTCCCTTTCCTTTTTCTCTCTTGTAGAAAAGACAGTCCTAATATTCTTCAGTTTTTGCACAGAGAAAATGCTGCTATCTAGCCCCCTGTCATTTCTGTCACTTTCTTCTGAGCTTTCCAAGAACAGGCATTCTCCTTCCACACTCCAAACTGAAGTGCCTATTCTTCTAACTGCACTAAGAAAAAAACAAAAATATAATTTAATATGTATTTATATAGAACATCCTATACAAAGCAATTACAACATCTGCCTTTTCCGTAACAGCATAACAGGCCTGCACAGTTTCACCAAATCATTTCTTCTTCATTGTTTTTCAATTCTTCTTGATTACTCCAATGCATCATAGTAATTTTTGAACCCCAGATTACCCTGAAATAGGCTCAGAGGTTTAGTAAGCTGGATAACCAGAGCCAGTCAAAGAACATTTGTTATTCTACAATCCACAGCACTAATGAAAACTAAGAATGACTGGACACTACCAGTGCTTTCCAAGTAGCTTTTCACCTACTGGAAAGCTGTTTCAGTTTCATCAATATGTTTCTTCCCTAAGCTTAATGAACTAAGCTTCACAGGTTAAGAACATGTGGTATCTACTGCTTCACTATCTTCTCCTTATATATTTAGAGAAATACATTTACACTTCATTAAATAATATAAAACTTTCTTCTTGTTACTCTCCAGTAGCTACACCTTAGCTCACTGCCACATTAAATATACTGTCAAGAGGTAGTTAAGAAGCTGAAGATCATCAATTCTGGTGGACAGAAGACACCTCATTTCGACATCTACCCATAAGATGCCCAGGTCAGCAGCAAGAGCAGCTATTCCCTGGCCTGTGAGGATACCTGCCCCCAGGGCACTCAGGGGTAACTCCATCCAGGGCCATCCAGACTGGCCAGGCAGCCTCTTGGCATCCTCGAGCCCTGTGTGTCACCTCCACAGCTCCAAGACATAGCCCTTTCCCATGCACCTTGATTTTTTTTCAGTTTAAGATGTTGGGAGTGGGAAAGGGCATGGAGGGGACCACAGTTCAGCAGCTAATGCCATACAAAGTCAAGGCTATTAACGCCTACCTCAGGCTAGACTTTTGGAAGGAGAAGACATGCTGAAATATTGGTGGACAACATAAGGCAGGAACCAGAAGACAGCACAGCCCCCATGCTGCCAGCCAAGCAGTGCCCAGAACTGCACCCCGAGGTCTTGGGTATAACACCAGGCCAGCACTGAGAGGCTGCACAACCCCTGCTGCAACATGAGGGAATGAATGACGAGATCAGTCAGTAAACATATGAGGCTTTCTTTAGGTGCATCTTCTCGTCTACAGATAGTGGTGTGCAAGTGAAGATAATCCACAGCTCTGGGATATGCTTGCCCCTATTAAAGTAAAGTTACCTGTGACACAGCTATTTCCATGTTGAGTGTTAATTCATCAAGAAAAATTAGAGACTAACAACATAAATTAGTTACGTGTATTCTTATAGTTAGAGAGGAATCAATTGTTTGGGTTAGAGGGTTTGTTTGGTTTCCTGGTTTTGGGAAAGCTGCTAGTAACCGAGTGCATGACAGCAGACAGAGGCAAGGTAGAAAAGAATTCCATTAACTATCAAGGCAAGGTGTTCTGACTCTATTCAACTGCAGTCTCACATTCCCTTATCCAGTGTTGTCATTATTACATAAGAGACACATAAACACATAAATAAATAGATTAAATAGATTCATGGACCCACAGGAAGCAGGCTGCTTCATCTGAATAAAAGCAAAACAAGAAAAAAATTAAATACTTTCAAAAGCTGAAAATAATTTTTAAAGTCTATCTATACAACCAATAAAATACATTCATTTCTTTTAATACCAGGTACTAATTACCATTTCAGTTGTAAATTTACTAAGAAACTTATCAGAATAAAAATAATACATTGAGAGATGCAAGATATATTTTGAAAGAAGCACTTTTTTTCCTTTAATATAATCAAGTATTTTTGTAATATGCAACACACCAAGGGTGAGGCAAGGCTTGAAGCAACCATATGGCTCAGTCATTTAGCAAAACAGGAAACAAGGCAGTGCAGGTGGCTATGGAAGCATTCAGTGATGTTTAATTTTAATGAACTAATTTGAACAATGTGTGATAAAATCAGCATACAAAATGATGCATATTGCTAGAACTATCAAGAGAAATGCCTTCCTCCTGCAAGGCTCAATCGTTCTGCACAAAAGGCACCTTCAGAGGTTGTGAGTGTACAGGGATATGGTAAGATAAAGCCAAGAGAAGCAAATGAAAGCATACATCAAATACACGTAATATTTACACCTATGTAATGCCAGACACCTGTAGCCTATCTAAAACAATTACTCCAAACTTTGTCCTTAATTTTACGTTTCTCTTTTGCCAGAACTTAGTCAGTTCTGTGCGTCTCATAGCAACGAATTGTCACAGTTTATTTTTGTAATTTATGTTCTCAGAACAAATTAATTTTTGCAAATTAGCATTTGCTTGAGAATGCTAACACTTCCATAGTACATGAATGAATCAATAGTTTCCATGAAAAGGGGATAATAATGTTATCTAAGCCATGCTACTGAAGTTCAAAATCACAGATAGGTATAACTTTTGGGAAGTAAAGCTACCAACAGAACATAATTTTTAATATCTGCCACAACTTCTCCTTTAATTCAAAGGTCAGCAAGCACATTTACTACTCTGAGTGATCAGTGTCTTACTGTCTTTATAAGGCACAATTACTTGGACAGCTATTTATCATTTCTAACAATTAAAAACATTGCTCGTCTTCAAAGAAGCAAAGGTTATAAAGTTTCACTGCCAGTCAAAGCCTTAAAAATTCGATTACTTACTCCAAACTGATAGGGGCATCACACTGGTATGAAAAGAGGATTCTATACTGATAAATCATAACACTATTTGAAAGTGTTATGCTGCCATACAGACTCACTTTAAGCAACATACTGGAAAATTTCCACTCGAGATATATAACAGTGAGATACATAACAATGCTCTTACCCTTACCCTTTAATTTTAAACTGAACACACACAAACCTGTGGTACACAAAGTAATGAAAAGCACTGGAGTAATCCTGCATCACCTCCAAACGTAGTTGTCCCATTGGATTCAACAGAAACCACCTTCACCTTTCATGAATCATTTTGGGTGCTGTATAATTAAGCTGGAGAAGGAACAAGACAATAACATACACACCTAAACACAATTAAATCATCAGACTCTTCAACATTGCTCTGAATTATTTCTGAGAGTTAGCCAAAAGACAAATTAAATACTACACAGTTCTCTGCTAGGTTTATTAATTTCTACTTGGGACTACCCATCACTAAGAGATATGTAGGCAAAAACATTCTTCTTCAAATTTAAACTCTATTTTGCTAGCTAGTTCACAATCCTATGGCAAGAACCTTATTGCCCAGGAAAAAATAAATAAAAGGGTGGGAGGAAATTTTAAAAACTCCACAAAGAGCAAACTCAGTAGAAGCTAACATATAAATATGGATTTCATCACCCTGAAAGTCCTCTTAAAAAAAAAATCACATCAAAGATGCTGGTGAAAAGTATCACAAAACCAGATGGAACAGCAGAAACAAAAATTAACATAAATAAGTGAAAGGAAAGCATAGCTAGAAAAGAAAAAAACAACAAAACAACTTAAAAAAAACTCCAGCAACAACAACAAAACCACCACACACATACTTGTTAGAAGACAACCATGGGGCTGTAAAAAGGTTAACAGTTGAGTTCTAAAGGACCAGCTCTAGAATATATCACAGTACAAAAGAGCAGTAATATCCTGCAAGACTGCTTGTAATACAAGGCTGGGAGACATCTCAAAGTATTGGAGACCAACAGCATTACAAACAAAGAAGGGGTACCAAATGCAAGGAGAGTAAGGGGTAAAATACAGTTGTAAAACATGAAATGACAGAAATTAAAGACTTTAGATGTAGGACTCTGATAGCTGAAAAGACAAAGAAGCAGGAGGAGACTGGTTCAAGAGACAAATAGGTATAGGTCAAATAGTGCTAAGCAGTGTACAACTTGACCAAGTCCAGCTACACGGTACGGCTGGTTGAAAGATGATGCTACATGATCCTAAAGTCCTCTTAATAACTAAATGATTTTGTACATTAAACCTGGGGAGGATTTTTTGCCAAAGTAACACACCCTTGGAATATTATTTCGAGAGTTCCAGGATATGCTTTTCTTATATACAGATCTTGCCCACATTTAGAAAGCAAAAATCTTACACTTTTAGGCTATCAGCTGAAGAACAAGATTGCTGTTAGCAAATATCTGGCAATATAATCCTTCAGTAGATAGCATCAATTTAGTGATTTCAATATATCTAAGGCCAGTATGTGCCTCACACAAATCTATCTCTATTAAGTGAATAAGCAATAAAAACAAAGTACTTTAGGGTTTTGTTCCACATAAGTAGGTGCACAAGCAATAGAGAAGACTAAACTGGGAACAACTCTTCCAGTCCTTGTCTGCGGATAGCTAGATAGTTAGGCCTCCAAACTACAAAAAACTTCAAATATTTTGTGAGCAACGAAAATAGCCTTAAAAAACCCAAACAAACCCCGCACTCAGGGCTCTCCTCGATCTTCCCCAAGAAAGGACTGAATGGAGGAGAATGCACACACTGAGACGGATGCAGGTTTTTTTGAAGCTCTGTCCCTCTCCGAGTCTTTGCAGAAAAGCTGTGGAAGAAACTACTAGAGGGCTGCCAAGCCTGTTTTCAAATATCTCATTTGGAGATTTTCTTCTTTATTATCTTTTTTCTGATGTGCTTGCTCAGGTACAAACAAGCAAAGTCTGTAATATTCCTGTAGATTTATTTGAGAGTCTAATGTGCAACTGAAAAATTTTATTACTTATTCCACTTCTAGCTCCATATTATGAAGAAAAAAACCCATATATTCTTCTGTCTTTCATATTAATTGATGTTGTTACATATTTCCTAAAAGGGCTTGGCTATGGTGAGGCACTGGAACAGACTGCCCAGAGAAGCTGAGGATGCCCCACCCTTGGAAGTGTTCAAGGCCAGTTTGGATGGGGCTTTGGGCAACCTGGTTTAGTAGAAGGTGTCCCTGCCCGTGGCAAGGGGTTGGAACTAAATGATCTTTAAGATCCCTTTCAACCCAAACCATTCTATCATTCTATTATTCTTTAGAGAACATAAAAATGAATGATAGTATAGATATTTTTAAAAGGACTAGGGGAGGTATAAAGAGTTTAAAATTGTTGAAATAAAATCATGGGAATTCCCAGTTTACCTCTCAAGTGTCTTACATCTCTTATTAATATATGATAATCATACAAAATAGAACCGTAAATTCAAAATGTAGAGAGGCAGAGAAAAGAAAAAGAGGTCTAGCAAGTAGAAAAGGCTAGAACAGAGGGCAGAGAATAAGAGTTAACTGGATGGTCGAAGAGAAACTGTCACATCATTCAAAAATAATTTTGAATATGAGGGGGATTAATAAGAATTCAGAAGTTTTAGAAAGACTGTAAGTGCCAAGGGAAAAAAACACCACCAAAATTACCCTTTTCTCACATATTTGATGCAGTAGTAATGCGCAATATTAAGTGAATGGTATAAAGCAAGCAGCATGCTTCTGTATGATGACGATTTTCCTTTAAAAAGTGCAATTTTAAATTCTTGATTTATGACACCATAATAAATCAGATTTTGAGGAATTGCCTTTGTTTTCAGGGGTGGGTGGGCCAAGGGTATGAGGAATGACAGGGGTTGTTTGTTCCAACTTCTTCAAACAAAATAGGTTTTATACATAACCCACATCCATAACAAAGCCCCATATCAAGCTCTGGATGAGTGTGGGGGTGATGAGAATTCATTTTTCATTCCTCCAACATCAAGCAACCACATTGAAACACCATCAACCTTTTAAAATGTTATTATTCACTTTCTACCAAAAAAAAAATATTGTCTCAGCAACTGTGGAACCAGCACTAACAGTGCAATACCTGAGAACTGCAGTTGGAGAAATGGACAACAGAGCACAGTAAAAGCAGTCATGGACCCGTTAATTCAGTTTGTCACCAGACCTTTGACTCTTAATGCAACCTTTCCCACTCACTCCTAGATTCTCAGACACAGAGATGAAGTCTCTTCCACTACTGACAAAGTATCAGTTTCATCTTCCATCTTCTTGCTCTCCAGCGTGTATACTGTGGTGTGACTTCTGCCAAGCAAAGCTTTGCCTCACTGCCTAAGTGATTCAACCTACCACAGGCTCCTTTCTGGTTCACGTGAATTCTGGGACTCTCCCAGAAACATTTTGCCCATGCACACTGCTTCCTTAATATAACCTGCTTAATACACAGTGCTTTCCTTGTGAAGGCAAATGCAACATGGCACTAAACTGGGCCCTATATATTAACCTCAAATAAATCAAATTATTAAAATCTCTGAAAAAATGTGTTTCAAAGGAAACTAAACAAATATTAGCCCCCATCCATACTAGTCCTACAATGCATAAAAGGCTACTTATATGAAACTTTAAGCTCTTTTGCCAAACTTGGACTCCTCACTGAATTTAAACTCCTTCTGAAAAAATATCTAAAAGCTTACTATCTCAAGAATATCTGAGAAATTGCACCTCCTTGGGAAGCAGAGGCAGAATGACACCAACAGGGGCTGGTGACAATGTACTGAAAACAATTTCAGCTTGTATTTCATAACACTCACCATTGATCAAGTCTATAAAAACTTTGAATCTAATAGAAGAACAGATTACATTAATTTTATTACTGGATAAAGTCTTCTTATAAAAACAGCAAAACTAAGAACCTGTGAAATGAACACTTGTAAAAAAACAACTCTTGTCTAGCATGAACACACTCCAGACTGCTACAAATGGCAAGGAAGGATAATGCTCGAGTTTTTCAAGTACTCACTAAATACAAAAAGCTATGTATTTTTTTTCATTTACTTCTTCATACAATTTAGTACTTCATTGACCAATAAATATGTTTTAATAACTTAAGAAGTGGGACAAATCCTTCAAAACACACATGCACATATCTAAAAGCTGCTTGAACTTATATGTTCCTGAGGAGACCTACTAGAGAATCATCTCCAGTGAGTTACATTTAGCTTACTAGTTCTACGCTAAAGATGCTTGCTAGTAGTTTCCCACATTTTAGCCAGGCATCCTCTCCCGTTCATGCAACTCAGCTTAAAAATATTCATTTACAAAATACATTACATGAGACATTAAGTGGATATGCTATTTCTGTACAGATAAACTTGTTCTTTAATCCAAAGAAACTACAGTCTAAGTTTAGGGAGAAGCACAGTAATGGGAAAAACATGTATAGAAACAAACAAGAAGACCATAAATTGTACAAGGAAAAGACACTATTTTGGGGGGATTTTTTGTTTATTTTCTCAGTGCAAAAGAATAAGTAGTATATATAGAAAACACTTCACCATTTTTGAAAGCTTATAAAAGGAGGTGACTAAGATACATAAATGAGCCTCCTAGAAACTGGCTACCAGACTCCTCTACTCTGTTAGCACTCTACTGCTAACAATGCTGAGACTGAAGATGCATCTCTCTGGCATTCCCAATTTCAGGACCTGTCCATTGCTGCCTAATTTTTAATAGGATGGAGAATATAATCATGGGCAGAAAAAACAAAATCCAGAATTTTTCTTGCATAAACTCTTTATTAGACTATCAAATTAAATCTTCTGTGTAGTAGAAAGGAATGCCAAACATGTTTGTCCAGTTCTCCATTCACCCAGTTGGCCATTCACAGTTAGAGAGCTTGTCAACACTTCTGTTTGCAACTTTTTTTTTTTAATAGAATATTTTTGTCTGAACCAAAATTCACACCTTAAATGAATGAAAACCAATGCTGAATGCTACTTTCCTGCACTTCAGTGCAGGAAGAGGAAGGAAAGGAAAAAAAAAAAAAGAATCATTTTTAAATGCACTTTAAAAATTAATTATGGTTTGTTTCAATTACAGCCTGTTACCATAAAAACATTTTTAGTCAGTTCTAGACAGAAAACAGTACTCTTGACTACATAAATATGCTAATCAGTGATTCATACTTTTCTGATTACTCAACAAGATTTCTTCCAGCTTCAAGACGCCACAGAACTATATAATTTGCCACTCAAAAAAATAAATGACAGGTTGTTTCATCAAATGAATGAAGACTCAGAGTTCCTCCTGAGCTGGTCCTACTTCAAGAATCCCTAATCCAAGATGCTGAAGGTGTTATACAAATTAAAGGATCACTAAATGCAAAAAGGCCCCACACCTTTCAGAAAGTATACCCAAACAACAAGAGTCCTGCAACAAATCCTGTTTTCTCAGAAGAGTAGAATATAAGTTAATTCTCCTGGCTTACATGTAAGAGTCAATCTTTTCAGCAACATTCATGACTACAAGCTAGTTCCCAGCACACTTCTTCCAACTGCCATAAGCCATGCAAGATGAAACTGAGAATATTCAGGTCCTGTTGTTACCCACTGCAAAAACAATCATGGTTTTATAATAATTTTCATTTTGATTGTTTGGAAAAGGGCCAAACTTGCAGGAAGCTACTCAGAGGGGCAGCTTCACAAGCCACTTTCATGGCCAGTCTTCACGAACGAAGATTTGGGAAAGGTCTTTTACCCTTCGAGCCTGCGCAGTGGATTTTTTAGGTGAGACACAGTGTGCGCTGAACTGAGCCCACCCTTTAATCCTGAGGTTCATCTGCCAGGGCCGAGGTCCTCAGGACGTAGGTTTGTTTAGAGTGACCTTCTCTTAGATGGATGGCCTTACAAGGCTGACGAGCTCCATCTGCCCAGAAGTTCCCCGACCGGGAATCGAACCCAGGCCGTGGTGGTGAGAGCACCGTATCCTAACCACTAGACCACCAGGAAACCACAACCACTTCAAAGCTGTTTTTAATACCCTTGAATCCATTTGTGGACCACTTCACACCAGGTCCCCCTCCTTCAAACACTGAATAGTAATCTATCATGCCAATGCCTTTGCTTCTCAAAGGTAGCATACAACCATCCACTTTCTCTCCATGTCATGTGGGAATAGAGCCGGAGAAAGCAGAAGCCAGGAGCTTCTGAAATCATCTCACATTCTTTCATGAAACATCAAAATAACATAATTGTGACACTGGTCACTTGGGATGTTCAAGGAACAGCAGAAGAAAAGGACTAATCTTTTCCCACGTTCATTCTTCCAGCAAGGACAGGAACTTCATAAGCCAAAGTATATCTGAACTCTTGTGCTAAAAGCCCTATCATTGAGTAATCCATCCAGCACTTGTTCAAATCCAGCTATATTTTCATTTTTTCTGTCAAAAAATTTTATTGCATGAAAACATAGGTATCTTCCTTCACTGTGTTCTGCTTATTTTCATTTTCTCATCCTACTAAAGGTATTATAAGAAAAATTTGTCTGTATTCATATATATTGTTTGTTTCACGGTTGTACGTAATGTCTGAAAGGACACATACTTTTTCACTTCTCTTGTTCAAGCTGCTTTACACTACATGCTGCTTTTCAAAATTTATCTTCTTTGTAAAGGTTCTTTATCTTTTTAGATTTGCTATATCCTTTCAGATATAGCTCAGCTCAGTCCTGATCATGTGAAGAGGTGAAAGCACCATTTATTTACAAAATCCCTCTGGTAAAGAAGATTCCATCAATTCAAGCCCACCGCCTGACTGCACTCTCCTTAACCACATAATACGTCTCCTGTGTGCTCACAATTACAGCGCAAATTAGTGAAAAACAAATGCTATGCAGGAAGGGTTACAAAATACTGCAAAGCTAAAGCTCTTTCAAAGAGCAGCTTTGTAACAGCAGTATACGTGGCAATGTAGGTCTGCAACGGTAATGCTACTAAAACTAAGATGGACTGGAAGATCGTGTCACCTGCATATGCACTGACCACAGATATATTGATGTGCATAGAAGAACTACCTAAAATTGCCTAGGACGAGGAAACACCAGCAGTTGTGAGTTTTGCCCCCTCCCATCTAGCAAAGTAAGTTCTAATAAAACCAGTCTCTCTCTGTTGTGTCCACATGCAGTATAAGACTGCAGTTTTCTTGTAGTCTACAAATGCTGTCCATTTTCCCATCCAATTACTTTCACAGTAAACCAATATTTGACTATTTGCCAGGCACTTCTTACAGTGAACAAAGACTTACTCCCAAGTTTGGATAACTAAAATGAAACACAATTGGTGCATTGTGCTTCACACACTTTAATTAATTTTGATATCATCCAATCACTAAATAAGTCTTCTACAACTCTCTGGAATAAGCTACAGGATTAATCATCCTAACTAACTTCATTTTACATGTAGACCTTCTTGTACCCATTTCACGAAACATTTCTGACATGGAACAGCAAAGGAAATATTATGGAAATCCTACTGATAACTTTCCTCACTGTGAAGACTGGCTATTTTTCCTCCTTTCTAGTCATGCCCTTTTCAAAGCCTAGCACCAGACTTGATGCCTAGCAGACTGATACTTCCACAGTTTCACACAGAAGTTTCTTTTGAATGCCTGGAACATTATGTGCTGCTGCCAGTGAACAGTATCTGCTATCAGGGCTTCTTGTAAACACAGTCAAAAATATTCTCATACAAAGAAGTTCCTCTACTATGTATATGCATTTCGAATAACACATTCAGCTTCCCTGTAATAAGGTGACCTGGAATTTTCTTTTTAATTCTTCAGTATCTCTTCTCCTCAACAGACACCTCCAAGCTCTTAGCTTCTATCATCTCACAATAAAAGTTGGGGTTTAAATTAAATTCTAAGATTTAGCAAGTTCCTACTGAAATATTGTCTTGGACAGATATGTTTGCAGCATTGCATTTAATGTTCCAGGTTTTGTACTCTTTCCTGATAAAAAATAAGACCTTGGGCATTTCCAGGAACCTCATTGTTCAATTATGGTTAACAGAGCTTGAATTCACAATTCAGGTTGTCAGCTTTCTTTCCAGCTTAATTCTCTACTTTTCAAGTTATCAGAAAACCTGATGTCATCATTTTATGCACACATACTTACAATATATCAAACACCTTACCAATAGCACTTGTCTTCATCTTACTGTAAATATGCCCTTACTAGAAAGGTAGAAGAATAAAGAGTTTTTATTACATTATACTAAATAACACACACCTAGACTCAAGAGAATTAATCAATTGCTTATCCTCTTCATGGCAGAAATAAATACAAATCCAACAGTTCAGTGACATTAGTAATGGCCATCATAAATCACAGAAGAGCACAACCCAGTCTTCTTCAACGCTACAAGAATTTTATTTAAGACTTGAACGATTTAAGGTCCACTGATTTTCCAAGCAACTTAGGCAACTTAGTCCTTGCACACGTGAAAAATTGAAGGGTTAAAGAGCCAAAGACACACCACCTGAAGAATTAACTATACTCACATTGCTTGTTTCTTAGCCAAGAAAAACTCATCAGTTGGTGAGCAAGGCAGTGCTCCAAGTGTCACAAAAGCACTTAATTAAGATGGGATGACAATCTCACAAGTTTTGAGATGCAGTAGAATAACACATTCTTTAAAGCCAGTGTTCCTCCTAGAAGAAACACAGAGAGTTGTACCTAAACATGTCTTTTGAGAAGTTTACTTTCCTCAGGTGGTCTTCCACATTTTCACACTGTTTTGAAACAACTGAAATACCATCTTGCTTCAGCTCCCTTGATTAAAAAAAATGGCAAGTTCTGGATTACAGCAACTACCTCTTCTTATTTGTCTCATTCCTCTTGCACAGATGATGTAGGATGTTCTCTATGTTACATCAGGATAGGGGGGAAAAAAGGGTAGAATTCTGCTCTCTTTGAATTAAAAAAAAAAAAAAAGCCTAAAATGAGACCAACCTCAAGACAGACTACACATTTGTTACATTATGACCACTCCAAGGTGGCTTGTAAATAGTAAATGCGTATGTCAATATAACTTTTAAAATTATTTGATCAAACTCAGTAATGTTTACACAAAATCTTAAAACAGTGTTGTGGTACAGTAAGTTCTTACAGACAAGAAAATCCTGCTGAGAAAAAAGCTTTTATGTAAAATTCTTCTTCAGTCTTGGAAGACCTGCAACTTTTAAATCTATTATATTTTATTTCTAATAACATCTATTACATAGACTTTTTGAAAAAACTTGGCTTCCAGAGATGTGGCAGGAATAAATCAAATTTATTCTCCTTTGTGGTACAATTATGGCAAATAATTAAACTATGCCTTCTGGTTATTATTTCTGTATGTTTTCAATGGTTTTCATACAAATTGTCCTAAGAGAGTATATAGCAGTATTATCTTGATTTTTCCAAAGTTCAAAAAATCCATGATCTAAGTCTAAGCTAACAAATAGTACTTGGATTTATATCTTTATACCTGTTTTACAGGTTTTAGGAAAAAATTGCATTGGTATGAAAATCACATAGTTTTCAGTTGTTTGATTTTTTAGATTTATTCCATTAAGTTTCTTTTTGTTATTCAACGTAGTTCTCCAAAAAAATAAAACTAGACGGACTTCACATTATCATTGACAAATACTGAATATTTTAGAAAATATTTCAAGATTTTTAAAAAAATATTGAAGAAAAACACAAAATAAAAATGTAATCTATTTAGGATTGGCAGCATTGTTATTATGTAATTATGGGTCTAAAATGCTAGTTGCCATAACAACTTGTAACAGCTCTATATCCATTATAAATCTTTTGCTCCCTCTTGATATGTATGCTTATTTTTAACCCTGACTTCCTCCTGATGCACTTTTTGCTAGGCAACCTCATTAGCTAAACTCCTACTGTGTCAGATTGGCAGATAAAATTGCAGGCATTCCCACCACCAAACAAACATATTATCTTCACGCAAGCTGCCACATGTGCCATATATCTTGTAAATTTGGGTTTGCACCTCCTTTAATTATGTTCTCTTCTCTTGGATAGCAAAAACTCTCCAAATTCTTTATCCCTTAATAAAGTGCTTAAAGACTCGAAATTGCTATATCGTGCCAGTTAAGGGCACAATACACTGCAATTAATGTATACACTTAATACAATATGGCAAGTCATAAACTTCAAACTTGAAAAACATTAAAATAAAATTATACCTGCCTTCTGCAATTTTACAGAGTTGTAATATCTCCAAGTAGATTAAATCTTTGGAAATTAATTATCTTGCAGCTATATTTTGGTTAAAAAAAAAAAAAAACTTAGACAAAGCTTGAGAAAAATTTGAACAGATCTACTCTTCCCTCCTCTCTCTCCCTCATAAATCTCCAACACTGACATGAATGCTACTTATTTGTAGAATTTTCATTATAATGAAAAGCCATAACAGTAATAAAACTGTCTGTGTTGCCCTAGGAAACTGTATATAAATTAACACTACCAACATGAGAAATCCATCAGAAAAATCATGCTAAAATTGATACTATTAAAAAAAAAAAAAAGCGGCATAAGATGAAGATGTGCTCAAGTTAAACTTAGAGTGAGCAACAGTGCCAGTATCAGATGGGAAAAATAACACAGGAATCATAATAGCTGTGCAACATTTAAAAAGGGAATGTTTTTTCCAATCAACCTCTAGATTTGTTCCCAACAGAAGTGTAGACAAAACCAAACCTGCTGCCACATATACAGAACAAAAAAATAAAAGAGTTGGACAGTACTTTCAGAGCTACAAAGTTCCTTCATCTTGCTGTTCAGAAGCAGGAAATCTTAATAAAATTATTTCACAGTTACAGAAACTAAGAAACCCAAAGATTTCAGAGAAAAAGAGAAAGTTGAGGTTGGAAGGAACCTGCAGAGGTGATCTGGTTCAAACTTCCTGCTAAAGCAGGGTCACCTGGAGCCACCTGCCCAGGACTGTGTCTTTCTGCATATCTCCAAGGATGGAGACTCCACAGCCTCCCTGGACAACCTGTGCCAGTGTTCAATCACCCTCTCAGTAAAAAAGTGTTTCCTGTTGTTCAGAGGGAATGTCCTGTGTATCAGTTTGCGCCCATTGACTCCTATCCTGTCACTTGGTACCAGTGAAAAGAGCCTGGTTCAGTTTCCTTTACACTCTCCCCACATGTATTCAAATACATTGATAAGATTTTCCAATTTCCTAGTTCACTGATGTGCAAGACTATACATTTGGTCAGATTCAGAGAAAAGTGTCACCATGTTAGTGTCAGACACAGAGCCTACCACATGAAAGAAAGCCCACAACTGAAAATGAAGCATCATGTAAGAACTGTATATTTAATTAGGTCTTCAAGAGAAAAAAATCCTTGAGTAAAGGAACTCTTAAGATATCTGCTTTCAGTAAAAATATCTAATTATTTTCATTGGTGATCTAGCCTTTTATTTCATTCAGATGTAGAAGATTGGCTGTCATCTTATGAAGCCCAAAGCATCCAAAAAACGGGCCTTCATCACATCAATTTTACCAGAACAAAATTTGAGCCAGAAAGCCATTCAGCGTCTCTCTTCTCCTTCCTTATGATAGGACCTCAAATTACAAATCAAACACATTGGACCTAAATTTTGCTCTATAACATGGCAATATTAACTCTTTTTATGCTCCGGTTTGTAAAGCAACAGGAACAATTCTCTAACACTATATGTTAAGTCAGTCTTCTGTAAATAAAAAGCAAACAAATCATCTTGCAAACTCTGGGTCATTTTACATACTCCTTACATAAATTTATATGTTCCAACAGACCTACCTACTCATGGAGGGTTTAGTCTTCAGGATTTCTTTTCAGAAGAATTAATTCAGTGAATAAAAACTTGATTATATTTCAAAGGTCAATTAAGAATTCTGCAAACGGCTTGCATCTCATCAAATTGAGAGAAGATTAAAACTCAAGTCATTAATTTTTTTTGATAAGCAGTGCAAATATATATGAAAAATGCTAGTACTTTTGCGTCAGGCTTCCTTAGTGCATCATTTAGTCCCATTTAGCATATAGGATGGTACTTGGGGAAGGGAAAGAACTGAAGGGACTAGTAGAATCCTTAAGATCTCGTGCATATGTATTATCATAAGCAAACAAACTGACTGTGAAGCACTGAAGTCATGTTGCTGCAGCTTTAGATGTCCTTTCATTGTATAACCTTGTGCCTATATAGGCAAGGGTAGCTAAAAGCATTTCAGAAGAGTGGGAGAGGGATGGAG
This sequence comes from Manacus candei, assembly GCF_025592945.1. NCBI lineage: Eukaryota > Metazoa > Chordata > Aves > Passeriformes > Pipridae > Manacus > Manacus candei. Next base: position 5,454,853 of record NW_026138082.1, on the reverse strand, counting down.
AAAAGTCAGAGCAAAAAGAGGAAGTGACAGTTAGGAAATGACAAAGTACAAAATCAGTGGTTTTAATCATTTCAGGCAATGAAATAAAATTTCAACTATCTCTAGTTCTAATTAACATGTAAGGTCAAAGACAAATATCATTATATATAATTTTTCTTTCCATTAAAAATTTCACCCAAGTACAAAGGCATTAGAGAAGCATACAAATTACTGTAGGTTTTCAAAAATTTTAAAATTAATTTTCTTATTTAACACAAGAAATATTCACTATCTTATTCAACTCTAAGAAATTAGTACATGCATTTCAAGTTCAGATCTTTGATCAAAGTTTGTTTTTCCAAGATCTATAGTATTTTAAATCTTACAGAAAACTAATATGCTGACAACATTACAGAACAAAGACTTTGCCATGGTAAATGACGACTTAAAAGCAACTTTTGGTTTATGTTTAGCATAAAACATTCCCTAAGTGATCTGAGGGCAGACTAGTATAGTAGCTGAGTTTAGTAATGCAATATACAGAAATGTTGCGGCCCACATGAAAAAATACTTGTATTTTAGATTAGATGATGCCTTTTTTTATTTATCAAAATTTATTTCAATATATATACTCCCAGACAAAACCACAAAATATTTATGAAACCTCCAAATAATTCAAACTTTAAGTCCATCAGCTTATGATCTTTTACTTATGTCAATAAATTTCCTTGACTACAACTTTCAGTTTTATATTAATTCTGGATTTTCTTTTTCTATGTTGCTGTACAGTCTGACTTAGAATTTTAAAAACAAGTAAACCACCAGACAAAGAGTCTGTAGTCCCACATTTACAGTTTATATTTGGAGGAAGGGATGGAAGGATATAACAGATCTTATTTTCAGCTGACACTTAAGTTTTTGTTCCTTTAATTTAGTTTTGTTGATTGTAACTCCCACATACCCCAAAAAGATTTCAGTACATTTCTAACAAGTCATGCTGAGTCTCAAAGTGAAGGAAGACAAACAGATCATGTGGATTCAACACCCTCCACAACCCCAATAAAGCTTCTACACAACTTAGGGATGGTTGTTTTCATAATTGTTCATCTGCAATTGGACTAACACAAGGACCAAAATAAGAAAATTACATTCTATAATAATCTCTTCTGCAAACACATTGCAGTATACTGAGCAGTTATCTAAAGGATTGTCAGTAGGTAAATTCTAAAAACCTTTATGCAAATCTTTAGAGATTGTAATTTTCTACAGTATTCTGAAAGTATCATAAGTTTCAGTTATACACAATTCTGGCTTGCATAATTTAATTTTCTTTTAGTCCAGGACACAAATTATTTTCTTCATTATTTTTACAATGAAACTATTTTTTTCTTGCTTCAATTAACTTTCTAAGTAAAAACTCAATGCAGTACACCTGAATAAAATATAAAACAATATTACATACTCCACACTTGAACAACATTAAGACTTACAGTAAATAAAGATCATTCATCTGTTAAATTCAGTACCTATTCATTATGGCAACCATCCATCACATTACATCTCCCTCCAGTTCAGTCAAACACTATTGAATTAAAAGTGAATGTTGAATAATTACTTTCTGATTCCCCATTTACAGTCTTAAAACAGGAAATTTGATTCCCTGTAGACCTCAAATTTTTATTAAGAAAAAAATTGAGTAAAGCTTCAACTTTACCTTTTCATATATTGCTGTAGAAATGTTAGATCCTAAATGAGTGATATCACAGTTTACTTGGGGAACAATTGTAAATTCTATCATACCTAGGATTTGAGTTAAGGACCAAAGACATGGAGCAGATGGAATGCAAGAGATAAACATTTACATGCAAATATCTTTGATAACAGGAAACATTTTAAGAGAAGCTATCAAAGCACATGGAAGATAAGTGTTCATCTATTTAAGTTAGATATATTCAAAAGTTTCTCCCACTAGCAAAGTCAGCTTAAGTCTGCAAGCAATCCAGAAATAGCCAGCACGACTCAAAAAAGAACAGCAAAGATTTTTTTCCCAGTTACCTTTTCAGAAGTCGATAAGGAGCACAGCACAGATCTGTATGAATACTGCTTCCCTCCTCTTAATGGTGTCACTGTTTATTGCTCAAGTTAAGCAGAAAACACTGAATACTGTATTGAGACTGTATTGTTCTCTCCCCCGAAGCTACTGCTTCTGATTTACTCATGGAAAAGCTAAAACACTCACCAACCCCTAATTTTCACATGCACTCTTGTAACCAACTAGCTGACACTGGGAGGACTACCTAAGGTATCTGGTCAAATCTCTGGCTTAACAAAGGCCTGCTCAGTAAATACACACCTGTCACAGCTGTCATGATGGCAAAGGAAATACTTGTTTTGCTCCTCTGTCTTAAAAAGGATGAAATTACAAAATATTGCTACCTCTAAAACAAGCTCTATATAGTACATGAAGGTCCACAACCAAGTGTGGCTTGGGCATCTTTGTATATGATGTTTCTTTATGAAAATCTTATTGAAGCATTCCTTAAATGTATCCACTTATATAAACAATATGCAATAATATACAAATAATGCAGGTGCCCCGAGGAGGCATTCATATATCTCTCCAGCAGTGCTGTGAGCTCCCACAACTAAGCATCACACCTGCAGTGGCCAGCTACATTGGACTGAGGAGAAAGAGAGGCAGAAGAAATATACAGTTTCAAGATATATATGGTTTCAAGAGTGACCACAGCCATGGCATTAAGCCCCAGCTTCACTCTTCGGACCCGCTTGCTGGTGCACAGAGCAGGTGGGGCCATCCCCGGAGATCTCAAACCTGAATGAGGCTTGGAGCAAAAGGAACCTGACTCAGTGAGGTGGGGAAGGAATATGGAGAATGCAGTTGGTTTTAGGAGATGGGACAGGTTAGCAGACTGGAGGAGCTCTGGGCTGGTGAGGGCTGATTCTGGTCTAGGGAAGTGGTGCTGAACTCTTGGCCACACCGTAATTTCCAAACTTGCAAATCCGACAATTTTGGTAATTCCTGGCACACATGTTTAAATGCTGCCACATTCTGAGTATATAAAAGTTAATAATTAAATAAATCTTTCCACTGAGCAACTTCCTGGAAACTGAAGAAACTACATTCCTCCCAAGAGAGACAAGGACAGCCCTAGCTGCCTTCAGGGGTTTGCCTTCCACCTTGTTACTCATTTCGCACCTTCACAGCACACATCTATGCAATCACTTCTCCACTTCAGACTGAACAGACAGTTCTCATTTCAGATTTCACATGTGGAAACTAATAAATACATAAACAAGTCACAAAATCAAGATCTGAAGTAGGCCAATTACAGTCACCGAAAACTAAAAAGTGACAAAATAAGCAACAAAAGAATTTAAATTAATCCAAATTGTTTTAATGTTATCTTCCCTCGTTGAGGAAAGAAATGTTTAAAATAGGGTTGAGGAAATTTTATCACTTCTGCTTACAATCACTAGACACAATGTCTTTGATGGCCATCCTCATAAGAGCTGAAATTTCTTTCAGATTGACTCAAGAGACTGTCACTCTTCAGTCTCACCAAGAGGCACTTTCCAAATCCTTAACCCTGCTCACTGTTCCTCTGCTCTTTCCCATTTCTCAGCATCTGGTTTTGAAATGGACAACATCACAAGGGCAAATGCTCACTACAGATCCAATTACATCTGCCCACCAACAATTTATACTCCAACGGTATGTGACTGTAAGACTGACTGTGACTCCTGGGATTTTTTGAGTCATTGCTTTTCAAGCTGCAGTCCCACAAATAGATATAGTCATAAATGGCTGACTGAACACAAGTACCAAAACAAATAATACTCTGTGAATAAAACACTACCTTCATAAAACAAACAACAAAACCAAAATCTACTTATGCTAACACCTTTAAGCCTCATCCATCCCATGATGTTGCTCTGCTGACAATATCATATCAACTGCTTCCCAAGCAAATTATTTTAAATAGAACCAAAAGTTTTGGATGGTTTTTAAGTCTTCAAAAAAAAAAAAAACACCTAGCTCATACAATGGCAACATCACATCAACAAACTCACAAACAGATTTAAAAGAGAAAAGCACAACAATTTGGAATAATCTACAGTCTTAAAGAACAAAAAATATAGCTCATCTTAAATTACTTGAAAAAGTCTTGAATCAAGGGTTTGATACAAAAGGTCCTGCATGGATGTTACCCTGTCCTACAGATTTAACAAGTATTTCTTTGTCAGCAGTTACCATCTGATATTCCAATCAGAGAAATGGGATATGGGAATTTCTCCAATGGGAGAAAAAAGTACCTTATTACCCAAAGACGGTACATTATTAACTGCGTAAGGATTATTGCCCCATGCCTACTCCTGAGCAGAACTCTCAGCTCCCTCAGATCTGTACTACCATTGCCTAATTCCAATTTGTGCCAAAACCCACATCATTTTCCATCTTTTCCAACTCATTAGTCTGTTCTTCTGTTTAGTTTTCATCACCTTAATTTTCTAGTCCTTACTTTATATTAATTCTTAATCAACATCTTCATATACCTGCTTTCATGAAGACAAATGGTTCAGGTCAGAAGACACCTTTGGAGGCCATTCTAGTCCAGCACACTGCTCAAGTCAGGTTTAACTACACAGCAGGCCTATCATGCCTCTAGGTATCTCCTCTGATTTTACTACCCATAAAAAAAAAAATCTAGCCAAAATTTTCCATATTCCAACTTGTGTTCACTACCCTCATCTCACGACTGTGAAAGAAGTGTACAGCTCCACCTTTTCTCTGTCTTCCAATCAGACAGTTCTAGACAACAAACAGTCTCCTCTGAGCCTTCTCTTCTCCAGCTTGAACATGCCTAGCTCTCATAGTCTCTCCTTGAATGTCCTGTGATCCAGTCCTTGACCATCTTGGTAGTCCTTTCTTGGACTCATTCCTGTATGCCTATACCTCTTTTGTATTGGGGAGCCCAAAACCAGGCACATCGTTCCAGATATGTCTCACCAGTGCTGAACAGTAGGAAGGGATCACCTACCGCATACTGCAGCAGGATAACAAGGGCCTGTTAGCCATCCCTGCTGCAAAGATGCATTGCTGGCTCATGGTCCACCAGGACACCCTGGTTCTGCAAAGCCATTGTCCCTATATGGCCCCAGCATGTGCTAGTGCATGTGCTACTGCATGAGGCTGCTCTTCCTACTCAGGGTCGGGACTTTCCATCTCCCGTTCTTAATCTTCATGAAGTTATTGTGAGTCCCTTTCTGCAATCTGTCCATGACCCTCCAAGCACAGCCCTGCTCTACAAGCATACTGAAGACAGTAAACTGACCACCATCATCACAGCTTTGCGTCTGGGAGTCCAACCAATTTTCCATTCGTCATCTATTTGCAGAGCTCATATATCACCAGGAGATATGTAAGCTATGAAAGACTGGGTTAAAGCCTAGTAAAGCCAAGATATGTGACACATTCTACCTTGTTCACCTTGTATCACAGAAAGCAGACAAACTCATCAGGTATGATTTGTTTTTTTCAAACCCATGTTGGCTGTTCCCATCAACCCCTTTCTTGACCTTCATGTGTTTGGAAACTGTTTCTATTATTATCTGCTCAATCATCTTCCCAGGGGAAGGCTGCAAAACAGCCTGTAGTTCTCTGTATCCTTTTTCCAATACGTCTTGAGAATGGATGTGACACGTTTTTACAGTCCTCTGAAGCCTCCCCCAAGTGCCACGATCTTTCGAAGACAGCAGAAAGTAGCCTCACAGTCAGTCAGCTCTTAGATGCATTCCAGCTGGTCCCACAGACTAGTGCATATCCAAGTGGTTAAGTGATTCCTAACCCAGTCCACATTTCCTGCAGCTACAGCCTCACTTCCCAGACCATGAAAGGTTTGGGGATAAGCCTTACTTGTGAAAACTGAAGCAAAGAAGGGATCAAGTACATCCACTTTCCCTTGTCACTAGGTCCCCAGTCTCTCTGAGCAATGGACCCACCCTCTCCTTAGCCTCCCTCTTGCTGCCAGCGTACTTATAGAGGAAACATTTCATATTGTACTCCAGCTCCCTTGCTAGCTTCAGTTTCAGATGAGCTTTGGCTTTCCTGACTCCATCTCTATATAAGCAGACAATGTCTCCATATCCTCCCAAGCAGCCTCTCTGTGCTTCTGTGTCTGTGCGGTCCTGTGCACAAGCTCTGTTCATCCATGATGGCTTTCTGCCATACCTGCTTAACTCTCTGCACGAGGCAGCCCCCTGCGCTCCAAGGGGCTGTCCTTGATCAACCTGCTCTCCTAAACCCCTTTGCCCTTCAGGGTATCTCCCAATGGGATCCTGTGAAGCAAGGTCAAAATCCGGTTTTCAAAAGTCTTAAGTTTGTAATTCTGCTGTCGGTCCTGGTGACTCCTTTCAGGATCTCAAATTTAAGACTCATCATTATGTCAGCTGATGCTGCCCTCAATCATACTCAAACAGTTCTTCCTTGTTTGTAAATGTAACACCTCTCAGAGTCTGATTGCAAGGCTTTCTTTCACCAGCTGCATAAAGAGGGCTTTGTCTATCTCCTGCTCTTTTTAGTAGACACTCATGGCAATATCACCTGTGCTGATTTATGCTCTGATCCTTACCCATAAGCATGTACTGTTTTGTAGCTTTGCTTCTTTCACCCTCATCTAATCAAAATCTTCATATAAATTCTACATGAATATTACATGAATATAATTTATATATAAATTATATATGTAAGATAAATTGTGTGGCTTATGAACAACATAAATTTTATACAAATGTAAGTAAATTTACATAGCAATTTTAAGAAGTTTTTTATCTTTTCATACTAGATAAGCTGGTCAGATTGCAAAATTTATTTATTCTAGAGGAAATAATCAGATTTTTTTTGTCTAAGAAGTTCACTGTACACTTTTACCCGTGACTGCTTTAAGCTATGGTACACAGACCTTTTCACTGAACAGGCTGCATTTGCTTGGTGCAGCAGTCACCAGCTCCCAAGTACCCAACATTTTATGATTGGTGATAACCTCATTGTCCTTATACACTTAACAAAGTCCAGTGGAAAATGTTTTGCAACAATGTGCTATCTATACTCAAAAGTATGTACCTGTCAGAAGGCTCCAAAGAAGCTACTCACATGGTTGTCCACAGTTCCATATATCCACACAAGATGCATATATCCATCGTCTGACTCATAAGATGAAAAGATTTTGTTTGATCAGATAAGATCCACTACAAAGGTATTAGCAGGACCCTAAAATGAAAAACTTGGGTCTTTCCATCCAGGGTGGAAATTAGATTATACTTATTGCAAAACTCAAAACACAAACTTCTGCTTACAGCTTAGAGGCAGCATGACCTAACAACTCCCTACGTGCCTCTCCTCTTCTTTTTATGCCTCTCCTCCTTCCAGATCCTTCGTTCCCTTGTGCTGCTCACTCTGATGCTTGTCAGACCTTTCAATGAGTCAACTGAATTCACTAAGCCAGATGAATCCAGAAAAACAACAACATTTTATCTGGGATAATGAGTTATATCAGCTCTTGGTAAGCTCTAATGAGTAAAGCTAGCAAAGGAAGCTAGCTGAAGCATGAAGGCAAGGGAGGAGAGGGAGAAAAGATGAGTAGAATAATCCCTTTACTCAACAGTAAGATATTAGGCTGACTCACTGTGACCTATGAAGCTGCAGCCTAATTGGAAACTTATATTGGCCTAATGTCTACCTGCAACTGCAGTCTAATTAGAAACCAGAGCTGTTACTTCCAGTCTGGAGGAATGTGATAAGAGACCACCTATAAAGCCTGGAGCCAAAGCAACCTGCTCCCAAGCACCGTAATCAACAGATGGAGGAGCACAGGAAGCCATCTCTACTGCTGGAACACACGACACTCACTACTGGCATTGCAAATACCACTCAGCTGCAAGTTTTCCCTATTTCTTTCAAGAAAGTCCACAAGTTTGGAGACTTCAAAGCAATCCATAAGCCTGGCACACACAGGAGAAGCTGATGGAAGGTAAAGGCTAGGCTACCAGATAGCAGCTGTAACAGAGGAAAAATTCATGACAACTTCGCTTTGAATGCCATGTGCTTGCTGATCCCTCATTCATGGAAATTAGTTAAGAGAACACAAATGCATAAGAAACATGCTTAGCTCATACTGTTTGTTGACTTTCTCTAAAGTAGTACGGTATGTCTGATTCATGTTTATACAAGGCTAGATTTTCAGAGCTGAAACCAGTTTGACCCAAAATAGAGTAAATAGCTGTCAAATCCTGAGAATTGTTCTTTAAAAAAGACAGAAGAACACAAGGAATTTTTTTGGGGGGGAGGGTGTCCATGTGTGTTTGTTTGGGTTTATTTAACTTCAAAATATTGAAGCCTCAATGAAGTACTGATATTATTTTGATTTTGAGTCATCTGAGAAGATTGAAACTTTTTTCTTAGGTTGTGGTGAACTAGTGATCTTAATTATACCTCCCATACAAATTAGGGTCCTGATAGCAGACAAGTGGTTTTTCAAGTCTGGTAGGACAGGTGCAAAACATTCAGTGAAAAAGTAGACAAACGTTCTCAGAGCCCTCTGGTAGAATATTTGCCTTCTGCATACTTTTCAACCACTGCACACACTCTGCTACAAGCAATCTATTTTCAAGCCTTGACAGGAACTCCTGTTCTTTCTCCTTATATTTTGTTAACTTGACCTGGGTAGAGTATCACTGTGTCTATCCTGCTGTTGTGGATGGCAGGGGGAATGAATCTTTATTTTTGAGCTAGCTGGCAACACCTAGCTTTGTCCATGTAAGCAAGGTTCATCACCCTCTGCAGAAGACAGGCTCATACCAGGCTCACAACTATAACTCATCATACCTGGCCCAGCTGTCCTCTGGAGCTCTGTTGACAACCACTGTCCACATGATGTTCCTTTCTTCAGTTTCTGCTATTGAAAATACTAAAATGGACATTCTGTGTCCACTCAAGAGATGTTATTTATAGTATTACACCTTGGGCACAGCACATGGATGGTAAGCTGCAGGACATAAGGAGATACTTGGGGACACAAGCACAGCTGCAAGTGCATTAGAAGACCGTTCCACTTGGGAAGCAATAAACTTGAGGCAATGTGGCCACTACCTAAATATCCAAAGTTCTGACCATCTAGACCCAGGTTTCTTCTCATAAGAAACTCAGTGGCTTCCTCCAGCAACAGGCCCTGAAGCAACCAGAACGTGTGTTAGGTCTAGAATGAAAACAGGCTCAAGCTTATATAGGGAAGTGAGAGCAAACCAAACTGACACTGTGAGCATACGAACAGAAAAGAGGGGATGAGAAGAGCTGCATATAATTTCCCACATGACACATAGGCTGCCCTGTAGAACACCCATCATCTCCCTTTGGACACATGCAAGTGCTGGCCTGCTCCCAGAGGGTGGTTGGCTCCCCAGGAAAGTGGTCACAGCACCAAGTCTGACATTGCTCAAGAGACATTTGGATGATACTCTCAGGCACATGATGTGAGTCTTGGGGATGGTCCTGTGCAGAGCTAAGGGTTGGACTCAATGATTTTTGTGGGTCCCTTCCAGCTCAGCATATTCTGTGACATATTTCCAACTTGTACCTCCCTCAGGAAAGAAGTTTGAGGTTTCAAACACCTTCAGGAAAACTCAACTTCTTACTAAGTATTATAAAACACAGGCATTGCCTTCCCCAGGTAGGATGACAGAACTTTTGATGGCTAGGCTGTCTGAGCCCCTGACATGGCTGACAGCTCTGGTAAATGGCTTCTTGAAGGAGACAAGAATCTTTGAAGAGGAGGGAGGGTAAGGAGCAGGAGTGGAGGGGGCAATATGTTTATTTGTTTTCCAAGATAGACACTATGTAAAATGACTAACAAATTAAAAATATATTATCTAATTCAAGTTTTCTTGCTTGCTAATTTTAACTACAGTTTAAATTCGATAAAACTCCACTCACCTTTGGACAGAAGCAACATGTTTTGGAATGAAATAATATATTGCATTTTTAAAGTAATATTTTTCTAGTGGATCTTGTCCTTCGTGGATTTAATTTCTAAATAATATTCTAAAATCTACCCTAAAACATACCTATACAACATTACTCTTTCAATTCCAGGCAGAGACAGGACTTGGGGGGAGGGGGTGGAAGGACAGCTTTGAATGTCACTGTATGTGTGGCAGCAACATTACCCATGCTAATGATTAAGCAAGATTCAGAAACAAACACAGACATCACATACAAGGCAAAGGAAAGCAACACAACTGAATCTGTTCCTGTACATGACACAAACCTGTTCCTTCTTTAACAAGCACCACCTAAGCAACAGCCTCTTCACAGCCTACATGCTTGGAAATGAGGTTTGTGTAACCCTCAATAGAACAGATTTGCCTTTTCAAAGTATTTCTATGTAGAAAGGTGGTACAGGGAACAAGGGGTGGGGGAAGAGTGGCAGGGAAGAGGGAAGAAAAAAAAAAGAGCTGAAACGAGCCTTACTAACTAGTTTGATAACAACAATTTAAACAAGTATCTGCACAAGTAATGATAGAAATGCCCAAATTAAATATTTTACTGTTTTCTGAATATGATTGTTTCATTAGCTCACCACAACCTAAGAAAAAAGTTTAAATTTTCTCAGTTGACTCAAAATCTGTTCTATAAAATAATAGTTTTATTACTACTGCAGCTGTAGTCACCATTAACAAACATCAATGACTGCTGCATCAGCACAGACCTGCCACAAATGCACAAGGGAACATAAATTACATGCTGAGCAGCAAAAGGGTTGGAGCTCAGAAATCAATATTTAAGCAGATAGGAAAATTTCGGGCACTGTATGTGAAAACGTGGAGGAAAGCACCCTTTGGGTTTTTTTGCTATTATGCAGCTTACTGAATTTCACCTCATCCTAAAGGTTTTCTTTTTGTTTGTATAGGCATTGCTTCTTCTGTTGTTGGGATTGTCACTGCTCAGGTTATTGATTTGTAGGTAATTCAGATATTAGTTTTCAGTTGTATAATAGGTCCTGTACTAAAAGTGGGATTGGGAATGCCCTTTCCCTACAGTGAATTCAAAGTATCTCACAGCTTCACTTCCACTAAGAGGCTTCATCTCTGATGTGACAAAGGTCAGAAGTTAACACGAGGAAGGAGAATTCGTCTCTCAGATCGCGAGGTACCCACACACAAAGGGTTACCACAGCACCTGCTCACAGAAAGACATGGCATTTCCTTCTGAAGCTTGCTGCTTCAGAAATAATAATCTGCATTAGCAACCACTGTACATTACTCATTTTATTACAGAGCTTTTTTCCATCTTGTCTGAACATCACTTTTTTTATACACCATGGTGGGGGTTTTTTTTCACTCTCTTCCCCAAATAGTTCCCGGGTGCTGTTTTTATTTACCCTCTTCCAAACAGTAAAGCTATTTTACTTTTTTCCTCTACTTCTAACCTGGCTTCCTCTATATCTCCTACCATGACAAGCTGTAGTTATATTATTGCTTGAATCTGGCATGCATTGGACTGTTAAAAATTGGACACAGGTGAGTGGGAGTAGAAAGAAGAGCAATAAGGTTTCCAGTCAGGGCAACTTACAGAAATGTCAAAGCTAAAGAATAGGAGCATATGTGGATAGGGACAGGGAAGGACACCTACACTTGCATCAAACTGAAGCCACCATGTAAACATAAAGTAAGTTCATATACACTAGTTATCTGATTTTTATATTTTCTATCAAAGGGTTCAGCCAAAGGTTGCCAAACAGAGGGTTCAAAATCACCAGATGCGCTGACCCTATGCCTCGCTCTGTGGGCGCGAGTCGTGCCCATGCTCTGAGCCAAATGAAGCCATGTGAGAAGCAGTAGTACTTTAACTGGGGTATGATGCTCCACTACACCCCAAAATAGCCCAGAAAACTTGAAGGCAAGGCAAACTACCGTTACCTTCAGAAGAAAAAAATAAATATATATCTATACACACACACAAGCAGGCTGAGAGGGAAAATGATGGTTGGACAATGGTAGAACAGGCAGATACACTCAAAAGCAGGGCTGGCTTGCTCTTCTCCATGCAGGCAAGCAGGAACCAAACAGGCACTACTCCTCGCTGTGCTTTGGACTTCCAGCCTTGCACATTCTGAATGCCTCTAAATGCCTCAAATAATCTGGAACACCTCCCAGGCTACCAAGGTGCTATTCAAACTTTGTGTTCCCTTCAATTCTGAAAGGCCAGTACAGCATCATTTTGCTTTTTGTTCAGCCTTCGCAATGCTACCAAAACAGCAGTTCCCGGTAATGCCTCTTACTGACATTCACAATTGCTGAAGCAGCAGCTGATTTCATATGAGCTATGAAACACTTCCACTTACAGCCCAGGCTCCTGAAAAAGAGTGGCAAGCGTTGACCAGAACTGGTCATTTCTTCCCGCTGACAGTGCTGACCAATACCATTTGAACATCTTGAGATACAAATATCAGAAGCTAGAAAGCTGCACCACTCAACAGAAGGCTGTGTCACAAGCAAGAATACTATTATGAATGCTCTCATGGTACCAGGATGGCAAAGGTGAATTTGCCCAAGTTTAACCTACTACTTTGAAACTCTATCTATAGCAAACAGACTTCTCACCTTGCTTTAATTTAGTAGTCCAGATTCAGAATAATATACTAATTTACTTCAAATATTGAACCAGGAAAAAAAATAGAAGAAACAAAGAAAAAGAACAGTTTCTCAGAAGGCAGCATTTTATACAGCTTCTATTGGATGGAAGAGTAGAAGCTGAACAAAATATTATTACAACTTAGAAGAGGAAAAGAAAAAACCAAACCAACCAAATATCACTCTAGATAAGCAGGTAAAACAGCTGGCCTTGAAGGTGAAGTAATTTTGTGCAAATCAGCAAGAAATCTTTTTTCAAATGTTCCATCTTTTATCACCCAAATGAAAAAGAATAAATCCATCTGTGCCAATGCATGAAAAACCAGCATATATGTTACTCATATGTGAAAGTCACTTCTATTACTACAAAAACTTTACTTTTACTAACCCCATGCCTAAATTTCTTGATCAAGAAATGGTTTATCTAAATGTACAAAAGCACTAATACACTGTGTAGTAGCTATAAAGCCTTCCCTGCACTCCTCCTCTCTTCACTTTATACCAAGTGAAGTATACTTGAGAACAACAGGGAATCTGGAATTAGTCAATAGATTGATAGTGCACTATACTGAATGAGCCAATAGCATCAGGATGTTTACACGTGTTCTTTGGGTAGACATTAATTGTACTGGACTAACAAGGTAGGTGTTCTTTTGTTAAAGATGCTACTAGCAAATAATACAGACAAAAAACCAACCACAAGGCTTACTGATCAAGAAAAACAGTAAAATATGTTTTTCTGATTAAGGAAGTAGTTCAAATAAATTCAACTCTGCAGTACATTGACAAGTTAAACAGGAAATAAATATCAGTCAACTTTTTGGGCAAAGGAGTATATGAAGACTCAGATGTCTAAGGAAAAAAAAATATCTCAGTCACCTTAAATAAAACATAAATAAATATAAAAGAAGAGACAACCAGAATTTTTTACCAGCCCCAGACACAGACTCTAGCTTTTGCAATTAATTTCATAATGTAACAACCCAGATAAACTTTCAATGATCAAATCCTAAAACCACTACCTTCCTGAATTGTATTTGCCAATCCATGGATTAGTCAACAAATTTTCTTGCACACAGTCTCTGATCTTTACCAACATGCAAGTCATAGAGTAGCAAAATCTTGAAAATACAGTTCCAACTGCTCCGTGGACTGGTAAACTCTGTTTGCCTGTCTATAAAAATAAAGAGACCCAGAAAGCATTCTGTTTAAACTTCACTCTTCTGTAGCGCAAAAACAGCAAACTGATGCATCATGTGTGGAACAGCATCACAGTGGAAGAGCTCAGTAACCTGGGACATGGTGAGGGTTCTCCTGCTGATGAGCTCCCAATCTTTTCTATGCCTCAAGAAACACACTATTTTCACCAGACACTGGTTCCCAGTTAGCTTTTGTCTGACTGTACCCATACACATCCACATAATTCATATTTATTCATGAGTTGGTGGATTCATTTTTACAGGAAAAAAAATTCAGGTTTAAGTGAAGTAAAAGGCCAAAAGTCTCATCTATATAACCTTTACATTACAGCTTTCCTTTCTGAGTTACATTCATATGAAATCTATATTAAAACACAAAATTCGTGACCTTCTGGTTCCCCTTTCTCATTTATACATTTTATAAACACTTACACTGGTCTGTGCTGAAATTCATTTTGGGTCATGTGGGTGACACAGAAGTTATTTCCTTTCTGTACAAGGCAGAATTTAAATAGAGCACAACTGACCTTTTAGATCACAATAAATACTCAAAACTATTTGTACAGGAACATTAAAGTTCCACGTAAATCTGAGGGTGTAATTTTCATATTTCTTTCAGGCACCCCAGAGGTTTACACAACCCCTATACCCACCTATGCAACCAGCTCCCAAGGTCTTCATCATCTATACGAGCATAAATCTTTTTACAGCTGCACAATGAACTAACTGTGCTAATGAACTGACCCATGCTGCATACTCCTTTTTTTCCCTGGGTTATTATTTTCAATCCACGTGAGTTCACAACCACATGCACAACAGAGCAACTGGGAGAAGGAAGAAACATGAAAATGCCTCTGGGAATGACAGGATGTGGTAATGAGCAGTCAGACATTCTACCCAAAAACCATAAAAAAGAAATTACCATGAAGTGTGGCCTAAGGTTACTTGTCAACATACTTCCTCCGATCTCCAGGACCTTTCACTGTATACATTCTCGATTCTGAAATAACTGTGCAGTCTTCTACCAGGGACCCCTAGACATCAGCCTAAACCAGAATATATAATGTTTTACTTTTCAGGACTGTTTTGTTTCTTTTCCTTTTTCTCAGAGTAGTGAATTTAGTCTTATTCTTTAATAGGGCAGCATGTAAGGTCATGTGTAATTTCTGCAAAGTAGAAAATTATTTCTGCAATACTCTTCACTGTAAATAAAGTTTGCATTTGCAAAACACCATAATACTAAGGAATATCTTTCAAGATTTAATCTGTTCCCCTTTAGTCATGCTAGATGACAAGTGCACCTAAGAACTTTCCCCACTCCTGGAAATTTAGTTTCCTCAGATTTCTAGAAAACCATTAAAAAAAAAATAGCACACATCCAGTTCAGGCACATTATCCGAGAGATCAGAAACAAGATGTCCATCTCAGCATGTCAGTACTCTCCACTGTAATTTAGACATTCTTCAAAATGCATTGGTAACCAGGAGGGTAATAGTCCTTACATTAAAAAAGTCCTTCATTAAGTGGTTCCTCATCATACAGCCAATTACAGGCTCTCATGCCCTGACCTTGCATAGCCTCAGAATAATGTTGCTTTTAACAGGCAAACCAAACTGAGTAAATAAACTATCTTCTCTGTCTAAGGGTAAAACCATCAGTAAACATATTAATAATATGGATAAAATCCCCCTTTGCACATCCCCAGTGGTATAAGAAAGCACTATTATTTCCTTTGTCTTCTGCAAAATTAAGTTATCCGCGCACCATGAATAATCCCCTAAAATAACTTAGAAATATCCATAAACAAAATTGGATTTCATCTTAATAGCATTCTCTAATTTCTATCTTGTATAGTATAATGTATAAAAATCATACGCATGAAAACATAATACATGCTTTAAAGGGTTAGCTTCAATATCTGGAAAATGTTTTATTTCAGAGGTACAAAGACCACCAGTTAAATGCTTGGACTTCATTTTTGTCGTCATGTCTATAAAAATGTAACATTTGGTTACCAACCTTGCCTCACACAAAATGCAAATCCACAGTTGTGGAACCACTTCCACATAGGGAACAACTCAATCATCTTGGACCATTCGAGCTTGAACGATGCCCGCAGAAGGGTGCGTTTTTTAT
Organism: Manacus candei; assembly: GCF_025592945.1. Lineage (NCBI taxonomy): Eukaryota > Metazoa > Chordata > Aves > Passeriformes > Pipridae > Manacus > Manacus candei. Next base: position 5,438,834 of record NW_026138082.1, on the reverse strand, counting down.
TTAAAAGGTATTTAAACAAATCTGAATGGGTTGGAGAAGACAGTTAGTACTCAGTTTTGTTCACTTCCTTCCAAGAAGCCAAGATGCATCAAACAGAAGTCATGTGCAAGTTCAAAACAAGTAAGAAGAGCTGCATCTCCCCATGTTTCATAACAAAACCTGGCACTCTGTTTTACGACAGAGCAGATACAAGAAGGCTTCAAGGAAACCACACACAGTAAGACAAAACTGACAGGATATTGAGAATATCACTTATAAAGCCTGTTTCTAGTAGAGAACATTCCTAAATGCCAAACAGTTGGGAAGTAGGAGAGCAGTCAGGGCATGATCAGTACTCACTTGTCCTACCTTTGCACTCTCCCTAGGCAACTGCTAATGACTATACTCAAAAGCAGCAGACCTTTAGCTTGATCTAGCATGGTCACTTTTATATGCTCTTAGAAAACTAATGTTGGACATCAGGTGGTTTCCAAGGTCTTAGTAAGTAATCCAAAGGTTTTATAGTGTAAGCTGCAGTTCAGACAATTTACAAGTTGGTATTAAAGCTGTACACAAGCACCTGCTCTGAGTGTTCATTTTATTTTCAAATTAATCACTATGTACTACATTTATTTTTCCCGTTACAGAAGATAAGTGGCTTTTGCCTCAGCTCACAACTTGAGAAATACCATGTAGGTCAGTCTAAAAAAAAATCTGAAGTTGCATTAATTACTCAGAGGTAATTACACTTGCTTTTCCAACAGCATTTACTATTGCTACACCTGCAAAATATTTTCCATTAGGACAAGTTTTCATATTTTCATAGCACTCTGAAACACACGCCATTAGGTCTGAAATTTCCAATGATTTATTATCCCTCTCCAAAGCACAACATTGATTTAAACCACTATCCCTCCTTGAATCAAAAGTAAAACATTAGCACTTGTCAATTTAGCACTTGCTAAAACATTAACAATTTTCATTTTTTTCCCTTTTCCTATTTTCTTTTATATGTCCTTTTCTCTCACACTGTTTTTATTCTGGGGTCTTTTGTTGTTTGGGTTTGGGGTTTTTTAATAAGACTTTCTGAATGTACTGAAGACTGAAAATTGACATTTGAAAATTGAGTATAATCCTTTATAACTACAATGCTTCTGTGTGAATCTGGTAAAGTTAGAGCCCTGAAAGTAGCATACTCACTGTACTGGTATTATCTTTCTATCACAGTGGCAAAACAGTGCTCCTCTCGAGACTAATCTATACCAGAAGCCCCTACTGCATTGTATTCCAAAGAGATGTAAAAGACAAAGGCTCCAAACACTACGAAGGGTGTCCATGGAGAGAACACCAGCACATGCATTAAGGAGCTTTGTGCCTGGCTGAAGTATTATAGAGCCTGAAAGGATGAGGTGCAAAGAAAACAGTCCCTACCCACGGACTTCAGTTTCCTTGCTGCTTAGTTTTTCTGGGTACCCCTTTCTTTCTCTGCTCTCATTCAGTGACTGAAAAAGTGGTCCCTAGAAGATTACTGGCTTCTACAGGTTATAAAACACAGCATTTTTCAAAGTGAAAAAGCAGTAGTTTAATTTTACCTATACCTATAATACTATACCTATAATTTCACCTATACCTTCATTCCACATCTTATTCTACTCGGATAACTTCTTCATGAGCAGTAGAATCCGTTTGAACCTACAGTTTCAACAGTAATCAGGAAGCGTCAGCAATGTTAGAACACTGCACAGCAGATGACTGCACACACTTATTTCCCTTCTGCTTTTGCCTGAACCTCTTGCTGTTCCACTTCCTGCAGACCCACTGAAGGAATTCAGCACTCATTTTAGAACCATGTTACCTTTTTAGACTTAATTTAAAGCCATGCTATTTCAAACACAAATGAACTTAAATATTTAGATATGGCATACATCTTCAGAATCTGGGAACTGTGAACTTCTTAAAGGCAGTTTGCCAGATGAGACTGCTCAGTTTTAGTCAGGATCTCAGATACCGAAGACCAAATTTATCAACAGTGGTACAAGAAATCTAGCATTCTAACCAGAGGAAAAAAAAATAATCATCAGAGCTTCTTCTGTATCTGTTTTGGACTATCTCTGAAACATTCCATTATTCTGCTAGATTTTATTGAGTACCCACAATTTCACATACAGATGTGAGAAAAGAACTTCCTCTGAAAGAGTTCCCATGGTACACTCTGAGAAAAAGAATCTGTAGCAGAACTGAACAGAAACCACATGCCAGAGAGCACTGTGTCATTTAACTCTGAAAACTGCCTAAGGATGACAGGTATGTTATTTGGGATAAGCAAGAAGAAACTATCTTGTCATTTAGATTCATACAAATTACAATCCCTCAAATTGCTCTTCTTCCTATACAAGGTGTGTCTAAGGACTGAGAATACCAAATTACTTTTTTTTTTTTTACAAAATGGTGCTTCCATCACAATTAAGATACCTACAACCTTTAGAAAAACCACGTAGGTTCAAAAAATGCAACCTGAAAAGTAACTAATTTCAGCCTTCCCAGCAGAGATACTGTTTTGATTTTTTTAATATAAGACCATCACAAATGCTGAGGCTTCAGGCTTTAAATTTATTCTTGCTTATGCAAACCTGAAGCACCAAGAAGACCATTAAATAAGTACGGATCTTGTTCAGTGAACATATTTTGCAAGATATTGGGCATGGTAACAGCTGCTGTCACTGGAGTATCAGTGACTCCAAAGCAGGGAGAACCCACCTAGTCAGCAGCTAAGAAGTAAAATTTCACAGAACAACCACCATTAATAATACACAACAATACATAAAAAAAAGGGGAAGGAATGGTGCAGAGGTGAGGTTACTTCTGTGTGGCAACATTTCCCACTCCTTCTCCACATGTACCTCACTTCACAAAACCTTTTAGATACAAATAAAATAGCCATGACCTTTTTTCCTCCTCTGCATGATTAATTACTTAATGTATTATTAATTGGAAAATGTAGCTGAATTTCAAATGCTTTCATTCTCTCAGCATATCATGCTGTCTGGGAAGCGCCGATTAAGCTGTTCATCAAAGGTGAGCAGGCAAGGTCATGTAGACTGCACCTCTTCAGTTATTCATTACCTGTCCTAAATAGTAATTAACAACAGCAATATTTCCATAAATCAAAGCTTTTCTGATTACCTTCAGATGATAAGGGTTGGGGGAAGGGAAGAAAGGAAAAGTGTATTCCTTTTTCCTGCATTTATTCTAATGCTTACCTGAATAATTGAATTGATATCTTAGCTGTCATATAAAAAGTAGAGTTTGACTGTGCATCAATGGGAATTCCACACAGAACAAAAAGAGATGGATATGGTTTCTTTCTTCCCTTCCCCATGTCCCCCAAACTTTAAAGGGGGACTTGATCTAAGAAGGCTTCTCAATTACAAAGACTGTTATATTTATTATCTTTGTTTTTTTTTTATTACCTCCATTATCAAGGTTCAAGTGGATATCACAGAGAATGGCCTCAAGGCCATATTCAGTGAGGCTCCGAGCACTTAAGTACTTTCTTAAGTAACTTATCCCTTCAGTATCTGTGGGGTTTCTCACCTTGAGGCATCTCAGGTGGCAAATAGTGAGGCTCTTGAGCACTGACATGTACCCAGTCGAAATCATCGTACAAGTCTTGGTGGTAGTCACAGGGCCCAGGACCATCATCGAACGTGCATCCCCCTAGAGAAGAAACTTGTTATTAGTTTACTTAAAAGCAGAGATCTTCCAAGAGTCAACCAGAGGTGTTCCTCCAAGATCCACCACAACTACAGTGTCCGCTCAGACTGTGCCACAGTTCACAGGCTTGCCTGTGCAAAGCTAAAAACTGCAAGCAGCTGATCCATCAGTGTTCTTCTCTCTTTTGTAAAAACATCACTACCTCATGTAACCAATTTCCCTCAAGAGCACCTTCTGTCAGGGCAGATCACAGCCTGAAGTCACCAATCCAACTGAAATCTACCCTAATGCCTGTGTGACAAAAAGCAACACATTATATAAACCACAGGGGAAACTGAAAATAATGGACCAGGCTCAAAAATGATAGATGAAAATCAAAAATTCTGAAGCATTGAAAGTATAAGCAGTCCAAACACCAGCAACAAGGATAAATATTGTCCCCAAAACAGTCAGACAAAATAATTAAAATTTACTTAGAAATGTAATAATTTGTGCAGAATGGAGATCTTGCTTTACTAAATCAGTCTAGCATAACAGAACAAAGCATTTTTTCAGGGTCACACAAACAATGGATATGAAAACCTTACAACAAAAGCTGAGAAGAGAAGTGACAGGAAGAAAGAAGAATGGGAGGAATGTAAACGATGGGAGGAAAAAAATCCAGAATTCCCATGTAACACAGTAATGTCTGCTCTGTCTCATTCAGTAAGTTTTTTATTGCATTCTTAACTCAAGGCCATTAAGTAGGTTGGGGAAAAGAGAGAAGAAAGTACGATGATCACAGAAACAGATCAAGGTTTGAGAAGTAAGAAACAAAGGAATCAAAAGAGCCTGGTCAAAGAAAGAGCAGAGCATAAAGGCGAGAAAATACAGATATCATGCATACAATTCTGCAGCAGCTGTTATCTCTATATGCATGGCACAAAGCCCTCGAGTTTTCTCCTCCTGCTCAAAAACAAAAGGCAGTAGCAGGAGAGAGTGAAAGAGAAAACACAGTGCATTCATCATTATTTAGGCAGTATTTTTTAATCCAGAAAGCAGTTATATAATAACTCAAGAATTAGATTATAGAGAATTCTTGGAAATCAGGTGGGATATTTCTTGCATCTTCTCCCTGTCCTCAGTACTTCGAGCACATAAACCCAACTAACAACTCTAGCCACAACAACAGTTGATTTTGTTAAGACACTTCTAGAATAATAGGGGCATTTGCATTGACTTTGTTGTCTAAATTTTTAATACAAAATATGGGACAAGTACGGTGAGATCCAAGAACAAACAAAACCCCCTTATTACAATAAATTCTAGTGTCCCCATAAGAGGAGTCACCACCATGGCACCAGCCACCAACCCCCTCCCATGCTTGCCAGGCTCTCACCAGCTCACACTACAGTCTGGAGGCAAATAGACTGGAGGTGGGAAAGGGGAGATTGAGGGCCATCAGGAACTACAGTCTATGCTCATTTCTGCCCTCTGTACAAGACATATACGGTCTGGAACTCAGAAAGGCCAGAGAAAAAGGAAAGGAGGAATGGGCATGTACGTCACCAAATTGAGAATAAAAATAATTTTAACCTGTCCAAAGCAGAATATTCAAATATCTCGTAACAGGAAGAGAGTTTGTACAAACAGTGTTCGTATTTAGGGAAGGGGAAATTTCCTAAATTTCATAAGCAAATCTATACTGTGTCCCACACTGAGATTGTTTCATCTTCAGTTAGGGACAACTCAGATAGTTCACAGAAATCTGCAAAAGTTTTTGTTATTTTGAATGAATGACACAACCAAGTTCTAGCTAATCCCTGCATCACCAAAAACCATTGCCAGATACATTCCCAGGCACTCCCAGAACTACATGTTAACCACTGCTTCAGCTGGCAAGGACAACATCAGGACAGAATGAAAATTCTACACTGTAGCAAAATTCATGCTAAACCTTGTACTGTAAAACCTTAAAATTTTATTTTCATCTCTATGTTAAAAAACTTGCTCAAACATCACCTTGTGACAACATAAGCATAGCATCAACAGCAACAGCAGAAAAAACCCCAGCATTTCATGTTCTGTACTAAGTTGGTTACTACATCACTGTCAAAGACTGCAAGGCACAGGAAGAGAAATATTTGTGCTTCAAAGAAACATTTATACTTTTCAAAGTTTCAACTCCAGTGCCCTCTGTTACCACTGAGAGACTTTTCTAATTAACATATATTATGATAAAGCTCAAAAGGCTTTGAACATAAATCTTGGGTTTTGATTTAGCTTACGATACACTTCTATGATCACTTTACAGCAAAAAATGTACTTTTCCTTCAACATTTAATTGATAAATGAATAGCAGTTTCCCTTAAAGGGAAGTTATCAGTCTGATGTCCCAGCACCAAAATGACATATGGCTTTGAAGCACATGCCTGCAGGGCACCCATTACCCTTTTTAATGGTTTAAGTGCCCTCAGTATATAAATTTAAACTACCAATGAATCTTTTAGACTCATCTGGAAGATGAATGTCCTTAATTGCTTGTCTTTGTACCCACTATTAATTTTAGTTATCAGGGTTCTGATTAGCAATAACAATGTGCCTGTTAATACACAGCAAGCAATTCAAACCTCCGTGTGTGCACATCATGGTTGCATCCACAGAACAAGCAAAGTGTGCATTTATCACACACACATGAGCAAAGTTTATCAGTACAGATTATCAACCCACTACAAAATCAACCCTGTAACAACTGCTTAAACCAACGGCTTCCTCTCATGAAGCACACTACCTCCTCTTACCAACATACCAAGACATTCCAAGTCAAGTAAGGTAACAGCCAATGCTGTAGTGATTTATCCAGTATAACACAAGTCAAACCAAGCATTTTAAACCCTCTGCAGACTACTCCTTATGACTTAAACCATGAGCAAATTCAGACACCCCTTTCTCTGTTTTAGCAGCCAATTGCCTGAGTGCTATTCCGGTAACTCCAGGCACTAAGAGACAAATGTAGTGTAACATGCTGTGTGGAAAACACAAGGAGAAGAGATGGTGGGTGAGTGAAACCTGCAGTGATATATTTTGTTCCCAGTCATTTGTTCAAAACCATATACATTTTAAATCAATCTTGAACCACTCAAACATAAAATCACATGTGACAAAAGTACACTGTAGGTCAGGACTTATTAGCACCTAATTCAGCTACTGGGCCACTCTCCGCAATAATGTAACAGTGCTGTTCAGAGAAGAAAGTGGATCAGCTTGATGAACGTTTACTACCTCCCAGCGAAGTTCAGCAACTGAACTCAAATACCCACTCATATTTGTTGCCCAACGTTTTGACAACAGTCTGCTAATATACTACAAATGACAAGTTAGGTATCTCCTACTAAGCCATTTCTAATATCCCCAAAAACTCTATAAAAAGGTACTTCACTACCAACCACTGTTCCATTGCATATCACCACCCCATTCCTTTAGCTACAGCTGATGTGTAACCTGAAATTTATCTTCAATATTACCCTGCTACTTGAATTTATGCATACCTACCAACACACACATCACCCCACAGTGATTTGTGCACCTCTGTTCAATCTCCTGGCTGGAAGCACACACTGCTGACATTCAAATGCTCTTGGAGCTTGCACTCCCTAAATCCACATTTACCTTAGATTTCTAATATCATTTTTCTGAAAAAGGTGGCAGGAGCAGCAATACACCAGACTGGTCTGACCTCAGAAGCCTGATGTAAGCCTAAGGACTGGGATGCAAGGCAGCCAGCAGCACCTCCTCCTTTCAAGTGACACTGCCATCAGGATACGGCCCAGAAGAGCCAGATGTGGCAGCATCAACCAGAGCCATGACTTTCCAAATCTGCAGTGGTGGCAGCAGCCATCAAGTCACCTCAACAATCGAAGAAAAATCGGGTAGTCAGTCAGAAACAAATGCCCCATCAAGAGCTGGAGTGGTAAGCTAGGAAGACAGAAAGAATTTTAAGTGATTACTTTGTCCAACTGCTAATTGTATTTTGGGTCCATCAACTTTGTTCAGTTGCCGAGGAAGTATTTGGGAAACATTTACATTCCACAGAAGCCAAGCAAATCAACAATTCACTGTATCCATTATCTTTTCCCACAAGCTTCACTAGGTTTAACAGTTCTTCACTAGGTTAAACGCTGTTCAGATTAAACAGATCTAGAACTCACACATTCCTCTTCAATGTCCTTCTAAAAGATAAGTGATCAATCATACTAGCCTCAAAAAATTTCCTGCCTACATGTCCATTTTCATTTATAAAAGATAATGAATCTTAAATGTTCATTATAAAAAGAAAGATTAATATCCCACACTGAACTCTCAGAAAATAAATTAAAGCTCTACTAACTAACAAGGTCATCAAGATTAATCTAAATTCAATCTTAAAATTAATCATAAAATCCCCAAAATTAAACTAAATTTAATACAGATCGTATAGTCAAGGTTTACACATCATCTATTTGTGGTGGGTTAACCCTGGTTGGACACCATGTGTCCACAAAAGCTGCTCTATCACTCCCCTCCTCAAGGAAGAGAAAAATATTATAAAAGACCTATGGGTCAAGATAAAGACAGGGAAAGATCATACACCAATTACCATCACGGGCAAACCAGACTTGACTTAATTTATTAGCAATCAAATCAGAGCAGGGTAATGGGAAATAATATGAAATCTTAAAAAACCTTTCCCCACCCCTTCCTTTTTTCCTGGCTTAACTTCACTCCCGATTTCCTCTACCTCCTGGCCCTCAGTGGTGCAGGGGGACAGGGAATAGGGGTTGTGATCAGTTCATGACATGTTTTCTCTCCCTTTCCTTTCTCCTCAAGGGCAGGGTTACTCACACGTTTCCCCTTCTCCAGCATGGGGTCCCTCCCCTGGAAGCCAGTCCTCCACAAACTTCTCCAATATGAGGCCTTCCAACAGGCTGCAGTTTTTCACAAACAGCTCTTATGTAGGTCCCATGCAGGATCACAAGTCCTGCCAAGAGACTGCTCCAGCATGGGCATTCCCCATTGGGTCACAGCCTCTTTTGGGTATATTCTGTGGGGTCCTCCAGGGGCTGCAGGTGGATCTCTGCTCTGCCACAGACCTCCATGGATGGCAGGAGGATGTTCCCCATGGCCTGCAGGGTAATCTCTGCTCCAGCACCTGGAGCAACTCCTTCTTCACTGACCTTGGAGTCTGCAGAGTTTTTTCTCTCACATATTCTCCCTTCTCTCCCTGGCTGCCATTGCTGTTACATAAATTTTTTCCCTCCTTAAATCTGTTATCCCAGAGATGCTACCACTGTCACTGACTGACTCGGTCTTGGTCAGCAGCAGATCCGTCTTAGAGCCATCTGGTATTGGCTCCATGAGACACAGGGGAAGCTTCTAGCTCTTCTTCACAGAAGTCACCCCTGTGACCCCCCCAGCCACAAAAACCTTGTCACACAAACACAGTATACTATACAAAGCTTTTTAAATATGCTTGAATTTGAAGACAAATTACATTTTTTTAAAACGCTAACATATTTCCTTAGCAGCAACACTCAGTACTGACACTGGCCTGTGATTTTGATTTATCCTACCTCCTTTTTCACCAACCCATGAAAGAAGAGCTAAACAGATCATTTCCCCACCAGGTTAAAATATAAATATGCTTAAGACTAGGAGAAACACGTCTCAGTAACTACCACTGATCAATGGATGCCCAGTACAATTTTATTGTGACCTCCTAGCTCATTGGCTCAGGACAGAAAGTAAAATTTATTCTGAATTAGAATTACTGATCTTTATCTAACAATTCCAGTGTTCTCACTACACTTCCTAGAGATTATGTCGCTTCGACTATTTAGAATAGTAACAGTCAGTTGCACAACAATATTAAATTAAATTTAAGATACCCATAATATTTATTATGAATAGTATTATAGGGATGCTGCCCTGGACATCTACTGATTTCTAGATAAAAGACACTATTCCCAATTAACACCCAAAAATTCTGCATGCCAGTTTTCATATTTACATTTTAGAAGTGTTCTTCATTATTGAGTTCCATAACATATCAGCATTACAAAGGAGTTTTTTTCAGCAATAGAATGACATCTATAGAACAACAACTGAAAGAACAAAAATTTACAGTTTATTTCTGAGATCTGTTTTTTATCTGACTACTACTGGTGTTAAACAAAATGCAAAATACACTAGGAATATCTTAAATTTCATGCTCCTCCATTTTAAGGAGCTGGTTATAAGCCCAGAAATTCATCCACTACAGATCACCGATACAGGAGAAAGAAAAAAACCCCAAACCACTAGCATGAGAGAAGAATTGTACTACAGGCATACAACAATATTCTGTCAGCACAAGGCTCAGCTACCAGTGGTTTCTTTTGGGGCCTCCATGTACGAAGATGTCGCATATATTCTTTTCTTATTCAGCTCAAATGACTAGTTAGAACAATCTGCTCCTTTTATTCAAGAGCATGCTTTTATTTTTCTCCACCACCTGTTGTAAAAGTATAATGACTAGCTCTAAATCTATCAAAGTAGATAGCTCCATGGTAAGAACACAGTACAAAATTATGTTTATTTGGGATGTCAGGTAAAAGTCCCGTGAAATTTTTTTTTTTTCTTCTCACGTGGATGGGTGAATTCAAAGGTTGTAAAGCAAAAAGGTGCTATAGTAGGTCTCTTTTCAGTCATATATATCCAGGAACAAGTTCTGCTTTTAAAAAAGTTGTCCACCTAGCACATTAATTTACCTGTTTATATTACAGTACACCTTGAAGCACAGGATGTTTTCATCTTCTAAAGGCACTATGTTATTCCTGTTACAAGCATTTTAAAATACCTTGACTGCAGAGCATTCAGACATCTATTAAGAATATACTATGAATTGCTCTTAATGCAGTCTGAGAATAAGTTTTAATGACTTATGTTGAAAGGCTTGTGTTAAGTACCACCTACCGAAATGTAACACTGAAACAACCTATGGCATCTAAAAAAGCAGAAGGTCAGAGACATCACTTAACAGTAAAAAAATAACCATGAAAAGAGCTGCACTTCAGGAAAATTACAGATTCTCCTTCCCTATAGGGAGAAGTCATACTAAATACTAAGAATATTTATCTTCTTTGCAGTGGTATCTTATTTTGTAGTACTAGAATTCATTATACAAAAAACAACTGATTACAGGTAACAGCAATAAAAGCCAAGTAAACTCAATTACCTAAAAACACTTTAAACTTTTTCTAGCCTTGTTCTCACTAAGTTTTAATCACCCTCTTAGCTTAGTAACCTGAACATGGAACTCCAAGTCTTGCCCACTAGCATCAATGGAATGTAAACACCAACAGCTTAATAGGAAATATGGCCAATTATTCCTAAATTAACGTGACTTTAGTTTCATTGTAGGGCTTTTGTTGGTGTTGTTAGAACAGTCAACTAATCTACATAGCCCTATAATTATATTTTTTTCTGAAGAGGAACTGGGCAAAACTCTCCCTAAATCATTACATACTATAAATCACCTCGACATTAAAAACTAATCCCACCCCCCAGTAGCCATTAAGGAGTGCCATAATCAAGGAGAAGGGGGAAAAGAATGCTAAACAGCTCATAATCGAGTCTTATCCATGCATAATTTTTCCATTTTCTGTCTTCCATATTCCTTATTAATAACATGTAGTAGCTTATTTTAGAAAGGAAAGATGGGAACTTGATAATTATTAGCTACAAGTTACCAAAATTGCAAGAAACCTCAGGTGGACATCCTTTCCTGTACTCTTCAGGGTAAGATATCACTATGAATCCCAGCATTTAGTTTAAGTCCAAATTTTGGGAGAGCATGAAGATTCACAACTACATGTGGTCTACCATGCCATTTATTAGACTTCTTCTATTAAATTAACCTTTCTCTACATATAACAGGCCTGGAAAAGGCCTGTTCAAGATTTCTACTTGAAATCTACCATTTCAAAAAGCTTCATATTCCCTGGCAAGAGGAAACCTTTCCATGCTTTACCAGCAGTGAACAGGATGAAGAAAGGAAAGAGATGAAAGGGAGAAAAGATCAGTCTCCATTACGTGTCCTTCAGTTTCCAACTAAGCAAAACATAATCTAAACAGAAGTGTCTTTAAATTTCCTCTTGTTCTCCAGGGAAAAGGAGTTTTTCTGTTCTTTACTGGAGAGGTGACAACAGGTAGCTGTGAAAAGTCACAGTCGCTTAATGTCTTTTTCACCCTTCCTTGGCATGGGTAAGGCAGCAAAGAGCAAACAGCCCTGCATATGCAGATCACATTATATAACTGAAACTACCAAGACAATTTCCATTTCAGTTCACAAGATATTTCTGAAACCTTGAGGAGAATCAAGAGTTTCATAAAATGATGAACAGATCTTCATCAGTATACAAGTTACAGCATCCACCGAACACCAAAACTATTTCGTATTTCAACTTATAAACTGCAAGCTTCAGTATGCCTCCAGTGCACTGGGCAAAATTCCAACCAATTGCACTGGTGACAACAAATTCCACCACTTCAATGTAAATAACTGGGGGATTGAGGGGTGGAATCATGTACTTGAAAGTAATAAATATTTTCATAACTATACCAATAGTAACTACAACATCAGCAAGCAAGTTCTGTGACCTCGAGGACACAATTGAGAGTTCCAAAAATAAATTAATCTCTTTGATTATTTTATTTATGGATATGTGGTCTTACAATGCTGCTCCTGAAAACAACACCTTTTTCCAAGACACTGCTGGTGCTTATTTATAGAAAATCTTATGTAGATATCAGAGTCTCTGGCATTTCTCGTAAACATTCCCACAGTATGCTGTTAAAAGGTAAAGGATAAGAACATGATTAAACTCAGTAGGAGTGCTGAATGAAGACAGCCCTACAAACATTACATTGAATTAAATCACAAAATTTTCTACAGATTGAATACAAGGTTATTTTGCAATCTACTCTCCAAGGGGGGGGGAAGCTGAAACAAGGACTTAGAAGAAATAAGTTTAAAGCTCAACTATTATCTCTACTAATCACATCAGCAACTCAACCACAAAAGCAGGCCTAAAAAATAGACTGGCCACCCTATTACAACTTTGACAGTTTAACCATAAAACGAGGTGACAGGGGAAAATACAGGTTATTTAAATTTGTTCTAGAACTCACCTCTTTTGATAGCAACTGTCAAAACTTCATTCAACAGATAAAAGCAAAAGTTTCCAGCGAGACAATAGGAACAGCTATTTACAAAAAAAAGAAGTCTTCTCCTTTGAGGACAACAAACAAACCCGTCACCACAACATCAGTGCAGAAGCCAGACAAATGTGTAAATGAGAGATGAGTACATAAGTTATACAGACTGAACTATAAATGGAGCTCAGGGAACACAGGGGCACAGAGCACAAAAGGAATATGGCCGACATGAAAGCTGAGGACTTCCTAAGGGGAGGTGAGCTAAGATGTATAAAATTTTAAATGGTCATGCAAAAAGGAAGATCAAATTAAATGCAAAGGAATGGAAAAAGCTCTGATGTTGAAAATGACAGAAGCTGTTACAAAAGGTCATTTCTGAAGCCTCAGAAGGAGATAAGTCCAAGAAGGTAGAGAGATGATTGAAGAGTTCGGTCATGGTATAAATCCAGAGTCACAAGAGGATGACAAGAACCTCTCAGAAGAGATCTTTCAAGAAATGACATCAAGGTACATAAAGAATTAAGCTAGCAGTGAATCACACAACTCAGGCACATGAATGAGAGGGGCAATGTGCAATATTGAGATTAAAAATATATCTTCACACATACAGGCACTGCTAAACTAAAAGCCAAATCCTTTTGTATCAGAAGTGCAGTTACTGCTCTAGTTTCTCTAGAAAAGTTGAAAGTACTTTAATATCTGGCATATCTTTTCATGCAATCCAACTGTATGAAAGAAAACACAGTGAAGGTTTCTACACCCATAGAAAACAGTTAAGGTCCCAGATTTAGAGAAACAGACCAATAAATAACAAATTTAAGACATATACTGCCCCCCAATCTACAGAATCAGAGAACAGTTGAGTTTGGAAGGGACTGCTGTAGGTCACCTTGTCCAAACCTTCTGCTCAAGCAGCACCACCTAGAGGTAGTTGCCCAGGACAATGTCCAGACAATATCTCCAAGAACAGATTCCACAACTTCCCTGGGCAACCTGCACCAGTGCTAAGTTACCCAGACAGTAAAGAAAAAAAAAAAAAAGTGTTTCCCAATGCTTCGAGGGACCTCCCTGTGTGGGAGACAGTGTCAACAGCCTTACTGATATTTAGACAGACAATATGATGTCCTGATGCCCTTCATGTGCCTGGAAATGGTTTCAAGGATGAGCTGTTTCATCACCTTCCCAGAATCAAGTCTAGATGGACCAGTCTGTCCTTCTCTAGGTTCTCCTTGCACAATCTCCTATTAAAATGCTGTCTCAAACTTTTCTCAGTAATACTTCATACTTTCCCTGGTATCAAAATGAAGCTCTACACATCGTTACTGATTTTAACACCTTTTATTCAATCACAAAGACAAGCACAACATTACCCACTGTAATATTATGCACAAACATGGACTAAAGTATCAGCAAAAAGCTAAGATAAAAACCAGAATTATATGAAAACTTTTCACATTAAACAAGCTGAGAGCATCAAACACAAAGAATTTGAGATTTATCTTTTAACTTTCTTCTTTAAACTTACAAATCTAAGTCTTTCATTACAGGTGCCCTACAGAATCAAATGAATGTCAAATGGATGATTCATTTCACATGCTACTTTTTGTATTATTTTTTGTGTTACTTCATTCTTCAACAAAATAAGATTTATCAAAATATTTCATAGACTGTGGGGAAAATATCTTAGGTAGATTATATGAGAGACAGTAATCTGACAGCAAAGCTGTTTAACACATCCAAGGCACACATACAGAAAAAGAAGATGCTAACAGCTTGCTTTCTTCCTTTTGTGGCTAAATTATTACTTGCTATTGAACTGATTTAACCTACCAAATTGTGCACATAAGCAAATAATGTGCCTCTCCTCTCATCAGATTTGGTCCTCAACAAGACCTCTGATGAACCAACAGCACAAGTCATGACATAATTTTGGACAAAGCTTATCAAACTTAGCTTTACTTGTGCAATAAAAAATATTGTCTACATAGAAATTGCAGGAGGCATGTAAACTTATAGCAAGAAAATACTATTTTAGGGTAGAAATATTTACAGTAGTTGTATTTTTACTACAATTTAACAAAGAAAGAAAATGTTATTTTATGACTTCCCAGGAAACTGAACACAAGCACTTGAAACGTATTTTTATCTGCAAATCTGTACTTGAGTTTCAATAGAACCAACTATTACAAGAATACTTAACTGTATTATAGTATTTTTTCAAGCAGATTCAAGTTGTATTTAATCTCTCCACTTCTTAAACAGAGAAACATTCTCACTGGGGTGGCTTTATAAAATGGTGAAAGCCTGAAGGTTAGATGAAACCAACTTTAGAGTGTGCATTGCAGTTGTAGCATTTTGAAGCCAATCATCTGTCCATGTCCTGGAGGCATACTGCCCAAAGCAGAGTAAGGAGAACAGAGAAACTATTCTGACAATCTTACCGCTTCAGCACATAAGTGAAAACGTATCCCTTTATGCTATACACTGCACAGAAGTCAAGTGCAACAAAAACTATGGCTGAAAACTGTCCTGATAGACACTGATAGTGTAACAGAACTACTCTGAGCATATATTTGCCACTCAGACTTAAGATTTTAAGGCTGAATTAAATATTTTCAGGAAAATATCATAAAATTTAGCTTGATGCTAAATAGTAATTAAAAGGTAATTCAAGAGTTAGGAGGAAGAACATTTAGACAAGAATACTGATCATTTCTGCACAATGTTATAAGCCACATCCAGAAATCATGTATGGTTCTACTTTTCCATCTCCTGAGGGTCATAGCAGAAATTAAAAAGTCTTACAGAACATTTAGGAGAAAAAAAGTTTAAAAAAAATAAGTCTCACAATTCACTCTTGCACTAGCTTTTTTTTTCCAAGTTAGACAAGTCATTTACACGTTCAACTAGAACTTGTGCAAGTATTATGTGCCTATGTTTTCACAATGTCTTTTCAGTTATCCTTTGGTAGTGTATTCACAAAGGCATATATGACAAAGCATTCGCTTTTTGATCTGCCATTACCTAAAAACAGGCAGGCAATTTGCTTGGAAAGAAAGGCTGCAGCAAGAGTATCAGTTTTAAAATTCATTTTAAATATCTCATCTGACAATGAAAATCTTATGGAAGGAGAAAATATCTGAAGAATTTCACATTTGGGGTTTGTTTTGTTTTTTAAAACCAGGAAAAAAAAATGTGAATTGTTTCAGTGGGCACTGTGTATCCTGATGCTTGCATCACTTGTCACCATAAATAAATTTAAAAAATTAAAAAATTAAAATAAATACACCAACATCTCCACAAAAGCAGCATTCTTCTCTGTTTCTTAATTTTTCTGTACTATAACTTAAAGAAAGCTCAAAATTGGCTTATTACCAAGTTATCATTTTAAAGTTAAAATACAGAACATAACGCAGAGCAATACATTCAGAAGAAAATATTTCATAGACACCAAAAGCCAATAAAAGCATAAAAAAAAATCTGATACAATATAAAAATCAATGTTTAATAACCAACACATGATCTGGATGCAATGCATAAAGCAACAAGTATAATAAAAATTTTGCTGATTTTAAATTGAAACACTTTAGTACCAGAGGAATATACGCAATTTGTAATAAAACAACAGCCTCAAGGTGTGACAAAAACTTTGCTCCCCTAATTTTTGCCATATCACAATCAACCCCACAAAAGTATGAGACAACAGACTACTGAGAATTGCTAGTTTAAGTTCAAGTACAAATCCATGTCACCCACCAGCACAGTGAAGTTCTATCCTTTTTTGATCCTTGTAATTGTGACTGTTTTCATACACTCCAAAGGATCAAAAATAGACTCCAGGTCTTTTTGTTTGCATCTCATTTCTGTGTATCCTCATCTACAACTACATTTGCAAACCCTTTTTCTGCGGGGTTGACTCCATCATACCACTGATCTAAAGTGGTGTCCTTCTGTCTAAACTGAACCTCAGCCTGCCTTTCTGACCATTTTAGACCAGCACAACAGTTGCAACCACACTCTTACTCTTTCACTCCATACTTGATCTCAGGTCAGCACTTCTTTTCTGAAGTATTACAGACACCATCATTCATCACTCACATCTTCCTTCAAGCCTCTTCAGGTGTCCGTCACCCCTGCTATGCTCAATTTTTTAAGGATAACTAAAAAGGTTCTCTGATATACACTTTATCTAGAACTCTCTTCCAGCTTTCATCTCCCCCTAACCCAACCACATTTTGCCCTTGACAAATGAGTCTTCTCCCACGCTTATCTATTCCCAGTCCTGCTGGGATCACTTTGGCTGCATTCCACTTTCACTTCCTCTATCTCCATTTTCACAGAACAAACTTTATTTTTGTAACCATTCACTGTTTATGCCCACTTACAGAAATCCAGCCAACTGAACTCAACAAAACTCATGGCAGCAACTGGTAGAAACCTATTCCTTTGTTGTTGCTGCCAGATTTTCTATCCTCTGGTTTAAATAGTTAAAACAACCCAGAGAGCTAAAGTGAAGGGGGACTCAGGGGTCAAATAAGTGCCAAAAAAAAAAAAAAAAAAAAAGGAGATTGCACAAGTCCATTTGTAGAAAAAGGAATAAGGCAGATGTGTGTACAGGGAGATGAGAAAGCATGGACTGTCAGGCTCAGGGGAGGAAACTACTTGGTTGGCTAGGTTTCCTGCTTTCAGTTGCCCATAGGTATCCAATGGAGGTGGGGGGCAGGGGACAAATCACACCTTCCTACCACCTAAGTTATCAACATCATCTACTTAGGAGTCATAATGGTCAGCCTGGAAAAGGTACAAGTTTTGTGGGTAGCTAACAAAAAATTAAACAGTTTTTAAAAGATATTTTTATTACAGCTGCCTCTACATCTCTGATGTAGAGCATGAAGAAGTGCTAGCACAGCTTAAAACTGAGAGCCAAACTGAGAGGCCAACAGCATTATTCTGCAGTCTTGCACTGCTTGCATCTCATACCACCTACAGAGCAAAAGGAATTGAAAACTACTGACTTTGCCAGCATGTTTTGCACCAGCTCAAGAAAAGAAAGACATCGTCAGCACCTTCTGTGTCTAGCAGTGACTGGTGACCCATGCACCATTACACTTTTGTCTTGATCTTTATGTAGTCCAGTCACATGGAAAACACTCCTCATCTTCCAGCCCAAATTAGTATCACCTAGAGTTAACTTGGTAGACACAGCATTACAGATGCAAGCTCTGAGAGACAGCCTTCATTTTTGTGATCCAGGAATGGACATATGCTGCAGGGGCCAGGGGAAAGTTGAGCCATATCAACACTATTTTGATCCCATTAGATTTGACTTGCTTGTCCATAGCCCTCTCACTAAGGTCAACAATCACCTTCTGATGACAGAAACCTGCAAAACAGGATAAATCCCAGAATCACACAAAGGGTAAGGTTGGAAGGGACAATAGGGGGTCATCTGGTCCAACCTCCCTGCTCAAATAGGGTCCTCTAAAGCACATTACTCAGGATTATGTCCAGACAGTTCTTGAATATCTCCGATGAGGGAGACTCCATAACCTCTCTGGGCAATCTGTTCCAGTGCACAGTCACCCACACAGTAAAGTAGTTCTTCCTCATGTTCAGGTGGAGCTTCTCATGCATCAGCTTCTGCCCATTGTCTCTGGTCCTATTGTTTGGGACTAGAAGACCCTGGTTCCATTCTCTTAACACCACCACTTCAGATTAAAAAAAAAAAAAAAAAAATCAAAAAAAACCCCACAAAACCCAAAATTTCCATTTTCAGGAACACACAGATCAGTTATATAAAGATGTGTTATATTTTGTGGAACTAAAGTACCACGCAGAATTTGAGGTATGGTTCTCTAATAATCCATTTCATGTAGAAGTAAACATGGCAGAGCTAATTTTTAGCACTGGCTTTGTTCTGAAGTTCTCAATTTGACACACCATTTTGCAGACTTACAGTAGAAAATGCTGATGACTGATTCAAGGTTGTTCCATTTAGAAGGTACACTAAGACAGTCCACTAACAAACCTACCCAGAATAACCCCTAAGTGATCTGTTCCTACTCTGCAACACCCTTGTATCCAGCCACTATTTTCAGTCTCTACAAGAACAGCTTAACTGAACAGGCCTTAAAGAGTGAGTATGAACACATTTTCAAAGCTCTAATCAGTGCTCACCTTCACTCCATACAGTAGTTATCTATGCTGATGACTTTGGCCTGGGTAACTATCTCAATCCTTTTTTAATCCTGAGGGAACTGGGAATTGCAAACTGGCAGTTACAGCACACTCTTACTGAAGTTGACATATTTTCCATCTCTAGTAATGCTTTTGCAACCCAGTAGCAGAGCATTTCCAGAAAAGAGCTCTACCTAAACAATTCACATCTGTTCTCTCTCAGCAACACTCCCTGTAGGTCTCTGACTTACTAAGGCCATATGATAAAATTGTATGCAAGGCCCTCCCTCTAAGCTCAAAAATCACAGTAATAGTCTACACAGCAGCAATACTGGATCTACCCAAGTATCCCTCACACTCTGGACATCTGCTCTTCAGTGTTGCTACTCCACAGCCTGAATATCATGTATCAGTCTGGGCCCACCTACCTTATATGTAGTTAGTTAGCTGTCATGCAACTCCCCACTACTATGAGCGTCATTTCAGACTACAGATGGCATCTCTACCCCAGCTGCCACTGCTGAGTCACACTGCTCTGCCATTTGCTCACTTTGAATACGCATTTGCTAAAATAGTCACAAGGACTGAAAGCTCATCTGAACTTATTGTACCCAGATCTGTTTTGGTACCAAACCTCATTTTTTTTCCTACTGCCAGCTTTGTCACGTCACTGTTTGTCAGTGGCAACTCACTAGAAGAGGATAATAAACCACATGGCAACGAGGTTTTACTCTGCCTTGCTACTTCAGGATGTTCCCAAATTGCCTGTGTGCTGGCCAGAGTGTGCAAGCAGGCAGTGTGGACCCAGCTGCATTACAGCTGAGTGGAGCACATCTGCATGCAGATGTGGCAACTGGCAGCCTCACAGAGGACAGGCTCCAACACAGAGCAGCCACAACCTAATGCAAGGAATTTCATTTCGAAAACTGCCGTGGTTTGGGTTTTGCACATGAATCAACAATAGCAGTAATGAAATTTGAAAGTTGATTACCAGAAGTATTTTGCTACCTCCCTTCTAATCCACCTACTTCTACCCACTCAATACTACTACATTTAATCCATAAACTGAGAATTAGAAAATCCCAAAGAGGAAAAGTGCTAGAAATAAAAAGTCTTAATTTGTTAGTTAACAGGGAACCCAACATGAAGGAGACTGACTGCCAGAAAATATTTTAATTCCTTCAATATTCGGTTAGAAAAAGACACACAAGTCCAAATCCTGCACCACACTTCGCAAACAAAATGTTAGGCAAGATAAGTGTTCTCAAATATTATTCAAGACAAGTGACTACCTACCACATTATAGTTTTGCAATTAATACTTCTAAAAACAAATAGAGAGAGTCTCCACTAACTCTGAATCAAACAACAAATAACAACTGCTAAGAGTCAGGATCCCATTTGATCCTCAAATATCCTTTGCCCCAGTAGGAATAGCACTTCCAGAACACAGTGTGTTTTAAGAAAAGGAACTTTTCTTAATAAGAAAGGAACTTTTCTTGATAAGGTGAGGCAATTCCCCCACCTCAGCCCATCATCCTTTTATTTGTACATTGTGCAGAGAAAATGTAAAAGAATATACTAACTCTACAGCACAAAAACCAATCATACTTTTTTTAGAAATATTGAAAGACAATTAGAAATAGTGAGTGTGGCAGAAGACCAAAAGAGCTAAAGACATTTTTCCTTAGGCCAAAGAGTCTTTATATGAATGCTACTCTGATGAGGGTGCAAAATTTTGTGGTTTCTTGCCCTCAGGAGCAAGTACATCTTCATTCTTTGATACAGGAATTTATTTTTTTTGCTGCTTTTAGGTCTTGCAAACCAAAATTCACAACTCCATTTTCAGAAAGTAAGCAGAGGCGGATCTAATTTGAGTTAGTTTTAAATTATACAGCCCTAAATGAATTAAGTTTATTCAATCAACTCTTTTGGGTCACCTTTAAACCTCCTGCTACCAGTGTGTATGTTAGACTAATTGCTTCAGATTCATCTTTCTTTCCTCTGAAGAGGAGAATCATGAAAATTAAATGCTCTTACATTTCTACAAGGTGCAAACACTGGTGCTTTAATCTGCAAGCAACTAGCTGAGGGAAAGTAGTCAGAGTTTTGGATATACTGGGTATACAGATATACTACTTGGCCTATGGGAGGGATATTGCTGCTGATGTAAAAAATTCAAGAAGAAGAAAGTGTCAGTTCAAAAAGAGTAGGAAGATGAGGAGCAGCACTAGAGTGACACAGTTCTGCCCTAGGACACAACCCTGCTGAAGGGTCCTCTTGTCAGCTGTGTCTGAAATATGTATAATCAGTGTGAAGTAAGCTTTAGCTGTTACTCAGGATTAAATATAGTAGGAATACATAAGTGCAGATTGATGCTAAATTTAAAAGAACTGTTTAACAGAGATATTTTTTTTTTGAGTCAAGATGCTATGCATACAGGGGCTATTTACACAAATGGTAACGCTTCTAAAGCAGCAGCCTTCTTCAACTCAAGCTGTCAAAAATAGAAGGCAATGGGTAGGAGGGGAGGTGCTCCTCTTTATCAGCAGCATCTTACTTTAAGTGGATAAGATGAAAGGAAAAAAAGTATTGAAATGTGAAAGAGAAGAATAACAGCGAATAACCATTAGATTTTACACTTCATTTTTTCCAAGAAAAAAGAAAGATTTGATATTGAATTCTTTTTATATGTCAGCAATACGAATCAAACAGAATGAACACTTGGAAAACAAAAATCAATAAAAGTATTTCTAGTTAGAATCACTGTTGTTAATTACTTCATGACAAATTATCACAATAAATGTCAAACTTCAAATTTAAGGAGCAAGTCTTAAGTCACTCAGCGCCTCAAGATGCCAATTACAAAAGTAACAAATGGCTCTAGTCAAGTTTAGGCCAACTCATGTATACAAGGAAGCCAGCAAGTACTGTTCTGCAGAAAATCAAAATGTTTTATATATCCTCCTAATATGGGGATCAAATAGTGGTAAAATTTCTGCATTTCTATTATTAATCAAATATGTAATATTAAAATGAACAAAAATACACTTAAAACTGACATCCTTAATAAATTAGAATACACCCAGGGACATTGACAGTGACACTTTCTGTAGCCCTAACAAATGCTGTTACTCAATGTTTCACTCTCCTTACTGTGACACAGAGGGGCTGATGATCAGACAGAGACAGCTACAGCTTTGGTTCAGTATAGCATTACTCTCTTATTTGGCCTTTACTGTAAAAGGCGTGAAGGTTTTCACTTACCCTATTTGAAGTACTCTGTTCCAATTCTTTCTATTCTATTTTATTTTTGTGAGAACCAAGTCCCATAAAAAATATAACAGTTTCAGTTTTTATTAAGAATTACCCATACCACAGTTGTATTCCTTCAAGAGTATAACATTGTACTTAAAAAACCCAAAGTTATTCTTATAGATTCATTTGTTTTCAAAGTCTCTCTTGAGAGACTGGTAGGTAGTATCTGCTTTCTGAGGAAGCTATAGAGATGGGGTGGATTAGCAATCCCTAACAATCAGAGTTTTGTTTCTTTTCATCTCTGAGCCCACAATACATCATGAGATTTGATGACTTAAACTACTGCAACAGCTCCTTGCTGGGCCACTGTTGTTCCTAATTAGTTTTTCTGGAGTGTCAGAACATGAAACGTCCAGTGATGATGGTCACTGCCACGCTTTCGGCTATGTATCAGCCATTTATTATAGCTTCACAATCTGCTAACAGAGAAAAGAGCAGCAGAGAGCTTTAAACTGACAGAAAAAAAACAGGACCCTTTTTTTTTTAATTTAAACATTTACGAAACTATACAAAATTTATTTATATATTCTAGAGTGCTTCATTATCATGTCACAAGTACAAAACTTTCCTGGAAGAAAGCGAGAACATGAAGCTTCCACTACATACAGGAGCACCAATAGAATTACCTATTTCACCACCCACTCTGCTGGTTAGTAACTGAAAGCAACTGAATGGTTGTTAAAGGACTCAAACCCAACTTAGTCAACACTTAGCACTTCCTTCTTGCTTACTAAGCAGAGAGGGGAAAGTACAAATTTGGAATGGAAGTGAGCACCAGGTAGTAAGCATTATAACACATGAGCTGACAGGGGACCAAATTGCTTTGTTAGCACACAAACCACTCCTACAGATATCTCTCCAATCTGACTTTTCTGCCAAATGTAGCACTTGTAATCATCTTTCATCTTATCTGTCTGCATGCTAAGAATTGTAATTTTATTTCTATAATTCATTCTTAAAAAGCAGCAAATGAAATGCAAAAACACAAAACAGAGAATATCTGGGGGTTGTTTGTCCTACAAGCAAAATGTGGGTACACAGAAGAGCAGTTTCTCATCCCAGAGGATATTAGCAATGCCATCAGCTTTTGATTAAAACGTCGGTATAGATTCAGCCTAGAAGTGAAGATACATGCTAAAAATAGCAATGTGCAAGAAAGAGTTCTCATGTATGACAAACAAGAGGTCTTATCTACAGAAAGTTTTTAAGACTTTTTGTGAACTATATGAGTGTGTTAACTGATGTTTATTCCTCCTCCCCTGAAGATACTTTTTGTGCTTTGACCTGTGATGAAAAACAAATTCAGTCTTTCAGCAACATCACATTAGTACCTTTACAACCAGAAAAGTTTAAAAACTTTAGCGTTTTAGTAAAGTGGGGATTTTTTGGTGTTGCTTGGGAAGTGGGGGGTGTTCTAAAAATCTGTCAGAAAAAAAATATTTAGAATTCTAAATCCAAAAAATAAAAGCAACAAGAATAAAAGTGTTCAGTACAAGAACTGTAGCCATGACTTGTTACGTTTTGTCTCTTTGACAGTCAATGTTTAAGGAATGAGACAGTCTGAACAGCTTAGCCATTTGGTTTCTAAGGCTAAGAATTTGGCTAATGGAGTAAAGACCACTGTGCCTAATTATGTCCTTTATTAATGAAAAAGCATATGCCACTAAAAGTTGGTCACCATCATCTGAAAACCATCTACTCTCACATTAATGTGCAAATCCCACTATTAACTGAAATCCACAGTCTTTTTTATTGAAGAAACAAAGCCAAGTTCAGGGAGAACAGTGAAATCTTTCTCTAACAAGCACAAATATAAAAGATTCCCTTTTCTAATAAGAAAAACTGTCTTCCCATTAGTAAGTATTGCACTTACAGCATCCTAAGTAACACACTCAAAATTAATCTCTACTTCTCCAACTGTAGGTGGGCTCCTCATTAACTACTTATTAGAGGGATGAAAGTGCCACCGTCACTTCGGCCATGTGCCCACAGCCCTTTGGCCTCCCTACAGGCTCTCTCCTCCAACGTCTGTCATTTGGTGTAACCACAGAACATCAGGTTATGGAAAGCAGTGATTTCTAAGGCTTGCTAAATACAGCCAGCAGGTCCACACTAGGCAGATGGGGACTCGTTCTGCCCCAGTTCCACAGCAGATGCCAGTTTGCCCTGCCAGCACTCTGAGCCACTGGAAAGCTTTGTAACTGTGTTAACATGGTGGCCAGCCTGAACTGAAGAGCCCAGCTTGGAAAAAAGTCATACTAGCCTGGTCTAAGCACTGCACTGCATCAGCACAGCTCCTGGATAAGAGCTGACATAATGCTCCTCAGGCTTGGAGCACACTCTGATGCAAAACAGTCTATGGACATACCCAGTATTAGTCATCTGCGTGGAAAAAAATGCAGTGGAGAGCTGTCATCACTTCTGAAAAATGTCCGTAACAGCTCATACTAGAATTAAAGCAGAAGAAAAATGTTCAGTTGGGACTCAGTATGTTAAACACTCCTATCAAAACAAGACATAATTTCCAGTGTTTAAGATGAAATTGTAAAGCCAGTAAACAATAAATGTTTTATATCACAGCCCAGTCAAAAATGTTTCCATTTGCAGTGACTTTTTGGACTTTGCTTTTCATAGAGAAGAAATTGAGAAAAAGCCTCGAACAAAAAGCTGTGATGCTTCCTTGCCGTGAGGGCTTTAAAGTCAGTTTTCCCCCACACCAGCAAGGGAAAATGAACTTAAAACATTCTGCTGAACGTCATAAAACATTCTGATGCAGTTTGCCATTTCAGAAAAAAATGAGTCTCACTGGAGCAAGAAGCCAACATAACACAGAACAATGGCCAGATTTCCATTAGCAGTAATGACAGTGAAGTGAACCCTGAGCTCCTAATACAGAGTACTGTGTTATCAGGTTTATTAACAAATCTTTTGTCCAAACAGTTTTGCAGGTCTGACCTAAATTTATACACAAATCAAGACAACTCAAACTCAATTTAGTAGCAGACAAATGCCTCAAATAGACATCTTCTACATTTCTTTCCCTAACTAGCACTCTCAAATTTGTGCTCACACCTACAAATCCTTTTGACCTTTTAGAAGGCAAACTTGCCAACATCCTGCACTGAAACAAGAAATAAAGGCAAAGTGATTCTGAATCTAGAACTGTATAGGAACATCTCTAAGTAGAACAAGAGATTTCCAATGCAATTAAAGAGTAATAAGCAGCGTATTAACACTGTAGTCTGGGGGCATTTTATTGAGCTATTTCAACAGAAAACAGGTCAGGCAATTCAGCACTGTTTGAAGAAGAGACCATGATCTACACAACTGCTCCAACCAGTTTTAAAACTGGTTAGCATATTTTCAATGTACAGAGCCCCAAAGGCAAAATAATCCATTTTAAAAGGAAATTAAACAGTGATATTCAAACTGCTGCTTCTACTGGCACCAGCCAGATATTCCCAAATCCAGCCCTGCTGGTACATGCCATGAATATAAAGAGACATAAGATTCTAATGACCAACAACAAAAACAAACAAACAAACAAAAACTGGAAAAGTTTTTGGAAAAAACTTGGAAAAGTTACCATAAAATACATTAAGCATAGAGAAATAAAACTATATACCTTAACACGTAAATGTAACCTCTATGTGTGAAAATAAGCATTTATCCCTGGGAGCATGGGGGGCGGGAAGAAAGGGTAGGATATGAATGACAGCTCTTAACATTGAAATATTCAATTAACAGATTAATAATGCCCTGTTGACAACAGAAAAATCTGAAGTATATAATTTTTGGATTTCACCATGGCTTTAAAAAACTGCCTTTCCATACTTTTCTAATGTTTCTTAAATAATATGTCTAGAACTGCAGGACCTAAGAAACAGTTATTAGAGTGGAGCCTGCACAGCTGACAGTCTCTTGTCCAATGTACTGTCACTACACACGTCACAGCAGATTGTTTTGAAGCAAAGACTACTTTTAGGGCAGCTAATCAAATTTCAGATAGCTGAAGTATTTTGATGGCCACAACATCACTTGAAAGACATAGAGAAAAAAAAATGCAGAAAATCAAAACACACTTCAAATATTTACATTAGGCCCCAATCAAGGTCTACTACATCTTTGTCTTCACAGCTATGTGACTAAACCATTCCAAATATAACTACATTACCTTCCACTAGGTTGAAGCCCTTTCTTGCCATTTCCATCTCTGCATAAAACACTTATGTAAGTGAAGGAAGCAGATGAGAAAGATTCAGATAAAGCTATGAAAAAGATTATAAAAGGTAGCCTACAGAGGTTAAATAACATTCAGAAACAATAATCACTTTAGCATGGCAAGTCTCTACACTATAGCTGTGCACAGTTTGCATGATTAACATCTGCTATATTGCTGCTGGTATATGAAACTACTTCCAAAAGCAGCTGGAGAAGTCAGAGTTAAATAATCACAGTGTCGCCTATATCACAAGTATAAAATTTGAGAAGAAGCAAAATTGCAGCAGAAGTCATCAGCCATGCAAAGCAGCTCACAAATTGAAATGTCCACCTGGAATCACAACAGATTTGTGCTACAGCTCTGCCAAACTCTGCTTCATCCTGGCATCATTCTCTGTATTCATATCAAAAGTTTATCTCCTTCCACAAAATTCATCTTGAATAAAACTGCTTACTTTACCTATACACGAATGTTTTCAACTTTATATCCATGTTTCACATCATGTGAATTTTATTTTTCACTTACATGGAGTCCAAAAGTTTGACTGACTAGATATTTTCTCCAACACATTTTCAAAATACTGAATGGATTGTACAAGAGTTTCAACTCCTCAGTGCAGGTCTGCTTGATTCATACACATAAACTCTAGATTTTGAAACTACAAGAAGCCAGTGACACAATAACTGACTGCTTGCTGCAACACTGACATGTTTCTGTCACGCTTAGGGATGTGTAGCTATATGCATCACCTTTAGTCAGTAACATTATATCTTGGGGTTTTTTTTTAACTAGCCTATCAAAGTCACTGAAAGTGGTTATCACAGAGATGTAAATCCTTAGTAATATTAAGAGAGAGCAATTATTGTCTTTAGTGCTACTGGTAGATATTGCCATGCTAAAAATAAAACTTTAGAATACACAAAAAAACAGTGAAACATCTACTTTAATGTCTTCCTAAAAAAAAAAAATAAAAAAAAAAATCAGGCATTTTTGATAGATGAATCTAGTATTACTGTGGCTGGGCCATGGTAGGTATAGCCATTTTAGAGAATAGACTCAATGAAGCATACAGAAGATGCAAACACTGGAAACACCTCACTTTTAACACCAACACAGTCTTTGAAGCCTTCCTATGAAACACTAGAATGCTTACTTCTGAATTCAAAGGCTCATCTAAAAAGTGAAATATAAAAACATAACTTTAATAACAAAAATCTATTATACTATGAAGGTCATTTCCTAGCAGGAGACAGCAGCGGTTCAAGGAGACAGGTTGCCTGAAGGGACAAAAATGCACTTCCTATCTTCCATTAACATTTTTGCAAAACCTGAACTCTTATCAGTATCTCTGGATACTGGCTGACTCCAAGGCCTCAAAATTATTGACTGGAAGCTATGTTGAAAGAGTCATGTTGTGTCAGCTCTGTGATAAACTGGCCAAAGGAAGAAAGAGGGTTACACACACCGCACAGCCTGGGTTGCAACCTATGACTCATTAAGAAGCTATTCAGCACTTCCAGAGCAATCCACAGGAGAGGGGAAGAAAATGGATGTCTTTTGAAAGGCAGGATTATACTGCCTTATTGCACTATTGTTGATCCAGCCTTCCAGTATAGCTAGCGATCTTCTTTCAAGTCTATTTGACCTGGAATTGTTGAGGGGTTTTTTGGTAACTCTTAGAAACAAGTCATAACATTCATAGCAATGACCAGGGGAAAAAAAAAAAAGACAAATAGCAAGTGTTCAGCAACTTATCATGCAACCCCCTACACAAAACTCACACCTCTTTAGCTACCCATGTGCTCACTTACTCTGCAGTAAGGATCTAGTTAAAAACTAGACTTTACCAGCTCCCAGAATTTTCACCAGCAATTTTATTATATTCAGAGTGTTCTATCACTGAATGATTTCAACTTAAAATGGAACGTTTTTTTCTTTGATCCAGTTCAGCACTCTGGGATTTTCCAGCTAGACACCTGACCCAGAAGAGAAATGAGCCAAATAGACTCACAGCAGGCAGTGTGCATACAACCACCTCCCACTGTCCAAACCTTGAGATGCACCAAGAGCATCTGGAAAAAGAAAACAGCTTTGGTATTCAAAGTCAAATGGCACGGGTTGCCTATGTCACATGCCTTTTTTGTTGTTATTATCATTTACAAGCCACAGTATTAATCCTGTTATTGAATTTCAAGTTCTTCAATGAGATTCCAGTTTCCTGGTTCCAGTTCCTGGAAGAAAAGAGTTTTTAGCCTGGTCTCTGGAATATATCCTAAGTATTTAGGAGGAGAACAGCACTTGAAACAATAACCCTGATCATGTCTCATTGCTACTGCTTATAACATGCATCTTTTGATTGGTTTCAATAAAATAGCTTTAACAACTATTCTGCCGCTTAAACCTCGATACAAATCCAATGCATTATTGACAAGTTGCATATCTTGAATTTAGAGTAAGGATTTTACATTAAAGCAGCATTAGAACAATTAAGGCCAGAGCCTTAAACATATATAAACCTATATATGAGTGCCTTTATATGTATCTAATTGACAGACAGTTATCAATATGCACACATTCATACATTTCCAAATCACACTTTACCATCAATAATAGAACTTTAAGAGCTATGGGGCAGAACCAAACAAGGTTCTACTCATTCAACAAAATCATAGTCTCCAAATACCATCTAAAAGAATGGTTAATGGTAACAACTTAAAAACAGCATTGAGTTCATTGACAAAATGCTTAAAACTGGTATCTATATATTATTGAGATGTGACTAAAATTCAGAAGACAGATTCTCAGGATATCTCTTTTGTAAATAGCTGAGGCAATTCAATTAAAAAGAGAGTTCAAGATCCAACACACACATTCAGTCATTGATTGACTAGTGCATTTGTGAGGCACTCATTTTAGTAATTAGGGTGGGAAGTCCATTAATACACTATCCATTAAATAACGATCTGTAAGCATAATGGTTTATTGGAATTAAAAAAAAAAAAAAAAAGGAAAAAAGATTTTATTGTGGAAGGCATTCAAGTTCAAGTGAGCATCAACAGGAAAAATACCAACCATGTTATATACTCAAGGTATATTTCATCACATACAGTTTAGTATATAATCATTTTGTCTTACTTTTCTCTCTGAAACACATGCCTACTGAAAAAACACATTTCAAACTCAAGAGCTGCACTAACACCCAATAAAGCTATTTTGGAAACCCCAGAACTATCTTTAAATATTTAGGACAAGTTTCATAAAACACTGCAAGATCACACGATTCCTTTGTGGGTATTTAAATAGGCAGCTAGCATTCCAAACACTTTTACCAAAAAAGTGCTCAATAGTACTCTGTACAGATGTTCAGTATTCATTACGCATTTATATGTCTTTATGCAAGCTGTATTATAGATGAGAACTGGCACAAACAAATAGAGTACAGACAAAGCCAATAAACATTAACACTGTTTCCTGCCGCTAAGGGTGATTATACATCAATACCCCTGTACTATTGTGATCCAGGATGTAAAGGATAATGAGGATTTGCAGTGCAGCACAGCTGCATACAGCCTCATTTTCTCAAACCCCTGCCCCTCAGGCACCTGCGTGTGACTGTGTCCTTTCTCTTTTGGGATCAAGGGGTAAGGAATGCTTGCTGTCCACCTCTCTGAAAAAAGCACTGAAGCAAAGCACAGCCACTATACATATGGTCACGGGGGTGAAGTTTGCCATGTGAGGGGCCTGAAGATTACATTGGAACAGAAAATTGAATAAAAAAATTAAAAAGGAAGAAGAAGATTCTTTATGGCCCCCTACCAGAGCCCCAAGATTACTTGTGGCACATGTCTTCAGCCCAACTTCTAATGCCTCTTCACCCAGCAAGGATGGCAGCAGCTCAGCAGCATGTTTGTACTGGCATTATGGAATACTCTAACCCAAAAGACACCACTGTGGCCATGGAGTACCATCTCACATCGGCTCATATAAGCCTGTGTCCTAGTTAGGACAGCTGAGACCAGTTCATCACTGGGTGGGTGTAACCCAAAACTGTGTATTCTATAGCCTTCCATGCAATTTCCCAGAAACTGTTATCAATGAACAATTTACACTATCTGCACATAAAGCCTGCCTCCTCAGGCTATAAACTTGGTGCTAAGAGGCCTTCAAGATAGGAGTTGCTCTTGTCCTCAGCCCATTAAGGAACCCCCCCGCCCTGAGGGAGGTACTGAGCATTCCTGCCTGAACTGGAAGATATATAATCTTGGAGTCCTGGGACCTTTTTAACCACTTGTGGGATCCAGAGGAAGACTACAGACCACCACTCTTAAACAGACTGCAGACCACCACTCTCGACTGGGCTGCAACCACCACTTTTCAACCAGACTGCAACAGCACTCTCACCAACACATTTTCCCCTCTCCTTTTACTTTGGACTCAGGGGGCCCAAAGAACACCACTCTGTTCATGCTCCAGGGTGCTGGGTTATACGTTTGGGTTTTGTGGGTTAAAACCAATTGTTTGTATTCTGACTTATAATCTCTCTTTTGAGTTGAGTTCCTTTCCCCTGCTGGTTTACCTTTAAACCACCACAGCCTGGTAAAGGCAACTCCACCCAAAAGCCAATTGACCACATCGTTTGTCTCTGATTGAATAATCAACATTCAACATTTACATTTAGCTCTGAAGAGCAATGCAGAAAAACAAAGGTGCATTTTAAGCCAGTCTATTGTCTCTAAGAAAATTCACTGTCAATTAAATTTCATTGAAAGACTGCCTCACATCCCTTCAAAAGCACGGAAAGCTTCCCAACAATGAGATTGTCTCTTTGCAGCAGACTAGCAAAGAGAGCTCTATCAAAGGACTCCACCCAGTACAAATCAAACAAGAATGAATGGAGAACTTAAATGTTGGGGAAAAAAAGACTTGATAACAATTGCTGCCTTGCTTTCTGAAGAAGGCTCCATAATTCTCAATTAAATAAGTTTCAAGTAAGAAAGAAAAGTGAGTCCCCTGCTGCTAAAAGCAAAGGGGAACTAGAAGCACACCTAAAAAATCATCATCCTTAACTCACTAGTAAAAGATACAAGACATGACAGACTACCTTTTCCAGTTAGACAACTGAGTCCACATGACTGTTAAACAAAGAGTCCTATCTTTAAGACTCAGGATGAAATTAAGATAGATATGATTAACGCCAAATCAAACTTGGACAGCTATGTATCTGCTTTCCATATCGCAGTGAAAAGCAAACAAAGCAAGCCAGTTAAAATCTGTTGCACTCACATTAGGCATAATAGTGAGTAACAAATTTCTCAAGGGCCTATACAAAGCTTTCCTAAGCTGAAATTTGAATTAAGGGCTCAGATGAACATGCAAATTTCTTCATCTTTCATTTGTACAGGATTAACATTCATTAAACACCTACATATTCAAACCCGAGAAGAAAGTCCTAAGTCAGAAGGATCAAGTCAAAAGCTGTAAATAAGCACAGGCATGCAAGGGCTGTGTCCCTTACAATCGAAACAGAAGACTCCTTGATGTGTTTTTCTTCATATATATAAAAATAATAATTCATACAATGGCAAGCATAACTATGTAACAAACGTAATTCATTTATAACTGACAGAAAAGAGCAGTATTAGAAGCTGCTACTTTGTCAATAGTATAGGAATAGACAAAAAACCAGGAAATTTGAGAAAGTAGTATTGGACAGAAAAAAATGTAAAAGTCTAAAGGCAGTGGAGGAAGTATAGGGAAAGAGTACAAAGTACTAAAAGATAACCTTTGCCACAATGGACAGAGTAAAGCCATGACTACCAGTGTGGACAAAGGGAGGGAGAAATGGGAAGGCAATAGAACTTAGAGGTTTTTAGTCTGTATAAAATCAGGACTGTTTGTTTAGTCCAAGTCTGCTTTAAAATGCTCAATTACAAAAAAACAAAAAAAAAAAGAACCAAAAAAAACCACCAACCAACCAAAATAAACCCCATTAAAAAAAAAAAAAAAAAAGCAGCCAACAGGGTGCATATGAACTTTGAAATTTTCAGATAAGTTTACTAGCCACTCAAAATTATTTTAAAAGGTAACCATAGCTTCAAGTCTATTAGAAAATACTGGAAGCATACAGTGTATAACACAGAGGCAGCACAGATATTTTTCACTATTTTAGCAAATTCAAATATTAAGCTAGCAGGCATCAGAATTATTTTCCATTCTTATTTTTACTATATCTGAACGTATATTGTTTAATCCAGAAACCAACTGGAAGGAACAGGAACTGCCAAAGCGCAATAGGCAAGTGTTCTTGAGAGAACATTAAGTATAAGAAAATATTTTTTTTTTATGCTAAGAAATTGAAATAGCATATTTCTTCATTTAGTGAGTCAGCTTTGTTCTGAAAGTGCCCTCCTATTTGTCTTTATACCATAAGAGATTAAACTTTAGGGAGGATGTGGCCCTGAAACAAGGATAAACTTGAAATCTAAGCCTCTTGGCTCTTAAGAAAATTGTTTTTTCTGGGTGATGAACCTCTCCTTCACCCATAGGAAGTTTTGTGGACAGTGTTTCCAGGATAGCATTTTGCTTCACATTTCTTTCCCATGGGTGTGAAGCTCTACAAGGGTGAGCATCAATACACACTGGACACTTGCAATTTTTTATACCATTTTTGGGGAGACACCCTGGTCTAAGGCTGTAAGTGCTGAAGCTGTGCCAACAAATATCCATGCAGAAATGCTGGTACAGTTGTAGAGCCTCCGTAGTCTCACCAGGTGACACAACCAGAGCTGATCTGAGAAGGAGAATCTACACACAGTTCCTAACTACCCAGAAAAAACACCCCACAAGGTTTTAACAGCCTCTTCTGCTGCTGTAGTACCAACTTGCAACATGGACTTCCTAAAGGTCTTCCAGATGCTTCCATGCCAAGGAAGGGAGCTGTGAGTGCACAACATCCCCCTGGCCTATCCTCAGCCATTCCCTCCACCATCCATAGGCTGTACCCTTTCTGTCACAAAGGACTACCACCCCACACAAAGCAGCAGAGAAAGCAAATCATGTGCACACCTGGATTTTATCTATGATGATTAAGCCTACAAAAGCAAAATTCCAAGTTATCGAACACGCACAGAATACTTTACAGAGTTACAATCGAGTAGAAAAGCTGTAACCAAGCAATGTTGCACTATGCAGGTCACGTGCAAACTGTCAAACTCAAGCATCCAGAAGGCTTTAAAACAGACAATAACTAGCAGAAGGCTGGTTTGTCTGTGTTAGAAAATAAATTGGCAGTCCATCTATTTAAATACAGTTAAGTTTCAATTTAAACTAAATCACATGGTTTGAAATTAGCTGCATTTCATGACCCTAAAGTTACTCTTTCACTTCTCTCCATCAAGTTTAAAACCTGGCTCTACTTGGAAATGACTAAAGGCAAACCAAGAGTAAGAAGTCCAGTAAGATCTTTAAGAGAGGCCTTGCTTTACTTAATATACAGGAATCTATTCTACATTCAGATGGTGACAGAATCACACAAATTTGGTGGAAGCTTTTCCACGTGACTTCAAATAACTAGGTTTACATATTCCATCTTAAATAGTCACTATTACATAAACTTGTACTTCGGGTATACTTATTACATAAGAGGAGTCTGTGTGATGTAAATGCTTTCTAAACAGAGTTCTGTAACAGTGGATCCAACAACAACATTGATAGGGCAGGCAGAGGGAGAGCAGGGATTTCACAACCTTCGTCTTCACTGAACACTAATCTCTCAGCTTGTTCACCCTGTTAAAAGGATTCTCTATGCAGAAAATGCTACACTGTATTTGTAAATGAATGGATTGACCACACAGTCACTTTTAGTTATATTATGCTAACCTAAGGTTCAATAGAGCATGCAGTCCCAAGCACAGATTCACTCTATTCCCGTAATCTGTGTACAGTAATGCAAGCAAACTGTGACCTGACTTCAATGGGTCCTTCTCCATGGTCTCTATATTGCTACTCCATGAGCATCCACCCTGCTGATCCTTTCTTTAGGCATTGTTTTCAAAAACATGTAAGAAAGAAAAAGCATGAAACAAAAGTGGAGTGGGGGTGAGTAGGCATGGGGTTGGCATGAAGACATTTAACTTCATGTTAAATGCTCATTTCATACAATTATCTTTCCACTGTGAGACGATACACCTTTTTGGTAGCTTCTGGCCTATCATCAAGGACTGAGCTGGACGGTAATTCAGAATACATATGAAGACATCCAAAGTGAACTAGATAAAGATCAAGGGACAATAAGAAAACTAATAGTGCCATGACTTTGTCACAACAAAACACACCATGTTCTGGCAGTACCTGAAGAGAACCCTTTTAGGTTTGGGGTTAGCCTGGTGCCAGAATGGATACCACTTGGAGCAGGAGGATCTTTGGGCACACAGCCCCTTCAAACCAGGCACTGGCACACAGATAGTTGAACATGGAAGAAGCCCCTACCTAGCAAGCAACTTTCCTCAGCCATAAAATCTACCACAGGAAGGATGAAGGATGCAGGATCTCAGACAACAGACAAGTCTTGAACCGCTGCTATTTAAGTGAAAAATTTTGCAAGACAATTTCCACGACAGAGTTCTTGTAAACTTCTCTGACACAATCATCTGCCTCTTTCCACTTACCTCCCAGCTGTGTTATTCAAAATTCAGGGTGGGCAGGAAATATAATTAAAATTCACCTCCTGACAGCAGCACATGTAAAGATTTCATCACCAGTTTGGACAGAGTCATGTAATTTAAAACTCAGTGTTTCTCAGAAATATTTTGACTAAATGCAAATCACTGGTGGGAAAATCAAAACAACAAACCATACTCAACTGTACACTCGACAACACTTGCCACCTCTTATCAAGGTTCCCAGGCATTAAACAAAAGCAAAAAGACACTATGATTTTTAAGCACCTCCAGAAACAGAATGTAATTTCCCAAATCCTACCATTTATCAATATTTATTACAAAATGTATAATTATTTTCTTGCCTTAATATAAGGCTTGCAGCTCATATATGCTGCTTGACTGGCAACATATAGCAGATATGCTCTGAGATATGCACACTGTCACACTAGCTTTCAGTAACCATAGATAAAGGGCCTGGCTAGACCCAAGGTTGTTTAACCTAATGCAGTCCTTCCTCATCTCCACACATACACAGTCCTGCTCAGTCATCATTGTGCTTTCAAATAATATCCCTTGTCTACAGCAGTCCAAAAGCAGGTGATCTGATTCCTGCCACAGAAACCTGCAGAAGAGGGGGAAAAAGGCTAACCCACTGCCACCCACTATAGGAAAAATGAAGCTCTTGCTGCAAACCATTTTCCCCTCAGTATCTGTCAACTTCCTCAGCCTCCCGTTTCCTTCCACTTCTCTAAAAATAAGCAAACATACTGACTTACAAACATATCAGGAAACAGTGGTGACCAGAGAGTCAAGAAGACTATTTCTTCCCCAGGAGAAGCAAATTCAGCAGATTATCATTAATGATAAGAAACACTGTGATTATCATTAACGATAAGAAACACTGTGATTGGCACAGAGAAAACTACCATACAGCAGTAAGCATGCAATCTCCTTTTAAATTTAAAACAAGGCTGAAGTGGCTGAGTGTTGGACAATTCACTGAAATTCAAGTCACTTAATGAAGTCCATCATACAGAGAATTACTAAAAACGATAATACTGCTTCCTCCTTTATGCACACTCATGTTGGCCTAAGAGGTGGAGAAATCAGTGCGAACCAATTTCAGATGAAAAGGTTTAGTCACTTACTCCCCCCCTGGTTTTAAACAGCCTTCTGAAATTCTATTAGAAAATACCTAAAGGCAAACATTCAGCATGTTTGCTTTTAATTCGATTTAAATTATTGTGAAATCTTGTCTAAGAGCACTCTTTTTTCAAGAAAAATAATGCTAAAGATTTAGGAACAGTTTTGTTTCCACGTCCTCCACAAAGAGGGGGGAGAGGGGGAGGAAGAATCACCAGTAGGGTAGTCTCAACTCTTATTTTAACAGCCACTAATATAAGACTGCACTGATGTGCTTAGCTAATTCTAGGCTCTTCAAAACAGAAGGAAGCTTTTATTTAAGAGAATTTTGAATGAAGTAGCTACCTACAGATGATTAAAAATGTTCTTATTTGTTGAGCTGAATTAAATACCAGCTTGCACTGTTGTATCTCTTTCCACCTCCTTCACTGTCTTTCTTCTCTGTTAATAAGCTAAACCAACAGATGGAAAAGAAGTTTTAAAAATAGTTTTTCTATGCATTGTAGAAAAGGGCAAAAGCATTTGATTTTGCAAGATAGGAGACGATATAAAAAGAATATGAAAGATGCAAAAAAGCATTCAAAATGTGAACATATGCAATGTTGTGCTTTTAAACCACTCTTACAGAAATCTGCCTCCAGCCAAAAATAGCAAGAACATCACTGTAAACTACAGCCATTCAAACCATGATTACTATACTCTACCCACCCATCAAACTGCTCCAACACAAAATATTTGGAAAATGGAATGCATAATTCCAAAGACAAATCTTAAATTACATCTGTGCAGATACTTCCACAAGTTGAAAGTGTCCTTGATTCAAGTATTTAACACTTGTTTAAGAAAGCCTTTTAGTACCAAGTGAGTACATGCAAGGTTAAAGTACTTTATTGTTTGTTCAGCCTGAAGCTAACACACAAATTAAATTACAAGCTTCCCTTTGTCAAGCCCTGAGAATATTTTAAGATTTCCATAAATAGTTATACCAATGTTCAAGACACTATGAAATCACTGTTAAAGCTTGTAAGGAAATGCTGACATCCTGCCAGTGACTAAGGATGACTGGAAGCTCAGTGTGCTATCTGCAAAGACAGTGGGGGCATTGAGGGGAACAGGAGCAGGAGGTGGGGGGGAAATGCTTACTTTTCTGTGTTAGAAAAGTAAGCAATACTTTACCCTGACTGCTTGCAAGGCCAGATTGTTCTTTTATAGATTCTGCTGGTAAAGCCTGGTTGCTATATATCTGGTTCTCTCACATTATGACTTATATTATGACTTCTTCCTCCCAGCCAAAACTTCTTTGTAATCTCAGATCACTCTAAAAATGTAATCTGTGTAAACCTCATCGCTTTTCTTTTTCCTGCCGATTCATCTTTTTTTGTTCTCTATTCCAGACACACTTGTCTATGAATCATTCTCTTTTTATTCCTGTTTCAAAAAATCTTGTTGCCCCATTTGTCCAAATATCTGGGGTCTGCCCAGAACATAACATCCTAATTCCCTCTCCTGAAGGCACAAAAAAGCACACGCACTATCTCATCACACACTTTCCTTGCCACCCATCAGTTGTTTTTAATTTATGAAATGCAGTGTATCAACACTTTAAAATCTAATTAGAATGAAGGACTGGGATATGCAGGTGTCCTGTGGCACAATCATTCACTCCCATCCACTCCCTCAGCAGTGTTGCTCAAAATGTCATCCAGAAAGCCATGGGGGTGGAAAGAAGAGTTCAACAATCTCATGAAAACTGAGATCCCTCCCAACTGTTTCCAGTACATGCAGAGATGAAAAACCATATTATCATTTTAATTAAGATGTTTTTAAACTATGACTAAGAATGAAGTTCTTTACCCCACAGCTGGTCCATCACATATGTTTTAAACAGGCCAATGTTCCCCTGAAATGCTATGTTACATTTGTGTACCAAAAAAGTGGCAATGTCAAGGATGAAAGATTGGCATCAGCATATCTGGTCTGATCTTCTATTTTATTAGGGTTTTTTTTCCTTAGGCCTTAAACCGACCTCTACAGAGGAGGGGTGGTGGAGGAGAACACCACTATATTTAGAAAATATTCACTTTAAGTCTGAACTACAGTTTACAGATATGAAAGATTTATCACCAAGTGAACTTAGGTCCCTTAAAAGCGCCTTAAATAATCTATTGTACAGTTATATCCCAGTCTATTGAGGAATTTCTGACAAAATTGGTGCATTTCTAGAGTGAGGACATCTCTAAATTTAAGCCTCCTAAACATTTTCTGCTATCCATATGCTGATGCAAGGATGCTGTATAATACTAGTAAAAGCATGTCCACACCTGCCAGCTGCAGTAGATGACCTCCAACTTTCTGGGGCTGCCTTGGCCTCTGAACAGAGCTTCGCTAACCTGAGCAAAGCTGCACAGGGACATAGCAATTTTTGTGAACTATGCCAAACATCACATTTAATTTAAATCACTTCCTCTACAGGCAGATAAATTTAACTAGAAGGGAAGACTTAATAAGTAAAGAAACTAAGCAAGGTAAATATATCAAAACAAACTAAATGGAAATGTTTGTTCAAAACTAGCTTGAACACATACTTAAGAGCAAGCAAAAGCTACTAAAAGGGAAATGCATTGTCTTCAACCATGGGCTTGACATGGTTGTGTTTCCAGTAGTTATCACACAGACACATCCCCCCAAAATAATCTCTTTATTTAAAGATAAAAAAAGATATTAAGTAAAAGCGACTCTGGATTTGCCCTTCAGTACTTCTAAACTCATGTTACATTGTATTATTTCCAAAGTGATGTATTTGTCTTTTGAAAAAGAAAGCCAGGATGTTTGTTCCCCGCAAACTAACAGTTGGTTTCGCATTTGTGTCAGGGCAAAGAGCACAGCATGACAAAACACAGAACAGATCAACCTCTAGACAGCACTTCAACCTTAAAAGTGTGCCTGAATTTTTTTTAGTTTGTCAAAGTAGACATCTTGATCTTTTACTGAACTAAGAAAAAAAAAAGACAACAGTTTTACGATGTTTAAATCAAGAGATTTGGTTAAGTTTAGATGGGTTTGCAAGATGCATTTAATCAATAAATTATTAGCCAAGGATTGATTCTGATCTCTTCAGTCTATGCATTTTGCCTCTCACTGAGCTCATTAACTCAACACATACAACAAATTCCATAACCTTACTCAGCTTTGTTCAACAAGAGGTGGTAGCAAAAATACTAGAATTCAAAAGCAAGAGTGCTGCACAGTTATTGCAAGGACTTACTCTTGTCTGTAAAGTGTTTGTTGTTTGCAGCGAGAAAAGTCTCTAGTCCACACATTTTCAAGCAGGAAGAGTAATGTTACTAAGTGTTTTCCTGTACATATGAATATTGGAGAATTCAAGTTCAAGAATACTTTTTTCCCCAATCTAAAAAGAATTCAAAGATGGTCTTGTCAATTAAAGCATGTTTCTATTCATAAAAAATCTTCATTTGAAACAATTACACACATTAAGGCAGTAGAAAATAAAATTCAATACTTGAAAAAGGGACACAAATTTTTATAAACTAATACATATCCAGTAAAAAATACATACTCTGAATTTGTAGTTTGAGAACTGCAGGTTCAGCAGTAAGAACAGTGTGTTTGTTATACTGATATGAAGGGGGGGGGAAGATAACCACCCTGAAATTCACTGTAACATGTTAGGATAATACTTGATGGGGAACAACTCCATTATTCATCCTTCTCAATGCCAGAAGATACAATAAGTATCTCTTTAAGTCTTCCAATACTTGTTACCAATAAAAGTGAACATAATCACTATTTCTCAAGTTTCTATCCTCACAAAAGAAAGGTAGAAAGAAGACATTTACACCCTCTCACATCTGAATTGTATTTACATAGATTATTTTTTACATATGCTACATAAAGAAAGCATACATATGTATATCAAAAACATATATATGCACACACATATGTATTTATGCACACAGACACGCACTTTTGTTAAACCAAAAGAGGAGCTGACAGTACTGATATTTAACCTAAATCCAACCATCTCTATCTTTGATTAAAACTAAGTACCTAAATGTCAGCTACAGTGTTAAACACTTTTCAAAAGGCAGGAATTATGTGAACTTTCAAAAATATCCTGAACATATTATTAGCTTATATATAATTCCTTGAAAACGGTATTTCAGGAGGGGGGAAAAAATGCATTCTTTCCCCGCCCCCCTCCTCAATGTATTTAATCCATAGTCCTTTCTGAAGGAGTAATGGAGTCAGTGTAGACAAGTGGTAAATTATAAAATCTTCTTGCATTACCCTCAAGTGCTCTAACCTGTCACACCCGCCCAGGAGCAAGACGTTCAGAGAACACAGCCAAGCCAAGGGAAGTAGGCAGCTGGTACCAGCTAGAGTAAGGGCTGCAGTTCAACCTGAAGGCTGCTGTTTGGATCTTTGGGCCCCTTTGCCTGTTTGGGAGCACTCAGAACTGGATGAAATGTTCTTAGTAAGTGGTGGTGAGAGGTTGTATCCATTCACATGTGCTCATTTCCCATGGCTGCAAGAGGAAATGAGATTATTAAACTGATAAGTTCTGTAACATTTGTAATTGCCTGAAAGATCAGGAAGTGCTCACACACTGGACACCCAACTGATGTTCATGATGTAGGGACAAAGACCTACCATGACTTCATGAAAATCACTTTTAGTACCATATTTTCTCAGCTACTTTTAATAGAAATTCTACTAAATATTTTTAGAAAAAGCTACACGCCCCCCCAATAAAAAGCCCCCAGAAAACAAACCAACAAACAAAAAATTCACTGTGTAAACTCTTGTCCTAATGGTTTCATTAATAACTAAATATTGTTTAGGATAAGTCTTTCCCATTCCTTTATTATTTTTATTCCCCACACACTTTTGGATGTAGGTACATTCTCCGAAGTAAGTGTATAAATCACCTTGTGGATTATCTTCTGGTGTTATTCAGAGTGCAAACGGGCAAAGAGGGGGGAAAGTAGGGGGAAGCAGAATCCAGCAGACATTTCTGAAGCACTGTTTTAAGACAGACCATCACCAAGACACAGCCCTCCCCAACCACCTTCTCTCCCAGGACAGAGGATGCAAAAATGATACTTGTGAAAAAAGGCTTAAATTTAGATTTGAGGGAATGTTTGCAGTCTTTTTGGAGAAAACAAAAAAACACAACATATTGGGAGACTCTCTCCTGCCAGTAAACAGGAGAAACTAGACCCTCTGAAGACAGGCAGAAGTACTGCTGCACAACAGAAAGCAGCCTCTATCAGCAAAGGCAAATAAAACCAATGTACCAAACCTAAGTGGTTCCTAGGAAAAAGAAAGAGAAATATTAGGAAAAGAAATCTTCCAAGCAAATGTGTTTGTCACATTTTCTACTCACCAATACCATATCTTTCATAAAATATAACTGAAAAGCCATTTTTAACCAAATCATCCAGAAATCTGAATTACTAACTCATTGATAGATAAGATACTACAGATTTACGGTCAAAACATGAAGAGCTGGGCTTGAAAAGCAAGTACACCTATTATCTTTTCATAAGGAAGCAAAAGTAATTCAAAGGACTTACAAAGTAATAAACAAAAACTGAATCTTGATCCAGTTGTAGATGTGTTTTCTCACAATGTAACAATTTTTTCTCTCTTTCTCTTGTCATTCCTTCATTTTCCCACTGTTCTCATTTAGATGTTTTGTCAGCGCAAGCCAAATTTAGTCTTGTTTATTGCTTGTAACTTTTATTTGTAAAATTTCTCTTTTTAAAATATCCCAACCAAAATAACCTATAGGAGAGCCAGAAACAGAGATGAAAAGTAAACAAGTTCAAAACCCCGAACATGTGGGGTCAGTCAAGAACAGACCTCCTACAGACCCTCAACATCCTCCAACAGCCTCCCAAAGGCGTATCATAGGAAGAAACAAAAGGAAGGAAGATTTCTTTCCCCATCACTCCAAAGTGATATGATCAATATTAACCAAGAGAAGAGAATATCTGCTTTTTTTTCCTTCATTCTTCCAGGTAAGCTTGGTAAAACGATAAATAAAAATATAAAGAAAAAATAATTGCAATTGGACCCATACACTTCATATATTTCTATAAACACATTGTAAGCCCTGCCAATTTAAGAGATTCTTCTTTTACCACCCACAACTACTTCCTTTTATCTTATCAGAAAAATAGCTCTTCACCGCTGTAGGCTAATTACACCATCTGTCTAGCCCCAGTACAGTAACACTGAGACATGGCACATTAATTCCTTAACTTTCCCACATGGAACTGCCTTGTGTTGCCCTTGTACTCGAAAAGACACAGGCTGGGCAGCAGGAAGGGGGCAGGGGAGGGGGAAAAAAATCAGCCTCACGTTATTTGTATTCCCTCTTCCTCCACCACAGCTCTGCTGCCAGCCTTCACAGGGATTTAAGCAATCTGACAATTTCTCTCTACCTCACCTCCGCACAATAGTGCCAGTTGTCAGGATCAGCAATGAAAAACATCAATCACAAGCATGCACACAAAGGAGGAGGCAGAATCTATGCATGTTTCCACTCCATCATACCAAGCGAGCTGCCTCTCTTCACAGTGGTCAGAGATCACGGAATCTCAAGTTAGAGCCTTCCTTGGGAAACCAGGACATACACAGCCTGGAATTAAAAAGAGGGATTTCTCCAGCCTTTGGAAAATAGAACATCCCCAACATCTCCAACACCCCTTCCACTTCTCCAAAGCAAACATGTCCTGTCCCATCCAACCGGACTAGAGACAGCACGCAAACTGGCAGCTGTTCCCCCAGTTGGGAGACACTACCCAACATGTACCATGCATGCTGGCATGCTGAGAAAAGAAACATCATCACAAGTTCCCTAAGCCCTTTTCTTTTTCTTCCTTCCCTCAACCGTTTAAATAAGACAGAACATTTATAAAAATTGCCACTTGGAATTCTTTGTTTAAATTAGTACCAACTAAAAATAAAACAATGATTTTGGGGTGTGAACCACTGCAGGCTCAGGCAGACAGCACAGGAGCTTGTCCAAACCCTGCACTATCTTGCACAATGTCAACAGCCTGGGTTGAAGAGTTTGTACCTTTCCACCGGAGACCATCACTTCCTGCTCCCACCCAGATCCATCAGGTGATTAACTTATTTAACCCCTCTCTCAGCTTAAATTGCATTTACACAGCTGATTTGGACAAGGGGACAAGACCAAACACATAGCAAGGGGAGGCAGAAGGCATGAAAGGGCAGTCTCTGCACAGCAGCAATTACGAGCATCTACATTCATCATCCTCTTCAGCCAGCAAAGCTTCAGCAAGAAGGGAACACTTGTCTGCATCTTTGCAACCTGTAAGAATTCCCTTCTACAGTTCAAAAAGTTAGAAAACTTGTTCCTAACTTTGAACATGTCTGGGACTCTCAGATTTGCCTCCCCTCTTGCCCCTTAGAAGCATTCCTGCTTTTCTAATGTGGTGATACAAAAACCCTACAAACACACATGTTTCAGTTTCATTAGGAAAAAAAAAAAAAAAAGAAACACTCTACTGATAACCATTAAGATTACACCAAAGGTGAAAGGAAAAATCCTTTGGAATTTAACATCACTTTGCATTGCTCAGCCAGAGACATTTATTAACAGTTACTTACAGGTTCATGTTCCTGCTCATGTGTCTGTGTCACAGGCTTGGGTTTTATCTAGTTTGTTTTTTTTTAAATACGGCATGGTGCAGGCAGGCTGGAAAGGGGAAAGCCAGAAATAAGGGGATACTTCATCTTACACAGATTGCTCAAGAAGGTATTTACAT
This sequence comes from Manacus candei, assembly GCF_025592945.1. Lineage (NCBI taxonomy): Eukaryota > Metazoa > Chordata > Aves > Passeriformes > Pipridae > Manacus > Manacus candei. Next base: position 5,394,586 of record NW_026138082.1, on the reverse strand, counting down.
TCATCTATAGAAGAGCAAAGGCACAGGTCACACGGAACAAACTGTGACAGAGAGGAGGAAAAATAACAGAAGGTGAATCGAGCCCAATTACAGTCAATATCTCTGCCCTCAGTTCCCATCAAAAGTGAACATCAGGAGATGTGGATGGGATAGGGAACAAAATAAAACTACTATATGCTTTCTTTCCTAAAATATTATGCTTACATCTTTGCTTATCATTTCAAATTTAGAAACAAAGTACACAGTTATTCTTAGCACTGCATACAGAAATTAGAAAAGTTTTCATCACTGTATTTCTTCTGATCTTTTCAGTGACAAAACTACTCAAAAGTGAAGCAAGAAAATTAAAAAAAAAAAAAGTTACTTCAATTGGGTAATTGTAAGTAGAGAATGGTAAAGGCTTGACCAAAACCATCCAGATTTCATCCCACTATTCAGTAGTGCCTTACATAAGCCTCGTGTATACAGAATAAACCTTATTACAGCCACAGCTCAGTGAAACCACCCGAGGAGTGGGCTGGCGCAGATTCAGGGACTCCTACACAGTAAGGTCAGGGATACACTGTGCAAGACACACTTCATGTAGCACTGTACTTGTTTCTATTCTCTGAGGCACTTTCCTATCATGGAGATAAAAATGTAGAGTCAAGCATTCAGTGCTATGACAGCCGTATCTGCCCTTCCAGCTAATGGAAAAGTACCAAACATCAACACTAGCTGATGGAGTGGAGGATCTCGCACGACTGCTGTCACTTAATGCGCTCTCTTCCCACTCATGGTCAACAGCAAGGCCAGGGTAAGTCATTTGGTAACTTTATTAACCAGGTAATCCATTAACTTAAATTGTAGGACAGAAGTACAATCTGCATAAAACCAATCTGTATTTATCAATTCTGAAGAGGTGTTCTGTAGACTCTTTTCCTTTTCAAAGTCATTTTGATACCCTAAACCTGAAAATTTTCCCAGCTGAAAGACAGTAAACACTGCAAAACCAAGTGCATTCTATAACATAAAAGGTATTCTACTAACCAACCTATCACCTTCTCTTACCTTGACTTATAGCATATATCTTTATGTAACATGTAAATGTAAAAAAAAGATTTATATTTTACTAGTAAAGTAGAGTTGTGTTTGCTTAAAAGGCAGGTCCCTGCAACAATGTCCATTTCCTGTATGTACCTCTTATCTGCTTACACAAATAATCCACACACAACTCCTGCACCTCAATATATACTCAGAATAAACCAGATATCCCAGTAATCTGGCATGAAGGGGAACAATTCTATATTGTCATTTACAGATATAAGTGAAGTAAGATGGGTTTGTTGTTGCATAAACTGTAGCTCATTAAACCATAAACAACAATAGTTTTACTTTTACATGAAGAAATGGATTTATGACTTGATGAGAAACAAATTGCCAAAAAACCCCACTGCAAACTTGCAACCTAATTAAACACCTTCTGTTACACATAGCAGGAAAACTACCACCACTGTTTTTTATGACTATAAAACCACTCTTCCTTCTAACTGTTATTTACCTCCTGTTGGCCAAGTGCAGAATAATGCCAGTATGCACCCTTCAGGATTTCCCTAAGTTCCTACAGACAGAATAGCTCTGTGTACTGCCACTCATGTGCTAGTTTGCAAAGAAACATATCTATATCCCCAAACAAAGGGGGTTTGTTTCTGGTACATAACCTTGACATTAAAAAAAACCATTGTCAATAACTTAATTGCCTTGTTATGTCAAGTGTAATACATACAATCAAAGGTTAAGGACACAGACCATTTCCCTTACCCAAAAAGCTCACCAGAGGAGTCAAACTTCAGAAAGATGACTCCCTTGAAACATCTGGCAGTCATGCAGTCAGATTAAGTAAGTATACATGGAATGCTAAGCACCTCTTCAGTATTTCATTGCCTCCCCAGCACATAGTGCCACTGTATCAGATACAACACTTAATCTCACACTCCTAAATTTTGAAAGCATCCACTAAGATTTGAAATTATTTAAAACAGAACTGTAAACACTTAAAACCCCCCAAAATATTTCAACTGCCCGTGAACACTGCAAAGAACCAGAAAACAGAAAAGTAGAGAAATATACTCAACAGTCAAAGTATTGTAAGTATTGATGCTTTTCAAAATCCTACACATAAAGTAAAATTCTGATTACTTCAATGGCAATTTTTCACTCAATATCTGCAAGTACATCATCAAATCATTCAGGAATATTCCTTTAAATATTAATAATTATCATATATGACCATAATTAACTGGGGGGTTCAAGGCAAAACACAAGGGAACCCTTTCCAAATTTCACAAATCCTTAGCGGAATTCAAACACCTATTATACAAATGCATATCCCATCACATTTTCACATCTGGAAAACAGCAGTCAGCTACTAGTCAGTAGTTTTGGTAAAGTGTCAACTAAGACAAGGCAGAAGGCACTGACTTCACACCAGCAATTGACTGGAGACCACTAGAAAAGGAGAGAATTATATTGTTAACAAATGGCAATGAAAAATCATTTCATTAGCTATTGTTCTCTCAGTTTAGGTTAAGTTTCTATGCAGAAAAACAGTTCTCTAAACCTTTCCTACTGGCAGCAGTACAACAACTCCTAAGTATCAAAACACCTTCTGAAGCAAACAGACCCAAATTTTTTATAACAGTCAATGTACGCAACATGACAAAATAGATTTGATAATCTGATAAGAGTCAATCTAATCTAGTAATGCTTCTTGGCTCAGAAAGGGCCCCAGAAAAGGTTGTCTTTAATGACTCTGAAAGTGTAAACTGTCAATATGGGGGTGGGGGGGAACAAAAGAAAAAAATCAAAAAGCATAGTGAAGACTCTTTCAAGAAACAAACAGTCAAAATCATCTTCCAATAATCTGATGGAAAAATAACACAACAAGCGTGAGAAAAACATTTGAATTTACACTCTTAAAGCAAATCCTCAAATGCCTGTCTTAAATTACCTTCTGAGGAGTTTGAATTTGCATCACAGATACAGCTACACCAAGACTCTCTAACACCAAATTTTTCCACATATATTACAGGTTGCTTGTGAGACTGATTTTTTTTTAAGTCACACACCATCCGCTTCTGCTACCACCATCAAACTTATATCTCCACACCTTGCATTTTCTTACATATGAGGAAATAGAACACCTATAGACTTAGTTTATCCAAATACACTCATCAGATAGAGGGGAGATTACAAGCATTTAGAAACAACATAAGTTAATGACCACTTTATTTTTTCAGTGTTCTACAAGCCAATCTTGTAATCTAAAAGACACCTCATGTCCAAATATTTTCAGTTCAGGAAGGCAGCCATAAGTCTTTCTACATATACCTATAACAGTCACAAATTCACACCATTTTTCTTCCCCTATATTCAACGCATCCCAGAGAAAAGATACTTTATACAGGTTATTCTACCTTACAGACCTCCTTTCCAAACCATTTCCTGAGACCAAAAAAGGCAATACCATTTTGTATTTGATCACAGAAGTCTCCAACTGTTTTAAACCTGTTGTTTCAAATACCCTCCATTTCACAGCAGAAGTAATTGGGGGTACAACTGCTACCCTCTACTCAGAATCCTGCTCAACAAGGACAATCACAGGCCTTCCCTCATCCCTTGCTGCTGTTAGTTCAGTAGCTCCTCTTCAACTCTGTGCTACATTACAAGGAAGAAAACAGTTTCCAGTTCTATTCCTGCTTCCCTCACTATCCCTTTAATCCTGTTTCAACATAACTTAGGCACTATGTTCTTTCCACATGTATCACAGCGTACACCAAGTATACAGTTCACTACAGTCATTGGCATACTTGAAGTTCATCCCCTACCTTAGCCCGTGACAATTTGCTCAAATACCTATACCTTTAGCTACACAAGGAAGCTGGACACAAAGTGCTACTTAGAAAGAGGAAAATAAAAAAGCCTTATTCTACTGATCATTTTCTTTTTATCTGAGGAAAGCATAGCAGAATGGATGGCACGGCAGATGCTGCCCTCTCCCACTACAGCACCTCACAGCCTCTCTCAGACTACAAAAGATGGAAAGAAAGCCTTACACATTTTTCATTCAGGCCTACCTAATGAGAAAAACATTTCACTTGTACTTTCTTGCCTAAATACTAAAAGCAAGCTCAATAAGGACAACCAGAACTCTCCGAAACACAAATTGCCATGTACCTTTAAACAGATTGCACACAATTTAACACCCTCATATTCAGTAATTTCTAGAGGAACAGTCAAACATCACATGCACTTTATCCCACATATACCTTTTTTTTCAATATGTAAATATTCGCAATTACTTTTCCACTTCCAAAATGACATCACAATGAAGAACACTGTATGTAGTACTACCTTCACAGTTTATAAGGTCTAATCGTCTGGAATAACAGAAGTATTAATTCAGCTACGATAGGCAGAATACTTTAAAATTTGAAAAACTGTAATTCTAACAGCCTAAATTTATCCAGAAAGCCTCAAACTGACATTTTGTCCCAGTAAGATCTTCTGTATATTAAGTCTCAATTTAAAAAAAATAAAATTGATTCTTTTAGAAGTTGTTTTTAAATATTTAGAACTAGACTCTGATCTCAGTGATTTTGGTTCATTGGTGGTATCTTATCATAGCAGTGCAGCTCATAAACATGAGATATTACTTCTTAATAGCTCCATTAAACATGTTTCAAGATACAAAACAATTTTGCAAGGCCTAGGGGGATTAAAGAAAAAAGAAAAGGGAAATTACGGTTTGTGTGAGGCAATTATGCTACCTGTGAGTCAACACTAGCTCCTCTTCACTGTCTAAATATCCACATAGATAACTGTTTGGTAACTGCCTTGGACTTTTTGACAACACATGATCATTAATGTTTTCCTCCTCCTAGACTCAAAAAGGAAAAAAAAATACAAGAGAACTATCAGGTTTTACTGTATTTGAACAATACTGATTTAATCTGTGATATTAAAAAGTTGGACATCTCCTTATCCACTAGCATCCAAATGGTTTTGTTTATGCAAGTAGCATTTTTAATTATAATTTAGTAGTCCCAGTCATGAGATTGACAGCAAGATTCATTCATTTATTCCTTAAAATCTAAAACAACATGGGAACTCCAAGACAAAAGCTCCACGTGTGACATGTTAATACAGCTTCTGGGAAGAGACTATTTACAAAACCAAGAGAATGAGTCAGTCTCTCTTTGTGTATTTGTTCTTTCATTCTTCTACAACTGAACATAAATTTGGATTAATCATTCCGGGATGTTGCACTATCTCATTTTCCATGTCGTGTTAACTTTTTGACTACTGAACCAGGACCACATAAGCAGTTGTGATTTCCTCTAGCACAGAAATAAAGTTTTCATGACAACTTACTGTACGTAAATTTCACATAAATTCACAATAGTTTTGTCTAGTTGCTTTTGTTTATTGAAAGTAAGCCTCAGACTTGCACAGAGTAGCTTTTTACATCCTGGTCTGTTTAGTTTCTGAAACCAAAACAAGACTGCAAGTACCTTCTTATTTATCTATTTTCATTAAGAGTATGTAACGTTCTAAGCCTCTTGCAATAGTTATTTCGAGGAAACTGCAAAGTACAAGCAAGAATAAGTAGCCTCATTAACAATTAGTCAATTTCATTTAGCAATCTCACAAGAGCACTTAATTGCTGTCAAGCTCAGCATCAGATGGCAATTCTCCTTTGAAACTATGTAGCAAAAGTGAAATAACCGAGTCTGCTCAAACAGGAAGTTCAGCCTCCAAAGGTGTTTCCCCAGATTTCTTGTCTTATTCTCAAACAGCTCCAAATTTCCCTGAAGTCAAACTGAGGAGCAATTAGATAAATTTAGATAATATTTTGTGTGCCCTCAGACCATGAGTAAAGCCATTAAAATCCTTACATTTACCTCTTCTGATTCCCAGTTCACAATACTCATCCAGAGCACAAGATGCCCTAATGGAAATAACACAGGTTAAACTTAACAATGACTACAGATCTGAATAATTAAATTGCCAATTTAATCAGAAAAGTGCCAATATATTATTTTTTTAGTTTCTGACTGAGATCATGGCTTATATTATCTTTAATCTAGTATGTGATGGAAATATATCCATGTTTACAACTATCCTATACACTCTTACAACTTGGCATTTAAACCACTGATAATGGCATCTCTCCCTCTAGGAGGTCTACAACCAATCTATCAAGCACATTCTATTTCAGCAAATCTTTCTAACCAAGCAAATACAAAATTGAATAAATGGAAAACAACACTGACAACCATTCAAGCCTGCTGAGATCTATGCTAAAGCTGCTTTAATTCTGGTGAAGCCAACAAGTACGTGCAGGTACTGCCCCTGAACAGGTAGTCCTGTCCTCAGACATTCATTCTTCCATTGGCACCGGAGAAACAACACAAATGAGTAAGAAAGAAGTCAAAACCCTCCCTTTCTGGCAGCAACATACAGCACGTATAAACTACAAGTTTCTGATACACAATGAGAACAGAAAACTTCCTTCAGGCTTCTTCTCCACCAGTACCACCAAGTTTCATACTCTCATAAAACTTCCTATGTCGGGTTTGTTGCTGTTATAAAGAGGGAAGATCCACTTACTAACAATATAAATCTTTCCTGTTGTAGCCCTACAAGTTCTTTCATGCTCTTCATTAAGAGAAAAACAGAGGTCCCGTACAGGCGAGTACAGAACAGTAAAATCATCCAGAAGATAATCAGTAGGGAGTAGATGTTTCCAGGAAAAGATAGTGAGGAAGGTGGTCTGATTTCAGCATACCTGTCCCTACATACCCTACACCTGCATTGTAAACTGCCCATCCTGCCCTCATCAGTGGCCCTTGCCTGACTGTTAGCAAGTCACTTTAAAATCCCATTTCCTTGTCTGTGCCACAAAAACAACAAAAGTGCAAGTGCTCCCTATGCCAAATTTTCTTTTCAAAAACGAAAAGAAGGCTTTTTTTTTTTACTCTATATTTCACAGGTTTAGTGCAAGAGCAGCCAGGTAAAACTAAAGTATTTGAGAGTTGGATGGTGGAACTAACAGCCTGAGATTGTATTCACCCAACTGTGATAAGTAGTAGCCACACTAGTCTCTCTGACTTTTTATTAATCCATCACCAGAATGAGTGGACTTCAGCCTAGCTGAGGATTCTACCAGAAGCAAATATTAATTGCTTTCAAAAAATATTACCCCTGTGTGGAAAGTCACTACAGTTCCTGCTGCAAGGAACTTTTCACCTTTCCCCAAAAGATTACCTTTAGTCACAGCTGTTTTACAAATGGAAACAGACAACTTCCCTGCTCAGAGAAGCCAAGCATCAAAAAGCTTAATTGCACCAGTGAAAGAATGTGTAAAGTTCCCTTACTCCTACTAAACAACGGATTCAACAGCAGCGATGCTGTATTAAAGTTTCCATGATTTTTAAAAATGCATTTTTAAAGCATCTGTACCAAGGACAAGTCCATTAATGGCATACTGAGAGACTATTTTTCAACCTCCTAAGCTTTTAGCTTGAGCAGAGAAAGGGAATCTGACTCACTAAACAAGCTAACAAAAGACTTAAAAATACGAGAAAATTCATTATTTGAGAGGACAATCAACCACATCTCTCAGTTTACACTTTCTCCATTTTATAACAGGCACGTGAACCAGGGACATGGTATGTTCAAGTACATTTCTGACCTATATCTTTTGTAGTTATATCTACACACTCAGACACTTGCCACAGATGTTTCAATTCTACTGGAACATATTCTGCTAATTTTAAAAGTTTCAGTTATACAATGTTGGAAGAAGGAATCTGGTTCTAAGCTTACTTAAAATGTTCTAAGCACTATCTCTAAAAATAGAGGAAAGTTAAACATAGCTAGAAGCATACTGCATAAAACAAATATATCATTATACCAGAGTTATGAATAACTGGGAAGCTTTGCTTTCTGTTAGCATTTTCAGTCAGTGGAACCAGCTGTATACAGTGCAAGAGAAGCAAGGAAAAAGAGGCATAGTTTGGCAACGGGAAAAAAAATCAGCAAGCTAACTGCTATGTTAGCCCTTAGCTATTCATAGAATAGCCATTAGGATAGCTTAATAGTTAGCTATTCTTCAGCTATTTCTTGATTATCATAATTAAATAAAATTCAGAACGAATAATTAGAAACCTCAACTCAGTTTCAGTTTAAAGTGGAAAACTTCAGCTTGAAACTGAAAGTGTATCTCTTTCCAGGTGTCTTCCTCCTTCACTTCTTTCCATATGAAGAATGCCCACTGCTTCATCACAAGCGGAATGCTCTCTGCAAATTTGCATACAATTATTAAATTTACATATTCTCATAATGGACAGAGGGGTGAGTGAGAGGGGAGGGTAAACATGAGGGGGAAAAGGGTTTTTTTCCTAAATGAAGGTACCAAGGGAGCATTATTTTCCTAGCTTAACATCTATAAACTGAAGATGCTAATGAAGTACAGTCTACAGTGATAAACATAACTGTTGAAGTGTTTTAATTCATACAGGGTTTGGGGGGTTTTGTCTGATTCTAAAGGTGAAAAAAATCATCTGTTCAGAGGTACAATTCAAATCAACAATTTAAAGCTAAGCCTTAATCTATAGGTAACAAGTTACTGCAGTCTGTTCGATGTATTTACACAAATGTTTTGACTGATGCATTCAGGGTAGAAAAGTACATAACAAATTATAATAACTAATATTTGAATACAGAACACAAAGCTATTTCTCAGGACAAAATCTTCAAAGGTTGCATGAACTTTTTAGTGAGCTTTCCAGTATTGCTCCAAAAATCTGTATCTAGAGGTATATCAGACTTCAGCTCTTTAATAATGAACCTTAAAAAAACTGTTCAGAGGAAGTAACTGAATAAGGTCACAGTAGGTCTGGTTTGTTAGTTTGCTGTGGAATCAGACTACGACATCAGTTATATAAAAATAGGGGGGGGTTATTTTGCTGATGAGCCTTCTCCCCTCTTTTTGTCTTACCTTGAAAATACAGCATGACAGAATAGTTACATTTATGATCTAATCACCTGTTTCACCTCTCAAGTAATGCAACAAGCAAGATCCTAACATTAGTGCACCATAATATTAAAAAGTAGAATTTGGTCAATCCATTTTTCTACCCATTCCCATTTCACTTGCATTTTAAAAGATGGTCAAAAGCCATAATTGGAATGTCTCCTATCAAGTACAAAAGTAAGTGGTGTCTGACCTATCTAATAAAAGCCTTTCAGTTCCTGGGCACATACAGCTTATATATAGAGAACACCTCTATATTTCCATGTACTCAAGACTGATGAGCACAATCATCTCCTGTAAATCACAATCAAATGTTTGCTACTCTATAGCATGTTTTGCTATACTATGCAGTACATGACATTTTTATTTACTGGGGGAAAAAAAAGAGTCAATCCTGTTTTCCATTAGTTTGTAGACATAAAAGTATCTCCTAGGCTTTGCAGTGTTAACTACACATGATTCTTGGTCCAAGTTCAAAAAGACTGTAGGCTCACTATGTTTTAAAAATTAAAGTAGATCACTTGCCCTTTTCAAAGCATAGTAACACTAACACAAATATCTTGGTATTTCCATGGTCTGCGACATAACCGATCTCAGAAACTATATACAGTTTTCAGCTATTTCATTATATTTCTTCCTCTATCAGGTGACAAAAACAAACAATCCTTAAAGATTACCTTTGGAACATGTATAGTCTCTCCAGGATTAAGTTTGAAACAACTTTACTTCATTTCCTATTACAATCAACTGGTTTATATAACAGGTCAAAGTAGAAATTACAGAACATCAACTTTATGTTGCTTGGCTACTAAGCACTACATTTTTTCATATTTTCACAGTGACTAGCAGAAGAATTTCAAGAATTCATGCTGAGGCGTGCTATCAGCCACTGTTGAAGTGGGCCTGGCAATCCCATCTGTTTACATGTTCTGCTACATGCAACAAGCATCTGAAAGAAATTCTTGTAAATAGACTGGTAAACTTTATCTGAAGGTAGCTACCATTTCCTTCATAATTCCATTGATTTCTTCTCCTTTCAAGAGAATGAGCTAGACAGGAGACTCCACCGTCCTGTCCTAAACACAGAAGAACACAATCACAGAATAAGAGAATAGACCAACCACAGAATAGAATAATTCACCTATGAACTTAAATGTACATTGTTTTTCATGTATTTAGCAAAAAAAATGTAGGCAACCTAAAAATGAAAGCCAGCTTTAGGTGGTAAAGGCTTTAACCTACAGAGTCACCCTAGTGGAAATAATTTTGTAGCTATATTGAAAATATTTTCTCAAAAATAGCAAACTACTTTTTTTGCACTGAAAGAGTAGTTGAAGTGACACAGGGACACCCTTGTCACCAAACATACCAATGGTAACTCTTCTGGGACTGTACCCTGGTCTGGGTCTTTCTCCTCAGAGGTGTCAAGTTATCAGTACACCAGATACCATCACAATTTGCTGTTTCTCACTGTTTTTGCACAGCTGAATTACAGCAGTTAAAAACACATGTAACTACATTTCACTTAAAAATGTAACTCTGAACTATGACTCCTTTGGGGCTGTAGGCATCATAGGAAAACAGTCCCATACAACTACTGTAAACTTCATTGTCTAGGAGATAGAACACAGGGGTTCCACAACTGATTTCTGCTATAACTTTGGCCCATTTAACTTACAGTGTCAATAAAATTAATGCAACATATTTTCAGCAGCCTTGAAGATAGCATCGATGACTACAAGTGGACTAGCAGCACAGCAAATGTTAATATGAAATCTCTCCTCAGGGATTAAAAACCTTTCAGTGTTCCCTTCCCCGAGTTCACTCACTTTGCTCCTAAGGCTTTGAAATACACAGATTTGTAAATCTGCTAACTACATTCTCCAAGTTTATAGGAATCAAGACTCATATTCATTTGTAAAACAGACTCCTCTCATTAATGAGAAGAGACTATAGCAAATCAGTTTACGGGAAGCAAAAAGGCAGAACCTATCACAAAACCACCAAAAAAAATCCACCAAAACTATGTTATTCACATCATGCCAAAAAAACCAAAGTCATTGAATATTCAAAGATAATTTGAGTTCTTGCTTTACACCTCTCTCCATACTATTAAGACACTTCTAAGGATATTCCAAATCAGAATAAACAAAAACCTGGTAAATATTTTGCTCCTTGCACTTTATCCATTATGTCTTTGGTACAAAGCTACCCAGATATCAGTCCATAGCCAGTATACATCAAAGTCTCCAAACTTGTGAACACAGAGAATATTACTAAGCTAGGCCATCTTCGGTTTAATACTTTTTCTTCACTATCTGACCCCAGAAGGACTGTTAATAACATTTTAAAGAGCCACCCACCCAGCTTAAAGCGTGGTGCAGCATTACCCTTCATTGCACAGTTTGACCTCTTCATTTGTCTTTGAAAGCACTCTGTATAAGCAGCTGCTCTTCATAGTAACTACCTCCTTTGATTAACTGCTATGAAAGCCTCTATCAATAGGATATCTTTTATCTCATATCTTCTGACACACTTTGAAAATCCTATTACAGTGGACTCTACCCTCAAGGTCTGACTTTAAGCTGCTCCCTCCTCGTTAACTATATTATAATTGCTCTCAGCCAAAACCTGTTTTTCTCCTAGCACCAGAGCGCCATTAGACAACGCTGACAAGGTATTTGTGGACTGAAACATCCTGGCAGGCTCGCTCCAACACCGTAATGCTTTAAAGGTATTACCACACAGAACTGATAGTTCAAAACACCCCACAAGTGTGTGCAGTGTCTCCCTGCAGGCATATCAGAAGTCACAAAAATGGTCCTTCAAAATCCAAGTTTGCCCTTATTAGCATGCAGTTCTGTGTCTCAGTACCACACATGTGTTCTATTTATACCCTAGGACCTCTCGCGTGCACCAGATGAAATCCTCTCCTGACATAATCCTTGAAAAAAAGATAGTAACTACAAGCATCAAGGGGGGGGGGAAGGGGGAAATCACAAATTGCTCATTTCGATGACAACAGCCAGTACTGAAACCAACTAATGTCTCAGGTACATTTTCACACACACACGCTTCCACGCCGTGAGTTTTTGGATATTTTCCAGTTTTATCTCAGATGCAAACTCTTCCTTTTTGTCAGCAGCTACTAATAATAGCCCTCAGATCAAAACTTATTTTACTGGTAAAACTTCTCTACAGGTAGTTTTGCATTCATGGTCTTTGCTGCTACCTTCTAAGTTTCATCTGGCCTCAGAGCACTCAGAAGACTATCTCTGACCCACAGAATTTTTTCCAGTAGCTTAAATGCATGACTCTGATTTTTAGCAAATTCACTAAATTCCTGAAAGGAATTGCAACCAGAGTCACAGTTAGTATTCAGCTTTTTTCAGTTAGTAGACAGTTTTTTTCACTTTTTTTTAAACTAATTTTAATTTCCCCACTTGCAATTTTGCATACCTGTAAAGAAAGCTTGTTTTCCTCTTTGTAACATGTTGTGAAACATCCCTTATCAATTGCCAAATTAAATTCAATTTAAATTAACTCAAGTCTCTTACAATATTCTTCAAAGCCTTGCCATTAGGCATTTATTTCTCATAGTTACATACTCAGCTAGTCCCAAGATACATGCCAACAACTACAAGGTTTCCTTCTCCTGTTGTCTCCTGGTATGGATTTCAAAAGGACAGTAACTACTTCGAAGGAGTCCTTGTGAAATCATCAGCAAGATTTATATTTAGAAGCTGCTGGAAATTTGGAAACAACAGTAAAACAAGAAAAAAAAAAAAGGCTGCTTGATGATTTTCCTACTTTCTAAATTAAAACAGGTTTAATGGAGGGGAAAAAAGCCCCAAAAAGTCTTAGGGGATTTTCTATCCTAAATAGTGATTGCAAGCTCAAAATAGCTATGCAATATTCTTAATACCTCCCTGAGCTTCCTTTTCTTCTTTGACAAAGTAAATTCCACATGAGTAAGTCCCTGAGAAGACATACAGAGATACAGCAAGTTCATGAAGGGGCCTGTCAGTCATACCATACCATACCAAGTATAACAAGTATTAATAAGCATGTTTTCAGGATGATAACTCACTCTTCCCTACAGTGTGGAAAACAAACAACAGAAGGAACAATCAAGAAAATAAGCTCTATCACTTAACTTTTACAATACTTAGCACACTTCAACTTCTATTCCTTCCTAACTCAGGTTTCCCTGTAACACAAGGGGCAGGTGGCAATACAAATGCAGCAGCACTTCTGTTTTAAAATTATTCTAAAGTGGTTGCAAGTTTACTAAGTGGAATATAAAATTAATTATCTGCAGCATTGGAAGTGTTGTACAAGATGGCATAAAATCTTTGAGCACAGAACTATGGAAATGTTACTCTTGAAATGTTCTTTCAAAAAATTTAAATAACAAAAGTAAACCTTCTTCTCATGAGGACATTTCTTACTGTATTTAGCGTGTCAGAAAATGCACAAATTCAGCTGCAGCAGAACATTCCATAGCTGCCGGTACAAAGGACACACAGTGAGTGTTAAGCATTAAACCAACACAAACAGCAAATTGATTTTCCAGAAGAGCCTTTTAGAGCACTTCAGAACTTCAAAATGGAGGGAAAGAAGCAGAAAAGGGAAACTACGAAAATTGCTTTGTTCTTCTGTAGATAAGCGGTTCAACACGAGGTGCAGATGTCAGAAAACATAAGACATTAGAATTATTAAGTAATAAGAAGTTATGCTAGTTATGACTTTGAATAGGAAACTGTTTCCAAAGTCCCAGGTGTCAAACAGACAACTACTCACCATATACACCTAATGCTTCTATTCAAGTTAGCAGTGAAGCTACTGATTGTACATACTGTTTCTTGAATTGATTGTAAAATATTGAATCACATAATTTGATATGCAAAATGTTTTAAAAATTAGTGCACATGGTCCAATAGAATTAAGATAATTAAGAAGTATCTAGACAGCCAGGAGAGCCTCTTGCAATTTACCCACCAAAGGCTGAGGAGATTGGCTCCAGCCTCCCCCCTGCTTTGGAGGTGTAGGTGCCCACCTAAGTCACAGGCCCCTGCAAAGCCCATGGGCATCCTGACACACAGACGACAACAGTCCTACACCACCAATGTCTCATTCCCTGTACCCATCCCTAGACTAGCAACAGAATTCAAAAATTTGAATTTAAAAGCAGCAGAGTGTGACGATCTCAGCTACCAGGCACATTTTGATAGGGAGCCCTTGCCATCAGCCAGATACAGGTCTGACGTACTGAGCAAGGGATGTCACCCTGCATCACAGTGTGCAGAATGGCCCTTGCCGAGTATGCTGTGGGCTCAGGAAAGACAGGGTGTGAGAACTAGTACTCATACGGCACAAGTTAGTTGCACAGGCTTCTAAATTGGTCAAATAAAATTTACATTTTCATGACAGCGTGAAGACACGAGTGGGAGGGGAGGAGGAACTTCACTGCTACACATGCACATTCAAACTCCCAACTGTTTCAGCTACATCAGCTTTCCAGTAAAGCTGACGGGCTTTCCTTAATTTTTAACATTTCTTCAGCTTCACACCTCCAAGTCATGAATTTCTACAAATCTTTAGGAAAAGAGGATGGCTGGTTAAATTAAATCCAGGCAATCCCAATTTTTCAAGATAAAGAACAGATAAGGACAGATCAGGAGTTCGGGAGAGAAAAGTTCTCACAACCTTAAATAAACCAGTCGCTATTTGCCCACGCCGCACTCTGGCTTTAGAAGAATACGTTTATTAAAATGTAGGCAGACACACTGCTGATGTATTCTCTCTAATTTGGGCTAGTAAAATCTCAAAACAAAGTAATTTTTAAAAAAATAATAATAATAATAAAATGAGAAAAAAAAAAAAAAAAAAAAAAAAACCAGCTTTCGTATATGCCGAGTTTTAAGTGTCAGTTCTCGGGAGCAGGCAGGAGGGAGGGGACACCCCCACCCCACCCCGCACGCACGGGGCCAGTGGCCGCGCTCCAACCGCAGCTCTGCGGCCGCGGGAGACGGGCTGAGACAGCGTCCGCCGCTCCTGCGTGTTCTCTATCGCCACCTCCCGGCCCCGGCCCCGGCCCCGCCTGCAGAGCTCGGAACGGCTCGGAAAGATGCTCGGAAAGGGCGGGTGGGCGGCTCGTTAGAGCCGGTCTTGAGAGAAACTCCGTGGCAGGGGAAACGAAGACTAACAAAAAACCCAAACTACCGACAACAACGAAACAACAAACCAGGCAAAAAAAAAAAAAAAAAAATTAGGAAATTATAGTGGTTTGGTTTTTTTTCTTTTTAAAGCTTCTTTTGCTTCCCCCAAAGCAAAGGAGGAAAAAAAGGATGGATTGAGGCAGGAGGAGAAAACATCGAGCTGAGAAGAGACAAAGAGTCTGACAAGCTAAAGCCAACTGATGGTGACACAACAGCATGGTGAAAAGACAAAGCATAAGACCACAAGAGCCTCCCACAGACTGTATAGTTTTTACTGAAGTAGGAAAAAAAATGAAGTAGCTTTGTCTGTGTCAAAAAAATAAACCATCAAGCATCTATAAAATTCCTCCTCCACAGCACACCTAAGAGCCTAAGCTCTGCAAACTGAGGGGAGCTCACCTGAACATTATTCAATCCACTGACTCTTCTTGCCACCTCCCGTCCTGAAGGTTCCTCCAAACAGGATCTGCATGGATTGAGCTACCAGGAGATACCATACACTGACAAACATCTACAGCTTTCAATCAAGGCTACACGAGCTCTTCGAGCAGAAAGTTTAAACCCCACTGCAGCAGGCAATGTCTCCCCCACACACCATCATCTATTTGGAAAAAGCCAGCTTGGAATCACTAGAAATACCTTCAGGCCCACTCTTAAATGGCTTGAGAAGAAAAAGATGCTTTTGTGTAAGGTGGGGAGAACTAAAGCCTTCATCTCGAGTCTTTCCTTAAGGCTTTTTCTTCAATGCTTTTTATTCATTTTACTTTCTTGCACTTGATCACTGGTTACTGACAAAAGGGATGTGCTTTTGCAAATAAGTTGGACCCAGCTTTAAAGAAAATTGCTGCATATATGAAGCTCGAAATTCCAAGACAAATTGAAGTTCAATCAGAAAATTAATACATGAAAATGTGTTATGTATCAGAAAAATTATGTTCTTGGCTTTCATACATTTCTTGTGTTTGTACGTAATTGTGCTTAAGACTACCAGACAAGACTCTATGTCAACAAAACAAAAAAGATAGTACTCACTTGTGCAACACCTGCAAAAATCACACTACTTAAACATCTGGCAAAACATATTTATTTTGTGGTTAAGTGTCAAGATGTTGCATTTATAATTAGTGCACATATAATTACACAGAAAAGTTTTTTCCTAAAAAAAATTAACCACCATTCTCAAAACAAAAACAAACAAACAACAAAAAAAAAGAAATAAAACCCAAAAAAATACAAAATAAACAAACAAACAAAACAAGTCACCCACACACAATTTTTGGAATTTATAAACATGGCTTACAAGCATCTGAAATTGTCTCATGTTTTATACTATCTCCAACATAGGCTACTTATAGAAACAGATTTTATCACAACATCACAAGTAAAATAAAATGTGTCCAACTTTGTTTGTTAGATAAATTTACATGCACTTGCGTGACACCACACTATGAGCAACTAAACTCTACATTCCTGTCCAAACAAATCTAATTTCTTCCTTACAACAAGAGCTCCAGAGCCTCTTTGATTTTACCCAAGAGTATTTCTGGGCTATCTTCGGAATGCTTGAAGGGTGCAGGGAAGGGTTAGAGACCAAGAGGGAATGGAAGAAACACCAGCAAGTAATAAGCAAATACAGATAGAAATTAAACCTTACTTCAGGTGTTGACCAAAAAAAAAAATTATGCCATTCCTTATAAATCACTGCTTGGCTAATGATCTAACTGACCTTCACTAAAATGTTTACAAAGTTAACACTGTCCCAGAGATTCAATCTCTATGAAAAATGGCACTTCTGCCTCCTCTACTAACTTATGTTATTCCATTCATAGGTGCTTCCACACTGGATCATAAATTATGGGCTCACAGCCTGCTGTATGTCCAGCTTTCCCGTTTCCCATAAAAATTGCTACTTAAAATGGGCAGGTAAAGGTTTTCTACTAAGATTTGAGTAAAAATACTTTTCAAATCTGAGAATAGAATCAGGAACTTCGTCTTAACTCAGATGCAGATTATACCATTTTTCCTGCTCCTGTTTTTACCTCCTTGATTTAAGCTACTGCTCCACAGCTTGCCTTATGTCTCAGATCATAAGCTTTTTAGATAAGAGAAATTAAGACACTTCTTTTTTGTAGGAAATGCCATTCACATTTACAGCTTTACAGAACAACAAACAGCATGTATACAAACTCCCTCACAAATTGCTTTTTTAGAAGTATTCAGAAGTTTAAACAAGTTACATGTTTAAATCTGTGTCAAAACTTAGTAGTTACATAGTTTAGGTTTGTTCTTTACTTTGAACACGGCTCATATTAGAAGTCCTCAGACTTTGTACTAGTGGTCAGAAGTTACGAAACTTGGTAACTTACAACTTTACTCCATTATCTGCAAGAACAAAAGTCAGATGGAAGAGTCGAAGGATTAAAAAAAAACAAAAAAAACAAGACAAACATAAAAAAGCATGTTCTCAAAGGGTTTCTTCCACAGATAAAATGTAGCAGTCAGTGAAGAGGAAGATTACTTCTTCACTGCACTCAGTGAAGGTTTTCCTACTGCAGATCCAAAAGAGAGAATAACTGCCTGCTTCATTGCTTAAAAACAGGGAAGGTTTTACATCAAATTATTTCATAGCTTTCATAAGGTATTCAGCTATTATATTGATGGCCATGGGAACATTATAAATAATTTGAACATAGACTTAATGACAAACAAAAATTAATTAAACAGGAAGGGTCAGAAAATGGAGGCATCTATCCTGACACCTTCCAGAAGTATTAAAGTAATGCCCTACTTAGCAGTAACAGACAATATTGTAAAATCTGTCTCTTACAAGATCTAGAACCAACTTTGACCTTTCAATAAGATTCCAGATGAGGACAACTTAAAACTGTACCTACAGAAGTAATCTTGTAGCAAAGTTATTAGTTAAGAATGCCACATTTAAAAAACATGCTACTCTATCTACCCAGACACTAACCTAACCTTCACTGCCCCTTCACAACCATTGCTGAACATCAGAGATCCCCTTTTCTTGAGAGTCTGACTGGTAGAACCGTTAATGTTCCAATTAACACCGAGATAACTAACTGGGAATTAATCTCCAGTGCATATTATAAGGACTAAACAACAAACAAGTGTTGTGTCTTTTGAAAATTATGGGCAAGATAATATTTAACATCATATGAACATGTACCATTGCCAGTGTTGATCAGGCTGTCACAAACTCAACTGACACCTCTCAGTCACGTCACAGTGCTCCCAGTTCCTCCCATAAAGACAGCCAAAATCCAGACTGTACAGACAAGCCTAGCAACCTCTCTAAGTTAGGTTTATCTCTTCCCAGAGAACCTCTTTATTTCCCACAACTGCAAATTGGAGATAAATGACTCAACCATGAGAATAAGTCAACACCACAGATTCTAGTTTGCCTGCACAGTAGAGAACGATAGTAGGAAATCTTTCTATTGTTTGTTCTAGATATCTCCAACCCTACTTAAACAAAACAAAAAAAAGTGAAGAGTTTCAAATCTTTATCTTCAACTCCACTTTCCTCATTTGCAATGAGATCATTGTGAAGTTTCTGTACAAGGATTTTGTTCTAAATGCCCTTGAACCACAAAATCTGAGTTTAGGTACAAGAAAATACAGTGCTAAAATTCAGGTGATTAAGCCAGAAAGAAATAATTTTTTAAAGTAATGTTTTCTAAGAGCAGCCTGTCAAAATCAGATGCTTGTCTACTTATACCTACAAGGTCAGTGCTAAATATGACACAAGTTTCCTGCTTGATTTTCTACAAAGTATACTTCTAAGACCACAGTGGCCACTGGCAAATGTTTTTTTGTTTAATAAATAAATAAATATAATCAGTAACAACAAAAAAACCCCTCAGCTCTAGTAAATGCAAATGTGGTAACATGTTAATGGTAATACCACTGCTATTAACACAAAGAGGCTGTATAGAGCATTCCCTAACCCCGCATGTCTGTTAATAGGACTATCAAAATTATTTCAATTACTATCACTTGTCCACTTAGGAACACCTGCAAAATACCAGAACATCACAGATAAAAATCCTAGAAATGGTCACAATTTCTGTACGGTGCAGTGAATAAGCTCTGGGGTTTTAGTTGCATAGCACTATCCCTTCTTGATCACTCCAAGAAAAACACAGATCTGTTCAGTGAGTTACAGTTACAACCTGGTTTGCACCAAATAGTATATGGAACCCATACAATGAAAGTGTGATTAGAAGCAGCAGTCTATACCTCCATATAACATTGTCAAGATCAAGAAATAAGAAAGCACAATATAAAGAATAAATCTGCAATGCTGATCATTTTCATCTTTAATGCCATAGAATAATACTACACAAGCAATTCCAGTGGAAGGGTATAATTAGGATAATATATCTAGAATAGGTAGCATTTTCAGTCTTTTATGAAAAACAACTCACTAAGCTACAATGACAAACCACAGATTTGCTTTTACAAAAATAATCCTTGGTTTCAAATTTCTGAATAAAATGACTGCAGAAACCTTCAGACAGGACTAAAGTCATCCAGAGGGATCTCAAAGTTACCTTGATTTAAAAAATTAAATAGTTTCACTTCACTTCCGTCAATAGCCTGTCCTTTTCAAGTCTTTCAGCATGAAATTAGTAACATCAGTAAGAGACTACTTCCCTATTTGCCTAAGACTAAAGGAGGACTACTTAGGAGGAAAAAATGCTGTAGGAAAAACACATCCAGCATGCTGGCATACTAACTATAGCACTCGTATGCTTATAAAAGGTTTCCGCATTCTATCCAAGAAAAGTTACAAACAGACTAAGTACAAAATAATCTACAAAAAGGGAAGCATACATTCTAAGTTAGTCCAGTAAGGAATGTAGATTTGATTACCAATTCTGACCTTTTACCACTTGAATCATAGGAGAAAAATAACTTCAGAACTACAAGCATGCAAATCCCTTTAAAGTAATACTGTAAACTTTTTGAGTAGTTGAAAACAAATATTAATAAAATGTCAAAGAGGCCACAGGAGACATAACACAGGAAGCATGGGGATGTTTTCATAGAGGAGGCTTACAGAAAATACTGGCATTTAAGTTGGCCAATCCAGCATACAGCTGAATATGGGAGGACACAATTTTTTGGTGTTCATCTAGAACTGATGGCAACAACCATTGCACAGTGTTTCAGAATAAAATAAATGGCATTCTTCCCCCAGAAGTGGATAGAGGATTCTGGAGGATTTCCAAGCTTTAAGCTGCAGCTATAACTGCAGGGAGCCCAGGGAAACAGAGTGGGCACTTCACCCTTTCTAACCAACAGCAGGCAGTCAACCCAAGCTAAAGTAAAACACACAGCCTTAACTCTGAAGCCCTAGAAAGCTACCCAGACATGTCTGATGAGAAAAAGATTGAAAGAGTTGTCAGTAAACAGAATGACAGATGAAGGGAAAACCTAGGGGCATGATTTAACACTCATCATCCTTACCTAGTGGCCACATCGACCTTGGCCTCCACCTTTTGTGCCGATACTCATGTTCACCTGAGCCACAAAGCCAGGGATCTGGAGCTCCTAGGATCACCTCCTGTGGCACAGCACTGCTCCTGGCCCTCCCTTACTGTGGCACCTCAGGGGATAGGTTCCTGCCGGATTATCAGGCTGGACTGGCAAGAGCAGGCAGGTTCATGCCAAGGAAAGGGGAAAGAGAGGCACCAAGAGAAGTATCAATTCAGGTCAGCTGCCAAGGAATCGACTCCTAACCCTACCTCACAGAAAACTAGAATAAGAAAAACTGCTTGCCATGTTAACTCAGATGTGTTAGCATTTTTAAGTTATTTAGACAATAGTCAAAATCTACTCAAGCATGAGGAGAAGTAAAAAAAAAAAAAACACCTTACTTCCACATTCCATTCAAAGAAATGAAGTAAGATTGAAGACACAATTACCATAACCACTTACTTTCCAGAGCACTAAACCTGTATGTAAAGTTCAGCCTAAACTCTCATGACAGCCCAAAGCTACCATGAGTAATACCACCTTCCATAGCTCACAAGTCAGAAGCTTCAGCTAGACTCTTCCCACTTCTTTATCCAGTGTCTTTACAGGGAAGTTGGTTACCACCCTCAGAGCTGGCTGAGCAGGAAGGTCACAGAAATACTGATGGAAACAGGTAAAAGCACAAATCCCTGGTGCCAGGGCAGTCTCATACCTGCTGAAGTTTCTGTGTCAGAGGAACTCCAAGAACCTCAAGCACCTGCCTCCAGATGCTGACAAACTTCAGCCAAGCCGGAAGCAACCCTCCAATAAGTCCCAAAAATGCACTGTAAAACCAGCTCCAAATTATACATTAGGTCAGACAAATCTATAGCCACATGATGGAGTTCAACTTGCAGTTGATTACCCTAGAAAAGCACAGAAACATAGCACCTGTATACAACAATTTCAACTAGCCAGCATGAAAAGTAACCATTTCAGTTTACTCACTGTTTCACTAATGCTTTCCCTTCTGTTTGCATTAGTGAAAGCAATTGGAATGAGTGCTCAAGAATTAGAAGACAAAACAGAGTGGAGGTGTAATAATAATCAAATATGCAGAAAATAAGAAAAAATTATATAGGGATACATCCATGCACTTTATTGAAAACTTTGAAAATGGTCCTTGTCTCATGTAAAAAGTGGAGAGTCATTTTTAATTCACAAATTTGCTACAGAAAGAGGCACATATAGTTTCAGTGAAAACAGGTATAACAACCTTGCAGCATTGCTTTGGCAATGCTCGAAAGATTTCTTGTTTAACTAAGATGTTCCTAGAAACACAAAAAGGGAAATAAAGTACCAATATTCCTAAACGTAAGCAGATTTTTTTTTTTAGTTTTTCATCTAACAATGCCAAGTGGTCTATAAAATTGCCTCTCTCTCTACATTAGAAGCTAGCCTGAAAACAAAAACATTCGCACTTCTCATTTCTTCCCCTCCTTGTTTAATCTAGAAGTACATAATATCCATAACACATATGGCTCTGCAGTGAACTGTGACTTCAACGTACTTACTTGACAATGAAGAAAGCCCCAAGGTCTGTATTTGTAGGAATAAAGCAGATCATACTAATCTGGCTCTAGGAATTTCAAGACTGGTATCATACTGCAAGTGGCTACCCACTTGAACATAATTTCTCCTTAGGTTTTTCTTTCTACTTGAACTGCCAGCAGTGTTAACTCATCCAAGCAGCACATATTAACACTACAGAATCCAAGGAAAGCTACAGATCCTACAAAGAACAATCTCCAATACACAAAACTACACTGAATTTCAATTGATCTAGTTTTGATATCCTTCTAAACAAACCAGTCTTCACTAGCAAGATGGAAGCCTACACACTATATTGGAAACTATTTTACAAATGCAGTCTTAAAAGTGTAAAATTTTTGTTTCATTCAAAATAGTAAGCCAAAAATGGGATAGATTTTTCTTGGGAATGAGAAGGTTTAATTGGAAACCACAACGTTTATGTCAATTGCTTTGGGTAGTCCTGAAGTATTCTCTGAATGGAGTTGCTTAAGTTATCTAAGCACAGTCAGTTTAAAGAGAATAAAGAAAAACCCTTTAGAGTTGAAGCATTTTCCCAAAAATTCCAGGAAACTGTAAATCTTTCAAGGATGTTCAGCAAAACATAACACTGGCATCATTTAGGAATGGGATTCAAAGGTCTAGACCAATAAGTAGCATCTTAACATTGTCTTCACACTTCTTTTAAATCATGGAGAGTGCGAAAAACTCAGAATTACAAAAAAAAAAAAAAATCAGCATCTTACTAAACACAATCTCCTCACTTTGGTGCTTCCATTGTTTTGGGCTTCTCATTCTTTATTTTCATTGATATTGTCTTTTTCTATTTAAAAAGCATTTGGATTATCATTAATCCTGGTTTTTGAATGGCAAGGAGTCATCAGGAAGAACATACTGTACAAAAAAAGTAAAAAGCTAAAATATATCTAGATCAACAGTACTATCACTTCAATGGGAGATGTTAGCAGCAACCAATGGGAGAGAGGATTTTTTCCCCCATCTGAAATGGCTAAAACTCATGATCTTTCTCAAAGCAAAACCTGAAAGCAAACATTTGTGATTATCTGCACATTTGCCCTCAGTGTCTATTTTACAAGTTGCCAGTCTTGTGCAGTTTTCCAGAGTGTTCATCAAACTCTTCATCAGACTGAAACTACAACGTGCAAAAGAGGCACAACAAAGCCAGACAGCACACAATAATATATACACGGGATATGAAAGTGGGAGCAAAGCCCTGCAATCACAGCAGTCTCAAAGATTAATAGTATGTAATCCTGAACTGAATGCATTTAAAATGAGAGACTATTCCTTCAAATATGGTAAATACAATATTAATTAATTGACATTAAGAGTGATCTTTACATGTATCAGAGACCAGATTCATATCTCACCAGATTATTTGACTGATGGGTCAAATAAACTGTGTTGTCAGGGGGGCAGGAGGGGTGTTGGGTAGGGGCTAGGCTTAGGCTTGGAGCCAACATAGCTGCACCCATGCAGAGCACAGCGCAGGGAAAGCCGTGTGGCTGGGCTGTCAATAAGGTCCACCTGGTGACCCACCCACACCACATCCCCTGGAGTCCATAAGTGGCTGTGGCACCCCTCATTTTGGCTAGGGGGACAGTGAGTGGCATTGAGCCAAAGGTCCTGTCTGAAGGGAGCAGCCACAATAGCCAGAGTCTATGAATAGACAGGCATGAGGTCTCCATCCCCCTTGGCCTCTGCCCTCCTGACCCGTCAAGATGTGACCTTCATAGTGGTAACTATGTTTCTCTCCTCTCTTGCTGTCTTTATTCTTTCCTCTCAATCTCTTTCCTTCCTCTTGTGGGCAACTTGTCTGTAATTCACTCAAGTTGTGATGTTTCACTTAAGTTTGGGTTGGAGTTTTCCTAGTAACTTGCTATTAAGTGTAATGCTTCTGTGAAGTTGCAGGTTATTTCTCTTAAACCCTTTTTGCCAAAACCCCTATTTTCTCACCAAATTAAAAGAAATCTCTTAGAGAAAAATGTGTAATTTTTCTCCGGACGTGAACTCAAGGCACCGAAGAATCAAAGGCTTTGCAAGAGGTTGTGTGGGCAAAATCTCTTGGAGCCTGAAATAAAAGTGTAGCTTGGAGCTTCTAAACCTGGTTGTAACAACATGTAGCGAGCATCACATGACAGAAGGTGTCTTGTCCATAGCGATTGCTGAAGAATTCTCTGACAGCTAAGCAAAAGAAAATCCAATCTGCTTTTTTAACCTTCTAGTTAAGCACTAAGCAACACAACTTGGATATTAAAACTGTACTCTGAACCTACACCAAATTACTACAAAATTTTGTACTGACCTTCTACAAAACAAAGACTGAAGTTTTGGTTGTTGTAGGACCAGCTCATAGTTTTGGTAAAAGGATAGGATTTTAGGATCATAAACAGTTTAAAGTTGAATGTTTCCTGCTAAAAAAAAAAAAGTGCAGCATGATTAGCCATCTTAGCTACGGTACCATTTAGAATGAGCTTCTACCAGAACTAGTGAGTTAAGTCACTAGGCAGATGGAGAAGGACATACCTGAAGGCATACTCAATGCACGGTTAAAATTAACACAATGAAAGGAGCTTCCTTGAAAAATACATTTTTTTTTTAATTTTTAAAAATTAGATTAAAAAAAAAGAAAACAAACCTTACACTTCTAGAACAAAAAATTCCTTCTGTTTCAGATTCTAAATTCAGCAAAAAAGTCCTCACTCATTTTATCACATATTAAAACAAACATGAACAGGTAAACTACTTTTCCCAAATAATCTGAATATATTAGCTTAAAAAGTTTTGACTATGAATAAAGCTTGTTTCCCAAATACTAGTACACATCACATCAAACACATCATACACAAAGGTGCCATTCTGTGGGTTGTTTGAGTTTGAGGGTTTGGGAAAGGGGGCATGTTTTCCTTGGTAAGTAACAGCTTGTTTCTTGGTTTTTAACCATGAGAAGGTTGCCTATAATAGAGCACACAGCTTCAAGGAGACTTAAACTAATCCCTTTCAGAATCTGCTGACACAGCACTCTCACTGCTCCAACTCCCACTGGATTTGGTTAAAGCAGCCAAAGGAGTTAAGTCCCCCCCTTTGCTATGCCCACAGAAACTGGGAATGGGAGCTGGGGAGGTCACACCCCAGCACATCATCTGTACTCACCAACCCCTCGGCAGAAGCACGGCTGTCAGCTGTGGTCACAAAGGAGTGGACACACTTCCCTCTCTGCGTTGGTTTCAGGCTCTGATAGGGATCACTGGAGCAGACAGTCAAGGCTAACATTTTCTTAAATTGCCCCAAAACAGATCACTGGATGCCTTGGGGACCTTAGCTATCTGAATTACTTCTGAGGCTAAAGCCAACCCAGTCTCAATGAAAGCCCTGCACAAGTGACGTATCACTCTTGCTGATATACCTTTATGCCACAGCTTTAGTTAAGAGACTGTTGTTTTGTTGTAGACACCCCTTTATACATGTTGCCTTACTGATATCCTTAAAAGCAGCCTTGTCCTGAAAGCTACCCCGTCTACACAGCTCTACTTGAATAAGCAAAATATATCATCTGAGTTCATTCTTCTTCTGGCATAACTCCATTGGAGAACATGAAAAATGTACCTCCCTGATACACCAAAGAAGAAGGCTCAACAGGGCCTTCAGAGGCTTTCCAAAACAGAAGGATAAAACAGAGGCTCAGTGTTAATAAACAGTGACTTGAGGTTTATGCTCAGCAGAGCAAAGAAGGGCTGAATTATATACCTATCTTATTTTAATCTTGACAACAGTGTTTATGTACCATAGGATGAAACATTGGAACAACGAAAATTAGTCTAAATTACTTCTGAAGTAATTTTATTTCACTTGGAAAAACTTGTGTAGACTCTTTTTCCAGAATTAGCCGACTTTAATCCAATTTACCCTAATCCATTCCTAAGGTGAATTATGCTAAACTGAATTTTAATACGACGTTTTAATACTGAATGAAAGCAACCCACACAGAATTTTAACATGATTTAACTAAACTGTTTTAAATTCATTTTTAATTTGAATGTGGCCTTATTGTCACATATGGACACATCACCTTCACCCAAACTTTGAAAAAAGGCCTAACAACACAGAGCAATGTATCTGCAGGAATTCCTGTGCCAGTCAGAAAACGTCACATAAGGTGCCCTCCCAGATGGAAAGGCAGTTTCTCACTTGGCCACCTCCTTTAAAAAGTCAAGGGTTAAACAGGCATGAGGGGTTTCACCTCAGCAAATGCTAAGTACAATTGTGAGATGCCTTTTTTGTGGAACAGTTGAAATCACATGGAAGAACTTAAAGACATCCTCTTCCTAGTAGAGCTATGCTTACCAAAGATTAAGCAGTTCAGCACCAAACCCTTGCTGTCTTAATGCTTGACTTGCAAGGTAATTCAAGTTTGTAAGTGAGTCTGCATTAAAACCATAAGTCTTGCCCAATTCACATAGTTAGAGGGAAGAAAAAAAAAAAAAGGAAAAAAAAGTAAAGTGCATGTGTTTCTGCAAACCCACTCCTCATCTCCAACAAAAACTTATGGAAGTTCTTTGCTACTGGGCTGGCTGTGAATGTATCACTTCACATAAAATAACAACAAAAAAAATCCAGTCTGACTGTTCAGAGAGGGAGCAAAGGTTATAAAAATGTCTCTCTGGAGCAGAGACCAACCAGCCATTCTGCCAGGCTGGAGCATTTTCAACCTGCATCGACCTGTTCCCACACCCTATGAAATTGCAGCCTACAGTTCTACTAGAATCAAAGAAGTGTTGCTTGTAAGGAACTTCTGCAGGCAATCTAGGCGAAATACACCCTTCAAAGCAGAACTATCACCAACACTATAACATCAGCCACAGCTCTGTCTAGCTGAGGACTGAAAGCCTCCATGGACTTAGGTTGCCCCAGGCAGTGTGTTCTGCTCCATCACCCTCCTCCACATGAGCAATGTTTTATAGTACCCAAGTTGAGCCTCCAAAGCTGCAATTTGCATGTACTGCCATTTGCTGTATTATTTGCTGCTTTGTCATCTTCATAATCACTCTTCAAGTTCCTGCAACTTCCTGTTAAGATTATCCTCTTACTCTTCATCTTGAGACCAAAGAAGCTGAGCTCCCTTCAGGTACCCCTTATAGATCACACCATCTAGGTCACACCATCCAGGCCCCAACTTCATCAACCTTCTCAACTTCATCAGCTTCTAAACAGACTTCAGCTTCCCATGTCAGACAGACATGCTTTCTTGACCTGGGAGAGAGTAAGAGTTACAATTCCCAACAAAATACTGCAGACGTACCTCACCAGCACTGAGTAGATGGGGACAACGGCTTGCCACAATCTGCCAGCTACACTCCTCTCAGTGCAGCCCATGTGCCATTCGCTTTACTCACAAAAACAAACAAACTAAAAACCCCACAAAAGCAGGCAAACCCCACACAAGTACTCAGCCAGCTATCAACCCCAAATCCCTTTATTTCACGGCCATCACCCAGCCACTATGCAGCCTGCACCCACAGGTATTCCTCCTGTGAGATTGGCCCATACACTGATGTTCTTGCTCCAGATGCCCTTCACAACTCCGTTCAAAATTAAATTATCAACCCCAAACTATTCTGGCTTGCAGTAACATACCATATGTCCTTATTACCACAGTAGAAGACAGAGATGCCATGACTCACTTTGTAAATTGTGCCACTTCAACAACAGACAGTCCCCATCAGAAACAGGAGCACAGGTCATCCTCCATTAAAAAACTGGCATTGAAAATTGAGAGACAGGAATGAGTAGTAGCACAGGCATTGTAACTATAACATGAAATACAATTATGCTTTTCTTTTGAGTGCCTAGTGAAACACACACCTTTGATAGTTCACATGACTTCTAGCTAAAGCAAACCTATACACCTCAAAGTTTTGATGCTAAAAATTGGGGATGCAGGGGAAGAATGAAAATTTTTCTCCATCATCAGATATCCCCAATGTGTAACCAAATATATCTCATCTGGAATTGTATTTTGAGATGACTAGTTTTATACACTTTTACCTCTCTGACTTCTAATATTTTGAGTAAGAGTTGGCATTTAAAGGAAAGTGTCACTCGTCCTACTAAATTCGAAGTAAGCACACACCTACCTTTTTTCTGAAAAAAGATTGTGTGCTAAATAAAGGTTGAAGTGCTAAATAAAAAAAAAATACATTACACAGTTTTCTAATAGATAAATATAAACTGTGAAAACTTTGCACTTCCCTCCTCCTAAAGGGCAATCTAACCTCTGCAACTCCATGCTTTCAGGAGCCATTGAAATGACAGAGGTAGAAAAAACTGTCTCATATGTCAATAATGACACCGATCCTCCATTGCTTAATCAGAAATCTGATCTGCTTATTAGTTACTGTGTAAGAAAGAGGATTAAATATGAGAAGAGTGAACTTGCCGCAATTTGCTTTGCAACATTAATAAAACATTCAATAGTAGTTTTGTTGCTAAGTCTGCTAAAGTAAAATGTTCAAATGGCCTTGGAAGAATCTATCTGACAACAGAGCATTAGTCTCTGAAATAAAGTCAAGGCTTTTTCCTATCCATGTCCTATAAGATATCTCCTTGGTATGGTGAATGCATGTTTATCATTTTTCCAAATCACATTTTCCTTATTCTGTGTGATATTAATCTCCATGGGGGTGGACATGTCTGTGAAGTGCAATGGTTCATCTCCCAGTTCTGGTCAATTCTTGTTTTAATCTCATTTCCAGATCACAGTCTTCACACATACTGAGATATTAATCTCCATAGGGGCAGACATCTCAGCTGGCCTTAGCACACAGCTCCCCCCCTTCTGGTCAATTTTTATTTTAATTCTAATTTCTTCTGATTCATATTCCTCTTTCAGGTTTAATATATTCTACTTCATTCTTCTCAACAAGTCTTCCCTCTCCCTTCCCTGCCTCTTTTCAGAGGTTTTCACAGGAAAACTACTGGTTTGATTCCTTTTACCAACCATTAACCTCAAAATCATTGTAGTATAACTGATGTTATTGCCAGGTGGAGATGTTATTGGTGTCATTGTTAATAGGCATTATTACCATCAACACTACTTGCAAACACATTGAGAGTGCGTGCCTTATTAAGGACTAGTTGTCTCAGCGAGGTGTAATTTTGCACAGCCTCATTTTTATGTACTTTCACTCACCCACTGCAGGATGGGATAACCCTACACCTATGTAACAAACTAGGATATAAGTTAGAGCATAAGAAATTAAACCTAATGCCTTATTGTACCCTTTCTGATTGACAATCAAGTCTCTGGGAGTACAGTCTTCTTTGTGCAAAATGAGGGGTATAGTACAGCAGAAATCACAGGAACATCATGAGCCTAAAATACTTCAGGTATCTCAAATAAAAGTCTCATTAGGGGCAACAGAATCTCAGAGATCTTCAGCTTGCATGACATCTACCTGAAACATTTTGAGACCATATCTTTGCTCTTTACATCGACCATAGAGCATTATACGAATATGGTATTTAATGTCACTATCTAAACAAACTCCGTTTTCCCTGCAAGGTTTGCTTCTCTGCCTTGAAAACGCTCATCACTAAATTAACACATCATCATTATCTTAGTCTCCTATCAGCTCACCACTTGAAAAGCCTACTAGTCATATATTAAAACTAAAACATAGATGCATGTAGAAAGGGCAAGAGACATGATTTCAAAAATATTGCTAATTTTTCAGAGCACGTTTCTCTTCAACTTCTTATCCCACTGATTTTTATATACTCTCCTGTAGGGAGCCTTTCTAATGTTCTATCTTTTTTTTTTTTTAATAAGCTGTACCTGTGTTGGGAATTTGGTTCAAAAGAGAAGGAAAATAAATGCCCTGATTACTTCTATTTACCATTAGTTTGTTTCTCTGCACAGTTCTTGTACACATGAACTTTGCCACCACACTCAGAGAAGAGCAAACCAGAAACTCCACATCTGAAGTGCTCTGACACTTCTCAGGGAAGCTTGGTTCAAAGTTAGTAGACTATGTACCATGAGATCCGCAGGAACACAAGACACCAGACAATGATTAGCCTACAGGAAAAGATCATGAAATCTGAGGTACTCCTGCCTGGCTGCACCACATGCAATGGTTCCAAGTGTCTCACATTTCCTAATGCTTCAAGTCAGCATCTATTGCACCAAATTGCTTGTCAACGTAGATACAGCCATAGTCTTTCTAAGACACAGAAAAACAGAATTGTCCTGAAAGATATTAGTGTCACAGATAAAATGGGCAAAATTCTTCTAATTTCTTGCTGTAGCAGTTCATAAGAGTCCAAGAACAACATACCATGCAGCTGAGTGTGCAGACAACCCTACCCAAACACAGCATTATTTTCTCTTTGGAAATTATTTTTTAATGTTTATATTCACAGCCATTCAAGTTAAAAGCTTAAATTTAAAAAGGATGCCTTCCTACTTATCCAAGCCTTCAATTCAAAACTCTTTGGAAAGCAAACTGAATTACACTTCCGAACATTTATCCAAGGTTTGATTTCATTTAATTTTACCATGCATTTGCACTGTCATACATAGTCCTTATGGCTGTCTGTCTGCTAGGCTGCTATCTTCAGCAATCCATTAGCCAGTTTTCAAACACTGATTACAGTTCCCCATTAAGAATATCTTCTTTGCCTGTACACTTGATCTCCTGCTATTATAACATTTCATCAAGCCAGAATCTGTAAACTGTGTCTGAGAACAAACTACTCAATGTCTTAGGTAAACTGATCAATCATATATGAAAGAAACCAAAAATACTCCAGGGAACCTAGAAGTATTTATATATTTTACCATGTATAAACACATTCCTCAAACAGCCCCTGGGTCCACTCATGAGCTATACATCAATTACTGAACATTTACATAGAAGATACAATCATTGGTAGTTTATCTTTTATACTGCTAAAGGCAAATCCTCTTAATTACAACTTATTTAGACTGAAATTTTTAATATGTGCAACTCTAATGTTCTTAATGTTGTTACACTTTCTCTACTTTTTCCCCTGACAGATGACAGTAATCCCACTTTTTTTTTTAATTGTGTTCTCAACTCAAAAGTGTAAGGAAATAGCAACTTCTCTGGGCCTAAACATAGCCAAAGTAATATTTTACATAAGAAGGACCCATTTTGCTTAAATACTGAGGCCACATACTGCCTTCTCTTTCTTAATTCTTACACAAAGAAATGCAAATTTAATCAGATGCTTCATTACTACAGTGGGGATACAGTAAACAAGCAGATAAGAGAGAATATAAAAGAAGGTCAAGAAGAATACTGTGATAAACAAGACACAGTCATCTTGGATGCAGAATGTCTCAAAAAAGGATTAGGAAATAAACAGAAACCAGTTTTACCTGGAGTCCTCCTTGACAAGGCCTTTTTAATACAGTAAACTGGAAGATAAAGGTACCCTGATCTGGGAGTTTAAAAAACCCCACAGCAATAAAACAAAAGCTGAGCAGAAGCATGGAAGAAACTTGAGAATTACCGGGAAAATTACAAAAACCCCCTCCCTACTCATAGCTCAGAGCCATGAAATCTTAACAAAAAGGTATTCATCCCACAGGCAGGTATGCTGGTTTGTTTTTCTGTGCTGTTTCACCTGGTGATGCTGTCAACATAGAGCATGAGTGGCATTGTTTAAAATTTTATGTATGGCTGCCCACACACCTACAACTGTCAGTGTAACAAGACAATGATGAAACATGAGTTATTCCTAAAGTACCAAAAGCTGAAGAGCAAGAACAAGGATGGCCTTAACTTCCTTCCACTCTCAGTCCACATTTTGTGTCTTATCAAAAAAAAACAAAGGCCATCCTCGTCATTGATGGCACAGTTCTGAAGAAACTCATCAACTTCAAGAATTTTGCAATGGATTTACAGACCCTTCCACCCCTGTTTAATTTTACACTTTCTTCTTCAAATCTTCTGTTTTGTTTTCATAGCTGAAAGGCTGCCACCATCACAGGACTCAATTCTGAGCCACAAGACAATAACTGAGGTGACATGGAAGAATATGTAAGAAGATCTGGGATCTTTATGTTTTAAGGGGAGTTTTATTACAAAATTGTGATCCCAGGACCTACATTTGTCCTTAAACCAACAAAAGAGTAGTTGCTTTTCCTTTAAGAGAAGTCCTCTAAAAATAAGTATTTGGAGTTCGATGACATAACAAGAAAGAAATAGTGCACTTATGCCTCCCCTCTATTTCATAAATCAAATTAAGAGTATATTATGTTATTCCCATTTTCAAAGTGGTCTTCATGGCAAAAAATTCTTCAAAACTAATTTCCACTACAGCTTTGTTGCAGGTACTACAAATGCAGAGACGTGGAAACACTATTTGGTAATAACTTAAAAAACTGTCTATTTGGTAAACAACGTCAGTACTGCAGTGCATCTCAAGAGTGAATAAAATTCTTATTTTATTGGAGAGATAAATAAACATTTACTAACTTCATTCACTTGATCCTGTGTCCTCTGGGGACTGCCTAATATAGAAACTTAGTAAATTTGAGTATTTTCTTTGGCATTTGTTTCAGTTGCTAATGTTGGGTTTGTTTAGGTTGACAATGCAAATGCTTCACATTTAAGTTCAGTAGGGGTTTTTTTGTTGTTCTTTTACTCAAATATTCACTTCCATTTCTAATTCTCTTAACTTCATTATCATAAAATAAGACTCACCCATGGATTATTTAAGGTCGCTTTCAGGTGACAAGTGAAGAATAGTTGTTTGAAGAGAGGGATGGCCAAAATTATTTCCCAGAAACACAAACTGTCTAGTACTTGTTTTCATTCCCATTTCCATGCTTAAGCAAACAGAGAGAGAGATATTTATACTTAGCATCTGGATATCATCACTATGCAAGCAAAGCAATCCAACAGATTATTTCAGTACTCCTAGGGTCTGCAAACGTCATTATTAATCACAAATGCTAGTTTTTCAGGTTCACAGCCTCATCACATAGCCCATAAAGCTCAGACCAAAGATTTTAAAATACATGGTTTCTATCAACCTGAAAGTAATGTACAGACTCCTCTCTTCTGAATGCTCATAGAGAACATCTGTGCAGTCTCTCTAAATGAGAGCATAAGCTTGCCCTTCTCAAATGCTGGTCACTTTACACAACTCCTGGTTCAACAGTTGACAGAAACACCAATAAATCACCAAAAGAATTGAACATCCAGAGTATAAACTTAAAAAAAATACAGATAGGTGATCCAGAGGAATCAATCATCACCAAAAAAAAAGCTGTTTAGTAAATTTACTTCAATGCATTTAAAACAACTTATAAACTGAGTCTAATGGTTAACTGCTGCTGTGCAGACAACAGGATACACAAACTGGCCAGGAACTCACTCATCCCTGGAAAGAACTGCAGACCTGAAAGCACTTCATGCCTTCAGCATGACTCATAAGGAGCTGTTAACCTACACTGCAGTATTTAACCAAATCAGCATACAGGGATTTCAAAGGAAAGGAAAAAGAAAAAAGGAAAAAAAAAAAAAAAACACAAGAAAAAAATGGGGAAAAAAAAAGTACTAGGAGTAACACACCACCTAAGAATGCAACACCTTCCCACTTATGCAAGGTGAATCAAAGCATTAAATCATTGAACTAACTTTATGAAAGGAAAAAGCTAACCAGCTGGGCTATTAATGGCATCCAAAGTCAGTAACTACTAAACGAATTGGTTTAAAAATATTAACTTTTAATATTTAAAAAGAAAAAAAAACAATTTGACTGACAACTTCTCACTGAGAGCTTTCAGCTGCCTAAGTCAGAAAAAAAAAGGAAAAAATAAAATTAAAAATAAAAAGAGAAAAAAAAAAGTCTTTAAATCTTTATGACATTACACCCCTCTGTTTAGCCTGTGTCTACCAGGGAAATTGTACTCCCTTTCATTACCAAGCTTCATTTCAACTGATTCAGAAACCCAAATTATCATACACTAAGAGTTTTGGTGTCACCTGCAAATAGTCTTTCTTTAATTCACACTTACATATGTACATATGTTATAGCTTTAAGTACACAGAGCAAATAGATGAAGGGTTTTCTTGGGGGTGGGGGTTGTGAATAGTTTATCACATTATCTTGAAGAAAAGGTGGCAAGAAAGGAAAGCCAACCCCACAGATATTTACAAATACAAGAAACTTAATATAAATAGACCTTTTGCACTAAACAAGACCACACACACAAAACATTCAAATGCTGAAGAGCTGATAAGCCTGTGGAATGAGTTTGCGATTTCTAGTATTTTCACGAGTTGAGTCGGGACAGATTACTGGTAAAAACTAACTGCAAAAAGAATATTTGTTTGGCTTTTCTGAATTGAATAAGGAAAAAACTGAAAAGACCATTTCATTACATTTCATATATGAGTGGAAAGCCTCTTTAACTGGACATTTTCTAGCCTGAAAAGTGAACGTGGAATGCACCAAACAACACTGTCATGTCAACAAATACATGTACAGCTAAGGAGTTAAGCAAAGGAACACAGAAACTTCCTGAACAATTTAATGATATTAATACTGATTAACCATTTTTGAATAAGGAATCTCATATATATTCCTTTTGAATAAGGAATCTCTCCTTGCCTCCCCCTTCACTTATGGCACAAAACTTTAACATCAACATAAAACTCTTCCAACAAAACACAAGGACAGACAAGGAGATTAAAAAACTGGGGGGAGGGGTCAAGGAGCACGAGAACAGTGGGAAAATGATAATCCACTTCTTTCTACAGGGATGGGGGAAGGGATTATGGGAGCATTGGGTAGTTCTGAGTTTACTTGGAGTTTTTTCATCTACTTAACATTACTTTTAAGTCAACACCATTATCTCGTCTTTACAACTTACGACAAATCACAGTGAAAAGTTAACACAACAATGTTTGGCACGTATTGTCTACTTAAAACATATGCAACATGCATATGTTTAAGCATACTAATTTGAGAGGTATTTTTTTCAGGTATCTTCTACAATTGTAAAAATGCATTTCTTCAAAGGAATCAGGAGTTGAACAAAATATAAAACTGCCTTTGGTATTTTGGGTTAGTAGATTTTAAGAAATCATCCCTTCAAAGCGTTTTAAGTACAGTAATGGCAGTCAGCACAGAGAACTTATCTCTGCTGTATGAAGTCACAAACTCAGGCACATTTCTTCAGCACTCTCATGTCTGATAAATGCTTTCACATTTACAAAGAACAGGCAAACAGGATAACACTAGGAAAACTAAGACATTTTGATCTTACTCCAGCCTAATACCACATAGAGATGATAACCATATAATGAAGTGTCAAAATATCAAATGAGACCATTTTTCTAATGGACAACTCTCTACCAGGTCTTTTAATTTTTCACTGTAGGGAAGAAGACAAAAGCAGCCTAAAATTTCCAAGTTTTTTTTTCTTTTTTACTTAAAACCATAAATCATTTTAAAAGAACAGATATCATAACTGCACTATAGAACTCACAAATAAACACAACCTCTATTGGGAAACAGTAATAGAAAAAAATAGTTCAAGAAGTCAGTTATCCAGTCAAAAATTTAACTCTGAGCAGTTTTGAATTCATTTGAACTACAGCCACAACTGTTCTTCATAGTATTTTTCTGTTCTGGTTAATATTCATCAGTCATTTTTACTGTTACAGAACAAGTGTTTACCTACAAAAGAAAGCATACAGCTCCACCTCAGAATAAATTGAGTAACCAGTGTGCAATAATTAGAATGAACATAGCATAATTTAATTGCAACAGAACTTGGGTTTAAAGTATTCAATAGTGTCTCATAAGTCGGTAGAATTAATTTTATGACATGTTAGTTGAGAAATGGCTTCTTTTGCTACTCAATAAATATAATCACATGTTTTTAGTAAGTAGTAGCAGAAGTAAATGACGTTCTGACAAAATGAAGGGTCCAATTTTTCATACACTGGCTAACAAAAATAAGCTCATATTACCCTTAGTACTGCGAAAAGAATTTAATTTTTTCACAGCACCAATCCTGAAGAAATTAAGTCCCTCAAATCTTTTACTGAGGCATATACTTTGTGTACTATTGTAAATATGAGCTAATTCCATAAACATATGACCTTCTTAAGAGAACAAATGCCTGACAAGCCCATGCACAACCCCTTCTAGTTTAAAACAAGTTTTTACATGTAAAAAGTTAGTTCAGGTTTATGGAAAATACTGTTGTGGGTTTGGGTTTTATTTAGTTTGGTTTTGTTTTGTCCCCTCTGGACTATTAGACAAGCAAATCTGTTTTAGACCTCATCCACACAGTTTTTTGTTTGTTTGCACACATTGCGGTGGGGGGGGGAGTCAAAAACACAAATCTATAAGGAAATATAGCTATGCCAGCAAAAAACCCTAATGCAGTCCCAGATTTTAAAACTACAGGAAAATAAGTTTATAATTGCAGCCTATTCTGCTAGAGAAAGTGACTCCAAGTTACCAGTAAAAAGTTGCCCCATTGCTGTAACATTTGCTGTGACTTTTGGGAAGACCTCCTTCCTTTTGGCAGTGGCCAGCGTTGTTCCCTGTTTTATAAGGATACTCAGATGGTTTTAACCAGAGACTATTGTATCACTTATATGTCATTTATTACTCTACAGTGGGTCTTCCTGTTATATGCTTATGCTATGTTCCTACCCTAGAGTACAGATACATTTACAGATGTTGCAACAAATTTTCCTGATCAAATTCCTCATCGTCCACCCAGTGCTTTAAGGATATATTGCCTCTGTTGAGGCTCAATTCTACAGTCTCAATTCTACAACCACTTTATCTGTCAACAGTAGAAATTATCTTGGTTAACAACTTCACAGAACTTTTCATGTGCGGTCTTCCATAAAAAACCAAAAAAAACCCAAAAAACTCTGACATAATTTCACTGTTTCACTACTAAGAAATATATTAGATCCTGCTGGATATTTTAGACTGTTTAAAATAAAACAGTGCAAAGGCGGTTAAGGTAAAGATTTGGCCATGACAAATCACAAAATAGATATGGTTAGATCAACAAATAAATAGTTCTTAACTGAAATACATGTAGATATTTGTGAATAAAAACTCTGACTTCCACAGTAATTAAATTTCACTAACAAAAAGCAAACCTAAAAACTTGTTTCACATCACTGATCACTACTTAGCTTTTACCTTTCAAAGGACAAATGAAGATTATTTACAGAGAAATGTGTCAGATATTAAGTCAACTAAAAGAAGTCCCTTAAAAGAAGGCAAGCAGTTTTTTGCTTGTTCATTTAAACAGAGCATTGAGTTGACAGAGATACTAATAACTTCTTGTTCAGAAAAACACTTCAGTATGTTTCTATTAATTTCTAATATTTACAAAATGACTAGAAAATGCAAACACAGCTTTCAATTATATAGCTTCCTGGTAAGAGCAGACTGTGACTCAAAACTACACATTAGCAATGCACTATAGGTGACTTCAGATTGGGTCATTTGCATAGTTTTAAACTACTAGTTTAAAGCCACTTGTAGTCAAGGTTTACCAGGAAGCAGCACAAGGTAAAGGCCTATCTGACCTACAAAATTAGGTACAGCAGGACTTTATTGTCAGCCAGATGATACAAAATTTTTACCAATGCCATTTACCGCTCCTCAGCTGGCTCACCCTGGCCTTTTGAAATCATGGCCATTTTTCTTCTTCTACCCATATCCACATGTCTTATGACCTATTTAAACACCCCACAGGATGGGGAAGGACAGATCACGCATGGAAAGATGTGATTCCGAACCCAGCTTTAAACCAATTTCTGCTGTGCCCCAAACAGGGTGTCACAATAACCTCATAATCTTTATTTATACACTTATGTAATAAATGCCTTAGCTATCTATTATAACAAAAGAACACAGTTAAGTCCAGTTTACTCAAAGATGCATGTCAGAAACACTAGCACCCTGCCATCAGTTGGTGTACAGTCAGCCAGAATGCAGCATCAACCACCTTCACCCAGTCTAATCCCTCCAGCTTCAGGGGGGAGCACTGGGCCTCTCTTCACATCCCAATCCATGCTCTCCTGCCTGCTCCTTGTACTTCCTTGGGTGAACAAAGTGCTGGCATGGTGAGAAGAGCACACAGTCAGTGTGAGCAAAACAGTGCCACATTCACCTTACATGAGCTGCACTGCAATTACAGCTGTCAAACCAAGCCTTCCCACCATAAGCCCTCATCCTCCCATACATCAAACTTAAATGGCTCCACATCTGCTAAAAGGGAACTAATCCCAAGCCCCCATCTTTCCTTCAAGAAGATTCACACAAAGCTATACCAACTCATCCACAGGCCACATGGTGGCCATATCTAGTACAGGCAAAGACCAGAGAGCTATTCAAGTGATAGAAATGCCCCCCTCTGTG
Source organism: Manacus candei (assembly GCF_025592945.1). NCBI lineage: Eukaryota > Metazoa > Chordata > Aves > Passeriformes > Pipridae > Manacus > Manacus candei. The sequence goes on along the minus strand of NW_026138082.1, from coordinate 5,355,748 downwards.
GCAGCATAATTTAAATTAGCTTAATAGCATTGGCAGATTGCAACTGAAGCTGCAAATCTGAGTGCACGCTTCTGGGAACAGCACTACAAAGGCATCTTTTCATGACAATGCTAAGCTATGACAGATGGGATTCCACCAGCACATGAAAACACAAGGTGTGTCCTGACTGACTCAGCTATCAGGACTAAAGTGATTTTTTTGGAAGCTTCCTATTACACATTCAACAGGATGTTTGTTGCAAAAGGAAGAGTAGAGATTTCATCAAAATAGATGCTAATGTAAAGCAAAGCTGACACTCAGTCACATATCCAACTCCTGGGAGGTAAGATGACCTAAAGGTCTACCAGCTAAAGCAGTCATACAAAGACACCATAAAGACTCCACAGCAAGAAGCAACTCTACAGCAGTGCTGCAGATCTCTCTACATGTTAATCCAAATACTGTCAATCTTTACATGGAAGAGGATAAACTCTTTTTAACTCACTTGTATTAACAAGAGCATTTCGAAAAGAGAAAGAGGCAAACCACAGTGGTAAGCATTAACCAGGTATCTCTCCCAAACAAGGCTCTTCAAGAGCCTTGCTTAAAAGTTCTCCACCCTCCAAAAGGGCAGACTCAAAGTTTAAAGACTCTCTCCTTCCCAAGGGTCCTGCAGTCCACTGACACAGCCACCCCACAGTCCATCATTTAACTCCAATATCTCAACTCTTCAGTAATGAAATGGGTAGTTCCATAAAAGTGTCAGCTCAGAACCAGAAGCAAGATAAATGGTCAAAAAAGCCAAGCATATGACAGGAATGATCACTATCCCTATAGATAGGGAACAGAACAGAAATCATTATTAAGTGCTATATAAATCCATCAGGCAGCTGTGTCTTGGATACTCTGAGCAATGTAGAACTGGAACAGAAAGAGAAGAGAAAGCTGATAAAGGATAAAAAGAAGATATGGAATGGTACCTTCATAGCAAGTGGCTGTAACTGGACTTTTCTGACTAGAATAGTTGAGACAGGGTGGAAAAAATCATGTGTGGCATGAAATGGAAGAAATGATTAATCATCTTTTAATACAAGAGCTAGGATATGTGAAATACAACCAGCAATTTTAAAAACAAAGCTTTTTCTACACAACCTATAGATTCCTTGCCACAAAGTGAGGTAAATGCTAAAAACAATCCAGGTTGAATACATCATTAGGCACGATCGTGGTTACAAGAATCCACTTACAGTATAAAACACCAACACATTGTCTCTGTGGACAGACAGTACTCCAAAGAAGTCACTCGCCTTGCCAAACACCCCTTTCCCGGAGTGCCCATCATCAGAGACTGGACACTAGGCTAGGTGGACCTCTCACCTGATCATGTGCAGATTTCCCCATTCTGATTCTTTTATTTTTTATTTTTAAATATCATAAGTAGATCTTAAACAAGGGCATGACATCTGCCCGGTTTAAGATGCACTGTGTACATCACTACCAAAGTTCTTAAGCAGTACTGTGATTTCTCAGACAAAAGGGACTAAACAAGACTTCTGGGGTCATCATGTTCTGGGTGCTTCCAATTTCATCTGAATCAGTTAAGTTCCACTTAGAAAATTTACATTGATTTTTTAAATGTAATCTTGCATCTGAAAATACAGATAAACAAGTGATCTGTGAACCAACAGTGCCGTGGAAGGAGCTGAATATATAAAGGAAAGGAAAATATTTGAGAAGGAGGGGGTGAAAGCAAGAAAGCAATTTCATTTTTAATTTCACTCATTTTCCATATAATTTGTCAATACATTTTAGCAGCTTGTTGGGGGGGGGAAGCTACTGAGAAGTCTCTTATACATACACGCCTACTTACACCAGTGCCTCCTGTATATCACATGCAAATTGTAGTACATTCAAGGAAAAAATAAGACTGAACCTTTGCTGTTCTGGCAGCAAAGGGCTGATTTGAGTTTAATTACTTTCAAGTATTTTTAAACATTTTCAAAAAGCCCTCACTTTCTCCTACTACATGATTACAAATAATAGATATGCTAGCTATGATTTTCATATATTTCTCTAAGTATATTTAATGACAAATTTTTATAAAACAAATAACATCTACTTTATCATATCAAATTTCTGAGTTATAGCCAGCCTTTGGGAGAGAATCTAACTATTTTATCAGGGGAAGGGAAAAATATTACCCCAGAAATATTTACTCTTGTCTGTTTATTTGTGACAATAACGACTTTGCATGAGAAAGTCTGAGGAATACCTACCCTAATAAATTACTCGAACTTGTAAAACATACAGTTCTTTTTATGCTTAACTATCCCTATGATCTGAAATATCATGGTTAAATAGCTTCAGGTAAGCTCATGCATTTCTACAGTTTTTATCCTCATAACTTTTATTTAGTATTACAAAAAACCACACACTTGCACAGACACCATCAGAGGCAGTGCAATGCGTATTTCTATGAGCTAGTTGACAAGCCAGCAGCATTCTTCAAAATATTTTTTTAAATATTTCCTTGGGTTTTTTTTTCAAATTTGAAAACATGCAAATTGCTAAAAATAATATTCAAGAAATATAAGTTTAAAGTGATTGAGTTGTGAAAACAAGCTGAACTTGTTCTTTATCAAACTGTGGGAGTTGCAGATGAAAGGAGGTGCTATATAAGGAATAGCTAGACTTCAACAGAGAACACACTGCCAAAACATTTTGGCCTAGATTCTGACAGGCATGCACCCAAGTTGAAGGGTCATGGAAAGCAGCGGTGTAAAGAAACAATCTACAGAGACCAGAAAACATTACACTGAGGATTATGGCTGTGTTGGAGCAGGGAGGAGGTAGGTGGAGGAAAGGGGGACACACAGATAGAAGCTGCTTGGGGTTTTGTTTGCTAGGGTTTTTCAATCGAAATCTGTGGAGAAAGACAAAAGATACAATATTTCAATTATGTGCTAAGGGCCGGAGAAGATATACAAGCACAATTTCTAAGACTGCAACAAATTACAAGATGTATCTTGTTCCTTTTCCTAACTTGCTGCTGCTCCTTCTCATTCTCTTTCCCAGAATATGTTAGGAAGAAGAACGGACAACAAACTATCCCACACAGCTCCTGAAAAAGGCCAAGAAATTCATACTCTATAATTTGATTAGACCCTTAATAAACATGTCAAAATTTTAATGAAGAATTCTGTATCTGGCAATCTTTCATGCTCATGAGAGTACAGAGCATCATAAAGAGGAAATAAAAATCAAATTACAATGCAAGAGATTTGTGAAAGGTCCAGCGTGAATTAACAGCTTCATAAATGAAAAGAAAAATTAACAGTTTAAAATTCTTACAATTCAGACAAGAAGACTTAATAAAAAGGAAGCTGACAACTAGTTAGACGTAGTTTAACCTGGAAAAGTACAGGCTGTAAAATTAAAGTGAGGAGTGGGAAAGGCAGTCAAAAAAGGATGATTGAAAAACAGTACTCATGTTAAACAGCAGAGATGACTAGGAAGAAAACAGATGCTCCAGTGTGCACTAAACACAGAAATATCTCATTGTAGGCTACAGAATGGCTCTCACTGGAACAGACATATGAATCCAAACCTTTGTGTTCTGCATTCACTAACACCAGGATAAAGATGTCTCATCAACAGGATCACAAACACACACAGACACACACTTCAGGGACTGGCTTAGAATAAGGAACAAAAACAAAATTTGTGTTAGTTATCAAATTCAGTAGAGCACAGTTCTACTTGCAGATATCAAATGTATCTCATAAAAGCCCAAGAACCATACCTTAAGCTGACTACACTGAAAGAACCAGCTACTGACAAGTCTGTTTCGCTAAAGCTTCAAAAAAGTCTGTGTCTCCAACTAATAAACCTCCAACTGGTACAATACACCAGCATTTTTGATACTTGGCAATAGAAACTAAAGTCTCTATCTGCTGCCATGCTACACACACACACACACAGACACACACACACACACAAAATCTCATGTTTCCTAGATACAATTCTTCAACTCTTCAACAAGCTTCACCTGCTCTGGTCAGATGGATATTCAACATTCTTCTCCACTTACCTAACACATACCCCACGGTACCAACCTGACTGCTTGCACTTGCAATTCTAAAATGGGCTGCATGCCACATTTTCAGCATAAAATGCCACGGACCATATAAGTTATCAGAACTTCCTACTGTTCTTACACCAGTGAACAAGCTCATAAAAAAAACCTTTACGTAAGTGTTACCTTTGGTGTTAACATTAGTCTGACGAGTCAGAGTAAAGCAAAAATCACTGGTCTGATTTCACTATGGTTTTGAATGAAAAGATATTATGCTTGGGAATATTTTGTTTTACCTGTTCCTATAACATACCAGCTGCTACATGGTACATTTCCCTTCCTGTGGTAAAGGGCTTGTAGGTGCTTACATAATTTTACAATTCTGATACTCAGACATTAAATTATACACACCGAAGTCAGACACATAAGGAGGCATGTCATCTGTTCAGACCAGCATTGCTTCAGCACATTTCTTAATCAACGACACATCTCACATGTCTCAATTAAAAACTAATTTATAGGAAAGCCAAGAGGAAAAGAAAAAAAAGCCCCCTAACTACACATCAATCTTTATGAAAACCATGCTTCGAAGTCTCATGAGTGCAGATACTTTTATTAATGGCAGTTTTCAAATCAGTATCCTATGATAAAGGCTTCAAATGCCTGTCGAATTAATTCACCCGGTGCAATTGCAAGTACTATTTAAAAGGGGGGAGGAGGGGAGGGAGCGGGAAACCAGAAAAAGAAAAATAAGAGCCTGAAGTCTATTTCAGCTAGTCAGCTGGTCATTCGCGTGATACTTCACACCGTAAAAAATAAGAACCCGTTCACGATAAAGCTTCACCCCAAGCAAACGAAGGGTGCTTCCTAAAGGAGGAGGTGGGGGTGAGGGTCCCGCACACGACCCCCCACCGCCCCGCATCGCCCCGGCACAGCACAGGAGATGCTGCCTCCCCCCTCTGCCCGGAGCGACCGCTTCAGCCCCGGGCTCTCTGCCCCGAGGTTCTCCTGGGGCCAACAACTCACTGCCGCACCGGCCGCAGCTCCCACCGCCCGGCCCCAAGGGCTTTAATTCCGCAAAACCCCGTGCCGTGGGCCGGGCGGGGGAAGGGGCAAGAAATTCTCGGCTTTTAAACAAAACAGACGCCGGCCCTACATAGTGCTTTCCCTCCCCTTTCTCGCCCACCAATCTTTTTTTCGTGTGGGAAGGGGGGGATCCCGCTGGCCAGCGGCAGCCCTTGCCTTCCCGCCCCACGCCTCGGGGCGAGGGGAGCGGCCGGGGCGCCCCGCGGGCTGCGCCCCCTGCGCTGAGCAGGGAGACGCCGGGAAAAGTTTGAGCAGGGAAAGGGGAGAGAGCAGCTCCGGCCCCGCCGCCAGCACCGCCGGCACCTGGGAGGCTGCCCGGGGGGGAGAAGGAGGAGGTGGGGAGGAAGGGGAGTTTGCGAGGTGCCCGAAGCCCGCGCTCCGCCCGCCCCTGCAAGCCTCGCGCCGGCAGCACACGCGCGGGTCGCCCGCCCCGCCGCACCGCGCCCCGCAGAGCGGAGGGGATGGAGGTGTGGGGCGGCCCTTCTGCAGCCCCACCGCCGCTCCTCGGGGCGGGAACCCGGAGCAGTGCCACCCGCGACCCCCCGCAACCCTCTCTCCTTCCTTTGCCGGCGCGCACCCCGAGCACGGCGCGACCCAGCCGCGCCGCCCGCCCTTACCTGGGCGCCGAGCAACAACTCACCTGCGGAGAACTGGGCCCGGGCCGCCCCGAGCAGGGCGGGCGAGCGGCCGGCCAGCAGGGCGAGCGCCGCCAGCAGCGGCAGCGAGGCGGCGGCGCCGGCCCCCCTGCCCATGCCGACTTGCGGAGAAGTTTCTGAAAGAGGCCGGGGCTGCCCCGGCCCGCGGCGGCGGGCGGAGCGCGCCTCGCCCGCCCCTTTCGCCGCGGCGCCTCGCCAGGAGACCCCCGCGCCGAGGGGCGCCCGCTGGCCCCGGGGCCGCCCGCTGGGGCAGCCGTCTGCGGCGCGACGAGCGCGGCGGCAGAGGCACCGACTCCCCTCGTACTCCGGAGTTACTTTGCTGCTGGGAGAGCGGGGCGGGAGGGAGGAGCCGAGAGCGCACGTCCAACCCCCGCTCCCCGGCACTTGGCACGGGGAATGTGGGACTCCGGCCCGCAGCCCGGCGCGGGCGCAGCGGCGCCCGGCAGCGCCTCCTGCTGCAGGCGCGGGGGCAGCACCGGCTCGGATGGGATCGGCGCTGCCCGGATCGTCTCAATGCTGTCCGGCCCCGCTCGGCTTGGCTCGGCTTTCCTTGGCACGGCTCGGCTCGGAACGGCTCTGCTTTCTCTGGCACGGTTCGGCCCGACTCTCCTCCGCTCACTCTGGCACGGCACGGCCTGGCTCGGCGCTGCTCGGCTCGCCTCGGCTCGGCTCAGCACGGCACAGGAGCCGCTACCGGTGGCTGTGCGAGCCCCTCGCTCTCGTCCCCCGTCCTGGGGAGAACCTGCCGCTTCTGTAGGAGAAGGAGGAGGCGGAGAGGGGCAGAAGGGAAAGCGCGCCGGCTGAGCTGGTGGGGCGGGAGGTCGGGGCAGGGAGCGCGGCCGGGGGCGGAGGGTCCCGGGTGCTGGTTACGGGGGAAAGTCCCCCCGCCCCGGGCGGGAGATGCTGGCTGATCCCCCTTTTGGAAACGCGGTATCGATCGGGTGACAAGCGTGGAGTTATCAGCGCACATCAAGCAGCCTGGCTGTATCCTCGAGTCAGGGTTCACGTTTTTGCTTTCTTTGGCAACACTTGTCTGGTTTCTAATGCCAGTAAAGGCTCATTGATCGGAATTGGAATGGTAATAAAGAGTATTGCCATTAATGCTGTCATTTCCACGTGTAATCGAAATTCGACCTTTCAGACAGGTCTGTGTGCAGCTGTGAGACTGACACCCGTGGTTTGAGAAGCAGAATACTCTCTCCCAGGTATGCCCTATAACAGCCTCGTTTTCTGTCTCTGAAAAAAACCCCAAAAAGCATTTAGAATAACAGATCAAACCACCAGTGCTGGAATTTCTGTTTAAATAGGCATAATTTCCTCTAATTTTTTTAACCTATTTTTTATTAGATTTTCTTTTTTCGTGACAGCTTGTAATTAGAGACGTTGTATAATGATTACAAATGAACCTGAAACCAGTGGAAACTCACAGGTTTTATTGCAAACTCGAAATTCAATCCAGGCTCATCAAAGGTTTGCTGTGATTCAAAATCATTTCCAGCCAATGTCTGGCAATTGGGGTTTACCTTTAAGCCCCGTGAGGTTTTCACAGCAGAAAAAAATTAAAAAACAGACGAAACACAGCAGTTTGCCTTATCATACGAACTAGCGCATGTACTTCACACACCCCCAGAAAAAAAAAACTAACACTAAAAAAAACCTGTACACCTGGAACCCCCTGTCCTTCATTTGGGTGGAGTGGCTGAAAACCAACTTGCATGATGTGCTTCAGTGAACACTGGCTCTTTGTTTGAACTTCGAGAAGAATGGGAGCTGTGTGAGATGATCTCATGACACCCAGTGTTTCAGTAAGGATGGGCCACATACTAGGTCCAAGTAAACATGGGAAATTGTTCTGAGCGGGGGAAGGAAAGCAGTGTGTCAGCCCAGTTTCTGATGCACAAGGCTACAACACTATTTCTGTTGTTAGGCGAAAACTTTTAATGAAAAAGTTCCAAGTCATATAGGTATAGTTGTGGAGGAGTACATGGGTATCTTATGCCAGTCTTTATCCTGAGAGCTATAGAATTGACACTGTAAAAGTGGCTTCAAGCCATGTGAATGGTTTGGGAAGCAGAACAGAGGAAGACTAATGCCTGCTTCCCCTTTACCATCACGGCAGGTTTGCATGTATCTCTGATGTCCAGTACTGCAGATTGCCACATCCAGAGATCCAGAGCGTGGGAGCAGTTGGTAGGTGATAGTGAATGTGCAGGTCCAGGTCACTATTCCATTTCATTGCTGTAAGATGATGAATCCCACTGATGTACAGTTGTCTGTGCTTTATCCAGGTAGTTTACATATCTTCCAGTAGGAGTCTCTTGGGATTTCATCCTTTCCCATTACTCACATTGCTATTAAAAAGCAATAAAAAGGATTTTGATTGCTCTTCTTTCTTTGACTGGAGAGTTCAAGCTTAAGAGGAATGGGTGAGATGTGCTTGTGACCTCACTTTTCCCTCAGATGTGCGTACATCTTTTGAACTATTATGTGTAGTTCACTCTTTGTGTCTTTCTACCATACTTGGCATCCTGAAAAATATTTAAACTTAAACATCAGGTTTGAGATCATTTTTATGTTACATAACATGAATGGATTTATTTTTTGTTCCAGCTTTTATAGTTTTAGAGCTTTAAGTGTTTTACAGTTTTTACATTTCCAATTAAGAGCCAGTATATCTATAATACCTCTTACACATCTTTTACGAACTGTCTGAGCAAACAACTTGTATGCTAAATGCAAGCCAAATATAGCACCAGAAAGATGGAGACACCCCAACATCTTTCCCTCCAGCCTAAGGGGTATTTGGAACTTAAGGAAGGTACTGTTTATTGTGATAATTACAACCTCTAAATAAATTCCCTAATAAATCTCTGTCAAATTCAAGAAAGTTTGGTTCTGAAACTCGACTAGATGCCTCTACTCTCTTTGCATTCCCTGTTAAAACTTCCCCATTATAGTTTTGGGTGTTGCTAATCCCATCATAACATATTTTTTAATACAGGCTATCATTTAATTATGTTCATAATGACTGACAGATATCTAACATAATATATAATCTCACAGTAAAATACATTAAATTAACAATATTCCAGTGCTATATGATAGAATTCTCATCGAAAGTGGTATTTCCCCATGGCATATGAATAGTATATAAAGTTTAGATATGTTATAGTAAGTTACATATTCCTAATCAGGAAAGATAGTTCCCTCTTTTCCTTTAACCTAGAGCACAAGGGGATTTGGAGAGATTTAAATGAAATTTTTCAAAAAATCAGATAGTCAAAGATTCTCATTATCCTGCTGCTCCCATTCGACTTTCCACCCCTCTACACTTTTGTTTCCTTTGTGAAAAACTGCTCATTTATTTTGTGAGTCTTAACAAGATCCAAGGCCTTGAAGTTCTGGCTCTTGGAGGTTGAAGATCCTAGAGAAAATTGAGACTCATATTGACTGAGGTTTTCTTGGTGTTATCCAATAATGCCTATGTCAGGGTTGTCATTGTATTTTCACTTCTGAAAAAAATACCTCCATAAAATGTACTGCAAATTTCAATTAAATGTGATATTTTGCTCCCTAGTTCTTACAGAGGCTTTTTTAGAGCATACTAATTCCACAGAGAACCAACAGCCAAAGCTCTTGTCTAACTATGGACGCCTGAACTGAAGAGAAGGAGACAATGCTGAGTCTTACTGATGCTTTTGAACAGTCTCCCAGTTGCTTTTTTGATGCAAATGTAGGGCAGGCAGAGGTCTAAAAGGATGATGATTCACTGATGCATATGATGTGTGCACAGGTGGACCTGGATAATAGCTTCCCCACATTCACCCAGCTACTTGTGGTACATGGTGAGAATAGGGCATACAACAAGTGAAGTACCCTTTGAGAGGGGTACCTCTGCAACTCTTGCTCACATTCTTCAGTCCCAATGTCATCAGAGCTAGTGACAAGCTTGTGTGATTACAGAGAGCTGTGTGGCGTTTTGTTCAGCCAAAGGGTGGACTCAATGATCTTGGAAGTCTTTTCCAACCTAAATGATTCTAATATTCTATTCTATCATTCTATGATTTCCCATCCCGAGCCTCCTCGGGAATGTTCTCACCTGACCAACATTCTCAGTAATGTCCACCTTTCAGGGTAGAATTTTCCGTTCTTTACCCAGAGACAGAATATTACTTTGGTCTGCTTGTCACTTCTGCAGTTTTGATAAAATAACATTTGTTTTTTTAAAAAGAGTTCATAACCTCAATTTTTAAAAAGAGTCCACAGCCTCAATTACCTGTTATTGACCAAATCCTGTCTTATTTTTTTTGAGCAGACAAAATAGTTCACAACTGAAATATAGCATGGGAATAGCCTTCAAGAAGGAATGAGACATGAGCTTGTTCTCATATAAATTGTTTTACTGAATTCCATCCCTTCAAAGTTACATTGTACTGTGCATTCCTCATGCCAGGGTCCAGCCCAGAAACAAGCTGGTTCCTGAGTTTGTCTAAACATCAAAGAAACTGTTCTGTAAAAGTCTTTATCTGAGTATGGTCTTATTGTGTAAGACACTATTTGGTTAAAGCAAGGTGTATCGAGATCTGGTCTCTGGGAGACAGCTGATAGCTAAAACACAGTGTATCTATTGTTGATTATAAATGCACTAACATCCTCAGAACCGTTTAGTTTTAAACAAGTTCTTGCAACACATTTTCTGTATGTGTGCAAATTTCCACATTATCTAGAAGCCTTTTACTTGTTGTCTTCTACCCCCATGCCATCCATCACAGTTGCATGCTCGTATTCCTCATTAGAAACATAGGAGGAAACATTATTTTGTGCCATTGGGGAAGATACCAAAAAGATTTTAGAAGTTTCTGAGGACTTGCAAAAGTACATTGCACTTCTGTACTAATTGCCCAATTCTTTTTAGATTATTGTACCTGTACCTGCTGCTTGCAATTGTTTGAAAGCATGTAGAGCTAAAGTCAGCAACACTAAAGCTGAGCTTGAACTCAGTTGAAGGTGTTCATGCAGGTTTTGGAACAACTCTGAAGAGGCACTCAATATGCTGTTCAAAGGTTCATGAGAACTTGGGAAGCAAAATGCACAGATGGCCTTAGAGCGTGTGTTGCCACTGAAGTACAGCAGACCAAGATATTCAATAATAGAGAACAGTCAGATGAGCTGTTGCAGGTGTTAATCTGATGCACTGAAAATGAGAAGCTGATAGAAAAATGAAAGTGAAAAGATAATATAGAGATGGGCTATCTAGAGATATCATTTTAGCAGCAGCTTTTCAGGCTAAATAGTTGCTTGTGATCAGCAGGATAAATCACACAGTATTGCTTCTGTTCACATATTAGGTAATATATTTGTAGCTTAATTGAGTAAACATGCATATTTAAAATTCAGAGAGTAGAATATTTGTAAGAAGCTAATGGATGAAAGAAACAACTTAAAGTAAAATCAATGTGATGCAAAATAACATTGCACTTTTCATCCAGTTTTACCCAGGCTTAGCAGGTTCTGATTGGCACAAGCAACATGACAATATTTTGTACATAAAAAGAAATGCAGAGCTGGGTAGTTTCCTATTGAGAACCTTTGAAGAGCATGCAGTTTGTGAATTGACAAGTGATAGGCCTCAAAATACTTAAATATGATTCTGGGGATGCTGGTGGCTTCACACTGATAGAGAGTAGGTTTAGATTAGATATTGGAAGAAGTACTTTACATGAGGGTGGTGAAGCACTGGAAGCAGTTGCCCAGAGAATTTGTGGATGACTCATCCTTGGAAGTGTTCAAGAGCAGGTTGGATGGGGCCCTGAGCAACCTGGTCTGATGGATAGCATCCCTGCCTGTAGCAGGGGATTTAGAACTAGATGATCATTAAGGTCTCTTCCAACCCAGGCCATTCTATCATTCTATGATATCTCTTTTTCTAGACTTATTTTTTTAGCATAGTTAGAGTTATTCAGAGGTCCCGGAGGAGACATTTCATAGAAAACAGACATCTGAAATGCATTTGTAAATGTCAAACCCTGGTCCCATTAGTGACAAAAAATTCAACAACTTCATTTGAATGGTGTGATTCGTCTAGGGAGAGTAATGACATGCAAGTTGTGCATAACCTCAAGACCTCTCACAGTGCTGGTACGTCCAGTTGTGCTACATCCAATGATCAGTTTATTAAGGGGGCTTGGAGATAAATTAATTATTTAAAATTACAATAAATTGAGAACTCAGTCTTCCCTCCCTTAATAGACGTAAGGTTCTTGTGATTACCATTAGATCCTCAATACCAGATATTGTCAAACTCTTATCTGAAAGACGTGTTTCAGAAAACTTTAAAGTGACATAAATAAAGCTTATAAATCACAAATTACTTTTAAGTAATTGTCCTTGTTTCAGCCAAGGACAGGGTTAATTTTTTGCCATGAGGGAGCCTGGAGCCATGGGGGCATGACCAAGACCCTAATGTTATTTGATACCATCTCATGTGAGGGAAAGGGACTCTCTGCCTCTTTTCCGAGAAGAAGGGCTTTCCTTCAGGTGGAGCAAGCGTAGTGGGCAGAGCAATGGGTGACACTGGTCCCGACCGGAGGGAGTGGTTTGGGTGGCATGGCTGCAGTCAGGCCAACCTCCACACTCTCTCTTTTGTACTCTTTTGCTATTAATATTGTTAACGTCACTGTTACTGTTCATTTTTTTAATCTCATTGCTGTTTCCAGTAATTTTTTTTATCTCAACTCATGACCTTTGTCTTTTGTGCTTTCAGTTGGAGGGGGAGGGGAGTGGCTCGTGATCTTTTTAGCTGCAGTAAATCACGACAGTAATGCAGAACTCTGTAGTGTTGAGCAGGTCTCTTGGTAGTGACTTTTATTGGCTTATCCAGGCATAAATGTCCAATACAGATTACTGTAAAACATGTTACTGAAACAAAAGAAAGCTAGGTCTGGCTTGTAGGAGAGCAATTACGCTCCCTATAATGACTGTTAGTGTTACAGTGGTATGTTCCAAACTTGTATGAAATCCAAATTCTTACATGTTTCCACCTCTTCTTGTTAATTGGGAATTGATACATATAAGGGTGCTGAGAAGTCTGCCTGGATTTAAAATTATCTAAAGAATAGTACCCTGAGCATAAACACCCATGAGTAAATGACAATATAAAAAACACTGTTCAATGCTCAGACACATTTATCCATTAAAAAGGAATATATTCAGGTTCTTGCTGTTAAACAAGAGATGGCTAAGATTTGAATAAGAAAGAGATTTGAACAAGCCCAGTATATGATTCAAACTTACCTTCACAAATACTAATGATAGCCAGGAATGAAAATTGGAATCTGCAATCAGTCAGTCCATACTCAAGGGAACAAGAATATGATTAAAATAGTTTCAAGTCCAGGACTATACACACATTTATTTTTGCATTCTCACTGGCTACCAACCAAAAGCAAAACTGGGGACCAGCTATGTGCCCTCCATAATTGCAGCTATGCTGCTGGTCAGTGACAACCCACCAGAAAAGGAAAGTTCCCATCTGGTAGAGGTTTTCTGAATTACCTGCAGGGAAAAGAAGACCTGAGTAGTGAAAGATCCTAAACAAAATATAGCCCTCTGTACTTGAGCCTGCCATGTAAGTTGTCAGCTGGGGTAGGGCTATATGACCTCTCAAACGAGGAATAGATATTGAATTATTTCTTCATCACATATAAACCTGAGGAATTGTTAAAGCTCTGAAGATACTTTTGCAGAAACAATTGGTAAAAATTCTTGGTTGCCATTTCTATAGTTTTAGGAAGATTTCATCCCCAAGGGAAATTAATCAAGCCACGTTAATATATACTCAGAAGACACATAAGTCATAACTGACATCTGGTATAGTGATCGTTCATGTCATTCCACAAAAGCTTTCTCTCTCTGAACAGTCTTTCATAAGCCACTACTAAACTTCTCCTCAAAAGTGGAAAGTCTCATCAGATAAATCTTACCAGTCATAAAGACTTTATCTCTGGGGTCTGACAGCTGTTTTCTGGTTGTTCTTAGAATATTACTACTTCAGTTCTGCATACTTTAACTCCAAGATTTCAGTGTGATTTTCAGATATCTGCCACAAAGCCCTAAGTTTCCACTTTTATGTTTCTTCATTTTAGAGCTGAAGTATTCTCTTCAATTCCCAGTTTTTAAAATAAGTTACTAAAATGGAAAAGGCTACCTACTCCAAGAATAGATGTGTATATATCTTATCCAAAGTAGGTTAACTTCTGCCCCAAGAGTTTATCGGCATTTGAATTACCGTACTCTGTCTTTGCTGGATGGCAAGTGACTCACTCTGAATTATTGTACGTCAGGATGTTGGAGCTGTGTGTAAAGTTGTTCTATTCTTCAATTTTTTTCCATTTTTTTTTGTTCTAAATTTAAAACTTGCGTTTTTTATATCCAATTTTAGTGGTGTAATACTTGGAATATTTCTTCTTTCTCTAGAAAACTTCATAGGAACAATTGAGAAAAGGGGGAGAGAACAGCATTGTGGAAGACCATGCTACCTGAAACAGAATACTGTGAAACATTTAATAATAACTTTATTAGAGTCTAGAGATTGTTGAAAAGTAAAAAATTTGTAGAGCAGAATTAGGAGTGTTACCTGGAAACTTGTTACAGTATTTGTTGTTTTCTGAAAAGAAGGTTCATGCAGACATTTATATGAGAAAATTATTTTACCTGGCCCAATTGTTTATTTTAGTTTTGAAAATGTATCTCCACTGGAGATGCAAGTTGAAGGAAAATGACTTTACATTTTATGCATATAGAATAGTCTAGAAGATTTTATAATGAACTTGGATGCTTTTTTTTCTGTCTGTGCTGGAGTGATTCTATATTAACATAGATATCACTTACTCAGCTGAGTTGTATTACTGTCTCTTCTATCTCAACACTGACAGACTAGAGGACAGAAAAAAAGTTCAAGAATACCTATGGCAAATGCAATGCCAACCTTCATCAGCTGTGACAAATATGCAGTACTACACTACCAACCTTTTATGTGCTGTAAATAAACCCACATCCTGTTTGGCCTAACTCCTTCGAGATACCACTTCCCTCAAAAAAACCCACAGTCCTTAGGTCCTCAACAATATTTGCAGATTGAAATGTGCTTATGGATCTTACTGTAGCCTACAACTAGGTTCAATGACCAGATTGATGTATTTTACTGTCACACTCTACTTTATCCCATCCTGTTCTTTAATTGCCATCTATCTCTTCTGGGTAGGGACATTCTGGATACAAACAGGAATCCTCCATCTTTATAGTGCTGATGGCAGTAGTAGCATTGATACAGTTTGTGAAGTGCTGTTCCTGTACAAAGGATTAGCCATTTTTTACCTTGAGCTTTGGTCTGAGTGGTTTATTATCTTCCTAACTCAAAACTGTTTTAGGAGACTTGAAGCAATCTGTAGGATCTCAGCCTGGTTTTCTCCATGTTCCAGTCTATTCCTCTCCCCACTTGACTGCTTATACTCCAGAGAAGAGCAGGGTCCTCTTCTAGTCTCAGATACCTCAAAGGAGAGAATCACGAATGAATCTGACCCCAAAAAATGTTTCACAGTAACTTCTAGTGGACCAGATCTGGAGGTTTTCTAAGTCAGCAATATTCAGCCTCCAGGAAAAACCATAATACTTTTTAACTTCTGCTCAGAATAATTGCTGTTGGTCTAATTTTTGATATGCCAACGAGAGTAAGTAGCTAGTTGTTTACTCCTTTTACAGTGCCCACCTGAGTGCCAACACTTAATGATTACTCACTATGTGGCACCACCGTAATGACAATCTTAGCAATAACACCACTAAAACAACAATATCATTAAATCATTTTCCCGGAAGAGATAATAGACAACGATAAAGTGAAAAAAAGAAAACTATAAATATAAATTACGTTAGTCTTGGAGAATATCACTTGTTTGTTCAGTAGGAAGAAAAAAACAGCAATTATCAGAAACCTTTCAGTTCCTGAGAATGAAAGGTTAAAATACCCATGAACTCCACCTAACTACAGGTTTTATTTGGAAAAAATATAGACTCAGAGAGACCCTGTCCTTGCACAGGGTCCTTGCACAGCTGAAATGCCCTTTCTCCTGTTTCCGTTCCCACTGGAGTAATTAGCTATGGTAGCAGTTCAAAAGTGGTTGCCTGACATTTATGATTAGAATTGATAATTCCAGAGTGCTAAATATTTCATTTATTAAGAAATATATTTCCACTTAAAATCTCTCTTTCACCTACATTTTTGCATTTATGGTTACAATTAATACCTACAAATATAAAAAAATACATGCTCCCCCTATTTTTCAGTGTGCTCAGATGATGCAATTTGTAGCACTTCAGGTCTGGTTATTTGGTTGTTATCTTTTATATAATCAATGAGAGTTCTGTCCAGCAACAGAGGCTCTTCACGCAGTACTGTGAATAGTCCCACTGAAATCAGAGCCTCATTCATCATGCTTGGTGATTATTGTTTGGTAGATCGGGCCAGATCTCATAACTCTCCACCATGCCCCCTCACCCCTCTCCACTTCCTAAGGGTGTTTTAAAACCATTTGGAAGAGAAAAATATATATTAAATCTCTAAAAATGGTAAAAATTGTTCATATATCAGGATTTAGCTTTTAAGGACACTAGAAGGGATCATTTGTGGACTTTATGTATAACACCATCAGTAATAGTGTCATTCAATGATACTCTCTGTTAAGTGACAACACTTGTGTTCAACTAAATTAAAGATCTGAAAAACTATTAAGTTCTTTAATTTTTGAAGAGTCTGAGCCTTTAACTAACACATTGCCTCATAATGGATTTCAATGACTAATCAACTTAATTTTGAAAATGCGTCAAGATTTAAGTTCCAAAAATTGCTCTTGACAATATCTCTCTAAATTAGTCTTTGCTTTTGCCTACACTAATTACTGTTTTATCTATATACTATAGAACTCAGAGAGGGTTGTCAGTAATAAAATTATTAAAAATATATTGTTAGCAAGCACTTAGGTTAAAATTATTTTTACTGTAATTTTTTAATCATCAACTGTCAGTGATTTGAGTCACGCATGATTTACAATGAAATCTGCATTTCTAACTCCCAAAGGAGATAGGTTATTCTGTTCACTTATGCTAACAAAGAGTACTCCAACAAGTCTTTGGGATCATAAAGTGGAAGCCTACCTACCCAGTCATAAATTATAAGCAGTCTCATTAATTTATTTCAGGTATGCACATGAAGGACTTTTTATAACTGCAGTTGCTGTAAGGCAGGTAGAGTGCCTAGCAGCATGCAGGGATTCCAGAGAGGCTTGTGATCTTCTTATCCTGCTGTGTTCAAAGTTTCAAGGATTGTCTTGAAGCAAATGTTTGATGGATAGCATACAGTGCTCCTCCATCCGGCACTGTGAGTCATCGCATTGTGTATTGTACAAGTTTATTCAACTTCCAGAGACCAGCATATCCCACACAGAGACCTAAGTGTTTCTTTTTCCTCTCTCTAAGGACAAACTTTCTGATTGTACTTTATATTCTTTGTCCAGAGCTTCTGAAGTGGAATAGAGTTCCAAATGGAGAGATGGTGACTTGACTCTACTTTTTTTCCTTCACATGAAGAAATAAGCCTTGATTAATGATGAGTTTCTGTTCACAGTGTTCTTTCTTTTAAAAGGCAAAACCTGTTCTCTGTGTGTGTGGAAAATGGCAGATTGACAGCCCTGGGAGTCTGAAAGCCCTCTGTTTATCCCCAGTACAGATACAGCACAACTAGCAAAAATGCAACTTTCCATAAGATATCCTATCAATGTATTTCAGCAGCAGTCTACATGGCCAGGGAAACATTCAGAACTCTAGAAGTCACTGTAGTTATTCAGCTTATGTGATGCTTTGCCTTTGCCAAAGCTACTGATCACAGCAATGGCAATTTCTGTGATCTGGTTGACTGAGAACATTTGCTTTATTTGAACAGTCATCACATGGTAGTAACTTCCATTTAAGACTGATTTGGTCTGAATTTGAACCATATTTCATAGACAAATACCTTAATGTCTTGTATCCAGTCACATGAGCCTTTCAGCTACTCTAAGTGTCCCTTCCCTTAAAAGGAAAAGAAAGAGAGGTTATTTCTTGCGTTTTTTTGAATGGAGAGGGGAATCTTGGCTGATCACATTCATTTCAGTACTTTGGTGCCTCTTTGAAACTGATGGGAAGGTACCACGAGTGACTCTTCTTGCACAACTATAAAATTCAGTGAGTTCAGAAGGAATTGCAGGCGGAGCAGCCTGAACATATGAGTGTGAATAAGAGGTTATTTGCACACTGATTATTGCAAAAGATTTCTACAGATGCATATTAGGAGATTTATAGATCGTAAAATGCCTTAGTACCATTTTGAGAAGCGGTATGCCAGAGATGAAAATTATTGGTTTCTTAGCACATTCCTGTTTCAAGGAAGCCAAAACTGAATCATCATTCTGTGGTGGAGACAGGAAAAGGAACACATTGGCTAGATATATGGCTGTCCTAGGATAGCAGGCATTGGTGAGGGAGGAAAGAACCTGCAGAGGAAAGGTGACCAGAAAAACACTTCCAGACCTTTCTTAATGTCCTATGCCTGGCACTTAGCACTCAGAAACTGAGTTTAAAATTATGAGACTGTCATGAATTTTGGTCAGGGTTCTGCTCAGGCAGCCTAACTGAAATACATTTTTCTTTTTTTTTCCACTGAAAATAAGGTTCTGTAGCAGACTGCTGCAAGGAGTTCAGCAGTTGCAGAAATTACTGAGGGGACATTTGGTCTTTGTGAACATGCAGTGAAGTGCTACCTTGCACTACTACAATGGTAGTATATGATTAATATTGCAATTAATAGCTCATGTTTTTCCCCTGTGAACCCAGATACTGAGCTGTCTGAAACCTGATTCAAGAGATCTTGCTGCAGCTGCAGTGTTCTTGGTACAAGTCCCCTGTGCTTTTATAACACTGTAACTAATATTTCAATGCTATGCTATTCCCAAAGTCCCCAAATCTTATTTAATCTTTCTTTTTTTTTCATTTCTGTTTTCCCACTTTCTAGAAATAACATTTTCTTCAAGGATGTGAATATTCTCTCCATGTCAGTGAAGGTCTACCTAATGCTGAGCTCTCTTATTTCTGTATTTCCCCTCTGAATTCTAGAGCATGACAGCAATTCCCTCAGTTCTACGAGACAAGGAGGGAACTAATACCATGAAAGATTGAAAGAGTTTGGGCCATTGAAGGCCCTTTACAAAATCTTTTCACCCAGCTCTAGAATCTGTACCAGCCCAAGCATTTCACATATATGCCTGATGAAGAATTTTAACTCTGCTTTTGTGTCCTGTTGGATTTCAAGAACACTGATGAGCTTTATGAAAGCACATTTAGTAATTTGCAAAAAGTGCGAATTCAGGATACCTTGGGGTTTGGCTTTTTTTTTTTTTTGTAGGTTTGCTGAGAGTTTAACTCATCACATACAGATTTTTAATGTTTCCCTGAGAAATATGCAAGATATGGGCTGTGAGTTTTCTCTCCTACCAAAAGGGGTTTTTTAACTTCTTGGATGACCAGTACAAGTATCTTCATGCCTCATCTATGAACACCATATCCTATCAAGAAAATCTCTTCTCCCAGTAACTGAGAAAAGTATTTGATCTGTTTGCAATTTCATGTGCTATCATGTGATAACAAGACTGTTATTTGGAAAAACTCTGTTCATTTTCATTTTTAGAAATGCAGTGCTTGGTTGTCTGTTTAAATGTTCTTTGGTCCCCAAGGCCATTTTTAAATAAAGCCAAACTCAGTAACAAGTATTTTAATGCTTTATTTGAATTGCTTTTAGCACACAAAGCGTTTTGTTATTTGCAAACTTTTCTATCGGTTCATTTAAGAATTCAGAAACAAATTTAGATCAACTAGCATCATCTGAAATGTATGTACTTGATTTTTACATTCATTTTGTCAGCTATACATCCCCCATACCATATGGTATGATACTTTCAGAGAGAAGCTAAATGTTTTCTGCACAGTAATTGTTTTCATTTCTATTAAAAGAGAAAGGCACAAATAACAGGTACAGTGAAGGTATGCAATCTTTGGCATGTCACTAAATCCTTGATGTCTATTAAAACCCTAAACTTGCAATTCCCTTGACAGAGCACGTAGGAAGGCCTTTCTCCATCTGCTGTTTTTGCTGATGAGATGCCAAATATCTTTACAGATACTCTCATAGAAAAGGAAAGAAATACAATTACAGGAATCATGCTCTTAAAAACACCATTTAAGGATAAAAAAAACAAGGTGAAGTGATTTTATATGTATGAAATCACCTCAGAGATTGATTACAAATTATGTTCCTTCACAGTGTAAAACAGTGATAACTGATTTTTATGTAGTCATGTAGATGATGTTTGAAGTGTCCATCATTCTCTGCTAATTCAGCTGTCCTCTTGCCTTAAAACTTACAGCTTAGAACAGAATAAGAAAACAGCTTTTATCAAGTTTAAACAAATCTAGTAGAAGTAACTAAAAATGAATATTTTAATGAGAGGACCAGTGCTTTAAATGCTGTGACAACATAAAATCTTAAAATCATCCTAAATATTTGCCTTAGCCTCATCTAAAACAGTTTTATACTGTGGCATTGTATTTTAGATATAGGCATGGAGATGTGCTTTCAAAAGAACAGCAAATTGTTGAAAAAGGCACACTACTTGTTTTGCTCATTTGTAATGCACTGGTATGGAATTAAAGCATTTCCTTAGAGACTGAAATGATAATTATACCTTTTTTTGCTAATACGTCTAAACCGAAATGTCCAGAGGCAGTCAGCTGACATATTTTGACATTTTTATTGATTTTTTTTTTTTTTTTACAGAGAAGTTAATGTGACAAACAGGATTCAAGCAGCTTTAGACAGGAATTTCTTTCATATTCACAACCATTTGCTTGAATTGAACTACAATCTTAAAAGCGTCAAGTTGCTGAAAGAGTGTCTATGAAAATAAAACTGCCTTTGTGTACCACAGGTGATACATTTTTTGTGCTCTCAAATATAGGTGTAAATTGAAACAGAGTAAAACTAGCAAGAGCAAACAGGAAAAGAATTAAAACACTATGTCTTTGTTGTTTCATTTTCTTTACTATGGAGTACAATCAATACTTTACAACAGGGTTAATACGGTCTCTTCAAACATGCTATTATTCTTTCAAAATAGCACAATAACTTTGTTAGTTATGCTGTCTGCAGTCTTTCCAACGTGACAGGATTGTGTGGGTGTTCAGATTGTAAGTAATTTTCTTGGTGCCCTCTGTTGCAGTATTATTTGTGAGTGCTAACAATAGCAGCTAGCACCACACAGCTGCACCAAATTGGAGTGGTGGAAGTTCTAATTCTAATTAGTATAATTAACACAAACAAAAAAATGCCCCACACTGAGAGACTTACTGTTTCTGCTTAGTAGTTATAATATTCAGATTCCACATCTGCCAGTTCTTTACTATTCCGGTGAGGTTGTAGTGGTTGATTTCTTTTTTTTTTTTCTTCAGTGACATTCAGGTGCACTGAAAGGTTATTTTAAAACATGGCCTAGAGACTGATCTGGTAACTAGGTGTTTGTATTCCTTCTCGTACCTTACTTTTGCAAAGCATCTGTTTTGTAAACAAATGTGAGTAAGCATTGGCCCCGTTTGGTGTAGCAGTACCTCCTGTTTTTGTTTTCAGATTAATTCTGTGTTCGCAAGACACGAAGAGAGATCTTTTCCTTTGCAAGAGAATCAAGATGACCAAGTTCAGAAATAATCATTGTGGCCAGCTACAGCGCTGTGTCGAGCGCCTCAATCAAATAACCAATGGCCAGCCTATGTGAGGGGAGGAAGAATACCATCAAAATTACTGTTTGATGAGATTTAAATATCTTAGAGACTCACTTCAGAATTGACTTAGATCCCAGGGACTATCACCCTATATAACTTTGTCAACATCCTAATCCTGGGCAAAAATCTTAATTTTCTTTCTTTTTTTTTTTTTTTTTAAACATGGTCAAGTCTTGGTATTCTATCTCCTCATCACTATTTCTTTTTATAATCCAGAGCACCAGTATCCTGACCGAACAGTCTTTCATTTGTCTTTGATCACACATATCACCTTAGTAAAAGGGCAGAAATGTCATGTACTTACAATGAGAAATATCTTAGCTGCAAGTAGCTGCATTCATGTAGCAAAGTGCAACTCAGCTCTACTTTGCTATGCAAAGGTATGCTCAGTAACATTTGGTACCACTGAATGTTAATGCTACTTATATGGCTGGTCCCAATGGACAAAATATGGTAGAAATCATAATCTAAGAGGCAATTACTTAACACAGAAAGGATAAATGTGTTGGCTGGTGCTTATTAAAATGGAAGAACTGAGTAAAATGTTATCTTTTGCAATTAAGTCAGTGTTGGGCAATCCAAACTGATTCACCTGCCAAAGTCACAAGTGGTCATATCTGCACAAAGTGATAATTTTTCTATCCCTTTTCTTGTCAAGATTGAGTCAATCATCATGTGACAGACCACCCATGTGTAAAAAGATATATGTCTGGCGGGAGCTGATATGAGACCTGCAGATGGGTTTACTGGCTTTGAAAGGCAAGTAATTTTCCAATAATACTGCCTGTAGATGATAAGGCCCTGATACTTTTCAGATGAACAGTAATTAGGCCATTATTTGAGGTCTTAGATACTGCAGCTGATAACTGTGTAAGTTATAGTCTTTTTCTAAATTGCCCTTTCATCTTTCAGTCTGGCCTAATGTCTGGATACACCACTGAATGAATCACTCACTAATTAATAGTCAACTTATTAGCTGCATGAGTTGTTTGTAATTTCTTCTCTCTACATTAGCTTAACCTCATATATCCATTATTAATAGTAAACGGTTTTATAGAAGCACCCACTTACATCCAGGTACTGTGCAAATATGTATAAAAACACAAACCCACAAAGCATAGAAGCTAAAGAAAGATAGAATTAATGACCTCATTACACCAGTTTGAATCTCTGTAACAGCAGGTGATTCTCAACACTGGAATTTTGTTTCTGCAACTTACCTCTTACTTAGATGTTTCTCATTCTCTGTATCTGGTTCAAAGAACTTGTATTTCCTCAAATATTTTTAAATGAAACAAGTATAACATTTGTAGTAGTCCTTTTTCGTGTAAAAGGATCTAACTTCAGCACTTACATAATTACTAGATTTGATATGTCACAAATGTACATTGCTCAGTTAGAATATTCTGAAATATTCATTTGAGGTCCAGTAGTTCATCTCTGCTTCTTTCCAAGTTTTTCTTACGTGATCAGTTTCCCATAAGTACTTAGCAAGAATCAGATGATCTGAACTAGAATAAGTAGTTCTTGGTATGGATCTCATGAAAAATGAAATATTCCCCAGGAACTACAGAGAAAAGAGTTATATATACAGAAAGAAGGAATTAAACATACAGAAGAATTAAAAGTGTACAAGCATCAGTGAATGAATAATTGTATGTTCTCATACACACATTTTCTTCCTAGGAATTTTAAGACACTTGGGAGTAAGAGATTGAGATGTTTGCAAGTGTCTTCTGAAGGATGTAAATAGGTAGGTCACCATAAAAATCTGAGAACTGAAAGAAAAGAAAACAGCTTACCAGGTTTTCTAGATGGTTAGAAGAAAATGAAACAGCAGCAAACAGCAGAAGTTGGGAAGGGTGGAAGAAGATGAAGGCAGGGCAACAACCTCTTGCTTTTTTCTACTGTGGAGATGGGTGTCCAGTAAGGATTGAAGGCCACAGAACAAAGAAGACAGGAATGAGATAAGTCCCAAGGGGCAAGGTCTGGAGAATTTCACGTGGGATAAAAAAGGAAGGCAAACGATTGAAAAGACCTGTTATGACAGAGTACTTTAGGAGCAGAATAGGACATGCAGACAATGTGAATGCACAATGGCTGAGGTGAACACTATAGTGGTGGGAGGGCACTGGATGAAGAATTGCCCTTCTAAAGCACTATGTAAAGAGTTTGTTAAGATAATATTTATTTATGGTTAATCAAGGGAATTGCAAGCCAAGTTCTGACTGATCCATCCTGTCAGAAGCCTGGCTCTGTGTGTCAAGTGTATGCACTTCCTTAACCCACAGAAACATCCTGACTGGCTTTTGTGTTCGTGTTCCCCCCCAACTGGGGATATCCTTGGTCCAGAGGAGACAAAAGCATTAGATGAGAAGTGTTAAAATGCCTCTAATTACACTGCATTTACACTTACAGTTAGCCTGATAGAAGTCATACAGTTAAAAAAATCCAGCAGATAAACACAAAATATTCTCATGATTTTTTGGGTTTTATTCTCCTTAAGCGACCAACCATTTGCATGGACCTCTGTCAGGACATAGCTAACTGGAGCAGAAAGATATCAGCACTTCTCGCTACCTGCTTCTGCATACTAGTTGAAGATAACTGTGTGTTCTTTACTTCACCACAGTATATGCAGGTAAGTCTTATCTGATAGTCACCTGAAGCAGGCCAAGTTTGCAGGGAAGTAAGCAAGGCATGTCCCTGTGATCCACACCACTAGACCTGTAGAGGGCCATGAGGTGTCTTAAAATACTTCATACCATTTTCAAGTGAGTATGTCTCTGTGTCCTACACAGGAGTTGCAGTGGTGGAATATTTTCTGCCTTCTTCCTCTTTCGGTCTTGCAACAGGGAATAACACATAACTTCAGACAGCACTAGTAAAGATAGAAGAATAAAATTGTACATAGTATGCCATATGTTGATTTGCAGCTAGGATGCAAACTCTGCCTTCAACAACATCTGTGTGAAACAGCTCTGCTATCCAGCTACCATCACAGTTTTGTCTTTGGAAAAGGGAAAATGTTTCTACATCTGAGTTCATTTGAGGTATACACTCCGAGGGGGCCAGTTCTAGCATTATGTTTCCTGAAAACTTATGCCAATCATAAGTAAGACTTCAGATTTACCAGTAGAGCTTGTTATATAGAATGTCTCTGTGTTAAATATTTGGCGTGGGCTTTTAAGAAAAAAATAAATCAAATATTTACTGTTGCATAAAACTGACCAGTGAATTTTGTGGTTTCGTAGAAAGGAGAAAATTCTTTAGTAAGTCAATTAATTGGAAAAGATTGTGAAAAGTCATGACCTTTCCAAACCCAAGCTTTTTATACTGAGAATAAAAATATTATTATGTATTATGTATCATAGGGAGTAGTGTTAGAATTACCTCAGAGGTAGGTGCCATAGCTCTGTGGTTGAGCTGGTCACAGGATTTCAGTGGTTTTGTTGGTTTGGTTGGGGTTTTTTACATGTTTTTTTTCACAAATGTCCCATTTCAACATAACATTTTGACAGAGGCTCACACATCATCATTATCACATTATCAAGGAAGAGCTCCAAGCTCAATTCTTTTTTCTGGTGACTCATAGCAAAGGATTTCACACATCTGAATTCCGCATATCTGAATTTCACAGATTCACAAATTCAGAGTTCCTACCTAATCTGGACATTAAAAGTACAAGATGTCCTTTGTCCCATGTTATATTTGTAGCAAATGGACTCATACCTGCTTTCAGAGTCAAAATGTACTTAACTAAGTCCAAAACTCATACAGTTCACATGGAAATATTCAGAAAGTGCTTTTACCCCGTAGGACTGGAATCACATTTTTAAGACACATTGTTAAGTCATTACATTAAACTCATTTCATAAACTATGAGCAGTAGAAAAGTCAGAGGTATGTCTGGAGTTCCTCTTTCCAAAACCCATGAAAAGGTGCAGTAATAGAGCCACTGCTCCTCTGTCCTCTTCCAGAAACAAATATATCCAGTTTTTCTGCCTACTGCCCATGATCCTTACTGCAATCTGTGCTGGTTTAAAGGTAAACCAGCAGGAGAAATGAACCCAACTCAAAAGAGATATGTCAGAATTACAATTTAATAAAAATAATACAGTAAATACAATTTTACAGACAAACAATTGGTTTTGGTTTTAACTCACAAAACCTGTGCTGAGCCCCACGTAGTCCCCTGAGTCCAAAGTAAAAGGAAAGGAAAACCTGTTGGTGAGAGTGCTGGTCACAGTCTGGTCGAGAGTGGTAGTTGCAGTCCTA
Source organism: Manacus candei (assembly GCF_025592945.1). NCBI lineage: Eukaryota > Metazoa > Chordata > Aves > Passeriformes > Pipridae > Manacus > Manacus candei. Next base: position 5,329,759 of record NW_026138082.1, on the reverse strand, counting down.
TCGAGGTTCTGGTCCTCCTCTGGGTCCAGCAAGTGGACCCAGAAGTCCCAAGACCCCAAGGTTATACACACTCAGGTTCCAGTGGGAATGTCCAGTACCTCCCCCAGGGCAGGGGGTTCCACAATGGGTGACTGTAAATTGTGAGATATTTTTGGGATCCTTGATGGCCCATTAGCAGACATGACCCCCTCAGGCTGGGTGTGGAGGTGCTAATGACACCCCAGAGGGGAGTCATCACACCTGAGTCATTTGTGTGAGGATAGGAACATCCTCCTATCTCACAGGCTTCCTAACATCCAGCACATAGTTTGAGGGGTCAGCTGTGCTCTGAGTAGCTGCTGCAAATGGTCTATTGTTAACAATTTCTGGGAAATGACATAGAGGGTGTAGAATACATGGTTTGGGTTACACCCACATAGTGATGAACTGGTCTCAGCTGCTCTAACTAGGACACAAGCATTTATGCCATGCATGTTTCTATGTCTTTCTTTGCATGCTGTTTTTTAGGATCATTCAAAACAAAACAAACCAACCAAACAAATGAAAAACAACCTCAAACACAATTAGTTATTTTTTCTTAAGCTAAACTCACCTTGTGCCGCGGTTACTATTCAGATATCCATTTATTAAATGGAGCTATGCAAGAGATATTATTTATTTTGCAACTGCAGATCAAACAAAACTATATTAGTATGGTTAATGGGATGCATTAGTAGTATCACAACATCTCAGAGACTTGTCATGAGTTAGAGCTATGTGGTGTCTCATGCTGCATCCTCAGAGCACGGGAAAACAATCTCTCCTCCAAAGATGAGGTGGTCTAGGATGGACACCAAACATGTACAAACAGTTCTATCCATAAAAGAAAATAATGTCTCAGTGACTGAACATCAGATGCTGTGGTGGGGGGAAACAGTTTTCCCCCTGAAGTTATAAAATGGTAAATCCCCAGGGGGTGGTGACCCCCTTGGAAGTTTGAACCAATGAGCGTTTTTGCAAAATATAAACATATCACAAGTAGACCGGAAGAGAAGAAAGGTAGTTGTGGTTGTTGGAGAAGAGGTGGCCATGTTCTGAGGCCACGAGGAGAAAGGGTAGGAGCCCCCCTGGAGGGCTCCGCCCCCTCCCCCCCCCCCCCCACGGCTGGGGGCTACAGGGACTTGGAACAGTGTTAAACTGGGCCAGGTTCTGTAGCTGAGAGCTGAAGGAGTTTCTCTACTGTAAGAGGCAAAAGGAGCAGCGGCAGGAGCAGCGTACGGAGGGCAGAGAGACAAGAGATAAGAGAGAACAAGCAGCAAACAAGCATGAAGCGACGCAGAGAGAACTCCTGTAAGGAGAGAGAGAGAGAGAAAGAGAGAGAGAAAGAGAGAGAGAGAGAGAGAGAGAGAGAGAGAGAGAGAGAGAGAGAGAGAGAGAGAGAGAAAGAGAGAGAGAAAGAGAGAGAGAGAGAGAGAGAGAGAGAGAGAGAGAGAGAGAGCGAGCGAGCCAGCAGCAGAGAGACAGAGTTTGGGTAAAAACCGAAACCAAAGACCCCAAACTCCTTGGAGACCCCTCCTAGAAAGGAGGAGGATGATGGAGTCTTACTTGAAAGAGTCTTGAAGTGCTACAGCACTGCAGAAAGGAGCTGAAAATCTCAGAGAAGGAATGTGGAGGGGGTGACCTTGGCCCCCCCGCTGCTTGAGACAGAGCACAGAGCTCTGCAAAGGGGCTTGAATCCCCTGAAGATACGGACCGTCACGAAGACCCCTGAGCTTCGTTGATATGACCGTGGTGAGATGACCTTGTCCGGGTGAACGTAGCCCATGGAAGAGAAAGACCCTCACTTGGAGACGAGTGACCGAGAGGACTTGGATACTCCCCTTGTGTGTACTGGCAGAGATCCAGCTACAGCTGCTGCATGGAAGAGAGAGAGATAGACTGCTACTCTGAAGAGAATGCTGCTCTGAAAGTAGAAAGGGTCTTTTCCTTCTTCCCTCCTGGACTTTTATTTGGAGGGGAGAAGAGATTTGATCCATTGTAAATACTTTTATGTCATGGTAGAAATAGCTAAGATTGTACATAATGTATTATAGTATTTATTTGTACAATCATTGTAATATATTCCCTTTGCCCCCATTTTAAGTCTCATGTGGTATCTGGAAAACCCATCTCACATTGGGTTGAGATGTGGGAGGGGGTTCGGACTAGGGAATTGGATTTTGGGGCTCTCAAACTGTCAGAGACTGAAATAGTTGATGTTTTATGCATTCTCGGGCTTTTGACACACCTGCTGGGAAGTAGCCGAGCTTGCGGGCTCTTGACTGTTCCTAAAAAACAACGAGCCGAGCTTGCGGGCTCTTGACTGTTTACTGTTTCCTCCTAAAAAACTACGCAACAACGGACCTCGGGCTTTGACACCTGCTGGGCGATTAGTTACCTCTGATAGCCCATGAGGAGTCAACCTTGCAGGCTCTTGCCTATTGACACCCCTGCTGGGCGAACAACAACTGAAAAGACAATGTGCCTCTGGAGGACTAAGTCCAAAAAAGGGAGGCAACCCCTCATGCCAGGGAGGCGCCAGAGCATATAAACTTACTGGTGACTTTGGGAATTCGGGAGTTCTTCTCCCCCACCGCCTGCGAATCAAGACCATCAAGCATCGCTGGACCCCGTGGGCGGTGACTATGGACATCTATCTACTTTCAGTTTTTCTTTCCCTTACTCTCCCTGGCTCTTATCCTGCCTTTCTCTCTCCTATGCATTTTTCTCCTCCCCAGAAAAGTTACCTATTGATTATGACAGCACCCAAAAAGAATGTTCACCTATCTGTTGATACAAAACTGTTAAAATAAATCTTATATATTTTCATACACCGATTATTTAGCGTCGCTTCGCTTTAATCCACCCCAAAGGAATTTTTGATAAAACCTGAGTTACCCCCCCCCCCTCTCTTTTCCTGGGGCGGGTCGTAACATTTTTGGCGTCACGGACAGGATACTTTGGATGTGGTGGAGTAATCGGTGTAGTCTAAAACTGGTACCGAGGGCGAGTCAAATGGTGACTGTCCCCTCGCAGTAAAATTATAGTAAGAATTTTTCTCCTCTCGGTGTGACCCGGGCACATCAGACCTGTTGAAAGTTTTCCTGGTGTGGCCTGGACCTGTTGAAAGGTTCTCTGGTACCTGGACCTGTTGAAAGGTTTTCCAGGAGAGAGTCAAACCAGCCCTCAGAGGGTTAAGGGGGAGAAAGACATTAACCTAAGCTGGGTTAATGACTGAGGCGAAGGGGATGATGACACCCCGGGTTGAGTTATATGGGGATTATTCCCTCCTGATAGCTATCCTTGGTTTAGAACTGTTTTTTTTGGGTGCTGTCTTAGGCGTATTCCTTAGAGCAGTGCAAAGGCAAAAATTAGCTATTCAAAAATCTGTAAGTGAAGTGATAGAATCTTTCCAAGAGTCAATGAGAACTTTGCAGGACCAGCTAGGAAAAGAGGCTACTCAAAAATCTACCGGTGAGGTGATAAGGTCTCTTCAAGAGACAATGAAGGCATTACAAGAGCAATTAGAAAAAGAACGCCTGCAGTTAACTGCTGAACGCCAGGCACTGGAGAAAGAGAGAGAGATTAACTCATTGCTTAGGTCAGCCCTTGAAGATGAGGAGGAACAAAATGAGAGGCTTAAAAAAATACTGGAAATGAAAAATTGTGAATTGCGAGACATCAATTCAAAATACCCTAAACCGGTAGATGTTAACAAATCCCTGTACCCCTCTGGGGAATTAGAAGAATTGAAGCAAAGTTACCCGGAGGACGGGGTAATACATATGCGTCCCCTCATTAAAACTGAAACCACTGGCCTGGGGGCAGATCGGCAAACTACCACACGAACTACCCCGTACACGGGGGAAGCACTGGCCAGAATTCAGGAGAAATACAGCCGTAAGGCCAGCGAATCAGAGACTGAATATGTGTGGAGGGTGTCCCTTACTGGGGGAGACCGAATTTTATTAAGTGAAGATGAGGCCAGAGGATTTTGGGGCCCAGGGGTTTTCCTGACCACAAATGATAACCGAGCCCCGTGGTCCCTGACCCAGAGAGCTGCCTACTGGGCAGGTGGGTTAGACCCTATAGAAAGGGGAGATCCTTACACGATTAAAACACCCACAATTGGCCACATTGTAAAAAGTGTACAAAAAACCGCATGTCTCCAGTTAATGCATACAAAATTATTAGACCCACAACGAAATTCCCCAATGGAACTCGAGGCAGATCCACAGAGATTTCCAGTTTTAATTCGAGGCCTGCCTGATGCACTAAAAGTTTATGCTAAACAATTACAGGAGCGCATAAAGGCAACCCCCAGACCTAGAGGAAGGGGTGCTCCATCAGGAATAACCTGGTTGGAAATAGCCCAAGAATTAATAGCTACTGGTCAGCAGCTGGGGCTCCCTGGTACCAATGGCCAGAGAATACACTGCAGGAGGGCAGGGAAAGTCCAAAAACCTGCCTCGCCAGGTATTTGTCAACAAAATGTGTCATCTAGCGGAAGAAAGAGATACAGTCTGTGGAGAGAAGGTGTTGCAAAAGGAATTCCTCGAGAAGTGATGGATAAATTACCCACTGCTAATTTAGAATACTTGATAAAGCACTGGGATAAGATCAAAGAGCACAAAGCAACCCCTAAGGGCAGCCCCTCTAAGGAGTCCAGCACTGTGATCCCCTCAGCCTCTCCAGAAACCGGACTAACCAGTTTGACCAGTTCTGAGTCAAGGAACTGGACTTACTGCCCTCAAGTAAATAAGCCAAAAAATAGCCAGTGGGTTTATGAGAGAAAGCTTACAGAAAACAACCAGGGAGATTTGGTAATCACTTTTCCTCTTGGCCCTTTTAAATCTTTAGTTACATCCATGGTAGACACGGGTGCACAGGTCTCAGCACTCCAAACTGAAGCTGCTACCCAGTGTGGTATTAAGCCAGACAAAAAGGAAATATGGGTAACTGATGCCTTTGGCAAATCCCAACCCCAATACACTGCTCGAGTGAAATGCTGCTTACCTGGAGATGAGACAGCCCCAGAAACTACCATGATTGTGGGGCCACTACCAGCTAATATCCTGGGGTTAGATTTATTAAAGGGTCGAGCCTGGAGAGATGCCAGAGGGAGAGAATGGGTGTTTGGTCTCCCATCCCTCTCTGTCCGTTTGAGTTTATTTGTTTTTTGAAGAAAACATGTTCCAAACTTCTCTATTATTATTGCCCTAGTAACATTATGCCAGATAAGAAAAGGAGTTGGATAAATAGATAGTTCCTTCTTTTTGAGAATGGGCTCTTGAAGCGAACCATAAAACCTCATAACCCTGAATGGGCCTCCAGAGTTTCTGATGCAGTAACCAAAATCAATAGCCGATGGGGAATAAATGGTTGCCCTCGAATTACAGCATTCTGCCCTGAACCTCCCACTATTCTACCGAGGGAGAATAAAAGTAAAGATCCTGTAAAACTACTCCATTATCCAGGCCAACCTATATTAGTAAATCTACCCTCTGTGGGACAGGTGCCACTCACTTTAAAAACCCCGGTTAACCCTCATACATGGGTAGCCACAGATGCTCACGGGAAGGACCATCGAATAAACACTCGATGGATTCTTCCTTCTTTTTAACAATCGGTCCGTAGTGGGCCAGATTTGTTCTTTTGCAGAAACCTGCCAGCAGATGAGATCAAACTACATGGAACCAATGGAGCCTCAATTACAGCAAGAGGCAGAAGAGATAACTACCCCCACAACTGCTTCTATTATCAACTTACAAGTACTCCATGAGAAAACGAAATAGCAACAAGACTGAAGACTTATACTGTTCTTAATGTTTTTATCTTAATAACTTTGTAATATACATGCCTATATGTATTTTTGTCTCAAGTCTGCAATATGTAAAAGTTTGCCACAAACATTGTGTTTGTGCTCCCTCTACTCCCAGAATTACTTGTGTTATCAGCTTATTAATAATTGTTAACTTATCTGGGTTTTGTTTTTTTTTTTTTATGAACAATTCACTGATAAGATTGTGTAGGACGGGCCATTTTATGTACTGCTAATTTCGTTTTGCCAAGTTTGTTTTATTATTTTGTTGGGGGGCAGGTTAGTTTGGGAGAAGCTTTTGAATGTGAGCAACTTACCGGTAAAATTGTATAAGATGTACTGTTAATTTGATTTTTGTCAAGTTCATTTTGTCCTTTTAAATATCTCTTTCGATTGAGAAACTCAACCAAATATAACCTGGGAGTTAGTACAAGTATTTATGCATATTTAGAATTATATGAATATGCATTATATACATTAGCCTTCTGCCTTGAAAGGCATTGAATTTTAATTTTGGTTAAATTTAACAAAAACGGAACTAAATTTAGGCCTAAAAGAAAACCTTTTACCAGCTCCCAAGTAACTCGGTGTTTTTTGATGTATAATTTCAAATATTTGTATGTATGTTTGTAACCTCATTAATGTTAAGAAATTTGATTGTAGTCATTGAGATCCTATTACATCCCCTTTGACTACTCACGGGGTGGAGAGAGTAACTAGTGCAAATTAGCTTACTATGTTATTATACAATTAGCTAGTTTTTTTTGAAGGGGGGGAGAATTGTAATGCATTAGGGCAATCTCTTCCTTTTCTTCACTCTTCTGTCTCCCTGTCCACTATACGAAAAGCACCGCCCACAAAGAAGATTCACAGAGAACGACAAAAGAAGAAAAACTATTGAATGCATAAATCACGGGGTGGTGTCAGAGACTGAAATAGTTGATGTTTTATGCATTCTCGGGCTTTTGACACACCTGCTGGGAAGTAGCCGAGCTTGCGGGCTCTTGACTGTTCCTAAAAAACAACGAGCCGAGCTTGCGGGCTCTTGACTGTTTACTGTTTCCTCCTAAAAAACTACGCAACAACGGACCTCGGGCTTTGACACCTGCTGGGCGATTAGTTACCTCTGATAGCCCATGAGGAGTCAACCTTGCAGGCTCTTGCCTATTGACACCCCTGCTGGGCGAACAACAACTGAAAAGACAATGTGCCTCTGGAGGACTAAGTCCAAAAAAGGGAGGCAACCCCTCATGCCAGGGAGGCGCCAGAGCATATAAACTTACTGGTGACTTTGGGAATTCGGGAGTTCTTCTCCCCCACCGCCTGCGAATCAAGACCATCAAGCATCGCTGGACCCCGTGGGCGGTGACTATGGACATCTATCTACTTTCAGTTTTTCTTTCCCTTACTCTCCCTGGCTCTTATCCTGCCTTTCTCTCTCCTATGCATTTTTCTCCTCCCCAGAAAAGTTACCTATTGATTATGACAGCACCCAAAAAGAATGTTCACCTATCTGTTGATACAAAACTGTTAAAATAAATCTTATATATTTTCATACACCGATTATTTAGCGTCGCTTCGCTTTAATCCACCCCAAAGGAATTTTTGATAAAACCTGAGTTACCCCCCCCCCCCTCTCTTTTCCTGGGGCGGGTCGTAACACAAACCATGACAGATGCCCAGATGCTTTGGAGGATACCTTCATATGAAAGAAATATTGAAACTGCTTATGTACTTTTAAGTTCTGGTTTCCACATTCTCTGGAGAGGAAAAATGGCTTGGAAGCAGATTTCTCTGTGCTCACAAGTTCTTGATTGTATTTTAGTCCCTTTGAAGACCAGAAATATATACAGAAAAATCACTTCTTCCTTTCCTAATGAAATGAAAGGAAGCTCTTTGCATATGCTGCTATTCCTTATTTTGCACTCCCAGACACTTTAGGTCTCTATTGTATGGACTTTATAATTACTTTTTTAATATATTTTTCCATATAGAAATACCTTCAAATTACCAAGGGGCTGCAAATTGCAGAGAAGAGCAGGATGGTGTATCAGTTTATTGCTGCTCCTGCTGGTATTTGTGATGAGATGCCAATGACAGGTTGGGTAAGGCCTTTAGTGCCCCTTCCCCCTCTTCCTGGCACTGCTGAAGCTGTAAGGGAACTCCCCAGCATGCCTGTGTGCTGCATAGGAGCATGCTGTCCCCACCCCTTTGGGGACTCAGCACACCCTCACACAAATGTATACACACAGATAGTCCCCAGCTCAGCCAGCGTAAATCAGAGCTGCCCATCCAGCAGACTGCATGTACTTGCTGTAAATAGATGCTGTGCATTATAGGTCTGTGCCAGTGTAAAATCACATTTTTAAATCTATAAAATTCAGGCAAGTAAAATTAAAGTTCCGATCACTTCGCAGAATCATAGCATGGTTTGGATTGGAAAAGAACTTAAGAGATCTAGTTCCAACCACTCCTGCTGTGAGCAGGGACACCTTCCACTAGATCGGGTTGCTCAAAGCCCCATCCAACATGGCCTTGAACACTTCCAGGGATGGGGCATCCACAGCTTCTCTGGACAACCTGTTCCAGTGCCTCACCATCCTGACAGTAAAGAATTTCTTCCTAATATGCAATCTAAATCTACCCTTTTTCAGTTTAAAGCTGATCCCCCTTGTCCTGTCATTACATGCCTGTGCAAAAAGTCCCTTTCCATCTCTCTTGTAAGCCCCTTTTAGGTACTGGAAGGCTTCTGTAAAGTACCCCAAAACCTTCTCTTCTCTAGGCTGAACAACACCAACTCTCTCAGGCTGCCTTTGTAGGAGACACGTTCCATCCTTCTGATCATCCTCATGGCCCTCCTCTGGACCTACTCCAACAAGTCCACATGCTTCTTATGTGGGGGGCCCCAGAAGTGGATGCAGTACTCCAAGTGGAGTCTAACGAGGGCAGAGCAGGGGGAGAAAATCATCTCCCTTCACATTTCTTTTGATGCAGCCGAGGATATGGTTGGCTTTCTGGGCTGCAAGAGCACATTGCTGGCTCATGTTGAGCTTCTTGTCAACAACACCCCAAGTCCTTCTCCTCAGAGCTGCTCTCAATCCATTCTCCACCCAGCCTGTATTTGGGATTGCCCTGACCCACATTCAGGACTTTGCACTTGGCCTTGTTCACTTGATCCCCTTGACATAAAAAATATAGTATTTCATTGCATGTTTATTTTTAGTGCATGTACAATGCAACATGAGGGACTTAATGTTGCCATGGGAACCATGACTTTGAATTCCTCATTTTTTATATGATGTTTTATAAAAAACAAAAAGTGTACAGAAAGATCATGGACAAAAAATATTGGAGAGAACTCAAGTTAGTGGTACACGAGTATGATTAACATGACTGGGAGAATAACAAACCTAAAATGCTTTCAGTCTTAAATAGTAAACATAATTATAATTGGCTAAACATGATGAGTTTGAATACAACTAGATGGATCTGGCAACAGAATTCCATATGATTGAATATATATGTCTCAGATTTTATATATCTGCCTCTGATTTTTTTTTAACTAGCCCCTGAACATGATCTTTTTTCTGCCATTCTGTTGCAAAACAAAAACAAATAGCTATCAAAGGAAACAGAAAAAATGGAACTATACTCCTGCGTGGAGATTCAACCCTAGCTGTTGAACATAGTAAAAAGATAATTTTTTCATATATGTTAATTTTTTAAATTATTTTTTCTCTATCAAAACATATTTGTCCTGAGACAGTTCTATTCTGTCTTCATTGCACAGTCTACTCTGTGCAGCCTGTAAAGAAAGTGTTATGACTACCAGTGTTACGTACCATTTCATAACTCTAGAAAGATAAAGACACAGCAGTAGATATGCTAATAGAAACTTTTAAACTTATTGTGCTCAATAAGGAGGACATTATTCTTTCAGCTGCATATTCAGACTGCCTGGAAAATGGAAGTTTCAGAACTATCATGTAGGTTCCAGGGAAAAAGTACCTGAGACCTATAACTTGTCTCTGATCTCTCCAAAGGAAGGGGCTGATACTGATGGAGAAGGTTCACTGCTGTGCCTTTGATTTCCATCCAGCCATAATCCCTGCCTGACATAACTCCTGTGTGAATGTTTTGCCCTATTCAGTTAACAGCAACATGAAGAAAGTCTGACTAGGTAGTTTTGAAGATGTTATTTACAAACACTGGATGAACATGCCTAAACTTTGCTATGCCTGTTATCTTTTGGCTGGTTTCTATGAGTTTCTGAAACAGTGAATAACTATTTGCAGGTTGAGTACATAAATAATACATAACATCTAGAACTGGGCTTAAAAAAACCTGGGCAAGATTTTAAATTCCTCTTCCAAGTCACTTGTGATTGATAAGTTTTGTTACTGTTGCTTTTCTCTTTGGACAGCATAACATTTAAGGTTTTGCTGCAAACTACCTTTATGGAGAAACAGGGAAGAAACATTTGCAGGTACTCTTTAATATGTCCATTGATAAGTATATCTTTGAGGAAATGGCAAAAATTCCAGTCTCCCAGTTCAGTATATCCTATTTATGGTTTTATTAACTTTTCTGCAGTGATATTCAATGAATCAAGGATTACTAATTTTGGATGTTCTCCAGGAGTGTGAAATTCTGAGTAACAGAACTGCTGCTGGAGGTTCTTCTCAGACTGCTGCTCTAAAAGTTGTCTGCTACTCTCTTGGTGGTGCCACCAGTTTCTTTACGCTTGCACACGTCAAAATAATGTGAAGAAATCACATGGCCACTTTTGAAATCTTATTACAAGCACCTGATCATTCAGGCTAGTTTCTGTTGATTAAAAAGAAATGGTTTTAAATTAGGGATTATTAGAGAGCTCAGATAATTTTAAAGGGATACAACTGTTTTTCTAAGCACTGTGATTCTTTTCCCTTGCATTCATAACCCGAAATCTATCCTCTGCTACACTGTGGAGTCTAAGAGAAAGTAGAACAAAACACTTCTTTGTGCTCCCTCCCTTCAGCCCTGTCTCTGCCCTCTGTTCTGGGCTCATGTTTGTACACAAGAGTATACATATCATTCACAGTGGCAGAAGCAAATCTGGATGAGCTGGGTCCCTTGTGGATGTGGAGCCAGAGGGCATGATCAAGCATGCAGCTGTTGACTGATGGCTCCTTCCTGCACAATGTGAAACTGAAGTAATTCTTTCTACTAGATAGTTTAGCTTATTGTTAGAAGAAAATTGCTTGGGTTTTATTTGGGTAATGTGCCTGCTGGAGGGGGTGTGCATAAAACTTTTTGCATCTGAGAGCACTGAGATGCATAATATTAGTGTGATCATGATGTCGTCTTATTAGTAAGACAACTTGTCCTTTTTTGTCAGTGAATTGCAAAGATCTGTCAAGGCCCGGTTTAATCTACTCCCTGTAATAGGATTTGTCTGTAGCTTGAGGAAACAGAAGCTTGTAATGCATAGGGTTATTAAGAGCAAAATGTAAGCTATTTGAGACTCTTTAATAAAATATAATATCAGTATATTGAAGAATATGGAAAGAGGGATCTAAATATTTCTTGTTACAGCCTTCAGATATCTTAGGAGAAGAGAATGATAGCAATTAAAACATTTCTCTGAATTCTAGCCTTCCTCAAAGTTAAATATTGATGCAAGAACGAGTTCCGTTCAAGAATCTCATTGCCACTGTTGTAACCATTAAACTAAATCCCTGCCCCATTCCAAGGCAAGGTTAATGTATTTAGGGAACCTTGTGAACAACAGCTTTAGTTGCTTTCATGTACACCCATGCATAGCCCTTCTGCAAACAAGGCAGCTTTAAACAAGGAAAGATACAGCTGCCAGGAGTACAAAGTATTCTGCCCTGTGAATTGCCTCACTTCCTATGTAACGAGCTTTCAGACGCCTGAAAGTATTTGCAATCCCAAACCTCACTCACCTCCCTCAGCGCCTTGATAGGAAACACAAAAATCGAAAGCTTTAATTGCCTCTTTTTAAAGGGAGTTTTGGTGTCCAGAGCAAGCAATCAACACAAAGTGATTGAATTTTTTTTGTGGATAGAGCCATTAGGAACAGGGCTCTGTTTTGTATACTTCTGAATGTTAGGGTGTACTGTGGTGGGAAACAGATTGCTTTAACATAAGATTGTGATCTTCTGTCAAACACACAGTTTTGCCCATCACATGTACAGTCATATCCCTGTTGTTGGAGATTCCTGGAATTGGAGTAACTTAAACTAAGACTGGCATCTTTTAGGCAAGAACACCCTTGCAGCCCCTCCAGTACATCAAATTCACTATTTACCTTGCTGATTAATACAACCTTGTCTGTGTTTTATCTAGACAGGTTAAATACATAGATTGTCAGTCACTGCCAAAATGTCACTAAATCTATTGAACTGAAATCACAAACAAGCAACTTGTGATGCTTGTCCTCACTTGAAATACTCCACAAGTACTCTCTGATTGTGGTCTTCCAGAAGTACTGTAGGGTAAAATATATGGTTTTGAATAAAATGTCCTCGTTCCCTTAACTAGTTGCCTCCGAATCCAAAATACAGATTCAGGTCTCTCAATGCCTGACTCACAGATTGCTCCAAAATGCCAGATAAAAGCAGTCCTCAGTCTGTGCAAAGAGAGAAGGTGGAGGCAAATTTCACCTTCTGTTTATTGGGACTGGGGCTGATTCGGGAGTCGGTTTTGTTATGTGCGGAGCTTTGCAGGAATGGCAAAAGTATGAGAACGAGTATGGTAAGGTTTTTTGGGTTTTATAGAAAGAGGATTGTTTGGGGTTTGTCATTATGAAATAAAAATTCTCTTTGGACAATGATAAAAGAATAAGATGAAACAAAAGGGAATTTTCCCCTAAGGAAATTAGTTTAATGACTAAGAATTTGTTATTAATTAACCTGAGCTAATCTGAAAAACAAGGAAGTTGAACTCCCTCTGTAAAGGTATTTGCTACAGGAAATAGGCCTGGATATTATCTCAGACAGACAGAAGGGGAAAAGGAGTATAGGTCATTTTCTCATTAATTACATTTGAGACAAAATCATACAGTGAAAGCAACAGAGAGAAATTTAGGCCAGTCAGGCCTCAAATATATTCCACTGAGGCTTCCCCCAGGTCAGAAGCAGTGTAAGTGTGCCTTCAAGGAGTCCAGGACTCCACAAAGGGTTTGTAAACTGGGTTGTGGAGAGACAGCAGATGGTTATTCTTATGGCCTCACCCATTCTCTCTCAGGAAGCTAATTCACACTGGAAGCTGTTGCAGTGGTGAGACTGCTCTAGAGCCTTAAATTGGACCTTACCAAATAGCAGCATATTTCTATCTGATCTCATGAACAAAGGGTCATAGGTTACTCCTCTGAATCCTTCCTTCCAAAGTAGATATTACCTCATTTTTATTAGAGAACGCGGAACATAAAACATCGTTTTTATTGCTACTCTGTTTTGGGTCCCAAAGGTTTTGCTTATGATGAGTAACATGACATCCAAAACATTTCATAACTTCTGGAGAAATTTGAAGTCTGTAATTTTCCGTGACTTTCAACACAGTGGAGAATTGAATAGATTGAGAGCCCTGCTCACAGGGCTAGAGGAGCACAGGTGCTGAGTGGTGCTTGGTGGGCACCTGCAATAAAGGTAACATGCCTGTAACCTAGGGAAAGCAGCAGCTTTAAAATGCCTTGTCTCTCTGTAGAGTCACAAAACTTAACTGGAACAAAGTCTCAAAGAAATAAATAGGATTTATTCTTTTCTCCTTTCACAGAGATGAGCATTTTTCCCAGCCACAAATCTTTCTAAAAGATAGTGACCTAAGAATCAAGCTCTTCTCTTTCTAAGTCAGAGAAAGCAGAGGGATGCCTTTTCCATCTTCACTGCTTCTGACAGCTGATGGTTCAGTGGTGAAAGTAATCACTGAGGACATCACACAAGGTACAGATCAATCCTTTGCCTGAGCTAAAGCAGGAATTTCAAGGTGATTTCAGTTTCTCATAAATATGTTAACCACGGGCTATGGGGTAAACCAAGGAGCATCTGGAAGCCTCCCAAGATTAGGGGGTCTATGGGTGCTCCTTTAGGGGGGATGACTCTGACCCAACACATTTCCACATCTGTGCAAAACAGAAAATCTTTGAAGAAGAGAGCAGGAGAGATCGAAACCCCCACAGCCTAGTGAAAAATATGCTTAGTCATAAATTAAAGACCAACAGGCAAAAACCTATCATCATGACTTGGAACCGATCAAATTTCATCCCCCTTATTAGTTCTATCTTGTTGACTTCTACCTCTTATAATTCTAGCAAGCCAAAATCACCTTCAATCACCTGTGCATCTTAAGTACGTTGTCTTACTGGGCATAAGCAAAGGAGTCAGTAGTGGGAAATAGCTTCTTCTGTTATCGCCAGGGGTGTGGTATATATTCTGGTATTGCCAAGTGCAGTCATAGCTGCCAGTTCCCCATGCAGATCAAGATTGTACCCAGGCCTGTGCCTACCTTCCAGGTAAATATTGTAATGGTGCTGATGATGTAATTAGAAGGATCCCTCTGTCTCTTCTTTGCCTTTTGCTTGCATTAGACACAATTCCAGAAAACAAACATTATGGAGTTTGTAAAAGCCATAATTAGGGGTAGAGAACACCTAACTTTCAGATTCTACTGAGTTTTGTGGAAAACAAAGACTGTTGCCAAAGACTTTAAGTGGATAGTTTGAGAGAATGTTGAACTAAGGTGACAGCCTCAGGTCTTAATCATTAGATTACAAAAGAGATGATGGTCTAAAACATGGACATAAAAAAAAGTTAAAAAGCAGTGTTTTTTTGAAAAGCAAAATATCCTTAATTAATTAATTTCCCACTCAAAATCTGTAGTGTGTCTCATCTCACAAACACTCAAATTGTTTTAAAAAATATAAGTAATGTGTTGAAGTGGTGTGAGGAAGAACAAGGACTGACAAGCGAAGGCATGAACAAGCTGGAAATGAAGTTCAAGTGAGGCTGGTTTTGGTTGGAAATTGTTTTAATAAGGCACACAAGAGAGAACCTACTTCCAACATAATGATGAAAAGTCACTGCTAAGCTTACTGTGTCTTACTAGAGCCAGAGGCTGCTGAAAGATTTTTGGGATGAACCTTGTGCTCACCAAACCCTCATATAATCTGAATAGTAGCATTGCAACATGCTTCAGAGTGCAATCCTGTATGTTTCAGACCAAGTTTATAAGCAAAGACCCTGTGCAATCAAGACTCCTAACTTCAGAAGATTAAACTTTCTATTGAATTTTCTAAAGATTTCAGGACTTTTCTAAAGATTTCAGGAGTAAATTAGAGTCTGTGGTCTCCACAGCTGCAAGGGAAGCAATCCTCCATGTGTATTTTTTAAGCTTATTTGAAACAGTAGATAAAATAGCCAGTTTTCATGCACATGTACACACATGACAGGCACTCTATTAGTGATGTATCACAGACCATACATCAGATGCAGTGGTAACAATTCTAGTAATATTGAACAAAATTGAGTGAAATTAACCCATGGGGGAAAAAAATCCTACATTGCAATCTATTTTTCTGTTGACTAATCTATCAAAAGAAAGGAGCACTTTCACTGTTTGAAACTATGCTGGCCATTTTTCTTTCCATATAGGATCAATACATATATAAAAATAGCGAGGTTACAGTTAGGAAATGGGTTTTAGATAACAGAGCTGGAGCTTGAGAGTTTAGTTGTTGATACAGCAAGTGCCAAGATTCCTTTAACCCACAGATATAATAAAAATTGCACAGATCTGCAGAAAACAGTAAGAGGTAAGAAAATCTCTGTAACAGATAAATTTCTTTCTACTGTTGGATCCTTTTGGCAACAGAGCTTCACTTTGTGAGTGGTGCTTGTGGCTGGATAAGGAGCTATTTCCTGCAGGATTTCTTCTTGAAAGCCTGAACTTTCCCTGTGGGAAATTTTCTGTACAGGTAGTAAATGCTTTGCAGACCATTGTGCGCTAGTTGCCAAATTCTTCCCTCTTCCTAACTAACAGAGATAAAAAGGTATCTGTGCTATTTTGAGAAAAGTAGTTGTAGAACTTTTTCTTCCTCCCTATGTACGTTAGGAATTTTTCACCTTTATTTTGATCTTCCTCAGACTGCTGCAGTTAGGAGGAAGATTGTCTCCAGAGCAAGAAAACTGTGCACTGTCTAGTAGACTGCACTGGCCAACTGTTAGCTGTCTAAATTCTAGAAAAAAAACCTCTTACAGTTTAAACTCAGTGTAATAACCTGCACCATTGTTGGAAGACCGTGCATAATAGAACAAAAGCAAGGTTTGCTTTCTCTCAGTGGCTACAATCTCTATTACATCTCATACATATCACAGTAAAGAAACAGAGATCACATCAGTGATATGTGGTGTCAGGGTGCTGCCACAACACATGTGGGTTAGCTCACAGAGAGCCAGTGTTGAAGTTCTAGTGCTAAATCTTCGGTATAGTCTAGAAGAACTTAAAAAATGAAAATGAAAGCATTTGTCGCAGAATCCAAGTGCACAGACAATCCATTCTGAGATGGACTGCAGGTTTACAGGAGTCTACTCTAGTCATCCTCACCTTCATCCTGAAGAATTCAAAGAATGGTGAGAAAATGACATGATATGATGTGATGGTCCATTATCTTTTCAGTAGAAGTGTGTACAGAACTGTCACTCTCAGGTGAAGCCAACTGTCTGAACCTTGAAATAAATGGTGAGAGGGAAAAAGAACATAGGAAAACATGTTTTGCAGAGGAAACCTGATCTTTTATAAAATAGAACAGACTAACAAAAAGAGTTTTTTGGACTTGGCCATAGAAAACAGTTAAATGACTGTAAATTCCATACATTAAACAGATATATATACTCAGTGGTAAAAGGAGCACATTCACATATGAAGGTCAGTCTCTTTAATTCTAATGGACCAGACTTAGAATTTTTTACACCTCCTCTCAAAAATTGGCTGCAGCTGAGGAAAAGTGAGAGTCGAGCTAAGAAGCCCATAATACCTTTAGTAGCATCAGAGTCCATGGTGCAGGATCCAGGCTCAGTATGCTGTATCAGGGCAGCAGCCTCCTCACTAGACTCTGTTCCCTCCGAGTTTGTCTTCCAGCCCTGTGCTTGTCAAGCACCAGTCAAAGATCTACAGCTGTGCATAAAACCGAAAACATTTGTTTTGTCTGCAGATATTTCCAGACACAGTGCAGAAAAATCCAGTTATTTTGCATTAATTAAAGCACTTACTTAACAAGCACTTGTTTGCAATTCTGTAAATGTCTTTGCTTTTCATTAGTGCAAAATAATAAGAAATAAGTATGTGCATTTTGACAGAGTTTATCTTAGGAAGTCAGAATAATTCACAAATATTAATTAATTTAACACCCCATTTATTTATCAGAAGCCTCTAAAAGTACTCAAGTCATTAGTGGTCTGTACTGTCAGAGTAGATTGTGTTGGGTGATCTCAGCCAGTGTACCTGGGATTAATCATTCTGTTCCAAACAGACCATGGCACAAAATTTGTTCTAATATATTTGCTTGAATGACATAGATGACATAAATTTATATTATTAATTATTTTATGCGGCTTTAGATCTCCTAAGTGCAAGAAGCTTCCTTGTGGATTGTTGTTGTTTTTTAATTTTTTTTTTTAATAATGAAATTGCATTAAAGAAAAAGAGGGTAAAAATTATTTTTCATAATATAAGATGCCTTGTATTTTAACATGTAAGGGAAAAGTTTTATGAGTTTCTAAAGACTTACTGTAGAATTAAGCACATTGGACTTTTTCCCAGATTAGTCTCAGAGCATTGAGGTTAACAGCCTAATCCAATAGTCACTGCTTTTGATAATATCCTCTTATACTGGCTTCAATCAGATCAGAACGGGATCTGATGTAGTATATACTCTTGTCAGCAAACCAGTTTTTAACGTGTCCTTATACCAAGTTGCTTAACAGTCCTTCCGCAGAGAGATTGCCTTGAGACCATGCTTAAGGTTCAATATGTGCTCAAGTACTTTGGGGAACTTTAGTATTATAAAGAATTTAAATAATTTGATCAGGAATCCAGAAATTAGAATGATTCAGGCAATTAATTAATCGTGGTTGAGAAATGGCTCTCTCATGTAACAAACACAGAACAGTAAAAAGTAAAAAACTAATATTTATTCTGAAATGTGGTATCAAAAGTTGGAAGATTTTGTGTGATGAACAAAGAATAATCTTGAATCTAGTCCATAAAACAAGTCTCAGACTCCTTTTATATGGAGGTATCTGGACAATGAATGGAGATAACTATGGAAAGTGAATAAGGCTCAAATAAGAAAGCTCAAGTCAAAAATCCTGTTTCAGAAAAAGTCCTGTGCAGAATGCATCCTAGTCTTGAAGGTATCTGATAGAGTTTGCCTTTCTGGGTTTTTTTTAGGGATGGAAATAGCATGGAGTCCTGTGCATCTGCTCTGGAGCAGCCATGCTCTGCACCATGCAGAGTGAGCCAGGTTCCAGAACAGAGGCTGCCTTGAGGTACCCCATGATTTTGGTATGCTCTGGCAGGCTGTGAGTCTCCCACAAAATGCAGAATCACTGATTCAGAAAGGAAGAAACTCCCCCAGATCCTCTCCTGCCGTTGCATGCCTTTACCTACCAACTGCAGAAGAATGTGCCCTGGCCCCACAGGAACTATGTGCCACTTTGCACAGCGCCCCACTTCCACCGGTAGTACAGCGGACACCCAGCCACCATAGCTGCACCCTCCAGGCTCTCGGGTCAGTGTTCGCATGAGTGGTGGGAGATGGAAGTCTAAAACCTCTAACTGAGGACATGTTGAACCAAATGTGTCCATTTCCTGATAGAAGGAGTTATTTAAAAAAACCTACAAGTAAGTGCTTCTTCCTGTGAAGGTTTTGAGACTGTGAGTCCTGGTTAGATCCTGAACATTAGAGAGGTGAGTGTTTCAGATACTCAATGGTTTTTGGTGTTTAAGCAATTCCATATTCAATATATGACAGTTCTTAATAATCATTTGGGGCGTATAACAATCCTGTAGGCTATAGGGAGTGCAATTCTAGATATATGTGTGTTATTTGCAGATGTCTAAATCAAATTTTGTATCTATTTCTAAGAGCCTGAACTAACCTTCTTAGCATAACAAGTCAACTCCATACGGCAAAAATCGAAGAGAAAAAGATCAACACAACTAACTGTTAGAATAAGTGAAAGAAAAAGTAGGAAACCACCTATTGCAGAACTGGGGAGTATAAAGACAATTATTTGCTGAAGAAACTGAAGCCATTTTACAAAAGTGCTTTGATGTGTCTTTGCAATTCCATTTCACATAGAGAGAGCAATCTTGTTTCTCAGCTGGTATAAACTGTCAGGGATGCATGGAAGCCAATTTCCTTCGGCTTCTGATCTGGTCCAGAGATATCATCTACTGTTATCTATACTGGTATCATCTAGTATCATCTATACTGGTATCATGTAGTATCTTCTATACTGGCAACAGGATAAAAATGTACATGTCTGCATATAGCTTTGCATCTGACGCTGACAAGGACAGAGAACTGTGCTAACATAGAAGAGAAAAATAACTAGTCCAGACTAAAATGAATACCCATGGCTGAAAAATTCCATATACATATTTTTGCACTGTTTACTCTTTAGTTTCTGTTTTCATTTATTTAGAAAGTGTTATCTTCAAACTGGATGATATTTATATTAACTTTGTTTATAGACTTTTCCTATGCAGTACAAGAGCATATTCCCTCCTGCAGAAGGCAGATGTTGCAGTAACATACCTAATGTAGTGCTACTATTTCATGCAGAGAAGATATAAAATATGATGCAATCAGGGAAATGGCAGTCAAGTGTGATCATTGCATTGGGTTTTGACAAAAAAAATGTTATGCTTTTCCTTCTTTAGCAATCAAAAAATTTTCAACCAGTCAGTCAGAAGGCAAAGGCTAAAGTGACTGGGACTTATGGTGCAACATTTTGCCAACATTCTTACAGAGCTTCATGGATCTCCAAGAGATTTTGTATAGTGTTTTTCTCTTGTGGAAAGCATGTGCGTGTGCACCTGTAAGATGTGTGTACACATGCATGCCTATTCTCCTAGAGGAGTTTTTCAAGACTTTGACCTGTGGATGTAAGTTCAATGGTGCCAGTCTGCAGGAACGAAGGTCTGGAAATGTGGAGTGCGATGATACCAACCACATAACTACTGCCTGAAGTGAGAGATTCCAGTAATTTTCCCTGCTGTTATGGGAAATGTCGTATGTAATTCCAGTTTTGACAGGTTTTTCTGTAATTGATATTTGACTACTGGACACACCTTTTGCTGGAACAACGCACTGCCCCTCAGGCTGTGATGTGATGTCTGCAGCAGCACTGCTACCTCAGCTCCTGAGCTAATAACTTCAGTCCGCACAGCTCTCCATGGAACTATATGGGGAACTGACCTGCATTAAAAAAATATCCCACTCCAGCATCAAAGGCCTATTTTTTTTCAGTTGGAATCTGTGCTGGCTATATGAATGGCTGAAGAAATACCTGTGCCAGCATGGTGGTGGGAAAGTCAAGGGGTTGGGAGCAAGTGTGTGGGGAAGAAAGGGTGGCAGCTTCTTAAAGTGGCTCAGGTGATGCAAACTTGTCCATTGCCCAGCCCCAGTGTACCTATGTGTACTTCCACCACTGTTACTTTAATTCATGTTTGTGATCAGTAAATCGAATTCAAACAACTGAACAAGGCACCAGACAAAACAGAATTTAATCTGCAAGATAAACCATTGCTGCTGGAATGCTGGAGCTGCCCTAGCACTGCCTTCAAGCCTTCAAGCCAGACAGGGTTTTGATGTGCTAAATGCAAAGATGTCATTGGAACTGAGTTGCCAGTCAATTTCCCTACTATGTACACAACACCGTATTTTTAACACTTCTGCCACTGTTCAGCATGTGCAGTGTGTTCTGGCATGCATTTTAAAATGGCTGTGTCACCCCTGCATTAGCAGGCAGGCTTTTTAACATAATATTTGAAAGACTTACAAGCAGACAAACTCCAAAATTTGAAATTAATTTCCCTTTAACAGATTTGGTCTAAAGAAATCTGAACTATACTAGTTGACCATAGTTTGGCTTTAGCTCCACAGGTACTTGCAGTCACACTCATTCTGGAACTAAGCAACCAGCATTCCAGAACCTGTGATACAAGGGTGAGACAGGTTGTTCTTCAGTGTGAACTGACTCTTTTTGAAAGAAAGGTTATAACTAGGGAAGGATTTTCACTAGGAATGTGGTGTTGAAAGTTTGATTCTTTAAATCTCTTCTTCTTCTGAAAAAAGAAGTTAATCATATTCTGACATCAGAATATGATTAACTATGCTATTCCTGTGGTATCTCATTTCAAGAAGACCACAGCAGCCCCATGGAAGCAGAATAGTTTTATTTTACATAGCATGCAGATTTAATTTTGAGATGTATGCTGACAGCCTATGTTACTCCTTCTGTCGTCATAAAACAAAGTAACTAAGTTTGGAAAATCTCAAATATACTTTTTATTTGATCTTTAGAGCTTCTGAAAATACTCAGAAATCCATCTACTTTGCTTGTGATGAGATAGGAGAAAACTACTGGCCTTCCAGCTTTGTCCTAGTGTACCAGTGGCAACACAGTGGAAATTTTATCTATTCGTTGATATAAACTTAGACCCTGAAGTCCATATATGCCTGTTATTCCAGCACTGTTATCTCTAAAGTCAAAAGATTTTTTTCTGAATAGGACTGATTAAACGTGTCAGAAATTAGATCTGTATTAATTTAGTGCTATGTGTTCAATACTGTTAGGTGTATAACTGTTTCTACCTCAGGCATTTAAAATGCTTTATATGCTCTATCATTTACAGACTAACTCAACTCCACATTTTTTGAAATAAAACTTTTTCAGTTTTTCCACGGGGCCATAGAAATAACTGTAATTTATTATAGGATTTCAAAAATTTCATGAACAAATGATACTTTCTTTCTTTCCTTTTTTTCCTTGTCCTACAGTTGTGTAGAATTAGGGGTTTGTTTTGTTTTGTTTGTTTTATTTTGGTTTGGGGTTTTTTTTGTAATTGCAAAATTAAACTATTACAAAGGCAAAGATGTACAAGCTGAAATTCAGGACCTACTGAATAGCCTTCCCATCGAAATGGAGCCCAGAAACTAAATTATAAACCTCTTGGTTTATCTCATATGAAGTTCACTTATTAAAGGATATTCAACATTGTACTACTAAGGATTTAAATAAAGCAATATGGAAGAAAAAAAGACCCCTGAAACAGTGAAGTGACCTCCTTATCACCTTTTGTGTTGCAGGGAGGGTCTCAAGCACAGCTCTGAGACAATTCCAGGGCAGGTTTCTTTGGCTCCTGAGACAAAGGTTGTGGTCCCCAGGACTGCAAAGGTGTATGGGATTTTCCATCCTGTCTGGTCCTTCTCCCTCAGTTAACGACCCCTAGTTCAGTGCTTCTCTGCCACAGGCTCTGCATTTCAGAGAACTGAGCTGGGAGGCTAGAAGGGCAGATGCAGTGAAGAGCTGAGGACCTCAGTCTCAGGACACAGTTAAGATAGATGGAAATCTACTTTGTACCTCACTTCTCAGTTGGCTTTTCTTTGAGTAGGAGATTGGATAAGATGACCTCCCACAGGTCCATTTCAACTTAGGCTGTTTATAGCTTTGTGCTTTTATGAAAAAAACCCCAATCCAACACCTGCCCCCTGCCTCCCCCCTCAAAAAAACCCTAACCCCTAATTTGTAGTGTGATTAATTTGAAAAGCATGAGTGATTTTTCATGTAGAATTTATTTAGAGTTATGGGACACTCTCAACATTCAAAAGAAATTTCAGAGCATTTCTACCACTCAGTTCTTCAGTTTTAGATTGATGGTAAATATTTCTCTTTTGTCTTTGCCTCTGAAAGTCTTCTTACTGTACTGATAGATGGAAATCAGCTCCCAATGTCTGAATAAAATGAAGTATGAACGTGCTTAAGCAAGACCTAAGTCACCTGTGTAATTTTAAAGCCATTTTTTTCTGTTATGCCATTAGCAGAATATATGTGACCAACAAAGATATGTAGAAGTGCTGCAATTTAGGAATTAATTGTTCCAAGGAACTACTAAGCATAACATTAAAGATGTGATTCCTCTGTACCAGGGATGCAGCAACTACCCAGTAAAGATACATACAGTGGCAACTAGTGTGTGACAAATAACGAAAGATATGAAATTGTTTCCAAAGTAATCATACATTTACTGAGACAAATACAGTCTAGAAATAAAATGAATTGTTTCTATTTGTCCTTTGAATTGTAGTTTAATAATAGAGACAAAAATGGCTGAGGAGGGGAAGCAACCTATTAGTGAAATTGTGATACTTTTGCTTTCAAAAAGCATTTTATTTCATAAATAGTTCTGTTAATTTGGTATAACAGATAGGAGAGTATCACAGTTCAGTCACACAGCCTTGAGATTATAACCTGAGGCAAGGTTAGCTTTAGTATGACAATTTTTTCAATTGATAAGTTGGAAATAAACACTGCCTGCTTTTTACAGAAACACTGAGGAGAGCAGGATGTTATGTTTTATTGTGTATCCTGCCTTTTAGTCAGCTCAGTATTACTTTAAAAACTTGGAGTCTTCTGCAGGCTTTGTGTGAAGAGAAAATAGTCACAGAGAGCTATTCTTTTGCTTGCTGAAAATTAGTATCAAGCACTTCTACAATACAGTCTAGACAGGAAATTGCCTTGTCCTTCAGTAGAAAATTGATTAGGTGATTCATTACATCAGTCATTTCAGACACTCCATCCTTCGAAAATTTGTCTTCTGTCTCTGATAAAGGTAAGATCTATAGGTCTTCTAAGTACGTGAGTCATCTTAGGCTGGGCATTTCACACATGTCTTCTTAGGATAGCAATTATTCTTCTGTGGCTAAACCAATTGAAGAAAAACATTAAACTTACCTGATGCTTATCTGTAGGGTACTCAGAATACAGGACAGAATAAGCCTTCTAAAGAGAACTTTTGGTCCTTCTGTTCCTCTTCAGCTCTCAATCAATGGCTTCTGTTCCTGTCTGAAATTTTTGTGCTCCCCCAGGTGAATGCTCTCAGCAGAACCTGAATCTCCCCAAGGTATTTTCATTCCATAGCTACCTATTGATTTTCATTTAAGTGTGTAGATCACAGCATACACTTTAACTCTGTGTATCAGCTCAGAAAAATTCTTACTTCCACAACACCTTGTTCTTCTGATGAATTAATGATTGCATGTCAATCACAATTATCTGACTTTTAGCATTTGCAATCAGCACGTGTCATAGATGAACCTAAAAATGTGCTCCGTGTATTCCAACTAACAGAAAAAAAAAATAAGCCAAAGAGCAAAGAAATGCAGTAATTAATACCAAATTATGAGCAGGACATTTTCAGAGGTCAGAAAAGCAGGAGTGGAACAATAAATGAACTGAGTGTGAGTATATGACATGGTAAAAAGGGAAGAAACTAATTCTGTAATAAAACAGTCTTTAAAAAGTAGTGAAGAAAGACAATAAAAGAAACAGTTGTGTTGCTTGGGATTTTTAAAGGATTTTTTTAAAGAATGATACACAAAATGATCTTTTCCTTTTTTTCCTCTTAAATATGTAGTTTTACAATCTTGATTTGGACAGAAAGTGAATTTAAAAAATGCTGAAAAAGGTAAGAAAGTATCCTTGAAAAAAACAAAGTATGTCCAAGCAAGTGAAAGGGAAGCAAAATGTGAAAAGTGGCAAGTTACACCTCAAAAATCAATATTTTAGGGACTATTTGCTAAAGGCATAAAAGCTAACAGCGAACTGTTCCTCAAAGCCCTGGGGCGTGGGGAGCCTCCCTTGAAGTCATTAAGGACAATTGACATATTAATGACAGGAGGAGTTACAGCAGAAAATCCAAAGGGAGTCTTGCATGTTTCCTCAGCCGGGAAAATCTAAGAGACTCACACTTCAGAAGTCATCTTTACAAGGATGTATCAGAAGATCTGTTTCAAACCGAAATGTCTGTGAAAGAGATTGTAGAACAAATTGTGGTGGTTTAACCTCAACCTGCAAGTCAGCACCACACTTTCCCCCAGGGGACCAAACTGCCAGATCATATGATATTTACCCAAGAGGTCTAAAGAAAATTGAGGATGAAATAGCTGAACATTAACTTCCTGAAAACTCTTTCTATACTAAAGGTAAGGAAGGTGGCGATTAAGACAATAACTTTTTGCAATCATTTCAATGAGGGATTCTGGGATTACAGACCAGTTATTCTCTAAGGAATACTAAGTAAATTTGCCGATGACATGGAATTGGGAGTAACTGTCATCTCCCTTGAGGGCAAAGAGGCCCTGTAGAGAGACCTAGACAAGTCAGAGAGGTGGAAAATCACCAGCCATATAAAGTTTAACAAGGACAAATGCCGGATTCTGCATCTAGACAGGGCAACCCTGATTGTATGTATAGAAGAGGGAATGAAACACTGGAGAGCGGTGCCACAAAAAGGGACCCAGGCAAGTTGAATAGGAGTCAGCAGTGCCCTGGCAGGCAGGAGGGCCAACAATGTCCTGGAGCTCATCAGGCAAAGCATCGCCAGCCAGTCGAGGGAGGGGATTGTCCCGCTCTGCTCTGCACTGGTGCGGCCTCACCTTGAATATTGTGTGCAGTTTTGGGCACTGCAATATAAGAAAGATGTTAAGCCATTAGACAACATCCAAAGAAGGGCAACAAAATGGTAAAGGGACTTGAGGGGAAGCCATATGATGAGCGGTTGAGGGCACTTGGTCTGTTCAGTCTGGAGAAGAGGAGACTGAGGGGAGATCTCACTGCAGTCTTCAACTTCCCCGGGAGGGGAAGTGGAGGGGCAGGTACTGATCTCGTCACTGTTATGACCAGTGACAGGCATGAAACTGAGTCAGGGGTGGTTTAGGTTAGATATCAGGAAAAGGTTTTTTATCCAGAGGGTGATTGGGCACTGGAACAGGCTCCCAAGAGAAGTGGTCACAGTACCAAGCCTGCCAGAGTTCAAGAAATATTTGGACAATGCTCTCAGGCACATGGCGTGATTCTTGGGGTGTCCTGTGTGGGGTCAGGAGTTAGACTCGATCCTGATGGTCCCTTCCAACTTAACATATTCTATAATTCTATGATTTTGATTTCTGGGAAGTAACGCAAAATGTGGAAAAAATAATCCTAACTTACATGCAGGGTGATAAACTTTGTACTTTCTTCTGATGTTCAGGAAAAAAAAAAGTCTTGGATATGTTCATGTTCAGTAAAAGTCAAAGAAGCAACTACAAAATAAATCAGCAATTTTGGGTATTACATTTGTCCTTCAGCATGAGCCTTTTGTGAAACACATGCCAAAAGTGTCTTTTCTATTATTATTATTATTTGTTCTGATAAACGTATTACCTCCATTTCCAAGCTGCTTGTTTTGATATGTCCTTGGGCAACCACAGCAGGAGCAATGCTGCCAATAAATGATTACTACAAAAATAGTGAGCAAAACAGCATGTCAAGTTATGTCCACTTTTAAAATACTGTGTTACATAGCTGGTCTTCCCTCATGTTTCTCATGCCCAGAAGGGACAGGGTAGAACTAGAAAAAAGTTCAAGGAAGGACAATAACAGTGATCAAAGAGATTAAATAGCTTCCAGAAGAGGTACAATTGAATTTTTTAGGACTGTTCAGCCATCATGACCTGGAGAAGACAGTCAATGACTTTTTTTCCTTCAGAAGTGAGTGAGAGTTCAAGTAATATTTTTGAGGAGGAGGTTGAAAATGAACAAAATTAGTTATTCTGTGGAACCCTTTCCCATAGGATATTTTGATATTAAAATTGTACAGCTGCTCAGAAAGCTAATTAATGAAAGAAAAATCCACCAGATAGTACACAAATATATATAATACCTCTCCTTCAGAAATTTGCTGAACCCCTAATTACTGGAGATTGAAAAAGTATTGTGGAGAAATATTGGCATATTCAGGCTTTGTTTTTACACTATTACCAAGATACCTGTAATTTGCCACCGAGAAAGAGGTGTTGCACTTGATGGACTTGTGACTTTATACTGTAAGATATACTTATAGTCCATCATTTGCATACAGGAATACCCCATGCAAGATTATAAGGGCTATCAATGTTGATTTTTGAAGTCTTTATGCACAGTTATGTGTGCAGACTCTCAATTAGAATCTACCTTCTGTAAGTTTTAGGCATTAATGTGGCTAGATTTTAGGTACGAAGGGAATAGCATGGCTGCTACTAATATTTGGCCTCCCAAGAATGCAAAGTACTTCATCAGACCTTGAGAAAACTAAGAAAAAGAAAAATGTTGGTCTGAAGTAATAAATTACTCGTTTCTAGTAACTACACACAACAGCATGCCTCTGAGGAAGCGTGTGAAATTCTGTGCAATCATCTTGAAGAGAGGATAAAGAAAAAATAAAATATTCCAAAATATCCAAAAGGAATAATTTGAGTGAGGGTGAAAAATAAAAAGATGTAAAAAATTTTGAAGCTCCCTGTAGTTGAATTGTTTTTCAATATACAGCAAAATTAGGTCTCCTTTCAGGCTTGGTATCTGTCAATATTACACAGTTATGAATTCCAACCGAAAATAGATTTGTCAGTGC
Organism: Manacus candei; assembly: GCF_025592945.1. Lineage (NCBI taxonomy): Eukaryota > Metazoa > Chordata > Aves > Passeriformes > Pipridae > Manacus > Manacus candei. Next base: position 5,302,203 of record NW_026138082.1, on the reverse strand, counting down.
AACTCTGTTGTCAAATTAGAGCTGGAATTTTAAATTAGAAATACGTCCTCAGTGTCTTCAGTGTGACCATTTTCCACAGTTTCTGATAAAGGTAGTAGGAATAAAATGCTCCTTTAGAGTTTGCACTTTGCTGATGACTATTTGACTTTAATGAAAATCCTTGCTTTTTAAGGGTAGAAATGAATGCAAGTTATTACCTTCTACTTGTTGCTCATGGTACTAGAGGAATGAATTGAATGCTTTTCCGTTTCTAGAATCAACATTCTAGAAACCAACAAACAACCAACAAACAAAAAGCCTAACATGAATGGAAACCTCACTAGCAGCTCTCAATTGCTGTGAATCAAATGACTGTGGTCTGATCTCACTTTTTCTCTTTGGACAAAATCCATTTAAAAAAAAAGTTTCATTGACCAATAGATACGGACTTACATATGCAACTTAAAATCATTACATTATAGGAAGAATTAATAGAATACCTGGGCAGGAAACAGAAAAACAAGATTTCTTTCTCCAATTATGGTCAAATCACTCATCTCTTCCTCTCCTTTTCACTTCCTTTCTTTCGCCAGCTTTATATTTATGCCAGCAGATGTATATTGCCAGCATTGTAATTCCTTCTCTGCACATCAAAAATTCCTGATAACTATCAGGATGCAGTGGCTCTAAATTAATATAATAATCAATACCAGTTGGCTGGACCTCACTGGTTCAGAGAGATTTTTACATAGCTGTGAGATACTAGCCAGTTACAACTTTATAGCCCATTGCAACATCAAAATTGGAGATTTGAATCTTTCCTTGTGGTTTAGGAATAACTGGTGGCAGTAAACGTCAGTGTGGTAATGGGAAGAAAATTTTCATTTCTGTTTGTTGCACATCATATTTTCTGAGTCACAAAGGTGATAAGCTGGTAGCCTTTGCTTCTGAGACTGAATGGGGTACTTCCAGGCAGTTGGGAGATTTTCTGGATATAATAAATTTTCTGAAGAGTGTTGAATTTATTTTTGCTCTCTAACCACAGCCCAAATTCAGCAGACTTAAGAAAGCAAAAATGGCATCATCAGCTCCTTTCTTCTGTGAAAAAAGCACCTCTGTAAAGCAAGGGTTGAAGCTACCAAAGAGAAATTCCGTTTACATTTTTTTTTGTCCTACTAGTGTCTGTGCAATCTAAGAGGACTTTATTTCACAGTGATGCTAGTTTGATTCATTTCATAACAACAGGATTTTCAAGTTGATTTTAGAGAAAAACTATTCTGTGAAAGGTACACAGCTCTGGCAACAAGCTAATAGGAACATTGTGCTGCAGCCCAAAGTGTATGAGCCCTCACTTGCCAATCTCACAGTCATTCCCTGTTGATATGATTGGATTATTTCATTGGATTATTTCCCAGATGGGCATTAATGTGTTTGTAGGGAGTATTCAGTTAAAGGGTCAATGTTTATTAAAGCTAGAGATATTGCACTTGCTCTGAACATGTAATTAAAATGGCAGATTGCTCTCTGTTTTGCCTTTCATGCAGTAGGCTGCTTTATAAACCAGCTCTGGATGATTCTGTCACCTATTTTTGTCAAGAGCTTTAAAGTTGATGTTATAGGCTTCTTATATGAAATTAAATGAAATAGTATTTTTCCATACAGCTAAGGTTTTCAAAGATAATGATTTATATTGTAGTCAGGGTAATTCCATATTTTCCCAAAGACCTCTGTCTTGGTTTATGGATTTGTTGTACCTATCTCCCTCCAGAGCTCCCTGCTTCTGCTATTTAATCTGGGGGGGAAATCTTCGCTGAAATAAATGTGACTTAGGTCTATAATTTCTAACTACATGATGCTCTACTTGGTCAGAATTTCTACATAAAAGCAAGATTCTGACCATATTGTAATTCAATTACACCTTTCATACCTTTAAATGTGCTCAATATTAGTAATTCTTGTTTCCTTACAATTTCCCCTCCCTAAAATATTGAAGGTGTCTGCTTTCAGGAAGATATAAAATTATTTTTTCTTAACCTATTTTGTCTTATCTTCATTTTGTATTTAATGTTATATATTCTATACTTCAGTTCAGTGGTGAATGAAATTATGGTTCCTATATATAATATATTATGTATTAGAAATTAACCATTGATAGAAAGCAATTTTTTATCAGTATTTTTAATAACATTAGGCAGTAAAATACTGTGGTTCCAGATATTAAAACTCTATGTTCATTGCTCCAATACACTATTTCTACCATACAAATTCAGTATGCAAATCCTTACTTCCCTTATTCTGTCTTTAGAAGAAAGTCTCAGAGCCACATCCCCAGGTTCAGTCAAGAAAAAACTACAGACCTGAAAAATGAAGTCAGGAAGACTTCTTGGTTTTCAAAGTAACCTTTTGACCATATGTCATTAAGAGGCTAGATCTCCTCTAAGAGCCTCTTCCAATTATACTGGCTTAGTGCTATTCCAGGAGCTTACCATGTCCAATCACCCTAAAAGAATCCTAATCAGGCCTTAGCTAAAATGCTGCATTAACAGAAAAGCTGAACAGCAAGTAGGGTGTTGCATTTCCTTCCACTGATGATCTTGTCAAATAATCACATTTCCAAATTCTCGAGTTAAAATAGATGAAGTGTGATTGAAAATCAGGGTCAGTCTTTTGTTCCCAGGGAAGTAAACAAGTTAGGCCTACAAGTAAATCTTAGATTGTAGCCTTGGCACATATTTGAGGTGTTGGATCTTCGAGTTGAGCCTGGATGAACAACAATCAGGGATAATGCTTTGCATTAGACGTTTAAGAAGTGTCCTTCAGAGCTGCTCACATTGTTCGTCCTAGGAGTATAGGACTTCTTTACAACTTCTGATCCAGCCCTTCACTCTTTGAGATTTGTGGTCTTAACAGCTCTCAAAACTGCTGTGATTTGTGTCCTCTCATCCTGTTTGATGCTGCTTCAGGGCTCTGAAAAGAACTGTACTGTACTCCAGACCCAATTGATACACTATGCAATGGCCTAGAACATTCTGTATGGCTGTATTATGGCAAGATTAATAATAAGGCTTCCATTATGTTAATATTTCAAAATTTTTATTTGGGACTAACAGAGTTTGAGAGCATGAGAAAGCATGATGCTTAACTGATTTGAATTGGTATTTTAGGGTCTGATGGTTTCACATGTTTCATGCACAGAGCCACTGTGACATGTAAACTGTCAAGCTCAAATTGGGTTTACCCACAATAACTAAAGTAGGCATATTTTATATGGTAGTACCTTATCTTGTTTTGCATGTCTTCCATTCATAGAGGATTAAGGTTGTGCCAACAATAGCAAACCGTGTGACTGATATTATTAGAAAGATGATGGGAGCACTCTTTTTCTTTTTTTTAATTCAAACAACCACTTGCATTAGCCCTCCCACTAGTTTAGTTATCTGTTTGTAGATTATCATGTAAAAGCAGCACATTGAACCAGCAATACTGAAATAGTAGAGAAGGTTGCCTGCTTATATTTCCCTTGCCCTGGCTGCTACACAAGGTCATGAGCAGTGTGCAGAGGTTTGGGAAAGTGGTTTCTTTTCTGAAAGGTGCTAAAAATGGACAAGAGGCGAGTTACTTGTGATGCGCAAGTGAGAGAGACAGGGACAAAGAGTTCAAGCAGAGAAAGAGGGTCTATCCAAGAAGAACGAGGAGTAGACATCGCGCTGGGCCTTAACGGTGATGGGAAAGTCTTTTTCTGGGGAGCAACGGGAGACGGTTGAATTCATCTCAAGACAGTAAGTCTTTAATTTGTGGGACTGAGGGTGAGACTGAAGGAAGGGGAGTTGTGTTTATAAATCATCTGTTTCTGATCTATTTCACTATTTTTGTTTGGAAATCAGTGCTTCGGAAGTTCTAGAAACACAGAAATTTTCACCCACTTTAATTTGGATGGTTTTACACTGACCCACCTTTAAAAACTGACCTATTTCAGATTCCTATTGCATCATTCCTATTGCATCATTCTTAATAAAACTTTCTCCTGAAGTATAGTTAGCAAGTCCATACCAATGAGATTAGTGTTGTCTAATAAAACTGATAACTTAATGCCTTCTCTGTGTTCCCATCTGATGTCTCAGCTAGAAAGACATTCCTCTCTCTAGCCATCACTCCTAGGATTAGTTAATAGCTGATGAAATCTCAGGAAAGCCCTTGTATCCTATGGGTCAGGTGGTAGCTATGCTCCCTGCAAGCAGGTGTGGGAACAGATATTTTCTGCTGATGGAGGGTTAGACCTTTGCAACTGTGCAAGTTGTCAGGAGCAGTAGCACCAGAGATGGAAACCACAGATGGCAACAAGGGGATGCAGCTGTCTGCATGAGGCTTAGCGTCCCTGAAGCAGCTGCACCGGGAATTTAGTAGATGCGGCATGGCTTATGTATGCTGAGTGCTCTCCTTTAATCCTTCTGCCTTCGCTCTATCTTTGTTCATTACATTATTATTGCAAATTATTATCATTGCTAAAGTGCTAACAGTATGGCCACCAGTTGGCTTAGCCCTATGTTCTGTGTTCTCCAGGTTCCTGGTCTAAGGTAGGCCACACTCAGCATTCATTGCTAATTATTATTTTTCTTGACTTTTTTTTGTTTTGTTTCTTGCTTTACTTTCCACTTTGAGTAGACACGATTTGTGGGTGTCAAGAGCTTTGTGTAGGAAGGGTAAATATCATTATAAATGGTAGCCCATGGCACAAGAACATGATGCAAGGCCTAATTATTGAACACAGTTTCTTTCGAATCTATCACCAAAGCCAGAAGATCAGGGTAAAATATAACCTTGATGAAATACTTAAATTTCAGCTACGATTTAAATTATATTCAGTTTTGCACAGAAGAAAATTAAGATTAACTTTATACCTTTCAAATTCATTTCCACTTCACTAAATTTTTTCTTCCTCTACTTTGTTTCTCCAGTCACTTTCAAATTTGTTCCTCAAGGCCATTATCCCATCCGCCTTTTCATTTATTTATTTGATTAGCTATTAATAAATCCTTGATCTCTTATCATTCTCTGTGTCATCATTAGCACTTTGGCATTAGCACAGAAAGCATACAGTAAAACTCCTCTTGATGTTGGAGCAAATCTTTTTCTCTGAAGCATCCATGCAGAATTTGGATTAGCAGTTGTGTTGCATCCAAAGGCAGTCTGATCTCCCACTGGTGTATTACATACTTCTGGAGGGAACTGGATCTTGCTCCCCCACATTCCCAGTTTTGGGGGAACTGACAGGCTAATTAGGTCTCTATTAATGCATGAAGGAGCTCACAAGGATACTTTAATTTGTATGCTGGTAGAAATTCCCATTTTACTGCTTGAGTCACCTGAGGAACAACAGACGTACAGTGCAGTGCCATCTCAGCGCTGGCTTTTTCCCACTCTTGCCTCTCTGGAATTTGCTACCAGGCACATAAGTGGATCTAAGCCATTTCCAGACAGAGAATTCTGCAGGGATATTAGCTTTGTTTCTGGCCCGAAGTGCAAAAGAGCCTCTGAGGTGGTCATTGTAAGAATTTTTTTCCCATTTTAATATCTTTTTGCCCTGGCTTTGGGGCTGCAAGGCATCACTGCTTAGAAACAGTGCATATCTCTGAATCAATGCTGCAGGAGAGGTCAGGAAGAGGAATAGATAAGAACACACAGAAAGAGAGTTTGTTTATAACAGTATTTATTTAGCATTTTTTCAAATTCCTTTGGGTAACAGAAAACATTAAACATAGAGGTAGTTCCAGACAAATGAGAATGATTTGAATTCATAAGAGTTTTGAGGAAGTGAAAGAAATGAAAATTGTTCACACACAGAATATATTGACTTGCATTAACTAGAAAACCTTGAACTACTGCTTGTTCAAAATTGTAGAAAATATTTACAGATGATATTGCTAACACATCAAACCATTTCCCCCCCTTTGTCTTCCCCTTCTTTACTTCTGAGCTTTTTTCCCTTCTGTGTTTTTCTTCTCCTTTTTTAGTTCTCGACTTTTTGTCAGTTTTCAGTTTTACCCTTCCAGTCAATACATTTTTTCCCTCATCTCCCCTTTTGCCTTTTGTGTTGCATTTACTCTGTCTATAATTTGTCTCCCATGTGCCTTTTTTCTCTTGTATCACTTGCTGTGTCTCTCTCTATATAATTATTTAGATATTTAATTTTCCTGAATCAATTTGTATTTTTTTGTCTTAAAAGAAAAAAAAGTTAAATGGGAAAGGCAGCTTTCAGTTAAATATTAAAGCTGCATAATGGGCTGCTTGCTGTGTTATTTACCTTCATGTTATCCTGGTACAAACTGACAAAGGAGATAAAATGAAGGATCAATGAGAGAAAAAAAAAGAAGTGTTGACTGTCAGGATCACCAGGAAAGCATGGTATAATGACAAGTATTAACCTAGACATTCCTTGGGATTCCCTTTTGGTGTCATCTCTGTTCTGAGTATTGTTTTCAAAACTGTAAAATGAAGATTTTGGAACTTCCATCCCTCAAAGAGGCAATGTGAAGACAAATATATTAGAAGTTTGAGTGGTGACCACATAAAAAGGTAATGACATCATGCAAGAATGAATAACAGCTAACTTCAAAGTGGCAACAGCTTGACAAACACTTAAGCCGTTGACAAAATATTTAAGTGGATTTTAGACTGTGTATTTTCAAATTCATTGTCAGCTGCTAAAGAACACAATAAATTTTCCAACATTTTATTTCCCATATAAGCTCTCGAGACAACTAAATCTCATCATACTATCAAAATATTTTTGAGATACATTCCCTTTTCAACTCGATTTTGGAAGATGAATGTTTTCCAAGACCAATATATCATCTAGATAATTAATAATAATGCAGAAAAAATGGATAAATTATTTCTATAAATCAGCTATCAGTTTTTAAAATGTTGTAGTTCTGAAAAGAAATATGAAAATTGTAACTTGATTTAATGAAACATTTGCAGGATATCTTATTTGTTCTATTTTTATACAATCATTTTTTCAGAATAACCAGTTACTGGGAAGTGAATTTTGTACATGCAGTTCAAAATTCACAAAATAAAAATAAAGTGAGCAATCAGGGATGAAGAGTAAATGAAATAGTGTTAGCCTCGAGCCTCTTTCAATAGCTCTTCTGACATCTTTGTAACATTTTAGTAACATCGACAGGAAAAACATTATCTCACTGCTGGAAAAAGAGAAAAGATGGAATAATGTGGAAAAGAAACTACAGCAATGAAGTAAAGTGATGACCAAGTTTTGGTGTAAATTAAGTATTGTTAATGGACCATAGATGTTAGAGCCTTGATACGCTGAAGTAAATGATTATATTCCCACTGAGTCAGTGGGAGTGAGGTTTTCATTCTAATTTCAGACTTAAGCTTTGAAAAGACTTCATAAATAAACACTTGAAGTTCCTCAGGTGCCTTAGCTGAACGTATATTTTTATTTTAGAGTAATCTGATTCACTTAAAGCTGCATGACTACTGTCAGAAGTAGGAATGTAGGGTTTGGTGTTTACACTGCAATCCCTACAAAATGGGAGAAGCATTTTGGACAGTGCCTGTGTTATTGTCGCTGAAAGGAAACAGGTTCCTTTACTCATACTTCTACTGGCAAAACAAACGAAGTAAGACTGTTAGCAAATGCTTTATTTCAACACATAATTTGTTACTTAGCATTTTCTTCATGTTTACTACTGTTCACTGTTTGCTTTCACAATTAATTTTGATAAAGCACCATCATATTACAATGAATAATCAAGGAGTGGCCCAAAAGAATAGATTAATGTTTAATCAGTCTTTTACTTTCCTAGCTTCAATGATTCTAATGATTGGTAGTGTAAATTTAGCGACAAAAATTCCTAATAGACATTACAGAGATAAATGCAGTTCTTCCTGGTTCATAATTGCTAGTAATGCTACCTTTCCAGGTGCACTGAACATATTCTATTGGTGGTATTTTAATGTCTAATATAGAAGGTTGCAAATATTTTATGTATACTATTAACAGAATTTTGCCATTGGAAAATATTCAGAAATAAGTTTTTATCTAAAAAGATGCAATTGCGTGTTTTAGGAAATGAAATCCAGTGAGTTAGCCTTACATCATGAATATTTATTTTTGTCTTTGTAGAGTGCTGAGCACCACTTTCAGGCTTGGTCTGTAGGGTGTGTATGTGTATCTCTGCCTTTCCAAGTTGAGAGTTTCATTTAATCTTGACCCCAGAAGAGAGTTTCTCATCAAGGTATCTGGCCATAGCTTCAAAGGGAAGCTCATACATCTTTTGTGTTCCTCAAACAATGGCACTCTTCAAAATTGCCAAGTATTGGCCACAAAAAGGGAATATAAAACTATGTTTTGTCTCTTAATCTAGTGGCCTCTGCAAGTGACTTCTGTAGGCCTTGTACTTGGATGACTTTCTCTTTTGTGCATTTACAGTTGCATCTACTTGTTAATCATAGCCCTTGCTGTTCCCTGATGTTAACAGGAATTATATAAATGATTAAATAAGGACAGAAATAGTACATATCTTATAAAACAGAAATAATTTATCCTTGTAGAAAAGATCTTACATAAGTAAGATCATTTTTAAGTGGTGAATGGCCATCTTTGACTCAAAAGTAATTGGCATGGGCTTCTTGAAAAGTCTGAGAGAAGAAAGTCCAGCTAAAGCCAGTTTTGAATCACACTGATGAGCCAGGGAATTCCTAAAAGTGCCATACAAATAAATTGCTTTTCCCATTTTCAATCTTTTCTCATCAGCAAATGCATGGAGATAATCTCAAGATTTTCTGAAGAGTTAGAGACAAAACACATTTAATAAAAGTAGGAGATGGGGAAAATGGCGCTTTTTTTCTTTTTCCTTTTTTTTTTTTTTCTTTTTTGAGAGAGAGAGTTTTTGAGCAAAGTAACTGAAAGAATCTTTGCAAAACAAAGAATCTTTGGACAACCTCCCTCTGTCCTCAGAGATTTATACAGGATAAATAGAACAAATAGTGTCCCCGCATGTTTGTTTATCTATGAAGCTTCACCACACAAAAAGTAATGATACCCTTCGATTAATATCATCCAAGTAATAATATCCTTCTGACTGCATCATAGGAGTAATAATAAGCTTTCAACTATTTCAATGAGTAATGTATTTTTGACATTTTACATAAAAATAAAAAGTCTCTTTAGAAATACATACCTCCTATTTGCTCTAGCACAAATTTTAATATCAATAAAATTGTTGTGGATTTGAATGCAGATTTGACCCATTGTACAAAAGAAGTAATAAAATTCTAAGAGACTAGTTACTTTTACAGTTTTCTTCATAACATTAGGATTAGGCAATTAATCTGTTTTAATAAACTTTTTGTCACTATTCCACATGACAAGCATACATTAGCAGACAAGGAAGGAACAGGGGTGACATACAAGGCTTTTCAAAACTCCTCTGTTTTGTTTAATTGGATGTTATTTATCATTCAGCAAATTAGCTTCGAGAGGAAACTGTTGCTCATACAGAACAGAAGCATTAATACTAAGATACTGCATAGCAAGATAGTTTAGTTAAGCAGTGGCTCTTAGGCTGTTTATCATCCAGTCTTATGTTGACATGTAAAGACTTTTCCACATGACACAGTAGAATGTTGTGTGAAATTGTTCATAACAAAAATGCACACTTTCTTCTTCCAAGTTTTTACTTTAATTACCTAATATAACAGAGATTTAGTGCAATAAGATAATATATATTCATTAGAGCACTGTGATTGGATTGCTTCTTGTCATAATGTTTTATCATTAATGTAAAATACATTGCAATTTTGATATTTTCATTAAGCCAATATCTTTTAAATCTGAAGATCTACCAAATTGTAAAAGAAGTTAACTGTGTTACTGTTTATTGAGCTTGATTTACTCCATTGAGCTTTTAATAGAATCAGATAAAATACATAGATCAAAGAAATCTCCTGCTTAAGAGGATTAGTGAACTGCATGTTAACTTTTTCATGCTACCAGTGAGACTTCTTGTAACCCAACCAATAGAACAAGTGCATTGCAGAGGTATGAATCTTGGGAGTTAGACTTGAAGAAATTCTGCAGTCACTGGCTATAGCTTATTTCAGAATAAGTTCTCTTTTCTGTGACTTTGAGCTGTTAGAACGCCCCTTTTACTCTGACTGCATTCCCATTTGAACTCATGATAAAAGCAGGCTTTCAAAGCTGTTCTAAACTGAGCTCTCTTTTTGCCTATTCATTTAAAAAACAAGTAGTAGAATTTGTCTTACATATAAAACAAAATTCACTGATTTGTTCTGTTCACATGTTGAATTGCATTCTACCAGTAATGTGAAAACATATTTCATCCATTTGCAATAATAGTTCTCTGTAACTCACTTCCTGTAAGCTAGTTTTGATAGCTTTGAGACTGAACAGCATGTAACCCTATGAAGAATTCTGGTTCAATTGGTGGAATCAGTTGCAGTAGTAATTTTAGGATGTGCCTGTCGTGTATGAATAAAACCATATAGTATTACTTTAAAATTATTTTCATGCTAAACCATCTGCAACATCTTCTTTCTTCTCAAGATTTTAAAGAGGCCTAGTTTTGTACTTTTTTGGCTCTGAAGGTTATTTTCCAATTTGCTTAGAACCACATACTTTTCCGGTTGAAGCCTTGATTCTGCAAATCTTTAAGCACATACTTAGTTCTACCTAGTGACAAAATTTCTTATATACTGACTAACAGAGTAAAAAGTACTAATAAGATTTGATCTTTATTTGTCTTTCAGGAAATCTTTTACACTCCTCCAAATACTTCAAGCAGACCTTTTATTGAGCAAACTATACCTGCGAGGCTACAAAGAAAGCCCAAAATAAAAACAGAGATATCTGCACATTTCTCTAAGAAGGACAGTTTTTTCCATTTAAGTTTTAAATGGAAGAGAGAAGGAAGGAGAAAAGTCATAGCAGCACCTGTTACACTGCCTGATAAACCCATCAACAGGGCAAAATGTGGTGTAAACATGGCCATCAGCAGAGTTAACAAGAGAAATGAGCCTCTTACACCCTGCGAAAGTAATAGAGATCTGTAATTGGAATGGTTGCCTTTAGAAATACAGGAATACACAATTTCTGTGGCTGCAAAAAAGGGCAAAGGGTAAGAAAGAAGAGCCTTGGTTAAGAGACATAAATTCACAAATGTTTTAAGAAATGATGGCAGGTTGTCTGTAATAACTTCCTTTGTTTCTTCACCCCAGGTCAAGAAAGCAGTCAGTGCAAAGGTTGTTTTCAAGACACAGGCAAAAAAGTGAGTCCAATTCAGCATACACCTAAATTCCTCTGGGTTTTTCATGTTACCTTCAAGTGTGGGAAGAAATATTTGTGAAGTGTAACTGAAAATAATCACTCCTACGGAGACCAAGAAGTCCTCAAACTCAATGGAGAGTCTGAATTTTGCCCAGGACCACTGGTGTATTTGTGTAAGACAGTAAGTCATCACTACAAGGATGATAACAAAGTGAACCAAGGAGCAAAGCTGGCTGAGTTTGGAAACAATTTTGAGAGTTCTGATAAATACACAAGGTAACAGAGTAACAAATGCAATTACAGACCAAGTTTTCTCAGTCAGTGCTATGTATGGAAAACTCTGTGACAGCAAGTTCCCACTAACAATCAGATACAAAATACATGTCATGATCAGTTCCACCACTTGGGTCACATTGACAATTATGCCGCCTAGTTTGGGAGATAGCTTTTTGCAGCAGGCATTTGCAATATCTTCATACGTGTCTCTCACTCTTACCAGTTGCCCATCTTCATTTTCTTCATACAAGCAAACAATTAGAATTTTGCCTGTGTAACAGCATAATGCTGCAGCCAAGACAATAAGAAGTAGGCCACTGTATCCACTGTGGAGGAGAGCATACGGCAATCCTAGGACAAATATTCCCTGAAAATGAAAAAGAGAAAGAAAAGATAGCACATAATTCCTGAGGCAAAATGTTTACTAGAAGCTGCACTCCCAAACCTCTCCTCCATTGAACATTGTTTTCACCTAGCTGCATGCTGTAAGTACTGCTACATTCAGCTAAGTAAGTAACAATCATGAGAAATGTGTTTATTTATGAGAAATGAAATTATCAGCAAAAATAACTGCTTCTATCAAAGCACACGTAACGATAAGCTGAGAAAAAGAGAATGTGACTGAATGATAGAGTCAGGTTTCCAGTTAATATTTAATGCTGATGTGATTAGAAGCACATTTAAGAAGGTTCATAGTTAGTTATTCAGTCAACATACATACTAATGAAACAGGTTCAATATCAGTAAAATTAAACATCTGTAGCATCATCTGTGCGAGTTTCATTCCAATTAAAAATAGCAATGTAGATAGATCCAGTAATTACAGTTGTCTTTAGCCTAAAAGTTGTTAGCAGACCTCTGGAGAGAAAAAGGCATTAGAGTGCCTCAGACTAAACTTGTGTTTCCTCTGCAGCTTCTGTTTCCCTCATGTGGCCTTTGCTCTTGCTAAGTCCACTGCTAAAGTGATTTTTCTCGAAGCTGAGATTCTAGATTTCTTCGTCTAGAAGTGTAAACTTCTTTGGATGTTTAAAAATACATGCAAGACATATAGACTTTTTTTTTCTCTAAACAGTTTCTGAAAGGAACATAGTTTTACTTGTTTTATCCAGTGGGAAAAATCAACAACAACATGGCATTCTAGTTTCGCAGAACACTGTGTGCATTTCTTTGTCTTTTTCTCCCTTTCTTCTCTGTATTAAAGGACAAATTACACTTTTATGTGGTTTTTTCCATCAGAATAAAACCCAAAAAACCCTTGAATGATAGTTACTGATAAAAAGATCCAATTTAAGAAAGGTGACATTTCTCTTTTTATACTACAGAACTGAAATTAAGAAATGCACATTAGTCACACTGGTCAGGCATTTTTGTTCATGACGACTGAAGGATAGTGAGGAAACAAAATACAATTAACTAGTTCTGCAGAAATTTTTGCTTCAATATTTCTTACCACACCCATAACATGATGAAATCTGAGCATTTGTGCTCACGTTTGCTATTCTGGTCTGACAGAAGGACTTGATTTGCATCAAACCCATCTAGACTCTATTTCTGACCAAACCTGAGCAACCCCATCTGCTCTGCAAAACCCTGACAGAAACAGATCTCCTCACAGAAGGGGGGACTCTTCTCTCACGTATTGAGTGGACAATGCTACTGACTGCAGCCAAAGCAGAAGAGGTGAGTTGAGTGGTCTACATCTTAATTTCAGACTTTTCCATCTACAAACATGAGCACAAGGCCAAGTGGGGGACCAGAGTTTCAGGCATTCTACTGCCTTTGGTATTTTCTATCAACTCTCTTAGGTTTTATACCCATCAAACAGTTTCTGTGAAGGCAGTGTAGGAGCCCAGATCTGAGGGAGACCATCAAGAAGGCGGGTGCTTGTCTCAGCTTTGTAGGGCTTATACCTAACACCCACTTCTAAGTGATACAAGTACGTCCACACCTGATCCATTAGGAGGACTCTGAAGAGAGGCAATTTTTCAAACACTAAATAATCATTAACGTATAAAAAAAGTATTATCCTTCTCTTCCAGACACAAAATAGCAATCCTTTTCAGGCAGATTGTGAGATGAACATTAACCAGAAAAGAAAGATTTGAAGTCCTTGAATCAGAGCAGTGTTTCTTCTCTAAGTCAATGAGAAAAATGGAATGCCCATCATATGAAAGAGCATCACTGCCTAATTTACCAGGTTTCACTCTAGATGCAGATATCTTCAGCTTTTAGCTGACTTAGAGCTGGAAAAATCTTATTAAATATATGCCTTAGTAAATTTCACTTAAAAAGGTCTATGCCTTTATATTTTGAAATAGAAGTACTTCAGTTATTATTACTGATATAATAATAAAGTTATTGACTAGGTATTTTCTTCATTGTTTTCCATGACTTCATTTACAGCATTTGTTTTATGTAAGTCACATATGCTATTTCATTTAGAAGCTGGGATGTTCAGCTGTGCAGCTTGTGGTATTTAGGCACCCAAATCTCTCCGCTCAATGTCTTAGCTACATTCTAATACAGGTCTCATGACCCAATTAGCTTGAAGTGTAATTAGCATTTCTTTTGTACATGAACTTCACAGAATTGTCCAAAATTGTACCATTTCTACCATCTAACAGTCTACTTTCATAAAAAGATTAGATATCTGGATGTTTCCAGACTGCAGGTAGCACATATGTAACAACAGTTTTTGATATGCCATTTTTAATCATGGCTTTCACTGACTGGCAAGTTAGATAGCTGCCTAAAGAACTGAATTTGGTTTCTTTCCTATGAAAACAATCCTTGGGGAAGATTGACATAACAGATAGATTTTAAAAGCATCACAAATAAACCAAGTCTATGAAAAAATCAGGAAGATAAAACCATAGAGTCATCTTCCATATTAACATAAGAACAATGATGTTTTCTCAGTTCCTTGCAGTCTGTATAAAGCTTATCTCATTTGTTCTATACTCACAGCATTATTATTTTGCTGCTTAACCTGCAACTGGGACTTAAAATGGTATCTGCTGACCCAAAGGGTCACTGTATAATTAAACTGCAGGTAAGTGTCAGCATGGGCCTTACCCACACAATGGCTTCTCCCCTGCTGAATTTAGTCTATTAACATTTATACAACTAGTCTCAACCTAAACCAAAACAGAAGACTTTGAGAGAGGTTATTGCTTTAGACAGTCATTTACAGTCCTGACCACAGGTGTCTGCTTTTCCATGCTTAATTGTTAATTTAATCAGAGCATAACATAATTCTAAATTTTAAAATCTCCTTGCCGTAGTTCACATCAAATAATTTAATTCAGTATGTAACACAGACCACAGGATGATAGTGGGGGGTTTGGGGCTTATTTTTTTTTCATCTTGTGAATTCAGACCTTATTAAACAAACCCATTTTTGTCTCTATATACTCAATCTTAAAATTATATATCAGTGGTTGTCAATTTCAAGTTTAGATTTTAGTATTTACAAATTGGACATTTCTACGGGAATTGTAAGCTTCTGACATCTTTGATGTCTATTTCCCAGAGTGTGTAAACTTCAGCTCTCAATTACTAATAGAAAGCAAACATTGTGGACATAACTGATTTTGCAGCTTTTTGGATATAGAGCATGGTTAGTTGAAAGAAATGGGAGAACATTGAATATGCCAATGCAGTAAGTATATATGTGGTGAAATGACAGTGTTTTTCCTGCCTTGTCAGAAATGGTTTCTCCATTTAATAATGAGGAGAAGAAGGAGGAGGAGAAGGAGAAGAAGAAGAAGAAAGAAAAAAGAAGAAAAGAAAGAAGAAAGAAGAAAGAAGAAAGAAGAAAGAAGAAAGAAGGAAGAAGGAAGAAGAAAGAAGGAAGAAGGAAGGAGAAAGAAGAAAGAAGAAAGAAGAAAGAAGAAAAGAAAGAAGAAAGAAGAAAGAAGAAAGAAGAAAGAAGAAAGAAGAAAGAAGGAAGGAGAAAGAAGAAAGAAGAAAGAAGAAAGAAAGAAGAAAGAAAGAAGAAAGAAGAAAGAAAGAAGAAAGAAGAAAGAAGAAAGAAGAAAGAAGAAAGAAGAAAGAAGAAAGAAGAAAGAAGAAAGAAAGAAGAAAGAAGAAAGAAGAAAGAAGAAAGAAGAAAGAAGAAAGAAGAAAGAAGAAAGAAGAAAGAAGAAAGAAGAAAGAAGAAAGAAGAGAGGGGAAGTTGTTGTTTCATGCATCAGCACATTGGCAAATTTCTACAAAATAGCCAAAAATGTTAGTGATGGCCACAAGAACTCAAAGAACAAAAGTCACACTGTCAGTCTTCAAAACTTAGTTTGCATTTGCTCTCCTGTTCCTACCTTTCCAAAAGCAATACTTTCTGTTGGGAAAATTTTCTGAACATTGCCAAGTTTGAATAGCTTAGTTTAGGAAAAGATATCATTAGTAAGTTCTTATTTTGCTGTCAATGTAACATAACAGATACAGGCATCAACCTGTATTCTCTGGTTTGCGGCTCCTCAGCAACCTTAGAGCATTGCTTAAAGTGACTTGCAGATGAGGAAAATTCCTCCTCCAGAGAGAAATGCTTTCATGAATGTTTCTGAAAGTGGCTGTTGTGCCCCTCTCATGAGAAGTGAGTGCACACAGAATGCAAACAGAGCATGATGGTATTTCACTGATTCCTTGCTAGTGGAAGAGGGACTCAGGTAATTCCTGTACCATTTGTCAATGCACATTGGGTCCAGTCTGGCCCCAGGACTTGCTCTTACTGAGTCTTCTGATCCTGTGTTCTTATGTCCAAATTATGGCATAGACAGCCTTAGCAGTGAGGCATCAGTTAAAAATGAGCAGCAAAAGGAACTAAATTGCTCTAAATTGTTCCCGAAATTGCCTCTCAGCTTTTAGTTTCAGCAGTTCTGTCTGGAAAGTGTTCCTGTCGGAGCAGTTTTATTTCCAACTGTTCTAGAGCAAAGTCAAATACATTACCTCTAAATATGCTGCCTTAAGGTCATCTGTTTAGAAAATAGAATAGCATAGGGAAAAAGCACCAACATATCTGGGGACAGAGGAGGTGAACTTTTTGAAACAGTCCTCTGTCACTGAGCAACTTGAGTGGTTGTGTTATTTGCCATCACTCCCTCCACCCAGTATAGGAAAGGAACCCAAATTCTCCCCCTAGACTATGGATGGAAGTGGACTGTTCTTTGTCAATGAGCAAATATGTGTCTAGGTAGGGGTCCTTGTCAAACACCCAGAGCAGACTTAGTCATGGGCAGCTGGGCCAAGGAAGGACTGAGAGCTCAACTAACAAGGATAAGAGTGGAAAGGGCATGTAAGAAAATATCAGGCTCTGACAGCAGCTATCTATTCACCTTGTCAGAATATCCCCAAGAGGAAGCATCCAAGTATGATAAGTACCACCAGGAATCACCAATCCACCTACAATACAAAACAACAAGCAGAACAGGATTTCCAAATTACATCTGCACATTAAAATAAATATTTTGTTGATGGTTTGACTAAAATATTTATACTACATGTGTGTATTTCTCATACCAGCAAGACTGGTTGCTTATTTAAAAATACCTGACATCTGGATCAGTGCTGAATGCAAAAAATGGGCATTCTGCTATCATACCTCTATCAAACTCCTTCACCTCAGGGCAAGCACCTCCCCAAGGAATAAAATGGATTTAGAAAAATGATAAATGAGTACAGCCAAGCACTCTGAGAAAAATATAAAAAAAAATCAAAATTCAGTTTTAAGACTTTTTAGTCCCAAGTAAAATATTTCACATTATAAATTGTTTTAACCTGAAATATGACATTTTGAAAAAAACCAAAACAAATTAAAAGGTAATTAAAAAGTAAAGAAGATCAAATCACAGTCAGAGTTGAGGCATGCCAAAAGACCATGAAATAAAATGGAGTGAAAAGCAAAGTTAAAAAAAAAAAAAGAGAGAAAATTATTTCCCCTTAAGACTTAATCATATGGAAAAATAAATTAAGAAGTGAAGAATTTAACTGAAAATTATTCAGTTTGTACAACTCTCCTATATATAGAATGCATGCTGATACGCCAGACTGCCAAATTAGCTCTGACTGACTTTATCACCATCTGTAGTTACTCCGGTGGAGTGGTTAATTTAGGTCTAGCTATTTTCCCCAACTATGCATTTGATTCCTTGCCATGAACATGGGTTAGACATGGAAACTATACTGGAAAGCATTCTTCATAAATCTTCTTGGAAGAGTAGGGAGATAAAATCAAGAACCCTGTTTTTCAGTACAATTCCATGAAGTATTTAATTATGTTGTTTAACATTGGTTGCCGTTTAAAATAAATAATTTTCCCAAATAGATGCAAGCCTGTGTTGCTGTGGTATTTATACAAAGAAACAATTTTATAAGTACAAAATTACAAACATAGCAAATCCCTTAATCTTATGCCATGATAACAGAAGTGCTTGCTGACCTGCATGGTCTTTTTCGTTTCTTAACCACCACTGTGATCATCAGTGCTTTTGTATCTTTTTCCAAATCACTGTTGACTACACTGAATAATACTGGACCAGCTGCCATTTATTCTACTAGATAACCTCCTAACCCTACTAGAAACTCATTCCTTTGACAATAGATCCATACTGACAGTTACTTTTATGGAACCTGTCACTTAGGCAGTTGCTAATCCATTCAAGATGTACTGCATTGTTGCTTTAATTTTTAAATCAGCATGTTGTGTATTAAAGTGTCAAAATTCCTTTTAGAAGTGTAAATATATTATTTATCTTTCACTGCCTAAATTATAATGTCATAAAAAGATTATATGAAGTGTGTTTAATACTGACTGTAAGGACTCTTCCTCCAAAACATAATGATTGACACTAATTATATTTCTAGCTTTTTATGCTCTATCAATTAAAACCTGTATTAACAATTACATTCTTTTTCTCAGCATTCTTGCCAGTTTTCCCTAGTCAGTATTTATATGGCTTTTAAAATATTGAGATGATATTCACAAACTTTTGAAAATTCCACTTGTGATAGCAATTGAATAAGAATATTACCAGGTCAGATAGACCTTTTGTTATGTCTCCCAGGTGAAAACTTGCTGGGCATTCTGCTTTCAAAATACTATTGAAATACATTTTAACATCCATTTTAAATAACAACTATGGTTATCTCATAGTTAATTGTCTAAGTCTAAGCTTGGAAAAATTAGGCATCTCAATTTATATGTAATTCACACCTGTCTTAAGATGGGCCATTAATAGAGCTGAGACGAATTTCCTTTCAGAAATGTCCATTTCTCTTGCTGGGCATACAATGTGTGTCCACACAATGGAGTGTGCACACACAGCACAGGAATTCAGGTATAACTTTTTAATGTCTGATGGAGAATAGCATGACATCTGTCCTGAAAAATTACAAAATGGTACCCTCTTCTCCTGTGCTATGAGCACATTCTCTTGGTTCTTTACAGAAACAACATACGAACATACGAACAGCTGCATCTCTTTTTCAGTTAAGAACAGTTTTAGAACCTTCATCCACTGCTGGAAAAGCAGAAAATCAATGTAGCAAAATTCAGTGAGATATCCCAGAGAAGATGAAGGTGGTCTTACACTAGAAAATCTCTAAGTTAACTTTTCACATTCTCACATCCACATACTCTAGGGTTTTTGTCTTAGTGGCTTGGTCAGGATCGTTTGTGTGCAATAAGGGGTGTCATCAGTCCAGTGCTCACTATGTCTCTGGTGTTCATCTTGGCTAATGATGACAAATGGATTTTTTTATTTACCTTCTATACTCTTCTGGAATGGATGCAGTTTTGGATATTTTGCCTCATTATTTTGTCTCAGCTCTCATAAATATTAGGCAAAATTCCTGACTTTCTCAGTGGTGTTGTTTGTCTTATCTGCATGTTTTATAAATACTGTCCTCTACTTCATTCCCTTAACACTTATCTATAGGTGAGTTTTTCTACCTCTTCATTTGAATGAAATCACTTATATGGTGCTCTGTAGCAGTTAACTCACACCTTCCCTTTTAACTTCGTCCTACTGTTTCTGCTGGTGCTTTTAGATGAGCATACACAGTCACATACACAGACACACACTTCCATTTATACTTAACTGTTACCATGATTAGTATTTCTGTTTAAAATTTTTAGACTAAACATAGTCTTTTTTTTTCTAATTCCTAAAAATTTTTTTCTTATTGTTCGAATTCCTGAGAGATGCACTTTCCTCCTAGCGCCTTTGCATTCTCTTTTCTACCGGTCCTTATTTATGATTTACTATTATTACTCTCACCTTTTGTTTCTCCCTTTTATATATATACATATATATATTTAATTTTAATTGCTACATTTACTTCACTCCTGAAGTAGGAGGGGGTTTTAAAACATTTATATAGTCTTTCATAGTTGTGAGATGTTGCTTTTGAACATGTCATAAATTCTTGTTAAACTTTAAAGTTGCTTTCACAATTGGCTATCTGCACTTATTCTTTCTAATCAATTATCTTTCATAATTTTCTCCAGGTTTGAAAAATTCACTCTTTAGAAGTACCAAATATATATACTACTGTCCTCTGTTTTCCCATAATGGATGTAATTAGATCCTCCAATTCATTTATCTTTATTCAACATAATGAGGCTCAAAGTTGAATTACCTTATGCTAGGTTCAATACCTTTTGTGTCAGATAATTATCGTCTATCATTTTTAGAAACTTCAGTGATGTTTTACAACATACTGCATACAATGCCCAGCATAGGTCTTTAAAACCGGAGTCGCCAAGGACAATACAATTTTTCTCTTCAGACAACAGCTCTAACACAGATAATTAGCCGTCTAACATGGAGTACCACCCTCATTTCTTTTGCCTACTCTTTTTTGTAAATATGCTTTATCTAATTATTTTTAAACTTCAGGTGCATAGGTCATCCCACCATATATTTGCAATATCAGTAACATCCTATTTCTTCTCAGCAGTAAGAATTTCCATTTCCCTAGGAGGTTACCCAAACTCCTGGCAGTGCTCTACAGATGTCAGGAAAAGAATTCATCTACTTTCCCACTCACTTTGCAGTTTGTTCATAGCTCAGCTGAGTTTGAATTCAAAAATACTACAAGCTGTTCTGTGGAAAACTTCAAATATTGTCTCTGGCCTGTATGACCTTAGCAGCAGATCCATTTCCTCTAATATCAGCAAAAAATCTTCCTTTAACTTCAGAGATGGTTGAATTAGACCCCAGCAATCTTGTTTTTCCTGATTTTTCTCATTCTTTCTCTCTGCCAGTGCCAATCCTGTTTCAGCTGCAGGGAGGATGGTGACTAAGGTGTTTATTCTGTGATTAATGCCTTCATTCACCTCATACACTGACAGAAACTTTAGAAGTGTTTACCTGTCAGTCCTTCAGATACCAGAAGCAGATGATAAGACAGATAGACTGCTCAGGAGGTACTGTGATAAGATAAGCAAGTAAAGAAGCTGCATGGTCTGCACTGCAAAATGTATGTCTCCATTTGACTCACAGAAACCACTGATTTCATTCTACTTTTAGTGGCCAGATTAGTCCTAAGGATCTCCTAAAACTTAGGAAAGTGAAAAGATGAAAGAAACTGTCTCACAAAAAAAAAGGAATTACTTCTATTGAGTGTGACAGCTGATCTCATTGGCTTTGCTATTGGTTTAAATATTTGTTCTAAAACCAAAGTAATATGCTCAATGCTTAATTCTGAATGGTTCAACGGGAAATGTTAGTTTGCATAAATCCAGAGCTATCTGCAAAAATGCACTGAATCATACCAAGAAAATCTCCCAAGCAAATTACCTTTTAAGAAAACATTATTTTGCTTGGTCCCAAAGGAAAAAGCAGGCTTTCATAAAAGAATGAGGGTGTTTTATTATGTGTTATGCAGCTGAGAGGAAAGAGAGATGGAAAAAGTAAGGTAGTTTAAAATAAAACAAATATTATTCTAAAAGTGGTAAACAACATGGACTTCCTGGTTGCTTACCCATTTCTCTCATTATAGCTCATCACAGATTGTCAGGTTTTCACCTGAAGGCAGGCAAGCACTCAAAACTTCCAATACAAGAACATGAGAGTGAGTTCCCATGAAAATATGGTCAAAAGAACTTGAAGGGAGGCAGAGGGTGGACTTTGGGAGACTAGAATCAAAGCAAAGCAGTGGGGAGCCAAAGAATTTCCTTTGAGTGTGCACTTAGATAACAAAAGGAGGAGTTAAAGTGCATAGAAAATTCTAACTGAGACTGGGGGAAAGCATTCTTAGGAGTTCTTAAATGTCGGTGAAAACACAGTTCTTGTCACTTTTAAGAAGTAATGATGAAGAGGAAATGGAAGAAAACAACCCCATACTACAAAGATCTTTGCATTGGAAAAAACCTTATGCACCTCTGAGAGTTGAAAATGAATCCAGGTTACATCTTCTAGAAGCTGAGTTATATTTTCTGAACACTGGTATAGGATTTGTCATGCAGAATAAAAGGTGACTGAATCCTCCCCTGGTTAATATTACCCTGTTCTTTCCTCAGCACAGACCTAACCACCAATTTTAGGCGGACTCTTACTCAAGCTATAATGACTCCCAGAGTTCAGTGTATAAAGGAGAAATTTGTCTTAGAGTACTGCCTGGAGAGAATATAGTCTCTCTGGATGAGAGACATAAATAGTGATATTTGTGATACTATTTGTTTGGTCTTCAGGAATCGGTAAACTAAAACAGAGTATCATATTATATTCTTCTGAAATATGTGAAAAAAGCTGTTGTCTGACAATTAGGCTGGTTATAGACAAAAAATTTCTACTGCTTTTCCTCTCTTAACCTCAGTTAAACTTCAGTGGCACCCCTGGAGGCTTCTACCTTCAGGATAAAAGAAGTAGCAAGTGATTTTACTATCTGATAATTCATCATGGAGAAATACAGATGAAGGTGATGTTGCAAATGAATGCCTATAATGGAGATGTCTCTCTCCTATAATGACATAAAAGATCACATCATTCTTAAAGTTCAACAAGGTAGAATAGTTCCCCTATTTCCAAGTAGATTAGACAAACATTCCCAAATGTGCATAATTAATAAGAAACAGAAAATACAAAGATCAGAAAAGAAATGTGACTGAGTTTTATGGCATGCTCTGGACTCTTATCAGAAAAGCAAATTTAGGTAAGTTCTCCTTTTTAAAAAATAAATAAATTTTGAATATGGTTATGCATTGTGAAACCAGGCATATGGCATATAGAATGCATGTCAAAAATGCCTTTTTAAGGTCTCTAGCTGTAAAATACTTGAAGTATTACTACTTGAGGAGGTATTTCTTGTTCTGTTTGTACAGCCTGTGACACAATGGTTCTCGACCTCTACCTGGCCCATAAAAAAAAGTACTGGAGTTATAAAATAAGCAATACTCCTTTTCTGTAGTGTTTTTTGTTTGTTTGCTTTATTTTCCTCTTCTTATTTTTTTTAATTTTTTTTCTTAGTCTGCATTTCCCCTGGAAAGACTCAAAGACAGGATGTTATCTGGAAACAACAAGTGATGGAACAAACTGGGGATCTTGATTATCCTTGACCTTTGACAAAGACCTCAGGTTTATTCTTTACTTTTACATAGAAAAGCTGTTTGATCAAGATAAAAACACTTCTTTCATTATTAAAACAAAGTTAGCTAAGTAATGGTCGTAAAAGTTTGTATATTTAAAAAATAATTTTATTTCTTTTTTTTTTTTTTTTTTAACTTCAATCATTCTGATACTGCAAGGAAAACTTCCCATCTTTATTGGATCTCTCCCGGTTGTTTACTTCAATGTTGAGAACTGTAGTGATTTCATACTTGAGCAATTTATTTCAAGACTGCATTTAGTTTCTGTTCCTTTCTCCTAAATAGCTTTCATTTTTCACATTCAAATTTTTAGATGAAATCAAAAATTATTCATGGGGTGAAATTAATGAGTTTTAAGCAAAAACTCAGCTGGCTAGAAGTGAAGTTACTAAACTGACTGCTTTTTTTGCTCTCAAGGAAATGATTCCTTCTTAGCATCTATGAATTGGGTTAATTTCACCCAATTTTTTCTGTCTAAAATGGACATTCAATGAATGAGTACCCATAGTAGCTGAAAAGACACACATGAAAAATCTACCTTGCTTTGACGTACCCTTAGGAGGAATGGTATTCCTAACTTCTCCTATTTAAATATAGCAAAAAATAAAGCTAATCTGGTAACTCTGGAAAGGGGATAGAAATAAGGATCACCAAATGATTACTCATTCCAACAGCGTAGGATACTTGTTTCAGGATTTGTGAATCTCCCTTAGAGATGCCTGTCTCTCTCTCTCTGTCATCTGTAGAGTCAGGTGAATTCCTTTAAAGGCCATGAGACTGTGAGTGCCTTGAAAGAGCGAAGGAAAAGCAAGAAGGTGGATAATTTGAGAATATGACTGCACCAGGGGAAGCAGGAACAGGGGAAAAAAGGTGTCATTAGGTAAACTGAAGATCTTTAAAACATGAGGTTGTGACCCATAAGAGATAGAAACAAGGGGTAAGAGAATATAATGGGCAAGAGTCTGTGAGGAAAAATTACTAGATATGAGAAATACCTAACTATAAGCATAAGACAGGAACAAGTAGAAAGCTAGAGGGAAAGTATGTGTTATGCAGCTGATTATCCTTTCTGATAGGAAAGGAATCCTTCAGGGGTGGAATGGCAGATTCTCACAACTTAGGAGAGAGTAAAGAGTCTCTAAAATCGCAACCAAACAGCAGAAGGAAGCCTACAGTTTTGTGCAGGTTTTTTATTTTAACTTGAGATGACAACAACAAAAAATACAAAAGAAAGAGCTCAGAGAGCAGCTGGCTTCCCAGAAAAAGTGAAAAAAAGTCAGAAGGCAAGTAAAGGCAACAAGAACTGGAGTGGAGAACTCATTTTAAACTCCAGATCCCAATTAAAGCTTAGAAGATTTTCAAGTCCCTTAAGGGAAGGTGGCTGAGGAGATGTCATTTGGAGTTGCAGAAATCATGCAGACAATGAGACAAAAGAACAGATTCAAATTGTAGTGAGAATAAATCTCAGTGCCAACTTATTAAGTTACAGTAAACGGAGAGAATTAACAGTCACTATAACAACAAAAAAAGATAATTTCCAATAAAAAAAGAAACAACTTTCTTATAAAAAAAATAAGATATATTGATTTTATCTATGTGGCATATCATTCTTATCCTCATACTGACATTTTTTCAAGCTTAAGTAGGATTATTAATAATTTCTGAAATACCTGGATTTAGTTTGAAATAATCAAATTAGAATGGGTTTTAAAACTAAAAAAAAGTTCTCTGCTTATCAGGGAGGAATTAGCCTGAATTAAATATGATTCTGGAGGGAAAACAGCAACAAAAAACCTATCATGAATGGAAATACCCATGTAGAGTAAAGGAAAAGGCTGAAACTCCCTCTGCTATCAATAACATAAAAAAAGCAAAACTATTTGTTCTAGAGATTACAGAACATAATCTATTGGTGCTGCCATTTGTGTCAATTCAAGAACTGGACAGAGAGAAATTGATATAGATAGTGGAATATGTGTGTATGAGCTGCAGTGAACGTTTCTTCACTTTGACTCATGTTTACGTTTTTGTGAAGTAAATATTAAATTTAATTTTTTTGTTAGCTATTTAGTAACACATATTGTACATATGGCAAAACTAGTGCCACTGGCCATGAATACGGATAAACATTGTCTTCCAAGAAGCATGGTGTGTGCGAGGAGAGAGAATCCATGCAAATAGAAGACAATTTTGTTTAGCTTTAGGGGTAAAATGTTCTATACAGTTTACTGTGCTAAAACTAGGTTACAATATATCATCTTCAGTACTGTGTATAATCAGCGTTTAGGGCTTTTTATTTTCTCAAATAGCTCCATTTGCTCATTCAGATAGAGCTTGTACCGCTTCAGCAAATCTTCTGCTGTCAGGAATTACACACACTGAAGTAAACTGTAGATTAACCATCTATGGATTGTGTGGAAGAAAGTTTACCATACAGAAAATCTGCTAGAGAAATATTAATATTTCTGATTCTACTAGTATATTATAGTAATTCAGATGTCCTTTACTTTCAGCATTAAATTCTCATAAACACTTGCAAATGCTGAGCTTGTCAATTTTTATTCCTTGATGAACTCTAAGACTCGCTCTTCCATTTCATAAAAAAATGAGTTCCCTTCTGAAAATTTGCTAATAGAAGTGAAGGAAGTTTAGAAAAAAATAGGAAAGGAATACCATCTGACAAAATATTTTACTTTCTGCTGCCTGTCACTCTGTTCTTGCTGTCTTGGGAGGAATGTTATCCTGGAAGGAGTTATATGTCTATGGCTTATTAAAGCAAATTCGCTGAAGTTACGTACCTCATAAGTTGAAGAATAGGGACAGAAAGAATATTTTTAAGAAGAATGTTTTCCAGTAGTGATAGCTGGTCATTGGCAGGGCTATAGACAGGAACAAGTGTACAAATTATCTCAGGCACAGAAAGATGGGGAATAATTATAATAGGCAAATTGGGCTTTGTTTTGAAAAGTATCTGTCAAAACTAATATCACAACAATGAAGTAGCCAAATATAATAGATACAGAAATTCAAAGTTGTCTGATAAGTGTATTTAAATACTGTGTGACCTGCTATGAATTAAAAAAAAAAAAAAAAAAAAGAAGAAGAAGAAATGACACCATCTATTTTAATTCATCTTGTTGAAAATGCTCTCAGGGATTCATGACACCAAAGTTATGGTAGAATAATTTCATTTTAGTACAGTGGGAAAGTACATCAGCTATTCCCCTCACGTGAGGGAGCCAGAGATCCTTGTTCTGCAACAAATCGTGGTGCATTGTGTTATCCCATGGAATAAAGTGATTATGACTTTCAAGCAGCTGACAATTTTTGATCCTTTGTTTTTGGTAACATTTGTTGTTTCAAAGGGTATAATTTTCATAATGCCACTATCCATTTATCTTTGATATCATGGTTTTGTCATTCTCTTTCTTGACCATCTGGATTTTTACAATGGAATGCCCATTTTAATGGCTGAATATTCTAACAGTACTCTTATCACATTTGTTTACCAATTTATCTTGTGCTCAGCCCCTACAGTAGGTCTCAACAGCAAGGAGAATCCATTCTATAAAGAGAAAAGGGAGGAAACTGAATCAAATATCAAGCTGACTTATTGCAGGCTATGTTTAAACAATCATTATTTTGTAAAGAGTTTCTGTAAAATAGAAAACATTTAGAGACTTACTTTCAAAACTGTTTTCATTATTGCAGCACCTGAAAGTCCTTGAATGGAATCCCATTGTGCAAAGCACTGTGCAAACAAAGCACAGAGAGATGGCCTCTTCTCCAAAGAATTTAAAATCTAGGGGTAAGATAACAGGAAACAAATACAGGCAAAAAGGGGAGTCAAGGAAACCTTTAGTCAATATCAGAAACTGAGTCGAGTGAGGAAAAAGCGGTTTCAATGTAGCTTATAATTATGCAGTTTTCATCAAAAGGATATTTCCAAGAGTATCAGAGGAATATCCTCATACAAATTCATAGGAATGCTTGTTAAATATTTAACAAATTGACAATAGGATTGTAACTGGAAGAAGAGAGATTGGAGTCAATAGATGCAGGAAAAAAAATGGTAGATTATTATAGAAAAGATGAGCAGCTTACATTTAGGTATGAAACTGCATCAATTTCCAGGTGGGTAGGCACAGGGTGAGCTTGGCAAAGTCAGGGAAAAGTGTGTTACTTGACCCAGAGGGGGAATCATTAGTGCTCAGATCAGAGTTTTAGCCTTGTGGATTAGTAAATGAGACTGTGTATTAGTTTACAGTAAAAACTAGGTTTACAGCAAAAATAGGCGGGGGCTGGGCGTAGACTTAGTGTAGGATTTAGAAAGAGGCTGACTGAAAGATGGTGCCAGATGGTAGGCCTGCATGGTAGAAAGGACAAGGATTTACACAGGCAGTGAAGGAATGTTGCTGTGGGCAGACACTGGATGGAAGACAAGGAGCTCTGTTTAGCTGCTTTGATTGACTGCTGAAAAGACAGACCAATATTTTATGAGAGCAGCTGTGGGATCTAAATAAGATGTGAACTTGAACTGGTCCAGGAAAACACACTCTGCTGCAGTCCCACACTCCCACGGATGGTGAAGGATGCAGTGTCTATCAGCTGTGTCTGTAGGAGACCCAAGAACCTGCGTCTGCTGCAAGTGATGACCTCAGGGAGGAAGGTGAGAGGTAGACATTCAGGAGAGATTGCCAGCATTTGGTGTGTACCTGGTTACAAACAGCAGTACAGAACAGAGGAAGCTGATCACGACTATATGTATTAATTCATGCAGGACTTCATGCATGTATTAATTCATGCATTTTTTCTTTCAAAAATTATTGCAATTAAAATTAAAAATAGAGTGGTGTAGTGTGTGTACTTCTAAGTTATCTACATGCCAATGCAAAACCTTTTTATGGACATTAACACCCCCAGAGCAGGCCATCTCCTGGGTGCTTTGAAGGTTTCCTAATGATGAAATGAAGAAAAAAAAAGAGGTCTGGGAGCATGAGGGACAATGACCAGGTTTCTGTGGTGCTCATATATACCATTTATTTTAGATGTGTTGTAGGAGAAATGCAAATGGACACACCCTTTTTGGAAATATATGTTAATATGCATGTAAATCATACCTCTGTCACTTGACAGACTGTCAATTAAGCTCTTGCAACACCACTGATAGAAGCTGGCCTTTCAAGAATGTTAGGATTTTAAAGCTGTTGGATGGAGACACGCTTAAGCTGACTGAGATATAAAGTAGGTGATATATGACAGACTCCTCCAGGGCATCCACCCAAGGCGTTCTGTCAGTGTTGGAGGCAGGCCCATGCACTGCACCTTGCAGGTACAGGAGCAGGAAGCTGGACCTTTTGGGTCCTTTTCATCTCAAGGTCTTCTTTGATTCTATGATTGTATGTCCTCACTAAGGCTGTCTCTTGGTAGACTGAATTTGGCAGCATGCCAAAACAACTCTCATATTCCAAAACACAAGTTCATGTTATTACTAGCTAGAAACCACCACTGTAAGGAGAAGAGTTGAGCTGGTGTCTCCCAGCTTACTTGCCACACTACTGTATGCTTACTTGCTAGTTCTTTTGTCCTTTTATGTGCAGAAGATTTCTACTACCAGCTGCTTCGTGTAGGAGGACTACAGCCTCACATCTATAAAACAGTTGTTCTAAAAGTTTAATAGTGGAAGATTTTCCAGGTGAAACAATTTTCAACTTATGACAACTGAACAATCAATGAGAAGTCCCCACTTATAAGAAACAGGCACTTGCAAATTCTCCAAGACTCTCTGGACCAGACTGTGACAAACTGAACATCAAGCATAATTATACTGTGTATTGCAGTGACTTAGCTACTGTTTCTAGGAATAAACTCAAGATACTGTGATGGCTTTTAAATATACAGCTTTCAAAAATTCTAGACAAGAAGAGTTTCAGCTAAAGTTGTTGGAAATGATAGATATTTGACTGCTAAAAATTAAGTGTCAAATAAATACTTTCTTGAAATGTAAGGTTATATGTAAGTTGAGGTTCTGAACAGAATTATTCATATTTCTTTAAGCCCACTAGCACTTCTGGCTACTATTATCAAAAGAATGTAATATTAGACAGCTATGTCAGTAAAACTCAGGTGAAAAAAAAATTAAAGATTTAAGATAAGGTATTGGTTAAGAATAAATATTTTAAAATATATATATCTTACACAGTATAATCAAGGTATTCAGATTTAAGGCTGAGGTTGCATGTTAAATTCCATGGGTTTATTGAGCATTATACTTTAGAATGTTTCTCTCTCATCTCACATGAGATAATTATCTCACATGGTAATTAGCTCAAAATATATCAATATAATAGATTATTTTATAAAGTATGTCAGTTTTAGCCAAACTACTGAGGCTATTAGAATCATTTATGAAGGAGAAAAGAGAGACACTTCCTGTAACTTTCCCGCAACTCATGTGTTAAGAGATGGAATTTCGAGCCCATGGTGTAGGTTAGCATAATCTAAGGACTGTTTTAATTTCTAAAAATATTTTAGTATGTAATTTTAACTCCTAGAAGGCTGTAAGAATTGCAGTATTTTGATCTGTTACTTGTGTGACCCATGTACTTTTTTCTGGGATTCTCCATGAGCTATTATGGTGTTTTCTGAACCAATTGTCCGTATGTTGGGACTATCTGTATGTCCAAAGAATAACTTTTTGGAGTAGTTATGTTATATCACAGTTTCTATTTGAGGCAAAATCTGACACAGAGGGGCTATGGAAAACTGATTTGCCGTTCCTAACATTTTCGTAACAGTTAAAGTAGAATATGCTGATGTAAATCCATTCAATGCTCCCTCCGCCTGTTCATTGCCCAGATGATGTGATGAACAACATAAAATTCAAACCTGACGAAACAGCAACTTAAATCCCATGAGAAAAATCCAAATATTTCTTCTTGGAATAATTTTAGGTGAGCCACCTCTCTATGTTTAGGAGTTCTGGCTTCATAAGATTTTATAGTGTTTGCAGCTGACCAAGTGAAAAGCAGATTGATACAGTGCATTCTTTAATGAGATTTATGGGAACAGCAGTTAGTTAACTCAAAATCAGTCGGCTGCACAGTACTTACATGTCAAATAAAGAGATTTCTGTGAAGTAGATATAGTTTTCTTGTTGCAGGATAACACATTTTTGACAGAAAGCTTTTGTGATAAAAAGTAGGGTTGGGAAAAGAGAAGATATATATCCTTCATGCAGCCTTCTCTGTACTATATGGATATATGCACAAAACTAAAGACATTTACTGCATGGTCTAAGATGAAATAAAAGGTTATATAAAGTAGTGATGTATATCTGGAATTTTTTTCCCCTCAAGAGAAAATCAAAAGAGAAAATAAAGGCACAAACATTAGTTACAGAGTCTTCTTCCTTAAGAAGACTCCTTCTTCCTTCTTATCAGTTGCATTGCATAATAGTGACATTCTATCATAGGAAAAACAGACCTGAATTTAGATGGTTCTAACCAGTTTTTCTCTGGGTTGTGGCCATATGGGTTTCTGGTTGCAAACCCATTAAAAATAAATTTGGCCAGTGCTGCAGGTGCATTTCAGCTAAAATCATAATACTTGGAATATTTATGCGCACCACAATAGTCCTACTGTCTTGGAATTTTACTTTATGCTGTCATTTTTTGATGCTCCATTTGACAACTTATATTACTTGCTGGTCCTAGGTTAGATATCAGCACTGGGCATCTCCCTTTAATTCACAGTACCACATCTTGATATAAAATGCAGAAGTTCATTTCCCTCCAATGTCTATAATTTAGTTCAGAGTATGACGTCAGCTTCAATGTATATGACTTTAGCTTCAATATGAAATTCAAAAAAGTTACTGCTTGGTACACAAGAAAGGATTAACCTATGTTCTTATGTCTGGAAAATAAATACTTAAGATCAAGTACTGCAAAATCCAAGTGGTTATTTAGTTAAATGTGACTAAATTATTTAAGGTCGAGGATTATTTATACTGTTATACATCTAATGACCCACTTTATAAGCACGTACATATTTATATTTAGAAAATACTTTCAATAAAGTTTAATGTGAGGGGTGTTTAGACACCTTTAAAAGATGTTTGCCTTTATATCTTTAGGGACATGTCTGCTAATTCTGATTCTCAGCATGAGTATGTTTTCCACTTAAGTATTTGAGAGTTGTGGATATTCAGCAAGAATTCTAAAGATTGGTCTATATTAGGGAGATGAAGGCAGGTAACTCAGAGGAAACATCATAGAGTAATAAATATTAATTATGAGATATTTTCAAGTGAATCTCTTAGACTTACATAAATTAAAATGAACCGAATTGAAGGGCAGTATGGAAATACGACTATAAAGGCACACAATGAAGGACATGTGGATATTCAGTCCTTAAGTGATGATTATTGAAGTGTTTAGTCTTTTCTAAATTAATGTCCAATATACAGAATATAAATATAATGATTACTACTGCAATAATTAGTAATTTATTACTGACATATTTTAAAATAATTATTAATACTACTAATTGAATTATGGTATTTCCTAGAAGCACTCACAATAGACAAGCACCATATTGTGTTATTCTGATAATGGATTTGTAAAATTCCCTCTTCTGCAGATATTTCTAATCTTCGTACAACTTAATTCTTTCAAAAATGCAGGACACGAAAGTTGGCAATATTAGGTATCAGAGGCATTGAATCAAACTACCCATTCAGTATGATTTCACAGAATCACAGAATCATTTAGGTTGGAAAAGACCTTTAAGATCATCAAGTCCAACTTTAGACTAAGTGCCACATCCAGTCATCTCTCGAACACCTCCAAGGATCGTGACTCCAACACCCCACTGAACAGTCCATTCCAATGCTTAACAACACTTTCCACAAAAAAATAGTTCCTGATGTCCAACCTGAATCTCCCCTGCTTGAGGTTATGTCCTCTCGTCCTGTCAGTAGTTGCCTGGGAGAAGAGACCAATCCCCACCTCAGTGCAACCTCCACTCAGACGGTTGTAGAGAGCAATAAAGTCTCCCTGAGCCTCCTTTTTTCCAGGCTAAACAACCCCTGCTCCCTCACCTGCTCCTCACAAGACATATGCTCCAGACCCTTCACCAGCTCTGTTGCCCTTCTCTGGACATGCTTCAGCACTTTGATATCCTTGTAGTGAAGGGACCAGAGCTGGACACAGCACTCAAGGTGCAGCCTCACCACTGCCAAATACAGAGGGGCAGTCACTGTCCTGGTCCTGCTGGCCAAACTATTGCTGATACAGCCCAAGATGCCATTGGCCTTCTTGGCCAGTTGGGCACACTGTTAGATCATGTTCAGCCAGTTGTCAACAAGCACCCCTAAGTCATTTTCTACTGGGCTACTTTCCAGCCAGATTTATCATATTTTACAAAACATCCAGGAGAAAATTGTGTAATTATATAAAACTGTATTTCAAAGATTGTACAGGCATTATAATGAAATGAAAGACATTTGGTGCTTTCTGGTAAAGTGTCTGACTTTTTTTCACTGTTAAACTTGTTTGTGCTTCTGAGACCTAAGTGGAGATTGATTCACAAAGGTGAGTTATAAATTACATCTGAGATTAATATTATTTCACTTCTTGCCATTATTTCGCTTCCTCTCCCTCTGTTTTTTATTTCTCGATTCTGTGTTCTCTTGTGCCCCTTCATGATACTATAAACTGAATACCTTTTTCTTTTACTTTAACAGAATCACAGAATATGCTGAGTTGGAAGGGAACCACAAGGATCATCGAGTCCAATTCCTGGCCTTGCACAGGACCATCCCTAAGAGTCACATCATATGCCTGAGAGCATTGTTCAAATGTTTCTTGAACTCTGTCAGGTTTGGTGCTGTGACCACTTCCCTGGGGAGCCTGTTCCAGCACCCAACCACACTCTGGGTGAAGAATCTTTTTCTAACATCCAGCCTAAACTTGCCCCGACACAACGTCAGGTCATTCCCTTGGGTCCTATCACTGGTCACCACACAGAAGAGGTCACTGCCTCACGAGGAAGTTGAAGACTGCAATGACGTCTCCCCTCAGTATCCTCTTCTCCAGGCTGAATGGAAGACCAAGTGCCCTCAGCTGCTCATCATACAGCTTCCCCTCAAGGCCCTTCACCATCTTCATTGCCCTCCTTTGGACACTCTCTAAGAACTTAGTGTCTTTCTTATATTGCAGTGACCAAAACTGCACACAATATTCAAGGTGAGGCCACACCAGTGCAGAGCAGAGTGGGACAATCCCCTCCCTCGACTGGCTGGTGATGCTTTGCCTGATGCCCCCCAGGGCATGGTTGGCCCTCCTGGCCGCCATGGCACTGCTGACTCATATTCAACTTGCTGTTGACTCCCAGGTCCCTTTCCATGGCACTGCTTTCCAATATCTCATTCCCCAGTCTGTATGAACACTCAGGGCTGCCCCATCCCAGGTGTAGAATCCATCATTTTCCCTTGTTGAACTTCATATGGCTGGTGATTGCCCAGTCCTCTAATTTGTCGAAGTGTCTCTGCAGGGCCTCCCTGCCTTTGAGGGAGTCAACAGCTTCTCCTAGTTTTGTGTCAACTGTGAACTTGCTTAGTCCAGCATCTAAGTAATTTATGAAGATGTTGAAGAGCACAGGGCCTAAGATGAAGTCCTGTGGAAACCTGCTAGTGACAGGTTACCAGTCTGACACTGTTTGCAAAAATCCTGCTATATGTGGCTGGCAAATAGTCTTTCTTTTCCTTTGGTTCTGCTGTGAAATGCTTTACCATTAGAATTTAACTACCTTCTTCCTTGTTGCTGTTGCTTTGCTTATCTATCCAGTACTACTGTACAAACTATTACAAATATATTTTTTTGCTTTTTGCTGCTACATACAAACAAATGCATCTTGCATCACTCTGTCAGATAATGCTGTACATTTTCCCATCAGAATTAACTCAGTTTTATGTTCTCTATCCTTACCCAGGTTAACTGAACATAGGTTTTCATTTGCCTGTGCAGCGTTGGAATAAGAAACATGTTTCCTTGGAAACTTAAATGTCTGAAGCAATCATTTACACATAAAATATCTTCACCAGAAGCACACATTTTTGCAGTTCAAGTTGAGAACAAAATAAAAATATCTTCTTGTTTGTTTGCAAATATTTATATTTAAAGCACTATAAGAGAACCCTTGCATTTGATTTCAGAGACCAAAGATCTAATCGTTCCCATAATAAATCTGGATTGTGAAATAATTTCACTTTTAGACTAATTGTATTCACCAGAATAACTGTTTAGAACACTTCAGAAATCCGCTGAAATGTTTACCTCTAATTGCTATGCAAAACACTTCTGTCCTTTCCTCTGGGTAGGGCAAAACAACTCATTTTAGCATAGACTGTCTTCGCCAGTCAAGAATGTTTGTATTGTTTTAATCATTCTGCTCACAACTCAGACTTTCTCTTCAAAGCTATTCATAAAAATTTCCTCAAACTGTTATTTTTTACTGACAGATGCCCATTCAATATTCTCTCCTCTCTCCTCTCCTGCCTTTCCCCTCCCCTTTCTCTGCTCTCTACCCCTGTTTCTAAACCAAATACCTTGCTCCCAATCCCAGGTCTTGGGAAATGGAAAAATGCGTAGAATCTATGTGTGCATAGATTCACATTTGAGGTTGCATATCCACACAGTTTAGCAATGTGTCATTAGGACCCTTTGGCTGTGCTACTAACGAAACTGCAGATCTCGGGCTTTGCAGTTTTCAACCTGCTCTCTTAATGATGATTTCTAAAATATTTGACCAAATGAGAGCAATGGTATGCACCACTCAGTATGCTGAGAGTTTTGACCAAGACCATAGTTACTGATTTGATTGGATAGTTTAGCTTGAATTTGCCCGCATTTTAAACAGGCAACTGTATCTTTGATTGTGTTTTTACACTGTGTTTTCAGTCTATTTTTTAACTGAAAACTATAATATTAATAATTAATAGTACTTGTGTACACAACAATATTCGGGATTTTTTGGGCACTTTGCTGTATTTACAGAGGCATTGTTCGGAAAGGAAAACAATGGGTGAGAGAACATGACTTGCCAAAAGGTCATACAGCAAACACTGACAAAATTGACTTCCAGAATGAAAACTTGGCTTCTGTGGAATCAAAGGCAAAACTCACAGAGAAAACAATGGGCTCTCATCCCAGACTCCTGTCCTGTCTAGATGCTGCTGAGGGAGACTGAAGATAAAATGTGTTACTAGAATGCAGTCGAGGTATTTTAGGACTTCACACTTTTATTCGCAGCTGAACACTTTCAGAGTATGATATGCTGCTGTACCCTGCTATTGCATTGGCTCTCATGTGGTGGTGCTCATGTTTGAAAATGCAGCAGGGTTAGAAATATGTCCTTTTTCTCCTCCTTTGCAGAGCTGAGGAATGAATTGGATATGTAAACAAATGTTCATCATCATAGTCAGACTTGTGTAATACCAGAAAGATTATTCTTCTATAATTAAAGTGGCATAAAAAATTATTTAAGTAAAAGTTACTGGGACTAGATGTGTCTGTTGATACTGCTTTATTCTCATCATGTCACGCAGAATGTTAGTGGTAACGATAGAATTATGTAAGGAAATGAATCATGAAAAGTGAGAAGAAGATTCAGAAACATTTAGTGCTAAATTTAAGGATTCAGAAAGATACTCCACACATAATTCCACACAGAATGCTGGGACCAAATGTTTTCAGTCTATTCAACCTAACTATTTTCTTTAACATTGACAAGTATTATTACACTTCTTGTGCTTCGTGCTTCAATTTATTTCTAGTCAAACTTACATGTCAGTAAATTTATTTCTGACGTCAGTCTGGCTCTTACCATCCTCTTTTTATTAGATGTTTATCTCACACTTCTATCAAACATCTCTGTCACTGAATTCAAATATACTTATTAAAGATAATGCCTGCACTTCCAAAACAGGTGCAATCACCACCTTTTCAATTTCACAAAATTTAAACATTTTTTAAACTTTAGATAACATATGTATCATTTTCCCCTTTGGAACTCTTTTTTTCAGAGTGCTAATCTTATGCAGAAAGGTTCAAATATGTGAGTAATAAATTCATAGAAACCTTCCAGAATGCTGCAAAATAATGGTGTAGTTAAGTAAAACAGAACAGGCTAAGTGATGATCATGTTTTTCAAATGATGAGTTTAATAAGTGGGGAAGTAAAAGGTTACCTGAATGGCGTTTGTTACATTCCATCCTGCTTCCCAGCTGGTGATCAGTTTGACCTGGGCATGTGGCAAGGGAGCTGGGAACATGTATTCTGGATCCTGGTGACAAACATCAAGCTCAAAGTTCAGGGGTCCATCTGGTTCCTCACTGTGAGCTCTGTTCAGTTCATCTCTTCTAGCAAAATTCACACGTTCTTCATCCGTGTCTAGGCAGCTGTCCAACCTCATAAGTCCCAAAAAGAGAGAGGGTGTTTCCCTTAAGCAGTTGAAAAGAGATGAAAAAGTCTGCTTCAGGTGAGCCATCCTCAATACCAAACTTAAAAGTAAAATTTTTTATTACGTCTTTATATTTTTCAGCAGTTGTACCTTGTTACTCCTTTTGTTAGGTTAGTCTTGATAATGTAGCTATGATAAATGGAGTTTGTTGTCCATAGTTCATTTATTTGTGCTTGTTTCAAATGGCAGCTAAAGAAATATCTCCAAAATCTTTAACATACTGCCCAGAGTAGTATGCAGCTAGATTTAGTAGTCTGCAACCTGCAATTTACAATTCAAATAATTTTTCCTTTTACCTATGGCATCTATGTAGATCAGTCATTCATGAAGCGTCTACAGGTGGCTGCAAGAATATTTTCCTGTGCATTATGCATGTTTCTAATACAAATAAATAGCTCTGCCAAAAGGAAAAAATGCATCATTAAAAACTAGAGTTGATAGACTGACTGCTAAGCAAGTGCATGTAAACAAGTTCACTTTTCCAGATGTGATGATTTTCTGCTGTGTTTTAGTGTCTACAGAGGTCAGTAGAACTTAAAAAATGTTCTTAAAAGAGCTTAAAGCAGCAAGATAAAGAAAAGTAACTTGTTTGTAACTATATGTAATTCGTAGTTACTAGCAACAGTTAGGAGAAAGACATAGAGTTTTGATTATATGTTTACTGTATGGATGTGAATGGTATATTATTATTAGTCACACTGTAAAATCCTAAAAATAATGTTTACAAAAGTATCCTCTTACTTCCTGGCATGGCCCACGGAATTTGTGAAGAAAAGGTCAAGAGAGAGAGAGCATTGGGTTGCACAGGTATAGGATTATTTATGCCCATTTCCTTTTGTTATTTCCAGTACCTGCCCTACATTCCTCTTCTCTCTTTGTTTCTGAAGAGTACTGGGTTTTAACAGCTATATTTCTACATTAACAACTGAATAACTGGTACAACACTGCTGAAAAGAAGTGTTTGCTTACAAAAGGTCTGCATGTAGACCTTGTAGCATGTGACAGCAGTTACAGTCCTTGCTTGCCCTAGCATGTCCTACCTGCTAGAAGAAATTTTGGGAATTCTTGAAACAAACTTAAAATTTTCTATTTCTGAACAAGAATTCTAAATCACTGACTTTTTGACTATATATATATGTACATATATAGATATGTGTATATATATATATCTCTCAACTGCAGTTTCACTAGTAACTCTCAGGACTTGCCCACTTCCAAAATGAACTATTATTCATGCCAGCCTTGTTGTCTGCTTTTTCTTATGAGGTCAGGATTAAATAGATATGGAGACAACCTTCATTGTTCTGTCATTTACAATCAGATATTGAAATTTCTCTTGTTCTCATTGCAAAACTAATATTCTAAAGCTCTCTACAGTTTATTGATTTGTTCTAAAACCAGAAATATTTCAGAAACACTACTAGTATGGAATTATGTTCCTGTGACTACCTTGTTCAAGTCTCATCACTGACTCTTGTATATGCCATATCCACAGGTTTATTGCTGAGTGCTCTAGCATATTTCCTTTACACATAGTGAAATCTGCTGATGTTGACCTGAACTAAGTGTCTTTCTTGTCAAAATATACATTTATTGCTATTTTTGACGACCAAAGTGAATATTTCCAGCCATCTCACAAAATATCATGATCTTCTGGATTGACTTGGAAGGCGCTTGAAAGTACAACAGTGTCTTTTTACAGCAAATTTTGACCTTAGTTTAGTTGTCCTTTCATGGAAGCCATTCCAATGAGAAGCTTCAGAAAGATTTCTGAGGGGAATGGTCTATGATAGGTTTAGATAATGCTCAAATTAAGTAAACCTGCTAACTATCTATAAAGTGAAAAAAAAAGTTAGAAATTGTTAATTTTCCTAATACATACAGAATTTTCTGAGACACACAAATGGAACCATGGGAAATAGTAAACATTAGTATGTAATATCAGTCTGTTCTGAAGTATTACTTCTGCAGATATTTACATTTCTGGAAACAACCATTCTGTTGTTATTTCCTTTATGTAATGTGAAAGTGTAATGTCCTGGGACAAATATTTAGCATTTTAAAAGCCATTTTTATTAATTAAATACAGATAAGAACCATTTTAACAACCTGAGGAACTGAATTACATCGAATGCAAATGTTGTTTGTTTACAAATTATGTATTACATAAGAAATTGCTCTATCTGGTGTTGTAGAATCTTTATTTTCTGTTTAAAAGAATTTATTGAGACAGCAATCAGCGTTGCTGCTGGGGGATTTTATTTGTTTGGTTTTGTTTGTTTCATTTTTATTCTTGATTCTATATAACTTTTTTTTCTTGTAAATTAGTTAGGATTTCATACAGCTATCATAATGAAGGGATATGTAAGGAAGTTTAGGAAAAGAGAGATATCTCTGAGCATAGAACCATTCCATTTGACTATACAGGGTTAGGGAGGAATTGTCCAGTTTTATCCAAGGCCCTCTGACAGCACTGGAAAGGATTCTATTTTCAGATCTCTTGTCTGTCAGATACATCACATGTGGAAGTCAGAAAAATTAGTGAAAATTGTTCTTTCGCAGTTATGCAGGACTTCAAAAATAATGTAAAATCTATTTTAAAAATTAGTTTTTAGCTGGTCAAATTCAGGACTTCTCTACTGACTACCAAATACAAAGGTAAGTAGGTCTGTAAGTTTACAAAAATATATGAATTTTAGTAAAATATTTATGTTAGATCTCCCAAACTTAGTATACTTTTTGGACTATTTGTTTCAATGAAATATCTTTATTCAGCTCTGACATACAGCATAGCACAGGACCATGCAGGTTATCATTGTACAATATTTATTATTATTTACGTATAATGCTGCTTAGAGATTAAGTGTCTTAAAATCAAATAGTAGGAGGCAGCTTTTTTTATGAAAGGTACAACAAGCGAAGACAGACAGAGACGTGGCAGTCTGGGAGTATATACTTCTTTGTCTGCTGGGCATGGATTTTTCAGTCTATATATTCCCTGTAGCTTTGATTTTTGCAGTCAGTAGGGCAAATTATGCTCCTAGTTACATCACTGTGTATCTACTGGCTCTTTCACTGACATAAATAATGAACAAAGGAAGATATATCAAATCTGGTTTTATTATTGCATTAAAAACTGCTGTCTAGATGACAGCAGCAAATTTCTTATTTATCATACTACTTCCAGGCCATCAGAAATAATCAGTAAAGACAACAAATGAGAACTGGACTCAGTCAAAGGCTAGTCCAGTTCTTCACTTTCTCCATGCACTTCTTCTGCCAGACATTATTTCTCCAGATGTTCTTTATCCACCTGAATCAATATTTTAAGTTCAATTAAATGTTATGTCTTGTCTTAGGAAAAACTTCCTGATTTATGATAGATTAGTAAGTATGGTTATCATCGTCCTTGGCACCTATTCACCTATTTCTACGTCAGTACCTAAACTGAGATTCAAATTTCTTGGAAAGCAGCAGACTGTCACTGTAATTCATAAGCTTGAGAGAGCGGAATTCCAGGAGAAGGAAGAGTGCATGGATAGGCTTGGAAAAAACATCTTTCTTGGTCAGTAGAATTTGTAGTGAAGCTGCTTATGCCCAAGGAAATAAGGTCTTCAGAGCTGCCACTTGCATTGGCCATCTTTTTTTTCAAAATTTGTTTGACTGTAGGACCCTTCAGTCATACACATCAAGAAGACTGTTTCAGAATGGCAGTAAAAAGTAGGTCAACAAAATAGTTTATCAGCTCTGCATACTTTTATCTGACATAACAATGCATTGATCCATTGATATAATGGTGAATCTTATCTCTTCTTTATAATCTCATTTTTGCTGTGGGACATGGGTTTGGCTCAAGTCTTGAGGCAGTAGTATGGCATACCCTTTCACATACCTCAAAAAAGGTATCTTAAATAGTCACCACTCAGTCATGAGGCTAGCTGGGGTAAACACACACACTTCTAGATATGTAAGACATTTTCTCTAGAATAAATGTCTGCTTAGAGGATGTGCACTGTTATTACTTCCCATAATGGAATCAGTTTACAACTAAACGGCTTTTTCGGTCTTTCCATGTTAAGGCACTAAGACCATGTATAAAATTGGATCCAAGGGCAGGAAAATCTCACTTAGGCAAAGCTAGATCTGTGGTGTATTCCCACAGAACTCTGAAGCTGTATGATGGAGCAACAAGTAATGCAGATGCACTCCTGAGTACCCACGTTATACAGTTTAGGCACATCCCAGCTATCCCAGCACAAGTTCAATAGGACCCTTTTTGGTAGAGAAACTCTTTATTGGTATTAGTCTACCTTTTGGTGCTGCCTGAATGACTTTAAACTAAAATAGAAATGACAGGGCAAAATGGAAAAAAACCCTGAAACAAAACAGTGCTCAGTTTGGTAAGCATATCCAAAAAAAATATCACAGATTATCCATCCACCCTTTGCCTTTTTGTAGGTTAAGATGAGGAATTTTTTTTGTAGTGAAATGAGGGCTTAACTTTTGGTACTATGGATCCCTAACATAAATATTTGCAGTACTTTTTCACACTTTCAACTGATGCTTCTTATGAATGCTCAGGTTTCTTAGCAAAATTCATCTTCTCCAAAAGTTTCTGCCAATTATAAATTTGGAAAGCAGACACAGACAAGGCTTAATGCATGAGGAAAGATAACATTAGTAGTTAATTGTATGTGTTTAGACAGGTTTCTTTGTGTTCACTTACAATTATTTGTAGGCTTTTGTACAGTTTTTTTGTATTGTTGCCTGCTCTATGTGTATTACTCTGACAACTCTTTAAATAGTTATTCAAAATTATGTTCAAGCATGCAAATATATATAAGTATGTGACTGTAAATGCCTGTGGAACTTTAGAAGTACATGAAAGATAATGTCCCTCCCCTAAGAAAACAAACTCTAATCCAAACAGAAAAGTATTATTGTGATGCTGATATAAAACAAAAAGGAAAGAATGAAATGGTTAACACTGAACAGATGAGTACTGGAAAGTTTCTTGAAAAGTTTTGATCATGAGCCAGCATTTGTAGAGGATACTTCTTGTTTGAGAAAGAGAAGGCACTATTCAAATCCTGAGGGACACGGAAGGAATTAAGCCAATAGTGGTGTGTCTCTTGGGGATGGTCCTGTGCAAGGCCAGGAGTTGGATCCTTGTGGTTCCCTTCCAACTTGGCATATTCAGTGATTCTGTGACATGAAAAAAATAAAGCATATCTACAAGTAAGAGGTCAAGTTGGCAGTCACGATTCAAGTCGAGACAGTTCTTGAAAAAGAATTTGTCATGATAATGAAGACCAGGAGACATAAGCAATTTTTTATGTAGCACATAAAATTATTTCCACTTCTTTAGGAAAACCGAGAACTGCAAAATGTGTTGTTGCCCTTCACTTTTACAGGCAAACAGATGCTCTGAGGTGATAAACTTACTTGTATTTTTCAACAGAGATTAAATATCAGCACTTCTCCAGATTAGAATAAGCAGTATGCAGTAATTAAATCAAAATAACAGAAACTTTTATAGGTGATTAAATCACAATAAGCAGAGAAAATAAAAGAAGCAGAAAACAGTTGAATAGACCTCTGCTGTTCCTGACTATAAAACTGCTGTGCTCTGCTCTCTAGGCTAGAAATGCATTGAACTTCATAGGTGATTTATCTCTTCAGTTTTTCCCTTTTATCAATGATCTTTCTCCTAGAACTCAATTAAAACCCAACGTATTTTGTTCCTTTTTATCTCATCTTTTCATCTTTTAATGATTTTTTTAAAAACATTGTTCCTTTGGGAAGTGACAGTGCCCAATGCCAAGAAGCATTTTAAGTCTCTGTGCTTGAAGAGTTAGCATATGAAATCTTCATAATATTTTCACATTTTGTGCAACTACTGGTGAGAGAACATGACAAAGGAAATATTTTATTCATAATGGGATCAGAGAATGATTTAAACTAAAATTAATCATCTAAAACTAGATTTTAGAATACTTTAAAATTGACAGGGAAGGGGAACCTCAATCCATCCCATTCTTACCAGTTTGATGCCAGTACCAGTAAGAGATGTCCAGAGCCTGGAGAGGGATCAGGAGAGCACCTGAAAAACATCACTAAGGTATTTCAGCTACTCCAGACAGTAAGTCAGCTTCATGAGGGACTCAAACACCTCTATTCAAAGGTATGCAGTATGGGACATAAAAAAGAGGAGTTAGAAACCTGTGCACATCTGCAGGGCAATGATCTTATTGGCATCGTGGAAATGTGGTGGGATGGTTCCTATGGCTGGACTCCTGAAATGGAAGGATACAGGCTCTGTGGGAAGGACAGGCAGGGGAGAAGAGGAGGTGGTATCCCCTATGTCCATGACCAGCTGGAGCGCATGGAGC
Source organism: Manacus candei (assembly GCF_025592945.1). Classification (NCBI taxonomy): domain Eukaryota; kingdom Metazoa; phylum Chordata; class Aves; order Passeriformes; family Pipridae; genus Manacus; species Manacus candei. The sequence goes on along the minus strand of NW_026138082.1, from coordinate 5,259,134 downwards.
TCCTCCTGTGAATGGATAAGGAGCCCACTGAGAGTTTTTATGGGTCAGAATTAAAGAGAGGGCACCTTATAGTGACCTTATAGTGAGGATCTGCTACAGACTGCTTGATCAGGAAGACAAAGCTGATGAGGCCCTCTACAGATAGATAGGAGCAGCCTCAGGTCTACAAGCCCTAGTCCATCCCCATATCTGCCAGAGAGACAACGCAGCAGGGCACATGACCTGCAGGCAAGGATACCACCTTCTCCTGCCCCAGCTCAGGGAGAGGCACCAGGTGCTTCCTGTAACCCCAGACCTGGATGGCCACATCTGCCCTTCAGAGCTCTGAGTCAAGGCCTTTGCTGTACCACTATTTGCTCCAGCTGATGCTAGGGATTGTGTCCTGTGGCACATGCCTGAGTTTATCCAGAAGATCCATGCTGTTTCAAGCAACCTTCCAGCTCCCATCCATAACTCTCCTGCACAAACGAATAGATCTATTAGCTACTGCTTGCTGCACTGCAGGTGTGATAGTTAGATTTTTTGCTAGTGCTAGTTCAGTGGGTGTTTGACACTGTAATCAGGAGTCACCTGCAGACAAAAGGTCTAAGCACCTTTGAGCATAAAAAACTAGCAGATACTTCTACAAACTGAGTTTGCTAAAATGAAAAGCCTCTAGTTCTCATACTTTTCCAGCACCAGTAGGCACCCCAAAATTCTTAGTCAAATTCCAGGAAGTGCTCCAGGCAAGAGGCCCAGAAATAGACATATAAAGTGATTTGGCTGTTCACTGCCTCTGCTGCATCCAGGACAAAAGCAGGTGAAGTTTAAATAAATTGATATTTCTTATATAGCCCTATAATGTCTGGTTTTTGAGTGAGTCTTCTGCCTTATCCTTTACCTGTGTATATAATATAAGACATCCAAATAGGTAAATAACTTTACCTGTCAGGAGATTTATTTAAGCTAATCATTACAAAGGAGTTTTACATCTTCTACATGAGCAAAATGCCAGAACATTTTGCTTTTCTTAACACTGCTATGAAAGTTGCGCAGAAGGTAATGTTGAGAAAGTTCTCTCCCACATTAAAGAACTAAGATGGTTTCTCTAAGCAGATCATTAATTGTTTTCAGAACTATTTCAGAAGACTGATTCATGCATAAAAATACATTTAGTCAAGGATTTCAGGTTTCAGCAACTCTGCTTAGAAAAGCTTTATAATTTTCTTCTTGACGAAAGATCTTTAATTACATTGGAGCAATAGAGTGGGATTTATGCATATGTTCTAATTATGTACTAGTAAAACTGAAAAGCTCTTCGTTAAAACCATGTGGAGAAAAATCAGACACATGCCAGCACTTCATTACTGAGAAGAGGAATTGTGTGGTGGTTTATTATCAGTATTACAAAATAGAAGGGCACTCTACATATTGCATATGTTGACACAGTCTTTCAGATTAAAAAATAGGCTGATTTTGAGAAAAGAGAAGAGGATGCAAATTAGCTCGGTTAATTAAACTAAACCAATTAATTCTACTTAGTGATATTAACACCTTACTACCTGTTTAGTAGAGGAAGCATAATAATAAGCATGGTTTTTTTTGATAAATCTGCATATGTACATCCATAAACAGACATATATGGAGAATATAAGATGAAAGATCGAGGTTCACTCAACCACAACCTAATTAGATGTAAGTAATCATCAAATAGTATGATTAGATTGTATAATCATTCATAAGATTCACATGCTTATAGAATGATCAGAATATATGGCATGCTTTCTGTTTGAACATAAGCCAGAACGATGAGGGGTTTTCTCATGTTGTAAACAAGAACAGCTGGTGCACAGGCTGTGTTACAAACCACTGTAATAGCAATACAATAGATTTATTGTTGCTTCTAAGATTGTGTATAAAGAAGTCATTCATATTTTAAACACAGAATTATTGAGCACTTCTTGCCAAATTGCAGACCCTTGTGAACAATTCTCTTTGAGTCACAAGCACATGACTTTTCACTTCTTAGGGTCAGTCCATAAGATGATAAAATAATTAAGACTCACGAGGGGGTTGGGTATGTACAACATCCAGCTGCTGACTCCAAATTCACAGAAGGGAGCTGAATAAACTCTGAATCTGAGCAGGGTAGAGAGGGGATAGCAATAGAAATTAGAACTGAGAATGGAAAGAACAGAGTGTCCCTATAGTGAGTCTCTGACAAAACTCACATTTGGCCAAATCCTGCAGCTCTTTCTTTGTTATCAAGATCCTTTATATTATACATCTGGCCATAAAAAAAAAGAAAGGATATTGCTGTGTATTCTAAGTGAACCAGCTCATTAAATGTAAAGGGAGTTGACAGAGTGGTTTGATTAGGGGAAGATTTCTTGTGGCTGTGTGCGTAAAATACCTTGCTCATTATTTTTTAAGTAAAAAAGCAACTTAAATTATGCATAGCACACATATCACTGCATGATTAAACAACATAAATAATTTTCTAATATTTACAATATCTCACTTCTACCTCTATCAGTAAGTATTTTCAATGAGAAGAATTACTGAATTTTTTAAAGGTAACTTCAAAGTAGGACACATATGAATGAGAGACTTCCACTATCACCAGTTCTAGTATTCTTTTATTATGGACAAATTTCTCACATAATCTGTTTCTTAAACTGATCAAATTTGATTTTAAACTTCTAAGGTTTCTTGTCTAAATTATTCTTATGAGAAGAGTTACAGAACTACAGAATGGTTGAGGCTGGAGTAGACCTGTGGAATTCATCTGGTCCAACCCCTCTGCTCAAGCAGCATCACCTAGAGCTGCTTCGCCAGGATCATGTCCAGATGGCTTCTGAATGTTTCCAAAGATGGAGACTCCATACCTTCCCGGGTAACCTGTGGCAGTGTGTGGTCACTCCCACAGTAAAAAAGTATCTCCTGATGTTCCCACAGAACTGTCTGTGTTTCAGTTTGTGCCCATTGCCTCTGGTCCTGCCATTTGATACCACTGAAAAGTGCCAGGATCCATTGTCTTTGCACCTCCTCTTCAGATATTTTATATACATTAATAAGACCCCATCTCATCCTTCTCTTCTCTGGATTAAGCAGTCCCAGCTATTAGGGATCAAGGTGAGGCTGACTGGCCTGTAGTTCCCTGGATCCTCCTTGCCCTTCTTCAAGATAGGAGCAACATTTGCTTTCCTGCAGTCTTCAGGTACTTCTTGCAGTTGCCGTGATTGATCAAAAGTTATTAAGAGCAGCCTTGCAATGACATCAGCCAACTCCCTCAGCACTTGTGGATGCATCCCATCAGGGCCCATGAACTTACGCATGTTCAGTTTTCCTAAGTATTCCTTGGCCTGATCCTCCCCCAGTAATGACAGACTGTCCTGGCTCCAACCTTTCCCCTTCATCTCTGGGAGCTGGGACTCCTGAAAGTTGGTCTTGCTTGTAAAGACTGAAGCAAAGAAGGTATTAAGGACCAATGAGCATCTGTCGCTCTAGTATCCTTAAATATTATCATTATCACTTTTCCCAACCAGAGATTTTTAGCTGCAACAAAGAGAAAAAGAGTTGAAAAGCAATACTGGGTTTCACACAATGTTCCATGTAAATCAGAGGAATGGGAAATAATTGCTTATAGATATGGTCAGGACGTACAGTTGTTTTGTCTGCAGATACCCTCAATTTCTCAGGTTCATAATAAGAAGAGACTTCTTGGTATATGGGGAAAATCTATAATGAAATGTTGTTAAAGTAAATTGCTGTTGATTAGAGGTAACACAGACACAGCATAGTGTAAGCACATCATTATCTATATCATGGATTTTCACGATAAACTATTGAAAGGAATGAGTCATGAATGCTGAAAATACAATATGAATAACCCAACTTTCTTTTCCTAGGCAGAGACCAGGAAAATATTTACTTTTACTAAAAACAGTTGTGTTGGTATAGATCATACAATGTCTGTTTGCTTTAGAGTCAAATTTGGCCCTTCTGAGGTAGATTTGTAAAGTATATATTTTTCCCCTCTCCAAGAGTTTCTGTGTGTTCTGCTTTCACTATTCACCTCTCAGAAAGTCCTGTGCACCTACAATGCTCATTATGAAGAGACCTGGCTAAAGGTCTTTTTCTGAAGAAGTAAGATGTGTCCAAAGATATTTCTATCTTCACACAAAGTTGTGTGTATTGCAACTTGACACAAAGGTAAAGTTCACTCTATCTTGACAGAGGGCAAAGTTCAGTTGCTCGTTTCCTTAAATCTACCCATTCAGTAGTAGCACTTAGACATATTTTAAATTCTATCATTGCAAGCAAAAGGGCTAGAAACTTTTCTTTCAAAGGATGGATGAATGTTCCCTTTACAGAACTACATCTAAAGAAGACTGGGTCGTGGTAAACAAATCCTAGAATGATTTAGTTCATCAACACATGGAAACAATATGAAAGTTAGTGAAAAATTAATATTTGTACATATATCTCATTTGTGATTGTTCATTCTTATCCAACTGAAACTTTCTTATTTCACAAAATAAGAGCATTTTCTTTTTCCTGAAGAAATGAGTATGAGCTGCCACTACACAGGCCAATGTAGGGCTATATTTTTGTCCCAGAGAAGAAACAACTCACTGCTGATTCTTGCTTAAAACGCCAAGCCACAAGCATGGTCTGGGCTAGTAGACACCGGTCATTGATCTGCATAGAGAAGTGAACCTCCTGTTTAGACATGAGGGATGTTTCTGACATTTTTTCACAGTCCTCAGTGGAGCTGCCTTCTGCCTTGGAAACCTGTATTTCTTCAACCTTTCCATTTCTCTAAGTAGAGGAATTTCTTGGCATGCTGTGTAAGAGTGTCAGACCATCCCAGAAAATACCCAAAAGAAAATGTAGAGGAGCAAGGAACTGAATTCCTCAGGCCTTCAGTCACCAGAAGTAATTCACTATAAAATGACAGCCAGAAATCTTCTTTCCAGCATTGTTACTCTGCTAATACTCATTAAGGACAAAAGCCACCAGTCTGAAACAGAGCTTTCAAGCAAGTAAATGTTCTGATTACATTGGTGGGCCCCTGAGAGACAGTGAAGGACCACTTTTGCATCTTAGATTACTGTCCTTTCTTCCAAATCATATGATTAGACTAGTATGGAAAATGACTGGTTATTCTCAGGGGACAAGTTGTAGGAGAGCAAGAAATTATGTTCTGTGTTTATGCAGAAAGGTGCTATAAAATGAAACATTACCTGGAGATGAGAGAGAAAGAGAACATAAGCCTGTTCTTGAAGCACTGATGCCTCGAGGACCATCTCTCTGTTTGTCCCTTCTCCTTGTAGTTTTTGCAACAGCAGAGAAGTGTTCTGCAGCTTTCTGCACATCTACTAGTTTTTAGTCTAGAAGTAGAGACCTCACAGAAGATGATAAAAGAATAAAAGGTAGGGTAATATGTCCTGACTCTAGGCTCCAGGTTCAGGATAGTATCAGGGGAGTAAGGGAAGATGGGGAAATATGTGGGAAGCATCCTGCAGACAGATTTTTGTACTTGTGCATGTGTAGGCAGCCATCCACTTTGCCTTCTGTTAGGCACTGAATAGAATGATGTTTTTCATTCAGCTTTCACAGGACCTGGACTTCTCTAAAAGGATTGGGCATGCACAACAGTAGGATGCTTCATACAGATGTGAGAGAGGCTTTGGACTTGATGCTGTGAAACTTATAAGTGAGAATAAAGCAGAAAGTTATCATTTGGGGTATAAGAAGGTTCTTTCCCTACTCTAGCCAGCTAAATCAGTCTGCCGCCCGTTACAGGAAGAAGTGAAAAAGAAATCTAGTGCCTTCAGGAAATGAGTGATAAAGGACAGGAGGAGGGATAGGAGTCACAGAATCACTGAATATGCTAAGTGAGAAGGGAACCACAAGGATCATCGAGTCCAACTCTTAGGCCTGCACAGGACATCCTCAAAAGTCACACCATGTGCCTGACAGTGTGCTAGAGTTCAAATGTTTCTTGAACTCTTGTCAGGCTTGGTGGTGTGATTACTTTCCTGGGAAGCCTCTTCCAGCACCCAAATATCCTCTGGGTGAAGAACCTTCTTCTAACATCTGACCTAAACCTCTCCTGACACAACTTCAAGCCTTTCCCATGGGTCCTATCACTGGTCACTATAGAGAAAAGATCAGTGCCTGCCCCTCCTCTTCCCCTCACGAGGAAGTTGTAGACTGCAATGAAATGTCCCTTCAATCTCCTCTTCTCTAGGCTGAACAGACCAAGGGAAAAGCTGTTAAGAGGATGACTCAAGAATAAGTCAGTAAAAGTGCAATCAGTATAACTGCAGATGATGTAATAATATTTTCCTCATGGAACCAGATCCACAAGGCTATTCATTCAGGATCAGGTGCTTAAAGGTCTGGGAAATATTCATTCTTACCGGAAATATTTAAGTGACAAAGCTTAAGTGACACCTGCTTCCTGTAGGTTGTAAAGGGGACAGGTCATCAAACCAATATCACATGCAGCCCCGGTGGACTTTTAACACTTTAAATATTCAAGAATGGCAAATATGTATCAATGCTGGCAATGGAGGCAAGAACTGTCATGCAATGAATATCAATACAGTAGGGTAGCTTGTTTGGCATTTCAAAAATACTGGGCATCGTAAACATGGTTGATGTGTCTAATGCTGATGGGGTGTGACTGAGAGACCCTAAAGTATAGTGAGCAGCTGTGTCGTCTTTCGGTTACTTATATAAGTCAGGAATTCTTTCCCAGGGATGTTGGAAGGAATGTGTATCTGCTCTAAAGCTGAGAACAGCTGGGCATGTTTCCCCACTGGAACATGATAATGTTGTCTTAGGTTTCAAATGGACCAGAAATATCCACACCTAGTGTTAAGTCCCGGAAGAGAAACTTTGATATATTGAAATTGATAGCTTACTATTGATCATCCCAGAATTTGGAAGATGAAATTGTACTACCAGTAAACATTAATACTTGAGTTCCTCTCAACCAGGACTGTGAAGTCACATGAGGTATGATATTCAGAGATGCCCCAGAAATGTAAAGTATGGATGTGATCGAAGCTATGAGTTCCCAAAAATATTTTTGTTAGGGCAGCCATTGGAACAGATCCAGGAGAACAGTGCAAATGTAGGTATCGATCTCTGTGTTGCAGTTGTTCAAGTGCCACAGTCTAGTTATAAAGTACACCAACACTCTGACAAGAACTGTTAGGAAGCACCAATAGTAGGCCGTGTCACAATGGAAGGTGAAGTGCATCCAAAAAATAAGGGAACTCATGTTGCTTGGAAACACAGCTGAGACTGTGCAGACTGGTAGCAGAGCTGAAGCAATTTTTGCTCAGACCAGTACTGCAACACATTTCCTGAACAAACCACTATAGCTCAAATGACACATATAAAATTATATAATTCCACATTTAATATGTTAACTAGAATTAAGAAAAGAGCATTTAAAAGTTTGGAACTACTTGGTTGGAACATGAATGATCACTTATTAAGCATATTAATTTTTCTTCATGAGCAGTTAATCTTGAAAACCACAGTGGTTTGTCAAAATAATTAAATTCCATTTGCTTTTCAGATATAAATGCCTACACATCTTGCCAAAGTAATCCTTGCTTGTTACTCAGAAGCTGAAACTTTCATAAATGTTCTTTCTAAACAACATTTTTTCTTTTTCATTTTTGAGGTAAGGCAAAAAAAAGAATTATTTTACACTTTCTGATTATAATCTTCAATGTTGTTCATGCTAATCCCGCTAAAAGAATTCATTTTTCAGAATCAATTTCACATGTAACACAAGGATAAAAAATACCTATTTTCTCTATTGTTGACAGTGCTAATTTCACTCTGATTTGCTTTCATCTTTTTTATCAGCAATTCAGGTTACTGGATCCCATGATTATAGACCGAAAAAGGCCTGATGTTTTCAGGTGACAGCAATATCAGTCTTATTTTGTAATTCTGGTATATCTGTGGTATAGATAGATAGATGTGGTAGATATCTACATATATTTTTCTTAGATTTCCTATTTCCTTTATTGACCATAACAGTGACAGTTAATCAAAAGGGTTTTTTTGCTACCCTTTGCAAAACCTCTGTGATTTCTTCTGTGACAATTCAGTACAGACCAAGAGCATTTATTCAGCACTGTAACAGCCCTACACACAAAGCTCCCCAAAAAATCTCAATGTCAAACCACAGCAAGAAAGCCCCAAAACTAGTTAATTGTACTGACACACAGGTAAACCATATTTACCCCATAGAAAAATACACTATCTTTCTCAGTCCTTGTCAAGGCTCTGAGTGTAGCCTGCCACACACATTCCTAGACAGTAGGCTGCCTGCACCCAGGTCTGGCTCTGACATGATGCAGTCAGATATCCTTGGACTGGAGGGTGGTGATAGTCCTGTGAGAGCTGGGAGAAGCTCTCCCGGTTACTGAACAAGGGAGAATGAAGTTTCTTCAAATTTAATCCCAGTCCCCAAATCCTAACCAAATAAATTTTGGTTGAAAAAAAGGCTCAGCTTGGTATTGACAATTACAAGCACCCAGCATTCACCATCAAATTTCAAATTTATAAGAATCCAATATTTTTAACACGTTATTTTAGTTACTTTTTTTTATTCTTTCAAATCAAAGACTTAGATCATGTTTTCCTCTGCAATCACTATATTTATAAATCAACATTTTGTTTTAAAATGAAGTTGATATTCACAGAAAATCACTTGCCTTCACGTCCTCCAGGACCTTCAAAGAAAAAAAAATAATATTTTGAAACTTTGAATAATGTTTAGGCTGCTAAGAGTTAAAGCTAGCATAGGTTGCACTAGATGAATGCAGTACTGGAAATTGATAGTATTTGGAAAACATGTGCAATGTATTTTGGAAGAAATTACTAAGGTAGTAAACACATATATTTAAAAATACTTCAAAAATTTCAGCTGTTAATTTGATTTATCAAAATCCCAGTCTTTTATTTCCTTCCTTTTGCCTTCTGCTTCTTTTAGCCCTGCTGATCTTACACTTCTTTGTTTATAAGACCTAAAAAGTAAAGGCTCTCTCTCATTAAAGTTTTATTTTTCATTGCACTGTCTTCAATCATCATGCTGGAAAACACTGTCTATGCCAAGTAATGTAAATGGGTTTGTATCTATATTGTTTATGATTCAAGTGCTTTGAGTCAAGCATCCACATCCATTCCAGCAGAACGAAATGTTAGGAGAGCACTGTGATTCAAGGACTGCCTCATCCCCCCTTTGCACCTCAAGAATATGGGCCTTCCATCCATGCAAGAGTGTTATGACATGCTAACCTAAATTGGTTGTACAAGGCTTCCTGGGACATCCTTGGACAACCATAGTGGGCTGAGCCTACTCAGATCACTTTCCTGCTGTGTACGGTTCTGGAATCCTTATGCACGCTTTCCTGTCAGTGTTTGGGAGGAGCATGAGGTGGGTTGCTCTGCAAGGAGAGGCAAACCCAAACCTGAGGACAACACCAAGGCAGGGCAGGCAGCAGCACCACTGACAAGAACTAAGTATGTGAACGAGGAAAGTCCGGTGACTGTAACCAGGGGGGGATGTACTCAAGGGCTTGCCAATCTAGTTTGTAGTGCCCAGACAGGTCAAGGACCAGGTCAGAAAGCCAACTGTGCAGGTCAGAGTCAGAATCAGGGAGGTATGCACAACCACACCTGCAGCATGACTCAGGCAAAGAACCAGGATGACAGCCTGAGCTTATGTCCTGGTCCCAGGAGAAGAGAGGTAAGGCTCTCCAAAGCAGCTTTTCATATATCGACTTTTCCAATAGATTAATCTTGACAAGTCACTATTGAGATTTTTTTAAGTTTATAGTAGAATGAAATCAAAATATGGAGCTAGGAGACAACTGCCTGTACTAATTTATCAGTTCCCTAAAGTCTGAAATTAGAGGTAATTTTCAAACAACTTCACACTTTTTTTCCAATTTCACTTAGGTAGACTTTATATTAATGGTATTCTTAAAAATTTGATAGTATGCAGAGTGCTTATGAGAGATGTATATCATTCATTTACAGAGATTAATGGATGTGTGTCTCTTTAAAAAGTAGTATTAAACATCCAGCAAGTGGGTATGTATATACATACATATATCAGCAGAAAATTAAAACCATATATAGCAACTTTTAGAAGCATGTTTATATGTACACATTTAATATTGTTATTTTAGTGTTATATTTAATGTTATTAAAGCATAATGCATGGTTTTAATATCCATTTCATATGTATTTTAAGATTTTATTGAGTTTAATATTCCTAACACAGCAAACAGTTTACATCAAATACCTCATTATCCATTTGTATAATGTATCTTATAAATGCAGTAATTGGATAAGAAGATGTAAAATACAAGTTTGAAAACTAGTTACAAAGGGCATGGTTTGCAATACATTAGCTATAATCTGCCAAGGAAAAGTATTTTTTCTACGTCTTTCAATTTATGAGAATCTACTTATTTTCTTATAAAATCGTTCACACTTTATAAAGGAAAGAATCATATTCTTTGAGCAACAGCAAACATGCCATACAAATGCCACAAAAATTACAGGCAGAAATGTTGGTTGGATGAGATGTTCAGAGGTCCTTTAGTCCAGCCTCCAGTCTGATGCAGCCCCTCTGCCAATGTCAGGTCAGCCAGGGCTCTGCACCTTTCATTAGTCCTTGAGTTTTTCCAACTCTGAACTGTACAACCAGGTGTTGTGTTAGACACTTCAACTAGACTAGTGTCAGCTGCAAATCTGTTTTGATGAATGAATTGAACATTATATGCTACATTTATAGCCCCCTGGTTATTTTGCTACTGGATGCCATTTGGTTACCAAGCCATTGGTTATGACATTCGGAGCCTGGCAGTCCAGCTAATTCTCAGCCCATCTAATAGTTGATTAATGCAGCTCACATGTCTTCAGGTTCCCAGTGAGAGAGAACCCTTTAGGAGATGATGTCAAAAGGAAGGTGTATTACATCCAACAACAAATAACAGCAAAGAGGAGTAAAAAGTACTTTAGTTGCCAAGTGCATATATGGCAACTATATTTTATTGTGCTCCTCTGATATGTGTCAAGCCATTTCTTACTATTTGTAAACAAATAAAGTCAGTGCCTGAAAGTGAAACAAATGCATGAGCAAATGAACTCTCTACAAACTCTCATGAGACATAAATAATGCTATCTCAACATCTTTGGGCTAATAACCTGAACAGACAACAAAAAACATGTCTGATATAAAATATACAGAACTCTATTTTCTAGATCAAGTGCAAAACACATTTCTTCTTCTTTTTTTTTTTCTTATTTCTTTAATGAAGAAGCAGATTTTGGAGTCAGTTCTAAAAGTCTACAACCTTGGACTGAAAAGGAGAAACAGAATGAAGAGCCTTCTTTTCTTCTGAACATCCAGTCACCAGCTTCATATAAAACAAACCTAGGAATGTATCTTGTTTATTGTAGTGAAGCTGTCAAACTAAAGCTTGACGAGAGATATCTGAAAGACATTCTGTTTCTTGCCTATAAAGATAGAATAAGATCAACTGTTTAATTAACAAAGTTACTTTCCATATTACTGTTTCTTCCCATGTTTTATTGGTTCTGTGAAGAAGTGGTATGTGTATGTGTAGAACAGGTAGGATATACTTTTGTGCTGTGTGCCTAGTTCTGTAGGATAACAGATGGGCAGGTATATTATGAATGAAAGCATTTAGAGTTCATGCCACAGACTAATTTTATTTGCCTAAAATAATTGTCCAGCCAACAGTAATACTGTGTACATATCAATAAAGATTGTGTAATTGGCTATCTGTTTAAATAAAGATGTTTGTTTTATCTGGCCATTTCAAATTCTATTTCAAAAATGTTATCATCTCATAGAATAAACAATTTACTGGTGGCATCAAGTCGTGATTTCTCTTTGAGGATGTACATATACATTAGAAGCATACCTTTATTTTACATTTTAAGATCCCTAAAAGTAATTTATTCTACCAGTATAAAAGCTGACCCTTTGACGCATGTTTTTGTACACAAGGGCATTTGCTTTATAAATAGCACATGATATTCTATTCCCTTGAAGAGGGCATTGCATTCAAGACTCTTCCTTTTGTATATTTACAGTTTCTAGATTTTCACATTTTTTTCCTCCAGAAATAGGAACTAAAACTCATGAGTCAAAAAAAAATCTACTCTGCAACTGCTTCTAAAATCCCACTTTTAAAGTTGCGGTGAGATCTAGAGGCTTCTTTATGGATTGGAAACTTAGAGCTTAAATGAAGCAGTTGACTTTTGGTCATGTATACAAATATGTAATTTGACAAAAGTGTGATCTTCACTGCTCTTTTACAATATTCTCCAGGTTTTCCTAATGAACAAAGTGTATGAACTTTCTTTTAATAAACTTATAATTTGCTTTCTAGTTAGTTACAAGCCTCTCTATTCTAAAACAAAATTGTCTTCAGCTTCAACTACACTATGATACAGATTTCTAAAAGCCTTGATCCAGAAATATGCCAAAGATCCTTCCTTAGCATATCAAACCACAATACAGCCAGCTCAGTAAGATGTAATCATATGTGTAACTATAACCACACAGCTAATTTCATTGATTCTAACACTCTATACTCATTTCAGTAGTCTCCAGGAATACTCAGGGGATGATAGACTTTCTTCCTTTTCTAGACCAACTGCCCTTTTGCATCCTTGAAGTCAGTGGGAGGAGGCTGGACTCTGTTGCCTTATAGACCGGTGTGGTTATCCTCCTTAGGGCCATGACACTTCCCGGATAATGAATTCTGCTTTTGTAAAATGCAGTAATATTCATGACAAATTTTTCTTTCCTAAATTAAGGCATGGGGAGTCTCAGAGAGGAAAAATAAACTTTGTTTAGAAATGTATCAGGAAGTGAAGAAAACACAATAAAACTTAAGTAGAGAAGCTAAAAATTTAGATTTTATCAGATAAAGTAATATGACCTTCAAATCCACAAGACATGAACAGGAACTCTTCACATCTTAACTGACAATGACTTAATGTCTCCAATGTACTTATAAGTTCATTCCTGTTACTATCTTTGTGAAGCAATGTTTCCTGTACATTTTCTTTTTTTTCTCTAATTTTACTCATCTTATTATTTCTAGAAAACAATTTCAAAAACAAGCCAAAGAGTTTATCAAACAATTTCATGAAGATAAAATTTTTCCATTATGAAAGAGAGAAATTTAACACCTGTACACTTGAGAATATAAATTGGTAATAATCAAGTGAGCTGATCCTTGCTCTCAGATTACTGTATCAACCTGCTTTTACTAGCGTCTGAGTGTGACATCATTGCAAAGAGGAATATCACCTAAGCAACCCTATAATGCTAAAAAGCTTATAGCTGAAATGTGTAGAAAGAAACAGATGGGGTAGTATCTGGAAATTTTATTTGTCAGATATCACCCATCTGTTTTGCAGTAATATCCATTTTTAGGAAGGCAAGTCAATCTAATTCTACAGAATTGGTTTAATATTCTGTTTTATTATTATTATTATTATTATTATTTATTTTTTATTTTTTAAAATTCATTAATGGCTGGCAGGGAAACATAAAACCCACACTGGTGATTCAGCCAAGCAATCTTCATTTCTATTCCATGAAAGGCAAAGTTATACTTCAGGGCAAAATTAGGAGATGTAACTTTCTTTATTAATCAAATCTAACAATTTTGGCAGTTTCTCACATGCAACAGACCTCCTAAACAAATGAATGATAGTAACTATTTTTAAATGTATTCCAAAACTGAAATGATTGTGTGTCATTTCAGAGTAAGCTCTAGTTTCTTTGTAATGAGTAGCTATTAAAATCAGTCATTTTTGGCAGCTATCTGATTCTCTGAAAACAGAGTCACAAAAAGCTTTGCAACAGGTATATTATTTATGAGTACATAAAGGCCTTGGTTGTAAAAATTAATTATGGGCCAAGAAATTCTATTTGCTTTCTGCTTCATATTCTTAGCTAAACACAAGCCAACATAATGCCACTGCTATTGCTCTCCAAACTGTTTTTTCCTCACAAGATCAAAATTAAAACAAAAGTTACTTAAAATAGCAGCATAGGCAGAAAGAAAGTTATTAGAAGTCAAGACCAGAAATGAGTGGTGCTTACAAATGGCACACAGAATCCAATATTAGTCAAGAACATGACTCCTGTTTGTTCTTTATGCAGAAGTACCAATATCAAGGTACTAATAGATGAGCATTTAGCTCATCTGTAAGAGTCAATGAAAAATAATGACAATAAGTGGTTTGGGTGCACTAATTAGTCTAATTACAGGGATGGTGAGCAAGGCAAAATGGAGGGGTTGAAACAAATGAGCTCTATTCCAAAATGAGCTCCATCCTGATGTCATTTGTAGATCATCAAACTGTAACAACTCTGCTCTTGACTCTAGTCTTCTCAGCATGCAGTGACTGCTATTGCCATCATCCTTCTCTTCACAGCCTTTCCTGTCAAATTATCAGTTATTCTCTCTTTACCACCCTGGCCCAGGTCTGCCCTATTCTCCCCTGTTCTTTTGATTATTTTTCCTGTCTTTCCCCCCTTAATTTTACAGGATTACTTTCTGACCTACAGTTATCTGCATCAGCCTTTAAACTGACAGTACTTGGTGACCCTGGCAACAGAGGGTCTCACAAGAATGCTTTTCTATCACTGTCAGATTCATTCTTTTTTTCATGTCTCCTTTGTCTAGTTTGATCTTGAATTGTGTTCCCTGCTTTGATATTGATTCCTAGTCACAGATCTCATTTCTTTATCTGTTGTCTGTCTTTATTTTGTCTTTTGCCAGGCCCTTCCCTAACATTTTCTTTGGGTGACCACAACCCTGGCATGAGGACATATCTGGTTTCTGACTTGGGTCCAAATTATGTCTCACCTTGACCCTAAAATGGGTTAAGTCTTTGATTCTTGTGGTTCACACATTTCAACTCATTCTAAGTGCTGTATCTGATTCTTCCCTCTATCCTTTAAACCTCATTTTTCATGTTTATTTTCTTTATCCTTTGATTACAGACCATTTAAGAACATAGGACAGGGTTACACAGGTCATCAAATCCATTCCTCCTGCCTTCTGCAGGCAACTTTGTCATGGAATGACTTTCATAGAACTGCCAAGTTCTACTTTTAAATCAATTATTTTTTTCCCTCTTCTCTCCTAACAGAAGGCTGTGTCAATACCTTATGATTAGAAAGCATCTTCCATTTTTCCAGCCTATACTGATCTGCATCTTGCTTATGTTCTTTTCCTTTTGTGACAATTCTATCCATTAATATCCCTGTTACACTTAGAACTGTCTCACATCTTATTCTCCTAGGTTAAACAAATCAAACCCTTCTAATCTATGTGTCTCAGATAAGCTCTCCATTCCCCAGAGGCCTCTGTACTGTTTAAGTCTGAAAAATTCTTCTTGAACAGGCATGATCATAATTCCCTATGATATCCTAGGTGGGATGCAACAGTATTAATTTTCACATCTTCACTGGAAATATTTTCCATCATTTTAGGCTTTATGTATCCTAGGCTCTACTTGCTTATTTCATAGCTTCATGTCTCTGGTGACTCAAAAATGCCTTGTGACTCACTGACTTCCACCCAGGAGTTTGAGGTTATATTCTTTATTGTTAATTCTCATAAGAAACTGTTACTGTTAGCTCAAACTGGCATGACCCAAGATCTTGTAGTATTCAGGAACTTCTATTTTACTCTATTTGAGTCATTGAGAATAAAAATTGTATAAATTCAGAACGTATATTGGTATACATAAATGTATAAATTTATAAAATATACATTGGTCCTCCCCAATCTTATTTTATCACCAAAAATAATTTAAAAACACCTCTCTTTTATGCAAAGGTCTTGAAAATATTAAGTCGTATTGGCTCCCAGATGAGTCCTTGTTTGATTTTACTCACATTCTCCTTTCAGCCCAGCAGTTCTGTCCTCAGTACACACTATTGTTATTGCCCCTTTAGCCACTGCTGTAGCTGAAAAGCTTATTATCTAGTTTGCCATGACTCTGAGTGCAGCTACAGGGTCTGCAGCCTAGTATCCTCACCTATGGGTTTGACTGCCTTTGCTCAAGGCCACCTCTGACCTTGCAGGGCCATGTAACCTTGTGTCAGGCAGTGTGACACAGAGCTTGGAGAAACCTTGTTGGTTTCCCACTGCATTTAAGGAGTAGATGCTGCATTTAAGCTCAAGCCCTTGTCCTCAGCCTCAGACTGTTTTACATTGCAGCTACATCTATGCCTTGCTTTGCACCTTACTGATCCTGACCTTGATTTGCAGACTTGACCTCTTGGCTTGACCTCAGATCTGTCTTCTCCCTATGAATCTGTCTGGAGATCTGTAACTTTGTTTGATCCTGGTTATCACCCTCAGATCTGTTTCTCCTGCATTTGTGTACTGTGGGATCAAGCCCTGGTGTTAAGGCCAGTGCCCTGCCTGCCTCAGTGATGTCACTTCAGCTTCCAACTTGTTTCTCCTTTCGAGGCAGCCCCCTCTTGTTGCTTCTTGACACAACTTGGCATTTTATAGTATGAAATTATTTCCTGTGGATCAGAGGTGAAAAATCATTGAATAGGTCAGTAGGTCATCCTGGCATATCTTGCCTCTTGGTGTCCCCAAACTATTAAAGTTTATAGCTCTGGTGCACAGTGAGTTAGTGCACAGTGGCTCTGATAGGTGATGGGGTTACCTGGGTACACCAGCAGTGTCGCTGAACTGAAACAAGGCTTTCTCACAACACCTTCTCTTAGTTAAAGACTACACAGGCTCAACAGCAGGAAAAGCTGGTTCAAATAAAAGCTCAGGCAAATAACATGTTGAACATGTATTTAATATTGGTGTAATACCGGTATTTGGAGAACTAGAGACCCCTACAACCAATCTGCTATTGATCTTAAATTTACAAGTCATGGAGATATTTTGCAGATACCTCAGATCTAATGAGACCTTTACACAAAGCAGCAAAGGTTTCTGCCTTCAGGTCTCACTTTCAGTTTCTACAGTCTGCCTCTGAAGTATTACCTCAAACTCACCGCAGCGCTTGCACCTTTTGGAGCCCTGGAAAGAATTTCTTCAGTTGGGGGAGTATGCAACTCATGCTGGTATGGCTTTCATTCAGTGGCTGCCACCATGCTTGACCAAATTCAACCAATAAATGGTTGATCAACCCAGTGTCAATGTAGTCAGATCCCTACGTATGAAACTGGCATTGAATTCTCCAAGTTACTGCCATATACTCGGGGTGAAGAGTTTTTACCTTATTTGTTGTACTTAACAATTCCCTAGCTTACTCCTCTTGCATATATGCACAATTCCTTGCAGTCAAAATTTTTGCATGAAGGAAATTGCAGAGAGAGAAGCAGTCAGAAAAAAGAAGTGTCTGTTACTGCTTGTAGGGAAACAGTTTATGGACTAAATAGTGATAGTGATAAAACTGTGGAGAGAGTCATAAACACCATTTCCCTCTTTGTCCCTCCCAGCTCCCTGACTATGTATACTTCCACAACAAAGCAAATAGTTGACAAGATGAAAATCATTGAGACGAACCTTGAACTTGGGTTTTCCAGTAAAAAGTGCAGAAGACCACACACACATCATCTCTTGGCAAGAGGACTTGCCAAGAGGAGTATTTTCCATCGACTTACGAGTGACAAATGGCAGAGTCGTACAAGAGCATTATTGTTGCTGCCCTGAGCAGGGAGAGCAGTTTCCCAAAGGCCGTGGAAGCAATGAGTGTCCAATAACAGGACTCCCAGAAGCAGAGCCCAGGCTGTTCGGGGTGAAACCTCAGAAGCGAGCAGTCAGTGTGAAGAGAAAGAACGTCAGTTCGGAGTGGGATGACAGGGACAGAAACAAATAGGCTGCGTGGTTGAAGGCAACAGTCTATTATATGCAAAATGCAGCGTTCTTCGAACTTGGGGTTTGAAGTGACAGACAAATTTACCAACAGAAAATGCTGTGGTTTGAGAGCTGAAATAGACTGTACCAAACTCAGGCTCGCACATGCTTATCCCCAGCCTTACTCAGTGTTGATTCCAGCAAGTAAAGCTGTGTATGAGTGCATAGATACTGAAGTATTTATTTCAGTAAATAAATATAATTGCTTAATCTCTATGTGAAATACAAGGAATGCTCACTTTCAAGTGCAGTGTTACAAGACTTCTGAAGATGCAGGGTTGACCACGCAAGTCAGAAACAGCCTGCCAGCACAATCCTGGTTTTGTGCCACAGATACGCTGTGAGTTCAGCCCACCTCATTCGTTCCAACAGCCTATGATGTTCTTTCTCAGTGTGCTCTCACGCAGGTTGGAAACCTCTCTGTTCCATGATGAAACCTGGTTTTTAACAGTTTCTGGGGTTTTTTTTTAAAGCATTATTTACTTCAGGAAAACTATGTAACAGACTTTAATCAACGTTCTATTTTAATGCAAAGCTAATTTTTCCTTTATGCAGTGATACAGATTTTTTTCTCGTCATAGGTGGCTATCAATGACATATTACTCCCAGGCACAGCAGGAAAAACATGTTTGACTCACTTCCAATCCTCATTTCCTGAATGCCTTCCCGGAAAGCTCCTCGACACCCCCCCTCACCCCCCCAGCACAGGTATTTTTTCTCTCCCTCAGATAACCCGATAAATACTCGAGATGGCGAGGACACTTCCAGCCGGCAATACTTCCCAACTGGCGGGAGCGGCCGTCGGGCGGGCACGTGCTGCCCTCCTCGCGCGGCGCTCCAGCCACGTGTTCCCCCATGGCGGCGCCTCCACGGCGCTCCCGACTCGCTCCCTTCCCGATGCGCGCCCCTTCCTGCGGGGGCTGCGCTCGGCCCTCCGGCCCCTCGGTGCCTACCGGCCCCTCTCGCTCTCCAGCCGCCCCGGGAGCGGCGGTCTGGCGGCGGGGCGGGGTGTGCGGGGGGGACAGGGGTGTGTCCTGCTCCCTGCGCTGGACACCGCGGTGTCCTGTCCCGGGCCGCCGCGGCTCACTCGCCCGGCTGTCCCGCGGCGGGACGGTTCGGCAGCTCGGCTGCCCGGGAGCCATGGCACGGGAAAGTTTGCCGCTCCTTCTGCTCCTGGCAGCGCTCGGCAGCCGAGGCCAGTCGCCATCGCCGCCGCCGCCGCTGCAGAGAGGTATAGGGGAGCGGGGAGCCCGTCCGTGCCTCACCCCCTGGCCGGGGCTGCGGCGGACAAGAGGGGGAGGCGACCTTGCCACCAGCTCGGGAGCCCTTGTGGTGACGGGAGGGCCGAGGGGACGGAGACCGAGCGTGAGGAGTAGCCCCCAGCCTGCAGAGGGGCCTCGGCACCGCCGCCGGTACCTCTGTGGCCGGGCCGCGGAGGGGCTGTCGCGGGCGGTCCCGCGGGGCGGCCGGCGGGAGCTGCGCTGCAGCCCCGGCACATCCCGCATCCCGCTGCCCTTCCCGGTACCGCACACACGCGCTTGATGTCCCGGCTCAGTTGGGCTGCGCTGTGACTGAATGCGGAGGGGGGGCAAATCATTGTCGCTATAGTTGAGGGGAGGCTGGAGGATGTGTCCTTGTTCCCGAAGAGTCGCATAGTCGCTACGGGCTGATCTGCTGGCAGCCCTCCTCCACCCGGGGTGTGCCCATCTGTTGACATCTCTGTGGTGGGGGAAGCTTAGCATTGAAAGCCCGGGCTGCTTTTACTTCAGGTGACAATTTGATGCTCTTATCCCGGTGTTATAAACTAACCACGACTGAGATGGGGACAGAATCAATTGTATGGGTACATGCATGGGCAGTCAATGTCTTACATATACCATCATCTTCTTTATACAGCGTTTAGGTGTGTTGACACTACTGGGGTTTTGTTTGTTTTTTAAGTTGGTGTTCTGTGTAAAGATCAAAAAGGGTGTTGTACAGGTATGGGAGAAATAATCTTTATTCAATTTCTCAGGTCTCATAGGAAATCCTTAAAAGCATTGTTCAGCTCACAGTATTCCTTCTGGTGCTTACATTTGCTGCTCTTTACATTTTTAGCCTTGATGAAATGAATTCAGTGAGGAGATACTGTGGGTGTGTCAAAATAAAACTAATTAAAGCCACTGGATTAACAACTAGCTTCCCTTTGACCCTGATGTCACACTGTAGGCTGAACACTATGGATTAGGAATTTTTACAATTTGGGGTTTACTTTGGAAAACATGGTGCACTGACGTTTCATGAGAAAACATATCTCAAACAGCTGACTCCTTAATATGAATTTTACCATGTGAGGATAAACGACAGTTGATCAAGTATCTGTGCAGATAAAAATTCATCCAGAATTAGACTGTGTTTAGATGATGATTTATTGGGAAACATTGAAGACTGAGATTTTAAAATTAGAGAATTTAAAATATAGTAAATTTCCTCTTGCTGTTTCTTTTTTTTCTTTTCTTTTCTTTTTTTTTTTTTTTTTTGCCTGCCAGCTAATTCATTTTTCAGCTAGAAAAATAGTGATTTCACATTTCTTTTAGTATTCTCTCACTCACATACATGGAGATACTTTTGGAGAATATCCTCTTCTTTATGCAGTACCATTTTTTTTAACCTCTGCGGTGAAGGGATATGTTCATTATTTTCCTTTTAAATTAGCAGTGGGTGTCTTTGGCGTTCATTTGCTGCATCGCTGATATTATGTTATAACTAAATTCTGGTAATCCAATGGGGAACACTACAGCTTTTAATTAAATGTTAATGTGCTGATGAGACCTTCTAAACTTCACAGTTGAATTCAAGTGCTGGCCTGTCAAAGTTTTATGCCATTTACTGTCTTCAAAATTTCTAAAATCTTTTACAACTGCTAGGAGGTGCTAGCACTATGTAGCTGTCACTATGTTGCTCAGGCAAAGAGGTAATGAACTCCTCTCTAATGCGAAAAGTTTGAAAAGTCTGACTTCACTGGAGCCTCGAGGGATTTTTAGCAAGTACAAGAATGTTACTGGACCCATGGTTTATATATTTAGACTTACAACTTTTGTTTTTCCACTTAATAGTTATTTGGTAATAACCATAACATTGTATGGTAAGTATTGCTCACTAATTGTTAGCATCAGTCGGATGTCTGCGGAGAAAATTATGTAACAGAGCTGCAATGCTTTGAAAAACAGTATTTGAGACATGACAATGAATTCCCATGTTGTTTTTTAGAACAGAACAGTTCAAGAACATTTTGCACCTCAAAGATGAGAACAGTCTGTATTTCTTTTCTTGTTGCTGTTCTTGTTACAATTTTTTTTCCCCATTTTTAAATTGTTAAAAGATTTACTGTGGTCAGAAACCTGGAGTTAATTTTAAATTTTTTTGGTTTGGGTTTGATTTATTTTTTCAGCTACACATTATTAGTTCTTTTGTTTTTTGAACACTAAGTAGTCATGTAGAATTTCTCTCATGGCTGAACCCCAGCCATTGACCAAGCACCATGCAACCCCTTACTCACTCCCACCACAGTGGGATCAGGGAGAAAATCAGAAAGGTTAAAGCTATAAAACTTGTGGATTGAGATAAAGACAGGAAATGCAAAAGCCACGCACTCGAACAAAGCAAAACAAGGAATTAATTCACTGCTTCCCATGGGCAGGCAGGTGTTCAGCAATCTCCAGGAGAGCAGGGCCTCATCATGCATAACTATTACTTGGGAAGACAAATGCCATCACTCCAAATGTCCTGCCCTTCCTCCTTCTTCCTCCCACTTTATATACTGAGCATGATGTCACATGGTATAAAATATCCTTTTGGTCAGTTTGAGTCACCTGTCCTGGCTGTGTCTTCTCCCAACCTCCCACGCACCCCGCTCTTCTCACCAGCGTGGCAGTATGAAAAGCAGAAAAGGCATTGTCTCTGTGTAAGCACTGCTCATCAATAACAAAAACATCTCTATATGATCATTGCTGTGTTCAGCACAAATCCAAAACACAGTCCTATACCAACCACTGTGAAGAAAATTAACTCTACCCCCGCTGAAACAAGCACAATTTCGCAGAAAATAGAAGAATCAGAACCAGAAAGGCATGTGCGTTCTGTAACAGTGTTTCTTAATGATATGCATAACTTGAAGTCATACTGAAGTGCTATGTAATATTCCTTTGAATCTTGAACCTTGGTTCCATTCTCTGTGGAATTTGAGAAAATCAAAAGAGTAGTTTAGAAAGTAATGAATGACTTGCTTTTGGTCTTGAACTCATGGTTTTATTAAAAGGTCTAAGTGTCTGCCATGAGACAGAATGGAAGTTATTTGTCTGTGAAAGGTGTGAATAGTAGGGACAGGGCTAAGGAACATACACTGCACAGTAACTTGATCTGTGGTGCCAGCTGCTGACATCAGTGGAGATAATTCATGAAGTACAGGTGCTTTTAGCATGTGTGGAAGGAAGTGTAAGTTGACTCCAAGAGGTGGTGTGTATAGGATGCTTATAATGTCAAAGTGAAATTTCTCACCGAGAAATGAGGAGTGAAATCAGCCTGGTGTTAACAGAGTATGACTAGTGTCAGTCTGTTAGGCAATGGATGGTGGCAGGTTGGTCAATATTTTTATGTCTATCTGTAGGTGTGGGTTTTTTAAGCAAGTTTCCAGGGAGTTTAGTTCAAAACTGTATTCTCCCTGTTATTTCATGGAAATGAGGAGTTACAAGATTCCTTCCCACACACAAGCATGTGTGCATATTGTATCCTGTATTCTGAAAAGTCAAGAGAGAAGGCTAATGGGACATAATTTTAATATTTCAGATACTAAGAATGAAGAATGTTGTGTAGACTTAGATTCTGTTTCCCAGGATAAAAAATGTCCAGATGCTTTGTTAATGAAATCTGGTAAAGCAAAAGTCAAGTTTCCTATTTCTTCATAGGGACCTCTTTGAAGTAAGGTCAATTTCAAAAATGACCAAGGCTACTTAGCTGTAATCTTGAAATGGAAAGCATTTCTATAATGGATAATGGCATTTAAACATTCAAAACATTCTGCTGACTTTATTTGGAGAACAGAACTTGTTAAAGATTTAGTTGCTAAAATTTGCATTCTACTTTCCTGAGAAAACAGGGCTTAGGTGATTGTTTATTAGCTTGTTCTCAACCTAAATAAATTTTGAATCTGTTGTCCAATATCAACAAATATGAAAACAATGTTAAAGTCTTTAGGATACAATAAAACAATGTAAAAATCTTTAAGATACAATTACTGAAAATCCATGGCTTTTTGAGAGAAAGAGTCCCAAAGTACTTTATCTTCTGCTAGAAGAAAGGTAGAATTTAACCATTATCTAATCCATTCAGTCTGTCTAAGTTAACATGTCTAGGACTCTGGATTCAAGAATATGAAGGAGAATACATCTATTGTGGAGGATAGGCATCTTACAATATGTAAAATTCTGTGTATTTTTTTTTTATTTTTAAAAAGGAGTTCTTTAATCAAGTTTCAGGATTTCATGACAGGTAACAAGCCTTGGTCACTGAAGGCATATTGCAGTATAGTACATTCAGTGTGTCCCTTTTTTACAGTCATTCTATATGCTACTGAATGTTTTGGGAGATAAATTTTTGGAAATCGTGATTTCTGATGGGGTTTTTTTGTGTTTTTTGGGGGGTTTTGTTTGTTTGTTTTTGGTTTTGTTTTTTGTTATTATTTATTTAAATGTGCGTGTACAAGACCATGATCAGTTCTAGCAGTATTTAGTGCTGCCTGATTAATAGGGATTAATCAGCCCCAAAATTTTGGGAGATGCTGCTCTCAAATATACATTGTGATTACATGTAATTTTTTACTTCAAAGCTGTTGTCCATATGACTTTCTGATAGTTTAATAACTGACTCAGGAAATGAAAGAAGAGGGAATTAATATATGTTTCAGGTTTAGAATGTGAAAAAGGAAAACGTAGTAATTAGGGGCCAGCCTAAGGTATTAGAAATAGGTAGAATTGCCCAGACTGACTGGAGACGTGAATATGTGAGTTTTTTGTGTACATGCTTTAACTAGAAATAACCACAGCCAAACTGAATGAGGCAGGCCTTGTACAAGAATGTGTGAATTTTTCCAAGCAACAATTAAGAACATAAGATGATAAGATGCACTTTATGTTTAGCACCCTTATTATTAATTTTTCCTCCAAGTTTTTTACATGAGTCATTCTTATTAGTCTTGAAATACTAAAGTCAGAACAGGGGTTCTTTAACCTGTTCCAGAAATCCTCTTTAAAATAATACTGCAAACAATCACTTTTAATTAATTCAGGCTGGAGGAAGGAATCCGCCCACACATGTTCTAATTTCTTATCCAGCTACTTGGACTGACAGTTTTTTGAGATTATAGTATTTTGGAATAAGAGACAGCATGAATTCCTGGTGCAGGGTTGTTTTTTCTTTTCTTCTCTTTTTTTTTTTTTCCCCTAGAAGTCCAGACTCCTTATATTTATAGGTCAAAAATGGTGATAGGACACAAATACATGCAAATGTGAACTGGCATGCCTGATTATCTCCTTTCCCTTCCCAACTTTTTTCATAACTCCTTAATTACTGGATATTTTTCTCCTGAATAAGAGTTTTGTTTAGAGTATGAGAGGTCATTATGTCACACACTTAGGCTACAGTAACAATAATATAGACCAAATCTTCCTTACATATGTAAAATACATTATGTTTGTTAAACTTTATTCCATGCATGTGTTTTAAATGGGAAAGTGAATTCTTTATGTTTGCCAGTGAAGCTATTTCATGAGCTGGCTCCTGCTGGTGTTATTTATTCTCTTTTATCAGCCGCTGTTGATAGCCAATTCCTAGTTCCTGATTTTCTGCAGTTTCTATGTTTTCTTCAATCCAAAAATGTAGATAAAAGAGCTACTGAAGTAAATGACAATGATTTTGGACCACTTCTGTACCATAGATAAGGTTGAGATTAGACTTTTTGTTTTTACAATTTATTTTTCTTAGAAAAATTATAAGATTTCCAGAAAAAATAACTTGGATTTGAGTGATTTTTGTACTGACAAATAATAAAGATCCCTCAGGAGTCTTACAACGCTCAAAACAAATAGCTGTTACTACCCACAGTTTTTGCAGCAGTTCAGTGTCCATTAGTTACACCTTAGCGTCACAAGGATTTTCATAGGACTCTTGCTCCCTGCCAGATTCCTCTAGCAGACATTATCGTTGAATCAGACCTTGTAATAACATTAGACTGTAAAGCAGCTGTAGCAGTATTA
This sequence comes from Manacus candei, assembly GCF_025592945.1. NCBI lineage: Eukaryota > Metazoa > Chordata > Aves > Passeriformes > Pipridae > Manacus > Manacus candei. The sequence continues at coordinate 5,233,864 of NW_026138082.1, read as the reverse complement.
TGCCAGGGAACTCTTGTGAAACCTCAGGAAGAATAATGAACATTCCTGCAGAGTGGATTATCCAAATACCATTACAATGCCTTGTTCCGTCCCAACTGACGTGTGTATCTACTACTTTCATAATTCATGGATTTAAGATGTAATAAAAAAGAAAATTACCTAAAAGTGAACGGAATAGTATTAAAAAATATTTTTATAACTATATAAAAATGAATTTTTTTTAATGGCAAATTGTCATTCTTCACCTACCCCAATGAGTGGGGGTGTTCTTTGAGGGCAATTAGAAAGAATCAGAATGATGAATGCCTCTAAATATACTGTAGTGTATTTCCCACTGCTACAGGAAAATGGAGTAAAGCTGGGAACTGGCAATTGGGAGCTTAGAGGTGCAAGAAAAAGAAATCAAAAGCACTGTTTTTCTGCACACTTCCAGTGGTAGTAATAGTTTATTTAGGATTCAGTTTGGTTTTCTGCATAAATCCTAACTCCACAGATGAACCCTGAGAGTTTTTAGTGCCACTTTCACTCAGGCTACCTTTAGGTTTTGATGGGAGATGCTGAACATGGCAGTTTGTTACTCTCTTTATGCTGGATGCTCAACAACCTGTAATCCCATTCCACAGAAATGTCTGGGTAATCTCTATTACAAAGAAATACATTATATATTAACTTTCCTGGAGTATGTCCTGCACTGGGAATGCAGAACTATTGCTATATATTTGTTGCTGAATAACTTTTAGACTGGGATAAGGAATAAATAAATAGTGTTATTTTTACATATTGCTATGTTTCTGAATATGTATGATAAAATACTATGCTGCAGTGATAAGTATTTTTTGATTAGTGCATTTTTGATTTGTGCATTTTTGAAGCCTGTCTGTAATGGTGGGAACACGAATAGTCTGGATTCCTCTGAAAGCTACAGAGTTCTACCTAACAAGAAAAAGTTTACAGAGTACAAAGTAACATAGTAAAATATAGAGGGCTTTTGTATTTGATACATGAAACCACCAGTAACAGAACATGTGTGTTTGTACAAACCCCAGAGCTGGTGATTTGAATGTGGTGAAGTTGCACATCTAATTTAACTGTGTGAATTACACATGCATTTTTTGTAGTGTCAACAAAAGGATGATTGCAGACCATCACAAGTACATTTTGTTTGTTAAACCTTGAGCCATCATTGACAATACTGAATTAATTAATGTTACCTGAAAAAACAATTCTCGATACCATTTCATCCCTGTGGATAATTTTTAGTTCACCTTTTATGACAATTGTGGAAAAATCCCAATTGTGAATATAAGAATTCCCATATATAGTGCATGGCATAAAACAGAGTATGCTACTCATTGACTTTTGATTTTGGTACAACTGGAGAATATCTTCTGTTAATCATTCCTTTTTAAAGATGATTGAGCCCTCACACAAAAAGGCTTTTTTTACCATTGGAAGCCCCCCCCCCCCTTAATTGAATAATATATTTGTAATATGCACACCAAATTATTCACTTAAGCACACTGTCTTTCTACAGCTGGGCACAACCTTCTAAATTAGTTCCATTATGTTAAGGTTGTATGTTGTGTGGGTTTAGGGTTTATGCAAGTGTCACTTTTGGTATGCTTATGTAGTAAATATGGCAAATATTTTCTAAATTCAGAGTAGGTGGGAAGCTTTTACATGCATACCCTATAATCACTGATTATGCATGCAACTTCAGCTTCTTCCCCCTGCTGCAGCTTTGACATAGAGAACATGACAGTCATTTACCAGAAAAATTAATAGTTAAATGCTTGTATCAACTTCATAGCTTGTTAACTAGAGGGTAAAATGCAATGAACCTGTTTGCCATATTAGTAGGAGTTATTTAAAACTGACTTTGAAACTCATAGTTTAATTGGTGAAAGAACTTCTGTGGAATATAAAAGTGTTGGGGAGTGCAACAATAAGAAATCAGCTTCATCTTCGTCGGGAGCTTGAGTCAGTTCTTGGGGAAATGAGACACTGTCCCAGAAGAATAAAGTAGAACTCAAGTTGTTAGACTAGATCATTTGTATATTTATTAAAGATAGACCTTATCTTTGGTCAGGGTTGTTAGTCTCATGATTTCACTTTGGGCTGTTGTTCTTAGATGATAATATCTAAAGGAATCAGTGGATACAACTGTGCTCTAATGTATTGGTTCTTCGTGATGCTAACACATCTGTGGTTGTTTGTGCAGTACTTTGCTTCCACCTACAATATCTATTTGTTCAAAAACATCTATTTAAATGTTCTATGATTCAGAGGTTCTTATGTAACTACTTGTTCTGCTGGTCTGCTTTTTGCCTTCACCTTGATGAAGTCCCATAATATCATTCAAAGTAGTAAAATTGCATGTGAGCCACTAGAAAGAGAGAGATCAATGCTTGGTTTAGTACATTATTTTGGACACTGTAAAACTGCATGTATAGTTTTTGTGCACTGTTTCTATGTTTTCTATTACCTATAAAATTTGTCACCTTTGTGACTTTTGAGCACAAAGCTTGCAGATACACAAGTTTGCACAGTTTGTCAGTGGTTATCTTAAAAAAACATTGCTTGAGGAACATAAGATACTTTTTGAGGGAAAAGTTTGGGAGACAAGGACTATTTATGCCTATCTGTAAGAATGAAATAAAAATAGTTTAAAATTCTGTGAGATGACTGCTAAGAAATGAAGGTTTTTGCTTCAAGAATTACCTTTGCTGATATGAAACCTTGTCTTTATATTCCAGGCTCTTTAGGACTAAAATAGAAGTGCCATATAGGCAGAAATAAAGTAGTTGAAGAGAAGAACTGTGGTGATGAGCAAACCAATGAAACATACACAGTAATTTCTGATTGTGTTTAGCACTATAGATGTCACAGATAGCTAATGTGCTCGGATTTTGATCTAAACAGCAGATGAAGGAGGAAAGAAATGCTAATTTATCAAGTTATCAACTCTGGATCTAAGATTTGTTGTTAGCGTGAAAATGTTTGAGGAACCAGCTTTGATATAGATTATTTAAGGCTAATAAATGGTATCAGCTCAGTAGCTCTAGGAGAAATAGGTATTTGAATCTGAGACTTATGGAAGGTTGTAAAGAACTTGATGTGAAAGTGCTGATGAAGTAATATCAGTATATAACTGATTGTTGAACAGGTTATATGAACAGCCTCATTAGAGGGGAAATGGAAGCCTGCAGATATGATGTTAATATTTAAAAATGCCTCACACAGTAAACTTGTCACTATAGTCTTAGAAATGAATATAGTTGTAGGCATAGTAAAGCATAGATTTAGTAAATACATGGATAAATATGTTGTATTGGCAAGACCCAGAGCAAGGTTTTCTTATTGTATGGGCAAGCTGTCAAAGCATTTGTACTAGACATATTAATAAAGGCTATTGTAGTAGACCTGGGTTTTCAGAAGAGCATTTCAGAATATGCCTGAATATCTTAAACTACGATATCACAGAAAAAGAGGAGAGAACTAAATTTATGGAAAAATTCATAAAGGCTTTGACCTGTCTGGGATGGAATTAGTCTTAAATTGAATTGGTAGATATGAACATTAGTTATATTGGAAGCTATTCAGTAATTTGTTGCAATCCTAGTAGTGGTCTGCAGAACTGCTCTTTGTCACTTAACGTGAGAAAATGCAACATTCCGTTAAACAGGGTGCAGTCAATTTTTTATGACTTGGTTATTAAAGATCCAGTAACTAGTAAGTGTTCTGCTGTATCTAATTGTAAGGTGCTGTGAGCCATCAGGAATTCCAGTTCTACAGACAGTCATTTATAGACCATCACTTTTCATGTGAATCTCACCATCTCTGTGAAATATGGGACGATTGTAGACAGTCTGCTTCAAAAATGGTGAAATCTGTTGTAGCTTGAATGTAGACTGAGGTTTTAATCGTTCACCTTGGTTCTGTGCATTTGTGAAACAAACCACTTGCACATTTCTCACGCAAGAAATTCTCAGTCTCACTTTTCCTTAATTTTATTTGCAAAAATTTTCATGGAAAGACTTATGCCTGGAAACATGAAGAAGCACAGCACAGAAAATGTCACTGAACAGGCAGTTTGAACAAGTTAGGAAAAGTAAGGCTTTGGTATAAGTTGTTGCAGAGTGAAAACAACTCCTATTTTAACATGGTCTTTAACTACTACCTCTCTTCCTCTGCTATTATGAGTCTTTATTGCATAGAATCACAGAAGGATTGGAAGGGACCTTAGAGATCATCTAGTTTCAATGTCTTTGCCATGGTCAGGGACATCTCCCAGAGGACCATGTTCTTGATGCTCCATCCAAACTGACCTTGAACACTGGTGGCATTCACCACTTCTCTGGGCAAGCTGTTCCAGTGCCTTACCACCTTCACAGTAAAGAATTTCTTCTGTATATTTAACCTAAATTTCCCCTCTTTCAGTTTGAACCCATTAATCCTTATCCTATCAATACAGTTCCAGGCAGTTACAGTTCCAACCAGTTCCAAGCCTGGCTTCCATGTAGGCCTTCTTCATTCACTGTAAGGCTGCTGTGGGGTCTCCACACAACCTTCTGTTCTCCAGGCTGATCAGGCCTGATGTTGCTGTTATGACAATACAGAGTTTTCTTCCCAGTAATTATTGCATGAGCTATCAGTTGTGTGCTGAAGAAGCTGACTGGCTGAGCAGTGTTTGCCTAAAATTACTTGATATACCCCTAAGGTCAAATGTGACTGGGAGTCTTTATGCTGTCACTTCAAACATGGTTCGTGTAGGGCACTCTTATACTCTCCTTAGAGCCACATGGAATAGAGTTGTTTCCAGAAATTAGAAGGAATTTTGGCTGAAAGGTATGAAAATAAATACTTCCAATTAACTGAAAACCCATTGATAAATTAATCCATTAATTGATCTAAGTATTTTTGTAATATAACATTTGGTTTCAAAGTGAGTCAACATTATTAGGACAATCTAGAATGAGATGAAATTAATCTCCTCAATCTGTTTCCTAAACTCAAGTAATTATTAAATTTCATGTTAAAAAGCCATTCTATTCTGCACAGCAGACCTTTAAATCACTTCTGGAATTAGTTTAAAAATGTAGCATCTGTCTACAGTATGACAGTTCCTGTACAATTATTTTCTAGAAGTGAAACTGAACTTATGTATTCCCTGTTAAACCAAATCCACACAGAGTCCAACAAAATAATTTTCTTTCATTCACTACCTGATTTTTCTTTATCTGATAAAAATTGTGTGATATGTACTCATTTTAGAGTGAAAGTTAGGTTTGCTCAAAGTTACAGTGAAATTCTTACTGGCTTCCTTGTGGCAAGACTTGAATTCCAAGTCATTATAGAGGGAGCATACAATGCAGAACATAACATTTTGTTCTGTCTTAATGTTCTGCTTAACATATTTGTGTGTAAGCTGTTTATTTCTACAATGTCTGGAAGAACATGAGGGGCCAGAGAGTCCCAGGGGTGTCAGAATGAATTGTTAAACTGAAGTATTAGCTATAGTTGAAAACTAAGGAGTGAGTGGCTACAGAGAGCTATTAAGAAGTATTTAGTGTTGTTTCTTGTTTAAATGAGGCTTTGTTTCCATATTTGTATCAGCTCCCTCGACTCTATAAAGATACCTTAGCAGTAAACAAACCAACTAACTTTTAAGATAAACTAATTGTGGAAATAGTATGCAAGGGAAAGCTCTTTAAAATTACACATACAGATCCATCCGTAGGAGACTTTTGTTAGGAATTAAACTTTCCTGTGTTGAAGTTAAGATGTTTTCACTGTCTCAGCTGGGATGAAGAAACAGCTGTTCTAAGTCTGTGAGGATCAAAATATTGACATGTCGTCAGATGGTACTTCTGGAATCCCACTGTTCTGTTTCATAAACATTAATCACTCCTACATATGCAGTTAGGAGTGTATCTATGTTTTTTGAAAAACCTGATGAAGGGTAATTCCAAATAGGTATATAATTCTCTATGTACAAATAATTCTTGTAATTTTTACCAGTGCAAAGAAACTTCAGCAAAGGATTCAGCATTTCTTGGATAAAGTATCTTAAGAAGTAAGTCTGAGGTTTTAGAGGCTTATTCTGAAAGAACTTAGATTAATTTTTATTAGCAAAGCTAATTGTATCTGACATCTTATTTTAGATTTCAAAGTGGATTTAATGTGTAAGAGTGTATTCAGTGTTATTGTACCTAAAGAGATTTTAAGATGTGATACTTGTCAGCCTTAGTTTCCCCTAAGAAATATAATTAACCTGAAAGTGAGTGTATTTGCTTTAATTTTTTTTTAAATTGGCAAGCACACACAAGCTGTTTCCTCCTGAATATCTTTTCAGCTTTGTTTTAAAACAAACCTTGAAATTTTAACCTATTTTAACTCTAGTTATTGTTGTTAGTGAATATTTTCTTACTAAAATCTTAAATCAGTTTTTATCCCCAGTGTGCTGTACTATACATTGGAGGACTTTGATTGCATCACAATATATATTGCTCTACCTAAGATGCAACATATATAATGTTTAGAATTACTCCATGTTACTGAGTTGCATTAAAATTCCAACCAAATAAATTATCTAGGACTTTTGGAATTTGGGAACAATGTTGAGTGAATCTGTGTTTTTGATAATAGACTATGGGTGTAGGACTGAGATAAAGACCATGTAGTTTAAAGCAGACAGATGGCCCTTAGACATGACCTAGCTGTGTCAATATAGACTGTAAGGAGAAACAATGAGATTGTAGCTATTCTGAGGTACTTTGCTTTTTTAAATAGTATTAAGAACATTCTTGAATAGAGACAGATCGTATTTCCCACCCTTGTAAGAAGTCTTTTTGTGTTCATTCTCTATGGAATGTTTCTGCATAACTTCCATTAAATTGAAATTACTTATGTCTGTCTAAAATAGATGTGTACATGGAAGGTGAGCTAAGCTGTTCTTTCCACATTCATAAATGAGACTTGTACAATGCTATTTAGATAAGTGCATTGTGCTTTTGATATAGTGGATGTATAATGGAATACTGAATTAATTTTATTATTCTATTAATATTATTCAGTCTAGTAGGTTCATGTCTTCTGCCTACAGGTGAACTTCCCCTTGGATCTGACAGTTTACTTGATACAAGACCTGAAAGGGAAAGATGAGGTGCACTCAGCCCGATAAAAAAGGCTCAGCAGTATTATTTTAATAGACCTGGAAACAGAAGTAGTGCTTCTCTTGAAAATATGTTGTTGTCTGAGAAACACATTAATTTGTGCGCCAACCTGTATCTTTGTCGGAAGTGACAGTTTTTATGTTTTTTTTTTTTACAAAGGAAGAGGCTCTCTTTTCAGAATGTACTTTTGAAAAATAGCAACATTTCTGAAGTCAGGTGCTCTATGGTTTATTATTGCATTCAACAAATTGAAATGTGCAGTGCGGGATTATTTGTTTTCCTTAAAATTTGTAATTGATCTGCTTGAATCCTCTGACCCAAACAGAGAGAGTCTGTAGTCAAGTTTCCTTCCCAGATATGAGTATTCTGGCACAATATTCCAGAAAACTCTTCTGGGTGATGTTTTTTAAGCAATACCTGCCATCATGCACAGATATGTATACTTCACATGTATTTTGTTATTGCAGTCTTTGTGAATATGGATTATTAGCTCCATATGTATCAGTTGACTAGAAAAATAACAACGTGGCAAGTATGTGGTTTTAAAATAAGATATTTGTATTAGGGCAATCCTTGGTGGTGTGGAGAGAGTGGTGAAACTGGCCGCAGAAAGAAGTGTGTAAATAGTTAGAGATACTGTTCTTTGTTTAAGACTACTACACTTCCAGTGTTCTTGTTCTACAAATACTTGTGTGCTAAGTATAGGATTTTTAATAAGTACCCAGTTATTGTTAGAGGAATACTTGGTGTTTGCAGAGTCAGACCCTAGAAGGACAAGTAATGCATGAAGGATGTAGAAGTTTAGTGGCCTTCTAAATCTGATCACAGCCTACTTTTTTGTCTTTGATAACAAACTCTTGGAAACTTGATATTTGAACAACAGAAAGAGGAAGTTATAAATTGAAATAAAGGTTAAAAAGTAATGCCCTACATTTGCATCTGGATTTTGTTACCCGTCTTAAAATGCTACCCAGTGCAACAGCATGCTGCATGGGAAATCTGATAACACTGTGAATCTTTCAACTTTATGCATTCTAATCTGAGTGTGGTTTCCTGTAGTATTGCTGATATGCCAGATAAAACAAGCTTGGATCCAAAATCAACCTCTGTTATAAATGGATGCTCTCTGTTATCCCTATTTGTCCTGTAATCCGTGATTAACTGTTCCCTAGCAAAAAGGGAAAACCATTATTGTGTTCCATTTTGTGTGTAGACTCGTTTCCAAATGGGAAGCAATTGCTGTTTACATGACTGTTTTGGTCAAGTTCAATTATGTATTATTTTATGATACATTTAAGTGTAGAAATACTTTTATTCAAAGCAACATCTTCTGGATTACTAACTGCTTTCATTTTTCTTCAACGGACATAAAACTTCACTGTGGTGATGAAAATACTGTAATTTGGCTTCCTCTGAGTGAGTTTTTTTTATTTAGTTGAAATGATATGCAATAGATTACATATGAAGAATTAACCTATAGCAGCAAAATTTAGTATGAACAAATAAAATTAATTATTCTGCTGTCTCTCAATGCTAAATAGGATTTGTGAAAAAAATACCAAGATCTGGTCTTTTCTGTTCCTTTTTTTTTCTGTCTGAGCAGACTTCCATCAGATGTTTAGATATTAACTCCAAAATCCACATTTCTTATTACTTTAGTGTTTTTCTGCTTTAAAATATGTAGAGTTACACAGTAGTCCTCCCATCTCACTTAAGGATTTTCATATTTGTGAAGAAACAGGAAAGTTTGAGAGGAATGCTGCTCTCTTATGCTATAAATTTCTTAATGTTATATTTCTCTAACAAATCAATAAAGCATTTCAAAAGCATAGTCAAAAAAAAAAAAAAAGAAACCTACCGCAGAAAGCCAAGCTATTGAGACATGAAGTGCTGGGGCAAGTATCTATACTAGTTAGTATTAGGCACGTAGCTTGATTAGGGAGGTGTTCTATTGATCATAAACATAGTTATTTTGTTTCACATGGAACTTCAGAGTACCAGTTTGAGGCACTCTGATTTGTCTTCTGAAGGAGACTTGGTCTTACCTAAACAGAGAGATTAACTGCCCCCAATTTAGATGCTTTACTTTCTTGCCTGATACCCTGATTCTGTTAGAAAAAAGGCAGGTCATGAGGAACGATCTAATACAATTGAATAGTGGATTATATAATTATTCATTGAGACCAATACTGTTTAGATAGAAGGTCAAAGTAAGAATAGCAATGAGAGAAAATATTGGTGAAGTTACAATATACTTCTCATGTTGAAAGACTAGACTAGACTAGTCTCCGTGGCTGAAAAATCATGCTTTCTTTTGTTCTCTGGACCAAATTAGTATTCAAAAATTCACAAGAAAACAGATTGAGTAAGAAATGTAAAAATGCCTACTCCCTTCCTCTCGTCAAGTCATGCGGAATTTGAACCAGTTCCTAAGAGATGAAAAGCATGTATTTAAATCCTTTTGGGCAAATACGGATCGATACTCTGTACTGAAGCTATTCGGTTTGTTTCAGCAATGTATTTCTGAAGCCTTATTAGAGGTGGAAGAGTGACAAAATTCACAATGCATGTACCACTTGGTGGAGCTGACAGTAACTGAAATCTTAGAAAGTAATTTTTGAATACTACAGGTTGGGCATATTTTGTCTCTAACTTGCTACAAGTACTGCAGGCATGCAAAGTTTATACAACATACAGAGACATAGAACTTAAGTTTTCAGTGGCAGAACTGGTAATAGAAACCAACTCCCAATATCTTCTGTAACCACTTTATTACACAGCTATATTCACTGAGAGTTAGACATGGTTTTAATTTGCTTTATAGCGCAGCTTTTCTCTGAAGAAATTGCATCAGCAAAATATTACTTGCAGCTGTAGTTACGGTTTAGGGCCATTAGTTAACAGTTGCTATTATGAAAGGACAAGGAAGCATATTTCTAGTTCTCATTTTGAAATGCATTCAAGAAGTAAGTATGATTGTGACTTTTGTAAACCCAAGGGGAGATAAGAGCAGGAAACACTTGTTCTTCTTATAGTGGAACAGTGTCAAAACGATAGTCTTCATCCTATAATAATTTAATTTCATCTGTCTAGACAGTGCAGAAAATTCTGCATGCACGTCAGGAAATTGAGGTCTGTAAAATATACTATACGTTGTAGAGTTAAAGTGTCAGGGAAGAGAGGAGGAGAACATGGCAGCTTTGATGTAGTGAGAACAACATGCTTAGGAACTCACAGTGGCAGAAAGAGAAGATTTTCGAATGTTGCTGTGTGAAGTTTACTGATTAGTTTTTTCCCAACTAATTTAATTTCTATCTTTCTGAAAAATAAATTAGCCCAAGAAATCAAAATCATATCTGGAACTTGGCTTCTGTATTTATAAGGCAAAGATAGTACTTAATGTCAAGTAATGATGTCTTAAAATTGAAATTTTCTGTATTATAAATACAAGACCAGCCATAAGGCATCCAAATTTGCAAGAACTGGAATATAAGCCAAATATACTAGAATACACACCACCAGTAGATAACTTTTCATGGCTATTTCCATATTTTTCTTTTTCCCTCCTTTCCCACTAGTCTTCTCTTCATATTTTTTTAGGGTAGGGAGGGTGTTTAAAATCTGATAGGTTCTTTGTAAACACTGATTTTTAACAAGGAATAGGTTGCCACACATCATGAAGCTTTCTGAGGAAAAATGGGAAAGTTTCTTCAGTTCTTTTCTCTAATCTCCAAGGGCACAGGATATGATCAGAATTTTTGGAAACCTGATTTTATATTGTAAAATGGAAATGTTGTGTTGCATTTGTGTAGCATGACAAAACCCAAATCTTGTTGTGGAGCAGCTGTGCATGATCTCCATTACCTTCAGAGAATAGGTGTGGTCCATGCTGACTACCTCACTACATTTGTGTAGTTTTATTTGAAAGGAACTTGGCAATCTTGTTACTGAACTTCAATGAACAAAGTATAATGTAGCTGTTTTCCTTTGAGATTTTCTTGTACATTGTGATCTAAAACTGAGCCAACAGAAGATTCTTGGCCTCAATAGCATCAGACATGACAAACAACTGTTGTTGGGAAGTCCTTTTACCCTTTGGAGTATATGAATTGCAATTATGCGTGACCTGGAGGTCAATGCTGAGGTTATGTGTACTGTGGAGGGGTCTTTTGGTACATGTGGCAAGTGGGCTAGCACAATTCAAATGACTTTTCAGCATGTTTAAATTTTTGGCTTGTAGAGGTTTGATAAGAGGGTTGAAAATTGGGAGAGGCAGTGTTTGTGGAGCCTTTTCCTAAACTCTCTGCAGCACATGGAACATATATAAAGATACTTGATGAGCAGAAGACTCTGTGGACATTTTTAAGGAATGTCATTAAGGTCAAATGAACTCCAGATACTTGCTTTTTTAAAGCCTTTTATTAGAACTCAATCATTTTTAATTAGGTGAAAGAGCCACAGCTCTATTTAAAAAAAATATTTAAGTTCTAATGGGCATAGTGAGGAGTTGTGGACACTTGATTTACTATTTGCACTCCTGAAAACTTGGATGCTGTTTCAAGATTTTGGAAGCCTGTTGAGTTTCTGGATCTGACCACCTGATGTGGTCTTTTTTCATGAATGGAGGAAACCTTAGCTTACAGACAAATTTAGTTAGGCTTAGAATTTTGAAAAAGGTATAATTTTCTTTTGCAGAGAAGAAAGATTCAGGCTTAAATGCAACAGTAGAGGTCTTGGAGTTCTCCAGGCACTGCTCCACTATGGTGTTTTGGTGTTCAGCATGGAGATAACAGGTGAAGACAGTCTGTGTGTCTGTTATGCTTGCACTGGAAGTCAAACTCAGGAGGATGTTACCCTTCATACTTTGACTTCTATTTCTAAAAAGCTATTAGATTTTGGCCTTGCAACTTATTTTCTTATGCTAATGCATGAAAAGCTAATGCTGCTTACATCTTTTTTATGTTGCTGTCATTTTTGTCTCTTTTTTTTCCCTCCCATGGTGCTCTTTTCTTCTCTTCTCCTATCTGAAATTTACTTGAAAATTATTTTGTATATAAATCCTACATTATATTTTCAAAGATGAGGTATGGGAAACTAAGTCTTAGTTTTGAGGCCCAGAATGTTCACTAGGCTGGATATTTCATTCCTTGAAAACCAGACACAGTGAAACACGGAGACAGCAGAAGGAACTAAGATGTTACACTGACTTCCCTGCAGATTAGGTAGTGAATTAGAGAAGACTTGTCAACTTGATGTTATAAGGCAAATCCCTGTAACTATGGACCTAGTGTCAAGCTTCCTATTCTGCTGGACTCTGTGAGATACAGGGCACTTTTGTCAGGGTTTTGTCAAGGTACTGTTATGCAACTTTAGGAGCTTCTTTAAATGTTGATTTTAACAGGGAATGAGGAGGAAAAAGTAAGTTACACACCTCTGATTTCAATTTTCTCATGAAGCTTCCACTTTGGAACATCTGTTGTTCTCCTGGATGAGACAATTTTGGTCATCTGTGTTACTAAGCCCCTCAAAAGTAAAAATTGACCATATACTTGGAGATAAGTACTTTCTCCAAGATCAGGGGCATTCCTACCCCTGTTTACAAGGACAAAGGTCCCTTCTCTTGCCTTCTCTTTGCCTTTCTCTCACTGTCACTCGCTCCCACTTCTCTCTCTCTCTCTTCCTTGCTCTCTACCTCTCTTTTTCTCTTCCTCTTTCCTTTCCTCTTTCTCATGTGTCTTGTATTGAAGCTTGTCAGCCAAGGGTGGATCTTTTGTTATGTAACAGTCTAAATAAAATAATGGTTGGTCAGTGCTTAATAGAAATATAAAATTTTACTGTTCAGTTTTAAGTGAAAATGCAATATAAACAAATATAGCTAATAGAAATATTTAATCTTCCACTCTGACACCTCAGATTCCTAATGCAATTTTTCCTCGGCAGGTCATATAGAGATTTCGTTTTAAGGTATCATCCAGAGTCTTCAGCATTAGGTATTAGAAGTAATTGAGGAGTTTGATAAGTCTGTATTACTAATCCTTGAAATTTTGGGAACTTGAATTATGATTCAGTTCATTGTTCCACATCCATTTAAATGAATGTCATTCATAGTGTGGAAGCTCCCCATATCCAAAAGCGAAGCAGTTTGGTCTAAGTTAGTCTTTGATGCTGTAGTACATCAGTACTTAAGAATGAGCAATATGAGGGTTATGGGAGGGGATGAAATTGTGTATTAGACCAACTGATTTACTAGTTTGTGGTAAAATGAATAAGCTTTAAGGGTGCACAAGTCTTTGTTCAGATACTAAAAGAAGGTACCTTACTAATACCTTTATCTCATAGAAAGATTCAGGAAAAGAAGTTTTAAGCTTCTGCAGCCTCTAACAAGAGAAACTGTTTGAAACTTCAGTAAATTCTCATAAAGTGACATTTGTGATCTGCTAATAGCTGCGTTCCCTTGGTATAGAACTCGATTCAGGACACTGTGAGAAACCTGACTTGCAGGTTTGGGGTGGTGAGGCTTATAGGGGAGGAAAGATCTTTAAAGAGATGAATGGTTGTAGTTCGATGGAGAAGTAAAAATTTCAGGAACATGAAATTTTCTTAAAGGCTTGTGAATAATGACACAGGTCTATTACGGACAGAAGTTACCTCTTCTGCATGCTGTAGATCTGTCTAGGCATTTAAGGAGCTAGTATATGTGATTATTTTCCCTCTGGGTGCTATTGCTATATGTGCTGTCTGGGATGTCCCATATATTTTTTTCTTTGTCTAAAGTACGCTCACAAGCTTTTTTAAAATATAAGATGCTCTACTCCATATTAAAAATCAAGATTGTTGTCTGTGGTATCTGCAAAGACATATATATTCATAAAGTAAAAAATATTCAGGCTTTAAAACTCACATAATAATTTAGATTAAAATGGCTAGACTTTGTCGTGGAGAACATTCTGCTACCTGCGATGTTACATAAAATGCCTTTTTGGGAGCATGAAATGACTACAATTACAGTCAATAAAGTATTGAACATTATAGCTGAACTACACTGAAGTTAAGCTGCATTTGACAAAGTCAACAAGTCAATAGAGTACAGCTAACTCCTTCCTTCCCTCCTATATTTGAGTAGTGATAAGTGCAGACATGTTGTAAAAGTGCAGATAAAGTGTATTTCTCTGCAGGTGATCTCAGTGGTACTCCTGTATGAAAGATACCTTGGCTGTAGTTCTATATATGGCAGCTATGGCCTAAACTAGGCATGTTCATTTGTAACACGATGCATACACAAGGAGTCTTCCGGGCAGTGGTTTCAGTGTTCAATATATTGTCTTAAAAGTTGTGGTGTTTTATTCAAATGTTATTTTTAAGTAAATGTGTAAATGCATAAATGTTTATTTATGCAATTATGTAGTAATCTATATTTAGACTATCTGCTAAGCATATATCTATTAAGCACTGTATTCGAGGAATAGTGGAGATATTTTATATATTAAGCAAACTAAATTAAAACAGAAAATGTATTAGTCAAAGCTTAATCTGTTTCTTGAGCTATTCCTGTTACTGTCAAGTACTCAGAGAATTACTGGTAGTTTATATTAAGTAATAGTGACATTAGAATATTCTAAAGAGTGACAATTACTTGCCAGTATTATATAGATTGTGGAGGTGTAGAGGAAAAAAAAGCATGAGCAGTTAAAAGGCTGAAATCCAAGACCTTTGATTTTGTGCTTGTCTTGTTATAGAGTGCATTGAGGCCATGTTACTCAGTCAGTATCTAGCAGCCAGGTAACTAGTCCAAAGCAGGTATGTTTAAAATATCATACATTTTTCAGTTCTGTTTATGGTTAGATGCAGTTTGGAACGCTGATTGCTTTGACCAGCAACTGAGAGCTTTCAGTCCACTGTCAAGGTGCTATTTTGCTGCTTTGCAGTATCAAAATTGATCATTTGACTACCTAAATTCCCTTTAGGCAGCACACAATGTAAAATAGTTGGAGGAACTTATGTGTCAGCATATGGGCCTTCCTTAGTGTGCTAGAACATTTTTATCTAGCTAAAAAAGTGAAATCTGAACTGTTGAATATTGTGTACTTATTGGAATGAAAATGGAGTCAGCAAAAGGGGCCTACCATTCAGTCATGAGAGACAAATGTTGTGTGGCTTGTCTCACTGTTAGCTCTTCATTGAATAAATGAGCAAGGAAGAACAATTATGCTTAAAATTTTGGGAACTCCTAGAAAAGGAGGGACTCGGATTTATTTTGGTGCCTGCGGCAGAAGATGGTGATAGGCACGTACAGAGTAGAAAAGCGGTTGTTCTCTTCTGAGAAGTAGGGACAGGATAAATGGAAGGACTCAAGCAACCTTTGCACAGCCCAGTTCACAAACATATAAGTTCCCTTTCTGCCAGCTTACAATGTGTTTTTAGTGCAGAAGGTACTTACAGTTTACTTGGAAGATACTTTGAACAACACTTAGTTTTCACAAACAGATGCATCCTTAGCTTTCCTATTCAGTTTTTAAAATATGTTTATATTTTGTCTTGATTTTTAATAGCTTTAATCAAAAGGCTGGTATTTTGAAATTTGTGATTTGAACCTTTTTTTTATTAAAATCCTATTGCCTTGCAGTACATGCTTCACACTTTGGAAAAACATAATTGTATTTTAATACTATTATTTTGCTATGATGTATTATATTTAATGTTTTGCTATGATGTGTTATACTTAATGTGCATTTGCAGAGTCAGACTGCAGAATTAACCCAGATCATCCAGTTAGGCCTGATATATACTTCAAGATGAAAGGTAGTTTTCCTTTTCTTTTTCCTTTACCTTTTCCTGGATTTCGAAGACTTCAGACTTGAATTGTGGAATGTAAAAGGTGATCACCACCACAGTACCAACATTTTTGAGTGCAGGTTGCTGCTGTTGTGCTGGTCCTGTGCATGTGCAAGCTCACAGATCAGCTGTCAAATGAGACCTCTCCGTTGGTCACAAAGGATGCCTACTTGTGAATCCTGAATAGATCATGGAGGTATTCAGGGTCTGCTGTATTATATAGTGTGTATGTATTGCAAAAGGTAGAGGAAGAAAAGTAAATCTTAGATCATAAAATAACTAATTTCTGCAAAATAAATCAAGAGTAGTAATGATTACAAGAATGTTGACAAACTGTTGGCAAAGCTGCTGAAGCATGAAAAGCTAATTACTCAAGTATTGCAAGTAGGTTGGAAAGATTTATATACTACCATATGTCTAGTCTTTAGTAAAGCTTGTTATAATTGAAAATATTGTTGATCTGCTACCGAAAAATAGGAATCAATTTCTAAGCAGTAGAAGAAAAATGCATAAATTAAGAACATCATACTATCAGATTTCATCCAGTCATTTGGATGACAGCAAAAAAGTATTATGTAAGAATCAATGTAATGAAGAAAGAAAGTAGAACCGATATTGGTTGAATTCTATCCAAGTATATTTAAGAAGATTATACTGTCAAAAAAAGTCTAAATTTTTCCAGATTTAACTGTAATAATTAGTTTTTCTTTCCAATTCTGTTAACATACTTCCCCCCCCCCCGATGTTTTTTTATGATCCATAGTAATGTAAACATTGAGTTCTAGTGTACCTTTCAAAGATCCTGGTCACCCTACTAAGGAGATGTGTATAGTTCCTATGAAGGATTTTTCCTTTTTTTATTCTTGCATCTTTGCCAGTGCATATGATGGTTTTCTCATTTAACATATTTTTTGTATACTGAAAAGAGCCAAGACAGGCACTTCATATCTAAATAGCAGTACCTTTTTTTGCTTCGTAAGTGACTAGAGGGGATATTGTTCTTTTCAACTACCTGATAGGAAGGTATAAAAAAGATGCAGATAGAGTCTCCTTGGCAGTTCAGAATGGTACAATAATAGGCAGTGAACACGAGGTGCAACAGGGAAATTCTTTTGAGATATTTAGAAAACTTGTTCAAAATATGGGTGATCTGAGATGGATGAACATATAAGATTCTGTTAGCTTGGATCTCTGGCTGAGTGAGCAAGCAAACAATATAGCTACTAATATAGATTCTTCGAATGTTTGGTAAGGAACTTTGATGCTAAAATATGAACTGCTCTGTTCAAGTTCCAAGCTGGCAGTGAGACTGAAATACTGAAATGAATGTATTCTGATTATTTTCTTGAGTTTAGTACACTTCTATTTGGCTACCAATTCTTGATGAAAACTTAGATTTTGGAATATGATGGAAGTAATACAAATGTTGATGAATCTATTTTAATCTGTCCAGTGTGTCAGCACCCTTCTGATTAAATAGAGTACAGATGTCTCTATGTCAGTATTTTGATTAAATTTTATCCTTACTTCATCCTAGGTGTAGTATTAGCATGACTGAAAACTCTTCTGGCGCTTTTCTGTTGTCTGGTTGCAGCTTAGGAGGATGAAATACATTTATAAAATAAAATGTTTTGGGGCAAGAGGCACCA
This sequence comes from Manacus candei, assembly GCF_025592945.1. NCBI lineage: Eukaryota > Metazoa > Chordata > Aves > Passeriformes > Pipridae > Manacus > Manacus candei. The sequence continues at coordinate 5,216,208 of NW_026138082.1, read as the reverse complement.
AACACTGTATGACCATGTACTTACATGTGGGACAATGGTGCTTAATACATGGCATGGACATTTAGGAAATAAGATTCCCTTACTTGCCTTATCTTTGACTTTCTGTTGTTCCTTAGGCAAGTTATTTTACTTGAGATGTGTTCTGTGGCAAAAATTCTCAAAGGTAACTATATAAACACTATAGTGTTCTCCTGCTGGTAGGACTATTATATGTCTTTTAGAATCTACAGAGATTAAAATGTTATATAAAATGACCTGTGGATATGAAAAATGTTCCCAGAAGATAAAGAATCACAAGGGAAAAAAAAAAAAGGAAATTGAAACTCAGGCCCTCATTTTGAAACTACCCTAAAATCTGGAGGTAATTTGAATGTGGTTTTGGATACTGAGAATATTCTGGGATGTAATACTAATAAAAAGACTATTGAAGTGAGACAAAAATTTTTAAGGATGTCAACACTTCTTCAACTCTTATACATTAATATTGAATTAGGAATAGGGGAGAATTATGTATGGAGTTTTCCTCTGCCTTTCTAGAACACCTAGTGATTGTTATATCAAACCTCTGGTATTACATAAAATATGAGTTTGATGCAATAAAGCAACTGCTGCATTCCTAAAATCATAGTAATATGAGATCAGGTAGGAAGCAGAAGAAAATGGCTACAACAAACTGTTGAAATAGCTTCTAAGCTCTGCCTCGTATACCTGTTCCATAAATAATGTTTCCTCTGGTAGAACAGTCCTAAAGTGCCTCATGATAGAAGACTGCAAATCCCCACCCACATAATTTTCTTTGATCATATAATTTATGTAAAAAAATAACAGGATTCAGTCTGTTCCAAAAAGGCTTTGCTCCTGTGAGCTATGTGTTGTTGGTTGTCAGTAAAACCTGGAGACAGGAAAGCTTATCGGATGCCTAGTGCTAAATATTAAAATACCTAGAATGTTAAATAAATGTTAAATGTTTGATAAAAAAAGTTTGTGGTTTGTTTTTGGTTTGGTTTTTTTTTTTTTTTTTTGTTCTGTAACTATGGTACTTTTTTTTTCTTAAAAAAACCCTTAAAATTGCCCTTAGAAAAGGTTTTGGTCTGATGAGCTGGAAACCAAAACTACCTTTAGTTATCTGAAGAACACAGGTTGGAAGAACATGTTCCGTTATGTTCCCCATCAGCATGACCTAATCATCATCTGACTGTTAGGTTCAAGAAATGAATTTTTATTTTCATTCAGCATTTGACCTCTTTGACTTACTGAATGTTAAGCTTTATTTGCCTTATAAAATGCCTGATGATTTGAAACTGTCTTTTTATTGCACAACTCCACAGGCCAGCTTCAAATAATGATTTTCAGTCAGTACTATTCTCATCTGGATTGCGAAATGAAGAATTTCTTAGGATTTCTTTTAAAAGTGGTTTGAAATTGCCACCTTTAGGTCTGAACTGTAAATGAAGAGAGGGTGTGAAGCCAAAAAAAGACCATGAGAAGTGGTCAGTACTGATTGAGCAACCTAGACGAAGCGTCTGAAGTATTTCCTGACAGAAAAATGTCACAAGGAAGGTAGGCAGGAAGAAAGAAGAGGGTGAATAAAAGGAGAAAATTAATTAAGCCTGAAAAATTGGGGAATATTGGTTCTACTAAGAATAAAATGTGATTATTTAATTCTGTGTTTAATAAATTCTATAAATTTCTTTAGGAACACAAATTGCAGCTAATGCCAACCATTCTAACTTTAAGGAAGCTACATGCCATATCTTAATTTTGAATAATATGAATTATTAATTTTGCATAATACACAGAATCAGTACATCTATGGTAACATAGTCTTTAAGTGCCGTAAGTATCCTTTTGCAATAGAGCAAAGAAGTGGATTTTCAGTTGTCTTGATATGTACATATCATACCAGTAACTTATTTTCTGTTTTTCATAATCAGTTTGAACAAATGGGACAACATATGAAGAATTATGTTCTCACAAAACTTGTTATCTTGTGAGGATGCAGAGATCCCAGGGGATCCCAAGCTCTTCTATCACTTTGCAAACTCTTTGGAGAGCTTAATAAGTTTTTTAACCAGTCTTGTATACACTGATCATTTTTCTTGCAGTCTATTTTTTTTACAGAGACTGCTGTATGCTTACAGAGGCTTGTATCTGGGACAAATTGTTACATGGTAGTGTGGATGTCATTCTATACAGTTGCACTCAGATCAAGAAGGGATAGGGACTCACAGCGAAGTATTGTTACTTTTTGCACTGACTTCTTCAGCCAGGGTACTTTTCCTATTCTTCCCAAATTGTGAATTTTAGCCAAACTCAGCTGATTCAGGGCTATTTAGATAAGACAATGATTGTGTCGGATTGTGTCAATAGAGAAGATACAGTAAGTGAAGCTTCTGATACTCAGTAATTCAGCAGTGTGCACTTGGAAGAGCCTTTACACCTGCTTTAAGAGTAATCCAGATTCTAGGTTTTTGTCACCTGTTTTCCCCGCTCCCCATCTATCCAACAGTTTATCTGAAGTTCAGGAAATGCAATGAAATGTCTCTAAATGTAGCCTATAAAGAAGACAAAATTTGAATTCGTAGACGAAAAATACAATTTAGGGTTGTGGGCTGCCTTATGTTAGCATAATTTAATGTAACTGCCTCACCACCTTCTTCTGGCGCTGCCCCATTAGTGCAAAATCATAAGTCTGTATTAGAAGCCTGTCATGTCATTAGGCTCAAGGAGATTCCTTTAGTAAAGAAAACTTGCAATGTTATGGCTGTTCCACAGCAGAAATATAAAACAAAAAGATGAAGGGTTTCAGGAAGGGCTGTTAGAGTTTGGAAGGAGTTTGATAGGACTTCTAGAAGAAAAGGGAGTTGGAACCTTGTTTGGGACTTGGAATTAGAAGGCAGAGGAAGGAAGTCATGTGACAGTCTATGGGGCAGTCTTGTCCAAGGAAGTTTTTATATTTCTTTTGTCTTTTAACTCAGTGGCCTGAGGGTCACATTCTATTCTTAAACTGGATGTTATTTTTGATTATTATTGTGCAGACGAACAGTGCTTTAAAATAAAATAAAAAAAATCATAACTGAGAAATGAGGTAGTCCAGGTGCCATGTTTGAGTTCTCTGTACATGACTACCTTCTTAAAGAGCTATTTTGCATTTGGATGGCTTTCTTGTAATTGCATCTGACTGGGCTAGTGTATGAGGCATATGAGGCATGCGGTAATGATCTCTAACAGAACTGCATTTCTCTGGCAACTACATTAAAAATTAGTCTTGTGCAGTATGAGTGCACATCACTGTCAATTTTCAAAGCAATGTTGATCTAAATTCGTTTTGGCAGAGTAAAGAAAACTCCCTTCTTTTTTAATGCAGGTAATATTTTTTCTTTAGGTTTTGCTTCTAATGATTGTCACATTGAGCTCTTTAGATCTTTATTCTGTATGAAAACATGGACACACAAAATCACCACTGCCAACAAGCAGCAATAAGAAGTAATTATTTTCCAAAGAGGACATTATTTTTAAATCTGTGGGAGCTTTTAAAAAGGAATGAAAAAGTCGTTACCAGTTCTAGATCACCCATCAACTTGTTTGTGAGAAAGCTGAAATTAATATGGCTATCTGGCTTTTTCTGACTGTTCTTATTTTCTCCAACATATTGACCTCCTTTTGGGGATAATCTTGTATTATATTACCTTTTTTTTCCTAAGTGTCTGAGATATAGCTTCATTGCAACAGGTTTTCCTGTCTGGGAGCTGCTCTGATGTTGGGGCAACTGAGTTCGGAGAGGCAGGGCAGAGGCCAAGATCCTGTGTAGCCACAATGAGGATGATAACCATGGGCATAACTCCTGAAGGATAGATGATGGGTATATAGATAAATGTGCTTGTGTGCAGACACATGCTAGCATATAAATGCAACTTAACTTGTGGTTCTAGGGTTCTTTCCCAATTGCTGTTCAGACATAAAGAGCTGTGCCTCTACATTTCACATAGGAGAGTTCAAAAACCTAAATGAGAATTTTTGCAGTCGCTTGCCAATTATTTGAAGCAATGCTGTACTAAAGATTGGATGTGTTGTGGTATTTAGTACATTTATTCTTGCATTCGCTATGCCTGGGAGGGAAGGATTTTTTTTTTCTGTTTATAAAATGGATGCAGAGAGTTTTCCTTTTAGTATCATTAGCATGAAGTACAATGTTAATATTGCTCTTAACCAATTCCCATTTACCCACAAAAATCTGTAGTTTGAATTGAATGCTTTAAGGTTGAGCAAGTCAGCTGCTTGCAAGTTGTCAGTTGAAATTCCAGTTCTGCTTACTCTAATAGTGCAATGAAAATATATCTACAAGCTGAATAAGCATACAAGCATCGACTGCTAATGAAATTAGTTTATTTATAAATTGGAAGTCTCTTCAAGCTTGACCTAGCTGCTAGCTAGGGGCTAGTGGGGCTTTAAAGGACTCAAATGGAGATAAGCATGGCTGGTGATTCAGAGAATCAAATGTTTCTGGGTGCCTTCAGGATGCTGTGAAAGGATACATGATTAGCCTGGGGGGTACTTTTTGCATCAAAGGATGAGTAACAAAGCAGCTAGTGTAGGGGAATGCTGAAGCAAGGTAGGATTTCAGTTACATCATTTTCAGAATCTTCTATGGAATAAATCATACCTTTGAATACAACCAGTTCATACTTTTGTAACACATCTCATAGCAACTCCTTCCATACTTTCTCTGGGAAAGAAGGGATTCTAGACCCTCACATCCTCATGAGGTTCAATACATTCTTCCCTTTTTTGGTTTCTTACCTATGTAGGGTAAGGCAGTGGGAGGTGGAATTTCCCATCCATCTTAACTCTTGATAGAGGAAGGCTTGCAGGGGAGAGCAAATCTTCAGCTCTCTTCATGCCTTTCTTATCTTTGAGAAGTGCTTTTATGACAGGCTACTGCTGTCTTCTTGTACTCATTTTGTACCCCTTGATGGACACCCTTGCTTTAGTATTCTCAGTTTATCTAGGAGCCATAGAGCCTTAGACAAAAAAGATGCCATGATCCCTTGCTCCTCTGGCCTGTGAAACCTTCTGGCAGAAATGTGGGTCTGTCAAATTTTTAGCTGACTAATTTTACTAAAAAAAGTAAAAATGAAGCTTATAAAGATGACTGTTGTTGGGCCTGAGTTGCAGTAAAGGTTGGACCTGGTGTGGACTTTCACTTCTTGGGGTTCTGGAGTTCAGTTCTCTGCTTTATTGTTATTTCATTAAGTTATGGGCTAACAGTTCAATCTGTTTTTCATGAGTGTCAGTTTTTTTCCCAAAAGATTTACTACTGTAAGAACGACTTCCATACACCCATTAACATTTTGTTATGGTTTTAATTTTTAAAAACACTCCTATTAAACACATTCATCTAGGTTTCTTATTACATCTATTTTAGCTATACTCGCTTTTCACAGTATCCATCAAACTAAATGATTTTTGCCTTGTAGTTCATTTTTATAAAATTACTTTTGTAGGCAGATTTCTTTTATTTACTCCACTTTAAAAGCTTAATGGACAGAATGTCTGTACTTCTTTTCAGTTATAGCTGGGTAGAAGTGCAGAACTATAAAAAAGTAATGGAAGTATCTTAAAACTATTAATTTAAAGGTTTGTAAGATTTATTACCCACACAAATTTTTGTTATGTGTTCCTTCTTTAAGGCGGTATATTTACAATATTACATTGATTGGGCTCTTATCTTCAACTTTGCCACTCCTTCAGGCTTATTTCCTAATTTTGCATTGCATTTGCTTATTTGAAGGGATCATTTATGTACAAAGTGTTGTTGTTAACACTCCATCTGAGTTTAAGAACTTGTCCTACTGTCCAGTATAGTAATGTATTCTAATTACACAAGAACACAGAAATTGTGTTAAAGAAGTATATTTGAAATAATGATATATTGACAATAATAAGCATAGAAGACATCAAAGACTTAATTTGGAAAGAAAACCTGTGCTTTGGAATGACACCTTTTCCAAATTGTCACTGTGAAAAATGGTTGTAATTTTCGCTGTTAGAAAATAAAGGTGTTGATGAACATAAAAATAATATCAGCACTTACTGTAATGTACAGTTAAGTGATGTGAAGACATGCAAATTAGTTTGTGAATATGCATGCTTCAGTTGCACTTTGGAGTTCTTGTGTATTGCATAACTTGGGAAAAAATTGCAAATGATGTACTAATTCTTTCTATCCAGAAGAAAGCAACTTTGGGACTTTATGGATGCATAATGCTTCTGTGTAAATCCAGCAGGAGTCAGCAGGGCTGAACTTGCTGGGAGTACGTTTGGATGATGCATCTCAACAAAAAAGGTAAAGAACAAAATCTTAAAAACAAACACAGTATGTGGAAAAACATCTCACCGAATAAAATTCTTATCAGATTGCATAGGTACATGATATTTTTCTTAAAGAGTTCCTTTCTTTCAATTAATTTGCTGATGGTTTATTTAGATTTTTATTTTGCATTGTATAAATTGCATTGAATATCTTGGAAGTCTTTGTAGAAACCAGACATGTCAAATGCAAAACTCTGGACAGTGCAATGAATTTCTGTTAAATCTGTTAAATATTTATTATTTACTATGGAGAGTAGTGCTGATTTTCGCCAACCTGATCCTGCTGTCAGTCAGTGTTCTGGCCTTTAGCCAAGGGTCATGAGCTCTCAGATAGAGAGTATAGATTGGAGCTGTATGAGTATTTGGGTTTCAGTATGATTTGGCCTTGACAGTAATGTGTCATATAAACCCCAGGTATGGTGTGGGATTTTTAGGTGTTCCCTGATGACCCCGTTGCTAAGGAATTTTTATGATTAAAAAAATTCAGAAAACTGCGGGATGTTCTCCCCTATTTATTGTTCTTGGAAATATTTGGCTGTTGCTGGTCCTGCCTTCTGTATTTTTACACTGCCTGTAAAAAGCAGTAGACTAGCCAAAGCCTGGAAGTGCCGCTTCATTCCTTCTGTGTAGCTCTGCACAGTGTACAGCTTTGCACCTAGTCTGGGTAGATAGATGTTGGATCAAAGTGTAAGAGGCAATTTGGCACTTGTATCTGAAGATGAGGTAGGTGACCTTAGTGACTTTCTTCTACGTGAATCAAAGTGTTCTAATATTAAACCTCCCTATGAAAATACTGTAAGTCTGGAAGTATGAAATAAAATGCCAGAATAGAGAACAACTTTCAAAACTTAAGGCAATGTGAGTGAGACTTACCCACAGTGTGCACAGGCTAATCCTTACTAACAGTCCGTGGTAAAGTGGTGCCGTGTCATGAAAAACGAGATGTAGACAGCAAGTTCTGAGAGAACCTCTTAAATCAGTACTGTTCAGTTTTGTCTGGGGTGGACATGGGAATCTTGTGTTTTTATTTGAAAGGTGTTAATAGGATTGGCCATTTTGATGTTTGTCATCTATTCTTTGGCATGTGGGGTTTCTGTTGATGTGTTTATAATTATATTTGCAAAATGCACAGACTGTCAGGTTTTTGCCAAAATAGCTGTTTCTGTATTTATCTGTCATTGAGGTGCTTCAAAGAACATCTCTAATAATAACTGAATTGGGAGGAATGGCCACGGGCAGTATATTTTGCTACTTTTTAATCACATTGAAAACATTTCCATGGTTTTTAGTGGGACTATTCATGTGAATAATTTCAAGCATTTTGAGAAGAGGTTGCATCATCAGGCATTCAGCGTGGTGGATTGAACCAGGCTATTAGAAAAAGATATGAGGAAAAATATATTTTAAATTACAGAAGCTGTCTTGATAGAGCCCTTAAGATTAGGGCTGAGTTGCAGTTGATTAAAAATTACCTAGTTTTTACTGGGGACATCTTGAGTTCTGAAGAGTTGAAGAGAATGTGAGAGTTAAAGAGAATTTGTCTTCTCACATTCAAATATTTTTATATCATCACTGTCACAATGCATGTGCTTTCCTTTTCCAGTACTTTTTAGGAAAATTCTTGACTTCTTACTTCACAGAAACTCTCCTACCATATATTGCTGTTTTAAAACAAACAAACAAACAAACCAGCAAACACCCACATTTCTTTTCTTCTTTACATTATGTGCTTTAGATAATTATATACCTAAGCAGTTAAAAATGTTTTCCCTTGCTCTAATAGAATTTGGAGGAAATATGAAGAACTTTAGTTTTAGTTCAGGCAGATACTGCTCTATTGGGCTTATAGAGCTCATGATAAGTCTTCTGAAATACAGCTAAGTTTTAAAACTGACTGAGTTCATTCATCTGAGTAAAACCACACTCGTCTTTCAGAGGAGAGGATGCAGGCACTTCCAAACTATTTTTCATGAGGAAGTTTTTGAACTGTAATTATGAAGCTATCTAGAATGCATTATCTAAATATGGGGCAGATCATTGCTTCTCTAGCTGTTTACTCTCAAAAGTGAGTTTTGCATTGGCTAATGAGAACCCTCACACAGAGAACAAATAATAAGTGAGTAGGCAGCATTTTCAGATACTCTATCTTTTTCATTTCAGTTTTAGGATAGGAATCTACCCTATTCTGAATTGCCATCATCATGGTTACGCTATTATGGCTGATATTCAGAGATGCCATTTTCCTGTTATATATTTATTTTTCCCTGGATTCAGAATAAAGTCAAAACAAAATCCCAAACACATATTTTCATGAAGAAGTCATCTGTGTTTGCCTTCAGTTTAGTGATGCCGGAGTCACATCACCATTATCTTAGTGATAGTTTGAAAAAAGCATCACCTTGCCTAATTTGTCTAGTGATACTTAACGAAGATGTACTACACTATCAACATTTCTAATAGAAAAATACACATTTCACACTACCAGTGTCACAACTGTGAAATAAGTAATTCTGATGCATTCAAATATGTTAATGGCAATAGGCAGTATAGAAATATCATTGGCTCATTGCAAGATGAGGATGGTCACCTCACAAATGGGGGCAGAGACAAGGTAGAGGTGTTTAACACTTTCTTTGCCTTGATATTCAACATGAATGATGGACCTCCTCAATGGAGGAGCATGACTCTGATAATGATCAACTCCCAGTCGACCCAGATATTGTGTGGGATCTGCTGCTCCTGCTGGATCCCTGAAAATCTGTGGGGTCTGGTGGGATTCATCCCAGAATCCTCAGAGAGGTAACCAATATAATTGCAGAACCTCTCTTGATGATTTTTGATAGTGGTCTTGGGAATCCGGAGAGGTCCCAGCTGGCAAATGTTGTCCTGATTTTCAAGAAGGAAGACCCCAGAAACAGACCTGTCAGTCTCACTTCAGTGCCTGGTGAAGTCATGGAGAAGATTATTCTGGGAAGTATTGAAAAACACCTGAAAGCCAATGCTGGTTGGCTTGCTGGTTGGCTTCAGGTTGGCTTGCTGGCAAGCCAGCAAGGTTTCATGAGAGGAAAGTCCTGCTTATCCATCCTGTTTTCCTTTTATGACAAGGTAACCCACCTTGTTGATCCAGAGAAGCCAGTTGATTTTTGGATTTCAGTAAAGCTTTCGATACCATCTCTCACAGGATCCTTCTGGACAAAATGTCCAGCACACAGCTGGGTAAACATGTCATATGGTGGGTGAGCAATTGGCTCACAGGTCAAGCACAGAGGGTAACAGTGAATGGGGTGACATCAGACTGTCACTAGTGGGGTTCCACAGGGCTCCATCTTGGGCCCTGTGCTCTTTAACATCTTCGTAAATTACTTGGATGCAGGACTGGAAGGGATACTCAGCAAGTTTGCAGACGATACAAAACTGGGAGGACCTGTTGACACCCTCAAAGGCAGGGAGGCCCTGCAGAGAGTCCTCAACAAATTAGAGGACTGAGCAATCACCAACTGTATGAAGTTCAACAAGGGAAAGTGATGGATTCTGCACCTGGGATGGGACAATCCTAAATGTTCATAGACTGGGGAATGAGATGCTGGAAAGCAGTGCTGCGGAAAGGGACCTGAGGGTCCTGGTCAACAGAAAGTTGAATATGAGTCAGCAGTGCCCTGGCATCCAGGAGGGCCAACCGTGCCCTGGGGGGCATCAGGCAAAGCATCGCCAGCTGGTTGAGGGAGGGGATTGTCCCGCTCTGCTCTGCACTGGTGCAGCCTCACCTTGAATATTGTGTGCAGTTTTGGTCACTGCAATATAAGAATGATATTCAGCTCTTTTAAGCATCCAAAGGAGGGCAAGGAGGATGGTGAAGACCTTGAGGGGAAGCCATATGAGGAGTGGCTGAGGGTACTTGGTCTGTTCAGCCTGGAGAACAGTTTACAGCTTCCTCATGATGGGAAGAGGAGGAGCAGGCACTGATTTCTCCTCCGTGGTGACCAGTGACAGGGCCCAAGGGAATGCTCTGAAATTGTGTCAGGAGAGGTTTAGATTAGATATTAGAAAAAGGTTCTTCACTGAGTGGGTGGTTGGGTGCTGGTACAGGCATCCCAGGGAAGCAGTCACAGCACCAACCCTGACAGAGTTCAAAAAGTGTTCAGACAATACTCTCAGGCATATGGTGTGACTCTTGGGCATGGTCCTGTGGAGTTCTAAGGGTTGAACTTTATGATTCTTGTGGTTCCCTTCTAACTCAGCATGTTCTGTGATTCGAATATTACCCTTGTGAAATTATATGGGAAGAAAATGTTCAAGAAACACCACTGCAATGTGAATGACTGGGCGTTATTTGAAAGAAAACCTCACTAGATACTTGAAAAGGCATAGTTCTCCAAATGGAAAAGTTAATTTCAAAGTTTTAAAAAAACCTAATTAAGAGAAACAAAAATGGAAATATAAACAAAAGAATACATAATAAAGAAAAAGATAACTGTTAGGAATTAACATTAATGAGTAGATATCTGAAAGCTAAATAAATCTACAGACAAAAGAATAATTATTTGGTATTTTGGATAAGGAAAATAAGAATTCTTTGAGAAAATAAAACATCCTCAAAGTCGTTGGATAGGAATTGATGAAATGATTTTTAGAACATTGTAATACTAGACAAACTTGAAAGCCTTTAAAAGGAAAGAAGATATTGCAGCATTTGAAAAGTGGAAGCAAGATGTCTCAAGTATTGGTAGGCAGATTAGCATTACACTAATCCAAAGGAAAATCCTGGAGAAGAGTGATAACTGGAGGTAATCAAGGTGCATGACACTTTTGGGATTAGTTAACAAGAAATTAGCCAACAAGAAATCCAGTGCTGGAAAACAGATTCATGAAACAACTGTAAGAAAATGTTTGTTAGTTTATGCATTTTAACAAAGTTGACATATTTAGTGTTTTAAATTATTTAACTTACTTTGATCAGTCTAACCTCATTAAAACTAGTATTCTGCAAAGACCAGTGTATCATAGATTTAATGATAATGGATACCCCAAAGAAATGGTAAACAGAAAATCAGGTAATGAGATTATAGCCAGGTCCAGAAGATCTTTTCTTGTTCTGAGGCTATTTATCATCATTATAACATATCTGCAAGAAAACCTGAATTTGTTGCTAGTAAACATTACAGATGTCATAAACATCAGTTAAGCAATCATTAAAATAATCAAAATCAGACCAAGATTTACAGCACAGTACAGGTTGCATAGTAGCATAATCTCACTTAATAGGGTATGTACATTTCTGACTAAATGGTATGAATCATCCATGCATACATATATATGTACTATGCACATTCCCCCAGAGAACTGAATTCATGCAACAAAATAATCTAAGTGCTGTGTATGGCCAACTGTCCACAATGTGCATTGGTGGCTCTTAAAAAAGCAATCTTTCTATGATACTTAGGGAAAAAAACAAAGGAAGAGTAGGCAGCTGTTACTGCACTGGCATTAGCACAGCTTTTGGAAAAAAAATATTTTCTTAATTCTAGTAATGACATCTTCAAGTGGTTTTTGACTAAAACTGTGTGAATAATTGATAATTTGCCTTTTTCCCTGTGAACTGATTTTTTTCTTGTCTTTTTTTCCACATTAATAGATCATCCTTATATCTTTGGCTAAAATAAATTTTTTACTTTTTTAAAAAAAGGTTTTTGATTTTTTTGCATACTTTCAAGACTCACAGCATTTTGAAGTAAAAGAATTAATAAAATATCGAAATGATAAGAATTAGTTAAGCAGACATAAAGTTCTAATTTTGAAATGTTTTAGGGCAAGGCAAGAGACTAGTCATGACTGTAGATTTTTCTTGGAAACAAGTTCTTAGCACAACAAGGTAATGTAATACAGGAAAGGAATCTCTTTGTGAAAATCTGTAGCCTAGGCGCTGCATGTGGCCAGACTAGATGAAAATGAGTTTTCTCTGCTGTAAAGTCAAAAACTCTGCATTAGCCTATCATCTAATTTTGGCATTGTCTAGAACACTTAATGGAAATTACATTGATTCTGAGGAAAGAACCAAGAGGTAATTCTGAAAGGCTTTCCCGCCCCCCCCCCCCAACTTAAATATTAATTTTCTTGTTTGTCTTTATGGAATCTTTTATCTCCTTAAGTTTTTTTTACTCTGTATTTATATATGTACTTGATTTACTTATGAAGGCAGTCTCACTGCCCTTTCAGAGTTTTTGGTGAAAACATTTTAAAGAATACTGTGTAATAATCTGTATCATCAGCACAGAATTTGCAAAGAATGTTCAATTCTGCAAAGTTTTCCCAATATTCTTAAGAAAAAAAGAGTACTGAATAAATTTCAAGTCATAAAAAATTCAACCAGACTGCTTTTGTTCATGAAATTCAGATAGGAATTTAGGATTTGTTTTTCTAAGTCAAGATACATGAATTTGAGAATGCTATCTTTGGAAAAACCTTAGAGCTTTTGAAAAACTCTCCGATGTTTTGCTTTGTTTTCAAGCAAGCTGTCAAAATAATTTAAAATTCGTTGGATTCGCTTCCCATGAAATTTGTACAACATGAAATTCCAGTGAGAGAGATGATCATGATTGGTGAATAATATGGGCCAAAGGAAGCTGAATTAAGCTACAGTCTCTGTTGTAGAAATCTGTTACAAGTGTACCGTTATGGGATTTGACCTACTGCTTGTCTTCCTGTAAAATAATCCCCTAGTGCCAAAAGAAGTTCTTCTAATCAGGAGACTAAGTTGAATTGACTCAAACTTAGAGCTTTTATAGAAATACTAGTTATTTGTATTGCAGCTGAAAGATGGTGAATCTGTCATTCAGCTCTTGTTTAGCAATTTACTATGAATTATTTATTATTCTGACATCTCTGTTCTTTTTCTGATATACAGGAAAATTGCTGGTGAAATGCTAGTGTATTTATGCAAATAGAAACTTGAGTTAGATTAACTCAGTGGGGTATGTATTTTCTAACAATAGCATGTTGTATGTTTTTGCCTTTTTTTTTTTTTGTAAGTCAGAATTAAATAGATTTTTTTCCCCCTGAATTCCCTTGTTTATCTTCAGTAAGGCAGATAGATGGTTACACAAAATACCTGTGGTCTTCTATGAAATACATAGTACAGTAAACTAAACAAAGAGATTTCTGTGATCTTTCTATGTTCTTAAGTATTTTTTTTTCTAACTCTAGAGAAAATGCTGTATTTTTCAGTCTGGCTTCTTCATTTATCCCAATTCATTTTTTGAACCAGTTATACAAGCTCAAGTGAGGCATATGCTGCTTAATTAAAATGCTTGCAAAACTACCAATAGCTTTGAGGTGAGAGTACTCATTTGGTGTGAGGATGAGTGGAACTGCCATCTCTCTCAAAAGTACCCTGAAAATTGCCCATTATTTTGGTTAGGATGCAAGGGAATGCCTTAGAGCGTAAGGAAATGGCTTTCAGCTGTGACAGGTGAAGTTCAGATTGGTATTAGGAGAGTTCTTCACTGAGAGGGTGGTCAAGCACTGGAACAAGCTCCCTAGGAAGTGGTCCTTGTCTGAAGCCTCAGGATTCAAGAAGTGTTTTGAAAATGCTCTTAGATATGTAGTTTAATTTTTAGGTTGCTCCTGGAGTCAGGACCTTGACCTGATGATCCTTCTGGGTTCCTTCCAATTTAGGATATTCTATGATTCTGTGATTTAGTTATAGGTCAGAATACTTTGAACTTTTTAATTCGACTCTTCCCAACATATTTTCCTTTCAGTTGTTTTCTGTGGTTTTACAGGTATCACACTGAAACTATACACAGCCTCTCTCCCTCCTTTATTCTAATCTTCCTACTTAATTGATGAAGTAGTGTATTGTTAACTAGTTTTTGATTGATTGCATAATTTGACTGTTGGTTGTTTCTTATTTAAGAGGTGGAAGAGAGTTGTCATTCACATAATTACTTTTTAAAGTTACTCTCCTGTCTGGCTCACACTTCTTCAGTTGGTTTTTTTTTTTTGTTAGTCAGAATTTTACCATATTTCATAAGAGGCAATTAAAGGAAAAATAATCATGTATGCATCTGATAATGTTACAATGTTACAGAAGTCATCTCATCCCCAGTGACTGCTGAAATCCAAACACCATAAATACCATTAGGAGCAAAATTATGGATTTATATACGCATGAAATGGCCATGGTTATTTGTAATATGAAACTTGGATAACATGGTGCAGAGCACCACATTCAGAATAACTACTGATTCTTTCAGACTAGGCCTGGAGTAGAAGAATAAGGATCTTCCAAAGTAGAGAAGAGTGGGAGAAGAGGCTCTGGTTTAAGCTTGATCATGCAGGACAAAGAATATAGGGCAGAGAAATTGCACAACATGATCTGACACTCTTACACAAACAAAGTTTTCACATTCATGTCACTGTGGCTCCTACTGAAGTGAACCCAAACTTGCACCACTTACAATTATGTTAAACTGGGAGATCTGCTAATTATAATTTAGAAGTGTGAAGAAATCTTTTATTGAACGAGGAAAAACTCTTTGGCTTAGTATCTGAACTATTAAAAGTAATCTTGTGTTATAACTGTTACACTGAAATATCTTTTTTCAAATGTATTTTACAGAAAGCCTAGACAATGAGATGCCCAGAATATGTAAGTATGCCCAGCTTCCTTTGCAAAGTCTCAAAATGTTATACATATTTTGGATTTTGCATAATCCGTATGGATTATGAAATTATTGTCTTTAGATGAGATAGCTAAGGCCTGCAAGAGAAGTTAAATTACTTGGTCAATTCTGAAGATCATATTTTTTCAGTTGTTTGGCTGTGCAATGAATCACTGAAGATTAAAGGCTAAAACTGCTTAATCTCGAGTGTTTGTTGTTCACTCTGTCACCTGGATAGGTGACCACAACATAGTTGTAAGTGGTGCAAGTTTGGCTTCACTTCAGCGGGAACCACAGTGACATGAATGTAAAAACTTTGTTTGTGTAAAAGTGTCAGATCATTTTGTGCAACTTCTCTGCCCTATATTCTTTGTCCTGCATGATCAAGCTTAAACCAGAGCCTCTTTTCCCACTCTTCTCTACTTTGGAAGATCCTGGATAGGATTTTCAAGGAGATACTGATAGAAATATTTTAACCTGTTCGTAGAACATATTAAATAAATCAAATTATGATGATGACAACAAAAAAAAAATCTCTTTAAAGCATTAGTAAAGGAGCAATTTATATGTCACTTCCACAGTTCAGTAGGCTCATAATGCTTGCCTGTTTAATCCAGGTACAGTTTCAGTGTTGCTGAGAAGTCTGGAAATTATTAACAGCCATTGGCTTAAAGGCAAGAATAATCGTCATGGCCAGGCTTCGTGAACGAAGATTTGGGAAGGGCTCTACCCACGTTTGTTGCAAGTGTGTTGGTGGCTGAAAAGGCCAATACGAGACAGGCATGTCTGGTTGCAAAAGGCACAACAGAAAGACTCCTTAGGTGGTAAATTCTGCAAGACGCGATTCTTTCTGTGTTGTCTTTTCTCCTCAAGAGTGATCCTGTGTGCTTTCTCAAAAGCATCAGCAGTGTTTTAGATGGTGTGTCTCCAGGCCTCCCGATTTGAGGCCAGAGTAGACCAGTTATGGTGATCAATATGGCCAAGGCTGAGATGTTGTTTCAGGGAGTCCTTGTATCTTTTCTTTGGGGCTCCTCTCATGCGGCAGCCGGTGGCAAGTTCACCACAAAGCAGATCTTAGGGAGGCGGTGGTCCTTCATCCTGGAGACGTGCCCTGCCCAGTGCAGCTGTGTTCTCAGCAACATGGCCTCAATATTTGTGACTGCTACTTGTTCAAGAACAGATGTATTGGTCACATAATCTGACCAGTGGATGTTTAAGATTGAACGGAGACAGTGTTGATGGAAGCGTTCTAGGAGACGCAGGTGGTGGCGGTAGATGACCCATGAGAAAGGCAAAAATAAAAATAACAGTTAAATGATTATATTTTGATTTATAAAACATGCATTGAAATGTTATCAGTATAAGGCTTTGGAAAGTTCATTATTAGAATGTTGAATATATTGAGGTATAGAGCAGAGAGACCACAACCCACTGGGGCAGTTTAAGTTCAACATCCTATTAGCTTAATTTGGGTAAAAAACAGGTATTTTAGTTTTCAGATGGGTGTCAGAAATAGAAAGGAATAAAGAAGTAACATATTCTTCAGTTAACTTTTTTGCGTGTGTGAGGATTTCAGATCACAAATAGCTCAATTCAGAGTGGTTTAGTTCACAGCTGGTTTTAATATTTTTTATTTTGTTCAGAATTTTGGATAATTGACAGCTAGTACAGGAATGAATTGCATGCAGATTAATATTTCCCTCTAATATAAATAAATCCCCCTTGAAAATTACTTCCCATATAAAGGGGATGCCAAATCCAAGTTTTTACTAGAGTCAATAAGTTGTATGTATGTGTTATTACAGTAAACAAGCAAAAGGAAGTATAAATACAAATCTTCAGAATACTTGCATCAGCCTAAAGTGGTAAAGGCTTGCTGTGAGTTCCTCTTAAGTATTTTAGAAGTATTCTAGTTGAGTTTTCATATACAGTGTGACACATGACAGTTGTATAATCACTCTGTAGTATTTATTTTAGTTTCTCCATTTTTACCAGTATAGCTTCTCCCATCAACATCACTGCCCCTTTCCCCCCACAATGTATAGAACGTGTAACACTGCAAATAACCATTTGAAAGCTGGGAACTTGAGAGTTTAGATCTTCAGAAAAGGGCTATGCTTTAACTTCATTCATCTGTTTGCAATACAATCTTTGGTTTCTTGGTTACATCCGGTTTGTTTTTTATTACTGGGTGTTACAAAAGTGTAAGATTTTTCCAGGCTTCTTTTAATCCTCAGATGTGGTCTTTTGTCTTACTTATTGCTTTCCATTTGTACCCTGTCTTGAACACAAAAGTGACTGTTTTCCTTCTTCGTGTTTTTGTTTTCACTTGATAGTATTTTTTGTAAATGTATTTAATAGTAAAGCATTACATAATTAAAGGAAGTGAGAATCCCTACTAAGTCAGACTGTGAAAGGTATACCTCTAGCCAGTTACAAATAAAGTTACAAAGGGGTTATAGGCAAAAATTTTCCATTAACTTTTAGTGCCCAGGAGACATTTGGAGTACGATCTTTTCTCCAAATACAGGAAATCACAGCTGGAATCTCCAGAAATTTTTGCTGCCAACCTGTATCTCTTTTTTCTGCTTGTTAAGACATGCACAGATAAAGAGAAGTAAACATGAAAAGAGGATATCTGGTCGTCTTTTCAGTAGGGTATTAAAGGCATGTCCTTTATAGCATTATATAGCTTTAAGTTAGAGCTATCCTTTGGGAAAGTTATCATTAACACTGACAAAACAATTTATCTTTTCCAAACTTGTTTTCAGTATCTACAGGAGTGTTCTGACATGCAGAAATTTTGACTAAAATTTTAATCCGAAGCATAAAAATCTTTGTTTCAGATTTTAGTTTTAATTGCTAAACATTTTCTTAAGTGATATAATAAGGAAGTTTGTGAAATACTATCTCTTAGCTTCTTATGGTGTGTGTTTACTTTTGTTCTTTTATATATTTTTTTTGTTCTTTTATAGATTTTCTCAAGTCATTGTCCTAACTCAATGGATAATGTAAACAAGTATTGCAAAATTCTCTTCTTTTTGTAGTACCTTTGGAGGCATCTGGAGTCCTTTTGGTCTGAACAGAACATCTTGAGTTCTTCTACTCAGTGTTATCTGGACTTCTAATCACTTTGTTTTTCTTCTGAAACTCAGATCCTTTTTTAATATGCAGTGTCAAAATGAAACTATTGCTCAGGTCTCATATTGAACAATCATTCACAGTCTTTCAAGATTTTACTGCTGTTTCTAACCTCCATCTACTAATAAAACTTCTGATTTGACTTTTTGAGACCTAAAAGCTGGACATACTATACCTCTGATTAGGTGCCATGGAATGATAATCATCCTTTTGGTAACTACATTGCAAGGGAACACAATTGATTTCTACATAGTTGATTTCTACAGAACTCCTAGTCAGTAATTGCTCCTGTTCCTGTGTTTGTGGAGCTGATTATTCCTAGTGTAAATATTGAATTTTCTGGATTTCAAGATTGTGTTTTTCAGACTTCTCTAGCTGTTAGAGAGCTTCTAAACCTCTTTCCCAGACTGTGCCGCTGTAATAATTTTATTTCTATAATTAATAAACATATTAAATAGTGTTGAATGTGGAACAGAATTTGCAGAATATTGCATTTTGTATCCTTCTGTTTCCATGATGAATACCGATAACT
Organism: Manacus candei; assembly: GCF_025592945.1. NCBI lineage: Eukaryota > Metazoa > Chordata > Aves > Passeriformes > Pipridae > Manacus > Manacus candei. The sequence goes on along the minus strand of NW_026138082.1, from coordinate 5,197,503 downwards.
GGTGTGCAAGTTTCACATTTAGAAACATTATAGTTGGTAATCTAACTTTTGCTTTTTGTATGTAAAAGTAAGAAATGTATCTAATTTATCATTTAATCTAAGAAGTGATTGGTGTTTCACTTACCTTCTTACCTTTTCTCTTTGCACTGAGATAAATAACAGGCTTGGCATAGAAAATATTTTGCTTTGGCTGTGGCACTCTGTAGGATATGTTAATGGAATAGATGCCACACAGCTCTTTCCCTGCCATTTGAAAGACTTCTCTTTGGATAAATTACAGCTCTGAGTAAGCTTTGTATTAGTTCCACTATCTGTAAGACCCTAAGTCTTGTAGCTAAGAGCTCACCAAGGGAGTTTTATTTCAAAAATATACAAGGCTCCAACTTTTCACCCTCCAAATTATTAGAAGAGCCCTTGGTCCTCTTAACACCTTAAGAGAGAGTGTGAAGAAGATGCGGGACATGTTTTCTCAGGAGGTACTTTGCTGGTAAACTTTAGGAAATAAGAGATCTTGGCAAAAGTTTAAAGGGTAACATTCAACCAAAACAAAGCATTCCACGAGGCATTGACTTAGCACATGCTAACCCATACAGTTTAACAAAATCCAAGCTGTTCAGTTCGAAATTACCCAAAATATTAAGAGAGGAGATTAAGAGAAGGAGTAAAGAAAGAGAGAGAAGAGAGATTAAGATAAGATCATAGCTACCACCAGAGAGTCCTGTGCAAGTCCATCTTCCACATGGCCAGGTGGCAGGTCTCAAGCAAAGATGGAGAGCATATGTTGCTGTTTTTATGTGCTTTGGCCCTCTGTGGCCACCCCTCCCAGGTGTGACTTCCGACCCACTGGCCACTCTGGGGCTCTGGGGCAGGATGAGGGGTGGTGCTCCCACTGTGTGAGCCAATCTAAGGCTGGGTTAGGGGTTCCAGAGAGCGTGGTGTGTGCTGTGCTCCTTTGACTGACAGCTGATCCGAGTTTGACCAGTGAGACTGGCAGGGGCTGGCACGTGGGACAAGGCACGACTGCACCACCCTAAGATTCGACCTGTCCCTCCCCACCTCGCCCCCCACACACACACAAACATACACACTTGAGTTGTCCGAGCCAATGTAATAATCTGGTGTCCCACACTATCTCTTTAAAGATAATTAAGACCTAGAACCAACTTTTCCTTTCTGTTCAACCTCCCTAGATGTACTCTATAATGAGAAGAGTCTTCAGGCTGTTTTGTCATCTGTTGAGACTGGAAACAAGACCAGAACAAAAGTATCACAAGTACACATTGTTCATAGTCTCTGGTTTAAAGGATTTATATGAGAGAATATGACAATCTTATAATAATAGAAAAAAAAATAAAAATTAGTAGTGGAGTTCTTGCTATGATAGAAATCCATCAATTCCTTGAGGGAACAAGGTTGTGATTATTGTTCTGCTATCACTTGTATCATAGCAAAACAGAGATATTATAGAATTATAGTAAATTCAACTTATTTTAACAGTTTTACTGATACTACTTTGGTGATGTGTGCTATATTCTTGCTATAGAAGCAAAATAGTTTACTTGGCAAAATGCACAGAGAATGCATGAATATAAAACTGGGAAAAGTAGGAAAAACCACTTTTTTCCTTCTCAGAATTATGATTAGCTTCTCTTATATGAAAAGATGTGTAATAATCACCTTTTTAAATTGTTGTCTGTCTTACTTCTTTCTGGTTTCACTTTGAGGGATAGTAATAGAGCTGTTGAAAACACCAAGCTAGAGTTAATTTAAAAATCAATAAAACCAGATAAGACACTTGACACTATACAAAGTGAATATTTGGTTAGAAGAAACAATCAACATTTTCAAAAAATGAACAATTGATTCAGTCAGTCTCTTTTAGAATTTAGCCACATATAAAGTAATTTGAGTCTTTTTTGTGCCATCATGATTTTTCTCTGAAATTAATTTTCTGCATTTATCAAGAAATGCATACAAACAGAGAGCGCTTCTAAATTTCATACTCCTTGCTTTTCGTTCATGGCATTATGGTGACCTTTAAATAGAAGACAGTCAATTACTGTTCTGAGAGGAGGAAGGATAAAAACATCTAAGTCTGTCCAGTGTAAGAAAAGGATGAGACTGTATGCCAACGTGTAAGAACACTTCCCAAAAAGCTGTGGGGGTTTTTGACTGTTGGGATATTGCAGAGATTATTTATAATCTTGGGTATGAGAAATTGAGAACCTTAGAGCTTGATGAAAGGCAAGAAGATTCTTTTCCTGAGAAAAATGTAAGGCTTGTGAACATTAAACATGACTAAAAAAAGAATTCTGTTCTAACCTCCTAATATTTTTAAAGCCTGTACTAAATTCAGCAAGGGTGCATTTAGTTAACATGGACATTGTTTGAAAAAGTAAATATTTGCAAATATTATTCCATGCTATTGATAATTTAAGATGTTCTTACCTACCAGGCATAAAAAAAAATTGTTTCCAAATGAAATATTGTGATCCCTAATCTGTGACTCTTATACCAAGTGATGTCAGCATACTACCTTTGATTGGTTTTTTAATGTATTTGCAGAATTTGGAGGTCTGTTGTCCAAGTAACATTTTAAAATACCCCAACAAGTTGGAGCAAGAAACTTCTATTCAAATTAGAGTTCAAATGATCCTCATGTCAAATGAGTATGCCAAATAATTAAATTCAATTAAATTCAATATAAAAGTAAGACTTAGCTTTTTTTAAAGTAGTCCTAAATAATAACAGCTGTTTTGTTGGACAAAAATAATTGTTGGTTTGTTTTGATTTTTTAAATAGCATCTTTAGTAACTAGTTTGAATTTATCCAAGTGAACAAATCAGTAAATATATATGTCTAAATCAGACAAGAAAGATCAGTGGTGACAATCAAATCCTGTTACCACATTACTTACTTTGTACTTACAAAGGACTCTCAAAACTGATGTTTTTATTCATAGATGCAGTTGAGGCCCAGCATGAAATGGCAAGGAAACAACTCTGGAACTGCTTTTTGGTTTGGGGGGTTTTTTCGTGTGTGTGGTTTTTTGGTTTGGTTTGGTTTTTTGTGTTTTTTTTTTTTTTTATTTTTGGGGGGCATTTGTTTGTTTGTTTGTTTTTTGTTTTTTGTGGTTTTTTTGTGGCTGCTGTATTTGATGCTATCTTGTCACTGGAGGAACTGCCCAATTTTTTGCCTTTTTGCAAGCAGATCAGATTTTATACAATTACTTGGATGCTCACCTAGCTTGCTTATACCTCATACGCATCCCACTTTTTAATCCTTAAATCTTTTCTTTGTGCTCTAAAGTTCATTAATCTTGGTATTAAAAACAGGCCACACTTTAAGCTAAGATCCAGAAGTTGGTCATTCTTACTTTCCTTTACAGACACTTCACTGTCACCCGTGTGCACCCTCAGTAACTGTCTCAAGCCAAAATGCAGTGATGACTGCCATTTTATTTTTCACAGAGCACCTTACGCAAAGGCTTCTCTGGAGTGAAAGCCTCCAGCTGCTCTTATAAGTGTATAAGGGAATGACTTGTTAGGCTTTGAGGAAAGAAAAAACTATAATCATAACTCAACATTAGAATCATAGAATCGATTGGGTTGGAAAAGACCTCCAAGATCATCGAGTCCAACCCTTGGTCCAAATCCAGTCCATTTACTAGATCATGGCACTCAGTGCCACGTCCAATCTGCGTTTAAAAATCTCCAGGGATGGTGAATCCACCACCTCTCTGGGCAGCCCATTCCAATGCCTGATTACTCTCTCTGTAAAGAATTTTCTCCTGATATCCAACTTAAATTTCCCCTGGCGGAGCTTAAGCCTGTACCCCCTTGTCCTATTGCTGAGTGCCTGAGAGAAGAGACCAACCCCCACCTGGCTAGAACTTCCCTTCAGGTAGTTATAGACGGTGATGAGGTCACCTCTGAGCCTCCTCTTCTCCAGGCTAAACAACCCCAGCTCCCTCAGCAAATCATTAGTTGAAGACTTTTCAGTTACTGATCCAGTCGGTTACTGCAGTAACGTGATTTAGACCACTTTTCATCATTGTGTATCCAAGCATACACTGTACACTTTACTTTAAACATAGGTCTAATTTCATTCCCTTCAGTGGAACTGAAGCAAGCATTAGGTGTTCTTTGGACTTAAAGCCATGTAAATGATTCCTGTACCCTGCTGATAAACTACAGAAGTAAAAATCGAGCTGTGGCAGTGCAGTAAGCCAGATGTAACTAGGTTAATATTAGTCGTGCTGCTTCAGGAATTAATTTGGTTTGCAGTCTCACTTGCAACCACAGTTTTTTCTTATTAATACTGCATGTAGATGATAGATGTGTCTGATTGAAGACAGTACTGAAATATCATCAAGCTGTACCTGGGCCAGTGTCTGGTCATGTTTCTTTCTGTGTACAGGCTTCTCCCTCTCATTGAGCTCCAGAAACAAAAACATCCATAAGAAGGAAATTATCATTTTCAATTCCAGGTGAACTGATGAATGCTGGCAAATGCTAGTCTTGTGAGTACTGTTACTGTTCTGTGGTACCTCTTTTTGTCTAGTAAATTTGATTTAGGATCTTGTCATGCAGTATTGTTCGAATTAGTAATTTTTAATTACTCATAAAAAATACATTATAGGGTAAAACTGACACTGTAGCGGAATTTGTTTTCTCTAAGTCCCATAAAACAGTCACACCAAATTTATTTTTTCCACTTTTCATATCTGCAATTGCTTTTTCTCAAGATCAAATTCTACAGTGTCCAATTGCACACAACTATAAGCAATAAAACAGGCTTATAGTAGTCTATTCCAGTTTTACACTAGGATTTCCAATAGCATATCAGAGATAAGCACATAAATTCATATAGTGTGTTTCTTGTGATTTCCTTCTATCGTCTTAAATCTGAAATTTAACTTTAAACTGACACCTATCTTTTAAAAATCGATTCCAGTGTTAGTTGTTTTATTGTTATTTTTTTATCATTTTGTGATTCTTATGATACATCATATTATTTAAATAAGATCTTGTTTATACAGGAAACACTTCATTAATTAAAGACCCATTTTTAGACATCCTTAGTCAAACTACTCTATGTTTATGTATGGCATTACTGTATAGCTACATATGCTATATGTAGCTTTTAGTAGTGTATTTTGGTCTAGTTTATTTCCAAAAGTTTTCTAAATGCTCGTTAAGGTCACAGTGGTACTAAAAATGTGAATGAGATATAGGCCATTATGCCTGATGCCTGTACCAGAAGCAATAGCTATCAAATTTCTGCCATAAGTCTGTTAGAAAATTTGGGAAGGCAAAAGCTATTCCTGAGATGTAATCATAGATTTCTACATGTTTCTTTTAGGTTCATTGCTGCATAAATAAATAAAAATGTGCCATTAATTATGTATTAATGTTTCCTGGTTTACATTTATAAAAAATGTAAGGCAGTACTGTTACCAAGATAAATTTTCCTTTCATTTCTGACAGAAACCTTACAGAGGAGAAGTATCATAAATCCCTGATGGCAATCCCCTCAGCCTTTGTAGGATTAACCTATTGTCTTTCCCAGTTCCTACATTTTCTGTTTGCTTAGGCTTTGATTGATTCTGATGCTTCTAGTAGTTATTTGTAATCTAAATCCATCATTTCCCTTTATTTGTTGGCAAATTCCAGTGACAAAGAAGTTAGTGTTTTGCTTACTTTTCAGCAGTGAGTTTCAACCAAAGCCTCTGAGAAACACAGGGGTGTTTTCATTAGCTGTTATGGGCTTGGTATAGTTCTGTGTTGCTGAAACAACTAAATGGCTGTTTAATGTAGAGATAAACAACCAGCTCAGCTATTGGCACAGTGTTTCAAGATTATGAGACAACTCAGTACAACTGTACTAATACTGATAACTGAGATAGTTTAAGCAGGGCTAGCTCTGGTAGTCCTCTGTGGCCTTGAGCATGCAGGCATACCATAAATTACCTTACACTTTGTTTTCATTTCCCTTGATTCAAATTCAAGAAAAGAGATTCTGTTCCCTCATTACATTGGAAATCATAAGTTAAGGCCATGAGCCTTACTGATATGTGCAAAGTGTTTTGTGACTTTGAGCATGTAAATTATATGAAGGGCAAACTATTCATCCTAACAATTTCTTTTGGCCTTGGACTATTTATAGAGGCTCCCTGTGGAGCTGCACTGTCAAGCATCCCCCAGCTGGGGAACAGCTTATGAAAGGTTCTCTGAGGAGTATGTATGCACACTGAAAACTCATTAATACTCGTATGTGGTCCTACAAGCAAGATTATTCCTGTGGCCATTCTTCATCTGGAAAAATCTTTGGCTTTATTTCTTTAATAATGGCATCTCCTACTTTGGAGCATTTTTTTGTTAATGCTCAAGGCTGGCTTCAAAAGAGACTAAATGTCATGGAGCTTGTTATTTTAATATCTAACAAAATTATTGTCTTAAAATAGACACTCAGAGTCAGTTCTGTACTGGGTACTCAGGTGTTTGCAAGCCCTGCAGTGTAGAATGTAAAACGTGAATGTGTGGAGAACAGAGTCATAAATAGGAAATGTGGACGACTGAAATTTGAAATTCTATGGCAGGGGAAAGATTTGGTGCACAGAGTAAATAATAGGCCAGAATAAAGATGCAGAATTGTTATGTGAATTTGTAAGGGTCCCTGACCGGACTGGTTCCACGCACCTTCTGTGGGCCAGAATCTCCTGGTGTTTTTTTGAACCATGGTGCTGCAACAGTGCAAGCACCATGCTTATCCTAGGGTCTTAGAATTCCTCTGTGGACTCTTTGAGTTGTTCTGTTGAGTCTGAGCTGTGTAACTTCTTTGGATCATTTTTTTTCAATATGCAGCATTTCACTTAGTGACCAATTAATGATAATTATTTGCTCTTCTGTTTCTATTCCATATCCATTGCAAGTGTTTAAATCATAGCCAGCAATTCATAACTTAAGATGTCATTCTGTGAAACGTTTCATTGTCATTTTATGAGCTACAGATTTAAATTTTCATCTCCCTCAGGACCTGATGAAGATTTTTCTGTCACTGATTTATGATTCATCTGTTTGCATTTGAGATCTGATCAGTATTGTGTTTTGAGTGCATATCTTGATGGTGAATACAGTGGTGGTGCTAGGTTGACAGTTGATGATCTGAAAGGTCTTTTACGACATCGGTATTCCAGAGTGAATGAACTGGATTCCCTTTAGGTTTTTCTAAACCAAAGTTGTCCAGTTCATAGAATCTGACTGAAATTGTTCCAAAATAAATTTGAAGTACCACTTACTTCCCAAAAATGTCTACATCATGGATACCTGGTCCTCTGTACTGATGTTTTACTCCTCAGGTCCGTTTGTACTCCAGTGTGCTACTTGTTAGTGTAAATAAAATGGTCAGCTTGTTGTTGCAACTGCTGCATAGATGCTTCAAAATCATCAGCCTTTGCCACACCATGGCTGACATAGACACAGAAAAAAAAAAGTAAATACTGATAGAAACAGAAATGAAACTTTGAGGTGTAAAGTATTTGTAGGGCTATTAAATTGAGCCTGGAGACTGTGTGGATCACTTAAAATACAGTTTAAAAACTGCTATTTGGAATGTGAAGCATTGTACAAGTGAAATTCTTAGCACAGTTTTGTGAGTTATACTTTAGCTAATCAAATTCATGTGAAGAACCACAGAAATATTGGAGGACTGAAGGAGTCTGTTTTATCCTTCCCTCTGTCACAGATAGTTGACTTTATGAGAACAGTCAAAAAAGTGAGCAGAAGCTAAATGATAATAAAAAAGGAGGAAAGTTATTTCATCATTTTATCAGGAAAATTATGTATTTCATAAAGAACATTGTATTCGTTAATATTAATGGACATGGAACACACGGTAATGATTTGCTTAAGTTATCTTAAATACCATCTGCTCCTGTCACTTTTTTGATATTTTTCACTATATAAGAAGCCTTTCATAAGATCAATTTCTATGAGTTTCAAATACTAATGTTAAATTTTTCATGCATCTCCTTTATGACTGTGGATCTTGTTAAGTCACTTAAAATACTAAAATGAGTTGCTTCTTATTCTCCTCTAATGTATGGATGATTGTGAAGCTTCTCCTTAAAAGATAAGAGATTCCATTCCTCAAAGAAGTACTGTAAGGTCCTGATTATGGCTCTACTACAAGGGCCTGAGTTCTGTGTGTTTTGTGTTTAAAGAGTATCTTTGGTTTGGTGAGTTGGTTTTTCTTTTAACATATATTGATGGAGTGCTCTATTATGTATCTGGCTGTGGTTAATAATTTGGAAAGATGAGGACTTGCTGATGAAGTACAACATATCACTTTTGAGCATTGAAGATCTCAAAAAACTTCAAAAAAATTAGTGTGACTGGTGTGAGTAATTCCCAATATCCTGGTTAGGATGATCTATCCAAGCAGCAAGGTGAGGAAACAAGTTAGAGATTCATCTAGAATGGGGTCCTGGTTTTTACCTTCCATCTTGATGTTTTGTCATCTTCAATCTCCTGTCTCTAATGCATAGAGACATACATGATACAGTACACATGAGATGACTACTATCATGTATGCCTGAGATGAGTTCTGTAATGCAGTAAGATGAAAAAAGTCATCCCATTTTCATGCTAAATTTACAGTACATTTGCAGCTGTTGCAATCTTCTGACTGTCCCAGTTGAGTTCATTACTATCAGAGTGTTCTCAAAATTTTGACTGACAGCATATGCTCATAAGCACCTTTTCTGAAGGATTTTCCTGTAAGGTGAAATGAAATAATAGATCTGCTGATTACCAGGAGGTATGAGTACTAAAGCAACTACTAAGAAGATCCTTCTAAAGCCAGAGGTCCCATGAGAGGTGAACTTTTCTGAAGAAGTCTTGTAAGAGGAAGTTACATTCAGCTAGCTTGATAGACAACATCTGGGCTCTGGTGGGTGGCAAAACACATAAGTATTTTGCACTGTTACAAGTCATGAATAGCCATGTGTTCTGTTCTGATGCAACCTATTCTGTTGCAACCATGAGAGAAATAGTGACACAAGAGAAAACTATTTTTATTTTTGTTCAGTTTTTATTGTTAATGTCTTGTAATGTGCAATATGTGAGAAATTGTCATTATACTGCCATTCTGTCTCAGGACAGAATAATGAATATTCAATCTCAGGAATAAGAACCTCCTGCACAAATCTGCTCAAAGGTGAGATACTCTAACATAGTTTTTAAGTTACAAACCCAGATGTTTAGGAGAAGTACTCTCTGTCACTGGAGTGAGCAAATTATTCCTACTCTGCGTGCTTCAAAATGGGGAATGCTGATTTGAGTGTTTACACTTTCTCTTCTGCTACCTATGTGGTGGTGTTTCTTCTCAGGGCTCAACTTTTGTCTGAGCTGTAGATTTTAGCAAAAAGTATTGTTCTTCAACTTTTTAATTACTTTCTATGCTTCTGGCTTTTGTTTCTCTGTGTGTTTTTCTTTAGACCAAGACAGTTTTTCCATTTCCTGGTACAAACTTTAGAATATCAACAATAAACAAAAATAACAAAAATGAAAAGCAACCTTCCAGGTAATACTGTGTAATTTTCTTGAACAAAGTATAAGCCTTACAAGAAATTATGAACTCTAGTTATTATTACCAGTCTACTTGAACGTATTATATAATTCATAAAATAGTTATTTGAAGCAACTAATATGACTGTACATTCTGTGTTCTCATATATATATATATTTTTGATTAAAATAACTACTTACTGTCTTACTCCATTTTCTGGGAGGAGATAACATAGAACAGTAACAGAGTAGTTAGTTTTACTACTCTGTATCATAAACAATTGGTTTGCAAAAAAATAAGGAAAATATTTTCAAACATTTTAGTCCCAGCAAACATTTGTCCGGAAATGCTGTTCCAGCTGATGTTATCCTAATAACCCTCATGCTGTGCTGAATGCTTCTGTGGTTTGTTTCTGAAGCCTGCAGACTGAAGGAGCATTGTTACACTATTAACACCTGTATTTTGGATGAGTTTCTTCATTTGAATCTTTCTTTACTTTTGTTTCCTGATAGGACCTCATGGGACAGCAGGTTGAATTAGGTGAATCGTAGGAAGTATATGTTTGTTGATCTCTTCAATGTATCTAGTAAAGGCATTACACATGTAGAGAAGAAAATAAGCTTCTTTATACACTGTGCCAAAAATCAGAGAAATAATCAGATTTCATGTAAACAGTGTTACAACCATCTGCAGTATCACTCTCTGGTTATTGCACATGTACTTTGTTTAGACAGTCACTTCAGTCTTCCTGTTTAAAAAAAAAAAATTCCTTGCATCCCCAGTTACCTCTAAGGATGTTAAAGTGAGTTTCCATACACCTACAAGACCACAACATTTCTATTTTGGGGGTTGTAGGGGATGTTGTTTTTAGGGCTTCAACGATGCAAACACAAAAGAGAAATTTGGTCTTAAAATATCTGGGAGGATTTTATTTTTTTTAATTAACATGAATGTAATATTAGTGAAAGATTTTAAACTGATAGCTCTGATAATTAATTGCTGCTAACTAGGTTTGATCCAAAAACTATCACTGATTTGAAGGACCTTTGGGATTAGGTTTTATGATGCCCATTGCAGTCATCCGCTTCACTCGTCTGATCTCAGTGCATTTTGGTTACAATGATTATTTAAAAAAATACTCATGGCATTTTTTGGGTGCATTTTACTCATGTTTTCCAAGTAGATTTGGCAATACTTTGAGAGCTAAAATTCTGTGGATAAGAATTGAGATTCTGTGGTGATAACTGGAAAAAATTCAAAGTATTGAAGAATGGATGAGATAACCAAGTTCCTTTGTCAACAGGAATGAATTGTTAAGTGATGGCTAATAGCTATGACTGAAATAACCACCAGGCTGGTCACCAGACTGCATACTACAGGCATCTTGAAAAGATACTGGATCAGGGACTGGTTTTGTCCACTGACTCTAAAGAGAACTGGGATGTGAAAGCTGTGGATGGAATCACACATTAATTCTTTGAATTCAAAACACGTTATATTTCAATTATTAAGTTAGTAATTAAGTAAGCAAGCAGTGTGAATAAATCCTTGTTTCAATAAAATAGGTTAGCCTAAGGTAAAAGCATAAGTGATTAGGATAATGTATCTCTGAACTTCAGAAACTATGTCCATATCCCTCATTTGTCCAGTTTTCCTGTCCATTTGAGGCTCCTACTGCCTATTTGTAATCAAAGAACATCCTGCCTTTTTTTTTTCCTGGATGTGTAATGTCCTCCAATCTCAACATGAAATCCTAAGTTTTTTTCATGTACTTTCTGAAAAGAAAATAATTTCGTTAGTTTTCTGTACTGATCGCATTCTAATTCAGAGCATTTGATACTGGAGCATGTTGTGAATTTTCAGTTTGATTAGGACAATAATAAACTATTGCAGGGGAGCTGGAAACTCCACATTTCTAGAGGTCATTCTGTCACTCAGTGTGAAATATTTTGCCTTTGACAAAGGTTTACCCTGTTCTTAATTTCAGTTCTTTTGATGCTCTTATTTTCAAGAAACATCTCTGTTTCAATAGCAAGATTTTGGATAACTGTCCCCTAGCAAGATTTAATGAAAACCACTTATTTTTTTTCTTCTTGACTTTAACTGGAAAAAAAATTGTCTTGGCAAATTCAAAGCATTTGTTTGAGTTGTTATTGATTTTGTAGGTTTTATATACTACTGAAAAATATAGAAAATTTTCTTTTATCATATTTATTTAGTTGATGTTAGATTAGTACAGTTCTGTTCTTGCTTACATACTAAAACTCCTCTTCCTATTCAACAGATCAGTGCTAGTGCAATGCTAAGAACTTTTGAATATTGAAAGTCATTTGGAATTCAGTAATTAATGCTGTGACCAAATTCTAGACTTACAATTACTGGAGCTAAGAATCACATTGGGATACTCATGGCTGCTTATTGAATAAATGGTCAAACATATATTAGTTTGGCAATGTATATCTGATTCTTTCAGGGTCATAATGTTCTCCTCTAGAAAGAAAATGAGGATCTAGGTCTCTGAAGGAGGAACTCAAATGTTAAAATTAAGCAACATTACCAAAGTCCTCTTCAACTCTACCAGAAGACAACTGTGGTTTAGAGGGAATCGAACCATTTATACTTCAGTTTCTTTATTCATGTCCATGGTACATGAAAATATACAAAATGGAAATTAAGGGTGCTCTGATTTGGTTTTGACTCCAAAATTTCTACAATTCTTACAGAAGGAAAGAAAAGGGAAGGTGTCTTGCATAAATCAGCTGGAAAAGGGAAGGATACTGGATGCTCTTCTGTGTGCTAGACATCTGCAAATATACACGTGAATTTCTAATTTCATAATGTCTGTAATATGACATAATTTCTACATTTCCCTATTTTTTATGAAATTTTCCTCTTTCTCTTGTTCTGTAGAATCGTGGGGCTTAAACCTTACAGTTTGCTTTTGGGGTCGCCTGTTAGAACAGTGAAGAATTGTTTTCAACAGTGCTCTCTCCTTTCTTATTTGCTCAGTAGAAAGGGTTGCTTGATAGACTGAAAATGGGTTTATTTCTTGTAACTTTTTATTTTACGCTGTTTGTCCAAAGGGCACCTATTCTGACATGAGAGCCTTTCTCCAGCCCTTGGGAGGTAAGCGTTATGTAGTTAAAGTAGCAACTCTGTGAGGAAAGACCTGAACAGGTTTTTTTATTTCATGTCAATTAAAATGAAACAGACTGTGAGGTGGGGGCAAGATGTTTTAACCTCAAGCTATTGGATTCCATTTCCAAATTACACTGTAGTTTAATCACAAGAACCAGTCACTCGCTGCAGCCAGTCATGTTTTAGATGAGTTTTCTGTTGTGTTCTAGTTTTCTGCAGGGCTACCTGGGGGTGCCCATGTTACTGTTACTGAGCATAAATTGCTTTCCTGAACTTTGAGACTCGCTTTAGTGTAGTTTGAAGCACTACAGGAGTTTAAATGTAAAAGTATGAATATTTCACTGTTGTGGAGAAACCGTCTCACTTGCTCATCTGTGCAGCATATTCTACAAATTAATTACTTGACAGATCTGAAATACTTGTTTTTATTAGGCATTCAAAGACAGAATATCACATTTTATTCTTTTGAAGTAAATCACAGAGCACTACCTGTAAGTATCTGACTGCTCATTCCTCTCTCACCATCCCCATTTATTCATAACCTATTTCATCCTTTTTTGATTTCTGTCTGTTACACATGTATAGCCATGAATACAAAATCTATCCCTATGAATGTAAATCGGACAGTCACTTGTGCAGATTTCGTTAAAAAAAATAAAAATGGATACCTTTTTTGATTCTTGTCTGTAGAAATATAGATCAACCAATATAGATCAACCAAAACTGACAGTACTTCTACCATGTGGAATGCCTAGAATGGCTTCACAGCTTCTCTGGTTTCATGGTCAGGACTAGGTTCTTTCTCACGAGAGTTATCTTTTGGAGACATTAGGAATGATGAGTAGATAATGCCTTTTTTTTTTAACTACATTGACACATATTCAAAATTCTTATTCATAGGTGTTTTGAGCCTATGTAGATGCTACTTCCCTTAGCATTTCATAACATTTCCCTTTTGATTACTGAAACTGAAATAGCTTCCCTATAATTTCTTTGTATGCTATTAGTAAATGAATTTGTAGCTGTAGCTATGTCACTTGCAAAGTAATCTGGTGTAACTCTATTATCAAGCAACAGTAAAACCTAAAAACTTCACCCATAATAAAGTTTGAAATTGATATCATAGGAATTCATCTGAGAAACAGAGTTGTGTACTCTCAGGCATTCTTACAAATACCTTGGATATGAGCAGTGGCAGAATCCTTCTTTTAGTGTAATCAAATAGCTCCAGTTAATTAATCTCTGTGTTCAGGACCTTAAGTGCTGTATCATTTGGATACATAGAGTTTGCTGTTCTTGAGCAATAGGGCTCAGAAATGTGATGCTTTTGTCTGTCACAGATGACTAATGATCATGATTTTGGATAATATTAAATAGGCTTTTGAGAGACTGGGTTTTTGAAGGAGCCTTCCTCTGAAGAGGCAACTGAAGTTAGAGAAGTCAAATTCATCTTTAGCTCAGAAGTCTGTTCAATGTTAGATATCTGTCCAGTAGTATTCAAAGGTTTGTAGGTTTCTGACATTAGGAGATAATTTTGAAGAGACACACACACCACATAAAAGGTCCCAGGGTGGTTTATATCTGAGATGAATGGAAACTATATGTTTGGTAAATAGATACTCTGGAGGGATTTTTGTTTTTAGTTTTGGGGGGTTTCTTTGTGTGTGTGGTTTCTTTTTCCTTTTATTTTTTTTCTTAATTGTATTAATACAGAAGGTGGGATTCACACATGTGATGAAGTGTGGCAGTGTGTGCAAATGCACTGTGTAAACTTGCTGTAAGTACTGAACCTTCAAGTAACCCCTGTTCAGCTCTGGAGACAAACTGATAAATTACCTTTCCAGGAGCTGGGTGATTATGCTTCTGTTGTGATAGTTCTTCACTAGCTGTTTTGTTTGGAGAAACCTTGCTGTTTCAAAGTGCTTTCTCCACTCAGTTCTTCTAAACTTTAAGCTCTTTGCTAAGTCTATTCCAGTCTCATTAAGGCCTAAATCAATGAGTGGACAACGCTATCACAAGGTTTTCTAGCACATACATCTAACGTGCCTATGCTAACAGAAGGCTCTTAAATTGTTCTGAAGTACACTGAAGCCTATGTGTGTGCCTCAGTGCCATTCATACTTCTTACACTAATCAGCCTTCAACTTTTTGCAACTCCTGCTTATTCTTCATTCTTCCACCCTTCTGGTTGGAAAATTCTTTTCTTCTTGGGAATCCTACTTGTTGTTGGGAATCCTGTTGTCATGTTTTCTGGTTTTGATTATTTTGATTTCAGCCTCTTAAAAAAATCAGGTGAAATGCAAACCAAGGCCTCGAGGAAGTGACTGCTGATAAATATGTGCCTTTTCTCTAGTTGAAAAATTATCAGAACATCAGAATATTCCTAACCTTTTAAATGCCACTGTGTAAGAAAAGACTAGCAAACAGTGCTGCCCAAATTTCAAGGTGAAGAGGATACCTAAAGGTGGAGTGTCACACAGCAAACATAGACCAAGTAGGAAAAGTTTTAAGAGATCTTTGGATAGGAACACAGCCATGAACTTGTTGCTTATTTGAAATAACATGTAGTGGGTATTGTGTGAAAATATGAAAGTTTCTGGAGCTTTATGGTGCTACTCTGTGATCTGTATCTGTAGCTCTCAGAGAAAACTATTGTGAGGGCATATTGTAAGATATATTTTTGGCCTGCTATCCTTCCTGGCAGGTCTTACCCTTTGCACCATCATTCCCTGATTCCAGCTAGGCAAGCATACTGCTTCTCTGAATATCTCTTTTAACTGGGAACAGTGCTGATGAATTAAGGCATTCAGCTACCAACTGTGAACTTAAAATGCAATCCTGGCCGAACTGCAGGATCTGTTTTTTTTCCTGTGGTGCTGTGAGCTGTGGAATATATCTTCCCCATAGTGATTAGCTACAACAAAACCTGTTTGGTCAGCCAAAGAGACTGAATGCATAAGGCACCTATGACAATGCAGTCTTCTAGACTTTATAATGACCTACTATGGACTCTTTTTAATGCCTTTCATTTTAACATCCTGTGGGAATACTTTGGTAGAAAAGAATCTGTGTATTTTGGGATACACTGATGTGAAGAAGCTGGTATGTCTGATAGCTGACAGTGTGTCCCGTTACTTCTTTGAGTTGGAAGGGAAGCTCCCTTTTGGTACCAGTCTGAGGAAGGGGCCTGATGGAAATGCTACAGAACAGTAATAGACCTTTCAGGAATGACTTAATTGAAGAGAAGAGTTCATCATTTCCTGCTGGTTTGCTGAACTCCGAGGCCATGTGAACAAGGACACTTGGTATTTAAAATAATCCAACATTTCCTAAAATACACAGATTTCTTTTTCTCTCAGCAGGGCAACACTAGGCCCCTGATTTACTCCCAGAATTATTTCAGGAAATATTCTTTAACACACTATGTATGTTATGAAAGGCAAATGAATGGGAAAAAGTCCTGGCATCTGTGAAGTTAGTGGGAAATTGATTTCAAAGGAGTCAAAAGTTCATCACAGTTGCAATCCTAGGGTAACCAGGGAGGTGAGTTTCTCAGTTTACAATAATTTTTAATGGATTTATCTGAATTCAGTAGTAGCAGTGGTTGTAAAACGCACTAACTTAGTTCACAACAGGTTAAAAAATCTTGAATTTCCAATATTTCACAAAATTATTTTGTCTTCAGAAAGAGTTACTGTAGTGGAGAAAATATATTTTGTCTAAGACCTAGTAGTACTTTGAATATGAAATCTGATTAGTTATGATAAAGTTAAATACTTACTGCTGCAATGAAAGCACAAAGTAAAGGACATGACATGAGATTTTTGTTTTTCC
Source organism: Manacus candei (assembly GCF_025592945.1). Taxonomy (NCBI): domain Eukaryota; kingdom Metazoa; phylum Chordata; class Aves; order Passeriformes; family Pipridae; genus Manacus; species Manacus candei. Next base: position 5,180,961 of record NW_026138082.1, on the reverse strand, counting down.
TCTAAAGTAAGAAGTAGGAAGATTTCTAGCATTGTGATCTGCTTTGAATATCTAACATGTAACTGCACAAAGATAAGTTTTACATGTCTGCTAGAGAGCTCTGATGGGGGAGAGGAGTTCATATTGTTCTTGATTTGAGCAAGACTTTTTTCAGTGTCTTCCCCAATATGCTCTTTTATAAACATATGAAATATGGACCACGTAAGTGGACAGTGAGATAGGCTGAAAACAGGTTGAATTGCTGGACTCTAAGGACAGCTGTAGGCAAGTTACTACTGAAGGTTCAGTAGTGGGGCCAAATACTGTTTAACCTCTTTGCTAGTGACCTGGATGATGGGGCAGAGTTTACCCTCAACAAGTTACAAAATTAGACAGAGTGGATGATACAACTGACCTTGACAGGCTGGAGAAATGGACTGACAAGAACCTCATGAAGTTCAACAGAAGGATGCCTTATGAAAAACAAGTGGCAAATGTGCCAGCCAAGTGCCCTGGTAACAAAGAGGGTCAGAAAGCATTTTGGGCTGTGTTAGTAAGAGCATGACCAGAAGATTAAAAGAAGTGGTTATGCTTCTCTACTCAGCAGTGGTGAGGGCAAACCTGGAGTATTGTTTCCATCTCTGTGTTCCCCAGTACAAGAGGGACATGGACGTGCTGGGGCAAATCCAGAGATGATGACTAACAGCTTGAAGCATCTGACATACAAGGAGAAACAGAGAGAGCTGAGATTATTTGAGAGCCTTGAGAAGAGAAGGTTGAGGGAGAATTTTGTCAATGTGTGTAAAATAGCTGATGAGTAAAGAGGACAAAGTCAGATTCTTCTCAGCAGTGCCTAGTAGGAGGACAAGAAGCCATATTCACAAACAGCAATAAGGAAATCACATTTAAACAGAAGAAACCCCATTTTGACTGCAACGGTGATCAAGCACTGGAACAGGTTACCCAGAGAGCTTTTGGATTCTCTACTGGACGGGGCCCTACCTGTGGTAGTTGACCCTGCTCTGTGCAGGGGGAATGGACTAGACAATCCTGAGAGGTCCCTTCCAGCCTTAAAGGTTTAGTTATTCTGTGATTGATACAAAACTTTTCAACAAAACTTTTGCCTGTCTGATTATTGAGCAAATATTTGTTTCATAAAGATTCTCAAATTCTTACTCAAAAATTACTTATTTTGGACTGCTTTATTATTATCCTGTTAGTTTTCATACATCATCTTCCTTCCCAGCCATCAAACTAAATAATCCTTATAGTAAATGTTCTGTTAGTTCTGGATAACTGTGTCCTGACTTTTTATTATTCTATAGCTTTTCACAATAATGCATCTTACATTTCAAATGACAAAATTGTTTCCTACATGCAGTTTTTCATTAAGAAACATATTATTTATTTAAGTTCATGAGCATGAAAGAGATTCCATTCCAGTATAGTATAATGCCAGCTTGTATGTAGAAGTGCTGCTTTACCTTTCAGCTTCAGGTACACTGCTCACCTAATCTCAGAATTTTTTTCAAACTGAGTAACACTTAACTAGTATTCTGGAAATTCTTAAGACTTCTTGAAGTACTTTAATATTTAAAATAAATATTCAAGTAGCATTGGGTGTAGACTGCTTGTGTGTGTTGCAGTTTCACCCACTCTGTTTTTATTAGGATTAGCCATACACTTGTACATTAATACTGCAAGATTATTTAGTGCAATTACTGTTAAATCCCAGAAGGAGGGAATTATTTTCTAAGTATTATGGTAGTATTTTTCTCATCTAACTGAGGCAAGACTTAGGCATCTTCACAGTATGATTCAGCCTGCTTGTATTAGCTACTTAGGAGGTATCTCTTGAGGGGCACAGTTCAGTTCTGCCTGTTGACAGAGTTTAACAACAAAAAACCTAATGTTTTTGCAGTAACTCTACTTGTGTGTCTTCTTCCTTGCAAATTTAGTTTTGAAATGTTGATTTATGCAGAAAACAAAGAATGAAAATTTGAAAATTGTGTCCTCTTGGGTCACTGCATCTGCAGACAGGATATTTTAATTAGATTTAGGCAGAGATCACTTGAAAAGTTGATATCCATCTATGATAATTATGCTATGCTGAGAAATATAAAAATATTTATACACTTTACTTTTTGAATATTTGGGGAGGTCGATTCTGTGTTAATTTTTTTGTTGTGCAACTATGTTTATGTGGTGGAAAGTATCCAAAGCTTGCAAAATTGCACTAATTGACAAGTAGTATTCAGGTTATTGGAATATTGAAACAATTGTAAGATTTGATTATGTGGATCTTAGTTCCAGTGAGAAAAGATAAGATTCTATCAGTTGGAGAGGTTTGTTTCTAGTCTCCTTGGACTGTGCCTTTCATCAAAATAATACTAGAGCTTTAGGAAAAAAAAAAAAAGGTGAAAATTTGTGTGGGTTGTTAGTTTGTTTAGATTTACATATTTATAGTGCTGTCTTGACTGACTCGTTTCTGGGTCCCCACTGAGTGCATGCCTGACAAGCTGAACAATAAAATCTGATTACTAACAAGGTTGAAGACCTTTGAGAGAATGCCTAGCTGGGAAGAGTGAAGGTATAACAAGGCTGTGTAACACCACTTAATGACTCTGACCACATAATGTATTGCATATTAGCATTACAAATCAGGTCGTTCTGTGAAAATCTTCAAGATTTTCTGTTAATCATAGTATTGCATTGTCAGGAATACAACAATTTCTGTTTTAATGTGTTTAATTTGCAAGATCAAAGCACCAGTTTAATAAATGAAGAGTTGTTTACATCTGGGTTTGGATTCTGGGGTATATCTAACTTTAGGAAATCATTTTTTTTTCTCTCTTCTGTTATGGAAATTAGGCATGTCAGCCACCATAACAGAGTTCTATTCTAGATTTCCACGTAAGCCAAAAGATTCCTCTATGAAAGTACTTTTTATTAATAGTGTTACAGTTCCAAGTTTTGATTACAACTTTTCTCATGGAATTAGAATAACTAGAACAATTTTTAAGTGAAGGTCAGAGAAGATTATTAGATACTTAATATTGTGATCAATGGCTTTGTTAGATACAGAATCGATATGCACATGGACTTTGATTTCTCAGTGTCTGTCAGTGCAGCTCAAGGAAAGCCTCGAAGGACAAAGGGTTAACTTAAAAAATAATTTGGGTGGTAAGTTATGTCATTTGTAGCTGGCTTTGGATTGTAAGTGAACATACTCTAAAACTTAATGAAACTCAAGACACCATTTTCAAGAATGTTTTCTGTGTTCTATGCTCATTTCATTGCCTATCAGTTGCATTCAAACTTCAGAGGAAGACCTTTGCTGTAGCTTCCCTACAAATCTCATAAAATGTATTGCTATAATGTAGCCGTACAACTGTAATTATGGTAGCATGTGCTTTCTTAGTTTTACAGTAAGGTTTTGTCTCCCACCTAAGTTTCTGCAGGATATTAAAAGTAATATTAAAAATGCTGCAGTTATTCTGCCTGCCTGATTGTAATGGTGAAGTAGACAAAATTGATTCCAGTTCATGGCTCAGTGTTCCAATGTTATTCAGCAGCACCTGTTGACTGACAGCTGTTCAGGATTATTCCAGGTTTATTAGTCATGAACAAGATAGCAATAACAGTAAATAAGTTTTAAACTAGGTCCTGAGGAAGTTTGGCTAAAAGATGTATTTTTATATCTGGATAATTTTTAATGTTAAATTAGAAACAGCATAAAGCCACGAACCAAGCTATTGAGGTAAATACATGCAGTCTTCATACATATACTAAAATCTGTAAAATTATTCTTCTAGGCTTTATCACATGAGGGTGAGGAAAAATCAGAATTTACTAAGGCAGACATTTTTCTGACTTTTATGTGCTCAGCCTAAATGAAGTGAAAAGCAATTGTTTTGTGTAATTCGCTACCATGTGTGCCTTGAATGTGCAAGGATTTTATTTATTCAAATAATCTGTTTATCAGACATAGTCTGAGTGATGCAATTTCAGAGATTTTTCAGAATCTTGGAGAGTAACTATGGACCATATCTATCTTTTCTATTTTGAATATGAGTGTTACCTCTAGAAGGTCACAAATGAAGTCAGAACTTTCCTGGTTCTGTTGGAGTCTTTGTATGTTTGCAGAAACTGAAAGACAAATGTTGTTAAGTAAGAGCTTCTTATGCTACTTTGTTTAAAAAATAAAACCAAACCCCTTTGGCTGGAGGAAACTTCAAAGGCCAATCTCATTCTGTTCTTTTTGGAATAGATGATAGTCGTATGTTCATAAAATGTAGAAAAAGCCCCACATCTCTTGACTTGATAAAATTGTACTAGGTTTTCTTTTTATTAACTTTGTTTGGTAGGAAGGTGATATCTTTTTACTGGTATAGGTTGGGACATGCCTGTTTAGTTTTCTGTGAGACCACATCTGTTCTTGCTCATTTTACATTCTTCTTGAATAGTTATTCTTCTGCCACTAAATTGTTCTCTTATTAGCCAAGTGTAGAAATCCTAAGGCATGAAACATCTCTTCCTTAAGAATAATTTTAACTAACTACATTCATCATTTTAATGACAAGCTACTCACTAAATCTCTGTTACTTATTTAAAGGTCTTCACCCTTGTCACTTACCCGTGGGAATGTTTGAAAAGACCTCAGATGTGAAAAATAATCTTTGAATTTTTTTATATTTCAGTTACCTTCCATTCCCACGCCCCTTCTGTATGCCTTGAAAGTAATTTTATCTTTTTACTCCCATGACTTAACCTGCTTTTATATGATTAGTCTTTATCTGGTAGCTATTCTATATGTAAATGAGCAAAAGTTCTTTTATGCCATGTACATTTCACCATTCAAGACTCTTAAAATATTTTGCTTTACTGCCTTTGAGCAATCAAAAAGTCTCACTAGAAATCAAATAATGTTCTTCAGCTTTGAGACCTTCAGTTTTAACTGAATTCCTAGTTATGTGGTTGGGTATTATGAAGATTACCAGAGAAATGAGGAAGCTGGAGATGGAGATTTTTAAGTAGAAGGGTTACGGGCAGTCTATAGAAAGTACACTCACTCTATTTGGAATCAACAACTGTGTGTCAAACTAGAATTGCATCTTAATTTTAAGGCTGGTCTTTCCTTGTTCAATTTTTAAAAAGTCCTTCACACAGTCTGAGGGCTGCAGTCAGGAAGGAAGAGGGAAGAGTGCAAGGCTACACTGCTTGGGTGGTAGTGCCAGCCACCCACCTGATGTAAATGGCACGCCATTCCTGACAACAAATATGTTCGCCTGTAAACTGCAAGGCCTCTGACACAGATGAGTTGATGAAAACACTGTGCTTATGCATAGATGGCTTATGCACTGCCAGTGCTAACAGGCAGTTGAACTGTTGTCCTGGTGGAACTGTGCCTGAGGATAGCCAAATTTAATTCAACCAAATTTAATTCAGTTGGGGCTTTCGCTGTCTAAAGATCTGGTGGTTGCATTTTTTAGTCTTAAATGACCAATAGTGGGTCTGTGACTAAATGTATTCACAACTATATAAATAAATAAATATAGGTGGAAAACAGCTGTGGCTCCATATTTGGCCTGACCTGCCTGTAAGAGTGTGCAGTTATAAAAAGGGGTGTATCTACCCCTTCTCTTGGATTTCCCACAAAAGTTTGTCCCCGTTTCTCTTGTGTGGTTGTTATAAATTATGTGGTCAGTCATACTGTGGGCAGGTCACTATCCTTGTCAGATACTAGTTTTTTCTTCACATACTTGTGCAATTCCAACTTACTGTGCAGCTAAATGATTACCAAAGTATGGTGAAAAAATGTGGATGAGGGAAGAAGGGGAATAGGCTGTTTTCAGCAGCAGGACATGCTTAAGATTGATTTAAGGCAGCTGGGAAACTATGTGCTAACTTGACTAGAAACATGAAGCGTGCAAAATAAAAGATCACTAAGAAAGAAAGCTGCCACTTGGCTTTTCTCAGTTAAGTGAAACTTTACCGATCTTGACACAAAGCCGAACATTTTGTTTGTGATAGATATAGCTACGTAATGAGGGACACTCTTGGAAACCATGGAATGAAACAGTAGTCCTAAAATAAAGTCCTTCCAAGCAAGAAAATCCATTATTTGAAACAAGATATTTTGAAAAATCTCTTCAACTTCAGTCAATAAATAATTACTAAAGCTTCACATTCTAAGAAGAAGCAGAAAGAAGAGATTATTCTTATTCTGTGTCCTATCCAATGACCACAGAAGAACATCTGCTTAGGAGATATACTGGTGATTTCTCAGAAAAACCCCAAACAAAACTGCAGGAGGATTTTAAGTCTAAATGTATGATCTAGATAAAAAAGTATGAACTGACAGATCCACATGCGTTTTTTTTATGTCATGTTTACTAAAATTAGGTCATTAAAAATATGCCATAAACTAAAAAATAGGTGAATCTGTAAGAGTCGGAATCTGTTGGTATGGAATGGTTTTCATTGGTGTTTTTTTTTTAACCTAAGCCTTTTTTTAATACCTCCTCTTTATTTTTCTGTTTTCTCTCCCACTTGTTATAGAGTGGGATAGAGGTATTGGTGGGAAGGGACCACTGGAATCCAACCTTGTGAGATTCAAAACCACAGTATGACCTGCACATAACTAGTTTATTAGATTAGCATAGACTATTATTAGAATAATTCAGTTTTAGCTGTGACTTTGTGTACCCAAATTTTAGAAATAACCTAGGACAGAGATTTCACAGCCTCTCTAGAAACCTATTCTCATGCTATACTACTCATTAAGAGCAGTTTTTCTTGGTCCTCAGTTTGAACATTTCAAATTGAAATCTGTGACCATCGCCCCTTCCTGTGTTCTTGTGACTTAGGGTATTCACAACTCCTTGTTTACCTCAGACTCTTGTTTTCCTGATGTTTTCTGCTAATTACATATTTTTTTTTTCTGATTCAGAGAGTATCCTACTCTTTCAGCTTTAATGCAAACAGTTTTCTTTGACATCATTCAAATGATAAAGAGTTCACATTTAATTCAAGTAAATACTGCAGATGCTAATAAACTGTCATTTTAGGCTGGGTTTGAATTTGGAGTGTTCACTAGATATGCTGGTCTGTACCGTTAGCAACCGTGTTTTCAAATTAATACTGTAATTTATAATTACATATATTTGAATATTACAGTATCTGTATTACATATCTTCTCTGAAGTTCATTTTGAAAGGATTCTCTGTAGGTTCTGAAACCATTTGCATCACAGGTTTTTTTCCAGTGCCTTTCTGTAACTCTTTATCTACTCTAGTATATCATCCATGCTTTTGGCATTGATTTGAATTTTATTTCCATTCTTTACATGTCCATAAACATGAAATAACGCAGCATCAAATAAGTCTTTACATAGAAGGTGGTGGACCCACTTAAGTCACAGCACCTAAATTCTAGCTTTTTAATTCTAAATTTTGATCTATTCCAATTTCAACATACTTTTCATGAGACTTTACCAAAATGAAAAATCATCAAAATGCATTATTTTCTTCACATTTCTGTTTGAGCTGAATTTTGTTTCAATTGCATGTCCTTCAGATTCCTGGAGCAACTGTATATCCATATATACATGATTCCATGAGGAGTTTTTCTTCAACTCATGGTTACAGTGACTTATACAAAGGTGTTTTCATAGTTTAAGTTAGCTGCTCACAGAGATCATTGCTTCTCTGTCATGTAAGAGATGTTTAGGAATGGACACCAGCACCTACACATTCTCGAGGGATTTATGTTAGAATGTAGAACTAAATAACAGTCTGATACACCATATTGCTACTTAACTGTGGTGAGTAAACTTGGAGTCATCAGCATTGTGTTCTGTTGGTCTGTCAGCACTTTGCTTCTGCTGTCTGATACTTGGAAAGTTTATTTGACTGACTGTTGTAAGTAGCTGATGCTTCCCCCAGCACACACAGAGCAGAAGTTATATCAAAATATATTGTGAAACTGTGTATGTAGATTTAACTTGGTTCTGTGATGGGTGGTGAAAAGAGACGTTATATCCCTGGTACTTAACAGAAAAGAACTTTGAAAGATTGCAGAACTATGCAAGAGCCTCCTATCAGTTCTCTTGCTGTCTTCATTTAACACAGTTTTTACTGAAATTTTCTCATGATATTTTCTGCACTTATCACCATACACATAATAGTCTAAATGTCTGTTAAACATTACCTGCTGGTGTGGGAATTACCCCGCAAAGGGAACTCAAGACAATAGTAAAATATCTAATAAATTGTTCTGTAGATCTCAAAGTTCTTTTAGAAAGGGAATCAGAATCAGCATTATCTTTTCTCAGTGATAATGCTCGAGACACCGAGAGAGGATATAGCATTGCATAGGGACTACGCTTAGAAAGAAAATGAAGGACCTTCCCAGATTTTAACCATTAGGTTTAAACAAATGCTTCGTGACAAGTGGCTTGGGGTGACCTACCCTAATTTACTTATGTGTGAATGTATATCTGTGCTTGCTCTCCCCTAACCAGCTATCTAGTGTGTTTCCAGAACAGAAAGTACCCTTTAACCTCCATAAATCTCCTATGTCAAAAAAAAGGTACATTTTTGCTCTGTTTATTAGCAGTAATAAAAGATACATTTAGATGTTACTACCTAAGAATAAAAAAAATACATATGTATATATATTTAATTTTTTTTTACCTCTAGACTTTTTCTTCCAACATAATTTCCATATCTTTCATAAAACAGGGCAGGTATTATCTCCATTTTACAGATGTGGAAAAAGAGGTTTAATGTGCATTTTGCAATAAACCAGTTGTAGGTTTTGAAGCAGAACTTTGATATTTGCCTTCCAGACATTAATGTGATTGATTCATATGTGTATACTTTGTGGCAAGGAATTTTTAAAAGCTATTTCAGTTTCTTTTAACTTGAACTCCACGAAAGTGACAGAAACAGAGGGAAGCAAATCCCATTCTTTATGGAATGCCACATGATAGAAATTCATGGGTTTTGTTTTGTCTTTGTTTACAAGTACAATGCTCTAATGGAAAAAATTTGTTATGTTCTTAAAAGCAAGCTTGTGGTAAAAATGGAAATGAATAAAACAGTAACATAGAAATTATGTAAGAAAAACATATTAATTTTTTGCAGTTACATTGCCAGTACCTTGTGTTATCTACATCAGGTGTATATGAGTTCCTTCATTTGAAACCAAAGGAGCTTTTTGACCTGAAGAAACACCCCTCAGCTTCCATACCTTCAAAGCTTCTTTCTCTAGGTATTGGCAGATCAGAGGTTTATCTTACAGATTTTTGGTTCATATGTATACTTTATATCTCTTCATAATTGCATATTCACATTTTCCTAAATCCACTTGCAAAAATTTCCTTTCTCTTCTTATAGTAAGGGCTTTGTTAAATGGGTATTTTATTTTATACTTTTATACCTGTGTTATTTCAGTGTCTTGTCCATGGGAGGGCCATCTGGTCATTCAAATGTGTCAGTTTTTAGAACCAAAAAGACAGAGAGCATAGTTGTTTGTAGAATTAAAAAAAAACAAAACAAAACAAAACAGAGAAAGTGTAATTGCAATGTTGAAAAGAATTCTCTTCTTGGTATACAGTCTGGTAAAACCTGAAAAAAAGCTTAGGGAAGTGGCTCTTCAGACCTAAATGGAGGAGATAATTGGAGGATAGCGATTCTATCATGAGAAGCTGCCCTCAGCCACTGAAAGCCCAGTAGGAACAGCAGCTGTGAGTAGTGGGGAAGAGGGCTTCTGTGGCCAGGACCTGAGTCTCACATGCATAGAATAGGATGTAGGTACAATCAGGGACAGATTGTGATCCTTGTGTTAAGATTTTTAAAACATACTAATAGGAACTTGTTGTCAACTTCTTTTGTAACACTGTTTTGGAAATTACTTTATCCATTGTCCCATCAGTTTAACAATCATCTAAAATCAGAGCATTTAAGATAAATTGTAAGGGTATGTACTGAACACAGTCATGTGTGTCTGTATAACATGCAAACTGCAATGCCCTTCCTTGTGTACTCCAAGAATAATGTTCTAAATAAAAGCTTGTAGAGGTGCCTGAGGAGATGGAGCCTTGCTTTTAAAAAAATTTAGCCTTGGCTTTTTAATACCAAGTCTCCCTTAAATGATAGGTTCAGGTTCTTGTAGTATTGTCTTTGGAGTTTTGTCACTCCGTGGAAGCTACACTATTTATCCTGCAGATTACTCTGTTAGGTGTTTTTTCAGATGAGAGCATAAGGACTCAAGTCTACTCTGTGTATAGAGATTATAATTCAATACAGTACAGTACGATTGCTTACTCGAGATCAACTGTGTGATAAAACAGTCACTAGAATCCAGTTAAAATAAGGAAGAAGGGTTAAAACACAGATAGATTAAAAGAACTTAAAACTCTTTGATGATAAAATAGTAACATATTAAATGTTTTAGTCAAGTCTTGGAGCAAGATGGATCAAGTATGAGCACCCCAGAAGAATCAGCAGAAAATGAAATTGTGCTACATGACAGCAGGGGTACTTTTATTTGGTCTCTGCTACATTGACAGTACAATTGAACCATTATTTAAGAAAGGGTAAAGACCAACAATATAGTTTTATAGAAAGAAACTACTACTACAGAAAACCCATCTACAGGTCACTCAAATATTGAATATATGACAGGTGGGAATGCAAGTGAGTAGAAATCTGCGAGGATATTTGTGAGTAGTTCTAATGTGAGTTGAGTAGTTGGCTGAAGATAACCCCAGGGGTTCTTTTATAATATGAAGAATTAACTGAAATGTGTATTTCTGTTATCTTTCCAATAACCGGATAGCTTTTCTATTGCTAATAAAAAAAATTTCCTGTTACAGGATATTAAACTGGTCTCCACTGTGTTATGAATTTATGAATTGTGTGGCATATGAGCTTTAATTTTTTTTCAACAAATGGATAAAAACTCATCAGTAAGGACAAATTTAGGCATGCTGTAACATTTACAGGGTAGAAAATATGGTGCTGCTCTGTACTGTGATTCAAAGCCACCCTGGTTCCTGCTGGTGTGCTGGCAGCTGCCTGGGAACTGTAGTAAATTTCAAGTGGCTTTGCCTTGGTCCTAGGAACAGCTGAATGCACTGCAAAGGTGCCAAAATTCCTGTTAGCAGAAAAAGTTATATTCTATGCTAGATAATGCTGAGCAGAATTGTCTGCAGCCCTGAAGTGATCATAGTTATATAGAAAGACACTAGGAAGATTTTAAGGATCAGTGTTTGAAGTTTACAGGGTTAAGGCATAGACTGCATGAAAATGGCTTCTTCATACCCAACCCAACTTTTAACAGATTCCCTATGTAATACAAGCATAGGAAACTCATATTTAAGTGTAGATTAAAATAAGAATAGGCTTATTAATTCTACCCTTTAACATCACCTTCTAATAGTCCTAACTGTGACAAAGGTCCCATACTGAAAATATTTTCAAACATGAATGTTTCGGAAGGAATTACTTTGAATTTTCCTTCAACTCCTTTGTGTGACATCCAAAGAATGCAGAGGCTAATTAATAATTATGTGTAGTGTTAGATTTCATGAAGATTCAAGATGGTATTTATGTTATTAAGTTATCCTAGAAGAAGGAAGAGACTTGGCACTAACTGCTAACTTTTTTAGAAATTTCAACCTGAGGTTTATGATAGCAATGTCAAAGAAGTTCTCTTAAACTCAAAATTAGGTGTGAGATTTTAAGGAGAGAGTGCATGCGTAACAAAAGCTGAGATGTGTTTGTAGATACAACTCTGCACATTAGAAAACTAGTTAGAGAAAGAACTAGTTGGAGAAAGAAGGATGAATGTTCTTTAGTAGAAAATACAAACAAAACTCTGAAATTATAACTTTCAATGGAGAGATGTGTCTTCAGGCTTTTTGTTCTTTGCTGATTCTACAGTGGCCTTTGCACAGTTGGAAGCCTTTTCCACAGAAAATTACTCTGAAGAAAATTCTTAGTCTATCCCACTGCGCCTGTAGAAATGATACTAGGTCTACCTTGCAATTTTGTTTTTTGACATTGGAGTGATGGCTTCTGTTGTCCTTCATAAAAGGAGATTTTTTTTTTTCTCCCAGGATGTAAGGAGAAGATTACAGTATTTGTATTCTGAGTAACCAGAGTTTATTATGTGTTCCCACCCAAATTTATTGTATAAAAGTTTCCACTCATCTTTTCTCAGTTTGGGAACAGTCTTTGACTTTTTTCTTAGGAGTTCTCTTTGTTACACAACTTTTTGTCTCTTACTGCTAAATATGCTTATTGCTATTCTGTTTTCAGCTGAGATCTGTCTGTGCTCTACCACTTCACCTGTTGCCTTTCTTACCCTGTACCCTCCAGTGCATCTCCACGTATCACCCCACACACACTCGGATCATCTTGTGCTCTCCTCGCCTTCCTGCTTCCCCTCATCGGCTGCCCTGGGTTTCAAAAGCAGAAAGGCTGCCAAGACATGTTCTCTTGATCACCCTTTCCTCTGCATTTAGGGTTCACCAGATGTCTAAACAATACGTCTGCTGAGTGTTCTTTTATTCTTTCTGCTTATAAAAGTGTCTCTCTCTTATTTCTTTCAGGAACTTCCTTATTTTAACCCTTTCACTGTTGACAGTGGCTGTGTCTTTCACCTTGTTCTCTTTGTCCCTAGAAGGAGCTCTTCCTGCCCCACCACCTGCTCCATCTCACCTATCAAAATCCCCCCAATTCTGCAAAAAAGAAATGCTGCATTTCATTGCTACCTATCTGCAAAATTATGTTTCCTACCTTTTTTGGGTCTCAGTACCTATTCTAAATTCCTCCCTTCTTCCAATTTTTCACTAATCAAGAACTCATTCTCTTTGATTCTATGTCTTAGTAACTAGACTCCATGGAATCAAGTATATCACTGTTACCCGGAAAGCATTAGGAGGTGCTTTTATCAACCAGCTCCGTTGGTTGTGAATTTATACAGTTACAGGCAGTTAAACCTGTCACGCTTCTAACCCATCTAGCTCTGATTTTTTTGTGTCCCTCCTTCCCTTCCACTTTCCCAGGGCAGTAACTGATCCAGAGAACACTTAGGTTTTACAATTAATTTTAAGTATTACAGCCAGTTATCATAGTACTTACAGGTATGCCCATAAATGTTATCAACTTAGTAAGTCTGCAAAGACCTCACATTTCAAATGTATTTTTTTTGTATGGATGCCAATCAACTGTGGAACTGTGTTTCAGGGGGCAGTTCTTGTAGAATCAAAAAATGTAGAAGTTAAGGTCTCCATGAACTGAGCAGTCTGTCACTTAGAATTACTGAAAGCAACTTCAGTTAATCAGAACAAGCTGCATAAAAAGCCATTGCTATACATAAATGTGGGGGACCTGAAAACTTTTTTTTTTGAGGGGGAGGCTTTTTGCTGAGGGGGAGGCTTTTTGCTAACTTTGAGTACAGCAAGGGCAGCCAAAGGAAAACTGAAGAAATGTGCATTTGCTTCAGATTTCTGAACCATTTGTTCTCCAGCTGAGAGTTCATTGCTAAAGCCTTTAATCAGGCAAAAAAGTGTTAAACTAGTGACAGTAGTACCATTGAAGCGTGTTAAGAGAAGAATAATTCCTTTCCTTGATGTGTCATCCCGTGCATTTTTAAAGAAATGTGCAGGGATTCTTCTGCATGCAGTTCAGACTGATTTTAATGGCGTGTAAAGATGTGACATCTGTGAGCTCTGAGTCCACTTTTATAAAGAAGAAAAGGAGGGTTTTCACTAATACAGATAGGCACAGCTTTAACAGAGAAGTATTAAGAGATACTGATATAATTTAATTTTCATGAATGATAAAGTAAATATGTGTAGAGATGTTCAAGCTGGCTTATATTCTAAGCCAGATGTCTTTGGCATTTACAAGCAGAAATCGTATACCAGGTTACACATTTTATGTCTAATTCTAAACCACGATGTGTTGTCACTGGTTTGCTGACAGCCATCTGCTCAGACCTCATTTGATCTTTCCATTCAGTCACAGTTCGAGTAAGGGGACAAAATGTATGTATGGGAGGGAAATTGTTTGTCCATTTTTCTCATGGAGAAAATAAATATTATTTAAGTATTTTTCTCACGACATAGTTATTAAAATATGTTGAAATCACGCACATACTATATTCTCTTCATGAAACAGGAAGAATTTTAGGCATACTACTGTGATTACAAATACAGATGCACTGTCTATTGTATTTGCCTGTCTGTATATATTACATATATATAATGTACAAATACATAAATACACTATTAAAGCCATTACGTATATTTAGGAGCCCTTTTATAGCAAAGTCTGTGGTGAACAAATTTAGGTAACATACAATGACTATTTCAATGTACTAGAACTAAAGGATGCAGAATGTTCAAAATATTCTTTCGTGTTCTTGTATATAATGAAGAGTTTCTGTATTCAATGCATAGTGTATTACTACACTAATGTACAATTTAATTTTTCAATTTATTGTAGGTTTTTTATTATTTGTAGTATCAGTTATTCAGCTAGTTCATGCCTCAGAATACTGCCTGTCTGGAAATGAAATAGAGACAACCTGCTCTGTTCTATAGAAAGCTGGGAGTCTGAGGTGGGAAAAATACATTTTGCCTTCTACCTCCAGTACTATAATCACTGAAGGCCTTGATCTTGCTAATTGTGCCTTACATGCATTGAAATTGAATGAATCAAAGGTGTACAGCCTTATGGTATTATCTGAGAAGGATAAGTTAGTTCTCATTTTAATAGAATGTTGTGTAGTTTGTGTTTAAGTAACATGTGCATGTAACATGGTAAATGTAAATGGTACATGTAGCTAAAATGTTTGTTTTAGAACCAACATGAAGTTTTGGAGGGGAGTTTTTGATTAGCCAACCTGATAGCCTTCTATGATGAGGTGGCAGACTTGCTGGATGAAAGGAGAAGAGTGGATGTTATTTATACTAGCTTTATTAAGGCTTTTGTTGCTGTCTCTATAACAACCTCAAAGAAAAGCTGATGAAATACATGTTAGAAAAGTGGACAGAAAGGTAGAATAGAAACTGAATGGATAGGCCCAGGTAGGTGGTTGTGATCAGTGGAACGAAGTCTATCTGGAGGCAGGTCACTAGCGATCACTAGGCAGGCACTAGTGTTTCTAAAGCATGTCATCAGAATAACAAGATATAAATCAGTTCAAAGAATGAAAATTGAACTTAATGTTTATTCAAGCTCATCAGTTGAGAGAAACATACTTCAAAATACTTTTTTCTGAATCCTCGTGGTAAAAGTATGGTAAGATCAGTTTTTCCATTTGCTCTTTGGTTTCGTAAAGTCAGACTCAATTTGGGTTTTTTTGACAGTTAGATGACGATGAATAGAAGGATGACTTTTAATAGCCTCCATAACATCTTTCGTTGCCTCTTGTTAAAGAACACCACAAACATCTCAGTGTTTCTGTTTAAGTTGACAGTGTTGTAGACTCAAGGGCACAGTAAGTAATTTTGACTCTGCAGTGTGGTTTCAATGGACATTGATTCTGAAGTTATTGCAAAAATAGTAATATGCTTCCTATTCCTTAGTGTCCAAGACAATGCATAGCAGAACTTTTTTCATGAGACAGAAGCTTTGTCAAGACCAAAGTCATCAGTCAGTTGCATCTGGAGGCTCTGATTTTCCCAGGCTCTATCTTACCTTTGAGAAATTCTGATTTTTTTTTTTCCATTTCTCAATTTTCTTTTTTTTAATTCACCTTCAGTGGGACGGAGCTGAGATAGACAAATCATACAGGTCTCTCTCTAACCCTCTGTTGGCAAATGAGGGAAGTGGATGAGTAGGGGAAACCAAACCTGGTATCTTCTGAGTATGGAGATGCTGGTGTTCAGATGTTGGAACTGAATAAAAATGCACATTTTTAGCTATGTCATGCAATTTGGGAAAGCTGTAAATCGATATGTACTATCTAAGAACGGAAGACACGAGATTCGATGGAATTCCGGTTCGCAGATCAGTGTCGTTTCTCAGAGGTCCTTTTACTTTTTCTTGTTAGGCCTGCTTGGCTGACCAGGACCATACTACTGTACTGCAAAGATTTTAATGAAGGTCATGTGGTTAATAAATAAAAGGAAATAACTGTAAAGAGTGTGGTGCTGCTTGCTTCTTCATGCATAGTGCACTCTTTCTACAGATAAGGTATTTGTACAACTGCGATTTTGCTCTTCAGAATTTTTGCCAGAATACAGACAGAATACATTTGAAAACCAGTGGGTGTCTGACTCAGACTGGACATGTAAATACCTTTGAAAATGAGATGTCTGTTAGGTCTTTGTGCTTTGGATTTTTGATTCAGTGGGAGTTCTGCCATGGATGTCAAGGAGACAGGATTTCATCTTCACCTATATTTTTCCTCTTCTACTTTTCAAAACAACTTTTTGTGTCAGCTCTGAGAAAAAAGGAAAGTCATTAGAAAGCTAGGAGGTGGCTTATATATTTCATCCAATATAATATTGGGGTAAGCCGGTAGCAATTTTTAAATTCAGTCTCCTAATCTGTAAAACTGATGGAGTTTTGCTATTAAAATCATCTACGTCCCTACATATTTTCAATTCTGTAAGCTGTGGAGAGACAACATAATATTACTAGATAATCAATATATCCTTTTTCAGATGTGTCTGTTACTTTGCAAGGATTATAGTTAGCTTTGCTATCATGTTTCTCCAGGTTAGAGTTTCATACCCTGTCTTTTGTGTTGAAGTTAAACATGCAGGAGGATGTATGTAACGCTACTCTGTATGCAGAAAGAAAATCACCTCTAAGTAAAAGCAAGCCGTCTCTATCACCAAATATGAAAAATTACTTTTCCACTTCCTTTGGGAGGAAAAAAGGATGGCTACCAAACAGTACTGTAACGCACAGGAGTTTAGGGCAACTGACATAAATGGGTACTGAAACATTTGTTTTCCATTTTGTTTTCCTCTGGACAAAAGGGTTCAGTGTCAGTTTTTTTTTTCCAATCTGTATGATCTGTTGTGTCTGGACAGCTATTTCTTCAAATTGCGTTTATTTTCTAGTTGTATAAAAGTCTTCATCTACATTGTGGATAGAGTGCATTAAGTTACTCCCTGTTGTGCGCAGCTGAAAGCAATTCAGTGCTGCAACATTTTGTTTTGTTTTGTCCCAGTTTTTTCTCCCCACTGCGTTCCCACAGCCTAGCTTAGCTCCGTGCTGCAGCAGACAAGTCTCTCTTTTTCCAGTGACACTTCTTAGAATGTCTTAAATTGACATATTCTCTTTTGTCTTTTTAGTACAAATTCAGTGGCAAACAGCTCTGCTTGACTGCACGAACATTTCAAAGTGCTCTATAGACTAGGAAAATTGGCTTGAAAAGTTAACATATTTAGGCAGGCTGTTTTATTTGCTTCTTTGAAAAGACTAGGGATATTTTGAGAAGATTGAAGGAAGTATACAGTGCCAAACATTGGTCTGTTTAGAAGAGAGAAGAGGAATATGCAGGTCTTAACAGAGATTTCTTTGAAGGAGAAAAACATTTTCTCAGTTCTAATGCTTTAATAAGACACAAAGAAATTCCAGAGCTGGTAAACCAAAGTTTGTCTTCTATTTTGGAAGTACTTAAAAAATGCTATGGAAAATCAATAATGATTTTTTAAAAAGTTAATATGTGCGGGGTCTGCAATTATTTATATTAATTTTACCTTGATCTTATCACTGTATGATACTGATATTATCACCGTAATCACAATTTAGACATGAAATAATAATGGATGCAAATTTTACTAGCATTTTCTGTCAAGAAGGGCTGCAGGTTCTATGAGTATCTTTGCAGTGATCTTTCTCCTTCCAGTTTTCTTCTCTCTTCCCAATCTCCAACACTCAGAGAGTTACTTCCTTAATCTCTGTGTAAGTATCTCTGCTGCTGTCTCCATCTCCTGTCAACCACCAATGGTGGTTCCTTGTTTCTCATTTAAGGTGTCTGCTGTTTCCTCCATGCAGTAGCAGAAGTCTGACAGAGGTTATAATCTTGGTTCCTTGGTTGTACTTCCTGCTTCCACTGTAATGCTGGAGTGTCCTTCTAGTGAGACTTACCCCACCAGTTGTTCTGTAGGTCTAGAATGGTGATGTGATTGAAACAGTATTTACAATTCTCCATGGATTATGTGAAGGGAAGGAAAGAAAAATGTGTCAGAACTGGTGAATGATAGGAACAATTATGTACAAGGTAATTATTTTGTTTACATTCATATCTGTTTCCTGTACCCCTTCCTTTGCTCTAGCTGCTTCTTGACACATTTTGAAAGTAGGTTACCCCAGTGACTATGCCCACTTCATAATGAACCTGTAATCACCCTTCGGCAGCTGGAGATGCAGTTAATATCTTTGATTTCCCACTAGAATCCCTCCATCCTCTCTCAGCTAGGGAAATCATCTAGGTCTTGCAGTGGCTCTGAAGGTCAATCAAATAGTGCTGTTTGGGAGGAGAGTGAGAATGAGATTGAATTCAACAGCTGACAGGATTTATGAAAATGTCTTGTACCTGCTACTTGTGTAGCTCATCTGCTTCTGCTGATCTCCACTATTGCAATAAAGCATGTGGAAAATCTGTCAGTTTGGCAGAGAAGTAGGTAATAGGGCATGACAAAACAGGGCAGGGTGCCAGGCATCAGATTGGTGGGTTTTATTTCACCAATACTCATTGAGCTTAAATGAACTGGAGGTTGGTGAGGATACATGAAAAGTAGATTAAAAAAAAAAACACATGAAGTTGAACAGTTATTTTCCTTTATGCGATGAAATAAGGAAAACATAAGAAAAATTATTTGGTGATAGTGCTGTACAGAAAACTGCAAGGAAATTGCCAATCTCAAGAGAATGTTCTGGGGATCTATTGAATAAGTAGCCATTAATGAGGCCTCTATGTATGCAAAGTAATGACAGGAAGTAGTATAAAGGACAATTGCTTGTGAAAGAGATTAATATTGGCAAAAATATTAGTTTCATTAGCAATGCCGCACAAAATTAAGTTTACATATTCTACTGGATTTTGGATGGACCTTGATGTAGGGATATATGTGCTACCAGCCTTAGTAAGAAACAACTACAGGTACCTATCAATGACAATATTGAGGAAAAATGTGAAAGAAGAGAAAGAGTACAGTGATGCCTCCCTGGGTAAAACCCAGTGATTTAGGGATATTCTGAACTGACAACTGAACACAAGCCCTTCATGTTTAACATCCCCAGATGAACCCTTGTTCTTTGTATTAATCTAATTGGGTTTTAATCCATTCCTGCTTTTGGAATAAAAATATTTTATTGTATAATTTATTCATGTATTCTAGAATTTAATTGCTGTCACGGTGAAAAGAAGTTCCATTTATAAATAGGAAAAAAGTCCCAATCAGTGAAGAAAAATTCTGTATGATAAATTGACTCAGCATCTCCAATTTGTGTTAGAAGGACAATGAAACTTGCCATGTTCACTTCCAAATGTTTACTTACTAAAACCATTCATGATTTTATATGCAGTTACATAATTTTATACATCTCCAAATCAGTTTGTTTTCCAGTAGAAAACTCATAGGCTATTCATGCCCACATTGAGAAGCTGTGATCATCACACTTTTCTTCATTGTTTTAACTCTGCCATGTCCTTTTGGAGATGAGAGATAAGGAATACCATACAGCATTTGAGTTGTCAGTACAAATGGATTTATGCAGTAATGTAATGACATTTTGTTTCTATTCCTTGAGCTAATATTTTCATTGAAATATCAATAATAATTCTTTCAGGGCTGGTAATAGCTAGTGCAGAGCCTATAATATTTTCCCCCTGTGTATTTATTTCTATTCCACGATTTCATCTGCCATTTTGTTACCTAGACACAAATGGTGAAATTTTTCTACCATTCTTTGTGGTCTATCCTTATTTTAATTTTTGGGAATAACTTTTATCATCCATAAACAATCATCTTACTTTTTATCCTCTTTTCTAAGTAACTTATGTAACTTTTGAACAAAACAGGATTCAGCAAAGATTGCTGTGGTTTTCCACTGTTATTCTCCATTTTCCTTTTTGATGTCATGAGACAGGTCATTCCCTCATATGTGGTGATAGCTTATTTCCTTTAATGGCCTTTGTGGAATGTTGTAAAAATCTGTTTCTTAATCTAAATATACTGAACTCAGTGAATCAATTATATGCTTACCAATGCCTACAGACAACTTTGGTATTGATAAGGGATGACTTGTGAGGCATCTGTAAAACAATTAAGATCCCAAGCAGCCGCAATTTTTATCTTTAAGATAAGTATCTAGATGTGCTTTGATCCAGAATCCATTTTAAGAAAAAAATAATATATTTAGCAGCTTGGTGCCACACCCGACTTAACTAGAACAGTGGCAGTGTAAAACTTGTATACGTTGGAGTTTGTAAGCAAGAAAATTCTGCTGATTTGCTGGTTTTCATTTTTAGCAGTTTTTTCTAAAACTATTTCTGTTGACAATATGTGCTAAACTTATCACCTGTAATTCTCCAGTGAACTGAGCACCATGCTTAATTACCTGTGAATGATACACTACTTGAAATAATTTGATTAATTTCTGTGTTATTTACCTTTCGTAGTTTAATCAGCTGTCAACACTGAAGAAACTTTCTATCGGGCTTCCACTGAAAGCTTCATGGAATACGTTCCATGCTTAAAAACCAAAATGTAAAGCAGAAAGGTGACCATGCCTATTTCATAGATGAGAATCAGAGACTGTTTTTCTCTTCACACATCAGTAGTCCTTTGAAAATCAGAAACTGAACCGAAGCTACTCAAACCACTATCTGTTTACAAGCCAATATTTTCTACCTGTTTCCTCCATGTAATTGTTAGAACTTTGTTATTTTAACAGGTAGAAATGAATGCTAATCTGTTTTATACTGGTGCCACAAAAAAGGGAAAAGATTGATGTAGCTGGCAGTTGAAGGGAGTAGAATTTCTTTACTTGCACTTGAGCTACAAAAGATAGAGATAATATGCTGGTGACTCAGAGCATTTTATCCAGTCTTTGCACTGGAGCAAATGATTACAAAAGGCGTTTGGCAATAAAGAAAGAAGAACTCTGTAATTTTGGCAGATCATGTTTTTGGAAGTGTTTAATGGAAGGATGCCCATAAAATTCAAGGTGGGATTGATAACAACAAACTTTATAATTTAGTGAGAAATTAAATTTAGGATGCACAACACTAGTACACCAGATTTTAAATATTTCTTATATATGATTATTTCAATAAAAAGCAAAGCAAAATTGTCTAAAAAAATAATAACTGTGCTATCTATAGCTCTCTTGCCTTTTTACTGGGGGCTTGTGATCGGATAGATAAGAATCTCAGAAAATGGTAACTGGATTTATTGACATAATGAACATGCGTGTTTTTATTTCATATTGTAGAGGCCTTGAATATGACAGATAAATAATAATAAACTAAAAAATTCCTAATAAAATAATGATTCAAGACAATGTTTTCATCATCTGTATTGCTAGAATCTCATTTCTGTGTTGTGAAACTGCTAGAACTCAGTATTGCTTCCTCCATTCCATCAGGCTTGCACATCAAATGTTTTTTTTTTAAAGCAAAGCCTTATTTTTGGCTGTACAAAGCCATATTAGAGAATCATAGAATACCTTGAGTTGAAAGGGACCTGTAAGATCCATTGAGCCCAACTCCCTGCTCCTTGGAAATAAAGATTATTCGAGAAAAGTTCAGATATGTAGTTGTTAATTGTCATTTTTAGCTTGTTAAGATCCCAAGTCTGAGGAATTCATCAATACCAAATGTGAAGTGCTGGGTGCAATGTGCATCTTTTGCTCTCTGCCTGTCATCTGAGCCTGCAGGGAATTCAGTGTGGTGCACTTCTCTGTGAGGTGCTGGCATCCTGACATGGGCTCTTCAGTGAAATACCCAATACTTGTTTTGTTGCCTGTGTTGGTACTGATTATGGGCAAGGCTGTTTTGGTAGCTTTGCCCTGCGCTGCTCTGTACATTTAAGAGATGACCTGAGGGCGAAGTTATGTTCTGATTGATGAGTTCCTTAAGTACTCTTCGTTTACTTACATATCTTACACTTAAGGTTTGAGTTAAAACTTAGAGCAATGGTATGATTTTTGATAGGCATATAACAGGTAATATTTTTATAGCTGTGTGAATCTGAGTGCTTTTTGGCTATTCTCTTTCAACCATTCCACTGTTTTTTGAAGAATTTATTCTCCTGATGCCATGTACTGTGATTTCTTTTCATGTAGGATCATTTTGTCCTTTTTATGAGGTTTGTTTCTGAGGGCTTAAGATACTTAACTCCAAACCAAATTCCAGACTCTGTGTTAACACTAAATGATTACTGGCTTCTACACTATTAACTTTGTACAACCTAAAAAGAGAATAATGAGACTGTAAGTCAACACAGGAAGTTTCACAGCTGTTAATTCATCTGCTCTCCTAATGCTTACACAGGCTTTTGCTATATGCCCCCATTGTAGAAGGCAGCAAATATCACTGAATGCAGTGAATAAAAATACAAGAACAACTGTACAGATTTTAAAATGTAATGAAAATGAGCTGTAATCTATACAGAAGGGGCAAACTACTTGATCAATAAAATCTCAAGTACTGATTGACTATACAAATTGAACGGGTTAGTAACTAATTTGTTCTCTTTCTCAAGCAGTGTATTTACACATGGTTTTAAAGTGAACAGGAGAGTCAAAGAGCTGTACCATGACCAACCAAGCTTGGTAATTAAATGGCATACAGGTTAATTGCAGAGACAAGCAATAGACTGTCTGAACAAGGAGTCAGTTAAAGAGTGTTGTCCATTTGTGGAGGACGAAAAGGAATGCCATTTTACAGGAAGCTTTATCAGAGTACAATAACTACCAATTCAATTTTTATTAAAGCCTTATTTTAAGGTTATAATAGTAAAATAGGGTTAGAAGCTGA
Source organism: Manacus candei (assembly GCF_025592945.1). Taxonomy (NCBI): domain Eukaryota; kingdom Metazoa; phylum Chordata; class Aves; order Passeriformes; family Pipridae; genus Manacus; species Manacus candei. The sequence goes on along the minus strand of NW_026138082.1, from coordinate 5,157,957 downwards.
ATGAATTGCAGAGGAGTGGGTTTTGGGCCAGTGTAAATTATCATAAAGTAAATCTGAAGGTGATCTCAAACATCTGTACGTTAGCCTTTTCTCTTGCTTGTTTTATTGTGGGTTTTTTTTTTGGTTTAACCTGTAGCCAGGACAAATTATGCTTTTGAAGATGCAAAACTGATTGATTTAATATGAGGTGCTAATGTATGCATTCAACACATCATGTTAATTTGTCTATATGGAGGAATTTTATTACGGCTCAAAGATTTTGATCAGTACTTAGTGGGAAGGAGAGTAGTCCACCTTAATGAATGTTCTTTGTATGGTTTATGATCTTTATAGCTTATTGCTACATAGAACTTGGCTCAGCAGAGCATTCAGACATGTGCTTAAGTGCTGTGCTGAATGAGAGTTATAGTACATCACTCAGCGTGTGCACCTGGAAAAATAACAATAATGCTACCATAAAAGATATGATGTCGTATATATTATTCTCTTCTTGAGGAAAGGGAAACATGGCATATGCTATTCATGTTGCTGAATGAATTACTCAGCTGCTCTGATGACAAAGGTGCCTATGAGGTCCTATGAGCAGAACAGTAATACAGTGCAATACAAGTGCTGCACACTCTAAAGGAAAAACTTTTCAATGCATGTAAGCAGAAAAGAAAATGATGAAGAGTTTTCCTAGGTATTTTGTGTACGGTGTTACAATATCCAGTTGGGTAGGAACACAAGGTTTGTTTATGAAAAAGAAAGTTTTATGATGCTTTGTATGTTTCTACACTTTACTTTCTTCTTTGGCATCGTGCTGTTGTTTAAGATATAACCAGAAGGTAGCAATTCGAATTTTAGAAGAATGAGGAGAAAACCAACAGTCTAATATCTAATGTCTGATGTCTAAATTCTGGATGCACATCCAAAGTTGTTCTTCGTTACTTCCATAGCTGTTAAAAACTAAACCTTTTGCTTTAACTTCATAACAGGTGTTACGTTCACTCATGATTATTCTGCTAAGTTCACCTTGGTTTTACCTCTGTTGCTTTTGTTTATGATTTTATTTTATTTTTTTGCAGGACTGTTTCCTGCAGTGCTGAACCTAGCCAGTAATGCTCTCATCACAACCAATGCTACCTGTGGAGAAAAGGGGCGAGAAATGTACTGCAAACTCGTTGAACATGTACCTGGACAGCCTGCAAGGAACCCTCAGTGCCGTATTTGTGATCAAAGGAGCAGGGTTCCACATCGTATGTGTGCCATTTTCATTTTTTTCCTTTGAAAAGATTTTTTTTCCAAAGGGTGTAGATACTCAGGAAACAAAACTGTAGTTCACCAGCCCAATTGCTGTGAAATGTGGGTCTCTTTTTAAGTCAGGTTACCCATCTCTCCCAAAGGTATTTCAAAATCTATATCTGATGTAGATACTCCTCACACTGAACTTTCTGATTCAGGTACTGAAAAGCAGAGCACCTAAATTCAGATTTAGAAAAATTAAGTGTCTACAACTGTTGTTGGATTCTTTTGAAATATACTAATTGTGAATGAAAACCAGGTGACTTTTACCTGCATACATACATGTGGAATTTGAACATTTTGGCCAATCTAAGCAAAATTCTGTAAAATTTTCTGTAAAAAAAATTTACTGAAAATTCAGTAAATTCAGTTTCACTGAGCCAGCAAAAAAAAAAAAATAATTATGTAACATTGCTTGGTTTAATGTTTAGTTTAACAGTTTTCAAGTACGAATTTGTTATAATCTACTACAGAGAAGCCTATTTATAGTAGTTGGGAAGATGAGAACTAAGGAAATTTCTTACTCGAGTAATACAAGTTTCATTTCATGTGACCTTGTACTGGAAGACAAGAATAACTTTAACATAGTTATATTTTCATGAGTATGTTGGCACAGTAGATGGTAGAGAGTGTAGAGATACTTAAGACAGCTATTAATGGAGTAGCTAAAATGTTGGAAGAAGTACGGACACAAAAGCATGGAGACAATTATAATTTTTCCTAGTTGTTTCCCTCTAAAATGTAGCTCAGATATATTTACACCTCATGACATTTAAGCAAGTGCTTAAAACCACAGGATAAAGAAAAAAATCCCAAAACCATTTAATCTGTCTGTTAGTTCTAGACAGGATGAGCTATGGCTGTGGCTTTCCAGACAGAAGCTTGTTTGGCTTCTCCTTAGAAACTTCCTCTCATGGACACTCTACCTAGAGGTATTTTAGCTGTTACAAAATGATTTTGTAATAGTTTATCTGCATCTTCCTTGCAGAAATTCATGTTACCTATTTCCTAAATTCAGTCAATACAAGGAATGACTTATTTCCTTTTTCTTAACCAAACTATTTTTCTTAGTGTAGAAATTAGATAGAGCAAGACCATCAGCACTCAGCTATCTTTTCTTTCATTCTCCTCATAGGCTGTATTTTCTAGAACTCTAACTGTGCAAATTGCAGTTCTCTGAATTTTCTCTAGAGTCTTTCATATTTATTAAAATTCACCTGAGCTCTTACTAGCGCTGCATAGTAATCTTGATTTGCTTCAGAATGAACAGCATATATTCCTGTTTACGTGTTTTAATTAGACATTTCCCCTTTCTAGTGGTGTGACACCACTAGGAAAAGATACAAAGCTAGTTTCCACTACAGTCCTCTGATGCTTTCTTTCCTAATAAATTGCTACGTATCCATTTGCTTCCCATCTTATATTTGCGAAGCTAGTTATAATTGTCCCAGTATAGATTACATTTGTCTGAAGACAGTTGCAACCTATTTTTTCCCCAAGATAGTTTTCCAAGTTTCAATGTCTTCTTTAACTGCAGTTAATGCCACCTTCTGAGATAAGGTCATATGATTTTGTAGCAGTATACACATCTAAATATGTTACACTATAGCAGTGTCTCTCACTTGGAGAAGAATTCAGGAGTTTTTGGAAGCATTCCAACTAGTGGAAAGATTGTGCAGTAGACTGTTTCCTTCTTTATAGATGAATATTTAGAGACAGATGCTTTATAGATGAATATTTAGAGACAAGTTTTTCTCCTAGATCAAGTTTGCTTAATTCAAAACCCAAACCTAAACCAGATATATTCCTTTGTCCTGCCTATGATATCAGATAATGTACACTGATGTATGTGTGTATACAGACGTACATAATGTGTGTGTGTGTGTGTATATAAAAAACCCATCTAAGTGATATATATCTGTGTTTCCCCTTGCTCCTACCCTCTTCTAAACTTCAGTCTGCCCAACTTCATAATAGCTGGTCTTTTGTTGACAACCACGTCTCATTTTAAAGTTTCTAAACATTAATTTGGCAAAAAGAAGTGCCTTATTTAAACAGAGAAGGCTTGTTAATAGGAGAACCATGTAATATAACCAGACTTTAAATGATCCCCCTGGAATGTGTGAGTCTGGAGTGCCTCCCCTTAATTACTGTAATAGGAAGTGTACAGAAATTCCCTGGTTAATCACATGTGAGTCCAAATTAAAGAGCACAGTTTGATAGGCTGTAAGTTCTCCCTCTTGCCATCCATGAGGGAGATTGATCCTTGAACTGCATTTGCAATCCAGTCCTTTTTATAAATATTATATTTTCCCCTTACCTTTTAAATAAGCAATACATCCCAGCAATTAATCAGTGTTTTCAAATTAATTATGATTAAACTTTCTTAATGGTGATTACAGTTAATTGTTGATTCATCTCCCAATCCACCTTCTCATGATATACCTTTGTATCAATTTCATCTGAAGAGACTCAGATTAAAATTTCCAATTAGACAGCTTCTGTCACAATCACCGAGGATCTCTGAGTTTGATTTACAGCTGATTTTTGCTACCACTCATTTAAAGCCAAGATTTGTGAAAATGATCAGAACTGGGGGAACTGACAACATGTAAAACGTTAGGGTGTGTTTTGCTTTTCTGTTCAATATAAAGCTACCATCAACATCAATTGTAGCACCAGTATTGTACCTTCCAAATGTTGCTGCCCGCTAATGCTGTTGAATAATCTAATATTTAAATGAAATTTTTTTGCATTTTCAGTATTGAGGGTCTGTACCTTTTCTCACTCCCACAGAGCCCTTCGATTCTATATTTAAATATGGTCAGACATTCTGGCTTTCCTTAATGGGCTAGGACTCCTGTCCTTCACAGGTGATTGCTGTAGCAAAAAATCAGAGACACAAAGGCTATCAATCTGGCTGGTTGATTTAAGTAATAATTAAAATAACAATTAATCAATTCATGAATTAGTTATTTGCAGTTCTAGGACTAGCTAGTAATGAAACATATTCTAGTTTTATATCAAGAAAAGTTGTCAGTTTAGAAAGTCATCCTTAATAAGAGGGGTTAGGTTTTCTGCTAATATGCTATGTTGTTGCAGACAAAAGTTGCATAGAAGAAACTTCAATTTCAATTTCCATTGGGTTATTTTCCTCATAATGTACAGGCTTGCTCTAGACAATTAGGGACTTCAAAATGTAGATCTGTATTTTTTAAAATTCTGATTATGTTATGCTCCATGTTGTACAGGAGAGAAACACAAATTGTCCACAGAAAGTAGCCCAAAATGTTGAGTGTGATTTTTCTCAGTCTAGATAAAAACAAAATCTAAGCAGTCTTTAGTAATTTGGAAGGTCTTGAAATTTAAGAACAATACAATTCATATCCCTCTTGAGATTCATTTGGGATACTGCAGCAGAATATATGTAGAAATGAAAAGTAAAACATCGTGGACTTTTGTGTGGATTATAACCAAACAAACCTTCTTTATATGCATGTATATGAGTCAGAAAATTTTCCAATTGAGGAATAAATTCCTCTCTAATGATTTCTGAATTATTTCCTGAATTATTTCCATGTGTGCTTAGAAATGTCTTAGAAGTGCAAGTACCAGTATTACTTTAATCTCTGCTTTCCTTGCACACCATATCTCAGGTTTCTGATTTGTTGTTACTTTTGCAATGTTTTATGACTTTACAATACTTGAAACTCTGGAAGACTGCAGGAAGTGTTTGCTTGATTTAGATGCCTGCATTTTCTGTAGAATCATGAGAGCCTTCTGCATTTAGATGTTCTGAATCACCTTCTTGTGATTCTTCTTTAGCAAAATTAAACAACATCAGATGAGTATTCTAGTAATAATAAGCCTGACTGGTACCCCAAGAGTACAAGAAAAATTAATTTATTATTTTTTATTTTAAAGTCCTGCCTCATTAGTTCTGTAATTGTATTAATATCTAGATTTCAGATCTAAAAATAATTAAATCTTTTAATAATTTTGAAATTTATTTATATATTTCTGCTTTTCTAACAGAACGACACCCAATAACAAATGCAATTGATGGCAAGAACACTTGGTGGCAAAGCCCTAGTATCCAGAATGGAATTGAGTATCATTATGTGACCATTACATTGGACCTCCAACAGGTAGACTTCTGTTTGTTTGTTTGTTTCTGAAAAGGCTTTCTTTCTTTCTTGCACAATAGATCACCTGGATTATCTTAATTTTTGCTCTATGTTTCTTTCATACTATGAAGACACACTCAGCTTCTTTTTTAACTTTTTGTTGTTTATATGGATAATTCTGAATGGGTCTGACTGACCCATTCCTTGTAGCATAATGTGCCAAATTAGTTATTTCATATATATTTTTATGAAGTTGTGCTTAAAATTATTTTAACTATAACATTTTCAGTATTTTTTTTCACAGGAACTTCCGATTTGGCTCCTTAAAGACTATTAAAAGATAGTTTTGGGTAAAAGTACTATGAATAAAAGTTTATGTTCAGAATATTATTCTTTCTTGTTTCAGTAACATAATATTATACACTTAAATACACAAAAAATACTAAAAATACTTAAATACACTAAACATGAGTTGACTATGCTAAGGAAACGTACAGGTGATGGGTTATGTTGAGGGACAACCTGGGTAAAGGGAGGAGTTTGCCTAATGAAGTCCTTAAGTGAATTGCTTTTTGTCAGTGGAGTCTTGCTTGACAGAGGTAGCTATTCAGGATGCAGTAATTTGATGCTTATGAAAATGCTACATAAATTCCAAGTATGTAAAACAAGAGGATTTGAGGGTAGATAGAGAATAATTTTATTTTTACTATGTGTTGTGGTTTTAAGCCCAGCTGGAGATTAAGCAGCATGCAGCCATTCGCTCAACTCCCCCTGTCTCACCTCACCCCAATGGAATGGGAAGGAGAATCCAAGTAAAACTTGTATGTTGATCTAAGAACAGTTTATTAAATGGAAATAAAGCTAAATGCAGTAATAGTGGTAAATTATAACAATAAAAAAAAGGAAAACAAGTGATACATAATGTAGTTGCTCATCACCCATTGACCAGTGCCAGACTCTCCCTTCCCAAACCCAGATCAACCACCTGTATGGATCTCCCCCCCGGTTTGTATACTGGGCATGACATTCTATGGTGTGGAATATCCCTTTGGTCAGTTCAGGTCCTCTGTCCCAGCTCTGCTCCCTCCCAGTTTCTTTTGCATACCTCATCACTGGCAGAACATGAGACAAGAAATAAAAAGTCCTTGACTTAGGATAAATATGACTTAGCAAAAAACCAAAACATCAGTGTATTATCAATGCCATTCTCATTCTGAATCCAAAACACAGCACTGTAACAGCTACTGAGATATTAACTCTACCCTAGCTGAAAACCAGGACACTATAAAAGAAAGATAATACAGAACAATCACCTGGTGCCAAATTTGTTCATCTTGTTATTAAACTTGGAAGTTTTGGTATTCAGTTAAGTCAGTAACAAATTAATCCCCTCTGCAAAAATCTTCTCTAATTTGTGGTTCACACATATTTGTCTTCAACTTGAATCAGAACAGAAAACAGAATGATTTAGTTTGGAAAAGACCTTTAAGTATGAGTCTAACCATTAACCCAGCACTAAGCCAGTGTCACATCTACACGTCTTTTAATTACTTCCAAGAGAGATGACTCCACCACTTCCCTGGGCAGCCTGTTCCAATGCTTGGGAACCATTTCTGTAAAGAAATTTTTCCTAGTACTGATTTGAAACCTGGGCAACTTGAGGCTTGTCCTATTACTTATTCTTTGGGAGACTGAACCCCTACCTTTCTACAACCTCTTTTCAGGTAGTTGTAGAGAGTGATAAGGTCCCCCCTTTTTCTTCCAGATGGCTTTCCAGCCACTCCTCCCCAAGCCTGTAGTGCTCCATGGGGATGTTATGACACAAGTGCAGGACCTTGTTAAAGGTCCAAACCACAAGTTTGGTCTTGTTAAACTTCATACAGTTGGCCTCAGCCCATTGATCCAGCCTATCCAGATCCCTCTGCAGAGCCTTCCTGCCCTCTAGCAGATCAACACTCCCACCCAACTTGGTGTCACTTGTGAACTGGCCGAGGAAGCACTTGATCCCCTTGTCCAGATCATCAGTAAAGGTGTTAAACAGGACTGACCACAGTACTGAGCCATGGGGAACACCAGTCATGACATCCAGTCACTGGCTTGATGTAACACCATTCATCACTACTCTTTGGCCCTGACCATCCAGCCAGTTTTTCACTCAGTGAACAGTTCACCTGTCCAAGGCATGAGCAGCTAGTTTCTCCAGGAGAATGCTGTGGGAAACAATATCATAATCTGTTTTCCAGGTATTAAGAGGAAAGGGGCCCTTTCTCTGGCTCACTGGACTGAAATTCCCCTTCCTCTGTGATCTCTTTATGGAAGTCGGTTTTCTATTTCAGTTTATTATTGGTTTATTGATTTCACTTGTCCGTATCTCCATTCTTTCTCATTTAGCCATACTTAGAGAGGACAAAAGCTACTTATCAACTATAGAGGCTTGAATAAGGCATAGTTTGTTATAAAATAAAAAAAAATTACATGAAAGTCAGGGCACTGAGACATCCGTGTGTATCCATACGTACAATTTTGTTGTTAGAAATCAAATCTTAACTTAGTCCAGAACTCAGAACTTCAGTAAAGTTAAATAAAGGGTAATGCTTGGATTTCTAGGTTGTTGTCCTGTATTTCTTGTAAAAAATCTCTCAGCCAAATTATGTGATGGTAAAATTTCTTGTAAGTCCCTTCTATCTGTGACACTGAAGCACTTGTGGTGGCCAGCAGTCTTTATACCTAGAAGAACCTTTGAACCCTGGAAGTGTCATTAGCAGTCTGGCTTTGGAGCCCTCATTGTTACTGGCAGAAACAATCTTGCATCTGTGTCTTTGGCCTTATATATGCAAAAGTATTCAATGTGCATTTCTCATTCAATCTGCAGGGCTAAAACTTTTTACATAAGTTTGAGAGTAAGGTCCTGTCCATTAAAAAGTTTCAGGTTTTTTTAACATATCTTTTAAATTTTCAGAGTTATTAACTGGTTTGCCTTTACAGCAATCTTGTTGCCTCTTGTTGGCAATGATCTGTTAGTATGTAAGTAGGACTCCAGCATTAGAACTAAATTACTATCCTTGTTTTTCATCACCCTAGTGATTTTACTCGTGTGGTTGTTTGGAGCATGTCTGCTAAACTAAGGCTCTACAACTTCTGTTTTTTCCCTGCTATGTCAGTATCTAGATTATAATAAGAAATAAGCAAATCTGTGCACTTCTGAAGATTTACATTTTCTTATATATTAAAAGCTAGGGTCAGGGAGGATATTGAAGAAAAAGTATGGGGTGTTCTGATGTACCTAAAGGGCTTCTTTATGTTCCAGTTGACAGCAGCCTGAGAATACTGCACTGTGTGTGGTGTGGGTTTGGAGTTTTTTGTTACTATTTTTTTTAAATGAGGCAAGGATCAAGTATGATCCTGTTTCTTTCACATGTTCTCTTACTTACTGCTTGAAGAAAACTTGGCAGTCCTTTTGCCGTTCTAAAGCTTCTGAAGCGCCTTCTCTTAAGACCATTCATTTGTTATTGGCTGGAATAGGAGCAGAGTTTAGGTTTCTGTGAACGTCAGAGAGATGGGATAAGACCCTGTGTCACTAATGCTGTCTGACACACTCTTTATGATCTCAGTAACACATGTAGTTAGGAATGCACACTGTGTTACTCACCACCATACATAAACAGAACAACAGTTTTGTTCCCCAGAATGTAGTAAAAGGTCTATTGGGATTTGCATGGCTTTTAGACTGGCCATAAGAAATAAGAGTTGTTTGGGTTTTGAGAAATATTAGGAGTTTTTGTTTGCTTTTTCAGGAATTTTGTAGACACAGCATTATAGACTCTATTAAAGTAACTGGTAAAATATGAAATTTCTCTTTCAGTTAGTGTCTTGTGTAGTAGCCACTATGAATGGTGAAGGTCACCAGTGAGGCCTCACTTAAAAGAAATTCTATTCTTTATGTTTGGCTTTTAGGAGATTCAGTAATTGCTATGTTTGTGTTGATAAATTCTTGCTTTAAGTATAAAAATGCTTAACTCCTTTTTGTGAGATAGAAATAACAAATGATGAAACCAGAAGTAATGGATTGAAAATTGCAGGAATGCATTAGTTTTTATGTTATTGCTAGTAATTATGATAGTACATGGAATGCTTTTAGCAATCCTAATTTCATGAAAAAATAGGAAAATAATTACAATTTCCTCATTTATATAATGCTTGGCTTTTTGGGGCAGTGACATTTTTTTTACTGTATTGTGCAGTGTAACCGTATAAAAATGATGTATGCTATTTGGCAATAACTAATAAACTAGAAGAAGTAAAATATATTTAATGTTAGAAAGAGCCAAAATATTATCAGTCAGGTTGGGAAAAATGCAGTATTTTTTATTCTTTTCTCTCAACAGTTGCAGCTTACCTTAATACTTTTAAAGAGCTTTTATCTATAATGGAGGCTAGGTTTCTAAATCACTGAAGTATGCTTGAAATTTGTACCCCATCTATTATAAAAATAGGAGTTGAAAACTAGAACTGTTTGGTTCTGAGCATCTTTGCTAATTTGCTCTTAACCCTTCACTTTTTCCCACTTTTTAACCATTAGGACAATCCTTATGTATTTTACAAGAATATTATGGAACTGCATTCATACCTGTAAATGTGGAATTATTTTTTACAATGCTTTTCATCCAGAAAGTGCATAGGAGGTCAAAATGTGAGTATAGATTTATTTGGGAGTTGCTTACATGAATTTAAATGAAGGTTAGAGTGACAGGTTGAGCTACCCTGGTTACTGAAACTGCAGATCCGAGTTTGGAAGGGTGGGTTCGTAGATATGCGAGGTTGTTGCACCTATGGAGCACTACAGATTGCCAAGAGAAGCTGTCTACTGTTTTGCAGCTCTTAGTCCTGCTTGTTGGTAGTCTGTGTCTGTCTGTTTTACCTTAAGAGTGGTGGGCAGTTCAAGTGCCCACCAGAAGTAATTCAGGTCCAGTGAGTGCAATGTATAGCAGGACTTACCTGACTAAGAAAAGAGACCTTGTCTTCAAGAAGTACAGAAAAAGGGAGTACAGTACAGGGAGTTGGCAAAACAGAGATGCTTAGACTTCCAGGGAGAACATATTCCCTGTACTTGTGCTATTCCTAAATCCTCAATTGGTTTAATTTCGCAGTCATGTGGAAGATAGTAGAGTGTCTTTAAAGAAAACTGGCAAATATGCAGGAAAACCGGTTGGCAGTTTGAGGTGAAGTGGTCAGCCCATCTGTTTCTGATTTCTACACACATCAGGACACTTTTATTAACAAATTCCCTGCTGTTGTAGGTAACAAGGACATTGGCAATACCCTTGTTGTTGCTAAGATACTTGTGCCAGGAGCATATTTTTGTGGGTTTTGACTTTTTTAGAAGACACTTTATATTTTTTAAATGGTGCTGGAATATTTTCTGTGACTTGCAGATGTGTGGAACTCAAGTGGACACAGAGTTAATATTCTGACAGAAATTTCTAATCTTAATAACTATGTTATTAAGATTTCCAATCTTAATAACTAATTTCTAATCTTAATAACTAATTGCCTGAGACTGTGGAGGATCATTGCAGTGTCCAGGTTATCCTTTCCAGGCATACATTTCTGAAAAAAAAGAAAGTAATTGAATCTCTTCAGAACCTTGTAAGATGCAAGAGTTAGAATAACTGATTAAACTATATAGTTGATTTCTCTATGAAACAATTGCCATTCATCAGTTTTAAGTTCCTTAAACTCTAATAGTGTCCAACTCTTTCACATCATCCTTTCATCTTGTCCCCTACTCTCCTTCTGTAGGAAGGAAGGAGTCTAAAAAATCATGTTCTGACTCTACGAGGAAATCACTGCAGTCCCAGTTCTCCTGAAGTGTATTTCATTACTTTCTAGAATGTAAGATTTTAGACTCATGGACTTGACTATCTCAGTGGCACATATAATACTTTGGGAAAGGGCATTTCTTAAACTATATAGAGAATTGAATAATAAAGGGAGAAGAATGCTTGACTTGTTCAGAAGCATTTTGAAAAGCATCTGCAAAGAGCAGGCAGCAATATTCTGCTGATGCTAAATTAATTATTTTGTAGTTCTATGTTTTCCAAATATGACTTAAGTGGAGGATTGTGATCAGGTTTTGAATGATTTCTCAGTTAGTTGATTCACTTTAATACCCATGAGCAGAAACACACATGTCTTGTGTGCACACTCGCAAACGTGTCGTGTGTCCTTAATAGGAATAATACCAGGAAAAGGAAAGAGTTGCAAAATGAGTGATTGCTTTTGCTTTCTCTACACAAGACTGTACAACTAAGTGGCTCTGTGGCAGACAGATATGAGAACTAAAAAACTGTGACAAGATGAATGGGAGAGGTTTAAGTTGGGACTGAGAAAAACCAGGATAAGACTGAGGGTAGTGTGTTAAAAGTGCTCAGTATGGTAGTCTGTGGGAAGAGCTTAAAAGGGAGGGAAAAAACCTTCTGTCAGTGAAGGGAAATAGAATCTGTATGTGCACAGTTGTCACCAAATTATAAAAAAGATAACTAGGGAGGAAGACCCCCATGGAAAGTACATCTTCACTTTTAACTTTTATAGGTAGGACAGCTACAAATATTAAAAATAGCATATAACATATTTCTGAAAGTAATATTTCACAGCTGAGAAACCACATGTGAAATACAGTCTGTGATTCATAACTTTGTTACTGTGCTTTATAATTATTGCTTCTTAAAAATAATTGTTTTTATTTTAAAGTTTGAATTTTGGGTTGCACATTGCAATTTATAAATCTGCTTCTATGCTGTTATACATAATGGGAAATGTGAACTATAATTTGAATATTTGGGTAAAATTTGAAACCAACTGAGGAAAAAATCTAATTATTGATACTTCCATTTTGCCTGCATTAGCAAAGAACATGTTGCAATAGGAGAGAGGGGAACAGACTTGGGAGAGGACTTATGTGTATTTGGTGCCGACCCAGCTCACTCGTCAAGAAATTTACTTCGGACTAACTCTATTAGGGACCATGGGCTGAATGTCCCTTAGCAGATAAAATGAATCATGTATGTCTAAGCATGTTCTCCTGGCTTGGTTCTTATCTGAAAGGAATCCAATTTGTGAGCTCCACAATATATTAATTATAGGAGCAAAAGCATGCTAAATTGGGACAGTAGGAGATTGACCTCTAGACCATGCTTCTTTTCTGAGCTACAAAGCTAAGGTGGATGTACCCTCATAAGCTCTCTGTCTGAACTGAGTCTAGATTTTATGTTGAGCCTATCAGATTTTATGTTGAGCCTATCAGATTTTGCACACACCAAAATGATGGTACTCCCCCATTTCTTAATGCAATATTGCTGACTTCAGTTGTGCGAGAAGAGAAGTTTGAGAGAGGAATACACTCTCCTATGAAGAGACCTTGTTTTTGGGACCTTGCTTGTCATTTGCTGCTTTTCTTTGCCAGTATGACTGTGCTTTATTGATAGCTTTTCGAAGGAAACATTTTCAGCTGTCAGTTCCCTTGATACACAACATTAGCCAGATCCCTTGAGGGAGCACAGATCTCTTGCAGAAAGGTTCATCACTTTTACAAAGCAACAGAGTTCAACTGTTTGTTAGCCAAAGGTGACTTAAGTCAAGTGTGGCAAGTACTGTCTTGCAGAACACTGTTGAAGACGTTGCCCAGATGTGTGTGCAGACTGAGACAGGCTACGCATTTGTAATATGTTTAATTTGAAGAATGGCTGCTTTTAATGGAACTTAATATGAACAATTAAGTTCTTACTTCCATCACTACTTCTCTGCCTACTTTTTGCCTTCTTCCCTCTCCTTTCTAATGTTTGACTGAGGAGATGACAGAATGATTCCTAGGAAGGACTGGTTTGAAGTACTTTTGTAATCTCAGAAGTAAAGCCGCGCTTTATGACTCACCATTTCTTTGTGTTTCCAGTAAGTGAGATATAGCCAGTGTTTCACCATCCCTTGCAAAGCGAGTCTGAAAGCACCTCTTACAGGAACAAGGAAAATTAAGTGGCAGACATGCACAAATTTTTACAGTCTGTATTCCTGTCTAATTAATATTTTTTCTTAAAGAAGAAATAACTAAGTTTTCGAGTCTTGACCATTTTGAAGTTGATGCATAAGTTTGGGATTCTGGAACAATCTTCCTGTTCTCTGGTTTCAAATAACTAGTGGAACCCATTGTTTGGGTATTTGTCTATACAGTTGAACCCCACAAATAGGTTCATTTAAACTAATCCTTTCAGGATTGACTGAAGTCAGTCTTACAAGCACAGTGAAGTATGAGGTAAATTGGATGATATTTCACACCAACATTGCTTCTTTTAATACATAATTGTAGTTTTGTTGTTTAAACCTGTAACAGTTCACCAAACAGTAGCTAAGGAATCAGAATGTGTTGAGCAATGCAGCCATATTAAAATAGCCTTTACACATTATTTGCATAGTAGTGTAGGAATATGCATATCACTAGGAGCTATTTGGGTTTAATGTTATATTTTCTTTTCTTTGGAATATCAAATACATTTTGCAGTGGGAAAAAAAATTACAGCTAGTTCTCTGTTACAAATTGAGTAACTTCTGATATCAAATATCAGAATAGCTAAAGGAATGAAGAGGAAGTTAATGATACCATTTAGTCTTGGGATGTAAGAAGCAGTTTAGTAAAATTAAGTGACAAATGGTCTTCATGTGTTAAATTTGTATATATGTGCAAACATTTTTGTTTAGGTTTTCAGTTAATGTTTTCTTTCTCTCTTTTACTAATAATTATGGACTTCAAATTCTTTCAAAACAACTTTTAAAGATAAGGTTTAAAGCTTCTGTTTGTCCCCAAACCAGAAAGTAGTTTAGCAGAAATGAAATTTAATCCACTCTTGGACTTTTCACCGTCAAATGTCGATTGGCTTTGTCCATCTTCAAAAATGTTTTTCTAAAGAGAGAAATGGGGAAAAAAAAGCAAAGAATTTTGAGACTGTAATGCTGCAATTCCCTGATTGCTGCTCTCCCCATTGCCCTCATCATTGCAAACATCCTTTTGCCGTCACTGGTGAAAGGGAGATGTTTCTGTTGTTCTTGTTCTTGTTCTGACACTAGCACTTGTATTGCCATGGAGCAAGCCAGATGTACCTTGATACTGATATGTCTTGTCTTGTTCTTTGGGGTTACGTTTCTGCCAGATCAATTTTCCAATTTGGCTTGCTGTGTGAGGTTTTAATTCCAGCCTGGGGGAGGGGGCAGGAATGTATTTCTGGAGCTAGTGGGGAAACAGTTCCGCTCCTCTCTGAGCAGTTGGCATTCTGTGTTGGCTTGAACTGACTGTAAAACCTCAAAACATGCAATAGTGATCTATGAGTCTGTGCCTGCAACATAGAACTGTCATCCTCAGTATTTGTTCCCAGTATTTCTTGCACATGAATCATTCTGTTTTGAAGTAATATAAATATTTGAGAATTCAGAACATTAATTATCCCCCTCCCCCCAAAAAAAATTAATCTTAAGTCCAGTTCCCTGGCTCAGTTATACCTAAGTGGTAAGGAACTAAGGAACTGTTGAGGTGACAGCCCAAAAGAGATGCAATTAAAACCATGCAAATGAGACTCTGGAATGAACTAAAAAAAAATAAGAGGAAAGAAATATGTTCTGTTTTATTAAAGTCCACAACCAATTTTTAGACATGTGTCTGGATGCTAGTTCTAATACTGATTTTTTAAATTTTATTTCTTTTTTTTTTGTTGCCTTCATAGACTTTAATCTGAACATTTTAGTAATTCACTTCATTTTTTAGTTTTGCTATTTGCTGATAATGCATTAACTACGTATTGATAGAATGAAACAAATGACATCCTTCTGATGTTATTTTAAGTTATTATTTAATTTTTAGGGGGTTTATATTATTAATTAATATCTAATTTTTGAATTATTATTTTTAAAACCAAACTATTGCACTTAAAGCCAGTTTATAATGAAAGTGTTTGAAAAACTCAAAAACAAAACCAAGAAAACAAACAGCACATAAATATATCAGTGAGGATTTATAACAAACATACCAACATAATTATTTGTCATCATGAAAACAAATAAAACTGTAGTAAATATTCTGACATTACCGTAAACATTTTTAAGAACTACCTGGTTTTTATACTATATGCAAATATACTTTGTGTTATATAGCTTTCCACCTGGATTTTTATTTGTGAGAAGGAAGAATATATGCACATTGGTAACAGATGTTACCTAGGACTCTGTTCTTGTCTCAGAATAAAGTTTTCCACACTGATATCACTCACACAAAAGCATAAAAAAGAACAAATGACCTTTTCCCTCAGTTAAGGGTCAAGAGTGCACGTCTGTGCCAGCCATAACTGCAGAAGACCCTGCTGCATTAAGCTTTTAGATGTTCTAACAAACAAATGTTAGTGAAGATACTCATGCTGACTTTCCCACAGCATCAAAAAGGAAAGTTTTTCATCACTGGTGCAATAATACATGGAGGGAGTACTTTCCAATGTATTCTGAAATGCTAAGAAGCCATTATTGTACTGAAAGATGAGCTGTAATACCCACCATATAAAGTGCTGTAAGCTAGGATGAGTGGTTGTATTAAAAAGAAATCTCTACAGGATTATTTTGCCCAATTTTTTTATGCTCCCCACTAAATCAGACCATAACTTTATTGCTTTGTGGTTATCAGAAAGAATTCTAAGTGAGCAAATCCTTTCAGCTTCAGTTCATAATATAGAGGAACAATGATTTATGAAAAGTTTTTCTAAAATCTTTTTCTTTCTGATGTTACTTGCCTTTCATTTTCCCTGGGTAACTACAATAAATATACGTACCACTTTTCTAATTCTGACTTTTAGCAAGAGAGCTATTCACCTTTGATATTGGTCCAAAGTACTCTCTTATAATTTTGAATCCATTGACACATACGTTCTGACATGAATATGAGGTTGTGTTCTGTTTTTGTACTGTTAACAGTTTTGATTCTAAAGAAAATTACAGTGCCTGGGAGAATGGGAGCATGACAAAGTGATGGGTTCATAGGATTCTCAGTCTTTGTTATTCATTTTGAAGAAATATGTTGTCATTGAGTAGGTTATGATGATAAAAACTTACTTGAAAAAATGAGTTTTGCAGCTGACAGTGGTGGTTGTAAAATAGTGCATTTGTTGTGCTACGCTAACTCATAACCAAGAGAACCATCAGAAAAATGCCCAGTTTCACAAATACATTCCTCCTAGATCAAATAAATGTGTAGATACTAGTGGTCCTTCATATATGTTTAAGGTATTAGAATTAGGATGAATTACAAATATATAGGAAATAACTTGACACTGCTGACCACAGAAGCTCACCTAAAACACTTAGAAGGTAATTTATCAATTGTGTAGTTTAGACAGTCACTGAAAACAGTCATAAATGTAACTCTTTTTGTTTTATTTGCACTAATGTGGACTAAGTGACAAAAGCAGCTTGGAGAATGACGTCTGTTGGATCTCTCCAAGTACAAAATATGGAAAACCAGAGACTTGGTGTGTTCTTAAATAGAACATAAAACATGGTGAGGATAAACTTTCCACTTCGTTGTGAGTCCTAATGTATCATGACTAGTAATTATTCATAAGTAAATTCTGACTGTAAAAGGGGGCTATGAGACAGAAATATGTAAAATCACTCATAAATCACTTTTTATATTCCCTATATTCCCTGCTATGCCATACAGCAACACATCCACATCCTAAGCAGTTCTCAGGATATTTTAAAAAATATTAAAAACTAAAAGCAAAAATGCCAACTGAACACACATACACATTTTTTATCTGGAAATCTGTTTTAGAATCTAATATCTTTTACATTTTCTTCTTTCCTTGTAAATGTCTTTGAAATGTCCAAACTTTAGTGACATGAGACAGGTTCGTATTAGTGCCAGCATATATTTTTAAAGGGTTCTTAACCACTATCATGTTTGTCTAAAGAAATTAGGCATGGCACGTATGAAGAGACAACAAAGAAATATTCTGAAAGGAAAACTCTGTATTTTTTTATTTGAACTACTTTATTCATGTTTTCATTGTTCAAGTTGTTCATATTACCCAATATTTCGAGACTGAGATGCAGAGAACATTGTGTCATGTTCAGAGAATGGGTGTGAATTAGTACATGCCTATTTCATATTCGGATCAATGATATTAACCTTGAACAGCTTACAATCAAAATCAAACCAAAATCCCTGTTCCTCAAGATATGATGCCTCTAAGCATACATTATATATGGTGAATAACATGTACTTTTACAGAAAACTCAAAGTAAAAGCTTGTGAAGTTTTCAGCAGGAAATGTTAAAGGTTTAAATGTTGATAATGCAGAAGATGCTCTCTGCCAACAATACAACAGTTCGAGATGTTTGTTTGTATCCCTCTCCACAAGGTGGGTAACAGATGTCGCCTCATTAAATAACAAGTATTTATTTATATACTTTTCAGCACTCTATAGAAAAGTTAGAAACCATAACATTGAAAAAGATCTTTAATTTCACATTGAAAAAATTAATGCAGCATGAACTTGCTGACTGTTGTACAAAAAGGAAATATGAAGAACTTTCACAAGGTCCCTCACAGGGTCCTGAGGGAATTGGCTGATGTAGTTGCTAAGCCACTCTTCGTCATATTTGAAAAGCCTTGGCACACAGGTGAAGTCCCCAGTGACTTGAGAAAAGCAAATATCACACCAATTTTTAAAAAGGGTATTAAAGAGGACCCTGGGAACTACCAAACAGTCAGCCTCTAGTGCAGGAGTCCCTGCTGAAGACCAGAGGGTTGGACTAGGTCTTCATAGGACCCTTCCAACCCAAGCCATTCCACAATTCTATAAGAAAAGTGAGTGTTCTTTAGGAAAAACAGTTTATTATGTGCTATTCCTGTATCTGACTAAGTAGTTTTATCTATGTTAAAATTAATATTCTCATTATGAAATTAAAATGTAAAGACTTGGTATGAGTATGTGAGAGGACACTGCATGGAAACATCACTGAAGGAAATATGGACACTTCACCCTGAGTTCTCTCAATGCTACTGGACCCAGGCTGAGCATGAGTTCTTGGATCAAGAAAAAAAAAAGAAAAAAAATATTTTTTTGTGCTTTAGCACCAAAATAGAAGAACAACCTTTTCTGTCCTTCTCCTCTATAGTCTTTATTTTAAGAAGAAGGGTTTGATTATTGGCATTTTCATCAACTTTCCTTTTCTCACCATACTCCTTCTCCATGGAAAGAAGTTATTAGCTTTAGGAAATAAAGAGAAAAGAAACTGCTTTCTGCTATTATCTGAAAGCTCTGTGAAAAGAGATTATTAACTTCAGCCTCAATTCAGGTATACACCAGGCCAATGATGAGCAGCAAAAATAGTCAGTAGAATGCAGCTATTCTTTTTGAGGCCTTCACAAACAACTGAACAGTGGGTAATGGAGAAAACCAACTGAGAAAATTACAAAGAACAAAGTTGACATTGACAGAAACTTTACAGGTACTGATTCCTTCCATTTGGCTTAATGTGTCTCAGATATTCAACACCTGGACAACTTGAGAGCTTTACAGTTTGACATTGTATAAAGTGCACTCTTTTACTAGACTTTACTTTCTTTTTTTTTTTTAATGACAGGAGTCATAATCACGACATGAGCGAAAGTTGAGAAATATTAATAAATGATGTATTTTTATCAAGGAGAAAGACGTTCTCAAAGGAACTTGTGTGTCTCTAGCAGTTACATGCAGGGAAGGGTGAAAGCTGAGCTTGTTCTAAGTTGAAGTATTTTTATACTTTTTTCAAAATCCGTGTTCTACAGGTATTAACTGAAAGGGACTGAGCGTTGTGAATTTTTGTGTAGTTAAAAAAGATGAATTTCTGCCTGAAGCAGCTTGGTTTGGAGCTACCTTAGAGCTTTTCAAGGTTTACTGTGATAAAATCTTTCTCTCTTTTTTTTTTCCATGAAGTGCTGTGGACATCTTAATTTGCATGACATTCATACCTTGAACTTTTTGTAGCTACAATTTTTCTGAGACAGATGCCCTGCTAGAATTGCTTGTAACACTGGAAAAAAAACTATATTGGACTCAAGTGTTTCTTTCAGCCCAAATTCCCCATCTGGTAGCAGCGTTTCAGTTGGAAGCAGCTCAGATGAACAGGAGCAACATTATCATTAGAAGGCAAACTGCAGCACAGCGGAGAGATGTTCAGCTCTCTAAACTGATATTACTGAAATCCTGCTAAGCATATTTTTTTCCTACCCCATGCCATTTTTCTCAATTTCAGAATTTCTAAGCGTGAGCAGAATATTTGAAACCATGGCCACTATCTCTCAGGACAGTGATAGAAAAACCAAATGCTAGATCGTCTTTTGAGGAATTCAGAGCTGCTCCATTTCTAAATAAGGCTTTTTCTTGGTCTGAGTTGGATGTGAGACTAAAATGAGAAGTTTAGTTGTTTTTAAACAACCAATTGTATAAAAATTCTTGCATCAAAACTACCTACTCTCTGTCGTACATACTAGACCCAAACAATAATCCATAACAGTAACTGTGAATTGAAATATTACTGACCACATATATTGGCCTATGAGAGCACAAGGAGCTGTTTCTCAAACTCACAAAATCTTTCATTAGTAGTTGGATTTGATCTGTTTCATGTCTTAAGCCTTTAGGAGAGACTATTCCAAAATGAAAAACAGTGCAAATGTGGTATTTAAGATGTATGATGTCTGCCATATTCAGTCATTTCTTATACTTGAGTGTAAAGATAGAAGTTAATGATCAAAGAACACTTTTGCATTGAGACACTGTTTAAATCTGTGATTCCTGACTGTTGGTCATGCAAGGTATGAAAAGTTACTGAATCTGGTAGCCTGATGGATGCAAGGCTTCTATGGCTCTGTCTTCATGTACAGAGTGTAGCAAGGCAGAGCTCATAATCCTGAGAGAGTGAAACACATGCATGGCTGCAAGAGCAACATAAACAGACCACAGTGCCCTATCAGCACCCACATGAACACAAACACAGCACAGCCTGCTTCACCCTCTTCTTCCTCTCCAGCTGATCAGGATTAAAGTCTACTAGGCTCATGTCTATCTCTGGATGCATACACAACATGCAGTGCTTCAGGAGGCAGCCTTAGATAATCGTTTCACGATCTTGGAGATTTGCAGCCCCGCTCGAGTTGCTGGTACTCAGGCCTCTTCTGCTCGTTGGCTAGTTGAGCATGAAGTTGTCTTATTCACAAATATCCAGTAAAAAGAGGGAGCATACCTAAATGGAAGATACTAAGAAGCAGGATTTAATGAGAAAATAGGACAGATTTCAGTGATCAAGGTCAGGCCTAATATGCTGACCACCTAGCTATATACAGTCAACCGGTTCCTTTTATCTCCTTTTCCCTCTATCTTACACTTGTTCTTTCCTGAGCCACCTTGGTCCTTCTATTTCTCCACCTCTATTCCCTTCCTTAAATGTTCCATATTAAGTTTTGTCCATTTACACAATCCCCTTAACACATCCCATAATAAATTCTGCATAGACTTCTCCCCCCTTCTCTTCAAGGGGTGACCCCCCCTGTAGCCAATAACCTCCACTAACCTGCAGGGTGTTCTGAGATGGCCTTCTCAGTTCAGAGATAGCCTTGACTCATCTGAATAGATTTCACATTGGGACAAGGGGTATCTGCAGTGCTTTTGCTGCCCCTACCAGGACTTTTAAATGACTGGTTAAATATATCTGTGGGCTGTTTAAGGCCACATGCCTTAACATTATTTATGCCAACCTGTAAGAAAACAAGCCCTTGCCCAAGTTGTGCATTCTTCTTGATGGAAGAATACCATGTGTACTTGACCACTGAACCACAATAATGATCAACAACATAGCTACAGTAAATAAGCAGATGCAGAGTTTATACCAGATTGTTCATGGAAGCCTCCATTAGAGCTAATACATTCTTCTGTTGAGAAAATGAAATGGAAATACTTCTGTAGAATTGTGTGGTACTGAATTTTTTCTCTGATGATATTCGACTTACATGAATGCTTTCTAACTGAAGGATTTATTTTTTAAATAGAAGTGCAGGTGGGAGTCAGACACAATGAGATTTCCTGCTTCACTAGATAACCCTATGCAGATTAATGATTCACTTCAGCTCTATCTGAATAATATTAGTATAGCAAATTATCCTGTATAGTAGGATGCACTTTTCTATGTCTTATGAGGCATTCACAAGAAGATACAGCACTATAACTTATGGAATTGTTCCTACTATGTGTTTCACAGATCTCGCTGCTGAGACAATTACTATGGAAAATGAGACCCAAGGTTCATTTTGTTTCTTATCTTGAGGATTATGTTGTATATAATTTGGGAAAGGTTTAAGGGACTATTTAGACTATTTCCCTCCTGCTCCCATGATTATACTATGGTCACATGAGCAGAACAAGTAGAAAAAAGCACCAGCTACACTTCAGCCACTGTGTTAATGGTCTATTGCATGCCACCTGGCAGCTTGGTATTGCTCCATTTTCACATTTGTATCAGCAAAGTTCGTTGTTTAGGTTACATTGCACTTGTGCTCTAAGACTGTGCAGTTACTATATCCATTGACATGTGTCAGTCTATTGATGCTATTTGAAAAATAAACCAGGCGTGCTCCATCGATTACCCTACGGGGGTGGTAGCTCAGTGTTATGATGTACTGGGAAACGTGGCTTCAGAATGCTGAAAAATTTCACTTTTTTTTGATTGTGGAAACAAATGCTGCAAAACTCAGTGAAACATTAGACTTTATTAGTATTTATATTGTCATGCCAGTGAGCACTTGCTGATTGCATTGAAGTAACCAGAACACCATTTGCTAAGCAAGTCCACAATAAAAGAAGAGTTACTCTCGTAAAGGACAGTTTCCCAGCTGATTGGAAAGTTAAGTGTTGCTTCCATTACATTGACTTGCTTTGAGAGTAATCATACAGCTGCCATTAATTTTAGTCTGTTTTTTCTGCACTAATTGTCATTGTCAACTTGCTTAGAAAGCAAACATGGAATACACCTTGTTTGCTGCCTGCATCACTGTGGTGAGCTTGTAGTGCCTAGTTGTAGCTGTCTAAGCTGGGACAACTGTCTTCTTGATTCTTGCTAAAGCTCTACATGTCTAGCCGTCCCCAAAAGGAAAAGTGTTTCTAAGAAAGGTAGATTAGCATTCTGTGTTGTCTTCAGCCTAGCCTTAGAGAGATCAGGAATAATATCAACCAGGACATGTTTTTATGCATGTGCTTGTCCATCTTCCCTTCTCTGCAATTAGCATTAACAGTCTATCAGTATTTAAAAACATTGGTCCTTAGTCCAGCTCTGTTTCTCTACTGGGGAAATAATTTGTATTACACAATACAGTCTTGCAGTTCTACTTGTGAGGAGAGACTTGAAAGAGAAAAGAGAAGGTTTCTTATGTCAGTGGGTTGCAGATAGCTTGGTGCTGTTGCAGAAGCCACTACAGGAATATTCAGAGGCTGAAGCAGTAGTAGTCTGGATCAGGTTGAAAACTGTAATTGAGTAATAGTTAAAACCAGCTTTTCATGCGTATTCTTTTATTTACATTAAGAAGGTTCTTTTTTCCCTGTCAAATTTAGATTAACAGAAATAATATCCACCCCACTATGACCTGCAATATGCTGTTTCCTCTCCACTACTTTTTTTAATAAAATTTTGTTGCAGTTTCATTTACAAAGTGTGCTAAAAATAATGAAAGCCAAAGGTATATAATAAATTTCAATCAAGCAATACACTATAGAAGGTAAGAAACAAGACTTCAAACAAATCTTCAGCAGAATATACAGGAAATGTTATCGAAAGAGGGTTCTAATTTGAAAAGTGACTGTAGAAAGCTTCACTCTCCCACACAGCCTAGTATTTCAAAGCAAGCAAACAATAAAAGACTTCCTGTTGATTACATCTCTTGGCCCCACAGAGCCAATGCATCCAAGATGTTTGTAGAGCTAAATGTTTTTTGACAGTATTTAACAATGAGTCTTTCATGAAGTTTTGCATATTTTAGGACTTCCACTAAGGAAGCTATATATACACACCTATAATTATGAATTTATTGTCAGATATGCTGTAAATCACAGATCTTCCATGGTAGAAGCCCTAGCAATGTGTTTAACCTCAGTTGTTATGCATTCTACATATAGTCTTATTATGATAACTTGAGGTAAATAACTTATGTAAAATTAAAAAGAAAAGGTATTTAGAAGTACTCTAGAATGAAATTTCTATTCTCTAATTCTACCATTTCTAAGAGCTTAACTGGTGAGGAACAGTTTGGAGAAGTTTGTTAATGTTATATTTGTCTCTATTGTAAACAGTATTAGTGACACTGATCCAGGATAGTTATGATTAGAATTATTTGTGGCCACAATGGAATATAGCTATAGAAGAGTTTGAGAGGGGAAAAGCCATTTGTGAAACAGGGGACAAATGATTGTATGATTCCTGTTGAAACAGTGGAATGATACTTAGGTTTCTCCTTGTCTCTGCAATGCTTATGCTATGCTATTGAAGAAAAATATTGAGATACTCCTTCATGAATGCAGAGTTACACATGTGTTCTTCAGAGTGAAATAAATACAGCCTCACTCACTTCTTATTCCCAGTGAAAAACTTTGGTTGTTAGGGATTTGTTTTCCTGACTGAAGCTGTTGTGAATCTTACCATGTACTCAGCACCTGCACAGAAGGCAGGAATGATAATTGGAGATAAATATTTTCTTTGCTTCCATCATCAAGTGTACTGCAGTATTTGTAGTACGCTGCCACTTAACATATTTTCTATTTTACAGTAATTCTAACTGGTTGTTAATAAAAATCAATTTGAATCTTCTTACTGTTTCTTTCATCTGTAGGATCTTCTTTCAGTGGTTTTATTGATTGTCTAAGCATTCACAAGAGATTTTGTATGGACTAAGTCTGTATCTCGCAACTTTCTTGCAGTGACTATCTGATACAGAAAGCATTAAGTATTAAATCAACACTGTTCTCTCCATGATATCCTCTGGCATCCTCATGTGCAGACTCAGCAGTGCATCTTAGAAATATTAACTTGCTATATGTTCTTTAATGGAAATACCTGTTTCTTTTTCTTGGCTTCAGTTCTAACTCTGTATAGCTGTTACTAGGTTAAAAGCAAACCAAACCAAACCCGCATCACTAATGTATGTCATTCTGCAATTGCAAATGTATTTGTGGTTTGCATTCCAGCAACCTTGTAACAGAAATAAACCTTGATAAATCAATTGAATAGCCAGGTGAAATGGACTATAATGAGCATTGATTATATGTTTACATTCTGTTTGTAGTGATATTTGATGTGTCTCCATCCTATAAATCTTATTTATGGTCACAGTGCTGAGCTGTGTGATTGAAACAAGAGCATTTTGTAGAATGACTTCAGCATGATGTGATTACCTTTCAATAGCTTAAAACTATGGGTTTTTTTAACTGAGATAGAGTTGTAACAGAGTTTGACAACTCTTAAACATGGTGGAAAGTATATGTCTATAAATACGCAGATGAAAACAATCTCACTTCTACAAGTGGAAAATACTCCAAACTTTCCAAACATTTTGCTGAAATGGCAGCTTAGCAATGTGTAATTTAGAGTGCTTTCTAATTCTATTTTCAAAGTCTCTATTGGCCTAATGCAACTAATATTTTTTCAGAAATGTTAATGGATAATTTAGTTGTATAGTTAGAGAGTGTCAATGTAGTCTGAGACCATATTGCATTTCCAGCAGAAAAAAAGTCACAGATTTTCATATTTACTGTTTGGCAAATATTAAGTTCTTAGTTTGACAAATATTAAGAAATTGGAATTGATTTATAATTATGTTCTTAAATGCATTTTAACAATTCTTCTATTTTTTTTTTCAGATTTTCCAGATTGCATATGTTATTGTGAAAGCAGCTAACTCACCTCGTCCTGGAAACTGGATATTAGAGCGTTCTCTGGATGGAGTAGACTATCAACCATGGCAGTACTATGCTATCACAGACAGTGAATGCCTGACACGCTACAACATTCATCCCCGTCCTGGAACTCCATCCTATATAAAAGATGATGAAGTCATATGCACTTCTTATTATTCCAAAATCCATCCTTTGGAAAATGGAGAGGTAAGATCAGATGGTATTCTGTCTACTGTAACCTGGCAGAAAAAAACCCCTTTGATTAATTGGCAAATATGCCCTCAGCAGACAGAGTATTTTGGTAGAGCTGAAAAATGTGGAGAGAGTCTATTTGCAAATTAGAAAAACCTCATCTTACACGGTACTGTATAAATGCATAAAAGGTTCACTCTATTATTAGAGTTATTATTATTATTATTCTACAAGGGAAACTAAGAGATAAAAGAGTTATTAGGTAGGCACTAGTACTTTCAGATGCCTTTTAAGTGCTTGAAATATGTTCCCATGTCACTTGTGAACAAAGATGAGAATACTGGGAATAATCACAGATCCAGTGAAGTCATTAAAACACTTTTCTTTTGGATCCGTTTTCAGTCCCGGTGTGCAAGCCAGGATGTCAAATGGTAATGATTTTAGTCAGAGTTTAATTTAATGCCTTTAAGAGCTTGTACCTGACACTCTACCCCAGTTTATGCCTATTCCTTCTTCTCCTGTCAGAGGCCTCTACTGTTTTATTGTAAGTGCAGGTGCATGAATCATGGACCAGTCATTTGTTTTAACTGAGGGTATGGAAAAATATGGTGGACATGAGGATGAGGATCTGTGGTTGAAAGAGCAAGGCAAATATAACAACAGTAGCTGAAAATGCAATATTTTCAGTCACTTAAAATGACAAGAGGGAAAACCAACTGCATATTTTTTTCACAGATTTTTTTCCAACACTTGCTTTGCAAATAGCTTGGTAATTCAAGGAAACAATGTGGTTTGAATGTGTACTAGATCTGAAGTATTTATTTATTTATAGATTCTTTGATGTCTAATGGTATTCTATGAAATTTTAATCTCAATATTTATCCTTCTCCTAATTTTTTTTGGAAAGAAGTACAAAATTACTTTATTTTGTTCCCTAAATGCAAAGCAACATTCATATGCAAAATTGTTAATACAGTTCTTTTTGAGTCTTGGTCATAGATGTGTGTAGTTTGTTTATGTTCACAGAAAATTGCCAATGCCAGTTGCGAAAATTGAAAAATACAGCTTTCAATGAAAATATTCTGCTGATACACTTTAAAAAGATATAAACTTGGATCTAGAGGTGTCTTGGATTATCAGAAGTTATCAGATAGGAAATCATTTGCATATAGAGGAAAAATCATTGCAAATATTTTGTATTTGTATAATTTGAATGGGTATTTGCTATTGTAAAATCTAGCTGAAGCAGATGAAGTGATATTGAAAGAAATAGTGCATGCACATGTTCTGTGTTTTCAAACTGGTTTCAAACTGGGTGCTTTTTGAGGGGTGAACAGAACACGAGTTAGCAGTTTATCACTTGCAAAGAAATTTTTTACAGTTTCTTTGGGAGAACGTGTCTGCACTGAAAATATAATGCAAAAGTAATTATGCTAATAATTAATTTAATTTACATTGTTCCATTTCTTTGATTATCCAGTTCTCTCACAGATAGATATTGATTCCAGTAGTCAGCTGTGCTCCTGGTTAAACCAGTTCTTCCTTGTTCTTCTTATGTCTTCTCAGTCCAACTTGACTGAGTTAAACAGCAAAGAACTTTATTCAGCACACTAGTGTATATCCGTGACTGAACACTGACTTAAAGCCTGCTGAATTGAATGGAACTTAGTTCTGATCCTAAGTGTGCAATTAATAACTTTTAACTTGGCGTGATGTGCTGTAATTGATGCTCTGTCCTGAAACTAGTAAATCACCAGCGTCTGATACATAGTTTCTCTTTAAAGGGGTAGAAGACTTTGCAGGGAGGAACACATTGGCAAAGGGGAGTTGTTAAATACAGGCATACTCTACAAAAGGCATGTCATTTAAGCCACTCTAAGTTAATCTTACCTCACTCAGGTAGTTATTAGTCTGAGCTGTGGCCCTAATAAAGAGAGAGAACAGCTTGAAATGAAAAGCCTAAAGCTTTACCTTTATAGAGACTGCAAGAGTACCATTCCACATGAACTAATCCATTGACATTTTTAACAGTAGTCTTTTCATGAGTAAAACTCTAGTTTCATCTGTCTGAGCAGCTAAAGGCTGCAGTAAGAAGTATGTAGCGTTTACACAGAATTAACCGAGGTTAATTATTTTTCGTATTTTGTCAAACACATAACATGAAAAATGACCAAGTTTCTACCAATATGAGATTTACTTGCAATTGTGTTGTAGGTGGTATTTGGCTCCTGGTTTTTCAGTTGAACTACATCTGCATATAATTTATTTTTGTTCCAGGATAGCAATTTTTTTCTATAAATCAGATATTACAGTAATTTTGTAAGACTGACACAGTTATGAAATGTACATTAAGTCCCTTTTCTTCAAAACCCATGAGTTATTCAGGCACACCATTCTGGTGTACACCCAGAAAACATGATGAAGTGCAGAAGGAACATAGGTCAACAAGCCAGTGCCAATGCCAAATGTACATCTGCAGTACCGTCTGAGGTTAAAACTTGTCATCTTAAAAAAATCAGAATATGTTCTTCTTATGTATACTTTCAATACACATTTTAGTCAGTGACTTGATTCATTAGCATATTCCTAGAAATGTTCATTCTGAGCCAAATACTTTTGTAATTTAATACTGTTCCTATTTGCAGCAGTAATACTATCTTGTTCAATCACAAAATTAGAACCAACAACAACTAGAACAACAGCAACAACACAAACAAAAACCCTATGTGATATATCTTCATATCAATGTAACTAGCACAAGTTTGCTCGATTAAATGTGAACAAAAAATCTGTAGACCAAGAAGTATTTGCAAAAAATAATTGTCTTGAATATTTTCATGAATTAATGGAAAATTGCATGGTGATAGCTTCTGAATAAACAAAAGTGAGAAACTCTCAAATAAAGAAATTTCTCTAAAGGTGTAGACTTGAATGCAGAAAGATTGCTAGCATTCTGGTTTCCATACTGTCTAAGATCAGTGATAGTTGGAAAAATAGGGTGTCTCTATATCACATTGGCAAAGGTAGACTTTTAGCACAGACATTTCTGATATGCAATCACAGAATCACAGAATGGGTACGAATGGAAGGCACCACAGTGTGTCATTTGGTCCAACCTCCCTGCTCAGGCAGGGTCATCCCAGAGCATATGGCACAGGATTTTACTCAGGCGGATTTTTAATAACTCCAGTGAGGTAGACTCCACAACCTCTCTGGGCAATCTGTTCCAGTGCACAGTCACCTACACAGTGAAGTTTTTCCTCATGTTCAGGTGGAACTTTCTGTGCATAAGTGTCTGCCCATTGCCTCTTGTCCTGTTGCTTGGCATCACTGAGAAGAACCTGGCTCTATCCTCTTAACACCCTCCCTTCATATACTTATAGACATTGATGAGGTCTCCTCAGTTGTCTCTTCTTAAGGCTGAAAAGGCCCAGCTCCCTCAGCTTATCCTTATAAGAGAGATGCTCTAATCCCCAAATAAATGTAAATGGTAAAGTTTCCCCAAACAGTACTTCCAAATAAAAAAAGAAAGTTCCTCTGTCTCAGTGTCTTCAAGACAGAAAAATAGGGGAAAGAGATTAGTTATCATTATGAGTTACTCATTAACTTTTACTGAATTGATGTTTCTTGTTTTGATGGTAATTTCTTTTTTACGCTAACTGAAAAAGACCCACTCACGTAAGGATTAATAACTGGTGGGGTGAG
The DNA here is from genome assembly GCF_025592945.1 of Manacus candei. Classification (NCBI taxonomy): domain Eukaryota; kingdom Metazoa; phylum Chordata; class Aves; order Passeriformes; family Pipridae; genus Manacus; species Manacus candei. The sequence goes on along the minus strand of NW_026138082.1, from coordinate 5,128,643 downwards.
TCTGGTATTTTCAGGTAAAGAAGAATGCTCATTTTGTTCTCATCTTTGCTTAAACACCATATCAGAATGGTGTATATTTTTTTCTTTATTTCCTCAGATGATCATTAGTTCAAGAAGTGAAAATCAGTGGGTTACCGTAGTGATTTTTGCTTCATTTCCCTGACACAGGATCCTCTGATGTTTATATCTAGTTTGTACTTTTTTATTGAAACCTTTCTTGTTCTGCTAGACCCCATTTGTGTCTCAGCTTCTTTACCTTGATGACTAGGATGTAAGGCTCTGGACATTAGCCTCCAATGTTGTGATTTTATTTTCTGTGAGATGCTGAAAGATTTCTTTTAGTGAATGATTGTTTGAAGTAGCATATATAGTATTTTTATTTTGATACATGGGAGTCTTCTCACTTGCAGTCGTGTCAGAGCTGGACTCTCTGAAGACTTCAGATGTGATGGTTGATCATTATAACATGTTAGGAAAATGTGTATCTTTTCATAGAAAATGACACATTTTACCTGGCCTATAGTTTCATGGGAAATAAAATTGGAAGTTACACTTGGAAAAAACATTCTTAAAACATACATAGATTTAGAGTACTTTGTATAGGCTAGGAAAAAATAAATATTAAGGTAAAAAATAATTGTTTTGTTATTTTTCAATATAAAATAATTCTCTGTGCAAGCAGATGTTGAAAGTCAAATCCAATGAAGACAGCGGATGAAAAGCTTAATTAATCTGATAGGAAAGCCCTTCCTTTTATTAAGAAGTCAAAAAGAACCTCCCCCCATATTCTGGGAAACATTGAGTTTCTCTAAAATGAGGCTTTCTGAAAGTATAAAAAAGAAGAGGAAGGCTGTGAATTTAATTCCCACCTTTTAAAATCTTACTTGGAATACCCAATCGACTCTCTGTTCTGTCATCACATAGAGGTGTTCTGTCAAAGTTGGTTTTGAAAAATTATAATCATTGCTGTGGTCTGGAAGGTATGTAAACTTTCAAAGAAAAGAAATCCTTTACTCATTGTGGGCTGAATCTGTCTTCAGAATATACTGCCTCGAAGGATATTTCAATTAGAGTTTTGGATACACAGTAACAATGGAGAGGTAAAATTTGAGAATTCAGTAAGTATTTCCTTGTACTGAGCAAGAGAAACAATCTCTGATCCTCCTGTGTGAGATGCCTTTCGTATGTTATTTTTAGTTGCTGAGAATGTTCTACCTTGACATTTGAAGACTGAAAAATTAAAGGGTATAAGACCTATATTTGAAGGAAAGTAGTCTGATTCTAGAAACAACGCCTAGTTGCAGTATACCAGCTGGATCAAATTTCCAAAAAGTTTGTCTAGACACTTCGTATCAAACACAGCCCTTAGCGTTGCTTGATTCTTTTCAGCAAGGAGCATTTGTGAAGCAATCAATGTGACCATCAGATAGTTGATAAAATTATACTGATAATGACTATCAGTCTGTTGCACATCTGCTATTTTCAGTTGTAAACAGCATAATATTTCCATGTTCAAAAGTAAAAATTGGAGACTGAAAGACTTTGGAAAGAGCTGTCTGTGTGAACAATGAAGTTTAAAGTTCTCTGAGTCTTGATGCTAGCCTTTAACAAGAAAATTCCTTCTTCTTCTCTCTGGCCATAGCCAGCACTAAGGCTGAAGCAGAGGACTGACAGGGAGGGGAGTTATGGTGGGGATTAAGTAACCTGTCTCCTTCCTTTTCTGCAATGAGTTTTCCTATCACTGTTATAGTGGAGAGAATGATACTGCAGTGAAGGTGGTGCTTCAGTTCTGCTCTCTCAGGTGCTTAATCTCTTACCTTTCTCATGGTGGTAGCAATATAAGTGTGAGGACAAAAAAAATGTTTTTGTGGTAGTAAAAGCTAGTCTGTGTAAGCATGTTCATTAGTCTTTTTTCAATCAACTGGAAGTTCAAAGTGTGTACTAAACATGTAAAAAGAAAAATAAACAGAAACAACTTCCTAGGTAGTAATGGATTTTTTTTGTTTTGTTCACTTGACATAGCACTTGGATGCTTTTATGGTGCCCTTTTTTAAATGCATCTCTATGCTGCATGTCTCAACTCCCTTGGAACTTCTTGCAACACCCCAGTACTTTGCTGAGCTTACCTCAGGCCAACGATACCATGAACATTGAACTCTATTACTTCCCAATGTTTGCATGCTAGATTTCTCCTCTTCATACCATAACTTGTCCTGTTTGGTGTAGTCTCAATGATTCACAGAGAAGGAAGGGAAGAAAAAGAAATTTTCTTAAGAGTCTAAGAGTGTCAGTGCTAAGAGGACAGAATTTTGGAAGTACTCAAAATTGAAACATTTTCAGTTGCAGATTGAAAATTTTGTGTTGACTTTTTTTTTCTTATTAATAAATGATACAGATGCTACGCTGTTTCAGTTCGTCAATTGCAGTATTGAGGCTGCTTTTATAGTTCCTATTTTTAGATTGACGCTCTCAGCTCCTAATATGCATTCAGCATCTTTTTTTTTATTGCAAAATAATTTTCTAGAGTCTGAACTCTTAGTTCCCCTTGAGTAACAGTGATAGGTTTGCTTTGAAATGCATAAGATGTAGAAAAGGCATCACCAGTAAAAAGTAATGCATATCTGTCTTCATGCCCTCAGCTGCAATCACTCTAGGCATTTCTCATGACTATGCTAAATTTCCATATATTTGACTTACATCTGTACACCTCCTTAGAGGGTATATGTTGTCCCGTACAAGTATTTTATTGCTATATTGTCACTGTAAAAAAATTCATGATACAAAAAAATAGGTAACAATCTATTGTTAATGGCTGAAACTGTTCAGAAATTTAAGTGGGTTCTACTTCCAGCATCACAGTTTAGACAAAGACATTAGACTAAGACTAATGAATGCAGTCTGAGTCAGGAATTCCAGAATAGGGATTTATGAACAGTTTTTTTCAGTTTGATGTCTGAACAGGGAGAATAGCAATAATTTTAAATAATTCAGGTTTGGTTTTTGTTTTGTTTTTTTTTTTTCAAAAAGTGGAAGGGAAATTTTTATTTTGATTGACATGGGTCGTTCCAGGTATGCAAAATGAAAACATTTTATTTGGTCATTTAATTCTTTTTTTCAATGCAAAGATGATGAAAACAAATGTCTCAAAACTGTGAATAGAGGCCATTTGACAGTCATTTGCCTGGAAAGCAAAAGAAAACTTAAGCAGGTAGATATCAGATGCAATCCTTGCATCCAAGATATCCTGCTTCCCAGGTTTTTAGTACTGCTTCCCAGTTTTTAGTATACTTTGAGTCAGGCTGTCTAGACAGGTGGCATAGCTTCATTTTCTAAGAAATGATTAATTAGGTTTTCTCTGGACTGAAATACAAGTGTCCCATCAACTTAGGATCATTCTCATCTTCCTGCTTTTCTGTCTTACAATGCACAGTTAGTATTTTGTAGTGATTAGTAATAGGGACAGCCAACAGGATACATAGATAAATGGTTCTTAATATTAAAGTTCTTTTCACTGAAGTCAATAATACCCTTTGGATCAAGTCTTCTGTGAAGGCTGTTAATCTCATTTTATTCAGAGTTTCATCAATACAGAGGTTAAACAGTCCCTGCTTAACACTCTTGGATTACTCAAACTTTGTTTTCCCTGTTGGTCTTGGTTTGTATTTTGTTTCCATCCCCTCCCACCCCCCTCTTCTGGCTACAGCGGCTTCAGGAACATTTATGTTCAAGCCATGGGTTTGGATATCATCTTTTTGTGTATGATTGCTGTCGATGAAATGAGTTGTGATAACTTCTACTTTTGAGTGTTCTTTTTTGAGTGTTTTGAAAGGAAAGCAACCTAGAAGGTTACTTGTGTCTACCAAGAAGGGATAAAATACTGATTTTTTTCAAGAATTTTGGCGCATAAGCTTTCAGCTGCTTCAAAATTTCCACTTAGAATAACCATGAAAGAAACAGTTTACAAAAAGATATAAAACAGATTAGAGATTTGGACGAAGATCCAGGTCAAGTTCATTTTGCTGCTTTTTTTGGGTTTTTTCTTTTTTTTTTTTTTTATTTGTCCTAGTAAAACTGAACTTGAGTGTCTAATCTGAGAAAAAAAGAGGCCTTTAACAAATAACTGCCAAATAAATGGATACATTTTACATGCACATGTGTACATTTTACATTTTACATGTGTACACAATGATATGTTGCCTCACTAGTATAGTATTAATATTTCCTGGTTTTCTAATCGACATTCAAAGATATGTAAAAGGAAAAAACAAAGTAAGCATTTATATATATGCTCAGTATCATAGGAAAGTGTTGAAAACATAGAATTTAATGTAGGATAGTTTTAAATTATTTTATTATGCATGATGAGAATTGACTTTGCAATAGTTTATTCAAATCTTGTACAACTGATCTTGCAAGTCAGTAATTTAAGAATTGCATTATAGCAATATTCACTGTTAATTTTTGCCTAAGAAAAGGGAAACTTACAGTAATATTTTCAAGTTGATAGTTCATACCGAACCTGAGTTTTTGATATTTAATATTATAGAAATATTACAGAAAAAATAGTGGATATAAAATGTATAATGTACTTCTAAATTATGCTGCAAAGAGGAAACAACTGTGGAAAACTACATGTAAGTAGTATTGCAGTTTCTCATTATTGTAAAAACAAGAAATGGGATATTTACTGACAAATCTGTGTGGGCCAAGTTGGAATGAAAGTTTGTTTTGTGTAGTTAGACAGTCCACTTTTCTATCTTGGCATGTCTTCTGTCCTTGAGCAAACTTATGTCATAATTTCTACTGTTTCTGAAAAAAAAGCAAAATTGATTCATCATATGAATCATAATATTTAAAAAGTAATAAAGCTGAAATATGCAAAAAACATACTATACAGTGCAGTCTTTCAGTTTGAAGTTGAAGAGTCAAATTGACTAGACTATTTTCCTTTTTTCTTTAGCATTAATCATTTATTGCTCTCAATGCTTACTGAAAAGAGATACGTGCACATCTTTATATCTTTTATATCTTTGTATCTTTTCCAAATCATAAAGGTTGCATTCATGCCTGTAAATGTAGTTTGTAACTCAACGTACTGTTTTAGTTGCACAGGGAAATGTTACACTGAAGTCTTGGTATTTGCTTGAAATGACACAAATTTGTTGTGTTGGGTCTGGCAGCAGATTTTTGGTCAGATTTGATAGCTGTAGATTTTATTCTGGCAGCAAAACGAGAGCAGTGGGTGCTTGCTAACTTGGTGAGTTTTTTACCTCTTCTGTTTGATTAGGGGAACTGAAGATCCCCTGTGGGTTTTCATTTTGGGGAACTGATACTTGAAGACCTTTTTTTTTACAGTCATGGAAAATTACCAGGAGAAAGAATAGCTGAATTGTAAAAAAAAATAAATATTTTTTTAAAGATAGAATTTGTTAAAATCCGGTTGGACTACATGGAGGAGTAATTTCAATCACTAAAATCTCATTGAAGCAGGGACCTATAAATAGGTCAGCTTGAGGCCAAATGTAGTTATGCTTTCATGTCAGTGCAAAGGAATTGTATATTAAAGGAAATCAAAACCAAACAGTATAATTTACCTGGAAATTTCAGTTTAAATGGGATTTACATGGAATTTTCAGTTTAAGTGTCATGGAAGTTCAGTAGAAGGAAAGTTAGTCAATGAGCACTGTAATACCAATGAAAAAATTATTTGATTTAGGTCTAGAGTCTAGAACACATAAATGAAGAAACATAGAGTCAGGTTGGATAAGTTGACAGATTGCTTTTTCAAGCACATCAGAATAATAAAGCTGGTAGACAACTGAGACATAGTAGGAGTGCCAAGGACAGTAGGTCCACAGCAGGTTAATTCTGTGGGTTGAGCTTCTTATGGAGGGACATAAAGAAGTAGCTATAGTAGAGCTTTTCTTTGTTTTAGAAGTTGGAGAAACAATAGTTTTAAAAGAACTAGTTTTAAAAGAGGCCTTGGCAGACTTGTTCCCCAGCTTTCATTGCTGTCATATGGTAGGGAATATCCCTGTGATCAGTTGGGGTCAGCTGTCCCAGCTGTGCCCCCTCCTAACCCTTTCTGCACCCCCAGCCTCCTCGCTGAGGGAGGCAGGGTGAGAAGCAAAAAAGGCCTTGATGCTGTGCAAGCGATGCTCAGCAGTAGCTGGCATATCTCTGGAATATTATCAACGCTGTTTTCATCACAGATCCAAAGCATAGCCCCACACAAGACACTGTGAAGAAAATTAACTCTGTCCCAGCCAAAACAGCACACTAGTTGCCTATATAAATCATATTATTTTATATCAGGTATCACAGATGAAATCTGAAAAATCCAAACGATGGAGAATTTGACAAAACCCTGCCAAGTTTAGTTTTTGTAGTCAAAGTAAGCAGTACTGTTTTTGTGATTTTGCAACAATTAATCACAATAGGAGCAAAGAATAAAAAGATGTTTTCAGGCACATAATTCTTTAGTCTCCTGTCTTTTACAGAAGATTTATGATACTATTCCTGGCCTGGGAATTCTGTGCTACTTAGAAATGGATTTTTTTCCCCCTGACTTTTCTTACAGTAGCCTTTGTAAAATAGCTCCAAGTCTGAACAGGTCAGATTCAGAGTTGGAGAAATATCAAAGTTTCTTGTATTCTACAGATGAATGTCCTATTTAATCTTTCTTTTTAAAATATTATAAATGGTTTTAAAGGCACTGAATGCTCACCATTCACAGGGATCCCATCTGGTTTTCAAAAGCATTCATCAGTTCATGTTCGAAATTATATGATATGACATAGGTTTTGCTAGAAATTAGGCACCAACACTGTACAGTAATTGTAATGGACTTTTCCACACATAGGTTTGCACTACAAAAAAAACCCCAAAAAGTTTTGTTAACATTTTCCCAGTCCAAAACTCTTCAGAGTTGTGGTTACAAACAAGATTGTTTCAGCAATGTAAAACATATTACCACGGTTTATTTAATGATAACATTCAGGAGCAGATGTACTTGTTTACTGTTTGAATAGCTTAAATCCACACATTCTCCCTCTTTTACATCAGCAGTTGTGTTTGGCAGCCCTTTGCAACTGCTTACAGCTGTTAAAAGTTCCTGTGGATTTTCTTTCTACTGGTCGCAGTTCTGTACTGGCAGTAATTTGTCTGTAAGTCCACAATGTACTCCACAGTGCATCTTATTCAGGAAAAAAATATAGCAGGAAGTGCCATGAGTTTTTAGGATAATCATATAATGAATAAAGGAAGTCATAACATCTTGGTAGAAAAGGGAGGGTGAGTGTTGTTTATGTTTTTTTTTAATATTGTTTGATTTGGCATACTTAGAAATCTTTTAATTAAATCTGGGGATCAGAATGCTTTTTATTATAATCCACAAGAAAACATAACTTTCCTGTTTTAGTTATTTATTTGAAATTACTTGTCTCATTCATGATCACTGTCCAAAAACAAGCTTAGAACTTTAAAAAGTAGTAGAGAAAAAATATTCTTTTAAGATAATGTGTCATCTCATTTCAGGGCTTTCTTAAAAAATAGCATAATTTGAATTTTAATGTTGTGCTTTTTGAGTACCTTTGAAGAACATATTTGATGGACCACTGTATTTCATCCTGTAAGCCGAGAGATGGTTGTGTTTAACTCACTAATGCCACTGTATTTCACCTGTGCTTGATCAGAACTCAGAATAACGTAATTCTCAGAATTGCTTTGCAGCTGGAGTTGCCATTGGCATCAGCCGTTGATTTCCTGTGGCAGCAGCTGTTTCACACTGACAAAACGTAAACCAGAATGACAGTGGTAGTACAGATTTTCAGATATCAGAGGTCAGAGCGTTGTTGCGTACGATGGATTTAAACCAGTTATCATTTAGTGATTTAAAATCATAAGTCACCTGCAGTACTATGTACTAGAACCTAGAGCACATTGCCAATCTACTTGGTTGTAGATAACTCTTACAAATACTGTTTCAGTGTGCTTCATCTGTGAGAATGTTCCTGTAAGAGCCAAGCCTTTAACTTTTTCTCCAACTATCTTGTTAGTTATTACTAAACACAAAAAAATTTTTTTTGCTGTATTAAGAGAAGGTGTCTCACTTGTAAGTACACTTTGAAGAGCCAATAGAGCACAAAACATCATTGTTGTGTTAAAGTACAGTATTCCAGGCCACAGCATAACTGTTGCTGAAACTACAGCATGCTGCAATGTTTCCATTTATTTAAGGCAGTTACAAAAAGAAAATAAAATCTTTAAGTTACAAGTATACTTTTGAGGTAATCAAATGCCTGATTATTCTGTGATTTATTAACTATTGCTCTGACAATGAGCAATCTGTTTAAAAGTATGCAAGATGATGTCTTTGACAAATTGTTTCTTGTCCAAAAATGACAAGTATGAGAATTACAGGAGTCACAAAAAAGCAGTGGCTTGAATAGGGAAATTAAGTTTCAGGTAAAATTGGAAAGAGGAAAATGACAAAAGCGAGTTAATCAAAACTGAAGAGGTGAAGCCTTATTTAGCTTAAGCTGTAGGGTATAGTTGTCAATGACACAATAGTATTTGCTAAACAGTTCGTTAAACTGACATTTGCATGTATTCTTAGGGGGAATGAATTAGTTGAGATAAAATTTGACATACATAGCCCTTGACATTTTAATGCAAGTTTAAGCACTGCATTTCAAGCAGCTCTTGTACTCATTAGCAAGGCACAGAAGGGAGTTGTGCTTTCACTTACTAAACCATTAATTTATTAAGATAGTGAGATATTTATTAGAAATACAGCAAACCTTGCCAAATATACAATTTCTAATACAATTATTATAAATATGTATTTATGATGAAAAATTGGATGCTGAGTTCTGACATATGTTTCTCTCTACTATTCTAGTTGTGAAATCAGCTCTAATGATAGATTAGGTCTTACAGTAAGGAAACTCACAGAAATTTTGTCTTTAGGGATTAAATATAAGATGCCAAGAGATTAATTAATCAGCAGTTAATTTACATCTACTGCAAATGAGCTATTTGCAACAGATAATTAAAACTGGTATTGGTTAGAAGAATTTTGAGAGCTACTGAATCACCTGTTGAAAAATTTATGTTCAGTATTGTCCATCTTCATATTGATATGCTTGCATAACTTGAGAATTTAAATCAGGGAGTACCTTTCTCATTAAATTATTTTAATGCTGACATATCTGTCTTCTCCACTGCTGATTATCAAGTTGCAAGTCTTTTTGCTCAGCACAGAAACTTTTCTCTCCTGTATGCTGCTGTCTGAGATTAGATTTTAGTGAGAAATTGACCTTTCTTGACAATATTTTAGGGTCAGACCACTGCCTTACACAGAGCATCAGGCTTGAAGCCCACAGTCTTGATACAATTGTCCTAGGTAGAACAGCTGGGACCAGTTCATCACTGTATGGGTGTAACCCAAAACTGAGTATTCTATAACCTCCCATGCCATTTCCCAGAAACTGTTATCAATAGACCATTTACACCATCTGCCCAGAGCAGGCCTGACTCCTCAGGCTATAAACTGGGTGTTAAGAGGCCTGCCAGATAAGAGGATGCTTCTCACACCCATTGTGGAACTCCACGCCCTGAGGGAGGTACTGGGCATTCCTGCCTGAACTGGAGGATGTGTAATCTTGGGGTCTTGGGACCTTTTTAACCACTCGTGGGGTCCAGAGGAAGACTGCAGATCACCACTCTCAACCAGACTGCAACCACCACTGTCGACCAGACTGCAACCACCACTCTTGACCAGACTGCAACAGCACTCTCATCAACAGGTTTTCCCCTCTCCTTTTCCTTTGGACTCAGGGGGCCCAACGAACACCACTCTGTTCATGCCTCGGGGTGCTGGGTTATACATTTGGGTTTTGTGGGTTAAAACCAATTGTTTGTCTGTATAGTCGTACTTATTGTATTATTTTATTAAATTGTTATTCTGACTTATAATCTCTCTTTTGAGTTGGGTTCATTTCCCCTGCTGGTTTACTTTTAAACCAGCACAACGATGTACCAAATAAACTACTGAATACTTCAACAAAGTGAGTTCTTTACCACTGCTAGCCAAAAAATATTGTAGAGTGATGTTCCCACTCCATCCTTTTAACAGATTACATGAAGTAACCTTTTCTTTTTATGAAGAAAGTTACAGATTATCACCAGTGAAAAGGGTTGGAGATGTTGTTTTCTTGAAAAGAAAGTGAGTATAAAAACTCCATGCCACATAGCCAAACAGCTGGGTTCTTTTATATCCTACAAACAGGTTGAGATTGACTGCACTCAAATATCTTGACAAAATAACTTTAAACGCCAAAGCTCTAAGCAGAAGAATATGCCACATGGGTATTATAAATTTGTATGAGAACATGGTGCATACTTAAAATTCTTAGAAACTTTGTAAAGTGTTAAAGTAACTCGGCAGATGATAATATACATTCATGCAGAGTGGTACCATTTTTACTGTTGCATTAAGTAAAACAACAGAGGCATCTAGCATGATCCATATTTGCATATTGGTTCATGCCAGAAACATGCACAGAAAGAGGGCTGGAAAGAGTGGTTTTATGCTCAACAATGGTGGTGAGGCACAATCTGGGCACAGTACTCAGCACTGGCTGATGCGGCTGCAGAACCCTCAGCTTAGGCTGAGATCCAGAGACAGGATGCAGATTTTAGCCTCTGAGACTGCAAGAACTGCCTGGGACCTTGCTGAGGTTGAGGGAGAAAGAGATTGTGTCCTTGCCTGCAGAATGTTTGATGTGGCTGGGGATTTGTGTATTACCAAGAAAAGGACTGCAGGGCCATGTCAGCAGTCTGTGCAGCATCAGAGGTGATAAGAAAGAGGTTAACTGATTTTCTCTGTAACTCTGCAGCCTGAAGCCATAACTGTATGAAAATAGAGGCAGGCAGAGTCTGTGCCTGTTTGTTCAGAAATGGAAACTCCCATGGTGGTGAAGACTGCAAATCAGTGACTTCTGACACCGGGACTGGTACTTCTTTGCCTATAGATGGGCAGCTACATGATAGTTCAGTACCTTGTAGCAGGCAATGGGCTGGGAGCTCTGTTCAATGACACATGTGAGCCAGCTTTGCCTATGTCACCCAGAAGCATCAGGAGGAAACTAGGTGACAGCAGTGGTGTACACCAAGTGGAATATAAGCCAGCTATGTACCCTTGCAAGTAAAGAAAGCCGGGAGTATCCTGGGCTGCATTAGTTAGACAGTCACCAGCAGGTTGAGAGAGGTGATAAGAGCACACCTGAAGCACTGAGTCCAGTTCTAGGCTCCTCAGTACAAGAAAGATGTGGACATCTTGGAGCAAGTCCAGGAAACATCCAGGAATATGATTAAGAACTTGCAATGTGTATCCTATAAGGAGAGGGTGAGAGGGCTGGAGTTGCTTAGCCTTGAGAAGTCTCTGGGAGATTTTATCAATAGGTAAAAAATATGTGGTGGGGTGCAGGGTGATACTTTTCTCTGTTCTGAGAACCCTTGTTCACTAGTATATGAGACTTGCCTAATTCCAAAAATGCCAGAAAATTTCTTATCTGTCACTTCTCAGTGACAGAAACCCAATGAAATGTGTTGTGAAATTCTAGTCATATGGCTGGATGGTCTGATGGTCATCTGGTTGGAGCATGTTGTTGCAGAAGCTAGGATTGGAAGCATCCAAGTAATGCCCTGTGTCCCTACTCAGAGCTGCGAAAGGTTACCTTGTAATTAAAACCAATTAAAAGGGTTTTCCATTAAAAGGGTGCTGGAAAAAGGTGGCACTGTAGGCATGACAGACACAAGAAGCTTTTTAAGAATGGCTGAGTGGCTTGTGGAGGAGAGGCACTATAGATTTAATAATAATATAAAATAATGTAAGAAATTCAGCAGAAATAAAATCATATATGAGATCTCTGTGAACTAAAATTCAGCACCTAAACTGGGTCAGCAAAGTTTTAATGTTATATCAGCAACTGCCCAGAAGTTTGGAACTGAATGGGTCTGGATGAAGGAAGGCTAAGAATGTAGTATCAGCCTTCTGTAACCCTTTGGCAGACTCTGTAGGAGTCAAAGAGAATGTAGTGCAAAAAAGTATTTCTTAAAAACCTGAATGTTCTTGGTGCAGCTGGTAAAGGAACCCATAATGTAGTGTAAAACACTGCACAGATCTTAGTCCAAGTAATTAACTGTTGAATAATTATTATGTAAAAATAACCAGAAAATACTAAAAATGCAACATCCCAGGGGAATGAAATCTGCCAAAGTGCAACTTCAAAATAGAAAAGATGGTGAAACATCTAAAAAAAACCAGGCAGACAAGAGTTTAAAAATAAAACAGCACACACATGCATGCTATGTTTTAGAGTGGTTCCAAAAATCATAATACATGTTTAAAGAATAAACTAAGGAAAGGTAATAGACATGAAAAGTGAACTGGTATAATGAATGGACATCATGTCTTTTCCTACAAATAAGGAAAATAGGTAGGAAAATAAGCTCCAGCAAATGAAATGTTAAACCACAATAAAAATGTGAAAAAGATTCTGAGTGACTGAGTTGAAATAAACCTTTTTTCAAACACATCAGATTCAGGAAGTCTGGTAGAGAATTGATGGGCTTGAGAGATGATCAAAGAGTGTTCAAGAAAGATAAGGTCATTGCTGAAAAACTAAATTAATTATTTGAACCAGTTTTTCTATAGAAACTGTCAGGAGGGTTTCTGCAGTGGAAACGTTATTTACAGGAGAGGAGTTGGAGAAGCAGTTGCAAACTAGGTTGTTAACTGAAGAGGTGCAGAAATAATTGATAAATTGAATAGTGAAAAGGAACTCAAGGCTAACATAGGTGAATTATAACAGTTATTATTTAACTCCTCACTTTCAAATATTCTCAGTGAGTAAGGAGTGTGAAGTGTCAAATGAAACACCACTTTTTAAGTAACATTCCTTAGACATCCAAGGAAACTACAGGTCTGCAAGCCTGATACCTGTTCAAAGATAATTAGTAGTAAAGAAATGCGATGAAGAATAGAGCTGATAGAAGGATACATATCTTTGTTCCAATTTGAGAAGTAGGAAATATTGAGTGAATTTAGTATGAAGCAGGCTTAAAACAAGCAAAAGAAGGATCTCCTTCTCTACAACATGTAAATGAGATGAGAAAATCCTTATTAGGTGGTGGATGTAGATATTAGGGTGAGACTGAGTGAGTTTGTGGAAGTTCTTTGAGGCTTGCCAGCAGTACAGAAACTACCTGTAGCTCAGGAAATCCCTGAGTATTATGTATGCTTGCCTTCATCTTATTGTTAGTGTGTTGGTTTGGATGCTGAGTAAGGCAGAGTACCAAGTTAGATAGGTCTTTTGGTTCTGACATGGTCCAGAGATTCTAATGTACTTGAGATGTCCTTCGAATACATTTGATATATGTTCAACATTCTTGTGGACAATCTATAAAAACAGAAAACTGTAATAGCAGCATTTGTTGGTAATACGAAATTTAAAATAATTTGTTCTATAGCAGCTTATTATCCTATAAGAAAAATGCTATATGAAAATGAATGTTGCTAAATGTAATGTGTTGCAATGTAATACATGCAAGAAGAAAAAAGAATTATGCATGAATGCTGATGGGCTAGTTTTGGACTAAATTCTCTTCAGAGTAGAGAGCTTGTAGCATTCACCACAGTTCTCAGAAAGAAAAAAAAGATGATTTATCATCATACTGAATTTTAAAAATGAAAAGATGTTGACTGCTCAGAATTTTCTCAAATGAAAAATTAGGATACTGTCAATTAAATAATTATGAGTTCCAGGATTAAAAGGCAAAAAACCCCAAACAAACAACCACCCCACCAGAACCAGTTATTTTTGTTGGGATTTTTTAAAGAAAAAAATTTCCTCCCATTGGGGCAAGTATATGTAGTGATGAAAAACATTACAATGGAAGAAGAGAGTAGAGCTATAAGAGAGAGAAGGGCAATCGGTAGACTTTAAACACTGTTACTCAGATTCACTCTGTAGCTCAGGAAGCATTTAAACTGTTTAGTCAGAGGAAGTGATAATATATCAGAGGGATCACTCTCTAAATGCCCTCTTTCTTTTATTCCTTCATAACCATTTTCTTCTGGCCTCTGTTGAAGATTCCTAAAGATTCCATTTGGTGGAATATAATCCTGGGCAAATTTCATGTTAAGGAAAGGTTTTCTGTGGTTGAAATCTGCATAGCTTTCATTTAGAATGCAAAATGATGATTACTTAAGTATTGGAATTAGTGAATAAAAGTTGTCCATGAAACCTGAAGAAAATTTGACGTTGTCCTCTCATGGGGGCTTGGATTATCCAAATTATAACAGCCAATGAGTGGATTCAAGTATTCATATTTTCCTGGTAGACTCAGCTTTAGATATTTGCTCTGCTGTAGAACTGTCATCAGCACAGCAGTTGCCTGTGTGAAAATGAAGCTTGTTTTTACAGGACTCAGAGCTATATATGAAGTACTGTGATGATCTTGTATGGCATAGATGGATAGTGAGGATTGTGTTCACTGGAACAGTTTTCAGATCTGATTCAAAAATATTTGGAGGACAGGGGCCATGTTAGTGTCTTGACTGAAAATGTGCTATCCTATGAACAGTATCTTACAAATAGGTGCAATATAGTGGAGGGAGATGAAAAGAGGAAGTGTGCTCTTGAAAAACTCAGTGATGTCCCATTGTGAGAGTCATATTGAAAATATGGTAAGTCTAATTCTACTTAAACTTCTTTAAGTTAAAATTCTTACCATTTTTTCCTAATTAATGACAAATGTTATGAAAGTAGTCTTAGTTTCTTCCTTATTCTCTTTTCAAGGAGTAGGAACAACTTGGTTGGATGCTCTTCAAGTTGATTCTAAATGTTTCTAGGGAGAAATTAATGATTTCATCACAGTTGTTTATAGCAGGAGAAATAATTTACAGTGATTCATTTTGCCTGTAAAATTTTCACTTCAGATTCATTTTCATAAAGCTATCCAATTTGAATTTTCTAGTCTCAGTGCCATTTTGGTGTACATATTTGAACAGGTGCCACATTTCATGCAGGCTGTAGCTGCATTTCCGTAATTATGAGAAATTAGTTGTTTGTTGTTTTAAAATGAAATTTTGAAACATTTAAAGACAAGCAAGAAAGAAAATATAAATGCAAGTCATCATCTCTACTAGATCAGCCTTGCACAATAGATGTACTGCTGGCAGATAGATCCTTTTAAAAAGGAAGTCTGTTCTAAAATGGATGCCTCTTGCTTTATTTTGTTAATTTGCATTTTAATTCTGTAAACCTACTATGCCAAGGTGGTGATTTTTTTCCCCCATCAGTGTCTGAAGACTAAATTTGTTCTTTTTAAAAAAGATATAAGTCAAAAGGCATGACTGCTATTTGTCAGCTGCGTCACTTCTGGTCAAGCTGGGTCTATTATTCATACTTTTAATTCTTCCTTATTCTGCTACATGGATTTTACCTGCATCTTTCTGCCACCACCCCCAAAAGCTTTATTTTCATCTTTTTGAAGAGATGGTCAAATTGCCCTGCTGCTTATCATCAAGGTGCTGTTGTTGTATCAGAGTGAGCAAGGGGATGTTTTCAGCGCTAGTTTAGATACATTTCTTCTTTAGCTCAAATATCAAAGTTCAGTCTTTAGTATTCTATTGCTTTAAACCCATCTATGTTTGCTAGCTGTAAACAAGAAATCTCTTGGATCTAGTTTAAAGGAAGGAGGCGACGGTGTGAAAAAATACTCAGAAGAAATATGTTTTCTTGCTCGGAGGTACATGTGATACAGAGAAGTCTTGAGGCATGTGTTTTTACTAAAATCCTGCTTCTTTTGGAAAGATCTATCAATTTCCACTTGACCTACTGTTACCATCTCCAGGGTTTTTTTTTAAGCTTGCTCTCTTCACACGTCCTCTCTCTCTTCCAGGGACTTGAGGAGTTCTCTGGTCAGGTGTTTTTGTCCTATTTGTAGCCAGAGGTTTCTCATTCAGGACTTCCTCCTTTCTTCCTCTGGGGTTTTTATTATAATCTTTTGTTTGCACCCTGTCTTTCTCATAGCATTTTATTCTGTTAATTTCCAGCCAACTATCTTCTTTCATTTAATTACTTGTAGTCAGGAGCAAAATTGAGGCAGAGCTCAAAGTGAAATGTGAAGGCGGTAGTGATATCACCTGTTCCTGGAGATAACATGGCAGAAACCTAGAGGTGCTGATTCATACATAGGCAAGATATGATAGGTGCTCCTGGCAGAGTGGCTCCCAGTGATTTTGCATACCTGGAGATACAGTGGAGCAGGATGCTGGACGTGATGAGGTTTAAGGTTTCCCTCTTGATAGAGAAAATCACAGAATTTGTTAGGGTTGGAAGGGACCTCTAGAGATCATTTAGTGCAACCCCTCTGCCAAGGCAGTGTCACCCACAACAGGTCACACAGGAATGTGTCCAGGTGGGTGTTGAATGTTTCCAGAGAGGAAGAATCAACAACCTCCCTGGGCAGCCTGTTCCAGTGCTCTGCCACCCTCAGTGTAAAAAAGTTCTTCCTTAATGTTGAGATGAAACTTCTTGTGTTTTAGTTTATGGCCATTACTCCTTGTCATGTCTCTGGTTACCACTGAAAAGAGTCTGGCACGATCCTCTTGCCATCCGCTTTTGAGATAAATGAGTAAGTTGATAGTATCACATAGCCAATGCAAGACAGTAGTAAGTCTTCTATCCAGTACCTCCAAAAACTCCAGGAAAGAAGAGCTATTGCTTTCCTGGGAGCAGTAGATTTACTGTCTCTTTCCTCAGTGTGAGGCAGCCACTGCTGAGTGAGTGCCAGCTGGCATTCAGAGTGCAGCTGTTTGCCTAAAACAGTGATAATATGACCATGTTCAATGACAGCAAATGACTGTGTGTCCTGACCTCTCAGTCAGAGAACTGAGGTAAGAGGCAACACGTGTTAATTGCAAAGAATAAATAATTTTTTATTCGTTCTAATGTTCTGCACATTTGGCTCAGCATCTGAACATTCTTTCAGTGTACCAGCCTGTAATAAAAATGCCCCAATTAAAATTTAACACTTCAGAATACAGGAAAATTAATGGTTTCTTTCCTCCCTCCCCCTAGTTGCTCATTAACAGTGGTTTGCTGTACCTGACTTGCTTCTTCGTGTAGGCCTTTTCCAAGAACAGTTCTGTAGCAGCCCATCTGTTTTATTTAGTTGATTCAGAGCTAATGTATGCCATGATCAGCTACAAAGACAGGAGGGGAAGGAGATCTCTTATTTTTGTTGCCTTGCCCTTGATGCTGCAGTTGAGGTCAGAGAGTCTCTTTATGAAGGAGCCACAAAGCCCACTTACTTAGAAGTCTAGACTTTAGGATAGGCAGAGAAAGGAGGGGTAACCTTCACAGAAACCGCAGTGTAGGTAGAGAGAAGTAACATCTTTGGAAAAACAAATGCTAAACAGAGTTCTCAGAAGTGATAAAGATTTTCCTGGGGGACCAGGTGAAAACAGTTGCAACCCAGGAAATTGTTTCACCTTGCTGAGAACAAGATTCAAAGGAGATGTATTGTGTAAAGAGACAGTGGGTAAGGAGAGATGCTAATGAATGCTTATTTTATCTCATATAGCTGTTGTAGTTTTCAGTATTTCAAGAGTTACCTTATCCTGGCTTTTGAATGCACCTAGTTCAAAAGCCTTTTGATGATGATCCCTCTAAGAGGTGCAAACTGACACCTGTTGAATTCTCAGTCCCATTCCAAGTACACATTCCTTTAACTCAAAATTTCTGACCCCATTGGTATGATAACTTTAAAATACCTATTTTCAGACTACAGGAGGAGAAATGAGTTGCTTGCGGCACGGACACTTGTAGGGCCTGGGTACACACTTGCAGTTTGTGCTACAGTCTTTCTGTAGATAATGACTTTCCTTTGCTCAAAATGTTTTTATTGTAAAGACTCTTCATAGCTGAGGTCTGTGGGCAATTCGACTTTTTAAAGAAAGAAGGTATTTTACGTTTACAAATGCATTCACACAGTGTGTGTAGTGATATTTGTTGTTGTAATTATGACAGTTTTGATGCCATCTAATTCCTTCCTGCATTAATAATTTTTCAGATTCACACTTCTCTAATTAACGGAAGGCCTAGTGCTGATGATCCTTCACGTGAATTACTGGAATTCACCTCTGCTCGCTTTATTCGCCTGAGATTCCAGAGGATACGGACGCTAAATGCTGATTTAATGATGTTCGCACACAAAGATCCAACTGAAATCGATCCCATTGTTACGAGGAGGGTAAGTTCTGACGAGATGGTAGAAATGCATGTGTAGTTGTTCTCTTACACCTGTAAATGCTGTACCTGCCTTTGTTTGCCATAGGAAATTTTGGGAGATGATGAATGCCTGTTTTTACGTATCAAAATCCTGGTGATGCAGAATTCCCTGTTCACTTAATTTTGTTATCTTCTCTGGACTGGAAGTAACAGTTTTATCTTTTCTGCTTAATACTGTTATTATTAAGATAAGCACACAGCTCCTTTGGCTGCAAACATTTGGATGCAGGTATTTGGCAAGTGTTTGCTGTTAGTGTCCTCTTGCCTCTTCTACTACTCAGTCCTTTGCTGCATTTAACGTTCTTTGAGCACTTGCTTTGAGTAAAATTTCTAACTGTACTATAAGTAGTAGTAGGGTCTGAATGTAGCACTTTTAGCGTTATCATATGATTGAGGCTAACAGTAAAAATTTTGCATTTTTGCTTTAGCTTAAAAGAATGGGTGCAGCACTCAAACTCACACCATACCCCAGTCTTGTCCACTGTCCCTTGTGTGTACACACCCGTATCTATTCTTTCTGTAATCTTTACTTTCTTTCTATGCCTCTTTTCTTGCTGCTTAAATGTTGTGTGTTATTCTAGTTTTCCTCTGATTTTTCTACCAAGCATTCTCAAAAGCTGGTTTGGGGGATATATAACTTGCCACATTTTTTTCTTTCTGCTCACTTCTTCTTCGTCTTGGTCACCATAGTTTTCTTTTGGAAAGTTTAAGTCACCACTATAGTAAGTCCTGTTGGAAAGGAGTGTATTGTTATCCTTGGCTTTAGTTAATATCATTTGTCAATGGTGGATAACTGGAAAGAAACTTTTTTTTTCTTCTGTTCCATATTTCTGGGTTTTGTTTCCTCATCTAAATACATAGAGTGATGACTATTTCTGAAAGTTTGGAATGAACCATTCTCTTTTATATTACAAACTCAGAAACCCTTCCTATTCAGTGCAGTTATTGCAGCCTCACTAATCATGGAAACTGTGTGTTTATGTAAAAGTGGACATTTAATAATCCGATTCTAAGTGAATAGAAATGCAAAATTAAATTCACATTTTAAAAATCATTTTATACTCATGAAAACTGAGTGCAGGACGATCCACTGATTTCTTAAACTAACAAAGAACGGTAACTTCTGTGTGGCATCTCTCCATGAGGCTGTCCTCAAAGGAACAATGAGCAACTGAAACTTGCCATCCTTGTCAGAAAACAAAGGGTAGCCACAAATTATATATTTTCTGTGTTTCATAAGCTTGACTATGAGTGATAAGAGTTCTTATTTTGTTTAATATATTTATTCATGATCTGATAAAGAGGTTGAATACAGTAAGAGCAAAATTTGCAAATAGCGTATGTTTGGTTTGTTGTTAGCATGTTGCAGGACCCTTGCCAAAAATAGATGAAAATGGACAAGATTCATTGTTCCCAGATGTTGTAATACATGATTATAAATATCTTTCTATCCTTCATTTTGGTTAGGGTTCTTAATCCTAACCAAAGAAAAAAGAGAAATTGTCAAATGGCAGAACAACAGGTCAAAAGTACTTAAAGCTCAGTAGTGAAGACTATTCCATGATCATTCAAAAGGCCAATTGTGAAAAACAGTTCTTCTCTCCACAGTGCAGTGAATGCCCAAGTTAGACCCAGCTAAGGTGAACAAAGGTGTTAGGTTTTGTTCTAGCTTTTCTTTTCTCCCCATCATCATGCCTTTTCCTTTTCATGTTTTCTGAAGGGAATAAATTCTGTAGCATTTGACTTCTCATTATCCAGTGTGCATATAGCCTTCTCCTATTCTTGTGTTTGTTGTATGCTGTGTATAAATTGACGTGGCTCTTGTGACTTCAAACAAATGGAACTGTGCCACTTTATACCCTTTCTTTCACTCAACCTGAGTCTGTTGATCAAGACACGGCTTGGATTACACTGCCTGCTATATTTGTAATAGATCAAAAAAAAAAATAAAACAGGAGCTGACAGTTTTGTCACCAGAAATGAATTCTGCAGTTTGGCACCTGCATTTTACAATCCACTTAGCAATTCAATTTCTTTTTTGTCTTACAGTATTACTATTCTATAAAAGACATCTCTGTTGGAGGCATGTGTATATGTTCAGGCCATGCGAAGGCTTGTCCACTGGATCCAGTGACCAATGTATGTATTTTTTTTTTAATGTGACTTATTTATAGGGTGGAACATGAAAAAAAAAGAAAAAAAACTTACAAACCTGATAATGAAATTCCTCAGATTTCTGTGAATTTATGTCTGTTCTTTATCTGGAAGACAGTCAGAAGCAGTGCCAGGATGAAACAGTGCTAGCAACCAGAATGATAAACATTCCTTCAGTGTCAGCAGAGGCTTTCCTGAAATGAAAGAATAGGTTTCAGATATTTCAGTCCATATTGGAAGTTTCCTAGGAAAAACAGAAATCTGGGTTACTCTATGTAGCTGTAGAAATGAGTACTGTCAGTCTTTCTTTTCCTCCTTGATATTAATCAAGGAGTTTCCTAAATGATTGTCAAGTATTTAATTGATACTTGTAAAGAAATGATGACTCTAGAATGGTGCATTTACTATGCAGAAAATATTAACTGAGTTATCGGTTAAGCTAATCTAGAAGATCATGAGTCACTTATAATGTCTTCCAACTTATAACTTTCTTTTTGCACATACACAATATAATAAAAACATAAGCAATATAATTGATATATAGAAATATAACTTGTTACTGATTGTCTAACTGTATGCACTCACTAATACAGAATTTCCTGTCTGCTAATATTACATGTCACAGTGTGGGATCTTCTCATACACTATTCACTTCAGTAGGAGCTTTATAGGATTTAACAGAAAATCTTGTTTGTATTTGACATTAAACCATTATGTAGAAAATCATTAAAAAAAAAAAAAATCTTACAGTGAATGCATTTACAGATCTAAGCAGTTTCTATGGATCCTTGTAAAATTTTTGCAAACTCCTTGGTTTAATCCTTCTGAGCCTCTTCTGTAGTGATGTGTATAGCAAGTGTTGAACTATTGTCTCAGATGACCTTAGTGATTGAACTGCAACATTGTTAGAATTAGGCCACCTGTTAGAATTGGGTCTGCCTCAGAAAATAAGTGCTGCTACTGCAATTAATACATTCTTCAGATAATATGGGTACTAGATAAAATAAAGCCTTTTGGAGAAGTGTGGTATCCTGTTTTGCAGGATGTCAAATATGTATTTCTTTTCTGACCAACATGAAAAATAGCATAAGTGAAACAACTCAAGCCAGAAGAGATTTGGAGGTTTAACTTTCCAGGGATACTCTTTAGACTGAGCCATTCCAAAACAGGCTTATAAACATTATGACTGTGGTTGTTATCAGAAAGAATCTTTCCCTTAGCATTGCAGAGAATAAACTTGCCGGAATTTACTGCCATGCTTTTCTGAAGCATTCCTTAACTTAACCTTGTTTTGCAAGATTTATGCTTTGTCCTGTGAGCCATAGAATTTTTCTAGCCTGCTGCTTTGACCTTAAATGGCTTCACAAGGACCATGGAGAATCCCCTTTACTGAATAACTATCAAGAAACCAATTTTTACTTCTCATTTCTCCAAACCACAGTTTCTTTTACATTTTCCAAGCTGCTTTTGCAGCTCAGAGAGTTTGGGTGTTCTGTACAGCAATATTTTCATACTGGTACTATGTGGTCTGCTGAGGAACTGAAAAGTGTCTGAAAGGCTGGACTTGTGCTCCAAGGGGAGGATCTAGAATGGCTCACTTCTTCTGGGGTCAGATCAGTTTTCCTGTAATGTGACACTGTATTTGAAGGCTACCAGGCTTATTTACTGTGTTGGGGAACTTTCATTCTCCCATCCTCCTTTCTTTATCCAGTTGAAATTTAGTTCTCCTACATCCTTAGATTCTCCTTGGATAATCTGGCCAACAATCTTCCTTTGCTTTGTGTCTACAGAAGTTAAACACATTTAGTGAATGGAGGATACATAAGTGAATAAAAATGAATAAACAAAGGAATTACAGGGTATAGCCAGTCTCAATGTTTTCATAATTTGAAGCGGAATGCAGATTATGTACATGGACAGATTCTTCAAATCATCACATTGTGTAAATATTTGTTTTTCTTTTAAATTAGAAATCCGTCTGTCAGTGTGAGCACAACACATGCGGAGAGACGTGTGATCAGTGTTGTCCTGGTTTCCATCAAAAGCCTTGGCATGCTGGCACTTTCCTGCATAAGCATGAATGTGAACGTAAGTTGAAACCAGTACAGAAGAAAAAGTTTGTTGCAACTGCTAGTGAAAACTGAAAATGGGTCCTAAAAGATTTTACAATTAGTTTTGTTTCTAACTACATTTTTTTATGAATAACATTTGATGTGATGTTATTCTCTTGGTTAGATGGACTCAAAAGACTTAACAGAAAAATTACATGTTGAATTGTGGTTTTATTGAATGTGGAATATTTTATCATAACATAGTGATACTTGGGGAATATTGTATCATTTTTTTTCTTCTTTGGTTTTTATAATTATGATGGGGATTTTTTGATAAAATAACAGAACTGTATGCTGGTAAGTAAAAAGTCTTTTTACAGATTTTTCATTATTTTAAACTTTAACAGCATAATTTTTGTATAAATTACACTTTTATATGTTATAATGTTCATCCTTGATGAACATTATATTTTTATATGATCAAAATATAATTTGAATGTGTGATTTTTTAACAGAAAATACAAAGTATCTAGTTTTCCAACATGGAATGAAAACATACTTAGAAATGTCACCTTTCTACAGGGTGGGAATTTCATTTTCAGCTTTATTGTAGTAAGGGTAGTTATAATTGAACTTTAATATCTTACTTCCAGAGGTCATATACCACTTATATTTCTGAACATAATAAAATGTAGTGCTCTGTTACATATAAGTGTTTATTCATTTGTAGGTTTTCAACTTACCATGAGTGATTAAAAGTAAACAAATAGGAACAGATATGCCCATATTAAAAGTAACCATTGCTTATTTGTGTCTTGTAAACTTTGACCACAGAGGTTATTGTTTCAGTTAGGGCTGTGTCTGCGCTGGGAATGCATTCTGGAATGAAATCAGGGTACATTTATTTTCATGTTTAACTTTTGAAAGACACTTCTTATGCCCTGTTCAACCCTTAGTGGATTGTTGTACTGTCATGGTGGAAACAGTTCCCTGGGATCTGAATCAGATGTAAGGAGAATGCCTCCCTACAATGTTGACAAACTTTGAATTTCTCTGTATGTGGAAATGAATGTTTTAATACCACAGAGGAACGGAGAGAAAGTGAGCTACCTCATTTTTACAGCAAAAGATTATTAGTTTATCTTTTCTTCTTGGGGACCTGAAGTCTAGAGTTCAGATATGAACTTCAAAAGAAGTTTTAAGATTGGGAATCCTTTTGTTCTGACCCAGTTCTTACATGCGTATGTGGAAGTCAAATATTTTTAGGATGTCTTTCAGCTTTCATTTGACTTATTTTAATTTACTCATACCATTCTGCTGCTTTCCTTATAGCTGCTCTTGTATTTTAAGTTAGATGACTCTTTCATGAACCATATGTGTGTGCAATCACCAAAACGTTCTCGATTTTCAATTTAAACAGAAAAAAAAGAAACAACCTAAACCAAAACATCATAATTAAACTATGTCTGTCAACTTCCATACTCCCTAAGACAAAATATTGAGGGAAAAAAATACAACATACAGAATTCTGGGCCATGTTTATGATGGGACCATCTTACTTTTCAGAAATGAAGTACTAAATGAATGTTTGGATGTGCTACCAGTTACCATATACAGCACCAATGACAAACTGTTGAACAACTCTTTTTAATACCTTAGTAACAATGGGGCATCTCCAGTGGGAATGTATTTGCTAACACATTCCCTCTCTTTTAGCATGCAACTGTCATGGGAAGACTGAAGAGTGTTACTATGATCAGGATGTTGCAGACAGAAATCAGAGTTTGAATATCCATGGAGAATACATTGGGGGTGGAGTGTGTGTGAATTGCACAGGCTACACTGGTGGCATAAACTGCGAGACCTGCCTCGATGGATACTTCAGACCTAAAGGGGTAAACTCTTATTCTGTTGTCCCTTCTCTGTAAAGCTTGGTGTGCAAACCATCACTTCATCAGGGGAAGTTCAATTATTAAAAAGAGATGGCACAGTTTCGACTGCCATTTTATGAAGGTTAACTTCTAATTCTTACAGTGCAGCAGTTGTTTTTCACAGCTGGAAATCTATAAAGTTAACGGTCAGAGAAATATGGAAGTGAATTATGTTGATATGAACAAATGCACTTGAGGTCAGGGCTTCCAGCTAGTATTTCAATTAATTTAAAGGAGGATGTGGTCCTGTAAACAGAACTTTTGCCTCAGTAATGAATTTCAAGTTTTGTTATCAAAGTTCAAAGAAATATTGCTATTTTTGATATTGATGACAGTCTGTAATTTTTATTTTTAAATGTAATGTAGAATTAATAACCACTGAAATTCTATAGTGTCTCATGAATGTCTTTGAATTTCAGTGCAGGGGGAATAGTTTTTTTGTATTTTGTCATATAAGACTGTATTTTCATCTAAATTGAAGCTATCAGAAGATTACTCTTATGTTGGGTTGTATTGTTAATATAGGTCATTTCTGTGCTTTAGACAGCTACACTATTAATGTGTGCTTCAATTGCTTATATTTCACCTGTTCAGTTTCTGTTGGGTAAATAATGGCCTATAGTCTGATTGGTTTTCAATCCTCAAACACAGAAAACATCAGCAAATAGCAGTAATTACATTTCCCCTGATATACAGGGCTTAGCCTTAGAGCTTGAGAGAAGGAGTACTGAGAACCAATTTCTTCAGCAGCAGGGCACTTGCTTGATTTTTTCCTCTGAATCAACTTATCATCCAGCTAATAGGGATTTGATATGTGAGAGAGTGTGTGTGGGGTGTGTGTGTGTGTGTGTGTATAGTGTATCTATAGTATGTGTATGTACCTACTTCATACAGCACTTCTAATTTATATTCCTAGTGTGATATTAGACCAAGGTTTAAGTTTGGTTGAGGTAACATTTTCAAGAACGATTGTCTAATGTTCACTTTTCTTCACTCACTTTTTTTTAAGCTACTGACTAACTATCTTTAGTTAGTTTTTTGAATCATGCTGACCAGAACAACTGAGCTACGTGTCAATATGACTTTAGTTAGTAAATGCTTAAAATCTACGTCATTACATTTATTGATTTTAACCATATACGGATCGGTTACAATCTCTACACCTTTTTTTTTTTTAAGTTGAAAACCTATCTGTATCTAAGTCTCTTATATGTTTCTGAATGAAAATCCAAAATGTAACTTTAATGGAATCATAGAATGTAGAATCATTTATATTGGAAAGGATCGTTGAGTCCAACCCTTAACACTGCCAAGTCTACCACTAAACAATGTCCTTAAATGCCACATCTACACTCTTTTAAATACCTCCGGTGATGGTTACTCTACCACTTTTTTTGGCAACCCTTTCCAGTGCTTGACAACCCTTTCTGTGAAGTAATTTTTCCTAATATCCAATCTCTGGTGCCATTTGAGACCTTTTCTTTTTGTTGTAGACTGCATGGACTTAGTTTATCAGCTATCTCATTTTTGTTAAAGTGTAAGGCACCTACACAGAAGTTGTTCTTGCCTCTTTTTTTTTAAGAAATAAATGAAAGTTTTCAATTATTAAAGGTAAGGTTTTGTTTTGTAACCTCTTAATTTTTATAGGTGTTGCCAGATAGCCCAGATCCATGCCAGCCATGTTCCTGTGATCCAAATGGGTCTTTAAATGATACCTGTGTCAAGGACGAGAAACATGCAGAAGGAGGTAAGATCCCTCAAAAATACTGATGTTAAAGATGAAGTTTGAAAATAGTCAAAGAAAAGCTGAATCATGGTTTTGGTATCTTTAACAAAAAAAACCGTAAAACTCTGGTTTTTTTAAAGTTTACTTATACAAACAGTAATCCAGCTGCATTGTTTTGATTTTTTTTTTTTAATTCATATTTCTAATTTGTTGAGGCTTCTTTCAGATTCGTGGTTTGCAAACTTGGGTATATTTGTAAGATATGGAAAATATTGAAGACTTTTGGCTTTAAAGAGCTTTCTTCTTTTACCACAGAGATTAAAACTGGTGCAACAATAATGCTTTAATGTCTTTTCCTATCTAAACATATTTCCATTTGAAATCTAGAAAAAAAATCTGTTTGAAAGGTATTTATGTGCTTTCTCTATTACTAATACAGGATTGCAAGATGTTTACCATAGCCCTGTAAAAGCTGTCTTCACATAGACAATAAACTGCTTCATTGTGCTTTGGAAACAATCACAGAGTCATAGAATCATCTAATTAACCCGGTTGGCAAAGACCTCCAAGATCATCAAGTCCAACCCTTGATCCAACACCGCTGTGGTTACTAGACCATGGCACTAAGTGTCACATTCAGTTTCATCTTAAAAATCTCCGGGGACAGAGAAGACACAGATGCCCACCTGACTACAGCCTCCTTTCATTTAGTTGTAGAGAGTGATAAGGTCTACCCTGAGCCTCCTTTTCTCCAGGCTAAACAGCCCCAGCTCCCTCAGCCTCTCTTCATAGGACTTATGCTCCAGTCCCTTCACCAGCCTCATTGCTCTTCTCTGGACCTGCTCCAGCACCTCAATATCCTTCCTGAACTGAGGGGCCCAGAACTGGACACAGTACTCGAGGTGTGGCCTCACCAGGGCTGAGTACAGGGGAAGAATCACTTCCCTGGTCCTGCTGGCCTGTTCCTGATACAGGCTAGGATGCCATTGGCCTTCCTGGCCACCTGGGCACACTGCTGGGTCATGTTCAGCTTCCTGTCAGTGCAGCCTCCCAGGTCCCTTTCTGCCTGGCTGCTCTCCAACCACTTTGTGCCCAGCCTGTAGCACTGCAGGGAGTTGTTGTGGCCAAAGTGCAGGACCCGGCACTTGGCCTTGAACTTCATCCTGTTGGAATCAGACCATCTCTCCGGCTTGTCCAGGTCCCTCTGAAGAGCCCTCCAAGCTTGGTGTCTTCTGCAAATTTGCTAATGATACACTTGATCCCCTCATGCAGATCATCAATAAAGATATTAAACAGAATTGGGCCCAACACTGATCCCTGGAGGACACCACTAGTGACCAGTTGCCAACTGGATGCAGCCCCGTTCACCACCACTCTCTGGGTCCAGCCCTCCAGCCAGTTCCTTACCCAGCACAGAGTGCCCCTGTCCAAGACATGGGCTGCCAGCTTTTTCAGGAGTATGCTGTGGGAGACTGTGTCAAAGGCTTTGCTAAAGTCCAGATAGACCACATCCACAGCCTTCCCCTCATCCACCAGGTGGGTCACCTGGTCATAAAAGGAGATCAGGTTGGTCAGACAGGACCTGCCATTCCTAAACCCGTGCTGGCTGGCTGGACCCTTGTCCATCCTGTAAGTGTTGTGTGATTGCACTTAGGATGATCTGCTCCACAACCTTGCCTGGAACCAAGGTCAGGCTGACAGGCCTGTAGTTTCCCGGGTCCTCCTTGCAGCCATTTTTGTGGATCAGTGTGACATTCGCCTGCTTCCAGTCAACTGGGACCTTCCCAGTGAGCCAGGACTCTTGGGAAATGATGGAGAGCAGCTTGGCGAGCTCTTCTGCCAGCTCCCTCATCACCCTAGGATGGATTCCATCTGGTCCCATAGACTTGTGAGGATCCAAGTGGCTCAGCAGGTCGCTGTTTCCTCCTGGATTACAGGGGGGCTGTTCGGCTTTCTGTCTCTGTCTACCAGCTCTGGAGGCCAGTTGTCCTGAGGACAGCCTGTCTTACTGTTGAAAACTGAAGTGAAGAAGGTTCAAGTACCTCAACCTTTTCCTCATCTTTGGTGACTATGTTCTCCCTCATGTCCAACAAAGACTTGTTGGAGTTCAAGTTGTGCCTTTGTCTCTCTAATTTTCTTTCAAAATGACCTAATTGTATTCCTAAACTCTTCATGAGTAGCCAGACATTTTTTCCATAGTAGGTAAGCTCTCTTTTTTCCCCTAATTTCCTTTAAAATCTCCCTTTTCAGCCAGGCTGGCTGTCTTCCTCTCCGGCTTGCCTTTTGGCACACTGTGACAGCCTGCTCCTGTGCGTTCAAGACTTCCTTCTTGAAGAATGTCTATTCATCCTGGACCCCTTTGTTTTCAAGGGCTGTTTTCCAAGGTGCCCTCTGAACCAGTCTTCTGAGTAGGCTGAAATCTGCCCTCTGGAAGTCCAGGATAGAAGTTTTATTGATGGCCCTCTTTGTGTCCCTGAGTATTGAAAACTCTATTATTTCATGGTCACAATGAATTGAAATATTTTTTGGTTCTTTTGTTGTAAAACGTCTGAAAATACTGTACAAAGATAACAAAACTTGAGGTCAGTTCTTAAGAGGTGTTTAAATTGGGCTAGTTACAATCTATTGATGAGATGTAGCAAACTTTTTTTGAAATAGAGATCAATGGAACATAAAAGCAGCATGACAAAGATGCAAATACTGGGCCAAAGGTGTAAAGTCTTCTATAATAACCTGATTGCATCAGTTCAATAAAATGATACTGATTTACTGTCACAGTGGTGTTGGTGGTGGGTTGATCTTGACTGGCTGCAGCTGCCCACCCAGCCACTCTCACTGTCCTCCTCAGCAGGATAGAGGCAGAACATGAGGCAGCTCTCTGGTTGAGGTAAAGACCAGATTGCTTGCCAATTACCACCGTAGGCAAAACAGAGTTTACTTGAGGAAAATTAATTTAACTTATTGTCAATTTAAATAGATTCAGATACTGATAAACAAAGACAAAAATTAAAAATACACCTCTTCCCCCACTACCACAAATGGTGCAGGGTGATGGCGAGCAGGGGTCATAACAGTGCCTCTATGACACTCCTTTCTTTTCAAACTTTTCCCCACCTCCAGTGTGGATGCTTCCCATGGGCCTAAGTCCTTCAGGAAAACAAATTTGCTCTATCATGGGTTGTCCATGAGATGTAGTTCCTTCAAGAAATATCCACCTTTTCCTTCATGAGGTCCTTCAGTGTGGATGTCTGCTCCAGGCTGGTTTCCTCCAGGGGCTGCAGGGGTATATCTGCTCCAGCACCTAGAGTTCCTCCTCCCT
Source organism: Manacus candei (assembly GCF_025592945.1). Lineage (NCBI taxonomy): Eukaryota > Metazoa > Chordata > Aves > Passeriformes > Pipridae > Manacus > Manacus candei. The sequence continues at coordinate 5,099,097 of NW_026138082.1, read as the reverse complement.
CTCCTTCCCCTTCTTCATGCTCTGATCTGTCTGGCTGAGGGGCTCAGCTGTGCACCATTGGAGCTGGCTGTGTGTGGCACAGGGCAGCCCCATCCTTTCCTCACAGAGGCTGCCCTGAAGCACCCTCCCCACTGCCAGTGCCTAGTCTGAATGCTCAGTACAGTATATCACCTAGATTGATATGAGAGACAGTACAAGCAGAAGAGGATGAATCCCAAAGCTGGAAAAAACACAGTGAGACTCTGCAGTGTCCATAACAAAGCTGTGGGTGAGATTGTATAGGTTATAGATGACAGGCAATGAAACAAAGAAACCTCTCAGGCTGTGATTTTAAAATGGAGGAATGATTAATTCAAAGAAATGTGATGTCCCACTTGCGTGTTACGTGGCTGCTTGGTCTCTCAGTCCTGTTGCTGCTGCAGTCTCTCTTTTCACACCTTTTTTGCTGACCCCTGCTGTGGGTCATCCTCTGGAGCCCTGGGAGCTGAACAGTACTTAACAGGCTGACAGCTCCTCTTTCACAAGAAAAGGGAAGCAAAAAGATAGAGACATTTTTCCATCTTGTTTGATTGTCAGTAATAGTGTTCTTAGGAACTCTCATAGTGTCTTATGCCTCTGAGCATTCAACAGATCTAAACCATCTCATAGTTGCTTTCTAAATCTGCTTACACTTTCTGAATCTGACAAGGTGGTCAGATCTGACAAGGTGATCTTCTTTCTGGTAAATTCTTCCGTTGCCTCTTTTTCGGACCTCTCTAGGAAGAGAATAATGCTTTGGATCATTTGGATCATCCCGTGTCTTTCTAGTAAATCAAGAAATATGCCATGCCACCATCTTGAAGATAACGTCTCCAAAATTAGATTCTCTTTTTCTGTTTTGCCTCCTGCTCATCTAGCCCCAGGCACTCAAATAAGATTCCTATCTTCACAGTTCCTCCAGTCCTGAGAACCAAAAGGTTCTTTTGCTCTCTTCACAGAATGAAAACTCTTGTCTTTTTCTGTCTTGACTGTAACCAGCTTCTCCTCATTGTCCTGAAACTTAACTGATCCTGCTGCAATTGGTTAGAGGCCTGTTGCTTTTGAGTATGTCAGAGTATTCTTAATCTCTATTGAATCTGCTGTTTGTAACACATGAAGTAATTTTTTTTATTTATTCCTTTTCCAACCGATTGATTTCTTCTGATTCCAACTTATTTACTGTAGAGATTATTCTGTGTGTTTGAACTACTTGTTCTCATATGTGACATGCACAACTCACCATCATATATGGAATTATCTCTTCAAAGTAGTCCATGCATTTCTTTCAAACCTGTTGTCTGTGTCCTGCCCGATCTTGGAAGTCTGGTGAGAAGTGGACACTTCACACTTTCTAGACAGCGGCTAGAGGACAATTTTGGTATCTATCTTATTATTTACCTGTTTTAAGACCACTATAACAAAAATAAGCCAGCTCTACATATAACTGAGCTTCATAGCCATTCTACCTACAGTGTTCTTGTTCTTTGCTTCTTTTTCTTGTTGTTTATTTGCCCTTTTGTTTTTTACTTCTTGTATTAAATAATGCTCCAACACATTAGGAAAACTGTTTTCTTCTTGCACATTATGTTTGTTTATGGTTTTTGAACCAGTGGCTATATCTGTGACTGTAATGCCTCATTCACCAGAAAAAAACCACAATAATGCCAGTCGAAAGAAAAAGTCTTTCTAATATTTCTTTTAAGAAAAGATTTTTGTGGTAATAGAAGAGGTTGTGTTAGGTTCAAGAGCAAGTTCTGCATATAATTTTTAGTATAAAACTATCCTGAAAGCAGATCACTTTTTCTCTTTTTTCCCTTCAAATTTATATTCAGTACGCTGATAAAGTTCTTTTTACTATACACTGCCCACCGTGGGCAGCAATTGGGTTTGAAGCATTGGTGAGCCTTCATAAAGGAAAGGCTGGAAAACATGATCTGTCTAAAGGAATCTATCTATGTATTCACCAGTGAACCAGAATGAACACATTGGGTAGGTTGAAATACATCTCAAGAGTTACTGGCTGATGGGTTGAGGATGAATTGTTTTCTTTGTGTAAGATGGGAATATGCTTTTTAAATATGTGCTAAGTAAATGCTTTGAGAAAGTAAAAAACATTAAACGAAAATGGAAACTAAAACATTAAACTAAAATGATAATAAGGAACATCACGGGATATGGAGTGACTGTGAACAGTTCTTAAGGAAAATAAAGCTGGAGGCTGTGCATTCTCTGTGTGCTTGAGTACAATGGGTAACCGGCAATTCAAATGGAAAATTGCAGCAAATACTCTAATAACTAGTACATTGATGAAACACATTAAGAGGCTTTAACTGACTGCATCCTATATTCATAATCAGATTTTGGTAGGTAAGAGAAAGACATGGAAAAGTCCTTTTATAGTACAGCATACACTGTTTCAGGAGAAAAAGAAGTATTGTTATATATTAAGTATGTATAATTTCCATTTTGATCAGCGTAGTATAACTTTGTCTTCACATGTTTCAGTCAGCATTCTAAAATGAAATATTATTATTCTAGCTTGTAAAGTATATTTTTGGTTTTGAATCTTCAAAAATGCTTTTCAACTATTCTTTCATAGCAATCCTATATCATATGTTTGTGAGCAATATAAAAAAGGGAGACTTAGGATCAATCATAGTATTTTTTTAAGCTAGGTTATTGGTAATATAAACTGATGAAAATGCCTCTCAGTTTTGTAACTGAAAGGCAATAATTTTAAAACTGAACTTGTCCACCTATGTCCAATCCATCCTAATAATAGATAAACTTGACCATTACTGGTATTGTGATCATTTGCAATTGTCTATTCATAAGTGAACCTATACGTTCAGAACTACTCTGTACTCCAGTAATTAGGGCTTTCTTGGTGAATCAGTACTCTTGTTTCAAGCTCTAGTGGCTAGATTTTAACAAATAGCCATTTTACTGGACTTTTGAGCACCTGCAAGGACTGTAAGGCTTGGAAACTGGCAGAGTTTTGTGACTCAGTCTTCACCACATGCTATCATGCAGTGAATTTTTCCCCTTTGCCTCTTTATGTACAATATAATCCCAATGACAGATGTTTATTTTTGCTGAAAAACTTCCTCAGACATTTTAGGATAAATAAGATCCAGACATCTTGATCTTTATTCAGGCTTTATAGTACTTTCCTCAGTGAGCAGTCCCACTGATTTCCATGAGATCATTTTTTGGAATTTATACGCTGTTGAACAGGAGTGAATATGACGGAGGCCAGTCATAGGATTGCAGGCTTTTCAAGGCTCTGGTGCATGCTTTTGCGTGCATTTATTTATGTGCCGTTTTGAAAGACTGCTAGGCTGGGAGAAAAGAGACTGATAAAACTCATTTCAAGATGACTCATCCTCTAGGATGGACTTTCAAAGCCTCTATATGCTTGAAGATAGGTCAGAAACTGATAATATTCAGGGAGAAAACAGGGAATAACAGCTTCATCAAATAAAGCCCCATTCAAACAATTCCTATGAAGTCATAGACCAAAAGCAAAAAATGTGCTTATGCTGAAATATGAGTTCATTACAACAAAAACGAAAGACAGACTTGAAACATCTTCCCTAAATCAAAATGTAGTTGGACTGTCGTCATAGTATGCACTACATATGCACTACAAAAGCCTGGTCAAAAATAACCAGCGGGACACTGAGAGGAATTTACCGTGTAATACAGTGAGATCTTGCAAGAACCACAAATGAAAGAAGGTATGGAGCAAAATAGAATATACAGACTAACCCTGTCAACAAGCCTGAGAGCTGGAAGAATATATGACAGTCTCTGCATCTTCCTCTCTCTGATGTGGAGTGCAAGGTGTCTTGATAGGTGGTGGGCTGAAGGTTATCCATGCCTGTTTATGCTGTGTAAGAGTGTGGTGGGCAGGACTGGTGACAGTGGAGTTTCCAATCTGGTCTCTCTCCCATAACTGCAGAGTAAGGAGGAGAAGGAGAAGAGACAGTTCTTGATGGGGAACTAAAAAAATGGACTAACTGAGCAATGGAGGACAGACTATAGATTTAAATGAGTATTTGGGAGTTCCATACTGAGAAATTTAATTGAATTTGAGTTTGCTGAGACTTGTGAGGCAGGAGTTCTTGAAACTTTCAAATAAGACTGGCTCACTTCTAAAGAGTAGGCTTGCCTGTGTCTTTTCCTGCTGAATCCTGGAGTACAGCAGAGTATTTTCATCTCTAAGGAACAAAAGTTTCTCTGTTCCGGATTGTCCAGTTAGGATGCATTGACCCAGATTACAAGAGAGCTTGTGTTCCGCTGTGCTGTGGGACTTCACTGGTAGCTGGTTCAGAGGAGAGTAACTCAGAAATTTGAGAATTAGGGCCAAAGGCATCAAAACCCATGGAGCACATGGCTTTGTGATAGTAAGTAACACAAATTTCATGCACTGAAATTCTGTATATAATTAGGACAGATCAAGAAGGTGACAGTCATTATGATGTGCTACAGGAGATCAAAGAGGCTGCAAGGTTAGAGTAGACAGATTGAATCTCATCTCTGTATAGATTAACAGATAATATAATTTAAAACTCCTGCAGGTGACTGCTTCTTCAAATAGCTAGTAAGAGAAGCTATAAAAAGAGAAGCACCTCTGGATTTATGCATGAGAGACTTTCAAAACTCTCATCTTGAAGGACAGTCAAATTCAACATTCTTGTAGGAATGAGAAGGCCTTCCTAAAAAAACAACCTAATCAAAACAAGGAAACCTTTAAAAAGAAAATAAAAATGAACAATCCAAGGTTGCTAATGGCAAGCATAGTTTGTAGACTGCATATTAGACATTCATAGAAGATACATTTCTCTAGTTCAAAATTATTCAAGCAATGCAATTAAGATAAAAAGAAATATATACCTCTATTTAAACAATAAAAAGAAACTCCCTGAAAAAGCAAGAGTTATTTCCAATTGGGCATAATGGAAAAGGACATAAATTGTTACAGATTCCAGGAAGTCATACTCTTAATAATACATACACATATCTTAAGGAATAATTTTCTAAATACCTAGTTGTTGCTGAGAAGTACTTGTTCAGATAAATCAGAATCGAAAAGATTGGTAGAGATTTAAAGGTAGGAGTTAAAAATGGTGTTGATGTAATCAAGTTATAACTAGAGATCTCAAGAAAGAAAAGGACACAGTAGAAAAGCTGTAATAACTCTTCGTAACAGTGAAGAGTTATTCGCACTTGGGAGTCTTTGTTCATGGGGACAAGTCAGAAGAACTGTCTCAAACAGAAGTGTCAGGTTTACAGCAAGCTGATAAATGCAGAATAAAAATTTGTTAGGCATGTAACATATTTATGCATGGCTTCAGGACGAGTTGAGAAGTTGAAAATTGAGTTGCTTGAAGCATTAAATATAGCTTATAATATTTTTTGAAACAGACATTAATATCATATAAATAGACACCATTTATCTGATTTGTAAAAGAAAGTCAGAGGGTTCCAGGAAACTAGAATCAGGTCTAGTTTCTGTATCAAGCAAATCACCAGAAATACAATGAATGATTTATACAATTTATGAAATGTGGCAAAAATGGGCAAAACTCAAGGCCAGGGCTTTTATATAGAGGACAGTCTGCCTCATGAATCTGTTTGAATGATTAAATGAACATGTGGACAAAGGCTCATTTGATTAATATTGTATTTTGATTTTCAAAAGGTTTTGACAAGATCCTTTACCAAAATCCACAAAAGAAAGTTTAATAGAATAAGGAGTAAAGGTTCTTTCATGGGTTAGTACTTGGTTAAAAGAATAAATGGACCATTTTCACAGTGATGATCAATATGAACTGTTGAAAATATTCATATTTAACCCGGAGAAGGGATGAGTAGGAAGGTGATACAGTTAGCAAGTACAAAATCTTTCAGCATAGAAAAATGAAAGAACTGCAAAATGTTCAGAAAGATCTCAAGATAGTCAGTGGCTGAGTAGTAAAATAAATTATGAATTTCTGTAGCAATTAAAAGTAGAACACTGAAAAAAATAGTTCTACTTGTACAGTGATTACAATGATTACTGAATTAGGCACTACCAGTTGTGAAACAGCTCTTGCAATTACTTTAGGCTGTGCCCCAGGTCTGTCAGCTCAGTTCTGTCTCAGCAATAGTCAAAAAGGTCAACAGGGCGTTAGGAAATACTACTGTTCTTTAAAAAAAACAACTGAAGAAAAATCATCAAAAAACCATATCAAACCAGTCCACACTATGCACTACCTTCTTCTTAAATAATTTATTAGAACTGGAAACAGTGTAGAGAAAGACAACAGAGACTTTTGGCTACACCAAGCAATTTCTCTGTAGAGATATTGAGTAGGCTTAGGACTTTGTGGCATATGAAATAAAAATGTCATGTGGGATATGATAGAGGTATATTGAAATCACAGATAACATGGAAAAAGTGACTGGTTACTTACTCTATGATATGAGAATTAGATGGCAATAAATAGAGATTTAACACACTTCAGTGTTTTCTTTCACACTATACCAGGCTAAATGTGGAAGTTCCTGCTAGGGAGCTTTAGAGATTCTGAAAATAAAAGCATGTTCAAAGGCTTTTAGGTGAATTAACAGAAGAGAAGGTTTTCAGGGACTGTTAGATGCAATGAAGTAGAGATAAGTTTCAGTTTTCAAGATCTCTAATATGCAGATTTCAAAGTTCAAATCACTGTATATTTGCCCTATTCTTGCATGCTTTATTCTAGTCTCTCTCAGACAGGACACTGAGTTAAATAGATGGTGATGTGACCAACAGTAAATAAACTTATGTTATACTTACCAAAGGTGTTGCTTTGAGCACTCTAAAACACATATCTGCCAATAATAATGATAAATCAAATCAATCTCATGTTTTCTCCCTCTTCCCATAGATATGTTGCCTGGTTTCTGTCACTGCAAGACTGGCTATGCAGGAGAAAGCTGTAATCGATGTGCCTTGGGTTATAAAGGATATCCTGAGTGCCTGCTCTGCAACTGCTCCCTTAAGGGCAGTGAGAATGATGACCCTTGCATAGGTCCCTGCATCTGCAAGGTATGCATGTCAGGTTCTTCTGAGTCATAGAAAGATGCTAATGATATTGAAAGATTGCAGTTAATGCTCTTCTATCATACAACAGTATTCTAGTGTTCTACCTAGCTGTATTAATATCTGTGTTAGTCACTTGTCATGAACACTTAATTTGGGTCCTGTAAAGTCTTAGATTGTCTTATGTCAGAACTCACTGTAATCAACATATTTACCTAGGAGTCTGCTGCCAGTCTTTCAAGTCTTTAGAAATCTGTAATGAAGGGTTACTTCTGAAGCCTGTGAATCATTTGTTTCAAACTTCCATCCTCATCTGCTCAGAAACTATATGTTTACAGTATTGTGGACTCTAAAACTAACCTGTAATGTGACTTCAAAAGAGAAGATGAAGTGAACTGGTGATCTATTAAAACAAGAAAATTGACTTTTAAGAGTAGTTATTAGGGGTATATTCCTCTTTTCTTGCTAAATTCCAAACTGAGAGCATTCTTTCCTGCCTTGGGATAGTTGTTTAGAAATCTCTAACGTATTTAAAAAACCAAAATACATCCTTTCTGTAGGAAGAGTTTCTTAATTTCTAGGAAGAAAATTTAAGAGTATTTTTCTCTATGTGCCTTCCCATACCTCCATCAAATTATATTTTGATATTATATTGAAATAAAAAACTTTTAAAAGCACATGCACTCACTTCTTATAAAATACCTAGTTATGAGAAATGCTTTAGAATTGATTGTGCTCTCTAAGTCACAGTCTAGTAAATGACCATGAATATGCCCAAAGGACAGCTTACTGTACTATGGATCAATTTTTCTGTGTTGTACTTGTGGGAATTTCCTTCCAGAATTTAATTAACAGAATTAGTCACAAATGAGAATTTAAAAATACTCACATTACATCCTTAAATACAGAAATGTACAAAAAAATGCTTCAATCTATAAGCTCATGCTGCAGACACACACAAAGCTCTGTCACAAAACCCTGTTTTGACAGCTGAATAGCACTGAAATCTACTCAGAGAATTAACCTTATCCTCACTTTATGTAACAGTCACATGCTCTCTGTCAGAAATAAAATCTATCCATATCACATTTCTAATTACTTAGCCATCAAGTCTAGAAGATGAGAAAAGGGGTGCTTTCGCAATATTCTGTCTCGAAACAGAGCTTTGATGAAGATGTATTTTGTTAAATAGAAGATAACTACTGCTTAATGATTCTTATGACATTATTTGTCTAAAGCCAAACTGATGTTAGTACAGTCAGACCAAAATGAACAAATAAGGAATAGAGATAATTGTTCCTATCCTAGAGAGTTCTCATTATACGCACTTTTTGCTCGGTGTTCATCTTTTGTCTTCTTTCTGCTTCTCTAATCCCTTTTTAAGTGCTTGTGGGAGAGAAAAATGATACCTTTTGCAGATAGCTGAGATAAAGATACATACACATTTATTTTCACTAGCAATCTTCAAATTCAAATCAAAGCAGATTTTGGTCAAAGGGACACTAAAATTATCAGATTAGTTATGCTCCATATGAAGAAAAAAGTGGGATGTCTAGTTAATAGCAGGTCTTAGGAAAAATGCTTCCCTTCCTTTAATCACATCTTTCAATTTCCTATGATGAGCTGTAAATTTGCTAAAGATAGTTTTCTTGTAAAGAAAATTACTGAAAAGCAGTTCTGTCTGTAAGCAGCAAAATGCAGCCAAGTGGACATTAGATTGTTATCTTTACCACATTAAGTAGAGTAAACTAAAGTACAGAAAGGGGAGGGGCAAGTATAAATGACTTTTTTTTACTAATTATCATAACTTTCTGAAGGTATATACCCAAAGTCTCATCTTTGGATAATTTAAAACTAGATTGAACAGTATTCAGAAATACATGGGACTGCAGAAACATTATTTTATTTGCTGAAAGATAGGTTAGATCTCCTTCCCAACTTTGAGTTTTATTTATCTATTATTAAGATATATCTATTATATATCTATTATCACTGAATTTACTGCCTATTCAATAGAATTCTACATGTTTTACTCACAGGTGATGTGTTTGTGACTGGAAAGTGGGCAACTTTGCATTTAAACACATACTTTTGCCTTTCAGCTCTTTTTTTGTTTTCCCCTTCCCACTCTGCACACACTCAGCACATCACCAGTATGAAATTTTTGTGACCAGTGTTCATAATTCTAGTTTGTAGAATCATTGGTGAGATATCTATGTGCCCAGATGTTACCCACATTGTTTTTCACATGAAACATGGTTGATTTCAGTATATCTGTGGCAGGAATATACCTGAGACTGCTGGTGAAAATGTACAACTACTTGTCATGACATTAATGAGATGTTGAAGTTAAATGTAATTGACTGATAGCCTTGAGTTGTATTAAAGATATTTGTGGTTTGTTTAGCAGAGTCTGTATGATGTTACTGAAGGGGAGCATAGATAGAGCAGAGCAGCAGAGAGAGAGCAAAGATATTTTGCTACATGTATATGAATTACTGTATAATTAAGGGTGAAAACCTTATTACATTTTCATTGTATCTCCCTTTTTGCCTGTCGTCATTGCCCCTTCCCACTCACTGTCCCTATTTTCTCTTAATTCGAATGTGCTATCCTTTCTCCCCATACCTCCACCTGCTTTGACCTGCATGTTTCATCTTTGCTAGATCTTATCCTGGAGGCTATCAAATGGATTTTGGCAAATTTACTTCAGATTTGTGTGTTTTGAGCAATCCTAGACTACATAGTGTAGGCAGGCTTTTTATAAAGTGTTCATTCTCTGCTGACATAGAGCAAACAATTTGGTCCTGTGAGCATAACACAGAGCACTGTCTCCAGGATTAAGGAGACTGTATAAAACTTCTGAAAGGGAATTTTCTGAGCTGTGTGGGACAAAATACTGAATTACTAAACCAGCACCATATTGCAAGCCTCCTGCAACACACTTCTTGTAGAAAACCTGGATTTATTTTTGACTATAGGACAAATTGGTTTCTAGTGTAAGGCAGCAGGACTTAATGCACAACATAAGCTTTCTATGAAAAATATAAGTACCAAATGGTAAATTTAGAATTCTTCATGTATATTTAGTACCTGTCTTTCTACAGCAGAAGAGTTTGCAGACCTGACTGCATGTGTGGCAAACCATGTAGCTATGAAGTTCAACTCTTTGAGCACTAGGATATAGACTGAATTCAGCTATCAATTACAGACCCCTGAAAAACTGATACACTGAGTGGTTAGTACAACTGATGCTATGAACCTGTAGTTTGCATCAGCTGGATGTGCACAGATTTAATCAGCCCTACCTACGAACTACTATTGTTGAGATTGTAACATTGTGTCCCGTACTTCCTTCCATGCTGAGACTCTCAAGTGTAATAATAAATAAATAAATAAATAAATAAATAAATAAATAAGGTTATTCCTTGAAATCAAGTATGTCTATTCATATAGAAGAAAAATTAAAACTCTTTTAATGTCCAAATTCCATTTCCTGTTATTTACATGCAGTCATAGTACCTTTTATTGTGTAAAGGATTTGCTACTAACATTCCCAAATAAGGAAGTTTTTCCTATAAGTGTCTTAGACTCCTGCAATCTATACTCTCCTGGAGAATAAAAAACCAGTGATCTCGAGTTCTAATCTATGACAACTGAAGTAATATTCTATGTGCATTTTCAGGAACATGTTGAAGGAGAAAACTGTGATCAGTGCAAACCAGGTTTCTTCAATCTTCAGCAAGATAATCCTGAAGGCTGTGAGGAATGTTTCTGCTCTGGGAAAACAAATATCTGCACACATTCTCACCTTACCTATGGAAGTGTAAGAAAAATCATACTGCATCAGTACATGTCACTGGTTTTGTGTTTTTCTGTGTTGTCACTGACCATTGCCACCAGGGTGCATCTTATTAGAAAATACTGCATGTTTTTTTATGCCCCCTATGACTTGATGATCCTTTTGGGTCCCTTCCAATTGGAGATATTTTATGATTCTATTGTATGATTCTATGATATTTTCCATTTATCCAAAAGAAAATACTTATAATCTTTGTTTCTCTTTGTGAGAAAATTCTGGAATAGTGCAGTTAGAACAGTGAAAAGCACAAAAAAAGTTAAAATAGTAAGAAATGAAGCCATGTGCAAAACACAGTCCTGGAATGTGCATATGTAATCAGTCCTGAGTTAAATGCACAGACTCTTTTCTAGATAATTATTAAATTTCTAGACCTGAAATACTTAAAATTTTTGAAACACTAAATGTACAACACACAGCTTAAGTAAGAAAAAAGAAATGCCTTGCAGGGGGCATTTTGAGAGCATTTCTTTTGCATACTGCATTCCTAGGAAAGGATGTAAGAGGGAGATGAACCTACTGTTCTCATTTGTGCTGTAGAAAAATGTCTTTAGCCTGCAAATATACTCTAAACTGTAAATTAGTTCTCAAAGCTCAGACACTAATTCCACCATAATGGATGTATGCTGCATATTCATGCCTGTAGATCAAGTCTGGGAAATATGTTCCAGGTTTACTAGCTCCTGGTTTTGGCCATATTGTTTGCTGGAAGGCTGTGAATAGCATCATATATGCCTAGTGTTCTCATTTACATGCCAGCAACTGGAAAATTTTCCATCCCATGGCTGAGCTCATTTATTGTTCTGTTTGTATCCGGGCTCCAGAAGCCATCCTTGTATGACCAGTGTACTCTTTGCTGATGATTCATTTCTAGTTACGGGATTCAGATATTTCAAGAAATTCAATTTTCAGCTTTGCTTTGGTTTTATAAAAAGAATATATTTGAACTTGTAAGTTCTAAGGCTTTAGCATTACAAATTATTATAAATTACGCTGCCAACGACAATCAGAAAATATATATCTATTTGTCAGCTCATCTTCTGTACACTCCATGACTCATATTATTTATTGAAAACTTGCATAGTATTTGGAGATATTCTTGCACATGTGTTTGTATGATAGAATTTCCTCCTCTCTCTGGAGCATTCGAAGCAGACAATGCAAATATTAGCAGTTATTTCAAGCTACTCAGAAGTTATAGCTCCCAGTCACATACAGTAAGAGAAATGTTCGCTCTTATTACTTTGTGTTTTCCTTGGTTCCTAAATTTTCCTAAGTTTTTTTAAAAAAACCTCAGTTTTTTTAAAATGGTCAAGTGAGAGACTGTGACTATTGAAATGACTGATGTCCTGATTCCTATTGTAATGTGGTTTTTTCTTTTTTTTTTTTCCCCTATCATTATAGATAGAAGACATGAATGGTTGGCATCTGACTGACTTACCAGGTCTCATCAGAGTTACCCCCAAGCAAAAGAGATTTGATGGGCATCAGCAGTTTAGCATCAGCAATGTGGCTGCGCGAAAAGTACTGCCACAGACTTACTATTGGAGCGCACCCAGTTCTTATTTGGGCAACAAAGTAAGTGTGGTTGGTACTTGCCTAAACGCTAATTTGATTTACTGAGGAAAAAGAGGTAAGATCTGAAGGAGGGTGGAACTGAGGGAAGATTAAGTTGGGCAGCCATTTGACCAGCAAAAGTGCAAGCAGAAAAGGGATCAGGCATGTGGAATATCCATGTGAGGCAAAAAGTTAAGTAGAGAAAATTAACTAAGTCTCTTTGACCTTAGGCCCTCTTTAGTCTCCTGCTGTCAGGTCTTAGAGAAGTCTCAATAGTTCACAGCAGTGTTTTTTTCAATGAATTAGCTGGTGATTCAGCTTGTCCTGTTCTTTTCTCACATTGTCCTCAGCTTTGAAAATTAGTTCCCTCGTCTGCTTTTCAGAGATATAAGTTGTGTATCAGATGTTGTGGGGGTGTGTTACAAAACTTTAATGTTTGGCAAGAAACTTGTGTGTGGGGAGCTCTCTGCCCTATAACTCAGAAAATGCTGTTGTGAGATTTGTGTCAGTTCTAACGCATATATTTAAGTCTGCATGTATCTAGTTGTGCATGTACACACGTATTCATGCCCTGCAGGTTAATACCAAATCCACGATACTTTCATGAAAATCTCATTTTTCTCAGAGAGTAGAGGACTGAATGAGTCTTAAATGTGAAGAAGGCTTAACAGCTTTCCATTTACTGTAACCCAGATTATGCTAAAATTTAGCAGAAATACTAACACTAATGTATTTGAGCACATTTTCCTCTCCAGTCACTTCAGGCTAGCCAACCTCTTATTTATTTATTTCTTCCTATTGGCTGAAAATCAACATGACAGAAGGTAAGTGAGCATGTTGAAACTAAATATCATCATTTCAAAGAATTGGGCATCCTGTTCATGGCTATAAATTGTTAAAGATAGGCAGGCTTACTTAGCTGGGCAAGGGGGAGTTTCTTCTATAATCTTCCATGACTAGTGAACTTACCCTGAAATATGAACTAATACTTTTCCAGACAGAATTTCATTTTGCTTCTATTCAGTGAGCAAAATAATGGTAGGAATATGCACAAATTATTTGAATGTGAAAGATATTTTTTCAGTGTAATTTGGAGGTCCTTTGTGGTTACTGTCAGATATCGCTGTATGAATGAAGCAATTTGCCTTAATAACTGAACCATATAAATTTTTGATACTACAATAACACTGAAAGCACTCAAATTACCACAGTACATCTTAACTGTCATGTTGCATCACGTAAACTATAGTGATAATGACATGCTTAGGCCAGATGATTTATGCTGTAGAAAGGAAAGTGGAAGTAGAATACTGAGAGGCCTTATTTGTAAACTCAATAAAACATTTTTCTAAATAGCTGAAACTGAATAAAACCAAATAGCTGAATCTAGATAAAAACACCCTGTCTTGTGAATGACTGCTAGTTATAGAATAATTAGTGTCTCGAAGCGTGCAAACTTCCTTAAGAATTTTTGTCTTAGAAAACAACTTCAGAAGTCTATATCAAGATGCACACTTCTGTTGTAGTTTATAAACCTCATGCCACAGAAAACTGCCTTTCCTTTAAAATTATTGCTCTTAAAAAATAATCCCCCCCAAAAAATTGATTAATAAGAGATATTAACTGTACTGCATTTCCTAGTTTTCAAATATAGCTCAAAAACCTTAGATAAAATAATTCTTTAATGTAAAAGTGGCATGTTCTGCACATGCCTCCACATTGTTGACTGACATATATGTGCTAACTGCTTGTTTTACATCCATCTCCAAATCTTCTTTTGGGTGAAAAAACCATTATAAATAGGATGCCCCTGATTGTGCAGCCTTCAGCTTTGTCATTTAAATCTGGATGACACTAGGTAGTGTGATACTGGTCTTTGACTGTGTCTTGAAGGAGACATTATAAATAACAGGAAGCTGTAGATGGGGCAGGATTCTTGTTTATGCCAGAGTTGGACAAGAACATGGGCAAATTATTTTAACATCACCATACCCTTTTAGTCTTCTAAATATATGTACTGTTACCAGAATTTAAAACTTTGTTATATAAATTCAGATAATTTTTCAAAAAACCATATAATATGCATTTGAACAGAAAAATTGAACATTGTTTTTGATGCATAATATGTTTGAGAGTAATCTGGAGGAATTTAATTTCAAGAAATAAAATATCTAGTGGGTAATTTGAGAGAACAGTTTTAAAATGGCAAGTATTAAGGTTTTAGCAGGTATCATAAAATAGTTTATCTTCTTGCCTGCCTACCTTATCATAGCCAACTGAACTAAGGATTGCAGCAATAATGAGGACTTGTGGTGTGTTAGAGCTTATAGTATCTGAAAAATCACATTATTCTATCAACTCTAATTATATTCTAGGTATTTGAAAACCCCATTTGGTTTTTGTTAGCAGTTTCTTAAATTGTTTTGACAGTGGATCTATAAGTTTATTTTAAACATGTGTCCATGCTAAAATATTTTATATATTTGTCTGAAACTGTTATGAGTTACGGTATGATAATGTTTGATCACAGCACTGAAAAGAAAGTCAAAAATTAATTAAAAATTGGATACCCAAGTCAGCAGGATGATATGAAATACTTATTTCTTTAAAGTCAACATAGAAGGGTTAGGTGTGTGTGATATTTCAGAAGTCTAACATTACGTATACACCCTGCATCTCTGACATCTCGTCAAAAAGCAATGTGATAATTCCTATGATGAGTAGAACCCCCTTACAATTAGGTGAAAGTAAACATGATATGCAACATATCTAAACATGGCACCCCTTCCCATCCCTCTGCCCCCCACAACACACGCATGAGAGGCCTCTGAGGCCACTTGAAATTCCATGGGGAAACGTCCATCTTTGGTTACATACTTTATTTTTTTTCTGCAGCTGCAAATTTTGTGTTCCTTTCTCTGCTAAGGGCCAGCTTTAAGGTGAATGTGAAGATTTATCCTGCCTTTTTCAGGTGGTTAGGGCACTGCCTTTGGTTAGCAGTTGCAGGTTAATTCAGTCTTTAGGAGGAGCTTATCTTAGAATTCTCGTCTCTGGACTTTGTTAGGTCTCAATACACAGCAGAAAATACATCCCCTCTAACTCCTTCATCTGGGTTTTGAGCAGATACTAATGCTGGCATTACTCAAACTGCAAATAATATGATAGAAACCATAAAACACTTCTCAAAACCACTATTTGCATGCTGACAGACTTATATTGAGAAGTTTCTTGCATCAAACCTTGTTTTACAGGAATCATTTAAGTTAGCTGTACAGCATGATCCCATTCAGTATAACTAAGGTTAATGTAATATGGTCCTTCATGAAGTCAGAGAATATTGAAAATTAAAGCAAAAGTTGTTTGAATGATAAGCTTTGCTATCTCTGAAAAGTTCTAGAACATCATGTTTGCCAACTCCATTGACTTAAAGCATTCATGTGGTAGATACTGTTCTTTCTCTGACCTCAAGTTAAAACCAATACAGTAGCTGAAAGTTTTGTGTAGAGTCTGTGCATACAGAATGGGAAGGGGACTTTTTTGACCTTGTCACTTCATTTATTTTTCCTGTTCTTTTATAACTAGCTGTGTAACCTATTTGCTGACTTACAGAACTCATTGTTTCTTTGAATCCGCAAATGAAGATGCTGTAATAAACCTGTAGGCAATACATACAAACTTTAAATATCTGTCATCCCTTTAAAAGTACTTTACAGTGGAAAATTAAAGATTGAGATAGAGGGAGCAGTTTGTTTTGTGACATATTATCTGTTGCAGACTGCCCAGACTACCTCATAGGATTAAATATTGAATTATAAAATAATCATAAACTAGGTCCTCGTGACTTTTATGTTTTATTTCCTTCCATTTGTTTTCATTTCTTAGGTAACTCTGATACAAAAGGCAGAATAATGCAAAGCAAATTGTAGTCTATGGCTCCCAGGGGGAAGGAATGTAGCTGATACCCAAAACATAAGGAAGCATGAATAATAGAATAATCAGCTGGAACTGAAATGCTGGTATGAATTGTCCTAAACTATGCATCTAAGGGCAGGAAGCTTCATCTAGTATTGTCGAGGTTTCAGATCTCAAGGTTTTCCTGTTCAGAGAACATGATGGCATTAGATAGATCCACAACTCCTTTATTTTAGTGCCTCTCTCAAAAAGAAAAACAATCTACATAACACCTTTTGGTATAAATGGCAAATTAAATTGTAGTTGGAAGCTACTTTTTTTACTATCAGTTTCTTTTGAAATTATTTGGCCTAATGAAAAGCAGGGAGTGACCTAGCCTACACAGTTCCAACATTCAACTGTGTCTTAAATTCAGAGAATAGACTGATTTTTTAAAGCATACATCTGTATTGCTTTTATTGTCAGGGAAGTGAAGTAATGAAACTTAGGTGGGCTGATGTGATCTCCCTTTGTGTGCCTTGTTAAGAAAATTCTTTCCTTCAGCAGGTTATATGGACAGTTTAGGCTTTCAGTAGAAGATTTCATTCCCTAATGCATATGGGTTGTCCAGGTCTAAGCAGGCCACCCTTTAGTAACATAATGGCAGTGCTTGAAGTATCTGTTACGTACATGAGGGATATTTCTTCAGTGCTGGTAAGTCCAGTACTTCATGATGAATTTGACTTCTTATACATTCTCCATAGAAAAGACTTTCAGCCCCAGATTTGAATGTTTAACAAAGCACATCTCCAAGGTTGTAAAAGTAAATTGGAAAGGGAGTAGGGAATGTGATCCTCAAGTATAAGGCATAGCATAACAAAACCAATTTTATAGGGGCATTTAATATCTTATATATTAGAGTAGGATGATATAGTTAGTTATATGCATGTTATCCATATCTATAAAAGAAACATAATAGGCATCAGCAGCACATAGTATGCAAGAAATCTTCATTCAGTGTAACACTTCTGAAGTTATTCAAAGTTGTTGCAGATTCTCAGATTTTTTTGAGTAATGTCAACAGCTAACACATGGCAGAAAATTAAAATGATTCATTTAAAGCTAAAGAAAAACTGTCTTTTGTAAAGACAGCTACTTCAGTATCTTTTATTTTTCATATTTGAATGCATTCTTCTAAGAAAAAGATGGTTTAGTTTATTGGTATGTTTTTCATTTTTTAAACAAGTAAACCTTAAAGTAATCTAAATAATGTTATTTTATTTTAAATCACAATCTAAATTGCCCTGACTGAAATTAAGTCACCGTGGAAAACAGACTCAGTCAACAGTATGAAGATGTCTTCAGTTTAGACCAAATGTGCTGTTTATTTTATTAGCACTTACTTCACTATAGCTTCTAAAGATTGAGATAATAGGCAGAGTCAGATATGGAAAGATGAGATAAACAAAGCAGGCATACTAGGGAAGAGAAAAACATTTAAAAGATTTGAACCACATCTGACTGATACTTCCTCTAAGTTTACTTAATATGTATTACATGATTGAGTTTAGATTATTTATTTTTCCTGAAATGTTCTCTCAGCTTGGCACCATGGAATGGACAGGGGTAGTTCTCTGCATTCTTTCACAGCTGTGGCTCACCAAATTTTGCTTGATCCCCAGTACAAATTAAAACAATATTGGTACTGTACTACTTGGTGATCAGCTACCTGTGACTGTAAAGAACCACCAAGAGATAAGTAAATTTTGCACACTTTGTTCCTCATTAATGCTTTTAATGATGTTTGGATAGCCTGTTGGGACAGTTCAAGTATAGCCATTATTGAGATTACAAGGAAACTAAGGATGCCCAGTAGACTGTTACGGCCTCTTTGGACCTTAGAAATTAGTTGAAACAGGGCTCAGACTCTGGCTAGCTGAGTCCAGTGACTGCAGTAATTCATGTATCTCATGTTAAATTTAATTTCTTAGTGCTCAAATCATCTCACACTACTGTAGAAAAAGAGGAAATTTATTGTTGGTGAAATTATTTCATAAATCTCAAGTGTCCTTTGTGTTACCTGCTTACCAAGTCTGCCTTGAAGGCAAGGGCTTCAATCAATAGAGGCAGTTGAAAAATGGAAAAACAAGGAGGAAATAAAGTAGTTTCACAAAAGAAGGGAAGTGAATGCTAGAGAGAGAACACTAAGGGGTCATAGGAAATAATGAAAAAGGAAGCAAACTGGGGAATATGCTTGCTGGATTGCAGTGTTTTATTTTTCATATCTTTGATCCCAAATACTAAAATACTGAAGGATCCAAAAAAGCAGCAGAAAAAGAAAAAAAAGTTTTGACTTGGAAAGAATTTGTATGTCTGGTGATTTGTACTGAGGGCTAATCAACATGCAAAGAAGCATGGCGATGATGATTCCCAAGCTAGAGATAGCTAAATTGAATAGTGGTTACTTACGACTGTAAAGGAAAACTGAAGTTTATGAAAGGGAGGATACATGGGTGTTTTGTTCTTCTTATATTTTATTCCTCTTATATATATGCCTCTGCATACTAAATACCTCATCAACAACAAAGTGCTTTGAAAACTATATTTAGAATTCCTTAGTCATCACAGGTTACCTGGAAGTAAAGTGTTTAATCAAATTTTACTCAACTTACCTAACCAGAGAGATTTTATAGTCCAAACATCTAATTCATATTGGGTTACACAGGTGTGTGATGAAGGCATTTATGTCCATCACCAAAAGGGTACACTTAAAAGCTAATGAATGGTCATTCTTCAAATACTGAGAGTCACAAAGAGATAGTGTTAGGTTTAGTTTCCAGATTTCCCTTTATGAATAACTGAGTTGCTATTTCTGTTTGATTTACAGGCCTGGCCCCCCAACTTACTTCAAATTTAAATGATTTACAAAATTCTGAAATAGAATGGAATTAAAATTATTAAGTTTATAACTAATTAGTAACACTGCATGATGCCACTGAGCTTTAGTTTTGTACTTTTGTGCTGTTCAACTTTTGTTTTCCACATCAAAAAAGCAGTATGCGGAAGGACAGAAGTACTGAGAATCTCTGACAGTGCACAGCTTTTCACACAAACCATTTGTTGTACTTTCAATCTGTACTATTTTTTTTCTTGGGGAGGGAGTTTGACACGCTCAGTAGCATCTGAGAATCTCAAAATTGTCTTGATATGCAGCTTCTCTACAAGATGGATAAATGGCATTATTTTCATTTTGTATATAGGAATTAGTCTTGCTTTTCTATGTGTCTGTCTTCAGAAGCTAAGTTTTGATGCCTAACTTGATTAACTAACTACCCTGTGTCATTAAGAAGTTTTAAAACCAAACAAGTGTATCACAGGTGCCCAAATCCAAGTGCTAATCACCTGTGTACAGATGCAATTAAGAGGTATAGGTGTGTGAATTTATGTGACTCATGTTTAATTTTGTAGCTGTCATGTGAATTTTTAATCAGTTCATGGGTCGGGGAGGCCTAATCCAACTAAATTTGTTAACAGCATTTTACATCTATTGTTATTAACAAAAGGATTGTGTGTTTGTAAAACAACATATTGGCGTGAGTCACGGATTTCTGATACACAAAGCTCCATTACTAACTAGAGTATAGAAGATGTAAAGGTGGCTTAAATGGTTCAAAATGGGACAAATTCAATTACTGAAAGAAAACCCAAACTGACATTCAAAATGTACACAAAGTAATGCTTTTAAAATTTATTTTGTATTTGTTTATGGGGAGCAGTAATCAATTCCACAACAAACTCTAATACAAATTAAATGAGTAATTTTATAAATTCTATAAATTCTTGATGTTTTCATAATTGATTGGTGAGTAGTAGGGCCATTAACTGTGAGTGCCTTACAAACTTTCATTTTCAAAGGGTGATACTTACTAAATTTCCAGCAATCCAAAAATTTAGTATCAGAAATATCACTTTCATATATTTCAGTTTGATGAGACAAAGACAGAGAAAGACAGACAAACAGATAGACCGATGTGAACATATTTTACTTCTGTAGTGCATCTGGCTTTCTTCGTAGTGGTGCATTTGCTGCTGCATTTTTCATTTGTGGCTAGAACAGTGTTGGTAACACACCTGTCTTTTGGCTCTTGTTGAACAGAGCTTGCACAGTGTCAAGGCTTTCTCTTTAACCTTTCCCACTGATCCATAAGTCTTTTCACCCTTCTTCTATTTTCTTCCCATCCCATGGGAGAGAGGACTAGGGGAGTGAGAGAGTAGGGAGAGTTCAGTGAGTTTTTGGCTGCTGGCCAGCGTCAATCCATGGCAGTAAAATTGGAAGTGATAGAGAAATAGAACCCTTAAGCCTTTGACAATATTGCAGTTGCAAAGGAAGTTAAGTTTTCATTATGGCTGTGATATGCAGCTAAAGAACTGAACAATGAAAGGGTAACCAGAACTAACAAGAAAGTAGCACAATAGTGATCAGAAGCTTGAATTGCTTGTTTAGTTTTAACTTGTCTCTTTATAGAGTCATCATTCTAAATATATTAATATTGAGACTCATTCTTTAGTCTAATCTTTGAACAGAATATGAAGCATCCTTTAAATTGTAGGTCCTGTTTCATGTATACTATTCCATCTGTCTCATCTACCCTGATTGCTCTTTACCTGATTGCTCTGAATGGACTCATACTGCTTCATTAAAGGCAAAATGAGCCCCATTACTTTAGGATCCTATTATGTTTACACACTGTAAGTTGTTCTTTAATAGAAGAGAATGATGGCAGAAGAGGTTTTATTTTCCAGAGACAGACTCTAGCTAACTACAGTAAATTTCCTTAGAAAGTTGAAATTTTAAATATTCAGTAAGTTTCTCGAAGTAAGGATTTTTCTAACTACAGAATGAATTTGCTTTCCTGGACTCAAGATACTAAAGGGTTAAGACCTCAATATTTGGCATATTGAAGGGATAATCATATGTTAGAACCCCAATCTGAACTGCAATGAATTATTAAACAAGTGGTTTGTTGTATGATGTCTCCTTGAGGCATATCCAGAGCTAACTGCATTGAGCCAATTAGACTGACTGTCTCTTCAATGAGTTGTGACCTATCAGTGGTAATAGCTTATCGTGGTGATAAATGAACCCATCTCTCAAACTGAAGCTTGAGTACACACTTCAGCAGTTTTCCTGAATCATAGGGCCATTACCTATCAACTTCAGATTGACAGGAGCGACAGCAATGAGAGCAGATAGCATGCATGAGAAGACACAGATGATTGTTTTACCCAAATGAATATATTTACACTTATTTTTGATGAGGTCGTTTTGTGGTTTTCTTGGGTTTTTTAATGGGCCTGCCTTAACATTCCATATTTTGCTAGCACATTTCTCACAGTATGTGCAGTACTACCCCTGTCTCCTGAGATGGCTGGATAAATTTTTGATTGATATCTACGTAACTTTTCAGTTTCACAGGCACTCTGTGTTGTGATACAGGTTAGTCCTGTAAGTATCAAATATCATTAAATACTTTGACACTTTGTGGTGGAGTTAAAAAAAATGGTGTGTCTTGGTGTTGACCCAGTCATCGCCCCTGAAAAATTAAAACATATCACACCAGACCGGAAAAGAAGGATGATGAGGTAGTTGGAGAAGTGGCCATGTTGTGAAGCCACAAGGAGCTGAGGGGCCAGGAGCCCCCCTGGGGGCTAGGCCCCCCTCAGCCCCCCGACTGGGGTTGCAGAAACTCGAAAACAGTGTTAAAGTGGACCGAGTTCTGTGGCTGAAAAGCTGGGGGAGTTTTCTCCACTTTGAGTGGGCAGAAGAAGACAGAAAAGCAGTGGCAGAGGCAGCGCTGAGTGGAAAGCTGTGGCTGAAAGCCAAGAAAATAGCTGGCAACTAGCAACATGGCACATAGCCAGGCTGAGGAACGCAGAGACATGTCCTGCAACGAGAAAGAGCCGGCAATAGAGCAGAGAAAGCTCAACAGAGACAGTTTTGGGGTAAGAACTGAATTAAATCTCCCCAAAACCCCTTTGAGACCCCTCCTGGGAGGAGGAGGTGAACTTCTACTTGATGGAAGTCCTAAAATGCAGCATGCACTGGAGAGAGGAGCTAAGAAGCTCAGAGACGTCCTGGAAGCTGGACCGGGATGGCTGGATGGAATGCGGAGAAAGTGGCCTTGCCCCCCACCCTGCTGCTGCCACACTGGCAGTTTTGAGACAGAGCAAAGGAGCTCTGATAGGACGTTTAGGGCAAAGACTGAACTGAAAGCTGCCCTAAACGTTCTGACTCAGGGGGAGCTTAAATCCCCTGAGGAAGGGACTTTCATGAAGATGCCCCTGCACTTTGTGATATGACTGTGGTGAGGCAAGCCTGTCCGTGCTATCGCAGTCCACGGGAGAGAGACCTTCGCTTGGAGTCAAAGGGCTGAGAGGGGTGAGAGAAGACCCCTTGTATTGTAATGGAGAGAGAGAGAGATTCCAGCTATAACTCCAGCTACGACTGCTGCATTGAAGAAGAGAGACACTGCTGCCCTGAACGTGGAAAGGATCTTTCCTTCTTCCCTTCTGGACTTTTATTGGAGGGGGAGGAGACTTGATCAGTGTAAATACTGCTTTATCATAGGAGAGATAGTTAGAATTGTGTGTATATAATGTATTATAATATTTATTTGTGTAATAATTGTAATATAATTCCCTTCCCCCCATACTGAGCCTTGTGTTGTGTCTGGAAAACCCCTCTCACACTGGGATGAGTTGTGGGAGGGGGGCTTGGACTTGGAAATTGGATTTTTGGGGGGTCTCAAGTCACGACACACTTCCTGATCAGTTCCTTGTCTAGTTTAACTCTTTTTGGAGATGACAAAACTTTTTACTGTGAAGACAGTTATTTTAACAACTTTCTGTGTCAGTTTTCTTCTAAGGTTTTTTTGTTGTTGTTGTGTTGAGGATTTCAAGTGTGTTTTAATAATTAAAAATAACAGTGCCAGAGGTACATACCTTCAGTTTAGTGTCCTGAAAGAGAATTTTGGTTATGACTCAATTTTTAAAATGAAATTACATAAGCGAAAGGGCTTTATACATTCCTAAACCGTATCTCAATTATCCATAAGATAGCTACAGTCTGCTCTGAAGTTGTGGCCTGAAGTGAATACTCCTTTGAATGAAAGACTTTAAGCTGTGCAACTAACCAAACAGTGCAGCAATCCTATCTGTATCCATGTGTCTCCTGTATAGTATGTACCAGAAGGTTTCCTGCAGTATGTTCTGGTGAGCCATGCCTCACTGCAGTGCGTATTTTTCTATGCAGTTAATGAAGCAAAACTTACAATTCTAAATCTGCTTTTCCATGAACTGGGTAGCTTGTTTGCAGAAATATTAATGGATATAAATACAGTAAATAGCAATGCATAGTTTTCCATCAATATTGTATCTTCCATGCTCCAGAAAAACCATAACACAGTATTTCAGTCACTTTGAAGTTATTTGAAGCTCAGATGATCAAAGTGTGTCACATTGTAAAGTAACTTTTTCTTCTTACATATTTTAAATTAAATGCAACGATACAGAGCTGTACATATATCTAGTAATTTTTAATATTTACCAAGTTAAAAAAAAAGATTGAAAAGTAAAAAAAGTGAAATGAAAAAGAAAACTAATAGATCAGTATTCTGTTGCCATTAGCTATGTAGAGATTTCCTAGCTTAATAAACCTAGGCAGTCTAAACAAATAAAACTGGTCGACCAAAACTGCATTGTTTAACTTACGAAGTGGATTTGTCACAACAGATGCCTTTAATGCTAATCAAATAAATAGATACATGGTTTGGTCAGCTGTGTCTTATTACTTAAATGTGTGAGCTAATTCTGTTTAGTCTGCTATGATGAAAAGTCCTTTTGAGAAAGAACTTCCTACAGTTTTGTTGCTGAGATTCATCTTATGTGATGTGCAGCCCAGTAAATATTTCTTGTCTCTCGTAGGTGACGTATTAGTACAGTTTAGGTAGACACACAAAATTCCAGTTTTGTCACTGTCCTGTGTCTTTTGTTTTATGCCAAATATATGATAAATAGACATATGCATTTAAATAAAAATAGCTGTATACATGTGTCCCATATGTTGAACAAAAATATGAATGAATAACACAAAGAATGCAAGAGAATAAAAATAACCACGTGAGATTAAAAAACTTAGTAACATAAATATATGAATGATCAAGGCAACTTTTCTTAAAAAGACTCTCAAGCTTTTATTTTAGAGCTAGCTGATAATTCTTCATTAAAATAGTGGTTTGGCTTTTTCTGCTATTCTCAAATATTCTATCAGAAAAATTGCAGTGAGATACTTTGTTTCAGATTTTGGAAAGTCTGAGCTTGTTTGATGTTAATGGACATTGAGCAACTGCAGTGTGTCTTTGAGGTTATGTCACTCCAATTTTCTTCCCTTGTTTCTGAAAAAACGCTGGCAGTAGGAGAAAAGTTCTAACATTTGGTAACGAATTGGAGTTATTTAGTCTGGAGAAAATGAGGCTCGGGGGAATGTTACTGCTCTCTGTAACTACCTTAAAGAAGGATGTAAACAGGTGGGAATCAGTCTTTTCTCCCAGGTAACAAGTGATAGGACAAAAGGAAACAGCATCGAGTTGTGCTCAAGGAGGTTGAAATTAGATATTAGGAAATATTTCTTCACTGAAAGAGTGTTCAAGCATTAGAACAAACTGCCCAGGGAAGGAGTGGAATCACCATCCCTGGAAATGTTCAAAGATGCGTAAGATGTGGTGATTAGAGATGTGGTTTAGTGGTGGACCTGGCAACCTTACATTAATGAATGAACTCCATCATAGAAGTCTTTTCAAACCTTAATGATTCTATGATAAATCAAAATCTCCTATATCCACTATGAGCATGATAAAGTAGATGACCTTATCAGTAAATCAACCAGACTCATTACCAAGCCTTCCCAGAGCTCCATGAAACAAAACATCCTTTTGCCTGCAATATTCAAGGAAAATAAGTGAGAGCTGAAACATCTGGGAGAGGCAAAAGAGCTCTCCAAATCTCAGAGTGTCTTCTGACTGTCCCTGCACTGTCTCAGTTTCCAATTAAATAGAAGTGCCTTCACTGTTCAGGGGTGGCCTCATCAAACTGTCAAACCTGTTTGAAAATGTGTGAAAAAACATGGTTCTTAATTCTTTTTACAGAGTTACAAATCTAATGTTTTTCTGAAAGTTACAGACAAAAGTGAAATGAAATGAGAAAAAAGCTTCTAAACTTTCAATGCAAGTTTTTGTAAGGAAAAAAATATTATGAGGTTCATATTCTTGGTCTAAAATAATGAAAGCAGCAGCTTTTCACGTAAGTTGTATGTGATTATAAATATTTTTACTGACTTCAGTGTGCTTTCAGTCTGCCATCTATGTACTTGACTTGCTATGAGAGTATTACTCTATGCAAATATGAATAACTTAGCCTGAGCTACTTTTCCTCAAAATCATTATTTAGCTTCTTCATCTACTTTCTTTCCAGTACTCTGAAGTTTTTTTATATATTTACTTTTGAGAAGTAAGATAATTCTGGGCTATTGTCTATAGATTTCTTGTACAGTCTGAACTTTGTTTAGACACATTTTATATGTTCCAAAACGAAAGTACTTTTGACTTCCTCTAAGGTTTTTACATGATAGTTCTTTTTTGACTTCCTCTAAAGGTTTTTCCATGATAGTTCTTTCAGGCTGTCTTTTCGTATTTTGTGTGGCTAAATGCTGCATGTTCTGTTTAGAAAGTGGTTGTTCTATACATCTATTAAATGTTTTATGATAAGCAGTGAAAGTAAAAACTTACAGTAGATCTATAAAAAAGTATTTTTTTGTTTTCTTCAAAAGATTCCTGGTGGTTTCAACACAGAAAAATCTTATTTAAATTCTTATGTAGCTTTCCTGTATGTACTTTGCATGTTTTATTTTTGATTTCCATTTAAAATTTGTTAATTTACGTCCACTTATGCATAAAAAATATTTAGAACTTGTAGCAATATTCTGCTCCGTGACAAAGCAAAAGACTATTTTTCAAATACAGAAATTTGGGCCATTTTGAATATATCCAGGGCTTTTTGAGTTTAAGATGACAGATTATTTACTTAGGAACATTATGAAATTTTTCTTATGTTTGGTGAGAGAGCATTAGTCTAAAGAGATTTTGATCTAACCTACTGAAGTCCTTCTGACATTTTTACAGTGCAAATTTAGCTTCATATTCAAATACCAAAATCTGCAAAGAGCTGAAAAACCATCTATCACATTCTCTATTTAGGTATGGGAGATTGTTCTGCGATGATCAGAACCGTAGCAGAAGTAAGTGCAAAGTGACTACAGTTATCCATGGCTTTGAAAATGATGTCCCAGAGTTTCTTGCCTGTTAGCAACGCGATGCTTTCTAGTGTGAGAAAGCCCAGTTTTCATAAATGCAACAGCATGTGTGCTACTGCTGCAACATTTCATAAAGCACTGAAAACTCTGGTTATTTACTGAAATGTCTTCACTTTGCCTGAAGAATATGGTGAATTTAAATTTATGATTCAGGATTTATTTTGCTCTAGACAGATAGTGACTATCACTTTAAAATAAGTGGATGTTAATTAATGCTTGAATACAGCAGCTATTATATTGAATAATGTGGATACAAATCCACATTATTAATAAAGAGATCTATCATAATGAGTATATTGCTGTCTATCCTGAATTATGATGTAATTCTTATGGAAGGATAAATGGCATCCATTTTAAAACCTAATGACTATCATTATGGTCAGTGTTAGAACAATGAATACCAAATGACTGACTAATAGGAGGGACACTAAAACTAAATTTTATTCATTAACTATGTCGGTAAAAATGTATAATCAGTATCACAGATTTATGTACACATCCTAGTTAACTGTGCATGTGCTTTGAGCAATCTGGGACCTTCAGGAAAATTTGACCACTGCAGCAAAATGTTCTTAACCACTTCAGGAGTATAATATATATATTGAAAGTACAAAGAAAATAACCTAACTATTGCCCAAAAGGCCATAAATATTTTCTTCTTTGTACAAAGAAGCTTAAATAGAAATCCCAGCAGTATGGCAATGGCAATTAAGCAAACATTTTGTAATTGGTGTACTTTATTATCCTGACTATGTGAACAGAAGTGTGAATACTTAGTGACTTGGAACTGCCCTAAAAAGTGCATCTGCTTGAGACAGCATTCAGCAGCCCATTAAAAGAAAAGATAAAAGCACCCCATAAGGCAGGTAGCTCAAACTACGAGTACATAGTATGTTCATTGATCTCAAACTTCCAAAAGTTCTTACAGTTGTCCACAGGGCTGCTTTGTCACTGTAAGCTCTACATTGGCTTCTAATAGTTTCTCTTTATTAATTAATAAGTGAACTTATTTATTTATTCCTTGTTAGTTTTTGTGCCAGCTCTTCCCAGGGAAATTTAAATTGCTGCAAGCTTTAGAAACAATTATGTTGTTAACAAATGGTCTAAAAATACCACATGATCACACTGAGTTCTTGTTTTTATGGAGGGAAAAAAGGAAAAAGTGGAATTCAGAAGGGGATTGTAACTAGGAAGAGTTTACATCCATGCTTGTGTGTGATTTACTTCTCATCTGGCTGACTAGGAAGAAACTAAAGAGTAATTTTGCTGAAGAAGTGTGTGTAATTTTTATGGGCTATTTTTTCTATCTCAGAATAACTAAGGCAAAAACTCTCCCATTTGAACTCAATCTGTATTGGGTATACTAACTTATATTAGCTATCTTATTACAGATCTTTGATCTGGATCTATATTAAGTGTTCTGTTCTGTGAATCAGTATCAGGTATTTACAGTGGCTCCGAGGAAGAACTTTCACCTGCGATAGTGAAAGAAATGGAAGCACAATATGTAATAAACTAATAAACTGCAAACAGGAGTCACACTGCAGATCTGAGAAGAAGAATTTGCCTTGAGAGGGAGATTATAGATTCAGGTTTAGAACTACTCTTGCCAGTTTTATTTGGCTCCTCAGGGAAAACAGAGAGAGATATGGTAATATATTACTTTCTGAGTATGTAGCTATTATTACAATTAGAAGTATAAACAAAGGTTTATACTTCCAGTTCTTTACATAGAATTATAAACCATTAGTATATTTCTAGGAAAAGACAAAGTTTGAGAATATAACAATATCTAAGCTGCACCAGAGGAAAGTCCATCCAGCCCAGTAGCCTGTTTAATCACAATGGCCAGCAAGTGCCAAGGGAAGAGTGTAAGAAGCTGATAGGGGTATAGTGATACTTCATCGCTATAGTAACCTCAAGCAAACTGTAGCCCATGTGCCTCTGAACTGATGGAGGTGTCTTCATATTTGATGGTTGTTATTCACCCTAACTGCACATTAAAACCTTTATTACGTGAAATCTAGCAATAAATGAAGGTCTTCTTTGGGACAGCAAGTCTGGTTGTGTGGCAACCTGCTCCATGTCCTGCCCTCTACCACTGTTATTTAATTTTGAATTGTCCCTGGAAAATGGTACTTGTATGGGAAATCTGGGAGATCATTTTTTTTTTTTTTGTCTAGCCTCAATTACACTATTATTTGTTCTTTACTGCTTTAAGCAACTGTGTCCCTTTATGCTGGCAATTCAGGTAAGAGGCCCTGAGGCAAATTACTGTACTTTGTAAAGAACTGCAGGTATTTGCCATGACATCAAAACACAAACCACTGTGTTTGCTTCTCATCCATCAGTTTATTTTGTAAATTGCTATCTATCACATTTTGACAAATAAGAAAGAAGATATTTTGTGGTTATATTGTTTCATGGCTAGGCTTCATGAACGAAGATTTGGGAAAGGCTCTATCCCCATTTGTTACAAGCACGCTGGTGGCTAATAAGGTATTGTAGGAAAATCCTTTTAAATATCTGCTTTTCAGGGATGATTTATTTTTCTCTTCATATTATAATCTGCTAATTATTTAAAACAGTTATGTTAGCAGTTATTAGAATCTGTATGTCCTTGGTATTAATGCATTAAGAATTTTTAAACCTCTCTTTGATTTAGGTTAATATCAAAATAAATGAAGAAACAACATATTGTTATCACTCTTCTAATTTATGTGATTGTATCACACACTACATTTTTGTACTGCAGTATATAAAAAGCAGCGAGCCCTGGAAAATTATCTGAGCCAGTACTAAAATAGCTAAATAAGGTTGAAGAAGGGGAAGCAATAAATCAGATCAAATAGAATCTTAGGAGCACACAGAAAAAAAGAATTAGTGTAACTACTTTTCAAGGCATATTCTGGTTTCTCTTGAGTGGGCCCACACAAGAAAAACAGTGGTCCAAAAATGCCTTTCCCAGCTTAAGTTGTCTCAGTTTTATTGCAGAAATGATGTCAACACTTCATTCCACAAAACCTGCTTTTTGCTAACCAAGAAAGTGAGTTTTGTGGGATTGTTAATTGTAGAAAAGTTTATGTGATGATGCCTTCATCCTGTTTACTTATCAGCTCTTCAGCTGTGATAGAGCTCACCGTACTCCTTTAAAGATGCACCAATTCATAATATTTTGCATATTATCAACATCAGTTATGAGATAGAGAAGATGTACTTCATTTCCTGATATTTCATCTTAAACTTTAAATGTCTTTCTGCAGAACATAGGAATGACAGTGAGTGTCCCCAAAGTGGAACTGGATTTTTGTTTTTAGCTGTGTACTAATTCAGTAGCTACTCTGCATTGGTACTGCCTTTATTCTTGTAGATGCCACAAGTTGCAGATGGCCAATTTTCAGTCGATGAATGCAGTTCCACAGAGGCAAGAGACTGTTGCTGTTTTTTATATAGTGGGATCCAGGCTAAAACATAGAAATGTCTAACCATTCACGTACTTTTTAAATGTTACTAGTAATTTCTTTTTTCACGTTTCTGTTAAGTCACTGATTAAATATTTTAGGTATTAAAACACCATGAACTTGAAAACAAACCCCTTGGTCGTAGAACTACTGCTAGAGTACTTTGACTAAAGTCCTTACAAATATGTTCAAAAGGGAATTGTTGATTTCAAGCACTTTATGTTATGACTTTGGGAGGCAAGTAAGCAAATAATTGTGCAAAAATACATGACACAGGCACCACAGCAAGTTAATCACTTCAGAGTTCCTCCTACTTCCCAAAAGTGTGCTGCATTAGATTAGAATATGAAAACAATCTGATTTGAGAAATTCTTGTGCTGTAGGGACTGAGGATTAGGTACTGCTCCAACAGTCAATTCACTTAATAACTTCTCATGTCTGAAGTTACATTATCCACTTTTCTGTCTTTTATAGGATCCAGCTAAGTTAGATCAATATCCTGAGGAAATGTGGCTTTCTATTTTAAGATGACATTGGCTGGATATTATCTTTATCAACATGTGTATAATATGGTACTAATTTATATCTGTATCTTAGTCTGGGAAAAGTCTTGCACAGTGTATTAGCACTTACAACTATTACTTTAGACAGTCTTAAAATATAATATACTTCCTCGTTTTACTGTAAAATGATGCTGTATTGAGTCAAGAGCTGTAACTGTACTGAAATGAAGGCCTAATAATTTAATAATAATTTTCATCATTAACTTCTCATTCCAGTAGGCTTACACTGAGTTAATAAAATGGAACTTGGGCCAAAACTCAACACACAAAATTCTTTATTCAACCATATGATGATACTTGGATGGAATGAGTTTTAGATACACAGATTACCAACAATGAAAACAAAAGTTTGCAAAATAGTTTTCGAGCTACGCTGTGAGAGTTATTGTTCACATGGATACTTTAAGGACATGTCTGTTTTAATAATCTAGGAATTGCTGGGCCCTGTTCTCTAGTTTTGAGGCTTCTGGTATGGCCATATTATTTAAACGCTATATTGTTGAATTAGTAGCATATTTAAAGAGTACTCTAGTACTGTGTGCACTTTTGGAGGCCACAATATAAGGAGGATATAAACTTATTAAAAAGCATCCAAAGGAGGGCAACAAAGATGGTGAAGGGCCTTGAGGGGAAACCGTATGAGGAGCAGCTGAGATCACTCGATTTGGTCAGCCTAGAAAAGGGGAGACTGAGGAAAGACCTATTTGAAGTCTACAACTTCCTCACAAGGGTAAATGGAGTGGCAGGCGCTGATCACTCTGTGGTGATCAGTGACAGGACCTGAGGGAATGGCCTGAAGCTGTGTCAGGGAAGGTTTAGGCTAGATAACAGGAAAAGAGTCTTCAACCGGAGGCTGGTCAGGCACTGGAACAGACTTCCCAGAAAAGAGGTCATGGCAGCAAGCCAGAGTTCAAGAAGCATTTGGACGATGCCCCCAGGCACATGGTGTGATTCTTGGGGTTGTCCTGTGACGAACCAGGAATTGGACCTTGATGATCTTTGTGGGTCCCTTTCAACTCAAGATATTCTATGATTCTATAAAAGAAGTAACAGCTAATTAGTGCAACTAATAAAATTATTAAATTTCTTTCCACTTCTTAAATCTCTCATTCTCCAAAAGAGAATTGTCCAATCCAAATTATAATTTGAAAATGTCTCCTAGCCCATAATTGTCCCAGACTATTCCCACGAGAAATTAGGAGAGACTCCTGTTGTTAATATTTTCTCCTTCCTCTGTGTTAATGTTTTAAGCTTCTCCAGAGTTAAGCTGAACTACATACGTCTAGTTGACTGTACAAAATCTTCAATCTGCCAAACATTAGTTGTTTGGTAAGATGAAAATCACTAGAGAAACTGTTTTAATAATCTAAACAGTTGTGATTTGCTGGCTCACCAGGCACTTTATCAAATGAACTTCCTAAATGGGAAATGCAGAAATCTTGCAAAATAATTAGGTCTATTCTAGTGTGTGTTAAGTTCACAAGCCACTTTTGATGACTCCCCATGTAACCAGAGGAGAGAGGCAAGTTCCCCCAAAGGACAATTCATAGCACTAACTTATACTCTGCATGAACTTAGGGATACCTCTCCTTCTTCACTGACAGTGGAGGAACATTGAGAATATAATCTCCAAAACTAAATGAGGTGTATAATATTGGCTTGGCCTAGGGTCCCTGCAGTTCCTACTTTAACTTGAAAATATTCTGTTTTGAAAAATGCTAAAAAACGTTGACAAAATGTAGATAAAAGGGACCAAATCTTGTCCTATTCATGATAAGTACCTTATCTTGTAATTTCTGTTGGAAATTTCTTTGACAGTCTGCACTGGACAGTTTACTATGAATTTACATTTTTTTTACTTTACACTACAAAGGAAGCTTAAATACAGGAAGTCTCATCATGCCAATGGCATCAGATTTGTGAAAGAAGCCTGCACACACAAGTCAGATGTCCTGTGCAGCAACACCCAGATCTTCAATTAGGGAGACAGTTTTCAAAAATAATAACTTGTCCTTTTTCTCAATTACAAATGAAGCTAGGACACAGCCTTCTGTGTGTAATATAGCTATAAGGAAATTACAGTCAGTATTATTTGTAAATAATGGTTTACATAATAGAAATGTTTATATGTATGTTACTGAAATGCTTGTGCGGCAGGTTATAAAACATCAGTGTCCTAAATTGTAATCTTTAATGCAAAACACAGTTTGTAGACATTGTTAGAATCAGCTCATGATTATAAAGGTCACTTCTCTGTCCAGTCATGGATGCATATTGTCCCAGTGGAAAATACAATTACTTTATATTAATACTATTAATAAATATTTAGGTATTTTAGCTTTCTGCATAAGATAAAGCAACTGGAAACTTCTCAGTACCCCATGACCAGTCAGTAATTGTAGATCCTCAGCAGTCCAAAGTGGTATTTATTCAATAATTGCCCTTGCTGTGCTGCTGTCAGCAGGGTGTTGTAAATGTTCTGAGGTAACTTTAAGTGATCTAGGTGAGGTATTAATAAATGAATTCCCAACTTCTGTAGTTTAGACTGCTTTCAGCCCTCATACCTCTGCATATAAAAAAATTCAGTGCAATAATTCATTAACTTTTCTACAGTTTTGCAATAACTTTATGTTGGTACATTGATTAAAAAAATTCTGATGAAATCATTTTTATAATAGACAAAAGCAATATAGCGAATCAGCATATCTAAATAGGGAGATAACTCAGTGAGTTGAGAAGTAGTTTTAATCGCATGGAAACACATGAGAAGAACTTTGAGTAAAACCAAGGTCGTCCTGTGCCTGGATAGACTACCAGGAAAATACAGTTATTTAACTTCTATGGGAATTAATTTAAATTAAATGTGCTGAAAGCTGCATAAATATTTGTGCGTGATTGTGATAACAGTTCATGTCCTGATGGATAGTCAGTGCTTTCATACCCTTCTTTGAACTTTAGCAGAAAGTCTGCAGTGTCCTGGGGGCCTGCCATTACCGAGCAGAAACTCCTGTTTTCTTACAAAACAGCGAATTATGTGGCACTGTGGAGACACCTGTGATTTACAGTAAGCAGCCAAACTAACAGTCAATTGTAGACCCATTTAAATTATCTAGCTCAAATATTTATTCCACACCTTGGCACCTTGATGTTATCACAGTCACTTCTTCCCTGTAGCAGCTAGATTTTTAATCTGAAAAGGGACACTCATAATTTGCACTGCAAATAATTCAGGTGCATTAATTTTAATGGTGGGAAGATATAACCATGAAAGAACAGGGATTCTAGCAATATGGGAATCATTCTCAAGTGTGTCTGAGTGAATAATCCATCTTTCATACGGCCATGAAAAAAAAAAGTTGGGGCGAAAGGTAGTGAGAATTTATTGGAATCAACTCATGATAAAAACTTTCTTGGTTCCAGTTAAAATGAAAAACTAAAGGATTTCATTACAGATCAAAGGTTTCATTTGACCTGGAGTAGATATTTTCGGTTGGCAGGTATTTATTAAAATGAAGAGAATTCACTGCTGTGGAAGACTAGTAAATTGTGCTCCATCAGTTTAGCCTCTGAAATACTTTTCAGATGAAATTGTCAGGCAAACTTCTTCAGATTTTCAAAATAGTTCTGGAACAAGCAAAATAGCATTTTAAAAGTGAGATTACTTCATTATTAAAATGTAATAAGACTATTCAGATCAACTTAACTCTTATTCCAAATAGTTTTATGGTATCAGTGTAACATTGTGTGCTCCTTTTCCTTCCTTCTTTTGAGGAATAATGCAGACTATAGGAATTTTTTTTAAAGCTTTCTCTACTCCTCTAGTTATATTGTCATCTTTTTCTCTTTTCTTTTGCATTCCCACAAAACGAAGTTAGAAGTTCTTTGATATTGCAGAGGATTGTAAACTCTTCAAGGTCAGAATAGAACACTGTTTCTAGGCCTTATGTACTAGCACTTGGACTCCTTTCCAGATAAGGCTAAGCCAAATTAAATATATATATTAATTAAATTTAAAAAAAAAAAAGTTAAAGTGTTGTTAGGATTTAGGTGTTGGACTAGATTATCTCCAGAGATCCTTTCCAAGCTTCCAGAAGCATCTTAGTACTAGTAATTACTTTTAAATTAAAATTATTAAACTTTAAATTGTAGAAGTTAAAAGTTTTTGCAACTTACCGTGTATCACAGAGATACAGCTGATTATTTGGAAATCACAGTATTGTAAGTTATTTTGTTATGGTCTTGTTTTTTAATCTCAGACATTCCTGTTACTCTCTGATGAAGTACAGTGCCATGACCTACTACAGCAATTAAGAGTCGTACGAGAAATCCTAAATGCCAGTAATCAGTGCCTGAGTTCACAGTAGTTATACGGGAATAGAAAGATCCCCTGGACTAAAATAAAATGAGAAACAGTATGTGTCATATTTTGCATATAGATTATGATAAGTCTAGTTTTTCTTTAAAGAGTTGTGGCTGTGTAGCTGACACACTGCACGTTAAAAGTTCTTTCAGTTGCAGAACCTTAAATTTACTGTTTGTTTTAATCAATTTAAGAAGTAGCTAAATAAACTGAGATTAATGTAACTGGTTAGATGTAAAGCAATGTGTTAATATGGGTAAACTATCTTAAAAACTTGAATTATCTTAAAATTAAAGTCTTTGTAAAGCTTTATTTTTGTGATGTATTATAACTTGACCTTTTGTAATTATATTTTTTGTGGTACTCCATGAAGTGCTAGGGTATTTTAGGCACCAGAGCTTGAATTCAGATTATTGAAATTCAACTACATGCACTGACCTTAGATATCTTGGAGTTTAAATGCATTGTATTCCCTGCCTTCAGGTATTTCATAGACACTTCTTATAAAAAGACTGAGTGTTTACACTTCTTATAAAAAGGCTGAGTGTTTTCCACAGGCTGTAACTAAAAATATCATTAAGACATTTTCTTCTGTTTCTAGTAGACATACGTTGAAGTTTGCAAAGTTTACATGACAATCTCAAATCAGCGGTTCCAGAATGAAAATGAGAAGGTATGGTGGGTTGGTTAAGGGTCAAACTCCAACCCAGCTGTTCTCTCACTTCCCGTTCTTGGCAGGAGAGGAGGAGAAAATAGGATGAGAAAACTCATGGGTAGAGATTAAGACAGGAAGATTGCTTACCAGTTACTGTCATCATCAAAATAGACTCATCTTGGGGAAAATGAATTTAATTTATTGCAAACTGATATAGCGAGAAATAAAAAAAAACTTAAAAAAATACTTTTCCTTCATCCTTTCCTAGGTTCAGCTTTAGTCCTTCACTTCTTATTCCTCTACCCCTATGTGAGTGTGTCAGGGGAAGTTGGAGGTAATGATCACTTACATAACAGTTCCTCTCTGCCACTCCTCTCTCACACATTTTCCCCTGTTCTGGCATGTCCTTCAGGAAGAATCCTCTCTAGTGTGGGCTTTCCATGGGCTGCAGTTCCTGTCAGGAAAATGTGCTCATCATGGGCTCTTTTGTGGGCTGTAGGAATATCTGCTGTACCACGGAGCAGCTCCTCCTTTTCTAACCTAGCTGTTCTCTCTGATGTTTCTCACTGGTTTTTTTCCCTTCTCCTCTCTTCACTCCATATTTTTTCCTGTCTTACCTATGTTTCCACAGAGGCATCACCAGGCTGATTGATGGGCTGATGTGCCTGTGGTGGGTCCACTGCAGGCCAGCTGGACTAAGCTGTGCCTGGCACAGGAGAGCCCGTGACAAGTTCCTAGAGGGGTCACTCCTGCAGACTACCTGCTACCAAAATCTCATCACTTATACTCCATACACTGTATTACCAATACCCTAAAATACACTGTATTACAGAAAACATTGAAAAATAAATCATTAAGTCAATAGTAAGGCAGAAATTGCTATGATAATTTTTCAGGTGCATAAGGATTGAAATGGACCTTTAGAACTTGACTTTCTCAAAAGATGCAGCTTATGTATTATATGCTTGCCAGTAAAATGCTTTCTTATGACCATATTTTGTTAAATTCTTAGTTATAGAAATGTAAAAGATTTTGCATCTTGAGTGTTAATGATTTTGTGTGTTGCTATTGGTTCCAAGACTTCCCACCAAATACCTAGCATGAATTATTTAGATGTGAAAGGTGTTTTGGAGTATCATTGTCATCCAGTAACCTAGTATTTTGTCAGGTTTTGGCACAATAATAATTGGAGAATTACTAAAGTAACTGATATTACACTTAGTGCTATTCATCCTCAAGCATATTTAAAGGTAAGTATAAACAGGAAATAATTTGAAATTTCAGGTTCTCTACAGAAGGATCTGAAAAGTGTGCATAACTGAGGCTTATGATTCGTGTTGCAGTCCATATAAACTGAAAGTTTTATGAACATCACTTAACTGTTGGCTGGAATGCTAGACGAATCCATGGATCTGAAATTTTTATGACAAACTAAATGCAAGATTTACAAAAACCTTTTGCCATTTACAATTTTACCGGTTCACTGAAGGCATAATAAGACCAACCCTGCTCACATTGAATATTTCAAAATAGAACTTTAACATATTACAAATGACAGACCCTGATGCTTCTTTCTGAGCACCATTATTTGTACAGATGGCTACACACCTAAAGTTATACTTCATTGTGGAAAAGAATTTTAAAAAATGAAAAATTCTACACCTAAGCTAAAATATCTTAGAATCATATTGAGGATGCGCTGGAATTCCACACACACTGCGCAGGACTGCGTAATTTTACAATCTTCCCAAATATGCATGAATTATGCATACCCATTAATGACTTTATTAATGATGTACAAGTAAGGGCACAGTGTTTTATGTACAAAGTTTATTACCCCACCATGAAGGTGACAAAGGCAATAGGATAGGAAGGTGCATGAGTACACAGGTTGTATGTTACACATGTCACACAGGCTGCGTGCTTTTCTGTTTCCCAAGCACAGCAAAATTATGTTTTAAAAACAAAACCCAATGGCCTGAATGTGTGGGTTTGTGCGGGCTTAATACATAGAGATTTGTTCCGTGTTGTTTCATATCCTGTTCTTTATTTTAACTAATATAAGATGTTTAAATGTTTTGCTTTGAACTTTAGCTACCTACTTTCTGGTCTACATTCACAAATTAATTCATGAAAGATACTGACTATGAAATTCTTAACAGACTTAAGTGGATAGAGCACTATACACATTTTCTGTAAAAATTAGTGAAAAGAGGCATTTTTTCAAGTGTTAAGAAATGGTAATTCCTGCTAGATGGCTGTGGACATTCATTCACTCCCCAGAGATTGTTAGGCTTATCTTTAGCTCTTCAGAAGAGACGTATCAACACCTTAGTTGGCACTTGGTGATGCAGGAAAAGACAGATCCCCTGTTAGCAGAAATTTTCAGAAATCAATTAGGTTCATGGAGCTACAGCAGTTTCTATCAGCAGGAGATCACTTCGGAAACATTTGTGAGAAAGTAAGAGCAGCTGTAGTTAGTCAGAGGAAACGTCTGTCTAGTGTAGAAAGTGAGTCTCCAACAGTGGCCAATACAACATGCATATGGAATAATCTAAGAATGCAGGCACAGATCAGTGCTGTCCTGCCCATCAACCCAGTATACAGCAACTTGCACTCATTTTCTAAACTAGAGAATAGCTCTGTTACAGTCAAGGTAAGAGAATGAAGTGTTGAATAGATTAAAAATTTACAGCATTAAATAAAAGGTGATTTACTTAAATTATTACACCATAATTGGTAGTTAATGCAAGGTATTATGAAATAATAACAAATGGGCCAATACAACTAGACAGAGGATGGGAAGAGACAGATGAAGAAACAGAATTCATAAATTAATGATGGAGATCGTGGCAGTGGAGGACTAAAAGAAAGTGTTGAATCTAATCTCTGTCCATTCTAAATTTCAAACAACTGTACATCTAAGGAGTTTTGCAACAGTGGAGAGGCTAGTTTGTCATATGACCAAGTAAAGTGCATAGGGTCTGGAACACACTGCTGAGTCAAAACAATTACTTACAACCTGTAAATAGATACTATGGCAAAGAAAAAAAATACTCCCTGATTGTGCGTGGTTAACTTAATACATGAGTATTTTTTAAATATAGATAACCATTTTGTAAAAGAGTTTATGGTGTGTTCTAATTGTACCTGGAAATTTGTCTAACTTTGTGTAGGTCACAGTCCTCTTTTTACACATATTTTAAACAGCACTAAGTTAAGCTCAGCATTTTTAATCATTTTTTTCTCTTAATGCTATTGTGAAGTGATAGCTTTTTTATTCATATTTTATCTTACAGCTGTAAAGTTAATCGTTACTTCAGACTACATCATTTGCATTAAGTCTAAAGCAGCATGAAACCCTGCTAAATATTAAAGAGTTTGAGATGGAAGCAGAAAATTTACATTGTTAGTCAAAACTTGATTTATTAGAACCTAGCAGCCTGACTCACATTAGAGATGAGCAGAAAATATACATTGCCAACAGAAACAAGGGAAGAAGGAACACATTCAATTAAAGGAAATTTATATAGGTATATAAATCACATTAATCACACTTGGAAGACCTTGTATTTATCTATTATACATGAACTACATACAAGGCTTGATTCTTTTTGAGTTATATAGCTTTTTGTCACACCAAGAATTCAAAAGATATTAAAGTTAAAAGTTGGTATCCTGGATAAAATATAAAATTAAGTTGAGGTTTTCCAACCTATTTGTTAAAATTCAGAGTAACTTTTGAAAAACCACAGAGTGAGTAATAATGAATAATAAAAAATCCTAGATTCTATTAGATTCAAGATTCATATGCTGTTAATAAGATTTAAAGATCCTGGAGCATGTGATGAAATTTTATACTGAGATTTTACTGTTTAAGGTTGCAAAATTACAATTATTCTTAAAACAATTACTTGCAGCACCAAAACTCAGAATGATTTTATCATTCTTCCAGGCTTTGATACACGTAGATAATGTCATTCTCCATTCTCCAAGGATACAAATGATGAAATATGAGTCAATCAGTTGCTAGAAACTGAACTTATGTTGAAAGAAATAGATAACCAGCTTAAACTGATTTTTTAATGCCTTTTGTAAATAATACTTCATTATTTGAGTATTAGAGCTGTTACACTTTAATTATGTTTATTCTGACATTAGAGTAAAGGAGTGTTTTCTTATTTAGAAAATTAACTTATGAGAATTTTTAGTGCAATGAAGTGGGATATTTTCTGAGAGATTCTGAAGCACCTGACTTTAGGGTCTATGTATCTTCTCCATGTAGGCTATCTCAAATACAGGTATATGTATGAAAACATTTGCATGCACATACATAAACACAGACTCATTCTTCTCTCTAGGTGAGACTTTCAAACATTGTTTAATGTTCTATATCTAATCTTTTCTCTCTACAAAAGACACTTTTGCAGTTACAACTTTATAAAGGCTCTTTGGTCCTCATAAAAGGATATTGATGTGTCCAGGGCTCTACTGTCAACTGGAGGTAGCGCAAAGGAGAGCTAGACTAAAGGAAAAACATGGAAAACTGAGTATATTTAATAACAGATGTACATAAATAAAATTAATAAGGACTGAAGCAGATGTCTTAAGTACTTAAAAGGCAGCAACTGTGTGGAGAGAAGGAATAGTGCTGGGTTAACAGTTGGGCTCGGTGATCTTAGAGGTCTTTTCTGACCTTAAAGGTTCTTTGGTTCTGTGCACAATTTTGTTCTTCATGTTGATGTTGAAAGGGACAAAACAGAGTGAACTGAAATAATGGAAAGTCTTGGCAGTCAGGTGAAGTCCCAGGTGACTGGAAAAAGGGAAACATTGTACTCATCTTTAAAAAGGGTAGAAAGGAGGACCCTGGGAACTACTGACCTGTCAGCCTCACCTCTGTGCCTGGGAAGATCATGGAGCAGGTCCTCCTAGAAGTTATGCTAACACACATGGAGGTCAGGGAGGTGACTTGAGACAGCCAGCATGGCTTCATCAAGGGACAGTCCTGCCTGACCAACGTAGTGGCCTTCTCTGATGGAGTGACTACATCAGTGGACAAAGGAAGGGCTACAGATGTCGTTTATCTGGACACAGTCCCCCACAGTATCCTTCTCTCTTAATTGGAGAGAGATAGATTTGATGAGTGGACTGTTAGGTGGATAAGGAATTGGTTGGATGGTCACATCCAGAGGATTGTAGTCAATGGCCCAGAGTCCTGATGAACATCAGTGACAAGTGGTGTCCCTCAGGAGTCCATATTAGGACAGTGTTATTTAGTATCTCCATTAATGATGTAGATGAAGGCATCAAGTGGACCCTCAGCAAATTTGGAGATGATGCCAAGTTGGATGGCACTTTTGACACACTTGAAGGACAGGATGACACTCAGAGGGACCTGGACAAACTCGAGAAGTGGGCCCATGGAAACTCATGTGGTTTAACAAGACCAAGTACAAGGTACTGCACCTGGGTTGGGGCAACCCCTGGTATCAATATAGGCTGGGGGATGAACAGATTGAGAGCAACCTTGCTGAGAAGCACTTAGGGGTGCTGGTGGATGAGAGGTCGGACATGATCTGGCAATGTGCACCTGCAGCCCAGAAAGCCAATTGTACCCTGGGCTGCATGAAAAGAAATGTGGCCATCAGGGCAAGGGAGGTGATTCTGCCCCTCTACTTTGCTTTGGTGTGACTCCAGCTGGAGTTCCACATGCAACCCTGGGGTCCACAGCACAAGAAAGACATCGACGTGTTGGAGCAAGTCCAGAGGAGGGCCACTGAGATGATAAGAGGGATGGAACACCTCCTGTGAGGAAAGGCTGAGAGAATTGGAATTGTTCAACTTGTAAAAGAGAAGGCTTCAGGGTGACCTAAATGCAACCTTCCAGTACCTGAAAAGAGCCTACAAGAAAGATGGAAAGAGACTTTTTACAAGGGCATGTGGTAACAGGATAGAGAAGAATGGCTTTAATCTGAAAACCATTTAGGTTTAGATTAGATATTGGGAAGAAATTCTTCACTGTGAGGTTGGTGAGGCACTGGAAGAAGTTGCTGAGAGAAGTCGTGGATGCCCCATCCCTGGAAGTGTTCAAGCCTAAGCTGGGTGGAGCTCTGAGCAAGTGGATTAGTAAAAGGTTTAGTGAAAGGTGTCCCTTCCCATGGTAGGGAGGGTTGGAACTAGAGGATTTTCAAGATCCCTTCCAACCCAGGCCAATCTATGTTTCTATTCTACGATTCTGTCAAGCGTTATATGGAACAGGCTGCCCAGGGAGGTCATGGAGTCTCCCTCTCTCGAGATATTCAAAACCCACCTGTACACATTCCTGTATAACCTGCTCTAGGCGACCCTGCCTTGGCAGGCACATTGGACTAGATG
Organism: Manacus candei; assembly: GCF_025592945.1. Lineage (NCBI taxonomy): Eukaryota > Metazoa > Chordata > Aves > Passeriformes > Pipridae > Manacus > Manacus candei. Next base: position 5,056,863 of record NW_026138082.1, on the reverse strand, counting down.
ATCTCCAGAAGTCCCTTCCAACTCCAAAATTCTGTGATTATATCTGGACTAATTTTGATGGAATTACTTCATCCTTCCTTATTAACATCTCAGTTGATCATCTTTAGCTAATCTCTTCTATCTTTAAATAAGCTATGCAAAAAGTATTCTTGCTTTTAGGTAGAGTTAAGAAAAAAAACTGCAGTCCATCACTAAACATGTGATTTTCAATTAGTGCTCTTTTGGAACATCAGTATCTCCTTCCTTTGACTTGGTTGCTCTTTGAGGATCTATGTGTAGATTTTTTTTTTTGTAATTATGCCAATGACCTTTTCTTCATCCTAATAATTTTTCAGTTGAATCAGATCTGAATTGGATTCAGGGAGTTATCTGAAAGATGATGTATCTATCCTTCCTTCTTTCATATTCAAAAAGAGTGAAGTTTGAAATGTATCATTTTAAGAAGGTGCTGTCTGAAAAGAAAGCTGTAAATCATCAAAGGTGAGTAGCATCCACTCCTATAATACCAACCAGATATAACATTCACAGTGCTGATACACTGTAAAGTAAGGAATTTCATTTTATAAAATCTCCATTAAATTGAAAAGTGTCAGCATTCATAGGGAAAGCAAATGGAGAGGATCTCTTTTAGCTAGTGAGGTCAAGTATATCTTCTTGAAAGGTACAAAAGATACAGTTAGATCAGGTAGATGACTAACATGGACATGCAGAAGCTATTTTTTCAGTAGAAATAATTTTTTTTCACATTATTTTCTTTTATTGCTATGTGTGGATACTTACTCTTGTACATTAATTATGATCATGTTGGGTATCATTTTATAGCTAGACTTAATGTACTTATTCTCTAAGCTTGTGAGTGTTGTATTACTGTTTTAGGTGCCTCTGATATTTTCAGAACATTAAAATAAAGTGTATATGGAACAATACTATCACATGGTTTTCATGCTCAATTTTTTGTGCAATACATTCCATAGCGAAAGGTGAAGGAGTTTCTGACATTTTTGTAAGGTGAATTTTTGAAGAGAATGGGAGGCTTGCTTTGAAATATGTGACTCTCACTTAAATACGTATAGCACTTTCTATAAAAAAAATTTGCAAAATGATTAAGTGTATGAAGTTTACAGGCCTGACAACATTTAATCTCAGTAGAACTTTTTCCTACCTGTGTGAATTAATCACACTCTCTATGTTAACATATCTCGTGGAACTGCAATGCTTTTGGTGATGATGAATCCTTCAAATGGGACTCAGTATAGGACTTTCATAGAGCCTATGCCAATATAAGATTGATGTGGATTCTTTCGGCAAATGTAACCCTTGGGCAGTAGAGTTGCTTCTTTTTTTTTTTGGACAGTAATTAATTCATCCAAAGGAAATTTTCTCCATCTTTATGCCTTTAAAGCAGAGGTAACTCATGAATATAGGGGTCCTTTTTTCCAATAAAAGATACAGTATATAAATTCGTAATTGGTAGAAAAGATACTGCTTCAAGACTGTAAAAGGAAGGCACTGCACCTGTAGGAACAAATAATAATAATAAGTGGCAACCTGTATTGTCTGCTGTAAAATAATGTCATTTTTCTAATCAGGATAATTTATGAAGAATAGATATTTATGTTTTTCCTTTAAGGGAAAAAAATGTTAAAAATAGCACACATGAATGCAGAAACCACAAAGTTCATAGAACTGGATTATCCTTACAATGGCTAAAGGATTTTTTTGTCATTTCTCATTAAGGCAAATTGAAGTTGAAAAAATAAATTCTCTTATGGAGGACTCATAAAGCTGTGTCATTTCTCCTTTCTCAGTCTTGGGCATAAATTCACGTATCTTCTATCTTTCCTTTGCTCTCCAATCTCATTAGCTTGATTGCTCACCCTTCCTTCAGCCTTCTAAGAAGAAATGTGTGTTTTCTCATAGAAGATCATATCTAAGAAAGATAAAGACTTTGAACTTGAAGAAAAAAAATTACCTGCAAAGATTTTCAGAAAGGACCTTTTCTTTAAGATTATTTTGAAACAAACTTGGTTTTGTATTGCCTTTTGAAACAACAGCACCGTTTTGCAGTTTTCAAAGATCGGTGCATACCAACTTTTATTTTTACTGTGTGTGCATGTGCATACAGAGTGCATGTGTTTGTGCACGGGCAGTGCTCATATATATGAGCACATTGCCTCAAGTAATAATAGTCTGTGGACTACCATAATGGTGGATTACCATGTGGATTACCATGATGCTAACAAGTGCAGAATTGCTTTTATGAGTACAATAAAGAATAGCATGATAGATTTTATCAATATTGGGTTTTTTTAAAAAAAATCTGTCTTAAAACATATTTGTTAATTAAGGGCTGTCTGTTCCCTTCTGAAAAATCTTTTTTCCTTGAGTAATACAGTATTAAAATTCAGGTTTTGTGTAATACATACATATATTTAGTTACTATTAACTAGCATTAATTTCAAATAAGCTCATACACAAGTTCCTTTCTCTAAAAGAAAACATATGTATTTTTCAAAACTCTGTTATCTTGTCATGAATAAGTTTAGTAGAAGAAAGGCTGCAAAACTAGCAAACCAGGAAAGTGGCCATGAATTTAATCATGAGAAAGAATTGGCTCCAGAGGCAAAGTAATTCAAAATATGGTTTATACTGACTGAAAATAGACGAAAAATCACAGGAGTTCTGATTCACTGCTTTGTTTTCCCCTAAAACTGAAAAATGAAATCAAAATTCAAGGAGTTTTGGGGGTTTATGCTATGATTATTGTTGGTGAATTATAATACACAGAGACAAGTTTATATGGTTCTATATCTTTTTTTAGTACTCAAATGTTTATTCTTACTGCTTTTATTTTGATATGTGATCCTTAGAGGTCTGCATGATATGCAGCAAAATACTAAATAAGAATATATTATTGTTGCATTTGTTATACCAAATGACAAGCAACCTCTGAAGAGCAGATATTTGGGCTTTGCAAGTCCTTGTATTTTTCTTAGGAAAGAAATTTTCTTCAAAAAGTTGATGTATTTACATGTTATTTCATTCAAAATCTCCCACTTAAAGTTAAAAAAACACCAGCAGTTATTAAAAGCAGTATATCCTTTCTGTCAGAATAATTTTGCACAACAGATACTGCAGTCACACAACTCTTTCATGCTTGAAACATTATGATATATTTCAGTTTCCTAAAGGATCCCAAAGCGCTAGTTATGTCATACTTTGCTTTGAATTACTCATGTAGCCATGATTGTGGTACAATATTGTCCATAGTAATATTGCAAACCAGTTAAGTAGAAGGAGATAGGAAAATAATCTTTGGCTGGCTAAAAGTGAAGGGTTTTTTTCCATTTTCTGTTGTGGCAAAGTTTAGAAATAATTTCCTGAGCTATTCTGCTTGCTGCTTTACAAACACAGAAACAAAAAGAAAGCCTAAGATCAAGAATACTTACAGTCTAACTTGGTGAACTGTACTAACAAGAGTTGGTTGTACTACTTGATGGCACTTCAAGATATAGCTTAGTGGTGAGCACAATGAGCTGGGTTAATGGTTGGACTACATGATCTTTACCAACCTTAAGGATTCTATGATTCTTACAAGGGAGTAGAATTTAACTATTAATTTCTGCTGCTTACACTCTTTAAACTTTTTCAGTAGCAAGTAAACACTTTAGGAGGAATCCATGGATTTTGATTTTAAGATCATGATGCAGTGGGATATCCTCAGCAGTATTGGATGCAAATATTCATTAGCCCTAAATGCAGTAGCAAGGCTGAGGGAAACATCTTTACTAAGAACAGCTTTTAATTTGGACTTGAGCAGTTGCTCTTGTTTTATAGTCCTGCATTTTTGTTTTTAATAATCCTTGCATGCTGGGATTTTGTTACCATAGAAATATGAGCTTTTAGTTTTGCAAAATTATGCAAATTCTTTTTCTTATTAAAATATTCATGAAAGTACAACCAGATAAGAAAGGGTAAGCTTCAGTTCTTCTGTTTTAATGAAACTGGACATTGACATAAATGTTCAAGTTAGTAATTCATTCTAATATTACAGGAAGGCATTTATTGATATGTCTACTGCAATTATGGTTTGTCCTTTTGGAACCAAAGACCGTGGAACTGGGAGACCAACATTTAATCAGTAAAATTAAGAATTACTTTCAATTATGAGGTTGTTGACAGCTACAAGACCAGCAGTAAACAGTTTTTATTTAGAAACATTTGATGAGGGAATGTTATTTAGAAACATATCTCAGAGTTGATGCTCAAATAGTGAATTGGATTTCGATATCACTAGCAGTCTGAAACATCTTCACAGTTACAGAAAAAGTGTTATTTTTACCCAGACTTACACCATTCAGCCACTTTGGCCTGCTAAATTGGTGCTTACAGAGATCAGAGCAGCTGTTGTGAAAAACTAGTCATCAGTTGGTGAGTTTGTATTAGTTGTTTTGTTTTGCTTGTTTTTTTTTCTTTTCCTTGCAGTTTAACTGTATTCAGTCAGGCAAAAATGCCTGCAATTTTGATGACGTACAAAGTTAATTTCTTTAAATATTCCTCTATGATGAGTGCTTGACATATTATGCTATAGTGTCACAGCTTCTGGTATATTTTTGCCAGATTAGGAGAATTCCAAAGATTGAGATTTACGTGCCACCACAGTAATAGATATGAACAGTAATTGTTCATGAATTATGGTTACCACATCACTACTGGAAGAATATACCCCTGTTTTGTATTTTTGAATCCTTGATCTAGTTACAGCAGCTTGGGGAACAGTGGTTGGGAAGGCACAGTCAAGATCATATGGAAAGCAAAGGAAGAAGAAGTGTGTAACCATACTAAGGTTATATGCTATTGTTACTATGGTTAAGTACTTATAACAAAGTAATCATATAATCTAAATTTTGTAAAGGCTTATCAGTAGAAAAGCGGGTTTTAGACTTCAGGAGTGGTTGGCCAGACAGTTCTGTTTGTCTTCTCTAGTGAGGGGAAATGACAGCTGGGAATTATGGTAGACGTTTGAGAATTTGTAGAATGTATAGACACATGAATGTCTACATTCATAAATACATTTCATGAGACAGCATATAACCTTATTGTGCGAATTTTTCAATCACTCACTGATTACATTAATTTTTTTCAATGCTGAGTTCAGAAGGAGCAACTACTCAACATAAGTAGGATTGGCAGCACAGGGCTCACAGGACCATCATGAATTGTTGCACTTTATTTAGACATATTTTTTTTTTTTTGCTTCCAAATAATAAAGTCTATTTCATCCAAGAAGGAAGAGAACCAAGGTTATAAAATGGTAATGTTAATACAGTATCTTGGTAACAGTGAGACTGGGCTGAGTTTATGGATATAATTTAGAAAATCCACAAATAAGAAACTTCTTATTGATTATTTTAAAATATTTTCCATGTAAATGTTTCTTATTATAGCAGATACATTCAATTAAAAGAATTGTGTAAAGTTTTGATTGGTCTAAATTGTTTGTGACAAAATATTTTAAATATGAAGTGTCAGAAAATAGGCATCAGATTATCATGTTCAGGATAGCAAATGTTATCAACCACTTTACCAATATTATGCCTTGCATCTTCTGAAGCAAGAAGGAAAAAGCAGCAAGCTTTAAATTGTCTGATTACACTTTTGATATTCTAGCAAAAGCAAAGGATACTTTCAAGGGATGATTAAGGAAATACTAGATTTCAATGTCTTCCCCTCTTGGTGTTCTTTCTTCACTCATGTTTCGGCTTTGTTTGAATCTGAACACGTGATATTTCTCTGATAGGTGCAGGGTATTCTTTTGGCTGCCTAGTGATCAGATGCAGCATACAAAAAGACCTGCTAAACTTTGTGTTCTGGAAGGGATCCCAGTTGTTCAGGTATCGATGTGAAATATGGAAAAGTCATGGTCAAAGTCCATGTGAAGTACAATGTAGCAGAGTTTGGGTTGCTCCTTATGGGTTGTGCTTGCTCTTTGGACAGGTTTTATTTGTCTCTTAAACTGAAAACATTCGCTTGGGGGGGAAAAAATAAACCCACAGATTTCATGGCTCTTTCCATTGCTGGGAAAATTTTAAATATTAAGATTTATTGTGATTGTCTTGTTCCATTATCCAATGCACAAAGAGAGAAAGTCTTACAGAGTGAGTTTTTAAGGATTTTTTTAAAAATTCCCCTAAAGGTCATTCAAGGTAGAGCAAATAAATGTATAGATAAGATATAAAGCAATAGCATGCATTATCTCTTGCTGTTCGACTTTTTAACATATAGCTTCAACATCACAGAACATTCTGTGATCAAATGAATTGTGACCTACATTGAATAAAACTCCTTTATCTTTGACCCAACTCTACCTTTATGTACAATCAACAGAGGAAAATCTAAAAAATAAAGAGGTTGCATCATAACATTTTGGATAAGATTCAAGAAAAGTATGACTTGGAAATCTCAGCTATTGGAGTGATCTGTTTCAAGAAACTGAAGAAATAGTGAATACCCCTTTGAGTGGTTCAGTATTATAAACAAATTCTCATGGAAAGCAATTGAACTAAGCTCTGTAGTAGTCAGACTACATTATAAAGCTTATTCCCATGTTTGGTTAACTTCTCTGGAAGCAGCATTTTGATTAAGAGAATTTAAGTAGAATGCAGCATCAATTTATATAGAAAAATGTTGAGTGTACTTAAGCAGGGAAACTGTAGGATTCTGAACTAGCTGGGGTGGAATTGAGGGAACTCTAGATGGCAGAGAGTTAGGAGAATGAGCCCATTCTTTCAGGGGAAAATTTAACTTCCCGATAAAGAAAATTCTGACTTTTTTTTTTTAAAGCTAACCAGAACTATACTGTCATTCAAATAAAACATGATTATTCTGCTCCCTGCTTTATCTGAAATATTACTTTAATGCCTCAGATGAGCTTTTTTATCCTATCTAAATTCAATCTGTCTAAGAGAGGAGAGTCTATTTAATCTCTAATTGAATCTGGAGTAGAACTAAAACATGCAGTCTTTGCTGAGAGCTATTACTAAATGAAGAAAGGTTTGACATCTTCTTGGTGATGGTTCTATCAGAATTCTTTTCTAGTCCCTGCCTTCCCTCACACTACAACTATCACAAAGACTGGATCAGCAAAATCCAATTAAATATCATAAATTTACAGCTGGTACTTTTTCATAAGGAAGATAATAATTCAGATGAGAGCCGAATTAACAATGAAATATTTCTTTACAGATAAGTTAGGAAAAGTAGCCCTTTGTCCACTCCCTTTTGCACTGAGTGGGCTGCTAGAAGAACACATGTGCACTTAGCCATCAGTTAAGGTGGTACATTGTTCAGTGACTTGTCAAATAATATCACAACTGCATAGATACCAATCAATTATGGACTACATCGGTCACCACTAATAAACTGGGAGCAATATTACTTTATTTAAAGGATTTCCTTCATGTGGTTAATGCTGCTGTTCTGGCAGCAAATATCTCTAGTATGCTGAAATCCATGTCATAAAATAAATGTATGCCTAGAGAGTTTATGAAGGTGAAAAAGTCCAAATAAACTTCAGCATTTTGTTACAGCTCTATTTCATGGAAATTCAAGGCTAGCAGGGAATGTTAAACTGTATATATTACATTTCCATTACCTTCAAACACAGTATCTAGTAGTATATAGTGCCATAGGAATACGACAGAGCCACTGGAAGACTGAATGAACATCTGTGTAATTTCTCATAATCATGGCAGCAAGTAAAAAACATTCATAGGTGTATCAGGAAACAAATAGGGGTTTGTTTTGGGGATGTCTTCTAGAATAAGAAAACATTATTATCTCCTAGAACCTTAAATTACTGTCACCAACTTGCTGTGCGACTCCTTGGTTTCGTATTCAGCAGTACGTGTGTTAACATTCTCCGCTGAAATGTTCTGCTCGTTCATGTTTGTAGCCTTTTCTCTTTTTTTCTTTTTTTTTCTTTCATTTTTCTACTAACATTTGTTCACTTGCTATAGTCCTTATTGTATGACCACATATATAATTATGTAATAGCAAGTAGGATTCATGTTTCCAAAAGCATGTTACCTTTCTATAGCTGTATTGCAGCTATATTGGTTTAATAAAAATATTAACTCTCTCTGTAATGTTTGTTTGTCCTGTAAAACCTGTCAGTGACTATATTTCCTCTACAACCACAAACAGTGAAGAGGGAAAAAATACTTCAATTTCCTGACATTTGTTAATTTGTTTTGGGACATGGTTTACTGGTACACTTAGCAGTGCTGGGTTAATTGTTGGACTCAAGGATCGTAGAGGACTTTTGCAACATAAATGACTCTTGAGATCATATGACACCTTTTATTTCTCTCATTTTGGAAGTCTGGTGTTGTATGAGTATTGGCCTAAATCTGTTTTAACATAGTGATATAATTCGCTTTTGAAATGTTATGTTCTCTTGGATTACGCCTGAAATCCAAGCCTTTCTGAGGTAAATCCATTCTGGTATAGATTTTACAACTAAACATATGAGCAAGGTGTGTGTGTTTTATTTAGTGCATAATTTTTTGTTCATTTGTGAAATGCATCTTATGTCTTCCAAGTTACTTTTTAAATATAAATATGAAGTAAAATTATTTGAAAGTTGTCTTTCAGTGGGTACATCATAGACCAGCTGCTTTCCTTTGACTCTGCAAAAGACTTCTTTCAATTGCCCATACGTAGCCACATAGTGCCATATCAGACACCCCAGTTCATATTCAGGTGCTTTAATCACAAACTAAGTCTCTTCCTAGCTGACAGAAGAGCAGTTTACTGCTTAATGAGATAAGGGATTATAATCAGCACCCTGTTTAGTGCAGATAGCTCCTAATCTCTGAAGTTACATTTGGCAGATGTTCAGCAGAAATGAGGCAGCACCCAGCATAGTGGACTAAGTGCTAAACCTTTACAGGCAGAGTTACAAGAGACATTTAAGAGGGGGAATATGAATCATCATGCAATAATTCAAGAATAAGATGGGTTATAAAAACTGCATAAGTAAGAGGTACTCTACAATGACATTAGCAGGACAGATCCTGACAGCTTGCCCTAGAAAAGCGTTGGCAGGAGATTCACTAAGTGGAAGAAGAGAAAGACTTCTAGAATTTGATTTCCATATAAAAGATAGAAGTTTTCTTCTTCTATGGTCTTGCTAATATTTGTAGCAATGCTGTTTGTTTTCAGTGCTGTATTTGTGGTTTAATATCACTTGTCTTGGTTTAAAAGTAATTTTAGTGTGACAGGTGTAACATCAAAGATGTTTTGCACTAGGTAACACTGGCTGCTTCCTAATACCCTCCATCTTCTTGCTGTTGAGAAAGGGAATTTTTTCATAGAAAAGGAACCATTTCTTCTGCTTCAGTTTTGGTTGACCCTCTCTCTGTCACCTTGTTGTAAAAAAGTCTTGTGTGCTTCCTGTTTATGTCCTTTAACAACATGTAACATAATAGTAAAGTACAGTTGTGACCAACAACAACAACAAAAAACAAAAAACAAACCAAACCAAAGAAAAACTATCTACCCGAAACTTGGTGGATTAAAACTAAAATAGATGTGATTTCTCTTTTCTGTACTCGTATTTCATGGGTAATCTGTGACTTTTCTTGATTCTGCCTCCTGAACTGGGAATAAATATTTGATGTATTAATCTAAAAACAGGTGAGAGAGACAATGGAAATTCTGTGGAACTTCCTTGACATTTTTAGACAGCTATTCTTGTCTCAATAATACATGCCTTTGTCACAGCAAGGCAAACTTTTATGCTCTGTTTTCTTTGGTGTTGATGACCTCAGGTGACAATCTTTGAAGCAGAACTCTGAATCTTTGGGTGATACAGAGAAAAACATCAAAATAGAGGGATCTCACAGGTGCCCAACTTCTGTATTGTCCTTGTATTTAAAATTCAGTGAAAAGTATTTTTTGCAGTAGGTAACACAGGCAGCACATGGATCAACCTCTGAATTCTTTTGCCTGTGAACGAACTTGTACTTTAGATATGCAGAGGAAGGAAATTACCACTATAAACAATGACAAAAGGAAGTAGTACTTTCTGCTATATGTAAGTTGGAGGTTTTTTTCTAATCTATATTGGTATTATACAGCACACAAGGTAAATATGTATTCTGAACTACCAGGTATTCTCTACAATTAGTGCCATTTGGGGAATCTGTCTTCAATGTGTAATCCTGTTTGTGATATGCAAATCTTGTCGGTTGCAGTTGTGAAGATCAGACTGCTGCGATTAGCAGAGAACTAAAGAGACTTCCTAGTCATATTTCCAACTCTTAGGCATTATACCCAGAGTACCTTCAACATGTTTGAACTGCTATTAAAGAATTAACGAAGTAATTCAATAGCATTTTCAAGTAATTTGATACTGTTTTGACCATCCTTACGAACAGAAAGCTTTCTGTAAACTTAAGCTGAGTCTTCTTTATGCTTTTCCTGCAGTTGCCACAGGAAAATAAAAATGGCCATTTCATTTTTCTTGTTTTTAGTAAACTATTTTCTTATTCCCTCTGAGCATTCTCTTTTCTGGACTACTCAGCCCACCCCTTTCTTCTTCTATTTCCTGTTGGTTATATTTTAGGAGTCCCTAGTCCATTCTGGTGGCTTTCTCTAAACTATTGTCTTTATTTAGGGGTGGTTTGGTTTTGGTTTTTGGTTTTCTTTTTTTGATTGGTTGGTTGGTTGGGTTTTTTTCTGCTTTGTGACCTATCAATTCATGTGTTAGATTTTTATTTACTTAGGTAAAGGTTATGTAGCTGGGAAAAAGTAAAATCTGTCTTGGTATATAATTTTTATGCATTGCCTGAAACTCCCTAATCTTTGTTTTCCCATTATTTTTACTTTTTTGAATCCTTGTAGTGAGTCTGAAATTGAAATAGAAATGATAAAATTTTGCAAAAGTTACTCTTCTAAAATGTTTGTCTACATGTGAAAGCAATTCTGGGTACTTCCTGTAGCATTTCAGATATGTAAGTTTTCTACATTCCTCTTGCAGTTACAAACCAGCGCTTAGACTTGACCAGAAGCGAAGCAAAAATGATGTAATATCTGTATCTAAGGAAACAAAAGTCTTTCCGTGTTGTTATGGTCAGGGCTTAATGTAGGCATCGCTCACAGGTTTGGATACTATGTAGATAAACATGTGATGCTACTCTTTGTCAATGATACTGAACTAGGAGGAGCTGCAGACTCTGTTGAGGGTAGAGAGACCTTACAGAGAGATCTGGATAACCTGGAGAGCTGGGCCATCACTAACCGAATTTAACAAGCGCAAGTGCTGGGCTCTGCACCTGGGATGAGGTAATCCTGCTTATATATACAAATTTAGGGATAAGAGGCTGAAGATCAGCCCTGTGGAAAGAGGGTCGGTGGCCCTGGGGTTTTGGGTTGGTGGCAAGTTGAATATGAACCAAAAGTGTGCCCTGGCAGCCAGGAGGGCCAACCATGTCCTGAGGTGCATCAGGCAAAGCATCGCCAGCTGGTCAAGGAAGATGACTGTCCCTCTCTGCTCTGCACTGGTGCAGCCTCACTTTGAATATTTTGTGCGGGTTTGGGCACCTCAAGGACATCAGGCTGTTAGAGTGTGTCCAGAGAAGGGTGATCAAGTTAATGAAAGGCCTTGGGGGCAAGACTTGCAAGGAGCAGCTGAGGTCACTTGGTTTGTTCATCTTGGAGAAGGCTGAGACCGTATCGCAGTCTATAACTTCCTCAAGAGGGGCAGCGGAGGTGGAGGTGCTGATCTCTGGTGATTAGCAATATGACATGAGGAAATGGAATGAAGTTGCACTGGAGGAAGTTCAGATTGGACATTAGGAAACAGATTCTTCCTCCTCGGGGAAGTAGTCACAACATGAAGCCTGACAGCATTCAAGGAGCCTCTGAATGATGCTCTCAGTCATATGGTTTAGTTTTAGGTAGTCCTGCAAGGAGCAGGGAGTTGGACTCAAAGATGCTTGTGAACGCCTTCCAACTTGAGATATTCTCTGATTCTATGATCCCATGATTCTATGATCCAAGATTTGTGTTATGAACTGGAGGCAATTTTCTGGCTTTAACCTAGCAATTAGCTGTACAGCCTTAGATATAGGCAGTTTATATACCTTTATGAATAACTCAAAATCAATTGATTTCCAGGCCTTAAATGCTAGGACTTTTTTCCACCCCTTAAATTAGGTGCATCATAAAATAATGAAGATGATGACTTTCACTGCTATCTGTTGCAACACCATCTAGTATGATGAACAAATGATGGCACATTATGTCCTTGAGAATAACTAGATTATTCTCTTTGTAGAAGACTCATGAGTTTACTCTGTGCTCAGCAGTATGCCATGGAAGGGCAGAAAGGTCCCTGTGATTTTAATAGTCTCTGAGAGGAGGCTCACATTGCACTGAAGTATGAGGGAGATGTGTTTAAAACCCAAAAGGTAGCTCTTTCAGCCTTTGATTTACTTATGCTTCTTCCAATAATTAACAGAAAGCACTATTTCTGTGCTGAACTCTGTCATTCAAATCTGCAGTTTTTGATTTGCATCCTACTATATTCCATTTCCAATGGAAAAGCTAGTGTCATTGCCAGGATTTTGAGGGCTAAAAGAGCATAGAAAAAATATATTGGCATGGCAGAAGGGCCTGGTGGTTGACTTCTCGTGTTGTAGGCTGGGTCAAACTGAGCAAAAGGGCTGGAACATTCTTTTAAAGTAAATTTATTTAACTCCATGAGGGAAAATTCTTACTTCATCTTAGGTTACAGTCCATTCTAAGAAAAACATCACTGCACTTTTTTTCTATTTTTCTAATTTGGCCCATCAATGAAACTGAAGTTATTTAATCTTTTATAGGTTGCTAAGGATGTAGAGGCCAGCCTAAATGAGGACCATATAACTGAAATAAATACATTAAAAATCTAATGTCAGTATCTAGTGGAAATTTACACTGATTTCATATCTGTTTCTGATTTCTCTGTTAGTCTGTGCATTTAAGGAACTTGCAGCCTTCAAAAGGCATAGAAATAAAATGACTAGGTGTCATTTCTAGATAGTTCAGCGAGAAGGGAATGGTCTGTAGAACTGTAATTCCCAGGTATCTGCACATGGTTTTGCAACACTAGAGACCTACTTAGGGGAGATACTGATGCTGGAGAAAAATGCCCCCAATGGTTAAGGACCATTTTCTTTCATTTAATTGCACTTTCTTCTGTCTTTTTACTCCCTAGGTAGCAGTTGCTGGAGGACATCTGAAATTTACAGTCTCCTATGACTTCACAGACAAAGAAGAAACAGTTCAATTGATAGCTCAATCTGATGTCATCATAGAGGTAAAATGATTGTATTTGCAGCCACCAAAAAAAAAAAAAGAAAGAAAATTGCCTGCTTCTTCAGATGTTCAGTGTGAAGTCTGGTGGTTGAGGACACAAAACAGAAGGGTACACATACTCTTAGCTAGTTTATAGTATCAGAAAATGGATACACTTCAGAGAACTAAAAGCTTCAATATCTCTGGTATTATTGCAGTAGCTTAGAAAACTATAATACTTCTTGTTCATCGGGAGGAATGAAGAAATAAAATAATTGGTTGTTTGAGGTAGCACTTCTGCATTCTTTCAGTAAATCTGTTCTTGTGCAACTCAGCATTGTATGCATTTGCTTTTGCCTATGAAGAGCCATGACACTAGGTTTTGTCTGAATAATCTAAACTTTCTTTTCCACTGATTTTCAATTTTATCAAGCAAGACCATTTCAGGATTATGAAAAGTGAATATTATTCCTGATACTTGTTATTCTTGTAAAATATATTATTCAATAAATCATGTACCCCAACTGGGTTTTTTTCATTACTCTTTTCATATTCAAATATCTCTCACTCATGACCCTTTCTAGGGAGGTGACTTGATAATCAGCACTCCGAAAGGGGGTATTCACCTTCAGCCTTCTGAAGAGCACACTGAAGAAATTGTGCTGAAACCAGAATCTTTCTCAGTGCATGGCACCGATGTTCCAGTCAGCAGGAGGGAGTTCATGACTATCCTTGCAAATGTAAAGAGGATCCTCATAAGAGCCACATACAGCAATGGGATGAATGCCATCTACAGGTGAATGTGGGAAACGGGTCCCTTTGCTACAGAGATATTCTCAAGAGTTGTTTTCTCTCTTCAGAGAACTAAGCTGATGTAATATAAAACACTCTAATTTATTATCATGAAATCCATAGCATTCATTTACACTTTCAAGCAGTCATTAGTATGTTTTTCGTTTTGGATAGGCAGGAGGAGGAAGGCAACAGAAGGGAACAGCGTTTTAAGAAAATGAAATTACATGGACTATTAAGGCATGAATGACAGTTCTATAAATATGTTTATTTTATGAACACGGTAATTCCCATGTATATGGTAAATCATGGAGTGCAGTAATGACATGTTGAAGAAAGAGATAATATATTGCATATATACTGTTTTCCCCATTTAATGAGCATTCAAGGCCACATTAACAGTAGACCAGAGAATAATATCCTGAGTTTCTAAGATGGAAAAGTACCTCGAGGGGAATTTTCTATGTTTTTAATCCCAAAGCCTTTCCTTTGATTTATGTCAGGATGCTGCCTGGACTGCTTAAAGCCACTGATTTGATGTGAACTCTTCTGAGTCCTTCGATAAAATTAAAGACATATGAGACGATATAGTTGTTCTATTTCAGTGGCTGCAGTGTGGTTGAAACTGTAAAGCTCATCTTGCATTTTAAATTTTCATAAGTGCATGAGCAAATACTCCAGGTGGGCTAGAAAGCAGCCTCATTTCTGATACTGTATGATTGCACTGTCTATACATTAATAGTTAGGTGGCATAAGTAATATTTTTTAGATGAGCAATGGAATTGATTGCCTAGTAGTGTTTTACTCACAAGGCATGAAACCTGAAATGTTCTCTAATCTGCACATCACTTGACTCAGTGGTGTAAGTCAATTTGGAATGGAGGGAGCTGATAGCACAGTTAGTGATTATTTGCTGAGAGCACAGTCACAGTTTTTGCTACTGTGCAATTTCCTAAGAAATCCAACCATCATTTGAATATTTAGGTAATTAAAATACATCCTAAATTGAAAGGCAAGTTGTGTCAACAACATGCAGTTTTCTGATTTGAGCTTTGGCAGTGCAAATTTTTTCCCTGCTAAAAGAATTAATATTTCTTCAATCTGTGTCTCTTCCTGTGGTTAATTAGTATGTATTACATCTCTGTAAATAAGTTTGTGAATCATAACTAGCTTGAGTTTGGGCCAAACTGCTTCCTAATTTACTCATTTGGTCGTCAACCTTGCATCTCTTTGCATCTCTGCATCTCCTTGAATCCAGTTTGAAAACCTTTCATGGCCCATCAGTTTCCCACTCTGGTTTTAGAGGAGAGCCAAAATAGCAGGCCAGAGCTCATCTCTTATGCATTGTGAGCAGACCATGAGAAGCTGTTAATCCACAGCTTTCAGCAGAGACTAGTGGGAGCTCAGTAATGCTGTTCCTCCACTCTGTTCTCACTCAGATAAAAAACGGAAACCATTAGTCAGAATTTTCCCAACTAAAGGAGTGCAAGAGCAATTTTGGGGTGAACAATAGGAGCTTATATGCTATGTTTTTTAGAGGAGATATGTATGATTGACTTTCTTTGGGCCGAAGTTCTTACTAAGTATTATGGGAAATGCAAACTTCGGTTGTCAGAGGTTTAGATATATTTGTGTACTGATGTTTGTACTTCTATGACAAGGGGGGCTTTCCTACAAAAAACCACTTTGGCTGGGCAGTTAAAATCTGTGAAGAAAGTGCTGGACATGTACTGGCTCCATCTTGCCTCTACTGTGGAACAGTGAGGGTGGGATGGATGAGATCCCCTCTGGGCAACAGCATATAGCTCAGATAAGCGCACACATGTAGAACAGACACAGTCTGTAATTTGTGCCTTGTAAGTAAGAAGTGGCAGACCTCTCCATGGCACGTTTGGAAGACTATACATCACTGCCTGCATCCCAGATTACTACTTTAGCCATTTGGCCGTGTGTGGTGCCTCACTGTTTGGTAGTGTTGTTCACTTTGGAACAGTTTAGTTGTGTGTTATAGAAAATTTTCCAAAAACATGTCTTGGAAATACTCTTTAAGAAGAGATCTGTGACAAACATATAATTTATGCTTTGTGTATTAGTAGCCATCAGCTTCTAGGTGTAGTGACATTACAGCTAGGAACGTTGGTCCCTGAAAGACAATGAGTTAAAAGGGGGTTAGGGGAAGGGACTGAAGTAATTTTGAAGAGTATCCTTTTTACTAGAAATGGTCTTATATTACTGGTACATTTCTAGCTGTCCCTATGATGTCTCTTACCAGAGAAGAATGCAGTGGTTACTGTGTTACTGTGATTACATGTGTCAGCATGTCCACAAGTCTAAAGTAAACACATTTTATTGTGTACTGTTAGGGTGCTCATTGCAGTTTAGCATGGGAGAAGAGAAGATGTGAAATTCCAATCACAGTTAAACAAATTCAGTTTTTCATCCTTGATTTAACTGTAGGAATCATAGTTTCACCCATGGGGGCGAGATTTACTGAGTGGAGTTGAGTCTTCTCAGAACAGTTTGTGCTCACAGTCACCTCTTGTAGCAACAAGAGCATCTACTGTCACCCAGCCCATCTTAGCACCTGTCATTGTAGGCATATTGCTGACTTTTAGGGTATGCCTCAGTAATGACTTTTTTATATTCTCTTTGACTTCCACTCATGCTAAAATATGCTAGGCACAAAGCTGTGCTCATAACTCTTAAGATCATGTGAAATAACTCTTTTCTCCATATTCTGCCCCTTTAGTACTGCTGGGAAAATGTAGGCCCAATGAAGAAGATATTCTTTGTGATATGTTGTGCTGATTAAGGACTACTGTTGATGGTCTCCGAAGGATGACAATGTTGAAAAGACATAGTGTAGAGCTAAACCTTAATAGATAAGTAGATTGAACTAAAAGTTTTTTAATATCTATAAACAAGTATATGCAGTGGACAGATGGATATTCCTTTGAGAGGGTTAAGAGGATCTGGCAGAGAGACAGAAATATTGCAGGGTTATTAGATCCTTCATGAATGACAATTTCTGCTTCAAAGCACCAACAGAATTATGCAACATACTAATTAGAGAATGCTATATTAAGCAACCTGTTCATTTAAATACTGCAAGTTTTCAAAATGGGTAATGACACCACGTATGTAAGCATTTCCAAGGATGCTATTATAATCTGTGCTTAAAAAGAGACCAGACTGGAGACATTGTAAAATAAAGTAACTTTCTTGCAGTCATGTGGAAAGAGACTTAAAAATTCAATGGTGTTGTTTCCAGTTAGCAAGAGCTTTAATTTTAAGATTGCATTTTTAACTCTTGTTTAGTTTAACCTACTAGAAACACTAATCAGTCAGTAACACTTTAAGTAGCTACGAAACAATATTAATTCAGTAATGCTGAGTTTGACTTGAGCGTGGTTTTGAGTACATTTTTTTTGGGTCTTTTTAAGATTACAGTGTTGTTGTTGCTCTATGGCATAATTAGGAAGCTTCCTAATTATGAGTGGGCTTTCATTTAGATGATCAAGTGGGATAAAAAAATGAGAATAGAGAAATACAGCAATCATTCTGAACACAAACCCAGCTTCTGGGTTTATATCCTGATCCTCCTCTAAGTTGACAGATCTTCCAAAATGTTGCAATTAAGTCCATATGTGATAGAAGCAACTGGCCAGGAAAAGATAACTCTCTTTTATTGTTTTGTTTAATCTAATACTGTTAGCTTGTGCTTCAAAGAAAGTTTAGTAGCACTGTTTATTCAGTTTTAATATTCAGAGTGGTCATTGGTGGTAAATGTTGCAAACACACAGATAGACATTGGAAATCGTTGTGCTAAAGATAATAGATTGCTTATAACCACATACAAAAGAGTCAGTGCTAGACACAAGGAGGAAGAGGGAAGAAGAGGTCGAGGGTTTTCTTCCCTGTGTAGAATTGGCTTCAACACAAATGAACAATGATTGGGTCAGTACTTCGTGTGCCTTGTGCAGCTGATGTGATTCAGATGCCTGGCACAGCAGACAGTAAACTATGCCGATACAGCCTGAAACGTCCCCTTCCCTTTTAATCTTGTTTGTTTTTAGAAGTCAACAGTTGCCTGCTGACAGTAACAGTCATCTTAAATATTTGGTCTTGATGTCTAATCTCAGATTGTTCATGCATCTCCAGGATCCAGTGCCCCATTACTGCCAGCATTATGTATTTTAATGAATGCAGAATGGCATCGAGGAATCGAAATTGCAACATCAAAATGGGAGAAAAGAAAATCACTGCAGCTTTCTTCACTGAGTAACTGTTAATGCTAAAAACTGTTAAACACATTAAAATCCCATTTAGCAAATAGCAGAATGTAATGCAAATTGGAACAATTCAGTGAATAGAAATGTGGAATTATACTGAGTGGATTGTTTCTGTGTGTTAGTGCTTTTCTTTGTTCCAAGATCTGTGCTGAGAGGGAACTAGCTGTAGTTCAAAGGAGAAATAAAATTTGACCTTTTATTAAAATTTTGTTTCTTCATTTACAGATTTTTCTCCTTAAATTTTTAGATTTTTTTTTTTATTGTAAGTCATCACTTTTTGATATCTAATATCCTAGAGATTGGTTATCTTGTTGTAAGGAAAACTCAAAAGAATAATAGCAAAATAAGCGTACAGCAATGGAACAAAGGGCATATATTGAAAAGCGAGAGAGAATTTACTGAAGATCTGGATAGGAACAAGTATTCTTTTCTTAAAACGGTATCAAGAACGTTTTACAGAAGTTCTAGTATCACTGAATCAGATTCAAGTTTCTAACTGAATAATCCACAATGGTAGTCCCTCCAAATTCCTGTCATATTCTTAGAGATGGTAAAATTTTTGTTTTTCAGAAGTTTCTATCTTAATTTCAGAAGTCTTCTCTTTTTTCCCCCTTACCTTTCATGTCTGTCTTATTTAGAGTAGTCATAAAATCAAGTGGGAAAATATTCTGTCTTAACCTTTCCTCCAACTGCTACAGGAACAACAAAATATTTTTCTTGGATGTTTTCTTATTCGAGGTCATCCAAATAATTTTCAGGATTTTTTGGCAGCCAAAAGATAAATGCTTTACTATGGAGGAAAAAAATGTTTGTTTTACATTTTCCAAAGAAAATGGATTATTTTTAAACAAAATATATATCATGATAGAAAGGTATTTTCTACTGAAGAAGACTTCAAAAGAAGCTCTTCAAGTAGCTCTAGTGATAAAACACTCTGTTAATATTACTGGGTGAAGTCATTGAGCCTTTGTAATACCTTAATGTTCCTTCTGAATTCTCATAAGAACTAAACTCCTAAATCCCTTTCCCCAAATGGATACTACTGAGGTAAACTACACCTGTTTCTCATTCATTCATTCATGACTAGGCTTAACGAATGAAGATTTGGGAAGGGCTCTACCCGCATTTGCTGCAAGCACGCTGGTGGCTAAAGAGGCCAGTGCGAGATAGACAAGTCCAGTTGCAAAAGGCACAGCAGAAAGACTCCTTGGATGGTATCGGCAAGACGCCTGTTTCTCATAATACCTGCAAGATTATCAAAAGACTCTTATCGTTTCTCTCATCATACTTCCATGCTTTTGAAAAAAACATGCTCAGTGTTTGCCTAAACAATGACTCCTTAGGCAATGTCTAGCATTTGTTTTTCTCTGTCATTGGGGAAAACAGGATGTATGGTAGAAGACTTCCTTTTCCTTTCATTTACATACATTTTTCTTTGATATACGTGATACTTAGGTTCTCAACCCTTGTGGACAGGGATTAAATCTTTTTCAGAAGTCAAATATCCAGACTAAAAGTACCTTATAACCAAAACTTAGTAATGTAATATTTTAGAAAGCTGGACTGGTAGTTTATAAATTTTGAGGAGTCTGCTTAGTGTCAGATTTGCTCTATATGCAACTGCAATGCAAATTGACACAAGTGGCTTGCAGGCCAGGAATAGCCTTCCATCTCCTGCTACAGTGCTGTGAGACTTTTTTAATCTATTTTTATCAATGTGTGTCTGACCATAGTCTCCCTCACATGATGAACAAAAATAGTAACAAGCCTACAGACATGTAGTTTAGGAAGAAATAGATGAATATGAAAACCTTTTTTTTAAGTAGGAAAACAGAAACAAGCACTGAATGTCACTATAAAGTATTTGTTGCATTCAGCTGCAGATACACTTCCATCTAATTTGCCTGTTTAATTTCTGTTACATCCAGACTAAGAAACGTTATCATGGAAGCTGCTGACCACACTTCAACGGGAAGAAAGGTGGCATCTGCAGTGGAGTTATGTGACTGTCCTCCGGGCTATGACGGTACCTCATGTGAGGTGAGTATCATGGTTCAGTCTAGTTCCATTGGGCTAACACTGTGATGGTTGTAAGCAGCCAGTAGACCTGTGTTGGTAGAAAATAGTAAGAGAGTTGCCTGTTCCTGTTAGGAATTTGGTATGACTTGACTTATTACCCTTATTTCTAGGTAACAGTTCATTATATTTGAAAATATTTAAAATCTGAAGTTTTAAACCTCTGTGGTGATTTCTAAATTATGAAAAGACATTTTGGTTAATAAAAAGGAAGTGAAAACAATATTTGTTCTCTTCGGCCAATTGATAATATGAATGAATGCACCTATCACAATTAGAAGGAAAATGTCAGTTGTCTGACATGGGCATAACAAAGCTGGATCAAATTATATGAGTTACCATGGTTGAGTTTCCTCCTTTGTTTTCCCAGGGCTTTACCATTTGCCTTAGTGTCATTGAGAATTGCATATGTGTTCTTGTGAGGATTGTTTCATTCTATTTTGGTCCTGTTACGGATAATAACATAGACACATGCTCAGAAAAATACCCACTTTCCTAACAAATTCATTAGTTCACACAGAATGTGTTCATACAAGTATACATATGAGTAACTAGCTCACATGGGCATAGCTTGGGGTAAATAGAAGCCAAAAAAAAAATTCTTCAAAAGCTTTGCCTTTAAGGAAATAGTTTCAAACACCAAGATGCTCTGCTTCACAAAACTACAAACAGTATGCCATTTACACAGGCACTCTAGGCATTTGCTTGTCAACTCTCTTTTTCTTTAAAATTTTTAATGCTTATATGTGATATTTAGGGCTTAGAGTCTAGTCTCATGTGGTTGCTTGTTGCTGGGACTAGATAAACTAATGTAGAAAGAAAGCCTGAAGGAATTATGGATATTCCTATCACTTTCAAAATGGTACAGATGGAAAAATAACTGTAGAGGAATACCTTGCTTACCGTGGCTGAGAAATAGTTTTAAAGTCTGACCATTGTCTGTCTGTTCAATTATTTTCAGAAAAAAGCTGGATGTAGTGTCATTGTGCTTTACACTTTTTTGTTTTACTTGTCTATTTTTTCTCCAAATTCACTTTTAGATGTGATGACCAAGAAAGCAATTGGAAAAGCCCTGACTGTAGATATTTCAATATCTATTTTTGTTGTAGAAGTTGAAGGACCTGGGTAGAATTCCTGTCTTGGTGTTGCTGAATTTCTCTGTCCAACATTATGTCCTTCAGTGCTAAACTTTCTCTCCAATTATAAACAGTCCCTGAAATTTGATATATACTTAAGATCATACTCCACAAGAGAAAATATTTACATATATATATATATATATATATATATCTGCAAATTTAAAGTTCCTATGCATGCTAGTGGGCATAGGAAAAAAAAAAAGTTTTAGATTTCCAGACAGACTGCAGCTAAGAAAGTATGGAAAGAGAAGTTGAAAATGTCAATTTTAATTTTTTTTTACATCTCATATTTGTTTCTTCCTCTGAATACTTTCGACTTGTCCAACACTTTATTTCTGTCATCTTCAGCCTAGCAGAGTTTCATTTTCATTGATTTTGTGCAGATTTTCACTTTCATTTTTTTTTCTTTATTTAATGTAATGTATTTGTCTCCTGCATAATGATGTCGTTCTACCTGATATAGATGCTGCAGCACTAAAAACAACCATTATTTACTTATCTTCTTGCTGTGAATGTTTTGACATGATCGGTCTTCAGAAGACAACCAATCCCATCTAAAATATGCTCTCTTCTAAGATTGTTCCATTGCACAAATTTGGAATTTATTTTTTACAAGATTCTGGGCAAATAAAATTCCTACATTTTTGCATGTATATGAACACAGAATTGCATGAGCACAGGTAAAGCAGATTATGTTTTTAATACCAATTGGACTCATTTTTGATAGTTACTTTACTCCACTCATGAATTTTCTGGCCTTTATTTGTCAACATCTTCACATCTAATTGTTCTTCTCCCACAGATTTGTTCCCATTCTATCTATTCTTTTCTTCCACTGTAGAAGAAGATGTGTTTAAGTTGCATCACTATGATGGTCAAGAACTTTCCTGACTTTTCAATGTTACATAATTTCTCTTGTTAAGATCTCAATCTGTAATCTTTTAGTTCTGTTCTACACCTTGATGTTGATATTCCATGTCTAGACCCTTAGAATTAGTGAGTTTTGGAACCTTGTTTTGTGCGACATCGTTTGTATCTGGGCACAAGACCATTATTTTCATTCACTGAAAGAGGAAGACAGATTTTTGCAGAAACCACTGGCATCTCATGCCTCAGAAATTAAAATAAAATAATTTCTTTTAAGTTGTTTTTTAGGTTTTGAATTTTTTAATTCTAGATTTTAGTTTTTAGTATTTATAGGGTTTTCTAGGAATGCATAATAAGGAATGTAAAGAAGGAAAAACCAGGATAATGCCTCAGGCTTGGGAATTTTTTTTAAAGAATCGTTTCAAGTCATGTTTAGATTACTTTCACATTTTTCAGGAGTAAGACAAAAAGGGATATTTTTCTTTATTTTTATAAAGAAGAGTCTTCTTGTTACCTTTTTGTAGTCTATGTGAAGGAGAAGGGATTTTCTTTATTAAATTATATTTTTAGTGTTCTATTAGTACAAGCTTTGTATTAGGGAGATGCTTTTGAAGGTCATCACTGTCATGCACCTTTTTATATTATGCAAAGTCTTTGGATCACATGAGCAGTCTTACTGTAGAAGAATAGTTTGCAAAATTATAAAGCCATTTGTGAGATATATAGTACAGAAGACTGCTGCTTGACATCTTATTATGAAGAAATGGAATAGCTGAATTTTCGCTGATCGATCGCGGTTGTATGGTGTCACCTTTCCTACAAAATAACTGGCCATGCATTTAATATTGATTTAAATTTGACATTTAAAAAAATAAATTAAAAAATCAGAGCACTTTATTAAAGGGAAGTTGCTAATTACTAAGAAGCACAATTTGTAAATAACAAGATGGTGATTTTTTCAGCCTGTGATTTATTTCAATGCAGCCTTATGTTAGAGTCCAAACAAGACTAGATGCACAATTGCTCTTTGTGGCTGAACTTCTCAGAAAATGTTTTTTGTTGTTTTGAGGTTTTCTTCTCTCCTTCTCAGTATTTCACCTTCTGGCTGTTTTTCAGTCTGTACCTCTTGCTTTGATGCTGTCATATTTCAGTGCTTCATTTCTCTGCTTTACTTTACCATTTCAGAAGAACGATCAGGTTAAGGCTGCCTCTAATCTCACATCTGCCACTAGGGCCAAGGTTACTGCAAAGCCACAGCACTAGGAAGAACAACTTTCTAGGGAAATGTTGGTATTTTTATTCATTTGGCAAGTATGTTTTTTTGTGGGTCCAAACATCAAAGTCAACAAAATTTTAAAAATCTCATTCCTTTCTCTGTTCAAACGACAGTTTAACTTTTCATCTAATTTATCTTGCAGTTGTGCTGGCCTCAACACAGACGTGTGAATGGCACGATTTTTGGTGGAGTCTGTGCACCATGTACATGCTTTGGTCATGCAGACTCGTGTGATGATATCACAGGAGAATGCCTGGTAAGTGTCACTACAGGAAACTTGATGGGCATGGCCAACATCAATTCAATATACTAGTGCAACTGAATTAGTGTACTATGAGACCTGAAACATTCAAGAACAAAGCCAGTGATTAACAGAAGAAATATTTATGTTGAACTGTTGCTGAAATTTAGGATCCCCTCATACCAAGATATGATATCTTTTATAGTTTAAAAAAAAAGGGATTTTCTTTATCACATAGCATCTATGTTTTACAGTAGTATCAATAGTATAAGGTATGGCATGCCGAAAGCAGCAAATATATTAATAATTTTTCATGTAAGATTTATCTCCCTCTCCCACTTGTCTCCTGCAGTATATTCAATTTATAGTATGTAGCAGATAACTTTGTAAATTCTATTCTAGTTTGATGAGAAGATATTGTTAGTGGCTTCCTTCATCTAAATTCATACTAAACCTCAAAGGAACATTTAATGAATTGTACTTTGGAAAAATAATAAAAGCATGCAATCTGGGCTAAATCATCTTATTTTTTTTTTGCTATGGGGATTTTATGTAGTTACCTACTAATTCAGCAATTAAATCTACGACATTATCCATAGCAAGCCTACCAGCACATGACTATTTCCAGTCCATTCAGTAGCCTTTTGGAATGGATGAATTATGCTGAATAGACTGTTCTGATTGACTCAAGGGCATTTTTAGTTTTATATTGTCTGACGTGGCATGAAACTTGAAACAACATGTCTCATTTCATTAGTCTTGCAGAAGCACAATTTAAGCCAGTGCCAGTTTAGTGGGATATACTCTCGTTTCCCTGCAGAATTTCAAGCAGGTTCTGCAATGTGCATGTTTCTAAATGTTCCCTTTTATTTCCTTAAGAAATATCTGCTGGGAAAATTCCAAAATGAAAATTCAAGCTTTTTCCAGTATAATTTGACACTTAGAATTATTACTGTTCTTCCTGTTTTGCTCATAGATGTTTAATTGCATTGCAGTGCAAAACAAGATATCCCTGATGTGTGGATCAGTGAATTTTTCAAATTGCCTTTTCATGAATAGAAGCTTAAAATGGTTCTCAATTTAATTACACTGTAAGCAAAGAATGAAAAAATGTGTTTGACATGACAGTTATGTTTTGAATCCTTCTCTTAATACTCAGTGAAAATGTTTATTAGTTGGGTAATATGGATTTGTATTTCTTGAGAAAAATTTATTGCATTAATGACTGTGGTCTCCAGCTACAATGTCTATAATATCAGTGTGGGATAAAATCAATTAGCACAAGAGAAAGGGAAGGGAAGATCTTGTTTAAGATGTATCATAACTTGTCTATTTTGCTTAGGGTACATAGCCAGATGCAAGTTCTGAGGTTGTTTACTTCAGTGTCTTCAAGTTTTAGCCCTTGCACAGGTTTCCTCTTTATTTTTGTCTGTGGCACCAGCCTGGATAAAACAGAAGGCCATGTAGTTGCCTACTGTATTGCTTTTGTGCTTTTCAACTGTTGTGAACTGTTAACTGAGACAGTGGAGCTCCCCCTTCTGATGCTTTAAGGGTGCTGGTGTAAGATAATACAGTACTGACAAGGGAGTGGAAAATAACCAGTTGAAGATGTACTTTAATCTATACACGTTATCAAGCTCTCTGTGTTTTATGTGCTCTGTCTGAGCTTATACTAGATCATACCATAGAGAAGAGGTGCACAGGGAGCTTAAAATCAGTTCTGGATTTTCTTGCATCTTTGAAAGCACTGTAAGTCAGATTGGCTAGTATCCATGCAGGCTATTAAATGCTGCTTTTCAATTTGGATCATAAGCCTTTTGAAGTGAAAAAGAGAGAAGTCTGAATGCTGAAAAAGAGAAATGTTTCACATCAAAGGCATTCTTTCTATTGAGGTTTACACAGCCTTTTGGCCTCCTTATTATTA
Organism: Manacus candei; assembly: GCF_025592945.1. Lineage (NCBI taxonomy): Eukaryota > Metazoa > Chordata > Aves > Passeriformes > Pipridae > Manacus > Manacus candei. The sequence goes on along the minus strand of NW_026138082.1, from coordinate 5,030,912 downwards.
TTCATGGTGTTTTTTCAGTAATACAACAGACAATTTAGGCACCTAATTTACTGATATGATAGTTCTTTTTGCTCTTCCTTAGCTTTGAAATGTAGCTGAAAAGAAACTGAAATATGTTTTTGACTCATGATAAAAGCTCAAGTCATCTGCTTCAACACAGGCCTGTATAAAAAGCTCATTTTAACGCATATCTCGCAGTAACCTGCAAAGCCCTTTGATCTGCACAGCAGCCATAGAGAGCTGCATGATACATTGTTCTCATTACCATTGTGATGTACATAACTGCTTTGGTACATAGGGCAAGTTCTAACATTCAGAAATACTGTTTTTAGTATTACACATACAACATTTACAGTAGCTTTAGGAGTTGGTTAAACTTAAACCTTGTGAAAAGCAAGCACATTTCAAGGTGTTTCATTCATTGCAGGATAGTACATCACTATTAGCAAGCCCAGAGAAAGCAGATCTTCTCCTCTAAGTGGTGAGTGGGCAGTCCAGAGAGGCATCCCTTCCATATTGTATTCCTTTGTGTATAAATAACATCCTACTATGTAGGATGAGGCCCATGTCAGATCTGGTGGACATGTACTTTAGACAGTGTTCATCAAAAGAATGATAGAATATCTTCACCCATATTTATATGCGTGGAAACAAAATGATATGTCCTCGATAAATGCGGTACTACCGGCTCTTCCGCAAGTAAAAATAAGCAAAGCCTCTGCAACATCCTGACTACATTTGTAACACCAGGAAAGGGAATTGTCTGTGTAATCTTGACATTACGGTAGTTTGAAAATACCAGAAGCCTATATTCGTGCTTCCAAAGACATAATACCATTGTCAGGTCTAGGCGTCTAGAGAATATACTAGAATAAGCACCCAGGCTTACACTTTCGCTTGCTTTAACAGCTTCCCTGGTTGTCTCTGTGACAGATATCCTGAGGAAGGGCATCAATGTGCCAAAGGCACTATCTTGGACTCAGTCATACTCCCTGATTAAAATTTTATTTTCATCACTAGCATTCTATTCTGACTGTTTCTTTCCATGTTCGTACACATTCGGCTGCATATGCAGCTAAGCAGGAGTCATTTTTCAGTGTGAATTAAAGGTTCCCTGATACTAGGCATAAATATGTTAATTTTGTTTGTTCCAAAACAGAAGAGCTGCCTCAGTAGGAAATGGTGGAAAACACAATTCAGGACACCAGCAAAAAAGTTTTCAGGGTACAGACTGAGTCATACATAAAATTTCAGGCAAAAATAAATCCCACAGTCTTACTTACCCAGAGGTTGTCCAAGTGAAGTTTAATGGTGTTTAGAGATCAAAGAGGTCCAGAAAATTGATGCATTCAAAATAGTATGAGATACAGTGTGTGGAATTTCAAAACATAAATATTTAGACATAAAATGAGGGGCGACCTCATAACAGTCTTAAAATTTCCTCACCAGGGAAAGAGGAGGGGCAGGCACCGATCTCTTCTCTGTGGTGACCACAGAGGCAATGGCATGAAGCTGTGTCAGGAGATGTTTAGGCTGGATATCAGGAAAAGGTTCTTCACCCAGAGACTGGTTAGGCACTGGAACAGGCTTCCCAGAGAGTTGGTCATGGCACCAAGACAAAGTTCAAGAAGCATTTGGGCAATGCCCCCAGGCACATGGTGTGATTCTTGGGGTGGTCCTGTGCAAGGCCAGGAGCTGGACTTGATCCTTCCAACTGTGGATATTCTGTGGTTCTAAGATTGTGAGGAAGAAAACACAGATATCTGGATTGAGGAGATTTAGTCACAGTATGTGGAAATGACTGATATTAGAGTACCAGAAAATATTTAATCAAGGAGAAGATGGTCAGGTCTTTGTAACATGAATTGTTTTCCTACAAAATGGAAGATTTCAGGTTTTTTATGTTAAAAAAAAGCAGAAGCTGCAAATACCACTCAGCAAGAGATGCAAAGCTTTAAAGTAGTGTGTTAGTTCCTCTCGCTTTAATAACATCCTTGACATATAAGCTGTTCATATTCTTCAGAAACTTTAAGATGTGACTGAGGATATTTAAAGCTAAACTTAACACAAAAAAAGAATCCATTATTTTTCAGAAAAAGCACAAATAATTTGACATGATGCCTTTAAAAAGTTGAATTGCAAGGGATTTTTCTTTTGAAACACTTAAATTATTTTTGACACGTCTTCTTTGAAAAGCGTATCTTTTTGTTCCCAGATACTTTTTTGGTATGGCTGGTAGATTCTCTTTTAATGTCAGCACTTGAAATAACAGTCAAATGGACTTAAATGACCTAATGAAGTTGATTTTAACCCAGCCGACTGTTCTAAAGCCATAATTTTAATTGATTAAGAGTCTCAATAAGTTGGTATTAGCTCACAATCTACTAAATATATTAAAGTATAATATTGTGACAAATGCTTTCATATTGAAGATATGCTGGTTGCATACACTAGCAATAAGAATGCACCCTTTGAAACAACAAGCAGCATTTCTGGAGATGGATGCTTTTGACTCCAATGCACTCAAGACTAGAAAGGGTATTGTGCTTTTTCAGCTGCCCAGGTGTATGGTACTGGCTATGCAGAGCACAATGCAAAAAAACTTCATACAAATCATTACAATCCTGGAAAGCTGTGAAGAACTCAGTGTTCTTTAGAATACTGCTGTTTTCCTTATTGAGGATAAATTATGCGTTTCAGACAGTAAGGCTGTTAAATAGCAATCAGTACCATATGTATGACTTATTAAAATGATAAAACTATTTTCTAGTGTTCTTAAAAAACTTTTGAAAATACCTACACCTTAAAAAAAACCCAAAACCAAAAACAAACCTCAAGAGTTTTTAAGCAGCAGCTTGAGTAAAGAAGATTCTAGATTTGATCTCTCCTGTTGTCTAAAACACACCCCATTAAATAAAATCTGTCTCATTGCTTTCATTTTGGCCTTTTCAAGTTGTCATGTTCTTTTTCAGTCCATACACAAGCACATCAAGATGGCATTTAACAACCAAAATCATTCCTACTCCTTTATCTGTTTTTCATTGTGAGAGGACTACACTTGGGTATCTTGTGGCAAATAGCAGTGAAAGGAATAGTGTGATGTGCTAAAAATGTGGGGGGAGAAAGGAAAGAGATTAAGCCAGAAAACTAATTTTCTGAATCTATTATGGATTCTACAAAATTATTTAGAATTTCTAAACCCTCTATGTGAGAAGGAAGAAGAATAGAAAGAGTAATTACTCTTTAAAACTTGGTTCTTGCAAGTCATCATGGGAAGTCTATTCTCACAGGAGCAATTTCCATTCTGCTAAAACATTGTTTAATTTGCAATGAGCCAAAAGTTATGTACAAAAATGCAAATCTAGTACTGCCATTTTATGTTGCTCAGATTTTTATGTTCAGATTAACTCTCTCTTCTATTATGAAGGCCATTCATGTAGACAAACACATACTGTTGGATAGGGCCCTATATACAGTGTACTTGTTCTTGTTTCTACTCACAAAATAAGAGTCTGGATGCTATTCTAGCAAATAAGTATTAATTTAGTAATTCAGGCTTTACTACTGTTTACAAATACAGCTAGCCATATACCTTGTAAAATGAACTAGTGCGCTTACGTGTGAAATGTAATAATTTATTTTTATAAATTATGTAGTGTTGGTTTTATTTTTGGAATCAATATCTGAAAACAGTTTGTCACAAAATATGGCCTGTTGCAAGACTGCAATACTAAACCTGTTTTATGCTGCTCTGAAGGTTGGTTTTCTTTAAGCAAGCTAGAACAATAATACAGCTGTTGTTTGGTGGAAATATAAAGGTTTGCAATTAAATATTCTTTTTGTTTTACATAGAAAAAAATTATCCACAAGAACACAACTACCAAACACACATGAATCATGTATTGTGATATCTAACCTCTAGAACTGTTTCTCAACGAGCAGAAAAAAATCAGAATATATGTTGCAGAGTTGTTACAATCCTGGTGTGATGATGAGCTAGGTGAATTTATATGTAAGTTTCCATATGTAAGTTCTCTAATGGTCAATTTATACTTTTCATCTTCTGTTTAGGACTGTAAACACAACACAGGTGGTTCATATTGTGATAGATGCCTTCCTGGCTTCTATGGTGATCCTACTAAAGGGACAGCTGAAGACTGTCAGTTGTGTGCTTGCCCCTTAAATATACCTTCTAACAAGTAAGTTGTATATTTATTGCATATTACACTTTTTCATTTAGTAAATTGCATGATTTCTTGATTTATATTTTTGCATTTACACTTGAAATCTTTTCTTGTTTCAATCAAGTAATATACTCCGCAGTATAAACGTTTAATTTTTGCAGTTGTACAGAGTGCTTCACAGACAGGCAAAGATCAAGATAAAAGCTGGATGAGACTAATTTAGAAAGAACAACACAGAATTTCCATTTAGAATCACTTTTAGAATCAATAACTAGCGTTTGCTTGTCTGTCCTCCTTAAGAGTTGTTGTTTAAGTGTGAAAGCTCAATTTACAAATTTAATGGGTAGGCTTTTTCAGTAACTGAATTTAAAGTCAATTTATGTTGATCAGATAAAATAGTGAATTTTTCTGCTCAGTGATTTGTTTGGAATCTGAATTCATCCTTAGATCTTACGAGCGAAAATATTGTGTCAGCATATCTCAGAATAATCGCTATTGTTTTATTAAATAAAATACTAGTGAAAAGTTATTCAAAACTCTGATCTAAGAACCAAAAGCTTTCTATGCTACTCCATAACCTAATTTAATAGACTGAGTAGCTTGAAGATTTTTTCATTGGTTTTGTCCCAGTCAGTACCTGAAAAATAACAGTACCAAAATAATTTTACATGATGTAGTTGAATAAAACTGAACCCCATCTGTGGCATTGCATCCCATTAAAATTGCACTGTTCAGAGAAGGAATAGCCTAAGCACTTATGAGCAGAAATTCCAGGAGATTGTAGAATGGGAGCCTGCCTTCCTGTTAGCACGGCTCTTGAGTTGGTTTTATTAGATCTATATGGGTTTATTATATCTGCTGCTCAGGCATAGTTCCTCTGACATCCTCATTACTTAGTATTTCCTTGCATCGTTAATTAATTATCTTTCTCTTGTTTGAGAACACTATGCTGACAAAGCAGGAGAAACACTATCACATTTCAGTCTTGCACAGACGTGCAACAAACCAGGTAAATAGGTTGAATTTAGGTTTTGATTGGCAAAATGCCTGGAGACTTCCATTATGTATTTGTCAGAGTTCTGTGTGCTTTACTTTTCTTTTTTGAAGTTGAGAGTCCTCTTTTTAATATTTACTTTTCTTAAAAATTATAGGTACAAATACACAGTATAAATGTTCTTTGAACTGTGAAACTGTGTTAGTCCTGAATCCTACAAAGTTCAGCTTTGTAGAACTCACTATAAGGTTCAAGGTCTCATGACATTACAGTTATAGACCAACTATTTAAAAAAGAAGTTGTTAAAGATTTAATGTGTTACTCGTAGGCTGTTAAAATACTTGTTTTTCTTTTTTACTTAGTTGACAGTGAGTTTGTTATGCTAGGGAAAATGTTTGTAAACAATTCAGATTTCTTCACATGAAAAATAAAGAAACTTCTACCAAATTCATGTGTTATGTTCTTTCTGAGTAATTGAATGAGTTACAATGACTAATTGTATGTACAAATTATTGTAAACAGCTTTTATAGATTTTAATTCCTGCAGCATTTAATTTCTAACATGACATAACATGACATCTGTAGGTCTCTAAGCTTAATACTAATTTCCTTCTACACAGAGAATATTGTTCATGTAATAAGCCTGAGAGATATATTTTTATTAAGAAATAAGTTTTATCTTTTATAACAATCTAATTTCTTTATGATGTTTGTAGTGGTTCCCATCAGTGTTCTCACAGCACATGACTCATTTTCTTTGCAGTGCCACATAAGGTGGAGGAGAAGTGTTCTGTTCATTTTAGAAATGATGTGGTGATGGTATTGTTCCATAGTTGACTTAAGTCCTTCTCCTATTTTCTAACGGCAGGAATTTCCATATGCAGTCATTGAAACCAATTATAAAACTGCCTTCTGAAGCACAACAGGCATGAGTGGCTTGCCATACGTCAAACGAGAGCACTTAGCCAAACCAGGAAACTAAAATTAAGTTATCTAAGCTTGTTTTCTACATCCTGGGCTATATTTTCCACTTTTTGCATATATCTACACAAATGTGCTTATATCATGCAAATGAGATCAATACCTATATTATAAATGGTATATGTAATGGATGCTTGACTTCTTTGTCCTATCTCTTCTCATTAAGGTACCACTCTTACAAACCGTTCTAACATTCTTAGTCCTTAAGGAGTTTCAAATAAACTGATTTTCTTCTATAAAGATTATCAGACATACTACTAAGTAATTTTTTCTACTAAATGTAGATGTCTGGGATAATTACTGCTCTTCTCTTGATGTGTTGATAAATTTAATATAGGTAACAAAGACCCTGACAGGAATGCTTTATCACTGAAAATGGGAGATAGAAGATATCTCACTAAGCCTGGGAAGGTCACAAGTAAACTCACAGCATGTGAACTAGGAATTCGAGTCAATCACAGAATTTTAATATTTTCTTGGAGTATTAAATAAAATCACAGACAAATTCTCAAGGGATATTTTCCATAACATACTTGTAAGCCTCTAGGAAGTCCTGTCTCCCAACATAGACTTACCACATATATACCCATACTGTGTATTCATATTGTCCCATGTCCTTTTATTAATGTTGTTATCTTATGTAAAAACAGTAAAAAGTGATGATAAATCAAGAGGGACTACTATTTTTTGAAGCTTATTTTGACAAATCGATACTTACAGTTCTTTAGTATTTAGCACTAGCAAGTAACAAGGTTCTTAATAATCAGAAAGATAAACCCTTCTTAGCTTGATATCACGTATTTCTTTATAGTATGCAGATTGGAATTTCTCAGTATATTAGTGTTTAGTGTTGAGATGTGGACTATTAAGTCAGAGAAAGAATCTAGGAGGCTAGGTCTGAGCATAACCCTTAAAACATGGAAATTCTACTATTGATTATTATTGCTTAGTTATAATAAGAGCATCATTATTATCATTATTATTATTATCATTATCGTCATCATGATTACTACAACATTTTAAATGTATACAGTTGAATTCAGAGTTCTTGGTGAAACTTTGGTACAGTCAGTTTTGTTCAATGCTGTAATGAGCTGTGATAGCGTCTCCACAAAGTTTCCCATGTAGCTCTTAAAAAGAGTGAGGTTGGGACTGAGAAGCAGGAACTTATTTGAAGTAAGTCAGTTGCTGCTGATTATATTCAATGATAATGTGTGCTTTCATTGCTATTAAAAAATAGAACGAGCAATTACTGTTTCTTCAACTGACTCCTCATGCATTTGTGGATCTATTATTAAGTAAATGACATTGGAAAATAACACAAACATAATCCTTATGGGAAAGAGAAAAATCCCAATACCTATCTATGTTTGTTGGACCTGACATTCCCACACTTTTCTTACTGATCTCTTATGTCTGTGAGATAACACGGAATAAAGAATAACTGAGGACAGATCGTAGGATGGATGACTCCTGAGAAGTGGGGTCTAGGCACCAGCATCTAATCACATTAAATTACCCTAATTAAGGTTTTCTGCCTTCCCGGTGGTTATTATTTTCCAGAAACTGTCATGGTATATCCTGCTTTAATACATCCAAGGTTGGATTATATCTATTTGTTATTATTGTAGAATGAACTGTTTGAATATACCTTCCTTCTGATGTCTTTGTTGGAGCAATTCTGTTGCTTCTCAACTTCTCTTTTCCTAGGTTACAAAAGATAAATTTAGTGTCTTCTTTTCAGGTAGCTGCTTTGTTTTCCCCTTGTGAATAGTCACCTCACTATGTACCTGCTCCTATTCTTTTATTTTTATTTTTTTCCTTTTTCTGTTTTTCTATTTGTTCGATCAGAGTTGATTGCCATTGTTTAGATGAGGCCTTATAAAGATGCTCATATGTCTCTGTCTCTAATAATCATTACAGAATTACAGAAAAACAGATTTCCTCTTTTTCTGTGTAGTGTCTTTTAGAGTGTCAGGAGGTTTCTTCAGAGAAGTGTGTTAAGAGAGAAAGATTATGGAAAGCAAAATGCTAACAGTGAGGGAACACAGTTCAGCGTTAAACACAGACATTGAGAGGAGGAGCTTGCAAATGCCTACAGTATCTTTATTAATAAAAAAAGAAAAAACCAAAACAACCAAAATTAATTAGAGCATAGCAAAGAGGTAAAGCCTTCTAGTCTGCAAGCTATTCTTAAACTTCAGCGTGCCTGTGTGGCCTGTAGCTTCAGGTCATTGGCACTTGATTAACTCAAATGTGTTCTCTGGGAAGCTGCACCAGATATTTGCCTTTTTGCCCCTCCCCTTTCTTGTTCACTGGGTTCCTTTCACAGCCGACTATACACAAAGTTAACTGAGTTTTTAATCAGTTGTCCCTCAGAAAGATTTATATAGGGGCTGCATTATGGCATAGATTGTTTTGCCAGGCCCTGGGGGGCACAAACAAACAGCTGTGCATTCCTGCCTTTTTAATGGTATCCAGACCACTCAGTGGCAGGCTCAAGTCCCGTAATAACAGGCTATTGGGATGCTGCCATCCGTTGCTCTATATTCAGTGTCGCAGAAATAGCAGAGTCATTCCAAATTCAATTTGCTGGAGTCGAACTTAAGCCCTATGTCCTAGACCAGAATCACTTTTCCTCTGCGCTGTTTTGCAAATTAACCATCTCTAAAGGGGGAAGAGAATTATGCTGTTAACCACCTTTTCTTTATGTTTTGTCTTTGTCCCCCTTCTTTCTCAATATCAACAACACAGCTTTAGCCCAACATGCCATTTTGACCGAAGTCGTGGATTAATATGTGATGAATGCCCTGCTGGATATGTGGGACCACGCTGTGAAAGGTAAGCAAGCACCATGCTTTTAACCATATGACATCTGAAACAAAAGTACTGATCACATGAAACTGTTCTACCTTTTTATTACTTCCCCTTCTTATCCCCATTCCTGTGTTCCTAAACTCCCTGAAGAAATTCCTGTATATTTTCCTTTGATATTGCATACATTCATTGGTATTTTTCTAGTGCTTGTTTTATTATTTTATGGTAAAATGTAAAGTTTCCAAGAAGCATTTTCTGAGAAGTAAGAGTCTTTGTTAAAAAAGTTTCTTCTAGCATTTCTGTCACTCTTCTGTGATTTTTATAATTCTTTTGTCTCTTTTTTCATTTGAACATTTAGAGCATGGTGAATCAAATATGCTGTAAATTACTGATACCTCTTTTAGAGAAGTCAATATGCAGAAAAAATACAGCTCTTCTAACATGTTATTTGTAGATTTTGATTGTTTTTAAAAAGAATATTTTACATTTTTGTTGCTTCTTGTTCCCTGTTGCAGTCTTTATTTAGCAAGTAGAACAAACTATGTTTTAATGAAAAAAACATCATTCTTCTTTGTCAAATAAATAGAAAAGCTCAATATATATTTCCTACACTTATTACTACCTCTACAAAAGCATTATTCTGAAAGGATCATATAGAGAATTTAAATGAAACAGACGGCTAACATGAGTGCTGGTGCTAAGCTCCCAGGAACCCTCTTCCACAGGAGGTGAGACCACACAAGCAAAGGGATATAATCACTGTATCTGCATACCTTTGGTCCCTTGAGTTTTCACATGGATAAAACAGCTTTCAAGAGCAGTTAATATGCCAGGAGACCTCTGCTAGTTGTTTGAAGGTCATGAGGAATCGCTATTGGCTTTGTCTCCATTATCCCAGTCCCCTATGACCCTGCCAATGGCACCCACTGAAGAGGGGTTGGCAAAGTTAAGGGACGTGAAAACATGGCACTTGGATTTTTTAGCAGGCTTTTGCCATTTGGCACTTCCACGAGCTGCTTGAAGCGTTTTCCAATGTAAATCCTAAAAAAGGTAAGGTTTCTGAATGAAGACTTACAATATTCTGGCTGAGATGAGAAGAAATAGGGATGAACCAAGAGGAAGAGCCAACCAGAAAAGCAGCAACCTGACCATGTGCTGTGAATCTCCCTATAGTCCTGTCTTTCCAATTTGCAGCTATTTCCTTTTAAATCCCCTGTTGTGCTATAACTGTCCTAAAGTGATAGTGCAGGCTGTCACCTGTTTCCACCCATCATCACCAAGTCTGCTCCTGCTGCGTGCTATTTCTGCCTGTCTTTTACTGTCTGTCTTGGAAGTCATCACCTTCTTTCAGCTAGTGGGCTGTGAAGTTAATGATGGCAGGAATAAATCACATCAAGAGCACTTTGGTGGCAGTTTGTCAATGCAGGGTCATTGACAGCTTCCATTAGCAACAAGTGCTGTTTCTGAGTGGAGCACAGGCTGTAGATGAAGTAGGACAGAATCTGAATAAATGATGAGCTTGGATTTTAGCCTGATTTCCTAAGGAAACGAGGCTAGTGTGATCTTTTTGTGCATGTCTGCCTGGCTGCCTGCAAAGTCATCTGAACTTGTAGGTCAATTTCAGCCAAATTTGGCAGAAGGATAGGAGGTCTCAAAGATAATAATTGTTCCCAAAGGTTTTGTGAAAAGAAGTGGCTGAATGGAGGTTAATAAATCAGGACATGTCATAGCTAAGGGGGAGAATATTGTGTGAACTCACACCTGATTAAACAGCAGAGAATACACGAGATAGAGAGAGAACAAGAGAGATTACTAAATGTTCTGCCCATAAGAAAACTTTCACAGGGCAAGGAAAAAGTGCTACTGTAGCCTGAGGGCTTACTCCCTGCTGAATAGAACATCCTGCAGCAAATTAGCAGCCCTTAGCCTTGTAACCATAAGATATAAATCCACTGGAAATTAGACCATTAATTCCAATGCTCACAGAACAATTTGCTTTTAATTTTAACAAGTTGCTTGGAAATGTCTGCAGCTGTCAGTAATAATGATCAGGAGAAAGCATGTCACCTTTTGCTATTAATAGTGATTGTATAATTGCTGAAAGAGTTTACATGAAATTCTTTTTCATTTTAGCAACTACAAAGTGACAAGTGATCTGAGCCACGTGATTCATTAGCTGAACAATCCTAAATTATCATGATATACTAAGTATCATGAAGTGAGCATGCACAGCACTGTACTTATTCATCCTAAAAAAATGTCCTGTCCCTAGAGAGATACATACACATGTCAGAGTTGTAAAATGCCAAAAAATTACTACTTCTTTCACCTGTACTCTTCAGAAAAATGTTGCCAAAATTGCTCAATGTTCTGAAGGGTCTAGCTCATAACACCATTGAAATAATTGCAGGTATAAACTGTGTTGAGAGTTACCACATACCTATAATTGTAGAGAAACTCCAGCTTTCCCATTTAATATTTTTCCCCAGCAAATTAGACATAAGTTTTTTTCCTTTTCTCACTGCTCACTTTTCCAAATACATATGAGGTAAGATGGACATTCTCTTAACTTCATAGAAAGGATCTATGAGAATATCCTGGGCTCAAAGGATGGCTTTTTGACATTTACAGGGTGATGATATGCCTTTTCCAAATACAGTCTTGACAGAGATAAGAGCACAAGGCTTTAGGGAAAAGAAGCAAAATGGGTGAGAGTCTAGCTTTTCCTGTAGTACTCCATCATTTATGTACATAGTTCCAGTAACCTTTTCCTTCAAGAAGGAGAGATGAGAGATCACACCTTATGTGTGAGGAGAAGGGTGAGCTGGCTCATGTCCTACCTTCCCCCCACCTTCCCCATTCTTCAAGTCTAGCACAGAGTGCCACCAGCCACAGTCTCTCACAAGTACTGTGGCTTCAAACTACTGCTCATTCTAGCTAATATAATTCTTCCACTAGTGCCAGAGGAGCAATTCTGTATTCCAGTGCTGATGGGAAAAGGGTCAAACATTTCAGGAGATTTGATACAACAAATGTGTTATGCAGGATTGCTTACAGCTTGCAAAAGTAGGCACTCTGATGTTAGAAAATGCAAGATTTATAGTTGGTCACACAACAATAACATCTGTGCTGGGCGTCCGAGTTAAGATATCTAACTGTGTACTCACAAGTTTCTTTCTCCACAGGGCTTTTGCCTGATTTTGTACGCAGGTGAATGCACATAAATTTCAAGGCGTCTGTACAAATAGTATTTCCAGACTTTAAAGTGTTTGCATGTGTAGCCTTAATTAACTCTGTCCCAAGGGCTTTTTTTCCAGTAAATATAAAGAAATGTATAAAATAGACCTACCTGTGTTTCTGTGCGTACATGTGTACATACACAGCACCATACAGACTGCTATAAGGAATATTAACTCCATATGGACCAGGCCCAGTACACATACATATACATATATTTAAATAGTATCCCTGTACTTGGTACCAGTTATGCTAAATAAAACCAATGTCAGTCACAGACACACCTACATTTGAGACTAGAAGAGAAAAATATGGAAAAAAAATCTTTCTTTACTGCTTTTACTCCTATTTTTGTTTATTTTTTAATCTCGGGGGTGTTATGCTGCACTTAGCAGTCATTTATTTACACATATGTTTTGTGTAATGCATAAAAGTAATTTTCCATGCCAAATACATTATTGGTGTTTGTTAATCTAAACCTTGCCAAACATATAATGCTTTCAATCTGAGAAGAGTAGCTGAAGTAGGAATGTCCTTAAGGGAATAAAGATGGAATCAGTGGGTTTTTTAATCTTCCACTACTACTTCAGGGAAAGTGGGAGAAAAAGAGGAAGACTTCACACATACACAGTTTTCTTTTAAGCTGAACTGGTTTACTGCTACTTTCAGGATCATCTTCATTGGATTCGAGATTATGTATGTGTATAAGTAGAATATGGCTAAGAGATGGTAGTGGGTTTTTCTAATTTTAATTATCAGAGTCTAAACTGCTGAGAACACAAAGAGTTATCGAGGTCTCCTGCTATTAATAGAAGGAAATTATTAGCAGTGCATTTTGCACAAATCCTTGGGGTATTCCTTCTGTGAATTGCTTGGCAAGTTTCTGTGAATGCTGTCAAATACGGAACTAACCCTTAAATAAAAATGGAAGAGGAAAATGAACACAAAATTAACTGAAATCAAATAGATTAGTAGGACTGAAAGATACAGACAAATACACCAGTAGTAAGTGAGGGAGATCTTAGCAAAGTGTGGATTAACTTCAGACATAATCTGGTCTAGATAAAGTAAGATAGCTGCATAAATTATCCAAATGTTCTTGGTTTTTCATAAAACATGGCTGTTAATTGTTACGTATTAAAATACATTCCTGGCCATTGTAACTGAGATATCATCACTGAAAAAAAGCCAGTTTATTTTGGTGAAATTAAGCTAAAAATCAGTCTTTTGTGGTTGCTGAGATATCCTTCATAAAGGAAAAAGGTATCCATTTCTTTGCAGGGAATACAGTAAATGGCTACATTCATGACAGATTCTGAAATAAAATGCCTGAATTATTCTAATGATAAGATTTTGATGTCTTGTTGCTATGAGGAGATAATTGTGAGAGATAACTATGATAGCACAGTGGGCTAGACTGTGAAAATTTTACTCATGGTCTTAAGTGCTTAAATGCACCCAGACCGATGGAATATTTATACATATTATTCATCTATGGTCTGCATTGTGTATGTTTTTAGAGAATCCTATTTTATGTAATCTCTTACTGCAAAAAACTCTTCAATTAGTTCCTACTGTGATTTCCTCTCTAGTCTCAGTTATCCATTTCTTATAATCTTTGTAATCTTTGCTAATGATATTGAATAATATTTCACAAATGTTTAGACAGCTTTGCTTAGGATCCGGTTGAAAGATTGATGAGATATTCTGGAAGCAAGGAAAAGGATGAGCTCGATGTACATAAAGGGACAAGAGTGAAAGCAGAGTGGAGCTCTACATTCCTTTATTAGGATGATACACAAAATCTTTGCTCAACCTTGCCATCCAGTACCATTACAAAGTAGAGAGGGTATCTGTGTACATTAGAACTGCATTCAAACTGATTTTAAGATAGTAGGAACCATTAATTTATGCAATGTGTTTTATGTACTTTCTGTTTTCTTTATGCTAATTGAAGTTCATCTGAGATGCACATGAATAACTTCATTAGCTAGAACCAGGCAATTTTTCTTTTTTTCTTCACTGTCTACAAGTTACTCTTACTATGAAGTGTGAGCAAATGTACTGGAAAGGGAAAGCAGACCAGAATATAAATAGGAAATAGGCTGTGAGATGAGTAGTAATTTGCTTTAAATACAGAGTCATGTTAGGTCAGATTCACTAACCTGTGAATGGTTCACATGGTCCTCACAGGAAATTGCTATTGGGCAAGGTGGAAAAGAAGGTGATATTTTTAAACAATTCTCTTAAAATGTGAAAGGCACAGTACACACCAACATAGTTCCTCTGACAATGAGCAATCTTTTTGTTACCTGACCCTACACAGAGATTAGCAATCCATTAATTTAATAAATCTGACCATACAGTAGATCAGGGGAAGACTAAGTCAGGGGAGGATCTTGTTAGATAAACAAATTTATGTCTGTATTACATTCTATTTTTCTAAACTAAACAAGTTTTTAAGGTATAGGGAAAAAATCATCAGCCTTACCGGTAAATGAGTACAGGACATCTAGACATGATATGCTGAAATACAAAGCATATCTAACACAGGATCATAGAATAATTTGGGTTGAAAGGGACCCTTAAAAGTCATCTAGTCCAACTCCTCCCCCCACCCTAGAGTGCAAATAAGATTTCTTGATATACTTTGTCTCTCCTTCAGTAGCAGTGACAAGATTTTTCACCCACTGAAGTCTAATTACTAGCAGAACTGGCAGGATTTCAGTTGGTACTGTGTCTACAGTGTTGTTAAAAAGGAGAAGGAGGGAGAAAGACAAAAGACACTTAAGACACACTTGGGATAATTTTTTGTGATTAGGGAGGCAACAGAATTAAATATTTCTAATGAGAGGATCATTTAATAGTCCTAACCGATGATGTCTTTTACTTTAGGTGTGCAGAAGGCTATTTTGGACAACCTTTAATACCAGGGGGATCATGCCAGCCATGCCAGTGTAATGACAACCTTGACTTCTCCGTTCCTGGCAGCTGTGACAGCTTGTCTGGTGCTTGTCTGATATGTAAGCCAGGTACAACAGGCCAATATTGTGAGAGGTGTGCTGATGGATATTTTGGTGATGCTGTTGATGCAAGGAACTGTCAACGTAAGTCACAAACTTTTACAGCTCCTGACAGTATTGATCTATCCTATAACTGTGTTCCTGAGAGAAAGACTGTGCCCCTGTATGTGTGAGCAGGAGAATGATATAGAGTACTTACACCTCTAAAAATTATTGCTGTGCGTCTGCACCTGGAAAGGGAGCCTTTAAAGTAAATGGAAGGAACCTATTAAAAACGTTGTAGTTGAAGCAGGCATGCAAAAAAAACCCCAGGGAGAGTGGAGCATTGCATGTGTGCAAAAGGTTATACTAAATGTCAGATCTACCAAACTAAATGCAAATAAATGAAAACTATTCACTACAAATGCTATAAGCTATCCAGAGAAATCCTGTTAACTAGTGAGACTGGTGCTGAAAGGAGGGAGTGATATTTCAGTTACTGTAGGGTCTAGCTGTGGCAGCACTTGTGACCTCCTTCCCTCCTCCATGACCCCAGTAAGAGTCTGGAGCTGCTGCTGCTTACAGGGCAAGATTCTCCCACCTGTAAAGCAGAGTCTAAAAATCTCCACACAAATTTTCTAAAGTGCACTGGAAGAAGGTACCTGGCACTGCAGCAAACTACCACTTCTCAAATGAGTGATGGCATGTTGTTCAAGTATCAACCCTAGCTCATACTTCCCCACAGTGATTACAAAAAATTATTGAGAGGAGATGGAAGATTTGGTAGCAACAGAAGCTTTTGCTTCTGTAGGAGGCAGTGACTCTCTCTGAGCCATTACTGGCACAATTTAGAATGCAGAACAAGCGCTTTTAACTTAAAAACATTCTTCACATACCTTCCATCCTGTTCAGAGAAATGTAATAAAAGAGGTTACAAACTTCCCTGAAAGAGCAGAAGATTTTGTTTCACTGTCACAAGGATTTAGTCCTTTTAGGTCCACTGGAATAAACTCAGAGTAACTCCACTGAGTATAGAGGTGTTGTAGCAGGATAAAATTATGCAAGTAAAAGTTCTGGAGCATTGTCCAACTGCTGTCTGCATAAGAACATGGGGACGATGTCTGCAGTATGTGTTGCATCCACGGCAGTCTAAGCCAGTGACATCTGTTTCCAAGACTTACTCTATTAGCAACTTGCACTTTGAAAGTGAAAATACTGGTTCTGTTGGACCATATAAGAGTGTGTGGGATGCAGAACATCACCAAGTTTCTCAACTAAGATTAATAAATACTGATGAATGCAAAGTCATAGATAACCATGAAGACATACACATGTGTAAATGCTTTCTGTACTTAGTATACACAATGCCAGCAAAAATTTGGACAATCACATATATACAATGCACAAGTTAACAGGTCGTGATGAATAATGTCATACAAGTTAGAATGTTAAGTATGTAAAGTGATTTTAAAAAGAAGTGTATTTCAAAAATCATAGCTTCCAGTAACTTGTCACCATTCCTGAGGCATCAATAGGATTGTTGCTTTGACCATTTCCACAGTAGTGGCAGCTCCACAAGAAAGAGATTTAGTATGAGGAGAGTTCAGAAAACATACAATTAAAAAAAAAGATATTAAAAATATATACATATTTAATGTTGAATTACAAGCTTTGCTTTTGTTGTTAGTATCACTGACAAGGAGAGCTCCCTAATGTATTCATAGCCTTGTGCTTGCAGTTGCCTTGTATTCATCTACTCTCTGTCTTTCATGTGGGTTTTCTTTTTTGCATATGAGTTTTTATTTCCTTTGCAGACTTCCATGAAGTTTGCCCTGCAGCTACAATATCAGAGGGACTGTGCCTTTACTTTGTTGTTTTCAATTTCATTCCTTATTAAAAAGCCAAATCCAAGAGTATTGCAAAGCATGAATTTGCTTTCAAATTAGTGTTTGAAATGTTTCTTGCTCTTTCTCAGTACAGTGTTGTTGTGTGCATTAACCATTTCAAATGAAAGTACAGCTTTATATCAGCATAGCACCTCTGAACTTTTTTGTGTATCTATACAAAATCATAAATCTAAGAACAATGAGCAAATGTCCTAGGCATATTTGATTTGATTCTAGTAGGTTGTTTTTTGGAGTGAAACAGCACAGTGTGCTGAAGCAAATACCTGGAGGTTGTGCTGATGATAATAGAGCTCAGTGTCATGAGATGCATTAAAGCAGATATTCAAGTGTGCCTATGTTCCATAGGCAGTGCATAGGTACTACTGTTGGAGGAGAATAAGTGTGTAGGTTGATCATAAATAGATGTTCATAAATATTTATGCAAATTTAGAGAGAATGAAGGGTCTTGACCAGTGTCATTTTGGAAGAAAGTAAGACAAAGTTCTCTGCTATATTGTATTATAATAACCATTTCGAGCTTTGGACAAGAGCTAGTCTTTCCAGTAGAAGTGAATGAATGGGAAGGCTTTAGGTGAGATAAATGCAATTTATCAGATTGTGTAACAGTTTATTAGATGGATAGCCCCTGACTTTATGTTTCTTCTCTATGTATGTACTGCCAGAGCCAAGAAAAACATATATATGTGATACTCATCACTGTGTACAGTTTGGAGTGTTAGCAGTTTTAAAACGTGAATATCTTGATAAAGAGGGCTGTATCCAGATTGAAAGATAAATTATGAGTTTGTTTAGTGTTGAAAACTGAAAGTGAAAGGAAAAGTGATGTTAATTACATCAGAAGTGTTTTAAATGTTTGCTTTTAAAAAATATATTGCAAAACAAAAAGAGATCAAAACCTCTAAAGGTGTTACATGACTGGCATGAACAGCAGGACCAGCATTATTTTTGTTACTTATTCCAGAATTTTTACAAACATTTGAGAAACAATACCATGAACAGAATGGCAAGTCATCAAGTCGCTTTCATTTAAAAAAAGCAACTTTTGCAGAATACCTCAAAAGTGGGGAGAAAAACCCTCACCTATCCTTTCAGTTTATAATTGGAAACTGTAAATTAGTAAGTCGAATGAAGTAATGAGGAAAGTCCTGTTGTAATAGTCTATATATAGAAAAAATAAAGCTGCCTTCTCTCACATGGCACCTTCTGACATGAAAGTATGTGACCACCATGTGTTCACAGTTGGGACTCAAGTGTTTCTTAAAATGAAACCGTCAGTTTGAGGATGAAAAAATAACACATGCAGTTAGGGCACTGCAGGAAGGCAAAATGTGGACTGGACCCCAAATTTACACAGTAGATTGATAATCAGTGTAGAAATATGGATTCATTCCATTCTGGGGGGGGGAAAAGGGACATGCAGGAACCAGCTCATGCTGATAGAATCAGTGACTGCATGGTTATAGTCCCTGTGATATCAATTGCATCCCTCTTCTCCACTGTGAGTGCTAATGGGATTTTTTCCTATTCTCTGCATGCCAAAAGTATTGTGGTTGAAGAACATGAAGGACAATAGAAATCTTCCCCAAAATTTCTCTTCTCCTAAAACATAAGATTTTACGAACCAGAAGTATTGTTATTTTCCTGAAGAAACAGCATTTTCATCGCCTTTTTAAATCTTAAAGAGAGCACTGTGATGAGTTAATCTGGTCAGTTGGGTTACATTTCCTCTGGAAACTCTGATGCTATTGCTGAGACAGAAATCCTGGACAGTAATGGTAGCAGAGAACCCTTAGTCTCTTTTTCAGCTCTACCCTAGAGTTCTAGCTGGGGGGTGAGGGCGTTACTACCCTTGTAGAGATGCCCCAGAGTCAACCTCGTTCTGTATCCTCAGCCTGCCAGTATATCCTGATGACTACATTGACAGGGAGTGGAGGCAGCAGAACCAGCATGTGGAGCAGTAACACTCCCACTGGCCATAGCTACATCCTGTCCACACAGTCTCCATCGGTTTGGGGTTTTTTTTCTCTAAACATCCTGATGATCTTAGAGGAGCAACTAAAAAAAGTTGTTAACGAACTCGAGACAGAATTTCTGACTGCAATAATTTGTAGCAAAATTCCACATTCATATGGGTAGGTAAATGTGTGTTGTCAGTGTATGGGATTGACACCTTCCTGCTTTACTCAGGCTGGGTGTTTCTCAGAGTGGCAAAAGATGCACTGTAAACATTTGGCTACTAGACTTAGCTTCAGGAAACACATCAACATCTCCTTCTTCTTCCTTTGCAGCCTGTCACTGTCACATCAATGGCTCCTTCTCAGAGATCTGTGACTCTCGGACAGGCCAGTGCGAGTGTAAAGCCAATGTAATTGGGCGCCGGTGTGACGTCTGCAGAGTGAGTGACAAGTGGCATTTCCTTTCAGCTTTCTTCCGTTTGTCTTAACTAAATATCGTTTGGTTTTTGTATAGGGCTGTTTTTTGTTGTTCATTTTTCGCTTAAAGAACGTATATGGATTGTTCTTATGCTGAGAAAGGCAGAATGGTTGCTTTTTAATTGTTTCTAATGGTTTTCTAGAACAAAACATGGAACATTGGATTTACACGCAATGAATGTATTTTAAGCCTCACTGTACATATAAGTATATTTGCATACATGGTGTGTATACTTTATATTCTGAATGTTCGATATAAATAAATTAGTTAAATATATTGCAGCTTTGGGGGAGAACCCCTTTATGAAGAAAGTCTGATAGCATCTCATTAAAAAAAAAAAGTAGGATGCTAGTTTAGTTCTGCTGTGAATGTTCTGCTTTTATGTTTTTTTCTTAGGGTTTCTTCTTGTTTTGTCCAAACAATGTATTATTTTTTTGTGAAAGTGTCTTTTGCCGTGACTTTGTTTTCCTGTCTCATAAATCACTGCAAAAAATATTGTTTCATAAACTTTCACAGAATTGTCTTCAGGCAGCTAAGGAATATGTTTTAGCTGGCTGCACATTTCTCTAGCTCAGTGTAAGGACTCATGGATTAGGTCTGCGTCCTCAGAATACCTTCACCTGTGTGTAATTTAAAGCACATAAATAATTCTGCAGAAATCAAAGGATCATTTTCACCTTTTAGAGTTACGTAATTTCTGAAGTGTTTGCTCACGCTCCATTTTCAACAGTATTTAAAGAATCTGTTCAAAGAAAAATTGCTGGTATCAATGGAATTTGCAGATTGCATAATGTACCCAGCAAATAGCTCAAGCTTGTTAATATGGTACTGGCGGTTTATTGGAATTAATCTTAGTTTACTACTATCTTTGCTCCTGTCTTTATTCCTGTACTCTCTTAGGTGGTGTAGTTTCCTGATCTTCACTTTCTAACAGTGTTTACTTTTCGTTCTTAAAGCCTAGCTACTTCTGGGCCCCAGAAAAGCTCTTTTGTATACCCTGTGGCTGCAGTGCTTTAGGATCTGTGTCACTGCAGTGCGATATGTTGGGAAGATGTATCTGCAAATCAGGATTCATGGGCAGACGCTGTGAAATCAGAAAACAGGTGCCTAAATTGCAAGAAAATGCAGGAAGCAGTCAGCAGATTCGAGTACCCCCTCGGAGATGGGGTGCCAGCAGTGCCAGTGGGTGCCCACGAGGTGCTTACCGGCCTGAGACTCTGGTAATGAGAAAATGTGTGCATTGCATGGGCTGAAGTCTCATATTTGCTTGTGTTTGGAGCTCACATAGATTGGAGTTTTTTTAATTCTAAGTACGCATGCTACAATAGAAGAAATTCTTGAGAAACAGAGAGGCTCAGAAGACAGGCAGCCTTTTAGGATGCTTCCCTAATCCTAGGGTTTCTCATTGTGCAAATTGTGATATCAGCGAGAAATCAAATACCAGAATAAGTCCCAAAACAGCACCATTAGCAGCTGTATGCAGAAAATGTATGGGAGACATACATAAATCAATGGAATCAGTGGGATTTTCTTGGCTTTTGGCAGCATAAGACTTCCTTTTCTAACAATTGAAGAATCAACAGCTCAAGGAGTTTGCAAGAAGGATCAGCCCCAGAGACAAAGAGTTAAGATCTAATTTTAAAATGTCAAACATAACTGGTGCTAAAAGTTCTCATTAGTGAATATGGCCAGTTATCTGAGCCATTTTTAACTTTGTACAGTGCCAGTAATTTGAATGTAATGCCCAGAATAACAGGAGTGTTCATTGCTTATCACATACCAAAAAAGCAACTTATTTCCTAAAATAAAGTAATTATGATGCAACTGCTTCTAACAGAGCAGTGTTTTAGAAATGTTGTTTTTTTGTCCCTGCAATGCAAACTCTCCATGTTTATGACACCCTGTCTGAAAAATACCTGGCAGTGTTTTTCCTCCTCAGCTAGACTCTGGGACTCATGCTGTATTCGATCATATGGATTCCCTTGGAGAAATGAGCTTTTACCCATTACACATGCATTAGGTTACTGTGTTGCCCACATAAACACTCGACATACACTGATGGGGACAAAATATAATAACATTATCAGAAAATTCATTGTATTTCCTCATCGTAATCCAGGATCTTACCTCTTGTTCAGTAGCTGTGATTCTGAGAATTTCTGTGCATAAATAAGCTTTGCTGAGGACTTAACTAGGGAGTTCATCTTGAGGGTTGCATGACTTATCAAAATGTCTTTGTGCAGACCTCCTCACAGAATACAACTCAGCATGCTAGTGATCTTTCCTAACTTAATGGAGTGTGGAGTGCCAGTATCAGTCTTTTTCTGACTTTCACCCTTATAAACAGAATTTTTAAGATTCTATCAAATTTCATATTGAGAACCAAGATGCATGCTGTGCATTGGTTACTTCACTGCATTAGTCTGATTGTGCATATTTGCATTTCTGTGTGTTTCTTCTGGTGTAAAAGAAATTTTAGAGATAGTCATATATTTAATTGAACCCTGGAGTTTACTTATATGAGTTTGAGTATTTTTTTCTCTCTGATAAACTGTATTTTTTCATGCAGAAATTGGCAAAACATTTCAATATAGAATTTGAAAGTGAAAATCAGTGTAATTCTTTATTACATATATAACCAAGCATTGGCTTAGGTTCATATAGTTCTTCAGGCCAAATTCTGACCATAGGTGTGGTCCTGTATTCTGATACCTATCAGCAGATTCTCTGAGTGGGTGTGGATCTCCAGTATTAAACTCAGATATCAGATTCCAGGATTTCTCCATGGAAAGCTTCTGAAGCCTCTGAGAATTCATCAGTACAAGAGGTTAAGGGTTCCACTATGGAACAAATCCATGTAAAATGTAAATCATAGAATCATTAAGGTTAGGAAAGACCTCCAAGATTATCAAGTCCAACCTTTGATCACCACCTTGTCAACTAGACGTAGCACTAAGTGCCATGTCCAGTCATTTCTTGAACACCCCTGGTGTGGTGACTCCACTCCCTGGACAACCTGTTCCAATGCATGACCACCCTTTCAGTGAAGAAATTGTTCCTGGTGTACAGTCTGAGCCTCCTTTGACACTGCTTGAGAATATGTCCACTTGCCCTGTTGCTAGTTGCCTGAGAGAAGAGGCTAACCCCTACCTTGCTACAACCTCCTTTTGGGTATTGTAAAGAACAGTAAGGTCTTCCCCGAGCATCCTTTTATTCAGGCGAAACAACCCCAGTTCCCTCAGCCACTCCTCATATGACTTACTCTCTAGACCCTTCACTATCTCTGTTGCCCTTCTCTGGACAAGCTCCAGCACTCCAATTTCTTTCTTGTCATGAGGGGCCCAGAACTGGAGGCAGTACTCGAGGTGCAGCTTCACCAGTGCTGAGTACAGAGGGACAATCACTTCCCTAGTCAAAGTCGGTGCAGCTCCACTGATCTGAAAAATCTACTGATTTATAGAAGGTAAAAATCTAACACCTTGTGCCTGGATCACACAGTAGTACATTGTAAAGTAATTATTTTCACTTTGTTCCATTTATATTCGTTAGCAGTGATCTTTTGAATATACAATTTTTAACTTTTTGTTTTTCTAGCACAGTCTGTGATAGATTGTATTACTAAATGTTGTAATATCAATTTCAAGTGAAGTTGTTATTATTATGATTTTGATTTCAGATTTCTTTGAAAATCATAATTTCTGAAAAAAAAAAAGGTAGAGAAGTACTCCCATTTTAAAACAGTCTAGCTCAAGACTGAGTTCAGAATTTGAATATCAAGTGTGGTTTGTTCCTAGGAGCCTCTGTTGGCTGGTGCAGTGAAACCCTCAAGGTCTGTTGGTTGAAAGTTTTGTGCAGAACTCCAGATTACAGTAGACAAATGAGCATGTGTCTTCCCCTCTTTACAAGTATTTTGCATTCTACTAGCGAAGCTGAGGAATTTTATTACTGTAGTTGATAATATCTACTCTGGTTCTGTAGAGTATTAATCACTGCAAAAAAGAAAGTAAAGAAAGAAAATAGAAACAAAGACCTGATCCAAAGACAGAGTTTTTATCTTAAAAATAGATAATTCCCATTATTTGTTTGTATTGTACACAAATACATTATATCTTCGTTCTTCTGAAGTTATTCCTATATATCATTCAAAAGAAATGCCCTTGAGGTACAGAATGCATATACAGACCTTGCCCCTGATCAGAGGAGATAATATCTAGTTGTTCAGAGGCTTTCCAGTTGAATCAATCTCCATTCGCAGCTAAGAATTTGAGTGCACTCTCTTAGCAGCAAACTCTACCTGACAAATTCTTACAACCAGACACAGGATATGTATATGGTGCTGACATACATTCCATTCCATGTGAGAATTGTACTTATGGGAACACAGCCTGGTAAGCAATGCATTACACTTGTAGAACATCCATTATAGCATCAGGTAACATTATATAATAGTTATTCTTTCTCATTTATGTAGGGCATTTAGTGCCCTTGCTCCAGGGTTTTACCACTACAATTCACTTTGTTAAGAGTAGTATTTCAGTGATGCTGAGGAAAGATCTCCCTACACTCTGAACTCTTGCTCTTTTCTCCTGATAATGATTCTATGTACTAACTGCTCTTCCTCGCTCTGTGGCAGCCTGAAACATTTGGCTTACAGTCTTCAAGAGGATGTGTTCCCTGCAACTGCAACTCTTTTGGTTCCAAGTCCTTTGACTGTGATGGAGATGGACAGTGTTATTGCCAGCCTGGAGTGACAGGAAAGAAGTGTGACCGCTGTGCACATGGATTTTACAACTTTGAAGAGGGAGGCTGTACTCGTACGTAAATTTTTTGCACCCAAGTGCAGATTTATTTATTTGTTTGTTTATTCCTAAAATTCTAGTTTGGCTGATTTTGGATTGCCTAAGAAATTTTCTTGACAGCTAGGTATGTTCATAGACAGCCTTGTAAATCAGTCAGTTGGCAAGGATGATGATTGGCAAGAAGAAAAGACATGGGTAATTTCTGCCATTTTATGGTCAGTTTATGGCTAATCTACTATGCTTAGAAGGAACAGGGATGTCTTTTACTCCAAGTATGGTCTGCCAAAAAATTCTATGAATTTCCTATAATTTAATTATATTGAGGATATCGTAGAAGTCTGATTAAAGTTCTTACCAAATCACATCAGCTTGAAGAGAAAACAAAACCAAAAACACAAACCCCCTTTGCTTCTAGTTTTATTCCAAATCTTTTTTGTTAATGCAATCCTTTTCTGTACATTAATATTTAGTTTCTTGCTTACTTGTGTACTTTTTGTGTGCAACAATATCTTCAGGTAAATCTGTCTGCTATGTCCCTTGTGTAAAGACATGAAAAGTCTGCTTTTCTAGGTGCTGAAACTCTGACATTGGACATAAATATATCCAGCCACTTCTTTACATTAATTTTTTTTTCCTTTTTTGACATTAGGTCAAAAACTGAAATGGATGCTTCCTATACCTGAAGTAGTACAGATTGCTATGTCAGAAAGAACCTAATCTATAGGTTTCTTCACAGGGAAATATCCATCTTTGCTGCTAGAACTGTATTTTTAAAGTCTCACAGACACATTTAGGTGTGATCACAGGAGACATAACTGATTGTCTAGTGTGAGTGACTGCTGGAATGCCAGAATGCTGCTATCATTCTTCAACCATAAACTGTATTCTTCCCCAAAGCAGAAATCATCATGTCCAGTAATCTGTTCTTCCTCCTTTCCTATCCAGAATGGCAACAGAAGCAGCAAGACTAGCTCTCTGCCTTTTTTTTACTCCCTTTTTTTATGGAAGGTGCATCAAGGCCTTGAGACCCACATTTGTGCAGCAAATTTCAATTTTAGCTGTAGTGTGGATAAACCTTAAGACAGGACTATGTTTGAAAACATTGTTCTATGGTATTGTTTCCCATGTTCAAAAGGGGAACAAGCCTTGAAAAGTGCAAAAACATTGGCACCTTGGAAAAGGGAAAGATTGGTTCCCAGGTTCATTGATGAAAACAGCTTGAAATAAAATGCAAATGATAACTGCAGTCCTAAAGCCTATAGCAAGTATACAGAAGGGAAAAAATACTATAGTTTATCTTTATGGTTAGCCTCTTATTCTAGCATTTCACAGTTTAAAAGTACATCAGTATTGTGAAACACAAAAAATGTTGTTAAGTTCATACAGTTGGAGAAGGAAAATGAGAGGGCTATTAATAAGATTTCAAATTAAAGTTATAATTGCTGTCTTAGCAAACTTTGAAATGACAGAGTAAATCCATGCAACATTTTAAACAGAAATATATCTACCTGTGATCATCAAATGTTTAAAATAACAGCAACAGCTAAAGATATTCAGAACATCCAGATTTTTAAAAGTTCCTAAGTAAGTAGACAGATGGAGAGGAATTCCGTTTTCAACATGCTGTTTTTCCCCACTTATTTTTAGGAGATTTCTTATGTATTCCTTCAAATGACAAAAAATAAGGAATTAAATTATGAATCACAAAGAAAATCAGAAATCTAATAAAATATATCAAAACATACTAGAAAGAAAAGTACAGAAAAATTATTTCCATTGTGACAGTTAAGTATCAAATAAAATATTGGACCTCTTTTATCTAGCATTTATCCAGAAGGAATATAATTTGATTTTTTCTTGTGCAGTAAAAGCCCATAAATCATAAAATAAATCCTAAAGCATCATCAGTGTTGACATTCTAGCAGCAAAGATACAAAAGAGATTTCTATTTCACTATTGCTTGCAACGTGTTGTACTTTTTCCCTCCTTTTTTTTTTTTTGATAGTGATAAATGTAAAAATGAAAAAAAGATTGGTCTACCTCCTTCTTCCCCTCCATGTCTTTTAAGCCAATATTCTGTAAGACCTGGAAGCCCATAGGAGAGCTGTCACACCCGAAAGCGTCGGTCTCCCAATGAGCTGTATTCTGAAGCTTCTTCAAGCCACAGTGTGTCAAAAGATTTGAAGTAGCATGCACCATATCCTGTTCTGGCAGGATGGAGGCAAAACTTGCTATCTTCTTTGCAACAATTACCTTATTTTGAAAACATTGATGGGGAAAAAATAAAGGTCACTTCTTATATGAACTATAAATATGAGTTCTATCTTTGCACACCTCTTGTTTTCTTATTTAACTCTGAACTGATGTATTTCATACAGTAAAGGCAATGATCATAAATGAAGCCCTCAGTAACAAAGTTACACTGCCCTTTAAACACCCAAGGAACAGATTATGGCTCAGAGTGTCATAGTTTGCTTATGATGCTTTTTCTCTGGCCTTAGGGGTAATGTGGATGATGGGTATGAAAATAACCATACACCAGTTCTGCTTCTTCAATCACTGAGGTATCTTGTGCCCCATAACTACTTATCACTTACATACCTTGAATTTGTATTTTCCACCAGTGAGCTGTTTACTTAATAATCATTTAAGAGCAACGACCGCTTCTGAAACCACTTTCAAACCCAAAGTATTTTTACTTTACTGTAGTCTGTGAAGAATCCCAGTTTCCCATGGAGAGGAGACATCAACTGGTTGACATCCTCCCAAGGCAGAGAACATGCAATCTGAGAAAGAATAGAAATGGAAAAAGAAACTGAAACACCTCTTTTGTCCTTTAAAAGAAGTCTCTTTAGAGCAGCTGAAATTTCAGGAGGTTGGCTCAGATTGGTGTAAGATGTTAAACACACTGCAGTTCCTGCATAGATGGCTCAGGTGGTTTCTTGCAGGAGACAGCGTGGGTTCAGAAGTTGTACAGCAGTACTCCTGCAGCTAAGTCACAAGAATGCACAATCTCAGAAGTCTCTGCACTTCAGCAGTTAGTGCCTTTATTTTTCCCATTCTGTTCTCATTGCAGTTACTTCAACCTCAACTGTGTTCCATTGCTACTGGTTTTGGTTTGTCTGGGTTTACCCTACCTTTCCTACCCCACTGTGTCCACAGATAACTGAGAGTTCACTATACAGTTAGCATCTGCTCTCCAGATGTCACATAAAGGGCTAATTTTTCCTCTGCTTTATTTTTTTTCCATCTTCCATGAAGCCTGTGAGTGTTCACGTTTTGGTAATAACTGCGATCCCATCAGTGGCCGCTGTATCTGCCCTCCCAATACTGTTGGAGAAATGTGTGACAAATGTGCACCAAATTACTGGGGCCACAACATTATCAGTGGCTGCAAGGTGAGTGGATTTCTATTTTCTCTGTGTGCATTACTTTTCTCACAGTAATTTATAGCTGAAACACAATTCTTGGTTTGTAAATCATGTTTTGCCTCTGCATTGCAAGTTTTGGTGTCACTGTGATGTAAATGTTGGTGATCTTTTACTGACCACTACAGATCCTTTGTCTCAGGTATACAGCCTGTAAGACAAAAATCCTGTTGATTCTGCAGTCACACTGAGTCAGTATCCTGCTTGAAACTGGTTTTATTTTAGTATAGGTGTGTTTAAAGTGATTGAGGAGATTACCACAGTATTGAACAATGTATATAGATGTATATTTACAGGTAATTGACAGTGCTTTTGTGGAACAAATTTACTTTAGTCTTAATGGTGATACCAGTGGGAATTTGTACTCAAAGTTTGCTTGAAAAGGTCTTCCATTAGTGCATAAAAGACATCAAGGAGAGAAGAAAAGAAACATCAACCTTAGTTGTAAATAGCGCTTTCTTCCTCTGTTCTGAAAGGGGTAATAAACCTTTTCATTAGCCTTTAAACCCTTTTATCACAATATTTGACACAGAGTTAAAAAAATCTGAAGAGAAGGGAGAAGAAACAGGAAAACAATGATAGAACATCAAGGAGGCCACCAACGCTGTTGTTAATGCCCTCGAGTTGAGGAGAGGAGTATTTGGCTAAGGTTGAAAATTGGTGACAGTAGACATCATGCAAAGTTCAAATGCCTACTCCTCTCTTCTGTGCTAATTGATGGTGAGGGATTTATAGTACTGTTACAATTCATCCACAAAATTATATCTGGTCTGAACATAGTCATACACCATTAATGCTTTTTCTTGAAAGGCTGTTTGTCATGTAGCTCAGGCTGCAAAGCAGTTGTCGAGAATGATTTCCTTTTTGTATGTACGAAAAACTCCTCTTGTGAAACCTCTGCTGTGCTGCTGTGATACAGACTCTTGGCTTCTGAAACCAGCCTAATGAGGTTGAAGACCTCTGTTTGAGCTCTGGAATATATTCTCTGATTGTCTTTTATGTGAGCAGATTAGTATGACAGTTCCATGGCACCATCTAAATTAATAATGATCTATCAGCCCACATCTCTTTCAGTATGTTGCAGCTAATTTCTGCAAAGTAAGATGTGAACCTCCTACTTGCAATTTTCATAGAAGTTTTCCAGGGCTCTTTTAACTCAGGAATAGAGAGAATTACGTACAACTGCAAAAACAAACATAGCATCTTATGGTAATTTAGGTTTTGATATTGCACACCAAGCTATTTCAGAGTATGGCGAAGAATTTGCTTTCTAAGCAAATATATCACATATATGTTCACATATATCTTGTAGTATAAAGGTCTTTCTGTCAGAAGCTTTTATTTGTTAGGTTAGGTAGTAGTCTAGCAGCCTAGCATTTAACCAGTGGTTAAATAGTTCCTCTGGCATTCATTAAAGATTGCATTTGAATGTTTCTTGTAAATATTAACCTTCTTTATATATGGTCTTTTCAGATCTGAAGAAAAGTGCTCTAAGTAGTCATGTAATAAACAATTTTACTTAGAAACCGAATCCACCTTTTCTCCTTCTCTTTTTTGGCTTTGTTTCTGTAATTTTAGCAAGTCTATCCATGTCAGTTACTGTGGTAACCTGTACTACTG
The DNA here is from genome assembly GCF_025592945.1 of Manacus candei. Lineage (NCBI taxonomy): Eukaryota > Metazoa > Chordata > Aves > Passeriformes > Pipridae > Manacus > Manacus candei. The sequence continues at coordinate 5,001,510 of NW_026138082.1, read as the reverse complement.
CCACAGAGTTTGCTTCTGTAAGCTGAACTCCTCCGTATGAGATTCTGGTCACGCCAGGGATTGCAACCAATGTCCTGTGCTAACTTTGCAGTGCAGTCACAGTAATAGCACTGAGGGATTCTTCTGTTCCTTGGAAGTCTGCAGTTTTCCCTGCTACTTAATTCTCTATTCAATATCTAGACCCCCTGGCAAATCATCTATTTCTATCTTTACCTGCCTGCGCAAGTCTCATTCTCTGAGCAAGTTTACTTCCCAGTATACTGCATGACTAAATCTCTAGCCCTTACTGTGTAAACTGCTGTCATCTAGGAGACTTTTTTGTACAAAGACACCTGTCTGATGGATGACTAATAAATACTGAACTCGATTCCTCTGGAACTACTAAACCAATTGCCCCTGAGCAATTCCAGTTTTAGGAAAGTGGTCTGAACATGCCTGCAAACGATTTACATGCAAAATACTTTTTAGGGAGTGTTTGTAGTTTGCAAGTTAATTTTGTCTCCGAAGTATCCTAATCTCCTTGACACTTTAAGATTTATTTGTTTTCACTGCCTAACTTATCAGTGATAAGTCATATATGTTGAAAAAAACCTGGTGGAAAAAACCCACCAGTACTGTCAATGTATTTAGTGTATATGCTTGACCCTTGTTGAGTAAAAATAAACTACTATCCTTATAATTTAGATATGTTACTTTTAGACAATGGTAATTCATTGCTGTACTTTATTTACAGATACTTGAAAGAGATGAATTACTTTTTGGTTGGGTTTTGGTTTTGATTGGTTTTGGGGGTTTTTTTGTTTTGTTTTGTTTTGTCTTGGTGGGTTTTTTTTCAGAGCACAATTACAATTGTCTCCTTGTTTCTCTCTTTTTTAGCCCTGTGACTGCAGCCTTGTTGGAGCTCTAAGTTCTCAGTGTGACTTAAATACAGGCTGTTGCTTCTGCCGCCCTGAATTCTCTGGGGATAAATGCACTGAGTGCAGGTTGGGCTACTGGAATTATCCACATTGCGTTGCTTGTCAGTGCTTTCCAGCTGGGACTGATCCACAGAGCTGTGATACAGAGGGGAAGTGCTCGTGCATAGATCATACTGGCCAATGCAGCTGCAAAGTAAGGCAATGAAGGTTGTAAACTGATTTTATAGCTGCTGAGAAGTGTATTCCAAAATTTATTAACCTTTGTACTTACTTGTTCCAGCTACACGTGCAGACAAATCTCCTTGGTTTTCATAGTGCATTTGCTAACTGCTGTGGGAGGAGCCCAACACAAGGAAAGACTTAAGTGCTTGTCAGTTGCTTTTTCACATACAGACACTTGCCAGGATAGCATCCTCTTGAGCTTTTTTCTTAGTTTGAATTTCTTTCTGTTCTTTCTTTCTGCTGCCAGTTTATCCCCATAATACAATTCTTTTTCAGATATTGGGCAAAATAAAAGCAATTACAGTATGCCACAGTGCTAGTTCAAAGTACATTGTCTTAGAGGGAGTCAATATTTATAATTTCATTAGTAG